>NC_084761.1:0-2400000 GCF_028858725.1 Colius striatus | reverse complement strand
CAATCTGTCCCCAGGCTAGAGACTCACACGACAGATGGACCTCGTGCCATGCCCAGGAGGTCAGCAGCTCTTTGGGCTGTGGAGGGATGTGTGCTAAAAACCATCAGCCCCTGCTCATGGCCAGGGACTGACAGGGATTGCAGAGGGGTGGCTCAGGACAGAGCTGGGCAAACACAGGCACCTCCTGCCCACGTTCCTGCAGGAGGAGGAGAAGGAGCTGGGTGGCTGCTCTCTCCAGCTCTGGGCTCTTGGCTCCAGGGCTGCCAGGGGCTGGAAACAAACCCAGGAAAGTGACCACACTCCTGCACACTTCTGCAGCCCCAGATTTTCCTCAGCTCCCCTTGTTCTAGTGATGTTTGCTGGGGGCTTTGCTGGGGGCTGAGCTCTCCCTGCTCATTGAGTTGCCTCCTGTTCCCCAGGGTGCTGTGTGGCATCCCATGGTCAGCATCCACCCACAGCTACCAGACCCCTGGGACATCTTCCTTTTATGGGTCAAGCAGGGTGTGTGACATCAGAGGTGGTCTTTGACATCAGAGATGCACAGATGAGGTGCTGAGGGATATGGGTTAGTTCAGTGATGGGCTTGGCAGGGTGAGGGGAGGGGTTGGACTCCAGGAGCTTCAAGGGCTTTTCCAAACCAAGTGACTCTGTGATTCCATCAGGGCAGCACCCAGAAGAGCTTTGTGCTGCTGCCCCTGACCAGGCAGACTGAGTGGTCTGACCTCACCAGCCTGAGATCCAACTCCATTTTCAGACATTCTGTTCCCAGGTGTTCTCTGGACTGTGAGTTGTTGCCCTGAAGAGTGAGACACCGACCTCCAAAAGCAACAGCTGAGAAAGTGACAGTACAGTGTCTTCTGAAACAGGAGCCCTTTGGCAGCAGCACCTGGAAAGGATCTGGGAGCTCCCAATTCCCCTTTCTAAATGGAAGTTTGCTTTCCAGGGATGATTCTGTGCCCAGTTGGCAGATGCAACCAAGCTCTGGTTATGCTGGTGAGGATGCCCAGTGCTGCTCATCACATAGTGGCTCACAGCCCTTGAAGAAGCTCTGCAGCAGCACCAACACCCTCCTTCTCCTGACATGGCCAACTTCACCACGAGCCACAGCAGCCACTCTGATGCCTCTTGGCAGCTTCACAGAGATACAACCACAGAATCAGGCAGTTTGGAAAAGACCTTTAAGATCACTGAGTCCAACTGTTAACCCAGCAC
Source organism: Colius striatus (assembly GCF_028858725.1). Taxonomy (NCBI): domain Eukaryota; kingdom Metazoa; phylum Chordata; class Aves; order Coliiformes; family Coliidae; genus Colius; species Colius striatus. Next base: position 2,398,788 of record NC_084761.1, on the reverse strand, counting down.
TGCCCAGGCCAGCACTACACCTTGTCCCTCAGTGCCACAGCTCCATGGCTTTGGAACATCTCCAGTTATTGCACTTGTCCCCATACCTGAAAAGTCCCTCTTGGTAGTGAGCTGGCAGGAAAGCACCACACTGAAAGGACAAAGGAACCTGCCTGCTACAGCTACCAGTTTCTAACTGTCTTTTGGCAAGAGTATTTGGGCAGAGGAGTGGGTGAAAGCTCTGCATTAGAATCCCAGCATAGTGGGGTTGGAAGGGCCCTGCAGAGCTGCTCCAGCCCCAGCCCCTGCTCCAGCAGCTTCCCCTGGCTCAGGGGCACAGGAACGTGTCCAGCTGGGGTTGGAAACCTCCTGAGAAGGAGCCTCCACACCCTCCCTGGGCAGCCTGGGCCAGGGCTCCCTCACCTCAGCACCAAACCAGTTTCTCCTTGGTGTTTCAGTGCAACTGTTTGTGTCCCAGCTGATGTCCATCACCCCTTGTCCTGTCCCTGGGCACCACAGAACAAAGTGTCCCCCATCCTGCTGACACTCACCCTTCAGGCACTTGTCAGTGCTGCTGAGGTGCCCCTGAGCTCAGGCTTCTCTTCTCCAGGCTGAACAGCCCCAGGGCTGCAGCCTTTCCTCCTCACACACATGTTCCATCCCCTCAGCACCTTGGTGTCCCTGCACTGGCCTCTCTGCAGCAGTTCCCTGTCTCTCTGGAGCTGGGGAGCCCAGAGCTGGCCACAGGACTCCAGCTGAGGCCTCAGCAGGGCAGAGCAGAGGAGAGGTGGAAGAATGCAGCAGCTTTCCCCCTCAGCCAGATCCAAATGCCCCTGGGACCACCTGAGATGTCACAGCACAGCAGAGTGTCAGTGCAATGGGGAGATCCCAGTGACCTGCTGCTCATGGCTCAGGGAGGGCTCTGCAGGGGACATGGGGGTGGGAGGGTTTAGGGACTGCAGGAGATCAACCCACCTGCAGGAGGGACTGGCATGGTTGGAAAGCAGAGACAGCTGAGGCTGCAGAAGACATCTCCCCAAACCCAGCCCTATGCCAGGGTGGGTGTTAGGCTCTGGCCAGGAATCCAGAGGTCCTCTGCACCCCAAGGTGCCCTTTTAACCAGCTGACTGCAGATGCTTCCACCACCCCGGGGGCACCCACCCCACGAACGCTCCAGCTGCCCACCCACCACCCCTTTGGCTGTGTCCCAGAGGGGATGTGGAGCAGACCCAGGTGTCTGCACACCCCCCAGAGCTGCTGGCTGCCTTCCCCAGCACGAGGGGCAGCAGGCACCAGCCTGGCTGCTGCCTGGGAGGGAGCTGCTGCTGCTTGCAGAGGCGGCTGGGGCGGAACAGCTCAGGCAGCACAAATGAACTGTGACAGCCCCAGAAACGCTGAGCCCGGGGGGGCCGGAAAAATACAAGTTAGTTTCCTTTTCCTTACCATATGGTCCCCTTCAGCTGTGGGCAGCACAGTAATTACTGCCGTGCACCCTGCTGGTCTGCCTTGTCACACAGGCTGCTGCACAGGCAGGGCTCAGCACACAGCCCTGCCCCAGCCACACTCCCGCTGGGGAATGCCAAGGTTTTGGGTCCCCTGCTCCCTAGGTTTGGCTTTTCTGAAGGCAGCAGAGGTGGGGAGTGAGCTGCAGAGCCCCTCTTACCCTGGCAGTGTCTCCTGGCTGCTTTGGTGTGGGTGCCACTTCACCAGCCACCTCCCAGCCCCGTGTGAGCATCTCTGTGCCCCTCAGCAGGATGCAGCCCCAGGGAGGTCCCGTGCCAGCTCCCACCCCTGGCTGCCAAGAGACTCTCTGGGGTGCTGCTTGAGCAGATTAGGAGACAAGCTCTGCAGAGTACCCTAAAGACCCAAGAAAGGGTGGGCTTTGAGCAAGGGAGTGGACAAGACCATCTCCAGAGGCCCTTCACGTCCCAGGTGTGCTGCAGCTCCATGTTCACTAAGGCAGGAGCAGGCTGGGGGCTGGCAATGGGGTATCTCTGTGCCTGGCCAGCCCCAGGACCATGGGGTTCTTACAAAATAGGATGTTTTGCACCATCCAACCCTACATCCCCCTCCAAAACACAGCAGTGTGCCCCATCAGTGCCCTTGCTGGTGTCCTCCAGGGCTGTGCAGACCAGGAAGCTGCTCATTAACTTCAGAGATGTCATGCTGGGGCAGAGACAGATTTGTCTTGGTTAATCTAGGAGTTGCCCTTTCCATTCAGGAGTCAAAGTGGATCTCAATTTCCCAGATTATGCCTGACACAAACCCCAGCTTGTTCAGTCCATTCAGGCAGGCTTGGATGGTCCCAGTGACCATGTCTCCTCTGTTTCTTTGTCCACCAGCCCAGTACAGATGACTGCTGGTGGTGAGGGGGCTGATTTATCACCAGGACACCCCCTCTGTCTCCAGTCTTTGCCAGATAAGCCTCCCAGGTGCAAGGCAGGAGAAGGGTATTGGCACACTGCATCTTTCACTACTTGCTCCTCACCATGGGCCGTGGGAATGGGATGGGCACATGGTGCTATGAGGTAGTCTAGTCCTTCCAGACTGTCACAGCAGCCTGCCCAGCCATGAGCTGTGTCCCCCATTGCCACAGCAGCTGCTTCTGTGGCTTCTCTGACTCAAAACCAAAGTCAACAGCTTGATGGCACTCCTTTGAACAGCTTTGGATAGCACATGTGCTCAAGCATCTGGCCCTTGCCTCAGTTTCCCCATGACATCAGGTGCCTCAGCAGCATCCCCCAGGTATGAGGAGGTGGGATGCAGAGGGAACAGCTGAAAAACTCTGGAACCTCCCTGAGGATCCCCTCAGAAGCTGTGATGGGGAGAAGAAGAGATCTGCCCCCTGGCTGAGCCCTCCTTCCCCAGCCCTACCCCGAGGGCACACACACGTGGCAGAGAAGAAGGAGAGTTGAGGTGCCACGGGCTCAGCAGCTCCTCCAGGGCTTATTTGGAAGATGAACTTTCCTTTCTGGGTTTCAAAAGGGAAGGATCCTAAACCTCCTTTCCCTCCCTCCCTCCCTCCCTCTGTCTGTCTGTCCCCATGGCCGGGAGCTGCCCGTGCCCGGCGGTGCCCGTGTCACCCCTGGCTCTGCCCGTGTCACCCCCGGCTCTGCCCGTGTCACCCCTGGCTCTGCCCAGCCGCTTCAGTGACTCTCGGTTCTGCGGCCGAAGGGACGTTTACCGGGAGTGCGGGCGGCGAGCGCGGGGATGCCGCTGACGCTGATGCGCTGTGACAGGCTCCCCGCACACCCGCCCCGCACGCAGCCGCTCGGGGGGCAAATGGAGGGGCTTTCGGGGTGGGGGGTACCCACTCGTGAGAAGATGAGGAGCCGGGGAATCCGTTGCCATCACCCTGACGTCACTGGAAGGTGGTTTAATACCCATCCGTGGCACGGAAAATCGCGTGTTTAGCCCCAGAATCGAGCTCCCCCCCCCGCCTGTCCTATTTTGAAGGGCTCATTTTCTCAGCGCTAATGAAAGCGACAGCCGTGCAGGGCTGGTATTTGGGGTTATCAGTGAGAATATTAATGGCTGGTGCTCGGCATTAACCCTTTGAGAGGTCAGACAGAGGCTGGAGCCACGCTGCTGCTGCTGCAGCTCAGCCCTGGAGCTCCGTGGCCTCAGCATCGTGTCTGGGACTGGGGGTGGGATGCTGACCCCAGGGGATGCTGAGCCTGTTTCCAGGAGGTTTGAAGTGCCAGGTTGTAGCCCCAGGAGAGGCTGTTGGCTCAGCTGAGGATGCTGAGAGGTGGAGGCTGCAGGGGAGGTGGTGGGTGCTGTTACCTGCTGCAGGGGGTGGGAGGTGGGTGCTGTTACCTGAGGCAGCAGTGGGTGCCCCCAAGGGACATCCTCAGAGAGCTGGGGGAAAGGCAGGTGGCAGAGGTGACCTGTTCTAGTCAGGACATGGATAGGGAGAAGTGACTAATCTTGGAATCAGCAAGGCACTCTGAGCCTCTTTGTGTTTGGCTGGAGATGCTCAGGCTCAGTTGGGATGCAGAGATCCCCATGAGGGCTTTGCAAATGCCTGTGACCAGCTGTTGAAGAACAAACACATCTCAGAGACCCTTCTCTCCTGATTTTTACCTCCCTCCCTTGCTCCACCATTGACACCTCTTTTGATGTCATAACTTAGGACACCTGAATGCCAATGGAGCATCTCATTTGGTGCTATGATAACTTAGGGCACCTGAGAGCCAATGGAGCTGCCCATGTGCAATCAATGAGCCATCAGCCTTAAGTGGGACCTCAAGGTGCCTTCTAGCTGTTGCTTCTCTTGGGAGTGAGTCTGTTGTGGTGAGGGGGTTGCTTGTGGTGAGGGGGTTGCTTGTGGTGAGGGGGTTGCTTGTGGTGAAGGGTTGCTTGTGGTGAAGGGTTGCTTGTGGTGGTCTCCCTGCAGATGATGTTTGTGTGGGGTGGTTCCTTGTGGAGAAGGGCTGCAGCTCCATTGCAGCCATGAGGAAAGCAGCTGAGAAGTTGGCCCATCAGCCTGTCATCACCCAGGCTAATCCTGCTGATGAAGAAGGGACAGGAGAGTTGTGCTGGCTTCAGAGACACCAGGCAGCAGCTCCTCTGGAGAGCCAGGACTGGTGGAAGTAGTCTGAGGCCAACACAGCCTGATTCGTTACCAACATCTACCCAAGCTTTGAGCAAGCAAGGATGCACTGGTAGGTTTCTTGGTTCTGCCATCAGTTGGGCTGGTGTAAAATCAGGAGTGACATGGTGAAGGCCAACAGAGCAACAGCAGTGACAGGCCCTGCTGCAGGGAGGAGCACGTTTAGCAGGGGAAGAACAACTCCCCATTGCTTTCAGTCAGGACATGAGGGGTTTTGGCAGGGGCCACTGCATGTTTGAGGGGCTGACTGCTTGTCCCTAAAGCTCCTTCTAATTGGATGCATTTAAAGATGCCTCCTGAGCTGTCTTTGTCTCCTTGCAGGAGACAGGACACACATCCCCTAAAATGACACCGGCTAATTAAAGCCGTGGAAGCCCAAGAACTCTTCTGTGCCTTGTTTGTTATCTGAGAGCCTGAGGCAACACTGAGGCCAGTAGGACCCTGACAGGCAGCTGGGGAAACCTGGTAATGACAGGGCCACCAAACCAGTCAGGGAGAAAGAGGCAAGAAGAGTACAGAAATCAGCAGCGACAATAACAACCAGCCACTCTCCTGGTGCCGAGGCACTCGCTGTGCCCGGGAGAGATGGGATCAATGAACCAGAGAGCAGCCTCTCTGCTCCTCACCTTTTCCCAGGCACCTCCAGGCTAAAGAGGATGGAAGGTGGAGGTGGCAGTGGGAGGGCACTGGGGATGGAGTTCACTGCATGAAGGTCAAGAGATTGAATCTCTTATCAGGCTGCTGTGAGAACGCAGCGGCACGGCTCTGGCTTGGCTGGAGAACTGGCCCCCTCACCAGCTGCCTGGGATGCTGAGCTCAAAACCTCTTTCTGTTTGCCTTCAGGATTGCCTTCAGGATCTAGAAGGTATGTGCTTAATACACATATGTGAAAGGCTGGACCTGGGAAAGCCAGTTTGTCAGGCACATCACCTTCTTCCCCTCCCTCAAGTATCTCCTTGTGCTCTTCTCCACTCTCTGCTTTTACCTTCTGAGGAGAGACACTTCCAGCAGCATCCCTGAGCCCATTCCCACCTCCCTCACCCTGCACTGCCTCCCCACCTCTTCAGTCTGGTGGGACACACAGGAGTGCCTTCAGCTGCATCTTCACCACTGGGAGTCCCCTGGCCATTGGGAAGGAAGAAATTAACTGATGCTGTTGAAGCACCTGCACTGACACCAGAACTGCTCCTCATTAAGGCTTGGCACAACCTCTGACACCTTCCCCAAGCCCTCAGTGCCCCCATCAACATGCTTTCTCCACTACCATTCCCCACACCCACAGCAGCACCCATCTGCCTTGGCTCACCTACCCATCCACTCTCTGGAGACGTGTGCCTGCTGCAGAGCTCCTTGACAGCATGTGTGCCCAGGCTGTCCTTCCTTCTTCTGTCACAGCACCACACCAGAGACAAAAAGGAGATGCTGCTTGTGTTTTCTGCCATGTCTGTGCCACCTGAGCAGGCAGCAGTGCAGTAGCACCTCACAGCTGATGGCTGGCAGGGTCTGCTTGTCCCTCTGGGGAGAGAGGAGCTGCTGGGGAGTTTCAGGCTTTTGTTTTGAATTGCTCTGAAACAAAGTCAAGGAGAGATGGTTGGAGAGGCCTTCAAGCTTTCTAGAAGTGTTTCCCCAGGAGTGTTTCATGGTCAAGAGAAGCTGGTCCTGCAGGGACAGATGATTCTGTGGTGCTGGGTCAGTTCTCCACTGATCACTCCAGCTCCTCAGGTCTGGTTTGTGTGAGGGTTGGATGTGACACTGGGTGAAATGGTGGCCTCTTGCTAGCATTGCTGGTAGCTGTCTGGCAGCTGTTCCTTGAGGGACAAGACAGCTGAAGGTGGGAGGAGGTGCAGAGATCTGTGTGTGGTCAGTGTGAGGAGCATCCCTCCCATCGTGTCCTCACTGCTGGCCCATGCCACCACGTTGCACCACGCTTGGTAAAGGCACCACCAGCACCAAACCCAGGTGACCTGGCATGTTGGCATGTCCTTACCCAGCCCATCTGGCTCACAAGCCCTTTGGGGCTGGCTCAGAGCATTGCACAGCACTGACTGTTATGGGGCCTGATCCTGACCTGCTGGTCACACTGATGCCCAGTGCAAGGGGGGAACAGAACCAATTCCTGAGGGTGATGCTGCTCTGGGGAGGGACAGGGTGCCAGGCTGATCTCAGTGGCCAGACCAGACCAATGGACACAAGGGGATGAGGATCTCCAGAGACCTGTTTTGCTGTGAAATCCACCCATTTGTTACCATGGAATTAACCAATGTTGGCAGTTAATAATGACTGTTTTTCCCCTACCAATAAGCAAGTGGGGGGAGACTGATGTGCTCTTGAAGAGCAGATAAAGAGGGTTGTCTCAGCTCTGTGTGTGAGTGCAGTATCCCTGGAGATGCTCTGAGGAACCTGCAGCTCTCCTAGGGCCCACATCACCTTTTGCCTTTCTTCTTCCAGTTACTTGGGATTCTCTGAGCGTCCAGAGCCTGCATTTTACATTCTATGACAGAACAACAACATCCCATGGGCAAGGGTCTAGGAAATCACATAAAGAGCAATTTACTGCAGAAATCCTAAAGCCCTGGGGGGAGGATGTTGGGATGGGATGTGGAGCTTTTGTCTTTTGGGGCAATTAGTTTCAATGCAGCCTTTCTAATGACTGAAGGTTGTTGCTCACCTGGAGGCATTTCAGTGACCTGTAGGGAAAGGGGCAGGGTGTGTGTGTCCCTCAGGTCTTTGGATCATCAAACCCATCTCTCTACATCTGGGCTGTTTCACCCTTTAAGCTGGTGATAAAGGATGCAAACAGAGTTATGGAGATGCCTCAACACCCAACCTTTGCATGGAAACTGTGGCCTCAAGTGAGGTTATAAAAGCTGCTCGTGGGCTTTGGCTGCAGGGTGTCCACAAGCAATCATCACCCAGGCGTGGCCACACACAAGCAGAAGCTGCTGCCCACCTCAACAACAGCAGTTCACCCAGATGAAGGAGGATGCTTCCCCCTGAATTATTGTCCCCAGGTTACAGAGCTTGTCTGGTGGGAGGCTCAGAGTGCAAGCTCTCCCTGCACAGAGCAGGGCTTTGTTGCTTCCCTGGATTACTGGGGCTATCTTGCTGAGGAAGGCAAGCAGCAGGAGTCAGAGTGACATCCATTTTGGTCTAAGGGAGGTGAAATTCATTGGACATCATTTGGAGTCTAAATATCCTCCTGTGCCAGTGAAGGTTCAACATTTGCCTGAATGAAGACAGGAGAAAAACTCCAGGAGCCTCAGAAAATAGTTGGAGGGGCTTGTGTGGGATTTTTGAGCAGAGCTGCTTGGGGAACCACGTGAGGCTGAGGCAGCTGGTAGGGTCAAGGGACAGGGGATTTTTTTCCTTCCTTTTCCATGCTTGGCTTGTTGGGAGGCTGAGCCATGCCTTGAGCTCATTTGTTGACCAAAAGGCTTGGCTTGTTCCAGCTGGAAGCATCTTCTCCTCTGGAGCACTTCCCCTGCACAAAGCAGGTTGTTTGGATGAGAAGCAAAGAGAAAGGGTGTGTTTGTGCCTCGTTGCAATGGGACACTGCATGGGTTTGAAGCCAAAGCATTCCAAAGGGTCTGGATGTCTAGAGGAGACTCAGATCTTGTGGTTAGGAAGAGGATGAGAGCATCCATCCAGGCAAAGCTGCTGCCTCATGGACACAAGGTGAGCAATCAGCCCTCGCTGGCTTTGCTTCCCTTTCCTCATGGGAGCACAGAATCATTGGGGTTGGCAAAGCCCTTGAAGCTGCTGCAGTCCCAGCCCAGCACTGACCCACAGCCCTCAGCACCTCAGCCCCACGCCTTTGGGATCCCTCCAGGGCTGGGCACTCCCCCAGCTCCCTGGGCAGCCTGGCACAGGGGCTCACACCCCTCTCAGGGAAACAGTTGTGCCTCAGCTCCAGCCTCAGCCTCCCCTGGGGCAGCTGCAGCCCATTGCCTCTTGTCCTGTCATTGCTGCCTGGGGAGCAGAGCCCGACCCCCAGCTCCCTGCAGCCTCCTCCCAGGGACTTTTCCTCCTTCTCCCCAAAACCTCTCCTCTTACCTCTCACGAGCTTCACTGCTCCAAGTGTAAGAACAGCGTGACACGCTGCCAGAAATACAACCACAGGGCACATCCCCTGCCCTGAGGGGACCCTGCCCCATCCCCACGTGTGACAAGGACCCCCCACGCCCCCCTCCCTCCCTCCCTGCGCGGCCGTCAGCGCCGGGACGCCTGATGGAGCCTGACAGCGCTGCTCTCTTTTCCCCTCCGTGCCTGGCTGCGGGGGGATGCCCATCGCGCTGGGATCCGATGCCATCCCCGCGGGAGGGAGCGTGGCACGGAGCAGCTGTTCCCCATCAGCTCTCGGCGCGCTGCCCGGCGCGATCGGTCCCGGCTGCCGCCCCGGTGCCGCGGCGCGGGCGGCTCCCGTGGGGATGCGCCGGGGGAGGACGGAGCCTGCTGCCAGCGACCCGCCGAGTGTGAAGGTGCTGCAGAGAGGTGACACGAGCGGCTGACAGCCGCTGTGTTGGCCAGACGAGCTGGTCCCAGCCTGCCTGATGACCTGCCCTGCAAAACCTCCCTCCTCTTCATCCTCCACCTTGGAGCACGCTGTACCTTTGCTTTGCTATTCTTGGCTCAGCCAGCCTACAGCCAGTTCTGGCCTGCAGCATCTTGCTGTTGAAGATGGTCCAGTGCTCCTCCATGTCCAAGCCTACTCCTTTTTTTTGCCCTCCTCTGCATCTCTACAGAGCCAGCAGCAGATTCACCCTGGATGCAACAGCCCCTTGAGATGGATGAGACATAAGCCTGGTGTCAGAAGCTGCTCCAGCTGCTTTCTCCAGGAGCTGAAAGACTTTTCCTTTCAATCTGTATCCTAAAGGGGGACTAAACCAGCCCCTGTGGGTCCCACAGCCTGTTGGGGCTGTGCACCACAACCTGCACGCTGCTTCTCCACAGCCAGGCTCACTCAGATGGGCCTTCCTTGGGCACCAAAGCTTCCCATCTCTGGTGCTTGCTGTACTTCTGCAGTCTCACTGCACAGCTTATCCATTTTTAAAGAGCACACCTCATAAATTCTTTCTAAAGCACCTTCTAGCCAACGTGCTGCTTCTGATTCTGGTTTTTTCTCCCTGTTTGCTTGGAAGGGATGCTCACTCCTCCCTGCTCACTCCTCCCTGCTCTCTCTCTCATTCCTCCCTGCTCTGTGGCTCTTGCCCTTATCTTGGACATCTTTGCTGTTTTGAAGTTAGCAGGGCACTGCCTGCAACACTCAAAGGTGAGCTCTGGGTGGTCCACTGTGTTGTCCCCTGTGGTGGGTCCCAGGGAAGGTCCCAGCTCTCCCCTTTGCTCCCCACACCCTTGCCAGCATCCTGTAGACACTGTGGGTTCCTCAATCTGCCTCACTGAGCACAGAGAGCAGCTCAGGTGAGCTTCTCCAGACCTCTCTCACCCTTCCCAAGGGGCCTCCTTCTCTGCTGTCCATTTTGGGCACTTAGCAGTACTAGAAGAGCAGGACCTGCTCCTTTCCCTTGCTGCTGCTCTCACATCTTTGCCTCCAGCTCTGCTGTTTTTCAGCTGGTTTCCATGTTGGGTTTAAAAAGCAGGTGAGTGCTGGGATAAGAGAAGATGGCAACCAAGGCAGAACTTGCCAGAGCTGACTCTCTGCTTGGGAGATGTTCCTAAGCCAGGGCTTGGCTTGTTCAGTGTGCAGCAGGTTATTCTCACCTTTCTGCCTTTTGTGAGTGGATACTTTGGATGGTACCAGACCAGGCACTTCCAAGGCAGCGTGCCACAGAGCTCCTCTCATCGTTGGCCTGACTTCATCCTCTCCAAAAATGTGTCAGATGAGCCCAGGAAAGCCTTTTTCTGCCCAGATTGTGTCAACTGACATGGACTCTTGTCTAATTCCTCCTTGTACAGCTCCAACAACCCTTGACTTTGCCAGGTGCTGACATCTGATGAGCCTCCTGGCAGCTCTTGCAGGTTCATTCCCCTGTTCTGTGCTCCCAGCTTTATCTGCTGGCCCCTCTTCCAGCTGTGGGTTTAGCTCTCTGCCACGAAGGAGCACGTTCCCAAGGACTTGATCCCATTCCAACTGAGCCAGACAAAACAGCCAATGTTTCAAAAGGTTTTGTGAAACTTCTTGGCTTAGTCCAAGGGCAAAACACAGTGTTCTGCATCTTATTTCCAAAGGGATGCTGAGGCATGAAGCCACCACTATCTTCCAGAGCTACCACCATCACAAACAGCATGTACATGGCCAGGCAACCAACACCAGCACCCCAGATGATGCTCCCTGAAGTCCCACAGGCAGAAGATACCACAGGGGACAGGAAGGTTGCACTGAGAGCTGGGATGAGCAGGGCTGGAGGATGGGAGTGCATCCTAGGGGGACACAGGCTGGGGAGCTGGGAAGAAGTGGTGTGTGAACCCAGGAGAGCAGCTGCTGGGGCTTTTTCCATCCTCTATAATCACCTTCACTGGCCTCTGAGCCTGATTTCTTCTTCTCCTTCCCTGTCCCAGGCAGCTTGTAGCAGCTGTTGCCATTTTTCTGCTCCTGATTGGTTTGTTTTGCTCTCATTTTTTTAGCTGTAAGAGTTTCACTTTTATCCAGAGCCTTGCCTTTGTGAGCTTGGGCATCCCCCAGCCCAGGGAAGACTTTCCCAGGCACAAAAGGGATGGGCTTCAGAGCCTTTTGTTGTTGCTTTCTCCCTGCCTGGGTGTTAATGGCTCTTGAAGGCAGCCTGACTCCATAAGGCAGTGCAGAGTGAGCTGTGCATTGAGTGGACACCTTCACCCCAGGGCAGGACCTGCCTGCATGCAGGGTCAGCTTTGCTGCTGTCACTGTGAGACATCACAAGCTTCTGTCCCAGTGAAGTTGTCCTTGGCAGCAGGTGAGCTGGGGAGGATGGGGGTCTGTGGTGGCTACACAGAGCTCAGAGCTTTGCTTCTCCCTTGCTGTTGGGCAGGGACTCCTCTGCTGTCTTGGGTTGTTTAGGCTGTGGAGATCCTGCATCTGGCATGTGCCAGCCATCCCCTGAAAACTGGGTGTGGGGCAGGAGGCAGGAGCAAGGGGCACTTGTGGATGAGAGGAGATGCTGCAGGGCTTCCTGATTAGGCTAGAGGGAAACAGCCTTGGAAGGGAATGCAGAAGTGCCAGCCCTGCTTTTGGGACTCACAAGGAGACCTCTGGAAGGAAGGGCTGGAAATGAGCACGTGGAATAGGTTGTTGTTCACCTTTAGGATCCAGACAGGGGTTTCCTTGCAGGGAAAGGAGGTGAGACCTCAGCTTGGTCCCTCATTAGAACAACCATGCTCTGTGGGGTCCATGCACTCAGAGGAAGAAGGCACAGAGGGTGAGATGCTCAGTTTTGAAAGGGGTCTGGGTATCTACTGGGCTAGTGGAAACTACCTTCCCAGAAAAGCCAGTGTGGGCAAGGTCCAGGGAAGGCTGAGCTCCAGTGTGAGTGGTGGGAGCATCCCAACAGGCAGACAGCAGGATCAGCTCTGTCTGCAGCAAGAGACCTGCTGGTTCTGTCTCTCCCAGCTGCCAGGGAAACATCCAGGTCACCAAACACACAAAAAAAGCTCAGTCCCAGGAGAGTTTTGAGGAGAAAGGAAGAACAAGCAGTTAAAAGACCTGCCAAGAGGAACGTTGTTGATATGCAGGGCATGTGATACCATGAAGCCCTGCCAACCAAAGACCTGTAGCAACCAGGACATCTGTGAAAGCATTTAACAGCAATGAAACTGAAGATCAGATGGGTAAAAATGCTTCAGATCTTGCTACTCAGCCCTGTGTTTTGGAAGAGGTGTAGTGGTTTCAGCCCAGCTGGCAGCAAAGCACCGTGCAGAGGTTTGCTCACCTCCCACCTCCTGTGGAAGCCCCTGAGAAATGGGAGGGGAAAACATCACCAAAGACCTCGTGGATGGAGACAAGGGCTGGAGCACAAGGGTGCTGGGGAGGGGCTGAGGGAATGGGGGTGTTGAGCCTGGAGAAGAGGAGGCTGAGGGCAGCCAGCAGCACTCTCTGACACTCCCTGCCAGGAGGCTGCAGGGAGCTGGGGGTCGGGCTCTGCTCCCCAGGCACCAATGACAGGACAAGAGGCAATGGGCTGCAGCTGCCCCAGGGGAGGTTGAGGCTGGAGCTGAGGCACAACTGTTTCCCTGAGAGGGGTGTCAGCCCCTGTGCCAGGCTGCCCAGGGAGCTGGGGCAGTGCCCAGCCCTGGAGGGGTCCCAAAGACGTGGGGCTGAGGTGCTGAGGGCTGTGGGTCAGTGCTGGGCTGGGCAGGGTGAGGGCAGGGCTGGGACTGCAGCAGCTCCAGGGGCTTTAACAACCCAAATTACTTTGTGATTCTGAGCAAGCACATATTCTCCTGTCATCTTGGTTGCCATGAAATAACTCTGGCTACACGTCTGACACAGGTACGAGACACAGCAGCTTCACACAAACAGAATGAAGGCTTCAGCTCTCCATTCTGTGATTACTCACATCATTAGCCACGCTGCCTTTGCTCAATTTGCTGTCCCAGACACCTTTGATTAGAGCAGTTCTTCCTTGATGGAATTAGCAATGCTCTTTCCTCTCGAATGCTGCCACCCTGGCCTCCTTCTTCCACCCTGTTCTTCAGGTTTCCAGAGCCACATGCAGATGGGTTTTGGAAGATCTGCACATCTGGCCATGCTCCTGTGTGGCCTGATCTAGGTGGGAGCTGCTTCTGCAGGGGGGTTGGACTGGATGAGCTCTGCAGGTCCCTTCCAACCCCACCATTCTGTCTGTGATTCTATGATCTCTCCTTTGAACCCTCTTTGGGAGGCGACTTTGGAGCCAGCAGCACCCTGCAGACCCCAGCCAGCCCAGCTCTCCTGTGTTCTGTCCCCATCACTTGCACACACTCGGAATGAATCCATGGTGAGGATGAAGCACTCCAGCAGCTGAATGTCAGCAAGGCAATCAGAGAAGCTGCAGTTTTAATGACATGGAAGGAGTCACTTGTTTAGAGCCTGTTTCGTGATGCTCTATTACCCGTGACAGCTTAGGCTGGGACTGAAGTCGCTTCTGCTCTCACCTTCTCCTGTTCCCTCGGTTGATTTTTATTCCACAGCTCTCTTTAACTCATCTGTCCTGATTTTCCATCTGTCCTTAGTTGGCTAAGACATACAGAATTAACCCTTCTGGAAACTGTTTGTCTCCTTCAGTACTTTTTGACCCCTTTGGTAGAGACTTACCTCTGCCAGACCAACGTAGCTCAGGCACTGGACTCATCTCTCCCCATGTGCAATTGTCTCTCCAACCAGTCTGGATGCTGGAAACCAGCTGGGAGTTACCTGAGTGTCCTTGCAATCTTTTCCCTATGGAAACACCTTTCACAAGCTTTGTTGGTTGACATGTTCTCCTCTCCTAGACAAGTGGTTACACAAACATTTACTGCTTGGTTTGGTGCTGAGCAATATGTGATAAGTACTACTAGAGGGATCAAATGTGACAGGAGGAGTGTTACGTTGCTTATCCTGGCGTTTAGAGTCAGAACTAGCTGCAATTAAGTCAAATTGCACCGAGTTTTTAGTCTCTTATATGACTTTGCATTGAGATCACCAGTCTTCATGGCAGCATTCCCTTTCCCCAGCTGGTGGGCTCCTCTCCCCAGGCAGCCCTGTGCCCTCCTCACTGCCCCTGGGGCTGCCACCAGCATCTCCAGCCCTCTGCACAGAGCTGCCAACGTGGAAATGTCACTGCTTGTGCTTTGGGGGTTTCCTCAGCAGCACCATAGCAGGGAGGGAGATGTCCAGCCTGTCCTCAACGGTGCCAGGGATTTCATGCCTCCTTTGGTGCAAAGTTTCCCTTGAAACTCCAGTGGATTCAGAGGGAAAAAAGGAGCATTTGGCTTGCTGGAGTTGCCAGCTCCTGACATGGAAGGTTTGGAAGGACTGCAGTTGTGTTGGCCCACAAAGTACTGTTGGGTACTCAGTGTGCAACGAGCCAACCCACACATGGAGAGTCAAGGTGGGTGACAGTTGCAGAAAGGCAGCACACCACACACAAGGACTCTCACATGTTGCTCCTGTTACTTGATTAGCAAAACCCCACCTAAATTTGCACCCCTTGGTTAGTAATTACCATTCCTTCCACTGTGGTTGGTTCCATTTAACTGCTCCTCACTTGCCAGGGATGCCAGCACATATACTCCCTGTGGGCATGTCTTCTTGGTCCTTAATTGAGTCCATGGTTTCCATCTCCCCCTGCTGCCTTTACCTTCCCCCCAGTTACTGCAGCTCTTTGCTTGCTTCGTGCTCATTCGGCAACCACATAGACTTTGGTCCTTCTGAGGCAGGAGGTTCCCTCTTTATCAGCCTCTAATCCCTCTTTAAGGCTACAGAGCAGTCAGGTTCACACAGTGAAGCTCTTGCCTTGGCATTACCCCTTTCTCCTAACCACCACAGGACACTTGTCTCTTTGCCCTTACTTAAAGGACAATTCCATTCTATAAAGTACATCAGTTGGACTGGATGGTGGTTGTTGGCTCCTTCCAACTGAATTGTTCTATTCCATCCTCTCCTGTTCTATACTGGAGACTGGACAATGTGCTTTAGAGGAATCCCCCCAGCTCTGAGGTGTTTGGCCTGACTGGGACCTGAGCTAGGAGACTGCCACACAACCCATGGCCTGGTGTTTCCACCATGCTGGAAAACTTATAGTGGGATATTAAACTGTTCCTGTGCTCCCACCCATGACCAAAAATAACCCAGTTACCATTGTCAACTGAAATTTGGAGTCTATTAACTGAGACCATAACATAGAGGCATCTACACAGAGAGACCCCTTCATCTCCTGTGCATCCTTCTTCTAATTCTGTCCTCCTATCTCCTCTGGAAAGAGGTAAGGCTTCTGTCCCCTTCCTAACTGCCCTGAAGGTGTCTACACATAGTTCTTGTCCAAAAATGAAGACTGAGCCTCCAACTGCAGAAAGGTTCAGGTTGTTGCTGATTCCCAAGGCTGAGCTGATGTAGAGACACGTGTCTCTGCCACTCTGGTGGCCCAGGGTGTCCAGTCCCTGGGTTTCTGGGATTCCATGGCTAGTGCTCTGAGGAGCTTTCCATTGGGAAGCTCCAGTTGGTGCATCATTTACTAGGGAGCTCCCCAAAGTTGGTACAACAGTCCCAAGGTTGGTCTTTGTGCCCCTGGTAGGTTTGTGATAGAGCATCTCCATGGGGGTTATTGGAAGAGCATCACAACCACGTGCCAAGTGAGGTCAACTGACATTCTGAATAGCACCTAAAGAGTGAGCCTGTGGTCTGTAAGTACCAAGCTTGCTCCAGCCCAAGAAGTCATCTCTTCAAGCACAATTGAATGGGAGGAGTGGAGAAAGTGAAGTGGTGACTTGTGTCTGTTAACCTCATGGAACCAGCACTCCCAGTCTGGCACTTCCCAAATTCACCCAGAATGAAGAAGTGTGTGATGGAAAGGGCAAGAGAGGAAGGTGATATCCATGGGAGGAGAAGACTCCACTGTCTCACCATGTCCTCAGTGCCTCACCCATTCCTTGGCCCTGAGCAGCCAGGGTGGCATTGAGACTGCTGCACTGAGGTCTGCTGCTGTGGTCTTGGACAAGCCTGTTTGTGCTCCTCCCTCCACTGTGGTCCTGTTCCTGATCACATCACTTTTCTGGGAGAACTTTATGGCATCCTTAAAGTTTATGGAGAGCCTTGAGGTTCTTGGATTGGCAGGACAAAGGGCCACAATTTACAGGTGCTTAAAGGGTGGGTGTTGGGAGGATGAGGTGGCACCTTCTTCTGTTGTCTCAAGTGCCAGGACAAGGGGTGATGGACATCAGCTGGGACACAAACAGTTCCCCTGGCACAGGAGGAGAAGCTCCTTTGGTGCTGAGGTGAGGGAGCCCTGGCCCAGGCTGCCCAGGGAGGGTGTGGAGGCTCCTTCTCAGGAGGTTTCCAACCCCAGCTGGACACGTTCCTGTGCCCCCTGAGCCAGGGGAAGCTGCTGGAGCAGGGGCTGGGGCTGGGGCAGCTCTGCAGGGCCCTTCCAGCCCCCACCCTGCTGGGATTCTGGGAATGCCTTGCCCAAAACAGGACATTGATGTGCCTTGCTTTGCTCCCAGCTGAGAGGCACAGCAGGTGAGTGGAGAAGCAGGGCTGGTGTTTTGCTCTGGGGAGCTGGTGGGATGGAGACACCAGAACCAGGGGCTGAGAAGCCCCAGGTAAAAATTGGTGGAGAAGGTGGTGAAAGGAGGATTTCTGCCCACAATCCACAGCCCCTGCTCCACACAACAGGATGTGCACTGGGGCTACTGGGAAGGCTGGAGCAAACTTCTTTGCTCCTGATGGAGAAACATCCTCAAACCACTGGGGACATGTGGCAGGACAATAGGTGTGGCAGCATCCTTCCTGTGGTGGTGGCTGGGACACCCAGCCAGCAGCTCCCTACCTACCCCCCTTTCCCTTGGATGGGGCAAGGGGGCTCTGCTTCTCCCAGGCATCCCATAGAGCTCTTCCAGCCCCCACCACTCTGCAATTCTATGCTCTCCACGGGGCAGTGGAGCTCCTCACCACACCCCCACCCTTTGCATCTCCCTCCCAAGCCCACTTAGATCCCTTGTCCTCACTGAGTTAACGTGCTGCTGCCCTTCACCCCAGTCTGTCCCTCCGTTCTCTCTTGCCCTGGCTCCCCCCTTCCTCCACCCTCCTCCTCCTCCTCTCCCGGCTCCGTGGCAGTTTCCTCGGGAGTGCTCAGCTAGCTGACACATTTGCCACAGATGGATGGTGCACACAGAGACAGCTGTCACTCTGGATTTGCAGGCTGCTGCGTGACAGCAGGGCTGATGCCTCCTGAAAGGCCGTCTCATGGAGCACATGCACTCTGACATTCTTCGAGATGAGCCCTACAGACACCTCTCAGTGGACCTCAGGAGAAGCTGGCAAGCTAAGCCTTCCCTCTCCCCATCCCCTCTCCTTCCCCCCTCCCCTTTCCCCAAGCAGCCTGCAGGCTGGAAGAAAGCAAACACACACACACACACACACACACACATACACATGGGCAACCTCCTTGGGTAGCTCCGTGGCACTCCTGGTGTGCCAGGTCCCAGCCCGGCTGTTTGCTCCCAGTGCTGGTGGGTGAAGTGAGGCAGGTTGAGATGTGCAAGAGGGAAAGGTCACCAGCAAAGCTGCTCTTTTCTTCCCCTTTTCTGCCTGTTTAATTGCAGGCAGGGATATGGGCTTCGCTTTCATTCTGTCAGAGCAGCTGCCTCCAGCCTCTGGAGTTCCTCTGTCACAGCAAAAGCTGATAGACTTTACAGCAACAGCCCCTTCGGGCCTCTCTGTCTTCTCCAACACTTCTGTCTTCTCCATCAGCACCAGCTAGGAAGGTCTGCATCACCACCCAGTGACATGGATATTCCCAGCCTTGGCAGGAGGCTTCCTCCACCCCAGCTCTGCACACTGCCCTGGGGCAGGCTGTCCTAACAGGACTCTGCCTTTTCCCATGCAGCTCCCACTCACCAGCTGCAAAAGTCAAGCTGTCTTAGGTAGGGCTGACTCCTTTGAGGGCAAAGCCCTCTGCCCTCAGCCAGGCTGAGGCTCCAAGCTCCAGCTCCCAACCACTCACACCCATCCAACACACTGACATGTAGACAACGGAACCTTCGAGTCTGAAGCCTTCAACAAAAGGCTTTCTGGGACTTTCAGATGGACAGGCCAAGCAAACCAGAACAAAACAGTCTTTAGCTCTGGGTAGAAGAACAAAATCTTCCAGATGCTTCACTCCTTGGGGATGGGAACTGGTCCTGCCTTTGGTCCTCAGGGAAAAAAAGCTTCCTTCCACAAACCAGAGATGCTCATTGTGTCCATCTGACTTGCAGAAGACAGTGGTCAAGAGATCAGGTCTACCAAAAGTGAAATGAAGAGTTTGAAATAGATCTAGAGAATATCATCTGGGCCCCTCTGGAACTCACCTGAGACTTCCTCAGCTTGAGTGTCTGAGTCCTACCTCGTGGCACACAAGAACCCAGTGTTCATGTCACAGGATCACGTCACAAGTCCTTCTAGCAAAGCCTCTGGGTGGTTTTCAGCAGTAGAAACCCAGGGGAGAGGACAAAAGCAGAGCAAACTGCTAGGAGACTCCTCTTGAATACTCCCCAAGCTTTCAACCAGTCATAGCTGAGGGATTTAATGAGCCAGGTGTGATTTCTTTGGATTTACTAACCCCCAGTGGAGTTCCCATCCCAGGAGAGTCTGGCCAAGCCTGCCCACCCATCCCCTTCCAAGGTCTTTGTGAGCCATTTGCAAATATGGGAAGATCCACAGAACTACAGGGACATTCTTGACCCTGGTTGCTTTGATCCCTTGTCTCCTGTTCCCATGGAGCAGGACAAGCTTGGTGAGCTCTCAGCAAGGCAGAAAGAGTGAATTTGCACCAGGGACTCAGCTTTTTGGGGTCCTTCAGCAACAAGAACAGCGTCTCCTATCCCATTAAGATGGGCATGAAGGCTGTGTGTGGTTGAAAGGGGTCAAGATGTGACAGGCACAGAGGGTTTGTGCTCTGTGTGTGTGTTGCCTTTGAGCTTTAAGGCTGAGTTGCAGAGCTCTGTTATCTGGGCAAGGACACCTCCAGCTTCATGGGAGGTCGTGGCACGTTGGCATCAGCATGAGATGGAGCTTTGTATTCAGACAGGACAGTGATGCTGGGAGGTGCAGGATGCTCAAAGCTGGCACCTGTGATGCTGGGAGGTGCAGGATGTTCAAAGCTGGCACCTGTGATGCTGGGAGGTGCAGGATGCTCAAAGCTGGCACCTGTGATGCTGGGAGGTGCAGGATGTTCAAAGCTGGCACCTGTGATCCTGGGAGGTGCAGGATGCTCAAAGCTGGCACCTGTGATGCTGGGAGGTGCAGGATGCTCAAAGCTGGCACCTGTGATGCTGGGAGGTGTAGGATGCTCAAAGCTGGCACCTGTGATGCTGGGAGGTGCAGGATGCTCAAAGCTGGCACCTCTGTGTATGGAAGAACATTAGGAAGTGTGGGTCATAGAGTGACAGAATGGCAGGGGTTGGAAGGAACCTTTAGAGATCATCCAGCCCAAGCCCCCTGCAGAAGCAGGTCCCACTCAGAAGTGCAGTGAGAATCTCCATCAGCAGAACTGAGGGTTCAAGGTTGCTAAAAGAGACACTGAAAGAGCTGGAGCCACACTCCAGAAGGCAAAGGTCTACCCTGCCTCTGGAATAATTCACCTGCACGTTTCCATCAAGCCATCTCTGAGCAGAGCTGTCTGAACTTAGGTGATGGAGCCTCCCAGGTGATGAGCAGTGAGAAAGGCTCCTGAGAGGTGATTGTGCTCCTCTGCTGCAGGCAAGAGGCTTGTGGGCTCTTATAACATCTCAGGAGGTTCTGCTTCTCAGCCTGGTCTGGAGATGAGTGATCCAGAGTCACCTCCTTTACTTTGACCCAGATTGTTTGGAGGTAAGGTTGGGAAGGCTGACCAGACATTTTGGTGATGCTGTGAGCCCTTCTACAGTGGCATCACAAGGCTCCAGGACATGCAGGGACATGGGAAGGATTTATGTGGTGAGGATGTAGCTCTCTCATGGTCTGTTTGGACAAAGCATGGTCAGAGCAAGCACTGGCCTCTCTCAGAGCCTCAGAGAGATGGGAACTGGTAAGGCTGGGCTGTCTAAGGAAGAGCTTTAGCAGAACAGATGCACAAGCTTCAAGGTAGGAGATGTCAGCTCAGTCCAGCTCTGAACCAAAGGCAGTAGACACAACTCCTGTTAGATGCCTTCTGCCCAGACCCTTCTGTGCAGACACACAAGCCTGACCCTTTGGCTCTTCAGTGCCTGAGATGCTTATAAGGAAATCTTTGCTCATGGTCTTAGTTTTTGAACCTTAACAGAATAGAAATGGATAGAGAAATGTTTGACAGAGGGAACACCCTGTTCATAAGAAAAATAGCAACCCATAATCATGGGCAGAGAAAGGATTCATCTGTGCTGTACATAAGCAAGGCTACCAGAAGAAAGCATCCTCCAAAGGAGACTCTGGCTTTGGGAGGAACATCATTGCCTTGGTGTTCCCTCTCTGAGGGCTGGCACAGGTCTGCTCAGCAGGGAAGATGTCACAAAGGCACAGAGCCAGGGGCAGGACTCCTGGGCTGACCCACAGACATTGCTTGGGGTGTGTTTTCCTGGAGAGCTCCAGCTGGAGCTACCAAGGTGCTGAGGGGACTGGAACATCTTCCTGATGAGGAAAAGCTGTGAGACCTGGGGCTGCTTAAAATGGAGAAGGCTGAGGAGGGAGCTCAGCAACACTGACAGGTACCTAAAGGCTGGGTGTCAGCAGGATGGGGGGACACTTTGTTCTGTGGTGCCCAGGGACAGGACAAGGGGTGATGGACATCAGCTGGGACACAAACAGTTGCACTCAAACACGAGGAGAAACTGGTTTGGTGCTGAGGTGAGGGAGCCCTGGCCCAGGCTGCCCAGGGAGGGTGTGGAGGCTCCTTCTCAGGAGGTTTCCAACCCCAGCTGGACACTTTCCTGTGCCCCCTGAGCCAGGGGAAGCTGCTGGAGCAGGGGCTGGGGCTGCAGCAGCTCTGCAGGGCCCTTCCAGCCCCCACATTGCTGGGATTCTGGGAATGCCTTGCCCAGAACAGGAGACTGATGTGCCTTGCTTTGCTCCCAGCTGAGAGGCACAGCAGGTGAGTGGAGAAACAGGGCTGGTGTTTTGCTCTGGGTAGCTGGTGGGATGGAGACACCAGAACCAGGGGCTGAGAAGCCCCCAGGTAAAAATTGGTGGAGAAGGTGGTGAAAGGAGGTTTTCTGCCCACAATCCACAGCCCCTGCTGCACACAACAGGATGTGCACTGGGGCTACTGGGAAGGCTGGAGCTGGAGAAAAGGGAGAAAACTTCTTTGCTCCTGCTGGAGAAACGTCCTCAAACCACTGGGGACATGTGGCAGGACAATAGGTGTGGCAGCATCCTTCCTGTGGTAGTGGCTGGGACACCCAGCCAGCAGCTCCCTACCTACCCCCCTTTCCCTTGGATGGGGCAAGGGGGCTCTGCTTCTCCCAGGCATCCCATAGAGCTCTCCCCAGGGGACACCATCTCAGCAGCTTTGTAGCAGAGCGGTGACCCTGATGCTCCAGGGCTTGGTCTCTGGGTGCTTTTGGGGCAGCATGGTTGGAAAGCTCTGGGAGCATCCCATCCCTGGCAGCACTGGGAGGCACTAGTGGAGAAAGATAAGTATTTAGCCCTCTCAGAGCTGCAGGTGGAAGCAGAGCTGGAGCCCCTCACCTGTGAGGCAGCTGTGGGATGAAGGCAAAGGAGCCTTCACATCTCGCCGGCCTTGAACAGCAGATGAAAGGGGGCTGCTGGGAGCAAAGGATAACAAAAGGAGAGTGAGGAAAGTTCAGGTCAGGCAGGGATTTCTGGCTGGTGGGTTTTCCACTGAGAAATCCTCTCTGTCTGTTTCATGATGATGAAGAAGATCCTTTCTTTTTCCTTCCCCCCTTTCTCCTCTCCTTCTTCTTTTCCCCTTTCGCCAGGCTGATAGCTGGGAGACGTGGAGCATGTGATGCAGCTTCCATATAGGGGCAGGAGCAAAGCAAGACCAACTGATGGACGCCCTAGGGCCAGACTTGCAGACAATATATAACCTACTGCATGATCTAAAACGCTTCCCACTTTCACAGAGTGAACATCAGGCAGAGAGGAGCTGCAGCGAGGGGAGAGGAGACCTGAGCTCAGGTAAGTCCTTGGCATCCCCTTCCCCAGGGGGCTGTCCCAGGGAGGGGGGGGAGGTGTGAGGGACCAAGGGCAAGGTGCTTGTGCAGGCAGGAGGGATGGGGCAGTTACCAGCCGTGCCAGTGGGGATTTTTGTCGCTGTTTTCGGTGCCTACATGAGTCGGAGTTGAAGTGATGCGCTGCGTGGGAGATGGGGTCGGGCAGAGCTCAGCCTCTCTCCCTGCAAACACCGAGGCTGGGAGCTGTTGAGCATCCCAAACCAGCCGAGGGTTTGCTTGCTCCTGCTTCTTGCTGCCGACTCTGTGTGGGCTGGGTGCAGCTCACGGCTCCAGCCCGGCTCCTCCGCCCCCGGGAACCGTCCCGTCCCATCCCCACCGGTGCTGCCTTTTGCCTTTTAACCAAGGAGCAAACAAAAAGAATGGACAAACAACTTTACCAAGCACTTTGTGTTTTTTTGGCTCAGCCTGGCTGCTTTCACCTCCCTGTGCTGGAATTTCCCTTGCAAAGGAACCTGTTCCCAGACGGGGCTGAAGGGGGGGACGTGGGCTGTGGCAAAACAAAGAGTGCTGGGCAAGTGGCTGTGTGTGTGTGTGGGAGAGGAGGGGGGTCTGTACAGCCCACCTGCTGTGGTTTTCCCCTGTAGCATATACCCAACCTCACGTTGGGAAACAGACTTCATGCCTGAGCTAGTTTGTGTCCTGCTGAATGGAACGTAATCCTAGCGACAGCTCCCTGCTCTCTGTGGCCACACACAGTTTGTAGTGGTGAAGGGCTGGGTTTATTCCTGGTTTTCTTTGGGGTATCAACTGTGTGTGATGGTGATGAGGGGGTTGATGAGGGTCCCAGCTGCGTGTGTTTGAGGCTGGAAGCCTCCATGAGCTCCCAGCCACTTGGCTGATGCCAGGTGAGATGGATGGCTGTGCCTGATGGGTTAAAGAGTGACCAAACCATTACAGTGACTGTTTTAGGGGGCCATTTTTGCCACTACACCCCCAGTGAAGGCACTGATGATAAAACTGCTGTGTGTGTGCAAGGGGGATGCCAGGTTGGGGATGTTCCATCGTTCCGTGCCTCAGTTTCCCCACCTGTGCACTTCACCTTCCCAAGTCCTGCTCTACCTGTGCAATGGTAGTGTTTGCTGTGGTCTCTCTGTACAGGTACGAAGGGGTCAGCCCAGGGGGGCAGCTCTTCATTGGGGTATCAGAATCCAGCCACAGATCATGGTTAAGACTGTAATCAGATGAGGGGACTCAGAGAACCTGCAAGGTTAGATCAGAGGACTTCTATGAGCAGAGCCAGCTCTGTAGGGTGGCACAGGGGGCACTCAGGCAGCACCCTGTCTGTGGGCACTGATAGTGTGTGACCAAGGTGGGTTCCAGACCCAAAGACATAACACACAGGGTCAGAGGTGTGCCTGAGGGGGCTGGCAGTGATGGGCAAGGAGCTGGGGGGCTGCACTGGGCTTCTTGATGTGTGGCCAATGATTTGGGCCAAACTTTTTCTCTGCTGCTGTGAGGTTTTTTCCTGGGGTAGGGGGAGAAATCAGGTTGCTCCAAATATCTCAGCATTGCCAGGATCAGGGAGAGCTGGCAGAGACTCAGAGACACCCCCTGCCCATGGCTTAGACCACATCCCTGGGAGAGGAGACACTGGAGCTGGTGGCTGCATTCCCTCAGCTCCATGAAGCAGAGTGGTTTGAAAACCCTTCCTGCTGGGAAATGCTCTCAGATTAACCCCACTGAAATCATAGAATGGGGGGGATTGGAAGGGACTTCTAGAGATCTGCCCTGAAATAAGGGCAGTGCCACCCTCCCCCAGCCTTTCTGAGCCCACTCCCACCACCGAGCCACTTGTGCTCAGCTTCCCCACTGCAAGATCCCATCAGTGTGCAGGGCACTGAGCTGTAACCCGTGGGCTGAGGGGTTCATGTATCACAGGAGCCAAGAGAAAGTAGGCAAAGGGGTGGCAAAGTGGGTGCCCCCATGGCAGTGCCCACTGCTGCAGCAGGAGGTGCCTGGTGCAGTGCGCCATTGCCCAGCCAGAGGCAGAAGCAGAGACGTCAGGGGTTGTTTTCTCATCTCCCACTGCTTTTATCCTCTCCCCCTCTTTCCAAATGTGACTCTTGGGACAAATTCCAGAGCATTTTTGGCCAAGCTGCAGCCTCCAGCCAGCCCTGTCCCTTCTCCCAGCCCCCAGACTGGTTTTGGCTGGCATTGTTTGTGGTGGAGGGCACATCGACAGCACGAAGCATCCACTCCAGTGCCTTCTCCTGATGTCTCTGCTCTTGGTGAGCACCAACTGGAGAAGGTTTTACCCCTGCAGTGCCATGCCCTACCCATCATAGCCCAGGTTTCTTGCTGGCCCCTGCAGCCCCCACACAGCTTCATTGGCTGGATGGGAACACCAGCCCTGCAGGGACCAGAGCTGGGAGCAGCATCTGTGTCCCTGGTCTGCACTTGCTGGCCCTGGAGATGGCCTCAGCTTGCTCTTCCCATGCTGGGAGGTGGGTTTGGTCGCCCACTCTGGTTTCTGGGCTGCTGGCTGTGTTTGCACTGGGTTTGGGCTCGTCCTTATTTGCAGTGGTCCTTTGGGATCTGTCAGAGCAAAGCAGCACAGGGGTGTGGGGCTGGAGGGTGGGTTGATGGGCAAAGAGGGCAGAGCCATTGCTGTTCTATAGATCCCCACTGTGGTCCTGCAGAGCTTGGCAGAAGCAGCCTTCCTTCTTGGGGAGAAAAGCTACCCACTGTGCCACAGGGCAAGGAGCAAGGTTGAGGGGGTGGATGGGGGCAGCTGCAGGGATTGCAGAGGCACACAACCACTCTCCTGCACAGGCTCCTCTCCAAGGATTGAGGGGTGGCTTTGGCAGTTTCCTGGGCACAACCTTCACCACCTCAGCCCCAACTCAGGGCATTCACTGAGCCTGGCACTGGGAGTGCTGGGAAGAGCTGGCAGAGGCAGGGGGGCTGGCACAGCTGTGTGGCTTTCAGAGATGCTTGATCGATAGCTTCTTCCTACCACTCCCCCCATTCCCTCAATCCCCACATGCATTTTTCATGCTCACTCCTCCTGGGCAAAGGCTGTCTACACAGGAAAAGAGAAAGAAAACAATACAAAACACAACAAACCACAACCAAAACCTACTTTTTCTTTCTCTGGTCCCCAGAGGTTGTTTTAGTTTAAGGGCCAATCTATAGATTCAGAGCTGGGAATCTCTTTGCTTCATGAACAAAGAGGCATGAAACAGCTCCCCAGGGCTTTTCTTAAGCCTCTGCAGGTTGGCCCAGAGCTGGAAAAGGCTGGGTTCTGTACAGTGAGGCTGAGTCTGATGGTACAGCACTGTCTGGGTAAGCTGAGGCTGGAAATGGGAGCTGGGCTCCTCTGCAGCTCTTCTTGGATTCACAACCCTCCCAAGATGTGCCAGGATGAAGTGGGTAGCAATGGGTGTCCAGAGCTGCCCTCCCCAGGGTGCCTGAGGCTCCTCATATGGCTGCAAGTTGTTCTGTGCACACAGAGCTGGGTCTGGGGTGATCCCAGATCGCTGCAGCTGAGATGCTCAGAGGGATCCCTGGGCTGGTCCTGCCTGGTCCCCAAGAAGAGCTGAGGTGAAGGTTTGGCTAGAATTGAGGGGGAAAAAAACCTGCAGGGTTTGAACAAAGGGCAATTTTCAGCACAAATCCCCTTTTCTGTCTCTTCTTGTCCATGAGAGGTGTCTTCTTTTTGCTCCCTGGTTTTGGGTGGCACCAGGAGCATCCCTCAGCCCACGAGCCAGTGCTCCTGTGCCTCTTCTTCCCATCACCAGCCCAGCCTGTGCAGGGATGCTGACAACCCTCGGCAACTACCTGTGTGCTTGAAGGTGATCAGTCAGGTGATTGCTCACCTGAGCAAGGGCTTGGTACTTCCAGGGGTCCTTCCAGACCCACAGGGCCCATCGCAGCCTATCCCCTCACACAGGCATGGGCTGCTTCAGCCCCCATCCCTCAGGAGCACTTCTGAGGCCAGGCTCCCCTCCTGCAGCTTCCTTAGCAGCGTCACGTGCCCTGCCTGCACCCCAAAATCCCTCCCATTCCCCTGTGCTGATGGCAACGAGCCCTCACACAGCTCTCATCACCCCGCAGCAGTTCTTGTGGTCCATCCCTCTGCGCAGCCGGCGTGGGCAGGGCGCAGACGGCCGGCAAGCATCGTCCCCGCAGCTCTCCCATCCTCCCCGCAGCCCTCCCACCGCCTCCGGGCCAGAGGCATCAGGGATGCAGCCGCACCAAGACAGTTGTGTCCAAGGTCCGGGGAGCGGGGAACGCTTCCCAGCTCCGACGGCGAAAGGGCACGGGCCAGAAATAGAAGGGGGAGGAGGACACCGTGACCTTTCCAGCAGCCGGTGACAAATAAAACTTTCCTGCTACCTGTAGGAAGGCGCAGGGCAGGCTCCGTTATCGGCTCATCAAAGGACGGCGTCCCCCGGGAGCAGCGGGAGGGCGATTGCCGCAGCGCCCGCGGCGATGCCCGCGATGAACCCGGCGCTGCTGCAGCTGCGGGCGCACGGAGGGCTCCGGCCGGCGCCGGGAGCTTGCTGGGTGCTCCTGGAGCTGAGCAGGGAGGGAGGAAGGGGATGGTGGGTGCTACGGGAGGAGCGCAGAGTAGATCTGATCTGCAGGAGTGTAGGTCAGAGCCGTGCCCAGCTTCTCCCAAACTGCTACCAGGCTCTCGGGGCTGTTTCGCTTGGGATAAACCCAGTGCCAGGGCTGGGCAGAAGGGGATGGGACCCTCACGGTGCGGGGGAAAGGGAGGGGGGTGTCCAAATCTGAGCCACACCTCGGTCGGGGTCCACCTCAGGTGCCCTGCACAGGGGGAGATGCCCAGGCAGAAAGGACTGCGGTGCTACATCCATCCCATGGAAGGGCTCAGCAACCTTCCTTCCCAGCTCCACGGCAGCAGACCCCCAGAGAAACCTGAGCGGAGGGCTGAGCCGCCCCCTCCTCTCCCTCCCGCCGGGTGCGGGTGGCAGTGCCAGCACCCTGGGGCAGAGCGAGTCAGCCGTGCCCCCCACCTCCCCCTCCCACCACCACCACCACCACCGCGGGCTGTCCCTCTGCTCGCTGACCCGGGCGGGGGGATGGCAGCCGGCTCCCCGCGACCCCCCCAGCCCCCTCGCAGATGGCGTGAGCAGCCAGCACAGGTGGCCCTGCGCCACGGCAGATTGGGGACGGCTGCCTGCAACGTGCCCGGCAAGGGCTCCGGCCCTGGCACCGCTCGGGGATGAGAGCAAAGCCGCTCCCCCCTCCATCGGGATGTGGAGGGTGCAGAGAAGTGGGACAGCGGGGAAGGGGCACGGTGCACGGTCGGGCTCGTCAGCACTCGGACCGGAGCCCTTGGGAAATGCAAAGCCGGGGATGTGGCTGCGGGACAGGGAGCTGGTGGGGCGACAGTGAGGGGGGCTCCTCTCCCTTGCCCCAAAGAGATAAGCTGGGTCAAAGCACCAGGCAGCCTGGGGAGGGTTCTATTTTAGGGAATTCCGTTAAACAATGCCATGCAGGATCAGCCCAAAGTGGATGTTTGGGCTGGATCCAGCATCTTGCAAGGGGTTTCTCGAGCTACAGCAGCTCCTGGTCCTTCCAGCCAGGGCCAATACTTCAGTGGACACCAGACACCAAAACTGGGTGGCCGGGGGCTCACTGTTGTAGGAGAAAGGGATCTGCAAGGAGAGAAAGGGGGTATCCAAGGTCTGAATCACCCCCATGCAGGGTTTCTGTCTCTCTCCATGGGTGATGGTGCTCAGCCCCACGCAGGGATACCACAACAAGAGCTCCAGGGTGGTGACAAGGGCTGCCCCACCTCGAGGGGTCCGTCCCACCATGCCAAGGGGTGCATCAGGGCAAAGGTGGTGGCTGCAGCAGGTAAACGAATCGTGCCAGAGAAAAACCAAGCTGGCATCCTGCCCATCACCCCTTGACAGGAAAAGTTGATGTCAGGAGGGGAATTGTCGTGTCTAACGTTCCCCTCCCTGCGAGCAGAGGGCTGGAGCGAGGAGCCAGCCCCGAGCCACACACGCACCCAGCCCCAAACCAGCCTCTCGCCGAGCACGTTCTCCTCCAGCCCAGCTGGTTTTGCTCCCAGCCTGCTCCGTCTGTGCGCATTAAAGCTTTTTCTAGCTCTGAACTGCTTTTGGCAAGCCGGGCTCCTGTTGGCCTATCCCTCTCCCCACCACCCTCCCCCCCCAACCCCATACTCTCCCCGTCTGGCTCCCGCTTCCCCCCTCCCCGGTCGAAGCCCTGCCAGGGACATGGCAAATCAGCGAGAAGCCTGCGGGGCAAATCGGTACAAATGAGACCAAGCAAGAGGGTGGGGAGGGACGGCGAGGAGGGGGGTGGGGAGGGAAATGACTCCTGGGTTGGTGCTTCTGTCCCTGAGTTTGATGTTTCCTGCAAACAAGCCTGTAAATGCTCGGGAGCAGCTTTGGAAGTCACCTGCCCCCCCCCCAGTCACGGTGGGCTTTGGGAATGCTGGGTCTCAGCTGAGGGCAATAACCCTCATCACACTCCTTCAGCCTCCCTGCAAGCCTCCTGGCCCTGAGCAGGGACCCAGCTGGGACGGGAAAAGGGGGTCGAGCTGTAAGTCCTGCCATTTCCATCTGTTTTGGGGCTGGATGGGGCGGGCAGGGCATCGAAGGTGCTGGGGAGGGGGGGACAAGGGTCTCACGGCGGGTCTGGGCAGGGGAACAAAAACCCACCAAGGAGCTGGAGGGGGAAGCATTCCCTCTGTTGAAAGCTGCCTTCTCCTGTCAGTTTTGCACTCCCAAAAGATGCCAGCCATCCTGTGGTGCCCTGGGAAGGCAGGGGCTTGGGGGAAGGGAGGGGAGCGTGTGTGTGCAGGAGCCAGTGCTGGGGTGATGTGCAAAACTGCAGGAAGGGGCAGAGATGTGATCATTTCCAAGGGATGCTCTTTGCACCAACTCACCCATCTCTCTGCAAGCCTTGTAACTCCTTCTTATTAAAGGCACTGAGCACTGGGGAGGTCATATGGGGCCTTTCTGCTTGGGTTGCTCTCCTAATGACACGTCCGATTGCCTTCGCTGGGGATTTGCTCACATGAGTCTCTGACAAGACAAAGTTTGGGCTGGTTTTTTGGACTGTTTCCCCCTCCTCAGAGCTTGCAGAGCTTTGATTTGCCTTCCTGGTGAACACAAAAATGAAGCAATGTGTGGAGAAGCAGCCTGGATGGGCACAGAGCGTGGGTTGAGTTGAATGTTGGTGTAACGATCAGGACGAGCGCTGGCTTTCTGCAGGCTCGGAGATGTGAGAAGTGTTTGCAGTTGTGAGGAAGAAATGCAAAGGGGAAAGGTGCAATTAGCAGGAAGACAACATCACCCACAGCATTTGTAACTTTTCCTTCCTACTCTCTAAACCTTTCTTAATTAAAACGAGGCATTTAGTGTGTTTCTTAATGAATGAATGAAAAGGGATCTGAATCGTTGGAGGAGGTTAGCTATTGAAATGCTTCCCAGTGCTGGCCAGAGAGTGCATGTGGACAGGAGTTCTGGCAATTAAACCAAGAGTGAATTAGTGGGGGACCAGTTAAAAAGCCCAAAAGGACAAGGAAATGAGGGCAGGGAGTCTCAGGTGTGTCTCATGGTGATGGCAAATCCTGCGACCGGGATGGGGAGAGGATTTGGGGCAGCTGGGGGATGCTGCTTGTATGGCTGTGTGTGGGGTCACTCTGTTCTCCTCAGTCAGCTCCACGGGGAGCATTCGGGTTCCCCTCTGTGAAACTCTTGAGATGGGAAGCTGTGGATGTGCCTCCTGCCCCCTCCATCCCCTTGAGTCTTCTCACCCTTTCCCGAAGCCTCCCCCCACTTCCAGGCATTTCAGAGCCCTGCCTGACCCAGAGACGGTTTAGGAAGGGACTCAGGTTTGAAAGGAGAGAGGCAGAAAGTTCCTCCCCCTTCGTGCAGCAGCATCTCGGGCACTCGGAGTGCGGCTGCTCCCGGGGCAGCCCGGCACCGGCAGCATCACAGCCCTTTGGCACGGCACAGCACAGGTTAACGAGCTGCCTTTCCCGCTAATAACATCCTCGCCTAAAGTCCCGGTGGCTTTGCCTCAGGCGTTATTACTCCTCCTGGTCATTCCTTGGCCAGCGCAGACCTCGCTGGGTGATTTGATGCCCATCCGGTAGCTCAAACCTCCCGCCTTCAGCCACATCCCCCCGGCTGCAGCCCAAACGCTGCCCGTGGGGCCGGGCCGGGGGATGAGCCGCTCTGCCCTTTAAAGGGCAGCTGGGAAGGAGCTGGGAACACAGAGGACAAGACCACCAGGCAGCATCACCCTGGCAGCAGCGCTGCTCTGCATTTAAAAAGTCCCAAGCAAACCCTCCTCTCCAGAAGCAGGCAGAAGGCAGAGAGGCATCTGCTGCCTGCAGGTGAGCCTGCAGCATCCCAAATGCTCCTGCCTCAGACTAAGCACATCTTTAGAGGGAGGAGTGGGTGCAGGAGACTGCCTGCAGAGCCACTGCTAAGAGGAGTGCTGTCAGGTGAGCTGAACAGCCTCCTCCCAGGGCCAGGTCCCTCCTGCTTCTCTCCTTTCTGTCATCTCCTAGGAAAAGAATGGAGACTTTCTCTCCTCCAGACTTGGTGGATGTCTCTGCCTGCTGGCCCAGAGTCAGGGCAATCCCATCCCTGTGAGAGAGCTGCTGGCTGCTTCAGCTTTGCTGGAGTCCATCCCAACCATCTCTCCCTCTCTGCAGTTTCCCTCGCTGCTCCTGAGCTCCCCAACCAGCAGCAAACCCTTTCCCCTTTGCATATGTATTTATTTAGCAGGTAGAGTTGCTTGTGCTCACCTAAGGATGGGGAGGGAGATGCAGAGGAGGCTCCTAATTGGGGTCATTTTGAAATGAGCTTTACAATGGACTGGATTTCACAGATGTGGTGTCCAAAGTGCACCAGTGCTGCAGTCAGTACTGCACACACTGCTGCAGGATTGGTGCATCACCCCCTACCCTCACACTCTCATCCCCCCCCCAGTTTGGTTTCTCTTAAATGTTCCCAGTCCTCTGCAGGTGTCAGCTCACAGAATCATTTTGGTTGCAAAAACCTTTAAGCTCTTCAAGTCCAAGCCCTCCCCTCCCACTGCCAAGCCCACCACTAACCCTCAGTACCTCAGTTATGCAGCTTTTGAATACTTCCAGGGATGATTCTTGAGACTTAAACCTTTCCCTTGCTGGCTGCATCCTCAGATTGCCAGTTGCCAGGGCCAGGAGCTGTCAGCTGGGAGCAGGGGAGGGCTGGGAGGGACAAGCCCACATTGTCCCAGGTGTGGGAGCAGCATTACTCCCCTTTCTAGGGGTGGTTGAAAACACTGGCCCATTTTGGCTATGTTTTGTCTGAAAAAAGAGACCTGTCCTCTAAGCTAGGGGAGGGGGGCATCTTCTGAGGATTGCCTTGATGATCTTTAAGGTCTTTTCTATGAGAGAGCTGAGATCCCAGACAAGGAGAAGGAAGGATGTATTTGGTGTGTACCCCAAGACCTGCAATCCCCTCTCCTGCCCACCCCAACCCTCCTGGACTGATAGGAGGCCCCAGCAGAAGGGAGGGAGTGAATGAGTGTGTCTGCTAGTGACTGTGCCCTGAGGATGCATCAAGAAAGGCTTTTTGGCTGCATGGGGTGAGCCCAAATGAGAGCTGGGTGCCTGTCACCTGCAGGGCTCTGCTTGGGAAGCCCTTGGGGAGACTGATTCGTCTCAGAAAGTCTCTAGAGGGTCAGCTGTGGGTCAGCAACCAATCCCCCAGGCTCTGTCCCATGCTCTTCTGAGCTGTGCAGGGGTGTCTGTAGGGATGTGATGGCCCTTGGCTCAAGGTGCCCTGCAGCACGGGCAGCTCAGACCCATCGGAGATAGACTGGCCTCATCTCAGTCTCTGGGAAGGCTGCAAAACAAGTTGTCCTCAGTCTTTCTCAGCCTTGTGAATGGCAGGAAGGTGGCAGGGTGAATTTAAGCACAGGTAAAGTGTGCTGGAGCAGCACAACTGCCTCCTGCAAGGACATTGCCTGTGTGGGTAAGGGCAGAGGAAGGGAGGTGTCCTCAAAGGAAATGGAGTGGATTGGAACTGGGATAAGGTAACCTGAGTGGTTGCAAATGGAGATCAATTCTGTGGAGCAGGAGACCTGCACAAGCATAGCAGACACACTGTGGGAGAGAGCTCAGGCTGTGAGAAAGGTTATATCAAGACAGGAATCTTTGGCCATATTTGGGGTGTCTTTGGAGACACAGCAAGAGCTGGGATCTGCTAGGCCAGCAAAAGCAAAGCATTCCCATCCCCAGTGCATTTACAGAGTCTGAGCTGTCCAAGGGTAAATGGAAAGAGAAAAGGAGGAGGACCTTTCTATTAGTGCTGAGGAACTTGACTGCAGAGGTTTGGGAAGGTCATTGAGCCTTCTGATGAGACAAGGGGTGACAAAACCCACCTCGTTGTGTGACAGAGCTCATTGCTTTGCAGGGTGCATGATGTCCCTGGGGACCTGTGCTAGCAATGGGGCAGAAGAGATGATCTAATGCCTGTGCCCACACTGAAGACCCTCCTATAGCTTGGTCTGTGGTGGGAGGGAGAGGTGGATTTGGGGAATCAGCACAGAGTTGAGCCCCACATTGCCCTGCTCTGACTGCTGCTTGTGTGCTGTAGCACCCAGGAGGGGACAGAACCAAGTGAGCAGGAGTAAGGGACTTCTGGACATGTGCCATCATCCCCAAAGGTCTAGCCCATGGAAGTCTGAGAAGGCATCTCCCAGGGCAGTTATCACAGTGGGACACCACCCTGGGCTGTCAGCCCAGCAAGAGAAAGAGAAAGCTGTAACTGGGGGGAGAAACTTCAGAGCTCATAGCAATAGGGAGTGGTTGTGGAAGTTTCTCACATGCAGCACATCATGCCCAGCACAAAGGTGGCTACATCAGGCAGCCTGGGAACGGGGAAGGCAACACTGTGGTGCCATTTGGACCTCCAGGAGCCCTGCACATCACAGGTGTGATACAGACTTTACCACATAGGAGAGGTGGATTGTGCCTTCCTTTTCCAGCAGCCTGCACTCCTCAAGCATCCCCACTTCAGACATTCCCCCTCCTGCCCTGCTCCCCATGCCAGCCTTGCACAACACCTCCTCTGCATGCCATTGAGTGCCAGCCACGCTGCTGACCCTCCTGGCTTGCACACAGCTACTTTCCCCTCTATTCAGCTGCACATTTTCACTTGGAGACTGATGTTGTCTTCATATTTGGAGGTCTGTTTGCCATCGAGCCTCTGACACTGTGGCTGGGAGCCTGCAGCCTCCTGAGGCTCCATTAGCAGGCAGAAGTGGAGGTGGAGGAAGACAGAGTTAACTCTTGTAGTGGGGCTCAGGCATAAGCTTGTGTGGGTGGTTGATATAATGTGGAGAGACAGTCTTACATCTCCTCACCAGGAGATGTACAGAGCTTCCCCTCAAGGGCTTGCAGCAGGAAAGGCTGCGGTAGGAGAAGCATTTTGTGGTGGAGGACCCTCAAACCTCTGGAGAGTAGCCTGGAGGCCTTGATGGCCTGATCTCATCTCTCAAAGAGCCTGTGAATTGTCCTGTGTGTGTCACAGGCAGAAGATGACTCCAACTCATTGTCACTTGGTTGAACACTTGCCACCACGTGTGCTTTTCATAGGATGCTGGGGTTGCCCCGAGGAATCTTCAGGCTAACTGAGATGCAGGGACAGACAACTGCTTCTTGGGGATGGAGGTTAGAAGCAGAGAAGCTCAGGAGAGATCAGAGATGTAGAAAACATCTCTTGGAAAAGTGCACAGAAGGGAGAAGATTGTGACTCATAATTAGGGGCAATATGTATGTGTGAAGGTGCTGTGGCTCTGGCACACAGAAGGGAGTCGTTCATCATTGGAGCCCATTCCAAGGCTGGGCAGGTGATCCCACACAGCCCACACTCACAAACAGTGCTCACAAAGGTGGAGCCACCACCAGGTCTCCATAGACCTCTACAGACCTTTGGGAAGGTCTATAGATTGGTTTGGGTCTGCAGGTGGCTCTCACCAAGAGCTGCCTGTGAAGGGAACGTGAGCTTTCCCAAGCTGAAACTGCAGATCCCTCTGGATGCTGGAAAACTAAAAGCTGGGAATCCCAATGCTGCCAGAGTTTTAGACCATGACTCTGACTTTGGCTTGTCCTTGGGCTGTGAAGCACATAGTTTGGTGACCCCAGACTTGGAGACATGAAAGGGCCCTGCAGAGCTGCTGCAGCCCCAGCCCCTGCTCCAGCAGCTTCCCCTGGCTCAGGGGCACAGGAACGTGTCCAGCTGGGGTTGGAAACCTCCTGAGAAGGAGCCTCCACACCCTCCCTGGGCAGCCTGGGCCAGGGCTCCCTCACCTCAGCACCAAAGGAGCTTCTCCTCCTGTGCCAGGGGAACTGTTTGTGTCCCAGCTGATGTCCATCACCCCTTGTCCTGTCCCTGGACACCACAAAACAAAGTGTCCTCCCATCCTGACACCCATGTTTTAGGTACTTATATTCCCACTCAACGTGGGAATACTTTCAGTCACAGATGTAGGGACCTCCAGAGGCAGAGGCTGGAGGATGGCCACACACAGTCACTTTCCAGGAGGGGTTCAGTGCTCAGCTGCCACACGGGCTGAGCTCAGGGAGGTGCAGAGCTCCCAGCCCCACCTCTTGCTTTGCCACGGCCAATTGCCCTCATCCCAGCCTCTGAGAAATGCTTAAAAGCTCAAATCACACAACCCCAGGCTATGAAAAGAAAAAGGGGCCCAATATCTGCTAATAGCCAAGCAGCCCCTGCAGCAAAAGCATGGAGTGTAGGGAAAGTGGTTTGCATTGATCAGTGGCTCCCAGCTCCCACCCTCTCCCCTCCCTGCAGTGCCTGTGTGCTCCAGCCTCAGAGCTGGTAGGAAAGGGATCAAACCTCATGGGAAGCACCAGAGTCTGGGTAATGGCAGGAAAGGGTTTGTAGGGTTGGTGTGAGATCCCACAGAAAAGCCACTCTCCCCCACCTTCTGCTCCCTGGGATGGCAATTGCTGCTGATAAATGGCAATGCTGAGACCATGCAGATTGGTGTGATGCTGAGCCCTGGGAGCACGAGGGACCTGGAGAGCCCAGAAGCCAGCAGCTGGGTGGGTGTAGGTGCAGGGAAGAGTTGTCCCTGCAGTTGGTGCTGGGTGTAAAGGGAACATTCATTCACAGGTGTGAATGAATTCTCACCTGTGCAGAGTGGGACTGGCTCAGGAGAGACCATGGCAGCCAGCAGCTGAAGGATGAGGTGCAAGGCAGGAGCTTCATCCCAGCATCACAGGTAGAGATCTTCAACACCTTTCTTGAGTCCCTTCCTCTATGCCTTGTCCTGCAGCCATCTGGGTGAGGATGAGGTCAGCCAATTCCCAGGGAAGGATTGCAGCTCCCTGGCAGCCCACACACAGCATTGGAGGACTCAGAGGATAGGGGCAAAGACAGTTTGAGAAATGGGGCCTTTGTTCCAGCCAGAAAAGCTCTCAGGGGTCTGCAAATGCAGATCAGCACAAGTTCACAGTGACAGAGCTTCTCCAGTGGACACACAGGCTGCAAAAGTCCTGTCTTTGAGCCAGACTGCTGTACTTGAGCAGAGCCTTTTTGTCTCTCCCTCCCCTGTGGGTGTGGGGATGTCAGCCTCCAGGTGGAGAGGGACACTGTGCTGGTTTGGAGAGGGATGCAGTGCTGGTTTGGATGAGGCTTGGGAAAGGGGAAGAGGTCTGGAAGGGTTTGGCCCTATATCTAGCTTGGAAAGGAGATGGTGAAGCAGGGGTGTGCTGGTGAGCTGCGTGGCTGGAGGCCACCCTGGCTGCTGCTTCCTCCAGCCACAGACTTGTGGGGCACCAAA
Organism: Colius striatus; assembly: GCF_028858725.1. Classification (NCBI taxonomy): domain Eukaryota; kingdom Metazoa; phylum Chordata; class Aves; order Coliiformes; family Coliidae; genus Colius; species Colius striatus. The sequence goes on along the minus strand of NC_084761.1, from coordinate 2,362,583 downwards.
TGGGGACCAACAAGCTGGGAAGCTGAAGGATGAAGCTCTGCATGGTATGCCAGGAACTGCCTGCTGCAGGATGCTTTAGGGACCGAGCCCTGGGAGCACGCTACAGATTCACAGTGGGAAGCTCCACTGCTCTGTGCTGCCTTCAGCAGCACCCAGTCCACTGAAAGGATGTGCTGTGATGGCTGAGGGCTTAGGAAAATTGGAGCAGTACTCTAGATGCTTGCCCTGCCTCCTGGGAATCTGCTTTTGCCTGTTGTTAGAGACAGGAGCTAGATGGGTGTTCGATGTGATGCAGCTCAGCTGCCCCACAGGTCGTACGCACTTCCCTGCACCCCCACACCAGGAGCTCAGGCTGCAATTTGTGAAGGGACTGCAGGAATTGGGGACTGCAGATCTCTTTCCTGGGCATCTCTCTCTTTTTACTTCCCTTTGTCTTTCTCTCTCTCCCTTTTTCTTCTCCCATCGCATCTCTGCTCCCTCCATCTGACCACGCTCTGCCTGCCCTGGGCGGTCCCGGGGAAGAGAGCAGGGATGCTGCAATTCCCAGGCACAGGTGCAGGGTGCCCCCAGGCACGGCCCCCACTGCCACAGCTGACAGCCCAGTGGAAGTAATGTGTTGTGGCAGAGAGAGACTCAGCAGACCACGAAGATCTGCTGGTGCGGGAACTGCTCAGCAACCAGGAGCCACAACGCCTGTCTGCCGGCTCCACGGGGCCCGAGCCAGCTCTGGGGATGCCTCCACTCCTGCCTCACACACACCAGGCACTTGCTCACCCTTCTCCCCTTCTTTTCCTTTGCTCTTTCCTCTCCTGTCCCTCTCTGCAGCATGAAGGAGGTGGGAGCAGCTTGTGTGTGTGTTCACACGTATGTCATAGATACCTTGTGTAAAATCCACCCTTGTTCCCAGGTAATCTGTGACCTGACCTAGGTGGGAGCTGCTTCTGCAGGGGGGTTGGACTGGATGGTCTCTAAAGGTCCCTTCCAACCCTTACCATTCTGTGATCCTATGATACTAATCAAGAGATGCCTGCAGAGCTGGCTGCCTGAGTCAAACCTGCAGTCAGAGCTTTCTCAAAGCTTTCTGAAGGTAAACGAGGCAAAAACCAGCCACACAGATGTGTTTACTTCTCAGATGCTGGCAAAATTAGGAAGCACAAGGAAATGTCAGACACCTCACATTTCCAGGCAGGGAAAGAAAAGAAATGCTCCATATAGTGAAGTGTAAGTGAATTGAAAAGCTGGATTAATTCAGTAACGTTCATGCAAGGTTGTTCATTGCTTGTTCAGAACTGAAGAAGCTTTGCCCTAGAATAGAATCAATTTGGTTGGAAGAGATTTGGGATCATAGAATCATTGTGGTTGGCAAAGCCCTTGGAGCTGCTGCAGTTCCAGCCCTGCCCTCACCCTGCCCAGCCCAGCACTGACCCACAGCCCTCAGCACCTCAGCCCCACGCCTTTGGGATCCCTCCAGGGCTGGGCACTCCCCCAGCTCCCTGGGCAGCCTGGCACAGGGGCTGACACCCCTCTCAGGGAAACAGTTCTGCCTCAGCTCCAAGCTCAACCTCCCCTGGGGCAACTTCCATTTCTCCTTGTCACTCATTACTTGGGAGCAGAGACTGTCCCCACTGCAGGACACCACCAGGCACAGGAGGGGAATGAACAGCTTTTGCAGCAAGGTTTGGAGGAGGATCAGGTGTGCAGGAGTGGAACAACCAGTTCCAGTCTCCCAGCAAAGATTTAATCTGCCCCTGGCATATAAACAGCAAATGTTTGTTCAACTGACCTGCAAACAGGCGGCGTGCAACACAGCAGGGCCGAGGTGCCTGGCTCCCTGCTCAGCTGCTCTTGCCCAGGGCTGGTGTATGGGGACATGGGGCAGGACACCAGGGCACAGGCACATCCAGGAGATGCTCAGGGTACCCCAGGTTCAGTGGCTGGAGCCAGGAAGCAGTGCTCAGAGGGGTTTCATCCTGCAGAGCCGCTGCTGCATCCCTTCTGCTCCCCTGAGCAGCACGGCGGGCGTGCAGAGCTCTCGGGGCACACAGGCGTGACGCACGCAGAAGGTGTCTGAGGGCTCAAGGACAAGCTTGTCCCTTTAGGCAAGTGGTCAGGCTGTCACTCACTGTGCTGAACCTGCAGGCAGGAGGCCCTGAGCTCATCCCACTGCAATGGCAGAAATCAGCCTTGGCTGCTGCAGGTCAGGTCTGAACCCCTGGAGCTTCCCTCAGAGTCCCAGGGGATGTGGGTTTATTATAAGGGGATGGTTTTGCCTATTTTCTGCAAGGCCACAGCTTAATGGTGGGATCAGCTTCTAACTCCAGAGACGTGGGCACACAGAGTCCTCAAAGCCTCCTGCAGCTCAGTGTACAAGCAGGCTCCTGCCCCACACCAGGGAAGGCACAGCATGGCTTGTTCCCTGTCCCCAGGGCAGGCAGGAGATGCTTTCTGCTGTTTGGTAACACATCTCAGGGAAAAGTTCAAAGGAGTTCTGCACAGGTAAATCCCTCTCCCATCACATGCATGTTCTCACCTTGCTCCCATGGAAGGTGATGCCCCCTTGGTGCCAGTGCTGAGGTGAGTGGGTAGCAGGGCATGGAGAATTCTTCCACCCAGGTGGGACTGTCCCTGGGGCCACTGTTTCTGCAGGGCTCGTGGTGTTTCAGGCTGTGGTCAGAGCAGCAATGTGTACCCAGCACTCCCTGCTGCACAGGGATGTGCTTTTTTCCCTTTCTGTCCTATAAATCCACCTCCCCAAAGACCACGGAGCAGGTTGTTTGCCTGAACAGCCCTGGCTGCTGAGAGCAGCTCTCAGAGAGGGAACTGGGAGTGCTGGTTGAGAACAAACCAAACGTGAGCCAGCAATGTGTCCTTATGGCCAAGAAGGCCAATGGCAGCCTGGGGTGTCTTAAGTGTGGGCAGTGGGTCAAGGGAGGTTCTCACCTCCCTCTGCTCTGCCCTGCTGAAGCCTCTTCTGGAGTCCTGTGGCCAGTTCTGGGCTCCCCAGTTCAAGAGAGACAGGGAACTGCTGGAGAGTGGTCAGTGCAGGGACACCAAGATGATCAAGGGACTGGAACATCTTTCTGATGAGGAAAGACTGTGGGACCTGGGGCTGTTCAGCCTGGAGAAGAGAAGCCTGAGCTCAGGGGCACCTCAGCAGCACTGACAAGTACCTAAAGGGTGGGTGTCAGCAGGATGGGGGACACTTTGTTCTGTGGTGCCCAGGGCCAGGACAAGGGGTGATGGACATCAGCTGGGACACAAACAGTTCCCCTGGCACAGGAGGAGAAGCTGGTTTGGTGCTGAGGTGAGGGAGCCCTGGCCCAGGCTGCCCAGGGAGGGTGTGGAGGCTCCTTCTCAGGAGGTTTCCAACCCCAGCTGGACACGTTCCTGTGCCCCCTGAGCCAGGGGAAGCTGCTGGAGCAGCGGCTGGGGCTGGAGCAGCTCTGCAGGGCCCTTCCAGCCCCTACCATGCTGGGATCCTTCCAGGGCACACAGTGGTTCCTGGAGAGGGGTGGGAAGATTCACACGCTGTGTCTCTCTGTGCCCACAAGGAATCATCTCCAGGCACCTGCCACCATGTCCAAGGATGACGTGGGCTGCAAGCTGACCTCAGTCTACAAGCACAAGGAGAGGAAGCCAAAAAAGCCTCACTACATCCCCAGGCCATGGGGCAAGCCCTACAACTACAAATGCTTCCAGTGCCCTTTCACCTGCATGGAGAAGTCTCACCTTTACAACCACATGAAGTACAGCCTGTGCAAGAACTCTCTGTCCCTTCTCATCGAATCTGACTGGCCCTACAAGAAAGGCAACCTGCTTCACCCCGAGCTGCGGCTCCTGCAGGCTGCCGACACCTCCCAGCTGCGCGGGCGGCGGGACGAGCACGAGCCCTGCGAGCCCTCAGCCATGGCAGGAGGGTCCCTCAGGACCAAGCAGGCCCCTGGCAGGCACAGCCAAGAGGATAAGCTGATGTCAGGGGTGGAGATCCTGCCTGCTGAAGGGGCTGGGGAAGAAGGTGTGCCGTTCCAAGAGGAGGAGGAGGAGGTTGCTGGCCTGTTGAGGGACGTGGATGCTGGGGAGAAGAAAGAGAAAAACGAAGAAGGGGGTTGTCAAGGTGACCCAGCTGAACCAGAAGTGAATGCTTTGGTCTTTGGTTTCAAGAACAAGAGGGAGAAGCCTTGCAAGGAGGTGGAGCCCGACTTCATCATCACAGACGTCTTCTCCCTCAAGAACCACGTGATGAAAAGCAGGGAAATGGCATCCCCAGACCTAGATGCCAAGCCAAAGCATTGCAAGGTGCCAAAGAAATGCCTGGCCAGCAGCGGGATCCTCATGGAACAGTGGAAGCTGGTGGCAAATGGTCAAAGGAGGAACACCCCTGAGGTCTCCCCACCTTGTACCGACAGCAACATCATCCCCTGCTACCCGCCTCCAGCCTACAGCGACTACCACGAACCTCAGGGCCTCAACCTCTCGCTGCTGGGCATTAACTACCCTCTGAACCCCAGCCTCTTCTCCTACCTGAGCCCCAGCATGGCCAACAACACCACGACGCACCCACACTTGGCTCAGCTGCCCTTCCTGGCCTCCACAGCCCAGCTGATGCACCCACACGCCTCTCACTTCCAGCCCCTGCAGAGCCCTGAGCACTCAGCCTTCCTCCCCCGCTTCTACTACCCCTTGCTCTTCGAGCACACCTTCACTGAAAGCAAGATGCCCTCCAGCAAGCCAGAAGCCCAGCAGCTGGTGGGCTCTGTCATGCCCACGCCAACCCAAGCCAAACCTCCCAGCGAGCCAACCAAACCGGGGCTGCTGAAGGTACCGGTTCTGAAGACAGGTTTTCCTTGGTCCAAAGGTGTGAGAGAGGAGCCAGCCCCTGAGCTCAGCCACCCAGCCATGCTGGGGCAGGAAAGAGAGGAGAAATGGTTGTCCCAAGAGAAGGAAAGCAGCTCAGCTTTGAGCCTCAACAACCCACGCAAAAAGCCAGTCAGTGACATCTACCCAAACCTGGTGGGGATGAAGGATGGAGCTTTTGCCCCCAGCAGCGTCCGGAAGGCAGAGTTACCGGTGGTGACCTCTCTGGAGACCAACAGCTCTCCAGGCAACTCCCTGAAGAGGAAGTTCACTGCCAGTGGGCTGGATTTGGTAGGACCTGAAAGGCTGATGCCTGGAAAACTCAGCTACCAGAGCAGGTAAGGTGTCTGTGATGTCTCTGTCTCTTCCTCACATCTGGTTGGTCCTAAACATCACCTTCGTACCCTCTACTGTTACTGTTTGCCTCCCTTGCCTCAAAACTATGAGATGAGCCCCCAAGGGCTGATCACAGTCCAAGGCTGGTGGTCCTAATCAATGCTCACTCAGAGCAGGGCTTTCTGCCCCCCAGGAGCAAAGGACCTCAGCAGCCTTCAGGTGCATCCAAGCACCTGGGTTATGTCACCACTTGCTGCCCTTCTCTTTCCCCTGCATGTGTTGTCTGTGCAGCACGGACCTTTGCCCCCCAGGCACCAGGAAATCTCCTCTTGGATTCTCAGATATCCCAGGGTTGCTGGAACAATCCTTGCCTAATTTTAAACACACACATTTGCATTCCTTTGATTTGCCTTCTGGTTTCAAAGCCCAGAGGGAAGGTCAGGTTTCCAAACATTTCCTTTAACCTGGGGCTAGAAATGTGCACAGGTCCTTTAAACACAATTTCAGTTCCTCCCTTGGTTGTGAAAGTCCAGCTGTGGCTCCAAGAAAAATGTCACTGTAAAACCCACTGCTTTGGGCACCTGGAGGGGCTTTCTCTGGAGAAGCTCTCCGTGGTTTTCTGCCTCCACCTGCCTCTTCCCTGCTCTTGGGGCTGACTGGAGAGAACTCCTACAACTGGGTCTTCAGGACTGTGGGATAGTCCTCAATGTTCTCCAGTGCTCCAGGATGAAGGAGAATCCAGGTTTGGCTAGCTGAGGAGGGCTCACTTCTTAGCACAATCTTCTCCCTTTGTTGGTGGGTGCCTGTGTCAGAGTCCATCCACCTCCTGGGGGAGCAATGGCAGGAGGAGGTCCAGCCAGGGCTCTGCATGCTCAGACCAAAGCCTTTCCTGGAAGTGCCTTATGCTGGTAACAGACGGCAGAGGAACCCTGGCTGAACCTGGTAATGTCCCTAGACATATACCCAAGGATTTTCCCGTCTCTTTCCCTACTGATGGTGTCCCACTTCTTCTCTGCAGTGGTTCAAGGGCCAACCCTGGCCACATCCCCAAGGCCCTGGACCACTGGCACACAGAGGTCCTCATAGGCCAGCCTGAGGAACTGGAAAGGAGCAATGACACTGAAGTTCTTCTGTCTGTCGGTGCTGGCCTGGACCACGGCCTCTGCAAGCAGAGCAGACCCCAAGAGACTTCTGCCACCATGACAGACTCTGAGGCCACAACGGTGCTTATTGGGGACCTGTCCAAAACCTTAGAGGAGTACCAAGAGGTCGAGAAGAAACTGTCTGATCTGGCAAAGGAGGACACCCCAGGGCAAAAAGAGCTGAGGGATCAGCTGGTCAAAATCCGAAGGGAGCTCTACCACATCCACCAGGCACTGGAGAAAGCCACCAAACCCCACGAGGGGCCTCTGGACCTCTCGGTGAAGAGATCCCCAGAAGGTCTGGAGAAGCTCCAGCAGACCAAGAAAGAATCCTGCAACACGAGCCTGGCAAGCGAGAAGCTCCACGGCAAAGACCAAGGAGCCCTCAGCAAATGTCCAGCCACCGGGGAAGCTGGAGATGGAGAGGGGTTGCCAAGCTGCCTTCTCGAGGCCGAGAACAAAACCATGGACCTGCTCCTCAAGATGAGCCGCTCCGAGAGCCTCCGAGCGGCCTCGGCCGAGGCCCAGCTGGGCGCCGTGATCAAGGCCGAGGTCCTGCCGCTCGCCGTGCCCCTGGAGCTGCGCCACGTCATGGAGCCCTACTACAGCCGTCCCACCAAGTGTGAGGCGGATTCCAGCGTCCTGCTCTGCTCTGACGGCAGGTCCAGCGCCGGCCAGGGCCCTCAGCTGCCGGTCACCGCCGAGGACGGGCCGCTGGGCTGCCGGGCCGTGCAGCGCTCGCTGTCCTGTAGCCTTCCCGGCGAGACGGATGCGGTGTGTGTCCACAGCCCTCTGCATGCAGACCCCTAAGTGCACCCTGCTCCAGAGCTCCTGGATCTCACTTGACCACCTCATGCTTCACCTTCCCAGAGTCTCACCTCTCTGCTCCCCCTCTTCCCCCACGGATGAAAGCTCAAGCACTGCCTGGTTGGAGTCACTGCGTGAGGTCTCAGCTAGATCCCCTGGTTTAATCAAACAGTCCCTGTCCTGCTCCAGTGTCAAGAACGGTGCTCCTGGGCTCTGCATGCTCCAGAGCCTCAGCAACTTGGTCCTGAAGCACCAAGCTTTCAGCAGAAGGCTCGTGCAGCCCTCTCATTGGAGACACTCAGGGACTTTTTGCTCCAGGTCTGAGGAGAGAGAAGGGACCACAGACAGGGTGTGTGCAAGGCCGAGCCTCGGTCCAGCCATGCTTGTCCTCAAACAGACCGTGGCTGTCACCTCGTGTGCAGCAAAGACACGGTGGCTTTGCACCATGGTGGCCTGAGGGTCACAGCAGGGGATTGGATGCCCAGATGGACTGACCCAGGGGCCAAGTACTTTCTGCAGTGTGGAAACAAGAACATCCTCCCAGACACAATGACCAGACCACACAGGAGCCACCTTGCTGCAGCTCCCACCTGGGTCCTGAGCACTTCTGCCAAGGGCATTTGCCACCTCTGGAGACTGCTGGGCTGCAGGGACTTTTCTTCCAGTGTCTGGCTCCTTCTTTTGCCTTTACACAGAAAAGACCTCCCCTCCCTCTGCCCCAGCGAGCCCTTCACATGCAGACACAATGCACATCTCTCAGCACAGCAACCTCCTCCATACCAGGCACCTTGCTCACATTACCCACCCCCAGCAGCCTGCCAGTCTCTCTGCAGCCTCTTCCATCACCCCGTGCTCCTCTGTCACACACCCCTTCCCAGCTCACTCCCTCACACAGCCCTGGCAGCCACTGTCCCCCACACCAGTGTCCCCATTCCTGTATCTCAGGGCTCCCTACCCTCCCCAACACCAGCTTCTAAGTGCATCTTTCGTGCCAGGACCTTGATCCAGCACACAGTAGGGCACCCACAAGCACAGCCAAGAAGCTGGAGCCCCATTTTCCTGGGACATCCTTCCCTGCCCATCTAGTCTTTATCTCCTCTGGGGAACAACAAGACATGGAGGTCCTTCCACCCATTCAGGAGCCCAGTCTCCTCCCAGCCCCAAGCATCCTGCTGTTTTCCTTGCAGACCCCCATCTGAACTCAAAGGTCCAAGCCACCAGGGGGTTAGCTGAGCTCTGTGCCCAGCAGCTCTGGGTTTCAGCAGGAGGTCTGTGCCCACACCACCAGGCAGTGTTGCCTTTCACCCCTTTTGAGATATTGCCTGCACACCAAGCCACCTTTCCTTCCCCAGCCCTTGACTCCATCCTGTCACCCCAAGCTGGGCTGTTGCTCTGCCTCATGGTGCTCAACTCCTTCATGAGCAGAACCAGCAGCCCCTCACCATGCCACTCATGGTCTCTCTCACCTCCACAGAGAGCTGGGGGAGCAAGTGTGAGGTGGAGGCCAATCACACAGTATTTATTGTTCACAGTTCGACGAATGTACAAAATAAAACCAACCAAACCATTAAAAGGAAAAGCTCTGAGTGGGAGTTGCTGCTGTCTGCTTTGTTGTCCTCTCCAGGGAGCTCCACACCATGCAGTAACTCCATGGCCTAGCTCCCCATCGTGGGTTTTGGAGGCTCAGGGTGAGCCACCAGCAGGATGTGGCCAGAGGTTGATGTTGGCTGCACATGGTCAGGATTTACATGGATGGGTTGTCACAGAATCACAGGATCTTAAGGGTTGGAAGGGACCTTGAAAGATCATCCAGTGCAACCCCCCCCTGCCAGAGCAGCACCACCTAGAGTTTTGACTGTTTTCATTTGATGGATCAGCAATGGTGATCCACCAGCTTGTCCCATGCTGGGGACATTTACACAGTAACAGAGAGGAGGGTGCAGGGTCAAGTCCCACGTCCCCAGTGTCACTCTGCTGCTCAGCCATTGACTCTTGTCCCAAGGGGTGCAGGTGGCACCCCCATGGCACCTACCATGGCTGTCCAGGGTAGTCCCCAGCCCAGGGACACCTGCCTTTGGGCCACCAGGATGGGACCTTCAAGAGGTGGCTGAGCTGGTGGCACCATTCGAGTTGAAAAGATGAAAGCCCTTACCTTTGCATTTATATAATGGATGGGAGTTGAACTACCTTGGTGGCTTATCCAGACTGCAATCTGCACCCCCAGGGCCTTCAGCCCTCTCCATCACAGGGCCCATTACACAGCTATTTGGTCACCCTAAAGGCATCTGATATGGAGCCATTACCTACCCTTTACTGCAGGCCCACCTGATAGGCATCTTTCTTGGTCATGGTTGACCAAAGTCCCCCTGCTTGTATGTCCCCCTCCACTTTCCTGCCAAGCCAGGACCAGTCCCAATCGACAGCAGGAGGACCCAGCCAAATCCCTCCCCTGTCTTGCTGAGGCCAGCAGCCCCTGTTCTCCTGGGGCTGGGGACACGTGGGGTCACAGCAGGTCCCCAGCACAGCTCAGAGCCCAGCAGCACCTGGTCAATGGAGCTGCACAACTTTTATGGGTTTCTAACCCCAGGTGAGTACAGCTGCTCCTGCTCAAGTATTCCTTCTCCTCCAGGTTCAAGAGCAAAGGAGAGCTCAGGGATTAGGAGGGGGGAAGTTTCCTAATAAACAAACCCTCAGGGAAGGCTTATCTTGGGCAAGGCACTGGAAGGAAGGAGATTTCAAGGTTCCTTTTAAAGGAGGAGGTGGTTGCTCTCCCCATCCCATTGGCACAAGGACGTGGCCCCAGGGAAGCTGAGAGTAAAGGACATGGAGGGTGGGTTTGCTGCATCACCAAGCAGTTTTCCAGCTGTGTTGGTGTGGCTTGTGAGCTCCTGCTGGGGGCCAACAGCAAGGGGAGATGGTGCAGGGGCACAAGGATGGGGCCACAGTTTGTGGGGAAGGGTGGCACAGGATGTCCCATCAGGCTGCTTCTCGTGAGCAGGGCAAGCCCAAGCATGAGGGGAACATCCTAAAGACACTGGCTTTGGTGGCAAAGGGCCAACAGCAAATGTGGGGGATTAGAGCTTTGAGGATGCTACAGGACAGTTGCTGCAGAGCCTCTGGGCTGCACGGGGAGTGCCAGGGGCTGTGGTGGGCATCACCTCCTCCTGCTGCCCCACAGCCTGGTAGGGGAATCCACAGCCCAAGGCACAGAGCTGCAAAACACCATTGGGTAGACTCAGCTTTTCAGGGGAAGAGGATGCCACCCACTGTGGCACCAAGAACTGAGGACCTGTTTGATGCCAGGGTGATTTAACCCCTTGCACACACCAATCAGCAGCTGGATGGGGGACATCCAAGTGACTTGGGACCACCTAAATCTGAAGGCCATGGCTGAAATGATAAGGGGAAGGTAAATGCTGAGCTCACCTGTCAGCTGTGTCTTGATTGATCACTTGGTGCATGTTGTGACCCACCTGGGCAGGACCAAGGAGCTGGGTGCTCACTTGTAACAGTGGGCTACCAGGTGGAACCAGCTAAGGACAAGAAGTGGTTCCTGCTCAGCACAACCAGTTTTCTCTTCCCCCAACGTGGGCAGGCCAGAGTTGGGAGCAGTGGAAAGTTACCAACCGTGGGCTAAAGAAGGGCCAAGGTCGGCTGGGAGATTTCTGAGCAGACTTGTGAAGCTGCAAAGCCAAGCTGGAGCAGGAGGGAGGTAATGAACCAGCTGTGCTGTGGCAGCAGGGCTGAGGGAGGGCAGCACGTGCTCCTTAACTGGGAGCCAAGGGCAGGAGGAGATACAGGGTTGGGAGGATTCTGCAGCTTGGAAGACAAATGAGGAATTGCCCCCAAAGGAGCATGTCCCACCACACCTTGCTCTTCCCACCCTGCAAGGCTTTCTTTCTGCCAAGTGACTGCAAGCTGAGGGGAGTTTCCCCATGACCTCAAGTAAGGAGTGGTGGTGATTTTAGAAGCTCCAAGCAAAGTGTCCTAGAAGATACCAGCAGTGCCAGGAGGAACAGCATTCTCTTTGTCTCTTCCTCAGTTCTCTTCTCAGCCTCGTCCTTGCCTTTGCTTGGAAGTGTCACAGGATCATTCTGGTTGGAAAACACCTTTAAGAACATCAAGTTCAGCCACACATTACCAAATGACCAAGTGTCCATACTCTAGGAGCAAGGAGGGGAGGATGCTGACTCCCTTTGAGGCAGAAATGTCATCCCCAGGGCTGGTGGCACACCACAGATATGCTGAGACCTGGCAGAGGGCTGATCTGGGAGGGTACATGGATGCTCAGCCCAACCTGTGATGCTGCCTGCTCTCACCCAAGCTGCATCTCTTATAGAGGAACCACAAGCCCTCCTCATCCTCTTGGGATCACCTCTGTGGGAGGAAGAGGAGCAGAGCTCAGGTAGCCCAGAAGGCATCATCCCACTCATTGCCTGTGGCTCATCTTGGCTCCTCTGGTTTGTGGCAGCAGCATTACTGCTACTCACCACTCTCACCATCACCACAGCTGTCTCTCTGTGCCCTGCTGACTGTTCCCTGTCCCTGCCAAGACACTGCTGCAGCCTTTTGACTCCAAAACAAACACTGCAACCCCCAGTAGCCACGGACACTGAGCTGCAGGGCAGTCCCAGGGCACTGCAGCTCCAGGACTGCTGGGGAGTGGTTGCATTCTCCATCCTGCCATGGTTTGCAGCCAGCATGGGGGAAGCATTGGGGAGCAGCTATACCATCCCCTCAGCTTTATATGAGGAAAAAGAGCTACAAAGTCTCCCTGCTGTGTTTTCCCCCTGCCCATCTGTTGCTGCAATTGGAGGTTCCCTTTCCCTGCTCCTGGATGGATCATTTTCCTGGGTGTTTGCCCAGGGCAGAACCTTTCTGGCTTTGGACTTGGATCAAAGACTCAAAGAGGGAAGCATTGAGGGTTTAAGTACTTAAAAGACTTAGGGCAGGCAAGAACAGCTCTCTGGCTTTCACCAGGGCTGATGCTCCTGAAGGCAGCCAAGCTGAGAAGGAGAGGGTTTCCCTCAGGCATGGCAGGCTAAGGTGGGGTGAGATCCCTGCTGCCAAGGATGGTTGATCAGCTCCTGCTTTGCCTGCCCACTCCATGGAGGGTGCATGCAAAGGGACACTGAGGCAACGTGGGAGATGCTCAGGAGTGCCAAGGAGCCAGTGCTGGGTGTCCCTTGCTGCTGCACCCTTGGGGTGTAGGGGAAGATGCTGAGGGTTGAAGAGTGGAGAAGGAAATGTTTCTGCGAGGCAGAAGCTGCCTGAAGAGCCAGGAGCATCTGCACAGCCAGGTTGGGGGTCTGAGCAGCCCTGGCTCCCCCATCCCAGGCAGCAGCTGCTGCAAAGCCAAAAGACCCACATCATTTTCCCAGATCTGGGGCTGCAGGAGGTCAAATCCCCACAGCCACTCTTATTTCCTCCCTAATTTTAGGTGTGGAGCACTCAGGCATGTAGCCACTTTGTGTTTTGGGTGGGAACAGGGGACAGAAAGTGGAGTTTACAGAATCCCAGAGCAGTGGGGGTTGGAAGGGCCCTGCAGAGCTCATCAAGGTTCATCAGGCCCTGAAGAATCTCCTGCACAGGTTAGCTACCTGGCAGCAGGGATTCTGGGGTGCCCAGGCTGGCCAGAGCACAGTGCCAGGGTAGTTTTAGGGACTAGAGTAGTTACAACATTCCTTCCTGAAGGGATTTCTGTGATGCCTGGAGAGGAGCTCAATCCCTGCTCTCACCTCCATGTAACTGGCTTTGGGAAGCCCCAGCCCCAGTCCCAGACTGTCCCCCAGGGTGCCCCCAAACCCCTGTGTGTCCCCAGCTGGGCACTGCAGGCACTTTGTGGGGAGCTCAGCTGGGACAGGGGCTCTGATCAGGATGGAGATCATGGGGTTTGTGTGTGGTCGTGCAAAGGTGGTTCAGCTTCCCTCCAAAAGCTCTTGCACAGCTCTGGGACAAGACTTTGTGTTGCACTTACACACACTCTCAGGCACGTGTGGGTGATACCGAGTGCCAACCATCCCCCCGGTTGTCCGGACAGAAGGAGCCTCCTTGTGTCCATGCAAAGAAATGACAGACCATGCCCAGTGCCCAGCTTCATGCCCATCACTGCTCAGCAAGCAATCCCAGCCCTCAGCCCAGACCCCCCCCGTGCTCACAGTGACCTGCAGCAGGCTGGGGACTGCTGGGACCCTCAGGGCTGGGGTGCTCCAGCGTGGACCTGAGCTACAGGAGGGTTTCACCACACCATGACAATTAACACTCCACTGATGCTGAGGCCATCCCTGGCCTCCAGACCCTCTCCCCACACATGGAGTTGTGCTCTACACAGGGGAATGTTCTCAGTGGATGGGTTTGGGGCTTTTTTCCCAGGAGTCAGTGAGTAGGTAGCAGTGACATCAGCTCACCCCACAGCTGCCTGCACACAGTACAGTGCCAGGCTGGCACCATGGCCCTGGGCATGGGGACTGGTAGATCCAGGGCTTCTGCCTTGCTGGTGGAGCAAGAGCTGCTGTCCCTAGGCTAAGGGAGAAGTTCACCACTAATGCCTGCAAGTAATATGCTCCAGGAAAGCCTGAACTGGACCCAAACTCTCTTTCCTCTGGTCCAACTCCAGCTCTGGCAGCCTGACTGTTCCCTTGTCCCTGCAGCTCCTGGCGTGGGCATGGGCTGTGCCAGGGCCCTGCCATGGCACAGGCATCTCCTGGGGTTCTGGGGGTGGCTTTCAAACGGGTTGTGACAGAGCCATGGTCCTGGAAAGGTGAATGGGAGCCCCAGGGCCAGGCTGTGTTTGTTTATCCTGGTGATGGAGCTCACAACAGCGAAACAAAAGGTCAGACCCTGTTGCCCTGGGAGATGGTTTTTGAAGCTGCCTACCATCCTGCTGGGGCTGGGATGGAGTGGCCCTGGTGCTTGTCATGTCAAGTTACTTGTGTCATTTTGTCTGGTAAGAGGTCTGAAGCAGCTTCCCAGACGCTCTGAGCTTTGGGGATACACTGATACAGGACCAGAAGGTCTCAGACACAGCCAGAGGAGCACCCAGCCCTGGGGCTTTGGAGACAGATCCCCATGCCACAGCTCCTCCAGCCAGCTTGACTCCAGCCCACCTCCTTCACCTGAAAGGCCAGGCACACACAGCCCCTCCAAGCACCCCAAAAGGGGAGAGGAGTCTGTTCCAAACTTCATTTACCTTTAGCCCACCTCAGTAATGAACTGACACAAACTGCTTCATGCCTTGGCCGGGTTCAAGGTGGATGCTTCAAGTCACTGCAGGCAAAGGTGGCCTGAGCACTGTCAGCAAGCACTCCCAGGGAGGGAGGGCAGGCTCTGACCAGCCCCTTGCAGGCTGTGCCTGGCTCACTCTGCTTTTACTTCTGACCTTCTCTGTTTGAGCTGAACTGATAAGTGATTGTCCTCCTGTACTTGGTGCTGGTGAGGCCACAGCTCAAATGCTGAGTGTTGGGCTCCTCACTACAAGAAGGATATTTTGAGGTGCTGGAGCTTGTCCAGAGCTGGGCACTGGAGCTGGGGAAGGGGCTGGAGCACAAGGGGGCTGGGCAGGGGCTGAGGGAATGGGGGTGTTGAGGCTGGAGAAGAGGAGGCTGAGGGCAGCCAGCAGCACTCTCTGACACTCCCTGCCAGGAGGCTGCAGGGAGCTGGGGGTCGGGCTCTGCTCCCCAGGCAGCAATGACAGGACAAGAGGCAATGGGCTGCAGCTGCCCCAGGGGAGGCTGAGGCTGGAGCTGAGGCACAACTGTTTCCCTGAGAGGGGTGTGAGCCCCTGTGCCAGGCTGCCCAGGGAGCTGGGGCAGTGCCCAGCCCTGGAGGGATCCCAAAGGCGTGGAGCTGAGGTGCTGAGGGCTGTGGGTCAGTGCTGGGCTGGGCAGGGTGAGGGCAGGGCTGGGACTGCAGCAGCTCCCAGGGCTTTGCCAACCCAATTGATTCTGTGATTCTATGGTAAATGCCACCATCAACTCCAAAGGTGGCCTTGCCCAGCTGGGGGAAATCAGGGTTAAGCAGCATGTAAATAGAGAGAGGCTGTGCCCAGGAGGCCTGGCTGCTCTTCCTAGAGCTTCTCCATTTCTGGACCTCAAAGCCTGACATGGCAAATACCACCAGCCTCCTTTTTTACAAGCGAGGAACCTGAGCCATGCAACCACACACTGTCCAGGCTGGGAGCACACAGGGAGGCAGAGAAGAAGCCCTGAAACAAGGCAGGAGCCCTAATTGAAGGTGTGGGAGTATCCCTGTCCCACCCCAGCAGCTGTGTCTTACACTAAGGGTGAGGTGCAGCAAATCAGCCCCTTTGCCTCTCCATAAAAGCCCCAAAATGGTCCCTGCAACTGGGTCCTTGGGGGTTTCTCTCTGGCAGGGGCAAGTAGAGGGGATGTGGACTGATCCTGGAGGAAAGGCACCTTCTCTCTGGGCATGAGACCAGCACTGGAATGAAAACCACACATATCAGCCCTTGTCTTGCTGCTTCTGGTTGTCAGCACGAGGAGCTGTTGTGTTTACCTGGCCTCAAGGGCAATCTCCCGTCACTAACAACACAACATCCCTGTGCTGCTGCCCTGAGCCCAGCGAGGGAGCAGGACAGAGCTGCTGGGAGGGAAGGACAGGCAGCCCCCAGGACATCAGCACACAGGTACAAGGTCTCTTGAGCTGGGCTCATGGTCACATATGTGGTTATTGGCTTGAGCCATGCTGGGGACAGCATCAGGGCTCCCTTTTCTGGGCTTTGACCCTTGAGTGCAACCTGATCAAGGTTAACCTGTTCTAGCAATGGGGTGAACTGGGTGAGCTCTGGAGATCCCTTCCAACCCCCACCACTTTGTGATTGTGTGAGTGAGGCTTGGCTCAGGACACACCACCGAGGGTCTGGTGGCAGCTTCAGCTGAGTGCCCAGCACCCATGAAACAAGGTGGCTGCTGTTGTTGCTGGGTGTGTGGTGGCTGGCACATTGGCTTCCTGGAGGTGACTCAGTTTCCCCCATCTGTAAAATCTAGTTGCTTAGATTTTGATCTCTATCCAAGCTCTGAAGGAGGACCCACAAGCAGTCCCAGGGAGGGCCTGCTTCCACCAAGCAGCTCTCTGCTGCTGCACACCACACAAAGCTCAACCACTTGGGGGAAGAAGGTGAAAAAGCTTTTCCCAGGCTCTAAAACCAGCAGAGATTGGTTTCTCTCTGTGTTCACACTCATCCTCACCAGCACATGTTTGTGTTTGATAGCTCTGGAAGAGCTCAGAGGATGACTTTTTTAAACAATTGTGGTGTTTGTACAGAGGAAGGACAATTTGCACCCAGTGTGTCTTTAGCCCAGCCCAGCTGTGGATTGGGGCAGCATTACTTTTTTGGGCTGTGTAGAGCACATGATACCATACAATCATGGGACACAGGGTGATAAAGGTGGAGGAGTGGTGTGCAAACAACTCAGAACAACCAAATGTGGCCATTAGAATATTAATTATAAGCATATTTAAAGCAAAGTTAACTTCTGCATTAACTTCAATGATGCCACATTTCTCTCAACAGCTCCTGGTTGTGTGCTCCAGCCAGCTCCTGGAGAGCAGACAACAGGGCTGGGCTGTCACCTCTGGTTTTTGGGGGGACTCATGGCTGTAAAGCAGAGGGAGGGGAGGCAAAGAGAGAAGTTGTGGTTCTCATGGTGGCTTCCATATCAGAAAAAATCCTGTTGGTTGAAAGTGTCTTTCAGGGCAATACTTCCCTTTTTCCTGATAAGTTGTTTCTTGCTGCAGGAATAAATGGATTTGGATTGGGAAGGGGGTATCCTTAGCAAAGACATGCACTGGGCAAGCACTGGTAGGATATCTGACCCACATGGGAGTGGAGGAATTAGTCATCCTCAGTGTCTCAAGTGTTAGCATAGACTGGAGAGGTGAGGCTTACAGAAAAAAGGGTGTTTTATATATAACAGAAGTGTTAAAGGCCTGAGAGAAGGCATTAACCTCAGTAACTGGAGAGATGGAGATCCCATTCTATGTGCTCACACACAGGGCTCTCCTCACAGAGCTCCTCAGGCCAATCAGGCACCAGCCAAGCCATCATTGAAGCTGATGGACTTTTTTGGTTGGCTTTTCCAGCTTGCTGACTCTTTCATTTGTGTGCCATGGTCCCTGTTTGTCTTTACATCCTGAGCATGTCATTGTCTGGCAGGGCTCTGGTCTGCTCTCTGTTGTGAGTCTGGACTAGCACCAACACCTGGGTAGACAACAATCACCTGAGCTCAGAGTTGTGCCCCCAGAGATGGCAGCAGGTAGGGACAGTAATGGTCCTACTGCTTCCCCCTAAACAGGGACGTGAGATTTGTCATGGACTACACTCTGGAGACCAGGCAGCAAAAGGAGAATCTTCTGAAAACCATTTACAGCCTCCAGCTGAAGTCAACAGCCACGCTCCAGACAGCCAGCCCTCTGCTGAGCAGCCAGCGTGGCATGGGCATGGTCACACAGCACCAAGTCCAGCAGCTGGCAGACAAGGCTAAAAGCCTGTGTGGAGATCTGGACAACATTAAGAACCTCCTCCACTATTGCCAGGACAATCTGATCCAACAGATCCCCAACCCCACCGGCAGCCGCTACGGGGGAGTAAGTGGAATCCATTGCTCCCTGGATGGCTCCATCTATGTGACAGCTGAGAGTGCTCCTTGGGTCCACACCCTCAGCAGCACAGGCCAAAAGGTGCAGTCCTTGCCCTGCCAGCAAACAGGGAGGGAGAGCAGCACTTTCTTGCCAGAAGACGTGACTGTGACTCGGATGGGAATGGTGGGTGTAGCCGACATGATGAACGGAGCCATCTGGATCTTCAACCCTCACACCGGCCTCTCCAAGGGGGAATGGATAAAGATCAAAGAGGTTGGTTCCCCCAGGGGTATTGGAGTAGACTCCACGGGCAAGATCTTGGTAGCAGACTACGCACAAGGCCAAGTCCACAGCTTTGCTCTGGACCATGCCTTCAAAACGCTCAACGTCCACTCAGTCTCCAACCTGCAGGGCCCTCGCTACGTCAGTGCAGCCCCTCAGGGAGGCTTTGTGGTCAGCGAGGAGTGTGGAGACGTCAAGGTCTTCATGAGCAGCCGTAAGCTCCTCTGCTCCCTCAGCAGCAAATACAGACACAGCTTTGGCAACCCAGCTGGGGTCTGTGTTGACGTGGACGGCAGCATCTTGGTGGCAGATGAGCAGCGCCGGACAGTTCACTTGTTCCCAGAGCACGGGGCTCCCGTCTGCCTGGTGTCCACAGGGCTGCGGAGGCCTGCCGGCCTGGCCTGCTCCTCCTTCGGCCACCTCTTTGTGGCAGATGCAGGGGAGAACTGTGTCAAGGTCTTCAAGTACTGTGTGAGGCCCTCTTACAGCCCCACAAAGCTTGGGGCAGTGTGTGGTGACCACAGCCTGCCAGCCAGGTAGGGAATGGGGTTAGTTCCACTGAGCTGTGGGTCTGCTGCTAGGCTCTGAGCTTTGCTGCTCCTGTAGCTGGGCATTGTCCCATACTTGACTGCCTTCTTGCCCTGCAGCTTCTCCAGATGGCAGAAGCAAGGACCAGACCAGCTCTGAGTTTCTTGGACCCACCAGAGTAGCTAAAGGAGGACCAAGCTGCTCAGAATTGGTCACACGTTGGTGCTTTGGCAAACCTGTTACCACCATGTCCTCAAATCCTTGTGTGTTTCTGCAAACATAATATCTATCTATTCCTCTTCCCCACACACTGCTTTTATGTGACCATGGTGCCACTTTCCTGATGCCAGAGTATGACTGGAGGGGGTAAGACCAGGCCGGAGCTGGCAGCCACGGTCTACCTGGCACCACGGGTTTGCAGCAGACTTCAGAACAGTAAAAGGAAGGTAACTTGTTCTGTACTGCATTCCTGACCTCTACAGGGAACCAACAACTACTGCATGGAGTAAACTGGATGTGGGCATTTGGAACTGCTCACACCAACCCACATCCTGGGGATGAAAGTGCCCTGTCATGCTGTTCTCCCCTGGGGAGGAGGGACAGGAGCCACAGGGACCGCCGTTATCAGCAGGGGCCAGGGGGGAGCAGCCCGGGTGTGGTGGCAGAGGGAAGGGCACTTTCCCTTCCCCCCTCCAGCCCTTGTCATGGGCACAATGCTTCACAACTCCTCAGCCTCTGCTGATGTCTGAGGCCTGAGTCCAGTCACCAGTTCTCAGCCCAAACAACCCCCAGAGATGACCCATTCTCCTTTCTGGCCCTGGAACACACACAAAAGATGACAGACAGCTCAAAGTGCCTTCCCTGACATCCTGACCCTGCAGAGAGAGCCCAGCAGCAGGAGGGAGGCTGTGTGGTCTGCAGGAACAGAGATAAGCCTTTCCCATCCCCTCTCTTATTTCCAGTTCTGTGGCACCCAGTGAAAAAAAGCCCCAAACCCTTTTCTCTGGGGATTCTTCTGTAGGGCCTGTGACCTCCTCCTCCACTCTCCCTTTCCATGGAAGACCCCTTAAGTTGCCCAGCATCCCCCTGAGCTCACTGGCACTCTCACAGCCCCAGCCCAATGCCATTGAGACCATAAAAGCCAGTCTAGCAAAACTCTTTAAGACTCAATTTTGGAGTTGTAGGAAGCAGGAATCCCTCATTGCAGCTCCAAGTGCACAGGGGATAGTTCCTCCTAGCATGGTGCATCAGGCAATGTTTGCATTACCCTGTTACATACACATGCACCAGCTTCCTCACAATGTGTATGCATGGTCATTATCTTCTCAGCAATCATTCACATAGTGTCAGTCCCCTTTGGGCACACACTCTTAATCACAAAGAAGGTCTTTGGAGGTCTTCAGGACCATCTGGTGATAGTTGTCTTGATGTTCCTTCAGTCCAAAGTCTGCACATCATCAGTTTATTTATACAACTCCTTCTTTCTTTCTCACAGTTAGCAGCCCTTGACCACAAAGTTCAGATATTTCAGTCTGTGTCTACACCTGCAACCTGGTTGTCTCCAGATAGTTGGCATCTGTATATTGGATGTCTTAAAACATCTAAAGCTGAAGCAATCACAAGCCAAGCCTATGAAATTATGCAAAG
Source organism: Colius striatus (assembly GCF_028858725.1). Lineage (NCBI taxonomy): Eukaryota > Metazoa > Chordata > Aves > Coliiformes > Coliidae > Colius > Colius striatus. Next base: position 2,342,388 of record NC_084761.1, on the reverse strand, counting down.
AGTGAAAGTTTCCAGTTTAAGGCTGTATGCATCACCAGCTCACAGGAGTGAGGCGCCTGGCCATCAGCCTTTGCAACCGTGGGCCTCTGCCAGGTCTGAGGCTGCTGAGGTGGTGGGGATGGGGGATGTCGGGGTCTTGTGGGGAAAGGTGAGTCCCTGGCCTTTGGGGAGAGGAGACAACAGCGTCCTGTGAGAAATGTGAGTTCCTGGTTTAGGAAGAGGGAATAACGGGGTGCCACAAAGAAAGGGTCTGGAGCACAAATCTGATGGGCAGCAGCTGAAGGGAGACAGGAGCACTCTCTGACACTCCCTGCCAGGAGGCTGCAGGGAGCTGGGGGTCGGGCTCTGCTCCCCAGGCAGCAATGACAGGACAAGAGGCAATGGGCTGCAGCTGCCCCAGGGGAGGCTGAGGCTGGAGCTGAGGCACAACTGTTTCCCTGAGAGGGGTGTGAGCCCCTGTGCCAGGCTGCCCAGGGAGCTGGGGGAGTGCCCAGCCCTGGAGGGATCCCAAAGGCGTGGGGCTGAGGTGCTGAGGGCTGTGGGTCAGTGCTGGGCTGGACTTGAAGAGCTTAAAGGTTTTTCCAACCAAAACGATTCAACAATTTCTACGAATCACTGAATTCACAGAAAAGCGCACAGAAAAGTTCCTGGATTCATAGGAGAGGTGAGTCCCTGGCCGATGGGGACTGGAGACAACGGGGTGCTGTGAGGAAAGGCGAGTTCAGGGCCATGCCCCAGCCCCGGGCACGTCTGAGGGCTGGGCGGGCTGGCACTGCTTATCGGCCGCTCAGGGGCCCCGCCGCCTGTCTGTCGGCCCCGCCACACGGACGAGCAGCGCTGCCGCTGCCGGCTCAGCTGCGCTGGGCCCCGGCGGAGAACGAAGGGCGGCGGGCGGAACGCGGGAGCGCGGCTGCCGGCGCCGGCCGGGCCCGCCGCGGCGCACAACCAGCGGCCCGCCGGCGTCTCCGAGCAACCGGCGGCCGGAAGCGGCCGGCGCGGCGGAGCGGCGGTAGGCGGCGGGGGGCGGGCCCGGGGCGGCGAGGGGAGCGGGGATCGCCGGGCCGCGGGGAGCGCCTCGGCCTCGCCTGACCCCGGCCGCCGGCCCCGGGCTCGCTGCCCGCCGAGGCCTGGCTGCCGTGTGAGCGCAGAGCCGCGGAGGGCTTGGGCCGGGGGTGGTGTGGCGGCAACTGGAGGGCCAGGGGCTGGCGATGAAAGCGGCTTTAGGTTTGAGCAAGGGGGGTCGCGGAGGAGGGGTTTCGTTGCAGTTGTCTCTCGGAGCGCGTTTGAGACCCACAGAAAGTCGGTGGAGTGTGCAGGGAGACAGCCCTGCTCCCGCTCTCCTGGGACAGCCGTGGCCAGCTTGTTAGCTCCGTCCTTATCTCCTGGCCCGGTGGCCTTAAACTCTGTGGAAAGTCCTCGGTGTGCTGAGGAGTCCCTCAGCTGCAGAAGGACAGGGAGCTGCTGGAGAGAGTTCAGTGCAGGGTCACAGAGATGATGAGTGGAGCATCTGCCTTGTGGTGAAAGGCTGAGGGAGCTGGGGCTCTGCAGCTTGGAGGAGCCTGAGGGATGAGCTCAGTCATGTTACAGATCCATCAAGGGTGGGTGTGAGGAGGCTGGAGCCAGGCTGTGCTCAGGGATGGACAATGACAGGACAAGGGGCAACAAGCTGCAACACAAGAGGTTCCAAAGCAACACCAGGACAAAGTTGTTCCCTGTTGAGGTGAGGGAGCACTGGCAGGGGCTGCCCAGATGGGCTGTGGAGGCTCCTTCTCTGGAGACATCCCAACCCAGCTGGATGAGTCCCTGTGTGCCCTGCTCTAGGTGCTGCTGCTCTGGCAGAGGGGTTGCACTGGGTGATCTTTCGAGGCGGTTTCCAACCCTTAAGATTCAGTGATGCTGTGAGTGGGTTAGCCCAGGAGCTGGCACCCCTTGGCCATGGCTGGTGGGCACAGGGCAAGCCCGTATGGCAAGGCCAGGGCTGCAGCCAGCTGCTCAGCTTTGCTTTTGTGTCTAAACTCCTGAAATCAATGAGTCCTAAGGTTCTTTCTTTGATTTGTTGGCTGCATTAGTGCATTCTGGGCCGTATCTTTGTTGAGTTTGCTGTGTGGTATCTCAGGGGGGAAAGGTTGGGGGTTTCTGGCACAAACAGGCAATTCTGGAAGACTTCAGGCACTTTATGAGCAAGGATATTTCTGTTTAAATTAGCAGCAGTTAAACAGTTGACTGGATGACATTTAAAATGTCAATTTCAGCTTTCAAACATTGAAGTGAATACAATGGGATGTACAACCAGTCGTGGATTTGGTAACACCAGCTCTACCAGCTGAGCTCCCAGGCTGGCTCACTTGTTACTACTGGGTGCCACATATCAACAGCTGATGGGCTGGTTTTCAACTATCAAGATATTTTGTAGTGGCTGAGAATTTTATCAGTCTTCTCTGCCATTATCTCCAGCAGCCAAAGGACAGATGATGTCGTTAGGTGTTATTTCACATGGGCTGTAGCCAAAATGGTTAGCTGCATACAACTAGGTTTAAAAGGTTGAGGAAGGTGTAAAAGGACAAACTAGAGAAGGTAAAGAGAAGTGTTTCTCCTTAGAAGTTTTCCCAGATGACTGTGGATAGCTCTAAAAACCAATCTTGGGGGAAAATAACTGTTTGAATCAAGAGTCAGTTGAAGTGTCCAATGGATGGGCAAGATTCTGAGTAGGGCAGCTGTGCAGAGACACTGGAAGTCTCAGTAGTGATATTCACAAGCAACTGTGCCACCTCTTGAGGAAAAAGGAAAAGCTAAATCATGAGTGGATCTCCTCTTGCCTGGTTTTAAGGACCAATGTAATTAATCATGTCTGTTAGCTGATTCTCACCAGTTTCCTATGTGTGTCAGGAGCAGCTCTTTTAGATGGGATGGATATATGTCTGTGAGCTTCCAGGGGAAAAAAAAGCCACCAAAAAATACCTGAATGTTAGCTATTTCAATAGAAATTAAGATAAGCTTGGCTGTCTTGGCTTCCATCCCATTTGGGTCTAATAGTCATTAGGCTTTGTCTGGTGAAAGGTGATGTTTCTCAGTGGTACTGCAAGTCTTTGTTCCTTCCCACACCTCTGTCCTGCAGCCTTTGCAGCCTCAGGGTATCATAGCTGCCATTTTTCCACCCTTCTTTTGATACATCCTTCCACTTCCCCTTCTGCTGGAGGCTTGCAGTCCTTTGGAAAGACACGTGTTATTTGAGATTCTTCTGAGATCCTGCTTCTTCCTGGACTCTGTGTCTCTGAGGTTACTCCTCTGGTCAAAGAGGGAGAAATGGAAGACTCTCTGTGGGCCAGAGGATCTGTGGGGCAGCTAAGGATGGTGCTTGGTGCTCTCAGCACCTGCAAACACTACTTCCAGCAGGGTGCCACGCAGAGAATCCTTCACAAGCACTCTGATGCCTGTTTGAGGGAAACCTTGGGGGGTGCTTTGCAGTTTTGCAATAAAAGGGGGGGGGGAAATCAGTCCCAGGAGAAAAAAAACCACCCAGCATTACTCCTTGCAGACACTGTGGCGCTTTTCCCATGGGAGGAGCGGGCTGTGCACCAGGGAAGCTTCACCTTGCTGCCTCGGGGGGCTGCCAACTCATCCTCGAGCAGACATTTCCTCCTGCTGTGCTTGGCAGGGCTGTGGGGCTGGGAGTGGGTCAATCACTGGCCTCTGCTGCTTCCCCATCGCTTCCTCCACGCCACAGCAAATTGCCAGGTGCTGGGATTTAGTAGCTCAATTGTCCTGTGTCAGAAAGAGAGAAAAACAAACCCACCAGGGACCTTGGCGTTGCGCGTCCTCCCGCCGTGTTCTAAATACGCTGCGCGCTCCTCTTTCCGACTGAGTGGGTCCCTCTCGCAGAGGAGCCAGCCTCGGGGGCCTGCAGAGTTTTCACATCTCTAACAAAGCACTGAAGGACAGGAAAGGACAACGGGTGTCAACTGCTCCGCGCCAGCGCCCTCCTTAGTGCAATTACATTGCTGTTAGAAACCTCCACCTTATTTAAAGAGACATTGTCAACTGCCTCGAAGCTCCTCGGTGTGAAAGTCTTAGGAAGCCATTGAGGTGTTTCCTTAATGGCATGAAATGCTGCAGATAAATAACACTGATAAAGCAGAGATGCTTCCCTGGGTATCTAATGAATTAGAGCTGCTGCATAAACTTCAGTCAGTTAATCACAATAGTCCCTTTTGACAAAGCTGTTTCCAGAGGAGCGAGACAAGGCTCGGTGATCTGGCCAAGGTTGTTCAGTGAGTTTGTTGCAGAGCACAGCTCTGGGTTCTTAGGTGATCAAAGAGGCTCTGAAATTATCTGGCTTTATAGCATAAAGCAATGTTTGATTGTCAGTAATAGAAGGAAATGTCCCCCAGAGGCATCACGGTGTGCTGTGATGTAGTCCCTTCTCTAGGAAGTGCTCAAGCACATCCAGTGTCAGACCCAAGATCTGAGGCTGGATGGATCCCTGATCTTGGCTGGTCTGACAGGCAGTGCTTGTCAGTGTATCATCACTAAAGACTCCTCCAAGACACAGAGCAGGGCTTCACTGAGAAGCTGCAGGCTTGCCAGCCCTCACTTCAAAGACTGCAGGTTATCAGGAACCTCCTAAATACTTCTCTGATTTAAAATCCCTGTTGGCTGCCACTCGTGTCATTCTCTAGTTTCAGTGCAGAAGGAAATGCTTGGACTTAGTGTTTTAAAACTTGACAGGGCCTCCTCCCCAGTGACTCCAATCAGCTCAACATTTCCTTGCATTTAACCACTGTTCTCAAGTTCTGTTTCTGTGTTTGTTGGCAGGTGTACTGTTCATCCAGGGTTGCTGCCATGGTACTCAAAGTCTTCTTTCCATCATGCTGCTCCTCAGCAGAAAGTGGCATTTTGGTTGGCCGTTGGCTCTCTGAGCAGAACTCTGCTGTTGTCCTTGCTGTGCTCCACTTCCCCTTCATTCCTGTCCAGGTGAAGCAGTATCTCAGTGAAGTCCAACGGGTGACTAAAGTCAGTGTTTCCGTGCTTGGCTCGTGGAGCAACAGCAAACAAGAGAAAGAAGAGAGTCTGAGTGAGTTCTTGGAAGACCTTGGGACAATATTCTCCCATGAGCCATGGATTCAAATAAGCAAAGAGGGAGACAGCAAATTCTGGAGCTGTTCTACCCTTCAGAAACACTCTACCAGCCCTAAGGAGGAAGAAATCATCTTGGTATACTATGACCAGCGCAAAGTCATGCTTTCCCATCTGCATCCCCCTTTGGACACAGCTGCCTCCACTGATCACGAGGCAAAGGATGCCTCCAAGCTCTCTGCCATCTTTGACACAGTTGCAAAGAGCACAGTCCTGTTCATGACAGACAGATATGATGATGGACCCATCAAGCTGACCCACTGGCAGTCAGATGGCGTTGAAGCCAGTATCATCGTGGAGCTGCTGAAGCAGGCCTCTGTCCCTGCATGCATGCTGCTGACCTTCCTGCTTTCACTTATCTCTGGGATCTGCAGGAGCAGGTGAGAGACATGGGGCAGCTTATGTTTTGCATGGAAATGTCATTCACCTTTAGGTGTTTGCTGGGTTCCTGCAGTGAGAAATAAGGTTGATTGCCCCCCCGTACTCAGCACTGGTGAGACCACACCTTGAATACTGCTGTTTGGGCCCCTCACTACAGGAGAGACACTGAGGTGCTGGAGAGTGTCCAAAGCTGGGCACTGAAGCTGGGGAAAGAGCAGGAGCACAAGGGTGCTGGGGAGAGGCTGAGGGAATGAGGGTGCTGAGCCTGGAGAAGAGGAGGCTGAGGGCAGCCAGCAGCACTCTCTGACACTCCCTGACAGGAGGCTGCAGGGAGCTGGGGGTTGGGCTCTGCTCCCCAGGCAGCAATGACAGGACAAGAGGCAATGGGCTGCAGCTGCCCCAGGGGAGGCTGAGGCTGGAGCTGAGGCACAACTGTTTCCCTGGGAGGGGTGTCAGCCCCTGTGCCAGGCTGCCCAGGGAGCTGGGGCAGTGCCCAGCCCTGGAGGGATCCCAAAGCCGTGGAGCTGAGGTGCTGAGGGCTGTGGGTCAGTGCTGGGCTGGGCAGGGTGAGGGCAGGGCTGGGACTGCAACAGCTCCAAGGGCTTCTCCAACCAACATGATTCCAAATCATTCTCTTGGAAACAACTGCTATTACAGTTTGGGAGGTTTCCTGTGGAGGCACTGATCTCCCCATTTGCAGCAGGGGTAGCTCAGCCCCACTTGAGTTTCATCACAGCTGAAACATTGGGTTTCCAGATATTCCATGGCTGACAGAATGGCATGAGGATCTTCTTAATGGCTTGATTGCTGTGATTCCCTATTCCCTGTTTGCTATGAGTCCTTCCATAGCTGGGAAACAGCAGCAAGCAGTATGTCTAAATCCATTGTGTCTTTAACAGATGGTGGTTGCTGCAACCTTGGCACCTGAAAGCAGGTTGCAGGGAATGCAGTTCTACATGAATCCCTGATGAAATCCTGTTGTCACAACCATGAAACTGAACAGGATGCTTCAGATGTAATGTGTGGCCAGTGCTTGCACTAAAGAGGAATTCTGTGCAGAGTTGAAGGGGGGGGAAGCATCTGGTCAGCCTGCCTAGAGAAGGTGTGCCAGAGAGGGGAGTGGAGTCCAGGAGACATTCTAAGTGACAAAATTTGCATAACAGCTACTGCTATATCCAATAAAACACCTATAAAACAAGTAAATATAGTGCTGATACTAGATACAGACTGTATACTATATGCTAAAGTATATGCTATACTATACTATGCTAAAGGTAATGCTTGAGGAGCTGAGGTTTTTAACAGTTGTGTGATACTGTCATAAAAACAGTCCCAGGGAAAGTCTTCATATGCAAAGATTTTCTCAACAGCTGGGTTACACATTTTGGTGCACAAAGAGAAAACTGTCTGGTTTTGGACTGCTCTGCTGAAAGAGGGATAGAGACAAACCTGATAGAATGGGGAAGCTGGCACTGCTTTGTGGACACTTTATGTATTCATGGTTGTTAATGGTAACTAAGTCAGAACTTTGTGGTTGGGTAGAAGATGAGGAGTCAGCCCTGAAGGTCCTTTCTCTGCTTGTTCGTGGACTTTGTGTGACTCCCAACAAACAGGATGATCCTTTTCTGCATAGACACTTGGTTTCAAAGTCAGACTTACCCACCTTGTTTGGGGCTAGGACTTGGACCAGGCTTAGAGTCAGGTTAAGCCCAAGCCCTGCAGGTCTCCAGAAAGCCACAGTCTAAGCATAACTTGGGAACTCAAGCTCATTCTGGCAGGTTGGGCACAGATAGCTGCTACTCACCTTACCAGGAGGTCTGATTTCAGCTTTTCCTAAGCCTGGTGCAGACATTTAGAGCCAGAGCAGCATCCAGGCTGGCAACCAGCTGGATGTACCAGCAGGCAGAATGTGAGGCTTGTGTGCATAAACCTGGGTTGAACTTGTCCTTCACCTTGGAAGGCAGATACAGGTTTCTTTCTGCTTTGTTTTATTCACTTCTAGTATCAGCATTAGATTTACTTATTGTACAGGTGGTTTAAAACATCAGTTGTGGAGAACAGGGCTTAGTACCTGGCTTTGTAACAAAGCTTGAGCTTCTGCTTGACCTTCCAAGTCATTTAATGTAGTTTTGTTCAATTCAGTGATGTGTGGTACAACCTTCTTTGTGCCAATGTACACAAGGCTGGGGGGCAGCTCAAGATGTCACGTGCAGGGGTTCTTCCAGTCCCTTCCTCCCTGTGCTGGGACAGAACTTCCCATAAAATAAAATCTCCCAAGTTTTAGCTCCTTCTGGTCACAGGGTTTTGTTTTTCCCTTCCCAGGTTTTTGTGACTTTGAAGGTTAATCAGCTTGAAAAGCTAAAGAAAGAGATCAGTGATGTCTTGTCAGGCTGCCCAGCCTTGGGACTTCTTTAGATGTGCCACTGAGGTGGATTTGTGCTGAGGAAGCAGGGCAGCAGCATTAAAAGCCACAGAAATTAGCACTGACATCCATCCAGGCTTAGCCATCACTCGCCACTCCCGCACATCTCAGTTTAAGGCAATTCTTTAGCACCACCTTGTGCTAAGTGGTGGTCGTTGCAATTCTATCACCGGAGAACAGGATTTCCACGACTGCTCGTGTGCTGTTGAGGACATCAGGGTGATTTTGTATTGAGGCAATAAACTCTGTGTGCTGCTTTTTAAAACATCTATTTGCAAACACCATGACCTCTGATTCCTCATCTGAAACTCTTCCTGCACTTTCTAGCAAGGAGCTGAAGGACAGCTGGGCATTTTGGTTAATGAAGCTTTAACATTTGCATGAGATCCAGATTGAGGAAGCTTGCTTTTCATCTGATAGCTGAAAAATCCACTCTCACACTTGGGAAAAAAACACCCAACTGAATCAGAAAATCAAAGTTTACTCACAAGTGGGTTATGAAGGTGCAAATGGATGGCTGAGATATTGGAAATGCCCCAAGAGCTGCTGCTTAAACGATGCAATGCCACAACATCACTTGTTCTCTGTTGGTTTGGAGGGGTTTATTTGGTTAATTTTTCCATTGCACTTGTGAAAATCATTCAATACACCTTGTGGTAAATGTGTGGGAGCTTTTATGGCAACACATAGTCCATGTGCATAGGGGTAGGAACCATGCAAGAAACACTTTTGGCTCTCTTCCTGGATGCTCCTAGAGAGGAGAGTCACTGTAGTACATCTTGCAACTATTCTGTCGAGCCCTTTGCAATCCATTTATTTCAATAAGCATGTGGATGTATTTACTTTCCAAAGAAAGTGTGTAGGTGCAGGAGAGCTTGTCCTCGTGATGGTAAGTAAAAAGAGAAGTCGGTCATAATAGAGACAAGGACAGACCTCTGACGTGTCTTTTGGGCCCATGCTGTTCAATCAAGGAGATGTCTTTACCTCTTGCAGGCTGCAGTGGGTACACATGTTGGGGAGTGTTGGGGGGTGCTTTGGAAATCAGTCCTCAGGCAAGATGTTCCTCAGGCAGAAGAGAGCAGCAGCCTGGACTCTTTCCCTTTGACCAAAGAGTGGTGTCTGGGTGGTGTGTGGTCCACAAGCTTGGGGAGGTGTGAAGCAGCAAGGGATAGTAAGAGACACACGTTGCTGGTAGAGGATGGGGAGACTGTCAGCCTGGTGAGTGTTAAGCAGAGGGCTCCAGAGATGTTGCTTTCTCCTGGAACTAAGATGGTTTGGCAGCTGTTGGCTTGACCAGTCATTTTTTGTCTTCAGCCATCTGTACATAACCACACAGGTAGAGCGTTTCTCCTTCCCCCTTCTTTGCATTTCAAGTGTGATTCTCTGCTCTAGCAGAGGTTTGCCACACCAGAGTTTGTAACCACTCAGGTGGGATATAATTGGAAGAGAAAACTCATCTGCACTTGTGCCTCAGTGAATCTGTGAACCCAGGTCTTTGAGCAGAGCAACCAGGGCAGCTGCCCCCCACGTCCCCCTCCCCTACACAGCAGTCTTTCCTCTGCCACTTTAGATAGCACCTCCTGACAAGTCAGCTGAAGAACAGTGCATTCATTTGTCTCTAAGGTGGGAGGCTGTAAAGAAGAGCTGAGTAACTCAGAGGCCTCAAATTAAGAAGAATGATTCACAGTACACTGAGTGTGTTTCAAAACCAACGTGTCTCTAATTTGAATGGGGAGGGAGAAGGGGGGAAACTGCAGCACTCTTGTTTTTAAAGCTAACAAGCAAGGCATGAAGGATGGTTGAAAGGGCTCAGGAGGATGGGGGGAGGAAGGGGATAACAACTGCAGGGAACCAGGTGAGGTTTTGGATGAGCCATACCCTTGCAATTTGTGTAAAATGCATAAATAGCAGCCAGAGCCCCAGTCTGCCCATCTTGTGTCTTATCCTGGCTGGTCCTGAAGGCACTGTGCTGCTGGCCAACAGGCTGAAGTCCTCCAGATGAAACGTGGGGAGGCACGTACAGTTTGCAGGGATGTCTCCAGGCCACGCTCACTAATGATACAAACAGCTGTACAGTTTCAAAAGCAGAGCAGGATGCAAGGAATAATGTTAGCATTTGGAATGAATGGAAGCTTAAGGAACACACCAAAGCAGTTAAAGAGAGAGTGGGTGAAGGAAGTGGCTAAAAGTGAGCTTAGATGCGTGGACCCTTAATAAGAAACCAGTGAAACACTGGGAAAATAGGAAAGAAGTGATCCAGAGTGTGTCCAGCTCAGAACTGATCCCCCACAACAAACATGGTGCTGTGTGTTGCTGTAGCACTGCTGGGTGTTCTTTGGCCAGCCTGCATGCCATGGTGTCATTTGAGACTACACAAACCACCATCCTTCCTTTCCTTAGAGGTTGTGTGGTGATAAAAGTAACTCCCCAAAATAATTGAACATCGTTTAGTGCTTTTCTTCTGAGTCATAAAAATAAAGAACCATGTGAATGTTTCCTCCCCTAATGAAGATGTGAACTTTGAAACCTAATTACACACTAAATGCTATGTTATCTGCATAATGATGGTCACCCTTGGCAAGGCACTGGGGGGAGATAGAAATGAAGACCCTGAGAAAGGAGTTTGTAAGTAATAAAGAAGAAAAAGATCAAGTGGAAGAAGGAAAAAGAGACAAACTGCAGGGAGAACACAGCTGTTTATTATAGCAAGCTCATGCTAGGCAGAGTGTGATTAGTGTATAATGTGATTGGTGTGATACTGGGATTTGTGAAGCAGTTGCACCATGTTGTGGTGTTGTGCTGGACACACAACTGCCTCGACTCCAGTCTCCTGGGGACTCAGAGCAGCATGCAATCCCAGGGATGTATCCCAAAGCACAGGGGGGAATCAGGATTGCCTTCTGGCTTGCCTGGAAGAGCAAGGCAGGTGGTTTTACAGAATGGGAATGTGAGGTTGGGTTGTCTGCTTTGGATGTCTTGGTCTGGAAAGGCTGTCTTTATTCTGTTAGCCTTTAAGAGAGCTGTTAACACCTAATATTCTTTAATGGTAATATGTTGACACTATCTCTGGTTGCACAACCTTAACTTTACACTGAATGTCTTGCATGGAGTTTGGGCAGCCTGTTATATGGCAAAAGCAAAAGAGGACATTCCTGTGGTGTTTCTGCAGGGTACTGAAGTTTTGGCCCTTGTCTTTCTTATGGAGTAAACTTTCAACCTGTGAGCAGCTAGGACATCGCCTGCAGCACCTCCAGGTCATCAGCAGCAACAAGAAGGCTCAAAACCAGGCTCAGCTAATGAGGTATGGAGTACACATAAAGTTGAGCATGTCTTTGCCCTAGCCCTGTCTCCTCTGGGGAACCCAAACCAGCACTCAGGGGTCTTCACTGCACTGTCACAAGTTGCCTTCCTTGCACTACTCCCTGGTACTTTGCAGGTCTTTACTTTGCACTCCGTTTATGTTAATTATGCCTTTTGCCAGATAAATGCCTTTTTCCCTAGGCTGGGAAAGGCAACCAAGATCTTGCCAACAGAAAGCTTGTGTTTCCCCCCCTGGGTGTGTAGTGCTCTGCTACCACTACTCCCACAAGCTCGTTGCTTTCACACAAGCTGCTGTTAACCAAAAGCTGCAATCAGTATTCAGTGGCATTTTCCATAAGAGCAGGAAGGCTTAAATGTTCCCCTCTTTCACTCACTCTTTTAGGGACTCTTCCTTTTGCAGTAAGAGCAGTTTAGAGACTCCAACAGCAGTAACAAAAGCAAACATGCAGCACAGTGAGTAGAAGAGGGAGAGGCAGAGATCTGAGACAGATATGGAGTGCCCTACGGCCATTACACTGCGAGTCTTGTTCTGTGTGGTTCTCTGATCCTGCAGTAACAGACTCCCAGGGAACACTTAAAATAGATGAGAAGATCTGAAGGCCAAAAGTAACTGTGGTGGTTTAATTTGATTTCCAGAATAGCTCAGATGGTGGAATTTCATTCAGAAGCTCTGGCAGTGAAGGGGCAGTTGAGCAGCCCTAGAAGGGTATGTCTGTGTACCCAGAAACACTATTTCTTACATTAAGTAGTGGGACAACTAAAGTATACCTCTTGGAAAGCCATCTCATCTCAACATGGATATTCCCAAGTGCTGGTAAACCCCCCTGCTCAGTGTATACATACACACTTGGTCTGTTGTTCCTCCTTGTAGCTTCAGTCCCATTCTTTGTTCCCTTTACTAAAAGAGGTGGAACAGACTGTGAGTGGCTCTGTGTTTGACCACAGGAGTAGCAGCATACCAATGAAAGTCAACAGATCTCTGCACTGTGCCTCTTCATTGTCCTGGTGTCCCTGGGATATTAAAGATGCTGTGTAAGTGACAGTTGTCATTGAAACGTTAAACACCGTCCTTCCTTTTTCTCTAACGCTGTTTGTCTTTATCCTGCATGCAGGAAAGCCAACATCTTTGTCTCTCTGCTCATTGATGTGGCTCTGGGGATCCTGCTGATGTCCTGGCTGTACAGAAAGAACCGAATTGGTCACCTTGCTGACACTCTCATCCCCGTGGCTGATGTAAGTCTGGCCAAAGCTGTTTCTTTTTCACCTGCTGTGGGTGTTGACCAGCTCTTGATGCCTGGGGTAGTTGTAAGGAGGTAATGCCTTATGCACAAGGATTTCAGAGAGTCAGTCATGCAAATTAGGTCTCCTCAACAACAGTGAAATCTTCAAATCAAGGCTGCTGAGAAAGAGCACAGCTCTGCTTTGCATGTGCAGAGCATGGTAATTAGATATTTACCAGTGGGCTGCTCCAGCTCCTGAAGTAACAATTATGGCTTGGACATTGCTCTGCAGCTGGTGGTTATCAAGTCAGAATACTTTTATGCTGGAGTTGACAGGAAGTGTCCTCAAGTTGCTGCTGTGTGGGGTGTTTGGCAAGGAAAAAACAAGCCCAGAACTGTAACCTGGGGTGAATCTGATAAACTGCTGAAAAGTCAAACTTGATAAGCAGTGCAGCTGTGCTTGTGAAAAGCATTTTCTTGGGGCAATGCAAAGGCATTAGCTAGTCAGGGTACAAACACCTGAAATCCTATCTTAGAGCTCTGGTGTGCAGATGGTAAACTGGGAAAACTTGCTGTGTCCTGTGGTTTTTCCCCCATCATAACTCCTCTTGCCCACTGAGATCCTTCAACATCAGTATCAATTCATCAAAAAGAAGCATGACTCATACTATCCTGCTTTTCTGGTGGTTCATTTTAGGTGCAGTACTCCAGTGTATCTGTTTAGTGGCAGTAAGGAACGTTTGATGTACTTCAGAGGCTGGAGACTAGACCATTAACCTCTGTTTTAAGAGCTTCTGTGTCTTGGGAATACATGTGCAGCCAGTGCTGAGCGCTGTCGTGCAGCTGCACGGCCGAATCCTTTCTCTGCCCATTTTCCTTTCTGGAACAGAAGGTGGATCTTTCCATTAGTTTCTTTCTATCAGCTGAAGAACATCCTCTCTTTGCTCTTTCTCCAGCTTCTTGCTTGGGAGGAATTTTATTCTGACTAGAAAATCCCAGCAGCAAACTCTTTTTCCTACTTATGCTGTCTTTTCTGGGAAGAGCTCACTTCTCCCTTGATGGTGATCTGCATCCAGCTCTAAACCTTTTAATTGTTACAAGCCACAGGCCTCTCATCATTCTTGTACATGCTGTGCTTTCAGAAAGCGTGTAAGGAGTGTCCAGCACAGACATGTGGATCCTGGTTGTTGTTATGTTTAAGTCAAACAGTCAAACTTAAAAGAGTGCTTGTTGTAGAGGTTGCTGCAGACACTGCTCAGCAGCTGTGGTGGAGTAGGAAGGGCCACAATTCTTGTGGTACACTCACTTTGGTAGTTGAGCTCTTACTCCCAAGTCATTTCCCCTTACAGATATTGGGGAAGAGAAGTTTTAGTTCTCTTGAGCTGTCCCTGTGGGATTGCTGTAAGTGTCCAGCTCTCAGAAATCTGATTTAAGTCATCAAGGAAGTGGCTTTTGGCTGTGCTCCTGTTTGCACAGGTGGCTGCAGGAGGGGTTCCATCTGCCCAGTGTCTTTGGCAGATGGACGCTCTCTGTGCTCAAGGTGTAGCCAATCCCAGCACCTGTCCTGGGTAGGCTTGCTTGGGAGAGTTTGCTTGTTCATTCCTCTTTCAGCAGTTTAGCTCCTCTGTCACTCAACTTACCCAGCCCAGTGTCAGTTATTTGCACCATGGCTCCTTCATTACCTTGCTATCACCACGAGCTGTTTACTTGCTTTCCTAGAAGTGCTGACTCCTCCTTGTGTGGGTGGCCTGGTAGTCACTCAGTGTCTATCTTCCCTGCTTCTCCAAGCTTATCAGTTCAGACCACTTGCAACTCTTCTTACTTCCCAGCCTTACTTTCTTCTTTCAGGCATACAAGATAGTGGACATAAAATCATTTGGAGTCCTTTTACTGCCTTGGGTGGGCATTGATTTATGTGCAGGCCTTAAAAAATGCAGATCTGAGTCATCCCAAAATACACCAATGACTTCAGCATGTGGTGTGCAAGCCAGCACCACTTCTTTTCCAGCATGACAGCAAAATCTCCCCTTAGCCATTCAGCAGTAGGTTTCCTCTTTGCTGCTGAGTGTCCATCTGGTGTGCATTATTCCCATCACTTGGGCTTTCTCGAGTGCTTATGTGCTGCCAAGCTCAGTAAAGCAAACTTTGCCGTGTGCAAAATGAGTTACTGTTCCTTCCCTAATGCTAATCTGCTTTTGCTACGTGCCCTGGATCTGATGATGGCATTGACCTTGCATCTCTGTTAGTAAATAGAACATTATATGCATTCTAATGAGATTGTTCTGTATGATAAGGTTATAGACACAATCTTACTTTCACCTTAGTGATGTGATTGGATATTGACATACCACTGACAAACTCATAACCTTATTGGTTTGGTTGGTTGATTTTAATATTGACAGAACTGTGTTGGGGACTGGATGCAGGGCTCAGTTTGGTTTTTCCTAGCAAACATTTCTCTGCAAGAAAAGAGATGCAGGTAGGTCGTTTTGGCTCTCAAACAATTGCCAGGGTCACAAGCTCAGCCTGCTGACACGAGGATTAAGCCACGTTCCCGAGCCATTGTTCATCATCCCCTGATGCAGGGGTTCTCAAATCAGCACTTAGGCAGCAATTGTGGATGATGCACAAGGCATCATAGGCTGCAGCTCCCACTTTCACAGCTTGATCAGCTGCGCTGTGCTGACTGTAAGAACAAGTTGCTTTTGTGCGTAGATGAGGCAGATGTGATTCACAGACACCTAGGGAGGAACTGGCAAGGAGCTGTGTGCAAGACCAAGGACTGATTTTTCAGAGCAGGCTTTCAAATCCAAGAATGGAAAATGTGACTAATCTTCTCTCCATAGGTGCCCTCACAACTCATACCCTCCTCCCTCCTTCCTCTCCATCCCACCAGGCTTCCCAATGGTTGCCCTTGGTTTTGCCTTCCACAAGACAGCCTTCTCTCAAAAATACCCATTCCAAGTGCTACATTTGTCTGTTTTAAAAAGAATTCCTTATAAACCATCTTGGGGGTTTGGGTTTTTTTGCTTCTTCACCTCTTTCATCCTTGTGGATGTCTCTTAAGCTGTAATCTCTTTGAAACAGTTCAGTATTTATCATAAATCATGCCTCCAACAACATGACTGGATGTGAGTTCCTATTGAGTTGTGTTCTGCTAATCCATAAACAAAGCAAGCAGAGAGGACACTTCCTGCAAAACAGTCTTAGGTGTTAATTTGTAAACTTGTATAACAGAGCCCCAGATGGCTGACTCACAGGATGGTAGAATTAAGGGGCTTGTAAGGGACCTTTAGAGATCATCCTAAAGCAGGACCACCTAGGTCAAGTCACACAGGAACACCTGCAACAGACACAGGGCAGATGTGGCTAGTGGGGAGTCCTTTGGTTCTGCTTGCTCTGACTTGCTCTGGATGTTTGCACTGTGCTTTCAGCATGCTGTGTGTCCTTCTGCATCCCTGTCACATCACCATTGGGAGACCAGAAAGAAGAGCATGGCAGTAAAGAAAATATGCCCACAGTGATCTCACCTAAGCCCTGTTAGCTTTAGTCTCCAGTTTGGTAGTGTCCCTAAGCCCCTTTATGATCAGTGATCTCACCTAAGCCCTGTTAGCTTTAGTCTCCAGTTTGGTAGTGCCCCTAAACCCCTTTAGGAAACACTACCATTTCACTCCACCTCATTTATTCATATGGGCTACATTCAGTATTCATGATTGAAAGAGGAGAATGGGACTCCCAGTCACTTTTTCTAATTCTACTTGCTATTGATCAGTCCTAAAATACCTTCCTGGAAAACAACCTGCAAGGTTATGCCTTCAGACTAGGCTTTGAAATGCTTTGCCCAGCTGAGTATCAGCAAGCTAGGGCACCTTCCCACAGCTATGTGCCTCTGTCAGGATTTAGCAGCACCCCTGGGACTGGCAGCTTCCAGAAGTATTCAGTGTTGCAAACCAGCCTTGCTGAAGGACTGCTTTCAAGCATTTAAATATTTCATTCAAACCCCCAAATGCTTTTTCTAAGTTACCAGTCCAACACTTTAAATATTGAAATCAGTCTATTTATAAAGCAGCTAACTCTCCTCAGCCACAGAGGCAAGATCCCTGGGTCCAAATCAGTTCTGACTTGCAGCAAGACAGAGGGGAAAATGAATGAACTAAAAAGGCAATCCTTTTGGATGAGTTGAAGATGGAGCCCTTAATTTTGCCATTCCACTAAAAGTAAATGTTTACAAACTCATTTTGCAAGGATGCTGTTGGTTCATAAATGAAATGGTATCATTCTTTGGAAGTAATTCTCCCTTAGGGAAATTATCCATGTGAATGATGGGGAAAGTAGGCTGCAAGTGCATCAGCATTAGGTAGCTTGTCTCTGTTCTTTTACATGTGCACAATTTGCAGTGCAATTCACTTGCATGGAGTGGGATTTTCGGAGGCAAAAGGCTTTTGCTCACAGTCTCCATTCATGTGGGACAGTGTGAGAGGTCACTTCATCCAGGTAGGCTCCTCAGCTCTTTGCTGGAGGTTACCATTCTCAGCTGCCTCGATTCACAGCTTGCTAAATACACATCACCACTGGTTGCAGCTTAGGTGAGCAAGTCATATGCAGGCTACTGTGGAGCAGAGCCACCTCGTCTTCTGCCCTGTCAATTGCAGGAACCTCTTGGCAGAGTAGTGGAGTGCAGAGAGAAAGTCAGTAAATAACATCAGCCTGGGCTTAAATCACCAGAGATGGTGAATCAAAGCTCCTGGGACAAACTCCATTAAGCTCTTTTCCATGTGCTTCAGAGGGTTTCTTTTTCACTGGGGTACCATTGGGGTTTTCCCCTTCTCTAAGCACAGCCTATTTGTAAAAATTAACTGCTTTTACCCAGGAGTGTGCTGCATCTTCCCCTCTTTCAGTCCTGCCAGCTTTCCTCATACTTAGGTTACTTGCTCAGTCCTGATTTTGCCAGTGACTGTCCAAAGGAGTCGATTTGCTCACCAGCATTTGCCACCTATCTCAGGAACTCTCACCACACCGACAGGCCACACTGTGCAAATCTATCAGAGGTGGCCATAAACACACTGGGTTCATGTTCCCAGTGCTGAGACCACTGAGGCAGTTCAGCTTCCTCTCTGCTGTTGTGTTTGGATTCAGTAAAGAGTCAGCCCAGGGGCATTTCTTACTGAACTAGTTGTGTGTAAACTAGTTGTTTAGTGGGGTTTTTTCCCTTTCCTTTCAAGGGTGTGGTAAGAATACTTTGGGAGGGCAGCATGTGGAGTGCACTGGCCATCTTTTACCTCAGGTGCCTTGCTTCTATGTGTTTGTAGCACGTAGCTGAAGAGCTCCAGGACCTGCTGCAGTGGCTAATGGGAGCACCAGCTGGACTGAAAATGAACAGAGCTTTGGATCAGGTTTTGGGCCGCTTCTTCCTCTACCACATCCATCTTTGGATTAGTAAGTGCAATTGTTTAACTTTTCAGCCTCTCTTTTCATCTCTTTCCTCCCCAGTGTATAATGTTTGCCTAGAGGTGAATAAGGAATCAAAATGCAGTGCTGCAAGTACAAACTTGTCTGTGAGTCTTCCTGCTGTGGGAACTGAAGCCAAAGTTGGATTCCCACACAAGGAAGTCATGCATACTAAATAAAGTGCTTTTATTGATGCTTTGCAAGAAGTGCAAATCATGACAGAGGGAGATTACTTGGTGCCATTAGTGCTAAGTGTCCAAGGAAGGCTTTAGGCTCATGTAGGCTTTCATAGTCTTTGCCATACAAGAGGCAGCTAGTAGGATAGGGATGAGAAGACTTCTCTTGGGATGGAAATGCCAACCCAGTCCCATCACTGACTTCAGCTTAGTGCAATGTTATTCTTTCAAGTGCCTCCTTGAAATAATACACCCCTGCTATCCTTAATCTTGATGGAAGAAGTACAGTCATGATGGACATTGACTCCTTGGTTATTATACTGATTTCCTTCACTCACCAATGAAGTATGGTCTTGTTTGCATGACTTGACTCCAGTACTGAAAGAGACAGTGTCTCTCACATTGTCTTATTTTACAAAAGCCTTATGGGCTGGCTTTTGTGGGAATAGCAAGAAAAGAGGAATGGTTGCAGTGGAGGTTGGTGTGTGCAGTTAAAAATGTCATTAGGAAACTGGACACAAATCTGGGTAAGCACATGGAGCAAGGTGACCCCTCTGTTCAAGCTGAGCATATCGTCCCCTTCCTCAAAGAGCTGCCATGCTGGACACAAACCTGGGGGGAAAGAGAGTTTTCCTTGTCCCTTCTAAACAGAAGGTGGTATCTGAAGGAGTTTTCAAGTTTTACTTCCATGTGATTGTGACTGATTTCTGCAACAATGTTCTAGGACAGAGGAGAAATCATTGGGGTTGGTAGGGCCCTGCAGAGCTTCTCCAGCCATTGCTCAAGCAGCTTCCCCTGGCTCAGGGGCACAGGAACGTGTCCAGCTGGGGTTGGAAACCTCCTGGGAAGGAGCCTCCACACCCTCCCTGGGCAGCCTGGGCCAGGGCTCCCTCACCTCAGCACCAAACCAGTTTCTCTTTGTGTTTGAGTGCGACTGTTTGTGTCCCAGCTGATGTCCATCACTCCTTGTTGTGTCCCTGGGCACCACAGAACAAAGTGTCCCCCATGCTGCTGACACCCACCCTTTAGGTACTTGTGAGTGTTGCTGAGGTGCCCCTGAGCTCAGGCTTCTCTTCTCCAGGCTGAACAGCCCCAGGGCTGCAGCCTTTCCTCCTCACACACATGTTGCATCCCCTCAGCACCTTGGTGTCCCTGCACTGGCCTCTCTGCAGCAGTTCCCTGTCTCTCTGCAGCTGGGGAGCCCAGAACTGGCCACAGGACTCCAGCTGAGGCCTCAGCAGGGCAGAGCAGAGGGGCAGCAGAACCACCCTTCTAAAATCAATCCTTTGAGAGTGTCAGCAGGAAGATGCCTGAGTCAAACAGTGACAGTCTGCCCTGTGCCCTAGGCTACATTCACCTGATGTCCCCGTTCATCGAGATGATCCTCTGGTACGTGGGGCTGTCGGCGTGTCTGGGCCTGACCGTGGCTCTCTGCATCCTCTCTGACGTCATCGCGCTTCTCACCTTCCACATCTACTGCTTCTATGTCTATGGAGCCAGGTGGGTTGATCTCTCCTACTGTAGCTTGGCTGTGTTTGGAGAGAAGGGCCATTGACCACTCAGGCTGTGTCTTTAGCTTGTGGAGCGTTCAGTCCTGGTGTAGTTCTCTTGAATTCACAGTGTAGACACTCATGAACTTTGACACGTGCAGGAGTGATGGCCACAGTAGCACAAGCATCCTGTCTTGCAGCTCTCCTGTGTTTAAATGTTCATTTATTGTGGTAGTGACCTGGAAAAATGAATCTACATGACATGTGGAGGACAAGAAAGCAGTTCACCCATGGCTTTCATTCAGCCTTATAAGTACTCTGTTCAGTTGCACCCTACTCATAGTTTTGAGGTGAACCTGAGGAGGAAAGAGGAACCTTTGTACTTCTGGAAAAGCTCCAAAGTCCCTGCCTCTGCCCTGCTTCAGAGGTTCTCAGACACAGAGAACCTCTCAGACTTCAGAGGTTCTGTGCTTCAGAGCACAGATGGCAGGTTTGAGCTTACAGCATGGCTTTGACAACATCCTGGTGTCAATGGCTGGACCTACTGGAGGGCCCCATGGCCTGAGAGCCAGGCAGAGGCTGTGAGGGAGTGCAGGGGCATGTCAAGATTACTGTGCAGTATCCACCATTGTGCTCTGTTCTTACCATCCATTAACACATGCTGCATCAAGGAATCACACAGGCCACTGGAGAATAGCTGCTCTTGCCAAAGAGATGAGAGACAAGGTCCTAAAGAAAGGAACTTTTGGCTGTGAGCAGAGGGCTTTACGTTGCAATCAACAGGAGAAATCATGCAACCTTAGTTATGAGAAGTTCAGGGAATGGTTAGAAATATTGAGATGGGGTTTATGAATCAGATCTGCTGTGAGCATGGGGCTTACACCTGAAATCCCTCAAGTCAGCAACAGGGAGTCTCTTCCCAACACCTTTAAGTACTGGAATTTCTGGTTTGGTCTGTGAGGAGTGGTCTTACTCCTCCTGATTGTGCAGAGTGGTGATAGGAGAAGCCTTTTCTCAGCTGATTGTTTTTCCCTTGTGAGCTGCAGGGAGCCAATCTCCCCACCTCCTCTGTTTGTTAGAAGTAGAGAACAGCTAGAAGTTATCTTGCTGCTAGCATTGAACTGCCCCTGCTGTGCCAGGAAGGGAATCAGGAAGGGATAGCAGTCACCCACATCAATGCAGCTACCACAGCACCTTGCATTCCTGCAGCTGGCTCAAGAATTTGCTGGTTCAGGTGCTGTTAAGGCCTGAGATCCCCTTCTGGAACAAACCAGGCAGTGAAGCAAGAGCAGGCGTGTGTGTGCAGGCAGCCAGGGAAGGTGGGGCAGAGGCTGCAGCAGGAGCTTGGTGGCAGGGCAGGGTGTGTGGAGAAACATGTGGCCTCAGTCAGAGCCACGGGGCAGGTGTGTACCAGCAACCTGAAGGAGTTGTCCTGGGCACTTTCATGCCTAGGGATTAGTGCACTGAGCTGTGGCTGCCAGTCTAGGGGCACCCTGCCAATTCCTTGCAGCAGCTGGTGTTCCTCAAACCAGATTCTTCTCTTGGATAAGACTCTTACCTCTGCTTTCACAACATTGCTTTGAAACCTGAGCAGATGCTGGGCCTTAACCAGGCTGATTAACCAGTCTGGGGTTTGTAGCTTAGGTTTTCTCAGACTCTGTTCTGCCCCACAGATTGTCTGTATCCCCTTTCTTTACACCCCTATGTGTTGGACATGGCCGCACAGGGCTCTTTGTGCATCTTCTCCATCCAATGGACTCTTTCTTCCTTGATGTTGTTCTGTAGGAGTGTCTATTTCCTACTCTTTATCACTCCTTCTCCTACCACTGCTGTTTTTTCTGGGAGGGAAGTAGCTCCAGGTGTCATTACACCAAGTTATGAAAGCCTGAGGGTAGGATGCAGTAGGGGCCACCAGCCATTTAGTTGGGCTCTTCCCACTCTTAAGGATGTTTGAAGCTGTAGTTTATTAAAGAAGCTGCAAAGACTTCAGTCCTCTGCTGCAGAGGCAAAATTGAATTGCTTTAAATGTGAGGGGTAAGACCTTGGGCCACTCCTGCCATGGGAGGAGTGTGAAGGAAGGGGAACAGGGCAGATCAAACCGAAGAGACAGAGGGGAACTCAGCACAATAAACTTGCTGCTGCTTTGCTGCAGGGTGCCATGGGGCTGGCAATTGCTGCTGCTCATAGAGACCACCCTTGCCACAGCCTTTGCCCATGGCATGGCCATTGCTCTCCAGTGGTCCAGAGCTGTCTGTAGAGGCCTGCTGAGCCGGTGCCAGGGGCCAGCCCAGATACCTTGGGCTGAGCAATCGGCACTTTATCAGTCTGGGATTGGTTTCTTTTGCCACCTTGAGTTCTGCAGCTTCAGGGAGCGAGTGGGTGCAGGGTGTAATGCTGACAGCTGTTAGGTGTTGAAGCTCAGGAGCTCCCAGCTCTGATGCACAGCCTCTTCTCTCTGCTCAGGCTCTACTGCCTGAAGATTTACGGCCTGTCATCTCTGTGGCGCCTGTTCCGTGGGAAGAAGTGGAACGTCCTCCGGCAGCGGGTGGATTCCTGCTCCTATGACTTGGACCAGGTAGAGCTGAAGCACTGCAGGATGCTGCCCATGGGCAACACCACCCTGCACTGCTTCAGTTCATATTAAGGCAGAAACCACAGGAGGCTTTGTGAGCCCCAGAACTGTGGCTTTGCAGCCAAATGCTCCGACTCCGCTTGCTCTGCAGCACTTCTCGGTGTGTTCGGGGGGGGCCTCATCCTGGCAAGTGCTGAGCACCTTCAAGGCGTGCTGCAGAGCCACAGTGGGTACTGCAGATGCTCTCACAGCTCCTGGAACATGGGAGTGGGTATGGGGGAGGGAAGCAATTTACCAAGTGGTGCCCAGCAGTGTTGCCACAGTAACAGACGTGCCAGCGTTTCTATTAAAAGGCCCCGTTTCATTCACGTTGCACTGGAGCCTGGCCCACACATTCTCACTCAAGCAGCAGAGGCAGGTTTTTGTCAAACACTCTCAACTCTTTTCAATTGCTCAAATGCCATGCACAAGTCCAGCACAGCCTGAGCTGCTTCACAGCAGCAGATGCAAACAGCACTAAAACAATACAATCATACTTGGTAACTTCCAGGGCCAGTGCCTCTCTCTCCATTGCAGCAGATAACCTTGAGCTTCTTACCCAGTGGAGGAACTATTTTTCTGAGTGATTAAAAGCCTCTGTGCCAAGAAGACAGTTTGCATCAGGGCTCAGTCCCTGTGTACTTTGAGGAGAATGGGTTTGGCACTTCAGGCTTCATCCTGCTGCTCTGGAGGCCAGGGGGAATTATGTCATTGGCCTGGGTGAGAAGAGACATTCAAAGCAGACCTTAAAAGACTTTTTGGAGATGTTAAGCAACTGCAGTTGAGTGGCAGAGGGAGGGAGAAACAAATGCTGTGAAGAGAATGAATTGGGTTATGATCCATTTGTGGTTATGTGCTTAAAGCTGGGATGCTGATCCACCTCTGTAACACAGATGTCTGGGTTATTTTCTTTCATCATATACCAAGGCCATGATCTCCCTTTGCAGAAGTGGCAGTGCTCTGTGTTCCTGTGGCCTCTGTGTTCTGGAAGGGCTGACTAAAAACTGAAGAGTCACATCCTTGTTTGTCATAAAGCTGCATTTCTCCCAGTTGGAGTTAAGCTGAAGCCAGCTGGGCTTGCCCAGAATATCACTAACATCTTCTGTGGGCAGTGGGTCTAATGACACCTGCTCTCCTATGGATTTTTCTCCTTCATATTGCTCCCCCACACCCCAGTAACTCCAGCTTCTTTCTCTCTCCTAATTACCCACTGAGCAAGAGGCAGAAGGCTGTGGCTGGACTGACCAGCCAGCTACTGCTGCTGGGAATGCTTCTCAACCAAATGCTGTCAGCTTTTTACCTTGTCTGCTAGAACAAGGGGAAACAAAAAGTGCTTCTCAATTCCCTACTAAATTTCCACTTCTTCCACATTTTTCTGGTACAAGCTGACCAAGGGCTCTAAAACTTGAGGCAAGAGGGAGTGGACAAATGGCATGGTCATGTGAGTCTTGTTTCCTAGGGAAGCTGGCCTCAAATAGGAAATCTTGAGTATTGGCTGTAAAGGCAAAAAAATGCTGTGAGGATTCAGCTCATTTTACCTTTCCAAACTTGTATAATAAGGAGCCTTCTGAAGAGACTCAGTCAGAGAAGATGTACTGAGAAGATTCGAGGTAACAGCGTTAGTTCCACGGGGAGGAAGAACCTCACACGAAGGAATCTTACAAACTTCCATTGCCTTACAGTTTCCCATTGCTTCATTTCTATTTGATTTGCTTTTGCCATTGCTGTGTTAATGATTGTGTTTCTTTTTTTCCCCTCCCTCTAGTTATTTATTGGCACCTTGCTGTTTACAATCCTGCTCTTCCTCCTGCCCACCACCGCGCTCTATTATTTGGTGTTCACCCTGGTAAGGTTTAACCCTTGCACTTCATCATATCCTGTCTTCTGACATGTTGAAAGGAAACAAAAAGGTTTCAGAGCCATTTGCAGTTCACAAAGGAAAACACAAGATGATTTGGGTGTCCCAGGAAGAGTTGGTCACACAGCCTGATGTGTGTTTGTGCTTCTCCAAAGGGAATTCCTAGCAAGTGCTGCTCAGCAGGACGAGCTGTTCCACTTTCTTTCACTCAGAAGTTCTTTTTCTATCTTGCCAGCCCATGTCTGGGGTGACAGCCCTTCTGGTTTGATCCAAAGCTTTCTCTTTCCAAGGAATTCACTTGCTGTGTTAAATCCTTTCAGCCATGCTTTCCTCAGAGACTTGGGCTTCTTTATTTTGCCTTTCTTCCCCCAATATGACCAATCCTCTTGAGGCTTGTCTGAAACAAACTTTTCCACAGACAGTGGCCATCACATGGTTTCAACCTCTTTTTTTTTGAGCCTTCTCTTTTCAGATGAACTTGGCAGGAAAAGTAAATGCAGTCAGACAAAAAGAGGTGCTTTTAATCAGGGGGACAGAAAACACTGAGCAGGAAGCTCATTTCTAACTGCTTTACTCTTGCTTAGATGCTCTACATGGGGTTTCTTCAGGCAGAAATAAGCAGCTTCACTGTTGGAGAGAGACAAATTTACACCCACTCATACACAATGGTGGAGTTTACTAGAAGTGGAAGCTTGGATTTTCTCATTTAGACTGTGACTGTTGAAAGCAGAGCAGCTCTCATGTCTTTGCAGGTCACAGCCTCTACAGCCATGGGAGCTTTGGGTTACACCCTTAAGCTCAGCTTGTCAAGGAACCACAAGCTCTCATGCCCCCCACTTCTAGACATCAAACCCACTTTGAGAGGCTTTAACTTACAGAATCACACAATTCCAGTATGGTGGGGACTGGAAGGGCCCTGCAGAGCTCACCCAGCCCCTGCTCAAACAGCTTCCCCTGGCTCAGGGAGCACAGAAACGTGTCCAGCTGGGGTTGGAAACCTCCTGAGAAGGAGCCTCCACACCCTCCCTGGGCAGCCTGTGCCAGGGCTCCCTCACCTCAGCACCAAACCAGTTTCTCCTCCTGTGCCAGGGGAACTGTTTGTGTCCCAGCTGATGTCCATCACCCCTTGTCCTGTCCCTGGGCACCACAGAACAAAGTGTCCCCCATCCTGCTGACACCCAGCCTTTAGGCACTTGTCAGTGTTGCTGAGGTGCCCCTGAGCTCAGGCTTCTCTTCTCCAGGCTGAACAGCCCCAGGGCTGCAGCCTTTCCTCCTCACACACATGTTCCATCCCCTCAGCATTTTGTGAGCCCTGCACTGGCCTCCAACTGCTGTCCACACTATCCTCAATGCCCCCCAGATGCCATTGGCTTCTTGCCCACGAGGGCACGTTGCTGGCTCATGGTTGGTTTGTTCTCACCCAGCACTCTCTGGTCCCTCTCCTGGAGCTGCTCTCCAGCAGCTCACCCCCAGCCTGTCCTGGGGCAGGGGGTTGTTCTTCCTCAGCTGCAAGACTCTGCCCTTACCCTTGGTGACCCTCATGAGGTTCCTCTGTCCAGCTCTCAGCCTGCCCAGCTCTCACTGACTGGCAGCACAGCCTCCTCCCAGTTCAGTGCACACCAATGTCAGATTGCAGATCACCTGAGGAATTTGCAAGTGTTGCATCTCCCATTTCTCTGAGCTTTTCCTATTAACCTGTCCCTTTGCAGCTCCGTTTGCTGGTGGTGATTGTGCAAGGCCTGATACACTTGCTGGTTGACCTGATTGACTCTCTGCCTCTCTATTCAATCATCCTTCGGCTCTGCAGATCCTACAGACTTGCAGGTAAGTCCTTCAGCACTGCACATGCAGGAGTTCAAGGATTTTGCACCATGTATTTAATGATGATGCAATGAGTAGCTTCTGAATAGAAAGGGCAAGGGGCAAGAGAAAACCCAAGGCTCAACACATGCAGCTATCCTATTAACCAGTTCCTGCAAAGAGCAGGATGAGAATTGACCAAATCTTACAAAGGTAAAGCAAAACCCTGAGCTCTGGAGTTGGCTGGCAATCACAGAATAGATTGGGGTTCTTCTCTGCTGTGGGGAGAGCTGCAGGAGACTGATCCTTCCTGCTTTTTCTGTGAAGTGAGTTGCTCAGACTCCTGAGCTGAGAGAAACACGTTTATCATTACACTTAAAACCACTTCAGGGAGAATCTGTGCTTCCAGTTGAAAAGGTGAGAGGCTTCACAAATCAAGACAGGTTGAAGGCTCTGTTCCTAGGAAATCAGTGCCCAGGCAGTAGAGCTGAGCAGCAACTGACATGGGCTTTTCTCTCCAAGCATCAGTTTGGTTTCCTTTTGTCTCTTTTCAGCTGGTGTGAAGTTCAGAGTCCTTGAGCAGCAGGATGGAAAACCTCTTCGACTCCTTATGCAGGTAAGCCACTGTGGCATTTTCTGCTGTAGGCTTCCCCTCAGAGTGGCCCCAAGGTCCTTCTCTCTTCTGCAGCAGCTCTGAAAGTGGTCCCACTGAAAGGCTCCACTGAAATTGGGGCATCTGTAAAATGCTGAGAGGAGGAAAATACTTTTCACATTGCAGTGACTCTGCTGCTTTGTCTTCCTTTTAATTCCCTGCTTGAGTCCTCAGCTGAGAGCTAATGCAGTGTCCTGTGTGGTGTGAAATGTGAAAGAAATGAGAACCATGGAGCTATTTTACTGCTGGAGTTAAGACTTCATGTCATTATCAGCTCACCTCCTGGCTCTGTGCAGCTTCACAGTCACTGCTGGATGCTGAGAGAAGCAAAAGAGAGCAGATAGACCATCCAGAATGAAGGGCCAGTAGAAGGTCTTCCCCTCCAGATGGGTTAAAAAGCCTTAGTTGCTCCATGATGCCAATAGGGTGAGTGTGTGAGCAAGACAAGAGTGGAAAAGGCCTCCTGTTATTCTCCTGAGGTGCTATGGCAAGTGTATAGAACAAGCTTACCTGTCCTTTTGTAAGCTCCATTTCCATGCTCTGTCATCAGAGCTACTAAAGGACTCTTCTGAGGAGCAGGATGGTAACAGTCAAGTTTTCATTATGCTTTCAGGACTCATTGCACAGTTTCCAGTTCCTAACTTTACAGGAGAGCTGCCATCACAGGGTCTTGCTCTTTGCATCCTAGGAGGAGAGACTGCAAGTACAGAGTTTATAACAAACACTTGCAATGCTGGGGGAGTGTGTGGGAAGGAATTAGCTGTGGCTTCCCAGTTCTTGTGCTTTTACCATTATCAGCTCAGCCTCAGCCCTGTCTCAGCACACAACCAGCACACCAGCTAGCAGCCATTCAAAAGGGAATCTCTTCAACACATGTCTTCTAGGGCAAAACTGGCACATGCTGTCTTCCCAGTCCCTGTGTTTCCATAGGGTGTAAGAACCAAACTCTGTCATTCTCCCTGGCCACAAAGCTCTGTAAAAAGGAAACCAGACACCAAAAAGGAGGCACAGGAGCTGCTGAGCAGAGAGCTTGGCATCAGTGTGTTTGTGAGGTGAAATGGATAGCTTCTCCAGAGGAAAAGATCATGACTTAGAGAGCAGAAGCAGTGACTCATAGGAATATGATGAATTTTCCTTGGACTGCTGCAGAAGGATCCTTTTGCTATCTAGAATATAACATAAGCAAGCAGATCAAGAGGTGGAAGTGTTTCAGTGGATGTCTGTCTTGGCCTTCTGTTCAATTACTAATGAGCAGTGACTCAGTAAAGGCACTTGTTTTTGCACTCTGTGCTGTTGGAAATGAAAAATGGGCTTGTGTCATGGATCCTGTTGAATGGAGCACTTTGAGAGGTCTCTTGTGAGGCCAGTCTAAAAGGCCTGGTTTTAAGTGACTTGCTAACATTCTTCTTTATGGGTACATGCTCATGTTCCTTTCTAGCACTTTCTCAGTGGCTTTGCCTCCCCTGTCTGTATGGCAGCCCTCTGGAGCCATGCTTGCTGGAAGTCAGGCTCTATGCATGTCACTATGCCTGAAATAAGCTACAGGTGACTGATACCTTCACAGCTGTCCTTTGGGGCACTGATAATGAAGTAGGAATGCTGCTTTTGAGCTTTCACATTCAGCCTCTGCTTCAGCCAAGTGATTATTTTCTGCTTTTAAGATAGTGTCACCAGGATGCACAGCCCAGTCAGCAACAGGCAGAGGGTGGAGGGTGATAGTTCCATTCCAAATGCTACTTCATTTGCTCCAGGAAGTCTTACACAGTTCAGTATTTCCATCAGTGTTTCAAACCACTCCTTGTGATGCACAAGAAGATGGATTCCTTGTAGCCCAGTGAGAAGACAGTGGGTTGGATTCATCTGTGTACCCCAGCAATTGCTTTGAAAAGGGTTAAGCAGAAGAGGAAGGGAAAGGGAACAGCTCCATTAGGAAACAAAAAGCCCCTATCTTATACCTTTGGACTACAAAGGTGACATCAAAGGAGCTCATCTTGCCACTGCCTTAGTAAATGGTTGCTTTTGTTTGTTTGCCATTTAAAGTAAGAGAGGCAGATGCCCATGTTGTGTGGGGTGTAAAACCATCTCTTGTTGTTTCCCAGTAGGCAAGTGTTACCACTCAGGATCCCCTCTCTGCCTAGGGATGATCTGCAGTGAGAAATGTTGTGTCCAAACCTTCCAGCCCACAGGACTAATAGTCAAAGGAACATACACTGTGTATCTCCCTTGTATCACAGCAGTTCCTATCCTCCCCCAGCATGTTGTCACTTCAAACATACTGCTTTGCCTACAGCTGAGGAAATAGGCAGAAACAGTTACTCAGGTTTTGGTAGTCTTTGTTTTGAGGGCAGGTTTCTTTGGCTTGGGGCTTTTTTGCCTTGTCTTTAGCCAGCTCTCCATGCCTGCAGTGCAATGAGGTTGGGTCTAGTCATGCAGAATGTCCCATAAATGCTGTGGTTGATCCTTGAGGCTGGAGAAGGTGGGTGACATTTGAGCTGCAGGAGTTTGGGTTAAGTATACCCTCAAGTGGGATGAGCTCTGCTCTTCTGTTTCTGGTGCAAATGTTCATTTTGGTTGCATTCAGAAGCAGCTTCCTGTGACTCTCTTTGGGGCCCATTTAATATCTGCTCATGTTTCAGTGTTCCCCAGCTGAACTGTGCTGGGCCTGACTGGTCTTTGGCTTCCCTTAGCCTGCATGAGCTGCTGCCCTGGACCTTCTTCCTGAGCTTCACAGGGATGCTTCTGTCTACAGGCATTTTCTCCTTCTGCTTCAGCAACATTGTGCTTTGAAACTCATTTGATAAAGGTCTTCAGGATTCATTCTAATGAACTCTTTGTTTAATCACCCTTTCCCAAGAGCTCTACCTTTGTAGACACTCTGAGTTCATCCTCCCCCTCTCTGTGTGCACACCAGACAGCTCAAGCAAGCTGGTGACACACACTCCCAGAAAACTGGTTGCTCTTCAGGGGACAAAGGAAACAGGCAGCTTTTGACAAAGGTGTGACTGCATGGTTTGCACTGTCACCCTTTCCCTTTTGTGGCTGGATTTTCTACTGTGAATTCTAGTCTCCTTTCACACAGCTGTTTGGTTGGGTCCAGCTATGCAGTCTAGAGGAGGATGCCCTTCCATTCCTCTCCACAGTCCAAGCTTCCTTTAGCTCTGGAAGTCTCCTCACCTTGGCATCTCTCCTGATCTGTTTTCCTGAGATCTGCCATTTCTGAGCAATCTGTTTATTCTTTTGGAGACAATTTATTGCTGTGCATGGTAAAATCGTAGAATGGTTTGAGTTGGAGGGGCATTAAAGATCATGCAGTCCAACACCCTTACCATATGCAGGGACACCTCCACCTCCCACTAGACCAGGTTGCTCACAGTCCCACCCAACCTGCCTTTGAACTCTTCCAGGGATGGGACAGCCACAACCTCTCTGGGCAACCTGTTCCTGTGCCCACCACTTGGCAGGGTGAGGGGAGGATTTGGACTCCAGGAGCTTCAAGGGCTTTTCCAACCAAATTGATTCCATCATTCTGTGATGATCCTGTGATTCTAATGCAACACAGCAACAGCTCCACACCCTCCTGGGGTGGGCATTGCTCTACTGGTGCTTGTGTCTGCTGATGGGTTTAAAAGTGATGCTAATCATCCTCCTTGCCAAGCTCAATTTGTTCATGTCTCAAGATGCTGTAGAAGGCTTTAGCTGGACAGAGAGGGAATCTTAAGCTTTGTGAGTCACAGTACTGACATATAAACAGAGGCCAGTGCTCTGCAGAAGCTGTATTTGCACTCCTCAGCTGCCTGTGTCTCTTCCTACAACTCATTTTCATTGCTGATATTCCTCTCCTCCTCATAGATCAACCCTCTGTCATATGGCAGCGTGGTACAGACATACAGGCTGCCAACCTACAGCTGTTACCCTAAGGATTCCTGGACATCTCTCTGCAAGAAGCTGTTCCTTGGAGAGCTAATCTACCCTTGGAAACACAAAGGAGAGAAGCAGGACTAAAGAGAACAGAAGAGCTTGAGAGACTTGGTCAGAAGGACATGTTGAACCCTGATACTTTTGGACCAAAGGCATCTCAGAGCCAGCAACTGTAAGATCCCTTTAGTTAGATGTTGGGAACCTGGGAGGGGCTGAATTTTTCGAGGCAAGTATTTTTAAACATTCTTTTTCAACTTTCCTCTTCCCCTGCACTGTGTTTGTGTCCAATGCCAATGATTCTTTCTGAAGCAAAAGGTTAAACCCAACGGTGCCTTGTGGAACCAGCACCTGGTGTCGTTGAGAAAGCACCTCCTGAAGGCTTTGATGATGTGTATCTTTCTCATGTAAGGTCACAGGGCCAGTTTCAAAGCCCTTCAAAGCCACAGTGCTGAGGGTGCATCCTGCCAAAGGGTATTCTGGACTTGTTATGCTTCAGCCTTGATCAAAAGCAAGGTGGAGAAGCAGCTTGTAGAGTCACACTGAAAACTGTGCACCAGGGTCATTTGGGGCCACAGGGTTTTAGTCTTTTGGCTGGGTTTGGAATCACCCCCACTGCAGCACCAGGGGATGTGTTAAGCATAGCAACAGCAGGGCTGAGGGCCCAGACACACAGACTGCTGTACATTTGTGCATATATGGTCTCATCTCCATGTTGTTTAAAGCAAATAGTGTTTTGGGGAAGAGCTGAGCCCTGAGCTGACACAAGTGCAGAGCACACATCCTCAACCCCCAGACTGGTGGGGTTTACATGGCAGTGAGCCATGGGAGCTGAGAGCTCTGGGCTCTGCCAAAGCTCAGGGCTTCTTTGCTTAGTTGTAGTGTAAGGCAAAGGCAGCTTTGCTGAGCCCAGCTCCAGCTGATGTGTCTGGCAGAGGCTGCAGCAGCCTGGCTTGGCAGGCAGCTCTGGGCAGCATGTGCTGCACTCTTCAAGGGTCAGTCCATCCCCCTGTTTCTCAGGGCCCAGGTGAGAGCCTCACCACTATGTTGCCTCATCTTTTGCACTTACTCATAGTCAAAGACCTTTTAAAGTTACCTCAGTATGAGGTGTTTGAAGCCACTTCTTTCCTCTAAGCTACAATAGACACGTTTCTCTTAAGAGATGCCCTGCTTTGGTACTACCCCCACACAGCAGCTTTCTGATGCTGCATTGGTTTTGATGGGAGTCTTCTATTCCCTGTCTTGGGGACAGCACCTGTGCACAAGAGTGTGATGCCCCACTGAGACCTTCATTGTGTAGATATTCACATGCAGTCATTACCCAAAAGTGCACTTTCTGTGGGTCTGCACTGAACTGAGGGTGTGGTGTCACTGTACCCTCCTGGCACACCTGAAGGGACTGCACTGACTCACAGCTGAGAAGTGGGCTGGATCCTGCCTCCTCTGCCTCTGCCTGACCAAAGAACCCAGGAAGAGGAGGACGTGTTGTGTCTGCAGAGCTCAGCTCTTCTCTGGAGGGCAGCCTGTGTATTGCAGTGGGACTAGGTGGAAGCAAGGCAAGGAGCTACAGCAAGGTGTCCTGGGCTTTAGTAGCCTTCAGTCAGCATTTCCACAGGCAGGATAAGAGCTTCTTACCCCAGCCCCATGTCTCACCCATGTACTTGAAGCTGTCAAGGTACAGAAGAGGTTAAGGCCCTACTGCTTTAAGACATCCCTGCCCAGATACATTTGGGTTGTCTGTAGCTGCTAAAAGCCTCTCATGGTGCAGCTGCTGCCTCTTCACTCAAAGTTTGATCAGGAGAAAAGCTCTGCAGGCAGGTGCTTGGTCCAGACACTCCTTAGCAGGCAATCACAGGAGCTGCCAAACTCCCACAGTTTTAAGGACATCTTTAAGATGCCAATGTTAGCTGGGCACTGCTACCCAAAGTAGATGTTCAGTTACCTTGACCCAGGGAAGAAGGGGAAAAAGAAGAAAGCCATTGAGGAAAGCGACCACAGCAAAAGCCCCCACCACCATCTGCCACTGCAGGCTCTGCACGAGCTGGAGACATCCTTGTTTCCTTCAGTGATCAATGCTTAAAACTCACATACAAACACAGAATCTTCTTCTCTTGGAGCATCTATACCCAAGCATTTCTCTCTGCTCCAGGTGTGAATAACTCCAGGTTGTGATCCATTTAGTGGAGGAATGGTCTGAATCGTGTTTCTCACTTCAGCTTAGGTCAGAGGCATGGAGACCTGTCCTTACCTGGCACTCAGAGGAGCAGATTTACACTTCCCTCTCCTGTTTCCACTGGAGCTACTAAATGATAGTGCCCTGCTTCCTCCAACACCTGCATGGTTTGGTTCACTGACTGCTCTGAGACATTTCATTATTTTTGGTCCTGCAAAAGCACTGTTCCTAAGATCCTGGCTTTTCCAATCTTTCTATGAGAGCAGACAGCTCCTGCTGGCCTTTCTCATGGCTGTCCTTTCGGATCAAGTGACCTGAAAGCCCCAGAGACACAGCACAGAGCCACAAAAACCAGCAAATGTGACCTTCCTATTGGGAACCTGCCAAACGTATTGGATATTCCAGTGTTGGGGCTGTTTATTAAAGGCTGATACTGACTCTGGGGATAGGGAAGTACCAAGCTGAGAAAAAGCTCCTCCTCAAACCCCAGGACCCTCCATGTCTCCTGTGACCCAGAGGACCTTGAGCAGCCAGCTGGGAAGTGACAGCCTTTGTGGGTACAACTCTGTGGCACCCAGAACTGGTCCCTGGGCTGTGTCTCATACTCAGTGTTCTCTTTGCCCCTGATGATATCTGAGCCTCTGAGTTTCTTCTGCTGGACATCTGCCACGTCTGTCCTCTTCCTTTGCAGTCCCTGCTGTGAAATTGTCTTCCCCCACCCTTTTCCTACTCTGTACAGTGACATTACACCAACTCAGCAGACATCCTGCTCAGGAACATTTGACCTTATGTCATCTCTCTAATTAGAAGCTGGGATCAGCTTCATCTTCCACAACAGTGCAGACTGGCCTGGCACTGGCATTTCCTCAAGGAAGGGCCAGCTGCTGAGGTTATGCCTCTAGTTTATCCTCAGGTCCATTTAACCACATCAGTCCTTGGAGGAGAAGGAGTTAAAGGTTACAACTCTCCTCTGATTCCTACCACCCTCCCCTTACAGCAGGAAAGCAGCAGTCTCTGCCAGCCATCCTTCAAAGACTGGAATCTTGCACACTGGTTTTTGATACTGCATTTCCTTATGATTATTCCTTGCTGGCACAATGCTTGATATGCCTCTTGACATAGGCATGGCTTCTGTGAAGCAAAAAGGGATCCACTGCATGCAAAACTCCATCCCAGACACAAATCCTGCCTATGAGAAATAACCAGGATAGCATGTGATGATGCTGAAAGGAAATCACAGTGATTACACTGCACTGCTGAAGGCCCTGCTGATGGGTTGGGGAGTTTTCCCTGATGCTGCAGCTGGCCTGAGCCTTGTTCTGGAGGCACATGTGAACATCAGGCCCACAGGAGGAGTGTGGCACATGTGCATAGTCCATACATTGAGTTACCCTCTCAGGACTGTAAGGCAGGAACATCTCCTGCTTTGTCATCATGCAGATAATGAGTTGCTTCCCTTCTGCCCTCCCTGGTCCTTGCTGCCTCACCACCATCTCCTTGCTTAACTCAAGCCCTTCCTGATTTACTCTCTGTGCTTAGGCCTGCTCACACCATCACAGTGTCACAAACTGGTGGAGGTTGGAAAGGGTCTCTCAAGATCACCTGGCCCAACCCCACTGCTCAAGCAGGGCCACCCAAAACCCAGGACCATGTCCAGCTGGCTATTGAGCATCTCCAAGAATGGAGACTCCACCACCTCCCTGGACAACCTGTGCCAGTGCTTGGTTACCCTCACAGTAAAAAAGATTTTCAGACAGAATTTGATGTGTTTCAGTTCATGCCCATTGCCTCTTGTCCAGTCTGAGCAGTGGCAGATGTGTCTGATCTCAGCTGATCCATCCCCATGGCACAGGTGAGCTGAGTCTGATCTCAGCTGATCCATCCCCATGGCACAGGTGAGCTATGTCTGATCTCAGCTGATCCATCCCCATGGCACAAGTGAGCTGTGTCTGATCTCAGCTGATCCATCCCCATGGCACAAGTGAGCTGTGTCTGATCTCAGCTGATCCATCCCCATGGCACAAGTGAGCTGTGTCTGATCTCAGCTGATCCATCCCCATGGCACAGGTGAGCTGTGTCTGATCTCAGCTGATCCATCCCCATCACACAAAGCCACACAGGGCTTACAAGCTACTTCAGGATCTTTTGGGTTGTATTCCACTGGGCAGGAGAAACATGTTCAGTGCAATCCAAACCTTATGTAGGCAGCTGATCTACCTTCCTGGATGAGAAGAGTGTACCCATCACATCTGGCTCACCATTTTGTCTTGGGAGCAGAACAGGCTGTCCCTTCTGACTTGGCAGCTTCACCTCTGGGCCTGCACCTCCAACCAAGAATGCTCACATTCCCCATGTGTTGTCTCAGTGAGCTGAGGATGAGGAGAGTAGGTGACAGAATGTAACCCTTTCATCTCCAGGCAAGTGAGAAGGCTCAGGAGCTAGTGGAAATGCTGGGTGTGCTACCTGGGAAAGCACCAGAGGCAGGGCCTTGCTGTGCAAGTGGAGGGGGCTGCACACACATCTCCCATCCACAGTGTTACTTAAGCATCTGGCACTGAGGAAATCCATGAGAACCTCACACTGTTGTAGTCAATTCTCCTACTGATAATGGTTTCTGGCTTTCAATAAAGTGTTCCAGCAGAGTGCTGGAACATTGGCAGTTTAATTAGCTGTGTGCATGTGTTTACATGTGCATGTAAGAGATGGTGAGGAGAGAGAGAGGAGGAAAGAGATGAGGAAATGTGATGTGCTGGTTAAAAGGCAACAGCACCTTTTCTCTTTGCTTTCGCATAAACTACCAAGTCTTGAGCAGGAGCAAAGTGTAACAGGCTGTTTCAAAATGTCACCATTAAGAGCATTTGAAGGTAACATCCTTCCCACCACAGCCCTGATGACAAAGCTGGGCAAGGGGCTGGAGAACAAGTCTGATGGGGAGCAGCTGAGGGAATGGGGGTGTTCAGCCTGGAGAAGAGAAGGCTGAGGGCAGACAGGAGCAAATGATTCAGTGATTTAAAGCACAGCACTCCAGCTCACCAGTGCAGAGAACAAGCCCTGGCCTGGGACTCCACGGTGCCAAGCAGAACAGTGGCAATGCCAACAGGGCAGAGAGGCTCTGCCTGTGCTGGTTGCAGGTGCTTGTGGGTGTGTTTTGGGATGGAGGCCTTTGTTCTGCTGACAGGTGTGGATGCTTTGGTTAATTAAACCTTTTAATCAGAATAGAAATGGATTTTGGTTACATGAGAGTAAAGATGTTGGGAGACAACTCGAGCTCTTCCCTCTTGGTTGCTCAGGCTCAGCTCTCCACACACACAAGGTACTTCCCCACTCATCTAGCTGCAAAGTGTTGTGCCAAGGCCAAATCATGAAACCCCTGCAAGGAGGAGTGCTGATCCAGCAGGTCCTGCCTCCTCAGGCCTGGGAGATGCTTGAGGTGATGCTTCTCCAGCTCTGGTTTTTTCTCTCTGATTCAGCCTAAGCAGGAGCACAAGCTGTGCCTGGGAAGGATGGAGGCCTTATGGCTATTCCTCACTCACATCAGAGCAGTCACACCCTTGAGTTTATTCTTCTCTCTTCCTTTACTCTTCCTTTCCCTCTTCCTTTTCCCTCCTCCTTTTTCTTTCTCAGCAGTCTGTGCCCAGCTTCCCCTTGCCCAGCCAGCAGCACATGCCATGGTCCCAGCAAGCCCAAGGCAGGGTTAGTGCCTCTTGCATTGTGCACTCCTCCTCTCTCATGATGATTCTCAGTGGTCTGGGCTCTAGTTTAGTTCCCACCATCCTACCAAGGAGGTGAGAAATCCTGCTGAGGTGATTTCTCCTGGAGGAGCAGCAGCATTGAGAACCAGAGGCTAAGAGAAACAAAAATCAAGGAGATTCCTGCCCATCCTCCTCCTCCTGCCCACTCCCCACTGCTTTGGATCCAGTGGGCTGGTGGGCAGAAATGAGAGGAATGGCTTTTCTCTCACCCTGGGGAATTTGGGCAGGCACAGATCCTCCTCTCTCCACTTGCCCTGTTCAGGGCTGTTCCCTGGGGTGAGAGTTTCTCCACAGGCTTTGCTCTCCCAGCCCCTGGGGACACTGTCAGCAGCATTCAGAGCAGCAGGACATCTGCTACTTCCTTTTGCTTTTCATGTGGCTTTTGTAGAGGCCAGATGAGCTGGGCTGTTTGGGAGCCAGGACTGGGGGGGACACAGGGAGCTGTGTTTGGCCCCTACCACGCAGACAACCCAAACTGAGCAGGACTGAGTGTGAGGATAACCCCATGGGGATATAAACCCCTCATCAAAACAAGCTCTCCCAAAGGAGTTTACAGCACATTGCTCTGAGGCAGCAAATGAGCTCAGATGAGGCATCTCAGGGCCCAGAGCTTGTGTCTCAGAGCTGGCTGAGGACTGATGAGCTTGTCTCTGGTGCTGCACATTGCCAGTTCATCCCCTCTGAGGGTGGGAAGCGCCCTTGGAGCAGGTTGAGCTTTGCCAGCTGCCGTTTGCCTAGTCTTGCTCCACCTCACTTCAGCCCATTTTGCACATCCCCCTTTGCCAGCCCCACGTTTGGGGGCTTTTTGGCAGAGAATTGGGATGGTGGTGGGAGATCATCAGCAGCTGCCCTGGCCCGTTGCTCCACAGCAGAAATGTCCCCAGGGGAGGAAAGGGAATCAGCCATGCAGTAAAAGACAGGTTTGGGCAGCAATTAATATTTTATACAAGCAAGAAGCCTCCCTGCTGCTGCTGCTGCTGCAACTTGAGGAGCACAGGGCAGGAGGAGGAGCACAGGAGCTGACTCAGCAGCCTGAGGAAGGGCTGCCACCAGCCCTTGCTGGGTGCTGGCAGTCCCACCAGTGGGGTGTATCACCTCCCACCCCCCATAACCCACACCTGGCTGCCCTCCCATACCTTGGTGCTCCCCCCAACACCAGGATGCCCCCCACACACACCTTGGATGACCGTGTGAATGGATGACCCTCATCAATGGACCTCCCACCTGGATGTGGACGCCCACCCCACACCTTGATCGTGTCAGTGGATGAATCATAGAATGGTAGGGGTTGGAAAGGGACTTTTAGAGCTCATCCAGTCCAACCCCCCTGCAGATGCAGGTTCCCCTCGCTCAGGGGGCACAGGAACGTGTCCAGGTGGGTTTTGAAGCCCTCCAGAGAAGGAGCCTCCACACCCTCCCTGGGCCAGTGTCACTGAGGGGATGACCCTCACAGCCAGACCCCACACCCGATGCCCTTCGTGGGACCCCGCATCCCCACGCCCACCCCGCACCGTGTCCCGCCACGACACCCCCCCACACACACACACAGCGCCCCCCCGGCTCCAGACTCGCTGTCCCATCGTGCTCTGCGCCAGCTCGCCCCGCGCCGCCGCCGCCGCCCTCCCGCAAGGCACGCCGGGAGCTGTAGTCCGCCGCCTCCGCGCTCCGGCGGGGCAGGGCCGGTGTGACGGACGCTCGGCTCAGCCTATGGGGCGGGTCCCGCCGCCGCTGTCCCTCGGCCCGGGCCGGCGCTGCGCGGGGCGGAGGCGGCGGCCGAGGTGACGGAGCGGCCCCGGGCGGGAGGTGGGTGAGTGCGGGCGGGCGCGGTGCCGGCGGGCGGCGGGGAGGGCCCGGGCCGCGGGGCCTGGCGGGGCCTGGCGGGGCGGGGCCGCGGCGCATTGTGCGGGAGGACGCGGGGGGCTTTGTGAGCGGCGGAGGGCGCTGGGGAGCCGGCGGCGCCGGGCTGCTTCCCTCCTCCTCCTCTTCCCTCCTCCTCCCGCCGCAGGTCCCCGGCGCGTCCGTCGGCGGAAGATGCGAGGCGAGGCGGAGGGCCGGCTGTGAGCTGCGGCGGGGGGAGAGGCCCGGCGGTGTCCCCGGAGCGAGGCCGGAGCCCCCCCGCCCCCGTCCCCACCACAGGCCGGCGGAGGATGCGGGTCGGGCCTCCCCGCCGATGAGAGGGAGGATGGGAACCCAGGGCAGCCCGGTGAAGAGCTACGATTACCTCCTCAAGTTCCTGCTGGTGGGGGACAGCGACGTGGGCAAGGGGGAGATCCTGGAGAGCCTTCAGGACGGGGCCTCCGAGTCCCCCTACGCCTACAGCAACGGTAAGCGGGGCCCGGGCAGCAGCCGGGGGGCGCGGGGACGGCGGCCTCGGGGCCACGGAGGAGTTGTTGTGCTTTTCGCCTTTGTTTTGTTTTCGTTAACTGGGAGCGTATCGCGGCTTAAGGGGGAGGTGAGTGACTGGAGGCAGCAAGGCCACGGCTGTTCCCTAAACATCGTGAAGATTAGGGCAGAGGGACGGCAGCGGGGCCGCTGTCTGATGAAACCCCTCGATGCCTGAAGCCCGCCGTGGCAGCCGGACCCTCGGCGAGCCGAGCTCTGCCTCAGCACCCCGCTCCCAGAGCCGAGCCCACGGCCCGTGGGCACGGCGGGGGCTCACGCCAGGAGTGGGCTGTACCCGGAGGAAGCTGAGCCTGTAACAAAAGAACAGGAGCGTTATTTCCAGGCCGGAGCTGCTCTTGCTTAGTAGCTGGCTACCGGGAGCGCAGCCTGGTCCGCCTCCTGCAAACATCGAGGTTTCTAATGGAGCCCATGACAGCCCATTAACTACGGTGTCACAAGACTGTAATTAAGAGCCAAGGAGCAGCGCTGTGCTATTTCCTGCATCCCCTCGCTGCAGCTAAAGCCTAACGCAGCCTGGCGGGGTGCAGGTCCTGGAGTGGCTTTCAATCTGTCATCCTTTCCCCCAGCCTCTGTGCAAAAGAACCTCCCCAAGGGCTTGACAGAAACGATGCAGGTCAGACCCTGCATCATCGCTGCAGCTGACCCCAGGGCTGGAGCAGGTGGTGCTTAGTTTTGCCTGTAAGCAGGAATCTGAGGGAACGGGGGACTTCTGGATGCTCTGTGTTGGGAGCTGGCTGGATTTAGAGCGTAAAGGAGCGGCGTGGCTCAGCTCCTGACTGCACACTCGCTCCTTGGAGCTACTACCAGCTTGTAGGAGCTGATGCAAGCACGCACCTGCTCCCCAGAGATTTACAGGGAGGTGGTGACTCAGAAATTGGGATGCTTGTGAAATGAGAGCAGTGAGTTCTGGAATTAGAAGGTTGTGGTCTCATTCATCTCCTTTGGTGTCTGGCTGGGCTGGTGCGGTTTGCCTTCGAGGAGATGCTCGGTGCTTTTAAGCTTCCCTGAAGAAGTTTTAAGCTTCCCTGAAGAGTTTGTGTCTCTGAAGGACCTGGGTTTGGGAGCTGTAGAGTTAGTCCTTGGGGTTTGTGTTTCCTAAGCCGAAAGGGAAGGAGGGATGGATGGATGGAGAGAGTAACGGGGCTGGTAAGTGAAGCGTTGAAGTTGGAATTGCCTCGCTCATAGCAATGGTTTCGAAGCAGGTGACGCAGGAATCATCAGCACAATTGCAAAGGGAGTGTGGGTGGGTTCTTTGATGTATCTGGAAAACCCAAAGAGCAGCAGCTCTGGCTGTTGTTACAAAAGCTTTGCCTCTGTACCCTAGTATTTTAGAACAACGAAACACCACCATCTCTTCTTCTTTCTAGGGCAAGAAATCTCCGTGAACTAGTAATTTCATTCGTCTATGGGCAGTCAAACCCACTCCTAAGTACAGAATTAGGTCACAAACTGATTGTTTTGTCACAGCAATATATACCCCAGTACTCTCTGCTTCTCTTGCTTCCATGAAGCTCTGTGCCTTTGGGATCATCAGATGGGAGTAGCTTCTGAAATCTGAGTGGATGCGATGCTGCTGATACTCCTGACAGCTTTGGCAGTCAGACTCCCTCTGTCTCTGGCTCAGCTGGGAGGTGTGTACTGACAGGACATGCTTCTCTGCCAGCGTGCTTCCACTCTGCCCTGATGGGGACTGTCCCCTGGCATGATGGCACTGAGATTTTTGTGAACAGCTAGTGCCTGGGCTGCTTTTGGCCGTGTGCCTCACGCTGTCACAAAACCTCAGCGGCGAAACATTACGGAGAGGCTCTTTTTGTAAGCTCCTGCATCATCCTCATCCCCATCCCCTCCCAGACCCCACATCCCAGTTTGCAACAAGTATTGTGTCACCTTGCTGCTTGTTTGGTGTGTCCAGAAAACACAGTGTGAAATGGAGTGTGCTTTAAGGTTGATCTTGTGACTGGGATGTCTCCTGTCAAGCTGGGATCCCTCTCCCCACATCATTGTGCCCTCTCTGTCAGGTTAAGCTTTTGTGGTGCTGGCCAATGACAACTGTTTTGACACAGGTTTTTTTGAAGTGCAGTGTGAAGCAGATTGTTCCCTGAGCTCTGGGAAGGTGTACCTCTGTAAGGGAAGCTTTATCTTTTTACTGCTGCTCTTCTGCCTCTCCAAAAAGGATTCCTCTC
Source organism: Colius striatus (assembly GCF_028858725.1). Classification (NCBI taxonomy): domain Eukaryota; kingdom Metazoa; phylum Chordata; class Aves; order Coliiformes; family Coliidae; genus Colius; species Colius striatus. Next base: position 2,301,450 of record NC_084761.1, on the reverse strand, counting down.
TTCTCCCTGGGCTTCTGGGTGTTGAAACAGTAGGGATGAGAGAGCCCTTTTCCTATCAGCAACACTTCTGTGAGCTGAAAACAGCAGCCAGCCTCTGCTTGCTTTCATCTAGTACCCTTGGACACAGTATGAGCTGTGTCTTAAAGCATTGTGGCTGCTTCTGTCCATCCTCATTCAGGATCCTTGAGCAGCAGCATCCCCCCTCCACACAGCCTTATAGTTTATCACTTCATTCAAAACCAGTTGCTATAGTGTAGAGCAAGTCTTTGGCAATGCCCTTGGTTTAAACTGCTGTTGGATGGGAGTCTGTAAGCAGAGGTGGTTGTTACTCCCTGCATGCTGGTGGCCTTTGCAGTAAGAGGCAGGAGTGATGCCACCTGACCGCTGCTGCACGGATACAGACCTTCTGCTGACACAAGAACTGCTTTCTGAGGAGGTATTTGAGGCTCAGTGCTCACCTGTGTGTTTCATCCTAAGTTCATGCTGAGAACACCAAGTGTTCTCAGTCTCCAGGAGCTTCAGGCCAAGCATACTCCCTGCACAGGGCGTGCTGTTTATGTCCTGTGACTGGACACTGTCACCTCCCACCCTAGGAGGGTTTGTAACTGAGTTAGGCTTAGATTTTGCTTTCTCTTGGCCAGCTGCAGAAAGCCTTATATGAAGCCATCTCACTAGTATTTTGGCAAAAGTGTGAGCTTTTAGGAGACCATTATGGTTCTTTAGAGCTTCCAGTGTTGTCCTTCCCAGCTTTTACCCACCCCACTCCCCAGCTCAGCAGTGGTGCAGGTGGGGTGCTATTCTCAGACCCCCATTGCTATTCTTTGCACCTGGAGGGACCTCATCTGGGAGATGAAAATGCTGCCTTTCCCCCAAATGCCCTCTCCTCTCAGCACTCCCTCCTCCTCCTCCTAAGGCACAGAGGAGGGCTACTGTGCCCCCTGTGCTGTGAGCCATGCTGTGATAGCTGCCTCAGAACAAAACTGCCTTATTCACAGATAGGACTCAACTGCTCAGATCACTTGTCACTTCAGTGCTTACATTGCCTGCTTGGGGTCTGTCTTTATCCTCTCCTGAGTGCTGAAGCAGGACAGAAATGTCTCTGGTAGCAGCCTGGTTCCGTGCAGCGAGACGTGATGGGTGCATGAAAGTAGATGTGGTGCTGCCAAAGGAAGACGAGGCTGTTCCTCACCTGAAGGACCCATGGCTTTGTCACTCCTGTGTCATACATCCACTCTGGAATATCTAGTTATTCATGTGCTTGTGCTGAAATGATCTTCTTGCCTAGCTGGTTTGTTGGCTTGCCTGAGAAGCCAGCCCTGGGTGAGTCAGGGACTCCTTGCAGGGAATCACCGGTGCCCTGGGAGACTGTGCCCAATGTGTGCTGGGACTGCTCTCACCACTCAGTCCTGAACATGAATGTGCTTCATCCTCACGTGATGGAGGGTTTTTTCTGTGGCAGAGCCTTCCCCCTCACCTGCTGCTGTTCCCATAGGAAAGGAGGAATGTGTTAGGGAGAGAGTAGAGCATGTTTCTGAGCAGATGGCTTTCAGTGGAGGGGAGATGGCTTTTTATTTTTGTGGGATTTTTTTCCCCTCTGTCCTCAGCTTGTTATTAAGAAAGTGATTAACATGAAGCCTTGTGTCCAGGCTCTGTTCTCCTTTGGAAGAGCAAGTGAAAGCTAAAATGAAAGCTTTGCCCTGCTGTGGGTTTGGGGCTGTGACGAGCCTTGATGCCGTGTGCTCTGATGCCTTGTTTCAACCCCATCCCTTCACTGGGGCTTTGTGCCTTTACTCATGCCTATCATTTATGTATTCTATTTATGCCTATCGTTCTCTAGTCATGAATGACAGGCCAAGAGGCAATGGGCTCAGATTCCCCCGGGGGAGGCTGAGGCTGGAGCTGAGGCAGAACTGTTTCCCTGAGAGGGGTGTCAGCCCCTGTGCCAGGCTGCCCAGGGAGCTGGGGGAGTGCCCAGCCCTGGAGGGATCCCAAAGCCCTGGAGCTGAGGTGCTGGGGGCCAAGTGTTGGTGCTGGGCTGGGCAGGGTGAGGGGAAGGACTGGACTGCAGCAACTTCAAGGGCTTTAACAACCCAAATGATTGTGTGGTTCAAGCAACATCCGCAGGTGCTCTGTTACCTCACTGCTATCCAAAGCTTCCAGAAATGGTTAGCAAAACAGCAACAGAAGTACGCCATGGCAGTAGCTGCTGACAGGCTTTATGCTTCAGATACAAACTGGATCTTTCCAGGAGCTCTTCCCCCATAGCAGAAGTGCAAGGAGTTCATCTTTGGGGCAAGGGTGGTGAGCCTGCCTTGGCTCTGTGTCAGTGCAAGGGCCAAGGTCTGGGGCAGCATTAGTTTCCTGCCTTTTCCTGGGCAGGAAGACAAAGTGAGGCAGCATTAATTCAGAGTGACTGGAGACACTGCTCAGCCCTTGGAGGTGGTCAGGACCCTCCCAGCTGGTGCTGTTTGCCTGGGGACCTCATGACTGCTGCTTAATTACCACCTTGTTTATTTGAGTGACCCATGTCTGTGGCTGTCTTTTCCCTCTGTTTGTTTTTGTGGTGGTCCCTAAGCTGTCCCTTTCAAGTCTTTCAGCAATTACTCCCTGAATGTGTCTTGTGACCCTTCAGTCACCAGTCTGCACCCAGAAACATCCCCTGGACAAGGGCTCTGCTGTGCTCTGTGGCAGTCTATGAGTTACTTACTTGCCAGCCAGGAGATGCTCTGTACCACAAGCAGTGTATAAAGGCAGGGAGGAAAGGGCATGTGTCTTGTTGCATGAAGGGCATGAGAGGGGATGCTTCTGCTCCTTCCCTGTTGAATTTTCAAGACTGACCAGGGCCTCTTGTATCATCCACAGCCTCTGCTGTGTGTTTTCTGCTGTGTTTTTGGCTGGAGGTCCTGCTGCTCCAGTTTGCCATCGCTGGCTTGCTTATTCCAAGCCTCACCAAAGCAGGTGGCTAGCAGTTAATCTTTGAACTTCTGTGCCTTCTGTAAGGATGAGGCCTCTCATGGTTACTTGTATGCTCAAGAAGGGAAGATTAGATGCTGTCAAGAAACAGCTGCTGGGTGTACCTGTGTGTGGTAACACCTCAGGCAGGGACAGCACTGCTGTTGATGGCACCTTCTGGGTGTAGACATGAGAGCTACAGATCACAGAATGGTGGGGACTGGAAGTAACCTGCAGAGATCATCTAGTCCAGCAGGTTCCTCTTGAGCAGGGGGCACAGGAATGTGTCCAGGAAACCTCCTGAGAAGGAGCCTCCAAACCCTCCCTGGGCAGCCTTGGCCAGGGCTCCCTCACCTCAGCACCAAACCAGTTTCTCCTCGTGTTCCAAGTGGATCTTTTTGTGTTCTGATGCTGAACATGGGCTTGAGATTGCAGCCAAGTGCTCACCCCAGAGCACTGGCAGGGGCTGCCCAGATGGGCTGTGGAGGCTCCTTCTCTGGAGCCATCCCAACCCAGCTGGATGAGTCCCTGTGTGCCCTGCTCTAGGTGCTGCTGCTCTGGCAGCAGAGTTGCACTGGATGAGCTTTGCAGCTCCCTTCCAGCCCTTAACATGCTGTCATTCTGTGATTGGCATCAGCAGGGAGGAAATCATTGATCCTGGTGCCCTTTGCTGCTGCTGCTCCTCCTCCCTCGTGTTCCCATTGTCTCTGCAGTGTTGTCCCTGTGGGTGGTAGACACGAGCTGTCCAGCCAGGCTGGCCTGCTGCTTCAGATGCTGCACACCAGTGGGAACTGCTGTGTGTTCTCTGGCATGACTCTACTAATTGGAGTAATGTTTTATTTTGAGGTTTTAGCCCTTTGATGTGAGGAAGACTGTAGCCAAACCTTCCAAGTGCAGCCTCGCCATCACGTCCCTGTAGTGGCTGCAGAACAGATCTGTGGGGAATGCCTCAGCTGGACCTTCTGAAGGTTCTCTTGCTACAAATGCAGAGTGGAGAGTGGCTTTTGCAGCAGTTTCCCACCTCTACCAGACACTTACATCAGCATCTTTCAGGAATGTTTGCTGCCCTGTCATTAGGGACACAAAACTGAGCAGGATTTGGTGTCATCAGAGCAGGCTTTGGCTCAGAAACAGCTCCAGCATCACTTATTTCTCCACTGTTTACTACTTACCCTTCACGTGAAAAACATTTCCAAACCTACAGTGTTGAACCTTCAAGTGGGACTGACTTCAGACAAAACAAACCCCCAAACAAAGCAAACAAACAAACACCCGATCCAAACAAAAACCAACCCCCAAACTGAGCATCTGGCAGGTTTTGATGTCTTCATCTCTCTCAAGTCAGGATTATGCACAGGCACAGGTGTTTTTTCAGGCAGGTTGTGGTTCTGTTGTGTTTTTGATAAAGCTGGAGACTCATTCTGCAAAGTTCTGGATTGCACGGGGCAGTTCTCACCAATCCCCAGTACAAAAGCTTTGCTTTTGTGTGGCTGTTGAAGGTGTTTCTGAGCCCTGAGTGCACAAAGGTGATGTGAGCTGAGCAGGGGCAACCTGAAATGTTCTGCTACTAACTGGCATTGAAAGTTTGTCTGTTGTTTTGATTTTTAAGCAGCAGGTAGGTTTTGCCCTGTGTCATTGTGCAGTCCCCTGAGCTTGGAGGTGGGGTTGTTTGGTTGTTTCAGTCTATAAGCTGCATAGGAAGCCCCATGGAAAAATATCTCCTCCTCCTTCTCCACCCTGTCTGCTTCAGCTTTTGTTTCCAGCTGTTCCCAGGCATGTTTTCCTCCAGCAGCCTCTCTCAGAAGAGCATCTTTCCCTTACTCTTGAAAATAGCTACGCTACCAGCTCTATTTTCAGAGCTGAGGTTTTATGACCTGTCTTTCTAAAGTCTCATTTCCTTGCCCTTTAGCCCTCTGGCAGCCCAGGCTCAGCAGTGATACAGAAGCATGATGTCATACTAGTTTCTGGTTGGTAGCAGACAGAGGAGGAGGAGGAAGGATGTGAAAACCTTTGGCTCTGTTCTGCTGAACGTTTTGCATTGAGCTGGGACTCACCTGAAAGAAAATTCTCCTGGGAATAGAGTGGCTCAGGGATAGAGCCCCCCATCTAAGAGGTCTGTTTGTTCCTGCAGAAGTTGTAGTAACAGTAAGGTTGCAACATCAGCTCAGAGATTGTTTGTTCCTGTGAGGTTTCTATTTGCTGTTTTCACATAGCCATGGCTTTTTAGATTTTCTTCCTCTTTTCTAACTCCTCTTTGCCTTGTTTCCATCACCCCATTGGGAAAGCAGACAGTAGCATATCCTTGTAAAACTTAGGCACTTGTCCTCCTATGAATATAACCCCTGAAGTGCTTCATGTCCTCTGTGTGCTGTGCAGTGCTGCAGCCATTTCAATATCAGGCATTGGACACAAATCCTCATGTGATTCCATCAAAATATTTGCTGTTGAAGCCATCAGTAGTCCAAGGAGGAGACAGGCAGAAGAGGACACTGAAGGGCTGCACTTCACTGGCAGTTTGCTGCAAGGTGCTGTTCATCTCTGGAATAATGTCCTTTAAAATAAAATGCAGGTTTGGAAGAAAGAAAAGACTTTAAAAATGCCATTTTCACCCATTTTCCAGCTCAGCTTCTGGGTTCCCTGGCCCTTTTGGAGGCTTTAGCATGCCACTTCCCTGGCTCTGCAGATGATTTCTCTCTGCACACCCCCAGTCATGTACACAGAACTTACCCTGTGTTCTCTCTCCTTCTGTACCACTTTCAATGGCAGCGGCTTGTAGTCCCTTTTGTCCAGGGTTCTGGAGGCCAAGTGGACATGAGACCTAACCACATGAAAAAGATGAGGTGCTGAGGCTTTGACTTAACCTGAGAGCTTTATCTGTGTTGCTTGCCACACTATCACACCTGTGTTTGCTGTGAGATGCCTCCTTAGGTTGAGACACACTTGTGATCCTGGCTGTGACTGTATGTGCTGCTGTAATGTGACTTTGGCTGTCAAGCACTGCTGTGGAGCTGCTGTGAGGCATCACACTGTGTATGGATGTGTAGAGGGCAGCTTGCTCTGCTGCCAGGGCCAGCTGGTCCTTGAAGGGCAAGGAGGGGCTGTTGAGTGCAGGCAGCAATGTATTGTAGGTCACATCCCTGGAGGTTTGTTGTTACTGCTGGGAACAGCACAACAAAACGTGGAACTTCCACGAGGAGTGGCAGGTTCATGGGCAGGCTGGGCTGAGATCTGGGCAGAGGAGCTTCATGGGGGTCACCAAGGGCAAGGGCAGAGTCCTGCAGCTGGGGAGGAGCAACCCCCTGCCCCAGGAGAGGCTGGGGGTGACCTGCTGGAGAGCAGCTCCAGGAGAGGGACCTGGGAGTGCTGGTTGGTGCCCTCATGGGCAAGAAACCAGTGGCATCCTGGGGGCATCCAGCAGAGTGTGGGCAGCAGGTGGAGGGAGGTTCTGCTGCCCCTCTGCTCTGCCCTGCTGAGGCCTCAGCTGGAGTCCTGTGGCCAGCTCTGGGCTCCCCAGCTCCAGAGAGACAGGGAGCTGCTGCAGAGAGGCCAGTGCAGGGACACCAAGGTGCTGAGGGGATGGAACATGTGTGTGAGGAGGAAAGGCTGCAGCCCTGGGGCTGTTCAGCCTGGAGAAGAGAAGCCTGAGCTCAGGGGCACCTCAGCAGCACTGACAAGTACCTAAAGGCTGGGTGTCAGCAGGATGGGGGACACTTTGTTCTGTGGTGCCCAGGGACAGGACAAGGAGTGATGGACATCAGCTGGGACACAAACAGTTCCCCTGGCACAGGAGGAGAAGCTCCTTTGGTGCTGAGGTGAGGGAGCCCTGGCCCAGGCTGCCCAGGGAGGGTGTGGAGGCTCCTGCTCAGGAGGTTTCCAACCCCAGCTGGACACGTTCCTGTGCCCCCTGAGCCAGGGGAAGCTGCTGGAGCAGGGGCTGGGGCTGGGGCAGCTCTGCAGGGCCCTTCCAGCCCCCACCGTGCTGGGATTCTGAGAAACCAATGTCAGAGGTCATCCTGATGGAGCATGGAGCAGTCCATTTCTAACCTGGGGCTTTTAGTTGATGCAGTAAGACCAAAATTCAAGAGCCAGTGAAATTCATGGGGAGTGGGCTCTCTGTAGTTGCTCCAGAAGCTCTGTAAGTATTTTTGCTCAGCAGTCACATGGTGTTTAACCCACCCACAGGCAGCTGAAGTGCCTGTTTTTGCGTGTTTGGGTGTGTAGCATCAGTCTGGAGACAGCCACGTCACTGCTGGACACCTCTGTGGTGCCATGTTGCACATGGCAAAAGCTGGAGGTGCCCACTGGGCTGCAGGTGAGTCTGGCATACCCCAGGAGCAGCCTTCTCAGCATGGCACCATGGTGGAGAAGCCACAAAGGTAGAGCAACATTTCCCACCTATTAACCTGCCCAGTGTTCAGGAGCACAGATGCAGAGGGTTAAGCTCTGCAAGGCCACGGTATTGAAGGTATTTTGGGACAAATACCTGGGGAGGTTTTGAGTGTATAGGGGGTCTTTTTTTGGCCTCCAAGTATGCCTTGGTGCTTTCATGGTAATCCAGCAGCAATGCAGATTGTTGTGGTGCCTTCTGACTTTCCTCAGAGGCTGTCATTGTTTCTCCCTGCAGCTGTAGAGTTTTGATGGAGATCTGAACTGCACAACATGAAGAAACTCTTTTGTTTGTTGTCACTTCTGTGCATAAAATCATTCTTCATTTTCTTCTAAAGCACAAATACACTGAACATCCCCAATTCTGGACTGACTTTTGACTGTTTCTTTGGCTTCCTGGGTGTCCACTGAAGTTGCTTGAGCTTTAGAAACAGATTTACTGCTGGCTCCAAACACTGTCTTCACTTGTAGTTGTCATCCTTAAACGAGGCCAGCACAGAGTTCCTAGGTGTCAGGACCACATAGCTGCTGCTGGGCTGTGGAGCAGGCAGGGCAGAAGTGAAGTCTCCTTCAAATCTGGATTCTCTAGAGGTCTCAGAAGAAGTGTTTTCCTTTTAGCTGGTTACAAAACCACACAAGCAATTACTTGGCCGAGATCTCCACCTACAGCCCTCAGCTGTGCCTGGGAACAAACTCTGCCACGAGCAGCCTTTTTGGGAAAGGCTTCCAGTGTAAATCAAAAGCACTTCAGAGACAGATCTGTGAGTGGAAAACAGAGCATGGGTTTTGGTAAGAGAAAGCCACAAATTTGGGTAGCTTAAATAAATGCAAGCTGTTTGTTCTCCCTCTTTCTGCCTCTGTACGAGGTGCTGGAGCTGGCAGGAGCTGGTGTGACGTGCTGAGCTCTGCTGGGGGACGTGGGCTCCCGACTGTGTGCGTGGGGCTGAGCTCCTCAGCTCAAAACAGCTCAGACTCATCTGCTGCACAGTTCAAGAATCGGAAGCTCCTCGTTCCCTCCCACTGGCTTGTGCAGTGAGAGTGGGTTCTGTGTTTGCTGTGTGAGCAGGAGATGACGAAGCCTTGAGATAGAAGCTATCTTCCCCTGTCCCCCAGCCACTGCTCTCCTGTAAGTAAGAACAAGACCTCCAGTAAGAACCAAGACCTCTTGATTCCATTCCCAGCTCAGCTACAACACAGGAGCTCAGCAGCAGAAGCAAACACTCTGCAGGCAGGAGCTGGGCTTATTTTGCAGCAATGCTTTTCAGGACATTTTGCAATCCTGCTCAAAACAAAGAAGTAATACTGCCAAGGTAAATGCTAACACCATAAGACACAGACCTGGAGTGAATCCACCTTTGTTTTAAAGCATATGCTTTGTTGACCCTTGTTGTTGATGGAGATAACTTGTTGTTTGTCTATCTAAATTGGAGTGAGTGAATGCCATGACTCAAACTGATGAGCTCGTGTTGTTTGGAAGGGGTGAGTTTTTTTTCTGGTGGCTCAGCTCTGAGCTGACTAGCTGAGATGCTGCTGTTACACTGCTGTACACACTTCCTAAGGTCAGATAACTTCACCAGTTGTGATTTGGATAGCTTGGATCTACTTTCCTAATCAACTGCTTCTGCAGGGGGGTTGGACTGGATGATCTCTGAAGGTCCCTTCCAACCCCTACGACTCTATGTGCATATACCACCTGATTTAGTATCACAAACTGGTGATGGAGAGAATAACTGCTCCTTGAAGTGAATAGCAGGACATGCAGGGTGTTGATACCTGTGTCTTGGTGCACTTGGGTGCTGGCCCAGGCAGCTGCCTTCAGTGTAGGAGTGGGATTTGATGTTGGACTAACATGTTGAGTTGTTGCACGCTGCAATGCAAAACCTATTTGCTTTGAATGTGCATTCAACAGCTGGCAGCTCCTGGCCAGCTGTAATTTCCATACCCATCTGTCTGCTTTGACTAGAAATGAAATGACAACTCATTCTGTATCAACTTTTGCCCACAAGTGAACAATTCTGATATGAATCTTTAGCCCAGGCTGCCCTTTTACTTATGACACAAAACCCCCACCACCAAAACCCCCAAATAAAGCACTTTGAAGCACACTCATAGTGTCTCCTGGCTTCATGTTCTGCTTCTTGGAACAACTTGACTGCTGTAGGTTGACTTTTAATGATCATCTTGCCATAAACTCTTCTTAATTGAAAAGGTGACAGATGTGGGATGCAAAGAGAGGGAGCATGTGAGCGTGGTGTCTTCTCATGGAGCACAGTTGTGCCAGAAAATGAGTGCCAGGGAGTCAGTGCCCCTGTGGGTTGAGCAAAGAGTCTGTGGAGAAGCCAGTGAGTTTGTGTGGTGCTGGCTGTGTTGCAGGAACGTGCTGTGAAGCTGCTCTGGAGCAGCTCTGTCCCTCTTGGCCTGGCATTATGTGTAGCTCCTGGTGCTCCCCCAAAAGCAGACCCTGGAGAGGGAACAATGCTTGTAGACAACACTCTGCAGATGAGGGGTTGTTCCACTCTGAAATAACCTGATGGGAAGAGTTTTGAATCAGGTGCTGTTGCTCTACCACTGTCTTTGCTGTCCAAATTCCATCTGTCAGCCCCACAGCGAGTGTGGTTTGCTTAGTGGGGTGGTGCTGGTGGTCTGTGGGGTTTTGCCTTAGTTGTGGGGTGAGCTTTTTGCATGTCAAGGCTTGGAATGATGCTCTTGTTCAGGAGCTGGTCTGCTGTCATGGCACAGTGCAGACCTGGAGCTACTGCACTTACCTTTGGGCCTCAGTTATGGGACTTGTCACTTCCTCAACTTGATGGTGTTGAGGCTTGGTTGGTGGCTACTGCTTCTACCTCTTCTCTGCACTTGGTAGAGGTTTATTTTGGGGGAATCTGTGGCACACCAGCCCCTCAGGCCTTCAGCTGTCAGGTGTGGGGTGGTGTTGCCACCTTGTAGGAAACAATTCTTGCTTTTCATCATTAACTTACCCCTATGAAGACATTGGCCAGGCTCAGTTTGCCCAGCCAGGCTCAGTTTGCCCAGCCAGTGCCCTTGCTGGCTGCTCTCTCCACAGGTATAAAGGAGCTGGGCAGCTTTGCAGAGAGAGGGGCAAAGCTTTCCATTTTAAAACCCAACTGTGTCAGTTGTGGCTTAGAAAGATGTAGGTAACATCTGTGGCACCCAGGGACCTGGTAGAATAAACAGTGGTCTTTGGACAGCACTCAGTGATTGCTGGCAGTCGGGATGAGGCAATTTCTGCACTAATGGCTTTAGGCTGAACTCAGCAGAGCACAGAAAGGCTTCAGTTATGAAGTCTGTTGTGAAACTGTTGCCTCTGGTGTTCTTGCTGACATCCACAGGGTTGTTTGAACTGGTGATAAAGGTTTACAAGTACATTTACCCATCTCTGCACAGCCACAGCTCCGTGGTGAGTCCTCGCTGCTGAGAGGCTTCACCGGAGATTCCAGCTTAATGGTTTCATTTTGCACAAGAGAAGAAAAACACAATCCATTGACTCACTCTGAAGTGTTTCTTGGTGTTTGATGCCTGCTTTTGTGGCAGTGCAAGCAATCATTCAAGACCAACTGCTTCTGATCCTTCCTTGGGTATTAAATAGGGATTGCCACAACGCCTGGGTTACAAATCCATCACAGTTTGGCCATCAAGCCCACCACGCCAGTCAGGAGGTATCCTCAGTGCTGCCTCAGGACAAGTGCAACTGGCTTGATTCTCTTGATGGTGTTTGCCTGTTGTGTAATCATGGCATACCTTGAAATTGCTCAGTGATTTGTTTGCCAGCTGCTCACAGAGATTCACATCACTTTCTGCCGAGCATCCACTCGAATGTCACACAGCACAACCAGCCCTTCAGAGCAGGTTACTGGAGTTGGCTCTGAAACCTCAGCAAGCTCAAGATTTCACATGTATTCTCCTTTATTTGTTCACCCCAGCTCTGTGCTCTCCTCTTTTCCCAGCAGTCACTGGTCAGTGTGGCAATAAACCTGCAAACTTCTGTGATATCCCTTTAAGAAGTCCTAGACTACTTCTGCACTCAGCAGAGCTGATGAGCTGTAGGGAAACAGAAGAGGCTGGAGGTGCTTTGGGGCAAAACCCAGCATTTTGAGTGAGACAGCTGTGGTGTGGTGGCTTTGGCTCTAGTGATGATGGTCACAAGTGAAAGTGTGGCTTGTGAGCCAGAGTTAAAGGTTCCCAGTAGAGCAGAAGGCTTCTCCAGGGGTACTGACAGATTGGGTGCATCTCACTCATGGGTCTCCCTCTGAGGATGTTACTACAAGAGTTGCAGAATGGAGCCATTCTGGCTTAATGATGTCTGTGGATGAAATAGCAATCTGCTAAAAAGCACCATTAGTCAGATGGGTAACAAAAGTCACAGAGTTCTTTGGCTGGCAAAGCCCTTGGAGCTGCTGCAGTCCCAGCCCTCCCCTCACCCTGCCCAGCCCAGCACTGACCCACAGCCCTCAGCACCTCAGCTCCACACCTTTGGGATCCCTCCAGGGCTGGGCACTCCCCCAGCTCCCTGGGCAGCCTGGCACAGGGGCTGACACCCCTCTCAGGGAAACAGTTGTGCCTCAGCTCCAGCCTCAACCTCCCCTGGGGCAGCTGCAGCCCATTGCCTCTTGTCCTATCACTCATGACTGGGGAGAAGAGATCACTAGAGCCTCCTTTAAGATAGTTGCACAGAGTGCTCATGTCTCCCCTCAGCCTTCTCCAGGCTAAACTACCCCATTCCATCAACTGCTTTTCATCAGACTAGTTCTGCAGCCCCTTCCCCAGCTCTGGTACCTGTCTCTGGACACACTCCAGCACCTCAAAATCCATTTTTCTTGTGAGTGAAGGTTTGACCTTGCCTCTCCATCACTATACCCCTCAGATTTTGTCTATTGACCTTCTATATCACCTTGCAAATGAATTGGTTGAATCCATTTGGATTATAAGTAAATGAAGCCCAGTTTAATTTAATAACGAACTAAACAGCTGATGTGGCATTGTACAGCACATGTCCATGGGCTGGGAGAGCTCATGATAGTTTTAATTCAGTTCAAAAATGCCTTAGCTCTTGTGGGTGGACTAACAGAAAGTGAGGTGCTAGACTCTGAGCTCCCAGAGCAAGAAAACAACCATTCAGTAAAGAAATGAGATAGCAAAAGCATCTTTGGCCAATCCAGTTCATCCAATTACAAATGATGAGTCTCTCAGAAGGAAAGCAAACGTGTCTTCCAACTACAGGAGGGTTTCACTTGAGTGCATTGAGTTCTGCTTATTTATGTCTCCTTTGGGAAGTGATTTTTGAGCGTTGCCTGGAATGCCTTCTGCCCCAGATGTGTGAACAAATTCCATCCTTACAGCCATTGCACATACAAACTGGAGATGGTGCTGCCAGCCTGCTGCAAGCCCAGCCTTCAAGGAAGCCATCAGCAGGTTTTCCTGTAACCTTTCTTTCATGTGTGGGGGGAGTCCCTTCATCCACCTCGAGTCCATGTTGTACCTTTTTGAAACCTGTATAGTGGCTGTGAAGCTGTTGCTTGGGGATTGGATCATTAGAGCAGCTCTGGAGGAACAAGCACCTAAAATACAGTGTTGGCTTGAGCAGCACACTGAGAGCTGCAATTGCTCTCACCCCAGCACTAAGTGAGGAGCTCCTTGGAAGGCTAAAGGAGGAAAAGGCAGGTGCTGCTCTTACTGCTGAATGATTTTCATAGAATCAGGAGGTTAGTGCATTCACACAGTCCCAGCATGGAAGGGCCCTGCAGAGCTGCTGCAGCCCCAGTCCCTGCTCCAGCAGCTTCCCCTGGCTCAGGGGCACAGGAACGTGTCCAGCTGGGGTTGGAAACCTCCTGAGAAGGAGCCTCCACACCCTCCCTGGGCAGCCTGGGCCAGGGCTCCCTCCCCTCAGCACCAAACCAGCTTCTCCTCCTGTGCCAGGGGAACTGTTTGTGTCCCAGCTGATGTCCATCACCCCTTGTCCTGTCCCTGGGCACCACAGAACAGTGTCCCCCCATCCTGCTGACACCCACCCTTTAGGCACTTGTCAGTGTTGCTGAGGTGCCCCCTCAGCCTTCTCTCACATCTGCTTTGTTCCAGGGAGACAATCCTCCTCCTTCCCTGCCCAGGCAGCAGGGCAGAGTCATCTTGAGGGTCCACAACTGCAAAATGGTCCCCTTTTCTCTAAAACAAAGAGCTGTGCAAAGCCAAGAGGCTGCTGTGCTTACAGTAGGGAATATTTATGGAGCCTTGTTCACTTCGGCTGCTTAAAGCAATTTTCCTGAGATATGAATCTGTTTAAAGGGAGAACCCAAGTCTAGCACTGAATACCTTATCTCCCTTGTCTTCCTACCTTTTCCAGTGTGACTTCCAGTCCCCATGTACTTATTTGCCTGCTTTAGAGCAGAGGGACACCTCTCCCTGAGCTCTGCATTCCCAAGAGGAAGGGAGACTGGTGCAAAGTAGCATCAAGTGCTGGAGGAAAATTGCCATTTCTACTGGAAGGGTTTTACTTTGCCTGTTGACATCAGGTGTGATCTTTGGGCTGAAAGTTTTTGAGTTGGGATGGAGGAGGGGTTCAGGTTGTATTGGTACAAAGTGTGCTGTGCTCTACATGAGTGGAAGAGGTCAGAGCTCCCTGTAACACGTCCTGTGTGTTCCCATGGGAAAGTGAGCTGCTCTCTTAGCTCCTCCTTATAGACTGACAGGCAAAAGCAGTAAAGGTTTGGATTTCCCTGGATTCTTGCCCAGGAGCACGAAACCCAGCTCTGCAGAGGGGAATTGGGTGTCTGACATCAGGCTTGGTGACAGCAGATCAATTTGCCCTGTGCCAGGTTGGCTCACTGCTCGAGTAAGTGAAGTTGAGACGGCAGCAAGAGTCTAAAGCAAGGCTGGGAGAACAGCAGAGGAACCAGCCTGAAGGCTGGAGAGAACAGCCCAGACTTGTTTGCCAAGTCTCCTTTCATTTTGTTGCATCATGTTAGATATTGGTCAAGAAAGAGATGGCTTGATGCAAAATAAGCTTTGCAGGAGGCTGCTTTCTTTGCCCCCAGTGCTGTGTGCCCCAAGGGCCAGGCTGGGCTCTCTGTGCGTGGGGTTTGCAGCAACACATCCCTTCCAGGGGATCAAAGCACCTTCTGGCACACAATGCATGTCAGGTTTGAAATGAGTTCCACTTGGCTGTGAGCAGAGGTGATGCTGAGCTGGGGGGAAACCCTGGCAACTACAGAAATGAAATCTGCTAAACTTCCCTTTGCTTCTTAGTGGCTGAAATGAGAGCAGCCCTGCCATAGCACGGCCCTGCCATGCTCTGCCATGCTCTGTCAGCCTATGCCATGCTCTGCCAGCCACTGCCACAAAGCTCTGAGCTGCCAGCAGACTCTGAGCAGTGGTGGCAGACAGTGGCTGCTGGGGCTGTGACTCTCTGTCCCCTCCCATGACAAGGGGCAAGCCAAGGCTCAGCTTGAACTGTAGGCTGGGCCTCAGAAAGGGAGCTGGGCCATTCAACCCCCTTGTCAGTGGGGAATGAAGAGAGTGGTGAATTTTAGGGCAAGGAAACTGGATAAGAGGAGGCTGAGGGCAGCCAGCAGCACTCTCTGACACTCCCTGCCAGGAGGCTGCAGGGAGCTGGGGGTCGGGCTCTGCTCCCCAGGCAGCAATGACAGGACAAGAGGCAATGGGCTGCAGCTGCCCCAGGGGAGGCTGAGGCTGGAGCTGAGGCACAACTGTTTCCCTGAGAGGGGTATGAGCCCCTGTGCCAGGCTGCCCAGGGAGCTGGGGGAGTGCCCAGCCCTGGAGGGATCCCAAAGGCGTGGGGCTGAGGTGCTGAGGGCTGTGGGTCAGTGCTGGGCTGGGCAGGGTGAGGGGAGAGCTGGGACTGCAGTAGCTTCAAGTGCTTTGCCAACCAAAATGATCCTGAGTGTTGGGCTGCAGCTTGTGAAACTGGGATGAAGGCAGCACAGTAGCAGCTGTGAGGTAGCCAGTACCTCTGTTAGCTGCTGTGACAAGTCCCATGCTGTTAATGGCACGTGTGGTTCAGGTTTTCTAGCAGCAGTGAGCCACAGGCATCCTGCAGAGCTCCAGGAGAGCTGCCTCCTGCTCAGAGCACTGACCAGCTCAAAACCAACCCATTGTGTCCAAGCTTTAGAGGGAGTCCCTTTGAGCTGCACTGATGCACTGTTTATGGAAGAGGGCAGCTGGATGGCAGTTTGCTTCAAGACCTTTTGTAAATTAATTCCTAGTCTGAATTTGGGTATATGCAAGTTGAGAGGTGCATCACTTTCCTCCAGCCCATGTTACCAGCTGCTGCTGCTTAAATGCTGTCTCCAGTCAGGAATAAAACATCAGAACAGCTTTGCTTTTAACTGGAGTGTACATGAGTTCCTCAGGCTGATTCCGTGGCAGTGCCATGGGGATGTAATCCTCAGGAAGGCCTTTACTCTTCATCTCTAACATTCCTGATGCCAAAGAGAGAAGTTCTCCACAAAGCCATGATCTGCTCTGAGGGCAGGCAGCAAAATCAGTGGACTGGGAGTTGTCTGGAAACATGAAAAGATGGATTTAGTGCTTTCCTTTGTACATAAACAGCACTTGAAGGATGTGAAGGGTGTGAAGGACTTCTACTTTGTTTATTTTGCCTGAGCAGGAGCTCAGGAAGTTTTCCAGGGCTGTTTTCTGCTGGTTGCCCACTTTGGTCACAGCCATATTCTACCCAAAGCCCAGTGTTGCTCATGGTGTAGTATCACAGAATCTCAAGGGTTGGAAGGGAGCTGCAAAGCTCAGCCAGTGCAACCCCCTGCCAGAGCAGCAGCACCTAGAGCAGGGCACACAGGGACTCATCCAGCTGGGTTGGGATGTCTCCAGAGAAGGAGCCTCCACAGCCCATCTGGGCAGCCCCTGCCAGTGCTCCCTCACCTCAACAGGGAACAACTTTGTCCTTGTGTTGCTTTGGAACCTCTTGTTTCAGGTGGCCATGGAGGGAATAGTCAACACAGCAACACTTTAAATACCTGAGTCTTGTGTATTTGTGGCAGGGAACCCACGTTGACCATGCTGGAGGTGGAGGTTGGGCGATTTGGGACTGTGGAGCCTGTTGAAGGCATTTCTGGGTTCCTGTGTTTGGTGTTTCCATTAGGAGTGTTCTTATCTTGCCAGTCAAAAGCTGATAGCTGAGTGACTTGTTCCATCTCCACACTGGCATTTCTTGGATGCATGTGGCCTCTGTGCCCTGAAAACTGTCTTTGTTCCCCCTCCTTGGTGCTTTCATGCAACTGCTCCATCTGTGTGCTTGGGCTGCTGGCACCTAAGACACTGAAGACTTCCAGGGAACTCGTGAGGAATGGGGCAGTTCTTTGTGAGCAATTTGCAAGTGAAACAGGGCAGTGGGCTTAATTAGCAGAGGGCTTAATTAACCCCTTCCCTAATGGGCTGTGCAGGAGGATGATCCTGGTGCAGGAACTGGGAGGAAGATGTATGGATGCTCCCTCCCACTACTGCTCAACGTCCCTGGGGATGAGGGAGATTTATATCTGCCTGCAAATAAATACAGATCATTCACTTGTCTCTGGAGGAAGATCAAATGTAAACTGTCTCTTTTCTATGATAAAGCTCTGGAAATAGTTGGAATTTAAGATAATTATCTTTATTGCTTTTTATAGCACCCTGTGAAGGCTGAAATCGAATTTGTTTTGCACTAACAGGAAGCTCCTGGAGATGACTCAGAGAAATCCATTTGCTTTATTGACAAACTTGTCTGTTTGGTTATCAGGGCAGCATCCTTGTAAGAGGAAATGCAGGTCCTAACACACTGGTGGGGTTTGAATAGAGATTCAAAGTCTGATATCTGTTGGCAAGAGGGAGAAAATAAAAGTTGGTCTTATCAGAGTGAAGCGACTCTGCTTTATTAAAGATGCTTTCTGCTTTGGTGGGTGTGCAGTGCTGCTGCACGGTGCTTTGTTCAAGCAGCTTCAATGCTCTTGAAGCTTGTGAACTGTGTAACACATGCTGAGAGTTGCTCACAACAAGGAACATTCTCAGGACAGGCTTTCAGTGTCACCCACCTCCCAAAACATCCTGTGACTGTTCTGAGGTGGGAGCTGCTGGGGCTGCAGGCTGGTTTAGAAGAGATGCTTTCAAACTGTTTGACTTCTGGCTCAGTCCTCCAGAAGCCTGTAACTTCACATTGACACTTTGGATAATGCCACAGACCACTGAATGTCCTGCAGCTCGAGTCCTAAGAGGCTCTGCCCAACAGTGGAGAAGCTATCTAGAAGGTAACTATTTTTAGGGAAGGGGGACAGAGCTCCCCAAGAGCAGCCTTTGCCTTGAAGCAGAGGTCTGTTTGTATCAAGTCTCTGTAGCCCTCCACAAACACCAAATAGAGCAGGGGGAGAAAACATCACTTTCTGTAAAGGTGAAATGATGGATCTGGGTGGGCAGAGCCCATTTCTTGACTGTCTCTGAAGACCTGCACAGTGTTTCTTAGCTTTCTATTGGTTTCCTTGCAGGAATTGACTACAAGACCACTACTATCTTGTTGGATGGCAGAAGGGTCAAGCTGGAGCTCTGGTGAGTGTTTCTGAGCTGCTTTGGCTGTGAGCACAGGACTGGTGAGCAGGGGCTGTGGGATGCTGTGCAGAGCTGCAGGGAGGTTTGCTCACTCTTCTTACCAGTGAGTGACTTTAGCAAACCAGACCTCTTAATCCCTCTCCCAGGGGACTGGAACATCATTCTTATGAGGAAAGACTGTGGGACCTGGGGCTGTTCAGCCTGGAAAAGAGAAGGCTGAGCTCAGGGGCGCCTCAGCAACACAAGTACCTAAAGGGTGGGTGTCAGGAAGATGGAGCAGCAGGTTTTTCTGTTGTCTCCAGTGCCAGGACAAGGGGTGATGGACATCAGCTGGGACACAAACAGTTCCACAAGCACAAGGAGAAACTTGTCTAGTGTTGAGGTGAGGGAGCCCTGGCCCAGGCTGCCCTTAGTCCCTGCAGAAGCTGGATATTTCTCAATGACTTGAGTAAGGTGATTAAAACCAGAGCAGTGAAACAGACTTCAGAGTCAGTGTCAGAATATGGTAACTCCCTGGAAAGCAGGACTTACTGGAGTGACCAGACATTGGGATGGAAATTGGAGAAGGCTTTGTGGGTGGGGTGACCCCTGCCTTATCTGTCAGCACCTGAGGGAGAGCTGGAGTCCCTCTGGCTGAGCTTTGTCTGAGGTTTAACCTGTCAAAAAGCTGACACAGCAATCCTGCAGATGAAAGAAGAAGGATGAGGAGCCTGCCCCTATTCTGGGCTTCACCCAGATCTAGTAGGGAGTGACAGAGGTCTTAAACCACAAAGTTAAATAGTCCCTTTGCATCAAACAACAGGAATATTGGTGAGTTATTAAATAGGCAGGAGCACCATGTTCTCAGCCTCAGTATCTGTCTCTAGCAACTTACAGTGCTGTGATTTAATTATACCCCTGCTCTCTGAAGCTGAACATCCTCATTTCTCTTAGAAAAGAACAGGAGCAGCTGATTTATCTCTTCCAGCTTGTATGTTTATATATGCCACACATTCTCTTCTCTCTCTTGTAAGATGTCAACTTGAACATCTCAGCCCTAAGTGTGTAGTGACTGCTCCTGTCTTGAAACTCTCTTGTTTTGATGCTGTAATTCTTTGAGCTGCAGAACCAGCACAGGACCTGAAGAGCTGAGAGCTTTGCTTTGTGATGCCTCAGTGTAATCTTTTACCTCATGCAACCCAATATTTGATAGCTGAGGGAGGAGGTGTAAGCACAGATGGATGTCCAGGACCAATGATACGATCCTTGAAAGCTTTAGCTCTGAACTAGACTCTGTCCTAAACTTTAACTCTGTCCTGAACTTGAGGTCAGTGCCTTTTTCATACAGCTGGTGCAGTTTTTCCTACAGTTGCCTGAGGGATTCATCAGGCTTCTTGGTGGTCATTAATGTGTCTCTTACCCTGGCCTAGTGAATAGATGTGACAGACATCATAACATGACTGATTACCTTGATGCATTTGGGTATACACTGGTTAAATTGGTGTGCTGGGCTCTGGCTTACTGTCCCAGATGTTCCCAGAGGCACTGAGAGATGCTGGTGATGTAGTCAAACTTATTCATACCACATCAAGAGCTGGCAGTCAAGACACATGGTAGTGACTGAGTTACTGTCTCAGTGGACTAGAGACACTGTTCCTTCCTCCTGATCCTGAACTCTCTCTAGGATATGATCAGCCAGGTTTGTCACAGGTCTAGGGAAAGATACTTCCTTTAATTTTTGGTTAAAATGTGTTTGGAAACATAAGTGAAACCAGACAGTGCAAGACAGTGTCTCCTATCTTGAGTGGTTATGTTCTTTTTATGATAGATCAGCTGTTCTCCATGACCAGGAGAGCTCTGCAGTCTCACTCTGTCTTTGAACTCCCATGGCCTGTAGGGAACTAGAGATAAAATCCTTTGCCAAAGGGAAAAAGGGCTTTACATCCTCCTAGATCATAAGGTAGTGCTAAAGCTACATGTTTTAGTTTGTACCTGAAGCCTGATGGCAGTGAGGACCTCTGGAGTGTATCTGACTAATCAAAGGTGCTGGTGCACCCACTGATTCTTCCCCCAAAACACTGTGCAGAGCAGTTTGGGTGCTGTGCATCTTCTAAAGATCTCACAAGGTCAACACTGACATTTTCTTTCTTTCTTTGTGCAATTACAGGATTCAGTTCTCCAAATTTCACAGCTGTGACTGTTCTTTGTTGCAGGGACACATCAGGGCAAGGAAGATTTTGCACCATTTTCAGATCCTACTCTAGAGGAGCCCAGGTAAGTGCTGCTCTCAGTGCTTTGATGGGGCACACTGGGTTATCCTTTAGGCTGTACAAGTCTTTCAAGCCACAGTCAAGGACTCTGAAGAACACATCCAGCATGGAAGGGATGGGATGTATGTAAATGCCAAGAGGCTCTGCACATCCTCTTGCTGTCTGGTGTTCTGTTCATTGAAACAATGGGAGAAGGGAGGGTGAAACCTTCTCAGACTCTTAGAGAAAAGATCTGTTACAGACTATATTCAGTATTAGTTTCTAGAGAAGGGCTGGGAAGATGGGCTTAGAGAGGACAAGGCAATTCTAGCTCTAGGTCTGCCTTAGCTTTAGTATGGGAGCTTGTACTTTCTGAGGTTTGTCAGATCTGTTTAAAATCTGCCACTGGCTTTCCCAGTGGAGTTCTTCCAGACTGTGTTGCCTTCAAGTCAGTTGCAAAAAATAGGGTGGCTCCTGTTTGATGCAGGCTTGAAAGTAGAGCAGCTCAATTGGATCATCAAGTATGTTCCTTAAAACATGAGATGATGGAGTGTTACATTTTGAGCTCCTCTTTTGGGCCCTGCTCCAGATTAGCAGCTACAGTCTGAATGGCAGCAAAATCCTGTGGCCCTCTGAAAAGCTGCTGTTACTTACCAGAGCTTTCTCACTGTTAGACTGTCATCCTTTTAGAATCAGAGCACTATTATGATTGGAAAAGACTTCTTAAGATCAGCAAGTCCAAAAGTAACATGATAGAATCTCTCCAGGATAAAGTCTCCTGAAGCCAAATGAACTACTGTTATCTTTCCTTTTTCCAGCTTTGGAGAAAACTCCTTGTTTCTTAGACAGTAAGAAATGGAAGCTATATATCAGCCTCCTGACTGTGCCAGTATCCTGGCAGCCTCCCAGCCATTGGGAAACTTTGGCACTTTTATTGAAGCTCTTGCCACTGTTGCTCTTGGCTTTTTGCTCCCTGGTTGCTGTAGGACCTTTGCTCTGCTCACTGGCAAAATCCATCCTGCTCTCTGAGACTTCCTGCAAGTTCACTCCTGCTGTTACCACAGGAGCACTTCACCTGGGATGGGCTGTTGAGATTTCCCCCAGTGTCTCCTTCTTGTTTATGCACATCTCTGGTGGTGTGGAGGCTTGGAGGCGGCTCCTTTGAAGCAGAGGCCAATTTCCTGGTGCTTGCAGAAGTGCAAGGCGAGCAGTGTTGGAGCCTGCCTTCTGCAGTGGGAGAGGGTGGGATCTCCCATTCACATGCTCAGTCCCTTGTGTGAGTTGAAGTTTCTCTCTGCCTTTACTACATTTCACAAAAGTCTAGAGCTCCAATCCTAATACAACCTGTGGGCTGGAGACTGTGTCACTTCCCTCACCAGTCAGAAATGAACAGAGTCAGTGTGGTTTTCTGATGGCCACGTAGCTCTGGTCAGTCTTTTTCTGAGACTTATGTCAGATGCCCAGATCAAACTGAGAGTAAAATGTGGCAGACTTCCTGACTAGTGCAGCCAGAAATATCATCTGGGAACTTTTACCCCTGTCTGCAGCATGACCTGCTTTTCCTAACTGCCCTAGAGATGACTTTCCTCACTTAATATAGACTTGGAGCTCCTTGGTGCTGTGTCTCCACAGGACTGGACCCACGTGCAGAACTCGTAGCTGCTGCTGCCATACAGTGAACTGAGGCAGACAGGGAAGGTGAAATCAGTGATGGGAGTACTTGAACTGGATGGAGAGACAGGTTTCTGCCTGGGAACTGCAGTGGCACTTGCAGGGTGCATCCTTTGGGTTCCTGCAGCCTGTTCTCACTGGACACCACACTTGACTTTTGGTGCCATAAGATGTCATTTATCTGACTGACCTTAAGCTTCAAATGCATTGCTTCTGTCTTCCTCAAAATGAAGTTCTTTGCCACCTTTGCTGTGGAGGGAACATCTTGCCCTTCTGTATTTAGCAGACTTGCTTTAGGAGCTCTCAGCTGGACATCTGCAGGGCTCACCTCACTCATCTTGTCTGCTCGCTCCTGCCGAGGAGGCTGTGTGAGACGTTTGCAATAACCCTCACCAGCCAGGTAGACACATTTTTAATGAGAATGCTTTCTTGCTGGATGCTGGGCTGTGGAGCTTACTTGTGCAGCAAGGTGGAGCTTGCACCTTTTCCTCAAAGCCTGCATTCTCCTTGTGCAACAGCTGCCTTTTCCAAAGCACTGTTGTGATGCCTTAATCCTGATCTACCAAAACAGTCAACCCTTACCCTTAAAAATACCCAAAGCAGCCCAGTAGGAGGAGGGGTAGTTCCCAAGTGAAGTATCCCTCTGAAAGCATTTGTGAGTTGAGCTCAGTGAAAAGAGTTAGTCTTCAAGAGGCTCTTGAAGACCAATGCCTAGACTCCTTGTACAGTCTTCTCCAGATGGCTTGGAGTGAAATTGAGGTTGGTTTCAGCATCAAGGGATTGGCTCTAGTGTGGAACTGTGGCAATAGTCCTGTATTAGCAGGAATACAGATATTGTGTCTCTCAAATGACTCACCACACCCTTAAATGGAAGAGAAAGTATCTTTAATTTAAACTCCTAATGGTTAACCAAAGCAAGAAGACAGTTTGAGTAACAAATGCCTGTGTGACTGCAAGAGTGGACTTCAGCACCTCCAGTTCTTTTTAGTATGCAGAAACTAACTTCTTCTGGCATAGCATTAGCACAAAGACAACTGAACCCAGTGTGGGCTGGAGGGAAAAGAGGTTCAATGTTCCTGAGTTCTCTTTTCTAATTCAGCATGTATTGAATGCTTGGTGCTGTACTGACTGTGTTTCAGCTGTCTGCTTTCCTCTCTGCTGTCTTGGTGTCATCAGACTTCAAGGCTTTTGCTGTAGGAAGCCCCATGCCAAGGCAGTTGGAGACAAGAGAAACAGCTTTATTGCTTTTTAACCTAACAGGCCAAAAACTCAGGAAGGATAACTACAGTAGGGAAGAGAGAGGCCAGGGTGGGAAAAGCTCTGTTTAAAGTGCAGGATGATATTTGTACAAGAACAGCTTTGTATAAACTGGCCACAAGCACCTTCACACTGCAAATGAGCAGAAGGTTTTTTGCTGAGTAGAGGGCTTGAGACTCTCTTTCCAGAGAGGACTTGGACAGGTTAGCTGTGAGAGCAGGAGGCTGGCCTCAGCACCAGGCAGCCTGCTCAGGGGTGAATGAGAAGAGGGTGATTCTGAGTAGCCAGTACTTGAGAGTACTTGATATGAAAAGTGGCTTCAAGGAAGGGACACACAGCTGGCTTTCCCACACACACCTTCTGTTTCTCAGGTGTCATGACAGGAATTTCATTTGCTGAACTAAACCCTGGAGGGGTTACAAAGTAGAAAAACAGTCTCCAAATAGAGAGCAAACCTTCTTGGGAGCTTTCCTTTCCCCTTCCCCTGACTGATCTCATTTCATTAGAGGTACAGTGAGCTCTTTGGCTCAAGGTAGATGTTTGGGGACAGGTTGTGCTGGGATAGCAGAGCACTGACCTGCAGGCAGTGGTGGGGGAGGGAGAGTGTGCAGGCCACATAACAGTGACTGCAGGGCCAGGGGAGGGTAGAGATGGACACCCAGCAGTGTTGCAGCCTGCAGAACAACCTCAGGGAGTCTGGAGCTTGCTGTGTTGCAGAAGGACTTTAATATTAATTGTTGCAGTGCAGCGTATGGTGAAAGGTATTCAGTGATGCTCTTTCCTTTTGCTCTTGGACTGCTGCTCTTTGGCTTTTTCTGCTTGGTTATAAGGTCTCAATCATGCTGACAGCACAGCTGGCAGGCTCATCTCAACCCCTGCCTGCAGCTGTGGCTCTTCTGGCTGCTGTGAGCGAATGCAAGCCATTCCAAGAGTCAGCACAGAGGGGAGAAAGAGGCTTGTGCTGGTGCTTTCTGATCTAGCAAGGAAGAAGCAGTGCCAGTATCATTCCCCACACCCTCCTGTGCCAGTGACTTTAAACTGTTTCTGTGGCTTGCCAGCTCTTTCCAGACAGTGTGATACAGAAAGTCCTTCATTAATAGTTCCAGACCATCTAGAGGAATGGCAGGAAAATGCTCCCATCTTCCAGCAGTGCTGCAGCCCTAACAGAGTAATGAATACTGTTGAGTTCTGCTTAGGCAGGTGATTTGAGCAGCTGCTGCTTATCCTGTTCAAGGCTGCTTAGTATGCAGAAAGGTGGTGGCTTTTGTGGCAGCTCAGCAGACTCTGAGGTGTAGGCTCTGCTCTGCCTTTTTGGCTTGCTTGCTTGCTGCAAATCACCTGCCTCAGGTTATTTAGATAGGGCTGTCCAGCTGCTGGGGGAGTCCAGCCTGCCTGCCTGTCTGAAGTTCAGGGATAAATAAACCCCTGCAATGTGTTCTGGTGTTGAGAAAGGGTTTGGCAGGAGGATGCAGTTACCCATGAGCCAAGGTCTGAGGTGCCAGCTGGAAAGCCACGACCAAGTGTAGCTCTGAAAGAGCAGGAGAGACAAAGTGTTCTGGTTGCTGTCAGTGCTGAAGCTTTTGTTTATGATTTACTTCATCCTGTGGGCCAGAGAAATCCAGTCTGGGGGGGTTCTTCCAGACTTCTTAGCAACAGGTTTTTTCATTGGTGAGGAATAGCAGCAAGTGACCCTTTCCTGGCCACCCTGTTCTGCACTGGGCTCAGGTCTTTGGCAGTCATTGCAAGCACTTGCTTCCTCCCAGCAGCATTCTCTTGTGCTTGTGTCAGTGGCTGAAGATCCAGCTCCTAAAGCATCTGAGAAGCCTTTTGGAGAAGTCTGCTTTGCACTGATGGCTCAACATGCTGCTTCTCTCTCACCTTTAAAAGCTCATTGCTTTTAGGCCTGGAGTAAACCTGCAGCAAGCAGACAGAGGTGATGCTTCTTTCCCCTCCCCCTAACTCTTGATTGTATGGACAGATCCTTGTGTAAATCCCTGCTGAAAACAGGAATGGGATTTGTCTCAGTGTCCATGTGTGCTGCTGGATACAGTAAGAGATGGTCTCTCTGTGTTCTTCACTACACCACATACTCCTGTGGAAATACCTGTCACTGATACTCTTTAAGTTGTGCCAATCCCAGTAGGGTGGAACAAAAACAGAGTGGAAATGGACTTGGAAAATCAGCTGTGAAAAGACCTGAGACAAGTCTGGGGATGAGTCCAGGCATCTTCCACTTCACACAGAGGCAGGTTGAGGAGAAAAAGAAAGACTGTGTGAGGATTGGTGAGGAGTCCAGTACCCTTGATCAGAGGATGGGAAGCTTTTCACTTGGCTTTGGGAAACTAAAACCTGAGAGCTACAGAGATGTTACACTGCTGACAGCCATCCAGGCACTTAGAGAACAACTTAGGAGTTGTACAGATGAGAAGCTGTTCATTAGTTGAGTAAAATCCTGTGCACATTGTCCCAAAGGAGACTTGGAAAAACAAAGAGAAACCAAGAAAGAAAGAAAGGACAGATCTTACTTGGAACTGTCTGCAGAGATGGAGCCAGCTCCCTGCCTGCCTGCACGTCTCTGGGCTGTTCTCTCCAAGGGAGAATGAAAAGGGTGATGATGAAGTGCATTTGGGATGTGTGCTCTAGAAATGTGGGATCTGGAGCATGCCAGCACTACTTGGAAGAAGTATGAAGTTATCTGGCAGCACTATGAGCTGGCCAGAGGTTTTTAAGGCTGTGCCCTCCACCTTCTGCTGAGTTACAGTAAAGCTGGTCTTAATACTCATGCTGGTGAGGACGAGGCTTTAAACAACTTGGCCTTGGGGCCTTTGGGAAGCTCTCTGTGACAATCTTGACTCCCAAGTGTACAGGAATGGAGCTGTGTTACGACTTGGAGGCTAAGCTGGCAGACAGTATACTGTCCCATGCATTTATAAGCCATGGTCTTGACCTTCCACCCTGCTCCTGAGAACCTGGACCTGCATTTTTTGCTGATGTTGTATCCTTCTTCCTATTTAAAGAAGATCCAGGCTGCAGCTGCCAGCAAGCTTAAAAACTCCCCTCCTAGAGCATATTTCTAGCAGCAGCAGTCTTTCACAAGCCAGGTGTTAGCTCTGTTTCTCTTGGCTGGAGACCTTTTCTCCAGAAATAGCAGAAGTCCAGACTTTTCACTTGGTCGTTTCCTGACTCTCCTTCACTCACACGTGTGCCCTTGGAAGCCAGAAGTCACAACACAGATGAAGAAAAGTTAAAAGAAAGCTCAGACTCTCTTTTTTTTCCCCCAAATGTGATGTATCCAGGTAGTAGGTGTTTCTTGGTTGGCTTCTTGCAAAGCAGTACCTTTGGTTTAATGGAATATTTTAACTAAGGACAAATAATTGCTTTAGTCTTATGGGGTTTCTTTTCCTTACCTAAACCTTGGAGAAACTGATTGTCTCCTCCAAATCAAAAGCAACCTCCAACCTGGAGTTGACTGGTCTAGAAATGACACTGGAAAAAAGTCTAGGCCTGAGCTCCAGGCTTCCCTTGAATGAAACTAAGGATGGATCCCAAAAACTCATTGTCAGGTCCCTGGGGGACAACATCAACCCCAAGCTTTGAAAGGCTCATTCTTCATAAGAGTGGTGGGGGTTGAAAGGGACCTCTAGAGCTCCTGCAGCCCAACCCCCTGCTAAAGCAGGGTCCCCTCAATCAGGGATGCTTCATGTTGGGCTATCAAACATAAGAAGCAACCCACCACAAGTCACCCACCACACAGAGAGAGAAATGCTGCATTTCCGAGCAGGGGAACACTTCAAATGCCATCTCAAGACACAGCTTTCATTATAAGGGTTCAAGTGCCTTGTGGCTTAGGTGCCCTGGTGTTTCTTGTTTCCCTGTGCTCCAGATCTCTTTACTCAATGAGTAAAGGAGCAACTCTGCTGGTATGTGAAGGGTGCTTGATGGTCTCTGGCTTGTGCCAGGGCAGATGCCAGGCAGTTTGTCAGCTCACTCCTTCACTATGCTGTATCTCAGCCTCTCCTAGGCTTAAGACCTCTTAGGGACTTGCCAAAGGGATGGCTTTTCCTGGAGGATGCTTCCAATTCAGAGAAGACTGGTTCTGCTGAGCTTGCTGCTCAGAGCTGTGTTACCCTGGAGTCTGGCTAGGGCTGGTTTGTTTTGCCCTTAGCTTATCCTCACTGCTGCTGGATCCTTTCCATCCATCTCTGCCTCCTCTGCAGTGCAACATCATCTGTTCCTCCATAGATCCCATTTCAGGGCATCTTCAACTGCCACTCTGCAAAGTAATCTTCAAGTGCCCCTTGTCACTTGAAATGTCCTTGATTGCAGAGAAGAGAGTGACAAGAAGTCAGAAGAATAAGGGGAGAGCTGCAGAAAGGCTGCTGCTGGAGGCAGTTCTCTAAGTGCTCCGTGTGCCCAGCTGGTACTGAGAGGCAGCTCCTGACGTGGTGACTCGTGTGCCTGCAGGGCCATGCATAGCCTGTTTCCCTCCTCTCTGCCCTCAGAAACACCTTGATTTAACAAAAGCTCACTTGTGGGGGGAGTTGCTGTGGGCCTGAGTGGTGGCCAGAGTAGTCTGGTTATAGTCCTGAGTCCTGCTAGCCAGGCTCAGGATAAGGGTGGTGAGACTCTCTGAGGTGCTGCTCTGTGTCTCACAGCTGCAGGCACCAACCCCCCTGCTTTGAGCTGTGCCTGGCCTGGTTGCCAGCAGCACTGTGCTGACAGGGAAGTGGGTTGTGGATGTGAGTGCTGATCAAGGAAGTTTGATGTGACAGACCTGAGGGTGATGTAGTTACCTCTGTCTTTCCAAAAGCAAGGGCCAGGGGGCCTACAGCAAGGCCTGTGATCTGCCCCTCTGGGTTTTACCAGCATCACTGTACTGTGTCTGTTCTGTGTCAAAGCCCAGCAGGGATGGTGGCATCTCAGTCCTGCAGAGACACTGTGTGCCTGTTGGCATCACTCAGGTTATTTCCATGCAAAAAGATGATGGAATGAGACGGATTCTGGAGAGGGAAAACGTGCCGTGTGACTTTTGTCATGTTCTGCCACCATCCTGCCCCTGAACAGAGCTGTCCTGCCTCCATGGGTTTGTATCAGATGGGTGACACGAGGAAGGTGTGTTTTGTACCCTCACACACACACAGCCACCAAGGCCCTTCCTCCTCCTTTGTAGAGGCTGGTGATCATTTGGGGGACGTTCAAGCCCAAACAGAAGCCAAACCTTCCCTAATAGTCTGGGACTGAGTTAGTACAGACCCGTTGTCTCAATTTATGCCTGAACAAGCACACAAACAGTGCAGCTGGAGCAGTGTTCTGTCCCTTAGCTGTCTGGTTTCTGCACAGGAGGTGCATTTCCCTTCCCTTTTGACATCTGTGAAACTTGCTGACTGCTCCCCATTTTCTTCCCCCAGGGAATTCTCTTGGTGTATGACATCACGAATCGCTGGTCCTTCGATGGCATAGACAGGTGGATAAAGGAAATAGATGAGGTAAGTTGAATGGAAGAACAGATACAGTGCTCTCCAGCAAAAACATGGGGAGGTGCCACCTCTGAGGTGGAGGCAAGAATGGCTCTGCCATGGAGAGGACACAGTGGAAGCAAAGCGAGGGGATGAGTGTCTGCCCTGCACCTCTGTGGAAATCTGGAGTAAGCAGGAAAGGCTTTGGGAGTGGCCAGGAAAAAAGGGAAGGTTCACCCTAAAATGGACTGTGGATGGCTTTAACCAACCTTCCTCATCACACAGCAGTGGTGCTGGCAGCCCTTCTTGCTCACACAGCAGTTGCTGTTTCTCTCCTACCTGTAGGCTGCCCACCCTGAGGGCAAGCCCTGATTTCTCCCCTTCTTCCCTCTTTTACCTTCTCCCTCAAGCACGCCCCAGGGGTGCCTCGGATCCTGGTGGGAAACAGGCTCCACCTGGCCTTCAAGAGGCAGGTGCCCACGGAGCAGGCCCGGGCCTACGCCGAGAAGAACTGCATGACGTTCTTTGAGGTGAGCCCCCTGTGCAACTTCAACGTCATCGAGTCCTTCACAGAGCTGTCCCGCATCGTCCTCATGAGGCACGGCATGGAGAAGATCTGGAGACCCAACAGAGGTCAGCACATGGCGGGGGAAAGGTGGGAAATGGAGGGGTGGGACTGTCTGCAAAGGGCGGGGGTGTGTGTGTGTGTTAGTAACTGTGGCATCTGAAAGAGGGTATCTTCTCAAGGGTGGTTCTGCTGCCCCTCTGCTCTGCTCTGCTGAGGCCTCAGCTGGAGTCCTGGGGCCAGTTCTGGGCTCCCCAGCTCCAGAGAGACAGGGAACTGCTGCAGAGCGGCCAGTGCAGGGACACCAAGGTGCTGAGGGGATGGAACATGTGTGTGAGGAGGAAAGGCTGCAGCCCTGGGGCTGTTCAGCCTGGAGAAGAGAAGCCTGAGCTCAGGGGCACCTCAGCAGTGCTGCTCAGTCCCTAAAGGGTGGGTGTCAGCAGGATGGGGGGGACACTTTGTTCTGTGGTGCCCAGGGCCAGGACAAGGGGTAATGGACATCAGCTGGGACACAAACAGTTCCCCTGGCACAGGAGGAGAAGCTGGTTTGGTGCTGAGGGGAGGGAGCCCTGGCCCAGGCTGCCCAGGGAGGGTGTGGAGGCTCCTTCTCAGGAGGTTTCCAACCCCAGCTGGACACGTTCCTGTGCCCCTGAGCCAGGGGAAGCTGCTGGAGCAGGGGCTGGGGCTGGGGCAGCTCTGCAGGACCCTCCCAGCCCCCGCCATGCTGGGATTGTGTGAAAGCACCTGGCAAAGAGAAATGCCTCAGGTCAGACAAGCTGAAGCTGAGCCTCAAGAAGCTGCCTGTGCTAGTGCAGGAACCCGCCAGTGAGGGATGGGCAGCTCCAGAAGGCAGTTTAGCATGTCTGGGATCTGAATTGCTCCAGGACATCCTACACCTCTCCACTTACTCTGTATGAAGCTGAGGGCAATTAAGCTCACAACTTGGAAGTACTTCAATCACGTGGCTGTGTGGGATGAATCCAAGCATAAGCACCTCTGTCCTTACCCTTGTCAGAGTTGTGCCTCCTGTTTTGGAGGGATGTGGAAACAGAATGAGCCCAAGGAGTTGAAAGGGACTAACTGACATCCCTGCTGGCAGCATGCAGCAGTGGGCTGGACTGTTGCATGCATCCAGGCACAGGTGCTTCAGTGTGGACTCCACATGACATCTCAGTCTCGTGTTTGATGCGAAACAGTCTTGGTTCTCACCTTCCTGGGTGGAGGTAGCAGTGTGTCCCACTGGCAGTGTGAGCAGCCAGGGATTACCAGTTCTGGGGTTAACTCCCTTCACAGGGATCCTCAGCTTCTGCTCACAAGGGAGAGAAAATCCCCTTTGCCAGACAGTCACAAATTGTCTGCCTGGGCTCCTGTCCAGCTGTACCGCTGTCTCCAGCTCACAGAGGGGTGGTGAGCAGAGTCTGGGCTGCATTTACAGGCTGACTCTGAACCTCTCCCAGAGGCAGGACGTGTAACTGCTGCCAGCTCGGGAGCAGCAGCCAGGCTTTGGCAGCAGGCTGGAAGTGAAAGTGAGCCCTCATGTGGCCACTTCCCGGGAAATACCCTCCACAGAGGCTTCCCAAAGCCAGTCCTGCAGTGTGCTCTGAGCTCAGAGTGCACTGGGAAGCAGGAAAGAATCACAGAATGATAGAATCAATTGTGTTGGCAAAGCCCTGGAAGCTGCTGCAGTCCCAGCCCTGCCCTCACCCTGCCCAGCCCTCCACTGACCCACAGCCCTCAGCACCTCAGCCCCACGCCTTTGGGATCCCTCCAGGGCTGGGCACTGCCCCAGCTCCCTGGGCAGCCTGGCACAGGGGCTGACACCCCTCTCAGGGAAACAGTTTCTCCTAAAAGAATAGGCAGTCATCTTCTGCCTTGGTGGGATCTGTTGCTGTAGGTGCTGTGCAGAGACCCAGCCCCATGGCTGTTGCTCCTTGAGCAGGTCCCAAGTCCAACTGTCCTTTGGGGCTTGCTGAGCCTGTTGCCTCCTCTCCTGGGGATGCCTTCTAGTGGCCAAACGATGGCCTGAGGAGCCAAGTGTCTGACAGGCATGTAAGCAAGGCTCTGCCTGCCCTGGCACAGGAGGGGTGGCAGTGTCTTAGCCCACCCAAGCTGTTGTCTCACAAAGCTACCAAGGGGCTCCCAAGATACTGAAGGGATGGAACATGTGTGTGAGGAGGAAAGGCTGCAGGCCCTGGGGCTGTTCAGCCTGGAGAAGCGAAGCCTGAGGGGAGGAACCTCATCAGCACTTAGAAGTACTTAAAGGGTTGGTGTCAGGAGGATGGGGGGACACTGTGGTGCCCAGGGCCAGGATAAGGGGTGATGGACATCAGCTGGGACACAAACAGTTCCCCTGGCACAGGAGGAGAAACTGGTTTGGTGCTGAGGTGAGGGAGCCCTGGCCCAGGCTGCCCAGGGAGGGTGTGGAGGCTCCTGCTCAGGAGGTTTCCAACCCCAGCTGGACACGTTCCTGTGCCCCTGAGCCAGGGGAAGCTGCTGGAGCAGGGGCTGGGGCTGCAGCAGCTCTGCAGGTCCCTTCCACTCCCCCCTATTCCATGATTCTATGAAAGCTCTACCTTCCTCCCCCGGGATTTCCCAAGCTTTTATCCTAACTAATCTGCTCCCCATTCAAGACTCTCACGAGATCATTAGTGGCTCCCCAGAGCTGTGGAGCCCAAGCAGCCTCCCCAATCTCTGCGGCCTCTTTTCTCCCCGCAGTGTTCAGCTTACAGGACCTGTGCTGCCGAGCCATCGTTTCCTGCACCCCAGTTCACCTCATTGACAAGCTGCCTTTGCCTGTCACCATCAAGAGCCACTTGAAATCCTTCTCCATGGCCAACGGGATGAACGCTGTGATGATGCACGGCCGCTCCTACTCGCTGGCCAGCAGCGGCGGCGGGAGCAGCAGCAAAGGCAACAGCCTCAAGAGATCCAAATCCATCCGGCCTCCCCAGAGCCCCCCACAGAACTGCTCACGCAACAACTGCAAGATCTCTTAGCAGGAAGGGACAAAAGCTAACTGGGAGCTTCTAAAGGTATCCACAGGCACCCACTTGTGTACAGCTGTTTGCACACTGACCCCCTCCCTCCCCTCCCCTGGCTGGTGGGGACGCTCACACCAGCCGTAGGAATGTGCTCACGTTTTGGCTCCGTGGTGCCCGCTGCAGCTCGTGGTGCTGAGGGGACAGGACTCTGCCAAGTGACCCTCCAGGAATGCTTTGGGCTTTGCCTCTTGGCCCCGGGGTGGAAAATTCAGCAGCTGTCACTGCTGGGGAGGGAGTGGGAGGGGAAAAAGGGAGGGGGAGGGAGGAAAATAAGCTCATCCAGTCTGGATGGAGAAATGGATTTAATGGAAGATTGAGAGGCTTAAGGGAGTAGGCAAAGAGAGTGTGTGCTGCAACTTTAACTCTTGGACTCCTGAAGGAATTGCTGGTGCAATAGTGATCCTTGGATGTAGGAAAGGATGAAAGGAGACAGTTTTCACCGGGATGTTAAGCTGCTGTTGCCAAAAAGGAAAAGCAAACAAGGCAAGAGTTGGCCAATTAGAAAGGGGAAGGAAGCACTCTGCTCGCCTTCCTCGGGTGTTTATGTAAATATGACACATACAGAGACATCTCTCACTGGTTCTTTTTAAGGGTTGTGGGGTGTTTTTGGTTTTTTAAGGAGCAGTCAGGGAAAACTTTATGCAGCCATGTAAATACAAGCACTGGATTGGCTTTCACAGGGGGAGCAAAAAGGGGAGAAGAGGAGGGTTTTCCAAGGAAGACACACCAATGCTTTAAGAGACTTTCAAACACACACATCCACACACACCCCCCAGGCTTAAATGCTACATATGCAGAAGGGAAGAAGGACTGGTGTGTAACCTACCCCGAGCTGCTTCCCCCTGATGGTTCCCTGACAAACACTTGTGAGTGCTGAAGGCAGGGTGGGATGTAGATGGCTCGAGGGGCAGAGCAGAGGGGTCAGGGTCTTGGGGTTTGCTTTCAGCAGGCAGGAGAAAGAGGCAGCTCTGAGGTCACAGCGACGCCTCGCAGCCCACGGGGGACTGAGGAGCAGAGCCTGGAAGCATGGTGCCTAAAACAGAGGGGAAGACACAGAGTTTTGTCCTTTATTGCTGCAGACAGCTTGGCTGTGGCTCCCTGAGCCCTCCACCCACGCCACAGCCCCCCCAAATCCTGGCTGCTCCTCGCTTTGCTTTTCCAAAGACGTCGTGCCTGAGCCGCAGCTCCTCCTGGATGAAAGTGGGGAAAGGACAGAAGCAGCTTTTCCCTGCTGGAGCATGAAGGAGCCCCAAGGGACTGGGAAGGTGGAACAGGTTTTGTGTGGTGAATGTGCTCAGCTCGTGTGGCAGCACCAGGAGATTGGGAAAGGCCTCTGCTGGCTTTCAGAGGGGCCACTCCTGCTCAGCAGCAGCCAGAGCTCGAGGGCTGCACGTGCTGCCGGAGAAGGTCCCATGTCAAGCAAGGGCATGGGCTTCCCTGGCTTCATCCCATGGCTGGAAATTCACCTGGAAACTTAGAACTAACCCCTAGCCTTTAGTGCAAAAGCAAAGGGAGGCATTGGCAGTGGTGCCCAGGATGTGTATGCTGGGAGTAGCAGGGTAGAAAGTGAACTGCTTTGCCTCATGCTGGGCCAGTCTCCTCCTCAGCGAGGATCAGAGCAGCTGGTTACAGTGCTGCCATCTTCCTCCTGGTGTGGGCAACTCCTCCAGGCCTGGCCTTGCTCCTCTCCTCCAGGCCTGGCCTGGCTCCTCTACCCCAGGCAGAGCAGCAGCAGGTTGCATTGGACAGGCAGGATGAAGCCGCAGCAGCTCCTGGTGTGAGGAACTCCTCCCAGGCTTGGCCTGGCCTCGCTTCTCTATCCCCAGGCAGAGCAGCAGCAGGTTGCATTGCATGGGCAGGATGAAACCCCAGCAGTTCCTGGTGTGAGCAGCTCTTCCAGGCTTGGCCTGGCCTCGCTCCTCTATCCCCAGGCTGAGCAGCAGGTTGCATTGCACGGGCAGGATGAAGCCACAGAGGCTGACAGACCCGCTTTGTTCAGGCAGCAGCCAGGGACACAGCCCTCAGCTCCTGCCTTCTCCTTTCTGGGAGGTGAAGGAGCTTTCCCCTTCCCCACTCTAAAGGACAAAACACAGTGCTGGGGGCAGGTCTCTTGGCTTGTCTCTAGCATGCTTTATTGCCCAGCTCAAATGAGCGAGGAAATTAAACCCCAGGCAGATGGAAACTGGGGACGAAGGGGAGGGAGAAGAATCCTTTGTAGTGGTGGTTTGGCTCAAGAGCAAAGGCACAGCCGAGCTCTGCTCGGTGGCACGAAGGCCAGGGCTGGGGAAGGGGATTTGGAGAACCTGTCTGGGATGGCTGGCACCTGTTTCCCATCACTTAACACACAGCAGAAGACAATCGCTGGCTCAGCAGCCCCGGGGATATACAGCCAACAGGTGACCAGCCCCACAAAAGCACCCGTGGGGGCACGGAGAGGGGTGAGAGGTTTCCTTCCCTGCCATCACAAAGGAGAAGAAAGCCCCCACAAAACACTTGCTGTACCTCTGCTTGCTTAGGCACCTCCCTGCACCTTTTTCCTTGCAGTTGAGGGTGGGAGGGTCTCAAGAGCTCCTGTCTGTGAGTGAGGAGCAAAGGTTGACCCAGAGCCAATCACTCAGCAAAAACCTTTCTGTTGTTGTGGTTGTTTTCGTTGGAAAGGCAAAACAAAAAGAGAGATTCTTGCACCTGATGTCAACACTAGTCTGAAGCTGCCCTCCCAACACTTTGTGCCAGGGCTGGCTTGGGCTTGGGCTTGGGCTCGGGCTCAGGCTCGTGGTTTGTCTCTGGACTGTCCTTTTATTTTTGTATTCCTTTGTACAGTCGGTGTCCTTGAGCTGGTTCCACCTGGGGGGGTTGTTTTGTATAAATTAAAGTCTTTTTGGTTTGTTTGTTGGTTTGCAACTACCAGGTGAAAGGTGGAGAGGTTTGTATCAGTTCTCACCTGGACCCCTGAAGAAGCTGAAGGGTAAAGGTGGGGGTGGTTTGGGCCAAAACTAGGGACTGGAGGCTGCTGGTGGTACAAGGTGTGGATTGCTGCTTCCAAACCATCCCCTGCAAAGTCAGGATTCCTGGCTGTGGGGGGGTTTTCTCCTCTACACATGCAGAAACAAAATCTGTTCTCATTACAGGCTTGTTTTGCATTGGATTGCTGGGTTTGGAGCACAGGAACTCAGCCTCATGTGCCAGCCATTGGGGGCTGCAGCTGCCGTGGGCTCATGGCCTCAGCTACACAGGGATGGGCTTTGCAAGTACAAGCAAAGACTTAAGTCATCTCTTTGGGTCTGGGGAGCAAGAATGGAGGGTTGTGGCAGTGTTCACTCATCCTACCCAGGCTGGGACAAGCTGACAGTCAGCTTTGGATCAATGTGACTGTGCAGTGGGGCTCAGAGCACCCGAGTCAGCTCAGGCTGCCCTGGGGTTGGCGTTGGGAGCCCCAAAGAAGGGGTGTGGGGGGGGGGGGTTGCTCTTGGGGTAGAAGAAAACTTCTTGCCTTCTTTTTCTCTTGCTCCCAGCCTACCTCCCCTTGACCTCCCTTTTTTTTTCCCCCTGCCTGCTTGCTTCCCTAGGATCAGATTTTCCACTTCGTACCAGACTGGCCACGCTTGTTTTAACAGCTTAAGGAGTAATTGCCGGGGCTGGGAGGGGGCAGGGGGGGAAATGAGATAGTGTCTGCAGCCTGGAAAACCCTGGAGCTAAGGTGAAAGCCTGGTCAGGGAAGAGTCACAGAGCCCTTTCTCTTTTTTTCCCCCCACTTCCCTGTTTTCAGGGGGTTCTGGCAGTGTCTGCTCCCTCTCTCCAGCCCTGAGACAAAGGCTGTGTGTGGTTTCAGGTGGGGTATGGACAGCCGGAGCCCATTAGGCTGGAGCAGTGGGGGCTGCCTTTGCTGCAGCTGCCTGTGCCTGGGAAGAGCAGGGCAAGAAAACACAGCCTCAGCCCTGGGGGAAAGGCTGTGAGAGCTTCAGGGGGGTCCTATGAGGAGGGAGCAGGTTGCTCTGGGCTGGGCCAGGTCTTTCCTAGTTCAGTGTGTTCATCCCAGTGCGCCTTCCCTGTCTTGGGTCAGTGTTGGAGCCTGCAGGCTGTGAGGAAGGGGTGACCTTCACCTGAGGGGCTTGAAAATGAGGATGTGCCCACCTGTGGGTGCAGGGGGATTGCTGAGGGATTGTTCTGATCCCTCCAGAACAGGGTGCTGAGCTCCTTCCTGCACTCCCCTGTCTTGAAAGGAGAAGGTGAGACATGAAACTCCCGTTGGGCCTGGGATCTTTGAACCCCAAAAATCCCTGTTTTCGGGTTGCAGCAGGTGCCTGGACACACAGAGTCTGGGAGAGACTGAAGTGAAGGCTGCTTTAAGCCTTTAGATGGTGAACATCTGTCACAGGCTTGGGCCAGGGTGGGGAGAGCTTTGTCTTTCATCTGCTGAAGGAGCACTAGAAGAGGCCGGGTGGGGGGTCCCGAGTCGGTGGGAGCTGTGTTTCCAGCCATGGGACATCCAGCATCCCCTCTGCTGCTGAGGCAAAGCTTCCCAGCAGCCCCTTGTCCCACCTTTGACACTTGATCTCAGTGACACAGGGCTGAGACATCTTGGGCTGCGGTGTGAAACGTGGGCCACCCCTCAGGAGCTTCTCCTCCAGCTCTGGAGAGAGGCAGGAGCCAACCCAAACCCCAGCACCAGCATCTTCTCAGCGTGGGGATGGCTCAGAGGTTGCCTCCAGGTTTTCTCCTGTTCCTCCCTCCTGTACCCAGCACCCCTGGAAGGACCCTGGGACACCCCAGGCTGCATCCTCAGGGAGCGAGGTGCCCTGGCAGCCCCCCACGCTGCCTCCTGGATGGAATGAGGTGGGTTTTGGGGTTAGGGATGTGCTGAGGTGGTGGGAACAGACAGGGTACAGCCCTCAGCAGCTGCCAGGCCACGCTAGTGCAATTCCCTGTGTGCAGAACGTCTCCTCAACCTCCCTGCATTGTCCCAGGGCAGTGAAACCTCCCCTCCTGCTTGGCCAAGAAACCAGGGACCCTGGGCACAGCCATGGCACAGGCTCCATCCCTCCACAGGCACAGCAGGCTGGTGGCAGCTCTCTTCTGGGCTGTCAGGCCCCTGGGGAGCCCCAGCAGTGCCACAGGCAGCACAGAGCCATGGGCAGCACCACAGCTCTGCCAGCACTGGCTGTAGCTCATGGTGCCGAGTCAGTGGCCGGGCAGCGTGTGGGGCTGTGGCCCCATCACCCCCCAGAACCCCTGGTCATGGGCAAGGCAATGCCATCCTGGGGGCATCCAGAAGAGTGTGGGCAGCAGGGGGAGGGAGGTTCTGCTGCCCCTCTGCTCTGCCCTGCTGAGGCCTCAGCTGGAGTCCTGTGGCCAGTTCTGGGCTCCCCAGCTCAGGAGAGACAGGGAACTGCTGCAGAGAGGCCAGGGCAGGGACACCAAGGTGCTGAGGGGACTGGAGCATCTTTCTGATGAGGAAAGGCTGGGGTGACTAGTGTCCAGCAACAGGACAAGGGGTGATGGACATCAGCTGGGACACAAACAGTTCCCCTGGCACAGGAGGAGAAGCTCCTTTGGTGCTGAGGTGAGGGAGCCCTGGCCCAGGCTGCCCAGGGAGGGTGTGGAGGCTCCTTCTCAGGAGGTTTCCAACCCCAGCTGGACACGTTCCTGTGCCCCTGAGCCAGGGGAAGCTGCTTGAGCAGGGGCTGGGGCTGCAGCAGCTCTGCAGGGCCCTTCCAGCCCCCACCATGCTGGGATTCTGTGGTCCCAAGCAGCAGCCATTGCCCTGGGAGCCACACACCAGGCCAGTTGCATGCCACAACACCTCTGGGGTGCAGGTGGGTTGATTTCCCCCTGTCAAAAAGTCAGAAAAGGCTCCCTCCCTTGTTCTTTTGTGCCCACCACCACCTGCTCCTTCAGTTTAAGGAGGCTGGAGGTGCTGAGCTGCCTCCACCGACCAAAACCCCCTCGGAGTGGATTCGCTGCGTCCCAGGGGCTGCAGCAACCCGCTCCCGTGCTGAGGGGGACGTGTCAGGGCTCTGGCCAGTGCCGCGAGAGTTAATGCTCCCGCAATGCCGTGACACGTTCCCGCCGCAGGTCAGTGGCCGTCGGGGATTAGGGAGATGTGTGCGGGGAGCCGCGGCGGCTGCGGTGCCGCTTGAAGGTCAGGCACGACGTGCCGGGGGTCCAGCTCAGGGGATCGCAGCCCAGCTATAAATCAGCGCGGAAGGGATGGTGGGGAGATGTCTCCGGGCTGCGTGAGCTCTTGCAGCCACCGCAGCAGGCAGCGGGGTGCCGGGCCGGGATGCTGAGGGGCGAGCGGGGCTGAGGCGGCTGCGGGGCTGAGGCGGCTGCGGGGCTGCCCCTGCCGCGGGCCGGTGCGTGCCGAGAGGTGCGGGGTGAGGGGCTCCCGGGCCCCGCAGCCCCGCGGCGTGGGCTCCGCGTGTGTCCCCGCCGGTGGCCCTGGCTCCGGCTGTTTTCTCATCCTGCAGGAATTCAGCTCCGCGGGCCGGGCCGTTGGCTTGGGGGTTTTTTCCCTCCTCTGTGTGTGTGTGTGCGTGTGTGTGTGTGTCCCTTTCACTCTCCGTCTTTGGAGACTCTCTGCATTCTGCCTTTGATCTCCCCCTGTGTTTGCCCAGCCGATCGCCGGGCTCGCCGGGGTTAGAGGCTGAGGTCAGCGCCTTTCCCATTCCAAACACCCAGAAACATCAGTGGGAAGGGAGGGGATTCAGATTACAACCTTCCCGGTCCTCCCCTTCCACCCCACTCGCGCGGTGCCGGCGGGGAGCCGGGGATGGACTGAGCCCCTCTCCCACGGGCCGTCCCCGGCGCCCCGCGAGCCAGGGGCCGGCGATGGATGGAGGCGACGGGCAGCATCGCCGGTGGTCCGGCAGGCGCTGGGCGTGCTGAAGGGCAGAGGTTTGGTCCTCTCTTCCTCCTCCTCCTCTTTGTCCCCCCGCCTGCCCGCCTTCTCCCTCATCCCCTCCATCCTGGATGTGATTGATCCCGAGCCGTCGCCAGCAGCGCGGGGTGCCCAGATGCCTCCTCATGGGAGTTTCGGCAGCCCGGGCCGGGGCCGGGGAGCGGGTGGGCGGCTGCGGCTGCCCCCGGGCATCGTGCTGCTCCTGCCTTTGCTGGCGGCGGCGGCGGGGCTGAGCCTGCAGCCGGCCAGGACGCGGCACCTGGGGGTCTGCCCCAACCAGCTGAACCCCAACCTCTGGGTGGACGCGCAGAGCACCTGCGAGCGGGAGTGCCAGGCTGACCAGGTGAGCAGGGGGGCGGCGGGGATGGCGTTGGGGGGAGGGGGGAGGCATCCCCAGCTCCCCGAAGGAGACGCTTTGGGGTGAGGGTCTTTGTGGTGCAGTTGTTTCGGTGCAACGGGCTGAGCCCGTGACTGTGCTTTCCAAGCCCCTGCTGTCGGCTGGAGTGAGGAGTGCCCCGGGGCCACTCTCCAGCCCCACAGCAGGCAAAGAAACTGCTTGTTGCCCCTACACGTCCCTCACCCCTGGGCCACGCTCCACGGCCAGGACACCTCCTCCATGCACTCCCAGGATGCTCCCACCCGGCTGAGGAGCTGGGATGAGAGGAATGGATGTGCTGAGACACGGATGAGGAACGGAGAGGAATGGATGTGCACAGCCTCCCCCCAGCCTCCTCCTTTATCCCTGGGGCCAGGAGTCCATCCACAGAGCAGGGAACCCCAGCTCTGGGCTTTGCAGCAGTGAGCGGGGTCACAAGTCCCTCTGCCCTGCTTAGGGCTGTCTGGACCCGGGTCAGACTCCTTTGCAACTCATCTGTGTGATGAATTCTGCCTCCCCTCAGCCAACAACCTGATCTAGGTGGGACCTGCTTTAGCAGGGAGGGTTGGACTGGATGATCTCCAGAGGTCCCTTCCAACCCCTACCGTTCCGTGATTCTGTCACCACAGCTAAGAGAGACGAGACGCTTTGGGAGGCAGGAGGGGCCATCACTGCTCCTGGGGGGAGCTGAGGGTGGGTTGGGGCCGGCGCAGCCGCGACGGGGAGGTCTGGCTCTTACCCAAGGCTGCGTGGGGTCCATCTGCCCCACGGCGGGCACGGCTAGGAGCAGCACAGCAGGGCGGTGAGCACCGCATCCCCTCCCCCAATCTCCCCTCTCCCCTGCCCTCC
Organism: Colius striatus; assembly: GCF_028858725.1. NCBI lineage: Eukaryota > Metazoa > Chordata > Aves > Coliiformes > Coliidae > Colius > Colius striatus. Next base: position 2,261,211 of record NC_084761.1, on the reverse strand, counting down.
CAGGACTGCGAAGGCTTCGAGAAGTGCTGCACCAACGTGTGCGGGCTGCGGAGCTGCGTGGCCGCTCGCTTCGCCGACGGCAGCGCGCCCGTGCCGGCGCTGGCACCCGCCGCCTCCTGCGAGCGCTTCGTGTGCGCCCAGCAGGGCTCCGACTGCGACATCTGGGACGGGCAGCCGGTGTGCAAGTGCAAGGACCGCTGCGAGAAGGAGCCCAACTTCACCTGCGCCTCCGACGGCCTCACCTACTACAACAAGTGCTACATGGACGCCGAGGCGTGCCTGCGCGGCACCCGCCTCACCACCGTGCCCTGCAAGCACATCTTCACCTGGCCCGACACCAGCCCCGTGCCGCAGGAGACCACGGCTCGGCCCACGCCGGGGGCAGGCCCCGAGGTGCCGGTGCCCCCGGCTCTTTACACCAACCCCTTCCACCAGTCCGTGCGCGCCGGCGGCACCGTCAGCTTCCGATGCGACGTGAGCGGCCGCCCGCGGCCGGACATCACCTGGGAGAAGCAGAGCGACAGGGAGGAGAACTTCATCATGAGGCCCGACCAGATGTACGGCAACGTGGTGGTCACCAACATCGGCCAGCTGGTCATCTACAACGCCCGCCACGAGGACGCCGGCATCTACACCTGCACGGCCAGGAACGCCGCCGGGCTGCTCCGCGCCGACTTCCCGCTGTCGGTGCTGCGGAGGGAGCCGGCGGGAGGGACCCCCCGCGCCGGAGCCCCCCAGCCCCTCCCCGGCGCCCCCCAGCCCTTCCCCGGCGCCGAGTGCCTGAAGGAGCCGGACCGGCGGCGCTGCGAGGTGCCCGAGGTGCGCTGGCACTTCGACGCCAAGCAGGGCTCCTGCCTCACCTTCCGCTACGGCGGCTGCGGCGCCAACGGGAACCACTTCGAGACGTACGAGGAGTGCCAAGCCGCCTGCCTGGGCAGCGCCCGCCCCACCTGCCTGCTGCCCATGGTGCAGGGGCCGTGCCAGAACTGGGAGCCCCGCTGGGCGTACAACCACCTGCTGAAGCAGTGCCACTCCTTCGTCTACGGCGGCTGCGAGGGCAACAGCAACAACTTCGAGAGCAAGGAGAGCTGCGAGGACGTGTGTCCCTTCCCCAAGAGCCTGCAGTGCAAGGGCTGCCGCCTCAAGAGCAAGATGGTGCTGAGCCTGTGCCGCAGCGACTTCGCCATCGTGGGCAGGCTGATGGAGATCGTGGAGGACCAAGACTCCGGCATCGCCCGCTTCGCCCTCGAGGACGTCCTCAAGGACGAGAAGATGGGCCTCAAGTTCTTCAACATCAAGTACCTGGAGGTGACCTTGACCCACATGGACTGGAGCTGCCCCTGCCCCAACATGACGGCGGAGGACGGGCCGCTGATCATCATGGGCGAGGTGCACGACGGCATGGCCACGCTGGACCCCAGCAGCTACGTCCGGGCAGCCAACGACAAGAGGGTCAAGAAGATCTATGAGCTGCTGGAGAAGAAAACCTGCGACCTCCTGAACCGCTTCCAGGACTAGGGGAGAGCTGGGACGTGCTGGTGTGTGTGTGTGTGGGGTGGGCTGGGGGGTAAGGGCTGCAGCTCCACCGCTCAGGAGGGGCAGCCTGGGGTGGGGTTGGGGGGTTCTGCAGCAGTGGGTTACTGCTTTGAGGTAGTTTCCCCCTTTTCCCCCCACCCCCACAACCCTGAGCTGTTCCCAGCCCAGCTCCCACCCACCTCCCCTGTAATTTATCTGCTGAACACCCCCCTCCCCTCCTCCTGTGTACCACCCAGCCTGGCCAGCAGCAATAAAGGACTGGGTTGGGTTGCAAAGGGGTGGGAGTTCTGCCAGGACACCCCCCTCTCCTTCTCCTCCCCCCCTCTCCCCAAACCTTCCCACCATACCAAAGCCTCCAGGCCCAATGTGGCACTGCAAGGAGGGATCAGGGATGCCCTCCCCCAGTGTCAGTGCTGAAAGCATCAGGGAGCTGCTGGGGATGGGAGGACAAAGTCCCAAGAGTTTATTGGGAGAGCAGCAGCACAATTCCAGTGGGGAGGTGGGAAAGAAGGGGGATGGGATCCCCCCCCCCCCCCCAATGCCTATACCCTCCCTGGCTGCTGTGGTGGCTTCTGGGGGCCAGGCTGGGACACCCCATTGCCAAGGGGCTGGTGGAGACGGCCCCATTGTAGCCCACCAGCCAAGCCCAGCCCTAGCTGGGGCACTGGGGCACCGTCCCATTGCTGGCACTGGTGTGGGGCTGATGTGACCCCTCAAGGAGGCATCAGTTGAGGAGTGCAGCTGTGCCAGGAGGTGCCAGGAGCTGCCAGGAGCTGCCAGGTCAGGCTACTGCTTGCGGAAGATGAGACTCTTGTTGTTGGCTGGCATGTCGACCTGGAGGTGCAGAGATGGGGGTCAGGGGAGTCCCCACCAGTTCAAGGGACTGTTGCTCCCCCTCCTCCCACCTTCTGTCCCCAGCACCCACCATCCTCTCCAGACGTAGCCCGTTGGCCTCAGCCAGCCGCTGCAGCAGCGCCGTGTCCCGAAGGCCCCAGGAGGGATTGCTGCCAGGGAGGGAGCCGTGGGTCAGACACACACACACACACTGTCACACACACAGACATGCTGACACACAGACATCTCTCTGCTGCACTCCTCAAAGTGTCCCCATCCCAGTGAGGTGCCCACAGGTCAGGGAGGGGGCAGGGAGAGGGCTACCACCACCCGTTGCTTTAGGTCTTATCTTGAAGGCCCACGCTGGGAGGGAGCTGCCAGAGCTGCAGGCAGCAGGGGAAGGACAGGCAGGGTGGGCCAGCAGCAGCCCTGGGCCCACAGCCCACCCCTCCTACCTCTGCCTCAGGCTGTGGTCGAAGTCCACGTTGCTCTGGGGGCTGATGCGACCGTCCTGGGCGTAGGGCTGCTGGGACACGGAGCTGGAGCTGCAGGCATCGTGTGTCCCCCCCACCGGTCCCTCCCCACTCAGCTCACAGGCTGCTGTCCCCACCATGCACAGAAGCCAAGTGAGAAGGGACACGGCCCCTGAGAGGGATCACAGGTCCTGCCACCCACTGCAGATCCCCCAGACTCTGCCCTGGATGGGGTGAGGGAAGACAGGATCCCTCCCATCCCAGGAGTGAACAGCCAAAGCCGCTCATCCAGGGCTTAGCATGTGCCCTGAGAGGCTGAGACCCTCCCTCAGACTTAAACCCTCCCTTCCCCATCCACCTCCACGAGCCATTCCTGGAGCTGCCCTCCTGTTATCCCCTTCCCCAGCACCCCCAGGGACACCTTGCACCACGATGGGTGCTCAGCTGAGCACCCACCCCATAAGTGAAGAGTATTCCTCCAGGCTTCAGCAGCACCCCAGCACCCTTGAACAGACCCTGGGCAAAGACAGAAGTGGGGCACAGGTCAGGGGACAATCCCCAAGAGCCCCTCCTTGGCCCTGGGTCACCCAGAGCAGGGGACAGGGACGGGGTGAGGGCCAGCGTGGCTCCAGCCTTGCCCCACTCACCTCGGTGCAGCGCAGCTCCGTGATGTGCATCATGTTGATGCTGACAAGGAGGTCGAGGCTGGCAGGTTGGGTGCCCCCCCAGGTCTCCCAGCCCTGGGACACATCCAGCAGGATGGGAGGCAGCATGTTGGGCACCTGCATGGCCTCTGCATAGGCAGCGATGCTGCGGGCACCAAACCCCACATCAACCCCAGCCAGGGCATCACCAGCCCCTCTGCACATCCCTCCCAGCTCAGCACCCGAAACAGCAGCCAGCAGCAGCATCTCCCAGGTGGAGTCTCTGGTGTCTAATAGTAAGGTTGTGCTTGCAACACAGGCTGTGGGGGCTCTACACAGGGTGAGGGCTCTGGTATGGCTCCTTGCTTCTCAGCAGGCAGGTGTTGGCCCATCAGCATCCGTGTCAATGGTCTGGGTGAGGGGATTGAGGGAACCCTGAATCATTTTGGGGATGAGGCCGAGCTGGGTGGGTGTGGGGGTGTGCCTGAGAGGGCAGGAAGGAGCTGCAGAGGGCCCTGGCCAGGCTGGAGCCACGGGAGTCTCTGCTCCCCAGGCAGCAATGACAGGACAAGAGGCAACAGGCTGCAGCTGCCCCAGGGGAGGCGAGATTGGAGCTGAATTTCCCTGGGAGGGTGTCAGCCCCTGTGCCAGGCTGCCCAGGGAGCTGATCATTCTGATTCTAGGCAGCTGCAGGACCGGCAGCAGGCACCGAGAGACGCCTCAGCCCATCCCCCGGCGCTGTTGCGTCTCCGCGGGGCTGCCCCCGCCTCTCCCGCACACACGTGCTCAGGCTGCCCGCACGCTCCCCGCACCGCTGCACTAGGACCAGCTGCTTTGGGTGCGATTCACACCCTTTTGGGCACATTCCCCGCGGGACGCTGCCGCTGCCGGGGGAGGCGCCGGGAAGGACGGCGGCTGCACCCCCGCCCCGGGCTCATTTTCATCCCCTCCGAGCTGCAGAGCTCGGATTTTTGGCTCCTGATTGGCAACGGACCCGGCTCCGCAACGGCTGGCTGTGCTTCGGGTGCGGGCAGACCCACGCACGCACACGCGGGGCAAAGAAACGCGGGGGCGGTGCGGGGTGCGAGGCGCTGGGAACCGCTGCCGGGGAGGGCTGGGGAGCCGGGAATCGGGGCTGAGGAGCCGGGCATGAGGCTCAGCATCACCGTGGGGCATCGCGGGCACGCGTGGGTAGGGGGAGGGCTGAGCCACGGCTGCGCGGGCGCTTTGCGGGCAGGAAGCACTCCGGGGCGGGGGAGGGGAGGGCAGACGGATACTGAGGCTGCTGGGGGAAAAACAATCCCGAGCTGGGGAGCCTGAGATGTTTGGGAGTGGAATGTTGTGTTTTTTCCTGCAGAGTGGCCTGGTTGGGAGCTGGATATTGGGGGTTTTTCTGGGTAAAAAGGAGTCCTGAAGTGGGGAGCCTGGGCTGGGAGGGAGTGGTTGGGTATTGAGGCTTTTCTAGGGGGGGGAATATCCCTGAGCTGGAGAGGCTGCGATGCCTGGGAGTTGTTGGATACTGAGGCTTTTCTGGAGAAGAATAAAGGAAGCGTTGAGTGAGGGAAGCTGAGCTGCCTGAGGGTCCAATGTTGTGTCTTTCGTGAGGAAAAACAAGCCAGCCCTGAGCAGGGGAAGCTGGGCGGGCTCACAGCAGTGCCGGCCATCCCGATGAGCCACCTAAGAGCTGAGTCTGGGGCTTTCCTGGAATAAAACACAGCCCCGAAGTGGGAGCCCCGGCACCGCACCCCCCGCACCCCCCACTTTCCCCCTCCCTCACCTGCGCAGAGCCCGGGGGTCGACGTCTGAAGGCTGCCAGCGCGTTTGTGGCAGCTCCCGGGCGAAGTAAGCGGCGTGGAGCCCCGCGCCCGCCCCTACCTCCAACACCCTCAGCACGTCGTCGCGTCCCGCGTGGGCTCCAGAGCCCGCGTATTCCCGCAGCACGGCCAGGATCGGGCCCTTGTTGCGCTGCGCGGCCGCCGGCGCTTGCATGGCCGGAGCGGGAGCGCCTCGCATCCGTGTGTGTGTGTGTGTGTGTGTTTGTGTGTGTCGACCCGCCCCCACGGCCCGCGGGTGGAGCTTCCCACGGCGGGAGGGGAGAAAGGGAAACGAAATAAAAGGGAAAAGAGCGTTTTGCGCCGCCCGGGAATCGAACCCGGGTCGCAAGAATGGGAATCTTGCATGATACCACTACACCAGCGGCGCGGCTGCGGCCGCTCCCCCGCGCCGGCTCTCGCCCGCTCCCCCGCGGCCGCCCCATCCGTCCCCGCCGGCCCGCACAGCCCCGGGCTGCGTGCGGTGCGGGAGCCCCCCGTCTGCCACGGCTCCCGCTGAGGATGGAGGATCCAGCCAGAGCCTGGAGGTTTGAGGTTCGGGGTTTCCGGGCTCGGTGCACGGCTGTGAGGTGGGGAAACTGAGGCACGACCCCTCGGGTGATGAGACGGAGCTGGGTCACGGCCGTGTTTAAGCTCAGGAGCCGCAGCCACACGGCTGGTGGGGCGGAAAGGGCCGAGGTCACCTTTGGAGGGTGGTTTTGCTGCCCCTGGAGCATCCCCTGTGACCCTGGTGGGTTTGTCACACGGCTGATCCCCAGAGCCCCGGGTGCCAGCCAGCCGCTGGCCGCGCTGGGCACTGGCTCGGGGGTCACCTGCTGGAGCTGCACTTCCACCACGTGCAGAGCCCTCAGCACTCCCTCCCTGCTCCAAAGGTCACAGCGCTGGCCGGGACACGGGCGGCTGCGCTGGCTTCCCGTGCCGCAGGGTGGCTCCTGGGCTCTCGTGGCATGTGTGGCTGGCGCTCGCCAGGCTTGTCCCACCACTGTCCCCACGTGGTGCTGGCACCTCAGCCTCTGCACCCCCTCGCTGTGCCCTGTGTGTTCCTGGAGTGACTCCTGTGTGTTCTGTGTGTGTGTGCCATGACTCCAGCACCCCTTGTCGCCCAAATGTCCCCATGCACGTCTCCGCTGTGCTCCCTGGGACTCTTGTGTGCCAGCTATCTCCTGTGCCCTCCTGTTTGACCCCTTGTGTGTCCCCACATCCTCTGTGTGCCTTTATGTACCCCCTGTGACCCATGTGTCCTCCCTCACCTCCCACATGTGCCCCTGACATGCCCTGTGCATGTCCCCTGTGTGTCCCTACACCCCAAAATGTGCCCTGATGTGCCCTGTGCATGTCCCCTGTGTGTCCCTACACCCCAAAGTGTGCCCTGATGTGCCCTGTGCATGTCCCCTGAGTGTCCTCACCCCCCACATGTGCCCCTGATGTGCCCTGTGCATGTCTCCTGGGTGTCCCTACACCCCAAAATGTGCCCTGATGTGCCCTGTGCATGTCCCCTGTGTGTCCCCACACCCCAAAGTGTGCCCTGATGTGCCCTGTGCATGTGTCTGTGTGTCCCCACACCCCAAACTGTGCCCTGATATGCCCTGTGTATGTCCCCTGTGTGTCCCCACACCCCAAAATGTGCCCTGATGTGCCCTGTGCACGTCCCCTGTGTGTCCCCACACCCCAAAACGTGCCCCGTGCATGTCCCCTGTGTGTCCTCACCCCCTACATGTGCCCCTGATGTGCCCTGTTCATATCCCCTATGTCCCCACACCCCAAAATGTGCCCCTGACATGCCCTGTGCATGTCCCCTGTGTGTCTTCACCTCCACATGTGCCCCTGATGTGCCTTGTGCACATCCCCTGTGTGTCCCCACACCCCAAAACGTGCCCTGTGCACGTCCCCTGTGTGTCCCCACACCCCAAAACGTGCCCTGTGTATGTCCCCTGAGTGTCTTCACCTCCACATGTGCTCCTGATGTGCCCTTTGCATGTCCCCTGTGTGTCCTCACATCCCCAAACGTGCCCTGATATGCCCTGTGCATCTCCACACCCCAAAACGTGCCCTGTGCGTGTCCCCTGTGTGTCCCCACACCCCAAAACGTGCCCTGTGCATGTCCCCTGTGTGTCCTCACACCCCACATGTGCCCCTGATGTGCCTTGTGCATGTCCCCTGTGTGTCCCCCCACCCCAAAGCGTGCCCCGTGCATGTCCCCTGTGTGTCCTCACCCCCCAAATGTGCCCCTGATGTGCCCCGTGCATGTCCCCTGTGTGTCCTCACCCCAAAGTGTGCCCCTGATATGCCCTGTGCATGTCCCCTGTGTGTCCCCCCACCCCAAAGCGTGCCCCGTGCATGTCTCCTGGGTGTCCCTACACCCCAAAACATGCCCTGTGCATGTCCCCTGTGTGTCCTCACACCCCACATGTGCCCCTGATGTGCCTTGTGCATGTCCCCTGTGTGTCCCCACACCCCAAAGCGTGCCCCGTGCATGTCCCCTGTGTGTCCTCACCCCCCAAATGTGCCCTGATATGCCCTGTGCATGTCCCCTGTGTGTCCCCACACCCCAAACTGTGCCCTGATGTGCCTTGTGCATGTCTCCTGTGTGTCCCCACACCCCAAAACGTGCCCTGTGCACGTCTCCTGTGTGTCCCCTCACCCCAAAACGTGCCCTGTGCATGTCCCCTGTGTGTCCCCACACCCCAAAACGTGCCCTGTGCATGTCCCCTGTGTGTCCCCACACCCCAAAACGTGCCCTGTGCATGTCTCCTGTGTGTCCCCACACCCCAAAACGTGCCCTGTGCATGTCCCCTGTGTGTCCCCCCACCCCGAAGCGCGCCTTGCGTGCAACCCCCACCTCCCCCGTGCGCCCCCGCCGTGTCCCCCCGCGCCTCCCCCGCGTTCCCCCGCCGTGTCCCGCCCCTCGCCGCGCCCCCGCCGCCCGCCCCGCGCCCGCCCCGTCGGCCGCGGCCCCTTTAAGCGCGGGGGCGTGTCGCGGCGCCGGCCCGGCCCGTTAAAGGGCCCGGCGAGGGGCGCGCGCCCTACTCGTCGGGGCGGCGCGGGGCCGGTTGCGGGGCCGGTGCGGGGCCGGGCTGCGGTGCGGGGAGGGGAGGGGGGGCCGCCCCTCTCCGCAGGATGTACACGCTGACACGCGGCCCCAGCAAACTGACCACGCAGCGCCGGACAGGTACCGCGGCGCAGGGCCGTGCGGGTGGGGAGGGACGGAGGGAAGGAGGGAGGGAGGGAGGCGGGTGCGTGCTCCGGTCCCGCTCCCGTTTCTCCCCTTTCCCCCGGGCCGCCCTGACCCCCCCCCGCCGCCGCCCCGCAGGTCCGACGCAGCAGGCGGTGGAAAGCAGCAAGCTGGGCGAGCTGCGGGGCCGGCTCCAGCCCGGCAACTGGCCCCCTGTTGGGTGAGTCTCCAGCCGCGGCCCCCGTTGACCTTGGGGAAAGGCAACCGGGCCGCGCCGCACGCCGGGGGAGGGGCTGGGGGCGGGGGGTAGGCGGGGACGGGACGGGACGGGACGGGACGGGACGGGACGGGGGTCGCCGCTCGCTGCCCGCGCACCGGGACGGGACGTGCGGGGGGCTGCGGCCCCGCTGAGCGCGTTCATGGGGAACCCTCCGCTTTTCCCCCCTTCACCCGAGGCAGAGCTTGCGGGATCGGAGCTGGTGCCGCCCCCTTGGCTTTTCACCCCTCTTTCCCCCCCGAGCCTGCGGGATCTGTGAGCGGCGGAGGGGGCAAAGTGCGGGCAGCGACGGGCGAGCCCCGGGGAGGCCGGTGCCGGGCTGGGGGGGTGTGTGTGTCCCACCCCTCCTACCCACACACCAGCCCCTGGCAGCCCCGGGGAAGCACCGATTGCACAAACCGCCTGGCTGAAGCTGCGGGTCACCCCCCGCAGCCGGCTCCCAGCTGCAGCCCCCCCACCCCAGCCGCGGGTTTGCTCCTTTCCCTAACGGACAGCGCTGGGGCTGTGGGGCTTTGGGACGAAATGGGCGGCTTCCAGCAGCAAGAGCTGGGGGTTGTGTGGGGTGAGCAGCTGGCTGTGCCCCCCCTGCCCACCGGCTCGCAGCCTTGGGGGGGTTGGGGTGCCTGCAGAGCTGCTGGGGAGGTGAAGGCAGGGGCTGCCTGGCCTTGGTCTCGCCTGCTCTGCCAACTTATCTGTGCTCATGGGGCCTCTTAGACTTTGGCCCGTGAGGAACGTGGCTGTTGCAGACGTGTCCTGCCCTGGAGCTGGGTAGAAACCCCAAAATGCTCAAGTTTTGCATTGAATATGTGTCCAAGTGTCACCCCAAGGCTTTTCCTGCTCTTTTCTCTGCCTGCTTTTGCTGTTTCCAGGCTGGGGCTGATTTCAGTGCCTCGCTCCTGCCAGGAGATCCCAGCTCTGAGGGAGACTGACCCTGCTCCCAGTTAGCAGAGGGGTTTGTCCCAGTGCTGGGGCAGCTTGGGGATGTGCTGGGGGCCAGGGGTTTGATCTGCAGAGGGTGCATCCCTCTGCCTGGTGCCTGATGGGATCTCCCTTTAGTTTTCCTGGTGGTGTAGCTATTTTGGTGGCAGATTGCTCACTTTGAGGCTGGAGGATGGGTGGGAGAAGGGCAGCGTGTGCTTTCCCCTGCAGAGCATCCCTTGCTTACACCCCTCCCTGCATCAGAACCCCCTCTCACTGAGCACTGAGCCCCTTGCCTGGGCTGTGGGTGAGCCTACAGGCTCCAAGCCACGGTGGGAAGAGCTGCCTCCTCAGCTGCCCCCCTCCAGCCTGTCGTTGCCCTCCACAGCCCAGCGCAGAAGCTCGTGTTCAACAGAGTGAACGGGAAGCGGCCGCAGCAGCTGGGCGCTCCTGAGGAGTGCTACACCTCGGCTCACGAGGAGAACGTCCGCTTCATCTATGAAGGTGAAGGCACAGGGGCCCTGGGAGCACACACTCGCTCCCTCTCCCATCCCAGGGTGGGTGCTGGAGCCCTGTGGGGTCCCTCCTGAGGCAGCTGCATTGTGCTGGGCACCTCGGTGGCATAGGGATGGGCCGCCTGCCTTCCCTTGCACCAGTTCCTCTCCTGTAGCTCCCCACTGAGCTGGGAAATGCCCACCCTAAGCCCATCCTCTGCCTGTTTCTCCCCCCTCCCCTGACCCCAGCCTGGCAGCAGGTAGAACAGCAGCTGGATGGCAGCAGGAGTGAGGACAGCACCTGTGGCCCTGTGCAGTACGTGGAGAAAACCCCCAGCCCTGTGCTGAAAAGTGAGTGGGGAGCTGTGCTGGCACCTGGGAGCGTTGGCATCAGGGGTGCAGCGAGCTGCTGGGCACCTCAGCGGGGCTGCCAGGGAAGGAGGAGCATCCCAGTGCTGGATGTGCCACAGGGGCTGGGCTGGGCCCATCCTGCTGGTGCTGAGGTGGCTTGGGGGTGGGTGCTGGGGGGAAAGCTGGCCCCTGGCACTGTGGTGGGGATGTCCCACTGTGCACCCCGTGGAAGGAGCCCAAGCACAAAGGGCACCTGGGTGATGGACTGCACTGGAAATGGTCCCTTCTGCACCCACCCAGGGAGGGTTCAACACGGTGCCAGAGAGGAACCCCTGCTCTGGGCATCTGCCTTTCCTGGGGACAGGGACAAAGTGCTTCTCTGGTGGCAGCTGAAGGGCTGTGAACGCAGCCTGGGGGGCTCCAAAACAGGTCCCCAAGAAGCCTGAAGGTGCTTGTAAACTGAGTCTGGCTTTTTGAGGCCAGGGCACAGGGCTGGAGGTGGAGGGGGTCTGGCTTTTTGAGGCACAGGGGTGGAGGGCAGTGGAGGGCACTTCTGAGTTGTCTTTTTGGGTGGCAAATAGTGTGGCTCTGGGGGGAAAAAAGCCAAAAAGCTCTGCTCCCTGTTGCAGCTGCTCTCCCCTCTCTTGCAGACTTTGTTCCCATTGACCTGGAGGAGTGGTGGGCACAGCAATTTCTGGCCAAAATCAAAAACTGCTCGTAACAAAAGGGAGGAAGTTTTTTGGGGTGTGGGGGGTGGGTTTTTGGTGGGGTTTTGTTTGTTTTTCTCTCTTCCTTTTTTTTTTTAAAGAGCAATGAAGCTGTGAGAGCATCTGCTCAGACCCCAGAAGCTGTGGCATTTTTGTAGAACCACTTTTTAACCAAGCTGACTGAAGCCAAGTGCCCCACGCTGCCAGCCCAGCGGGACCCCAGCACCACTCCTTAAGTGCCAGTTCTTGGACTGCTGCAGCTCCTGCAGCCTCCAGCTCCCAGGGACACTGCTGTGCCAAGGCTGGGATCAAAGAAGGGGATTGCCACCCCCATCCCTCTCGTGGCTGTGAGCATGGGGAGGACAGTGGGGTGCTGCTGTAGCAGGACAGACGGACAATAAAGAGCTGAAACTGCCTGTGGAGGGATGGGGGAAGGATGTGTTTGCAGGAGGGGGTGAAGCAGTTGTGGGGGTGTTGCAGGGTGTGCCCTGGGCTGGGATGAAGCAGGATAACCCTGTGGAGGTGGGGGATGCTTGTAGCCAAGTCCTGGCTGAGCAGGTATCGGGGTGTTCTGGAGGCAAAGGGCTTGGAGCATCTCTCCACCTTCCAGGGAGCTGCATCCCTGCCCCAGCGCTGCCTCATCTCTCTGGGAGGTGCCAGGAGCAGGGGGCTGAGCTCCCTGGCTGCAGCTCAGAGCCAGGTAAAGGTGCAGGCAGGAGGGTGGCAGGGCCAGCCCCTCACTGCCATGGAGGCTCTTGCATTGCTCTGACAAAAGCCATTTCGAGCCCTCAGCTCAAGGTGTCCCCCTTGCCCGTGGCTGTTGGGGTGCAGTGTAGGGGGAGGATGCTAAGAGAGGGTGCTTGTGGCTGCCTGAAGGTGGGAAGGGATCAGAGCCCCTCACCAATTTGTGCTCCTAGAGGCACCTGATGCACAAACATCCTTTAGGCTTTTCCAGGCTGGAGTGAGCAACCTCCCCTTGCCCTCTTTTCTTTGTCCTCTTCCCCCAAGGCTGAGAGCAGGAGGCCAGCACACCCTGAGCAGCCCAAGCCCAGCAGGGCTGGAGCTGCTGACTCCAAAGAAGGCCAAGAAACAACCACTGGAAAAAAAAAAACCCAACCCAAACAACCCTCTTTATTATTCCTATGCTGGGAGTTACAACCACACCGAAGCCAGAGGAGAGCAGCAGCTGCCCTGGGACCTGTGGTGCTTCTACCCCAGCCTGGGAGGCCAAGAGCAGCCAGCACAGAGCCCCCAGCAGCAGTGAGTGAGGGGTGAGCAATCCTGGGCTGGTGTGTAACCCAAATGGACGGAGAAAGGGAGGAGGGAGCAGCAGCAGTGCTCAGGCAGCAGCTCCTGGGAGAGGGGAGGGCTGCTACAGCACCATCTGCCTGAGGAAACGCTGCTGCATCAGGGCTGGGTTTGTTTAGGTCAGGATGAATCCCCTCCAGGGGTGGGGAGCTGGTGCCAGGGGATGCCATCCTTGCCTTTGACTCCTCTACAACCAGCTGTGGCCTGGTGCTCACGGGCACTGAGAGGGGTTGTGCTGCCTCTGTGCCACCTCCCCCAGGACTGTGCCTTTTTGGGAGTCACCAGCACCCCAATGGGATGTGTCCCAGGGGGATGGATCTGCTGCCCTGCTTGTTACCACTGTAGACAGTGGTAACCAAGACAAAGCCTTGGAGGCTCTGCTACAGCCTGCACCACCTCCCCTTCCATGAAGCCTCAATGTTTGGAGTCTCAGCCCTTCCCTCTTAGGCCCAGGAACCATCCTCCCTTGTTTTTCTGCAGGAAGGTCACTGGTGCTGAGGTTTCCCACAGCTGGAGATGCTCCCAGGGAGCAAACCCTCCACCCCCAGCAGCTCTGAAGGGCTCCCAGGTGTTGCAGGGATGCCATTCACCTGCTGAGTGCTGCTTCATCAAGCCCCATGTCATTAAGATCCAGGGAACCTCTTGGTAACATGATGCACCATCATGGGGAAGGACAAAAGGGAAACCAAACAAGGACAAAGGGGACAGGAAAGAATGAGTCTGTCACAGGAACAGAACAAAACCCCAACCCAAAAATATAAGCCAACCCCTGGCAATGCAATCACTGGAAGGGAATCAGCAGCCCTCACCATAAGTGTCAACTCATTATGTGCAATTGTGTGTATTACTATAGTGCAAATAGCTCTGCATTGATGGCAGGGCAGCCAGCCTGGAGGGCACTGCCCCTGGGTGACACAGGGACTAGGTAAAGACAAGACAAGAATCAACAGGGATTGAAAACAAACCAACCAAAGCATTCCAGCCACTGGGAAATGCCCCCAAAGACACCTCAAGTCGTGGTATCTGCCTCTGCACAGGCAGGGCTGGTGCCCAGCAGCATCCCCCACGCTGGGCAGGGGCAGGGCAGTGTCTTGGCTCCCTGCCTGCTGCTGGAGGGGTGGGGAGGGGATGGGGACAAGGGCAAGCAGGGGGCTGTGGGCTGGTGTGCTCTGCTCAGAGCTGTGTGGGATGGAAAGGGAGAGCAGGACATGGGTGCTGCCTTCAAACCAACCCTGCAGGGCACTGTGCTGCTGCTAAAACCTTCTCATGGACGGAAGAGTGAGACTGGCAGCATCCCTGGGACACCTCTCCCTCAGCCCTGCAGTGTCCCCAGCACCCTGCAGCCCCCCTGGCCCACTGCAGTGCCCATCCTGTGCTGTGCCAAGGGGCTGAGCTCTGGGCAGCTCTCTCTTACCACACAGCTCCTGGGGCAGTTCATTGTTACCACACAGCTCCTGGGGCAGCTCAGTTCTCTGTTACCACAACTCCTGGGGCTTCCAGCCTCAGTCCAGGAGGTGTTTCCTCAGAGGTTGGAGGAGCCAGAGCCTCCTCCCTGCCACCAAGGGGCCAGGTTTGCCTTGTCTCCTCCATTAGACACAAAAGCCAACCAAAGTGCATCCAAATCAGCTCAGGGAAAGGGTTTGGATGTGAGCTACCTGACAGCCTCCTGTCAACCCTTTAACCCACGAGCAAACCACCTCACACAACACATCTGCATGCAGCTGAAGCCCAGGAAGCAGCATCCTGAGGGGCTGTGAGCACTGGGCAGGGAAGAGGGAGCAACAGGGTGAAGGGGAACACAGTGCTGCTTGTTTCCACCCACCTCCAATCCCAGCACCACCCCTCTCCAGCCATCCAGCCTTTCCCCTTGCTTTTGAGGGGCTTATTGTTTTGGCCATACAGATGGGAATGAGGGCTGGAGAGTGGAAGTGCCACATGCACACAGACACACAGACAGACAGACAGACAGACACTCCCAAGCCTGTGCTGGGGCAGCAACCCCCACACACACACACACCCCCCACACCCTACTTGTGGTCCCACTGGCAGAAGGTACAATGCCAGCCTCTCCCCTCCCTCCCTGGTGAAAGGTTTCTTACATTTATACATCATTTAAGACACTCTGATATATAAATTACTGTCTCTAGATATACTGTGGATAGGCAGCAGGGCCAGTCCATCACCAAGGGCACCAGTGGAGGCTTCTGCTCATTTCCCTCTGTCCTCTGTGTAGTGCTGGAAGCGAGTGAAGCTCATGAAGACTTGCTCCAGGGATATCTGGCTCACTGAATAGTCTTCCAAGTGATATTTCTCTTTGGCTTTCTCCAGGGTCCCAAAGACCTGCAAGGGATGGCCACAGCAAGTCAGTGGGGTACCCAGGAGAGGCAGAACCCTGCTGGCTGCCCCTGCCAAAGCAGAGGGAGCATCTCACCTCACCCTCCCTGGCAGGAAGGAGAGGCAGGGAATGGGTCATTTAGCAGGGTACCCCATTAAAAAGCATCTTAGTGTGTGTGTATATATATATATAACATATATATATATATATATATATACACACACATATATATATGACATAAATGGACCTAGGTAGATGTAGAGGCTTTCATATGTACCCCTGGACTGGGATCCCAGCCCAAGCTTCCTGCTCAAGACATTAGAGATGTTAAACACACACATAATGTATTAAAAGCTGTAGAGTATCCTATAGATATCAACCTGTATGTAAGCATACAGATTGATTTGTATGTAGTTATACACTATCTACCTGATTTTATATCATCTATCTACTAGATCCCCTATATAATATGTACACTACACACTAGAGAGAGCATGCAGAGCATGTAGGTTATATCCCACACAGGAACATCTCTATATATGGTATATATATATATATATACACACACTATATATATATAGTGTGTGTGTGTATATATATATATATATATATATACACACACTCTATTTTACTAGAGTATACAGACTATATAGAGATCATGTAACACATGAACATCTCTCTGTATGACATATATAGTGCATATTATACACTATATAGAGTATACAGAGCATCTAGAGACCATATAACATGAATGAAGTCTATATATAGTATGTATACTGTATATTACACACTATCTAGAGTATACAGACTATACAGAGATCATATAAGACATGAACATCTCTCTATGATATATATACTGTGTATTAGACACTATCCAGAGTAGGCAGAGCATATGGAGAGCATAAGTTCATTTATCTATGTATAGTATATACACTGTATATTACACACTATCCAGACTATGTAGAGATCATATAAGACATGAACATCTCTCTATGATATATATACTGTGTATTATACACTATCCAGAGCATATGGAGAGCATATAACATAAATGAACTTCTATACATAGTACATATGCTCTATATTCTATACTATATAGAGGATACAGAGCATATAGAGATCATATAACACATGGGCATCTCTATATATGATATATACTGTACATTATGCACTATCTAGAGTATACAGAGCATATGGAGAGCATATAACAAATGAACTTCTATAGTATATATACTGTATATTCTATACTATATAGAGGATACAGAGCATATGGACACATGGACATCCCTCTATATAGCATATACTGTACATTATACACTATCTGGAGTATAGAGAGCAAATAGAGATCATATAACACATGAACATCTCCATATATAATATATACTGCACATTATACCCTAGCTAGGGTATACAGAGCATATGGAGAGCATATAACAAATGAACTTCTATAGATAGAGTATATATACTGTATATTCTATACTATATAGAGGATACAGAGCATATAGAGATCATATAACACATGGGCATCTCTCTATATAGCATATACTGTACATTATACACTATCTGGAGTATAGAGAGCAAATAGAGATCATATAACACATGAACATCTCCATATATAGCATATACTGCACATTATACACTAGCTAGGGTATACAGAGCACATGGAGATGATACAACATCTCCATATAATACACAGTGTATATTATACACTACATAGAGCATGCAGAGCATCTAACACATATCAGCACCTCTCTGTGTGACACACACAGTGTATGTACACTACAGAGCCTCTAGCACAGAGATAAACAGGCTACACAGACTACACACAGTGTATATACACTACAGAGCCTCTAGCACAGAGAGAAACAGGCTACACAGACTACACACAGTGTATATACACTACAGAGCCTCTAGCACAGAGATAAACAAGCTACACAGACTACACACAGTGTATATACACTACAGAGCCTCTAGCACAGAGAGAAACAGGCTACACAGAGTGTATAGGATGCAGGTGTATGCAACACACAGCTAACCACAGAGCAGCTGGGAGCACAGAGGTGCTGGTGAGTGCCTGCTGTGCCCACCAGTGCCACGTCCCCAGCAGGGACACGTGGGCTGGGGGGACACTTTCTAATGGGTTGGTGTTTATACATGACAGGTAGAAAAGGGAGATGAGATGAAAGGGAAGCAGCAAGAGCCTGTGGAGGGGCAGGATGAGAGCTGCAGTGCAGGGCTGGGACATGCCCCTGCACCCCCTTACCTGTGCCCAGCTGAGGTTTTTGTTGGTCAAGTGATAATGCACCATGCCCTGGTGCTCGTGTTTCAGGACACTGCCTGGGGGAGAGAGGAACAAGGAGAAGCTCTTGAGTCAAGAGAGCTGCCTCCCCTGAGGGACCTGCTCCGGCAGCTCACGCTCACCTGGGAAAGTCTTCTCCACGAAGGCCTTGAAGGCTTGCAGCTCTCCCTCCTCCTCACTCCTTGTTTTGGCCAGCAGGGTGTAGCCACTGCCAAACTTGCTTTTGAGGTGCTGGGGGCTGCCCAGGCATTTGAACTGCCCGTTCACCATGATGGCCAGGCGGGTGCACAGGGCCTCGCACTCCTCCATGCTGTGGGACACAGAGCACGCCTTCAGCCGGGCTGCAGCCGCACGAGAAGGGGCTGCACGTGGCTTCCCTCCTCCCTCAGCTTTCAGAGCAGGGACACTTAGGTGAAGCCAGACACTGCCCAGCCCTTGCATCCCTCCACCCTCCCGGGCTCCTACAGCATCACCTGTGGGAGGTGAAGATGATGGATTTGCCGCACTCCCGTGTCCGCGTCACCGCGTCCCAGAGCAGCCGCCGTGCCACGGGGTCCATGCCGCTGGAGGGCTCGTCCAGGAAGATCACGGGGGGACCCCCGATGAGAGCGATGCCAGCGCTCAGCTTCCGCTTGTTCCCACCGCTGGGGACGAGATGGGAACGCGAGTGCTGGGGGTTACAGGGGCTCTGCAGAGCTGCCCCAGCCCCAGCCCCTGCTCCAGCAGCTTCCCCTGGCTCAGGGGCACAGGAACATGTCCAGCTGGGGTTGGAAACCTCCTGAGCAGGAGCCTCCACACCCTCCCTGGGCAGCCTGGGCCAGGGCTCCCTCACCTCAGCACCAAACCAGCTTCTCCTCATGTTCAAGTGAAACTTCTTGTGCTCCAGTTTATGTCTATTATCCCTTGTCCTGTCCCTGGGCACCACAGAACAAAGTGTCCCCCCCATCCTGCTGACACCCACCCTTTAGGTACTTGTCAGTGCTGCTGAGGTGCCCCTGAGCTCAGGCTTCTCTTCTCCAGGCTGAACAGCCCCAGGGCTGCAGCCTTTCCTCCTCACACACATGTTCCATCCCCTCAGCACCTTGGTGTCCCTGCACTGGCCTCTCTGCAGCAGTTCCCTGTCTCTCCTGAGCTGGGGAGCCCAGAGCTGGCCCCAGGACTCCAGCTGAGGCCTCAGCAGGGCAGAGCAGAGGCAGCACAACCTCCCTCCCCCTGCTGCCCACACTCTTCATCACACACCCAGTTGCCACTGGCTTCTTGCCCACGAGGGCACGTTGCTGGCTCATGGTTTGTTCTCCCCCAGCACTCTTGGAGCTCACAACAGCAGCACAAGCACAGAGAGAGCCCCCCCACTAAAACAAAGGGCAGAGGCTTGTCTGCACAGGTCTCACCTGTAAGTCCTCACCAGTTTGTCAGCGTGGGGCTCCAGCAGCAGCCCCCGCAGCATGTTCTCCACGCAGCTGGCGCCGTAGCGCTCGGGGACGCCCCGCAGGCGCGCGTACATGCCCAGCGTCTCGCGGCCCGTCATGTGCTCCAGCAGCGCGTCCAGCTGCGGGCAGTAGCCGATCCGCTGCTGCACCTTGGGCACAGAGCAACACAGCAGGGCTCAGCTCATAGGCTCTGCAAAAAAGGAGCCCTCGCAAGCCAGAAAGGTGGTTTTGACCAATCTACTGCGTGAAGAGATGGGGGCTGAGCTGCAGCTCTGATGGTGAGTGATGTGAGAGGGAAAGGGATCTGCTGCTGGAGATGGTCCTTGGTCTGGTGGGGATGGGCACAGAGGCACAGCAGCACAGAATCTCAAGGGCTGGAAGGGAGCTGCAAAGCTCAGCCAGTGCAACCCCCTGCCAGAGCAGCAGCACCTAGAGCAGGGCACACAGGGACTCATCCAGCTGGGCTGGGATGTCTCCAGAGAAGGAGCCTCCACAGCCCATCTGGGCAGCCCCTGCCAGTGCTCCCTCACCTCAACAGGGAACAACTTTGTCCTTGTGTTGCTTTGGAACCTCTTCTGTTGCAGCTTGTTGCCCCTTGTCCTGTCATTGTCCATCCCTGAGCACAGCCTGGCTCCAGCCTCCTCACACCCACCCTTGATGTGTTTGTCACCATTCCTGAGCTCACCCCTCAGGCTCGTCTCCTCCAGAGCCCCAGCTCCCTCAGCCTTTCATCACAAGGGAGCTGCTCCACTCCAGCATCTCTGTGGCCCTGCACTGAACTCTCCTCACTGTGAGGGGCTGTTTCAGGTGGTGCAGGCTCTCAGGAGAAGGAAAGCACTGGAGGGTCTGTACCATCCTCATATCCTGGTCTACTCTGGGGACAAGACCCCAGCAGGAGGCAGTGTCCCAGCAGAGGAAGCAAGCAGGGCCATGTCTTCAGGGAAGACCCTCTGCATGTTCTCCTTGCCTGACACTGTCTGGGGCAGACAGCAGCAGAGGTATCCAGGCACTGAACTGAAAGCCTGACAAGTGCTCAACTCTTGCTTCTCCCAAGGGAGTGGACAATTCCCAGCAAGGAGATGTCTAGCAGGGGTCTGGAAAGCTTGGAGTTGCTTGTTTGAGAGAGACTGTCATCTGACTGATCACTAATTCACACTTCTCACGTTTCCAGCTCTGCAGCTGAACCCTCAGCTGAAGGGTTTGCCACCCACACAAGGTTTGGCTTCCATTTGCTTCACACCTGTGGAAAAGGACTGCTTCCCTGTGGCCAAACACCACAGAGCTGGGTCAGAGAAGGACACAGAGGCTCTAGGATATTACTTCAACCCATGGCAACTGCAACTGTGTGCACTTGCAAGGTGGCCCAGCCCAGCCAGACACAGGACTGTTTGTAACCACAGAATCCTTTGGGTTGGCAAAGCCCTTGAAGCTGCTGCAGTCCCAGCCCAGCACTGACCCACAGCCCTCAGCACCTCAGCTCCACGCCTTTGGGATCCCTCCAGGGCTGGGCACTCCCCCAGCTCCCTGGGCAGCCTGGCACAGGGGCTCACACCCCTCTCAGGGAAACAGTTGTGCCTCAGCTCCAGCCTCAGCCTCCCCTGGGGCAGCTGCAGCCCATTGCCTCTTATCCTGTCATTCATGACCATGCAGAAGAGACTGCCAAGTGCCACCCTCCAGCCCTGCAGCCCTTGGTACCTTCTTGATGTTGGCCAGAATGCTGTGGCCATCCACAAAGGCGTCCCCTGACGTGATGCTCTCGTCACCAGTCAGCATCTTGAAGGTGGTGGTTTTGCCTGCACCATTGAAGCCAAGGAGGCCAAAGCATTCCCCTTTGCTGACTGCCAAGGAGATCCTGTCCACTGCTAGCAGAGACTCCCTGCTGTCATAGACCTGGTGGAGACCAACACCTGAGCCATGCCAGTCACCAAGCCAAGGTGACAAGCGGTGGCTTTACCAGCATGGCTCTATTGGCAGCAGGACGCTCAGGAGAGACCACGCTGTCCTCACCTTGGTGAGCTCCTTGATGACCAGAGGGCTGCTGAGAGATGACAGCAGTTCTGGTGGTGATTCCAAAACCTTCTTCCTCTCATCTGCTACGTCCCTGTCCTCTGGCAGCACAGACACCCTGTTCAGCAGTGCCACCTAAACACAGGGGAGCAAAAGCACTCTGCCACTGTGGGACAAAAGGGTTGCAGTGCCTCCAACCTGGGCAGGATCCAGCCCTTCCATCAGCTACCTCACTCCCTTTACCAACCCACACAGCCCCTCCAAGCAACCTCCTCCAGGCATGGGAATGTGATTTAGATGCCCAGGGGTTGTCTCCAGCTCACAGGGTTTGGAGGTCCCCTCACTTGTGCCTCCCACAAACTCCAGCTCACCCATTTCCTCCTCCTGCAGATGCCACAGAGCAACGTCCTCAGTCTCCACAGGAGGTTTGTTTCAATGAGGAAAAGGAGGAAGAGGAAGGAGAAGCCCTGGATGGCCATGGAGGTCAGGTATCGTCCAATCCCAGGCGTCTCCCAGGAGAAGTAGTTCATCTGATAGCTGATATCTGAGCAGGGGTTGGAACAGAATCAACACTCAGATCAGCTCACACTCTGGGGAGGGACAGGGAAGCTTCAGAGGAAGCTGTGAGCCCAAGCTCATCTACAACCCAGCCCACACTGGCTCCCTGCCCACGCTTCCTTCCAAGGCTTCCCACAGGAGGATTCAGGTCTGGAGGGGACGTGGCAGAAGATGCTCAGGGGAGGGACACTGAGGAGATCCAGTGACTCTTGGGCCTGGGGTTTCTCTACTTGCCTGTGAAACTCTCCTTACATCACTTTTTCCACCAGATCATTAGCAAGGAAAAGGCCCCTTCATGGGATCACTGATGAGCATCAAACACTGCCCAGTTTGGGCTTTAAAATGGTACCTGGAGCTACTGGTCAGGTTGGGTTAGAGGCCCTGTGACACTGCCCAGCTCCACCAGCCACCCCACACAGCCCCCACCAGTGCAGTGAGGACCATCAGAGAGACTCACTGAATGCCTTGCAGATGAAGATGGCTTCAACAGAAGAGGTGCAGAACTGAATGAACTCATAGTTCTGGTAGAAGTCACTGATGCACTGGCCCAAGCAGTAATTGGGTAAGATGAGAAAGACTTTATCCAAGGTTTTGGAGAGGTCCACCAAGCCCAGCTCTGAAAGAGGAGGATCAACAGGTTGGAGTTGGCTGGTTGGTCATTTCAAGTCCAGAAAGACACCCAACAAGTTCTGTTTAATGGGTAAGAACGGGCTGTCATAGAGGTCTGGTGTGGGGACAGCCCTGGGGTGAGAGTCCCCTTGAGGGCTGGATCTTTTTGGTGGTGGGAGGGCACAGAGGGCAGTGACCAACCTGGGATGCTCATGATGGTGACAGCAAGGAAGGTGGCTGTGCCTGAGAGGATGTTGAAGATGGTGAGCCGGGTGTAGGCCGTGGCTGCCACCGAGAAGAAGAAGCTGAGGAGGTACATGAGGGGGATGATGGCCCAGCCATAAAGGAGGAAGATCAGCATCACATCCACGAGGTGGCTGTCTTGGGTGAAGGCTTGTACATCAAAGGCTTGGAATATCACCTGGGGCACAGCAATGCAAGGACAATGCACCTTTGTCACGACCACAAGTGATGTCTCTGTCTCCACAGCCCAAGCAGCACCACACTGACCCAAATTACCCCTCACACATGGTTCCTACCAGCAGCCCATGCCTGTCCCCAAGGGAAGGCCTCTTTCTGCAGGCTGGGATGCAGAAGGGCAGGTCTGGGGAAGTCCTCACCATGCTCCCATGGACTTGTGACTTTCTAGTGCCTCAACATGCAAGTGTTGAGGTGCCAGAGGTCTCGAGGGGCCCAGCTGGTTGGCCACAGCCCAGCTCCCAGCAAGACTGAGGGACAGCTTTCTTGCTGGTCCTTTCTATTAACTAAGACAATGCCAGTGGCCTCATCCTTTCCCCTGCACCCACACACATCCCAGCCCTCCCAGAGGAGCTCCCACCCAAGGAGAGGACAAGAAGGTTAGCAGGGTGCCAGGGGGGACTCACCAGCATCAGAGCACAAGGGATGAGGAAGTTGATGATGTCCCAGAGCAGGGCAGAAAGCCAAAAGTTGACCACATAGACACCACTGACAAACTGGACATGCTTGGCCTTGATGGCTCTCTCACTGACCAGCAGCAGGGCAAAGGTGCTGGCGAGCGAGGCCATGCCATACAGCAGGTTGATGGCAATGGCAAAGCCAGTCTGGCCTCTGCAGAGAGAGGAAAGGACACAGCTTAGGACAGAGGCAGCTCAGCCAACCAACACTGAGGCTACCCAGGGACAGCATCCTGTGGAGGCTCCATCCCACACAACACCCCGTGACAAACCTGCACCTCGGTGTGAGGAGCTGCACAGCCTGCACAGCCCACCCAGCACAGCACAAACCCCCAGCCCACCTTTGGGAGGTCCCACACGTGTCCCCTCTGCTGCAGGGGAGGGTCAGAGACCCTGTACAGAGAAATGTACACCCATAGAAACCCTGGAGGAGGCTGAGGGCAGCCAGCAGCACTCTCTGACACTCCCTGCCAGGAGGCTGCAGGGAGCTGGGGGTCGGGCTCTGCTCCCCAGGCAGCAATGACAGGACAAGAGGCAATGGGCTGCAGCTGCCCCAGGGGAGGCTGAGGCTGGAGCTGAGGCACAACTGTTTCCCTGAGAGGGGTGTGAGCCCCTGTGCCAGGCTGCCCAGGGAGCTGGGGCAGTGCCCAGCCCTGGAGGGATCCCAAAGGCGTGGGGCTGAGGTGCTGAGGGCTGTGGGTCAGTGCTGGGCTGGGCAGGGTGAGGGCAGGGCTGGGACTGCAGCAGCTCCAAGGGCTTTTCCAGCCCAAATGATGTTATGATTCCCTGCTCTGAGCAGCCAGGACAAACCAACCCCAAGCAGTGTGTAGAGAGGAATACCCAACCACTGAGCCACGTGCACAGGGTGACGTTGCTACCATGCCCAGGCAGGCGAGTCATCTACACAGCTTTGCTCTCCTGACCTCCTGAGCACAATCACAGCTGTGTTTAGGTGTGGGAACCTCCAGCCTGGCCCCTCCTCTGACACCAGCACAACCAAGCCAATCTGCACCACCAGGAGTGCCAAGCCCTGGGGGGAACACAAGTGCCACGGTGCCACCAGACGTACTCCATGAGCTGGTCCTTGGCCTTCTCGGTGATGTTACGAGGCTGAGGGTAGTTGGTGACTGTGATGGAGGCGTTGGGGCCTGCCAGGACCCTGAAGATGGCATTGGTGGCCAGCATGAGGGCCGTGGCAGGGGAGTGGTAGGCCTGGTTGTTGAAGAGCGCCGTGACCACCGTGCGGTTCCCGGCTCCTTGGAAGGAGGCGGCGGCGATGTAGCGCTCGTTGAAGGCTCCTCCTTCCTCTGAGGCTCTGGAGATGAGGTATTCCTCCAGGCCACCTGCCAAACACCATGGCTGTTAAGAGCAGGCTCCATCAATAGGAGAGCTAACAGGGCTACCTGTGTATGAGGGGATGGGACGTGGGTGTGAGGAGGAAAGGCTGCAGCCCTGGGGCTGTGCAGCCTGGGGAAGAGAAGCCTGAGCTCAGGGGCACCTCAGCAATGCTGATCAATCCCTAAAGGGTGGGTGTCAGCAGGATGGGGGACACTTTGTTCTGTGGTGCCCAGGGCCAGGACAAGGGGTGATGGACATCAGCTGGGACACAAACAGTTCCCCTGGCACAGGAGGAGAAGCTCCTTTGGTGCTGAGGTGAGGGAGCCCTGGCCCAGGCTGCCCAGGGAGGGTGTGGAGGCTCCTGCTCAGGAGGTTTCCAACCTCACCTGGACACATTCCTGTGCCCCCTGAGCCAGGGGAACCTCCTGCTAAAGCTCTGCAGGGCCCTTCCCACCCTCACCACGCTGGGATTCTATGAACTGGACAAGACCTTGAGCAGCCCCAGTGCTGGTGGCCCATCCTACCCCCAAAGGCAGCCACAAACACAGGGCTACGGGGAACACAGCTCTGCTCAGGTGAGGAGGGCACCTGCCAACTGTGGGACCCTGACACACAGGAGAGGACACAGGGGGATGTGAGTCACCCCCCCCAGGTGCCCTGTGAGGGAAGCCTGAGGCTCTGTGACCCCCTCACCCAACACCTCCAGCGGCGACTGTCGTTGTGCATCCAGCATCTCCACGTACTGCTCCGCCACGCTCTGCGCCAGCCCCGGGCTGCCCAAGGCACTGAAAGGCACAATGGTCTGCCCATAGGGCTCCAGGCTCAGCCTCAGCAGGGAGGAATCCCTGGGGCCTGGGAAAGTCTTGGCCACAACGAGGGCAAAGGCTGTGAAGATCAGAGGCACGAGGAACTGCGCTGCCACCATCTTCCAGTTGCGCCAGCTGTACATGGCTCTCTTCATGAACATGGCGTAGAACTGCTGGCAGCACAGGTAGAACTGGGAGGGGAGAAGGCAGCTCAATGTGAGACCCACCAGCTGCCAAGAGCCAAGTGCAGCTGCTGAGGGGAATGACCCCAGAACCACCTCCCTGTGCCCCGTGGAGCTGCTCTCGAGCCAAGCCTCGAAGGGCAGGGCAGCCCCTGCAGCCCATCCACTTTGGCATCTCAGGTGTCAAAAGCAGCTTCAAACACAGCCTTTACCTTCCTCCACCTCTCAGAAAGGAAGGTGACAACTAGGATTGCTGCTTCAACCACGACCTTTACCTTCCTCCACCTCTCAGAAAGGAAGGTGACAACTAGGATTGCTGCAGCCAGGCTGGGACAATCCCAGCCCAGCCTCTGCAAGCACCTTCTCTGCTTTCTACCACCACAAATGTTTTTCTCCCCTTCTGCCTCTGAGATCTGGCCTTGAGAAGCACAGGGGGATTTATCCCAGGCACACAGGCCAGGAAGGGCTGCCAGGGACCTGAAACACAAGCCTGGGGAGGGAAGATGCTTTTTCTCATGGACCTACTGTTAATAACAAGTGGTGTAGCAATGGCAGGTGAAAACCACTTCAGATCACCTGCAACACCTCCAAGAACATCTCTCTGCTGAGCTCAAGATTAACATGAAGAGAGTGGCAGTGGCCAACCCCAACAAGCCTAAGAAGAATTTGCCCTGAAGATGTGGCTTCTCATTTGCTCTCCCAACACACACAAGGACACCAGCAGCACGGGAAGCTCTGACAACCCTACTCCAGAAGTGCCCTTCACATGCTTCCCTCCCTGCTCCTGCTGCACTGACACCTCCAGCACTCACCCCTGTGTTGAGTTTGATGCTGGAGCAGTCCTCTGTAATGAGTGCCCCACTGTCATCTGTCATGTCTGTCATGCCACTCAGGCTGCTGGAGTCATCCATGGCCCAGTCGTTGGAGCGTCTCTCGTGCTGGTACTGGAGGGCAGGCAGCTGGATGGCTTGGATATCCATACTGGAGTCCACAAGCTTCCCAACCCTGCATCAGGTGGGATGAAAGACACAGCCAGATGGGATCAAGGTGCTCTGAGCCAGGGAGGTTAAATCCAAGAGACAAAACCCAACACGTGCCCCGGAGAGCTGTGAAGGACGTGGCTGCTGTCAACAGGGACTGGTCATCAGCCTGGGGATGTGGGGCTGGAAAGATGCTCAGGGACAAGGGTCTGGGGGAGCTGGTGCCAGCAGGAGCAGGGCAGGGATTGTCCCTTGTGCTGGGCCCTGGGGAGGCTGCAGCTCCAGGGCTGATGATGAGATGCTGAGGCAATGGGGGTGTTGAGGCTGGAGAAGAGGAGGCTGAGGGCAGCCAGCAGCACTCTCTGACACTCCCTGCCAGGAGGCTGCAGGGAGCTGGGGGTCGGGCTCTGCTCCCCAGGCAGCAATGACAGGACAAGAGGCAATGGGCTGCAGCTGCCCCAGGGGAGGCTGAGGCTGGAGCTGAGGCACAACTGTTTCCCTGAGAGGGGTGTGAGCCCCTGTGCCAGGCTGCCCAGGGAGCTGGGGGAGTGCCCAGCCCTGGAGGGATCCCAAAGGCGTGGGGCTGAGGTGCTGAGGGCTGTGGGTCAGTGCTGGGCTGGGCAGGGTGAGGGCAGGGCTGGGACTGCAGCAGCTTTGCCAACCCAAATGATTCTGACTCTGTCACCAGAGGACACCCCACCAGGGCCATCCTCCCTCCTGCCCACCTCAAGAAGACCTCCTCCATGGTGGTGACTGAGGCCCCATAGCTGGCAATGCCCAGCTCCTCCCGCCTCTGCTCCAGCTCTGTGAACAAGGCCTCAAACCTGGAGGGAGAAGCAAGGTGTTAGACTCTGATGCTCATGACAAGGAGTTGAGAACTGCAGCTGACTTGAGTCCTGCAGCAGCTCTGGGGCTACCTGCAGCCCTAAGCACACTACCCTCCCCCAAGAGCAGCTTTTGGGCTCCATCTTCTGCTCAGTCTCACCCCAGGCAGCCTCAGCTATCCATAGATTTGATTCCAGAGCCAAACCAGCCTGCTTCAAGGTGCCACCCTCCACACTGCAGCTGTCAGCAGCTTCCAGCAGCCAGGGCTGTGCCATGCAGTGGCTGCATGGGCAGTGCCACGGGGGGCATGAGGGCATGGGCAGTAATGCACCAGCAGTGAAAGGAGGCACCTGATCTTTCAAGCCCAGGGCTGACACAGGGAGCAGCTCCCCTTTCCAGCAAGCCTGTGACAACAGTGTGTGCCCCAGTGCCTGCAGATGAAGGAGGCCACTCGAGCAGGGGATGGTTACCTGTGGGTGCTCTCCTTGGGCAGGATGAAGGACAGCTCTGCCCCAGCATTACTCTCCATGGTGGCGTTGGGCACGTACTGACAGATGAGGCGGGAGATCTCCCCCAGGTTACAGTAGGGCTCCTTCACCATCACCATGTGATATCCTGCCCCTGGGCACAGACACAAGAGGAGGGAGAGGAAGGTAAATCACAACCAGCTTGGCCCTTGGGTGCTGGAGCAGGGAGGGATGCTAAGGCAACACAGGGCACTCATGGCTTTGCCTGGGCTATGGACACGATGCAGCAGTAAGTGTTATAGGAGGGTGCAGTGAGGTGAGGGTTGGTCTCTGCTCCCCAGTCAGGACTGACAGGACAAGGGCTGATGGGATGAAGCTGGAGCACAAACAGCTCCATTTAAAGACAAGAAAGAACTGTTTTACTGTGAGGTGAGGGAGCCCTGGCCCAGGCTGCACAGGGAGGGTGTGGAGACTCCATCCTTGGAGGTCTTTAAGACCCACCTGGACACGTTCCTGTGTGACCTGATCTAGGTGGGAGCAGCTTCTGCAGGGGGGTTGGACTGGATGAGCTCTAAATGTCCCTTCCAACTCCTGCCAATCTATGATTCTATGATGATTCTATGACAAGAGGCAATGGGCTGCAGCTGCCCCAGGGGAGGCTGAGGCTGGAGCTGAGGCACAACTGTTTCCCTGAGAGGGGTGTGAGCCCCTGTGCCAGGCTGCCCAGGGAGCTGGGGGAGTGCCCAGCCCTGGAGGGATCCCAAAGGCGTGGGGCTGAGGTGCTGAGGGCTGTGGGTCAGTGCTGGGCTGGGCAGGGTGAGGGCAGGGCTGGGACTGCAGCAGCTCCAAGGACTTTGCCAACCTAGACGATCCCAAGAAGAAGAGGCACAACAGCACACGAGGGAGCAAACAGCCATCACACAAGGAGCAATGTGTCCCTTTCCCTACCCCATCTCCCCCTTCCTGCTCCTCCCTAGCCCACAGGAGCCAGGGAGCACGGGCTGCCTGCCCCTGCCTCA
Organism: Colius striatus; assembly: GCF_028858725.1. Classification (NCBI taxonomy): domain Eukaryota; kingdom Metazoa; phylum Chordata; class Aves; order Coliiformes; family Coliidae; genus Colius; species Colius striatus. The sequence goes on along the minus strand of NC_084761.1, from coordinate 2,232,875 downwards.
CCGTATTTGCGCTTGAGGAAGAGCGAGGAGCCGCAGCACTGCAGCTCGCCCTTGGCCATGATGGCGATGCGATCCCCCAGCAGGTCGGCCTCGTCCATGAAGTGTGTGGTGAGCAGGATGGTGCGGTGGCTCCTCTGCTGCTGCAGCAGGTCCCACGTGGCCCTGCGAGAAGCTGGGTCCATCCCTGATGTTGGCTCGTCCAGCATCACCACCTGCACCAGGGAGAGGGCTGCTGGGCTAAAAGGGTTGGCAGGGGCATGGTAAGGGAGGAGGGGGCAGCTCCAGGGCTCGGCTTTGACCTCACAATATCTATGTGATGGTCTCACTTGGGGTTATCAGGATGTCTGTAGTGGGCAGTGCCAGGACACTTGAGTGCTGATGATGAGTTGCTGAGGTGCCCCTGAGCTCAGGCTTCTCTGCTCAAGGGAGGTTGTGCTGCCCCTCTGCTCTGCCCTGCTGAGGCCTCAGCTGGAGTCCTGGGGCCAGTTCTGGGCTCCCCAGCTCCAGAGAGACAGGGAACTGCTGCAGAGAGGCCAGTGCAGGGACACCAAGGTGCTGAGGGGATGGAACATGTGTGTGAGGAGGAAAGGCTGCAGCCCTGGGGCTGTTCAGCCTGGAGAAGAGAAGCCTGAGCTCAGGGGCACCTCAGCACCACTCACAAGTACCTAAAGGCTGGGTGTCAGCAGCATGGGGGACACTTTGTTCTGTGGTGCCCAGGGACAGGACAAGGGGTGATGGACATCAGCTGGGACACAAACAGTTCCCCTGGCACAGGAGGAGAAGCTCCTTTGGTGCTGAGGTGAGGGAGCCCTGGCCCAGGCTGCCCAGGGAGGGTGTGGAGGCTCCTTCTCAGGAGGTTTCCAACCCCAGCTGGACACGTTCCTGTGCCCCTGAGCCAGGGGAAGCTGCTGGAGCAGGGGCTGGGGCTGGAGCAGCTCTGCAGGGCCCTTCCAGCCCTCATCACTCTGGGTTTCTACAGGCAGCTACCAGGCAGCAGAGCTGTGCTGCAGCCTCAGGACACTGCCCTCTGAGCTCTCCCCCTTTGTGGGGTGACCCTGTCCCCACTCTTTACCTCCCAGTGGCTCACCACAGGGTGAGGAACAACTTCAGAAGCAACAGAAGGAGCAATGTTGGCCCCAGGGAGGAATGCTGGAGGTGAGGTGCTTGCCTTGGAGTCCCCAATGAGGGCGATGCCGATGGAGAGCTTGCGCTTCATGCCGCCCGACAGCGCCCTGCTCAGGGAATGGCGCTTGTCCTCCAGGCTCAGGATCCTCAGGATGTGGTTGATCTCCTCAGGGCACTTGGAGGCTGGGTACCCTTTCAGCTGCCAGACATGGGGAAAGGATGGTTAGGCCTTGTATCAGCAGTGAGGTGGCAGCAGGAGCAGGGCAGGGGTTGTGCCCCTGTGCTGGGCCCTGGGGAGGCTGCAGCTCCAGGGCTGTGTCAGTGCTGGGCCCCTCACTCACTGCCACAGGGACACTGAGGGGCTGGAGCTGGGGAAGGGGCTGGAGCACAACCCCAAATCTCTCAGCCTGTCATATGAGAGAGGCTCCAACTCCCTTGATCATTTCCCTGGCTCTCTGACAGACCCACTTGCTAGATCTCACCACGCCTTCCCAACCTCAGGGTACCTCCTCCTGCCCAGGAGGCCCTGCAGTGCTCCCCCCACGTGCTGTGCTCACCCCTGCATAGAAGTGGAGATGCTCCTCCACTGTCATGTTGTCGAAGAGCACGTCGTGCTGGGGACACAGCCCCAGGCTGCGCCGGATGAGGCCCATGTCCTGCGAGATCTCGTAGCCGTTGATGTAGGCTTGTCCACTTGATGGAGAGTGCAGGCCTGGGGAGAGGCACATGCAGAGCCCCAGGGGGCAAAGAGACAAGGGAAAGGTGGGGGATCCATCCAGCAGCCCCCTCACAAACAGTCCACCTCAGAGCAAGCCTGTCCTGCTGGAGCTGGGCCACGGCAGCTCTCAGAGAAGGGCAAGGAAGAAGCAAAGGCGGTTCTCAGCCTGGCACAGCTCCAGGCAAGGACAGGGCAGAGCTCCAGGGAAGGTCTCGTGAGTCCCCTGGGCTGGCAGCAGCAGCACAGAGTGACAGAGAACAGAAGGGAAAGGACCATCAAAGGTCACTGTGTTTACCACACCAGAATAGGCTGCCCCAAGCTCAGCGGCTCAATGACACAGACCAGTTACTGGCCTGTGCTCTCTCTGCCTTATCATGACAAAACCAGTGGCCTCTCTCTCTTCTCAGGGCTCTCCAACACAAAGACTGGCTTTTCTCCCACCAGCTGATCCCATTCTCATGCAGGGCTGAGCAGGGACCCCCACACTCCCTCCATCTCCCCAGGCAGTGACGTGCATTTCGCTACCCCAGCATCCCTGACCCACAGCTCAGTGAACCAAAGGTGCTCCAAGGAAGAGCAAAAACCCCTCCCCAACCTGAAAGATGTGCTTCAGCTCCTCTTTGCAAGTCAAACCACCAGCCTTTCTCTGCCATGTCCCAGCCCCACAGCAGGATGAGGCTCTTACCTGTGAGCATGGACAGGGTGGTGGTCTTCCCAGCGCCGTTGTGTCCCAACAGGACGGTGATCTGGCCTTCATACATGTTCACTGTTAGGTCCTTGACTGCCTCTTTCATCTTGTTTCCCACTTTGAAGACCTGTGGAGATCACATGAAGGAGCTGAGAGAAGTGCTGTCAGATCTGCCCCCCACACTCTCACCCAGCAGCCAGAGCCTGTGATGCTCACCAATGCTGGCATTACACAGCAGGCCTAAAGTGACACTCAGATGTCAACAGGCTAAATACAAATGTCCCTGACACCTCAGCCCACCACAAAGTTCAGAGAGCTCTGGGGAAGAGCCTCACCTGCCTTACATCAGCCAAGCAACACAGCCCTAAGCAGAGAGGGCAGTGAACTGATCAGGGGAGCTGCTTGAAGGCAAACCAGTGGTGTGTCTGTGCTGGGCTGGGCAGTGGGTACCTTGGAAAGGTGCTTTATTTTGATTCCTGACACGAGGTCAGCAGGTTCCTCCTCGATGTACTGGCTCTTCAGAGCTTTCTCAGGGTCCTCTTCCTCCTCTTTCTCTTTCCCCACGACAGTCCTGGGCCTCCCACACCAGTATGAAGGCTGATGGAAGGAGGCAGAGAGAGAGAAACTCAGGCATAGGCAGGGACCATCTCTTCTCCCCAGCCTTGGTCATCCTCCTCCTCCCACAAAGGTGCCTCCCAGGGATGTCTAAGCCCACTCTCCTGGGCCTGGGGACTGCCCACCAGCACACTTTCAGCAGGCAGGATTGCCTGTGATCACACAGGCAGCTCCTCCCCATCTTCATTCCCATGGAAGAGGGCAACACTCTGATGAGAAGCAACATTCCTTCAGGCAGAAGCTCTCTGCCCAGAAGAGCCCATGCAACATGTGACCATTCCCCCCAGAAGCCCTGACATGCACTAAATGCCAAGGGGCTGTGGTCCAGCTGCTGCAGTTACAGCATTTCTTTGCACCTGTCTCTCTGGGAATGGAAATAAGCATTTGGGACCTTAAATCCCAGTGGAAATAACAATCCAGCAACTCCTGAGTGCAAAACCACCACCCTGCTGTGGCTTTTGGCTGCTCTAGCTGCAAGAGGGAGTGGGATGCTGGAGTGAAACCAGGCTGGGATTAAGGAATTCAGAGGAGAGGAGGAAAAACCTGCTGGTCAAACAAGGGCTACAGCCATAGGATCAAAACTGACTGTGTCACTGTGGCTTAATGAATCCCCAGCAGCCACCTGAGCTGCAGAACCCAGCACAGCCATGGTCACTGAAGGTGCTGCCAAGCACCTGACCTGGCAGAGCAAGGGGAGCTCAGCTGATGGGGTCATCACCCAGCCCTTGGCACTGCCACTCAGGGAGTTTCAAATGGCTGGATCTTGTTGCTCTGCTGCTGCCCAATGTGCTTGGGCACAGAGATTAACACTTATCAGTATCTAAAGGGTGGGTGTCAGGAGGATGTGCCCAGGGACAGGACAAGGGCTGATGGACATCAGCTGGGACACAAACAGTTCCCCTGGCACAGGAGAAGCTGGTTTGGTGCTGAGGTGAGGGAGCCCTGGCCCAGGCTGCCCAGGGAGGGTGTGGAGGCTCCTTCTCAGGAGGTTTCCAACCCCAGCTGGACACGTTCCTGTGCCCCTGAGCCAGGGGAAGCTGCTGGAGCAGGGGCTGGGGCTGCAGCAGCTCTGCAGGGCCCTTCCCACCCCCATCATTCTATGATTCTATGCTTAACACCACCCTGCACACCAAGAAGCATCAGCACAAAGACTTAAAGCCAAGAAGACCTTGACTTTACCAAGGCTGAATCAGCCTTTACTGAGGCCATGCTGCAGGCTCCTTGATTTTGGAGGCCAGATGGTGCCCCACTCATCCATTAGCTTATCCCCCTGCAGAGCACAGCAGTGGGGCCCATCCCCACCCTGGGAGGGGTGTGTTAAGCACTGCTCACCGTCAGGAAGAAGTAGCAGGGCTGAGGCACACCGTACTGCCCTGGGAACACAGCCTCCACGTACCAGGCCACCAGCCCATACAGCACCGAGTCCAGCAGCAGCAGCCCCAGCACTTGGGCTAAGGTGAAGTTGTCATCCACACTGACAGGCTTCATGAGGTCCCTCCACTGAATGCCAGTCCCTGCAACACACACAGGGCACTGCCTACCTCTGCATGCCCAGCAGGACAGCAGCCCCTGGCCTAATTCACTGCTTGGTTAAGGAGGAACATGCACAGAGCTCCACAGTAGATGATGGGGGATAAAGCAGCAGCACAAAGCACATTGACATGGGCTGTGGAGGCTCCTTCTCTGGAGGCATCCCAACCCAGCTGGATGAGTCCCTGTGTGCCCTGCTCTAGATGCTGCTGCTCTGGCAGGGGGGTTGCACTGGCTGAGCTTTGCAGCTCCCCTCCAGTCCTTGTGATGTGTGATCTCAAGGCTTCCCACTCCCCCACACTTCTTCCACCACATCCTCTGCAACTGCCCAAGGAAGAAGCAATCTCTTCTCCCCCTCTATCCCTCCAGCTGCCTTTCTACTACCACCACTCTGCAAAAGCATGGCCTCTGCTGGAACCAGCAGCAAAGAGAGATCTGTTGGGAAGGAGGAAATGCACTGGATTCCCATCCCTTAGAACAGAGCTCATTTGGTGCCTAAAGCAATGATGGCATTTTACACAGCCCAGGCTGCCAGAGCCATGGGTTTGGAAGGGCAGAGCCCTGGTATTGGTAAGATCTGAGGGAAGCAATGAGCAATCAACCCTGCTGCTCTAGTTTAGGATTGTGCTTCTCCCTGACTTCTTTCCACCCTTCAAACCAGCCTCAACCCACCACCAAGAGAGTCTGGCTCCCCTTCCCGAGGGACACGAGGCATTTGCTCACCTTTCCCTTCAAACATGCCTATCAGCTGTGCCCCCATGGCCATGGCCACGTTGGAGATGAGGCAGGATGCCAACTTCTGGCTGTGGGACATGAGGTCGTAGCGGGGTGAGATGAAGAAGTAAGGGATGTAGGAGAAAAAGTAGAGGAAGCCACCGGCAGCAGCTGCGACGTTGGCTGGAGGCACAGAGAAAAGAGGGAGGCAAAACATCAACAACATGCTCATGCCACTGAGCATTTCTCACCAGCTCTGCATCCAGGGAGAGCCAAACCTTCTGCATCAAGTGTGGTTAAGGGGAAGGGGCAGGATGAGGATGTGCCCGTGTCCCACAGGGGCAGTGTCAGTGTCCTGGGGCCAAGGCAGCTTGGCTGGTTTGGGAAGGACCAGCACACACATCCCTTCCCACACACATCAGGGGGAAAATAGAGCCAAAGAAGGGGAAGAAAGGCATTCTCCCACTGCATGCTGAAGCAAGTTGTGTGACAGAGCCCTGTGCAACCTCACAGAACGCTGGAGCTGGCCCTGCTTTGAGCAGGACGGGCTGGTGAGCCCCAGAGCTGCCTCCTAAGCAAAACCAACTACAGATGTTACAGCATGAGGCCTGTGACACTCTCCCCAGCTCTGCAGGGCAGCAATGCAAGGAAGGCAGCCAGGGAGGGACTCACCTCTTGAGAAGAAGGTGCTCACCATGAAGTTGAAGGAGATAGAGGAGATGGAGAAGATGGCAAGGAAGGTGAACACCAGCGTGGGGTCACTGTTGGTGAGCACGGCCCCCTGCTCACTCACCTGCAGAGGAAACATGCTCAGCCCAGAGCTGCTGAAGCTGCCCAAGGCTGCAGGCACGTGTGGGCAGCTGAGATCTGATGTTCCCCATGGGTTAAAGGCAAACTGAGAGAAGAGTGAGGATGCCCAGCCACCCCCAGACCGCTCCAGAGAGAGGAAATTCAGGTTGTCCTCGTGTGATGTGGGGTCTGGCAGGTGGGAGACACCTTGCTCAACACTCAGGCAGTCACCTCCTGCTTCTCATGGTGTGGGTACAAGCAGAGAGGAGAGCTTGAGTTGCTGCCTCCCCTGTGCCTGTGGGGCTCCCACCTCCCAGTCCCCTCCTGGTGTGAAAGGCAGCTGTGGGGTCAGCACTGCCCAGTCACCTCCAGGAAAGACCAACTCTAACCTCTGCCACCTATGTGGAAGAGTCCTGAGACACCAGCACAGTCCAGCCCAGAGCAGAGGAGCTTTGTCATCCCTGTGCCTTGCCAGCACAGAGCTTCTGGCCTGGGGTAGGACACTCACCTTGACACAGAAGAGCACGGTGACAAAAAACACAGACACCAGGAGGAAGAGGAAGAACATGAGGAACCAGGCACTCCAGTGCAACCAGTTGTTGAGGCCCATCATGCGCATGTACTCCTGTGGGGAGGGCACTCTGTCAGCCAGGGCTGCACCCACACCTCCTGGGCACAGCCTGGGGTGAGGTGGGGGCTCGGGTCAGGGGGGTGCTGGTGGCTTTGCCCTACAGCACTGCTGAGCCCCAGGTGCCACCAAAGTGGTCCTGCACAGATGATGTCCCTGGATAGGGGCTGCCACTGCTGCAGGTGAACATCTCCCCAAAGAGCTGAGCAGAGCCCAGCTCAGCAGCTGATGCTGACAGGGCCACCACAGGCACCCAGCAGCAGGGCACCAGGCAGGACAACAAACTGGTGGCACCAAACTGGGAGGAGTGGCTGATTCCCTGGAGACTGAGCTGCCAGTCAGTGAGAGCTGGGCAGGCTGAGAGCTGGGCAGAGGAGCCTCATGAGGGTCACCAAGGGCAAGGACACAGTCCTGCAGCTGAGGAAGAACAACCCCCTGCAGCAGGACAGGCTGGGGGTGAGCTGCTGGAGAGCAGCTCCAGGAGAGGGACCTGGGAGTGCTGGGGGAGAACAAACTGACCATGAGCCAGCAACGTGTCCTCGTGGGCAAGAAGCCAATGGCATCTGGGTGTGTGAAGAAGAGTGTGGGCAGCAGGGGGAGGGAGGTTCTGCTGCCCCTCTGCTCTGCCCTGCTGAGGCCTCAGCTGGAGCCCTGTGGCCAGCTCTGGGCTCCCCAGCTCCAGAGAGACAGGGAACTGCTGCAGAGAGGCCAGTGCAGGGACACCAAGGTGCTGAGGGGATGGAACGTGTGTGTGAGGAGGAAAGGCTGCAGCCCTGGGGCTGTTCAGCCTGGAGAAGAGAAGCCTGAGCTCAGGGGCACCTCAGCAGCACTGACAAGTACCTAAAGGCTGGGTGTCAGCAGCATGGGGGACACTTTGTTCTGTGGTGCCCAGGGACAGGACAAGGGGTGATGGACATCAGCTGGGACACAAACAGTTCCCCTGGCACAGGAGGAGAAACTGGTTTGGTGCTGAGGTGAGGGAGCCCTGGCCCAGGCTGCCCAGGGAGGGTGTGGAGGCTCCTTCTCAGGAGGTTTCCAACCCCAGCTGGACACGTTCCTGTGCCCCCTGAGCCAGGGGAAGCTGCTGGAGCAGGGGCTGGGGCTGGAGCAGCTCTGCAGGGCCCTTCCAGCCCCCACCATGCTGGGATCCTGCGATTCTATGAGCCCTGCACACTCAGCCTCACTGTCACAACCACTGCATCAGCTGAGCTCCAGCCACCTCCACACGACTCAGATGCTTGTGTTTCTACATTCAGAAGACGAAAATGTTGCTTCCCACATGTGAAGTCCTGAATGTGCAAAGCTCCAGAATTTGCCCTCTCTCCAAGCCACCTTCCAGCCCAAGAGAAACATCAGCCCAAGAGCAACACCAGCCCTTCAGCCCAGCAGCCTTGGCCACACAGCCAGGAGAGCTGAGAGTGTCCCGGCAGTGGGATTAGCAACATTCCTCCCTGGGGCTTGCTAATCCACTGCCATCCCCACCTCCTGCCTGCTGGCTCCAAACCCAGTGGGGATTTTGTTCCTTATTTAAAGGCAGCATCCATTGGGAAACCCCTTGGAGGGAGGGGGAGCAGCCTGATGTACCTTCAGCTTCTTCTCTTTCTCGTGCACGACGGCACGGACGATGTTGAGCGAGGTGTAGGTGAAGCTGAGCATGAGGAGCAGGGGCAGCTGGTTCTGGATGGCCAGGAGGAAGAGGTCATTGACATAGGCTGGGTAGGGGAAGCGCTGCACCACCACAGTGATGTTGTCCAGGAGGCTGGCAGAGCTGCTGTTGGCATGGTACTGCATGATGGCCCTGTCCACTGCGTGCTGCACCGCCAGGAAGCCTTCTCTGATGTAGCCTGTGAGGCAAAAATGACACAGGAGAAGAGAGATGGAGGGAGTTTAGGAGGGAGGCATTGGCAAGAGGAGACAAACAGCCTTGGTGGGAGTGAGTGCTTGGGAAGAACAAGAGGTTATAAAAAGAGCTTGTAGGAAATGCTAAAGGAGGCTGCAGGGAGCTGGGGGTCGGGCTCTGCTCCCCAGGCAGCAATGACAGGACAAGAGGCAATGGGCTGCAGCTGCCCCAGGGGAGGCTGAGCTTGGAGCTGAGGCACAACTGTTTCCCTGAGAGGGGTGTCAGCCCCTGTGCCAGGCTGCCCAGGGAGCTGGGGGAGTGCCCAGCCCTGGAGGGATCCCAAAGGCGTGGAGCTGAGGTGCTGAGGGCTGTGGGTCAGTGCTGGGCTGGGCAGGGTGAGGGCAGGGCTGGGACTGCAGCAGCTCCAAGGGCTTTGCCAGCACAAATGATGTTATGATTCTCTGCTCTGAGCAGCCAGGACAAACCAACCCCAAGCAGTGTGTAGAGAGGAATACCCAACCAAGGTATGTGCACAGGGTGATGTTGCTACCAGGCCCAGGCAGGCGAGTCACCTACACAGCTTTGCTCTCCTGACCTCCTGAGCACAGTCACAGCTGTGGCTCTATGATATGCTTCTGCAGACACAGAGGAGCTTGGAAAGGAGTTACATCACAGACATTTAGATCTCTCATAACCATCATGTAAAAGCAGCTGGCAGGAAAACTCAGTTTAACTGAAAGGGGGAGATTCTCCATCACCATTAACCACTGCCAGTGGTGCTGAGCTTGTGTTCAGTCCCTAAACCAAGTGACTACAGGATACTATGCAGGTTTTGATGAGGAAAAAGATATCCCATGTATAGATATATCCCCTAACTCCCAGATTTGGCTGAATGTTTTGTGCAGAAGAGGGTGACAAATGTTTCCTTTTCCCCTGCTTTTAACTTTCAGCCTTTTCTCTGTGGGATTTGTGCCACGTGGCACTCGAATGGAAACCAATTGTGCTTACAAAGCCCCAAAGGAGCCCTTTGAAAGTCACTTAAAACCACCTGGGCAGAGAAGGAAAAGGGAAAGAATACAAGATCATGAACAATGTTTTATAGGAGCTAATTTCCTGAACAAACCCTGCAGGGAGGGAACTGACCTGAGCTGCTGGTCACCTCGTCCTGCCAAACATTGGAACCAGCAGCTGCTGTGCTCTGGGGCTCAGCTTTATTTACACTGTGTGAGCAAAACCTGTTCATCCACTTTCTCAGCCTTTCAACCTTTTCCTTGATGCTAATATTGAATGATGGAGAAACTCAGGGGAAACATCTCCCTTTCCATCCACAGCAAGTCCTAAGCCAGTGCCAGCTCCAGCAAAGTCCCCACAGCCTCTTGCCCTGCCAGTGGTTTGGCACTCCTTAAAAACCCTCTGCTCAAACCACAGGATGGCTCTGTTGACTTCTCAAGTGTTGAGGCAGCACCATAAGTGGTTTGGGACCTGAAATGAGTGTTCCATTACAAATATAAGAGGGGGATAAAAGGGAAGGGGGGGGGATTTAGACACCAATCCACATGAGTCAAATGTGTTATCATCAAATCCCACTCAGCAGAGGCAGCCAGAGGCCAGCAGCACCCAAGAAGCCACAGGAGGGAGTTTAAATATCCTAAATAATAAACATCATCCTATTCCAAAGCATGAACACATCTAAACATTAATTAATGAGCAGATGAAGCTGTTGATTTCACAGCTCAGACACTGGGGGAATCTCTGCCCTGTGCCAAGCTCCTGTCCACAAAATGCCACCCACGTCTTCAGCCATCAAACAGCCCTTGGCAGCTCTTACCTGGTGTTCCCCCATCAGCAAACTTGGCCTCTCGAGGCCCAGGGAGCTGGAAGAGTGGGAAGAGGTAGCTGGTGTGCCAGTCCCGGTCCAGGTTGGGGTTCAGCCCCGTCTGTTCGCTCCGTGGCGCGTTCCTGGGGCTGTACTTGAAACGCAGCTCATAGCTGACCTGCAGGAGTGTGCAAGTGTCACAGGAGGGGAGACGTGTCTGAGGGCAGCAAGGAGCTGCAGAGGGCTCTGGCCAGGCTGGAGCCATGGGCTGAGGGCAGTGGGATGAGGTTGAACAAGGGCAAGGGCTGGAGCCTGCACTTGGGGCTCCCCAAGCCCAGGCAGCTCCAGGCTGGGGCAGAGGGGCTGGAAACTGCCCAGGGGGAAAGGGCCTGGGGGGGTTGGTGCCAGGGGCTGAACAGCAGCCAGCAGCGTGCCCAGGGGGGCAAGAAGCAACGGGCAGCCTGGCTGGGATCAGCACTGGGGTGGCACCAGGAGCAGGGCAGGGGTTGTGCCCCTGTGCTGGGCCCTGGGGAGGCTGCAGCTCCAGGGCTGTGTCAGTGCTGGGCCCCTCACTCACTGCCACAGGGACACTGAGGGGCTGCAGCTGGGGAAGGGGCTGGAGCACAAGGGTGCTGGGGAGGGGCTGAGGGAATGGGGGTGTTGAGCCTGGAGAAGAGGAGGCTGAGGGCAGCCAGCAGCACTCTCTGACACTCCCTGCCAGGAGGCTGCAGGGAGCTGGGGGTCGGGCTCTGCTCCCCAGGCAGCAATGACAGGACAAGAGGCAATGGGCTGCAGCTGCCCCAGGGGAGGCTGAGGCTGGAGCTGAGGCACAACTGTTTCCCTGAGAGGGGTGTCAGCCCCTGTGCCAGGCTGCCCAGGGAGCTGGGGGAGTGCCCAGCCCTGGAGGGATCCCAAAGGCGTGGGGCTGAGGTGCTGAGGGCTGTGGGTCAGTGCTGGGCTGGGCAGGGTGAGGGCAGGGCTGGGACTGCAGCAGCTCCAGGGGCTTTGCCAACACCAATGACTCCATAGTTCTATGTGTTGACCACAGAGGGTGGGAGGGTGCTGTGGCCCTGCCATGTCCTCACCCCCCTCCCCAGCTCTGCTCACCTGGAGGGGCAGTGGGGCCGTGCTCTGCTGGAACTGGTGCTCGAACACGACGGCAGCCAACACGTTGCCCGAGCGGTTGTCTGACTTGACATACTCCTCAAAGTCCCGCTCTGAGGCAAAGCCCTGAGCTGCAGAGAGGGGCAAAAAGACAGAGATCTAGGCACAGAGCACAGCAACTCAACGTGGGCTGATGCTCAGCCATCACCAAAACCATTGCTTTGCTCCAGGCCACGTGGGATGTGCTGCAGCCCCAGCAGGGACCCACGCTGCTGCCAGACACGAGGGGTTTATATGGGCATGCAGACAGTTCCTCCTCCTTTCAGAGCAAACACTGTTATCTTCAGTTGGGAACATGAAGTGACAACATTTTCCAGGCAGCAAGGTTCCCAAGCAAGCTTTTTCTCAGGGAAGTGACAGCTTGAACTAACCGAGGGTAAGATTTAAGTAGCTGGAAACTGCCACACAAGACCCAGACCCTGTGGGGTTAGTGAAACAAAACCAGAACCTTGAAGCTCTGAAAGAAGAGCATGAGCAGAAGCTCATCTTGATTTCTGGGGTGGAAGCTCCATCCCCTGGGCCCTGCTCACCTCTGATGTTGATGGGCAAAGCTCTCTCCACCGCCTGGATGACGCTCCTGACGGCGCTGCTGTTGGAGGGCACGTATGCCAGCTCCCAGGGGTTGCTGGAGTGGCGGCGGTAGAAGAAGCCTGGCAGGTCATCCACAGGCTCAGGGGGGTAGATGGTGGCATTGGGGTGGCTGATGGAGTGCACCCTGTGGCGCAGAGCGATCAGGATGGCGGCGAAGAGCAGCGGGAGGCAGATCTCGATGAGCGTCACCAGGATCTGCCGCTTCTGCAGGGAAGAGGAGATGGCAGCAAAAAGGTGTGAACACTGGAGGTAGATCAAGCCCAGTGGGGAGGTTCAGGCCATGCATGTGGCACAGAGCAGCAGCATTCCTGCATTTCACAAGCCAGGGTTTCTTCCTGAGCCCAGGAGGATGCTGCGCTGGTTCCTGTGTCCTCTGGGACTTTCAAGGCAAGGTCTTCCCTCAACAAACCACCCTGCTTTAGAGGCTGCCTTCCCTGCTGTGCTCATGGGTTTGAGCTTGGTTGCCCTTTCCCCAGGCAGCCCTTTCCCCAGGGCTCTGCCCTGGAGCACTCAGTGCTGCAGCTCCTGTGAGGAGGCCCCGTGCCACTGGCACCAGCCACTGCCCAGAGGATGAAGAGAACAGCTTTGGTCAAAGCACAGCGACCTTGCCCATTGCTCACAGGGCTGGGAGCTACAAATACTGACACTAAAGGAAAGGTGGGGTTCAGCAAGCAGTGGGGAAGTAAAGCAGAGCACAGCCAAGCCACTGCAGACTGTGAAGGTTTGGCTGCTGGAGCTCAGAGTAGGACACGGGCTGTGTCCCAGCTCAGGATGGGAGCTGGGAAAAGCTTTGGCTACAGGTGTTAGTGCCTGGTGAGCTCAGCCTCCACCCCAAGGCTTGTATGCACTAAACATGGGGCTTCACTTGGACAGTGAACTTGGTGAAGGCACTGAGGCAGCCAAGCTGGAGCACAACCCTCCAGTGGCTTCCCTCAGGGCTGCCTCACCTGCAACCACCACCACCAACCCAGCTCAATCCACATGTAAAACTGATTGATTCAGGGGAACTGGGGTGGCAAGGGGAGCAGTGGTCCTGCCCAGGAGCACACACATCCATGGGCCTGCAGTGTGATTCCTCTGATCTCACTGCAGGTGCTGGGACAGGCTGCTGACTGATGGATTTGTGCTTGGAACATCACTGCAAGGGTCGTGCTTGGTTCCACAGAGAGCTGCAGTGAGCACTGGGCTTGCAGGCAGCTGCATCACACAAGTGCAACAGGGATGGGAGAGAGAGTTAGGGCTCTGCAAGGGCACCTCACATCCCAGCACAGGCAGGAGGGCCCAGCAGCCAGGCAGGTCTGGGTAGGAGCAGAGAGGTGAAATCTGGACCTGCAAACTGAGCTGTTCTCACCTGAGCCCAGTCCAAGCCACACCTCAGTCACTGCAGTGACAGCTAATGAGATGTCCCCAGCAGCACAGAGCAGCTCTGGGTGCAGGGATGCTTGGCTGCTCACTTGGAACATGTGCCCAGGGCAGCAGCTTTAACCTCTTCTGAGGGTTCTGGCTAAGATGGGCTCTGCAAGACGTGGGGGTTTTTCCACCCTCCCCTCAGCTGAGATGGAAAGAGGAATAACACCACGAAACAGAAGCACCAAGAGGTTTATTCTCATAGCTCTGCTGTGCCAGCAGTTGGGTTTGATCTGATGGTGCAGCCCTGACATCTCTGTACTCTCAGTGCTGTTAAATTCTCTCCCACCCAGCCCCATGACCACTGGCACAGGGGTGCCACAGCCCACTGCAGGGCACAGCCATGAGCTGTGGTGCCCATCCTGTAAGGACCATGCTGGGCTGAGCACAGGCAGGGCATGGCAGGGCCCTGTAGCTGTCACAGTGCCTCACCTGCCCCCTTCATAGAACCACAGAAGCATTTGGGTTGGAAAAGCCCTGGAAGCTGCTGCAGTGCCAGCCCTGCCCTCACCCTGCCCAGCCCAGCACTGACCCACAGCCCTCAGCACCTCAGCCCCACGCCTTTGGGATCCCTCCAGGGCTGGGCACTGCCCCAGCTCCCTGGGCAGCCTGGCACAGGGGCTCACACCCCTCTCAGGGAAACAGTTGTGCCTCAGCTCCAGCCTCAGCCTCCCCTGGGGCAGCTGCAGCCCATTGCCTCTTGTCCTGTCATTGCTGCCTGGGGAGCAGAGCCCGACCCCCAGCTCCCTGCAGCCTCCTGGCAGGGAGTGTCAGAGAGTGCTGCTGCCTGCCCTCAGCCTCCTCTTCTCCAGCCTCAACACCCCCAGGTGCCCAGCACAGGGGACAATCCCTGCCCTGCTCCTGCTGCCACCCCAGTGCTGATCCCAGCCAGGCTGCCCTTTGCTTCTTGCCCCCCTGGGCACGCTGCTGGCTGCTGTTCAGCCCCTGGCACCAACCCCCCCAGGCCCTTTCCCCGGGCAGTTTCCAGCCCCTCTGCCCCAGCCTGGAGCTGCCTGGGCTTGGGGAGCCCCAAGGGCAGGCTCCAGCCCTTGCCCTTGTTCAACCTCATCCCACTGCCCTCAGCCCAAGGCTCCAGCCTGCCCAGAGCCCTCTGAAGAGCCTTCACTGAAGGTTCTCCTGCCTGCACTGACCAGTGCTGCCACAAAAGCTCCCCCAGCCCTGCAAACACCAAGCCCAGAGCTGTGCTGACCATGGGGTTATACCTCCCATCCCTCTGCAGAGGGGAAAAGGCTTTTATTTTTCAACTGAGAGGGGGGAAAAGCATCATGCTAAGGTGGGCACTGTCTGCAGTGAGGAACCTGAGCACAGAGCAGCCGAGGCCTGGGAATGGAGACAGTCCACCCTGCAGCTGAAATGAGCTGCACAGTTTGTCACAGCCCCAGCTCTCAGCACCCAAAGCCAAACACCCCTCCTTCAGCTTCCCCTGAGAGGAGGAGCTCACCCTGACCCCAGGCAGGGCAGAGGCAGTGCTGCAGGCAGCTCTGGCAGCACAGCAGGAGGAAATAGCTGCGAGCAGATGGGGCAAAGGGAGCCTTTGCAAAGGCCAGGCTCATAAAAGTAAACCTTGCAGGTGTCTGATGGTTTTATAATGCAGCTCTGGCAGAGCAGCTGCCTCCCACTGATTTACTAGGGTATTAACCCTCTCTCAGTCTCCTGGCCTGTCTCCAGAACAGTTGCCTGACTCCTTGAACTGGCAGGCCAGGGCATGCTCACCAGCACAGGCTTTTGCTGACGCAGAAGTCACTTAAGCTGATGTATTGCAGAGGTGATGGGGACACTCACCCCTAATCACCACCTCCACCTGGCCAAAGCTGCCCCAGCTTTCAGCAAGCCATGTGCCCCAGCACCCATCTTCACACAGGGAGTGGAGGATGGTGGCTTGAGAGCTCTGTGTCTCCATCAGGATCATGATTTTCTGGTGGAGACTTAGAAGGAGGGGAGCAAACACTCCAGGCTGTGTTACAGCACAGTAGATCTGAGTCAGCTTCTGGCCTTGCAAAACACACCAAGAGGTGTCCCTGCCACAGAGCACAGCCAGAAAATCAAGCTCTTCCCCTGCAGAGGGGATGGGAGATTGTCCTGCCTGTGTCTGGGCTGTCCAGGAGGGGACTCACAGGGCTGACCATCACACACACCCACCTGGCTCCAAATCAGACCTGCTGCCAGGACCTTTGGTCACAGTTGAGCCCAGTTGCCTGCTCCCTGCCCTGTGCAGACAGACCACACAGCCCTTCCCTCTTCCTTCTGATTATTTTTAAAGCAACATGGTGCTGATCTGCAGAAGGCTAGCTGAAAGCCTAAAGCCATGCTGCAGTGGCCTCTGCTCCCTCCTCTTCTGCTGCTCTCTGTCAGGGCTGGCTCTGGGTCTCAGAGCAGCTGCAGCATCCACCCAGGAGCATCTACACACTGAGGAAAGGCATTGCATCCCCTTGCAGGGGCAGCAGGGGAGATGCTGCTGGTCAGCAGGGCAAGGAGGCCCCCAAATCCCTCATCACTAGCCAGCTGCCATGCAGACAGCTGGGCTGGGAGCACATGACAGTGTTTAATTTCTTTAAAGAACCCCTCAAGTTGCTTCTGAGGGTTGGAGTGAGTAATGGGAGGGGAAAAGAATCCTTGGCCCAGTTGGGTTAAGAAGCATCTTGTGGCAACTCCAGAGGAGGCTGTGCAACAGGAAAGCTGCAGAAACCCACTAACACACAGGAGGGTGTGTGGGTTGTCCTGCCCTGTGAGAATGGGGAGCTGAGCTCACAGCCAGACCACAGAGGGAGGGACTGGCAGTGTGTGCTCAGGGAGACAAGGACAACCAAGCACAGGGCCCTTCCCTTAACTCCCCAGCACACAGAGCAGGACACCACATGCACAACCCTGCAGTTGTCCTCCAGGAGATGCCCTGCTGAAGGTTTGCTGGAGAATCAAGGCCCCAGGCAAGCTCTGATGTACCCACACTTAGTGGTGAGAGAGGCAATCCCCCAAGAGCAGTGCCAGCATACCTGCAGGATATAGTTCTTCCAGAGCAGCAGCCCAAACTGCCTGAGAACAACCATCCTCCCATCAGAGGGGGCCCACTGCTGCTCTGCAGGACCCTGGAAAGAGAGGAGAGAGGCATCAACACAGAGCAGCATTCTGCATCCCTCCCCCTCCTCAGTGACCCAAGGACAGGCCTGAGTTTCCAGCCTGATGTCACACAGCATCTGGCTCAGCCCCAAATGGTGCAGAATAACTGTTGTGCTTCCTCTCCAGGGGTCATTTCTGACCCTTAAGAGCCAGAGCTCGTGATTTCTTGCACAACCCTTTCCCAAGGGTTGGTGTGAGCCAAGCTGCCAGCAAGGGGAGGCCACTGTGTGGAAACCCAGCCTGAGAGGAGCAAGGATCCTTCACCCAGCAGCAAGCAGGGAAAGGTTTCCTTAAGCAGTGGGAGTGCTGGAATAGCAAACAACAGCCTGAGGAAGTCCTGATGGACAGAAGCTGGGACACAAAGGGCTCCAGTGGCACAGGAGGAGAAGATCCTTTGGTGCTGAGGTGAGGGAGCCCTGGCCCAGGCTGCCCAGGGAGGGTGTGGAGGCTCCTTCTCAGGAGGTTTCCAACCCCAGCTGGACACGTTCCTGTGCCCCTGAGCCAGGGGAAGCTGCTGGAGCAGGGGCTGGAGCAGCTCTACATACAGGGCCCTTCCAGCCCCACCATGCTGGGATTGTGTGAAAGCCACCAAACCCCTTGCAACCTGTTATTTTGGGACTAGTGAAGATCTCAAGTTGTGCCTCTTGCAAGGTGCTGGGTTGGGTTTGCACCCTTAGCAGAATGCCCAGCAGAAACCCTCCTTGGAGAGGCAACAGTGAGCAAAGGGCACAGAAGCAGAAGGGAAGGTTGGCAGCTGAGGACAATACATTCACATCCTCCCCTCTGGGGAAGCATCTGTCACCCCTCCAAGTTGGTTTTGTCTCCATTTGCAGTGTTTTTTCCCAGCAAAGCTCTCCCACTAGCAGATGATCTGTGCTTGCAGCAAGTCACCCAAGAGTGGGGCACAGAGAAGCACAGAATTAGAAGCATTTGGGTTGTTAAAGCCCTGGAAGCTGCTGCAGTGCCAGCCCTGCCCTCACCCTGCCCAGCCCAGCACTGACCCACAGCCCTCAGCACCTCAGCCCCACGCCTTTGGTATCCCTCCAGGGCTGGGCACTGCCCCAGCTCCCTGGGCAGCCTGGCACAGGGGCTCACACCCCTCTCAGGGAAACAGTTGTGCCTCAGCTCCAGCCTCAGCCTCCCCTGGGGCAGCTGCAGCCCATTGCCTCTTGTCCTGTCATTGCTGCCTGGGGAGCAGAGCCCGACCCCCAGCTCCCTGCAGCCTCCTGGCAGGGAGTGTCAGAGAGTGCTGCTGGCTGCCCTCAGCCTCCTCTTCTCCAGGCTCAGCACCCCCATTCCCTCAGCCCCTCCCCAGCACCTTTGTGCTCCAGCCCCTTCCCCAGCTCTGCTGCCCAGCTCTGGCCATGTTCCAGCCCCTCAGTGTCTTCCTTGCAGAGAGGGACCCAAAATCAAACACCACATTAAGAAGCAGCAAGGGGACAGGGCAGGTTGGTGACCCAACCCACCCAAATATTGCTCCTGGACTGGTAAATGCACACCATGAGCAGAGCACTGACAGACAGCTGGGAACAACTGAGCTGCAGCCAGAGCAAGCAAAAATCCACCACAGGTCTGCAGACAAAGCAACAACCATCCATCTGCCCAGCCTGCCCTTGGCCACCAGCTCCTTGAGCCCTCCAGCAGCACCCTCCTGGCTCAGCACACATCTTCCCATCCCCAGCCCCAACCCCAAGTGTGTCCCTGAAGCAACAACCCACCACCTCCCTTTTGCCACTCTACACACAGATTCCTGCACCAGCAAGGGACAGCTGTGCTTGAGGAACCAAAAGGCAGAAAGGGCCCAGGAACAGCCTGTCAGACGCTGCAGTGGGCAGCAAACAGGGAAGGGACTGCAAAGGGGGCTTTGCAAAGGCAGCTGCTGCCACACTGCTGCTTAACCACCTTCCAAGCTCACCATGAAGCACCAGTGGGCCTCCAGTCCACATGTGCCCTGGTAGAAATGCCACCCATCTGCCACAGGACCCCTCCAGCAGGTCCCCCAGCCCCATGCTCCCACATACCACACACAGCAGGATCCAACACACCTCCAAAGAACCCCCCTGGGAGCAGGAACCTTCCTCTCTGTGCTTGCCTGAAGGGATTCCACAGCAAATCAAGGGAATCACACACCTTTTGCTTGTTGGAGAGAGGACAAATGCAGTGGGTCAGGCTGGAGAAAGCTGCTGCTCCCAGCAGAGATCCCACCTCCTGCTCAACCCTGGCACAGCCTCAAACAGAAGCTGCTCCCCACACCACCCCTTTCCCCCCCTCTGACCACCCACACGGGGCCTTGGAGCTGCCATCAGGGTGGGTACATGGCTGGGAAAATGTCAAGCAGCTCTTGGGTAACACAAACACTACACACAGTCTCAAAACCTCATTATTGCCAGGAAGGGGTTTTTTTCCCCCAGCTTTTGAGCATTCCAGGAAAAGCTGTGCTGGAGCTTTCACTCACTGGAGTAGGACAGAAGGGGGAAGCTCAGTTACAACAGGGCTACTCTTACAGAGCTGAGAGTGAAAATGGTTTTCCAGGCTCTGGGTATCCACAGAGGTGATATTTTTTCCAAGTCAAAAGGGAAATCTCTCTTTTGGAAGGTGCTGCAAGGACCAGCCCTGAGGTGCCAGTGACCACAGGCTGTTCAAGCAGGGTCTCCATCTATCCCCTGCCTGCAGCTGGGATCACGTGTGGCAGGGAAGGAGAGCTGAGCAAGGCTGGCTGGAGATGCTCAAACATTGCCATGGCCTTTTCTCCTCACACACTGGCTCATCCCCTCTGCACATGCTCTCCTGCCTGACCTCAGAGGTAACACACTGACTTTCCCAGCAAGAGGCACAGACAGAGATCTGGGGGGGAAACAGAGATGGCCACAATCAGCTGCTGGGAGAACAAGCCAGTTCCTCTCCCCCTTGCTGGAAATACCAGGCTCTGTGCACTTGACAGCCCTGGGAGGAAGAGGTTTGCAAATACACAAGTGTGGGCTCACCCTGGCCATCCCCAGGGAGGTCAGTGGGGAAGGAGACCCTCCTGCCTGCCCACAGCCCAGATGGGTGGCAGCCAGACGGGTCCTTGCTGCCTGGCCAGCACCACCAGCCCCTGCCACGCTGCCAGCCTGGACCCTGCCTGCTGCTGCATTTACATGAGGACAGGCTGGGGATAGGCAGAGACGAAGGCCACAGCATCCCACCTCCTGACCCACTTCCACAGCACCAGGAGCCAGCCATCCTCAGCAGAAAGGGCTGGGCCAGCCGAGCAAAGGCCACGGGCTCCGGGGAGCCAGCAGCTATTTTAGAGCACTCGCTGCATTCCTGCTCTTCTGATGTCCTGTTCCCATAGAAACCAGCCCTAGAAATGGCAGATGCTGCCCTTTCTTTTCCTTCTCTTTCCCCTCTGAACATCAAGCTGTGTGTTTGTCCCTCCCCACTTGCAGAGGCCCTGTGTCATCCCTGCGAGACGAGCCGCAGCCCCTGCCGAGGACCCCGTGGTACCCAGGGTGGTGGCATCGCTGATGTGGCGGGAGCTGGCAGCACCCAGGTGCTTTGCACGGTGCCAACAGAGTGGGACATGCCTCTTGTGCTGGAAGTTCCAAGCAGGAGCAGCCACGGGCTGGGGAAGGACTGCTGCTCTGGCCAAGGTTCTCAGGAAGAGCGAGCGATTTCCGACGCCTGCGCGGCCAGAGAATCCCGTTTCCTACAACTGGCTTCTGCAAACGCCAGCCAGGGCTGCAGCAGCCGCTGGAGTTGAGCTGCACACAGCTCCCAGGGCTCCTTTCTTCTTTGCCCTCTCGCTCTTCACAGAGCTTCAAGAGTCCCCAGCACAGCCAGACCATGAAAACCTCACCTACCACAGCGGGAGAGGTCGTGCAAACAGCAGTAAAACTTTCTAGGAGGCTACAAACCTGAGAGGGTCGAGGCAGCAGCCTCACAGCCCTGTGCAAAGCATGCAAGCACTCCAGTCAAGTCCACCAAGCCTCTGGTTTTTCCCCAGAGAGGAACTTCAGGCCTCGAGAGATAGAAGTAAAGACAAACATTGAAGCAGGGCTGGGTCTGTTTGCAGAACCAGGGAGGGGGGGGCAGGTTTGGATCTGGCCATGGAGCTGGTGCATGGAAGAGAGGAGGTTGGTGGCCCAGGGAGCCTGGCAGGTGATTGATGTCCCACACCAAGCCCTGACCCTCGGGCTGCAGCAGGAGAGGAGGAAAGCAGATGCTGCATCAGAGCTGGTCATGCCCTCTGCTTGAAAAGCACCCTCTCTGCCTTGTCTGGAGGATTTGCAGTTGCACAGAGCCAAACTCTGCACACTCAGCAGGAGGCTGATGGGGGTTTTCTTGTGAGCCCTCGTATAAACCAACCATCCCCTGCCTCTCAGCCTCCCGGCAACCAACACCCGGGTGAGCTCCGTTCCCTGGAGCCCCGTTTGCCACAGGCCAGCCCATGAGGCGGTGCTTTCCCACGCCTGGACGCCGCAGACCCGACCGCGGCTTATTTCTGCTTAGAGGAAGTGGCTCGTCTCGGCGGCACCTGCCTGGTGAGATGCCCGGTGAGATACCCGGGGTGATATCCGGGGTGATACCCGGTGAGACGCCCAGTGAGATGCCCGGTGAGACGCCCGGTGTGACACCCGGTGTGACACCTGGTGTGATGCCCGGTGAGATGCTCGGGGTGATACCCGGTGTGATGCCCGGTGAGATATCCGGGTGATACCCGGTGTGATGCCCGGTGAGATACCCGGTGTGATACCCGGTGTGATGCCCGGGGTGATGCCCCGGGGTGCAGCGGGGGCTCGCTCGCCCACCGCCACCCCTACGAGCCGCTGCCCCTGCCCCGCGGGGCCGTGGGCAGCGGTGACACCGGGCCACGGGCAGCTCACCGGCCGCGGGCAGCGATGCAAACCCTACGTGCGGCCCCGGCGGGGTCTGGCAGGGGCGCGGCGCTGCCCGCGACGGAGCCGGACACACGGCCGCTTCCTCCTCCCCCTCCTCCTCCTCCTCCTCCATCCCGCCTGCGGCCCAGCATCCCCACCGCTCGCAGGCGCGGGGCTGAGCGCCGGGGTCTGCCCCACGCACGGAGCAGCCGCGGGGCCCTGGGCGGAGCCGCGCGAAGGGCCCCGGAGGCTGCCGCAGCCCCGGGCGGGGCCGCCCGCTGCCGAAACGCCGCTGCCCCCTTCCCCGCCGCGCCGGGCCTGGCCACACCGGCCCGACACCCGCGGCCGGCTCCTCGCTCCCGCCCGGCCGGCGCTGCCCTACTCACCCCCGGGCCCGCGGCTCCGGCTGCGGCTGCGGCTCCGGCTCCGTCCCGCGGCCTCGCCCGCCCCGCGCACGCGCCGCACCGCCGGGCGGGACCGGGACGAGCGGGGCCGCGGCTGCGTCATCGCGGCGGGGGCGTGTGGCCGTGTGTCTGTCTGTCCGTGTGTGTGCCACCGTGTCCGTGCATGTGTGCGTGTGTGTGTGACCGTGTGTGCGTGTCACCGTGTGTCAGTGTGTCTGTCTGCGTCCGTGTGTGTGCCACCGTGTCCGTGCGTGTATGCGTGTGCGTGTGACCGTGTGTGCGTGTCACCGTGTGTCTGTGTGTGTCACCATGTGTGTGTGTCACTGTCTCAGAGGGGTTGTGGAGGCTCCTTCCTTGGAGAGCTTCAAGACACACCTGGACATGTTCCTGTGTGACCTGATCTAGGTGACCCTGCTTCTGCAGGGGGTTGGGCTGGATGAGCTCTAAAGGTCCCTTCCAACCCTACCATTCTATGAGTCTATGATATCTGTGTGTGTGTGTGTGTGTATCTCTAGAGGAGTGTGTCACTGTCTGTGCATGTATATCTGCCTGTCACTGTGTGTATGTCACTGTGTGTGTATCTGTCTCTGTGTGTGTCTGTGTGTGTATATCTCCGTGTGTGTCACTGTGTGTGTCTGTGTGTGTATATCTGCCTGTCACTGTGTGTATGTCACTGTGTGTGTCTGTGTGTGTATATCTGTGTATGTCACTGTGTGTGTGTGTGTGTGTATGTCTCTGTGTGTCACTGTGTGTGTATATCTGTGTGTGTGTGTATCTCTAGAGGTGTATGTCACTGTGTGTGCATGTATATCTGCCTGTCACTGTGTGTGTGTCACTGTGTGTGTCTGTGTGTATATGTCTCTGTGTGTCACTCTATGTGTATATCTCTGTGTGTGTGTGTGTATCTCTAGAGGTGTGTGTCACTGTCTGTGTGTGCATGTATATCTGCCTGTCACTGTGTGTATGTCTCTGTGTGTCACTGTGTGTGTATATCTGTGTGTGTGTGTATATCTCTGTCTGTGTCACTGGGTCTGTGTGTGTCTGGGCAGCCTGTTCCAATGTCTGACAACCCTTTCATGCAGCTGTAGAGAGTGAGAAGGTCTCCCCTGAGCCTTCTTTTCTCCAGGCTCAACAGCCCCAGACCCCTCAGCCCTTCCTCACATGAGACATGCTCCAAACCCTTTCCTAGCTTGGTACCCGCCTCTGCATCCTCTCCAGCACCTCCATGTCCTTCTAAAGAGGGGCCCAAAACCAGACACAGTATTGGAGGTGCAGCCTCACCAAAGCCAAGAACAGGGGAATGATCACCTCCCTACTCCTGCTGTGTCCATGGTGCCAGTCCAGGCTGGCAGCACAGCTCTCCAGAGCCCTGCCCTGGTGCTTGGCAGCCACGCCAGCGCCGGCTCTGCGTGCCTGGGCAGCGTGCGTGGGAACGCGGCATTCCGGGGCCACTCCAGCTGCCAAGTGGCACCTTCCAGATAAGGATGAAAGTGCCGGCAGAGGAGGGGGTGAGGGAGGCCAGTGGCAGCAGCCCTGGGCGGCCCTGACACCCTGCCCAGCCCTGGCACCGCTGCAGGCTGCCAAGTTGGCAGGGGAAGGGGCTGGAGGAGCCAGCCCGGCTGCCGATGCTGGGAACACCGAAGGGGGGGAGGTTTGCTGTGGGCCCCTGACAAGAGAAGGAGGAGGAAGAGGAAGGTGGGGAGAGGGGAGGAGGACAAGGACAGCCTGGTTTGTGAACAAGGGGCGTGAGGTTCCCCTTGGGCAGCTGCCTGGTGCTATGGAGTGCCTGGAGGTATCTGGGGTGCCATGGCCTATCCTCTGGTCCTGTCTGTGACTGGGCTGCACTGGGGGATCACAGAATCAGAACCATTTGGGTTGGCAAAGCCCTTGGAGCTGCTGCAGTCCCAGCCCTGCCCTCACCCTGCCCAGCCCAGCACTGACCCACAGCCCTCAGCACCTCAGCCCCATGCCTTTGGGATCCCTCCAGGGCTGGGCACTCCCCCAGCTCCCTGGGCAGCCTGGCACAGGGGCTGACACCCCTCTCAGGGAAACAGTTGTGCCTCAGCTCCAAGCTCAGCCTCCCCTGGGGCAGCTGCAGCCCATTGCCTCTTGTCCTGTCATTGCTGCCTGGGGAGCAGAGCTCACTGCAGCCTCCTTTCATTCAGAGAGTGCTCCTGTCTCCCCTCAGCCTCCTCTTCTCCAGGCTCAGCACCCCATCTGGTGATGTTTGCAGCCAACTGCACAGGCAGCGTGGTCCTGGGGAGGATCTAGGACAGTTGGTGCCCATGGTGACACACTCATCCACACCCCTGCTTGAGCTCAGGTTTGATCCTCCCCAATTAACAGCCGCCTCGCTTCTCCCTGTGACCTTCCCTATTGCCTCATGCTATTCCTCTCTGGGCCTGCCTTTGAAGGAAGCTGAGTGATGAGATCAAAACAAAAGTGTTGCCAAAGAAAGTATTTACAGGCTCCTTGTGGCTCCTGGAACAGAAGACGACAGGAGATGTTGAAACAAGGGGCAACGGCACGGCAGTGACTCAGCTCACACCTGGGATGGGGAGCATGCAGGAGATGTGGTGCTGGGCTGAGCAGGGATGCAGGAGGCAGGAGAAACCCATGGGAGGCTGCCAGGAAAGGGCAGGAGGGTGTCAGGCAGCTAGGGGCTGCTTGCTTGGGGGATGTCCTCTTGAAAGGAGGAATCAGCCCCTGTGCTGACAGGCCAAGCCTGCCAACCTTGCTCCTGGGATCTGCTGGTGGTTTGTGCCTCCCTGAGGTCACTGCCTCAAGCTGTGCTCTCACCACCTTCCCTTGTTGGCTGTTGTCACCCTTCACCTCCCTGGGAGTTATTCCCAGTGGGCAGCTGCCAGGGCCACCCCACCAGCAGCCGTGGGGATGCCCATCATGCTGCTTCAGACCATCTGCCTGGTTCAGAAACTCCCACCCCTACCCACCCCATCCCTGGGATCAGAGTCAAACCTGCTCTAAAGATGCTGTCTGGGAGCAGGAAACCACTGAATCTGTCCACTGCCTCCCCTTCACCATCCAAACAGCATCTGAAACACAGGGCAGGGTGTCCAAGGTGCAGCAGGGACCACATGCCAGTGAGTCCCCAGTGCAGCCGTGTCTCTGCTTTCCCCACAGCCCTGCTGCTCCAGGGCAGTGCCCAAGCAAGCACTTGGGCTGGGGTCACCACTGTGCCTTTGTGCCACCACCTCTGCATTCCTCCTTGCCCACCTCCTGGGCAAGACACCTCTTAATGCCCAGCAGCACCTCTCCCAGAGCAGCTGGTGGCTTGTGGACAGGCAGTGAGGGCTTCCCTGGACACACCGTTCCACGAGCTGCTGGGGCAGGGACAAACCCATCAGCTTCTGCTGAGAGCATGTCCTGGTTTCTTCTCACTCAACACAACTGCAGTGCTGCATGGTGCAATCTGGGACTGGCATTTTTTACTCTTGAGTGCCACCGCCTGGGAGTGAAACACCAGGGTGATGGTTCCCACCAGTGGGGGGAGTGAATCCAGCACCTTCTGCTTCCCCAGACTCACCAGAAGAGCCCTGCTCCTGCCCATCTCTTTTCCCCTGTGGGTGTATTCATAGAATCACAGAATCCCAGCATAGTGGGGGCTGGAAGGGCCCTGCAGAGCTGCTGCAGCCCCAGCCCCTGCTCAGGCAGCTTCCCCTGGCTCAGGGGGCACAGGAACGTGTCCAGCTGGGGTTGGAAACCTCCTGAGAAGGAGCCTCCACACCCTCCCTGGGCAGCCTGGGCCAGGGCTCCCTCACCTCAGCACCAAAGGAGCTTCTCCTCCTGTG
The DNA here is from genome assembly GCF_028858725.1 of Colius striatus. NCBI lineage: Eukaryota > Metazoa > Chordata > Aves > Coliiformes > Coliidae > Colius > Colius striatus. The sequence goes on along the minus strand of NC_084761.1, from coordinate 2,207,043 downwards.
CCAGGGGAACTGTTTGTGTCCCAGCTGATGTCCATCACCCCTTGTCCTGGCCCTGGGCACCACAGAACAAAGTGTCCCCCCATCCTGCTGACACCCAGCCTTTAGGTACTTGTCAGTGCTGCTGAGGTGCCCCTGAGCTCAGGCTTCTCTTCTCCAGGCTGAGCAGCCCCAAGGCTGCAGCCTTTCCTCCTCACACACATGTTGCATCCCCTCAGTACCTTGGTGTCCCTGCACTGGCCTCTCTCTGGAGTCCCTTGCCTGGCACATCAGCTTGCAGCCCCCCAGCCATGGCTGCCAGGCTGGAGTCTCCCAGCGTGTCCCTCTGCTGTGGCAGCTCTGGGGAGATGTGCAGGGGAGATGGACTCCTCTCACAGTGCTGAGACACAGGAAGGTCTCCATGATCTGGAAAGCTGGCATGGGAGGAACATTTCCAGGCTCCCCCACTGCTCTGCCCAGTCCCTGCCCCCCTTTGAAGTGACATTTCCCTGCCAGAGCTCAGCAGGGAGCTGATGCAGTCTCTGGCCACACCAACCTCTTGCAAAGAGTCCCTGGGGTGTCCCCACTCTGTCCTCACTGGGTGTTACAGAGCTCAGTGTCCTTGCTAGATCCCAGCGCCCTGCCAGCACACAGGAGCCATGGCTGGAATCATCTGCTACCACAGTGCCTGGGTGAGCACACTGCTGCTGTCAGAGAGGTGGTGGATAGAGCCCAGGACATACAGGGACAGACTCTGACTGCACTGTCCAGCTGGTGCCCAAGGGCAGACCTTCACCCCAGAGATGCAGCCAGTGCCCCACACAGCCCCCCTGTGCCAACAGCTGCCAGCTCTCATGGCTGCTGATTGGAACAAGCAGTTTGGAGCCAAGACGCTCTCCCAAAGCCTCTCCCAGGACCGTGGCAACGCTGCACACACTTCAGGATCAAAGAGGTGTGTAAATGCAAAGGAATAGCCTCGTTTCATTAAGAGCAATTGAAGAACTGGCAGCTTTGGGTGCTCTGTTAAGCTCATACATCTCTGCCAGCACGTAAATCCGGTAAGTCACAGGCTTGGGCTGCTGGCAGCTGTGCTGGGAAGCGAGGGGTGAGATGAGGGAAACATAAACGAGCTGGCACCAAGGAGATTCCTGAAGGGAGGAGTTAGGCACCTTTCTGTTTCGATTCCTGAAAGGAGGAGTTAAGGATCTTTCTGTTTCCATCCCAGCTGCCTTCACCTTCATGGACCATCTTCAGCACACAAAGGCTGGAGGGAAACACCTCCAGAGTCACCATCCCTGGAGGGGGTTCAGAGAAGGGTGGATGTTGCACTGAGGGAAATGGGCTCGTGGTTGATAGTGCTGGGACAAAGGTCTCTTAAGGTCTCTGAGGCTGGACTTCAGGTCTCTGAGCTTAAAGGTCTCTTCCAGCTGAAATGATCCTATGATTCCATGATCAGTCATCATGGAGGGCTTTAGCACAAGCTGGTCTTGATTCAAGAACAAGGGAAAGACAAAATACCACACAGCAGCCTTTAAAGGTAAATTCAAACCAATCTGATGAAGAAGGAGCACTTCCCTCGTGGTCAAACCTGTGAGGAGATGCTTTGGTTAACAAATGACTTGCTGTGTGCAGCTGTGTGGGGTGCAGGAGTAACTGGAACTGAGGAGAAGGTTGTGCAGTGCCAGTGAAGGTACAGCAATCTGCCACCTCCAGTGCCAGAGAAAGGTGATTAGAGAGTGCAGTGTCCTGATGAATGTGTCAGGGAGGCCTGTGAGAACACAGACATCCCGTCCTGTTGCTCCTGACGAGGTCCAGATGCTCCAAACAAATCCCCCAGCAACAGGCTGCAGAAAGCAGAGGACCACTGCTGTCACCCTGCAGCAGAGGAGAGAGGAGGAAGGTGATGAGTGGCCACTGTCAACACAGAGATCCTGGATGGGTGGAAGATGGGAGGTTCCAGGACCGAGCTCTGGACCTAGGGGCTGCCAAATGCACTGGATGGGCTTTCTGGGCAGAGTCCTGGGCCTCCAGGACATGGTGGGCACTGGGCAGGGACCTGTCGATGGAAGTGGGGAGACTGTCACAACAGCAGTGGGGAGCCAGCTGTGAGCACAGAAAGGAATTAGCATCCAGCAGCTCCTGACCAGTTCCCTGTCCTGGGAAACTCCTTCCCTGGGCCTTGGCTTTGCACCTTGTGAGGTGACAGACCCATCTTTCCCTTCTGTCCACCTGATGCCATGGGAATACTGCTCACTTACATTTATAAAGTCTGAAGTATGAATTTAGGGTCCATTTTTGTTTCCCAAATCATCTCTTCAGAGTCTAAAGTGTGATGGGAACATGACTTTTTGTTCACTAGAAACAGGAAAGAATATATTGTAAATAGTTAACCAAGGGCTAGCAACCTTGTGATAGTTTACGAAGTTGAGAAACCGCAAAAGATAACTAATCAACTACAAGTTGTTCCGAGTTTCAGACTTAAGCAAAGGACACCAAGGAAGACTACTGGGGCCTTCATCAACGATCAGCCGGAGGCAGAAAACGACCCCTAGCAACTGGGTGGACATGCGCGGAAGGACGCTAGAGGGGTGACGTGGAGGAGAGTATAAAAGGAGGAACAGAACGACTCTCGTTGCGCAGTTGGTGGAGCGGTGACTCCCCCTGTCGCCCAGCGCTGTGCTTTGCTTTTTCTTTTCTGTGTTAATAAATTGGTTTTAATTGGCTTAAATGGCCCATTGTGCTCATTTATAACAGCTTGGTGCCGTGACTCGGATCGGAGGCCGTAGGGGAGGATTCTCAGTCACTAGGGGGGGCGCCCCACCAATTTGGTGGCCCCGGTGCTTGAAATCCACCCTCGACCCCGACCGACGAACCCCAAAAAAAAAAAAGAAAAGAGAAAGCAAAGGGGATCCCGGAGTGCAATTAAGGCACTCCGGAAGAATTAAGGGCCCGGGGAACCCCCTTAAAAGTTTTGTGCACAAAGTCCGGACGAAGACGCGGGACGACGGTCCAGGGCGCGTGAGTAATACGGGATCCGTCCGGGCGGGGGTTGGGATCCCGGAGTGCGACTGTGTGATGTGCATGAGAGGAGAGCTGGCAGCCAGACTCTCCAAGTGAGTGCGGACCCTCAGTAGTGCGGTTCCCACAGACCCGCGAGGGCTTGGGCCACGAACCAGGGGAAGCGAAAGGAATTGTGTGAAAGAAGGCACTCCGGAAGAATAAGACAGGGGAAGGGCAAGCCCCTGTGGGATCCCGGAGCGCGGAAAGAAAGCACTCCGGAAGAATGGGACAGGGGAAGAGTAAGCCCCCTGCCGAGGTAAAACTCCCTCCAGTACCTAGGGAAAGCCCTTTAGGGTTTGTGTTAGAAAACTGGCGACATTTTCCAGGCACGCAGGACAAGGATAAGGCCAAAATGATTCAATATTGCGTTGAAGTATGGGGAGGGAAGGAAATTTCTAAAAGGGTGTCTTGGCCTATATTCGGTTCCTCAGAACTTTGGGTAAGACAAGCCTTAAATATTTGGGTGAATAGCAAAATACCCCCCTGTACCCAAGAAGAGAGTCATTACGCTAGGGTGTGGGTGGAGAGACCGGAGGTATTTCTGTTTAAGCTCTCCGAAATACCAAAAGGGAATAAGAGTAAGAAAAAGGGAAGTAAACCAGATGACGCTTTAGTGGCACCTCCACCCTATGTACCCCCACCCCAAGTACAGGCAGCAGTGGCTCCTCCGAGCGCACCAACAGAGACAGACTCGGATTCGGATGAACCCGAATATACAGGACCGGTAACCCGAAGCCGGACCAGGAAGGGTTTATATCCCTTAAGAGAGATGCCTATGGGGGGACCCCAACCTGGCATAGGGTTTATATCGGTGCCTCTAAGTTCGGGGGATGTTAGGGATTTTAAGAAAGAAATGGGATCCCTTTTGGAAGATCCACTTGGAGTAGCCGAGCGGGTAGATCAATTTTTGGGACCCAGCATGTATACTTGGGAAGAACTGCAATCTATATTGAACATCTTATTTACAGCAGAAGAGAAAAATATGATCAGAAGGGAAGGAATGCGCATCTGGGATACGCAGCACGCGCAAGGGCCGGCAGCAGATACAAAATGGCCGTTACAAAACCCTAATTGGGACCATCAGAATCCGGCCCATAGAGTGCATATGCAAGATCTCAGAACAATAATTGTGCAAGGGATCAGGGAGTCTGTTCCAAGGGGACAGAATATTAACAAAGCTTTTAACGAAAGACAAAAAAAAGATGAGACCCCCACTGAATGGCTGGAGAGACTAAGAAAGAACTTTCAGTTGTATTCAGGAATGGATCCGGATGGACAAATGGGACAGGCAGTACTGAAAGTACACTTTGTTTCCAAATCCTGGGAAGACATTAGAAAGAAAATACAAAAATTAGAGGATTGGCAAGATAGGGAGCTAGATGAATTGCTAAGAGAGGCCCAAAAGGTATATGTGAGAAGGGAGGAAGAGCGAGATAAGAAACAAGCCCGAATAATGGTGGCTGCAATGCGTGAAAGCCGGGAGATGGATAGGAAACCCAAGCAAGACAAAAGGGAATCCAGGTGGAATGGACAAGATAAACAAAACTTGAAGGTGTGTTTTTATTGCGGGAAAAAGGGACACTTTAAGAAGGAATGTCGGATGCGGATCAGGGATGAGAAGGAGTTTAAGGAGGATTAGGGGGGTCAGGGGCTCTACCTTTTGGGGACCCAGAAACATCGAAGAGAGCCCTTGATAAAATTGAAGGTGGGTCCCCAGGGCCAGGATATTACTTTCCTGGTTGACACTGGAGCTGAAAGGTCTACACTCCAGTCATTACCTAAAGGGTGTAAATTATCTAGAGAAACTGCCACAGTAGTGGGAGCAAAAGGAGAACCTTTTGAAGTTAAGATAATAAAAGAGGTAATGGTAGAATCAGACTCCAAAATGGGCATTGGGGACTTTTTATTAGTACCCGAATCAGATTATAACCTATTAGGAAGGGATATGATTGTAGAATTAGGTATTCAAATCACAGTGGTGGAACAGGAAATCCAAATTAAGTTGTGCCCCTTGAGATTGGAAGATGAGGAAAGGATCAACCCTGAAGTATGGTATAATCCTGACAACGCTGGAAGATTAGAAATTACTCCCTTCAAGGTCACTATTAGAAATCCAGAGATGCCAGTAAGAATAAAACAATACCCAATGTCTTTGGAAGGGAGAAAAGGGCTGAAACCAGAAATCGACCGGCTAATCAAACAGGGACTACTGGAACCCTGTATGTCCCCTTATAATACTCCAATTTTACCGGTAAAGAAACCAAACGGGTCTTATCGTTTAGTACATGACTTAAGAGAAATAAACAAGAGAACAATAGCCAGGTTCCCAGTAGTGGCTAATCCCTATACGTTATTGAGTAAACTGAGCCCGGACAATCACTGGTACAGTGTAATCGACTTAAAGGATGCCTTTTGGGCTTGTCCTTTAGATGAAGTGAGTAGAGATTACTTTGCCTTTGAATGGGAAGACCCAGAGACAGGGAGGAAACAACAACTTAGATGGACGGTGTTACCCCAAGGTTTTACAGAATCCCCTAATTTATTTGGGCAGGCTTTGGAACAAATATTGGAGGATTACCAAACTGAACCTGGGATAACCTTGATACAATATGTAGATGACTTATTAATAGCAGGAAAAGATGAAGAAGCAGTAAGAAAAGAAAGTATAAAACTTTTAAATTTTTTGGGACTTAAAGGATTAAAGGTTTCAAGAGCCAAACTACAGTTTGTGGAAGAAGAAGTAAAATATTTAGGGCACTATTTAAAACGAGGTGAGAAAAGAATAGACCCAGAAAGAGTGCAGGCTATTCTATCATTGCCAATACCTAAAAACAAGAGACAAATTAGACAAATTTTGGGTTTAACAGGATATTGTAGACAATGGATTGAGAATTATAGTAGTAAGGCCAGGTTCTTATACCAAAAGCTGACTCAGGATGGGTGGATGAAATGGACTCAGGAGGACACAGAAAAACTGAGGGAACTAACGGAGAGTCTGATGCATGCCCCAGTTTTAAGCCTCCCTGATTTAAAAAGACCTTTTTACTTATTTGTTAATATAGAGGAAGGAATAGTTTTTGGAGTACTAGCCCAAGAATGGGCAGATAAGAGGAAACCTGTAGCGTATCTATCGAAACTTTTGGACCCCGTAAGCAGAGGATGGCCTGCGTGTCTGCAAATGTTAGCTGGGTGCGCGTTATTAGTCGAAGAGGCTAGGAAAATTACCTTTAATAGCAATCTCAAGGTTTATTCTCCCCATAATATCAGGAGCGTTATGCAGCAAAAGGCAGACAAATGGATATCAGACACTAGGCTCCTAAAATATGAGGGAATTTTATTAGAAGCACCAAATTTTACCTTAGAAACAACTGCTATTCAAAATCCAGCTACCTTTTTGTTTGGGAATGTAGAAGAAACACCTTTGACACATAATTGTTTGATAACTATTGAAGAACAAACTAAAATTAGGCCTGACTTAGAAGAAGAAGAATTAGATGAAGGAGAAAAGTTATTTGTAGATGGATCCTCCCGGGTGGTAGAAGGAAAACGTCAATCAGGTTACGCTATCATAAGGGGCACAAACTTACAAGTAGTGGAATCAGGGGCTTTGGATAAGTCCTGGTCAGCACAAGCCTGTGAACTGTATGCCATCCTTCGAGCTTTAAAACTTTTGAAGGGGAAGGAGGGAACGATATATACTGATTCCAAATATGGGTTTGGGGTAGTACACACCTTTGGAAAATTATGGGAAGAACGAGGATTAATTAACTCACAAGGGAAGGGGTTAGTTCACCAGCAATTGATAATTGAAGTATTGCAAGCCCTGAGGGGACCCAAAAGAATAGCAGTAGTACACCTAAAAGGCCATCAAACAGGAACGGACCTCAAAACTAGGGGGAATAATGCAGCAGATCGGGAAGCTAAGCGAGCAGCAGCTAGAGAAATGCTTTTAAGGGAAAACCCGAAGAGGCAGGATAGATTAACGGATGACACGGAATTAGTCTTCACCTCCGAAGAAGAGGACAAGTTAAAGAAATTGGAATTGTCTAAGGACAATGGAAAATGGATAACCCAGGATGGGCGGGAAATATTGCCCAAAGCAGTAGCCCAAAGAATTATGTATAAACTACACCAAGGTACACACTGGGGAGCTCAAGGACTAGCAGATCATTTTGCAACCAAATATATGACTATTGGGTTGCACGACATTGCCAAACACATCACCAAAAGTTGTCCTACCTGTTTACGAGTTAATCGGAGTAACTTGAGGAAATTACCTCCCGGAGGTCGACCCTTAGCTAAAAGACCATTTTCAAGCCTACAAATTGACTTTACAGAATTACCTAAAGTGGGGCGAATAAGATACCTTTTGGTGATGGTGGATCATCTCACACACTATGTGGAAGCATTCCCAACTACGAGAGAGACTGCCCAAACTGTAGTAAAAATTTTGCTTGAAGAAGTAATACCGAGATATGGGGTACCCGAAACCATAGACTCAGATCAAGGCCCGCACTTTACCTCGAAAATAACTCAGGATTTAGCTAATGCGTTGGGAATAAAGTGGGAAAGACATACCCCATATCATCCTCAGAGCTCAGGGCGGGTAGAAAGGATGAATGGAGAAATAAAGAAACAATTAACTAAACTGATGTTAGAAACTAAATTATCATGGGTAAAGTGTATACCACTGGCCCTATTGAACATTAGAACACAACCACGAGCAGATACGGGGTTATCTCCCTTTGAGATGTTATATGGAATGCCTTATAATTTAGAAAAGGTACAAACAAACCCCAATATTAATGACGAAAATTTGAATCGTTATTTAATTATTTTGGCAAAGTATAGGAGAAGTTTATGGGAAAAAGGAATGTGGACCCAAAGACCTCCTTTGGATCTTGTATTACATCAGGTGCAGCCCGGAGATTGGGTGTTAGTCAGAAGTTGGAAGGAAAACCCACTAGTACCGAAGTGGGAAGGGCCCTATTTAACACTGCTCACCACAGACACCGCCATAAGAACAGCCGAGAAAGGGTGGACTCATGCAAGCCGAATAAAGGGGCCAGTAGACCCTTCCAACTTCCCAGAGTGTCCGGCTCCTCAGTGGAAAGTAAAGACACCAACAGACGACCTAAAGCTGGTATTAACTAAGGTTACACCAGGGACGTCCGGACAAAGCTCATAGACTTGGAGGAAGGAAAGACGGTACGATTATAAATCCCTGCCCCTTAAGTAGTGGGAAAGACTGTCACCAGCAAACCAGGAAAGAATCCAGCGAAAGCTATCATTGACTTTGTGTCCCTATTTACCGAGCTTGAATTTTTAACAGCTAACTTTTGCATTTTTGCTAATTATTTAGCTTGCTGAACTTTTGTTATAAAATTGGTACAAGTTAAAACTTGTAAGAAGTTGTGATAAATCCACTGTCAGAAAAAGGGAGGGCCCATACTTACCAACCGTACTGGGAGGGATAGTTTGGGCATAACCTCAATCCGAGGCCTCAAAGCCGGGATTGGGGCCTCTTATTTGAATTTGGCAATACTGTTCTAACCAGCCTCTCGGCCCCCGCGAGGGTCAAGCCGTGGGCGAACCAACAGCTGCAGGTGCAACTCCCTGTGAACTCTCTCAAAGAGCGAGAGGAATGTAAGTTCCATCCCCAAAAGGATCCTTGCTGCCAAGAAGATAATAACCCTCGTAACTAGCAGCAAACTAGTTGACGAGCGAGGCAGAGGGATACTTGGTGAAAGGACGGAACCCCATGGAGCTTACAGGCAATGACCAAAGGGGCGAGAGGATTCGGGTTAGAAGGATGGGAAAATTGGGCAGACTAATTAACCATACCCACACTGGCAGTGGATTTTACTTAACTTTAATGTGGATGTGGATGATATGGTCATTGATCAGGACAGCACTAGGAGACAATGTACCAAGCCATGAACCCTTTAAATGGTCACTTATCAGATGGGAAGATCAACGGGTCATTGCAAAAACTACAACTTCGGGGGCCCCCTCTTTTAGATGTCAGCTGTGTGACATTATCCAGACTCAGCCCTGTAAGAATAAGGTAGGGTTCTATATGTGCCCAGCATCAAATCCAGGGAAGGCATATTGCAACTACCCTGGGGAATTTTTTTTGTGAATATTGGGAATAGGAACAGGAGCAGCTGCCTTAATAAACCAACAAAAAGGTATGATAAACTTAAGAGCCTCAGTAGATGAAGATTCGAGTAGAATCGAAAAGGCGATAGATGGGCTAGTCAAATCAGTAAGGTCCTTATCAGAAGTAGTGCTCCAGAATAGGAGGGGTTTAGATTTATTGTTTTTACAACAAGGAGGGTTGTGTGTAGCCTTACGAGAGGAATGTTGCACATATGCAGATCACACTGGAATAGTGATAGATACCATGGCTGAGCTCAGGAAGCAATTGGAAAAACGTAAAAAGGAAAGGGAAGCACAACAGGGTTGGTATGAATCATGGTTCAACCACTCTCCTTGGCTCACAACGCTTTTGTCCACTATAGCAGGACCTCTAATATTATTTATCTTGATATTAACCTTTGGGCCTTGTATATTTAACAAATTGATAAACATAGTGAAGGGAAGATTGGAGGCTGCTCACCTTATGCTAGTTAGAGCAAGATATGAACCACTAAACAGTGAAAACGCAGAGGACTACTTGGAGCTCAGCAGAAAGGAGCTCACCAGGTTCAGTGAACAAAAAGAGTGAAATAGAAAAAGGGGGGATTGTGATGGGAACATGACTTTTTGTTCACTAGAAACAGGAAAGAATATATTGTAAATAGTTAACCAAGGGCTAGCAACCTTGTGATAGTTTACGAAGTTGAGAAACCGCAAAAGATAACTAATCAACTACAAGTTGTTCCGAGTTTCAGACTTAAGCAAAGGACACCAAGGAAGACTACTGGGGCCTTCATCAACGATCAGCCGGAGGCAGAAAACGACCCCTAGCAACTGGGTGGACATGCGCGGAAGGACGCTAGAGGGGTGACGTGGAGGAGAGTATAAAAGGAGGAACAGAACGACTCTCGTTGCGCAGTTGGTGGAGCGGTGACTCCCCCTGTCGCCCAGCGCTGTGCTTTGCTTTTTCTTTTCTGTGTTAATAAATTGGTTTTAATTGGCTTAAATGGCCCATTGTGCTCATTTATAACATAAAGCATCAATTCTAGGGTACAAAGCCTCATTTTTATAATCCAAATCCTCACTTTAGAGAACAAAACCTCATTGGAGAGCTCAAAGACTCATTCTTAAGCTACAAAGCTACAATTGACTCTGCAAAGCCTCATTTATATGATGTAAACTCTCATTTTCATAGCCTAAATCCTCATTTTTACGTCCAGACTCTCACATTGTTAGCAAACCCTCATTTATGTGGTCCAAAGCCTCCTTGTAAAAGCCCAAAGCTTCGAGGTGCCCAATATGGATTTGTAGGTTCTAAACCATCTTTATATGAAGCAAAGGCTCAGGTTTAGGGTTCTGAGGTCTTTTGAGAGCCCTTGGTGGTGCTGCCCAAGGGTCAGGAGGTGCTCAGGAGCAGCCTTCCCGGGCACTGCATCCTGGCTTCTGGCAGCACTGGGGTGGCAGCAGGAGCAGGGCAGGGATTGTCCCCCTGTGCTGGGCCCTGGGAGGCTGCAGCTCCAGGGCTGTGTTCAGAGCTGGGCCCCTCACTCACTGCCACAGGGACACTGAGGGGCTGGAGCTGGGGAAGGGGCTGGAGCACAAGGGTGCTGTGGAGGGGCTGAGGGAATGGGGGTGTTGAGCCTGGAGAAGAGGAGGCTGAGGGCAGGCAGCAGCACTCTCTGACACTCCCTGCCAGGAGGCTGCAGGGAGCTGGGGGTCGGGCTCTGCTCCCCAGGCAGCAATGACAGGACAAGAGGCAATGGGCTGCAGCTGCCCCAGGGGAGGCTGAGGCTGGAGCTGAGGCACAACTGTTTCCCTGAGAGGGGTGTGAGCCCCTGTGCCAGGCTGCCCAGGGAGCTGGGGCAGTGCCCAGCCCTGGAGGGATCCCAAAGGTGTGGAGCTGAGGTGCTGAGGGCTGTGGGTCAGTGCTGGGCTGGGCAGGGTGAGGGCAGGGCTGGGACTGCAGCAGCTCCAGGGGCTTTAACAACCCAAATTATTCAGTGATTTGGTCTGGAGAGACTTCTCGGTGCCGACTCTACCCCGCGGCTCCCCGGCCCCGGCCCGCCCCCGTCCCTCAGGGCCTCACAGCCCCGTCCCGCCCCGCTCATGGCGGCCGGGCTGCGCGCGCCGAGGGGGCGGCGCTTGGCGCCTTGGGGCCGGGCCGGCGGCGGGTCGGGTGCCGGGGCCATGTCGGGCCGCGGACGGAGGGGCCGGGGGCGGCGGGGAGCGGGAGCGGAGCCGCTGGGGCTCGGGGAGGCCTGCGCTGAGCCCAGGTGGGAGCGCGGGGGTCGGCGGGGCCGGGGAAGAGGCGCCGCGGGCGGGCGGGCGCTGACGGCTGTCCCCGCTGTGCCCGCAGGCTGAGCCGGTTCTGCCCGCAGTGCGGCGCCGCCGTGGAGCCCGCCTTCCGCTTCTGCCCGGCCTGCGGCGGGAGGCTGCCGCCGGACCAGGAGACGGAGCGGACGGCGCCGGCCTCGCCGCGGCAGCGGGCTCCGAGCCCCGCGGTCACCCCGCAGGCCTCCCCGGTGCAGCGCTCCGCGGCGGCGAAGCCCGGCCAGCGCTCGCCCCGCAAGGCGCGGCGCGGCCCGGTGCCGCTGCCGGCCGAGTCGGTGCTGACGGACCAGGGCGGCAGGCAGTGGAGGCTGGTTCGCCTCCTGGAGCAGGGCCACGACGGGCTCATGTACGAAGGTGCTGTTGGGGGCCCGGCCGTTCCCGGGAGGCCGCGGGGGGCTGCGGGCAGGGCCGGGGTGAGGGCGGCGGTGCTCGGCTGGGCCGCGGGCCCTTAGCGACGCTGCCCACGCGGCTGTCGGCACTGCCCTGGGGTGCAGCGGGGGCTGAGCCGCCCCGGTACTCGAAACACGAGTCGTTAGGGACCCTGCTGCCTCTTCCTGGCTTTTACAGTCAAGACCTAAACGCTGCCGGCACTGTTCAGGGGCTCCAGGTCGTGTCAGTATCGACCAAATGTCACTTGCGGATTCTCTGCTTGTTTTGGAGGCCAAAACCCCAGCTAAACCGCCTGGGCAGCTTCTGAGCTGTTCAGTGTCTGCTGGTCTTGTCTCTGTGGACTTCCAAAGGGAAGGTTTCCATCTGTCTGCTGTTAACTGGGAGGCTGCTCGGTGTTTGAGTGGCTGTTGCAGGGTCACCCCATGAGCAAACACTGCCTGGCATATGGCTTTGGTTCCTGTTTAATTCCTCGTGCTGTTACCTAGCAGAGTCTGGGCAGGCACCTGGAACTGAAGGAAACTGAAGTTGTTGATAGTGCTTCCACAGAAACACCTCCTGGGTGATGAGCATCAGGTAACTTGTGCATAGCACTCAGGCTACGAGCAGAAGAGGAACTAACCCCAAGGCCAAGTAATGGGTGCAAATCCTCTTGGAGAAGGAAAAGCCAGTTGCACAGGCTGTTATTAATGACTCAGCTGACACTGCAAGTACCTCTTTTCCATGCTCCTGTAACCACATCTGTTCCATCCTTCCACAGCACAGGCAGCATCTGGAACCTGTCCTCCAAAGCAAAGATACTCCCTCAAACTTGTGAGTTGTGATCTGTTTGGGTAAGGAACAGTGAAGAGTTTACTGTGTCCAGGGCCTGACCCATTTGGCCTGCGTGGCTAAGAGTGTCCATGGAGTTCTGAGAAAGCAGCCACAGAGCTCAGGAGGTGGATGTAACCTCCTGAGAGTGTCAGTTGAAGTTGGCTCTTCCACTAAAGATGTGAAGAGATAGGAGGACGAAAGAAATGGAAAAGCTTTCATCCTAGATTTCCTCTTTGATCTGCCTGACTCAGTGATCTCCAGAATGAAATGGAGTGGTCTGAGCTGGAGATGTCGATTCATTAGTGTCAGACCTACCTTGTTTTTTTCCCCTGGGGAATGGGAGAGGTCAGAATGTGGTGGCTGTGCTGGGGCAGTGTACTGAACCCACACTGTAAGGCTAAAGCATGTCTTACAACCAGACAGTAACTACAGATGGAGTTCTGAGGCAGCTTTCTAGGCACTTGCCCATAAGCTTGGTTCTCCAGAAGCAAATTTCCAGTGGCAGCTGTTCTGCAATGCAAATTCAGTTGGTTTCAGTAACTCACAAGCCAGGGTGGACAGTTTTCTTGTCTGCCGTGGCTCTTGGGGGTTGCTTGCCTGTGGGAAAAGACCACTGTTGAATAATGGCTCTGGGGGGGACCTGGTGGTGCCCACACTTGTAAAATCACTCTCCCTTTTATCAGAAGAGACATGTAAGAAGGTGGAGACAGAATAACTGAGGCAGCTCAATGCCAGGAGGTGGGAAACTGTAATGACTTCTGTCCACAACACTCCCAGCTCCTCTGTTCTGCACCTTTGGCTTCTTTTGGAGTTTTGCTTGGTAATCTCCTGGCCCTTGTGCTTGCAGAGGACTGTAGATGACAATGCAGACACAAGAGCATTCTGGCTCCTACATTTGATGGCTCAGATTGGCTCACCAGGCAAGGTGCAGGATGCACATTCCCCTGGAACGTGGTCCTTGGTGTTGTCTGGAGCCTCATGTACCTCTAGTTGCCTTGGCCAAGTGTGGGTAGACCCTTTGGTATCAAACCAGGTGATAAAACTGCATCATGGAATCATCAGATGGTTTGAGTTAGAAGGGATCTTAAAGCTTATCCATTTCCAACCCTCTTGCCATGGGCAGAGATGCCTTCCACTAGACCAGGTTGCTCAAAACCCCATCCATCCTGACCTTGAGCACAGCTCAGGATGGAGCATCTGCATCTGTCCCCTGAGCTGGCAGAATGCTGAATATATACATGTGTCTAGGCAGACACATCTTGACTGCAAAGTCTCTGCATTTCAGGTCACTGAGAGCAGCACCAGTAAAAGCACAGTCATGCTGATTTTAAAAGATGTCAACACACTACCCAGCCACTTCAATGCCACAAATCAACTGACTTATCTCACTCTCTGACAGACAAACTAAACCATTACAGCTCTTTGTGGAGACTTGCCTGTCTGCAGCAGTAACCTCATCTGTGCTGTGGGGAAGAAAGTCACCTCTGGCTCCTTTTGATGTAACTTCAGGGCTAGAGCTGGCTCTAGGTTGCCAGGTGGTCTCCATTGCTTAGCTGTTCCTAACCCACAGGCAGTTGTAAATGACAGTGCTTGCAATCTCCAGCTGGAGGTGGCCACTTAGGTCCATTAAATAATGAACCCAAGGGGCTGAGCTCTCAGCTCTATTGCTGGTATTTGATCTGGGAGGAAAGGGTGGGGAAGTGTTGTTTCCCTTAAGATGAGCAGTGAAAGTCTTGCAGCAATCTTGCTCAGGTTTCCCTTTCCAGCAGGGTGTGTGAAGTAATGCTCCTCCTTCCTGCTCCCTTTAGGATCTCAAAGATGGCAAGATTTACAACGAGCAGAACTTCTTCCAGCGAGCTGCAAAGGCAGCCACAGGTTGGTGGCTCTTAGCAGGGCAAGGGCCAGGCTGCCTGTTAGGATATCTGGCCCCCCTGTCTCTTCAGTTCCCTGAGTCTCTCAGCAGGCTGGACTAGAACAAACTTAATTCACTGCTTGGTTAGTGCCAGGATGCTGAGTTCAGGCAAGAGCCTGCTCTCCTGGGAGGCTCTGTGTACCTCAGGACACTGCAGTATTGGCATTTTGAAGCTTTCTTGCTCTGCCCATGCTTTGTTTTAATCTCATGGGTCCAGCCCTGCAGCCTCACCTGCCTTGGCTCTCTCTCCTTTGTCCCTTCCACAGGTGCTTTACCCACTGTTTACTCCATTGGCCCAAAAGCCTCTGGTCAGCTCTGCTCTTGCTCAGAACGTGGGCAGGAGTGATGAAAGGATTCAGGTCAAACATGCAATTCTGGGAGGACCATAATACCTGCTCCATCCCTCTCTCTCCCCCTCTTGTTATACCCAGCCCTGTGGCTACCACATGCCTTACCCTGCTCTGGCCCTCCCAGCTCCCTTTCTGTCTAGTTGTTGGTCTGCAAGTGCTGTGTGCAGGGAGATGCCAATACCTCAGTGCATGAGGCTGCTGTTTCTGGGACAGAGTTGGTAGGAGAGAGGCTTCCAAGTGTTCAGCAGGACGCAGGGCATCCCTGACTGAGCTCCTCAGCAGCATCTGCTGCACTTTCCTCTTCTCTCCCCTTCTAGTGGAGAAGTGGAAGAAGTGGCACTCGGTGCCGTTGCTGGGAATCCCCAATTGCCTTGGCTTTGGACTGCATGCAGGTAGCTACAGGTGAGGCAACTGCTAAGGCCACAGCTGAGCTCCTTTGCCTGTAACTGCCATCTTCTTGGGCTTTTCCTCTTCTTGCTATCTGCTGTTCCTTTGCTTGTTGGCCCCTGGGCTCCTAACTTTATGCACTGCTCTTGTTAATGGTTTGTCCCCCCTCATTTAGCTCATTTCCTTCACTGTGCTGCTGGTGAAGTCACTGCTTTTGCTGCTTCTGTCCCTCACACCGAGGGACATCTTATTTTAAGCTTACCCAGAGGGGAGACTCAGGCTGTACATCCCCAGTCTGTGATCAGGACATCTCCTTGTCAGATGTTCTGTTAGCAGAAGTTGTTTGCCCAGGTCAGCTTGGAGTTGAAGGAGGGATGTGTGTGTGGGGGGGGGTCTAATCCATATGGATTGCTTGACAAGCGTCTGTTGCTGGGTTTCCAAAGCAGGTGGGTACATGCTAAACCCTTGTCTCTTGTAGGTTTTTGGTGTTCTCTGACTTAGGACGAACCCTCCAGTCTGTCCTGGATGATGGCTTACAGCTGCTGAGGGAGAAGGCAGCCTTTCAGCTTGTAGTCCGGGTGGTATGTAAAGGACCAATGCTTGCCCAGCCACTTTGTAAGGAAAGACTCACAACTTTCTTCAGGATCTTTCAAAGATGTTTTAAAGCTGACCTGGGTGTTGGCTGGGGTCTCTCAGGAGCACCTCTCAAACCTGTGGTCAACTTGAGTAGCATCTTTTGAGCAATATGGCACCTTGAAGGACTTTGGGGTAAGGAGAGTGAGAGAAACCTGAGGCTTGGAAACCAGTCTGGTAGATGTGGTGCTTTTTCATGATCCTCCCCACAGCTGTGGGGAGCTGGGGAGGGTCCAGCTCAGTGATAGCCAGGGTGCTAAAGAGCCTGCATGGTTCTGCTGTGTTCACCTCTTCTGTTTACTCCCAGCTAGACTGCCTGGAGTACATCCATGAAAATGAGTATGTGCATGGAGACATCACAGCTGAGAACATCTACCTGAACCCAGCAGACCTCACCCAGGTAGGGAGCAGGAGCAGAGCTGGGAGAAAACAGCAGTGGAGGTGGGCTTGTGCCATGGGATAGAGCAACACCCAGGCTCCTGCTGCAGGGTATGAGAGCAGTAGAGCCCATGCAGCACTCAGACAGGCCCTGTGGTGCAGGCAGTCACCCCTCAGCTGTGTGTGTGTCTTGCTGTCTCCCAGGTGACCCTGGCAGGCTATTGCTTTGCGTTTCGGTACTGCCCAGGAGGGAAGCACGTGGCTGAGCACGAGGGCAGAAGGACCCCTCATGAAGGCACCGTTGAGTTTATCAGTCTGGACAGCCACAAAGGAGCTGGTGAGTCTCAGTTGCTGGCACAGGCCAGCCAAAGCTCAGGTAGAACTGTGACTGTGCTCTCTGGAGCTGGGGCTCCCTGCTGGCACTGCTGCTTTCCAAGCATTCACGTGCACCTGGAGCCAAGTTCCTGTCTGGGCTGTTTTCTCTTACCTCTCTTGAGGCTGCTGTGTTGAGACTTGCCAACTGCAGCAAGAGGTGCAGGGATGTTCCTGCTCCATCTGGAGCCTCTGCTGCTGCAGGAGTGTGAGGGACAGTAAGCAGGGCCACTTGTGCTGGCTTAGCAGGGATCTGTTTCAAGGCAGACTGGATCCCTGCCCAGAACAGATTGGCAGCAGGCTCTGCTCTGCCCTTGAAGCAATGAGAGCTGGAAAGGCATTTCAGTTAGCTAGTTCTTCTGGTTGGGATGTGACAGCTCTTTCCCAGTGTTTCAGGCCTCCAGAGCCTGAGAGGTGATTCCTCAGCTGTGTGAGGTAGCAGAAGTCTTGATCTCCTAGAGCATGTCTTCATGAGGCTCTTGAATGTCTTTACTTTGCTCTTTATGCCCCTTCACAGGGCTGCCTGTTTTATAGAAGGGGCACCTCAAATAGAGGCTTCTAAGGTTGTGTAGTGAGTGCTGGAGTCTTTACTTGCCTTTGGAGGAGAGGTCTCTTCTGGAATGGCTCCCAAACTCTCTTTTCAGCCGTGGTTCCTCTCTTCCTTCTCACCAGGACCATCGCGCCGGAGCGACTTGGAATCTCTGGGCTACTGTCTTCTGAAATGGCTCTGTGGCTCCTTGCCTTGGTCTGGTGATCTGGACAAAGTAGAAACTGTGATGGAGAAGAAGGAAAAGTAGGAGAAATCATCTATCTACTGTACTGGGCAATGCTCAGCAGAAAGCAGTGAGGGAGGTTTTGTGATTGAAAGCAGTCACAGTACACACCTGGGATGTGGGTAAATCCCACTGCAAAAGGTTGAGCCTGGCCAGAGGGTGTTTGATGAACCCTCATTTCTGCTTCATTCAGAATGTGGCAGCTGCATTTGGCCTTTGGTTTTGGTCCTTATTGACAAAGACAGGCTGTTTGGGTGCCTGCTCCATTGCTTCTCATCTGACAGCACTCTGCACTTGCTTATTCCAGGTACAAAGAGGATGTGAAATGCCTTCTCCAGCTGTGCTTCAGGCAGAAATCCATCCCAGGTATGGGCTTGCTCTCTGGGACAGTGGGACTTGAGGAAGGAGGATTGGCTGTACCTGAAGCCAGAACCTTCTCTGTGCTGGGGTGTCAGTCCAGGATGGCTTCTGCTGGTGCCTGTGCCTTGCATGGGCTTGCTGACAGGCTCCTCCTATGAGCAAATCCCCTTCTTTACAGCAAAGCAAGGAGGGCTGCAATCTATTTTCTGTGGCTATGAGCCTTGCTGAAGAGGCAAGCCCTCTGGTGGCTTTAAAAATGCAGTATTTGGGGGCTGGAGGTCGTTTACTTCCCTGTGCTGCCTGTGAGCATCACATTAGTCATTGAGTTTGCTTTCCCTCTGTGGAGCTGCCCAAGGCAGGTGGAGGAACTGTCAGCAGGGAGCTGGCTGAGACAGCCACTTGGCAGCTTCCTGAGAACAACTGGGCTTGCTGTGGCTGCTCTCTGCAGTGCTGTTCCTTCCTTTGCAGATGCCCTCAAGAGCTACCTGGAGCAAGTGATGGCACTGGAGTATCAGGAGAAGCCAGACTACGAGGCTCTGAGGCAGCTTTTCAAGAAGCCACTGGAAAAGATGAAAGCTTCAGCTTATGACTCTGTGGATGCCAAAATCGTGCCCTAAGTAAGTGCCACCAGTTTGGATCGTGGCAGCACAAAGCTGCTTTGAGCACTGGAGCAGCACAGGGGGGCTGTTCCTGGGCTGTAGCAGGCAGGCGCTTTGGGCAGAGCAGCCTGGCCTCTGGGATCTTTCCAGGTGAGACCTGTGTGCTCCTCCTGCTGTGTGGAGGGAGGAGCACTGGCCCTTCAGCAGTCCCTGGTGAGGCACCTCCAAGATCAGGGTTACAAAGATGCTGAGGAGACTGGAACATCCTTCTGATGAGGAAAGGCTGCTGGCCCTGGGGCTGTTGAGCCTGGAGAAGGCTGAGCTCAGGGGCACCTCAGCAACACAAGCATTTAAAAGATAGAGCTCTGCAGGGCCTTTCCAGCCCCACCATGCTGGGATTCTCTGTGGCTTGATACAGAGACAGATCTTTAGTCCAGGGCTGGATCAGCCAAAGCCACTGGATTAAGCAGCAAGCCCCAGGAACATGGACGTAGCTCATCCTCTAATTCACTCTTCCTGGGAAGGAAGAGAACTGACCAGTGTTCCCATTTTATGCCTTTTCTTTCAGATGATGAAGCTTGCAGAGGGAGAAGAGGGTTCAAAGCTTCCTGCAGTGTGAGGCCCATCCTGCAGACAATTAGTTTTCACCCACCAGTTCTAGAATGGAGAGGTTTTTATACATGTTTTATCCCAATTTTAATGTGAGCCAATGTTGAGTTTTGAGCTGCTGCTGGAACCAGTGGATTTGAAGATGCTCCTCCAGGGCAAATCCTTGTAAGCAAGGGCTAGAGAACTACACTGTAGCTCCTTGGGAGAAGCCTGCCACAGAAAAACTAAGGGAGTTTTTATTCCAGCAGCAGTACCTAGTTTTATAATAAACTTTGTGAACAAGCACCCAAGGCTGCTCTCTGGTTATTGAGCATGTTCAAGGCCTTTCAGCAGGCTCTCTTTAGAAGGGTGATGCTGGTTTGAGCTCATGCTGCATGCAGCTGCACATGATGGGAATGGAAACAGCCCCCAGGCAGGCCTGGCTGGAGCTTAATGGTAAGAACCTGAAGTCAGGGTTTACATCTGAGGCATCCCCAACCCTGCCCTCAGTCTCCAAGGCCTGCCTCAGGGGGAGACCAGTGAGAGAAGTAAGACAGGGAGCCATCTCTATTAAAAAAACACAAACCATTTATAAAAGTCACTACATGGTGTGTATCTGAACTGTTGCCCTCTGCCCCAGTAACTTCCACACAAAGGAAGAGGAGTGGAGTCCAGTTCCAGTGTTCAACTCAGTGATGTCTCCTGGAAGGCTTGTACCTTGGCTATTTCAATACCCACTCCCTGTTTGTAAACACAAGGCTGTTTTCCAGACCTTTCACAGGCTGAAGGAGCTTTAACCCAGGCTTGTGAGGCTGAGGTCAGGCTGGGTGGCTTCTCAACTCCTTATTGAAGCAGCACAGACTTCATTGTTGACAACAGAAAGCATCTGCTGCCCTTGCAGCGAGGAAGGCTTAAATTGAGGCTGTCTGTCCTGCCTGCATTGCTGCCTGCTTCTAGTGTTCAAGTGATGTTCCACATGAGTGGAAAGAGCAAGGAAGATGGTGCAAGACAGGAAGGAGGTGGCAGTTCAAGCCCCCTGGGCCAGCAGAGATCACAGTGTTACTGGGCAGTGGAGCATTAAGGCACAGGAGGAATTTTTTTCAGGCAAGGAAAACATGGCAACTAGAGCCAGGGGCAAATGGGGTTAAACCATCTGAGAGGCAGGTAAAAAAGCTCAGACCTGCAGTGAGCCTTCATTTACCTCTTGATTGTATCCATAAAAACCTTGTATCAGTGCAGCACATGATTTATACACAGAAGAGGGAAGCACCAGCTGAGTGAGACAGTACCTGGCCAGAAAAAGGCAGCACAACCTCAAAAAGGTCTTTCAAGTGGAAGGATTCAAGCATAGTGTTACATCCAGTAACTTGGGAACCACAGTCAGTTCCTTTCTTTGATGGTGCCAGGCCACACAGCAAAGGACAGGACAAGTTATTTTCTATCACCAAAGAGTAACTAGTGAGGTATGACAAAACCCAAACAAGAGAGCTATCAAGTTTCCTATGTGGAGAGAGGAATCATCATTTGCAGAGGATCAGACACAAGGGAGTACTTTAAGAAGGGAGCTGTCAGGGAAGGAAACAGCACAGAAATGAGCTAGAGAAGTACAAGACAGGCAAAGGTGAGGGGAAAGGCTCTTTTTGGAGGTATTGACCATTATTCACTATCTCCCCTGTATGACTACAACAGAAATACTGTTTGCAGGAAGGACAGAGTGTGAAGAGATCAGAGGCTCAGGAAGCCCAAGTTCAGCCTTTCTTCACTGTGTTCTGCCACGTTTTTTCTTTTGACTTGCCTTCTGTCACACTTGCCCTCACTGGGCCTGGCACAGCCTGCCTGTAAACACAAGTGCAGGTCCTGAGGCAGGCATGGCTCCTTGGGCAGGGCTGAGGTAGGTTTCAGAGGTACTCCAAGGCTGCCTTCCACAGATGATGTGGGACTAGCACTGTTGACAGAAGAGTAGCCTGAGCTCCCTTCCAGCTTTGGATTTCTTGGGGTGAGATATGGTGAAAGGCTGGCAGTGGCATCTGGCAGCAGCTTGGCCTCCCTCAGTGGTGGTGCATGTCCAGCCCACTCCAGAGCTAAGGTGTCTTCATCACTGGAGTCCTGGCAGCAGTGCTCTGCAGGATCCATATAGACCACTGTAACATCCAAGATCCCACTGGGAGCTGTCACTGGGGGGTAAGAAAAGAAGGAGGTCAGTTTTGATTTGGGAAACATCAAGCAGGCAGGAAAAAAACCCACAAGCAATGCCATAAACCTTCTGCCTACTTACACATGAGGGGAGGGCACTGAGTTCACCCTCATTTTGAACTTCCCCCCTGCTCCCCTGGGCTGTTTGGGTGGGTAGCAGGAGCTATTCAGGAACTGCAGATGCTGCCCAGAGGCAGCAAAAGAAACAGGTAATACAGTGCTCCTAAGAGTGGGCCTTTACCATGTCACTGTGGTGCAAAATGGTCTCACTTTGACATGCTAAGCAGCTACAAAACCTGCCTCGTGTTCTGGAGCAGGACAGAGAAAGAGAACAGACAGATACACCTCTAAACCAGTTTAACAGTTCTAAGCCCTGGGGAAGGGGGAGTTTTTCCAGCTCAGGCTTTTGTTGCCTGAGAAACAGTTTTAAGCAAAGATGAAAAGACAGTTTTAATTCTCTTGTCTGCTTTTTAGAAGGAGCATAAACCCCCTCACCATCTCCATCTCTCTCGCCTTCACTCTCCTGGTCACCCTCATAACCAGAGCAGGAATCTAAACTCCAGTCTAGGAAGTTATCTAGAAGACTCTCTTCCTGAGTGGATAGCTCTGCCGTAGGTGTAGTCACAAAGCTGCCTCTGTCCTCCTGAATGCTGTCTTCTCTCCTCCTGTAGCAAGAAAATGCAGCAGTCAAACATTGAAAGCCAAGGCTTCCTTTCCAGCTATGTCCTTTCCCTAAGAGGCAGGACAAGGTAATTACAGAACTGATCCTATTTAAAGGTGAAGCCCCAGGATACCACAGAGGAGGAAAAGACCTCAGGATAACCTTGAGACACATTGACAGTGCTGAGTTATACTGGCCTTTTAGTTCTCTTTCCAGAGGGAGAGCTAAGGAAAGTCTGAATTTCCACCACGTTTGTGTGCAGGGGACTAGGCTCTGGCTCCTCCTGTTTCACACCCAGCAACGAACAGAGGTGGCTGTAACTCATCATCTACAACAAACATCAAAGGGACAATAAGAGTTAGACCATGAGACTGATTCCCAGAAGGAATAAACAGCCAGGAGGTGGCTCTTTGTCTTCTTTTCTAGAAGGAACCTATCCCAAGTGAGATCTTCCCCCATGTACTCAACAGAGCAGTTAAAGGTCCCTCCAGCCCAAGTCTAAAACTCACTTGATTTACTCTGCCCTCCAAGAGTTGAAAGTTAGAACCCACTCCCCCTTATCTGAAGTTTACTACCTCCTGCTACACCCTGCTCTGAGGGTGAGACAGCAGCAAGTGAAGACAGAGAGCTCACCCACCTTTTCTTTGCCTATTTCTTCATAACGCTCGTCTTCGAAGCGTTGTTTCACTGCAGTCAAGGACACCTGCCTGTAATCCTTTGGGACATCATCATGGAAACTGGGAAGAAAGGTGAAAACCCTGATCTTAGGATGCATCACAAGCAACCATGTTAACAAAACCTGCCAGCTGAAGCAGTCTCCCCTCTGTCCATCAGCTGTGTGCTAAGGAAGCTGGGGTTTCAGCAGAGCTGCTAAGCAGCTAGCCAGGGCATTTGGTTTCTAAGCATACAAACATCTCATTCCTTCTCTGTTCCTTGAGGTAAAGATGCTTTTTGCCTTGTACCCTTTGAAAAAAGAAACATGAGCCACTTGTGCTACTGGAACTCCTGAAGCTCATCAGTTAAGCCAGTTGCAGTTAAGCTGCTCAGCCTTGAGGAGCATCATCCCATCTGCTGTGAGCCAAGGCCAGTACCAGGTGGGAGAAACAGAGCAGCTGTCCCTGAATGGGCCCCTCAGTCTGAGAGAGGGACAGGGCAGTTTCCCCAAGCCACTTCCTTCCTGGGGAAGGGCTGAAGCTGCATCATATCTGCAAGAGCTGGAATCCAAGTACTCATGTGCCCCCCCAAAAGAGTTCCAAAACCATTACCACTTTTGGTGGAGGCTTAGGACACAGGGTAAGAGGTCTTCAAGAGAGAAACCGGTGCACTCAGACAGCTGGCTGGTCCAGGGGTGTGCTGGAGAGGAGAATAAGTAATACTGTGTCACAAAGCTTGCTGGTTCTGGCATCAGAACTGTCTTTATGGGCTAAAGATCACAATCTTTACAAGCTTATGCCCCTGCATGGATGGTTCCAGTTCACAATGAGCTTCAAGGAGAGGTCTAACTTCGTTTTGCCAGGTAAAACTAAGTATATAAGTCTTCAGTCTCATGTAAACACAAAGCTTGCACAGTGATGCTGACACTCTTCAGCACAACTCTTAAAGAGGTAAAATAGGCTGAACTCAACTCTTCATTTTGCAGTCTTACACCTCTCCCCCTCTTCTCATTTGTGGAACATCTTGCCTAAAGACAAAAGACCACCAAAACAACCCAAAGGCAGACAGGCAAGGCAGACTGCCATCCATGCTGCAGCCCCACTGAAGGGGAGGTTCCTTACCTTGCCTTTGCAGGATCTTGGCCAGCAGCAGTGCTGCAGCAGCCAGCTGAGCTGGGGAATACACACAGAGGCTCGTGTTTAGGAGAGACAGCTCACAAATGAAGCTGTAAAGGTGAAGGGTTCTCCTCTCCAGAGAGACCACGTTTGACAACACTTCCTTGTAGTCCACAATGGTGGGTATCTAGTGCAGAAAGGAGAACAGAGGTTGGACATATAACACAAACACCATGTATTTAGAACAGTTGTTTCCAGGAGATGCTGTTTTCATCACATTAGAGTAGTTTCTTGTTATGTTGGGGGTTTTTTTAGCTCCTACACTGACATTGAAACATTCTCCAGTGAAATAAATGGCTTCTTAAAACTGAAGTTTGGACCTCTACAGAGAGACAGAGGGTTTGTATCTGCCTGCTCTGAAATGTGGCCTCCAGTTGCCCCAGGGGAGGGTGAGGCTGGAGCTGAGGCACAACTGTTTCCCTGAGAGGGGTGTGAGCCCCTGTGCCAGGCTGCCCAGGGAGCTGGGGCAGTGCCCAGCCCTGGAGGGATCCCAAAGGTGTGGGGCTGAGGTGCTGAGGGCTGTGGGTCAGTGCTGGGCAGGGTGAGGGGAGGGCTGGGACTGCAGCAGCTCCAAGGGCTTTGCCAACCAACACGATTCCCTGACTCTATGCAGGGTCTCTACAGTGGATTGAGAACACTGACATAACCCCCCAACACCTTTGATAAGGAGAAGTCCTAATTACAACAACCTGACTTGAAGAGCAGCCCAAGGGGTAAAACAACTCCCCATCTGCTTTCCAAACTCACCCTTATCTTTCCTTCTAGGGCAGAAATGATCTCCCCCATCATCCTGACCAAGTCTTCATACTTGTAGGTGTTGTCTGTGAGCCAAACAGCTTCCCTTATTGTCAAGATCTCTTTGCTGATGAAACTGCAACATGGAACGTTATGAAGTTAGCCTCAAAAGAAAGGGAATTCCTGCCCCTGGGCACTCATGTTTTTGTGGCAGATAAACAACTCTGAGGTGCTTTCCCAGGTACAAATAGGAAAGACTGAATAGCAGCTCTCCATTGATTTCAGCTTTAAGCTGGAACTACCTACTAGAAGCTTCCTCATTTAGGAAACCTCTCCTAGGTTGAAATGGAAGATATTAAGGAAATTAACACAGAATAACAACTTTCTGCCACACCATGCACTTCATCTGAGCAGAGCAGACCAAACTAACATTGCTGCAGTTGTTCCTTACAGGGTCCCTCCAAACCCCACTGTTCTGGGATTCTAACCAGCTCTGCTCAGCAGCCAGGACACCTACCGTGTGCAAATGACCATGCAGGCTATTCCCAGGAGCTGGAGTCGAGCCCGTGGAACAGGTCTCAGCTTCAAATAACGATCCACACATCCCACTGTCATGTGTAGGCACAGGCTAGAGAAGTCTTTCATGGTGGCTACTTCTACCAGCCAATCAATCAGGATGTACCTAGAGAGGAGAGACAGACAATGTGCACATTAGAAGCCGTTCAGGCCAGAGGATTTGCAGCCAGAGGCCTGAAGGGTCAATGGCCTTAAGTTGTGTGTGAAATGGGATTCATCAGGGTTCTGATAATTCCCCAGTGAAGTGTCAGGTATTGCTCTGACTGTACATAACACAAGAGTAAAGTAAAAAAGTCCACCTCCCAACAGACCTCCTTCTAGCTTTGTTTCTCTCTACAGATGTATGAGGGAACTAGGCAATGGCTTCTGCTGTGAAGCCTGACTCCTGGATCTGACTTCTTACCTCATTGTTTCATTCATTCCTTTCTGCACTGAGAAGATACTTTGCTTGCTGATAGGAAGGGAAGTCTGAAAGATCTGAGACACCATTTCACTGGAAGATTTTGCTTCTAATCCTAGTTGGCTTCCATTCCCACAAGCTTTGGCTAAAGCTATCTGTAGCAGAGAGAACACAAAAGAAAGGTGGGGTTCTTTTTTGAACCAAACACAAACTAAGGCAGCACAGGATGGGCCTGCTGAAAACAGAGAGCAAACATTACAGACTATTTGGATGAATAGTTCTTAGTTTGGATTAAACATTGAGCCCAGCCTTTTCTTTAGGAGGCAGGCTGAGCCCAGCCCTCTCTTTGGGGGGCAGGCTTTTAAGTCCATCAACCTTTACTCAGTGTCCCACAGACTTCTAAAAGAAAAGGACCTGCAGGCTGGATGCCCACATGCATATAGAGATCTTACTGAGCAATTTTGGCTCTGCTTCTAAAGAGAGGAGTCTAACCCTACAATGGCAGTATAGAAAAGGACAAAGAAAGACAGTTTTCCTGGGGAAAGTCAGTCTTACCTGTGCTTCCCAGCAGCCCTTTGCTGCATAGTCTCGTAGCTTCCTGAGACTTTGGAGGTATCTGCCAGGATCTGACATCTACAGAGAGGAACAGCAACAGATTGCATAAAACATTACCTGGACATGAAGAACAGAAGGACTGTAGCACTAATACCCTGAGAAAAAGCAGCACTGCCTGTGGGTACATCTATTCTGTCAGCAACCAGTCTGTTTCTCATCATGCTGACATTGCTGGTTTCGAGAGTTTCTTCAGTTCTTGCCCAAGGTCTCACAGGAGATGAGCCATCCCACTTGGGATTCCAACCTGAGAGCTGGGGCAGATCTATGACAACACAGGCAGACTTCCACTCCCATTCCTGGAGTAAGAACTAGCCCAGCAGGGTCTATGCCTTAAGCATTGTTAGTATAAAGGAACTTCTGCTTGCACCTCAGCTAGAACTGCTGATAGACTCATTCACTTTAAACACCAAGGCAGATACCAAAGCTCATTTGAGAGAGTTCTTAGCACTCTCCTTGTTTATGAAGAAGCTAAGCTCTGAAGAACAGCAATTTCCTTCTGTGTACACTCATTGCATCTAACAGAGGTCCAGAAGTGACAGTGAAGTTGGCTTGAGACAAAAAAAAGACAGCCCAAACTTACAGCAGCCTTTCTGTTACTTTCCCAAAGGAGGTAGGAGCTGTTTAGACAACCCTGCTTTGAAGATTCTTCAAGCATTTCAAGGGATTCTTTCCTTTTTTCTTCATCCTAAAAAGAAAAGGCATGATGTTTCCTTTTGCTGTCCAGCCCACTGGATGCCAGATCTCAAGAAGCTACAGAAGAGCTCTGTACTGAAAGCTACAGAGCAGCATCAACCAGCTGCAAGCTCCCTTTAGACTGTGAAGGGTGCCCTCACACCCACTCAGTGCTGCCATTTGAAGATCCAGGCTCAGGAAGCAGTGGCTTTCCTCAGTTAGGCAAAAGCCTTTTGGCTTGCTTGCCACTGAATGCTTTTGAGTGGAAGGCTTCCTCTGAGACTTGAACACACTGCAAGCCCATGATCAAGCCCAAATTAATTTCACTGTGGAATGTATAACAAAGTGAATTGACAATGATCATTTAAACAGCCAGTAAGTGAAACTAATGAGAACAGATTCCTGGGTCATTTCAGGAACAGAAGAGTATTTGGCTGATTTCTTCTTTTTCACATCAAGGTAACCACCATGAGCATCACCAAAATAAGTACCCAAACACATCCAAGCAGAAACACTGCTCACCTCAAAGAGATTCAAGACCTTAGCCAAGCAGTGGAGAATAGATCCTTTCTGAGCCTGAAGAAAGCATTAAGATAAAGCATTGTTAAAGAACACAGAAACACAGAATGCTGGGGGTGGGGAGGGACCTCTAGAGATCACTCAGCCCAAACCCCCTGCTAAAGCAGGTTCAGTTCATTCAGGTTACACAACACAATGAAAAACAACAGCACTTCTTGCTAGCAATTCCAGACTGCAATTTTGTTTGTCTTTCAATCATTCCTCCCCCTTGCTTTCCCCAATCTTCTGTTATCTTTGAGACAGCACCAAATCTCTCAGGAGAGACAGTACAGGCCCCCGGCACTCATGATACAGCGAGTGTAGCTTGGCAATAAATTCATTTCAAAGACTGATGCCCAGGCAGTTAAGCAATAAGAACACAGCAGCACCTTGGGGAAACCAATCTTCCTTCCAAAATAGCTAAATCTTATGTCAAATACTCTGTCAAAAGGTCAGAGCAGAGAGAAACCTTACCTTCTCCAGCTGACACTCTGCTTTCAGACTCTCATAGACCACAGCTTTACAACAGCTTCCACTCAAAGACCAGGGAGGCCGGATGAAAAGCCAGATAAAAGGGGCTGCACACACGTTGAGACGCTCTGCCAGGCTGAAGAAGTGAGAGGCCTTTAATCCATTCACTTCTGCACGACCCTCGTCGGAGATGGACACTGAAAAAGCAGCCAGGAATCACTCAAGAGTTTCTTCACTGGAGTTTAGTCAAGTCAAGACACAATAGGATGCAGTCAGGAAAAGGCTGAACAGTCTTTTCCCTTTAGAGCCTTGGAAATAGTGAAGATGGCAAAAGGAGGGGAAAAAGGTATCTTACTACAATGGGTTTTAGGAACTATTAACCACCCTCAATTAGGGGCAAGGATGGGGGTGTTGTACAAATACCAACACTCAAGGCAGTGTTAGTTCCTATCAGTGCACAAGCATCAGTATGCAAGTCACCTGCCTTGCTGGTACCCTCTACAAAGAGGCTCCTCCTGTCACTGCTCAGGTCACACAAGGGAAGTAGGCAGCTTTGTTCAGAGGTTGGCAAAGGAGAACTTCAAAATGGGAATTCATAAGCTCTGCATTGACTTCCTCTCTAAAAGAGCTGTGAACTGTCTTGTCATTGAGCAGCTAGCAGTTTAGTGGCCAGTGCTAATGCCACACTGATAGGTAAAACTGAAGAGCAAATGAGACCCAGCCACTCACTGCAGGCAGCAAACTGGCCTCCCTGTAAACACTTCCCTGGTACAAAAGCATCACTGTTTGAGATCCAGCACAAAAAGCTTTGTAGGCAGCCAGTGAAAAGTGCCAGCTTTACAGTGAAACAATCAGTCTGATTTGCACTCATCAATTAGCTCATCTACTCTTCCCTCTGTCATGCCATCTCCCCAAAGACCCAGGTCCGGGCTTCTGCACTTACAGCCTTCATTGTACAGGTATGCTATCCCCAGCTTCACAGCAGCTTCAAAGTTCCCCTTTTCAGCAGCCCTGAATGGGAAAACAAAGACACTTGAGGTTGAAAGCAGCAGCTGCTTCCAGGCCCACATCTGCAAACAAGTTACTGGGATGGAGGCTGGGCTGGGAATTTGGCAGTCACTGACCATAAGCAGTGTGTGCTTTCCTTGCCCAAGTTAACCACCAGCTATGCTGAGGCTATTTCTGCAGCAACCCTTTCATGTGCCAACATCCAGGGTGATGACACATCATAGAAACTGTTTCTCATGCCCATACAACATCCCTGATGCCAGAATGCAACAACATGGTTTGGTTCTTGGACCCTCAAAGACAGGAGAAGGGGTAATGGACATATACTGGGACACAAAAAGTTCCCCCTAAACCTAAGGAGAAGCTCCTTTGGTGCTGAGATGAGGGAGCCCTGGCCCAGGCTGCCCAGGGAGGGTGTGGAGGCTCCTTCTCAGGAGGTTTCCAAACCCCTCTGGACACATTCCTGTGCCCCTTGAGCAAGAGGAACCTGCTTTGGCAGGGGCTGGAGGAGCTCTGCAGAGCCCTTCCAACCACCCCATTCTGGGATTCTATGACACTCAAGCCCTTGTGCTCCTCCCTGAGGTGCACACAGTAGCCTTCTTCCCAAAGAGCATAACACATGCATCAAAGAATCGTTTTGCTTCCAATTATTTCTCATCAGGACATTTTAACTGAGGGAGTCCCTTCCAATCAGATGGATAAAGACACTTTCCATCCTTTTTAAGCAGATTTATCACTACCCTCTCAAACCTCACTCAGTTTAATACTGAGATGTACCTATTGTTCAGTAAACTGGTTTGCACAACAAGAGCCAAAGCCATCTCAGACTTGGAAATGTGGTTGAGCTCTTGAGCCTCTGAGTTCACTTGGCACATTCCACCACCTGAAGTGGCCAACAGGAACACTGGGAAGGGACTCATCATGAGGGAGTGCAGTGTTAGGACAAGGGGTGATGGCTCCAAACTGGAAGAGGGCAGAGTTAGATTACATACAAAGAAGTTCTTCACCTTGAGGGTCGTGAGGCCCTGGCACAGGTTGCCCAAAGATGCCCCATCCCTGGAAGTGTTCTAGGCCAGATTGGATGGGGCTTAAAAGAACCTCATCTAGTGGAAGGTGTCCCTGCCCATGGCAGGGGGGTTGGAACAAGATGATCTTTAAGGTCCTTTCCAACCCAAGCCATTCTGTAACTCTATGATTCCCATGGAAGCACCAGGAACAGATTTTAGTTAACGTGCTCTGTTCCAAGTATTGACACCTTTAAAGAGAAAGAACTGTGGTACATGCAGCTCAGACATGAAATCAGCAATTCTTCATCACCCTAAGCAAAGGCTTCCACAAAAATGGAAAGTCAGATCCCCCACTTACAGCAAGGACTGGTTAGAATTGCCTGTCTACCTGCCAACATCCTCTTCTACCACACCAGACAAATCTGACTCTTAGAGCTTACCTTTCAAACATCTTCAGGTTGTTTGGAGAAGGCCATATTTCTTGGAAGCTTGCACATGCCCAAACACTAGCATGATTATCCACCAGGTATTTCAGATGTGAGTGCACCTGCAAGAGGAGAAGCATAAAATAATAGTTACTAAAGCAAAAGGACCAACAGAAACACAGATATTTGTGACCCAATTTGAGATAGGTAACTAGTTAATCACAAGCTAACCATAACTCCTTACCTGCCTAATCACCATTAAGGCAAGAGATGCCAAATCAAACTGACCCAAGCAGGCCAAATTCCTACAGAGCACTCAAAAGCTGCTGCTGTTTCTCTTAAACTTGAGTGCTGAGAAACAAAGCTGTTACCAGCACAGCAAAAACCTAATTGTTGCCTTTGGTTTTCTTCAGGTACACCCTGACACGAGAAGCCAGCCATTTCCACAGGCAGCCCTGGCACCCAAAGGCAAAGAGCAGTGTGTGACAGAGGGGAAGCAGGAGCACACTCACAGCTCTGACTGAGAGGATGTCCTCAGCAGGAAGGCCCTTCAGAACATGAAACAGAACATCCTCAGGCAGACTTAACAAGGTCAGGACTCGAGGCCGTTTTCTTATCCTTCTCTTCGAAGGGAAAGAAAAACACCTGGAACATCTACAGTGAACCACTGGAAAACAAAACCACAGGACACTTTAGTTAGTGATGGAGCAGCACCAGGAAAAAAAGGCACTAGACCTACACAAACTTTCTGGAGTACTTATTTACTGCAGCATAGGACACTTCTCCAAGCATATTAACCATAGAGAAATGGAATGTGTCACATCATACTGTAAGATTAAGCCACTTGTTCAATGTAGGCAACTAAGAGGCTTGGGTGGCTCATGCTCAAGTCCTCTTCACCAAGGAGAACCCCTCTGTGCCCTAACTCCATCCTTTGACTATATTTAGAGCACTGCTACCTTCTCCCCATGCTCCAACTTTGCCTTGTCAAGCATCCCTTGGAATGCAACCAGAGCTGAAACCAAAGCTCATCTTCCAAAGCAGATGGTTGCTGCTGTGGGTGCTCATGGAAGAGCCCTAAGAAGCAGGTAGCTCTTTGAAGTTTCAGCACCTTCTAGCAATCATTATGGCATCACCTCCACCTTTTGCTCCTCAGTAAGGCATTCCTCATGAGAGGAAAACATTCTAACAGGTGAGGTAAAGCCAAAGAGAGCACAAGAGTGCTGCTCACTGGTAGAGACTCACACTCCAGGGTACAAAGACCAATCCCTTTTCCAATGCCTGGAGCCATGGCCTCTGCACAAGCAACAGAGGAAACCTGGTTGAAGTCTTAAATGAAGAGATTATACTTGGGAAATTTATTTCATAGAATGGTAGGAGCTGGAAGGGACCTTTAGAGATCATCTAGTCCAACCTCCCTACCAAAGCAGGTTCACCTAGATTAGGTCACACAGGAACGTGTCCAGGTGGGTTTGGAAACCTCCTGAGAAGGAGCCTCCACATCCTCCCTGGGCAGCCTGGGCCAGGGCTCCCTCACCTCAACAGTGAAATAGCTTTTCCTTCATCTTAAAAAGCTTAAGAGACACAGTGTCCATCAGGGAGCCCAATACTGTGCACCATGCAAGGGCTAGAATTACCCCCTTTACACTAGCTCATTATTAGGCTGTGTATTTTTGATGTCAAGGAGAGCACTATGAGCAGTATAATACCTGTACCAAGACACCACATGCTATTTATGCAGTAAAATCAAGTCAGAGCTAAGCAGCCTCTGTAGATGATCAGGTCAAAGGTGTAAAATGACAGAACAAAGCAGCTCTCAAGATTTCTTTTCACAAAGAAAGTGGCTGAAAAGCCAAGGTGAAGACTGAGAACTTTAGTAAGTCAACTATTTGTCTCCATTAATATTTCTTCTCCTTTGGTCTGCTCTTCTGCTTTAAGCATTTAACATCTCCTAGCTATGACCCAACACACAGAAAGCCTCATGATCTCATACTAACCTCTGATCCTTCCCCCAGAGCTTCAGTGATTGACTGGAGAAGCAACACATTGCTGCTTCTCTTTGGGAAGACCAACAGCTTTTACTAGCTGCAGGTGCAGCAAAGGGATAAAACACATGGACTAGCCCATTAGATCCTCGTGCCTTGCTCAGAGATGTGTTAATGCATCTGTACATACACGCTCTTAATGACCTTAGCACTTCAGGTTTAATGAAGTGAACCACCAGCCTGATATAAAATAGCATCCAATGTCTCACCAGTAGCACATACCTGTCTATTAAAAAGCTATTCCTATGAAAAATAAAAGCTTGTTGACACCTGCAGGGCAGAACACTGCTATCCTTTACATGCTCTTTCTCCCTGGAAAAAACTTCAGCAGTATTATTGTCATGAAAAAGAAAACGGAGCAATGACAATGAAACCTCGTTGAACACTTGAAGGACTGAGGATCACAGGGCAGCTCGGGGAAAGAGGACAAATGGATTTCAAAAGACAGGAAGCCAGAAAGGGAGATTTTCAATGTGTGGCTTCACAAGCTCGGGAGTGGTTTAGGCTGGAGGAACTCTCTGGCGATCATCCAGCCCAAGCATTCTGCCTCGGTGTGCTCTGCTGCAATGGGCTGCCCATCCCGTCTCTGAGGACGGAGACTCCACAAGCGCTCTGAGTAACCGCGTTAGAGCAAAACTCGGCTTTCCTGACGTTTGAATGGGCTCTCCCGCTCATCCTTTCGCACTCAACACCTTCCCGAACGTCTTACGAGTTACTCCGCACATCACCAGGGCTGGTTCGGAAGGCAGAGGCGCAAGAGCGCTCAGACATCTGCCAGCTAGCGGGATGGGAGAAGAAGAGCCCCCGGGCGGGGGACGCGGGCGGGCAGCGCTCCGCGGGCAGAGCCGTTTCCGAGGCGGGAGGAGGCCGCGGCGCTGCCCGTCCGCGCCCCCCGCCCGGGCCCGGCCGCGCCACCGCCGCCCCGTTTGAATTTGGGCGCGCAGCCGCCACAGCCCCGCCACAGCCCCGCCACCGCCGCCGGGCCCCGCAGCCGCCCCTCAGGTGGGTGTCCGGGCAGCACCCGCGGCTCAACTCAGCGCTGCCCTCACCTCCCACCGCCCTCAGCGCACCCTCGGGTTGGGCACAGCGCGGGGCTGGGCGGCCAGAGGTAACCGCGGAGGCGCTTAGAGCACAGAGGGAGAGAGGGAGAGAGGGATGAAGCGGCACCGCGGGAGCCCGCGGCCGGGCCCGCACTCACCGCCCGCCTTCATCGCCGCGCGTCCCCGAGGAGCGAGCGCAGGCCGCCGCGCCCAGCACAGCCCGGCGCCGACTGAGGGGCGCCGCGCGGGGGCGGGGCCTGGCCGGCCGGGAGGCGTGGCTTGGGAAGATCACGCCCCATTAGCCACGCCCCCTCGCCTCAGCGCGGGTCAGGGAAGGCGCAGGCGGCCAGGCCACGCCCCCTCATGGCCCCGCCCCCGCCCGCCATAGGCCGGGCTCCGCTCGGCGACGCCTACTGGCCGCGCGCACTTTTTTTTTAAACACAACAGGCTCCGCGATTGGTCGAGCGGCCGCGGGGAGGCGGGGCCAGACCCGCGCCCGAGGGCGCTGATTGGGCGACGAGGATGCGAATTCGAATCGGGGCAGTTGGCGGGTCGAGCATCTCGGGGCGCATGCGCAGGGGCACGGGTCACCACCCCCCCACCCCAGACCCCCATCGCAGTGAGGCGTCGCCATGGCAACCCGCGCCCGTTGCCCGGCTGTTCCCCTCACGGCCTGTTCCCGCCCGCTGTCGCTCCCAGGGGCACGGTGCCCAGGCGGGGAGCCCACAGGCACCCGCAGCCACCTCCTCTCGTGCTGAGGCTTGTGTCTTATTTCCACCCGGAGTGTCCTCAGCACCTCAGCTCCACGCCTTTGGGATCCCTCCAGGGCTGGGCACTCCCCCAGCTCCCTGGGCAGCCTGGCACAGGGGCTGACACCCCTCTCAGGGAAACAGTTGTGCCTCAGCTCCAGCCTCAGCCTCCCCTGGGGCAACCTCTTTGTCCTATCATTCATTATTGGGGAGCAGAGCCCGACCCCCAGCTCCCTGCAGCCTCCGGTCAGGGAGTGTCAGAGAGTGCTGCTGGCTGCCCTCAGCCTCCTCTTCTCCAGCCTCAACACCCCCAGGGCCCAGCACAGGGGACAATCCCTGCTCTGCTCCTGCTGCCACCCCACTGCTGATCCCAGCCAGGATGCCCTTGGCCACCTAGGCCACACAGCACAAAGCCCTGCTCCTGTGCTCCTGCCCTTTCATGGGCTTGCATAAGGATCAGGAGGAATTACAAAGACAATGAAGAGCCAAAGTTCAGTCTTGAGCCAAGGAGCTGGAGAAAAGCCCTGATCCTCAGTAGGCAAAGTGCAGAGAGCAGACAGAGTTGTATCACAATGGCTGGCAGACAAAGCAACACAGGGGAAAATCAGTTCCTGCTTTAGCTCACCTGAAGGCTTTTGTGAGACATTTAGAAAAGAGCAGCAAGGATAGGAGCTGTTGTGTCATCAGGCATAAAATGACTGCATCACAATTTGTGTTGGCTGGAAGCTTTGCCAACATTATGTACCTTGAATAAACATCACCATGTTTCTTCCTGGTAGCGTGTAGAGTTTTATTTAAGGACAACCCTGGGTTTCACAGATACTTTTCATCAGTAGGACACAAACTTCTGGATGCTTCTCTGCTTATCCACCCTTGGAAGAGGTTGAGAGAGCTTTGAAATCTCACCAATGATCTCATTTGATGGTTGAGGATGCTGAGCTCAGGTGGCTTCTCAGAGCTCACAACGCTGCCCCTCACATTGACCCACAGCCCTGTGCAGGGGACAAGCTACTGTGGCTCCCATGCAGCTCCACCTCTGCCTCTGTCCTTAATATTCCCTTAATATTCTCTGTCCATAATATTCCTGGGAAGCACAGACATGAAAAAGCAGTACCAGCAGCACAGGGAATATTTAGCTTCTTACAATTGTAAAGCTTTTGGAGTTAAAAAGTTAATCATGCTCTTGGCTTTTGTTCCTTATTTCTTCTCCCCCTCACAGCTGTTTCTGTTCACTAAAAATAAGTTGAAGCAGCAAACAAAATATGAATAATCAGCTTCCCACAGAGTAGGAGATGCTCCTTGAGTCATAGGTGACCTGTGGTGAAGAGTCCCCTCAGGTAGATCCCATTCCTTCCAGACATTGCAGCAGAAGGCAGGGCACAGGGAAGGTTATACTTGAGGGAGAAGTTATAAACCAAAACCTGGGTGGGCACATGAAGGTTGAAGCTGAGATTTTCAGCAGCAGTACCCTTTGGCCTGTTTTGTCCCTTCTGGAATTGGATGGCAGAACATCCAGATAGTTTTATGACTGGCAGACAAACCAGATCAGAAGCTGACTGGTGTGTGGTGGGATTCACGTTGCCTACACGTGGTCATCTGCAAAGATCTTCAAAAGCCTGTGGTGTCTGCAGCCCCTGCCCAGAGCCAGCAGATGGGACAGGAGGGGCACCTGTGCCCTCTTCAATGGGCAGCCAGACATTGTCCTAAACACTTCTGCACCTCCTCAGAAAGCCACAGCACAGTTAAGGATTGGTCCCTGCAGAGGAAAAGGCTGGCTAGTTTGTGTTTTAATCACTGTTGCCAGCTTCTGAGCTGCATTTCCCTTATTTATCACACCTCTTCCTCCACAGAAGGACACCCAGAGCGCTGTGTTTCTCCTAAACCAAAATGCCTCTTTGCTCCCACATGTGTTGGCTGTGGAAGTGAGGGTAAATAGAAGAAAGGCTTTTTGTTTGCCTTGGAATGCTTACTCAGCATACCAGCAACCCTGTGATACTGCTGGGGTCAGAAGATGTTGCTACACCAGCTGAATTTCCAGTCAAGGTGTTAATCCCTCTTATGAAGAGGTTCAAGTGCCTGAGACCTTGAGCAACACCCACAGTCAGTACTGTAGGTAATACAGAACTAATATCAATACTACAGTATTATTCCACCAACACCATTACCAAGCCATATCCACAGTCAACAGCAACAGTCCTCTGGCAGAATCTGCTGAAAAAATACCTTTTCATCAAGCAAATACCAACTTGAGCTTTTTCCAAGCCTGTTTCTGAGAGGAGGATTGATTGCTGCACAGATGATCAGCCCCTGGTGTCCTGTTTCTCAGCAACTTCAGCCTTTTAAGCCTTTTCAGATGTGCATTTGTGAAAGTCTTGGGAGAGCTAGCTCAGTTTTTCCACCCTAATTTGTGTGTGGGTTGTGATGGAATTCAAATGTGCAGATTTTAAGGGCAGACCAAAGACAAATAGGACTTAATAGCAAGTGACCTAAACACATATGGATGTAGCAGCCTGTCTGAGGTCTTCAGCTACTGAAGAGGTCAACAAACAGCTTTATTTGAACACTCAGCATGTGGCCAGCCTAGTGAACAAGTTGCAGACATACACCTAAGCACTAAGGTTGCCAGTGTGGTGCCAGAATGCCAGTGTGTTCTGGCATAGCTCATATGTAGCTCACTAATCACAACCAGAATGTGAAGGCCACTCCTCAGCTGCACATTTGGACTCTGTGTTGAATAGAAAATGCACCTGATATAGTATATAATGTATAAATACACTGCACATATTGGCATATAGCATGTGATTACAGATATGTATGTTTAGGAACCATCTAAAGGTGAAAAAGCTTAAAAGCTTGGGGTGTTGGGCTTGTGCTAGAAAAAGGTAGCACTGATTTGACAATCATCACTGGA
The DNA here is from genome assembly GCF_028858725.1 of Colius striatus. NCBI lineage: Eukaryota > Metazoa > Chordata > Aves > Coliiformes > Coliidae > Colius > Colius striatus. The sequence continues at coordinate 2,170,088 of NC_084761.1, read as the reverse complement.
TTACTTGCTGGCCAGCCTACCAATTCAAGCATGTTAGGGTAAAATAACAGCACACTAGTAAATGAGGTTTAAGGTTATTATCAAGACAATAGTTGTAACAACAGAGTCCATATGCATTAGAATCTGAAGAACATTTTGTTATGTGCCTCTGACTGGCAGCTAAATAAAAAGGCAGACTGTAAAAGCAAGTGGCAGATGTACCTAAGTTAAGGCTCTTAGTTTGCAGTAGCTAGTGATCTAGCCAGGATACAAACCAAGCTTGGAAGGAACTGAGGACTAGAAAACAACCAAAAACCAGTGCCAGAGGTGTAAAGTTAGCCTGAAGTAGTAAGCAGGGATGAGGGAGGAGTAAAGGATATAGAGAGGATACAAGAAAGGTTGCACTACATGGTGCTGCAAAGGTGATTTTGGTCAGATACGCAGTAAACCAACCTATGTCTACGTTGCACAGGGGACCTGCATGGTTCATGGAGCTCTTTCTCCTCAGACTAGCGCTCTCCAAGCTCCTTCCAGCATTGAAATCACCATGCCTGTGAGATTATAAACCCACATGGAAGTTTATTAGCCAAGCTGAAACCCAGGAGTAATTAGCTCAGCTGCAGCAACATCCCAGCTCTTAACTGCCTTCAGGACTGTAGCATTTCTGCAGAGGCTGGTGTGATGCCATTTGCAGTGTGGTGGGAAGAAAGTGTGCAGTGGGGAGTCATTTTGCTACGATTTTTACACAGCCCATGATTATTCCATCAGTGAACACGCCAGTTTTCTATTAGAAGGTCTGAAGGATGCATTCAGTCACTTGTGAGATGGTCCCTTCCCCACAGCTGGAAGGGCAGGAGAAAGCTGTTTGCTACATGAAAGGCTGAGACGCTTCTTGGCAGATTGTTCTCTGCTATCAGAAGGCTAAATTACCTGAGAGGGTAGGAGAGCCAATTTTCTCACCAAAGAGGCAATCCTCAGTTGAAACAGTGTCTTTGCACCTTCTCCCATCCCACTGTTTAAAGGGTGATGTCATTTAGCTCTTTGTTACAATAACTGCTGGGCTGGAGAAGAAAGTTGCTCTCCGAGGGAGGAAAGAGCTCCAAGTCTGCAAATCTTGCTGCACATTGGGTTTGGTGGAGGATGAGGGAGCTATGGCTAAAGTGTTATGTCAAGACATCTCAGTATACTCTCTGACAGCCACAGCCCTGTCCTGTAGGTATTTCCACATGAAGTTGCTGAGTTCCCTTTGCAATCCCTCTATTTTCAGCTCACACTACAATGTATTGACAATGCTGTTTGGAGGCAGGGCTGTGAATGAGCAGGGAAGGGCAAGGACGGGACATCTGCAATATCCTTTCTCCAAACTGTATTTCTCTTTCAAAAGGAACAGGCTTGGAAACACATCCCGAGTGAAAACCTTCTCTTGCAAATCAAGAGGTGAAACAACCACGAGGTGGCATCAAACCCATGTGATGGGTCCTAAAACCGGCTGCCGTTGGGTTCTGGGGACATCTCACCATAAGTCCTACCCCCAAAAAGGAATGCACTGTTCTCTGTGTGAGGTAGGTTAAGGCAGTGCTTTCCAAAGTCCAGCTCTGTCCCCACCGAGGCAGAAGGAAAGCAAACCTGGCTTTTAGTAACACATGACTTTGCAAAAGAGCTCTGCAGTGAGATTCACTTTCCTGATCAGGGGGCTGTGGTATCTGGCCTCAGTGAAGAGGTTTGTGCCTGTGTGTTGGCTCCTGTGAGGTCCTTGTTCTGAGGGGACAGGTTGTATGACAGGAGAAAGCCCAAGGCACCGTGTGGGAAGCAGTGACTGACCTAAGTCAGCTCCTGCAAGTGCTGCAGAGGTGGGAGCCACGCTCTGCGTGGGCAGCGATGAGCAGAGGGCAGGATCCAGGGTGCCAAAGGTGCAGTGATGCTGCAGGAAACCCACAGGAAAGGGAGCACCAGAAGTGATGCTCGTGTCCCATGGCACCTGACAGATTTCTTTCCTGTGGCAGTGTGTGTGAAACGAGCTCACTGGCTCAGCCCAGGTGCAGTGACAACACGCTCCCAGCAAAGGGCAGAGCCAGGGGCTGATCCCAGGAGGTTTGGGGACAGGCACACTGTCAGCCTGTGCCTTTTGTGTCCTCTCAGTGCTTGTGGGGCTTTGCTTTGGGAGGCTCTCCACAGGGCATCTTTTACTTCCATGCCATTCAAGTGGAAACTTATCACCCTCCTGGCAGCAAAGAGAGAACCAACTTGTTCCAAATGATAGCTGGTTCCCTTTAAACTCTTGCACTATAAACATTTGTGGAGTATCACTTCTTAAAACCTCACACTTAGAGCCAGTGAGCCCTAACTGGGAGGGAAGATTGCAGGACACAGGCAGGCAGAGCAGTGCTTTATCTGCCACACAAGCCCTAGTTGTCATAGCACGGAGCCAAAGGCTCTTCCCACCACCAGACTTTCTCCTCCAGAGGCTCCTGCTGATATGAGACATTCAGTTTAGGTCTTTTTCTTTGAAAAAGCCCATGTGGTTTCAAGATACTTTCTACCAATCCTCAGCACCTGGAGGCTGAGGTGCCAGGAAAGGGCTGTGGCACTGTGCCCATGATAGCTGAAGCCATTGGCATTACTGGGTAGGGTGAGCAGCAAGTCAGCTCTTGTCTGTGTGAGCACTTCTTTCCCTACAAGTCCCTAAAAGCCACTGGAGAGGTCCAGGCCTTATGGCTTCAAGAGCAAATCTTCAGAGTTAAAAGTTCCTGGATACCTCTGTAGTTTCTTTTACACTTTATCCTGCTCTTAAAACAAAGTCATTGCTAGATGGGTCTTCCTTACCTTGCAAGGCTGAAAACACAGATTCCCTTGCCTGGAAGATTTCTCTCTCCATTCCTTCCTTGCAAGGCCCCCATTACTGTTCCTTCACCACAGCAGTTAGAGCTATCCCATCTTTTTATCCCCCTCCATCCTCCAAAGCACTTGGGAAAGCTGTTTTCTTTCCCTGATGTGGACTGGGGAAGCACAGCCCCAATCACGGGAGCATGGGAAGAGGGGGTAGTGTGGGTCCCTCCCAAGGGACACAGTCCTCCTGAACTTCTCCAACGTGGGTCCTTCCCACAGGCTGCAGCTCTTCACACCCTGTCCCAGTGTGGATCATCCACGGGGCAAACATTCCCTCAGGAACAAACTGCTCCAGCCTGGGTGCCCCATGGGGTCACAAGTCCTGACAGCAAACCTGCTCAGCCTGGGCTCCTCTGTGCACGGTTCTTGCTCTCTTCTTGCTCTCTGCCAGGACCTGGCTGCAGCATGGGCTTCCCCTGGGCTCACAGCTTCCCTCAGGCACCCACCTGCTCTGGTGTGGGGTCCTGCCTGGGCTCAGGGGGTCTCTGCTCCCTGGGCCCTCCATGGCTGCAGGGGCACAGCTGCCTCATCATGGGCTGCACCACAGCTCACAGGGGAATCTCTGCCCTGGTGCCTGGGCGTCTCCTCCCCATCCTTCTCCACTGACTTTGGTATATGTGGAGATGTTGCTCTCACCTTCTCTCTCCCTTCTGCTGCAGTTTTGCCCCTGCACAGCAACTTCTTCCCTTTCTCCCATGTGTCAATCCCAGAGTCATTCCCTCCATCAGCCTTGGGTCCATCTCAGAGCTAATCTGCCCTGGCACACACAGGGGCAGCTTCTGCCAGCTCTTTGTTTCATGAAGCTCCCCCTGTAGCCCCCCACTACCAAAACCTGCCCACACAAACCCATTACATGGAGAGACCCCAGAGCTCCTTCACTGCATATCCTATGCCACTATGGGTAATGAACAAGTCTCCAGTACTATGCTGTATGTTTCATAAACAGAGGTAAAAAGAAGAAAGGGAAAACCCCATGTGCCTAAACCCCATTGCCAGGCTGGCACTTGCAGGGCAGACCACAGCCCAGCACTTCCCAAGCAGCTCTGGGTCCCTGGCTCAGCCCTGGCTCAGCTTTCATGGGAAGTCTCACTAATAAAATCACTAATAGCTTCTTGATAGCTGCAGCAGAGTTTCCCCTGCCTGGCCACACATATTTATACCTATCATGTACTTTGCTGCTCTGCAACAGTGACTGAAAAACCAGGTCCAGCTGGGCTCCAGATTGCTGTGTACACAGCTCGTCAGGGTCGGTATAGCCAAGCACTAATTCATCCCAGAAGGCAGCGAGCACCCTGAGCTTCAGGACACGTGAAGGAGCACTGCCCTAGTTCTGTGTGCTTCCTTGCTGATTACACCCTCTCAGCCACTTAATACTGGGTGTAGGGTTGTTTTGATTTCCTGTAAAGAGCAGAGTGTTTGGCAAAAGAGGAGAGTGACAACTGTGTACACATTTCACATGTCTGTGGTGTTATTTCTCCTCTGGAGCAGAACGGAGCTGTTATTAATAATCACCTCGCCAAGTTTCTCAATTGATACTTAGAAATGAGCTGGGTGTATAATTTAGGAACCACAGGCAAAGGAGAAAATGTGCTTTCAATTGAATTTGGAATGGGTGGAGACTTGATGATGCAGAGAGATAAATGATGGTGATTCTGGAGCGCCAGGACTGGAGTGAAGGAAGCTGGAAACCAGGCGTTCCCCAGGCTTTGCAAAGCCAGAGGCATCACAGGGGCCTGGGGAGCAAAAGGAGGGACAAGAAGGGGAGACACAGGCACAGTCCCTGAGGGTGAAGTCCCTAGTCTGGAATGGGAAAGGCATTCAGCAGGGCTGAGCATCACAGAATCACAGAATCTTAAGGGTTGGAAGGGACCTCGAAAGATCATGAGCTTGTGTCCCTCTGCACAAGCCAGGCAATGGGTGCTGCAGCCTGGGAGGTCTCAAGTGGGCAAGGGAAGGACCCTGCAATGGTGGGGCAAGAGCAGCAGCAGTCTCATGCAAGATAGAGGCTGAAGTGGAGCTTAGACATTGGTGCAGGCAAGTCTGACATGGTGTGAGCCACTGCAGGCATGACACTGTCTGACATTCACACTCCTGAGGAATGCTAACCTGTGCCTGGGCAGCACTGTCCCTTACCCTACCACATCATAGAATCACACAGCCCCAGCATGGTGAGGGCTGGAAGGGTCCTGCAGAGCTGCTGCAGCCCCAGCCCCTGCTCCAGCAGCTTCCCCTGGCTCAGGGGCACAGGAACGTGTCCAGCTGGGGTTGGAAACCTCCTGAGCAGGAGCCTCCACACCCTCCCTGGGCAGCCTGGGCCAGGGCTCCCTCACCTCAGCACCAAACCAGCTTCTCCTCCTGTGCCAGGGGAACTGCTTGTGTCCCAGCTGATGCCCATCACCCCTTGTCCTGTCCCTGGGCACCACAGAAACAAGTATCACTTCATCCTCCTGACAAACACCTTTTGTCAGGGAGGATGAGGTGACAGGGAGGAAAGGATACCAGCTAAACTGTAGGGCACTGCAAGTACTTGCCAACTTTGTCAGTGCTCCCCCTTTTGTCATCTACCATCTCCTGCAGAAACTAAGCTGCTATTTGAACACAGAAGAAACAGATGAAGTGTTTAGCCATTACAACTGCAGGATCTCCAGACTCTGAGTCAGTGCCAGGATGTCTGCGTGAGCCTCCCTCCAGTCAACCCCAAACAAGGACTCTGAAAGGGAAATTGTGTGGGATTACTGGTTGCTCTCTATAACTCCAGCAAAATTAAATCTTCTTCCTGTAACAAACAAAATCCTCCTAAAACCTTGCCCATGGCTAATGATACCACTGAGGTTTCTGTTCTTGCTTGTGTTCTGTTGCAGGCTGGCTCAGGCAGCAGCACCAGCATTTGTCTCATCCCTGCCAGCCTCAGAGCCATGAGTGCAACCATTCCTGGTGTGCTTCCTGGCACTGGCATTGCTGCTTAGAGGGAAGGGAGCAAATAGGTGACAGAAACACCCTTTCTGGGTGGACAGGACAACCACCAGCCAACTGTGATCTCAGAAAAGCTTCTTTCTCATAGAACAGCCATTTAAGATACACTAAAGCTCACACCTGTGAGCATCCACAGCTCAGCAGCACCCCAGCCCTGGTGACCCCGTGGCCACTAAGCAGGCTTCTGTGCTCCCCCTAAGCCTAAGAACAGACACCCTGGAGCCCCCTGTGCTGACTGCCCACCTTGCCTGCACCCTTCACCTGCCTTGGGTTGCCTTCCACACCGTGGTTCCCCGAATCCAGCCCCATGGAGGCTCTGGGATGCTGCTGGCAGGGTTCTCAGCACAGCCACATCCCTTCTTTGGGGCTCAGCTGCCTGTGTCCAAGGCCAGCTCTGGTACCTCAGACCTGGGATCAGGGTGCTGTGCAGGAGAGAGCAGTGAGAAGCCCTGAGGGGCTCTCCAGAGCTGTCCTTAAGCTCTGCTCCTGCCCTTAGGGCTGTTGCATGAGCTACATTGGAGCTTTGGCCACGCTCAAACGTGTCCCTCTGATTCAGACCCTGACCTGTCGACTTGCCTTCTTGGCTTGACCTCAGACCAAGCCCTACTACAACAAGAGCTGTTGTTCTCTCCCTTCCCAAACAGGCAATGTTCTCTCTGCAGTGGAGCATGTCAAAACACAGTTTGGATGGTGATGAGAAGGCCAGAACACAATCTTCTGTGAACTGACTTGGATCAAACACAGCCCAGCCAGTCAGAGCCTGGTAAACACAGCAGCCTCCCAGGAGCTAACAGTGGTTCAGCCACACCTCTGGTGAAATACAAGCCTGGAAGGCCTGCAAACATGAGGCATTTAGACAAGTCAGTCCCTTTCCAGGCTCAGCTTCAGCACAGAACAAATCAAAGCAGAGCTGCTATGGGATTTTCCAGTGGTACCAGGGTCTCACAGTGTCTCCCAGGATGCTTCAGAGACAGTTTTAAAAGGCAGAGCTTTAGATTCCTGGATTTTAACACCATCAAGAGTGGAATATGAAATGCTGAAGAATATCCTTTGAGCTCTCCATAGACAGAAAGAGCTTTCTGCAGAAGCCTTCCCTCGTGCCTTTTGTCTCCTGCAAACAGATAATGACATGCATTAAATACAGATCCAGATCCCCACGTGGATTTTGCTGACTAATTGCCATCGATTTTCTTCATGGCTCTATGAGTGCTTTCCCAGCACACTGCTTGCATTGCCCTTCCTCACAGAGAACTTTGCACAAGTGTAGGAAGGAGCCTGATTGCTGCATCTAATTGCAAGACAAATGAATCATTAGCACGTTTCTAAAGAGCTTGAACTAGGACAGAAAACAGAACCAAGCTGGAAGGCCACTATGGTATTAATTAGAAGGGCAAGGGTAAGGATTAGGCTGGCAAAAAATCTTCCCCCCCCCCCCATGAATTGTTTTGCAATGGGAAGTGACAGATTGCAGGGCAAAATCCAACTGGGCAATTTATGCCAAAATTGCTTGTGATTGCTCATTGGGTGTTTTATTCTTCTCTTCCAATGGGGACAAAATCATTTGGTTTGTTCTTTATATATATATATATACACACAATAATTTGCAGGCACACCTGGAGACAGAGGGAGAAAGTGCAGCTCCTCTTGGTGCCTGTGAGGCAGGAGGAAGCCTGTGGCACCACAGGACACAGTCACTCTCTTTGCTTTGAGTTAATTGCAACATGAAAAGTGACTGCATTTCTCTTGCCACCCCTTTGTCTCAGTCTGCTTCCCAGAAACTGCCTCTCTGAGTAAGAAAGAGCAAAATGCCTGCCTCAAGCAGCAAGAGGCATCAGCTGCAGGCTCAGCCAGCTCTGTCCAAGTGCAGCTGGGTCTGAAATCTAGTTTAGAAAGAAGGGAACAGTTCCTTAGTTGTTATTCCTTAGTCTCCTGGGATGGATCAGTGCAGGCACTTCCCACATGGTACATCCAAAACATGAGCAATTATACCCATCTGGGCAGGCTAATAAACACCTCTGCAGCCTTTGGTAAGGGCTGGGAACTCCATGAGGTGCAGGGTGATGCTTTGTCTGTCTACCACTATCCTCTTCTGCCTTCTGCACCTCCCCAGTGACCAGAGGTGTGACAGTAGCCCCATATTCTTATGCCTTTAAGGCTGGTTAGCACTTAAACACCTGACCTGTGTGCTGTAATGCCATCTCTTACATTCCACCTGTTTGGTGCCTGCATGCTCACAGAGGAAGCTCTGGCTTTGTCCTGCCTGAATCAACACAGCAGAGCAAACCATGATCTGAAGCAGAGAGCATGCAGAAGTTCCTGCCTGGCACAGTCATCACCTTCTCTGTTGGAAACATGAGTAATCCCTGGGCAGATCCTGGTTACATTAGTGACTTGTGTGTTTCGTGTGAGCCTCAGCTTCCAGGGCTGCTCCCTGCAGAGCCAGGCTTCACTCTCTGGCACAGTGGGCTGAGCAGGACTGGCAGAGCTCTGAGGGGGAGAGACTTCTTAGTGGTTCCTTCCACAACAGCTATGATCTTTAGGAGCAGATGAACATGCAGCTGGCAGATCTGGGTGATGCTGCTCAGTCATTCAAGCCAGCTTTGGGTTTTCTGGCCTGCTCTTGGCTGTAGGAGCAGCAAATGGTTCTGGTAGTTACACCTGAGCTACGCAGTCATGTGTGTTGGTATGCAGCTGATGGCTGGCATCCCTCACAACCCTGACTAAAAACAAGGAGGGTACTACAGTCACTTGAGTTGCATGGAAGGAGTCCAGCTGGGGTTGGAAACCTCCTGAGAAGGAGCCTCCACACCCTCCCTGGGCAGCCTGGGCCAGGGCTCCCTCACCTCAGCACCAAAGGTGCTTCTCCTCTTGTGCCACTGGAGCCCTTTGTGTCCCAGCTTCTGTCCATCAGGACTTCCTCAGGCTGTTGTTTGCTGTTCCAGCACCCCCACTGCTTAAGGAAACCTTTCCCTGCTTGCTGCTGGGTGAAGGATCCTTGCTCCTCTCAGGCTGGGTTTCCACACAGTGGCCTCCCCTTGCTGGCAGCTTGGCTCACACCAACCCTTGGGAAAGGGTTGTGCAAGAAATCACGAGCTCTGGCTCTTAAGGGTCAGAAATGACCCCTGGAGAGGAAGCACAACAGTTATTCTGCACCATTTGGGGCTGAGCCAGATGCTGTGTGACATCAGGCTGGAAACTCAGGCCTGTCCTTGGGTCACTGAGACAGGAGAACTCAGGACAGTGTCCTGAGGCTGCAGCACAGCTCTGTAGAATCCCAGCATGCTGGGGCTGGAAGGGCCCTGCAGAGCTGCTCCAGCCCCAGTCCCTGCTCCAGCAGCTTCCCCTGGCTCAGGGGCACAGGAACGTGTCCAGCTGGGGTTGGGAACCTCCTGAGCAGGAGCCTCCACACCCTCCCTGGGCAGCCTGGGCCAGGGCTCCCTCACCTCAGCACCAAACCAGTTTCTCCTCCTGTGCCAGGGGAACCCTTTGTGTCCCAGCTGATGTCCATCACCCCTTGTCCTGACACTGTATCACCCTGCAGAGCTCTCTGTCAGGCTTCAAATGCACACAGTGGGGTGAGTTCAGGCACAAGGGAGACCCTTCGTGTTGGACATGACAGGCTGGACATGACCCCAGCTGCTGAGCTAGCTTCCCACTCACTTCAAGGTAAGCTAAATGAGAAGCCTGTCCATGCCAAATGCCACCCATGTGTAACTGCTATTGTTGGTATTACAACATCCCTAAGCGTGCTGGCTGCAGATGAGGACCCTGCTGCTTCAGGCTCTGCACAAGCCCTGTGACCTGACCCCTGCACAGAGGTATGTGCTCTCTTGGCACTGCATGGCCATGTGATAAAGCTCTGCTCAAAATCAGACAAATGGATCCAGGAAAGCCAGGTAGTCAGAGGCACCAGATGTGGGCATCACAGTTCCTGCTGTACATCAAGTCTTTATCTGAGCATCCTGTGAAAGAACACACTTGCAGGAGGGTACTGGCTTGGGAAGAGGAAGTCATTGATATGCCTGTAATCACATTTCTGCCTTTATGAACTACAAAATTAGAAGTGATTTCTGTAAGTGGGCTGAGAGTGTAACAGAAGGAGCTTGGACAAGGAGAGCCAAAGGGACAGGCATGGCAACGCATTCAAAGAGCCGCCTTGGGCTCGCTCGGCGTGCACGGCACTGACAGCTGGCCAGGAATACACCCAGCATGCTGCAAGGGCCAGGCTCTGGCCCAAGGAATCTGCAACTCAACACCAGCAAACTCAAAGGCAGGACATCACTGGAGGAGGAAGGGGAGAGGGTCCTGCAACAGGAAGGAAGAGCAGAGCAATAAACAGTTGCGAAAGCAAAAAGGTTGATGGGGGACTTTGGGAGATGGGGGATGACTGTCCAGCAGAGGACAGGATGGGGAAGGGGCAGCCTGAAGGGCAGCAAAAAACCCCAGATGAGACGGCAATAGACAGTGGGAAGGAGAGAGAAAAGAAGTTTGAGCTCAATATTTCATGTCACTCATTGTGGATTTAAAAACAATGTGGTTAAATAAGTGCTTGCTGTAAAAATCCTGCTGCTGTGACACTGCACACCCCAGGGAGCTTGTGTCCACTCTGCTGAGCCCTACAAGCTCAACATAGAATCATAGGGTTGGAAAGGACCTTTAGAGATCATCTAGTCCAACCCCACTGAAGAAGCAGGTCCACCTAGATCAGGTCTGTGGCACACAGCAGTCCCTCCTGATCCAGGCTCAGGAGAGCAGGTAAAGGCAGAGGGCTCTGCAGTGCAGCTGGAGCAGCACCTCTCTGCAGTCCTGAGCACTCTGACCCAAACTTCTTCCAAGACCCTGGGCCCTGATGGCACCAGGAGGGTGAAGAATCAGGCAAAACCTCTGTGTGTGCCTTGTGTGTCCTTGCTGCAGCGCTCCCAATAACTCCATGGTTAATCAGTCTCACCCTCCTCTGATGGCTGCCTTTGATAAGCACAACATCCCATTTTCTTTGTGGTGATGCTGTGACTTATCGAGCTGGAAACATTCCCAGAGAGAAAAGAAGACAGCACTCCAAAGACATTCATGTTAATTGCTTGATGAGGCACCCATGGAAAACGCCACTGTTATCTCTGCAGAGGCAGGCTAAAAGCATGGGAGCTTCTCCTCCCCAAAGAGGCACCTGATGCTGAAGCTCTGACACGTCCACTTTGCTTCTAATGTGCTTATTCATGCTGCTGTGTGCCCTTTGCAGCTGATTGATAGGTTTATTTTCTGCCTTTCATCTAAGATGACTTGGCTTGGACTTCCCCAAACTGAGAGAAGGGCAAAGTTGCCAGGAATCCAAGTGATCTCACAGGAGGGTACTAAAAAGCCTGACTCTCCTGTCACTAGTGGCAATGTCCTCACCCTAGGCTGAGAAGAAATAGCTGCTAAAAGAGATCCCAAAGCCTTCCAGATGTGTGGAGCAATGTACTCGTGGGGTGGCATTGCACTGTGCCCAGGGAGCCAGCTGCTGGCCTGGCACTTTAGATTGAGGTTCAAGCTGCTGAGTTGTGCTAAAGGGCTTCAAGGGATAAAGCTTTCCCAGTGAGGTGGCAAGATATCAACCTGAAACCATTTCCAAAATGGAAATTGGAGTGGAGGAAAAAAACCAGAACAAGGAAAAAGAAGAAGTTAAAGAGAGAAGTAAGTTTCACTCACAGGAGCACCATGAGACTGTGGCAGTAGGACTCTTCAGCTGTAATTGCCAATGAAATATGACTTTCCAGGGAAGTCTAGGGTGGAGAAACCAGAGAATAAATTCCTGGGATCATAGTTTAGTCCTTTCTGAGCTCCCTGCAATACTCTGCACCTTCATGGCTTCACAGCTTGCTTCCCAGGGGCCACCAGGCAGCCTGGTTTTCTCCTGCCTCATCTGTTCTCAGACAGGCTCATTAATGTTGCTGCTGTCTTGCACTTCAGTGCTTTCTTTAATCAGATCATCCATGTCCCAGAGGATACCTGTTTCAATTGCCTGAGCAAACTATTGCATTTCCAGAGTTCACATCTGGTAGGAAGGATCATTCCACACTGTTGCATCAGGGCAGAGGCAGGGAGGGTGCAAGAGTGCAGGGTCTGTGGGGAAAGAGAGTGGCAAAGCCATGGATGGCACGAGGGTGAAGGGAACAGATTTACCTTCCAGGGTTCATTGCCAGATGCTCAGTGAAGAGGTTTACTTAAAGAGAGTCCTGGGCTTTAGGGTGTAGCACAAGAAGAGCTGGGATGAGATGGCAGTCCCAGCAAGGGGAAGGCCAGGAGCCCAGCACCTGAACTGGCATATCCCAGGAATGATTCAAGCACAGGGAGCTTCTCTCTCCTGAGATCCATTTTGATCTCCTCACCTCAAGTCCTCCTTATCAGCAGGTGTTCCCCAGGACATCACACCTCATGTAAGTGAAACAACATCAGCATGGGACATCAGAATCAAGCACATTGAGGGACATCAGAATCAAGTGCACTGAGGGACAGGGACATCAGACCAAGCACAGTGAAGGACAGGGACATCAGAATCAAGCACACTGAGGGACATCAGAATCAAGTACACTGAGGGACAGGGACATCAGACCAAGTACAGTGAAGGACAGGGACATCAGACCAAGCACACTGAGGGACATCAGACCAAGCACAGTGAAGGACAGGGACATCAGAACCAAGCACACTGAGGGACATCAGACCAAGCACAGTGAAGGACAGGGACATCAGACCAAGCACAGTGAAGGACAGGGACATCAGACCCAAGCACAGTGAAGGACAGGGACATCAGACCAAGCACAGTGAAGGACAGGGACATCAGACCCAAGCACAGTGAAGGACAGGGACATCAGAACCAAGCACAGTGAAGGACAGGGACATCAGGCCAAGTACAGTGAAGGACAGGGACATCAGACCAAGCACAGTGAGGGACAGGGACATCAGACCAAGCACAGTGAGGGACAGGGACATCAGACCCAAGCACAGTGAAGGACAGGGACATCAGACCAAGCACAATGAGGGACATCAAAACCAAGCACAATGAGGAACAGGGATGTCAGACCAAGCACACTGAGGGACAGTGGCACACCTGGACAACCACATTGGAGAGAGAAGAGTGGGAGTGGGTGTGGGGGCTGTCCTACTAGCTCTCTGAGCAAGACACACAGCTAAGGAGTGACACGGTACAGGGACATGATTGTATGTATCTCATACTCATTAAGGCCTATCCTTCAGGCATGCAGCTGAGGCATGGGGCCACCAGCACCCTTCTGGATGCCCAGCTGTGTGTGCATCACCACATGGTTAATGGTTGGCAATATGTCTGCACTGGAGGTCACCCAGCCATGTTTTGCTGACCTGAAGATGGAAGGCACCAGGTCTGAGTCAAGTGCTTTGAGGGTACAGAAAGAGTGGGATGTTCAAAGCCTGGGACATGCCCCAAAGTGGTGGGGTCTGAGAGCCCAGGCAGCACCCTGGGCCATGGGTGGTTGTACAAAGATACTGGTGGATTCACATCATCTGCAAACACTTGGAATAACTCAGTCTTGCATGTACACCTGTCAGCTGCATCATGGGCCAGCAAAAACCCAGCAAAGGCTTCATCAGAAGACAAATGGAGGCAAGCTCTAGATACATCTCACCTCCAGGGTTGTATATCTTGAGGACAGAGACACTGCATGATTAGGAGCTGTGTAACAAAGCACTTATTGGACTCACAGCTAAGAATGGTACTGTAGGATGTGAGAAAAGCTATACAGACAGGGCACTGGTTCTCTCCCAAGCAGGGAGGGAGAAGGAGGTGGCTGTGAAACCACACACTATGCAGCCAAACTAGTGCAAGAGGACAAGATAATGAATGTGCTCCCAGACCCTGGGCTGTCCGGGGCTGTGAGAGGTGATTTTGCCCATGAGTTTCATGTGCAGCTCAAGCCAGAGAGCATAAATGTGAGGAGAACTTCACCCAAAACCAAACCAAACCAAAAGCATTTAATGCAGGTGGCTACAGAGGCCAAAAGAGAGAGATGTTGTTGTAGAAACAAAGCAGGGCATTGGGCAGAGCTGGCCACTGAAAAGGCCACAGCATGTGTGATTGCCAAGGCAGGAGGAGGCTGTGACACACTCTGTTTACAAAACACATCTCAAACATTAAAGGAGGCTGGCAACTCCTGCAGCAGCCAAATCACAGCAGGAGAACAACCTGTGGAGGCAGAGTGCTCCCATGTTGGTTGAAATCAAGCCAGGTCAATGAGATTAGCAGCTCCCTCTTGGGAATGTACCAAGGGAACTGCATGGCTGAAGCCACCTGAACCTGCTCTGGTTCCAGTGTCAGCTGCAGAAGGAGCAGGCACAGTTATCCCAAGTCAGACTGAAAACAGACAGTGATGCCAGTGGAGCCCTCTGCACTGCCTTGGTCCCACCAGGGAGTCTCTTGTCTAATCTTAGGCCAAAATCTGGGCTCTGTTTCAGTTTGACATCTGCAAGAGGCAGACCCCAGTTCAGGCAAGGATGGGGCCCCTGGTAAAAGCATTCATAGAGTCATAGATTGGCAGGGGTTGGAAGGGACCTTTAGAGCTCATCCAGCCCAACCCCCTGCAGAAGCAGGTTCACCTAGATCAGGTCACACAGGAATGTGTCCAGCTGGGGTTTGAAGCCCTCCAAGGAAGGAGCCCCCACAACCCCTCTGTGCAGCCTGTGCCAGGGCTCCCTCACCCTACAATGAAATAGTTTTTCCTTATGTTTCAATGAAGCTCTTTGTGTTCCAGCTTCATCCCATCACCCCTTGTCCTGTTGCTGGATACTGTAGAAAAAGGGCTTCCCCAACCTCCTGACACCCACCCTTTATATCCTTACAGACATTCATGAGATCCCTGATCATTCAACTGAGCCATGCAGCTGGAACCCCCAGCCCCAGCCCCACCAAGCAGACATCTGTGACCTGGGCATGGGCAGGACCTTGGGCACTGCCATAACTCCATGTATTCTGTGGTTTAGGTGGGATTGTTACATCCCTCCATGCTGCCTGAATCATACAATCACAGAACCTTAGGACCCCAAAGTGGGGGAGGTTGGAAGGGGTTCTGCCTGGGCTGTGGGTGGGTCTCTGCTCCCCAGAACCTCCATGGCTGCAGGGGCACAGCTGCCTCACCATGGTCTTCACCACAGCTCACAGGGGACCTAAGCACCCTCCTCCCACACTGACCTTGATGTCTGCAGAGATGTTTTCACATGCAGCTGAGGAACTGCCCAGCAACCTCTTCCCCTTCTCAAACACCTTATTCACAGGGGTGTTACCTCAGTCACTAACTGGCCAGCCCTGGGTCAGCTGTGAGTCCATCTCAGAACTGACTGGCATCAGCCCTGGCAGCTACAGGGGAAGCTTGTGGCAGCTCTTTGTTTAAAGAAGCCACCCCTGTAGCCCCCCTGCTACCAAAACCTGACCCAGACAAAGCCATTACAACATTTCACTTGGTTTTTTTCCTCTCTGAGGATAGGAATCTTCCCACCCTCTTGCTTAAGCATTGTGCAATATTCAAGCAAAAAGCAGATGCAAACAGCCTTTGGCTATGAGAGAGAGAGAGAGATGGAGGTTTAGCTCTCTGAGAAACCAGGCTGCAGCTTGGGAAGGGTACAATTCCCCATGGTCACAAGGAAGTAAATGGAAGGCACTTGCCTTTTGGAGGCAAAAGGTGGCTTTAAGAGAGATGCTGTGCCTTCAGAACCAGACATCTGGAAGTGGTTCCCCTATTTGCTGGGAGATCCCATCTGTGCCTTCTCCCAAGCCTTTGCTCTTCATCCTGAGACCCTCACTGGAATGGTCAGTTCCAGGGCAGAGGCTGCAGTGCCTTGTGTCAGGGATGATGGTTTGCAGCACAGCCTTTGGGTGCTGTGAGAAGGTATGATGATGAGTCACTGTAAATGGAAGGCACCTCTGCTTGGTGCAGCACAATGTCTGTGCTGCCCTTTGAAATGCATCATCTGCCTCTCCCAACCTGTGCTCTCTGACCAGCCAGGAGTGACACACAGAGAGCTTTTGCAGCACAAACCTCATTTGCAACTGGTAAAGCTTTTCAGTTGCCTGGCAAAGGCTGAAAATGGGTCTCTAAAAGCTTTCCATTGCTCCTCTATCACTCTTCCCTATTGTGCTCCTCAGGTGGACTAAGGACAGGTCAGCCCTGAGTGGTTCTTTCCTGAGCATGTCTTGATGGATGTCCCAGGCTTCAAAGAAGTTCAGCAGCAGGGAACATTGGATCTCAGCACCCTGCCTTTAGCTGAAGCTTGTTTGATGGGCTCAGAGACAGCTTCCTCTGGGAGATGGAAGGGGCAGGGCTGCAAGGATGCTTCATTTCAGGGTTGGCTTGCAGCAAATCCTGTTCTGGAGGCTGCCTACCTCTGTTAAACTCTGAGTTTACATCCAAATTAAAACACTTAATCTCCAATTCTTCAGGTTGAGGAGGCAAAAAGCTTTAAATCTGGAAGAGGGTGTAAACAGATCCATCAGCATCTATCTCTGGGCTGCAAGTCTGATGTGCCAAAGGGTGCCTGGCTGAAGTGCTCATCTGTTCACCTGAGCCTCTGGTCAGAGCCCAGAAGGAAAGAGAGGTGGGTGAGTGGTGAATGACTCTGCATTACCCTCTCAAATGACACCTGAACCTGTGTGGGGAAAACCTAAGCCCACCACCCATCATAGGAGCTGCAGTATCCCACTTATCATCACCTTGACTCTCCCCCATCACTGCACTGGTTTTTGCTCTTGCTTGAGAAAAAGGATTTCAAGCCAATATTTAATGCAGCCCTGAGAATATTTACTGTGCCATCGCTTTAATGTGTCTGAAAAGCTGGGCTGGAGAGTGCTGCCATCAATCACCTGCCAGGGGATGAGAGCACAACCCCAACAGCAGTGGCACGAGCTGCAGGCCTGTGCCAAGTGCTCCTTAATGTGTGCTTTGTGCCATGGTGAGAGCAAACTGGGGCTTGGCAGGGCTGCCAAGATGAGCAGGGGGCTGGAGCATCCTTCTGGAGGTTTCCAAACCCTCCTGGATGCATTCCTGTGCCCCCTTGATTGAGTGGAACCTGCTTTACAGGATCACACACAATCCCAGCATCCAAATCCTTGCAGCTAAGGGTTTTTATGTACTACTTGCCAGGACAGGAATGATTCTGCCACCAGCCCAGCCCATCACCACAGTGGGTTGGATTTGGCTCCAAAGAGGCTCATGGAGCTGGTGATCCCACAGGTTTAAGCATGGCTCAGGGAGAAGTGGTGAAGGGGTGGACTGAGAGGATGTATTTTCTCATCCCTGCATCTCTTGGTGCTTGGAGTGACTGTGGGCTTCTCCAAGCCCCACTCTGCCCACCTGCCCACATCAGGATGCTGGCAAGACACTGGGAGCTGTGGGAGACTGCTTGTGTGTGTGTGACCAGGGGATGACAAGTACTGGTGCCATCCTGCTCCTGAGGAACTGTGTCACCTCCCTTGCTGTCAGCCAGATCTTCCTTCATTCCTGCTTGTTTTCATACCATGGAATCATTTCAGTTGGAAAAGACTCTTCAAGATCACCAAGCCCATACATTGTGGCACATCTAGGAGACCTTGAGCTTGTTGGCACAGGGGCAATATCTGTCTCATCTGAAATCAACCTGCACCTTAATAAAGAAGAAGGTTTACAGTGGGTTTACAGTGTAGAACTGAAAACTCTTTTAAGTGCTTGAAGCTCCAGGCCAGCTCACCTGCTGGTTGTGATCTTCTCATGGCAGAATGCACACACAGCCTTTTGGTTTTTACTAAATGATCCTGAGTTTTGGCTGCTAATACATCCTCACTCCTGCAGAAATGAGCCATGGGCATCCCTCCACCCCAGCAAACTTCAGAGAGACAAAAGCATCAAATCCAGACCCCTCCATCCATACCAAGCTGGTGTTGAGGAAGAATCAAATGCAAGAGTGCTAGGAGAGGAGAGGGCTTCATGACAAAGCTCCAGAGTCAGAAATCCTGTTAAATCCTGTTTATCCAGCAAATGCACTTGAGCATCACGTCTGTGGAGCCTGACTGTGCTGAAAGCAAGGCTTGCTCTTGAGTGTGCAGAGGAAAGCAGCCTGCCCTGCAGTCATGAGGGCTGCAGAACTGCTTAGAAATAGAAATTGTCCAGGCACAAGAGGCAGGTTCAAGCACCTTGAAGTCAGATTGGAGGAAATGAAGCTCTTTCCTGTGCTTTGCATTGTCTTGCTTGAGGCCTCTGAGAGCTCTTCAGATGGGAGCTGTTGCACTGCTTCCATTTCCTTTGAAAAGGAGGGAAACTGTCCCCTGTAAGGATGAGAAACAACTCTCAGGGATCCACACAGCTGTGGTAAGGCTCATATCTCACACATCTCAGTGCTGGCTCCAGCCTCTGTGTAGGGCACTGCCTGACACTGGCACAGCTGGGTCAGCAGCAGCTGTTGGGGCCAAGGGGCTGGGATGCAGCTCAGGTCAAGGAGTTGTGTGGGCTGTGGGATGCTCTGGCTGCATGTTATGGCATCAGCAGAGAATCCCAGAGTGGTTGGGGCTGGAAGAGTCCTGCAGAGCTGCTGCAGCCCCAGCCCCTGCTCCCCCTGGCTCAGGGGCACAGGAACGTGTCCAGCTGGGGTTGGAAACCTCCTGAGCAGGAGCCTCCACACCCTCCCTGGGCAGCCTGGGCCAGGGCTCCCTCACCTCAGCACCAAAGGAGCTTCTCCTCCTGTGCCAGGGGAACTGTTTGTGTCCCAGCTGATGTCCATCACCCCTTGTCCTGTCCCTGGGCACCACAGAACAAAGTGTCCCCCATGCTGCTGACACCCACCCTTTAGGTACTTGTCAGTGCTGCTGAGGTGCCCCTGAGCTCAGGCTTCTCTTCTCCAGGCTGAACAGCCCCAGGGCTGCAGCCTTTCCTCCTCACACACATGTTCCATCCCCTCAGCACCTTGGTGTCCCTGCACTGGCCTCTCTGCAGTGTCTATGTCTCCTGGGATTAGCTGTACACCATCACTGTGCTGCCCTGGGCAGGCTGTGGCTCAGCAGCTGACTTGTCTGAGGCTCCTTTCTTCTCAACTGATGTCCTGTGGGGAAGTGAGTGAGTAGAGGTAATAAACACAAGAAGTAAACAAGCAAGTAAAGGTACTTCTCTGAAACTATCTGTGTGCCTGAAAGGGAGAAGCAAGAACCAGCATCCCTGAGTCCACTTTCTTCAGCTGCACCTTGGCAGGCCAGCCTGTGCAGGGAGAAAGTGGAAAACTACAGAACAATCTGAAGAGCTTTCTATAGCCCCAAGGAGGCCAACTAGGCAATCTTTAACACCCTGTTACTATAGCAGCCCTGATGGTAATTTACCAGCACATCTCCTCTTTTTTTTCTCCTCCTTCACACCCCTTTCACAACAACAACAACAACAAATGAGATTAGTCTCATGTTCACCAATTACCTGCCCTGTTCCCTTCACAGCCCTCAGCTAACAGCTCTCCACAAGAGCCCCACAACATTGCTGTGCAGCCCAGGGACCCACAGTGCTCACTCCTGGGGCATGGGGAGGAGAGCAGCCTGTGGCACTCACACGATGGGATCCCACAGCCATCATTGCACTAGTGTGGTGGTGTAGCCCAGGCTGGGTGCCAGGTGCCCACCAAGTTGTTTTATCACTCCCCTATCACAGCAAACCTCCTCTGTGAAGAGGCTCCCAGGTGCTGCCAGGACCTGGCTGCAGCATGGGCTTCCCCTAGGCTCACAGCTTCCCTCAGGCACCCACCTGCTCTGGTGTGGGGTCCTGCCTGGGCTCAGGGGGTCTCTGCTCCCTGGGTACAGCTGCCTCATCATGGGCTGCACCACAGCTCACAGGGGAATCTCTGCCCTGATGCCTGGGCGTCTCCTCCCCATCCTTCTCCACTGACTTTGGTGTGTGTGGAGATGTTGCTCTCACCTTCTCTCTCCCTTCTGCTGCAGTTTTGCCTCTTCACAGCAACTTCTTCCCCTTCTCCCATGTGTCAATCCCAGAGTCATTCCCTCCATCAGCCTTGGGTCCATCTCAGAGCCAATTTGCCCTGACACACACAGGGGCAGCTTCTGCCAGCTCTTTGTTTCATGAAGCTCCCCCTGTAGCCCCCCCACTACCCAAACCTGCCCACACAAAGCCACCACAAGTAGCCCCAGCTTTGGCAGGAGCTTTTTCCATGAGCAGGAGAGGAGTTTGGCTGGAGGTGTGGGTAGGACACACTTGTCTCCTCAACTCCCACAAACATGGGAGGGTTGGGAGTGAAGCCATTGATCAGTGCAAGGGTGCAGCTGCTCCCCACCACACTGCTTCTCCAGACCTATCCCCAGCTCTGGACATCCTCCAGCACCTCAATGTCTTTCTTGCAGTGAGGAACCCAAAACTGAACACAGCATTCAGTCCTCATCACTGCTGAGCATGGGGGACAAGCACCTAGACTCACCTGCACCCACAGCTTGGACCTGGAAGCTGCCCAGAGCCAGATCTTTGTTTCTCTCCAGTTCCTGGGTCACAGAGAGCTCCTGAGCCTGCCAGAGATCTCCCAGGCACAGCTGCTACTCAACATGCTTTTTCTTCCTCAATATGCTTCCTAATGCTACCCCAGAGGGCAGATGGGAGTCCTTCCCTGCTCTGCTGGTGGTGCCTAAAGAAGAAAGGCAGCTCCAATTGTGCTCCCTGCACAAATCAACCTAATTACCTGTTGCAGCAGCAGCTAATGAGCTTAAAGCTTTCAGGGCTAGCACCTCCTTCCTTCCCTGAAGAGCTTCAGCTGGGACTGGCCTTAGCTGAAAAACTTTGATGGTGGCAAAGGAATAGGAGGAAAAATCTGCAGGGAACAGGAGAGCAACGTTGGTGTTGCTGAGGCTGCTGAATGCAGAGCTGTTATTACCAGGCAGGGCTCAGCGTGCTCCAGACCCCCAGTGAGCGAGCCAGGCTGGCTCTGATGAAAGGCTCACTGCTGCAGGCACGTCCCTGCTCCCACCTCTGTTGCACACAAGGGCCTTGCCAGGCTTGGTGGCAAAAGCTCTGTCATGGAATCATAGAATATTTTGGTTGGCAAAGCCCTTGGAGCTGCTGCAGTCCCAGCCCTGCCCTCACCCTGCCCAGCCCAGCACTGACCCACAGCCCTCAGCCCCTCAGCCCCACGCCTTTGGGATCCCTCCAGGGCTGGGCACTGCCCCAGCTCCCTGGGCAGCCTGGCACAGGGGCTCACACCCCTCTCAGGGAAACAGTTCTTGGAGTTATCAACATGGCAGTGCTGGGTGAGAACAAACCAACCATGAGCAGCACCGTGCCCTTGTGGGCAAGAAGCCAATGGCATCTGGGGGCATCCAGTAGAGTGTGGGCAGCAGGGGGAGGGAGGTTCTGCTGCCTCTGCTCTGCCCTGCTGAGGCCTCAGCTGGAGTCCTGTGGCCAGCTCTGGGCTCCCCAGCTGCAGAGAGACAGGGAACTGCTGCAGAGAGGCCAGTGCAGGGACACCAAGATGCTGAGGGGATGGAACATGTGTGTGAGGAGGAAAGGCTGCAGCCCTGGGGCTGTTGAGCCTGGAGAAGAGAAGCCTGAGCTCAGGGGCACCTCAGCAGCACTGACACGTACCTAAAGGGTGGGTGTCAGCAGGATGGGGGGACACTTTGTTCTGTGGTGCCCAGGGCCAGGACAAGGGCTGATGGACATCAGCTGGGACACAAACAGTTCCCCTGGCACAGGAGGAGAAGCTGGTTTGGTGCTGAGGTGAGGGAGCCCTGGCCCAGGCTGCCCAGGGAGGGTGTGGAGGCTCCTGCTCAGGAAGTTTTCAGCCTTTGCCATGGAGCCCTGTCAGAGCTGCAGCACCCCCCAGCAGCTGGAGCTCAGCCATGACGTTTGCACTGGTGTGAGCAGGTTTCTGGCTCGCTAGCAGTGACTCACATGTGCAAGGACCATATCTGCAGAGAGGCACTAATGTGATTGTCTCAAACTATGATTGCTTTCCCAGTTTCTAAAAAAGCTGCCTGGGCCCCCTTCCAAGCTTTCCTGGAAACATGGAGATGGTCAGAAGGTGCTGCTGTCAGAGGCATCGTGTCACTGAGCCCATCCTTCAGCCCAGCACCTTGGCTGGTGCTTCCAGGCCAGGACTGTGATTCTCTAAAAGGAAATCCAAAGCCCAGCACCAGATTGCTTGCACACTCAAGGCTTGGGAGCTTGTGGCTGAATTCCAGCTTGGCTGGTTCATCCTACACACAAGCCCAGCTTATTTTCAACCCAGCACCGAGTTTATCCTTTGCTTCTGGCCCTGAGTTGTTGTGCAGTGTTAATATCTTGCCTGCTGCCATACTCCTCCCACCTTCACAGATGTATCTGGGGACTGAGCCAGGTGATTTCTGCTCACAGAAGAATGGGAAGTGCTTGGGCTCTTTCAACACAAGAGGTTTTGTGTCACTGAAGGACAAGGACAGGAGATGGAGTGATGCTCACAGAAGGTGAGGGAGGAAAGGAGAAGGATGTTTAGCCTTGAGTCACTTTTGCAGCCCTTTAATTCCTCTGCCTCTCACACCATGGATGTACAGCCACGTGCTGGTTTGCTGCATGCCAAAAGCCTTGGAAGCATCTGGCTCTACAGTCACCCCTTCATATCCACACAGGATCCACTTCTGCCTGTGCTACACTATGCCTGGGAGGGGAAGCATGAAGTATCCAGCACTCTCCTCCAGCAGCTGAGTGCCACATACCCTCTGCACCCAGCTACAGCGAAGCCTCCACAGCTGAAAGAGGCAACTGGTGCCAAAGGAACCAGCATGGAATCACAGAACCACAGAATCCTTTGGGTTGGCAAAGCCCTTGGAGCTGCTGCAGTCCCAGCCCTCCCCTCACCCTGCCCAGCCCAGCACTGACCCTCAGCACCTCTGCTGCAGGGCTTTGGGATCCCTCCAGGGCTGGGCACTGCCCCAGCTCCCTGGGCAGCCTGGCACAGGGGCTCACACCCCTCTCAGGGAAACAGTTGTGCCTCAGCTCCAGCCTCAGCCTCCCCTGGGGCAGCTGCAGCCCATTGCCTCTTGTCCTGTCATTGCTGCCTGGGGAGCAGAGCCCGACCCCCAGCTCCCTGCAGCCTCCTGTCAGGGAGTGTCAGAGAGTGCTGCTGGCTGCCCTCAGCCTCCTCTTCTGCAGCCTCAACACCCCCAGGTGCCCAGCACAGGGGACAGTCCCTGCCCTGCTCCTGCTGCCACCCCAGTGCTGATCCCAGCCAGGCTGCCCTTGCTCTTTCTCACTCTCTCTCCACAGGCTGCACCCGCTGCTCACTTTCAATGGGAAGCCCTTGGAGTGGGATTATCACACTGTGCTGGGGCTGCACCGTGTTCTGTTGCCTCAGGCTCACTCCTGCAGCTCCTAGGAGACACATCAGTAGTGTTTAAACACATTGATCTCCACCATTCCCTTTAGGAGTGTAGTGCCACAAATCCTGTTCTCCTGCAGTACTCCCCACTGGGACTTTCCTCAGAGTTGTTGTGTTGGGGTAGAAACTCCCTGAATGAGTTTCTCAGGGACATTAAACACTTTGCATCTGCTCTGTATGAGTTGCTCTCAGCCACAGGCACTGCAGAAATCAGCACAACAGTGTCTTGTGTGCACACAGTGACAATCAGTGCTTTGGTTTCTATGCAAAGTAGGTATCTCCAAGGCCACATCTTCTGCTTCAGCATGGCCCATGGCTCTGGCCAAGGGACCAGTGAGAATCCCATCCAGAGAACACAGCATCCAAGGTAAGAGCAGCTGAGGTGTGTGTTGGAAAGGTGGAACCTTTCCTTCTAGTTACTTACCTCCAAGGAGCTCAACCTTGAAAGGCTGAAGAGTGTCTCAGGAGGTGAGAGCTCTGGGGAGAGGGAAAGGACCAAGCCAAAGCCCAACCCACCAAGTTTAGCTTTGAAAGTGGGGAGCTCCAGGAAAACAGAGGGAAGAGACCAAGTGAGTGCTTCTGAGAGGCTGGAAGTGCTCAGTGAATGTGGCAGCACACTGCACACACACACAGTGCTGCAACAGCTCAAGGGTAATCCAGGTCTGTCCAGGGTGAGCTGTGGAGTCACAGAGTCCCAGCATGGAGGGGCTGGAAGGGCCCTGCAGAGCTGCCCCAGCCCCAGCCCCTGCTCCAGCAGCTTCCCCTGGCTCAGGGGCACAGGAACGTGTCCAGCTGGGGTTGGAAACCTCCTGAGGAGCCTCCACACCCTCCCTGGGCAGCCTGGGCCAGGGCTCCCTCACCTCAGAACCAAAGGAGCTTCTCCTCCTGTGCCAGGGGAACTGTTTGTGTCCCAGCTGATGTCCATCACCCCTTGTCCTGTCCCTGGGCACCACAGAACAAAGTGTCCCCCATCCTGCTGACACCCAGCCTTTAGGTACTTGGGAGTGTTGCTGAGGTGCCCCTGAGCTCAGGCTTCTCTTCTCCAGGCTGAACAGCCCCAGGGCTGCAGCCTTTCCTCAGCAGACACAGCATTTCTTGCTCTTCAACCAGAGCCCCTACAGCCTGGAGCTGCAGAGGAAGGGATGGGGCTTTCCCTCCCCACTACACACACAGAGACACATTCCCAGGCTCAGCAGGGTCTGGACTTCTTCTGTTTAATGGCATTTTAACCATGCCTCACTTTAGTCTTTGGCCTTTTAGCCTCCAGGTCCTTGGCCAGCAGACAAGCAGCTCCCCAGAAGCTTCTCAGTGTGCGTGTAGCCGTGTTGTGCTGCTGCTGTGCTGGTAGATGATGGCCTTCACCCTGCAGGGGGGGGTGGGCAGCAGGGTAAAACACCCACTCCACAAACAAGCTGGGATTTTATTACAGCTCATGTCACATCAGAGAAGTGAGAGCTGAGTCACTGCCAGGTACAGACAGTGACTGTGAGTCACCAGCATAACCCAGCTCATCAATAGCCACGGCCCAGTGGCCCGGCCAGCACAGCCCTGCAGAGCAAAGCTGCCTGGCTGCCTTCTGCAGATGCCCCTGCAGCTCCAGCTGCCAGCCTGCCAGGCTCTGCCACCCATCTTTGCAGCTCAATGCAGCTGCCACACTCTGGCATCCATCCTTGCAGCTCACTGCAGCTGCCAGGCTCTGCCACCCATCCTTGCAGCTCAATGCAGCTGCCAGGCTCTGTCACCCATCCTTGCAGCCCACTGCAGCTGCCAGGCTCTGCCACCCATCCTTGCAGCTCACTGCAGCTGCCAGGCTGCCAGGCTCTGCCACCCATCCTTGCAGTTCAATGCAGCTGCCAGGCTCTGCCACCCATCCTTGCAGCTCAATGCAGCTGCTACACTCTGACATCCATCCTTGCAGCCCACTGCAGCTGCCAGGCTCTGCCACCCATCCTTGCAACTCACTGCAGCTGCCAGGCTGCCAGGCTCTGGCACCCATCCTTGCAGCTCACTGCAGCTGCCAGGCTGCCAGGCTCTGGCACCCATCCTTGCAGCTCACTGCAGCTCACAGCCTCTGCCCCCTCACCCAGGAGATGCTGAGCAGGTCATTGCTCTGGCAGAAGGGGCTGCTCACCCTGCCTACGTGCCTCAGACCCCAACCTCACTCCAAGGGCACTGAGCACTGGAGCTGGGGAAGGGGCATAGAGAGCAATGGCTTGGCTTTAACCCTGCTGTTGATTTGTTCCCTGCCAAGCTGCCTGATGTTAATCTCTCTCAGTTGACCCCCATGGTGGACTTCTGAGCCTTCCTTCAGATGTGCCAGCTTCTTAATGCAGGTTAACCTGATTGCTTGCAATCACCATTCTGTAACTTGGGTGAGCTGAGTGCCTCTCCTCATCAGCAGACTCTTCACAAGGTGCTGCTTTAGTTCAGGCTGCAAAGCTTCCTTTGGTGGGTATTTCCCTTGGTCCTGCTCTGCACATGCTCATGTTCTCCAGGTATCTACCATGAGTTTCCCAGCTATCCACCAGCCTCACTGGAGCTCCTCTTCCAACTCTGGATGTCCAGAAACTCCAGACAAGTGCCTCAATGTACACAATTCCACAGATCCCCAGCTGGAACCAGAGCAGGTGCCTGAGCAGCTCTGCCTGCACAACTGCCCCTTGGACAGGGAGGAATTGGTACATTTTCCAGGGGCAGCAGCTTTGATCTCACAGAAAATGGATCTGTTGTTACCTGACATCAAATCTGGGAGAAGAGTAATCATGCCAGGCTGGCCTTCAACTAGGAGAGTCTGCTCTGGACAAAACACATGGACATCTCATTGGTGTGGATTCTTCTCCTACCCTTCCCTCTCCCCAGGCTCATTGCTGTTGTCTCCTGCTGTGGATGCCAAGTGCTTCAGATGGCAAACACAAGCTGCTGCTTGCACATGGGTTCAGCCTTAGGGACCCCATGAAATCCTTTCTGTGCATGAGATTGAGAGATTTCCCCCCTATTCTTCTGGCAGCACGTGTGAGCATTTCCTTCCCCTGTAGTGACCCTGTGATGCCTGGGCTAAACTAAGTGGATTTAAGCCTGTGCAATGACCCAGGGCAGAGGTTTGCACTGGTCACTCTACAAAGCCTTTAGCAAAAGGCTTTGTGGCTTCTATATATTCTGCCACTGAAGGGATGTTCTGGCTGGCTTCAAAACTGAGAGCCAACAGAAGCCATGCTCAAGGGGAATGTTGCAAAGAAGATTGCTGTGCTCTGTTGTCTCCTCATCAGTGGGAAGGGAGATGAGTGAGCCTGAAATGTAAAGCTGATGGGAAGGGTGCCACACCATCCAGCCACGCTCACTCTGTGCCCTGCCACGTCTCACTGCAGGGGGAATATTCAGCACAACCCCCCCAGAAGGTAACACTGAGCTTTACATGGACTCCCCCACCAAGTTTTAACAACCTTCTCGTTTCTTCCTGAGTGCAAAATGCCTCAGAAGCCCCTCAGGTTGTCACAAAGAGGGGGGAGTGCAGGGGAGCATGTCCCAAGTGTGTCTCCAGATCTGAGCTTGACTCAGAGGCTGAAACTTGGAAATGCATCTCCAAGTATCAGAAATCCCTCAGCACCAAGCAGCCAGGCCATAGCCCACCCACTCCTGCACATCCCCTCCAGGCTTCCAGGACGTGGTGGGAGGACAGCATAAGCCAGCCCAGTTCAGGGCCCTGCAGCTGCTCTGCTCTGCCTGTACTGCAAGTACAGTGGGAACTGATGGTGATGGTGAGGCTCACAGCTCCTTTTAGAATCAATCCTTTGGGTTGTTAAAGCCCCTGAAGCTGCTGCAGTCCCAGCTCTGCCCTCACCCTGCCCAGCCCAGCACTGACCCACAGCCCTCAGTACCTCAGCTCCACGCCTTTGGGATCCCTCCAGGGCTGGGCACTGCCCCAGCTCCCTGGGCAGCCTGGCACAGGGGCTCACACCCCTCTCAGGGAAACAGTTGTGCCTC
Source organism: Colius striatus (assembly GCF_028858725.1). Classification (NCBI taxonomy): domain Eukaryota; kingdom Metazoa; phylum Chordata; class Aves; order Coliiformes; family Coliidae; genus Colius; species Colius striatus. The sequence goes on along the minus strand of NC_084761.1, from coordinate 2,142,908 downwards.
AGCTCCAGCCTCAGCCTCCCCTGGGGCAGCTGCAGCCCATTGCCTCTTGTCCTGTCATTGCTGCCTGGGGAGCAGAGCCCGACCCCCAGCTCCCTGCAGCCTCTGCAGTGGTTGGTTTCCCCCTGATCTCTGCTCCTCTTGTGGCCTCCTCATGACACAAATATCCCACAGACATAACAATGCAGTCCTGTTGATTTAGAAATGCCAGTCTTAGGTTTATGCCATGGGTGCTTCACCCCTCTGGTCTCCTCTATGGTCACTACACCCCATGGGACCACATGATGTGCTGAACTCCCAGCTACTGGTGTTTGTTCCCTTACTCCACTCCCCATATTTTCAGCCAAACCTGAACATCTCCACAGAAAGATTTGTTAATCTTCAGCATTTCTTTTAATGCTGAAAAGTCACCACTTTGAGTGAAGAAGAGCAGACCCTGCAAGCTTGCTTGTCCCCATTACCAAGGCAGGATCTGCTCCCAGGTGCTGGGAACTAACCCACTTTGGGCTTGATTCAGGGAATGGCTTCAGGATGTGTGCAGCTCTCCCCAGCTTCAGATCCTTTCTTAGCTCTGGCAAAACATTTCAGCAGATGGTCTTGAACACACACTTAAATCCCACAGAAGTGCTTTACCAAGCTGGGACACTACCATGAGCCACTGCCTACAACCTGCACCTCAACTCCAGCCTTTCTGGGGCACTTCTTAAAGGGAAATGATGATTTTCAGGCAGGTTTGGCCACAACCTCTTTGGCAACACTCTCCATGTCACTGTAATTGGGGTTATATCCTCCCCTTACCCTCCTCTTTGTCAGCATCTCCCAGCCCAGCTCCCCTATGTCTGACCCTATCTGGATCCTTCTCCTCTTTCTCTTGACCTGAGAAGGTCCAAAGTGGCCTCATATTCCCAAGAAGTTGACACCAACCCAAGGTCAAAAGCCTGGACTGGCCACACTCTTGGCATTCAAGAGCATATTGGAAACACTCTCTTGGTCCTCAGGAGAGTTGTCACCTCTGGCCATGAGACTGTAACTCTCCTGGTCAGAGGTGCAAGCCTGGTTGGTATCTCAACCTCTTCTTCTGTCCTTCTCCCACATTATTCACATCCTTCCAGGAGAGTGCAGGAGTCAAAAGGAAGAAATAACCCCATTCCAAAGGGTAGCAAAGGGAAGAAGCCAAATGGCAAGGCAAACAATCACACTCCAGGAGGGCAAAGTGGGGGGATGAGACCCCATGGGAACAGTGGTGGGGAGGGGATTGTCACACCTGGGACCATGCATCCAACCCACAGCACTCTTGGTGTGAACATGGAAGTGAAGGTCTTTGTGTGAGCAGGAGATGGAGGTCTCTGGGTAAAGAAGAGATGATGTTCTCAGGGTGAGCAAGAGCTGCAAGGAGGCTGAGATGGAGAACCAGAGCCACGAAAAGATGGAGCTGGAGATCAACAAGAGCTTGGTGCCATCAGGAAACTCGATGATCTTACTGCAAGGAAGTTTGCTCAGTGAGAGATGCAGCTCTACAGCCCTGGCAGCATCAGCAGAAGCCACTTCAGTTTAGCCAAAGCCTCACTGCTGCTCTCTGCTCCAGTTCTGCTTCCCCCCAACTGCCCAGTTACAACCTCCCCTGGCAAGCTGTGTTTCCCCCCCCTCAGCTGCTTCAGTCCCTGCTTCAGCCTGTGCTACCAACACAGCCAAACTCTTGACCCAACATTCCATTTCTTTCCAATGTGAAGGTGAGATTTGACTCAGCACTTGCAGCTCAGGGGTAGCCCCAGCTCTGTGTGAGACAGAGGAGTCTGCTCCTCTAATGGAAACTGCTTTTAGTCCAGCAGAAGGCCAGAACCATGTAATGGGCTCTGCTGCTTCACCTTGATAATGTCATGGTATTTATAGACTTTTTGATACTTTGCCTGACATCATGCTGGTTTGGGTCTGGTTTTCAGGAGAATCAATGATTTTCTTCCACCTCCAGAAGCTGTGTAAGTGGATTCTGCACTTGGGCTACAGGCTTGGGGCAGAGGGGCTGGAAAGATGCTCAAGGGGAAAGGGCCTGGGAGTGTTAATTGGCAGCAGCTGAACAGGAGCCAGCAGCGTGCCCAGGGGGGCAAGAATGCCAAGGGCATCCTGGCTGGGATCAGCAGGGGGGTGGCAGCAGGAGCAGGGCAGGGATTGTCCCCTGTGCTGGGTCCTGGGGAGGCTGCAGCTCCAGGGCTGTGTCAGTGCTGGGCTCTTGGTCTAAAACTTTCACCCTCACCCCCAGTGTGGGCAAGTGCATGGTGTCCAGATGATCTCTGTACAGTCACCTGCTGCCCAAATGGCTGCAAATACTGTGTGGAGAATGTGATCAAATCACTGGGTTTCTGTGTCTCAGTTCCCTTGTGCCAGGGAAAGAAAACACCCTCTGTTTCCATCTTCAGGCAGAGCTTGCAATCAGGGTGCCTGACTGTGGGTGAGCCTCCAGGCTCTGTAACTCTCCAGTAACTCTGCTGTCACCAAAGACATTTATAATGGATTTTTTCCCATCCTAATGGTAAAACCTGCAGTGTTTTTACCTCCCATGTGGGGCACCTGCCATCCTGTGTCAGCACAGGTTTGCTCCTGGGAGCTGGCAGGACACACCACACACTGTCACGATGCTTTGCAAGAAGCAGCCAAACATTCAAGGTGTGCTCTGATGTCATGGTGACAAGCAAGGTTCATAAACTCTGGGCTGACACAGGAGATACCTTCGTGCTGGCTGCACAGATCACCTTTTCTGGGTCTCTGGAGCAGCCTCTGAACTCAGTTCACACGTGGTGATGGCAGGAGAGAGCTGCCTCTTCCCCATCACTGCTCCATGGAGCCATTAGCATCAGCAGAGAAACTTCAGTGGTAATATCTGGGAGCCTGGGCACAGTTTTGAGGCACAGCAGCTTGAAACTGAACAAGAAGAGTGAGGCAATGCAGGGACATCTGCTTGGGCAAGGCAATACCCAGAGCATGTGTAGGAAATGGTGCAGTGGTGGGACCCACAGCTGGCTGCAGCCTTCCACAGCAGCAGCTTCACTCCATGCATGGGAAGGGGAAACTTCTCAGAGTCCCATCAAATGATCCCAAGAGGGAAAAAGAGACAGAAAGCATTTTTTCCAGTCAAAGCACAGTGGTTTCTCTACTGTAAGGAAGAGACACACAACAAATCCCAGTGTAGTGCTGGGGCTGGCAGCCAGTCTGAGATCATGGGGCTGTCACCACTCCAGCTCTGGCCTAACACTCAGAAAAGCAGTCTGGGCTGAAGGTGAGACCTGGCACCTCAGGAGGTCATCCAGCCCTGCAGAGAGCCCCAGGGCTCTGAGCCCTCCTGCCTTCCCAAGAGCCCTGCCTGGATGTCAGGAGTGATGGACATCAGCTGGGACACAAACAGTTCCCCTGGCACAGGAGGAGAAGCTGGTTTGGTGCTGAGGTGAGGGAGCCCTGGCCCAGGCTGCCCAGGGAGGGTGTGGAGGCTCCTTCTCAGGAGGTTTCCAACCCCAGCTGGACACGTTCCTGTGCCTCTGAGCCAGGGGAAGCTGCTGGAGCAGGGGCTGAGGCTGGAGCAGCTCTGCAGGACCCTTCCAGCCCCCACCATGCTGGGATTCTGTGAGCCCTGCACATGGTCAGTCCCCAAGCACAGGGCCCTTGAGGATCCTTACTGTCACCACCCCGTGTTGCCCTTCCTTGGGCAGTGTGCAGGATGGAGCTGATGGCTCTCCATGTGCTGGCAGACACCACCAGCCTCACCTTCAGGTCCCATTAGTGGCACTGTAGATGTGTGGGAGCTTCCTGGCCACAGCTCCTCCTTCCCCTGTGCAAGCTGGAGAGGCTCTTTCAACTCTAAACAGGCTTAAATGGAAAAGCACAGATTTTATTGCATCAAAGCAAAGGGTTAAAAATCTCTGCTACCAGATTGGGAACAGTTACAAAAGGTAAACTTCAAAATAAAGGCATGCATCCTTCCAATAAATCTGACATTAGTTTCTTATCTCAGCTGGCATGTGGATTCCCTCCTGCTGCCTGGCTTTAGCTGTGGAGGGCAACTACTGGGCACTGCACCCCACAAAACAGTGCCATGGTGTGCAGTGGGATGCTCAGGAGGGGTGCCCAGGGGGGATGCTCAGGGGGCGATGCTCAGGGGAGATGCTCAGGAGGGGTGCCCAGGGGGGATGCTCAGGGGAGCATGCTCAGGGGGGATGCTCAGGAGGGATGCTATGGGGGGATGCTCAGGTGGGATGCTCAGGGGGGGAGCTCAGGGGGGATGCTCAAGGTGGATGCTCATGGGGGATGCCCAGGGGAGATGCTCAAGAGGAATGCTCAGGGGGGATGCTCAGGAGGGATGCTCAGGAGGGATGCTCAGGGGGGATGCTCAGGGGGGATGCCCAGGAGGGATGCTCAGATGAGGTGCCCATGGGGGATGCTCAGGAGGGATGCCCTCTGGAGCCTCTCCAGCTTGCTCAGGTGGAGCTCCCAGAGTTCACTGAGCTCATCTCCCCAGGGTCCCCAGGCTTCAGTGCTCTGGTGCAGTGGGGACTCCCATTTCCCACTCCTTTTTGTGGAGACTGAAGCTCTGAGCCCTTCAGAAGTGTAGTGACAGAGGGACCATGCTTCCCAGCATGTCTGATGGAGGAATGAAGCCACAGCAGCTGAGTCTCACTTGAGGGCTGGGAGCCTGCAGGTTTCCCTGTGACAGAGGGACATCCCCAGCCTTCACAGGGCATTTGGGTGCTGGGGTGAGTGCAGCAATAACACCCATTTCCCTTCTCCATGGGGAGTGGGACCTGGAGCTCTACCTGCTCTGCTCTCCCACCACCATGGCTGGTGTGGCAAGGACCTGACCAGCTGGCTCCCAGACAGGGAGACAGGATTTTGGACACCAGAAGCCCAGAGCCATGCTGTTGGCCAGGGGTGTGCTGGGTGCCCCACTGCCAGAGGTGCCGGGGAGCAGCTGCAGCCAGAGGAAGAGGCGACCCCTGCTCGTGCCTGGCTGTGCTGCACCAGGTCACCCTAAACAAAGACACATCCCAGCTTCCTAAACAAGCCTGGGCAGATTTGAAACAACATTTGGGTTTTGCTGCTTCTCCAGGTGTCAGCTGGGCTTGGAAAAGCTGCTCCCCAAGCCTGGAGCTGAAATCCAGGTGAGCCGTGGTCCTACACAGCTCACAGCTTGTCCTGAGGTGTTAACAAAGGTCTTGTTACGCCAGCAAAGAGCAGAGAAGCCTCAGACATTCATCTCTACCAAAACCATCTCCCAGTATCATTCCCTGCACTTCCACAAGTCCCCATGCACAGGGAAGTGTGGGAAGGGCCAAACACAGCTCCTTGGCTCCAGCCCAAAGCTGCCAGCAAAATAATGAGTAACTCCTAGACAGCTGGGCTGCATTCATGGCTAATCAACTAATTTATTTACTCCTCTTTAAGGGAGTTTGGGGGCTTTGTTTGCAGGGAGAGGAATGGCAATGCTAACAGCTTTTTTTCCCTAGCTGTGCAGGGAAAGCTTTGTCTCCTCAGAGCAAAGGCAAGGGGCTGAATCAATGCTGGGAGCAGACTTTAGCCCCTCTAAGCCTCCCCTAAGGGGATGCTCTAAACCTTAGGTTTAGGAAACACCAAGTGCACAATGCCAGAGTCTTTCACTCTTCCAGGGAAGGGTTTTTGTTTTCCAGACGAGGGCAGAAGCCAAATGGGACACTCACATAAAGATTGTTGCACACTCGCCCTGTTTCTGTGCTGCAGGGATGTCCCAGCCAGCTGCAGCTTCTGGGAATCACAGAATCTCAAGGGCTGGAAGGGAGCTGCAAAGCTCATCCAGTGCAACCCCCCTGCCAGAGTAGCACCTAGAGCAGGGCACACAGGGACTCAACGATTGGGCTCTTGAAGAACAACCCAGGCTGAACTCAGCCACTGCAACACCGACCCAGCTCATTGCTCACAGAACTAAAGCTTCAGTCAGGGCTGGGGCTGAAAGTGTCTCCAGACCTCCCAGACTCTGTGGGCACTCGAATGTGCCTTTGCAGGACTGGGACTCCGGCTATCCCAGCTCTGTGCCACGCACGCTGCAGCAAACAGCAGCTCCCGGGGCTTTCTGCTCGTTGCAGAGCACGATTTAATTACCGGGGCTGAACCGCTGTGGACTGAGCTGCTGAGGGAAGGTGGCAAGTGGCACGGCACCCTCAGGACGGTGCCAGCCCCAGCTCTGCTCCCACGCACTTTTGGCCTCCCTCACTCCGTGCAAAGGCTCCAGCTGCCGAGCGGCCGGAGCGTGGCTGCTCTCTGGTGCAGGAGCCAGGGGAGGGCTGGGCTCGGGGGGCTCCTCTGGGTGCGGGGTGGGGGGCAGCCCGGTTCTGCTGCAGCCTCCGGAGAGGGACCCGTGTGCCCACATGCCACTCGTGTTTGTCAGGGTTAATGGCTCGAAGCTCAAGTCAAAGAATGGAAGTAGGCACTTCGTTTCAAAAAAAAAGGTGGTAAAAATGTATTTGCTCCTTTTTTTTAATGCAACTGCTGCTCCTCCTCCAGCAACACAATTGCTTTCGGGCTGCCCTGGCTGGGAGACACCGCTGAGAGCTCAAATGAGCCCCTTCTCCCTGCGCATCCAAGCAGACGGAACCCGCCCGCAGAAGGCATCTGCTCGCCGGGATGCCATCGGGACAACTCCCCGGCGCCGTGACGGAAAGAGCCGGCTTTCCCCTTCCACTTGCCACGCCGCACCGGGCACAGCCACCAGCCGCTGCCCACGGGGGCCACCCAGCCCCGGCCCCTCTGCTCCGAGCTCCGCCACCCTCCCTGCGCTGCGCCCCGACCTCCCCGTGTCAGCCACGCGTGCCGCCAGCCCCCTGCTCGCACAGCCCCCGGCTCTGCCCCATCTCCGGCGCCTCCGAGCACGCAGCGACTTTCCTTCGAAACTCTTTTTGTCTGTTCTGAGCCACAAACATCCTCGCAACGGCAGAAAACCCTCACCGGAGGGCAGAGGTGACAGCGGCATCTTCGCACGGCGCGCAGGGGCCGGCGGGCTGCCCGGCATCCCCCGTGCGGCCGCGGGCTCGGCGGGGCAGGGCAGCGGGAACACGCTCCGAGCTCCGCTCTCCGAGCTCCTCCGAGGCCGCTGCCGGGCAGGCGGGTGCGACGGAGCGTCCCGGGGAGCGCGGCTGCCCCGCCGAAGGGAGCGCGGCTGGCGGCGGGGCTGCCCTCGGAGCGGGGAGGGTGTCAGGAGGGGGCTCCGGGCGGTGCGGAGCCTCTGCCCCTCCCCAGCCCGGGTCATAGGGCTCCCTGCTCCAGGGGGACGGGCTCCTGGCGCTGCCGCTTGCGCTGCCTCTCGCGCTTGGCTCGCCAGCACACGTAGGCGGCCACCAGCAGCCCCAGCCCGAAGATCAGGGTGGCCACCGAGACCACCTTAGCGATGTCCATCTGCGGGCCATTGATGGTGAAGGTGATGCACGTCGCCGCCACGCCGATGACCACGGACACGATGCCGAAGGGGAAGATGCAGCGGTACCAGGATTTCTCGGTCCCGCCCGTGGCCAGGGCCAGCTTGTTGAGCGTCGCCGTGGAGTCGGCGGCGGTGGCCAGCGGCAGCCCCGGTTTTCCTCCCTGCAGGCAAGTGAGTGAGTTGGACTTGCAGCCCATCATGTTGGCGAGGAAAGGCCTCGGAGGGGTGAAGCCCCGTCCCGGGGAGGTCGGGTCCTACATGGTCGCTGCGGCCGGCGCTCGGGCTGCAGCAGCCGGGAACCGCTCCCGCCGCTCCCGCCGCTCCGGCTGCTCTCGCTCCCGGCTCCCGCTGCTCTCGCTCCCGGCTCCCGCTGCTCTCGCTCCCGGCTCCGGCTGCTCTCGCTCCCGGCTCCGGCTCCCGGCGCTTTTGCTGGCAGAGACGGGAGCGAGGATTGGCGGCGGCAGCGCTGAGCTCACGCCGATGGGAGGGTCGGAGCGGCGGCTGCGCTCCCCCCTTAACCGTTTCGGGCTCCGAGGCCGCTACCGCCGGCTCCGCCGCGATCGCCCTCGGGACGTGGTTTTGCAGTTGGCAACTGCTTCGGCCATCCCGGCCCCCGGCTCGGGCAGCGCAGGGCAAGGGAAGGGGTCCCGCAGCCCCTCAGCCTCCCCCCGGGGCCACGCGAATGCCCGTGGGGCAGCCAAAGCCCGCGGGGACCCCGTCCCCTCCCTCTCTCCCTCCCTCTGTCCCTCCCTCTCAGTTGCTCTTTCTCGCCGTGTCCCCTCCCGCCAGCTCTGTCCCCGGGCACAGGGCTCGGGGGACCCTCCTGGGAGCCCACGGCCCGGGGGTGTGGGTTGAGATAGATGGGTCGAGGCTGAGGCTCGACACCCTGGGGGGTGACCAGGCAGGGGAAAGGAAGGAAAGGGGCTAGAGCTGAGGTGAAGGAGGATTTGGGACCCCAGGCGATGGCTGTCAGGGTGGGCAGCAGGCTGAGAGCAGCCACGGGCAGCTGGCCCTGGGCACTGCCAGGCTGGGGCAACCAGCACTGAGTATGGCAGGGCTACAACACAGCCTGCTGCTTCCTCTCCCTGCAGCACCCAAAGCTTCACAGTCAAGATTTGTTGCTTCTAAACAGCAACATAAAGGACAAGTAGGGGATGGGGGGGCTCTGCAGCCCACTCTGGTGCAGAATCACACTGGCAGCTGCAGCAGGGCCCACTGATACCAATGCCTAGGCAGGGAGAAGAAGGGATGGAGACACATCCTAGCGAGGGTGGAGCACAGAAGCCTCTTACCCAGGAGGTAAGGAGTCTCAGATTAGCAGAGAGCACAGAAGCCTCTTACCCAGGAGGTAAGGAGTCTCAGATCAGCAGGGACTTCTTTTTTGTGGGCACAAGCTTTTTGTGCCACCTCACCCACGAGGGGATCAGAGACGCTCAGAGGACAGAGCTGGCCTCAGCACTTCCCATCTCTGCTCTTCTCTCTGCATTTTTTTCCCCTCTTAATTAGTTTTCCTGAAGGAGAGAGGGAAGGAATGAGCTATTGCAGCAAATGTAAGAGACCTGGAGCCTTTCCCAGGTCAGAGCTTCCCCCCAAGCTGATGAGGCCCAGCTGCATTTCTGCATCAACTAAGAGGAAGCCAAAAATACAGGAGAATATCCACACTGGAGAGAGAAAGGAGCTGCACAGGGAGCAGCAAGCTCTGAGGGAAGGTGAGAAAACAGAAGAGCAGAGGAACTGACAGGATTGGTTTGGGAAAAGGGGGGGTTTGGGCATTAGCTGGGACACACAACACATTATACTTTTGCCTACACCATCCCCAGGAGACCATTCCACCCCAGGCATGGAAGAATAAAGCTGGTTTGAGTCAGCCTTTGTCCCTCTCCAGGCTTGGTCTGGAAAGCTGCTTGAGACCTGACCATGTGAAAAGGGAGGTAGCTGTGTGTGCAAGAGCCTTGGGATCTCTGCCTGACTCTGGTTTCTTAAATAACACACAGTGAGAGTGAGAGTGGAGGCTGATAGGGTATCAGATGAACTCCCAGGTTTCAGGGAGGCTTTGTGCTCTTGCAGTATTGCCTGAGGCCAGCTGCAGGACAGCAGGGGCCTGAGCCCAGAGGCTGTGGCTACACAAATAAACAGCACTGGGAAAATAACTAGAGAGAAATGAGATGTGCAGCACACTGTGCCCTGCAACCTGGAAAGCTTTGCTGTTTGTTCTCCTGCTTGGGAAGAGCAGCACAACTCCCCTTGAACAGCAAGAGCCAAACCCTCCCTTCTTAAGGCTGCTAATTCCCCTTAAAAGCTCCATCCTCAGTTTCCTGAAGCTTTGTTCAACTTGAAACTGTTCAGGCTTAAATCTCCTGTGCTGAGTGTTTACTCCAAGCTGAACCCTTGAAGACAATTTCAGCTGAAATCGTTCAGCTGCTGCTGAGAGCAAGGTCTGCAAGAAAATACTCTGGTGACAAGCCTGGTGCTGGGCCGCTTTCCAAAGTGCTGCTCAAGGAACCAGCGATGTGATGACACCCTGAAGGGCAGCTCCAGCTTCCTGAGAGGATGCTGCTGCCCACTCAGCCTGCCCTAGCTGGCCTTTACCTGTGACAGCATTCCCACCCCTCCAGCCTCACCCTGTTGGAAGGACACTTGGTCATCAAATCATGTCAACATTAGTGCACTGGCAGCCAGGCAAGTTCTTTTAAGTGCTGAAGACTGGCCTTGAAAAAGCAGGAGGTGACAAAACCAAGCTCCAACTGGTTAGAAAACCCAAGACTTCTGTGATGTCTCAAGTTCTGCTCTGTGGTGAGTGTGAGTGTTTGGCTTGGCAACACTGATGTGATCCCACTGTGGCAACTGCACTGGAACAGAGCACTGCACATACTACCCTGCTAAAGAGCTGCCTAAAATGCTACAGGAGTAAAACACACACATGTACACATCCACATGCATGTATGTAGCATCCCAGCATGGAGGGGTTGGAAGGGCCCTGCAGAGCTGCCCCAGCCCCAGCCCCTGCTCCAGCAGCTTCCCCTGGCTCAGGGGCACAGGAACGTGTCCAGCTGGGGTTGGAAACCTCCTGAGAAGGAGCCTCCACACCCTCCCTGGGCAGCCTGAGCCAGGGCTCCCTCACCTCAGCACCAAAGGAGCTTCTCCTCCTGTGCCAGGGGAACTGTTTGTGTCCCAGCTGATGTCCATCAGCCCTTGTCCTGTCCCTGGGCACCACAGAACAAAGTGTCTCCCATCCTGCTGACACCCACCCTTTAGGTACTTGTCAGTGCTGCTGAGGTGCCCCTGAGCTCAGGCTTCTCTTCTCCAGGCTGAACAGCCCCAGGGCTGCAGCCTTTCCTCCTCACACACATGTTCCATCCCCTCAGCACCTTGGTGTCCCTGCACTGGCCTCTCTGCAGCAGTTCCCTGTCTCTCCTGAGCTGGGGAGCCCAGAACTGGCCACAGGACTCCAGCTGAGGCCTCAGCAGGGCAGAGCAGAGGCAGCAGAACCTCCCTCCTCCTGCTGCCCACATTCTTCTTCACACATCCCTGATGCCATCAGCCTTCTCTGCCCCTGTGCTGCACATGGTTAGTTTGCTGCCCATCAGAACACACATGCATATGTCAAACTCCTCCATGTATACACTGAGATGTAGCTCACTGGGGAGTGTTTGTTTGCCCCTGGCTTGAAAGGAAAAGCAAAAAGCCTTAGAAGCATCAGGAGAGCCTGGCACAGGGCTCAGGCTGGGCTGAGGTCACCTCCAGGAAACTTCTGAGGTTGCCATGTGGAAAGCAGCAGGGTGAACCTCCCCTTCTCCATTCAAAGAGGCCCAATTCATAAGAGAGGGTGAGGCTTCAGGTTGGGCTGCATGCTATGAGCCCACTGGGTCTTCCTTGTGTGGGGCTCAAGGGCTCCTCTGCTCCTTCCCTTCACGCTCCTTCTGCTGCAACCAACGTTAAGGGTGTAATTTTCGCAGCAGAAATAGAGACTCGCGTGCGTCCTCCTCCCTCTTCCCAGCAGAGGAGAGAAAAGCACAGCTGGGACTGGATGAGTCACGTTGCAGGAGCTGAGATGGATGTCACCCCCTTCCACACACACCCCCACACCCCACTGGGCTGGTGCTGACCCAGGTGGGTGAGGGATGGGGCAGTGGGAGCTGTCCCTGCAGAGGGGATGCTGCCCAGAGCACGGCTGCTGTGCCGTTGGGGTGAGGGGAGAGAGGCTGGAGCCTGGTCTCAGGGCTGGAAACACAATCGTAGAACCCCAACATGGTGGGGCTGGAAGGGTCCTCCAGAACTGCTCCAGCCCCAGGCCCTGCTAGAGCAGCTTCCCCTGGCTCAGGGGGCACAGGAACGTGTCCAGCTGGGGTTGGAAACCTCCTGAGAAGGAGCCTCCACACCCTCCCTGGGCAGCCTGGGCCAGGGCTCCCTCACCTCAGCACCAAACCAGCTTCTCCTTGTGTGTAAAGAAGTTTTTCCTTGTGTAAATATCTGTTCAAGAGGAAACAGAGCACAGAGGGTTAATGGCTTTGGTGGGCAACAGAAAGCTTGTGTTTTGAGCAAGAAATCTGGATTCTTAGGAGGGAAAAGAAGAGTTGAAGTGGGAAAGGATGAGGAAGCCAGGATCCCTCTGAAGCAGATTAATTCACTCTACTTTTGAAGTAAGAAAGCCCAGACTGAAATATGATGCTGATCACCACCAGAGAAGCCCAGGAGGAGCACTCAGTGCCCAGTGCTGGGGCAGGATGAAAGAGTTCCATGGTGGGAGTCTGTAATTACACGTGTGACCAGAGACACATTGACCTTTCACTGTCAGAGCACCAAAATGCTAAAACAAAGGACACAAGGCCAGGATACAGAGGCACCCACACCCTGCTTGCTCTGCTTCAAGCTTCCCCAGGCATAGCCTATCACCTCCACACAGGCCAGCTGCTCAGGGCAGGTCAATACCACTGCACAGAGGGAAGGGTTTGCAGATGAAGGAATTATGCTGTGGAGTGTTTTTCAGACACTGGAAGGTAATGGGCCTAGAAACAAGAACAGAAAACATCGTGTCTCTAGGGCAAATTGCACCTTTGGCAAAGATAAGGTCTGTTGGACCATTCACATACACCCCTGCAGAGGTCAAAGGCATGATCCTCACATGTGCCTGCCTCATTCCTCATGGTTGGCAGCCCCAGGGTCTGAGCTGTAGTGACCCAGCAGCCCTGAGGCTCACAAGAAGCTTGCTCTGAACAACTGACCCTCACCCATTTAAAAGCAAAGTACCAACACACCACAGGCACTGACTTACCCACCAAAGGAACCATAAAGACCCCACCAAAGCGTCCTCCAGCAGTCTGTAAGAACTAAGACATCCCCACAAAGCTGGTTTGGTTTTGTTCCCCCCTCCCCCCCAATGGCTCTGAATAATTCTGCCTTTATTTGACTGCTTATGGTACTGTTGGTGGAAGAGCCACACAATTAGATTAGGAAAAGGGCAAGAAATACTGAGTAACTCTATTGCACTACTGTCCCCTCCTCACAAACAGACTTTGCTGTGAAGAGCTGCAGTGAAAGGAGAGCAATGAATACAGCACCAACCATCACACAGCCCATTGCCACAGGTGGCCCCAGCTGCAGCCCAGGACTGAGGCTTTTCCCAAGCTCTCAGCTGCAGCCCTGAGACTTTTAACAGAGCCATTAAATATGGTCATTGCATGTGTGACTGACAGAAGCTGCCTAAATATAGAGGGGCAGCTCTGAAGGGCCAAAAGAGAGAGAGAGAGGAAGTACATGGGAGAGGAAAGGGTACAAAACTGGGGAAGGGGCTGGAGCACAAGGGTGCTGGGGAGGGGCTGAGGGAATGGGGGTGTTGAGGCTGGAGGAGGCTGAGGGCAGCCAGCAGCACTCTCTGACACTCCCTGACAGGAGGCTGCAGGGAGCTGGGGGTTGGGCTCTGCTCCCCAGGCAGCAATGACAGGACAAGAGGCAATGGGCTGCAGCTGCCCCAGGGGAGGCTGAGGCTGGAGCTGAGGCAGAACTGTTTCCCTGAGAGGGGTGTCAGCCCCTGTGCCAGGCTGCCCAGGGAGCTGGGGGAGTGCCCAGCCCTGGAGGGATCCCAAAGGTGTGGAGCTGAGGTGCTGAGGGCTGTGGGTCAGTGCTGGGCTGGGCAGGGTGAGGGGAGAGCTGGGACTTCAGCAGCTCCAAATGCTTTAACAACCCAAATGATTCAGTGCTCCTCATGAAGCCTCTCACAGTCCATTTGAAGTTGCTGTGTGCCACGCAGCCCTGGAAAAACAGGCAGCAAAATAAATCAGGAGGCATGATCTTGGGATTCTAGTGACCTAAAAAGTATTTTCCAGGTCTATGATTCAGCAAAAGAAAAGAAGAAACAAGCCCAAAGCAGAGAGCAGAGGAATAAAGTGGCAACAGCCCTCAGGAAGTGTGGGTCTGAAAATAGCAGCCAAGTGTCACCTTGATCCTCCCCAACAAAGGCTTCTGCAACAGTGACAAGTTGCTAGGTGACACTGCCCTGCTATTTTGGGTGGCTGCAGCGTGTGGTGAGCCCCAGCAGAGCATCACCCTGTGCCAAGTGCTCAGCACCAGCTCCCGGCTGCCAGAGCTGCTTCCGAAACGGCAGCACCTGCTGGAACGAGAGACTCGTGTGTCTGACAAGGAGGACGTGGGGGTTTTATCCTGTGGATTCAAATATAGACAGGAGCAGATGGAGAAGAGTTCTTCTCTCATCCTCCTGGTGGTAGGTAGGTTCTTGCCTGGTGCTGTGCAACTTTGCACCTTCTGCTGCTCCTCTCCTTGTCACCCGTCAGCTGATTAAATCACGTTGAGAGCACAGCAGATACTGAACACAAACAGGGCTGAGAGCCAGGCATGATGGAGAAATGGGCATAAAAGCCCTGCTAACTTGGAGAAAAGCTGATGCCCAGCCCCTTTGTTGATGCTGTCTGCCCCTGAGGAAGATGCTGTGGACACTCACACATGGGCAGCCTTGGCAGGTGCAGAGCCAGGCACCAGCAGAGCTCAGGAGGACACGAGTTTCACACCTCACAGCTCAGCAGTGCACACAGGACATCAGAATCAACTATTTCACTGGAATCAGTGCTTTTAAAAGACCACCCCAAAACCACAACCAATGCACATTTGAGACTGATGCCCACTTGCACTGTCAGAGGCAAACCTCTGAGTTCCTGTCTACGTGGAGACAGTGGCACTCAGAGCAGGGAGGGAGCTGCAGCACAGATCATTCACATCATGAATGGTCTGTGCCTGCAGACAGCTCCATTAAACCCAAAGGATTTGCTTTCACAAGGGTAACACACAGTGCTCAGAGCTTTGTCATCCTCAAGGGGAAGATTCCAAAGCAGCACAGTGCTGGCTCCTGACAAACACCACTTCAAAAGCAGGTAGGTGAGATTAAGGACAGTAACACTCAGCCTTCCAGGAGGGAGGGTGTAGAGGCTCCTTCTCTGGAGGGCTTCAAAATCCACCTGGATGTGTTGCCGTGTGACCTGATCTAAGTGAACCTCCTTTGGCAGGGGGGTTGGACTGGAGCATCTCTAAAGGTCCCTTCCAACCCCCACCATTCTATTTAGATTCATATGCTCAAGCTTGTCCAGGCTTAGAATGTGCTACACCTGATTCATGCCCGGAGGCAGTCATTAGGATTCTGTCCCACTGCACACCCAGCACACACACTGCAGACTATTTATGGATCCATTCATTTTTTTGAAGGTAGCTTTTGTGTTTGGAGTGTGGGGTTTCTTTTTCATTATCACTCCTGTGCTCCCTCTCTCCTTCTCTGTCTTCATGTGTCTGCTTGGTACCAAATAGCCCACTGCTGCTGAAGGCAGGGAGAGCTGCAGATGCCCCTGGCCTGCCATGATGGACCTGAGCTGCCCCAACACTTTGAGAAGCAAGATTTACTGCTACTATGGCCTCAGAGTCTTCATCTCAAAAGAAAGAAGTGGTGTATATTCTCTCACATGTAGAACCCAAACCAGGACAGATGCTCAGATGTGCCAGCTGCATCAGTCACAGTGCAACAGCTTTCTTAGTGGGAAAGGGATGAGGAGGTGCCACAGAGGTGCAGCACAACCTAATTTACAGCACAGCTTCATTGAGGGGGGGAAGGATAAAGCAAACTTGCTTTGAAGTCTCACTGACTCAAATGTGTGTATTGAGTCTCCCTTGTTTTCTTCTTCTTAAATTGGAGATAAAATGAGACTAGGAAATTGTTTCCCACTATCATTTGCAAGGAAACAAAGCCTAATGGGCCAGGGGCTGGCAAAGAGGGGAGTTGGTGTTCTCAGAAACCAGGAGGGAATGTTTCAGACAGGCTTTTCCACATGGCCAGTCTCCTTCACTTACTCAGAGCTTGCTTCTACTTGCTTTCCCCCCCCACTCTTTTCCCCCAAACTCCAGATCCACTGATTATCCTTCTTGCTCTGTCCAAAAAACATCCCTGTGTGCCTAAAGAGCACACTGCTGTAATTCACCACCTTCTGAAATTACAGTCCAAAACTTGCCTTCAGTTCCTTTTGCCCCCACAGCCTCCACACAGCTTCCCACCCTCCTCTTTCTAACTAGGCTAAGATCAACTGACAAGCAATAGATTTTTCTCATTACAATGCTAACTCCCTCCTCCCTTCACAAGCTCTCCACAAGATGATAGATCTTTTCTTCTGGGGGGGTTGGTTTTGATGTTAACAAAACAGAGTGTTGACTGTGCATGGTGGAAAATAGAGACTGGAATGTCTGTTTAATGACTTGTTTTCATGGTGGACTGAATCATGATGAGAGTTCTTGTTTCCTGAGGTGGTTGGTTGTGGAAGTGAAGGACTAGGAGGCTTCTGATGAAGCCAGTGCACCATTCAAACCCCAGCTGGATGAGCTCCTGTGTGACCTACTCTAGGTGCTCCGGCTCTTTTTCTAGATGATCTTCCAAGGTCTCTTCCAGTCCTTGAGATTCTGTGATTCTGTTTCAAAACAACTCAGCCAAAACAAAGACGAGTCCTTGCTCCAGAGGGCATAGGTGTGGCAAAACCAAGCTTGTGAGCAAGTGGAGTAATATGTGTCTCCATTTGACAGGTACCAAGTGAAGATTCCCCTGCTGTCAGATCCATCAGCTGCTACAACCTCTCAGTGACCCCACCTGGTGAAAGGACTGGAAATGCACAGCCCTGACCTGGCTGCCTGCCTGCAAAAAATAGCCACGTTGGCTCCTTCTCCTGGCTTTCAGAAGGCTATTAAAGCATTTCCAACACATTCCTTAGAGCACACTGAGGCTTAGACACCCTGGGATGGGCTGGAGGAGCGCTATGCACCCTGTGCCACCCACATTCAGCACCCACCTGTAGCCCAACAACGTTGCTGGCAGGTTTGTCAGAAGCAGGCAAGATGTCACAGCAGTGCTTCAGCTGGGAACCCTGAGCTCCCACTGAGTTCTGTAACTCAGGGAGAGACTGATTGGCAAGGATGTGTGTGGAATTCATATAGCTCCACCCCTTCCACCACAAACATAAGCTTTCTGTCCCAGTCTTACAGCAGCATTGCTCTTGCTAGAAGCTCTCCACTGGCACAAGTGTGTGCTGCTGATTCAGGTGTTAATGCTTCAGACTTGACTACATGTAGTGCTTTAATTAAGTAAGCTGCCCTCTGGAGCTCTACAGAAAGTTCATTTGGAGAATAACACCAAGAGCAAATCTGTCCCCTGCAGAAAGGGCTGGGTTTCCCCTCCCCCAGCTCAACACTTCCCACCTTAAACTGCTTGTTGAGAAAATTCCCTTATACCTCATACAGCTCATCTAGTTTTGCCTCTCCAAACCCTAACCTGTGCTCCTGGCTCAGGCAGTTCCCTCCTGCCCTTGCCCCAGGGATGGAACCCCATGGCCCCTGCTTTATCTGCAATCATTTCAGCAGGCCACAGGTTTCTGAGGGTGAGGGAGCACTGGCAGGGGCTGCCCAGATGGACTGTGGAGGCTCCTTCTCTGGAGACATTCCAACCCAGCTGGATGAGTCCCTGTGTGCCCTGCTCTAGGTGCTGCTGCTCTGGCAGGGGGGTTGCACTGGCTGAGCTTCCAAGGTCCCTTCCAGCCCTTAAAAATCTGTGATTCTGTTGTGCTCCAGCACTGCTCACATGCTGTTAGACCCCCCATAAAGGTTGGGTGAGGCAGCACATTCCCTCCTGCACCAATCTTGGTGGGATTTACCTTCCTCCTTACTAAGACAGTGACTGTTTCTCTTCTTGATAGAGAATATCCCTAAAGCCAGGCTGTTGATAGTCTCTACATCCTGTATGTCCCAAGGAGTGAAAGGTAGCGATCACCTGGTGGCAAATCTGTAACCCCTTTGAAGGTTACAATACTATGAGCATCCAGAACTACCCAAAGATGACTAGAAGAGGGTCTAGTGTGCACTAACAGCACCACTGCCTCTGTCTCTTTCCACTGGTTAAATGTATTTGCAAAGATAAAACCAGTAAGGGGAGAAGTTGTTGGGAAGGAAAGGAAGAAGCAGGTGGAAAAGACAAACCCTACCAGTTGGAAATGCTTAAAGTCACAGATTCTGGAAAGAATAAAACCTGTCTCCTCTCTGGGATCAATCTTCACATCCTTCAGGAGTGAATAAAGAACAAAAACCCTTTTAAGACTTGACTACAAAGAAGGAATAAGAGCTGCTAGTCTTCCCCCCTGACCCTCGCTGTGCTCTGTCTCTCAGCTCAGGGCTACACAAAACATTGATATCATCTATCACTTTCCAAAAATACTGCTCATCTCCCTGTATCTTTGTAACACTATCCTCTGGCATCACCACTGCTACCTTTTGCCTTGCTTTCTCTCCTCAATTGGATGTACCAGCACCGTTTGTTTCTATAACAATGGCACCTTTTGTAATAAAAAGAAGACCCTCCCTCCCCCCCCATCGGTGTGTTACGTCGCTGCCAAATCTTTCTCTCTGCTCTAGCACAAGACTCCTTTGAGCAAAGTGACTCATTCCAATGATTTAAAGCCTTACACACTTAATTTATGAAAATTATCAAATCCCTCTCCCATGGTGTAGGAAGAGGATTAAAACCACCCTGCACCCAGAGGCACAAAACAACCCAGTCATCACGCTGGGAGCTGTGCTCCCCTCCTGTGCCTCTCCCACAGCGTCAGCTCTCAACAACCCCCACAAAGCCATGGGGTTTTGATTTTTTTGTGAGCTAAGTCTCTTTTCCACAGACCTTTCACACTTATGCAGTCCTTGCTGTGGCAGTGAAGTGGCTGCCAATTTACACTGGGCTGCTCTGTGACTCAACGCGGTGCTTCCACCGCAGTTATGGATAGTGGCACCATCATTAACACCACCAAATGTCACCTCTAAAATCCAAACATGCAGGTGTTGATGCCCGTGGACCCAGGTTACTTCAGAAGGCAGTGGCAGCCTTTAACCCACCACCTTGCAACCCTCCAGTTGCTGTTGACCACAGTGTGGTTTCCTCTGTAGGCCGTGCAAAGGGAACTGGTGTGAGCCTCCTCTGCACGCTGCAGTGGGTGAGAAGGGAACAGAGCCCTGCTCTGGTTGCAGACTCCATGGGGAAATCAAGTGTCATGTACAAAAGGACTGAATGCAACTGGAATTTAAAACATCAAGTGAAAAGAAGGGATGCTGCTTTTCATTTATCACAGGAATGATTTTTAGTGCATCCCTAGAGCCAGGGAGGCCCAGGCGTTCAGAAGAGACACACAGCTAACTCTGGCCTTGAGGAAGACAAGCACAGAAGTCAAAAATGATGACCACTGCCAGGACTGCTAAGAGCTAAATCCCTTCAAGCAAACACCCCTAGTCCAATTTAAGGGATAGGGTGTGAGTTGAACTGTAAGTAGTACACTGAGGCTCTTCTCTAAGTAGACTTCAAAGTGCTCACAGGCAGAGGTGGTACTGCACGTGGCTCTCAAGCTTTGCTTTCATTGTCAGGCAGAATTGTCACAGGATCTGGGGATTACAAGCAAAAGCCTAAGGTGCAGGAGGAAATGAAGCTGGAATTCTCCTGTAGTTAGAAGTTCAGGATTGCCACACAACCTGTTTCCCATGGCCAGCCAGGATAGTCACAGAATCACTGTGGTTGGCAAAGCCAAAGAGCTGCTGCAGTCCCAGCCCTCCCCTCACCCTGCCCAGCCCAGCACTGACCCCTCAGCACCTCTGCTGCAGGGCTTTGGGATCCCTCCAGGGCTGGGCACTGCCCCAGCTCCCTGGACAGCCTGGCACAGGGGCTGACACCCCTCTCAGGGAAACAGTTCAGCCTCAGCTCCAGCCTCAGCCTCCCCTGGGGCAGCTGCAGCCCATTGCCTCTTGTCCTGTCATTGCTGCCTGGGGAGCAGAGCCCGACACCCAGCTCCCTGCAGCCTCCTGGCAGGGAGTGTCAGAGAGTGCTGCTGCCTGCCCTCAGCCTCCTCTTCTCCAGGCTCAACACTCCCATTCCCTCAGCCCCTCCCCAGCACCCTTGTGCTCCAGCCCCTTCCCCAGCTCAGTGCCTGGCTCTGGCCCTGCTGCAGCCCCTCAGTGTCTTCCTGGAAATCAGGGGCCTAAAACTGAACACAGTATTGAGATGTGGCTTCACCAGCACCGAGTCTAAGGGGACAATCCCTGCCCTGCTGCCACCCCAGTGCTGCCAGAAGCCAGGATGCAGTGCATCAGCCCCGGGAAGGCAGCTCCAGAGCAGCTCCTGGGCCATGAGCAGCACCGCTGAGGGTCGAGTGCCACCTGCCGGGCTGCTCTGCTGCCTCCTGCTGCATCCCCCACATCACATCATATCACATCCCTCCATCACAGAAGAGCCTGGCAAGTTGCAAGGCTGCCTGAAGAGGCCCTGAACTGAGCAGTGATGTGACTGACAGGCTGAGAAGCGGAGGCTGCTCCTGCTGCATTGAGACTCAGGCACCAGCCCAGCTCAGAGCAGGCACCCACTAACCAGAGTAGCTCCCCAAGAGGCACCACTGCCATCTGAGCCACTGCAAGTGAAGACATCAAGACCACCATTAGTGAATGTGAGACAGTGATCACTGTAATGCTGGTTATATGCCAATGGGTGAACAGAGTAACAGGGAAGCAGCAGTGCAGGTTCTCTGGATGTCCTCATGCTGGAAGGCTGTGCCCTACCATACTGTGACTATCAGTATAAGTCAGTTTTTATTACCTGCTACACTGCCTGCATATAGGAGCTTGGTGTCCTGACTGAGGCAGCTGAGGATCTAGAGCTAGTCAGAGACACAGAGCTTGGAAGAAAAGCCAAAACCAACATCTGTGAAGCTCTGAAGGGGATTCACAACACCTCAGAGTTAACAGGTCATATGTGGGATGTAAAGGGAAAAAGAAGGTAAAATCAAACCCCTGGAGTTTAGTTGGACAAACAGGTAGAGTAAGAAAAAATGAATAGGAAAGATTTATTGCTTAAACCTGCCTCAGGTATGTGAATGGCTAACAGGAGGCTGCCAGCAGGTCAGTCTGGCAGCTCATCTCTCACCAGCACAGGGAATCGTTTGCCTCCTTCACAGAGCTGCGTGTAAAGGGCCCGATACAGAGCTGCAGGGGCCTCTGGGCACAGCCTGGCCCCCAGCACAGGCAGGACTTCTGCCATCATCACCTGTGCAGGAGGAAAAGGAGACATGTCACCAGAGCCAGTGTGCACTTCTAGGACTCCATCAAGTGAAGTGGCTGCATGACAAGTGACATCTAACCAGAGCACTGTGAGCAGTAACACTCATTGACAGCCAGATCGTTTCTTTGGATGTGTTTAACAAAGGCAGAGTTGCTCATCCTCTGCTCATGGAGCACATCAACAGCCACTCAGTGTTCCCAAAGCAGAGAGGTAATTGGTGGTGGTGCTCCTCTGCTGCAGAGATGGCCCAGTACAGGGATGGGATCAGCATCCTGTGAGAAGCTGAAGCTGGTGTTGACGCAGGAGCTCTGCAGCCACACCAACAGCAAAGTCAGCCCTTCACTCAGGGCTGTTCCTGTCACCTCCCTGTTGGGCCACATTAATCCAAGACAGGCAAGTGGCCAACTCCAGCCCAAACTGGACAAATCTGCATGTGTCCCCAGCAGCACAGGCTACAAGGGATACTGAAGCTGTCCAACGTTTCCCAACCTAGCACTTCATTTATTAAGGCTTGCTTGTGGTCTCAGCCCATGCTGTCAAACAACCTACAGGCCTGTTGCAGCACCAGTAACAGCTCAGAGCTCTGTGTTCATGACTGACTGACAACAAGCACAGGGCAACTTCCAATTAAAGGATATAAGTTAGCCCCACTCTTGAATTAACTGTCAGGAAGACAATTTGCCTGGCATTTTGTGGTTTTCAGCTGGCATCAGGTAGTGAAGTGTGATCAATCTGCACATGAGAAATCCACACAGCCAGCTGCACACACTGCCTTCCCAGGAGGACATTGGACAATGAAATGCATGTGCCAGTCAAATCATTCTTCAGTGGTGGAAACAAAGGAAAACCCAAACAGAACAGAGCACAAGGCATCTGCAGAGGGTTCCCCTTCCTGTTCTCCAGCAATCTCTGCAGAGGGACATGGAAACAGGACACAATTGCTAATCTCTGGGAAAAGAGCTGCAGACATGAAAGCTACCCAAGGGGAAAGTTGGCATGTGAAAGAGCACTATGCTGCTCCTTCCTAAAAGAGAGACTCAACTCTTTTCCAACCACTTGGTCTGCTCCTGACACAAAAAAACAGGGGAAAGAAGCCTTCACTATCAACAACAAGCTAAGAGCTACCAAGACTTTCTACAGTTCTTGGCATTTCTCCATGGAAAAAACAGGGGACAGGCTTGGCCCAGAGATATGCACATCCTTTCCCAGGCTATTTATCTTGTAAAAAGTCACTCCATTCACTTCACATGCCCCAAGACTTCCATCCATCTTGCACACTCTGCACAGAGCTGCTTTAGATGCTCAGAGCTCAGCCAGCACAAAGCACCTATTTAAGATGCATGTGCAGAGGCAACTGAGTCAGTTGGCAAAGCATCAGACAGCAGACTTGGGTCACTACCTCATTTTGGCCAGATAAAAGTCATAACCCCTAGTTTAAGGTTATAGTGCTGAAGTGTCATTTGAAGACAGGCAGCAATCTACCTTCAGCCAGAGTGTGGTAAGTTGTGAACAACTTATCCCTGACTTACAAAAAAACAATGGCTTTTCCAAAGCCTTTACCAGATGTTTTGGTCAATGGCAGAGGAGATGTGATTCCACAGACCTTCTCTGCTGTTTGCTGCTGTTAGTTGAGAAGAAAAAGCGATGTCTGTGCAGCAAGCACTCTGCTCAGGCTGGTGGAGACACTCCCTCCTAACCATGCTCTTACAGGCAGTCTCAGAATGGTAAAAAAATAAGACTAGCAGCATGGTGGTTGGAGACTTACAAAGAAAGGAATGGATAGTAGAGCAGTTCACTAGCTGGAGGGCACACAGGACAAAATGACAGAGTGGGTGCTCTAATGAGACTGTAAAGAGCTACCAGAAGGGGTCTTCAGGCATTATCAACATCTTCCACTGCCAAACTCTGAAATAATAGCTAAAAAGCCCCCCCAGTTTTATCAGGAGAGGGTGTGGTTTAAAGGCCTCTGATCTGCCTGTAACAAAAAAGTCCATTCATCTACAATGGTGGGACTTGGACATGAGGCACAAACATAGCAAGGTCACTGGGATAGCTTTCTATGCTGCTGCTGCTTCCCCATAAAGATCCCATAGACCAGTTGTTGCCCCACACTTACCCTTTTCTTTGCCTGCTCCAGGAGCACTAACACTTTTAAAGACTCACCTTTTGTAAGGCAATTTCTTGGTGCAGCATTAACACTTGCAGCTTTAAGGCAAACAGGTCTCTCAGCTCCTGGAGACTGGAGTAACAAAGGAGAGGCACAGCCAGCATGTCTGCACTGTCACATATCTGTCCCCTGGGAGGAACACAGGCTGGAAAGCAGCTTCTTACATCCCCAGCACAGTCTGGGTGCTGCTTCATCTGGGACTCCACAGCTGCCAGGGAGGGGAGAATTGGCAGGAGACAGAAAGATGTATGTTAAATTTGTACTTGCAGACTGTGATCTACTTACTGTTCCTAGAAATGAATAACTAATGACATTGTGTTAGTCATGGCACAATCAGGACATCTTAAGCTATGATATGCAGTCTCCTCCCCATCTCCCAACAGCTCCCTCACCAGCCCTCCTGAATTGCAGCAGTTAAAAATCCCAAGCCTCTCCTGAATACAGATGGGGAACAAACAGATACCACAGCTTTGTTTGTCACCAGAGAATGTTACATGCTACATTAACTTTAAGGACAACCAGGAGAACAGTTGTGTTGGTCCACAGCATTCTGCACACAGATTGCAAACTACTGCTCAATCCCAAATGGTCACTTTCATCCCAGAGTACAAAACCAGGGGCTTGCTCACCTGCTCGCAGGAGCTGCAGCTTCTGAAGGCACTGGGAAACTGTGGTTTGCAACCCCTCCAAGGTTAGAAGGCTTTCATATTCTCCTTGCAGAGTAGGATGGTCTAGAAGAGAAGAAGAGCCAGCAAGCATGAGCACACTAAAACCTTCCCCCAGTCACCAGTTTCTAGAGTGGCTTTGAGTTCACAGCTCTCATTTTAGGTGAGATGCTCCTGTCCCTCATGTCCCACAAGACATATGGAACTAGAGCCCACTGAAGTCATCCTTATATCACCTTCTGCCTCCTCCAACCTCTATTTCTCCTTACCTGCAGGCTCAGCTTCCACATACTGGCTCAGAAGGGAAGAGGCATCCTGGAGGCCCTTTAATTCCTCCTCTATCTCTGCAGGACTGAAGGCTGGCATCGGTGAACAGAACTCAGACAGCAGCAGCTTAAGGAAAGTTCCACACCACCAGCTCTGTGCACCACCCTGAGCCCTGGGCATCACCCTGGGCATCACCCTGAGCCAGGCTGGTTGAAGTCAGAGGGCAAGCAGCCTGTGAAGCAGCACTGCAGAGGGTAGGTGAGGACAGCACAGCTGTTTATGGTATGTTTGCCTTGTGGCCTTGTTTGTCTGGATCAAAAGTTTTATGACTGCTCAAGAGCTGCACTATGGAAAAAACCAAAAACAGCCCCAAAACACTTCCTAGAGGCCCAACTTGAACTGTTATTGGAGGCATAAATCTCTCCAGATGGGGAGTGACTGCACCACGTGCTCAGGGAAAGGGCCTTTGAGCTCAGAAAGGATACAGTTGTCTGGATCCTCTCCATAAAACGATTCCTTGCAGCTGCTGCATCTGCACTTGTTTGGCAGAGACGACATCTCTCCCAGGCCCTGAGAACACAAAAGGGGCAGGAGGTGGAGGAGCTGTGCTCCACTGCACCAGGCAGTGTTCACACTGAGCTGTGACACACCACTATGACCTGTCAGGTACCACAGACAAAAGCATCTTCCTCACCTCTCCCTTTTACAGGTTATTTCCCAGCCATTCCCCCCCTCAGTTTTTGACAGCTGGTATCAGACCAACAAGGACATGCTTCAAAAAGCATCAGACACTGCAAACTACCCACTTTCTCTCCATTTGTTCTGAAGGGAAGGATTTAAAGCCATCTCAAGACAGATAACACACCTTTAGAATCTCTGTAAGCAGAAGGTGAACTTGCCTCACATCACTAATTCTGTTGTATCACTACCTACACTGTTATTCCACAGGAAACAACCAACCTTCCCTTCCTTTCATTTGCATTTCTATAGCAAATGTGTACAAAAGGAAGAGCAGACAGAATCCATTCTCAGCCTAGCTTTTAACACATGGATTCCTTCATATGGCAAACTTCCTCCACACTCTCCTTTAATCCTTTCCTTTTTGGACAAAGGATTATGTTTGGCAAGAAGCATGACAGCACTGCATCAATATCAGGGACAGAAAGCAGAGGTTTAAGGACAACATTAGCTTTTAAGCTGGCCAGGACCTTGTATCAGAGCCCAGTTTTTAGAACAAAGTGTTACACAACAGTGCTACCACAGAGGTGCATTTCACTTGGAAGTCAACATGCCCACTGATGCGCCATCCCCACCATATCCTTTACCTAAAAGGCTGCTCTAAAGAGTCCCTGCATCTCAGCCAGGCTCCCCAAACCTGCTGCAAGAAGCGAGAAGGAAGCTTTAAATAGTTATGCAGTACATAAACTGACTGTGGATTGTCTCCTCTCCATCCAAGTGGATCTTGTAAATCATGATAGAAAATGCAATTTAAAGAAACCCATTAAATTAAGAGAATGAAGTCTTTACAACTTGCTGAAGGGCAACTAAAAGTGGTGTCTGGTAAGTGACAGTTCCCAAGAGGAGGGGGAAATTCTTCAGGGTAGCACAGGGAGCTATAGCTAGATCTAAAATAGGTTTTGAGCTTAATATCTGGATAAGCCACATAAGAAATCTGCTGAATTACAGCAAGATTTCTCAAAGGAAATGGTGGGAAACCCTTCCAGAGGGCTGGAGGATGGACTAGAGCACTAAGTTCACCAGCAGCCCAACCACCTGCACCATTGGTGCAGCAACATTGCAACTGGCTCTATTTAAGTGTTCATCAGCAGGAGTCAGTATGAAATGCACACAGTCACAGTGCTTCCAAGGCCAGAGAGGTGTCCCAGCAGAGCAGTTCAGGTCAGGTCAGGTCAGCAGCTGACTGGGAAACTCTTTGATTGCACAGGGTATACAGGTGTTCACCCTACAGGGTTTCCTGCCTTCAACTAGTATCCAGTGTCAGCAAAGACTCCTGCAGCACTGTTAAATCCACAGTTACAGCCTGCCAGTACCTCTACAACTTGGGGATTAACTGGCATTAGCACTCTGAAAGCAAAAGTAACATCAGTGGCTAGAATAACATGTATCCTCAGAAAGAGCTTTGCAGAGACAGCTCTATGAGACCACTCTTCTGCTCACTGTGGGGGCCAGGGCTACCCAAACATGCCAGGTCTCCCCCATCTGACCCCTCCTCAGAGCCTGTAAGCAAGGGGCAGCTCTGGACTGCACTGGTCAGGCTGAGCTTACCTGGAGTTCCTGGAATAGGCTTTCCTGTAGGGAAGAGGTAGCTCCAGCTGGCACCTGCAAAATGAGAGAAGCATCAACCCTGACTGCTGGAGAGCAGCTGGAGCCTTGCCTTCAAACACATAAAGTGACATTTTTGTCTTAATGTAAAATTAATTTAGCTCTCATTGAATCCTACCCCGGAGATTGAATTCCCACCCCTGCCTTCAGCTTGCCCTCGAGCAAGGAGGATCATCTGCTCATCCATTTCCATAAGCACCACTAAGCTGACGTGGGAGAGCTCCTGCATCCCACCACCAGGCATCAGAGGTTCATCCAAGGTGAGAAGCTGAGCGCAAAGCCCTGACAAAGCAGGGTACAGGTAACAACATGTTCAGGGAAGCTGATCAATACAGATGGGAGCATGAGCAGATCTCCCTGACTCTGTTGCCATACCTGAACATGACAAGGCAGCTTTGCTGAGCACCACGTTAGACTCAAATGAGAAAGGGGCATTGCAAAGCTTCCACTGGAAATACACACCTGAACCCTGAAGTAGAACAATCCCTAACTTGTTATTGCAAAAACCTGTGGGTTAACAGTTACAGCTGGAGTCACATGCAGACTCTGAACACAAGACCACACCTGGGATTTTAAGTGAATAAACATTTGACTCCAGATTCCTGTTCCCCCAGCAACTGTCACTCAGAGTCCTGTGTCCATTCCAGCACCACGTGAACGTTGTTCATTTCCTCCCTGCACAAACACAGGAGTTGGGTTGTGGCACCTGAGACCAATTTCTCATTTTTTTTCCCCAGGACAGGCACATATCAAATCTGAACATCATTGTTTCTTTCAAGCAAAGGGTAGGGAGAAAGTATCACAGGATCTTAAGGGTTGGAAGGGAGCTGCAGAGCTCACCCAGTGCAACCCCCCTGCCAGAGCAGCAGCACCTAGAGCAGGGCACACAGGGACTCATCCACTCACCCTTGATGGATCTAGAACCATGAATGAGCTGACCCCTCAGGCTCCTCTTCTCCAAGCTGCAGAGCCCCAGCTCCCTCAGCCTTTCATCACAAGGCAGATGGCTCCACTCCATCAGCTCTGTGGCCCTGCACTGAACTCTCTCCAGCAGCTCCCTGTCCTTCTGCAGCTGAGGGGCCCAGAACTGGACACAAGATCCCAGATGTGGTCTCACCAGGGCAGAGTAGAGGGGGAGGAGAAGCTCTCTGACTACTGCCCACAGCCCTTCTAACCCACCCCAGGATGCCATTGGCCTTCTTGGCCATGAGGGCACATTGCTGGCTCATGCTCATCCTGTTGCCCACCAGCACCCCTTTCCTCTGTACTACTCTCTAACAGTTCATTCCCCAACCTCTGCAAGACTCTACACTTGTCCTTGTTGAATTCCATTATAGCAGTTGTTTAAACAAGACAGACTCAAAGACAATCTTTTAAGTAGCATTTTGCCACTTTACCACAGAGAATCTCAGTAACAACCACTTCATAACTCTTCCTACACTAAACACTTGAAACAACTGCAGTCTAGTCAACACTGTTTTGTGCAGTTACACAGGCAGTATCTTACAGGTTAAAAGGATTAAAGCCAGATACCATTTCTTCAAACAGCACTGGGCATTTGCTTTTGTGAGAGAGAAAGAGACAGAGAGAATATTCATGCATTATGTATTCTCATACTATCAATGTTTAAAATCAATAAGCTATAATAGAAAGTGCACTCTGAGGAAAACTAAGGCTCAAGAAGGCTCTACAGAGACAGCTTTCCAAAACAGTCACAGAGAGCTATAATATATCAAAAGTCTTAATGAAAAGACTTTCAAAGTCTCATCCATTCAAGAGCAAACCCTTAAAAATGGAAATGCTTACTCAATCACAAGAAAGGCTTCTAAACTCTAGAGGATCCTTCCCCTTGAGAAGGATCTGAGGAAGAGTGAAACAAGCTGAGTTCCACAGAATAGCAGCAGCCCAGGCTTTGAAGATGTGCTAGTTGTTACCAAGCAGAAGTAGACAAAGATGCCCATCTCCAGGCAGTTACCTCTTTTCCTGCTGGGTGACTGTCTGAAGTGAGATGCTCCTTCCCAATGCACCTTCAGCTGTAGGGGCTTCTTTTTTGCTTGACTCTTCCAGGAAACCACCACTTCTCTTCCCTGCATCAAATAACTCCTTGCCAGCAGCTGCAGAGTTTTTCCCCCCATTTGAACTCCCTGTGCAAAAGCTTTGCTGCTGATTCAAGGCAGATTTGGACAAGTCAGGTGTCTTTTGGGGTTCAGCTGTATCACAGACCTCTCTGTCACTGACTGTTGTCCTATGACTCCTTCCTTGTTTGCCAGCCACCTCTTTTGAGGAGCTCTTCCCAGTTGTCCTGGGACCTTGAGAAACACATCTGGCTGGGGCTTTCCTTTGCAACTTTTTCACGTCTGGGTCAGTCCTATAAGGGGCTCTTAGCTGGTAAGAAGTCTTCTTCAAAGAGGCAGGCTTTTTGCTTACAGCTCTCACCTTTGTGCTCTCAGGAACATCCTTAACAGGAACAGGCACTCCCTGTTCTTCAGTATTCTTGGGAGCTGGTCTCTCACTTGCAGATTTCTCTTCTGTAGCTCCCTGAACCTCTAATGATGTTTTCAAGATGCTTTTCCTGACTTTCAATGCCTTCTCTAAGGCCTTGTTCAACAGTTCCAGCTCCTCCAGCTCCTTGGGTGAAGGCCTGTTCTCTGCAAGAGGCGAAGACACATCAGAAAGTCCAAATCTGGATCTTCCACATTTGTCCCTACACTAACTTGCTCTTCCAGGTGACATGGAAAGAAACTGAACCCACTGAATGGTGCAGCAGGTATTTCAGCCATGCTCCCACAGCAACCACATAGAGGATGCAGGCAGTCTTGCCAGGAGCCTTAAGACCCAGGATGGATGAGAGTCACCAGAGCAGACTGTTTTCCCAAGTCAATCTCCTCTTCCTTGACAGGTGACAACAATCACCTCTCAGTCAGGCCCACCAACTCTTTATTGCCAGCCTTGCTTAGGACAGCATGATGCCAAGTTACCACCAAGGAGAAAAATGGGAGGAAAAAGGTAGAGGGGTGCCTTAAGTCACTGCAGAGCTGTAGAAGGACTTCTAAGACTACAACTCCAATCAGGTTCAGGGCCTGTCTGACACGAGGAGATGCTGGGCTGAGGGAAGTGCTCACCGTGTCCATTGCTGGAACCAGTTTGAGGCTGCGGCTGCTCCTCTTCCTCACTGTCCCTGAGGGAGGGAAGAAAAACAACACCAAAGGCCAGTGTTGCTGAGCACTGACAGGTTTAGCTTCCCTCATGGCTCTGACACAGCTGTAGGGACATAAGCACCCACCCTGCTGGCACCAGAGAACTGCTGGCCAAAGCCCACCAGCCTCTACAGCCTCCCTGCCGGCCCAAGGTCAGGGCAAGGCCACCCAGAGGAGCCCATGGGGTGGGGGGTCATAGAATCCCAGAACAGAGGGGATTGGAAGGGCCCTGCAGAGCTGCTGCAGCCCCAGCCCCTGCTCCAGCAGCTTCCCCTGGCTCAGGGGGCACAGGAACGTGTCCAGCTGGGGTTGGAAACCTCCTGAGAAGGAGCCTCCACACCCTCCCTGGGCAGCCTGGGCCAGGGCTCCCTCACCTCAGCACCAAAGGACTTGCTCCTCCTGTGCCAGGGGAACTGTTTGTGATCCAGCCTGTGCACATTACCCCTTGTCCTGGCACTGGGCACTACAGAACAAAGAGTCCCCCATCCTGCTGACACCTGCCATTTAGAGACTTGTGAGTATTGCTGAGGTTCCCTCCCTCAGCCTTCTCCCAACTGAACAACCCAGGTCCCATGGCCTGGCACCCCAGATGCCATTGGCTTCTTGCCCACGAGGGCACGGTGCTGGCTCATGGTTGGTTTGTTCTCCCCCAGCACTGCCAGGTCCCTCTCCTGGAGCTGCTCTCCAGCAGCTCACCCCCAGCCTGTCCTGGGGCATGGGGTTGTTCCTCCCCAGCTGCAGGACTCTGCCCTTGCTGACCCTCAGGATCTTCCCCTGCCCCACTCTCAGCCTGCCCAGCTCTCCCTGAAGGGCAGCGAATCAGCTACTGCAGCCGGCGTGCTGCCCCCAGCGAACCTGCTGACGATACCCTCGCTGAGGGCCCGGCCGGGCCCGGCGCGGGGCCGCACTCAGTCCCTCACCAGTGCCGCAGGAGGGCCCGGCTCCGCGCCGTCCGCCGCTCCAGCTCCCGCCGCCGCTCCGCTCCTTCGCCCAGCGCCGCCGCCAGCGCCGCCGCCGCCCTGCAAAGGCCCAGCGCCGTCAGCGGAGCGGCCTCACCGCCTCAGCCGCCCGCCCGCCCGCCCGCTCTGCCTCACCGCCGGCCGCATCCCTCAGGCAGCATGAACCGCTCCGCTCCGGTCCTGCCCGCTACAAAAAGCGGCTCTGCGCGCTCGCCGCGACGAGACCCGTTAAACCCCGCGCTGGCGCCCGCGCTCCTTATTGCCCTGCCAGGACCTGCGCGGCGGGGCGTGTCCCTGAGGGCTCTGAGGGGAAAGGCGGGAGCGCGGCCCCGGCTGCCCGTGGCTGCCCTCGCTCCCCACATCCCGCCGGGCTCCGGCGGCTGTGTGCCCGCACAGGGACCGGCAGCCGAGCACCAGAGATCCCCGGGCTACGCTTGACCCGGGAAAGCCGTTTATTTCCTCGGAGGGGTTCAGCGATTCCCCCCCCCACCGGTGTTTCTGTGGGCGAGGCACCGCGCTCGGGGCGGGGCCTGGAGAGCTGCTGGTGCGCGCCCTCTGCTGAGGGGCTTTGTCAGCGCTTGAAAAGCTTCGTTTATCTTTTTAAAAGGCTTATATTTAGTTTATTTTACTTTATTTTTCTTTACTTTATGATATTTGACTCCTCTCTGGCCGCTGAGGTGGAGCCACCTGAGAACACACACCGCTGGGCCCTGCTCATCGCTTGTGGGAGCTGGAGCCCTCCAGGACCTGCTGTACACGGAGCTGGAGATGAAAGTTCGACCATCAGAGGCTTGTGCTCCAGCCTACTCCTTATGTCTGCTTCATCCTTCTCGGTTTGAGACTCCCCAGCACAGGGAAAGCGGAAGGACTGACAGCGCAGCAAAGGCAACACCGCTGCAAACTGCTTCTGCGGCCTTTGGTTTGTGTCAGCATAGAGGCAAATTGGTGGGGGGGGGGGGGATCGGTTTTATTTTAGATGGAAAGAGAGATCTTCCTTGTTGAGCCGATGTGGAAGCTGCCCGGTTGACAACTGTCGCTTGCTGAATGCTGCGGGGGTCCTGTCAGGAATGCGGAGCAGCACACGGTGGGGTGCAGTTCTCCAGAAGTGCCAGCAGCTGGCACTCGGCGGTGCCTTTTCCAGGCAGGTGAGGAGCAGGAGTCGCCCTTGCACAGCAGAATAAAGAATAACAACAAATAAAGTAGGAAAGAAACGTTTCTTTGCCATTGAAGGCCGAATCTGGAGGTTGAGATGTTTGGAATTTCTCTGTGCCAAGTGACCACAGGCTTCTAAAGAGAAAAAGGTGATAGTTCCTGGTGATTCATGGAGACAGGATTTTTAAACCCCCTTCTAAAATGTTACAAATGTATAAATAACATCATGGAATCTATCCCACAGCGCATTGTGAGTTTCCATCACAACAGTTTGCACATTTGGCATGTTCTCTTTACAGATTGAGCCTGAAAATGAGCCTGGTCCCTTCCTGCTGTGCATCTTGCAAGGAAGTGTGTGTTCACTATCAAAACATCATTAACAATTGGGCTTTTGAGGGACAAGCCAAGACAGAGTCTGGCCTACTCTCCCGTGCCTCAGTGGGCTCAGCAGGGCTAAGAGGAATATCAAACACTCAGCAAATACTTTAATCAGCAAAGTCAACAGCTGTGATGGTGTGAGCCCCCTGGGGAGTGCAGCAGTGGGACAAGGAGAGCTCATTTTTCAGACAACTGCTTCTCCAAGTCAACTGCCTTTTCCTTCTGCAACGTTCCCAGTGGATTTGCTCGTTGGACAAATAGAGGCTTGACTCATAATATCCGAGTTGGCTGTAATTTACACTTTGGACTAAACAAGTGTTCCCTAAAATGGTTTTGGCTCAATAGATTGCTTCATTTCGACTCCAACTGCATGAAGCTTCTTGTGTTTCCCCCCCTTTTGGCAGAATTATTGCCGTGGTTTTCTCCTGATAAGATTTACAAGTCGGTCTCAGCTCAGTGTCCGAGAGAGGTGCAGCCTGCTGCTGCCGCAGGATGCCTGCACGGGGAGGTTTGCTGCCGGGTGGGAATGGCTTCGGAGCTGCAGTTTTCCTTTCACTCAGCAGAGGGCTGAGTGCTGCTGTAGCTGCCAGCACCTCCCGGGGCTCTGGGAGAGCAGCCTGGGCTATGAGATGGTTCTCGATCTCCTTAGGCACCTGAATGCTGTTGGCATTTAATCAATTAAAAACCACTAAAAAGAGGACCAGACGGCTCTAGTCCAGGAAAACCACCTAAGGCCTGAAGCTTGCTGGAGCCACACTACTGGCACCACTAGCTTTTCCATCAAATCTATGTGGTTTACAAGTGCTAAACCCCCTAAAACCCAAGAAACTCTTCATATTTGAGAGGAACCAGGCACATGACCTGACCCAAACCTCTGGCTTTGTGCAGGCAGCAAGGCTCCTATGAATGGCCAAGAAAGCTTTAATGGCTGCCCTTTGTCAATAATGTGCACCTTACTGAGAAGGAGGACAGATGCCAGTTGCATGTTGCCTCTGAATCGAGGACAAAGTTAGGCAAGTGCTTCTGCCACCACAAAATTGGGAGGGAGAGTATGCCAAGAGGTGGAGAGGGCAGGGCTGTAACTACCCTTTCCAGCTGCAGTGTGTGCTCCACGGGTGAAATTGTGGAGCAAAATCGTGGTGCAAGAGTTGGAGTGAGGTGTTAATTAGCAGGTGGATACCAGAAACTTACTGACAGAGTAAAACCACCCCACTGCTGCTGTGTGGGACATGCAGCATGCCTACAATTCAAGTAACAACCTATTTGCTGTAAGAGCTCCCTGCCTGCAGTGGACACCCCACTCCCACTCCACAATGGGTTCCTGCTGCCTCACCTTCTGGTGAGTCTTGCAGCAGGGCAGCTGTGGGGTAAACCAGTTCATACCTTCTCTTGTGGGTTGTTGGCTTTCTGGTGAATCATCTGGCAAACCCAGATGAAGAAAAAATCCAAGGTGTTTCTGTCTGACTTATTTCACTACCAGCAGCTTGTGCTAGAAGGGATAAATGCAGCAAAGAGCCATATTCTGTGCATGTAGCAATGAGCCCTGACTCAGAACAGACCTGATCTAGCACAGCTCACACAGGAGACATTGATGCCAGTGACTGGATATTAAGCTATCAGAGTCTGAACTGTGGTTCAACTTCATGGCATTGCTTGCTGGGAAATTACTGGGTACCACAACATGACACATGTGCTAAGTAAAGGTTAAACTGGTGCAAATTACTGCTTCAAGGTTTATTTACAACAGATATGTAGCTTAAAATACCTGTGTCATGTACAAGTGGCAGCTGCTGGTCATCACAGCTCTGCCATCAGTTATTTGCAGTGCCAAAGCATTTTGCATAGATGAGATGTGGAGGAAGTGAGAGTGTCAGCACTCATTGCTCAGGTTGACAGGTGCCAGGTGATATTCTGCAATCCACATGTCTTTTTTTTTTTCCTGAGAGCTCAACTGTCAAATACCTGGAAGTTAATAAAAATAGCTGTCCAGGCACTTGGATCTCCTGCTGGGTGCCTAAAGCTCTCTGCAAACCCTGCCCAGAGTCCATTGTGGTAGGACTCCCTAGGGTGAAATTCAAGTAGGCATTACACTTCAAAGGACACCGAGAAGGAGATAAAGAAGCAGGAGATAAACTTCATCACTAACAAACCTATCTGCACTGAAGTTTATTATTTGTCATAAGCTGTGCTTCTCCTGTGTACTGCCCATGGGGATCAGGGCTGTCTGCTGAGCTGACATAGGAA
Source organism: Colius striatus (assembly GCF_028858725.1). Classification (NCBI taxonomy): domain Eukaryota; kingdom Metazoa; phylum Chordata; class Aves; order Coliiformes; family Coliidae; genus Colius; species Colius striatus. The sequence goes on along the minus strand of NC_084761.1, from coordinate 2,108,492 downwards.
AATCCTCCCAGTATTTACCAGAGTAATGTCCTATACAAACTCTTCAGGTTCTGGGCAGACACTTTAAAGACCTACAAACTGATTCACACTCTCCTGTGGGTCCCAAACCATTCTAGTCTGAGCCAAGGAAGAAGAAAACCTCCAAATATTTCCCATGTAAGCTGGAGGATGTTGCTATGCTGCTGGGAAAATGCATAAATATCCAAAGATCCTTCTTCAGCTCTTGTCATTTCTTTTTGGCACAAAGAAGGAGATGAATCTGTGGGAAATACAGGTTATAAATAGATTCCCAGACCCTGTATCTTGCTGCAGCCAAAACCCCTGCAGAATTCACATGGTTATCAGCAAGATGGGGTGGGAAGAGGATGTGACATGTCCTGGGGAGAGGATGCCTTGTGGCACGCTGCAACTAGAAGCAAAGAATGTCAGTGTCTGGTGGGCACATTGATCTTGCTGGAGCACCCAGTGAGTGCTGTGCCCAGCCAGCCAGTGGGCAGATTGCCAAGCTGCAGGCCTCAGGCTACGTGGGTTTATAAAATCAGAACAAGTATCAACTTTCCAAGACTGGTGCAATGAAAAAGGCTGACAGAGGACATGCTTTTATAGGGAAATACTCTGTATCCTCACCTTCTTCCTGAACTGAAGGTTACATTTTATCAGTCCTCATTAAAACAGAACAGGGAGGATGAAAGCCTCACTGTGTGTTAAACCATGAAATAGATGGGGCTACAGTGTGTGTCCAAGTTGAGAAAGGGTACAGCTAAGGTAGGAAGATCCGGAGAAGGGAATGTCTTTCCAAACATGGTCTCCTAAAGCATGAGTGTGTCCATACACCAGCTTGGAGGTTGGGTAATGGGAAAACCCAGCATGTGGAATGCTGTCACAGCTGTATTTCTCTGCTTTGCATTACCTCTGGCTGGTGAAGCGAGTGCTGGAGCACAGAACAGGGAGGGGAGGATCTGCTGTCCCACAAGACTTCACTCCAGTGGCAGAGGCTGCAGCTGTGACCCACAGAGTGGGTGATCTCTGCCCAGGCTGTGCGAATCACACACGGCTCTCTGGAGAAGTGAGGTACTGTGGTTTGGGTGGGGGGAAACAGTGTTTTGGCAAGGAGAGCTGTGCTGTGGAGTGAGACTCAGGGAAAGCTATGAAGCTGGAGATTTGGCCAGGGTGTTTGGAAAACATCAGCAATTCATCACACAGCCCCCATGAACACCACATGCAGGAGCATTGTGTCTCTGCCTGCTGTGTTACTCTGCCAGTGCTTTTTTTGACGTTCTGCAGTAACAACAGAGTCTTTCCTCACATGTCCTGGTAGAAAATGATGCATTTAACACATGCAGGTCCCCATAAAACCAGGCCAGTAGTTTGTATGGCATCTGGGAAGCAATGGATTAATACCCCACCTGGGGAGTGAATGTGTTAAAGATCATCATGTTAACACATCTTCAAAATCCAATATGAGGTCTTGGTTAACACCAAATGAAAGCAATGTCCCTAGAGCTGTCAGACAAGGAAAGAGTCTTGCCCAGTTGTTTGTAGAGTTCCCATATTGCTCAGGTATTTATGGGGCTGTTTTGCCCTCAAGGCTTCTCACTAGCTGATTTACAGTCTGGGAAAACGTAGCCAAATGGAAACCTTAGGGATCCTTCTTTTATTTCCCCTCCAACCTTTTAACAGCATGTCAAATGGAGGTGAAGTTCCTTAGGGACAAAGAGCACCCACACATGAGCCAGGACTTCTGCTGAGGGCTCATGCATTGAGGCTCAGGACAGTGTTGGTCAGACTTCTGAGTCACCTGCAGTAACTCATCAGAGTCCTCACAAATGAGCATGGGCTCATCCACACACCCTCAAACATCATTGCCTCTGGGCTGCTTCACTTCTGATGGCAGGACAGACTTCCCCTTGCATGAGCACAGCTGCTTGCCAAGGAGACTCACCACAGCTGTGGCCTGGGAGAGCCTCAGCAGAACAAATTCCTTCTAAACTAACCACTTCTTCATCCAGTGTGTTGCTGGGCTGGAAAGCCTTAAACAATCCTTCTAGAGAGTGTTGTTGTTGAGATTTGCATGATCACTTGATGCTCTAAGTGTTTACACACTAGCAGTTAGTTCCTGGGAAGTGCAGCTCCTGGGGACAGGGGCTGAGCTCTGGGCCCATTGCCACTGGAGGCTGTGCATGCCAAAGGTTGCATAGGTTAACAGGGAAAAAAAAGAGAAACCATTAGCAAAACTCATGGGAAAAAAAACCACAAATAGGAATTAAGTGCAAAGATCTGAGCTATGGGGAAGAAGGTCTCTCATCCACAGTTTGTCAGAAAAATAACAGGGCTGGTTGTCTGGTTACACTGTGTGTCCCGTGCTTCTGCTGTTTGCTGCAGGATGGAACAGGGTACTGGGCTCTGTGTCTCCAGGTGGTCTGTGATGTTGAACTTATTATCCATCCTGGAGTCCACAGCAAGCAGCCCCTGGCCTGTGGTGGTATTCATGCATTCATGAGGCTTGAATGGGAACACAGAGGTGTGGGGTGGTGGGTGCCTTGGCCACACTAGTGATTGCACCAGCAAGTTCAGGAGCTGGCTGATGCTGACTTGGAGTCTGAACTCCAGGGAGGATGGACAGGAGCAAAGGCCAAAGACAAATCTTTCTCTCAGAGTTGCATGTAAAGTGTACAACAAGTTTATTTTCTCCTCTGCAATTGTAATCCTCATGCTTCTGACTCTTTAGAGGAAACTCAGACACAGGGCACACACATCTCAGACAAGGCTTCCCTGTCAAACACATTTACATCTCTTACCAAATATCTTCCTTCCAGTTGAAGAAAGGAACACCAAACCTTTAACTTTGACCAGGCTTATCTTTACCCATCTCAAGAGATTTTTGGCCAGGATAGTGAGGGTTTGGGAAGTGTCTGTGCAGTGGGATGAAGGAGAGTACAGGTGGGCTCAGCCTGGCCACCTCACTGCCCTGCTGCCTATTCCAGCTCTGTAGAGCATGTAAGGAAAGAGCCTACCATGGCCCAATGTCCCCTCTCTGCCCACAGTCAGCAACTGGTCAAACTGGGTGCTGCTGCAGCAGCTCTTTGTGGTTCTTGCCCCAGAGCCAGGCTGACTGCTGAAGGAGGCAATGCCTGCTGTGTGGTGAGCAGGGCCTGGTGTAACCATGTGTGCTCCTGGATTGGGTGGGCTATGCTCCTCTAAGTGCAGAGGATTCAAACTGGTGAAGATCCCAAGATTTGGAAAATGATGTGATGGCAAGCACAAAAGAAAAGAAACCTGGCAGCAACTGTGCAAATAAATCTGCTTTGGTGCTTACTGAAATGGAAAATAGAAAGAAAACCCTCCAGACACTCCTCCACCCATGAGCAGAAGTTCACACAGTCAGAGGCCACTGGGCTCTTCTGGTAGCAAAGGAAGGACAGCAAACCAGGGCTTTATGAGTGGCTTTTCCTAATTGCTCTTTTAATATTGTCTGTATTTAGTTAATAATTAGGAGTTAGAGGAGAAAGGAAATGCCAGTTGTGAGTTTGTGGTACAGTGACTGATGCTAGAAGAGGTGACAGGGATATATTTAGACTTTAATAGAGTATTTGACACTGTGTCTCAAAGTCTTGTGCACAGAACTGATGAAGACAGGCGTTTTGTAGAAGCTAATGATGGCAAAGACTGCAACAGGTGGAGGAAGGTATCTAGGATTCTACAAGCATCACTGCCAAATTAAGATCTGATTAATCAATTCACACTAACAGCACATTAACATTTTTATCTTTGCTGCCAGTCTCAGAGAAGACCTTTCAGCTCCCGGCCAACACATCATCTGTTGCATAGGTAAGAGGCTCTGATGAGCTCCATCCTATTCCCTGCAGGCAGCAATCATGCTCAGAATCAAGCTTGTTGTTTTCCTTTATTCACTTTCATCTTCCTGTTCTAGAATTCAAAGATTACTGCAAGTCTCCATGTGCTGGAAATCTCCTTTTCATTACTTCTGAACCTGGTTTAAGACATAAGGCAGAGTTTTTCAGGGCGCTTTCAGCAAGAAAGACTTCCAAATTCAGCTCCCTGTTTTCAATCTCTCTGAATGCATTCAGCTGAAACTGAGTAAGAATCTTTCATATCAAGTGATTTTGAAATGCTCCAGTTGTGCAGACAGATGCATATAATCCCTGGAAGGACTCTGATTTCTACTCGCTTCTCACACTCAGTTCCTTGTTCACACATCTGCTAGGAGCACACTTTGCATTCACATATCCTATCTGTGCTAGGATAACCTTCCACTGCTCAGCCTTGTTGGCGAGATCAGCATTATCAGACAGCTCTGGCTCTCACATTTATTCACAGTTCTCATCTGCAGGTTTTGATGTCAAAGGAATTTAAATCCCTTTCTTGTAACACCATTTGGATGCCTCATCTCTGGCAAAAAATATCAGTGGTGGGCACCTGGGATGCCTTGTCATTGTTTCTGTACCATGTCATCTACCCATAGCAGTAATACTCCACCTCTTGAGCAGCTTCTCACTCCTTTAGTATCTTCACTGAGTGCACCAAGAGACAGAAACTCCAGTCATCAGTAGAGGTGATTACTAGTTCTTAGCAGGGAGTCCTATCAGTCTGCTGATGAAGAAGTTGCTTCAGTTCTCCTTTGTAGGTTGAAACAAGTGCTGATTAAGAGCCCTCAGAGGTGCTGCCTCGCAATCAGCAGTTACAAGGAAGTATTTTTAAGACAGGCCAGCCATAGAGAGCCTCTTCCATAGCCTTCTGATTTCCCCAGGCAATTTGATCATGCTCAACACTCTGGAAGGCCAGAGCAACTTTAAACAGTTTTTGTTTTGATAATATTAAATCAGACACATCATTCCAGTAGGCACCACTGCATCTGTGTCACATCTGGCTCTGCAAACACAAGGTGAATTCCTCTGAATTTGGTGTTTATCCTTACTAGAGCTGAGCACAGCCTTGACCTGAATGAGGAGGGGTTTGATCCAGTGCAGGTGAGGGGAGAGTAGGTATCAGGACAGAGCTGCTAATGGAGTGCCTGAGAAGGTCTCCAAGCCCCTGTTAGATCAGCTTGTACTTCACCACCTCTGTTTTCAGTTTTTATCTCTAGGTTGAGCTGACAAAGTAGTTCTGGCCTCACAAGAGGGAGTCCTTGAGTGACCATGGCCTCCATTCAAATTCAAAAGCCTCTAATAAGGGACTAACTCTAACTGTGGTGATGTGTTTTGTTTGGGAAGGTGTTTCCCTGACAAATCACCTGGGAGAAGACTGGGCTCCCAGGCAAGTTGGGACAGAGTGTGGAAGCCTTGATGAAACACATTAGAAGCTGGAAATCCTTTTGTCTATGTCATGTGAAGTCAACATTAGCAGAAGCCAAAGGCAAGAGGGAACTATACCTCAAAAATCATCAAAAGGGATGATTTTTTGGGGGGGCATTGTCTCTGCAAGCCCAGGCAGGGATGGATGGTACCTGTGTTTGAGGCACGATAACCACGTGCACTGAGTGTCTTGGAGCTGTACTGCCAGGGCAGCACTTGGCCTTGTGGCTGCCAAGCATCAGTGTTGAAGTCAGTGTTGTTAGCCTTGCTCACACACTGGGGTGATTTAAAGCATAGCTGGTGTCTTGACCCTGAAAAAGCAACTCCGGAAGACTGTTGTCCATGAGGCTGCCCTGTCACCACAGAATGGTTGCTCTTCATGAGCATGTAGAAAAGTGGAAAGGGAGAGACATTCAGCATTAATTATAGCTCATTTTTCTGGTAGCCCACTGTTCCACAGCTGACTTAGAGCTGCCTGAAGGGACACTAAGAGCCCTTTTGTCCGACTGCGTGGAGAAGTGATCTATAACAGGAGTGGGGGAGCAGGATGCTCACAGCACTGGGACATGCCTTTGCTCACTAAGGCAGAGTGGCCACTGGCAACATTTGATGCAACAAAATCATTAGTGCTAGAAATTAAACCAAAAAGCCCATCAGCATTCTCTAGTTTCCTTCTACTTGTCCTGAGACCTCTGTATCTCTTGGCTTTCAGGACACCCCAGTTTTGGACCTCCAGGCTGGGCATGCCCTGTAACTGCTCCCCTCATGGGCTTCTCATCTCAGCCACCTTCCAGCTGTGGGGAAGCCTGGGCAAAGCAGTCACAGAGGCACTGCAGAGAGGAATGACACCTGCAGTTTACTCCCCAGAAGTAAGCAGCAGGGTGCCCCAGAAAGTGCTGTGAAATGCAGCCACTGCAAATGATTTCAGCCCCCCTTCTCCTCACACATTCTGACTATTGCCTGTGCAAGCCCCAGCTGGGCCAGGACCTGCACTTTGTACTGTGATTGCAGGCTCAGGCTCAGCTTCTCATGGAGCAGCTGCTTAGCCCAAGCCCTCTCTTGGCTCTGATGCTTTGCACCAAGGGCTTTCTTGACTGAGAAGGGAAAGCATTTTGCCTTCTTATTCAGACCACGCCTCAAGCATTTTGTCTTGGCAGCCCAGTGTATACCACAGCTCCTCTGCCAGATGTGGGCCTATCGTGAGATCTTTTCTGTTTAATCATACAAAAAAAAATGTATTTGCCTTTCTCAGCAGACATTTTCAGTGCAGTGTCTCCTCCTTAGTCCTCAAGTGTATTTTCCCCCTCACTGAATTATATGGTTTACTTTCTATGCCTGTGTTTTGCCAAGTGTCAGGTGTGAGGATGAGGCCTTGCTATGCCCATCCCACAAGTGAATGGTAAGGCAGGGTTTCATAGGATGGTCCTTGGGCTGCACATCAGCATGTTTATCTCTGGAGTGCTTCTGAGCAGCTCTGCTAGTAAATCCCAGAAACCCTAACCTCCAAATCACCAGACAGAGCCTGATGTTAGGGGCATTGCTAATGAAAAGTGGGCACAGCTGGCAGCAGAGGCTGCTTAGACAAATCATCACTGATTGAGTGGTCTTAGAATTGTTAAACTTGAATTAAATGTCCTGTAGTCCTGCTGCTTGATAGGTGGATGTACACAAAATACCAATGGGAAGAACACAGCAGATTACTTTAGCAGAGGCATAGATACATTCCAGATTTAACAGCCATTGGTTTTGTAAAGGAAGGCACAGTGTTGATACCCTCCCATGGTTCCCACCCCCTGCTGCAGTGCCTGTGCTGCTGAGATGCCCACTGCACTGAGATAGACTCTCACACAGGATCAGCAGCTGTGGATGTGGCTGAGGGCAACAAGTGGGCAGAGCCAATTTTTGGACTTGGCCCATGAAACTGCATGAAGAGAGCCTGACCCTGCTGCCATTTGCATCACTGTAAGTTGGTCTGGGGTAGCACAGCAGCAGTGGAGAGCAAGCTGTGGCTTGCAATCAATGCCTCACTGAGCTGCAGGAAGGTGGTGGTGATGGGTCTATCACTGAGGTCAGTGGCAGAGCAGCTCCCCATGGCACTGGCACACAAGGGATGTGCAGCCCCTTGGCACACAGAGCTGCACAAAAGCACCCAGCCTGGACCCATCTGCCCCTTGTCTTCCCCTGTGCATGCAAGTGCTTACCTGCAGTGTGGCAGGGAAGCTGTGTCTGTGGGTGATTGCAGACAGCTGGCACAGGAGTGTGGAGAGGCTGGTAGTTACAGGCTACAGCTGGAAGCATTATCAGCTCCAGCTGCATCCCCAGTGGAAAGCAGGGCAAGCAGGGAGGAGAAATGATTAGCAGAGGCTGAGAGAACACGTGAGAGAGCCCCAGCCCTCAAAGAGGAGTTTGTACTGATGGAAAGGTACCGTGGAGCTTTGATTCTCTGGCTTCTCTTAGGTTAGCTGGGTTCCCCAAGCCACTAAAACTGTGGGGCTGGCGTGGTGCTTGGCTGCAGCCGGCTGAGCTTGTGCAGCAGCACGGGTCCTGCCTGTGGCCGCAGCATCTCGTGCCTGTTTGTTTACCAGCGCAGTGGTTTTGCGAGATTTAAAAGCAACAAGACAGTTCAGGCCAGTGTTTCACTTTTTCCAGCCGTCCTACTCTAGCAGATGGCTCCCGACTTTGAGGTTGGAAGCGGAACCGTTTAAGAACTAAAAAATGCACCAGGCAGACTTTCAGCAGGCAGCCTGCCCCGTGTGTGTGCGGAGGCTGCAGCGCTACCCACCCTGCCTCCATCCCCCCATCCCTCCATCCCCGCCCCGGCAGTGCCAAGGGCAGGTGCCGGTGGTGGGAGCCGCTGGTGCTTTCAGCCCTTTCCTTAGGGCTTTCCAGCAAGCTGGGCTCGCTCCGCAGCGCTTCATGGGGAGGTTTCAAACTGGTTTTGTTCAGCTGAGAAAACGAACTGCGGCAGAGCAGCGGGTTCCCGGCGGGGCTGAGCCACGGTAAGCACCGCAGCACTGCCCCTGCCCCCGGCCGGGCTGAAGGGGACCCGCCGGGAGCTCGCCCCGGCTCCCTGCAGCTCTTCCCCCGGCGGTGACGGGGCCGGGAGCCTGGAGCCTGCCGTGCTCACGGGTCGGGCCGGTTCGTCCTGTCCCGTCTCCGGCGGGCCGAGCATCCCGGGGCGGGGCGGGCTGCGCTGGCCGGCGGACGGGGGTGGCTCCCGGTGCCGCCTCTCCGCCCCCGCCGCCCGCTTCCTCCACTGCCGCCGCGTCCCCCGGGCCGGGGCGGGAGCCCGAGCCCGCTGCCCGCCCTCGCCGGCCGTAGCGGGGCCGAGCCGGGACTGCCTGGCGGCATCCCTGGCGTACGGGCTGGCTGCGCCGCAGGAAGGGCCGAGGGACGGCGGAGCAAGTGAGCCCTTCCTTCTCCCCCCTTCTCCCCCCTTCTCCCCCCTTCTCCCCCCTTCTCCCCCCTTCTCCCCCCTTCTCCCCCCTTCTCCCCCCTTCTCCCCCCTTCTCCCCCCTTCTCCCCCCTTCTCCCCCCTTCTCCCCCCTTCTCCCCCCTTCTCCCCCCTTCTCCCCCCTTCTCCCCCCTTCTCCCCCCTTCTCCCCCCTTCTCCCCCCTTCTCCCCCCTTCCCACGGAGATGCTACCCACCTCTCCCGGGCCTGTTGGCAGCTCAGGGATGTGCTTCAGGAACCCGGGAGTTGCAAAACATCCCTGGCTTTGCAGAGCGCTGCTTTTTTTTCCCCCCTCCCTTCCCTTTTTCCCCCCTTACACTTGGAGTAGCTAATTGGAGAGGAAAACACTAACTGCAGGGGTGGGATTACTTCATGCTCTTGCAATGCTGTTTTGCTGTTCGATTTCAGTCCTTTAGCGTGAAAAGAGCCTGCCCGGCAGTGCTGCCCCGGGAGCGCGGTGCGGGGCGGGCGCGGGGGCTGCTGCTCTGCCCTCAGCGCCGTTTTTACTCAGCCGGCCTTTGCTTTTCAGGAGTTGTCTCTGTGGCTGCGTTGGTTTTACAGGAGATTTGCTCTTTTGAACAGCGCGTTCAGCGGGTCCTGCAGTAATCGCGGTGTATCGTTGTGTGCCCTGAGGCTTCTTCATCTGGCAGGTTAATCACTTAGGGCTTCTCTTTCGTTTCAAGGATAGAAGATGTGAGCTGTAGGGAGGTGAGGATGCTGTGCTTGGTTTGCTAGCAGCCCGCTGTTTTTCTTCCCAGCCTGATGTCTGGGGTAGGGAGGGAGTCCTGGCTCCTGCAGCCACAGGTCTTTACAGCATGATCTCTGTCTTGTCCTCCCAGGGATTGTTTTCCTCTTGTGTTAAAGCTGGATTTCCTGATGTTTGGCTGAGAATGGAGACACAGGGAAAGCTCTCATATAGGTGGCATTGAAATTCAACCAGCATAAAGGACTCTCCTAAGAAGACAGTATTCCTATGTGTGCTCCTGGAGAAACTCGTAGTGGATACAAGCAAGAAGTTAGGTGTCTTTTTAAAGAAGGAAGAACTGAGGTGGTGGGTGCTGGACAATGATTCCTTCAGGCCAGGAAGCCAGCAGGGTGCTTAAATGTGGGGATGAGCAACCTGGGGCTGGTCCTTGGCTTGGCTGGTTGTGTGTTTGCCCTGCAGAGTGTGCCAGTGAAGGAGCAGCGGGTGTCTGTCTTGTGCTTGGCTGTCCTACGCGTTCCCCTTCAGAAGGGGATGCAGCTCACTTATCCTCCCTCTCCTTCCCCTCCAGATACATCTTCTTGCCCTCAGCTGACAATTACAGCAGTAAAAGGATGAAAGCTGTTTGCCTGCCTTCTTTATTGTAAATATTTTACCTGTCAAACTAACCCTAAACATTAATTAACAGCAAAGGAAGTTGCTTTGTAGCCCTGAACCCTGGGCTTCCCCTGATGCTGTCGCTCTTTGGGCTGGGGCTCCTTTGCTTTACTTGCCTGAATTAATTTGAATGCAACATTCATGTGGTCCCTGGAAGTTGCCCTGCATTTTGAGGAGTTAGAACTTGCTGAGTAGCTGCTTTTCTTTCCTAAAAGGTGGGAAACTTCCTATCCCAGGCTGTCCCTGGAGAGCTGAAAGTTGACCTTCGCAGCTTCCACCAAAAGTGGGCTTGGTAGATAATTTCTTTTTAAAGTTACTCATCTGGTCTAATGTTATGAAAGCTTGATATTTTTCATGGTAGTTGCATGAATTAGCTCATATTCTTCCTTCTCCTCTCCTAAGCAACAACCCACCTCTGTCTTGAGGCTAGCAGGGGTCGTTTAGATGCTTCTCAGACACGGGGCATCCCGAGTCCATTTGTGTTTGCAGACTGGAGCCAAGTCAGTGTCTGCTGGCCTTCTCCGCTGTGGGGAGAGGGGGCTGGAGGTGTAGGGAGGGGAAAATGCTGTTGGACAGGTTATCCCACACTGCTGAAGGGCCAGAAGCTCTGCAAGGGAGGTGATGGAATCTTGGTGTCTCTTGCCAAATTTGGAACACCTTCTTTTGAGATAAGGCATCCCCTGGGCAGCGCAGTGCAAAGAGCTGTTGTAACTGTCTTGGTGTTAATGTGTAAGGCTCATGTTCAAAGCCCTCCTTCCAGAGTGCCCACTACAAACAAGCATGAGGCACTGGTGATAAGGGACTTCTATGAGCAAGCTCCAAAAGGGGAAAACCCACTAAACAACCCATCAGCTGCTCCACCTGCAGTAGGTAACAGACATCGCAGGATGAAAGTGCTTGTGAAGGTGCTTGTTGTGGGTGACTCGCTGCTAAGGGCCACTGAGAGACCCATCTGTGGAGCAGGTAGAGAGTCAAGAGAGATGTGCTGCCTGCCTGGGGCCAAGATCAGGGATGTGGCTGAGAGAGTGCCATGGCTCATCAGGGATGCAGGCTACTACCCCCTACTTGTGCTCCATGTAGGTATGAAGGATGTCATGAGGCATGACATCTCCAGGATTCAGATGGATTTTAAATCCCTGGGGGAGCAGGTAAAAGGTAGAGGGGCTCAGGTTATTTCCTCCTTCATCCTGTTCACTGGTGATAAAGGAGGAGTTTGTAGTGGAAAAATCAGCCAAGTGAACTCCTGGGTGAGAGGCTGGTGCCAGTGGGAAGGCTTTGGGTACTTTGACAATGGATCCTTCCTTGGGGACTGCAGCTTGATAGGATGGGATGGGATTCATCTCTCCCCTAAAGGCACTGGGTTATTTGGGAGTAGACTAACAAATTTAATAAAGAGGTCTTTAAGGGACTTGGGGGGTGGGGGGAGAAGCAAACCAGAACAAGCTGTCCCCTCTAGCTGGGAAACAGGGCAGGACAGGGAACGCAATGAGAAGTGTCCCTCATCTGCACACTGGGCTGAGATACAGAAGGCTGACCACCCTGAGAAAGAGCCAAACCAGGGAGGAACCTCCTGCACTCACCCAGGGAAACGTGTGTGTTTGAGTAAGCCCCTGAGCTGCCTCTACACCAATGCAGCAGCCTGGGGAATGAGCAGGAGGAGCTGGAGATGTGGATGCAAGGCTACGACCTCATTGTGGTCACAGAGATGTGGTGGGACAGCTGCCATGGCTGGAGCACAACCATGGAGGGTCATGGATTGTTCAGGAAAGACAGACTGACAAGGCATGGAGGTGGAGTTGCTCTCTATGTGAGAGAGCAATTAATGTGCACTGAACTGTGCCTGGGTGGGGATGAGGAGAGAGTAGAGTGCTTATGGGTAAAAATGAATGGCCAGGGCAAGGCAGGTGATGTTGTTGTAGGAGTTTGCTACAGGCCACCAGATCAGGAGGAGGATGTGGATGAGGCTTTCTACAAACAGCTGGGAGCTGCCTCATGGTCACAGTCCCTGGTCCTCATGGGGGACTTCAACCACCCTGATGTTTGCTGGGAGAGCCACACAGCCAAGCACAGAGTCCAGGAGGTTCCTATAGATTGTTGATGACAAATTCCTGTCACAGATATCAAGGAACCAACAAGGAGTTGGCTCTGAATGACAGAGCCAAGAGGGTGGGGATCAATGGCACAGAGTCGAGTTGGAGGCCTGTGGCCAGTGGAGTTCCACAGGGATGGGTTCTGGGGCCAGTCTTGTTCAACATCTTCATCAACCACCTGGATGAGGGGACAGAGGGACCCTCAGCAAGTGCCCTGATGGCACCAGACTGGGAGCACTGGCTGATTCCCCAGAAGCTGTGCTGCCATTCAGTGGGATCTTGACTGACTGGAGAGTTGGGCAGAGAGGAGCCTCCTGAGGTTCAGCAAGGACAAGGGCAGAGTCCTGCATCTGGGAAGGAACAACCCAATGCACCAGGACAGGCTGGGGGTGACCTGCTGGACAGCAGCTCTGCAGAGAGAGACCTGGGAGTGCTGATGGATAATAAACTAAACATGAGCCAGCAACGTGCCCTCGTGGCCAAGAGGCCAATGGCATCCTGGGGGCATCAAGAAGAGTGTGGGCAGCAGGTCGAGGGAGGTTCTGCTCCCCCTCTACTCTGCCCTGATGAGGCCTCATCTGGAATCCTGTGTCCAGCTCTGGGCTCCTCAGCTCCAGAGGGACAGGGAAGTGCTGCAGAGAGGCCAGTGCAGGGACACCAAGGTGCTGAGGGGACTGGAACATCTTTCGTACAAGGAAAGGCTGCAGGAGCTGGGGCTGTTTAGTCTGGAGAAGAGGAGACTGAGGGGAGATCTCATTAACATTTATAAATATCTAAAGGGTGGGTGTCAGGAGGTTGGGACATCCCTCTTTTCTGTAGTAGATAGTAACAGGACAAGGGTGATAGGATGAAGCTGGAACACAAAAAGTCCCACTTAAACATAAGAACAAACTCTTTCAGTGTTTGAGTGAGGGAGCCCTGGCCCAGGCTGCCCAGAGGGGTTGTGGAGGCTCCTTCCTTGGAAGTCTTCAAGACCTGCCTGGACACGTTCCTATGCAACCTGATGTAGGTGAACCTGCTTCTGCAGGGGGTTGGACTGGATGATCTCTGGAGGTCCCTTCCAACCCCCACCATTCTATGTGTGTGTTCCTACAGGATAATTAAATCAGAGCTCCAAAAGGGGTGAGAGGTCACCCTCAGTGTGGCAGTCCTTGTCACTATGGGTCTTTTAATTATCGGCCCTTCACCTGCAGTGAGTTAGAGCTTAAGAGCAAACACTCCTCTTGTTAGCTTTAAGGATTGAATCTGTTTTTAAAGCGGGCAAATGATTGTAGTTTGCACAGAGCTCAGCCACAGTAACTCTCCTTCACTGCCCTCAACTTCACAGTATCATTAGTGTTGGGAATTGCAGGGGAGCAGGGCTGGGGCAGGGAAGCCTGTGTCTGGAGCCAGCAGCAGCGTGGCTGGGGAAACCCTGAGCAGTGCTTGGCTGTCTTGCTGCAGGGAATGTGGCTTGTGGCAGGGAGCTGAGCCAAAGTGTAACCCAGAGCCCTGTCTGCCCTTTCTCCTGCCTTTGGAGCATGCTGGTGGTGCCTGGCTGCTCCCTGGGTGCTGTGGAGAAACGTGTGTTGCTGCTTCACCAACCCCATCACCCTGCTGCTGCCTTCTTGCATCCCAGTACCTGTCTGCTCAGCAGATGCCACTGGAGCCTCCTACTATTTTATGTGATTGTTGCAAAACCATCCACTTCTCTGTACTGTATTGGATCACAATGAGAGTATGTGGACCAAATCACGCTCCCCTCTGAGAGCCAGAGCAGTGCTCGTTTTTTGGGGGATGCAAAAAGAAAGACCATTGAACTGGGTAAGAGGTGCAGAGCTGAGGGACAGCAGTGCCATTTCAGCAGCACTGAATTGTTCCAGCAGCTACAGGCAGGGTTGGATGCTGTTGCTTGGGTGGAATGAGCTACTGTGGTCTCTGCTCCCCTTCTGGGCAAGGTGGAAATGGGACTACTGCAGCTGGGGCCATCTTCCTCCTTTGCTATTTCTATCTCTCCCTGAAAGAACAGTTGGCAGTGTGTCTGGGTGCTCTGATGCTGTTGAGGGCATGTTTTGCTCAGCCATGTGTTGTCACTGAGGGCAGGGAACAGGATGTGGCTGGCTGGGATCAGCCCATGGGTGACCTGCCTCAGGATGGTGCCTATAGAAAAGGCAATACAGGAACATGAGATCCCTTTCTCTGGGCAGTGAGGGTCTGCTCTGCCCAGTTCCTCCTGTATGGGGAGGGGAGAATTGTCTCACTTGGGTCCCCTTTGGAGTGCTGTCAGACATCAGTGGTCCCAGATGTGTGTGCATCCCCTTTGGGCTGCAGCATTGATGAGAAGAGGCTCCCACTGGTGTGAACAGGTCTGGCACAGCTTGTTCTAGGTGGAGCCTTTGCATTAGAGAGCCCAGACTTTCAGAAGATTTAATAGGAAGTTACATTTTGTGCTAAATTGATGGCTTCATTTTGTTTTGACCTTTGAAAGCTTTCCATGTGTTAGCTACACGTAGGAGATGAAACATTTCACGCTGGGAAGCGGTGAGTTCCAGCTCTGCAGCAGAATGACCAATGTGATCTTTATTTTTGGATGTCTGGCAGAGCTTATTCAGTGTGAAATAAAGCTTGGGTCCTGGGCTGAGATCCTCTGCTTCAGAGAGTCTGTGCCCACAGTGGAGTTGAAAAGGGGGACTGGGAGAACTTAATAGAAACATTTTCTTTTGATAGCTGTGAACAGAGACACCAAGGCACCAGAGCTTACAGAAGGATTTTGGTGACTTAAAAGTAGCTTGAAGGGAAATATAAAATGATGAAGGCTGAGGACTGCTTGGCCTCGAGCTCCTTGATCCATGGGGCTCCTCTGATGCAGTTCCCACTAGCAGTGGTGATGAGCCACAGATGCAGCGTTGCTCTGTGTGCATCAATGTAGCTGCCACTGAGCTGCCATCTCTTCCCTTACCATTCTTTTAGTGTCTTGGAGGTGTAGTGTCTGTGCAGTCCTTCTTCTGGGTACTTTGGGGTTAGTGTTCATAAATCCTCCCCTAAATGAGAGACAGCAACCTGCCTGTCCTCTGAAGGACTTATCCATTTCCCCCACAGCTGCTATGGGTTAGAGCACCCAGATAAACACCTTGTGCCTGCCTGCAGGTCGTGTGGTGCCAGTACCCAGCCTGGTCTGTGGGATGTGTGATGTCTTGTATGCAGTACAAAACCCTGTTCTTGCTCTGGTTTTATTTCCAGGACACATCTGAGAACGACATCACCTCAAGGTGCTCAGTGCTCGTGTAGTGCAGCCCAGGATGACTCTGCCTCTCTGAGCATCCAAAGTGACACCAGGAGAGCAGTCAGCCTGCAAGTGGTAAGGGCCAGACAGGGCTGCTGCCTGTCTTCTATTTAGCATTTTGTAGAGTGCTAAGACTGTGCACATGTTGACAAGAGAACCCCAGAAGTCCCTCTGAGGTATTTGTTCTGCTTCTTTCACTTGCAAGTCCCCGTCTTTGCCATATATTGGCGTGTCATTCTATTGGGAAGAGTGCACTTCCCTCTGGCTGTGCTTGGGCTTCTTAGATGGGGCCTCTGCTATTTTGTTTCAAAACCATTCCCTTTAAACAGTGCAGAGGGGAAACTGGACAAGTGTCTTCCTTACATTTTTGAGGTCATAAGCTGTGTATTGCTTATTAACCTGTGTGTCAGACTTGGGGACCATAAGGTGCATGTGTGCAGAAAATCCCCATCAGCTGACAGCAGATGCAGACATTCAGTCTGAGCTGCTAGACACAATCCTGCAGTGCTGTGTGTGTCTGCAGGGGGCCAGGGATCTGCCTGGCATGACTGAGCTTCAGAAATGCCTGCAGCCTGTGAGGACCACAGAGCAATCTGTGCAGGTTTTTCTTCCTCTGTGACATGAGGAGAGCTGTTTTCCACAGGTCCTCAGGAGCAGAGCTCTAAGACCTTGTTATAAATAGTGCTCAGCAAGGACTGGAGAGGCTTTTGGCCATAGGGTAGAGGGAAAGGCTTGGGGTTGGGTTATGTGGGAGCAGTATCTTCAGGTCTCTTTGTCCCTACTGTTGCAAGCACAGTGGGAAAACCTCCTCTTAGCTTTGAAGCAGGAGCTGTGTTGTGACTGTGCATAGTTGGTGGCATGCATCTCTGAACAGACAGCTCAGGTAAATCAGGCAGTGGCTGCAGGTGGTGCTGAAACCTCCCTGTGCTGTGGCCTTGCTTCCTAATCTGCCTGCTGTGCCTCATGGGTTCCCAGCTCCTCTCACTGTTGAGCAGCAGGACCCATGTCCCAGCCTTTAGGGTGTCATTCAGGGAGGTCTTCCCTTGGAACCTAGCAGACTGTATCTCCTCCTCCCCAGGCATGAGAGGAGAGGTTGCTGGGATAGCAATGAAGCTGGAAGGCACAGAGTGAACATGGGTGTAGCCCTGTTTGGGCTGTGTCTGTGCATTAAGATGTAGAAGAGATGAGATTACCATGTTAAGTACTGTAATCCCCCCTAAGGGCAAAGGGGAAAACATCATCTGGGGAGGTGGCTCTTCCTGGAATTAGTTGGGAAGGATCCTTGCCAGTGTGTTGGTTCCTCATGGAGGAGGTGGGGACTGACTCAAGGGCAGCTGGCAGCTCTGTTTTAGTGGCTGATGTCTGTTAAGAGGGAAGGTGTGACGGAGCTTTAAGGAGCTTTAGGTCAACTCTACGGGGTGTTTCTTGGTATTAATAACCATGATGTGAAATGTCACAGGACACCAAAATCTCTAGGGACTGTGAGGCTTTACAGGGAGGTTTGGATGACCAAAGTTCTCTTCATTTAAAAAGAAGAGATGAGAGGTGGGTTTGTGCTTAAGGAGGAGGAAACCTGCTGTGCAGGTCTGGCAGGGACCTGCCTTGTCTGGGGCGTACAACTTGTCCTGGTGCCTGCTTTGAAGAGGTAGGAGGAAGGCTGCTCCACACATTGGCACCTCAGGCTATTGTTTCTGGCTGTGCCAGGTTTCTCCATGCTTGCTTACAGCATCAGATGCAGATTCCTTTCCAGGGAACAGTGCTCAGGATACAGGGACACTGTCTTGGGTTTCCTCCTATGCAAAAATGAGTTGATAGGAACGTACTGAGCTGCTTTATAAAACAGCTTGAGATCTAATGAAAGACATGACTGTGTAAGAGAAAAATATTGTTAGCAAGTTATTCACCCTGTCAACGAGGTCAGATCATTGCCTTGTAAGAAAATTAGTTTGTTTAGCTCTGATCACTTTTAGTAACTAGAGTTCTCAATAATCACTCGTGTGCTTATGAAAGGGATGGGGCAGCATGAATTTAGCTGCTGGCAGACTTCTCTGACTGTATTCCACCTTCCCTTGTCCTGTCTCTTGTTCCCCCATCCTGCTGACACCCACCCTTTAGGTACTTGTCAGTGCTGCTGAGGTGCCCCTGAGCTCAGGCTTCTCTTCTCCAGGCTGAACAGCCCCAGGGCTGCAGCCTTTCCTCCTCACACACATGTTCCAGCCCCTCAGCATCTTGTTAGCCCTGCACTGGCCTCTCTCTAGAAGTTCCCTGTCCCATCAGCTGTTCCACTGTGTCCTGGGGAGTCCTTAGACTCAGCTGTGCCTTGGACCTACCTCCAGGCAGTGGAGGGCAGCCCCATCCCTGCAGCACCCCGGGGCTTTGCACCGTGCTCCCATCTGCACCATCAGCTGCTCCTTTAATCTGTTTTGAATTTCCCACGTTTTAATTCCATTGAGTGCCTTTAATTCCTGTGTCAGGGAACAAGGAGAGCTCTGTACAGAAAAGCTCTGTTAGAGAAGTGTATTTTGGCAATTCTAAAAATACACCTCTCTGGCTGAGGCTTGTGCAGGGTTTCCATAGCAACGTGGCTCCAGGAGCGGGGCTAAAAACAATTGCACCAATTAAGGGGAAAATGGACCAGTTAAACCTTAAAACCTCAAGATCTTGGGAAAAAAAATGCAGTAAACACTGTGCCTGATGCTGTGGTCTGTGGGTCATCTTGTCTTTGGTTAATGGAGGCTGTCCCTCTTCCACTCTGAAGCAGCATCCCAAGCTCCTGTCGACCTGGGAGCTGCTGAGCATCCACGCTCGGTGTGCTCAGCCCTGCTTGATGTGGCTGCCCCGTGCCTGTGGCTCCCAAACCAACAACAGCAAAGCAAGGGCAAGTGTTGAGTCTTACATCTGGGAAAGAATAACCCCATGTACCAGTACAGGGTGGGGAATGAACTGTTAGGAGTAGCACAGAGGAAAGGGACCAGGGGGGTCCTGATGGGCAGCAGGATGAGCATGAGCCAGCAATGTGCCCTCATGGCCAAGAAGGCCAGTGGCATCCTGGGGTGGGTTAGAAGGGCTGTGGGCAATAGGTCAGAGAGGTTCTGCTCTTGAGAGTGAAATGTGCAGTCTCTAAGAACAACCTGGGTGAGTGTTTTGAGGATAAAAGCAAAGGTGTTGCTTTCATGGATGGTTTAGCTCTGAGCTGGGAGATCAGGCACATTAAAGGCCACCAGATGAGCCTGAAAGTGAAGGGCTCATTTTGTTCAAAACATATTTGCTTTAAACATCCTTGCTGAGCCCTGGCCAGGGTCAGAGGAAGCCTCAAGCATGTCCTACCAGGCTGCTTGCTGGGGATGGTGCTGGGGAGTGTGTCTCTGCCTAGAACCTTCTCCTGAAGCAGACTGGGCATCCCATCCTTCACAAGGCTTGAAATAAAACTATTCCAAGTACCTTTTTGTTTTGTCTCATATTAAAAAGCTAATGGAAGGATTCAGAGTGTCTCTTTCCAAACTATTGCAGGGTTTTTGTAGTTGTTGCAGGTGTGTTTTCTTCCCTGGCTGTCTGCCACCCCAGTGTGCTGATGCCATCCCATGTTTGTTGGGCCCTGTGGGTAAAGGTGATGGTGCCTCTGCCTGTTGCTCTGGGAAGTTTCTGGTCCTGCAGCAGAGAGTGGCAATGATGATGTTGCCCAAGCCTGGACTGGTGGGGGTTCCTGCTCTGCCTGTTCTTGCCAGGACTGCTCAGCTTTGACCTTGATCAGTCCCACTGACCCTGAAGAGCCCTTGGAAGCTTCTTACTGTGTGTGGAAGCACTGGAGAGGAGGACCTCAGGGAGAGATACTGATTGCTAACAGTCTTTGCTTGTCCTGAATGACACAGGCATCACTATGGAGCTAGTATTGGTGGAGGGGAGGCTGAGGTTAAAACTGCACTGGCCTTGGAGCAGTGGATGCACACTAGAGGTCTGCAGAAGGGAAGGAAGCGGGGGCTGTGCAGCTGTGCTCGGAGGATGCTGTGCCTCTTGGAAAGCAGCAGTGGGGTCTCCCGAGACAATTTAGGTTAAGGAAGCCATGATGAAGTCACTAGTTTACTTGGCTTGGTGGTGACAGGGGATGTTAGTGGTGGGGATGGGATGAGATGGATTGAAGGTAGTAAGAGGGCAACTGGGCACCTCTGTCTTGTGTGTGCAAGGCACTGTCCCTGGGCTGGCAACCTGCTGCTTGGTAACTGAGCTGTTCTGTGCATGGTGCTGTCAGTGTTACATAGCAGACAACACAGAGGGATCTCTGTGTCTCTAAGAGCTGATCCTTACCCTCTGCTGGGTGTGCACAAAACCTTGGCTGTGCTCTGGGAGCTCAGGCTGAGCTGGTAGTTTGGGTGTGATGTCAGATGGGCACAGAGGGGCTGGCATTAGTCCCTTGTGAAGGCAGCCACGAGTGCTTCGTGTCTCCTGGGCCCGTGTGCTTTGCTGAACTGGGGTGGTCCTGGGGATGGCACTGGCACAGCCTGGTGGAAGTGCCCTGTGATTCTAAGGCAAAGCCTTCCACTTGCAGAGGAGCCCTGGACAGGGTGGGGGGTGGGCATTCTTTCAACTGGTTTAAGCAGATTGTAAAGATGTCAGGGTAGATGTCTTTCAGCTTGGTTTGGTTTATGGTTTGCATCAATTTGGGTTAATTGAGCTGGAGGCCTCCCTGTGGTGTGGTTTGTGTTGGGGGTTGGTTTTGGGGTTTTTTTTTGCATAGATTAAAGTAAAAAGTGTGCATGAAGCTGTTTTGGAAGCTGAGCCAGGCTGGGGAAGAGGCAGAGCTTACAGCAGGATGTGGGCGAAGGCTTGAGCGTGCCCGGTGGCAAAGCTGGCAGTGCCAGGAGCCTTCCCAGCCTCTGACTTGGCTCCGTGGCTCCTGGCCAGGGCTGCTTTGGTGGGTGAGGACTTGGCAGCCAAGCTCGTGTGATGGGGACTTAACAGGAATCAGGCAGCCTTGTGCTCTGGTAGCACTGAGCTGCTGAAAGGGTGAATGGCTGGTGTGGAAGGATGTGTGTGTGTGTGAATAGCTGAGAAGTCACGCTGTGACTGGCCCTGGCCACCCTCAGAGCCGCGGCAGCTCCAGCGGATGCAGCTTTGGCTCGAAGCCTCATCTGGTAGGAGGGAGGAAAGCAGGGAGAGCTCACCCTGCTCCACAGGCTGCATGGGAAGGGCTGTCCCAAGGCTGAGCCTCTCCACTTTGCTGCCTGTCACATCTCACACCCGTGGTGCATCTCCAGCTGAGCTTCAGTGCTGCATTACTTCAGGCAAGCTGAGTGCAACCTGTGCCTGCTCCATCCTCTCCACCACCCTTTCTCTGGTGGCTCTGGTGTTTGTTTGGAGTCTGTGTGCCTGTCTCCCTTAGCAGGAATGCCATGGAGATGAAACTATACACTTTTTTCTTTCCACTGCCACCACTCCCTCAGCAACCAAGGTCCCTGGTGAAACGCCTCTGCTCTTCCAGCTGAGACTGCCACAGGGGCTGCAGGGAGGTGATGTGTGTGTAGAGAGAAGGAAAGAGGCAGCATAAAGAGCTACTGTTCCCTCCCTGTGGGGTATAATGTCAAGAAGATTCCTTATAGAGTGTGCTTGCCCTGTTCCTCCAAAATCCAAATTAGTTCTAATTAAGGGGAGGTTAACCTCCAGCGTGCTCGCTGCAAGGGAATGGGATGTGTGATTAACTTCTCTTGCAGCAGTTGAGGCCCTTGAAAATGATTTGGAAAGAAATGTAGCCCTGCATGTGGTTAGAATTTTTAATTTATGTTAATAGTTCAGGTTTGAATGAATTCATTGTAAATGGTGGACCTTTGATCTTCTCTTTTCGTTTTAACCACTCCTACTTCTGCAGCTTAAGTGTATCTTTCCGAGCCTTCTCTCTTTGTACTGAAGTGAATTGGACAAAAAGGACACAATAAGAGAAAAACTTGCCAGATATCCCTTGAACCACAAGTGTGGTAAAGCTTCTCCTGCTGCCCAGATGGGCTGTGGAGGCTCCTTCTCTGGAGACATCCCACCCCAGCTGGATGAGTCCCTGTGTGCCCTGCTCTAGGTGCTGCTGCTCTGGCAGGGGGGCTGCACTGGGTGAGCTTTGCAGCTCCCTTCCAACCCTTGAGAATCTGTGATTCTGTGATCTCTGTTGTCTCCTCCAAGGGGAGGGCTGCAGCAGAATCCAAGACTTTAGGGATAGACATTACATGATGTCATCTTGGTGTAAGTTCTGGGGTTAAAACTCACCGTGTGGCTTTTTGCTGGCTTTTGCAGGTGCTAATTTGGGTTTGCAGTTGTATGTTTTGAATGTAGCTTTATCTTTTCTTTTTTAGACAGTTTTCTTTTTGCTTTGTAGCTTTCCCTGATGCAATACCCAGGTGAAAACAAGCAGATCATGCTCCTGTTTGGTTTTCCAAGCCAGAAACTCCTTGGGGAAAACCCAGTGTGACCTTTGCAGGAAAACATGTGTTTCCACTTGCAGCAAGCTCTTGCCACTCTTTCAAACCAAGCAAGTGGTATTGGGAGGAGTGTGAGCAGCAGATCTGAGAACTGGTCTTGCTCTTCATTTTTGTGGTCAGTTAATGTCTTTGAATTGGCAGCTGTGGCTGATGCCTGTGTGCTGGGGGGGGGGGGAACTTGCAGAACGTGGGGAGAGATGCTGGAGGGCATGTCTCTTCTCCAGGAGAGTGCTCTAGGGGGATTTGGGATGTTATCCAGTTGGGGTGCTAGTGTGATGCTGTTGGGCTGTTTTGATGTCTCAGTGTGTCCAGGGGAACAGAGAGAGGCAGTTTGACACACTGTGATAGTGATGCTTTGGAGCAATAGCCATGCCCTGGAGTGGGCCAGCCCATGGGATGGCAGCATGTGGACGTGGCTCAGCCAGCACTGACCTGCTTTGCTTGTTCTGGAACTGGGGCAGGACAACAAGGTGACTGGGGCTGGAGAAGGGATTCTGCTGTGCTAAGCACTTTGCATTGAGTCAGAGGGGCTTTCCCTCAGTCTTTCAGAACAGGCTACCTGACCTTTAGTGCACATTTGTTCCTGTGTTGTTTGCCCTTTAAAAGCACGATTGAAACCAGGCTGTAGGGGAGAGGGAGGCAGAGCTCTGTAATTGAGCTGCTAGCATCAGGAGCATTTCTTTGAGAAGCAGAGCAGAGAAAAGAACATGTAGAGAGCATAGACTTTGTTGGTGATGGATTGCCTGCCTGTGTGGAGATACAGACCTGCCTCTGGGGTGCTGCCATCCAAACTTAACATGAGGGTCACAACCCATTGTGTTGCTATTCAGTGTGAAGAGCTTGGGAACACCCTGTGGTCTGGCCTTTGAGCAAGTCTTTGGAGGAGGCTCTGCAGGGGCTCGCTGCAAAACCTACCTTCCAAAAGTACTAGCACTCACCTCTGGCAGTTGCCTTGCCTGTGCAGGCTCAGTCCTCTGGAGTAGCTTCTGCAGGGCTATGGGGCAGTGCTCACTGACATGTTCAGATCACACACACCAGTTTGTTCATCAATCCTTGGGGATGGTAACCAAATGGCCAAGAGAGCCTGCTGTGGTGCCAGCAGTCCAGGTTGTGGTGCCTGTTGATGCTGTTTTGTTCCAGTGTGGTGATAGTGCCTCACTGGAGTTTTAGCTGAAATCTTAAGTGTGCATCATGAGCTGTTCCTCTGTCTCTGGGCACTGGGTGAACACAGTGACATGGTGGATAAATCACCACAAATATTTGCAGTTCCCTGAGAAAAGAGCTCTGTGAAACTTGAGGTTTTGCATTATGTGTGGTCCTTTCTTTCTCTGCTTTTCAGGTTCAGATCTTGAAGTGCTTGGCAGAGAGACAAGGTTGGCCTTTCACAGTTGGGGAATTGAAGGGCTTTGTCACCTCTGCCAGTCCTGTGTCCCGTGCAGGCTGCATGATGCCAGTATCAGCCTGTGATGCAGGTGATAGGCTCCAAGCCCCTTGTCCAAGGACTGATACTGCAGCCATATGTGGAGTCCAGTAAAATCCCATCAGCCTGGCCAAGTGCTGTGGGACCTGGTGCTGGGATGGACCATCCCTTGGGACAAGACACCCCATAGGAGGGTGTGTAGGAATGGTATATAGAATACTGAGGAGTTAAGCATGCTCTCAGTGTAAAGAGGTGGCACGATGAGATGGAGGAATATGCCTTTCTCAAGGGTGAGGATGGTGGTAAGGTATTTGGAAGCAATGTCTTCTTCTTGGTCATGGAGGAAGTTGGAGAAAGCCCTATGTATGACAACAGTCTGACTGGAGAGGAGGTTACTGGTACACAGTACCAGTGCTACTTCTACCCCTCCTTAGACCACTACCAAGGATGTTGGTTTTCAGCCACTACTCACTGACTGACATGTCTGCTGCTGTGAATTCACCAGTCTTTCAATTCCTTTCCTTTGAAACTGGGAAGAACTTTCTCTGTGCACCTACACCAAGCAGATGAGGTGAGATGGCAAGTTTCCAACAGCTGAGACAAGCTGGGAGGGTTGCTGAGGGCTGACAGTGTGGGGTGCAGTGCTGCATCAGTTACAAAGGCTGGACACTTCAAAGCAGGGAAGGGTACAGTTTAAGGACATTGTAAAACTTACCTCCACCCATATTGCAAACATGAAGTGTATCCTTCATACCCAGTGCAGGGAAGATTACAGCTCTAAAAGATCATAAACTGCCCTTTTTATTGGGACTTTAAAATTCAAGCACAACCAGAGATCCTACAGAAGTGACAACTGCAACAGGTCTGATCCTAGAAAGAAAGGGCTTAAGTGTGAGTAACTTGGCTTGACATAACCAGAGGGGTTTACATGTGGCCAAATGCAGGGACAGAACAGTTGGGGAGGTGTGTATGTGTTTTGCCATAGACTCAAGTGTGTTTTGAGTGCAGAGTGGGAATCTGTGTTGTGTATATGCAGATGAGCTCAGGATGTGCTAAGCCAGTAGCATCATCAGCTGAGCATATCTGAGCATGTTCCCACTTTCCCTTCTCCTATTTGAGCTGCCTGTTTGACCTCTCAGCTAAATCCTGAGCTGTTACTTGTTCCCAGTTCACTGTAAGTGATGTGAGGTGGATTTGCTGTAAACTCTGAGTAGGAACCCAAGTGTAACAAGGTCTTCCAGCTGAGCAATGCTTACAGAAACGTTCACAATAAATGTCTTCTGGGAGGGCTTGGAAATTCAGTTGTAAACAGAGATATTGGAAAGGTGTTACTTCATTAATCCTCTATTCCCCTTTAAATGATAACTACAAGTAAGCAAGCACTGTGGTCCTGCAAAGCTGGGGACTGGGTGTCATCCCTGCAGGGTGGCTCTGGTGACCACCTTCAGAGTGGTGGCTGTGGCCCTGCCTTGTGAGGCTTTGCTTAGGTTATAGGTAGGATTATGTCAGCATCTGCCAGTGTGTTTGGGGAGAGAACAGATTGTCTGTGTGCATCTCCAAGGATGCCATTCACCCTGCTTGATTAGAACCATCCCTAACCATCAGGCTCGTGCTGGGTCTCCTCTGTGGTGCTTCTGCAGCCTCTGAGGTTGTGTGATGAACGTGGGTTTTCAGCTCTATTTAGGAAGCTTTCAAACGTCAGCAGTTATGTCATCACTGAGAAAACCTCCTGGAATAGTGTTCAGGTAGAAGTTTATACTTGTGCTTCCTCAGTGTGTTTTCAGGCTTCTCCCTCAACAGGCACATGTTAAGCTAGAACCTCTGGTCCTTCTATATCTACAGTGTATTTCTATCCTCACCCTCATCCATTTCTCTCTCCTCCTCGCTGGAGGGTGCTGATGGTTGTGCTGAGATTGCAACAGGACTGCCATTTCAGCAACTGTCCTTGTCTGGGTTTAAAAAGCAATATGTGCTTTGAGTGAGGCCATTGTAAAGCTACAAAGTCTCAGGAGCTCTCAGTAATAACCTTTGAAAAGCATCATATTGTTCTGTTCCCTTTGGATTTCTCCCAGGCTGGGTGCTTTGGGCTTTTACAGAAGTTGAGAAGCAAAGACATAGCTTACATTGGGATCACAGAGTGTTTAAGCAAAGCCTTCTGGTGAAGCTGCTGCTGTAGTGATGCTGCTCCAGCACAATCTGCAGCAGAAGTGTTTTCCTTTGCTGCACTGATCTCACATTGGGATGGGTAATGGCTGTTTACCAGCTGCTTGTACTCTTGGTCACAGCAGCAGGAGCATGAGCTGGGAGCTTTGTACTGAAGGACACTGTCCTCTTTACACAGAAGAACTGAGAGTCTCTGAGCCTGATCTGAGCAGCAGCTGGATGTGTGAGAGGTACACACATGTTTCTCCACCAGCCCCTGGAGCCTGGTGTGTGCTGATGGGTCTGGGTGGTGTGATGCACCTGGACATGCTGGTGGTAGGATGCTCACATCTGCTCTCTTTGGAGAGCAGCACTCCTCCTCTCATGTGCTTGGTGCCCTGTGGGGTTCAGCTCTGCTGTTCCTTACTGATGGTGCTCAGGCATTGGAAGAAGTGTCTTTAGGTGCTGGAGAGGGGTTTGCAGGATAGAAGGCAAAGGACAGGCTGTGGATTGGTAAGGATGGAGAAGTCAGTGGTAAGGCCACCTAAGGACTGGTCTGTGGGGCTCCACCTGCAATCTGAAAACAGGAATGAACAGTGACCTGATCTAGGCTTAGAAAATCTTGAAGGTGGTGAGTTGGGTGAAGATGATTGCTCACCTCATCTTTCAATAGTAGAACTAGAAGGTGGCAGTTAAACCAGTGGGTCATTAAGTGAAAGCAGATGACAGAAGGTACCACTTCACCAAGCAAGGAACAAATGCCTGGAGATTAGGGCCACAGTAGGTTGTGGAGACAGGCTGGCTCAGCTGAAAGTCACTGGGCAGATTCTTGACCAGCAACTCTCTAGACGGATCCAGAAAGGACTCATCTCAGATATACTCACTGACATACTTCATCCCATCTTTCTTGAACTCTGCCCAACCATAGGATGTGTCTGTAGGCACTGCCAGGCTAAACTTTCTCTGCTCAGACTCAGTTTTGCCTCCTGTAAGGACTCCTGGTTGTAGACTGGATGTCTCTGGTTATTAAATGAATGCACCAGGCTGCAGCAGGTTTAGTTGAGGAGTGCAAAGGTGCTTTGGAAGCCCAAACCCTCCAGAGGCTGCAACTTCTTTTCTCAAAGCCAAGGCCATGTGTGTATGGGTCCTCACCACGTAGGTCTTTACTCCATGCCAAGACCAGGGTTGGCAGAGCACTGAAGGACAACAGAGGGAGGAGGTTAGGGGAACAGGAGATCTTCTGGTCCAGGAGGAATGCTGCTGTTTACACTGGTTTTCTTGCAAGCCAATGATTTTTTGCCAGCTTTAATGGTAGAGCAAAGCATATTTACTCAGCTTGTTTGGATGGATAACAACTGCTGGATAAGAAACTGTCAGATGGGAATCAATTAGAGCCTCGACTCTTGAGCAGAAGATCATATTTGACATCTGATGCCCTGTGAAACTGAGTAAAGACAATGCTGCTATTTATATGGTTCTCTTCTGGTTCCTTCCCTTCTTCCCTGTCATCATCTTTGCTCTGATATTAGAGCATTGACCCTCTGTGTGTCGCTCCCAAAGCGAGCGCTGACACCAACCCTTTCACGTGGTTGCTGTGAAGAGACCTTTGTGTTTGTGAGGGGGGTTGTGTGGGGGTGGGACAGCAGTGCTGGCAGAGCATTGCTTCCCTTCTCTCCCCAGGGATGAGGCAGTGATTGCAGAAGGCTGACTCTGCCAGGGAGAGTCCTGTGTGGGTACAAGAGGTTGTAGATGCAGTCTGAGTGGCAGCTGGAGCCTGGGCCACCGTGCTGCAGATGTTAGAGGGGCTGGCTGCAGTTTTGGCTCTGGGTTTGCTGCTTTGGATGGCATTGTAGCCTCTTGCTCCCCTCCACTTGATTCCTTGGTAAGTTGAATAGTGACCCCACTTAACCTGCTTCTGCTGAGAGCTGTGTTGACCCAAGAGCAGATGTAGTCATCTTCCCATGTGAGCATGTGTGTGGGGTGAGGAGGTGGGAGGGGGTGCAGAGGAGCAGAGCAGGTGGTGGCTGTTACAAACAAATAGCCTCTGCTGTCCTGGAGATCCTGCAAGGCTCCTGTGTTAGGGAAGAGTCACCATGACATCTCCTTGCCTACAACTCAATCAGTGCTGCCCAAGTTGGCAGTGAATGAGTCAGCAAGCAGTGACTCAGTAAGGTCACTGGACTGTATTTACCCTCCAGGCAGAGAGATTCCTGGCTGCATTTATGATACAACTTGCTTCAAAGCTTCTTCACTAAGTAGTGACTCTTACACCCTTGCCCAGGGCCTCTGGGCTGCTGGGGAGCCTGTGTTCAGTGGGGTCTCAGGGACTAACTCTCAAGAAAAGCACTCTCTGCCCTGGAGAAACGCTCCATCTTAAACCATGAGCAGCCATGCAGAAACATGACACTGTGGAGGAAAGGTTTGCAGTGAGCATTCCTCTACCTCACCTTGGTCCAACACTAACCACATTAAAGAGGATTTCCTGGGAATGCCCTCAGTCCTGAACACAAATGCTCTCATTATAAATGAAGGAAAAGCTTTTCAATGAGGTAAAATAATTAAGGTGCTCTTCTTACCTCAGGACTTAATTTTGAGGCTGGCTTGAGGCTCACAGAACATGCACTTCATCATATCTTCACTTCTTTATCTCCTTTTCCTCTCTTTAATGATGCAAAGATGATTTTAAGCTTCTCCTGACTGTTGACTTCCTAAGTAGGCTTGAGTGAAGGTGCAAAATTTGGTAGGACCTTTGTAGATGTGTGGGATGTTTGTAACACATCTGGAGCTGTGGGGTTGCCCTTTGTACATCCCTTAGAAATAGCTTTCAGGCTTCAAGGGGCTTTGAAAGTCTGTGAGTTGAAAGCCACTCTTCTAGCAGGGGTGTGCTGTTAGGTTTGGCAGAATTGGGGAGGTTAAAGCCAGCCCTGCCCTCTCCATGCCTGTCTTGCAGGGCTTTTTCTCCACTCTCCCTGGGTGCAAGTG
Source organism: Colius striatus (assembly GCF_028858725.1). Classification (NCBI taxonomy): domain Eukaryota; kingdom Metazoa; phylum Chordata; class Aves; order Coliiformes; family Coliidae; genus Colius; species Colius striatus. The sequence continues at coordinate 2,080,013 of NC_084761.1, read as the reverse complement.
ATGTCTGTGCTCCTGGAGCTTTCTGCCCTGCAGTGTCTCCTCACTGCTGAGCTGGGGACCAGCCGTGATGCCAAGCACAAGCATTTGTGCAGCTTAGAAGAGGAGCAGCTGAGTGTGCTTCAGAAATGATCCTGTGTGGTACAAAGGAACTGTTGGTGGCAGACAAAGAATGGCTGGAAGTATTGAGGCTCAAAACTGTCAGTTGTTCAGCCCCTTCATGGTCTGGCTGGAGCTCATGAGCCATCATGGACAGGGCACGTGGGAAAAGCAGCGTGACCCTGCCTGGGTGGGCAGATCCTGTCACTTGTCTTGTGCCCTGCTTCCCCCAAGGACAGGGAAACCTCCCCTGCACTTGGTGTGCCCACAGAGACACCAGGGATGAGCTGGGTCTGCTGGGCAGGCTACTTGTGAGGTAGCAAGTGTAAAAGTGCTTGTACCACTTTTCCCTGAATTTGAAGAAACCCCTCTGCTCTGCTCTGCCCTGCTGAGGCCTCAGCTGGAGTCCTGTGGCCAGTTCTGGGCTCCCCAGCTCCAGAGAGACAGGGAACTGCTGCAGAGAGGCCAGTGCAGGGACACCAAGGTGCTGAGGGGACTGGAGCATCTTCCTGCTGAGGAAAGGCTGCAGGACCTGGGGCTGTTTAGTCTGGAGAGGAGGAGACTGTCCAGTGACAGGACAAGGGGTGATGGAAAGAAGAATACTATTTAAACATAAGGAAGAACTATGTCCCTGTTTCAGTGAGGGAGCCCTGGCCCAGGCTGCCCAGGGAGGGTGTGGAGGCTCCTCAGGACACCTTCAAAACCCACCTGGACACATTCCTGTGTGACCTGATCTAGGTGGGACCTGCTTTGGCAGGAGAGTTGGGCTGGATGGTCTCTGAAGGTCCCTTCCAACCCCTACCATTCCATGATAAGGTTGTCCCCATACAGATCTGTAGCTAGCCAGGTAATAATTAACTGGGACAGGTATCCTAGTCATTCTGCCTCTTGGGTGCTATTGCACTGCCTGCACATAGCTTAATGTGTGGGGCAGGAGGGCTGAGGTCTGGTTTTGCCTTACCATGTGTCTCTCAGGGAATGCTGAGTTTTCCCTGACAGTGTGCACTGCCTTTGGGTATGGTGGTTTGGGAGATCCTTCTCCTTTCCCTGTGCACCAAAAGCAGCCCATGCTGCAGGTGACAGAGGTCCTGCAGCAGCACCAACTGTTCTTGCTCTCTTGGCTCATCCTGGGAAGCTGGGTGAGGACTGGAGGGCAGATAAGAGGGGGCACAGCCTCATTGCATGGTTTAGTTGTGAAACTTTGCTGCTCCAAACATGTGTGTGCTCCCCAAAGTGGAGCAGTACAGACCTGGGGGCTTTGGGAGGTTGGATCTTTTCAGGGAGAAGGCACAGGCTGCAGCACTGGAGGATGTTGGGCTGGTGGGATGTGACCTGCCTCAGCAGCGCTGCCAGCACCCAGCACTGCCCCTGAGTGCTCCCCCCACCTTCCCATGGCTTCTGGCAGCTGCTGGGAGCCTCGCTGGTGCTGATAGCTTTGGCAAGTTGACACTGTTGATTTTGCCTCTAATGCCAACAGCAGGAAGCACACTGAAATAAATAAAGACGATGACTGGAGGAAAGCCAGAGCCTTTCCATGGCCACTGCCAGAGTCGTTCCCACTGGAGTGCTTCAGGGATGAAGTGTCCCTCTGTGCCTCCAGGCTGCATGTTGGAGTGAGAGGGCACTGACAACATACCCTGGTTCCCAGGAGGTATGCCTTGAGTAAATCAATCCATACACCTGTTAAATTGTAATTGTACAACTTAGCAGCACATTGCAGCTTATCCAGGTACAATTGCAAGATAAAGAGTACTGTAAAAATTTACAGCTGTAATAAACTGGTCCTTCTGTAAGGCCAGGGGTGTTCTCTCACAGTGGTGCTGGTCAGTGGTTAACTGGGATATTAAAAGTCATGGATTTCCTTTAGCAGATGTTTCAGTCTGCTTTAAAGCTCGTCATAGAAACATAACAGTTGGCAAAGCCCCTGGAGCTGCTGCAGTCCCAGCCCTGCCCTCACCCTGCCCAGCCCAGCACTGACCCACAGCCCTCAGCACCTCAGCCCCACGCCTTTGGGAGCCCTCCAGGGCTGGGCACTGCCCCAGCTCCCTGGGCAGCCTGGCACAGGGGCTCACACCCCTCTCAGGGAAACAGTTGTGCCTCAGCTCCAAGCTCAGCCTCCCCTGGGGCAGCTGCAGCCCATTGCCTCTGGTCCTGTCATTGCTGCCTGGGGAGCAGAGCCCGACCCCCAGCTCCCTGCAGCCTCCTGGCAGGGAGTGTCAGAGAGTGCTGCTGGCTGCCCTCAGCCTCCTCTTCTCCAGCCTCAACACCCCCATTCCCTCAGCCCCTCCCCAGCACCCTTGTGCTCCAGCCCCTTTCCCAGCTCAGTGCCCGGCTCTGGCCACATTGCAACCCCTCAGTGTCCCTGTGGCAGTGGGTGAGGGGCCCAGCACTGACACAGCCCTGGAGCTGCAGCCTCCCCAGGACTCAGCACGGTGCTGCCACTCCAGTGCTGATCCAAGCCAGGATGCCTTTGGCCTTCTTGCCCACCTGGACATGCTGCTGGCTCCTGTTCATCCAGCAGTTGACCAACACTCCCAGGTCTTTTTATGCTGGACAGCTTTCCATTTAACCTCTATATTTCCATTTAACCCTCTATACAGAGCCCTGGGTGGATCTTGGAGCTGTCTCTGCTCCTGGGGAGGATGCTGGATGCTCCTTAGTCAAACAATGTACTGTCTCTCTTGCCCACAAATTGTATTGATATGGCTTGGGTTTTTGGCTTGTAGAACAAACGAACAGCAAAGCTACTTTCTCTCTTATTTTTGGTATGAATAGAATTGCTTCTTCATGGATTTGATTGTGGTTTTCTTTATGCAGTGTGAAATGATGACAGGTCACCAGAACTGATGTGCAGCCTCTGAGAGCTGCTGAAAGAGAGAGTGGTTGGATGGCAGAGGAAAATGAGCCATCTTGTGTTAGACCCAGCTGTTAGGGTAGGAAAATGCTGAAAGGGACTGAGGGGGCATTGCATGCTGCTGAGTCCTGCCTGGGTGATGAAGATGGTAATAGAGAGCCTGGGGCAGGGAGAGCTGTGGAGGATGGTGATAGCCTTGGCTGGGGGTGGCAGTGCCTCACTCCCTGTGGAGCCCCCAAAGTCACTGCCTGACACATGTGCATGGGTTTAATGACAAATCTTTCATGTTCCAGTACTTGTAAACAGGACAAAGTTGTTCCCTGCTGAGGTGAGGGAGCACTGGCAGGGGCTGCCCAGAGGGGCTGTGGAGGCTCCTTCTCTGGAGACATCCCAACCCAGCTGGATGAGTCCCTGTGTGCCCTGCTCTAGGTGCTGCTGCTCTGGCAGGGGGGTTGCACTGGCTGAGCTTTGCAGCTCCCTTCCAGCCCTTGAGATTCTGTGATCTGCAGTTGTAGAGTCCTGCTGGACTTTTGGGGAGGATGAGCTGTGTTTCAAGAGGGGAGCCTCCTGTTTCCCCAGCTGTGCTAGCTGCAGGAGCATGGTGCAATAGACCATTTGCTCTGAGGACTACATCCAGCCTCAGGTCACTGCTGTTGCTCTGGGGGTAAAAAAACTCCAAGGAAACACATTGTGTGTAATGTGGTAGCCAGGAAGTGAACAGTTTGGGAGTTAATGACATGTTATCAGCAGAGTCTGTGTGAGTTCATAGGCTGGTTTATTGCACAGGGCTGTGTTGAGTTACTTGTCCAGTGCTGGTTACTGCGCTTCGTTACTCTGGGGATAATCAGGCCCTGGGGAGGATGTTTGCAATGACAAGTCCTTTTCTTTCCACACCCCCATTGGATCTGAGGCTTTGACAAACTCATTGTCTGCTAGTGACTTCTTCCCTACACAAGGTGAGGAGCAGGGGTCTGTCCTATGTGCAGTGGAGCCTGTAGCTGGGGGAGCTCTTGGTTACTGCAGCAGGCTGGCAGCTGTGTCTCCACCGTGTTCCCTCCTGACCCTCTGAGCTGCCCTTTGCTTTTGGGATGGATAACTCCTGACTCACAGGATCTCAAGGGCTGGAAGAGACTTCAAAACATCATCCAGTGCAACCCCCCCTGCCAGAGCACCCAGAGCAGGGCACACAGGGACTCACCCAGCTGGGTTGGAATGTCTGCAGAGAAGGAGCCTCCACAGCCCATCTGGGCAGCCCCTGCCAGTGCTCCCTCACCTCAACAGGGAACAACTTTGTCCTTGTGTTGCTTTGGAACCTCTTCTGTTGCAGCTTGTTGCCCCTTGTCCTGTCATTGTCCATTCCTGAGCACAGCCTGGCTCCAGCCTCCTCACACCCACCTTGATGGATCTGTAACAGGACTGAGCTCACCCCTCAGGCTCCTCCAAGCTGCAGAGCCCCAGCTCCCTCAGCCTTTCATCACAAGGCAGATGCTCCACTCCAGCATCTCTGTGGCCCTGCACTGAGCTCTCTCCAGCAGCTCCCTGTCCTTCTGCAACTGAGGGGCCCAGAGCTGGACACAAGATCCCAGATGTGGGCTCAGCAGGGCAGAGCAGAGGGGGAGCAGAACCTCTCTGACTACTGCCCACAACCCTTCTAACCCACCCCAGGATGCCACTGGCCTTCTTGGCCATGAGGGACATTGGCAGCCTTTGGGATGGATAACTCCTGGCTCCCCAGCTGCTGCTCCTTGTGGTGCCCTTTCCTCGGGGGTGAGGTGTCCTTAGCAGCCTGCTGAGATGTGCCTTGGTGCTTTCCTCAGGAAGCAGGTTAGAGCTCAAACTGGGAAAACAAATGTCTCTGGTTATTTTAATCTTACAATCTGCTTTTTTTGAACTGTCAGAGTAGGAAAACCATGTGAATAAGAGTGTAGGGGAAGATCCTCACTCTCCATAGCAAGGCTGGTCCCTGAAAGGGTTTTGCTTAGACAATCAGGGAGGATACCTGAAGCTTTGGGCTCTAATGTTGAATTTACACCTAGTGCAGGTCAGAAACACCCTGATAATTGTGTCTGTGTCTCATCACCCCGTGGTTTTGTACAGCAGCTCTATGGTAAAGGAAGAGCCTGAACAAACAACTGGTGAAGCAGTAAGATGTGCAGATTGTGGGAGCTGCCTGGTGAGGAAGTTTGTGCTTGCTTTTAATCAGTGATGTTGGCTGTGTGGGGCCGTTTGGGGCTCCAGCCTGGCTTCATCAGCCAGCTAATGCTGCCCAGCACTGGGCTGGTGAGGAAACATGATTTAGAAGGAAAAAACAGTGAGAGATACACACATATGCATATAAAAAGAATATTCTGTGTCAAAAAGGCCACTGTCCCAGGTTTCCTTGTGCTTTGTTGAGGGGAGCAATGTGGCTTAGATGGTGCTTTGGGCACCATCTCTGTGACACTGCAGCAGAGGGGGGAGGACATGGGAGCCAGGACAGGTGCTCCTCAGCCCTGGCAGCATCAGTGGCTGTGGGATGGAGGGAAGAGCAAGCAGCCCTCCTTGTCTGCAGGTCCCTGGGCCACCACTCGCTGCTCCACGACTTGCTCTGCTCTCCGGAGAAACTCCCAGAAGTTCGGGAAGACGTCCCACAACTTATCCCTATCAGAGAAATCTCTCTGACACAGCAGAAATGCAAACAAAGGGCTCTTCTTCAGCGTGTTGCTCTTATTTTTAGAAGACAATAAGGGAGCGGATCGAGCTGCAGGAGGAAATGGTGTCTCTGAAGTTCAGGCTCCCCCTCCGCCCTGCTCAGGAAGCGCCCGCTGCACGTGCACCCGCCTGGGATGTTTGTAGACAAAGACTTTCTTGATGCTTTTTTTCCCTTCTCCCCCACCCCCATCCCTTCCTCTACAGTTCCCTTGCCCATAGGCAAAGAGGATTTGCTTGCTGACATGCTGGAGTCTTGCAGGGAGCCGGGCTCTGTGTGCTGAGGGAGCACAGCTGCACCAAGCTGCTTCTCTTAGCGGCTGTTTGCCTTGGATGGGAGGGACACAGCCCTGGTTTTCTGTTCTCTTGGATGGAGGGGGAAATCATCACTGCTGTGGTGATGACAAAGAGGGGCTGAGGTGGCTCGTGGGTCTCTTCAGCGGGTTGTCCTTCCTTGGATGGAGTGTGTGCCTCCTGCAGCCTGGCTCGGTGGCTCACGGTCCGCAGCGCACAATGCGTCCGTAGCCCTGTTTGTTTTGCTCCTTTGCTGCGTGCCCTGGGGGGTGTTGGGGTGTCCCTGGTGAGCAGCAGGGCTCTGCCACAGCGTGCTGGGGCAATGGGCATTTCTGCATGGCTCACTCGTGCCTACTCTGGTGAGAAATCCCTGTCTGCCACTGAGATGCCCCTTTGCACCAAGAAGAGACCAAACTGAACACCAAGACAGTCAAACCTCACCTGGATGAGGTCCTGTGTGACCTACTCTAGGTGGTCCTGCTCTGGCAGGGGGGTTGCACTGGATGGTCTCTTGGGGTCCCTTCCAACCCTTAAGGTGCTGTGATTCTTCTCCTGCTGCATGAGGATGTGGTTGAACCCAGCTTTGGGCTTGCTGGGCAGAGAGCCCATCAGACCACACGCTTCATCGGTGAGCCATGCTCTGCCCTGGCACACTTGGCTTCTCAGGTGCCTTGTTCAGGCCTCTTGAGTTATGGTGCTTCTTTTCCTCGAGGGCTGTAGTTTTTCTCCATGTTTGTGATGTCTCTTCTGTTTCTGTGTCAGAGGAACCTGATCTGCAGTAGCTCCCAGGCTGCTGGCAGGTCTGCAGTGCCAGATGCTGTAACAAGGGGTAGTTGTCCCTTGCAGCCAGGTGAGTGAAAGGGTCGTGTCCTGCTGTGGGGCTGGGGACCTGGGTTGTTGCCAGCCATGGCTAGGAAGTGGACAGAGGGAACTCGTGTTTGTGCACAAAACAGCACACAAAGGCTTTGCCTTCTTACATGGCATCCACGTGCTTGCATCAGCAAAGGGGCAGCTGGAGGGCAGTGGGGAGAGCTTGGCCAGCATGCTGTTGGGCATGGGAAGTCCTGCCCTGTGCCAACGCCTGCCAGCTGCTCTGGGGCAGACTGGCTGCAGAGGCTGGCATGGATGTTTCTTCCTCCTCCAGTTTGCAAGTCAGTGTGCAAATGCCTGAGCAGTGAATGCCTGACTCTTGCTTCCTCCTCATTAAGGTGCTGATTTCATGGCAAATTCAATAGTTAAGGGCATAAAACTCTTTCACTGTGAATCAAAAGCAAGAGCAGACAAACAAAACCACCCCAAGCTGCCAAGGATTCCTCAATGGTCTGTATAAAAGGGTTTTCTTTCCCTTCCTTTGAAGAATACTCCTGGAGCTGTTTATTTCTGTACTCTTCTTGGCTGGGACCATTTCATGTGAACAAGTCCAAATCATTAATGTAAAAATCACCAGTTGCCAGCCCAATGATCCTCACTCTGCAATTATTGCACAAGATTTGGCTGAAAATATAACAACACTGGATGAGCTGAACTCTCTTTTGAGAACTAAGTGAATGTTTCTGTAAGGGATCCCATGTGGGCTTTGGGGTGGGTTTGCATCTCTGCCCATCAGTGCTAATGGCCTGGTGTATGGACTAAATGTGGGAGGCAGCTGCTGGAAGAGCACAGGACCAAACCTGCAATGAGCATCCTTTTGGTTCTGTGCATGTCCCAAGTGTTTTACCTCATCTGATCAAATGATTCCCCAGGTCATATAGCAGCATTGGGAAAGTGGAAAGGGTAACCCAGGTTTTGTTGAACTGGAGTTTCACTGCTGTTTGCTTCCTCCTGCAGTGGCAATGTACTCCCAGTGAAAGGGAGCCTTTCCCAAGGTTTGTGCTCAAGCACCCTCTCTGTAAAGCCTGTTAAGTCTTGGGCAGTCAGTGTGAGGGCTCATAGCTCCATGGATGCAGCCCTGGGGAGGAAGAGGAGGGTTATCTCTTGGCAGCTGCCCACTGGGCTGAATGAATTCCTGAGAGCAAACCCACAGCTGGAGGTGCTGAAAAACACTTAGCACAGCGAGAAGCAGCATCCCACCATGAGCTCCTTTTGAGTCTAGCTGAGAAGGACAAAAGAGCATTTTCTTTCAGTTGAGTGAGTATTTCAATGTCATGGCTGTGGCAGTGGAGGAGATGCATTACTGTGGTAAGACTTGGTGTTGCATGGACTGGGGAGGAGGGCCAGGATGCTCTTCCCAGGCAATGGGCACTGCAGTTCCCTGACCACAGCCACATGTGGGTTTTGAAGCATTGAGCACCTACAGAAGCCTGATGTGGTGCCAGCTCCTTGCACTGAGATGTGGTAGCCTGTCTGTGGCAGTAAAAGGAGGGTTTTGCTCTCAGCTGAGCCATTCTTGGGGTACCTGTGACAGGACAGAGGTCACAGGCACAAACTGAAGCACAAGGAATTGCAATTAAACACCAAAAATGTACCTTTCCTGTGAGGCTGTTTGAACACTGGACTAGGCTGCCCAAAGGGGTGGTGGAGTCTCCAGCCTTGGAGATAATCAAGACTCAGGTAGATGTCATCCTGGGCAGCCTGCAGTAGCTGTCCTGCCTCGAGCAGAGCACTGCACTGAGTGGGCTGCAGAGCTCCTTGCCACTCTCAGCCACACTGTGATCTTCACTCCTGAAACACCAGGTTAAGTTGGGTTTTTTTGTGTGCCGTTGTTGAAGCAACATCTTCAGCTGCATCTACTCTTCTTTGCCTTGTGTTCCTCATTTGTTGGCTGAGGTGAGGAGATGAAATGGGGCTGTAACAGCTCAGGTCCTGGGCGTCTGCTGTAACGGGTGCGTGGGGTAGAGGTGGTGATGTGATGGGAAACCCTCTGGTGAGCTGGTGGCTGGATGAAGTGCTGTCTGGAGGAGCCTGGCAAGGCAAGGAATTATTGTGGGGTTCTTAGTTCCCTTTAGTGTTGTCCACTGCCTACAGCAAACTTCCCTCTGGCTGAGAGGGAGGTGATGAACAGCCTTCTCTTTGGTTCTGATAAGGATAGCCTAATGGCATTGGGAGGTGCAGGAGCAGTCTCATCCCACTGGCTGCACTCTTTCTGCCTACATTTTCCCTTTTAGATTCTCATTGCAACCTGCCTGACTCCAGTATGCAGGAGTCTTCTTCTAGACTTTCTCCCTTGTCAAAAATTGTAGCTCACAAGCCCAAAGATGCCCCAGCTTGCCTTAGCTTCCCAAGCAAGCCAGGGAAGAACATCCCTGAAGCTGAGAGGTGTTCATTTAGAAAGGTGTGTGTGTGGGGAAACAGTTGTGTAACCAAATGCCTAACCCTGTCCTACAATCTGGATCTTAATGACAGCACTGCTGTGTGTGAGGATGACCAGGAGGGGCATGTGTGACATTGTCTTTTGTAGGTCATTCTAAGGCAAATCAAAGAGCTGCTCTGCCCCCTTGACTCTCCAATACCTAATTTGTCCAAGTGATTCTTAACATTGAGTAATGAACTGGAAGCTTTGTCCTGTGCTTAAGGGCAAACCCTGTTAGCTGTGTCATAATTTTTCCCTGGCATCTTTCTCCCTGTCAGACACAGTGATTAAAGCTTTTAATGCCTTGGCTGAGGTTGCATTCTCCAGTTTACAAGGAGAAAAGTATTTCTAGCTGGAGCTGGTGTTTCCAGGCTTCCACCTGACAATCCTCCTTGATTTTTTGCAACCTTTTCTGAGAGGAAAGAATTTGTGGCCAGATGCTTTCTGCTGCTTTAGCAGCTGCAGCTGGGATGAGTTAAGGGAAAGCAGCAGCTCACTTGGTCATGCACATTAACACCAATTCAGAGGTGCAGTCCAGGGAGGTTTCCTGATGAGCAGGTGTGACCAAGGATGCAGTTCAAACATTTCTTCTCTATCAGTGTCCAGCTCTAGCGAAGCAAAATAATGCTCTGCAAGTAATGTTCTTTGCTGTGTGCTTTCCTCCAACAAATTCGCCTTGAATATAAATGCTGAAGCAGAGTTACACGGTGGAGGCTGGATCCAGGCAGATATTTGTCTGAATTTCAGTGATGCTGAAGACAGTGAGACAGTTTTCTCTGTCTATCAGCAGCAGGCAGCTTAGTGATATTCACATCGGGGTTTGGAGGCTAAAAGCAAAGGTGCTCTGAGATGAAAATGGAGAAATGTGGTGATATGGCAGAAGAGCACTCATTTCGAGCTGTTTCTTCTATCCCTAATGGAGGGAAGGTTTATGCTGAAGCTTTCTCTCTTGTATAGCTTTTTGCATTTCCCTGTCCTCCCTGGTTTTTAGTCAGGACAGGAGGAGACTGCAGGGGGGTCTCATTTATGTTTACAGATATCTAAATGGTGGGTGTCAGGAGGTTGGGGCAGCACTTTTTTCTGTTGTATCCAGTGACAGGACAAAGGGTGATGGAAAGAAGCTGCAACACAAAATGTTCCATTTAAACACAAGGAGGAACTGTTTGAGTGAGGGAGCCCTGGCCCAGGCTGCCCAGGGAGGGTGTGGAGGCTCCTTCTCCAGAGGTTTCCAAACCCGCCTGGGCACGTTCCTGTGTGACCTGATCTAAGTGGGACCTGCTTGGGCAGGGGGATTGGACTGGGTGATCTCTAAAGGTCCCTCTCAATCCCTACCATTCTATGATATGGCTGTGAGCCATGAGCATCCTCATAGGCCTGGTGGGCACTGGGCTTGTAGCCTGTGTCATGCCAAGAGAGAGGCTGAGGGCTGTGCTGCAGGAGCAGGCTTTTTGTCCCCTAAGGCTAATGTGTGGGTCCTGATGCCTCAGCTGTTCCTCTGAGACAGCAGAGGCTTCACCCAACAACAGTAACTGCTGGTGGTCTTATCCCCTTTACTCCTTCTCCCTTTCCTTCCCTCGTTGTCAATAGTGGCAGGCAAGCCCAGAGCCAGACGAGCCTGTGTATGTGATGTCTGAGCCCCACCAGTTCCCTGCTCCTGCTGCACAGTTTCTTCTTCTCCAGTAGTTCACGCTTCTGCCTTGGCTTCTGAATGGTGCACCTCATGTCTCTTACCACACCAGGTTGCAGGCTAGTGAGGATACATCCAGAGGTGACAAATGAGCATCAGCATGGCAGTGAGCAAATGCACTGGGTGTTCTTGCCAAGCCATGCATCTTTGCTGATGTCAGGAGGAAGCACTGGTATCTTTTGGCTGCCAGTGCCAAATAGAGGGGAGGAAGGATATATGAGAGTAAAAGCCCTTAGTTCTTGCTCACATATCTAATTTTTACTGCTGGGTAAGAAATGAATGTAATTCATTAGCTAGTGTAATCCAGTGACTGATAATCACCTAGAAAGAGGACAGCACATCCTGGTTTAATGTCAGAGGTATCAAACAAAGGAAGTTTGCTCTTATAGAATCACACAATGGTTTCAGCTGGAAGAGCCCTTTAAGCCCATGGGGTGCAGCCTCTGTCCCAGCCCCACCACCCACCAGCCCATTGCCCTCAGTGCAACACCCACCCAGCTCTGAAACCCCTCCATGGATGGTGCCTCCATCCCCTCCCTGGGCAGCTGTTCCAATGCCTGACAGCCCTGGCACCAAAGAAACTCCTCCTCAGACCCAGCCTGAACCTCCCCTGCTGCAACTTGAGGCCATTTCCTCTTGTTCTATTGCTTGTTACTAGAGAACAGACCCATCCCCACCTCGCTGCAGCTTCCTTTCAGGTAGCTGTAGAGAGTGAGAAGGTCTCCCCTGAGCCACCTTCTCCATCACTGTGCCCAGGCTCATTGCTGCTGAGATCCCTTAAACCAAGGTCATTGCATAGGCCTGAGGGATGGGATGAGTTAAAGCCAGAGGGTGGGACTGTGCTGGACCTGATGTCTCTGCAGATCTTGGCCCCATTTGGGTGGGGAAGCACAACTGTGCACATGGTCACGTTCCCCTGCAGGGCTCAGGGCAGAGCCCACCTCTCGGTTACGTGCTGATGATGTGCTGGGCTCCATCCATCTCACTAATGGGCAGGGTCTCCATGTCTTTCTCCCTTCCAGTGGCACAGGGTGACTAGCAATGGTGGAGCGTGGAGGTCTGCATCACGGCACAGCATCTCTTGGTTGTTGGGAGCCTGGCAGGAGCTGCTGTGGATCCTGAGGCGAGGGGCGGGATGGACCTTGTCAAAGGGTGAGTTGGGGCTGTGCCATGCTCCCTCTCTTTCACTCACTCATGGCTGTTAAGGGATGAAATGTGCAGGTGTCTGGGGAAGCTGAGCTGATGCCTAACCCTCCAGTATAAGTACTCATCATAGCTTTGTTCCATTTTCACCTTGCAAAGCAACCCTCTGCCTGCAGGAGGCCATGCCTTGCTGCACCCATGAGCAGTCCATGCCAGCACCGAGGATTTGCAGCCTCAGCACCAAGGATTTGCAGCTTCACCCCGTGTTTCACTGTTTTCATACAGCCTGACAAGTGGGTACAGCATTGGGGTGTGCTGGTGGGAGCTGTGGGGAGTGCTGGGCAAGTGTTTCACTTCTTAATTGGAGTGATGTGACATGAATTAGCTGTGACTGAGGAAAGTGCCAATGACAGTTCATACCAGTAGTGAAAACCTGGTACTCCTGGGAAACCAGACAGTTACACTGCAGCAGTAGTTCAATGTGTCTGTTTAACCTCAGCCCATGATGTCAGCTTTCCAGGGGGAGTGCTCTGTAAGGCAAAGAAATCTTTCTGATCCCTTTTCTATTCAGTCTTGCTTTTCCCATGAAGCTGCTGTGAGGATTTAGGGAGGTTCCCTTAGGAAGCATGGGCTGGGCTGTCCTGGCTGCCAGAAGCTGTCAGTAGCCACCAAGTGTGTCCCACTTGTGAGATATGTGCTGAGATCACTTGAGAGCAATCACATGAGTGTGTGTGTTGGGCTGTGCTGCAGGCATGAGTGAGGCTGCTGGCTGGCTGAAGGCAGGAGGGCTGCTCTCTGCCCCATGCTGGGGAAGGGAGGAGATGGGAGAAAAACTGTTGTTGTTAGGGGTTTGTTTTTCTCCACGTGGCAATCATTGCTGGTGAGGATCTAGTGCTGGGAAGGGACAGGATGAGCCAGACCCTGCTTGGTTTACCCCTGGGGAGGAACACTTTTGAGCCTCCAGCTATCTGCTGGTCTGAGATTTATCAGATTTAGGCTGGGAAGGCTCAGCCTTCCTGTTGCTATGAGTATGCATTCATGGAGCAGTGTGTCCTGAAGGTCCTTGCATGAGGAGGACCTGTGGTGGGATCCCCAGCTCATCCCCAACAGGAGCAAGGGAGCTTTGGAGACTTCTGCTGTCATCTGTGTGGGGATTAGAAGCCTCCAAGTGAAAAGCAGCCCAAGCAGAGACTCCAGTTGTTGAGCTATCTTGTCTTTTTCCCCAAAGCTAACTTTGCAGATACAAAGGCTGTTTGTCTCCCCCTCCTTGGCAGGGCCTGCCATGGGCTAACGTTGTCTTTGTCTGCCACAGGCTCAGGGAGCCGCAGATGGGCTGGGATGAGCAGCCTCTCAATGCTGGGATTGTTTGTGGCCACCCCCACCTCTCTTGAGGGCTGAGTGCTTGCCATGCCCCCTCCCCCTTCACCTTGCCACTGCCAGGGGCTGCTCTGGATCCCCAGCACCCCCACAAGCCAGGCAGTGCCTTCACACAGAGCTGCTGTGCTGAGCCCAGTGCCTCTGCCTGTCAATCCCTGCAGCCCCCTTGCTCCCACAGGGAACTGTGTCCTGGCTGTCCACCTTCACAGAGAGGAGAGGAGGATTCATCCAAAGGCCATGTCCTGCTGCTTGGATGGAGATGCACTAACCTCAGGCTTTGCTGTGTGCACTTCTGCCCTGTGGGTGTGAGGATATCCACTCTCCACCAAGGCTTTGGTGCTCTTGCCATTGGATGATGGGATGGAACCCCTTGGGGGAATGTGTAGCCCATCAGGCAGAGGGACTTGACCCTCTGTGCCTCTCCTCCTTAACTCCCTGCCCCTCTCTGGGCTCTTTGTCCAGTGGGTATCAAAGGGACAAACTAGTGGTGCTGGAGCTGGGGCAGCAGCTTGGTGGTGGATGTGGTAACTACAGTCTGTTGTCTGAGTTCAGGGACAGACTGCAAGGCACCCAGCAGGCTGAGCTGAAGGAAGAGCTGAGCTGGGGTGATGTTACAGGGAGTTGCTGAGCAGGCTCTCTGCAGAGGCCATGGTGTTTATTACTGGTGCAAGAAGAGGTTGCAGAAAGCAGTGGAGTAGGAGGTGGGTGCAGCATGGGCTGTGTCCCTTGCCTGGTTCCTGCCACCCTTCCTCTTTGGGTCTGCTTGTCAATGCCTCATTGGGCTGGACCTGTTGCCCAGAGTGGTAGTTACAGTGTTCAGGGTTCTCCTAATGTGTGAGCAAAACCAGATTCTATGGAGTCCCTCCACCCCAAGCTCTTCCCTGGAATCTAGTGCCTCTGTGCAGGAAGGAAACACATCCCAGCTGCATGAGGATGGCTGAGAGGGGTCTGGCAGCTGTCACTCGAGTCCTCTGCCCCCTCTCCCTTGGAATTTCTGGCTGAACCTTGTCACTGAGACGTGCAAACCTGCAAGTGCTGACCCCATCTCTGCTCCCTCATGCAGCCCCCAGATGGGGGTGGGAGGAGAGGAGGGGGCTGGTGCACCATGGGCCCTGCAGGGTGTGGGATGGGTGTGTGAGAGCCTGCCAGGACGAGGGACACGAGAGGGCAGTGCGGCACCGCTCTTGCTTTGGAGGTGCTGGATGAGGCAGAGCAGGGTGCTCATCCCCTGGAAAGGAACAGGAGAAAGAGCCCTAAGGCTCATTTTTCTTTCATCTTCTTTTTTTCTCCCCAGCCTTCCTTGTAGTTCTGACCTAGAAATTCCTCCCTCCACTTGCTGAGCTGGCATAAAGACAGCTAATTTCTGGAGGATTGATTGTTCAGTGAGGGTGGTGTCTGCTCCCAACTGTGCAGGCAAGCTGGGACCTGCTGGCCTGGGATGCCTGGCTGGGGACTGGCCTTTGCCCAGGGTGCCCTGCCACAGCCCTCACCCTGCACTGGGCACATCTCACAGGTGTGTATAGACAGGCACATCACAAAGCATCTCTGTGTGCTGCTCTGCTCCTTTGCTCATTTTCACTGTATTTAAGCAGGAAATCAAATTCTGGCCTCATGGTCTCCAGTGACACGTTTCCAGCTTGTGCTGCTGTTCCTCTACTCTGGAAGTCTCTGTGACTGATGTCCCTGAGACCCTGTTGTTGGCTGCACCATTGCTCAGCCTCCCACTCAGGGTGGGCATCCCTTGCCTCAGCCAGGGCTTGTACAGAGTGCCCAGAGAAGGGCTGTCAGCAGTAGCTCTGCCATGATGTGGTGATAGTACTGAGACTGGGGGGGATGTGGGTGGGATGCTGCTGGCCCTCCTGCAGCTGTGCCTGCATCCCACTCACTGGGCTGCCCAGGGCCCCTCTGGAGAGACCATGCAGCAGTCTGCAGTTTGGGTAGTGCTTGCTGAGGGAACACAGGGCACTGTCACTAAGTTTGCTGATGATGCTCAACTAGGGGGAATGGCTGACATCAGAAGGCTGTGCTGCCATTCAACCAGACCTGGACAGGCTGGATTGCTGAGCAAATTCAACAAGGGCAAGTGTAGAGTCTTGCATCTGGGAAAGAACAACCCCATGGACCAGTACAGGGTGGGGAATGAGCTGTTAGAGAGTAGTTACAGGGGAGAGGGACCTGGGGGTGCTGGTGGACAGCAGGATGGGCATGAGCCAGCAATGAGCCCTTGTGGCCAAGGGTGTCATGGGATGGATTAGAAGGGCTGTGGGCAGTAGGTCAGAGAGGTTCTGTTCCCCCTCTACTCTGCCCTGGTGAGGCCACATCTGGAATATTGTGTCCAGTTCTGGGCCCCTCAGTTGCAGAAGGACAGGGAGCTGCTGGAGAGAGTTCAGGGCAGGGCCACTGAGATGCTGGAGTGGAGCATCTGCCTTGTGATGAAAGGCTGAGGGAGCTGGGGCTCTGCAGCTGGAACAGAAGAGGTTCCAAGGAAACACAAGATAAAACTTGTTCCCTGTTGAGGTGAGGGAGCACTGGCAGGGGCTGCCCAGATGGGCTGTGGAGGCTCCTTCTCTGGAGACATCCCAACCCATCTGGATTAGTCCCTGTGTGCCCTGCTCTGGGTGCTGCTGCTCTGGCAGGGGGGTTGCACTGGCTGAGCTTTGCAGCTCCCTTCCAGCCCTTGGGATTCTGTGATTCTGTGATTGTTCCTTTAAAGCCATGCTGTTGTGCTTGTGGTAATTCTTCAGATGTGCAGTGACAGCAACTATTTTTCAGGTTGCAAATAGCTCTCTGCCCTAGAGAGTGTATGAAGGAAGAGATTTCTGTGATCTTCATAGGCTCTTGATGTACTGCTGAAAGCCAATTCCCTGTTCAACAGCAAAGTAAGGGCAGGTTGGCAGTTTCTTTCCTTTCCATGCTGCTCTGCTTTCCCTATGGTGTTTCCCTATGGAGGAAGCACTGTCTAGAAGCTGTCAGCAGCAGCAGGGCTGTGGCAGTGCAGTTGGTGCTTTTCCAAGCTGCATCGCTGTGGGTTTCCTCACATGCCATGGGAAGGTGGGGATGCAACTCCCAGCCTTGCTGGCCTGGGAGAGTGGTGGCACAGGGGGATTTGAAGGGTCTAGAGAACAGGTTTTATGATGAGGAGCTGGGGGTGTTGAGCCTGGAGAAGAGGAGGCTGAGGGCAGCCAGCAGCACTCTCTGACACTCCCTGCCAGGAGGCTGCAGGGAGCTGGGGGTCGGGCTCTGCTCCCCAGGCAGCAATGACAGGACAAGAGGCAATGGGCTGCAGCTGCCCCAGGGGAGGCTGAGCTTGGAGCTGAGGCACAACTGTTTCCATGAGAGGGGTGTGAGCCCCTGTGCCAGGCTGCCCAGGGAGCTGGGGGAGTCTCTATCCCTGGAGATATCCAGAAGATGCATAGATGAAGTAGTGAGGGATATGGTTTAGTTTAGTGATGGGCTGGGCTGGGTGAGGTGAGGAGTTGGTGATCACCAAGATGTTTTCCAACCATAAGGGTTGTATGATTTGACTGCTGTGTGTTGTCTGCAGAAGGCTGCATTTATCCTGGACACTTTTGTATCTGCCAGGCACAGCTGTGCCAGGGGCAGCTTGGGCCACTGACAAGATCCTGAAAACCCACTCTTTAAAAGGCAATACCTGAACCTTTTGTTGCCCTGACCCCTTGTGAGCTGGCAGGCTTGCTGATAGTGACTGTAATGCTTGGGGGGTGTTTTTTTGCCTGTGTTTTGGCAGGATCATTGCACTAAACAGTAGATGATTTTATTAGTAACCTGCAAGTAGCTGCTCGCCAGCTGAGCCCTGGGATCTGTTGGTGCACTCACTCCTAGATTGAAAGGAGGTGCCAAAAGCCATAGGTGTTCAAAGCTGACCTGTTTATCTCACAAGCACCATGGGCAGAGTGGGCAGGGGTGGGGTTGGTGCTGCCCTGAGCTGGCAGTTGGAGCTCAGCCCCAACATCGCTGTTGGCACAGGGTGTGCAGGCAGAGCACAGCACGATGGGCTGGCACCATGGCTTTGGAGGAGCTATTTCTTTGCCCAAACTACTGCTGAGGCTTGTAGCAGGCAGAAGTGGGAGGTTAAAGTGTGCTCTGCCTGGAGCAGCCCTTTAGGAGCTTTGCAGGTGCTGGGTGAGGAAACTGGAGGATGCTGGTAAAGCTGCTGCCATCGCCCTGCTCCCCAAAGGTCCAGCTCAAGTGCAATGCCATGGAGTCTGCCTGTGTCATCTTCTCAGGCAGTGGACAGGTATTGCAGTTTCCCCAACTTCTGTCACCATTAGACTTTGGAAGTCTGTGGGCATCCTTGCCTTGAGCAGAGCAGCTCAGAGGTTCAGCTTTTCTTTCCTCCTCTAAGTCCACCTTCAGCTGGGCCCTGCAGGAGCTTCTACACTGGCTCCTGAGCAGAGAGCGGTTTAAAGGATGTGAGGAAGGGTTGGGAGAGCATGGCTCAGCTTCACCCTGCAATGGGATGCTGGAAGATCTGGAGTAGGGGAAAGATGGGTGAAGGATGGGCCATGAATCATAGAATCATTTGGGTTGTTAAAGCTCTTGAAGCTGCTGGAGTCTCAGCCCTCCCCTCACTCTGCCAAGCCCAGCACTAACCCATGGCCCTCAGCACCTCAACTACTCCTCTCCTGAATAAAGCAGGGCCCTGCTGCTGCATGCTGGCCTGTGACATTGGTATTGCATGACTGTTGTAGAAACTGTTCTGATTTCAGGCACAGTTGTGTGTGGCTTACTACACACATGGCAGGCTGCTGTGGCTATGGAATTGAGCCTAACCCCATGGCAGAGCACAGGACTGACACCACAGAGTGATGCTGGGCTGCACAGGATATTCCCAGAGCCAGGCTGAGGCTGTTGAATGATCTTTCCAAGGAGCAAAGAGCACTGTGGCAGTGAAGGTGTTGAAGGAAGATGCTTCAAGCAGCTTCCTCCAAGGTGCATTGGGGGAGCAAACCCCACCAAAGAGGTTCCCTGCAGTGGGAGGTTACCCCCTGTGTGCCCATGCTTGCTGGGGGAAGGATGAGGGAGCTCTGCAGAGATGTGCCAGCTGCCTACCCTAGATCTCTGCAGTCTGGGGCCTGGCACAGCATCTGAACCACTCTGTTCCTTTGGAAAGGAGTGGGAATTGCCAGCTGTGAGCCCAGAGAACAGCACAGTGGTGCCAGGCGTGCGGGTGTGGGTCGTGCTCAGGACCCAGGAACTCTCTGTGCATCTGTGGTCTGTGCTCAGGGAGTTCAGGGATCTCAGCTCAGGTTCTCTGGGAGAATTCTCTGCAGGTGCATCTTACCATAGGGATGGTTTTAATTCAAAAGAAGGCTCTGCAGATACTAGTGCAAACTCTGCTGTGCAGGCTCTTCCCTGCAGCTGTTTCCTTTGGTCCAGCCTGGCGTTCTACTGATCAGACTCTACTGTGGGGAAGCTGCTGAGCACTCTGAGGGGATGTCAGAGCTGAATTTCATGTAGTCAGAGCTGCTGTCTGCAACACAACACTGCTGCTTAGAAAGAGGCACTTGCTACACCCTGAATCAGTTGCAGAAGGACAGGCAGCTGCTGGAGAGAGCTCAGTGCAGGGCTACAAAGATGCTGGAGTGGATCATCTGCCTTGTGATGGAAGGCTGAGGGAGCTGGGGCTCTGCAGCTTGGGGAAGAGGAGACTGAGGGGTGAGCTCAGTCATGGTTACAGATCCATCAAGGGTGGGTGTCAGGAGGCTGGAGCCAGGCTGAGTTCCTGTGTGCCCTACTCTAGGTGGTCCTGCTCTGGCAGGGGGGTTGCACTGGATGAGCTTTCCAGCTCCCTTGCAATGCTTGGCAGTCTGTGCTTCTGTAATGATTCTGTGTTAAACTGTGGTCATTCCCCAGAAGTAATAAGCTGCTTTAGCACATGATTTTCCTGTTGCTGTGACAGCCTGTGCTCCTCTGGTCCCGTGTGCCCTGCGTGAGGGAGCCAAGGTTAATTCCTGCTTATGTATCCAGACAAGCACTAGCTCCTCCTTTGGATTCTCAAAGTGCCAAGGTGCTGCCACCTCGGGGTGGGGTGACTGTCCTGTCCCTCATTCTTTGTTGCTCAGCAAGACCCTTGGGGTTTCAGATGCAGCTTCACAAGCCCCTGGATGGCTGTGGGAAGCAGCGAGCCATCGCTGCCCAGCGCTGTTTCAGGGAAGCAGGGGCAGTCTGGTTCTCCACAGGCACAGCATGGCTGTGTCTGCACATTTGCTTTACTGCTAATAGAGCTGCTCCTTTACCCATTGGTTCCCCCACCCAGAAAGGGCTCAGGAGAGCAGCCCCAGCTTTCCCTTTGCTCTACAGAGCCTATTTAGTTTGCACGTATTGCTGCAATGATTGCTGGATTTCATCAGATGAGAGGCGCATCTTTCTTAATAGCCTGTGTAATTTCTTCCAGAGGGACACATTGCATTAAATCTTTAATCCAGCAAGCTGCTAAGGGAGCCTGCTCACGCTCCCAGCATTTGCTATTGATCTCTTCTATAGCCCTAATGCTACCCCTGGGGCTTTGCCCATCGGAGGAGCTAGAGCTGGCGCAGTCAGAAGCTGTTGGAGGGGAGCTGGGCTGGCAAAGGGCTGCATGGCTCCTTTGCTTTCTCCCTGTCCTTTGCTGTAATGCCCCATCCTCTGTGTGCCAGGGCAGGCAGGTTCCTCTGTGTGCTGTGTGCACTTGGGTTCCACCAGCTGGGGCCCGTGCTGTGTGCAGGGACTGAGCTGTGGTGGTGTGTTGCAGCAGGTGACTTCAGCCTTTGGTTTAGTTTTCTTCCATTCCTCAAAAATCCCTGCTTGCCCTGGTTTTTTAAGAGTTTCAGGGCTGCTGACTGTCATTTTGGGTGGCTGTTTTTAGAAAAGACTTTTGCAAATCAGCATTGCTGAGCCCAGTGCTGCCTGCACCACTCCTGCTGGGGCAGGGGAGGGGGAGGGCTCTGCTCACACTGACCCACCTCACTTTTGCTGGATTTACTTTTGTTTTGCTCTGTGCTCTTGCTTGCTCTGACCTTCTCTTCCTTTCTCTTGCCTGCTTGCTGTCCTCACAGCCTTCTCTGAGAGGCAGGAGTAACCTGGGAGGAAAGGCTCGTTCATTTTTCATGCTCAGGCATCAGTGCAGCTGTTGTCTGTGCTGGCAATTGCCTTTGATACACATTCACAGAGACAGTGACCTGTGAAAGAGTAAATCAAAGACTTGAAGCTAGTGCCTGAGGTGTACCTTCATATGTATAATGTCTCCTTCTGTTCCTCTGCAGATAGTAGGCAGACAAAGACACGTCTGCAAGTCAGACAGAGGGTGCAGCTTACCTGAGATGAGGAGCTTGAGGGTGACTGGGACATCTCTAGATCTGAGAGGCTGAAGAAGGGATATTGAGCTGGGCTTGTCAAGCTTAGCTCCTGTAGCTGTGGTTCTGTGTGAGGCCTGACTGTTGATGAAAGAAGGTGGTTTGCATCACTGTTTATTGGTTTTTAAAACTCCTTGTGTTATCTACCTTTTAGTTGTATCTTGGTGCCATGAAGAAAGTCTGAGTTCTCAGTGTGCTCGTGTGACTGGCCCCTCAGTTGCAGAGGGACAGGGAGCTGCTGGAGAGAGTTCAGGGCAGGGCCACAGAGATGCTGGAGTGGAGCATCTGCCTTGTGCTGAAAGGCTGAGGGAGCTGGGGCTCTGCAGCTTGGAGGAGCCTGAGGGGTGAGCTCAGTCATGTTCCAGATCCATCAAGGGTGGGTGTGAGGAGGATGGAGCCAGGCTGTGCTCAGGGATGGACAATGACAGGACAAGGGGCAACAAGCTGCAACACAAGAGGTTCCAAAGCAACACCAGGACAAAGTTGTTCCCTGCTGAGGTGAGGGAGCACTGGCAGGGGCTGCCCAGATGGGCTGTGGAGGCTCCATCTCTGGAGACATTCCAGCCCAGCTGGGTGAGTCCCTGTGTGCCCTGCTCTAGGTGCTGCTGCTCTGGCAGGGGGGTTGCACTGGGTGAGCTTTGCAGCTCCCTTCCAGCCCTTGAGATTATCTGATTCTGTGACCTAGTCCAGGGCCAGAAAAGCCCCATTCCTTATCCTGGTGCAGGGCTGAACTCACTGCTTGCTTCTTGAGGTGATTTTGAAGAGGTTTGGGCCATGACCAGATCTCCCAAGCAGTGGCAGGAGATGGAGCAGGTCAGCCCCCCCAGTGATGCTTGGTACAGACACCAACACTCCACTCCTGGGCTGATGAAGTGGCTGCAGTAAGAAAGCTGTTCAAATCACCAGAGCTGCCCTATTATCAGTTAATCTTATTCCTGAGCCCTGTGGGGCTTCTTGTGTTGTTACAAGTGCATTCATCCATGAGGCTTTCACAGGTCTGGCTGCTCTGAGCAGAGGCAGCTCACAGCTCCATGTATTTTGGCCAGCATTTGTCTGCCAGAGGCTGTGTGCAGTGAAAACATGGCCTATTTGATGTCCTCTGGCACTTTCCCCTGCCACTGCTTGGTTTACATTTTACCTGCTCCTTGTGCTAGATGCAGAGTGACCTTTCAAAATCACTTGGGGTTTTTTTCTCTTCCCAAAACCATACATGGAGTGCCTGCTCTGCATCCCTTGGGGGGGAGCAGGAGGCATCCCAAGCTGCTTGCACTGCAGCAGGAGAATGTGGATGGAAGGAAAATGAGGCTTTGTTTGGAAAGTGCATGGCTGAGAAGATACAGCTGAGTTGGAAACATCCCAGCAGAGCCTGTGTTAGCTTGCTGAGTGTCCTGAAACTGCTGCACCAGGTGTCCTGTGGGGACACTGCCTGGACCTGAGCTGGGGACTGGGCTGGAGATGAGCCATGGGAGGCCATGCTGTGCTCAGGGAACCTTCTGCTTTTAAACTGTGTGTACTCACGTTCAGTTTTTGCCTCCTGGGTGTTGGCAAAGGCCTGCCATGGTGCAGAAAGAATATGGTGAAGGCTCCTGGGTTTTGGTAGGGCTGTGACTTCTTTTTCCAGAGTTTCTTTGTGGGGTTTTGGGAGTGCAGGGTTTTCCCTTAGTGCCCCAGGCACCAGCTGGCACAGGGATGGAGAGCAGGTTGGAGACCCACAAAGGCACTTGCTCCTTCTACTGGAAGTGGAGGCTGAGGTGGATTTGAAGGTCTGACAGTGGATGTGACCATGGTGTGAGTCCAGTGACCAGGGTTAGTTCGGAGTGTAGAGAGCTACCACCAGTGAGTTGGGAACCAAAACAGAGGCATCCAGCACAGGAGCAGCATGGACTAAGATGCAGTCTTCCTTTTTTACTGCTTCTTCTACTTCTCTTTCCCTAATGAGGTGTCACAGCTGGGGAAACCTCTCCTGTGACCCCAAAGCAGGGGCAGCTCATCATGCAGATGGGGAGCAGCTGGTCACGTAAATGGGGAGCAGCTGAGGCTTGGGATAATCATGCAACAGAGAAGGACACAAGAGACCTTCTTGAGCCCCTCCTGAGAGGGAAAGCAGCACCTTGAGTTCTGCCCCAAGGCCTATGGGAAGGAGCATACCCTGATTTTGATCGTTTGGGCATTGCACAATGCTGAGCTGCACCACTGAGCTCTGCCTGCCTCCAGCAGCCTGGCAGCGATGACGTCTGAGGCGGTTCCCCGTGGATGAAGAGGCTGGTCTTTGCCCCACTTAGTTCATCTGCAGTTCTGGACGTCTGAAGCTGTGGGACTTGGACCTGGGAAGGAAGCAGGGATCTCAGGTTTGTTGTTGTGATGCTTCTTGTGACTCCCACCCGTTGCTTTTGCAAGCATCAGGCAGTGAGAGATGCTGCAGTCCTGCCTAGGGTGAAGCAGACACCTCGTTGAGGCTTGTCAGTGTTTGGGAGGCTGTGAGACAGCTCCCAGAGGTGCCAGCAGAGGCATTGTGGTCAGCACCACTTGCTGCACAGGACAGTGAAGCTGCTCAGCCCCACAGGTAACGTGGTGCTGTGTCCTGCCCTGCGTGCTGAGGGACGTGGCTGCGGTGTGCTGGTGCTGGTGGTGCCTCTGCTTGTGCAGAGGTGCATGTTGTGCCTGAGATAAGGGTCACAGAAAGGTGATGAACAGACCTCTCTGGTATACTGCAGGCTTTTTGTGCCCTCTTTGAGGTGCTGAGGGATGTGCTGCTTGGAGGGCTGCTCAGCAATTTAGCTGAAGGCAACCTCTGTGTGTGTGTGTTGATGAGCAGCAGTAGGGCACACAGGAGATGTGCCAAGCAGCCTGTTGTGTTGGACACCCTTAGGATGCTGGTTTTTAGGTACCAGACATGAAGAACCATTGCCTCAGTGCCTCATGCTGTGCTGTCTCCTCTCCCATGGTGGCTGGTAACTGGTGAAGGAGTTGCAGTCTCTAGCCTGCCCTATCTTTGAGGTGCTGTTTCCAGCAGTGGCTGTGCAGAGCACGTGCTGTGGGTTATTTTTCTTACCCCTTTGATGCTGTGGGGTTGGAGCTTTGAGGGGCTTTGCTGCTGTGAGGTGTGGCTGTGGCACTGGACCTCCTTCCTCCACACAGCAGCAACGTGCTGTGCTTGCTGCCTTCCCCCTGTGCTACCTCTGTGTCTGAGCACAGCTTGACAGACCCCCAGTGAGGTTGTTTGTAAAAGGTGTTGCCTTACAGTCTCTTTGGAGGAGGGTGTTGAAAATGCAGTGGATCCTTGGCCCTGACTGGTAGAAACACCCTGTGGTTAATTAGCACTTAAATGTTTGAGTGGTTTTAGATGTGCTTCATTATCCAGTCATCCCAGATGTGCAGTACTTGTGCTGCCTTGCCTTTGTGGTCCAGGCTCTGGCAGGATCCCAGGATGCTTTTGTAAGGGCTGGTGTGTTGTTCCCTTTGCATCAGGGCTCAGCTTTGTCTGCTGGTTGCTGGGGAAAGGTCTGGACCCCTGTGCCCCCATCCCAAGCCACCTCCTTCCACCGCCCTCGCCTCGGGTCCAGCGGGTGCATGAGTCAGCCCAGTCTCTTACTGAGTTCTGAGGGAGTGTGGGTGGACTGAGTTGTTGTTTTGGTTCATCCCAGACCAGCTCAACTGACTCATCTGGGGCCACGTGCCACGTTTCTGTTGATGGTGTTTGGAGTTTTCGGTTCCAAAGGTTACTACTTGTGTTCCTAGGTGAGTGGCTGGGACAGCAAGCCCCTCAGTGTGATACTGTCTCACAGCCAGTCCCCATCAGCCTCCTCAGACACCTCCCCAGGCTTTCTTTTCCCTCTGCCAGCATCATGGCAGCATCTTTTGAGGGCAGAAAAAAGGTAAAGGTAAGAGTAGAGCATCATCTGGGAAGAGCTGCTGTGGGCAGGGGGTGTGGGATGCTGTGGGGTCTTCCTCCCTCTCCATCACTTCTCCCCAGCAGCAGAAACCTTGATCACTGCATACAGGGTTGGAGTGTTGGCCTTGGATGAGCCAGTATGAGCATAACATGAGTGTGTGGAAGAGCAGTCTGGAAGCACTGAGGTTCCTCAGGCTCATGCAGACCTGAAACACAGCAGTTTGTGTGGGACAACGTGGGACTTCTTAGGAGCTGCCCCAAGAGGCCACAGCTCATGTCCCCAACTGCCAGGGACTGCAGCTATCACAGGTCCCAGGGCTTGAAGAGCTGCTGTCTGTCCCCTGAGGGGACATACAAACTGTATGGTGAGGATCTGAGTTGGGGAGCAATGTCTTGGAGCTGCTTGGCAGCAGAGACCATCTCAGGTGAGGACTCTTGATATGCAGCTTCTCATTTAGTGGCACTGACCATTTGTGGAATAGTTTGTCTTCTGCCCAGGGAGGGCTTGGAATGTTTGTGCTTGTATTGTGAAGGGTATGACGTGATCTGGTTTGTCAGGCTTTATTTGACTGAAATAAGTGGAAGTATTTGTTTTCCCTTGGGTGTTATTTGGGTTCTGTACTCAGTTTGGCAGTCCTGGAGGATTTAGTTTTACAAGCAGCATTTTGGAAGTGTTCAGGGTTTGGTTTTGCTTTGTTTTAATTAAATTGCCATAACCTGGGGGAAATCTCTTGGCTTAATTTAAATGAAAAGCCTTCTGCTGAGTAAATCCACCATCCCCATCTATCTGGTGATTGTGCTGGTCAGGGTTTTGACATGAAAAGCTAAAATTTGACTCCAGGCTTGGAAGTTTGCAATCACTGGCTGCAACAGGCACGACCAGCTCTGTGGCATAAGAGGATTACAGAATCCCAGCATGGTGGGGGCTGGAAGGGCCCTGCAGAGCTGCTGCAGCTCCAGCCCCTGCTCCAGCAGCTTCCCCTGGCTCAGGGGCACAGGAACGTGTCCAGCTGGGGTTGGAAACCTCCTGAGCAGGAGCCTCCACACCCTCCCTGGGCAGCCTGGGCCATGTGGAACTTCCCATGTCCCAACTTGTGCCCATGAATAGATTGAGTGGCCTGTAATTAGTTAATCTATTGTTTGGGAAAGAAGCTGAGCTTTTGGTAAACTCTGTTTTGATGCAGAAATGGGATAATTACTGGATGAGAGGAGAGAAGGAATTGGTTGGAAGTAGAACTGTCCTTCCCTGGTGGGAGTGGGTGTCTGTCATTGGACCTTTGGGCTGCAGCTGCTGCGGATGGCTGTGTCCCTCGGGGATGTCTGCCTGCCCCTGGGGCCACAGAGATGCTGGAGTGGAGCATCTCCCTTGTGATGAAAGGCTGAGGGAGCTGGGGCTCTGGAGAAGAGGAGCCTGAGGGGTGAGCTCAGTCATGTTCCAGATCCATCAAGGGTGGGTGTGAGGAGACTGGAGCCAGGCTGTGCTCAGGGATGGACAATGACAGGACAAGGGGCAACAAGCTGCAACAGAAGAGGTTCCAAAGCAACACCAGGACAAAGTTGTTCCCTGTTGAGGTGAGGGAGCACTGGCAGGGGCTGTGGAGGCTCCTTCTCTGGAGCCATCCCACCCCAGCTGGATGAGTCCCTGTGTGCCCTGCTCTGGGTGCTGCTGCTCTGGCAGGGGGGTTGCACTGGGTGATCTCTCCAGGTCCCTTCCAACCATTGTGATTCTGTCTGAGCTCTGTTGCCTCCTGGGCAGAGCCTCCCCTCCCTGCACATCCCTGAGTGTCCCTGTTCACAAAGGTCTGGGCCAGTTTGGGTCCTGAAGCCCTGGGAAGGGGGGCTGCTCTGCATTACGTGGCTGTGCCTCTGGGATCAGTGGAAGGAGCAGAGGGAAGCTTGAGGTCACAGATGAGTAATTTCCCAGAGGAGTTGTTGCATTTACTCGTAATTCACTTCAAAGCAGGCCACTCAGTGTGCTTGAAGGGAGCAGGTTGGAGGTTCATCTTGCTCATTCTGGTGTGCACAGAGGTGACCTTCCTTGCCTGGCAGTTAATTGCATTTTCAGCAGCTCCCTCTCCAGCCCACAGCTGCTGTCTGCTACCTCCCTGCCCCAGTGAGCCCATGGAGGGGTCACCCCACGCCCAGATTTGACATGGAGTGATATCCATCACTCACAGACATTTCCAAGAGAGAGAGCCTTGAGAAAAGAAGGCTCAGGGGACACTTTTGCTCTCTACATCTACCTGAAAGGAGGCTGTAGCGAGGTGAGGTCGGTCTGTTCTCCTTAGTGACAAGCAACAGAACAAGAGGAAACAGCCTCAAGTTGCAGCAGGGGAGGTTCAGGCTGGATGTGAGGAGGAGTTTGTTAGGTGCCAGGGCTGTCAGGCATTGGAACAGCTGCCCAGGGAGGGGCTGGAGTCACCATCCCTGGAGGGATTTCAGAGCTGGGTGGGTGTTGCACTGAGGGCAATGGGCTGGTGGGTGATGGGGCTGGGACAGAGGCTGCGCTCCATGGGCTGAGAGGTCTCTTCCAGCTGAAACCATTGTGTGATTGTAAGGAAGCAGCAGAGGGACAGTGAACAGCCACTGTGGTGTAGCAGAGTCAGGAGGAGTGGGGAGAGTATGTCAGGAAGGTAAATTGCACAGCCAGGATGTCTTTGCACCACGGACTGACCAGTGTGCCAGTGGGGAGCTGGGTGGAGGAGGGGGCTGCTCCTCTGCAGAGATGCAGACAGACATCTCTGTTGAGCTGGTGCTGAACACAGGCAGCTGCATCGATTGGAGTCCTGTGACTCTCCCAACCTGGAGCCTGCTTGCTCCATATTGATTATCATTTTTTTCCCTAAAGACTGATGAAGTTTCTTGGGCTGTAATTGCAAGAATTATTCTCCTTTCTGTTTTCTGAAAGTCCTTGTTGAGTTTTTGCTTGTGGTTTGGCCAGGACTGGTTTGTAAGGGGAAGAAAAGAACAGCTGAGGGGTGCTGAGCTGGATCTGTTCTCAGACTGGCTGGTGGTGTGGGGATAAGGATGGCACGTGCCTTATGTATCCCACTTGGATGGAATACAGAGGTTTTGTGGGAAAGAATGGAGTTTTGGGTGGATGGCCAAGGTGACCACTAATAGGTGTGGCAGAGGCAGCACCCAGGGCCCAGAAGATAGCCCTGCCAGCTCCAAATGGCCTCAAATTACCCTGCCTGTGTTGTGTTTCCTCCCATCAAGTCACTGTTGATGTCTTATACTTCCTTCAGTCCTTCCAAACCCCTATTTTTATGGAGGAACTAATCAATTTTCCCTTCCCACCCCCCCTGCCACCCCCCATCCTCCTTTTTCCCCCCCTCTTAGTGAGTATATCAAAGCCTCTATGATTCCTTCAGCTGGCTTTTTCCTGCCCTTATCTTTCCCCTGCAAGCCTGAGCCAGGTTTTTGTGCTGCCATCAAGGAGCAGGCACCAGGGATGACCCTGCTTTGGGAGGTAATTGGCCTCGTGTGCTCTGTGATTTAGCTGCAGAGCGTTACGTGCTGGGACAACCTTTTAAAGTGGGATGAAATAACGTGGCAATTTCCATCGATCTGGGGGGTTAAAAAGAGAATTGGATTTCATGAGCATGCACATCCCATTGCTGCTCTGAGAAGGGACAGATGCTGATGAGCCTCTGCAGGAAGGTGGCTTCTGGGGGGCTGTGGCTGCCTCTGTGCTGCCAAAGCGACTGGCTTTTGGTGGTGGTTACATCTCTGCCTCCTGTGTGCTTCTCTGAAGGCAAAGTTTGAGCTAAACTCACATAAACACTTACTTGCACCATAGTGCTTTGTCTCCCACGTGCCTCAGACTGTGGGGTAAAGGGTTGGGTGCTGAGGTCCCTGTTGTTGCAAGGCAAAAGGGAGGGCTTTTGGGAGACTGGAAGGAGGGTGCCACTGACTGGGCTCCCAGCATCTAAGGCTGCATCTTAACCCTTTAATGTGACTAATGCCCACACTTCTCTGTGTTTGTCTGCAGGGGACTGGCCCAAGTTACAAAGCCACCTGCCTTTGAACTCTCTGTCAATGCATCACTACAGAATCATAGACTGGTAGGGGTTGGAAGGGACCTTTAGAGATCATCTAGTCCAAGCCCCTGCTCCAGCAGCTTCCCCTGGCTCAGGGGCACAGGAACGTGTCCAGCTGGGGTTGGAAACCTCCTGAGCAGGAGCCTCCACACCCTCCCTGGGCAGCCTGGGCCAGGGCTCCCTCACCTCAGCACCAAAGGAGCTTCTCCTCCTGTGCCAGGGGAACTGTTTGTGTCCCAGCTGATGTCCATCACCCCTTGTCCTGGCACTAGATGCAACAGGAAAAAAGTGCTGCCCCAGCCTCCTGACAGTCACTATTTAGATACTTGTAATTCAGGGCTGTTGCCAAGAATGAAGATATTTTAGCTGTAAGTTGGGCAGCACATCTGGATGTGCTGCTGGAGCTGGAGTAATTGTGCTAAATGAGTTCTAATGCAATGATACACCGGGCAAATTAGTGATTTAATGTGGCTGGTTTATGCTGGGTGCCACACTGAAATTCATATGTAATGCACTGACAATTAAAGCAAAGTGCCTAGTTAGACTGAAATTATATGGAGCCTCTCATATCCTCTGCTCTTTTTTTGCAGCTGTATTAAAATCTAGCACTTGTGTAGGGCTTCCCAGCTTTGCTGTGTGCCTTAGGGCCAGGGCTGCACTGTGTCAAGGAGCTGGCCTGCAGGATCATAGAATCGTTTCAGTTGGGAAAGACCTTTAAGATCACTGAGTCAATGATGCTGGCTGAGTAGAGGACCTGGCAGAGAAGCTTTCCAGTCTCCTGCTCCTGGGCAGCCCTAGGATTTGTGGTCTTTGAAGCTGCTGTTCAGCAGCTGCTACAACTTGTGACTGAGAAGGTGTCGTTGGTTGTGAGCTGGGACTGGTGCTGGTCCCTGTGGCTGCAATGGCTTTGCTGTTGAATCCAGTCTCCCTGGCTCAAGTGAGCATATGGACAGGCACATGGATCCAGCCAGCCACATGGTTGTGGTTATGACTTAAGTTTGGAGTTTTTTCCTCCAAAACATCTATAGACAAAGATGTGAGATGCTTGTGTAACCATCTTGGTGATGGTTGTGCAGGGGTGAGGACGTGTGCAGCAAGCAGTGCATGGTGTTACCCCAGCACAGAAAATCCCAGTGCTGTGTCGAACCTTTTTGAGCCAGCAGCGTGCCCAGGGGGGCAAGAAGGCCAAGGGCATCCTGGCTTGGATCAGCACTGGAGTGGCAGCAGGAGCAGGGCAGGGATTGTACCCCTGTGCTGGGCTCTGGGGAGGCTGCAGCTCCAGGGCTGTGCTCAGTGCTGGGCCCCTCACTCACTGCCACAGGGACACTGAGGGGCTGCAGCTGGGGAAGGGGCTGGAGCACAAGGGTGCTGGGGGAGGGGCTGAGGGAATGGGGATGCTGAGGCTGGAGGAGAGGAGGCTGAGGGCAGCCAGCAGCACTCTCTGACACTCCCTGCCAGGAGGCTGCAGGGAGCTGGGGGTCGGGCTCTGCTCCCCAGGCAGCAATGACAGGACAAGAGGCAATGGGCTGCAGCTGCCCCAGGGGAGGCTGAGGCTGGAGCTGAGGCACAACTGTTTCCCTGAGAGGGGTGTGAGCCCCTGTGCCAGGCTGCCCAGGGAGCTGGGGGAGTGCCCAGCCCTGGAGGGATCCCAAAGGCGTGGGGCTGAGGTGCTGAGGGCTGTGGGTCAGTGCTGGGCTGGGCAGGGTGAGGGCAGGGCTGGGACTGCAGCAGCTCCAGGGGCTTTAACAACCCAAATGATTCTCTGATCTTCTGCTTTTGGTCTCCTCTGCAGCTCCTCTCAAAAATCATTTTGTCTCCTGCAAATGAGACTTCTGTTTCTCTCACAAAGTGTTTCATTCTACAATAAGTGAAAGTGGGAAGCTGACTTTCCCATCACTGAGCCCATGGCTGCCAGCCCCAGCACAGCAGATTGTTAATGTGAAATTAGAGATATTTCAGCAATACCTCAGCAGATTGCCTCTGCTGCTTAATAAAAGGCACACTGCTCCTCTGGGAGACTCACTGGTGTGAGAGCCCTATCTTGAAGTGCTGCCCACACGTGGCAAGGGCCTGATGTCTGCTTCTGTGCCTTGGAGGAAAGGAGGCAGATGTTCCTGTGCTCCATGCAAGGAAAACCAAAGACTAAAATGCAGAGGAGAGAGATGGGAGCTTGTGCTGCTTCTGCCCCAGCACTGGCTGGGCATCCAGCCAGAGAGGTGCCCAGTGAGCCTGGTGCAGGGGACTGGGATGCCCTGAGGGGGTCTGTGAGGCAGCAATCCCTCAGGAGTATCGCTTTTGAGTCACAGATGGAGGTGTTTATGGAGCAGTCTGAGCTTTCGGGCATTGGTACCTTGAATCCCACCACCCTCAGCTACCCAGACACGGGGCTCAAGGAAGGCAAGGTGTCCCATGGTTTGTCTTCCAAGTGCTGGCACTGTTGGGCTTAGAAAGTAAACTGCTGAGCCTTGCAGGGGGCCTGACTCTCCCGTGAAGAGCTGTGACTTGTAGCTACCCACCCAGAGGGCGATGGCAGGAATGTGGGGTGTCCCTGGCAGTAGGGGTGTCCCCCATGCAGCCAGCATGCCAGGCCAGGAGTGGCAGGCTGTGCAGCCCTCCTGCTGCTTTTTCTACAGTCTTCCAAACTGCCCTTTTATCCCCAAACATTTCTATCTTGCAAATGCAGCGGGAGGATCCCTGGGGCATGGGAGGAAAAGAGGGATTCAAATGAACCCCACTCATCCTCTCCACTCCTGCTGCTGCCCTGTCCAGCCCCTCTCCTGTTGCCTTTGCATAGCTCAGGAGCAGATAACATCATCGGTGCCAGGTAACACCTCTATCCTCCTCTGAAGGCATGTGTGTGCCTTAACCCAGCTGCTTCTGAAAGAGCCAGCATCGTGCCTTTCCTCTGTGGCAGGGAAACAAGTGTTGTCCCCTTCTATCTCCCGTTTGCCTGGTGTCCCCCTCGGCTGCTTTCGTGCTGCCTCCACCAGCCCCCCTCCGCTCTCCTCCGGCTCCTCTGACCTCCTTTGACGTGTTCCGTTTCACTGCGACTGGTAACGGGGAGCTGATGCGAGATAAGAGGGGGGACAGTGTTACCGGCTCACGCAGACGCTCCGCCGCCGCCTCTCCGCAAGCGAGGCGATTTTAGCGATGCCCCGGAGCCCTCCCCGCCATCGGAAGGACAAGGTGGGAGAGGAGGGGGCCGGCTGTGCGGAGCGCAGGGTAGGCAGCTGTGTGTTGCGAGAGGGAAGCAGCCCGAGCTCCCCCATCCAGCTGTGCCAACGGGATGGAGAAGGCGCAGGGGCAGCGCGGGTGCAGCCCCGCGGACGGGCTGGCAGCATCCCCCCAGCGCCCTGCTTCGAGCGCAGCTCCGTGCCGTGTTGCCTGGGAGCAGCGGCAGTGCCCGGAGCGGGGAGACAGGGAGCGGAGATGCTTCAAACAAACGCAAACCGCCCCCTCTCCCCCCGCAAAGATCGCTCGGAGGGTCCCGAGCAGCTGGCGGGGGCGGGCGGGTGGCCGGGGGCTGATGGGCTTGTGCTCCGGCTGCTTCGGGCGCTGATTCCCAGCGGGAAGCTGAGCTGGAGCCTAGAGGGAAAAAGAAGAAAATGAGGGAGGAGGGAAGGGGAGGCTCGGCAAGGCGCACAGCAGGCTGGCAGCAGCGGATGATCCCCCTCCTCCCGAGCAGGCTGCTTGCAGTGGGTGGCTCTGAGCAGGAAAATAACAATGAACAGGGTTTTTTTTGGTTGATTTTGATTTGTTTTAAACATGGCATCCACACCAGAGGGATCAAGAGGACGTGAAGGTAGCTGGCTGGTCTGCTAGTTGAGTTAACGTTGGTTTTCTTTGCTGTTTCCTCAAGGGTCTCTTGGCATGGCCGTGAGTCGCCGTCAGACACCTCTTCCCCTTGGACACACTTCACTGGCTTAATCTGGCTTTGCTCCGTGGGGCTGTAGAGAGATTGGCTTTTTTTGGGAGCCCTTTTCTCCACCCAGCTGGCATCAGGCACTGAGGATGCAGAGACAAGTGCTTCTGACTAGGGGAGGCTTGGCAGTAGGATTTCCCTTCGGGTTCGCTGCACCCTGTCATCTGCTGCTTGCTGTAGAAAGGCTTTGTGCTGGAGCTTGGGGAGCAGAGTCCACAGGTGACCTCTGACTGGATCAGACTTGCTTGCTTTAAGTGCCTGTCCCTCTCCTTGCGCTGAGGTGTTTGGTGACAGGCTGGAAAATCGCGTTGGGCAGGTGCTGCCGGAGGTCAAGGGCTGCCTTCTGCCTTGGAAAATGGGGAGAGAGGAAAACTGGTGAACTCTGATAGCTACAAGAAGAGCAAGAGGGGATCCTCTCCACCTATTGTGCTGGTCTCCATATGGCATAAGAACAGACCCTTTGGAAATTCATCTGAACAGCCGATTTCTTGGGGTTTCTCATCACCTGCTGATCCAGGCAGCATCCCCTCACCCAGCCAAGGGCCACCACAGCTCCCTTGGGGGCTCAAAGACTTGTGCCATCACTGCTGAGAGGTCCTTTCCAGTGGGCACCCCCTACTCTTTCCTCTTCAGCCCTGCAGCATCACACTCCACGAGCATGCAGAGCCCAGCTGCTCCCGCTCAGCACCTGCCTCTGGCTCTGGCAGGCAGCTCTTCCTACCCTTGAAATGGGAGGGCTCTCCGTGGAGCGCCATGGACTGTCCAACAAGTAATTCCTGGCTCAACTCCTCCCGTCTCCTGCTGTCTCTGTCTCTCCCCGCTCTCTCTCTCTCTGAGTCACAGCGCTCCCTTCCCGGTGCCGTGTGCTGAGGGAGCGCAGCCGGGCTGGAGCCGGGCTGGAGCATGCCCCAGCGTGTGGCTGCCCGCGGGGGCCATGGCTTCGTTCGGGAAGCTGACCGAGTACTTCAGCCTCAGGAAGTCGAGGATGGAGCTGAGCTCCGGGCGGCGGGGCCGGCGCAGCGGGAGCTGTTGCTGTAGTGTCACCGAGTGCAGGTACGGGGTGGCGGCAGCCTGTCCCGGTGCCAGGGGGCTGCGGGGTGGGAGATGCAGTCCTTGGTGTTTTCTTTGCCCTTTACCTCTCCTGGGGGTTGGGGAAGAGGCTGGGTGCAAGCCAAGAGCTCGGGAAGCATCACTTTAGCCCTGCCTGGGGCTCCTGAGTGGCTCAATGCTGTGGGACATCTCTGACAGGCTCTGTGTCCTGCACTCCATCTCTCTGCCCAGGTGTTGCTGTTACATCTTGGATGTCTGCTGGGTGACCACCTCATCTCTCATCTTTTGCTTTAAGTGTTGTGCTGCTGCACTGTCTCCTTGTTCAAGTGAGTGAGGGTATTGTGTTGCAGTTGCCTTTCCTTCCCTCTGGCCCTCATGCCAGAGCAAAGTCTTGGACTGCACAGGCAGTGAGAAGTGGCTTCACAGGTGGAGCTGGATGTGTGTGTGTTGGTTGGATGTCCTGGCATGCAGCAGCTTCTAAGGAGTGGAGGGGTCTCTGTTGTGCTGGGGGACAGGGTACAATGGTGATGTGTTCCTCTCTGAGCAGACACACAGCTCATAATCAGCTCATTGGGGTGTGGATGGATGAGGGGGATGCACTGGGGACACTGGGCTGACTGGCAATCCCCTGGGAGCGTGCTGCCATCAGCGTGCTCAGGGTCCTGGGAGGAGGCAGCAGGGCCAGCCCCAGCTGCAGGGTGCATGTGTCCTTGCTTTGCATGTCAACACACTTATTGTCATTAAGAAAATTGGTCTGTGCCTAGCTGGCTTACCACTCCTTGGATATTACGAGCAGCTCCTAGGACATGGCTAGCACTTACTGCTGCTCTGAGTGTTGGGCTCATGGTGGGGCAGGGGACAGAGCCTGAGCAGTGTCCCAGATCCTCCCACCGCCTTGCACCCCTACATCTCCTTGGGGGGGGATGCAGCTCTATGTGAGTACACAAGAGGGGAAAAAACCAGCACGGACATACCTCCCCTGCTTATTGAGCAGCTCAGAACTCTGTAAAGGTTATTCAAGTATCAACAGATGACAAAGAAGTTGGAGGTCTGTTGCTGGGGCTCCTGCTGCTGCTCCCTGCGTTGCTGAGGCAGTGGGACGTGACGTGCTGTTGCTGTCTCCCCTCTTCACTCGGTGGCTCCAGGAGACAGTCGCCTCTTCCCAGCTCGGTTTCTCCGGAAACACAGAAACATCCAGGGCTGAGCCAGCCCTCAGCCCTCAGCTTTTGTTGCTGTGCTCCTGCAGGGCTGGGTGTGAGGAAGGTTGGTTCTTAGGGTGGCGTGTCCCTGGGGTTTGCTGGTGGTGCAGCCGAGTGCCACGTGGAGAGTGAGAGTGGGCCATGTCTTGGGTGCAAGGGAGAGGAGGAGATGGATGCTCCCAGGGCTCCACACCTTGTCAATCCCCTGTGTGTAAGGTGCTGCAGTCCTGGACCTTGTGCTTTGGGGTGAGCTGGATGTCTCCCATGTAATTGGAAAGGTTACAGTGGCTTCCCAGCTCTGGGGCATTATCCCACAAGTGACGTTGCTGGTGTGTAGCTCATGTAACAATTTTTCTGGGGGGATGATGGGCATGGATGTTTCTGAGTGCTGTCTTGTGCAGGAGTGTGGCTTGCCATGACTGATGATGCATGGTGAGCCATTGGGGCTGCTGCCTGTCAGAGCTCAGCTCTGGATGGGGCTGGTGGATGTGCTTCTCCCAAGGAGAGTCACAGAATCACTTCAGTTGTTAAAGCCCTGGGAGCTGCTGCAGTCCCAGCCCTGCCCTCACCCTGCCCAGCCCAGCACTGACCCACAGCCCTCAGCACCTCAGCCCCACGCCTTTGGGGTCCCTCCAGGGCTGGGCACTGCCCCAGCTCCCTGGGCAGCCTGGCACAGGGGCTCACACCCCTCTCAGGGAAACAGTTCTGCCTCAGCTCCAGCCTCAGCCTCCCCTGGGGCAGCTGCAGCCCATTGCCTCTGGTCCTGTCATTGCTGCCTGGGGAGCAGAGCCCGACCCCCAGCTCCCTGCAGCCTCCTGGCAGGGAGTGTCAGAGAGTGCTGCTGGCTGCCCTCAGCCTCCTCTTCTCCAGCCTCAACACCCCCATTCCCTCAGCCCCTCCTCAGCCCCCTTGTTCTCCAACCCCTTCCCCAGCTTTGCTGCCTGGCTCTGCTTCAGCACCAAAATGTCCTTGTAGTGAAAGTTTCTTGAGGTTTCTCCCTGTGTTTGGCTGGTCCAGTGTGGCCAAGCTCAAGGTGCAGGGAGCTGTGTTCTCCCTGCTCCTTTAGGTACTGTGGTCCTGTGGCCTGCAGCTGCTCCAGTGCAGCTCCTCTGGGCTGACTCTGCTCATGCAGACAAGGTTCTTGGTGCCCCTGACTCCCCCAGAGACAGGGCTGGAGCGCACCTGCAGCCACTGCGGCTGTTCCCTTGATTGCAGGCGGTTGATTAGAGCAGCCAAAATGAGTGTTGATTGAAGGATGGAATGTTTCTGAAATCAGTGTCACTTTTTACCCAAGCTGCTTGTGATTTTACCTGTTTTCTTGTCTATCTATTAAGAACCCCCAGTTGAGACCCCTGACCCAAGCTGGACTGGCTGTGGGCATCCAGAGGGCTGGATGCTTCAAGGCTGGCATCCGAGAGCGAGCAGCAGGCAGCTGCTGCCACCCCTGCCTCTGCCCTTACTTGGGATGGTGCTTTTCCTAGCTCTGTTGAGCAACTTTTTTTGCTTTTATTTCATGTCTTCATGCTAATGTGGGCAAATTGAGGAAATAAGATGCTCAGACACCACGTTTCCATGTGCATGGAGGAACTGGAGATCCTGCATCCCAGGCTCAGCAGCGTGGTGTCTGACAGACCTTCCTGGGGCTCAGGGCTGCCAGGCTCCTCCTTGCTCTTGCCAAAGCTGTGTAGTCCCCTTGGGACCACAGCAAGCAAGCTTAGGGAGGTGCTCAGTAAAGAGGATGCACTGACTGGAGTTAAGTCCTAAGTATAAGGATCCCACACAGTCTCATAGGACCTGGCAGGGTGTAGTTATGGTCTGAAGTTATATGCCTTCGTTTTTAAACGACACCTCCAGCTAAAGCCTTGTGTATGAGCTGAATGGAGTCAGTCTACTGGATCTGAGAATCTGTGGGCTCAAACTTGAACGTGGCAGAGGAGCCCAGCAATGGCATTCTCTCTTCCCATGCTCAGGTGCTATTAGGCAAAGGTGCTGCTTGCTGAGACCCTTCAGCCTCCAATGCACCCTGTGGCCTCCTGCTCTGCTGTGACCTGTAGCACAGAGCCCTGTTGTGATTTACACCTTTGGCAGGAGGCCTTTCCAACCTGAGACTCGACAGCTGTGCTTGGCAGGAGGACGGATGCTCTGCTGTGGCACAGTTGCCTTGTGTTATTAAATCCACTGGACAGATCTCCAGGGACTGAGAGGCTCCAGGTGTGATAAGCTGGGGATCAGAGCATCCCCAGCATGCAGCTTGTACTGCTGTAGTGATGGAGCATAAACATCCTGGGCAGAGCCCATCTCACAGAGTCACACAATTGTTTAGGTTGGAAGAGATCTTTAAAGTCAAGTCCAACTGTTACCTCAGTATCCCAGTACCTAGACCTCAGCCTCTTATGGTGCCAGCCTCAAGCTGCTTGTGCCCTTCCTTGTTTTTGGCAGGAAGGGTAGAGAGGATCTGCTTCTGGCATGGAGGAATAATAGAAGGAAAAAAGCAAGTTATACAAAAGAGCTCATCTGTTTAGTGAGCTATTTTTAAACTGAAAAGCCTGGACGACTGACTTTGGGCTCCTGCAGCTTTTGTAAGTGGTCAGAAAATAGAGGAAGGCTTTGTCTTGTAACTGGGCTGAGAAGAGACAGCCTTGTTCTGCTTGAAGCATGCTGAGGAGACTCCATGGCGAGGTGAAGGTTTGGGCTGGCACCTTTCCAGGCTGCTGGTTTTGGCCAAGGCTGCTCAGCAGCGAGCCAGCCTGAGCTCCTGGGTGTGTGCAGTGGTTCTGGGAGGGCAGGGATCTGGTGTCTTCTGACACAGTGAATGGTTTTGGAGAGTTTCTCAAGGAGGCTCTTGGAGTTGGTGTCAGCCTGAATGCAGTGCTGGTGAGCAGAGAACCCCTGGGAACATCAGTCCTTTTGTGGGAGCCATCACCTCCAGCAGTGACAAATGGCACTTCATAACATACCCCAAATACTGTCAGGGGTGG
Organism: Colius striatus; assembly: GCF_028858725.1. NCBI lineage: Eukaryota > Metazoa > Chordata > Aves > Coliiformes > Coliidae > Colius > Colius striatus. The sequence continues at coordinate 2,042,146 of NC_084761.1, read as the reverse complement.
CTTTTGGGAAGTACTTTACCCTCTAGGCAGGGACTTGGAGGCTGTTTGATTTAGGAGCTATCTCCCTTGGCCCAGTATTGTTTTGGGATAGATTTGCTCACTGAGCATTGGGAGATTGATGCATATTCTCTCTTTGATAGCTGCCACCTTTGCCTCCTCTGTGATCCCCAGAGCCCCAGACAGTCCCTGCAGAGGGGCTTTGATGTGCCCACCTGGATGGAAAAAGAGATCTTCAGGGTGGGGAAGAGGAAGGAGATTTATTGCCTGGTCTTTTATCTTGTGTCCTTGTGGAGACCTTCAATGCAGCAGAAATGGGGGGTGAAGAGCCTCCATCCTCAGTGAGCTCCAGGAGCTTTTTCCTGGCTTAAGGGGAGGCAGTGGGACATCAGCCCTGGAGAAACAGGGAGGTGGTTGGCTTGTGCTGAAGTGGAGGGTGGCCAAGCAAGGCGTTTGCTTTAGGATTTTAATGAGGTAAATCGAGTAAGGAGCTTGAAAGTGGTTTTGGGCTGAAGTGAGAAGTTTCCTGCAGGAACTAGTCAAATTGTATCTTTTAGTTCTGGATGGACAATGACAGGACAAGGGGCAACAAGCTGGAACTGAAGAGGTTCCAAAGCAACACAAGGAGGAATTTGTTCCCTGCTGAGGTGAGGGAGCACTGGCAGGGGCTGCCCAGATGGGCTGTGGAGGCTCCTTCTCTGGAGCCATCCCAACCCAGCTGGATGAGTCCCTGTGTGCCCTGCTCTAGGTGCTGCTGCTCTGGCTGGGGGGTGCACTGGCTGATCTCTTGAGGTCCCTTAAGATTCTGTGATTCTGGGAAGGTGTTTGTGGCTCTTGGATTTAAACCTTCCCAGCACTGCCACCCTCCTTGCCTGCTGAGATGCTGGCAGGAGGATGTGTCTGGGTGCATGGATTCACCTTTTTCCTGCAGCAAATCATTGTAACCTGTTTACAAAAAGAAAATGTAAACAAATGGCAGGTCATTGTTAGTGTGTGGAAGTGCTTTGTGCTGGTGCTTAGCCAGGCTGAGCTGCAGGGAGACTCCTAAATCCAGCCTCAGCATCTCAGACCGCTGCCTGCTTCAAGAAGTGCCAAGTTAATCCTGTTAACCATAGCAGGCAGCAGACACTCCCCATCTTTACAACCAAGCTGCTATCATTTGTGTGGCTGTGCAAGAGAGAGCTTTAGGAGCTTGAGCTGCAAACTTCAGGCTCTTTCAGATGGAGAGATGCTGAGTGGGACTGTGGCTGTTGGGGTGACCGCTGCCTTTCAGCCCTTGCGTTCCACAACTGCCTCCTTCACCCTTCGTGCTGGTGCTGTGTGGTGAGATGAAGGGCTGAGTCTTCCTTCCCTCTCCTGTGTGTCAGCTATTCCCCAGGCTGTGTGACACTGCATCCCCAGTGTCTCAGAAAGATGACAAGCTGTCAGCCATGAGCAGTTGTGTTTTGTGAGCAGAGTGGCAGTGCCACGGGAGGAAATGACATTTAGCTTTTGTTGCTTGATTGAGCAGCCTGGGCTTTGCATATTGAACCTAAAGAGGCTTTTTAGCTTTGCTCTCCCCCATTGCTTGCATCACTGTGACTGTGATCTATCAGGAAGGGGCTTGGGGAGCAGTGTAGAGAAGAAATTTCTCTCCCCCTCAAACTTATCCTTGCAAGGGGCCTTTCCACCAGAACCTGCCACATCCTGGTTCTCCCCAGAGGTTGCTGTGCACTGGGAGATGCCTGAGTGGGTCTCCAGCTCCAGCACTCAGTAACCTGCCACAGCCCTGCTGCACTCCTGGTCTGAGGCCAGGCTGCTGGCTCCATCCTCTCTCTCTCATGCTGTTGTGGTGCAGGGGCAAGTGCTGTGGACAGAGCCAGGACAGCCTTGCTGCTCTGGACATCTTTGCCTCTTCAGGCTCCTCAAAATGACTCCTCTCGTGACTGGAGGTAGAGATAGGTGTGATATCTCTCCCATGAAAGTGCATGCACATGTGGGCTTGGGAACTGTTTGGGAAAATCTAACTTTGTGGATCTGACAGGATGGAAAAGCACATCCCTGGCCCAGGCTGCCCAGGGAGGGTGTGGAGGCTCCTGCTCAGGAGGTTTCCAACCCCAGCTGGACACGTTCCTGTGCCCCTGAGCCAGGGGAAGCTGCTGGAGCAGGGGCTGGGGCTGAGGGAGCTCTGCAGGTCCCTTCCCACCCCCTACCACTCTGGGATTGTACAATCAGAGCTCTTGGTGTCATCTTTTGGGCCCATGGTGTATCTAAAGACAAGTGATGTGGTTTCCATCTGGTGTTGTTCCTTTATGGCTGACCTCTGTCCTCCTTTTAAAGCTCATCTCTGGGATGGGAGCTGAGTTTGGAGAGCTGACTATTCTCTAACCTTTGTCTGGATGAGGCAGAAATAGCCATCCTTTATTTTGGAATGGTGATTGGATGGGGCAGCAGGAGGAAGGGGAAGTTGCACTGGTGTTAAGGGGAATTGCATAGGTGCTATGACTTCACTTCTCCTGGGAGAAGGCAGAAAGCCTTGGTCTGTGAGTCATGGTTGCTAGAAAGACTGTTTGATTCCTAACTCACCCAGTGTTTTGGCACTGAGTCACAGCTGGGTGGGTGTGCAGGTAGGAAACAGAAGCAGCAGCAACACACAGCAGGATTTGCGCAGGGTGGAGGGGAAGGAAGGGATTTCAGACGGTGGATGTGAATGTTAACAGCTTCTAATAAAAGTGGTGACTGGCAAGGGGGAGATTTCTGAATGGAGCTTGTCCCTGTTTGCCCTTCTCAGCCTGTTCCTGCTTGCTCAGGGCAGCTCCCAGGGCAGCCCAGCTTCTGCCCTGTGTGACACCAGGGGCTTCCCCTGCTCTGCTCCTGCAGCAAATGTTGCCTTGGAGCTGAGAGGGGGGTGTTGAAGGGGGGCCCTGCCAGGCACAGGGCTGCTAAGGGAGTGTTGGCTGCCCTGCTAACAGCCATCACAGTGTCTAGCTGCACCAGCATCACTTGCCTTGGGAGGTGAGGAAAGGGGCTTTGTGCCTTTGGGTGCCTCAAGGAGTTGCTGAGCTGAATGGCACAGGGTGAGCCCATGCAGAATGGGGGGTCAGAGCCAGTGTGTGCTTGTAGGGGCAGTGGGCAGAGCCCTGGGGTGCAGGGAGAAGATGCCATTGTCATGTGGAAAGGTCTTAGCACCACTCAATCCATCGCCTCACTGGTATGCTCAGCACCCTGGTGCAGCAGGATGAGCAGGGGAGGACCTGACCAGCCAACAGCTACCTTGGATGCTGAAAGACCTCCTAAAAGTGAGCAGCACTGACCTTGCCCTCATTGCTACTGCCTCTGCTTCCCCAGCCCAGCACCCTCCTGCAGGGAAGTTTGAGTGGGTTACCTCCTTGAAACCCCTTGCTGGGGAAGCAGCCTTCCCAGGAGGAGGGGGCTGCTCCTGAGGAAGCATCCAGCAGGTCAGATGGGGCTCCTGAGGGCTGGAGAGGAAGCACAGAAGGGGGGCTGAGTTGACAAAAGAGACTTTTTCTGGACCCAGGAAGGAACATTTCAAAGAGGAAAGAAAAAAGGGAGACTTGTGGTTAGAATGTTGCCAAGTGGGAAGACAAAAATACTTGAATAATTAAAGAGTGGTTTTTTTCCCCCCTATATTCTGGGTTTTCTCCCACAGGAACAGGCAAATTATACAAATTTATGCCAAATACTTCTAGTTTGCATTTTTTTTTTTTGCTGGGAAAGAATCCAGGTGGGAATAAGCAGCTCCTGGTTATCTGGCTATAGCAGCCACTTTGGTGTGAGGGGAGCAGAGCCCCAACCTGAGGCAGCCCCTTCACCTGGGTGTTCAGTACTCCCAAGCCACTGGGGCTGGTGTTGGTGCCAAGCCACTGGTGCCCATCTTGTGCACAGAATTCAGGTGACCACTGCTGTTGCCTCTTTTCTGACTCCAAATCCATGTGTGTGAGGAACTGAAAAGCTTCAGAGCACTTCAGTCTAGATAAGAGGAGGCTGCAGGGGGATCTCATTCATATTTGCAGGTCTCTAAATGGTGGGTGTCAGGAGGTTTGGGGCAGCACTTTTTGCTGTTGTATCCAGTGACAGGACAAGGGGTGATGGAAAGAAGATGCAACACTAAAAGCCAGGAAGCCAGAGCACAACCATCTGTGGTTCAGGGTCTGGTGAACCTGGGAAGTAGGAGGTTTTTGGTCTGGCCCAGGCTTGGGCAGGTCATATAACTCCTTCTGCCTTTCTCCACCTTTAAACATCAGGGTATGGTTAATAATGGCATGCTGCTGAGAGCTTTGTCACTGAAAGCAAGGGACTGCATTCCAGTCTGCCTTGCTCTTTCCTGGGGCAGTTTCTCTCCCCTAACTGTGCCTGTTGTGCAGTGGCTGTGTCCCACACAGACCTCCCTGCCCCTTGCCTTGGGGCTGGCATTGCTGTGTCCCTGGGGGTTGCATCCTGCTTGTCATCTGACTTCCAGCCTGCGAGATGAGCTTCCTATTGCATCTAAAATACCCTTCTTGATAAAGCAGAGGGCACAGCCTCAGCCCTTTTTCCTCTGGAGAGCAATCCACGAGCCTTTTGTGTTCCCTTGAGCATCCCAGATGCTTTCAGGTGTGTGTGGGGCAGCCAGGGCCCTTTGCAAGGCCCTGCATCCCTGAGGATGCAGGTCACGCTCTGGAGCTGCCACGAGGGAGGATGCTCGGCTGCTCCACGTCATGCCAGGATTCATGCAGTCACCTTCATCTACCCTCTCTCCCCATTTATCAGAGAGAACTCTGTGAGCAGGGTAAATGTTGACACTCCAGAAATGTTTCTGCTGCTTTCCCAGACTCTGAGGACTTTCTGCTGTTGAGGGGATGCAACTCCAGCAGCCTAGGGCTGAGCACCTCTGCCAGGGTGCCTGCTTCACCCCTGGTAATGGGGTGTGGGTCAGTGTAGCAGGTTGGCAAGAAGCTGCCCAGGGCTCTTCTCTGCTGAGGGGTGATCTTGTGGCATTGTAGGGTCAGAGTGTGACTGTGTGCTTGGCTCAGGTTGGGCTGACCACTGATGAGGGCCCCCATGGGCTGTGCCTGAGCTGGGGATTTCATTCACTGCCTACAACAGAGCCAGAAAAATCCCTTCTTTTAATGAAGAAACCAATGCACTTTGAATAAATGAACAGCACTATCTGCCCCCAAAGTGATTCCTTTCCCCCTTTTAGCACTTACATTTAGGTAAAGGTTGAAATGGAAGCCTTGCTGTAAAACACAGCCACAGTGCTTTGGGTGCCCTGCTGTAAAACACAGCCACAGTGCTTTGGGTGCCCTGCTGTAAAACACAGCCACAGTGCTTTGGGTGCCCTGCTGTAACACACAGCCACAGTGCTTTGGGTGCCCCGCTGTAACACACAGCCACAGTGCTTTGGGTGCCCTGCTGTAACACACAGCCACAGTGCTTTGGGTGCCCTGCTGTAACACACAGCCACAGTGCTTTGGGTGCACAAGTGCTGATGGGAAATGGGCTGCTTTCCCTTGTTTCTCTGCAGCAGTGCCTGAGGCTGGCTGGCACTGGGGGGCTTTGCCTGCTGACCACCCAGGACTGCCAGGATTTGTGTCTGCAGCACTGGTAAGTGTCTGGTGAGCCAGAGGCTGTTGGCAGAGGCTGGGTACAACCCTGGCTGTGCACACACCAGAGTGCTCAAGGCTCAGCAGGCAGCTTCTGCCACCAAAAGGGATTTTGAGCCTTTTTCTGGGTAGTTTGGTATCTGACCCCTAGGGGTCACAGTAGGGGGCAATGGGTGCTGATGCTTCTCCTCAGAGTAGCTCTTCTGAGCTGCTTTGCTGAGACCCTCTCCCCTTGTTTGGTGGCACATGTGATTGCAGCCTCCTCTCCTGCAGCTCCCAGCCACCCCTGAGGCCTGTCTGGCTCATCCTAATTGATGTGCAGCTTTGCAATTATCCCCCTGATGCTGGGTGCTGTGTTGCTCAGCGCTTGGGTGATGGACCCTGCTGGAGAGATGCACTTCAAGCCAGAGAGCTGGCAGGAGAGGAAGCTTTTGCAAACCAGCTGGTGCAAATGGTGGTATTTAGCAGCTCTCAGCTGAGTTTGGGAAGGTATTTTTATAGCTTCACATGGTTTGTGGTGGGGTTTTTTTTCCCTCAACTCACAAGCTGAATGCTGTTTTGGCTTTTGTTTTGTTTTGAAACCGTTTCACAGCCAGATAAAAGATGCTCTGTTTTCAGCTCTCATCCTCTGCTCTTCAGACCCTTTCAACCTTTTAACAGCATGAAGACAGTTTTGTGGAGGCTTGGCTTGAATTGGGAAGTGTGGGAGGTGTGGCAGGGCTGAACTGCCCCTGCATGGGGGCTGCCAGCTGGGTCCTGTGCAGGCAGCTGAAGGAGCAGCCTCTGCCTCCTCTCTGCTCCCAGCCACTTAAAAAGTAACTGAGCAGGGTTCTGTGGTCCCCAGGGCAGAACTGGGACTGGCCAGATGGATGCAGAGATGTTCTTGGGCACTGGGGAGGTCACAGCAGGCGATGGAGAGGCGCTGGAGTGAGTGGGGAGAGGCTGGTGTGCAGGGCTCAGCTGTCCAGCACAGCGATGCTCAGGCTTCTCCTCCCCCAGTGCCAAAAAGCAGGTCTGTGCCATGGGGAGAGGCTGCTGCAAGGAAGCAGCAGGTTGTGGCTGCTCAGTGCCCATGAGGTGAGAGCTGGTGCTGGTGAGCATCTTCCACCCTGGCTGCTGCTGTGTGTGCTGGGCAGTGAGGGAAGGTTTTCTCTTTGGATGCTTTTTGAATGCAGAAGGAAGATTTCTCAGTGATTTTCACTCTGGCTTTGCAATCCACAGGGTCACTGGAAAAGTACCAGTGACTCACAGGCTTGCTGGGAGTTGGTCAGGTTTCCAGTGCAAACTAAGGTGATCTGGACATGTGCAGATGCCCTGCAGAGGTTGTGCTCTTCATAAATCCTCAGGCTTTGCCTTTTTGAGGCTACCCTGGCTCTTACCCAGCTGCGTTGCTTCCTCTCAGGCTCCTTCTCCAGGCTTCCCCACTGGTGTGTGATCTACTGAGACTTCTCTCCTTGCCTTCTGTGGGACCTTGCTGCTGCTTTGGCCTTTAAACCATTACAACTTGCATCCTGGAGGCTGCTGCCACCATTGCCTTGGGCTTTTGTCCAGAAAAGGCTTCTAAGGCACTTGAGCCTCCTCTGCTTCACCTCTTCTGCTCCCTCCTTGCCTGCCAAGCCCCTCTGCAGAAGCCAGCTGCAGATAGGTGTTGTCTTGCCTCCTGCTGTGGTCTGGATGGAGACAAAGGAGAGCATCACACAAATTGCTGTCATGACAGGCAGCAGAGCTCACACTCAGTGAGTGTTGTGCACTCCAGGGATGCTCTGGCAGCAGGGCTGCTGGGGTGTCTGTGACCCAGATCTGCTCCTGGCAGCTTCCCACAGGAGCAGGCTCTGCCTCTGCCTTGGGCATGGACAGAAAGTGGGGTGAAGCACCATGGGGGTGGCAGTAAAAGATGAATCCTGGGTCCTAGAGCTGAGCACTGCTGAGAAACCTCCTCCTGCCCTGGTTTCTCAACCTTGTGAGGCTGTGAGCTTTCTGGGATACATGATACCCTGTGCCTGTCGCCTTGCACCCAGATGGGTCTCTGCAAGCTGTTCCAGGGAATAGAGATGTGGCTGTGGCCACTGCTGGTGGCAAGAGGCCATGCAGTCCAGGCTGCACAGCAGGCACAGGCTGCCTTTGCCCTCCTCCCCAGGGAGAGGCACGTTTGCCCTAGTCCAAGAGAGGGTTGTGGTGGGTGAGGGCTCCTCCTGGCTCGTAGTGTCTCTCATTTTCCCTGTTCCAACTGAAACCTTCGTTGAGTTTTTAAGGTCAGGTTGCTAAGTTACACCTGCTTGGAGGAGCAGGCTGAGCAGCCTGTTACCAGCAAGAGCAGGGAAGATCTGGGAGTGGTGTCCCTTTGCAATAAGGAGGCTCTCCTGGCTCCTTTCCCTGCCATCCTCTGTCACTCCTGGGCTGGCCTCACCCTTTAGCTTTACCCACTTTGCTCTTCAGCTTTAGTGAGGTAATTCAGGGTGTAGAGGAGGCACCCACAAGTACCTGTGAAATGCCATGTGGTCCTGCAGGAGGAGGAGCAGCCCTTTGGCTCCTCCATCATCTTTCTCCTTTGAATCCTTGTTTGCCTTGTGGGGCTGTGAGCTCTTTGGGACACGTGCAGCTTCTCCTGCACTGAAGTGGGGAGAACTGGCTGAGGCTGTGTGCACTTGCTTACAGGAGGGATGCATGAGCTGGCTTTCTCTGGTTTCATTTGCAGTAGCCTTCTCTATCTCTCCCTTCCCTTTATCTCTGCTCAGCCCTTCCCCTCTCTTTCCTTGGGGTGATGGAGAAGCCATGTAGTGAGAACATCACCATGGGGAAGATGCTGGACCAGGCATTTCTTTGGGGATGTCTTTTAACCCTTCCCTCCTTTTGGTTTTTTGTCACAGTGCCTTTTTTTCTCTTGGCCTGTTTGCTTTCCATAACAGCCTGGGGATTCAGTGTCCCCTGGGTGTCATGGGCTGGGGATGCTGGAGCAGACAGCTGAGCTTGCACCCTGCCTGACACAACCAGCTTGTGCCCCGTGGCTGTCCCCAGGGCTGGTGGCAGGAGAACTCATCCTGGTGACTCTTCCCACGTTTCCCCATCTGGGCACAGACTGGGAGTGATGGAGCTGTCACTGAGCTCCTGCCTGAGCTCTTGCATGCAGCCAGAAGGATTTTTCCAGCCTTGCCAAGGCTTTTTGTGCTCTCCTTTCTACCAACACACCACACAGCAGCTAAACACAGGCACTACCAGCATCAATGATGGCTTTTCTAATTGAGCTTTACAATCCAGCAGGGATCTTTGCTAATGGGATGTGGCATCCTGGATAATGCCTTCCCTGCTTGGGAAGTGGATGGAACTGCAGTGTGACTTCCCAGTGGAGCCAGGTCCCATCTGACAGTCACTGCTGAGGCCTCTGCAGATGTGTGCAGGCTGATACATCCCCAGAGCTGGAGTGTGCTTGGGATTCCAGTTTAGATCTTGGATCTAAACAGGTTTCTAGTTGTTTTGCTCTTTCTGAGATAGAAATCATTGTCTGCAGCTATGCAGCTTAAAAATTGCTCCTCTAAGGATGTGATTCTTCCCTTTTTACCCCCATGGGATTTGTGTGAGTGGCACTGTAGGCACAAAGGGATGTCAGCACTTAAAATGCTAATGCAGTTCTGCAGGTGATGGAGCTACATGCAGGTGCCTTTAAAAGCCCTGAGATTTACATGCAAGAGAAAAAGGAGTGTTTTGAACTCTGGCAGAGCCCAGGACTCATTTATGCAGCACAGCCACGTGTTCTGTTACATCCCCCTTGTCTTGTGCCAGTGCAATGTGTTACAATGAGAGGTACACAGGTTTTACTGAAATAGAAACGACTCAGGATGCTAATTCTGCCTTTGTGTCTCCTGGCAGAGCTTGTTTTTGTGTTGATGCAAGAGGAGTGTGGGGCTGGGAGCAGGCAGGACAGCGCTGTGCTCAATGGTGCTGAGTCGAGTTGGAGGCCTGTGGCCAGTGGGGTCTCACAGGGATCAATTCTGGGGCCAGTCTGGTTCAACATCTTCATCAACCACCTGGATGAGGGGACAGAGGGACCTTCAGCAAGTTCCCTGCTGGCACCAACTGGGAGCACTGGCTGATTCCCCAGAGGCTGTGCTGCCAGTCAGGGAGAGCTGGGCAGGCTGAGAGCTGGGCAGAGGAACCTCATGAGGTTCACCAAGGGCAGAGTCCTGCAGCTGGGGAGGAACAACCCCCTGCACCAGCACAGGCTGGGGGTGACCTGCTGGAGAGCAGCTCCAGGAGAGGGACCTGGGAGTGCTGGGGCAGAACAAACCAACCATGAGCAGCAGCGTGCCCTTGTGGGCAAGAAGCCAATGGCATCTGGGTGTGTGAAGAAGAGTGTGGGCAGCAGGGGGAGGGAGGTTGTGCTGCCCCTCTGCTCTGCCCTGCTGAGGCCTCAGCTGGAGTCCTGTGTGTGCACACATGCAATTAATGCAGAAACGACTACATTTCTGAACCCTCAATGTGGAGACACTCCCATGGCTGTGGCTCCTGTCCTCTGCCCGAGGCACTGCTGTCCTTTCCCACAGGAGGGGGCTGCACTGCAGCAGAGCTCTGAGCCCTGTCACTGCTGGCCCCTGAATTACATCAGCCACCAACAGATCATGATGAACAGAGCAGTGACAGGCAGCTGCTGAGGGTCAGGAGCTTTTGCATGACACTCTCCTGGAGTGAGCAGGAGGACTAGCTCAGTAGAAACAGGACAGTTTCGTGCTGTAGGGTGCAGGGAGGCAGAGCCTTTGCCTTGCATTTGCACCAGGAGCTCAGATCTGCACCATGCTTCAGGATAGCTGCAGGATGCTGAGTGCAGGGTGGAGGGGTGTGGAAACAACCATGGGAGCTCATTTGAAGAGAGCTTGCTTTAATCTGCCTATAAAAGTGCAGCCTGGAAGGGGCTGTGCCTGCAGGAGGAGGAAATTAATCATGGGAGCAAACACACGAGAGGGGGGATAATTATTTAAGCTAAAGGTTAATATTGGCACAAGAACAAATGAGCATAAACCAGCTAAGAATTGAATTTTGGATGGAAATTTGAAGGTTTTGTAGCATTCAGTATGAGATTTGTGAGGTGAGGCCCTTTGCCAAGCCTCCCTGTGTGTGCTGGGGAGCTGGGTCAGGCTCAGGTGTGGGCTGTGTGATGGTGAGGGACAGGGGACAGCCTGATGCTGATGCACCTGGGGACCATCCCTTCAGGGAAGCTGCAGGGTGAAGCAGGAGAGGAGGAGACCTGCTCCCAAGCCCCACTGCTAGGCTCTGCATGCTCTGGGGGTTTTGGAGGAGGTGGTGGCTCGTGGTCACACCTTGATGTGTGTCTTGGGTCACCCCCTGCAGCTTTTGAGCCCCATCATCAGACTTGGTTGAGTTTTGACCCCACAGACACCTCTAACTTGTGTTTCTACTTGTTTTGTAACACCTTTGTGACCTCTACAGTGCCAGCTGTGTGTGAGCCTGTCATGCTCTAGTCTGGATTTTCCCTATAGTGCATGTCCCTGTGTCTCCTGAGTGACCTGGTTTCCATTGCAAAGAGCATTCTGGTCTCTTGGAAGATGCTCAGTGGGGTTTGCCTTTCACTCCCTTAAAGGCAACTTGTATCCCTTCAGTCTTGAACCCTCTGGTTTGTTTATTTACTCAGTGCTGCTTATGGGTGAGTTTTGAGGTGGAATGGGTACTAGAATGCTCCCTGTGCTGTTTATGCTGCTCGTGGCTTGCAGCTCCAGATGCAAATCCTAATTAAAAGCCAGTGGCAAAGGAAGGAGGCTGCACTGAAACAGCAGCAGCTTTGTAAACAGAGGGTGCATTTTGGTGGTGGGAAGGACTGTGTGCTCTGAGTCTTGTGTGTTCCAGAAGGCTCCTGGCTTGAGGAACCATCTCACCTACTGACAGGGATATGCTTTGTGTTTTCTTCTCTGAAGGTCTCTGGACAGAAAGCTGCAGCGACCGCTCCTGGGCAAGTCCCAAACGCTGCCCAGCATCCCGCAGTCCCCGGTGCTCAGCAGGCTGCCCCTCCTTGACTCAGCTGCTTACAGGGAGGAGATGCCAGAGCAGAAGCCCTACCAGAAGCACTCGGCCTCTGAGTGCCAGAAAGGCTGCACAGTCCCTTCCAGTGGTGAGTGCTGCAGTGAGCTTCCACCCCTCCCTGCCTTGCCAAACCCTACCACATCTTTCCTGCTTCTCCAAGGGCACAAATAACAAAATCAATCCAAGTCCAGTCTGTTTGGGGTGTTTTTTTCTTGCTCTAAATCCAGCACTTTTTGATGAGGCTTGGGGTTTTTTTTCCTTTCTCTCTGAGCAATTCTTTGAGCCTGTTGCTTAAACCTCCCCATCTTTCATCTCACGCTCGTGCAGAAGCAGAGTCAGCTCATGAAAGCCACTGAGTGCAGGGAGGTGATGCTCAGAGAACTCTGCCTCTGCTTGAGCTGCATCTCACAGAATGGTGGGGGTTGGAAGGGACCTTTAGAGATCATCCAGTCCAACCCCCTTGCTAAAGAACTTTCCCCTAGATGAGGTCATACAGAAACGTATCCAGGCAGCTCTTGAACACCTCCAGAGATGGAGACTCCACAACCTCAATCTCTGCACTTGCCAGGGTGAGCTGTTGCCTCAGTGACTCTCTGGCCTCAGCAACAGGGCAAAGTTCCACTTTTCTATGGTGTGAATGAGCTTCAGGGCACTTGTTGCTGCTCTGCATCAAGAGCAGAGCTGTGCTCTTCCCATGCTCCTGGCCTGGGGTGGGGATTTGCTGGAGCAAATGCTCTGGTGCACGTTGGCCTTCAGGTCAGCTGAGGGTTTTTATCATGTTCTTCCACTCCTGTGCTGATCCTAATGAAATACTGATGTGGTTGGGCCAGCTGCTCTGAGTGAGTTTATTGGCAAAACTATTGATGCCAAAACTGTTGTGTTTCAGTCCTTTTGCTGCCAGTGGAATCATGCTGGTGCCATAAAAATGATGGGGAAAGGGATTATTAGAACTGAAACAAAGATAAGGACTGGCAACCCAGTGCTGAATAAAACCCTTATAAAGCATGTCCCTTCAAACAACAGCATTGGACTTGATTTGTAGGGCTTTTTAAAGTCTAACCTGCTCACAGCCAGATCCCTGTGAGCTCCCCAGCAGAGCAGCTGGCCAAAACCTGGATTAATTTTAATGGTCTACAGGCTGCATTTCATTTCTTGGTGCTATTCATTCTCCTAAAAGTCATGCACAGAGGGGATCTTGGCATGCTGCTGGGTCTGTCCTGCTGCACCCATCTCACTGATGCTCCTGGGTGTGCTGCAGTACCCAGGGAATTGCTCTCTGCTGTGTGTGGTGTTCCTTTCAGTCCATCAAATGGTTAGAGTGGGTCATGGTATGGCAGGAAGACCTGTGGGAAAGCTTGTGTGGTTGACTCCTAGGGATGTAGGCAGTTGGGACATTGCAAGTAGTAGGTAGTTGCAGGGAACTCACAGAATCCCAGCATGGTGGGGTTGGAAGGGCCCTGCAGAGCTGCTCCAGCCCCTGCTCCAGCAGCTTCCCCTGGCTCAGGGGGCACAGGAACGTGTCCAGCTGGGGTTGGAAACCTCCTGAGCAGGAGCCTCCACACCCTCCCTGGGCAGCCTGGGCCAGGGCTCCCTCACCTCAGCACCAAACCAGCTTCTCCTCCTGTGCCAGGGGAACTGTTTGTGTCCCAGCTGATGTCCATCACCCCTTGTCCTGGTCACTGGACACTAGTCACCCCAGCCTTTCCTCATCAGAAAGATGTTGCAGTTCCCTCAGCATCTTGTTAGCCCAACACTGGCCTCTCTGCAGCAGTTCCCTGTCTCTCTTGATCTGGGGAGCCCAGAACTGGCCACAGGACTCCAGATGAGGCATCAGCAGGGCAGAGCAGAGGGGGATGAGAACCTCCCTCCACCTGCTGCCCACACTCTCCTTCACACACCCCAGAAAACTCCACTGTTTGGAATTGAAGATGGCTTCTGAGGTTCTGTGGTCCCTCAGGATTTCCTGCAGCATGATTTGGAGGGACAGACCTGAATAAATGGTTACAGTCTGGTAGAGGGCTAAGCAAAGTACTTTGCAGGACTTGTGCCTGAGAGAGCACTCACTGTGAAACACCTGACATCCAGAGCATCTTCTGCACCCAGCAGGTCCCTGGTTGCTGTGCTGGTGCTTCCAGGGGGCTGTGCTGGAGGTGGAAGGAGAGGGAAGCTGGTTGAAAGACTGGGGGATGAAATCCCAGCGTGAGTCAGACCCACTGCAAACCTCATCACCTTCTGCTGCGAATGCCTCCTGTGATGTGAGTGCAGATGTACTCATAGGCCATGCAACAGTCACCCCAGAGCAAACCCTGCACAGGGGTGCAAGGAAAAGCCCTGATTGCACCTAGCAAGTGTTTAGGATGTTGCTTTACTCATGGCTGAAGGTGCCTAGGATGTTGAGTGGAGGAGGATATGAGAACCCTTGTAGGCTGGAAGGCTCCCTCCCCAGCCAGAGCCATGAATGAATGAATAAATGAATGAATGAGTTGCTTCCTGTCCAGATCCTCCCAGGTTCTCTTCCTGGCTCCTTGATACTCAGTTAGGAATTGCTAATTAGTTACTCATTAGGGCTATCAGCATGCTATCATGGAGTGAAAAAAGAAGCAAGGGTTCAGGCTGGTAGCAGGGTGTGACATCTGGATGAGAGGAAGGCAGCACGTGGCTGCTGAGCCCTGAGTGCTGGTGAGGCAAGTGGCATTCCCACAGCCCTTTATGGAGGAGAGCTGGACTGCAGGCTGCCAGGAGGGTGGGAAGATCCTTTCCTTAAAGAAATTGCTTGTGAATTTGCTTTGAGTGGGTGCTACCTCCTGTCCAAAACCGGGGAGGGGACACATGGGCTCAGGAATAGGCTGACCCCAGGGACACGAGGCTTTGGCAGGAGCAGAGCCCTTCGTGCCACAGGCTGTGAGCTCATCTTCAGAGAGTTCTCTCTAGGTAAGAAGCTACTTGCTGTGCTGGGGGCTGAGAGCAGAGGAGTCACCAAGCAAGGTGGGAGAAGCTGTTGTGTGCAGCGTGGGTGAGATGTGACATCCTCAGCTGGGCACCGAGACGTGTTCCCCAGCCTTTGGCTTTTGGAGGAGGGCAGCACCTTGTACTCCCCTGGGAAGTCACAGGAGATATTCCTGTGCAGGTCCTTGTCCAAGGTGTCTGGCAGGGAGCTGGGGTCCAGCAGATGGAAAGAAGAGCAGCCTGTGGCTGCTGGGGCTGCCAAGCTCTCTCCTCCTCTTAGAAACAAACCTCCCTTCTCATTTAGCCAGGCAGGTAACTGGCTGGGCTGGTGAACAGCTCTGGGGTTCCTGTTGCTCTGGTTTTGTTGTTCCCCTTGAGGTAACCCACAAAAGACGATGGTGTGATCAGCTGGGACAGGCTCCAAGCTCCCTGTCTCCATCCTTCACCCTTTGCCCAGAGCAGCACTCAGGGATTAACCCCAGACTGCTGATGGCCCTGGGGCTGGGACGTAGCGAGATGAGAGCAAGTGGAACTTGGGGTAAGGGCTGTGCTGCTTTTTCCAGACCATTATCTATTTGGTGTCACGTTTTGCAGTGTGCCAAGAGATTTCCTCCATGCTGGTAGCATGGAGAAATGAGTTTCCTTGCACTTGTTCATCCTTCTTCTGTGCTCCTGTGGGGGTTTAGGGGTGGGACTGAGAAATGCTTTTCTTTGCTCTCTCTTTCCTCTTCCTTCTGCAGCTTCTGAGGCTTCTTCTCAGCTGGTGGTTGCCTGCAGCTCTTATCTGCCAGCCTGCCCAGGGAGGTTGTTGCATGTGTTCTGCATGCCCAGCCTCTTGCAGCTCCCTCTGCCCTGCAGCTGGGAGGAGC
The DNA here is from genome assembly GCF_028858725.1 of Colius striatus. NCBI lineage: Eukaryota > Metazoa > Chordata > Aves > Coliiformes > Coliidae > Colius > Colius striatus. Next base: position 2,026,722 of record NC_084761.1, on the reverse strand, counting down.
AGACCACTCTGGAGCTCTTCACTGCCTCCTCTCTCCCCTGTCTGTTGTGCAACATGCTGAGCCCTTCAGAAGGTGGTTCCATGCCCCACTGTGAAGCTGGGAAGAAGCCACTTGGTAGCATGGTTGGTGTGAGCTTATTGGCAATTATGCCCATGGGAGGAAAAGAAAGAAGCTGAAAGGAAGTGGCTGCATTAGAGCTTAGACCAGGAGCCTGGAATTCATTTTCCTAATGCTCACAGAGACATCCCACACCCTCTGCATCAGTGTCAGTCTTGCATCTCTGTTGAGCTTAGCCTGGGCATATTGCCTCCCCCTGGAAGAGCTTTGGTTGCAGAGCTGCCCATGCTGTGGCAGTGGTGCTGGTTATGGTGCTGTGCTGTTTAACAAGAGGAAGACTCCTGTGTCTGAGCCTGCAGCCTGGTACCTGGGCAGTGTGCCAACCCCAGTGCATGAGGAACAGCAGGACCCTTTCATACCAGCCCGTGCAGTCCTGTGTTGCTGGCAGCACCTGAGGGATCAGTCTGTCTGTGCTTTCAGATTCAGAAGGAAGGAAGATTTTGCAGCAGTTATTCTCCAGCCCAAGAAGATGATTCATCTTTTAGAGGTGCCAGAATTGCCAGGCATAGCTCTGGGTGGCAGAGGTGAGCAGCTCTAAGGTAGAAGAGCATAAGGATGGTTAGCCTTCAGCTTGTGGTCTTGCTCCTCTCCTCAGCATTTCCTCTCCAGGGACTTCTTGATCTTTCCCTTTTGACCATTCTGGGTTTGATCATTGATTTACTTGTCTGGTAGAAATCAGGAACAAGCTCTTTTAATACCTATTAAAACTTTTTGGAGTAGACAAGGTCCTGAGTCCCTCTGTGGTGGCTCTTCATGGCCAGGGAGGAGGGACTGTAGCCCTTCTGCCCAGCCACAGGAGAGGTTTGGAGAGGATCAGCTCTGTCTCTGGTCCAGATCCAGGACTGTGCTGGAGGATGCAGCTACCTGTAGTCCCTCAGAGAGGGAAGAGACCAAGAGCAGCAAAATCCATGGGAAACTGAGATCAGATGTGACCCAGTTGATTTGTGGGGCTTGAAACCCAACTCCTGTCCTTGGGAGAAGGAGCAGCAGAGTGGGTGCAGTGGGTGACTGTCCTTACCCTCATGCCCTGGCAGCCCTGACCCTCCCTCAGGCAGGGTGACAGAGCAGTGCTGGCAGGGACAGAGTGATGTGGGTGGTGGCTGAGCCATTGTGGATGGACACAGGGGCAGTGGGGCTGGTTCCACTTGCATGGGTGGCATTTGGTGCGTGTTGGCTGCATCTCCTGCCCGGGTCAGTGCCCGTTTCATGCCGCATCCCCGGAGCGATGCTGCCTCGTGCTGCCAGTCAGGATCTGGGCTCCAACTGACGTGTTTGTGCCTTGAATAATCACAGCTTTCAAACAGCAGTTCCTGTGTTGTGTGAGTTGACATTTGGAGACAAGCAGCAGCAGCAGCTTATTAAATGGAAAGTAGAGGAGGGGAAGAAAAAGACGTGATGCTGGGTGATGCTGCGCTTCAGGTTGCCTCTTTGTTTGCATTTTAAAGCTCTGCTTTTCTCTTCTTCCCTCCTGTCCTCTTGGTTCTGCTGGTTCCAGTTCAGTGCCTTCAGAGCCACTCATAGGACTTGGCATGCAGCAAACTGTCTTTGCAGCTGAAAAAGCTGGAGGAGCTTGGGGATGAGAGGCTGTTGGTGAGACGCAGAGGGTGGAGTGGCTGGTCTCTGCTTTGAGGCTGCAGAGTCCAGCCTGTCTCTCATGATATTCAATGTAAAACCCTCAGCCTGGCTGGATAAACTAGACATCACTCACTTTGGGACTGGTTTTTTATCTTAAGGCCTTTATTTGCTTTAAACTTTAAAAAGCCTTTTGTGCCTCAGCCCTGGCGTGGCAGAGTCAGGGGCGTTTGTGCCCAAAGGGGCTATTTCAGAAGCAAGAGACAAATCTTGCCTTGGGAAGAGGCTGCAGAAGGCAGTCACATGAGATGCCCTTTTGGGCTTCAATGGCCAAGAACTGACCATTTTTACCACAAATTGAGCAAGAGAGTGTTGTTGTTTCTTTGTGATGGCTATTGAGAAGTGATTTTTGACTGGGGGCTGGAGTCAGGGCAAACTCCAGATGTAAAGATGCCACTGGCAATAAAATGCATGTGCCATCCAGGCTGCAAAGAGCAGAGAGCTGATACCACAGAGCCCTTTCCTCTTGTGTTTTATTGTGTTTCTCTTTTGTTGCAATGAAATTCAGCCAGTTGCTTTCTCATCACAGAGTCTCAAGGGCTGGGAGGGAGCTGCAAAGCCCAGCCAGTGCAACCCCCTGCCAGAGCAGCAGCACCTAGAGCAGGGCACACAGGGACTCATCCAGCTGGGTTGGGATGTCTCCAGAGAAGGAGCCTCCACAGCCCATCTGGGCAGCCCCTGCCAGGGCTCCCTCACCTCAACGGGGAACAACTTTGTCCTGGTGTTGCTTTGGAACCTCTTCTGTTGCAGCTTGTTGCCCCTTGTCCTGTCATTGTCCATCCCTGAGCACAGCCTGGCTCCAGCCTCCTCACACCCACCCTTGATGGATCTGTAACATGACTGAGCTCACCCCTCAGGCTCCTCCAAGCTGCAGAGCCCCAGCTCCCTCAGCCTTTCATCACAAGGCAGATGCTCCACTCCATCACCTCTGTGGCCCTTTGAGGTTTTGTCTCTGGATGCTCCAGCCCTGCAGTGCTGCATCAGATGGGGCTGCACAGAGCTTGAGGAGACTGGAGAGCTGCTTTCTGTCCTTGCTTGTTCTTGCCTGTGCCATAAAGAGTTTTCTGAAGGAGGAGGGGACAGGACATGCTCTTGCAATTTGCAGCATTTGAGATGCCTCATGTTTTCCCATCCATAAAGCAAGATCTGTTGTTGTCCCCAAGCACAGAGCATGTGAATACCTGCAGGAGGAAGGTTTGATACAGGTGCATTGATGCCAGCAGCAAGAACTCGATGTGGTTCTGATTGTAGGATTTTGATTCCTTTACAAAAACACCAAAGCAACCCCATTTTCTTTCTGTGTGGAATGTTTTATTGGACTTGGGGGGGATGAAGAATGAGTGAGATGTGTAATTTCTTTACAAATGACCCTTTAAAATGGGATAAACCTATTAGAGTTAAATAGCAGGAAGGGGTTTTTTTAAGTATTGGGATTTTGGTCTGCTGATTGTTCTGAGTAATAATATTGGATCCTGCAGCAGCACCTGGAGGCCCTGACTCTGGCCAAGTCTTTGTTGTGCTTGGCTGTATTTAACTGATTCCTGCCAGGAAGATGTTGGGAGCTGTGGGTACATGAGGCTGCTCAGGGTGGGAGCAGGGGCTGCTGTCTGGGGCAGGTGGGGGTAAGGAATGGCAGGGATGTGCACTGCAGCTGTGGGGGCTGTAGGGTACCCACAGAGGGATTTGGGGACAAAAGAAGGCTCAGGGGACACCTCGCTCTCTACAGCTACCTGAAAGGAAACTGCAGTGAGGTGGGGGTGGGTCTGTTCTCTAGTGACAAGCAACAGGACAAGAAGAAACAGCCTCAAGTTGCAGCAGGGGAGGTTCAGGCTGGATGTGAGGAGGAGTTTGTTTGGTGCCAGGGCTGTTGGGCATTGGAACAGCTGCCCAGGGAGGGGCTGGAGGGGTTTCAGAGCTGGGTGGTGTTGCACTGAGGGCAATGGGCTGGTGGGTGATGGAGCTGGGACAGAGGCTGCACCCCATGGGCTGAGAGGGCTCTGCCAGCTGAAACCATCCTGTGCCTCTGCTGCTGGGTGTGGGGCGGGCAGAGAGGGGCTGAGCCGTCCCCTGGGTCCCCCCACCAACAGCTGGAGCAGTAGGGTGTCTCCCAGCCGTGGCTCTGACGGGATGGTCTGTCCTGTGCTCCGCAGGAGACGCCTGGCGCCTGGAGGATGACGGCACAGAGCCGCCGCGCGGCCCGCAGCTCGGCACGGCCGTGCAGGACGCTCCCTTCAGCCACTTCCGCACCCGCTCCTTCTACATGAGGAAGAGCCTGTCTGTGGACAACCACCTGGGTGCCCTCAGCTACGCCCTGCACCCCGCTGACACAAAGGCTGAGCGCGTCAAGACCAAGCTGCGGCGGCAGTTTGTGAGTATTGGGCTGCGCGCGTGTGTGCGCACACAGACACACACAGACAGGCACACACAGACAGACACACAGAGACACACACAGAGACACACACAGAGACACACACAGAGACACACACAGAGACACACACAGACAGACACACACAGACAGACACACACAGACAGACACACACAGACAGACACACACACACACAGACACACACACACACAGACACACACACAGACACACACACACACAGACACACACACACACAGACACACACACAGACATACACACACACAGACACACACACAGACAGACACAGACATAGACAGACAGAGACACATGGAGGCACACAGACACACAGAGACACACAGACAGACACACACGGAGATGCAGAGACACAGACACACAGAGAAACACACAGACAGACACACAGACAGACAGACACAGACACAGAGACACACAGACAGACACACATAGACACACACAGACAGACACAGACAGAGACACACGGAGATGCAGAGACACAGACAGACACAGACAGACACACACAGACACACAGACAGACACAGAGACAGAGACACACAGACACACACAGACAGACACAGACACAGAGACACACAGAGACACACAGACACACACAGACACAGACACACACAGAGACACACAGACACAGACACACAGAGACACACAGACACACACAGACAGACACAGACACAGAGACACACAGACAGACAGAGACACACAGACACACACAGACAGACACAGACAGACACAGACACAGAGACACACACAGACACAGACACAGACAGAGACACACGGAGATGCAGAGACACAGAGACACACAGACACACAGACAGACACACAGGCACACACAGAGACACAGACACACACAGACACACAGACAGACACACACACGCACAGACACAGACAGAGACACACGGAGATGCAGAGACACAGACACACGGAGACACACAGACACACACACAGACAGACACAGAAACACACAGAGACACACAGAGACACAGAGACACAGAGACACACAGACACACACACAGACACAGACAGACACACACAGACACAGAGACACACAGAGACACACAGACACACACAGACAGACACAGACACAGAGACACACAGACAGACAGAGACACACAGACACACACAGACAGACACAGACACAGAGACACACAGACAGACACAGACACAGACAGAGACACACGGAGATGCAGAGACACAGACACACAGAGACACACAGACACACAGACACACACACACAGACACACACAGAGACACACAGACAGACACACAGGCACACACAGAGACACAGACACACACAGACACACAGACACACACACGCACAGGCACAGACACATAGACAGACACGCACAGACACAGACAGAGACACACGGAGATGCAGAGACACAGACACAGAGACACACACGGAGACACACAGACACACACACAGACAGACACAGAGACACACAGAGACACACGGAGACACAGAGACACACACGGAGACACACACACACACACACAGACAGACACAGAGACACACGGAGACACAGAGACACACGGAGACACAGAGACACACACGGAGACACACAGACACACACACAGACAGACACAGAGACACACGGAGACACAGAGACACACACACAGACAGACACAGAGACACACGGAGACACAGAGACACACGGAGACACAGAGACACACACGGAGACACACAGACACACACACAGACAGACACAGAGACACACGGAGACACAGAGACACAGACACACAGACAGACAGACAGAGACACACGGAGACACAGACACACACACAGACAGAGACACAGAGACACACACACAGACACACACACACACAGCTTCCTAACCCCAGCCACAGGCACAGCTCCTTTGGTGTGCAACATAACCAAACCAGCAGAAAAAGTCTTCTCCAGCCTGGTGCAGGAGCTGGAGGCAGCAGGTTGAGTTTGGTGGTGGTGTGGCAGAGCCCTGCAGTGCCTGGCTGCTCACATCCCACCGGGCTGGGCTGGCACTGAGCTGGTTCTTGCCCAGCTGAGTGATGCCCGGGGTCAGTGCTTTGTCTCTGAGCACTGCTGTCTAAGGTAGCAACCAAACAGGAGCTGAGTTTTCCTGTCCTCATCCCTATATGAGCAACTGAGTCTTTTCAAGGGTTGGAGCAGATTGGCTCAGTGAGGGACTGGGCTGAGCAAGGAGACCTTGGGGCAGCTCAGCCCTTTCTGTCCCTTCAGGGCATCTTGGTGGCAGGATGGCAGGGCCACACCAGGCCTGTGCCACAGCTACTGATCAATGTTTGATGGGCTTTGCCTCTCCTCTTTCCCAGAGACACTTGATACAGGGATATTTGTGGCTTTCCTCCTGCCTCGTTACTGGCCTCTGGCTTGTAATGAGGGCTCAGGTGTCCTGCTGCTGAAAAGAGCTCGGTGTTGGTTGGAAATGGGTGAAAGCATCTGTACAAGGGGAGGAGAGAGGGGAGTGGGGGCATCCACACAACCCAAAGTGCTGCTGAGAGCTGCAGCAGTGCTCACCCTGCCACAGGCTTCCCACAGGAGCAGCTTTGGGGATCACTCTGTCCCCCACGGCACTGACTGTCCTGTAACCCAGAGGAGGGGTACAGTGTGGGGGTTTAGAGGGGCTCACCCTCTCTGCTTGTGCTTCTTCCTGGGAGGACAGCTCTGACCTCTTTTCCATGCACAGTGGATGCCAGAGGGAGTGAGTCTGGGGGAGCTGGTCACCACCCCACTGCTGCCAGTGGTGCCCATGAACGGTGGGAGCTGCTGCCTCGAGCTCGAGAAGCAGCTGAAAGCCTCAGGGATGGAGATGAGCAGAAGCAGGATGGGGTGTCTGAGGAGCTGCTGAAAGGTGTTGGAGGTGTTTAAGATGAGGCAGTCCTGCTGTGGGGTAAGACACGTGTGTCTGATCTATTTGTCTTTCAGCCTGGGTCTGCAGCCCCAAGCTGTGCCCAGGGGAAGGAGAGGAGGTTGCTGAGATGTTGTGGACTCTTCCTCTTTCAGAGGTGGTCTCTCAGTGTCTCTGTGGGACCTGCCAGCACACAGTAGAGATAGAAAGACTTGGTGTGTCAGCCCAAGCAGCATGCTGGCTCCTGCAGAGAGGTGGGCTTTGCCCTTTCCCTGTGTGGCCACTGACTGCCCCGATGCCCTGCTGGCACATCTCTTCTCTACCTGCTGTTGGTTTGCTTTGGCTTTTGATTTCCTGAGGTTTTGGGGACCTTTGGCTTTCCTTGGCATACCTGCAGTGCTGACTGTCCCTCAAGGAACAGAGCAGAGGTTTGTTCTCTTATGTTGTTTCTGGTTTGTTTTAAGAGCTAAAAGATGTTGCTGGAGGCTTGGCCATGGGCTGTGACCTTGTGAGTCCTGCTGAGAGAAGGAGACTCATCCTACCTGGAAAGAGTGTCAGCAGAGGCTCAGGGCAGTGAGTGTGCAGGAACCTGAACTGACAGCTTGTTAGCTGAGGTTTGGGTCAGTCCAGCCCTGGTATTCCCCACACAGCTAGAAAGCCTGGCTTCCAAGTTGAAAGTAAAGATCCTGCCAACCTGGGGAAGTTAATTCCAAGAACAGGTAGCTAGTGCCAAGCTGCATGGCCTCCCAAGCTTTGCTCATTGCTTTCCCTCTCCGTGCTGGAGGCATTGCAGTTTCCCTGTGGGCTGGTGGTGTGCCCTGGCTGGAGGAGGCACTGGTGCCAGGTGAGAGCTGCTCTCCCCTTGCACAGCAGAGCATTTACAGCAGAGGAGACAATTTGCCTTCTCTGCAGTGGCTCATCTGGGACCTTTTAGGAAAGTCCATATTTAAAGGTTGATTACATTTTTCCAGGCTGCTGCACTTACCCATTAGATTTCTGGCTTTGCTCTTTCCATGCTGACAGCCTGAGCTGCCTTTGCCTTGTGATGCAGCTGCTTCAGAATGACTCTGGGAAATGCTGAGTGAGGGGAGAGGCTTCTGATGCAGGGCTTTTGGGGGGGGATGCAGTTGGGACCCTAACCTGGGTAGGTGGATGGAGATGGGGCAGAGCTATTGCCCACGTGCATCCTGTGCTGTGCAGCTGTCTCACATCCCTTTGACTAAGCTCTCTGCCTAACAAAGCCTTTGTGATGGTCATGGGCATCTAAGCTTCTCTGAGGGAGGATTTATTATAGCTTGTGTGAAAACATTGGAGGCTTGCCTTGCTGCAGCCCTGGGGGCTGACAGTGCTGGAGTGCTGCTGCTGTTGCCGAGGCATCTTTCTGCTTCTCTGATGCTTTCCCTGTTCCTGGTCAGAGGGAGCACCTGCAGATCCTGTCCCCTGCCTGCTCCCAGATCCTGCTCCCTCTGCCTGCTCCCAGATCCTGCCCCCTCTGCCGTCTCCCAGATCCTGCTCCCTCTGCCTGCTCCCAGATCCTGTCCCCTGCCTGCTCCCAGATCCTGCTCCCTCTGCCTGCTCCCAGATCCTGCCCCCTCTGCCTGCTCCCAGATCCTGCTCCCTCTGCCTGCTCCCAGATCCTGCCCCCTCTGCCTTCTCCCAGATCCTGCTCCCTCTGCCTGCTCTCAGATCCTGCCCCCTCTGCCTTCTCCCAGATCCTGCTCCCTCTGCCTTCTCCCAGATCCTGCTCCCTCTGCCTTCTCCCAGATCCTGCTCCCTCTGCCTGCTCCCAGATCCTGCTCCCTCTGCCTGCTCCCAGATCCTGCCCCCTCTGCCTTCTCCCAGATCCTGCTCCCTCTGCCTGCTCCCAGATCCTGCCCCCTCTGCCTTTTCCCAGATCCTGCTCCCAGATCCTGCCCCCTCTGCCTTCTCCCAGATCCTGCTCCCTCTGCCTGCTCCCAGATCCTGCCCCCTCTGCCTTCTCCCAGATCCTACTCCCTCTGCCTGCTCTCAGATCCTGTCCCCTGCCTGCTCTCAGATCCTGCTCCTTGCCTTCTCCAGATCCTCCTCCCTCTACCTGCTTGCAGATCCTGCTTGCTCTACCTGCTCCCAGATCTTGCTCCCTCTGCTTACTCCCAGATCTTGCTCCCAGATCCTGCTCCTTGCCTTCTCAGATCCTGCTCCCTTTGCTTGCTCCCAGATCCTGTCCTCCTGCCTTCTCCCAGATCCTACCCCCTCTGCCTTCTGCTGGAGGACAGGTTTCGTGCAGCTGCCTGGCTGGTGGCATGTCTGCAGCCCACTGCTGGCATGGGATGGATCTGGGATGGATCTGCACTTACAGATTACTTGCATTTGCATAATTTGAATTTTAAATGAATTCCAACTCTTGTGATTGTCAGAACCAGTTTCCTTTCTCATAAGCCTTTCCTTTTAACTCTTCTAAGGCTCGTAATGTTGGCAGCATTTCCAGCCTTGAGGAAGAGGAGCAGTTGATTGCTTTTGACATCTGTGTCTCAGATCCCTGCCTTGCCCCAGTGAGTCTGATGTGTCTGTGCTGTGATGAGGGCTGTGGCTGGGGCTATGCTCTGAGACCTTGCCTGTGTTGTTTTGGGTCACTCAGTGATGGACAAAAGGACTGGGGTGTGTTTCATGCCCAACTGGCTCTGTGCTGCCTCTGAAATGGGCACCAAGGAGCAGAGTGAGACCTTCTGCAGTGCCCTTTGCCTGGGAGGGGATAAAGCAACGATGGGTGTGTTACAGGCTGTGGTGAAACTTCTTGCTTCCACAGGAGACCTGATCATTAAAGGCAGAATTAACCCTACTAAACTCAGGGTTGGCCTTCTGAGCATGAAAGGAGGTCACCTAGGACTGAGTCACTGTCTGGTGGCTGCTGGGACAGTCAGTGCAGATTACAGCAGGGCTCTGAGGGGATTTTGAAGTACTCTGTATATAGGCCAGAACCTTTCTGGTGTTGCCCACTGTTATAAGCAAAACCTGTGAAGCTGATGGTACAGATGCTGCTGCTCTCTGAAGAGCTGGCAGTGCCCAGGATCCTGGCATGCTGGCTTGGAGGCTCATCAGCTTGATTTGCAGCAAGCCTCTCTCCTAATGAAATGCTGCTCTTGGTGCATGAGGGTAGAGTTAGCTGGTTGGGGCAGATGAGCTGGGGGAGAGCAGTGGCTGGCACTGCCCTGCTTGGTGCACAGACCCTCGTGCTGCCCCAGTGGGTCTGACACTGCTGCATGCTGGAGTTCAGGTGTGTTTCAAGCAGGTGAGGCTGGAGGTTGTGGTTTCTTGGCAGTCTTCTTGTGCACTGACTTATTTTCTTGTTTAATTGCTATTTGCTGTGTGGTGCTTTTTTTCCAGGCAGTCATTCTGTTAGGAAATGTCTGTGCCCCCCAGGAAAGCCTTAGAGCCTTGTTTGTCTGGGGAGCAATGCAGATGAGTTGAGCAGAGGTAATCCTTGTGTTACAGAACCCATAACAAAGGAGGGAAGGCTAACTGGAATGATTAGAGCCTGAAATAAGGAGGCACTGAGAAGACAGACTTACTTTAGGGCAGAAACTCCAAGTATGGAGCTCACTGAAGCTCCTGCTGGTGCCTGGGCTGTAGAAGGAGGCAGGCACTGGCTGACATGTACCCATCCAGGAATGACCAGCCCCAAACCCCGTCCTGTTCCTGGCTGTTCACCAGCTGTGGTGATGGTGGGGAGCTGGAGCACATGGGGCTGTCAAGAGGCTGCCTCACCTCAGAGCAGCACCATGTGGGATGGGAATATCCTGGAGCAGAAGGGCTTAGTGGGACCCATCCCTGCATTATCCCCAGGGTCTGGCTTTTCCTGAGTGTGCAGAGACTTTACAGAGCTTGGTGGGTGCAGTCTGTAGTCTTTGGTGTGATGCTTCTGCTGACAGCCAAGTCAGGCTCAGCCCTACTGTGATCTCACCAATGCCAGTGGACTCACATCCCTGGTAACACTCTCCTGCTTGCTTCATTTTATTTGGTGTCCTGACACTGCTACAAACCATAGTCTGTCGTGCCTGGCTTCAGGGAATGTCGGTATGGACTGGCTGGTTGCTTGTTTGTGCTCTGCAGCTCAGTGTGACAACAGAAAAAAGAGGAAAAGCCAGAAATTAGAGGCTGGAGCCATACAAGAGCCAGCTGAGGTGGGTTCCATGAAGAGGTGGAGTAAAGTGAGGAGAGTCATACTGGATCTAGGCATGTGCTGCCCTCAGTTTGCAGTGGCTGTCAGAAAGAGGTGATGGCAGGAGGTGATGGCAGGAGGCACTGTGGATCATCTACCTGTGCCCAGGCAATTGCTCACTTGCTGGCTCTTGCTCATTGATGAAGGAGCTGATGAATAACGTGACACTTGAGCCACACAGCAGCTTCTTCAGTGGGGAGAGAGCTGCCCCTGGGAGCAGGCACCGAGGGGGAGAGGCTGCCTCTGAATCACTCCACTTTGCAAATGGGTGCAGGAGGGAAGTGCCACAGAAATGCTCCAGCCTGAAATGTACCGTCTCCTTTCTCTGCTGAGCCTGGTTTTATTTGCAGCAGCAGCCTGTAGCAGCCCAGCAAAGGCTTTGTGGTGTCTATAGTAACAGTAGTGATGGTTTAGGAAGGGGAGAGCGTGCTGCAGGTCTGCTCTGGGCATCCCCAGGCACAGGGAAGGGTCTGTCAGTGGGAGGAATTAGAGGGAATGTTTGTGGGGACTATTCACAGCTGAGCTGGGGGAGAGGGGGTTTCTGCTGGTGTATGTGGACAGTGACATCCCACATTTCCAAAGCCAAACTGGGCATGGGTATCTGTAAGAAGCAGCTGGGACAGATGTGCCCTTGGCTGCTCTTTGGGATCAAGTGAATGCTTCACTTATAGAATCATGTGGGTTGGCAAAGCCCCTGGAGCTGCTGCAGTGCCAGCCCTGCCCTCCCCCTGCCCAGCCCAGCACTGACCCACAGCCCTCAGCACCTCAGCCCCACGCCTTTGGGATCCCTCCAGGGCTGGGCACTCCCCCAGCTCCCTGGGCAGCCTGGGAGATGGGCTGTAGGAAGCCTGTCCTGCTTGCTGTCAGCAAGGAGAGAGCTGCTGATGGGCAGCCTTCCAGGGGTTTGAGAGTACAGGGCTTGGAAGGAAAGAGACAGTGGCTGTGGTCCCCTGTGCTTGAGTCTGGAAGGTGTTTATTGCTGAGAGACAGACTTTGGTTTTGATTTGCATGCTGACAGTTTGCAGGCTGGATGCTAGTGCCAAGCCTGGATAATTTTCCAGGGCTTGTGTAAGAGCAGCTGCAGGCTGGCTCTGCTCCTCACCTGAGCCCTGCTCACTCCTTCATGCAAACTACTAGGAAATAACTTGTGCATTCAGATGGTAACAACCACAGGTTAAAACATACCCGGGTTCTGCTGCATTTGCTCCCTCTGCTGGGTTGGTCTTGGGAAGGAGCAGCCAGGGCTGGCCCTGTGCTGGGGAGGAGGAGGCAGAGGGAGCATCCCAGGAGCTGTGACTTTCCAGCCTCCAGTGCATTAGCATTTTACTTCTGGGCAAGGAGCATCAAAAGCACGGGAAGCAATGGGACTGAGGAGGAGGAAAGCAGAGTCCTTTGCCAGCTTCCAATTTTACTCTGCTTCTCCAAGCCAGACTTGCTAAAAATGTGCTCTGTGTCCTTTGGTATTTGGAGTTTGTGTGAAGGGAGAAAACAACTACGGTGCTTTAAAATAGGCGAGACGTTACTGGGAGAGCTGGAGTGTTCCTCCTCTGCCTCCCAGTGTGGAACTGGAGTGTTCTGGTTGGTGCTGCAGCCTGGGCTGGGGTCTCAGCAGCACGAGGTGCACTGAGGTCCAACTGTGTGGAAAAGCAAACGCTTCTGGATGACTCCATTTCACTCAGCAGGACCCAGAGCGGTTGCTGATGCCTCTCCCCAGCACAGCTGCTCTGCTTTCCTTCAGCTGCTTGTTCCCTCCCAACAGCTGGCTGTGATGGGGACAGTGACCACACATCTGCTACCCAGGTCCTTCCCTGGCCTCTGTATCCAGCCAGAAAGGTCTCAGCTGCTGGGGTTGTTCCTGTTAATCCCAGAGCACACAGTCTGGTGGGTTTTGTCGTCCCGATTTGTTTCTCTTCTCACTTTGGGGCTGTGTAGTTTGCCAGCAGGAATGGCTTTGTGACTGTGGCTCCCTGCATCCCAGCCTGGTTGCTGCTCTGACCAGCTGTACTAAATCACATCCTCTGCTGACTGCAGGACCTCTTGGTCCACCTACAGACCTTTTCTGTGTTTCCCTTGGTAGCTCTGCTCCTCCTCTCCAGCCCTCTTGCAGTTGCTTTCCCAGCTATCAGACAGCAAACCTTGTTGCTGTAGTCTGCCCTCTCACAACTCACAGTCTGCAAGTCTTTGGGTCTCCTCAGGCAGAGGAAGGCAGGTGCCCCAGGTTCATGAGCAGATGGTGCAGCTCTTTTCAAATGCAGCCCCCAAAATGCCTTTCATTAGCTATTGGAGGCTGCCAGCAAAGAAAGTGCTTTGGCAGCCTGACATTATAACTCTTCAAAATACTTTCTCTCCAAGCAGATTCAGGCAGGGAGGTGCTTGTGTCTGAATAAGCCCTTTTGGACATCCTCATGGCTTAATATAAACTCAAGGATCTGGCAAAGTGGATTCAGCTGCAGAACCAGGAGCAATTTAGTGCTGTGGCTGTCTGTAGGTGGCACTTTGCTTGTGCTGGATGCCATCGACTGCCTGCAGCGAAGCCTCACCAGCTGCAGCCTGCCCAGGGATGCTCAGGATAACTCACCAGTGTGCTGGAAAACCCTGCAGCTCCAAGGGATGCTCCGTGGTGCCTGGCTGTGGGTGCAGTAGCAGTTGTGTGCTGCAAGAGGTCTCTGCAGCACCGTGCTTCAGGGCTCTGGTACCCACCGCACAGCAGCAGCAGCAGCTCGGGCTGCTCTGGCTTTTTGATGGATGAAGGCTTTAGTTTTACCCATCCCTGCCCTCATGTGAGAGGTCTGAGTTCTCCTCAGCCTCCATGGTGTCCTCACTCCTCTTTGGGAGCCTGGAGAAAACCAGCAGACCTTCCCAAGGCACTGGAGAGTCACTGGCTGTGACAGTGGGCAGGGAGCTGGGATGTGACCCTGGTGCCACCCAGCATGTGCCCATTCTGCTGCAGCCACTCAGTGTCCCAGAACCTAATGTAAGGGTTGCTGCCAGCTTGGCTTTGCTGGACCTCAACTAAGGAAGAAGTGACTTTGGGGGATATTGTTACAGCCCAGGAGCTCTGCCTGAACAGGGCTTTTGCTCACACGGTGCCTGCCCCAGCTGCCCCTCCTGCATCTGTGGCTTCCACGGGAGCTCAGCAGTGGCACAGCTGATCTTCAGCCCTAGCCTTTCCCTGCATGAGCAGCTGCCCTGGCAGTGCTGGCTGTCACCCTGCTCCACAGGACACCTATGGAGGAGAGGTGATGTGTCTAACTTGGCTTGTCACCTGCCTCCTTTCTTCCTCTGTGCACGTGCATCGGCGCCTGCTGCAGCACACGGGAACACGCTGGGCACCCTGAGGCTTCTCTGGGCACAGCCTGGACCTGATTCACCCTGGGTAAGGGTGACAGTGGAAAGCAGAAGCTCTGGTGGGCACATGTTTCCAGCCTTCTGCAGAAGGACTGGGGATGAGGAAAGGTCTGGGCCATCACCAGAGCCCTTGGCAGGCTCTCGTGGGGGCTCACTTGCTTGCCCCAGAGGTGATGTCTGAAACCTCCCAGGAAGCAGAGGTTCAGAGCAGGAGCTGGGGGTGACCTCAGAGTAGCAGGAGCTGGGAGTGATCTCCAGGAGCAGGAGCTGGGAGTGACCTCAAAGGCTGAAGATTAAGCAGAGCCTTTCCGGTGGCAAGAGGAGGACGGTGCCTGGGGTCGGGTGTCACCTCACTCTGAGAGCAGCCACAGCCTCACTGCTGTTGGGAAGGATGGAAAAAGAAAGGATCCTGAAACCTAAGAGGCTGTTTTGCTATTTACTTTGGTTCTGTTTTTACTCCAGGAATAGAAACAAAGGCGATGGATTTGCATCACCAGAGCAACTTGAGGAGGGAAGAGGAAGCGGTGTGGCCTCATTAGTGGCAGGAATGTGCTGGCAAGAGGAGCTGGTGACAGGGGAGGTGGTTTGACCTGGAGGTTCCTATTAGCATTTTGCTCATCTCACTTCTCCCCCTTTGTGTTTTGGGTTTGTTTTTTAATGACTAGTTTGCAAGCTTCAGAAAGTGGAGCCTTATCTCTACAAGGGAGTGTTTGCAGAGGCAGAAATAGCCCAGGCTTCAGTGGAGAATTAAATGCCTTTGGAAGCTGCCCCACTTGTGTAGTTGGGTCTTGATCTCCTGGAAAGAGAAGGTTTATCTCTTTCTGCACTGACTGTTTACAGGTCTTTGCCTGTCACATGTAGGAGGCTGGTTTTCCCCCCTCCTGCTGCTGCAGTGGCATCTCCAGCCTGAACCTGCTCACACCAGAGGACTAAAAATAGCTGCAGAGGAGTGGGGATGAGGTGGCTGCATGGCCCATAGCTGTGAGACCTTCAGCCTTGCTGGAGGAGGAGGGCAAAGGAAGAGAGGCTGAAGAGAGGTGGGATGGATGCATTGGCTGTGAACCTCTTGAGGCTTCATTCCATGGCAAGGGCTGTACTTAGTGTCAACCTGCTCAATCACTCCATGCCAAAGCTTCCCAGCAGCCCAGGGGAAGGTGAACTGCCACTCAGGACCAACTGGCAGCAGAGCAGAAAGGCCAGAATGACTCTTTTGAGAGGATGAGAGCTTCCTATTGGTGTCTTGGCATTGCAAGGTAGAGACAATAGTTGTTCTGAGGTGCCCAGCAGAAATGTCCTGCCTTGTGAAAGGTTTCAGTGCTTCTGGATGCTTTGAGGAAAGCAGAATGAAAGCTGCTGTCCTGGCAAGACCCTGTGTGCACCCCATTTCCCTGTGGAGTGCTGGGCTCTTGATTCTTTTCTCTAGGCCTTTATTATCTCCTGGGCAGGAGAGGGAGGAAAGTGATGGCTGGAAGAGACCAGGTGTGGAGCTTCATGTAGGGAAGCTCCTGGGGTCATTGATTGGGCCATGCTGGAGATCTGGGTCCTTGTTCAAGTCCTGCATTCAACTGTGGCAATCAGTGCATTGCGTGGTGAGGAGGAGACATGTGTGGTCTGTGGTGCACCAGGGCTGGAGGGGAGCACATGCTGAGTTGGCTTTTGGTTCATGCAGCTTCCCCTCTGGTGGGGTTCTCTCCCTTTGAATAGCTGGCCTCTGAGGTTTTAGGGGTGGGTGCCTCTTTCAGACTTGAAAGGCAACAGCCAATCCAGCCCATGCCTCAGGTGTTCCATCCAAGGTTTTGTTCAGGTTGACTGTTTAAGGTACCTCAGCACCTCAGCCCCACGCCTTTGGGGTCCCTCCAGGGCTGGGCACTCCCCCAGCTCCCTGGGCAGCCTGGCACAGGGGCTCACACCCCTCTCAGGGACACAGTTGTGCCTCAGCTCCAGCCTCAGCCTCCCCTGGGGCAGCTGCAGCCCATTGCCTCTTGTCCTGTCATTGCTGCCTGGGGAGCAGAGCCCGACCCCCAGCTCCCTGCAGCCTCCTGGCAGGGAGTGTCAGAGAGTGCTGCTGGCTGCCCTCAGCCTCCTCTCCTCCACTCCCCAGGAGGAATATACAAACCCCACAGCTTCCCAGGGAGACTTTCTCTTGCTGACTTTGCTTTTCCCTATGGGGAGGATTTGGGGCAGGAAGCAGGAGACACACCAGAGGCTTCTAGTGGGGCTTCAGGTGAATCCAGCCTTTCCCTCAGACCTTTGGCTGGCTGGAAGGACTGTTTGGTGCTGCTGTGCCATTGCCAAGTGCCTCAGGGTCACAATGCTGGTTGATTGATACAGCTGTCCCAACATTTCTGTGAGGAGGCACCTTCTCAGGTTGGTGCAGGCTTTTCCACCATCCTTCCATCTTCTTTTACCTGAAGGATGGGTGGCAGCAGCATGGGGGGACACTTTGTTCTGTGGTGCCCAGGGCCAGGACAAGGGGTGATGGACATCAGCTGGGACACAAGAAGTTTCACTTGAACATGAGGAGAAGCTCCTTTGGTGCTGAGGTGAGGGAGCCCTGGCCCAGGCTGCCCAGGGAGGGTGTGGAGGCTCCTTCTCAGGAGGTTTCCAACCCCAGCTGGACACGTTCCTGTGCCCCTGAGCCAGGGGAAGCTGCTGGAGCAGGGGCTGGGGCTGCAGCAGCTCTGCAGGGCCCTTCCCACCCCCATTTACCATGCTGGGATTGTGTGATTCTTCCTGAGAGATAGCCTTGACACCAAAGAGCCTTTTGACCTGGTGATGCATTGTCTGGCAGATCAACAAGCTGCTTTGTCATCTGAGGAGCCAAGTGGGGAAACTGCAAATCTCCAACTTGCAAATGGCCAAGGAGTGAACTCGGTAACTGGGGCACCTTTGGATGTCTGATGTAACACTTATAGGGTAAAAGGAACTGATTTTGCCTCCTAAGGCTTGTTTTGTGTGTGTGCACCATCACTGGGCTGGTGTGCCTGAGGAGGGTTAGAGCACAGCAGCCTCCCCTGTAGGAGCACTGGAGGAGCTCTGAGAGTGCTGCAAATGCTTTGGTGGAGAAGTTAATGACTGTGCTAAGGAAAGGCAGGTTTTTCATCCTGGGAAGGAAATAAATGAGTAAGGTACTGTCACAGAGTGGTTGGCAGACCTCAGGAAAGGGACCCAGGAGTCTCCTGGGGCAGAGGGAAACCTGAGGGAGAGCAGAGAGGGTGGGATCCAGCCCCGTTCATCCCCCAGGAGATGTGACCTGTGGAGACATAAGCTAGGAAGTGGCTCCTTGTCCCCAGCTGGTGCAGGGATGAAGTAACCCATCCTCCCAGCTACCCCACCTGTAAGCCCAGCCTGCTGTGGTGATGGGGAGCCATGGGTTGGGTTTGTTTTCAGGCAGGGGCAGTGGAGGTGCTTATCCCCACGAGCTGGCGTGGGGCTGTGGGCACGGCTCAAAGCCACAGCTAAAGAGTCTTAATTACCCTGCATTTGGAGACCTTTTCTACACAAGGCAGTGACCAGCCACCACTGCTGCTGTTGCCAAGGTCTGTGCAGAAAACATTGAGATCAGCAGCAAAGGCAGATAATCTTGGTCCAGCCACGGGAGGGGGTTTGTTTTGCAGGTTCTTTTGGTGTCTGCTGGCTCTTGATCCATTCTGGGGTTTGTGTAGCAGTTCCCATCATCCAGAGGGTCAGGCTCTGTCTCCTTTCTCCAGGACCATCACACCCCCCCATAAGCATCACTTGCATTGTTCCTAGAAAGCAGAGCAGTGCCACTGGAATGTTAATTGGGGGAAGTGAATAAGCACTGCTCCCCTCAGCCTAACCTCCCCCAGCCCCCTCTTAATGAGCAAATTGAATTTATTTAGGCATTGAAGGTCCTGTCTCTCCCTCCCCTGGGCAGACTGAAGTGTCCATTGTGCAGCTCCACATTGGGATTTGCTGCCATTTGTTCAAGGAATGTTTTTTTTCTTTTCAAAGGAAGGCAGTTTGGAGGGGTGGGAGGGATGGATACCCTTTCTGTCTTGCTGTGGGGAGAGGAGATGAGTTGTGGTGCACAGGGGAGGGCAGGGGAGTGGCTTTGTCACCGTTGCCCTCCCTGGGCAGCCTGGACCAGGAGCTGAGAAGAGAAGCCTGAGCTCAGGGGCACCTCAGCAGCACTCACAAGTGCCTAAAGGCTGTGTGTCAGCAGGATGGGGGACACTTTGTTCTGTGGTGCCCAGGGCCAGGACAAGGGGTGATGGACATCAGCTGGGACACAAACAGTTCCCCTGAAACACAAGGAGAAACTGGTTTGGTGCTGAGATGAGGGAGCCCTGTCCCAGGCTGCCCAGGGAGGGTGTGGAGGCTCCTGCTCAGGAGGTTTCCAACCCCAGCTGGACACGTTCCTGTGCCCCTGAGCCAGGGGAAGCTGCTGGAGCAGGGGCTGGGGCTGCAGCAGCTCTGCAGGACCGTTCCAACCCCCACCATGCTGGGACTGTGTGTCGTTCTGTGTTGATTGCTGCTTGTCCCATGTTCAGTTGCACACACCAGCCTTGCAGCAGCTTGATGTGCAGAAAACATGCAAAGCATGGCAGGAGCCAGGGGGAGGCTGCTTGGGAAGGGATCCTAAAGCCTCCTCAGCAGCAGCAGCCTCTGCAGGACCCGCCTTTAGTAGGTTTGGTGTTTGATGTTAAGTGTCACAGAGTGAAATGCCTTCAGTCTGATGTGCATCCCTCTCTATGAGCCTCTGCTGCCTGTGCTCTGCCATGGCCAAGGCTCAAACAGTAGGGAGAGATTTCCCATTGCTTGGGGCATGTTTGCAGAGATTAAACCCCGTGGTTTTGCTTCCTGGCTACTACTTGAATTGTCTGTGCTGTTCCAGCTGAGCTGCTCTCAGTCTCTCAGCCTCTCGTTTCCATGGGCTCTTGCCTCTGCCCACCCTCCCTCAGTTCTTCCTCTCCTCTCCTCTCCTCTCCTCTCCTCTCCTCTCCTCTCCTCTCCTCTCCTCTCCTCTCCTCTCCTCTCCTCTCCTCTCCTCTCCTCTCCTCTCCTCTCCTCTCCTCTCCTCTCCTCTCCTCTCCTCTCCTCTCCTCTCCTCTCCTCTCCTCTCCTCTCCTCTCCTCTCCTCTCCTCTCCTCCATGCAGCTGCTGCTTCCCACTCAGCTTTGCTGGGGGAAGGAGAGGCACAGGCTGATGTTCCCATCTCTGGGATTAAATGGGAGAGGCAGTGCTGATCTACTTGGACTTGTGGTAGCAGGAGGAGGTGGCAAATCCTGCCTTTACCTATCCCTTCCTCCCTTTCAGTACCAAGTGGCAGCTAAACCAGCCCAACTTCTGTGTCTCCCCACGTTGCATTTGGAGACTCTCTTTGTTGTTCATTTGTTGCTCATTTGTATATTCATGATGGAACCTGCAGCTGTCCAGGGCCTGGAGGATTTGCAATGAATTAGAATGACAAGAGACATGGTCTTTACAAATAAAGTAATCATTTCCCCCTGCACTTAGCATTCACCCTCTTTCAAAGGCTCTCTGTGTGACACACATTTGCTGCACTTTCATGCCAGGACTTTGGGGAGGTGTCTGGATCTTGCAGTCCTCTTTATGTCTGTGCAGACGTGGCTGTGATGACGTGGGAGGAAGGGGCAGCGTGTTCAATGCTCTGATAGTTTGTAACGGTCTCAAAGTCTGCTGTTTAAATTGGGGCTTTTCATGCTGGAGAAGAATTGAAAGGGGAAGATGGGCGTGCAAATCCATGCCATGGGCCTCTGTCCCTCTGCAGCATCCCTGGTGCAGTGCTCCTTGATCACCAGCCCTCCCCCTGGTCCTGCTTCCCCTCCTGGTCCTGCTTCCCCTCCTGGTCCTGCTTCCCCTCCTGGTCCTGCTTCCCCTCCTGGTCCTGCTTCCCCTCCTGCTGGAGCTGAATCCTCTGCTGATGGCATCCCTGTGTTGCCATGGGAATTGCCATTGGATGCTTCACCTCTGCCTGGAGCTGGAGCTGGGCTGTGAGCCCGGCTGGGGATGGGGCACCCTTCCTGCTGGGTTGGTGGCTGGAGGTCAACATGTGCCCTTGCAGAGTAGGGTCTGGGCACAGGTGGCATCAGCAGTCTCCCTGTGTCATAGGATCATTTGGGTTGTTGAAGCCCTGGAAGCTGCTGCAGTCCCAGCCCTGCCCTCACCCTGCCCAGCCCAGCACTGACCCACAGCCCTCAGCACCTCAGCCCCACGCCTTTGGGGTCCCTCCAGGGCTGGGCACTCCCCCAGCTCCCTGGGCAGCCTGGCACAGGGGCTCACACCCCTCTCAGGGAAACAGTTGTGCCTCAGCTCCAAGCTGCAGCCCATTGCCTCTTGTCCTGTCATTGCTGCCTGGGGAGATGGTACAGTTGGGGCTTTGACAGCCAAAGTTTATCAGTGGTTGAGAAGTGGTGACCTGTGCTGCTGAAGGGAATGGGGCTGGTCAGTCACCAGAAGGTCTCTCTCTGGCTGCTGGGGCTTGGCTTCCACAACCAAGTGCTCCTGCCAGCTTGTATTCCTGGGAGCTGTACCCTACATCCACACTACCATTGCCTGAGTGTGAGAGCCTTTTGGTAAAGGATCCCTTAACTCATGATAAAGCTTCCAGAGGTGACTGCAGCTTTGCTCCTCACCCTCTTTGGGTCTGAGAGACCAGTGTGAGGTGTTTGCACATCAAACTCCCCAGAGATGCCTGGGACCTCTCCCTTGGGTGCTGTACTGGCCCTAGGTCCCTTTCTGAGGATGGTGATGGGCATGGCTGCTTGGCTCTCTCCTGGCACAGTGTGAAGGGCATCAGAGGGAGTAGGGACAGAGAATTGTGTGGGAACCTTAGCACCAAGGCTGTGTGGCCTGCCTGGCTAAAGAGGGAGGAGGACAGCCTTGGGAAGCACAGGAATGGGACAGAGGCATAAAAGAGGCAATCTGCAGAGCCATAAGTATTTAAACAAGGCATTTCCTTGAGCTGAGGCTTTTTCAGGAGTGCTGGCTGTCCTCTGGTCCAGAACACAGGCATGGTGTGATTGATCAGGCTGTGAGGAGGACTGTGGTGAGCAGCAGCTGTGTGCCCTCAGGGAGGATGGAGGGTTGTCTCTGCAGAGGAGGAGGAGGAGAAGCTGACTTTGCCAGCTGCAGACATGAATCCTCATGATGCATGTAAGGGCAGCCAGGCTGCCAGCCTCAGGAGGTTGATTGGTTGCTGTGATCTTGCTGGATGTTTTCCATAAGCTCCACTAAGGAGCTTTGAACCTCTGTGGTGAGAGGAAGGCTCAGTGGGTGCTGGGGGGATTTCTGTGGCTGCTGCTCTTTAGGGTGTCCTGGGAGTGTTGCAGGATGATGTGGCACCTTCCTGGGCTGCATGGTGGTGGCAGGAGGCTCTGGGACACATCTTGCAGGAGGTTGGTGGTCAAGCCCTGAGGCCAGGTCTCTAAATGACACTTAAGGAACACTGTTGTGGCACTGGCAGGGGACAGATGCGTGGTGCAGCCACGTCCTTGGGCACCAGGGCTGGCTGGAAAGGAGACATGGTGGCTGAAAATGGCTTTATTTCTGTGTCTTGCAATTGAAAAGCCAAATAGATGATGGTTTTGCATTCACCCACCTGATCTAAATGGAGCCATAAAACATCACCATTTCCCAATAAAAAGCTGTTGACAAAGTAGCTGCTGAGCTCCTGCTCAGCTCCCAGGAGCACAAACACTCTCTGAATTAAATGCAGAGCATGCATTGTGTCAAAAGCAGCCTCCAAGCTAGTTCCTTTTCTTTCCCCCTTTAAAGAAGACATTTGGAAGGAGAGGAAGAGCCACTGTTTGATAGCAGCTCTGCTTCTGCTGGGGGAAGCACACAGAGGCTGTGTGGCTGGTTGCTGTGCCTGGGATGCTGTGTACACAGTGGTTGGGAGGGCTGAGGCCTCAGGGCTGCCCACTGCTCAGTCTCTTTGTTCTCTTTTCTTTAAGCAGCATGTTTGTTGTCATTAGAGGCTGGCTCAGTAAGCCATAAATGAAGGGAAGGTTGTTTGCTTGCCAATCTAGACGAGATAAAATAGCTTTATGGAGATTTATGGGGCTAATAAACTATTTGGGGGAGCTTTATGACAGATCTGGCTGTGAGCAGTGAACCTTTAAAGGAGGGTTTATTGGGCAAGGATGTTGTCTGCCATGGACAGGTCCTGGGTGGTGTTGGAACAGTTGCACTTGTGCTGTTGGCTTACAGTATTTCAATTGAATCCATCTCTTTGCCAGCTGATGCCTCCTCCCAGAAGTTTTCCATAAAGCACCTGGCAGAAGCAGCAGCCTCTTCAGTTTTAGCCAAATAAGAGAGAGGCAGCTGAGGAAGAAGCAGCTGTGGACCTGTTGGAGCAGGTCCAGGGGAGAGCCACAAAAATGATCAGGTGGATGGTACAGCCCTTGTGTGATGAAAGACTGAGAGAGCTGGGGTTGTACAGCCTGGAGAAAGCTCTGGGGAGACCTTATGGTGGCCTTTCAAAAAAGGAGGCTTCAAAGACAGATGGTGACATGGTTTTTTAATAGGGGCTGTAGCAATAGGACAATGGGTAAAGGTTTTAAACTACAAGAGGGTAGATTCAGAATGGAGGTAAGGAGGAAACTTCATGAGGCTGGTGAAGCACTGGAACAGGTTGTAGATGCTCCATCCCTGGAAACTGAAACCAGGTCAGGTTGGACAGGGCTCTGAGCAACCTCATGTAGTTGAAGATGTCTCTGTGCATTGGAGGGGGTTGGACTAGATGAACTTTAAAGGTCCCTTCCAACCCAAAGCAAATCCTCCTGCAGAAGCAGTTCAAGACTGGGGCATCTCATGCAGCACAAGACTGGGGCATCTCATGCAGCACAAGACTGGGGCATCTCATGCAGCACAAGACTGGGGCATCTCAGGCAGCACAAGACTGGGGCATCTCATGCAGCACAAGACTGGGGCATCTCAGGCAGCACAAGACTGGGGCATCTCAGGCAGCACAAGACTGGGGCATCTCATGCAGCACAAGACTGGGGCATCTCATGCAGCACAAGACTGGGGCATCTCATGCAGCACAAGACTGGGGCATCTCAGGCAGCACAAGACTGGGGCATCTCAGGCAGCACAAGACTGGGGCATCTCAGGCAGCACAAGACTGGGGCATCTCATGCAGCACAAGACTTGGGCATCTCATGCAGCACAAGACTGGGGCATCTTCTGGTGTTGCTGAGCTTAAAATTGGGATGAACTGAATGTATATGGCCAAGCCACTGACTCCAGGATTTCTGGTTGTCCAGGTGAGCTCGTGTCCTCCTGCCAGCAACTGAGCAAGTGCAATCCTGCCCTCCCTGGGAAAAGGGTAAAAGGAAAGGGGTACAAAATGTGGAGGTTGTCAGTGAGAAGGTGAGCACCCTGAGGTGAGCATCTCTGTGCCCAGGGAGCACAGATGTCACCAACAAGCTTGAGTTCTCCATTGAGTTCTGGACCCGTGTAGCACAATCTCTAGGAGACCTGAGAGGGAAGGACAGAAAATCACTGGCCTTACCAAATCTGAGGTGACTGATGTGAATGGCTGTGGGAAAAATCCCAAGTCCCTTACTGCTGTTAGAAAAGTCCCACCTAGGCTTTCTATCCAGCCTTGATCTACTCAATGGGCTCAGAAACCTGGAGGTAAAAGCAGGTGGCTTTGGGCTTTTGGGCAGGTTGTGGGTAGAAGAAGCTGCTTTATGGTTCATTTAGGTGACCACATGTCATGTTCATAACCAGCATCTGTAGTTCCCCAAGTGGGTTTGTAGGCAGCCTCTTCCAAAGGCTTCAAGATGCAAGTTAATCCTGGTTTTGGTGCATAAAATCCATGTGATGTGTCCTGGTAGGACCAGAGAGCAGTGTTTGCTGTGCCTGGGTGGTACAGAGAGGTTGCTTTGGCATAGGGCTGTGCCCTGAGGTTGTCCCAGCTCCCTCCTTGCTACCTGCCAGGGCTGCAAAGTCCAGGTGGGACCTCTGGTCTCTGCAGCAGCCTGACCACTGCTCACCTTCCTCATCTGTGTTTCATACCCCAAGCAGCATTAAGCATGATGAACCCCATGGGTTCTTGCCTCACACCTGGAGAATGTTACAAGGCATTGTGTTCCTTTCCATCCCTTGCTGTCTGGCTGTGTGGAAGAGAGCTGAAGAGGCAGGAGGGCAGCATGGGAGCTGCTCCATTTCTCCAGGTGTTGGGCAAGCAGATGGACTTCATTTCCAGTGGTGTTCGCAGTCCTCCCAGGGAGGTGTTTGCTCTCCATGCCTCCACCCTTGCAGATAACTTTGCTTGGTGCCTCAGGAAACCTTTTTCTTTCTCTTGTGGACTTTTCAAGCAACCCAAAATAAGGGAAAAGTGGAGCTTCAGGCCCTGAAGTCCCCAAATTGGGTAATTTTACCCCACACTGTCCTTTCTGCAAGAAGGGACTTGCAGGGTTGGGTCTGTCCCTCTTGCACCCACTCCCTGCCCAGGGCACAGCTCTCTGCTGGGCAGCCACAGCCTTATGAATGTCCCCTTCCCTCTGGCTCTCACTTGAACTCTGCTCTGACACTGTGCTACTGTTTGCTTGCTGATCTGATTTAGATCAGTACCCACTCCAGGAGGGTTTTTTTGCTTTTCAGGGTGAATAAGTTATCACAGAATCACATCTTCACTTTTCTTCTTTACCAAGCAAGCACAAAATCAATTTACATGAGAAATTTCCCCCTGGGAGCCTGGTCTCCATCCATCAGTGGTCTGAAAACTGCCTGGACATGGAAGGTGGCACCTGTACAAAGCAGCTTTGGCAGTGCTGGGTGCTGTGCTGGAGCCACATCCCCCATGGCAGGCAGGGGCAGCTCAGGATGCTCTGCTCCAGGGCATGGCCAAGGGTGCAGGTCAGAGGCAGCAGCCAAGGGGGGCTTTTCCCCCTCCTTTTTAATGAACTTGGCCTGTATAGAGGATTTTCTCTCTGCAATAAACAAGACTTGTATGAAAGGCCCCATTTCTGGTGGTCTCTGCAGAGGGTTTGGTGTGTGCCTCAGAAGGAAACGTGGTGGTGGTTTGCTTTTCTCATGTTGTCAAGTCTTCCTTCAATTATGGGCTAAATATTAATACCAGAGCCACCCACTAACCAGGCACTGCCTGCCATGTCTTATCAGCCCAGCCCTGGGTGGTTTGGAACAACTTTACAACACCCTGAGGTTTAAAACAAACACAGGCAAAAACCAGTCCCTCTGGATGTGTTAGAGCTGACCAGCAAATCTGCACTTGATTACCTAAAGTATGCTGGTAGACCCAGAACAGTGAGGGAGCCAAAGGGAATTAGACCTGCAAAAGGCTTTGGTGCTGGGTAAAATGCAAGTGGGGTTTTTCTCCACCCCTCCCTTTTGTCTTTGTGCTTTCTCCTGCTATGAATTCCTGGTTGAAGACTTTGCATTTCTGAGGTAAACCATGGGCACCAAGCTTGGAGATGGGTTGCAAAGCCCAGGCACAGGAATAGCAGGGCAGGGGTGAACCTGCAGATGGTTAGAAGAACATTCTGTGGTTTGGTTTGGTTTCTTTTTTGTCTTAAAGGCTTTGCTGCTGTGATGTGAGTGTGTGAGTGAGAGCCTGGGGTAGGGAGCTGCTGGGATGTGAGAGCCTGAGGCAGGGAGCTGCTGGGATGTGAGTGTCTGAGGTAGGGAGCTGCTGGGATGTGAGTGTGTGTGTGAGAGCCTGGGGTAGGGAGCTGCTTGGATGTGAGTGAGTGAGAGCCTGGGGTAGGGAGCTGCTGGGATGTGAGTGAGTGAGAGCCTGGGGTAGGGAGCTGCTGGGATGTGAGTGTGTGAGAGCCTGGGGTAGGGAGCTGCTGGGATGTGAGTGTGTGAGTGAGAGCCTGGGGTAGGGAGCTGCTGGGATGTGAGTGTGTGAGTGAGAGCCTGGGGTAGGGAGCTGCTGGGATGTGAGTGTGTGAGTGAGAGCCTGGGGTAGGGAGCTGCTGGGATGTGAGTGTGTGTGTGAGTGAGAGCCTGAGGTAGGGAGCTGCTGGGATGTGAGTGTCTGAGGTAGGGAGCTGCTGGGATGTGAGTGTGTGTGTGAGAGCCTGGGGTAGGGAGCTGTTTGGATGTGAGTGAGTGAGAGCCTGGGGTAGGGAGCTGCTGGGATGTGAGTGAGTGAGAGCCTGGGGTAGGGAGCTGCTGGGATGTGAGTGTGTGAGAGCCTGGGGTAGGGAGCTGCTGGGATGTGAGTGTGTGAGTGAGAGCCTGGGGTAGGGAGCTGCTGGGATGTGAGTGTGTGAGTGAGAGCCTGGGGTAGGGAGCTGCTGGGATGTGAGTGTGTGAGTGAGAGCCTGGGGTAGGGAGCTGCTGGGATGTGAGTGTGTGTGTGAGTGAGAGCCTGAGGTAGGGAGCTGCTGGGATGTGAGTGTCTGAGGTAGGGAGCTGCTGGGATGTGAGTGTGTGAGTGAGAGCCTGGGGTAGGGAGCTGCTGGGATGTGAGTGTGTGTGTGAGAGCCTGGGTAGGGAGCTGCTGGAATGTGAGTGTGTGAGTGAGAGCCTGGGGTAGGGAGCTGCTGGGATGTGAGTGTGTGTGTGAGAGCCTGGGGTAGGGAGCTGCTGGGATGTGAGTGTGTGAGTGAGAGGCTGGGGTAGGGAGCTGCTGGGATGTGAGTGTGTGAGTGAGAGCCTGGGGTAGGGAGCTGCTGGGATGTGATTGTGGGTGTGTGAGTGAGAGCCTGAGGTAGGGAGCTGCTGGGATGTGAGTCTGTGAGTGCTTGGGGTAGAGTAGGGAGCTGCTGGGATGTGAGTGTGTGAGTGAGAGCCTGAGGTAGGGAGCTGCTGGGATGTGAGTCTGTGAGTGCTTGGGGTAGAGTAGGGAGCTGCTGGGATGTGAGTGTGTGAGTGAGAGCCTGGGTAGGGAGCTGCTGGGATGTGAGTGTGTGTGTGAGAGCCTGGGTAGGGAGCTGCTGGGATGTGAGTGAGAGCCTGGGGTAGGGAGCTGCTGGGATGTGTGTGAGTGAGAGCCTGGGGTAGGGACCTGCTGGGATGTGTGTGAGTGAGAGCCTGGGGTAGGGAGCTGCTGGGATGTGAGTGTGTGAGTGAGAGCCTGGGGTAGGGAGCTGCTGGGATGTGAGTGTGTGAGTGAGAGCTTGGGGTAGGGAGCTGCTGGGATGTGAGTGTGTGAGAGCCTGGGGTAGGGAGCTGCTGGGATGTGAGTGTGTGAGTGAGTGCCTGGGGTAGGGAGCTGCTGGGATTGAGAGCCTGGGGTAAGGAGCTGCTTGGTGTCATTCCCTCACATGGTTCAGAGCTCTATGTAGCTTTCCCTGGGTTGGCATCCTGGGGGATGTGGACAGGGTGTTTCTCCTCAGCTTGGCACACAAGGGCAGGGCCACTGGAGCTGTGTGGACCGTGTGTGGCTGTGGACCACAGAGCTTGGCACCGCTTGGGTCTGACTGCCACCAGCGGGACTGTGCCGTTGGCACCTCCTTACACGTGTGATCGGCAGCTTCAGCTTCAAGGTCAGCCCCAGCCATGCAGATGCATCTCAGATGAGGTCTGGTAACACCCAGCTCTCCATTTATATTGCTTGGTCCAAACTACAGACATCAGGGCTCCCTTTTCATCCCTTCTTGGTGGGCTTGGCAGCGAAAGCGCTCGCCTTTTCCAGTGGGATCCTGAAGGCGCCCGTTCCTTTGCAGTGTTGATGATATCTTCTGGTGCTTGGAAGGATTTTGTCATGTGAGGCCAAGCTGTGCACTACAAGGATTCTGTGTTGGCCCTGATGTGAAGGGGAGACTGAGGCAGAGCTGATTTCCACGGGCTTCAAAGAGCCACCCAGCAAAGACGTGTGCAAAGAGTTACCTTCTCATTTCTTTCCCCCCCCGAAGCATGTTTTGCTGTTGGATGACTGGCTCATTGTTCATGTGGAGCAATGATTTGTATTCAGCAATGTCCACATAGCCCACTACTTCCCCTCCAAGAAAAACAGGGTGAGCTGTCTCACCAGTTCCACCAGACTGGTCCCAGGGAGCAAAACCCGGTGCAGGGAGTGTTTTTGCATGCGAAAAGATGAGTCACGGTCGCTTGCTTGGTCAACAGGGACTGGGGGAGTTTTCTCCCTCTGTTTTTGGACTGTTTGAAAGGCATGCCAACTCTAACCCCCCCTTTCTACATGAAAAAAGAGGTGGGGAACAGAAAATTCCACTGTTGCAGGTAACACTGGAGCGTGGTGGTGACCACACGGCGAGCTCTAACGGCAGCGCTCCCTGAACCACTCACAGATGTCTCTGACTCCAGTGCTGTGGGCTCTCTGCCATCACTGCAGCATCCACACCTCACACAATCCCAGCGTGGTGAGGGCTGGAAGGGCCCTGCAGAGCTGCTCCAGCCCCAGCCCCTGCTCCAGCAGCTTCCCCTGGCTCAGGGGCACAGGAACGTGTCCAGCTGGGGTTGGAAACCTCCTGAGAAGGAGCCTCCACACCCTCCCTGGGCAGCCTGGGCCAGGGCTCCCTCCCCTCAGCACCAAAGGAGCTTCTCCTCCTGTGCCAGGGGAACTGTTTGTGTCCCAGCTGATGTCCATCACCCTTTGTCCTGTCCCTGGGCACCACAGAGCAAAGTGTCCCCCATCCTGCTGCCACCCAGCCTTTAGGTACTTGTGAGTGCTGCTGAGGTGCCCCTGAGCTCAGGCTTCTCTTCTCCAGGCTGAACAGCTGTGTCATTCTAAAGGTCTACTGCACATAATCTGAGATGGTCTTTAGTGGTCTCTGGCACGTTGTTTACAAGTGTTGCCCCCAAAAGGAGCCTGGCACAGGGGCTGACACCCCTCTCAGGGAAACAGTTGTGCCTCAGCTCCAGCCTCAGCCTCCCCTGGGGCAGCTGCAGCCCATTGCCTCTTGTCCTGTCATTGCTGCCTGGGGAGCAGAGCCCGACCCCCAGCTCCCTGCAGCCTCCTGGCAGGGAGTGTCAGAGTGCTGCTGGCTGCCCTCAGCCTCCTCTTCTCCAGCCTCAACACCCCCATTCCCTCAGCCCCTCCCCAGCCCCCTTATGCTCCAGCCCCTTCCCCAGCTGCAGCCCCTCAGTGTCCCTGTGGCAGTGAGTGAGGGGCCCAGCACTGACACAGCCCTGGAGCTGCAGCCTCCCCAGGGCCAAGGAGGAGGCAGAGGCTGTGCTGCCCAGACATTGTCATCTCATGCAGACACATGTACAAGGAAATCAGACTCAAAGTCTCCAGGTGCTCCAGGTCCAGGTTTGACTCACCACTCTGCTGCCTGGGGATAGTTCCCTCTCTCAATATATGGTGGCTTTAGTTCTCCTGTAGTCATCCTCCTGTAGGAGCTGTGCATGTAGCTGCTTGTGTTAGCAAGGTGAGTGTGTGAGGGG
The DNA here is from genome assembly GCF_028858725.1 of Colius striatus. NCBI lineage: Eukaryota > Metazoa > Chordata > Aves > Coliiformes > Coliidae > Colius > Colius striatus. The sequence continues at coordinate 1,996,874 of NC_084761.1, read as the reverse complement.
GGTAGCTGTGTCTCATGGGTGTCTTATCCTAGATAAATCTCTTTCTGTAAACAAATAAAGAGCTAAAGGGGATTGCTGCTTTGGGTTGTCCTTGCCAAGGAGCTCTCAGGATGCCTGCAAACCCTCTTGGGCAAATCACCTCATTCAGGGCTAAGTGTCCTGTCTGGGGATGGTGGAACAGGCCCATGGAGGGTTCATCACAGTGGCTTCAGGCTCCAGGGATGGCTCAGGCATCATGTGTGACAGTGTGGAGAAGGGACAAGGGACTTCTGGTGCTCTGCTTTTGCTAGATAAGGAGCTGTTTGTTGGGCTTGCTGCTCCTGCCCCCAGTGGCCTGGCTCTTAAGGGACTGTGGCTTGTGGCTCTGCACCCATCTGTGACCATGGCTGGTGGGTCAGGGAAGAGCCAGCTCGTAGTGCCCAAAGGGAAACCTGCTTTGGCTTGGAGAAGCAGAGCTGAACTTCCAGAGACAACAGTATGGTGTTGCTTCAGAAAGGTGAAATGAAGTTAGTTGCTTCTGGAGATGGCCAGAAATTGGAAGCAATGGCCTGAAGGCAGAGCCAGGGCACTGGTGCAAGGCAGCTGCCTCCCAGCCTGCAGAGCTGTGGTGTGCCAGTGGTTCCTCCTGAAAGGGCTGAAGATGGCTGAGAGGAAGCCAACCAGGCTGTTGGACAAAAAGAGAGGCTGCACAGGGCAGGACCTGCCATGGATGGCTCTTGGCTTTGCAGAGGAAAGCTGTAATGTGCTGGTGGAGTCAGAGAGGGGATGTGCATGAGGAAAGGTGGGAGAAGAGGGAAAGGGAAGAAGGGATGTGTGAGACCAAAGGCTTCAGGGCAGGTGGAGGATGGAAGCAGAGAGGGGCTGGGGGTGAGCAGGGGGAGCACCTGATGCCTGGGACCCCCTGGATGGGCTCCCATCACTCCTCTGGTGCCACTTGTCATTGTGTCTCTGATGTTGGGAGTTTGCAGCTCCAAATTGCCCCATTCCCTCCCAGCCTTCAGTCCTTGCTCAGCCAGAGGAGCTGCCACAGCAGCCTCACCCCTCTTGTGGGGTTTGCAGGGACACAGCTGGGACCTCTCACAACTTGAACCTCCTCTGTACAGAGCCATTTACACCCCATTAGCAACGTGTGTGTCTGTACACTGGGGAGCACTCTTGCCTCTCCGTGCACATCCCCTGGCAGATGCTCAGAGCCTGTGTCCTGCAGCAGCTCAGGGCTTCTGGGGAGACATTGCCAGCAGTGGTGCAGCTTTCCTCCTGCCATTCCCCAGTTCACTCACAAGCCATGTCATGGACAAGCTTTGGTTTCAGTCTGTAACTGTGATTTCTCAGAGGCTCTGGGCCACAGTTGCTCCATCAAATGCTTTTCCCTGGCTGAGTGGTTTTGTTTGAAGGCAGAGAAGGGCATTTGAAGATCTCTTACTCCCTGCTTTTTTGTAGGTGAAGCTTTCAGCAGCAAAAATGTGCCTGTTCTCTTTCTCCTTTCTCAGAGAGAGAAGAAGGAAGGAAGGTTGGGATGACTTAAGTGCTTGTGGAGCAAAAGCAGCTCTTTGGAAGTGCTCATGGACTCCTTGTCTTTGCTGGTGCTGCAGAGCTTCCCTGTGAGCCTGGCTACACCAGGGTGCCTGGACAGAGCAATGCTGTGGCTCTTCCCCCAGTGCCTGCCTTTCCCCAGTTGTCTCCCAGGGTCTCATTTCAGAAGTGGCAGACAGTCCTCACCCCACACTGAGTCTGGATATGAGGCAGGTTTTGCCTGGCACTGACCACCCCTGCCCTGGCTGCCAAAAGGCAGCTCCCAGTCAAGGAGGATGCTCAAGGTTTGTTTTTCTTCCCTGGGTGTACTTTTCTGCCTTAAAAGAAAGAGATGCAGTGAAGGCAGAAATGCTGAACTAAAAGTAGCCATGGTTTCTGGATAATTGCCTTGCTTAGGCTTGGCAGAGGAACTCCTCAAGCTGGGGACAGTGACCATGGGCACTGCCACCTCTGCTGTGCCTGAGTGGGTGTGTGGCAGCTGGCTCTACCCTGGCTAAATGAAAGGCATGAGATTAAAAGGGCTCTGAGCTGCTGGTTGGTGAGCTGGGGTAAAAGCAGAGATCTCAAGCCTGGCATCCAGGAGCTGCCAGCTGAGGCTGTGATTATCTACCCACCGAAAAAACCGTTTCCTTGGAGCTCTGGGAGAGCAAGTTCTTGCTACATGTTCCTAAGAGCATGCAGGGGATGCAAGCTCACAGGCTCTTCAAACAGTGGGGAGAAGGGGGTAAGATGGTTCTTCCTCTGCCAGGGTCATTGGTGGCAGGAACAACCAGCTCCTGAGCCCAGCTGCTGCTGCCAGCGATGTGGAGGAGCCGAGCAGATGATGCTGTCCTCAGAGCAGGAGGCTGGGTACCTCATGCTCCCTATTCCTGGGGTTTTCCCAATGCCATTCAGCTCTCAGTGGCTATTCTGGGTGCCTTTTGAAGCAGGTCAGCAAGCAGAGAGTGTGCACTCCACTTAAACTAATGCACGGTACGTGGCCTCTGGTGCAGCAGCGTGGCTGAGCCTGCGCCTGGCAGCGAGGACTGAAGGGGTTTGGCTGTGACCAACGAGACCAGAAACCTCCCCAGTATCAGCACAGACTGCTTGGGTGCTCCCAGAGGGGCTGGGAGAGGTCTCCTTCACAGAATCCCAGAGTGATGGGGTTGGGAAGGGCCCTGCAGAGCTCCCCCAGCCCCTGCTAAAGCAGGTTGCCCTCGCCCAGGGGGCACTGGAAGGTGTCCAGGCGGGTTTGGAGCCTCCACACCTCCCTGGGCAGCCTGGGCCAGGGCTCTGTAGCTCTCCCTTATGTTTAAGTGGAACTTTTTGAACCTTGTGGAACCTTGTGAGAGGTCTTGGGTCTCCTCTGCTTCCCCAGTTCTGACCCAGTATTCCCCTCCTTTCCCTTACCACAGTATTCACCAAGTGCTCTGTTTGATACTTGTCATTCCTCATCTCTTTTTGGGCATCATCAGATGCCAGAGGCCCTTGGTGGGAGCTCTGCTAAGGGCAGATGGCAGTCCATGCCTCTGGGTGGAAGTTCAGGACACAAAGCATGCTGGAAGAGCTGTAACTGCAAGATTTGGAGCTGTTGGAAGCTGATCAAAAGCAGATCATCAGAGAGCTTAAAGAGCCCTTCTCACTCCCTGGGACACTAGTAGGAGGCTGTGAGCACCAAGTCTTTGCCTGATCCAGAGGGAAGTAGCTCAGAGCTGAGCGAGGGGTGGGAGTGAGCAGGCATGGGGCAGAGGGCTGCTGGTGCCCTCAGGGGTGTTCAGTGTCATTTTCATGTGCACAGCATCCCCCAAAGCAAAGCTGAACACAATGTGAGATGAGCCAAAACTCTACTGATGCTGCAAAACGTCCAAGGCTTGTAAAGAAGGACACCACTGGGGCACTTGGTCTGTGTGTCTTGGAAGGCTGGCCCTTTGCTGAGCTGAAGGAGACAGGAGAAGAAGTCCCAGCTGCTGAAATGTCCCATTGAACTCAGAGGGGTTGAGGCAGAAAAGGGAGAGGAGCAGTTCCACCATGCAGAGGTTTGCCCAAGGGATACTCAATCCATGCCACCCTCCAGTCCACAGCCATGGAGCAAAGGGAATGGAGGAGAGGGCAGGGACAAATCTTCTGTCCCCATAGTTGTGTGAGCTTAAGGGAAAGTCAGGCTTTCCTCCTCCTTTGGGGTACCCCCATCCCAGGGATTTAGCTTTAAAGGGAGCATGAAATGTAACAAGGCCATGGGTAGATGGTTCCTTTTTATCTCTACAGCTGAAGAGATGAATGTGACATTAATTATGTGACACAGCTTTGAAAGTCGTTCTGTATCGCTGGGTTTTTTAAAGGGGGTTTCAGATTTCTGTCTGGGACTAATAAGGGCAATTTAAACCAACCCAACTTTAAAGAGGATCTGTAAGGAGAGAGTTTGCTGTCTTCATTGAGCTTGTTTGAGCTCTCCTTGCAGAGAGTGAGTGTGTGTGTGTTGGGAGGAGATGCTGAGAGAGGCAAAACCAGGGCAGCTTGTGGAGAATGTGGGCTTTCAGATGGGAAGGGGGATGAGATGGGGCCATGGGAGGGGGAAGGGTTGAGCTCTGCACCCCTCTGCCCCAAGCAGAGAGGAAATTAGCACAGTGAGCATCACTGAGTAAGCAGTTTGTGTGTTTTTGTCAAGATCTGCAGGCATCCACCTCCTGAGCTTGGTTACAGCAAAGCAAACAGAGCATCAGGGCAGGTGATGGCATTTGAGGCTGTGGGTGAGCTGCCATCCTGGCAATATCAAGTGGAAGGTTTCAGGTTGGGGTGTTACTAGGTAAAAACAAACCTGAGAAGCCTTTATTGGAGCCACCTTCTCAAGTACAACACAGGCAGGAGCTGCCCAGGCTTGCCTGGGAGAGGAATTGAGACACTGCAAGTGCAGTGGTGGTTAAAGGGGTGCAAACTCCTGCTTAGCCAAAGCCAAGAGCTTCTCACAGCACTCTGTCACTGATGTGGAAGGATGTGGCACTAGGATGGGCGAGAGAGCTGCTTGAGATAGAGGGAAGAGGTGGAAAAGTGTGAGATCAATCCATGTCTACAGTCATCCCTACAGTTTGCCTGGAGGCTGCCACAACAAGGGCTCTTGTGTCAGCAGCTTTTGATGCCACATGAAGGTGGAGTTTCTACAAGTGAGAGAGGGGGAACACTGCTGTGTTCATGGGTCTTTGGGATGCTAAGCCAGGCAGAATGTGCACAGAAGGCTTTTCCAAGGAGTAGTAATGGCTTTTGTGCCCAGAAGTGGTTGGAAATCCATGAGCATTAGGATTTGAGCTGCTCTTAGTGCTGGGAGGAAGCCCAGAGCCCAGACAGCTCTGCCTTCTGTAGAGATGGGCACCAAAGCTGGTGAAAGGTCTGGAGAACAAATCTTATGAGAAACAGCTGAGGGAATGGGGGTGCTGAGGCTGGAGAAGAGGAGGCTGAGGGCAGCCAGCAGCACTCTCTGACACTCCCTGCCAGGAGGCTGCAGGGAGCTGGGGGTCGGGCTCTGCTCCCTAGGCAGCAATGACAGGACAAGAGGCAATGGGCTGCAGCTGCCCCAGGGGAGGCTGAGGCTGGAGCTGAGGCAGAACTGTTTCCCTGAGAGGGGTGTGAGCCCCTGTGCCAGGCTGCCCAGGGAGCTGGGGCAGTGCCCAGCCCTGGAGGGATCCCAGAGGCGTGGGGCTGAGGTGCTGAGGGCTGTGGGTCAGTGCTGGGCTGGGCAGGGTGAGGGCAGAGCTTGAACTCGAGGTCTTTCCCAAGTGTAATGATTCTGTAATGAGAAAGGGGGAGGAAGGGGGTTCCCTCCAGTGTCAGTGCCCTCCCCCTCCCCCTGGCACAACATACATTTTGGAAAGACATCCCAGAGCAATGTGCTGCTGAGTTTGGGTGGGTTGAGTGTCTGGAGTACATGGTGGCCCTGTGATTTTTTATACCATTCATCTGCACACTTGCTGATGAAAGGCCTAATGAGTCCCATATGGGATCCCTCGAGGGGATTGCATCTTGCTACCAGAGATGGCTGCAGGGAGAAGCCCAGAACCCTTCAGCAGGGAGGGGGGAATTTTTCTCCAGCTTCACTCGTGGTGGCTGACACAGCCCTTCCCTGTTGCATCTTGGCACCTTCCCAAGGTGGGATGATGCCATGGTTCCCCTCCACCCTGATGGATGGTGGCTGGGCAGGAGCTGCCTGTGCAGGGCAGGATTAGCTCACTCTCCACGGAGGCTCCTGCTGTGTGGTGCCTGCATTTGGCAGCTCTGGCCCTGTGTGACCTCCCCTGCAGGTCCTGCTGCTGTTTGCTTTATGACCTATCTCTGATAGCTTGGTGTGTGCCCAGCTGAGGCCCCTGGAAGTCAGCAGCCCTGTCCCAGCAGGCAGAGCTTTGGACCAACAATAACAGAAATAAATCAACACACACTTTCTGCCGAGTATATATTTAGACATCACTGTACATGAGCCACCAAAAGAAAGCCATGTGTTTGTTGGGGACCAGCCTTGCACCTCCCAGCACATTCCCCCGTGCTGCTGCTGCTCCCTGCAGCCCCTGATGCTGGGTCCTGCTGGGATGCAGAGCCCAGGCTCATCCCTCCAGCTGCCTGTCAGCGCCTCAGTAAATCCTGGGCATCCCCATGGCCTTGCCCAGCATGGGCTTGAACTTTCCCTTGAACACAGGGGCTCAGTTGAAATCAGCAGAGCCCACCCAGAAGGTTTTGGCAAGGGGGAGAGGCACAGAGATGCCCCCTGCATGGGGCTTGCCTTTCCCAGGCTGTGGCCAAACACAAGCTCTCCTTTACACTCAGGAGCAGCCTCCTTTCTCCTCCTAGCTGGTATTTGAAACATGGCCACCTTTCAGCTCCAAAGCTTTCTGAGAAAATAAAAGCATGGGAGCCCCCAAGGTCATTCTTCCCTGCTGCTCCTGGGCTGCCCTTGGCTGCTGCTTGCACTCTGTTTGCAATGGCAGCTCATGGCAGTACCTGCCTGTTAGGTTAAACACCTCAAGCCTGGCCCTTGTCAGCTGCCCATAGAATCATTTGGCTTGGAAAGGGCTTTTAAGAGCATGGAATCCAACTGTTAACCTAACACTTGCCAAGTGCAGCACTAAACATGTCCCTCAGTGCCACATCTATTGAATGCCTTCAGGGATGGGGACTCCAGCATGTCCCTGGGCATCCTGTGCCAGGGCTTGACAGCACTTCCATTGAAGAAGTTGTTGCCAATCTCCTATGTAAACCTCTTGTGGCACAACTTGAGGCCATTTCTTCTTGTCCTGTCGCTTGGGAGCAGAGACTGACCTGCCCCAGCTCCCTGCAGCCTCCTGGCAGGGAGTGTCAGAGAGTGCTGCTGGCTGCCCTCAGCCTCCTCCTCAGCCCTGGAGCTGCAGCCTCCCCAGGTGCCCAGCACAGGGGCACGATCCCTTACACCAGGACACCAGGCAGAAGAGAACTCAGGAGCAGTTCTCAGCATTTTAAGCCCAGGCTGGTGCAGGGACCAGGCTTAGATGTTGCAGAACTTTTGAGGATGCTCTTCCCTGCCCACAGTGCTGCTGTGGTCCCCTGGCTTTAAACCTCCTGGAGGTCTGTCTGTCACAGCAGAGAGTGGGGATGGGAAGGGCAGATGTGCCTGGGGCAGTGAAAGGGAACTGGAGGAGAGTGGTGGCAGCCCAAGTGCCACCCAGACAGCAGCTCTTCCCCTGGGCAGGCATCCTCAGGGGGAGCAACCAGCACGTGGAGAGCAAATGCATGCCAAGGAGGCTTTGGTTGTGGAAGCATCTTGCTCTGAGGTCAGGGCAGAGGTTGCTCCAGGAGCCCAGAGGAGGAGAGGGTAGCTGTGGTCTTCAGAGCCCCCAGGGCTGTGTGTGGTGTTGCCTCTGAAGGCAGCTGGCCCTTGTTTCCCTTTGGGGCCAGCTGGCCACAGAAGTGGTGATATCTTCAAGTGTTTCCTCTTCTAGAGAGCTCAGCATGCTGAGGGCTGGCCTTGCCCTGCTGCTCACAGGGATCTTTGCTTCAAGGCCTTAACAAGGTGGGCAGAGCCCTTTTCACAGGAGCCTGTGGAAGCCAATGGCAAGGTTTCTTTTGGCATCAGTGAATTTCAGATAAGACCTGTAATTGCTGCTCAGTGCTGCAAACCTGATCTCTTTGCTCCTGAGCCTGAACTTGTCTGCCTTGGACTGTAAGTGATGTGCAGCACTGAAATGTGTGCATGGTAACATTTGCTGCAAGGCTGTTCCTCAGCATTTGCAATCAAATATCATTAAATCAGCACACTTCAGAGCCTGCCATCAGCGAAGCTGTTCAGGTCTGGAAGCAAACTGCCTTGGGATCTGCCTGTGCAACTGCTCCTGCTCAGTAAAGGTTCCACTGAGTGGGTCTTTTCACCTCAGCACCTCTAGACAGGCAGAGCTGAGGCTTGGTGACAGGAGACTGGGTTGCACACGTGGCCTGAGCCATGCAGGAGCTTTGCTGTGGAGAAACATGGCCATGCAGGAATGGCAGCACCTGCCAGAGGACTGGTGGTCTCTGCATCTGGCAGCAAAAGTAACCCCTGCCATGGTGCAGAGTTACTCTGAGATGTCCCTGGTGCCAATCCATGCTGCTGCCACGTTGGCTGTGGACCTGGATGTTGCTGCATGGATCTGTTTGGCATCACTGTAGAACCAGTCTTTGGCTCTGCTCTGCTCAGCTGTGGAGCTTCTGGCTCCATCCCCAGCAGAATCACAGGATCCCAGCATGGTGGGGACTGGAAGGGCCCTGCAGAGCTGCTGCAGCCCCAGCCCCTGCTCCAGCAGCTTCCCCTGGCTCAGGGGCACAGGAACGTGTCCAGCTGGGGTTGGAAACCTCCTGAGCAGGAGCCTCCACACCCTCCCTGGGCAGCCTGGGCCAGGGCTCCCTCACCTCAGCACCAAAGGAGCTTCTCCTCCTGTGCCAGGGGAACTGTTTGTGTCCCAGCTGATGTCCATCACCCCTTGTCCTGTCCCTGGGCACCACAGAACAAAGTGTCCCCCATCCTGCTGACACCGACCCTTTAGGTACTTGTCAGTGCTGCTGAGGTGCCCCTGAGCTCAGGCTTCTCTTCTCCAGGCTGAACAGCCCCAGGGCTGCAGCCTTTCCTCCTCACACACGTGTTCCACATCAGGAGCTGATTCCCAGAATGACCCTGCCTGCATCTGATCCCGACCCTGATGGTGAGCTGATGTCCCAGCATGACCTCAGACCTGCCTCTTCATCACCAACTTGGTGGTGATCTGGACTCTTGCTTGAACTTGCCTGTGATGTCCTGCTCCTGCTCCTTGCTGGGAAGGGATGATCCTGCCCCACTGGCTTTGAGTTCCCCTCAGCTCCTGGCCCTTGCTGTACCCCAACAATTCCCACTGAGGCTTGGGAAGAAGTTGCAAGGGCTGCATGGGGTTGGCAGCAGCTTCCCCAGCATCTGCTGTGGTGGGAAAGCTGTGAAACCACAGAGCTTTGTGGGGATCACCTTCAAAACGCTTCCAGACGCCTGCGGTGTCGTGGCAGAGGAGGTTCTCACGCTGGGTTGTGCTGAGCTCTGCCCATCAGAGGATGGTGCCACACGTTTGCCTGGAGCTGTGCTGGATACTGGGCCAAGTCCTTCTCACCACAGGGGTGGGTGAGATCCAGGGGCAGCTGGAGCAGGGTGCTCTCCATGCCACAAGTGTCCCAGCTCCACGAGATGCTCGAGAAGCCAGAAACACACGAGGATCTAAAGGCCAGGATACGTGCATCCTCAGGCAGGAGCTGCCCTTGGCCTCAGCTCTTGCCTCTTGCCTTGGGAGGAATGTCCATGCTGGAGCAGGGCTGCTGCTGGATGCAGACCTTGAGTTTTGTGGCTGCTCAGGGTTTTGCAGCTGACAGAACATCCCATCTGAGTGCAGCCAAGCTATTGGCAGGAGCTGGGACCTGCAGACCCCAGCTGACCTCTTGTAGCTGCTCCCCTATGGCCAAGAGCTTGGGAGCAAGAGGTGAAGAGCTGGGGATGCAAAGGAAAGCAAACACTGCTGAGCACATGGTGCCTGTTTGGAAAGGAGCTTGTCCTTGCCAGGGAGCAGAGGGGAAGGCAGTGCCACGCTGCCCAGTGCCCAAGGCATGGCAGCCCCTCAGCCAGGTAGTCACCCTGGGGAAGGTGCCAGCACTGATGTGACAGTACAGAGATGTCTCTTTGGGCATCTGGGATTTGTAGAGAGGAAGAGTTGGCTCCCTGCTGCCACAAAGGACCAAACCATCCATCTCCCTTCCCACCTGCTCCCAGGGCAGAGGGAGCTGGTCCATCCTCCAGAGCCAGAAAGGATTCTTCAGCTGGGGAAAGAGGAGCCTGAGGGGTGAGCTCATTCATGGTACAAATGCATCAAGGGTGGGTGTGAGGAGGCTGGAGCCAGGCTGTGCTCAGGGATGGACAATGACAGGACAAGGGGCAACAAGCTGCAACACAAGAGGTTCCAAAGCAACACCAGGACAAACTTGTTCCCTGTTGAGGTGAGGGAGCCCTGGCAGGGGCTGCCCAGATGGGCTGTGGAGGCTCCTTCTCTGGAGACATTCCAGCCCAGCTGGATGAGTCCCTGTGTGCCCTGCTCTAGGTGCTGCTGCTCTGGCAGGGGGGTTGCACTGGATGAGCTTTGCAGCTCCCTCCCAGCCCTTGTGCTGCTGTGCCTCTGTGTCAGACTCAGTGTGCAGAGCCAGGGCAGCTTGGTAGCCAGTCTGCTTTAAAAATAACCCTTGTTCAGCTCTGTTCCCCCCCTCTCCTTGGGAGATCAATTTATGACTGACATGCCTACCAAATTAGTGGAGCTCTCTCTTTTTTTTCCTCTCCCCCTCATTGATGTGAAAGAGGCAGCAAGGAGTGGGAAGGTTTGGTTCCCCTGGGAGGAGAGATCTCACAGGCATCCTCAGCCAGTCTTTCCGGCGGTACGAGCGCCGAGCACGGAGGAGGAGGAGGAGGAGGAGGAGGGAAGGAAGGAGTTGCTGCAATTCTGCCTCTGTAGGAGGAGAGAAATGAATTTCTGCTTCTGACATGACAACACAAACCCCAAACCTCCAGAGGTGCCCTTGTGCTGCTCCAGCTCCACATGCAGCGTAGCAGGGGACTGTGAATGGATGTGTGCAGCGTGACTGGGTGCAGAGTAAGAGTGTGTGTGTTGATGCCTCTGTACCACAATGCACTTGCTTTTTACCCTCAAACTATGAACCCTTGCCTTTTCTTGGCAGGCTTCTCCTCAGTAACTGAGGAAGAGCCAGGGGATTCTGTTGTTGTTTCAGTTCTGGGTTTGAAGAACGTGAGCTCTTCATTTTTGAACGTCTCTTTCTTCCTTTAATCGGCTTCTTTGGGTCTTTAAGCGAAATCAACCCAAAGGATCAGGCTTTCCCTCCTATTTAGTGGTTCATTCCCTTTGGGATGTCGTGTCTGTTGGTTCTAAGGAATCTTTGTGGTTTCTAAAGCATAGACAGTTGTGTGTTATCCCTTCAAGTGTGCTCCACTGCCCGAGGTTAAGCCAAGAGAGAACGTGGTGACGGTCAAGAGAAACAGCTCATCGCTGGAAAAGCTCAGCAGGTTTTAGCCAGGCAGCAACCTGTCACATTCACTTGTGTTCCCTGGTTCACTAAAGACCTGGAAAGCTCTGGGGTTTGGTTTCTGAAGCCACAGGAAAGAAAAGGTTTCCTCCTCCAGCTGCCCTCGTTGATGCAGGGTCGAGGTTTGGGTTTGTGAGGGCTTGGGAGGCTCTTGGCTGAGAAGAGGTGGCATGTGAAGCCTTCTTTGCTCCTCCAAAGGTTGCTGGGGGTGATGGGTAGAGGTATCCCTTGGATAGAGGAGGAGAAGGGTCTCAGCTACTCAGCCCTGTAGTTATTCTGACATTATCATCCTGGCATAGGTGGCCTTTAGCTGCTCTGTTGGAGGAAGCTCCTATTATCCTTCCACAGCACAGATGTTTGCTGCCTCCTTCCTCCAAGCCAAGAGCCAGCTGGGCATCTCCAGACAGCTTTTCCCTAAGAGCAGATGCCTCCCTCTCAACCCTGGTGGGTTTTCATACCCTTGTTTCATTCTCAGGTGTCTGTCTCTGCAAACAGGGTCTGTTTTGCCCAGCTGGCTCATGTGCATGACAAGCCAGAGGCACTTTTGCCCCGTGCCCTGCTGCCCCACGTGCTCCAGGCAGCCCTGCCAGTGGGAAAACTTCACCTTTTCTGGTGTAACACTTGCAGTTTGGGAGTGTGAGCATGTGCTGCAGGCTCTGTGCCTGAGGTGACTCTTCCCCAGTGGGCCACGAGCTCTGCTCTGGAAGCAGCTGCCCTGTACCATCCTTTCTGCATCCTGAGGGTTTCCAGTGCCAGTTTTGGAGCTGGCAGGGCCTTCAGGGCACACTGGCTCTTAACCAGTTACTTGTGTTTGGGCAGGAATGGGTGGCCAGCCCAGAGATGCCTTGAGAAAGGTCTCCTAGTCCTATGGCTGAGCTCAGGCAGCTCAGGCAAGCTGGGAGTGACAATTCTGTGCAGCATTCAGCCTCGTGAAACCCAGATTGCCTGGACACCCTCCCTGTGCTGAAGCCTGCAGCAAAGCAGAGCTGCCAGTGCTCCCCTCCCTGCTCAGTGGTGATGACTCCTTGTGCCTGTGCCCTCCTTAGTCATGCAGAGGACTTGTACTGCTTTATCTTTTCTCCTGCAGTAGTTCTTGTTCTTAATTACAGAGGAAACCTGTAATCAAAGCAAAGAGTATCATAAGCTTTGTTGTTCTTATCTCCAACAAGTAGCAATGACAGCAAGTCAGCTTCTGTTTCTGTCTTCCTTTGCTGGAGGGGAGGCCCTTGTCCTCCAGGTTCTCCTGGATCAGGGTCATCAGCTGCAAACCAGGCACACACCTTCCCTGGGTGCCTCCACATCCTGCACTGGCCAGAGCATGCTTTCCCCCTAGGTGAGAAGAAACCAGGGTGTCATTGTGACAAGGAGCTGCAGGCCATGCAGATGCCAGAGTGGAGACGATACCCATCCTGCTGCCACGTCCTGCAGCACTTGGAGCCTTGGGCTTGGAGTGATTGATGACTTTAATTCAGCCTGATGTTCCCATCCACATCTCAGCTGCTGGCTTGCTCAGCACTAACTGCAGTGTGAGCTTGGTACCCAAGAAAACAAATCTTGCTGTGGAGACAGAGAACCAAATTAACCCAGACCATCAAAACCTGGTGTGTGAGAGCACCGTGGGCTTTGCTGTGCAGCCTGCTTTGCCTTCCTGGGGTGATGCCTGTGATACCAGGGGCAAAGGGAATTGCTTAGTGATTAGTTTTTACACAAACAGAACTGGGCTGCTGGGTAAGCTGCAGGATAATCAGCTAAATGTGGTGGTGGTATAATGTGCAAGCATCTTGCTCTCTTAGCTAATGATCTGGAGGGCACCTCCCTGCCTTAGACACTGGTGTCTATTCAGGTCAGCTCACAAGGTTTGAGCCCTTGTGAAGGTGAATGCTTCTGGAGCCCTTCTGACTTCAAATGCACTCAGAGTTTCTATGAGTGCATTTCATCTGAGGAGCTCCAAGCAGTCAGCTGGAGTCAGTCTTTGCCCTCCTTGGGGGAAAAGGCACCTCTGCAGCAAGACTGGGGAGTGGGTCTGAGGGGGCTCAGCAAATGCAGGCAGGGCTGGGGATGGGATCTCTCTCCTCTTCTCAAGGATGTGGCTTAACTATTCAACACTTGTAACAGAGGGGGAGTGGAGCCAGCAAATAGAGTAGATATAATAGTTCCAGATTGGAGCAGAAGTGATGAGTGCTGTGCTCTGAATACAGACTTATCCTCACTGCCCAGGGATGAAGATGATCAGAAGGAGGCTGTTGAGGATGTTCTGCTGCCTCTCTGAGCAGGCTGAGGCTTGGTGGCTGTCACTGCCTGTGGGAAGGTTTGATGTCAGTCCTTGGTGCCTCCTTAAGCATGCAGCCTCCGTGCTGGGAAGCTGCCTTTGGGTAGAGGTGGATCAGAGGCAGCCCTGCGTGGCCTCCCTGCTGCAGTCAAACAGATCTTCATCTCAGAGCAGTTAGTGGGGACTGCTGGGAGACACCCCTCTATTTGCTTCTGCACTGTGGGTGCCAGCAGAGGTTTTTCTGTGCAAAGCAGCTTCCCATTGCAAACTCCTCCCTAGGTTTTCAGAGTGACCTCATGCACTAGTCTGAAGCAGGACTGGGTTTTGCATTTGTTTTTCATCTTCCCCAAGGGGCTGCTCAGACTCTTCTCCAGGGTTATTAGACTACAATTATTTAGTAACAGCCACATCTCCAAAACTGGATCACATCCCTGGCTCAGATGTCACAGAAAAGTCTGGTGGTTCCAGCCCATTCCACCTCAGGCAGCAGCTGCTGGGAGCCCCAAGATGAAATGGGACAGGCTGATGGAGGACTGGGTATAGAAATGGAGCTCTCCTCCTGTAAATAGCTGCTTTGAAACCTGCTCTGGGTGGCCAGCAATCAGTCACTTCCATTTGTTAGCACTGGGTGGGGATGGAGAGGTGATGGTTTTGCTGGTGTGGGTGGCCCATGGGGCTCTCCCAGCAGCAGTCACGAGGACCAGCCTGTCCCCTCAGCACCAAAACTGGGCTCATGCCTGTGGAGGGTGTTTGCTGACAGTGCTGAGCTGCAAGGGGCTGGCTGGAGCACAGAGCTCAGGGCTGGCTGGCCAAGCTGCTGCCACCGTGGAAGTGGTGTTGGGTGTCTAAGGGTGGTGGGGCAGGGCTGGCCAGTTGCTTTGGAAGGAAAGGCAGGGAAATGAGTTGCTCCCACCTGGGCACATGCCCCTTTTGCTCCAAATACTCCTTGCCCAGCTGCACCACAGGCATGGAACCATCTGAGGGTGAGCTGCTCCTCAGTGCTCGAGGCTGGGATGGAGCAGTGCTGCAGCATCCAGACAGGAGCCTGGGCAATTTCAGGCTTCTTTTGCATTTCCCAGTTACTTTTCAGCTGAGGTTCCCAAAGCACATTTCAAATAAGAGGCATTTTGTCCTTTTACTGCTCTTTTCAGGCTTGCAAATGCTATTCTCCCTTTCCACTGGAGCACACAGGGAAGCTGCCTGACCTCTGCAGGCACACACACTGCAGCCCAGGCTGGGAGAGCGTTTATTTGAGAGTCCCAGTCCTGAGTTCTCCTTTTTGATACTGTTCCTGCTGGATTTGAGTCTGAGGTTCTCCATGAAGAACTGAGAAGTGAAAATCTCAGTGGAAATAAAAGCACACTGGGTGATGGGTCCCAGCCAAGCCTCAGACGTGCTCCTGGTGTCAGGCTTTATGAATTGCTGTTATTTTGAGAGGTTGCTTTGTACACTTAATAGGTGTGTGGTTGATCCTGACTGTTTTCATCAGGTCATTTTTTATTTATAACCTAAAGCAGCTAGAAGTTTCCTCCTGGAGGGAGCAGAGGTCCCTGGAGCCACCGAGCTGATGGCAGGGGAAGCCCTTCTGCCACCTCCGAGTTGCCATCGGGGATGGCTCCCAAGAGCCATGGCAGCTTCACCTTGGGGATGAAGCAGAGGAGTGTGTGATGCCAATGTTGGGATCAGCCAGCCTTGTGTGGTGTCTGCAGGAGCAGCTCTGGAGAAGGACCTCCAGCTCCTCTCAGCCCACGGCTCCTCTTGCAAGGAGAGCCTTTGCTAGGGGAGACAGTGCTGGGGATGGAGCCTGAGGGAGGGAGGGACTCCCTTCCCTCCCTCAGGCCAGTGTCTTCACCATCCATCAGTTCAAAAATAGCTTTTTGGGGTCTTTTTAATCAGGGAAGCCTCATGCTAGTGGTAAGAGTTAGTGGGAGAAGGAGGGAGGGACGTGCTGGAGCGTGCACACAATTCCATCCTCCAGCACAGTGCAAAGCAGGGCCGTGACCCCCTCCCTCAGCCTCCATCAGCTCCCCCTTTAATGAGGGCTCACCTCGTGCCTCAGGCAGCTAATTAAAGAGCCCATGGCAGTAAGCTGTGGCACCAGGTTGACGGTGGGGAGCTTTTCTGAGCAGGATGTGAAGGGAAGAGGGATCACGCTGGCAGCAGCTGCTTGGCTGGAGGCCCCGTGGGTTCAGCTCATCCCCCACTGAGCTACTGGAAATGGAATATCAGGTTTTAAAAGGCAGTTATAAATACAAGGGCAGGAGCTGATGCAACCTTCCCCCCCCCAGCAGACCAAAGAGAGGTGTTTAGAAATGGGACACTGCTGGCAGGGAAGGCAGAGCTGCCCTGCTCCCCCTGCCATGAAACCCGAGGCCTTCCCCTCCCCTCAGAGAGCCAGCACTGAGGGACAGCTCTGGGCTTCAGTGACGGAATCAGCCCCTGGCATGAGCAGCCTGGGTTCACTCTTGCTTCTCTCCCTCTAATGCATGTGGGACTTGCCCTTGTCAGCACGTGGATTTAGACATATGGATGTGGGAGCCCTTGGTCCTGGCAGCTGGGTGTCTGCTCAGCATGGGGGATGTTTCTTGAGAGGTTTTATTGGATGCTGCTTCTATAGGTGCCCAAATGTGATTGTCAGGCTCAGCACTGCCCTCATTGCTGCAGGAGCTGAGGCCAGCTCTGCAACTGTGATGCTGCTCCCAGTGAGGCCAGAAACCTGCCTCTCTCCCTCCCCTGCATGAGGTGTGGTGTGCAAATACTTCCCTTGCTGGAGAATGTGTATTGAGAGGCCAGTGCAGGGCTACAAAGATGATGAGAGGACTGGAGCATCTTTCTGAGGAGGAAAGGCTGCAGCCCTGGGGCTGTTCAGCCTGGAGAAGAGAAGCCTGAGCTCAGGGGCACCTCAGCAGCACTCACAAGTACCTAAAGGCTGGGTGTCAGCAGGATGGGGGACACTTTGTTCTGTGGTGCCCAGGGACAGGACAAGGGTAGATGGACATCAGCTGGGACACAAACAGTTCCCCTGGAACAGGAGGAGAAGCTCCTTTGGTGCTGAGGTGAGGGAGCCCTGGCCCAGGCTGCCCAGGGAGGGTGTGGAGGCTCCTGCTCAGGAGGTTTCCAACCCCAGCTGGACACGTTCCTGTGCCCCTGAGCCAGGGGAAGCTGCTGGAGCAGGGGCTGGGGCTGGGGCAGCTCTGCAGAGCCCTTCCAGCCCCCACCATGCTGGGATTCTATGATTCCCCTGCACTAAAAGGATGATTTTCAGGCTGTTGCTGCTCTGCCCAGGGGAAAACACCATGGTCTCTGAGGACAAATCTGGGGGCCTCCAGGTTGCCCTGTGGTGCAGTCACTGTGCTGTGCTCCTGTGTGCCCACCTCACTGCCCCTTCACCCAGCAGCATCCAGAGAGCTTTTTGCTCCCCTCCCTGGCATGGTTTGGCTGTGTGTGATGGTGCCAGCCCTACTCAGCCCTACTCAGCTGCCCATGGTGAGCTGTGGGGAGCATCATCCATGGGGTGTGTGCCCAGCTCTGGGTGAAGTCAGACACCAGGAGCAGCTGAAACAACAGTTCCTCTGGTTGTGGGCAGCAGCTTCTGGAGCATCTTAGTTCCATCCTCTGAAAGCTGATCTGTGCCAACGTGGGGCACAGAAGGGCTGGATGGAGGATTTGGGAGAGGGGATTTCAGGGCAAGGTGCTGCACCCTGGCAGCACCCATGGGTGTTTTCTAACTCAGATCTAGTGTGAGATCCCCATCTGTGGTTGGCTCATCACCTGCTGCAGGGGTGGAAGTAGCCAGGCTCTGCTCCTCCAGCCTCTGGCTGCTCCAAACCCCCAGTTACCTTGAATAAAAAGGTCCTGGTCTGACTGGGGCAAATGGGAGTCTCACAGGATTTCCAGAGGTTGAGGCCATGGCACTGTAACCCCTCTCAGCTGGTTCAAAGAAATGACTGTAATTTGTCAGGAACAGATCTTTGCTTGGAATTCAGTAAAGAAATTTGCACCTGCCGAGGAATATTTCAGGCTGGAGTAGAAGTAAGACAGAAAACACTCTGGAGAATAATCAGCCCTGGAGGTTTCAAGAGAATTTGTTGAGCTGCCTGATAGTTTGATACCTGTGAAGTTCCTTGTGGGACTTTCCCACGCAGGCAGAGCAGCACTTGAAGCAGGGACTGCAGGAAGGTGGGGAGGAGTGCAAGTGCTGAGGCGTGGGAGCTGCAGCCTTGGAGCTCTGTGGTGGCACCCAGTGTGCTCTGCACCTTTCCATCCCTCCCATTTCCCTCTGCAGCACACTGGGTTGTTCCTTTACAGCAGGTGCTCCCTGAAATGAGAACGTGGCACCAGCCCACGAGTCTGGATAAAATGGAATGAGTTTGCCTTCATCAGGCAGCTGGGTATCCAGTTACCCTGGGCTCCAAAGCATCTTCCTGTTCAGCCTGGGGAAGAGAAGCCTGAGCTCAGGGGCACCTCAGCAGCACTCACAAGTACCTAAAGGCTGGGTGGCAGCAGGATGGGGGACACTGTAGTGCCCAGTGTGATTCTGTGTAGTGCCCATTGTGTGATTCTCTGACTCTCCTCCCAGGGCTGTGCACTGTCTCTCATGCCAGCAGTTTGCTCAGGGCTCTTGGCTACCTCTGGAGAAAACCCAAGTGTCCAGGTGGTGATGGACTGTGAGTAACATTCTTTGCGAAGGGGGCTGGGAACCCCCAGGGCACAAAAAAGCATCTCCTGTTACTTGATGTCCCATGCACTGAAATGCAGCTCTGGGGTGGGATGGAGGTCACTGATGGGGTCAAAACTAGGAGCAACTGCTATTATGCTCCTAACCCTCTCCCTGGGATGGATTGTCTGTGCCCTCTGCTTGGTTTGTTGTCCTGCCATTGCTTTACCTCTCAGCTTACCATTTGCTTGCCCCAACTTTTCATGTTCCTTTCACAGCTTGAATCTCTGTCCTTTCTCTTCCCACTGCCAGCTCTCTGTCCAGAGCCAGCCCCTGGGTCATGCTGGAGGAGATGCTCCCCAGGCTGGAGGAGAAGCTGGGAGCTCTCCTTGGGGAGAGTGGCATGGGGGGATCTCCAGGAGACCCACAGCCCAACGAGCCAATTCTTGGAGCAGAGTTGTCCCTCTGTAGTGATCTGTGTTTCTGCTGACGCATTAAGTGGCGTCTCCAGTCCTCTTGCAGGGCCTGTCCAGCCAGAGTTATGGCCCCAGTCTCCTGTGGCCAGCCTGCACCTTTGTCACAGCTGAGCTATTTTCAGCATAGCTCATTTTGTTCCTGCCCTGGCATTTCCAGGGGGAGTGACATCAGAGGCTCAGGAGCTGAGCTGCTGGGAGAGATGGAGCCAGTGGTGGAGTGGCTGCGGAAAGATTGGATCAGTCACTTCAAAGGTAGAAGATCTGCCCCCTCTTCTCTGGAGGCAGTTCAAAGAAGCCAAGAATTGCTTCCACAACTCAGGTTATCTGACCTTGGCTGGAAATGCTCTGCCCCTGTGCAAGGCAAGCCCTGCCAAGCTGTGTGCTCTGGGAGCTCGCTCACCCCAGCAGCACCCAGCCTGGCATTCAGGGCCTTGGATGCTGTTTGGGGCAATGACTCTGGTCCCCCTGACCTCGTGGTGGCCCTTGGGCTACCCAGTTGGCAGCAGTCCTGGACAGAGCAGCAGGTCTGGTCCTGTCACCCAAGCACCTTGGGCATGGCACTTGGCCATTCCTCTTTGCTCCAGCAAGCCCAGTAGGCACATCTTGTGCTTTCAACCTGCCTGCCTTCTGCCACCTCCCCTCTTCCCCGTGGGTACAGGGTTTGCTGGGCCCTCTCAGCACCAGCAGCCCCATGTCCCTGGTACCTGCAGCTTGAATTCTGCCCTTGCAGGTCTGAGCTCTCTCCTGATTGTGGTGGTTTCATAGAATCCCATCTCCCTGGGCAGCCTGGGCCAGGGCTCCCTCACCTCAGCACCAAAGGAGCTTCTCCTCCTGTGCCAGGGGAACTGTTTGTGTCCCAGCTGATGTCCATCACCCCTTGTCCTGTCCCTGGGCACCACAGAACAAAGTGTCCCCCATCCTGCTGACACCCACCCTTTAGGTACTTGTCAGTGCTGCTGAGGTGCCCCTGAGCTCAGGCTTCTCTTCTCCAGGCTGAGCAGCCCCAGAGCTGCAGCCTTTCCTCCTGAGAAAGATGCTCCTGTCCTCTCATCATCTTTGTAGCCCTGCACTGGTCTCTCAATACACATTCTCCAGCAAGGGAAGTCCCAGCTGATGCCCATCACCCCTTGTCTTGGCACTGGGCACCACAGAACAAAGTGTCCTCGCATCCTGCTGACATCCAGCCTTTAGGTACAAGTACTCTCCTCTCCTCTCCTCTCCTCTCCTCTCCTCTCCTCTCCTCTCCTCTCCTCTCCTCTCCTCTCCTCTCCTCTCCTCTCCTCTCCTCCTGATGGCAGAGGGAGGCTGAGCCTGTCTGCCTGGCGCGGTGGCACCCGCGCGTGCTCCCATGTGCAACGCTCCATCCGTGGGAAATGTGGGAGGGTGGCAGGAGGGGAAGGGGAGAGGATCAGGAGGAGGAGAGTGTTCCCCCCCAGCTCCCCCTGGCCCTCTGAGCGAATTCCTGCTGGCTGTGCTGCTGTGGGAGCGTTCAGGGCGGGATGAGCTCATGCGCGAGGCGCGCGGCTCATTGCCGCGGTTCCGGGGCACCGCTGGCGGCTCCCAGCAGCTCTGTGCAGTTGCCATTTCCACGCATTCCTCCCTTAACAGCCGATCGGGTTTCGCTGCTCACAACCCCAGTGAGTGCTCAGGGTGATGGCAAAGTGCAGCAAAACCCCTCTGCTGGCTGGCTCCTGCTTTCCCAAACCTTGCCTTGCCTGTCCTCTCATGGAATGGTGAGGGCTGGGAGAGTCCTGCAGAGCTGCTCCAGCCCCAGCCCCTGCTCCAGCAGCTTCCCCTGGCTCAGGGGCACAGGAACGTGTCCAGCTGGGGTTGGAAACCTCCTGAGCAGGAGCCTCCACACCCTCCCTGGGCAGCCTGGGCCAGGGTTCCCTCACCTCAGCACCAAAGGAGCTTCTCCTCCTGTGCCAGGGGAACTGTTTGTGTCCCAGCTGATGTCCATCAGCCCTTGTCCTGTCCCTGGGCACCACAGAACAAAGTGTCCCCCCATCCTGCTGACACCCACCCTTTAGGTACTTGTGAGTGTTGCTGAGGTGCCCCTGAGCTCAGGCTTCTCTTCTCCAGGCTGAACAGCCCCAGGGCTGCAGCCTTTCCTCCTCACACACATGTTCCATCCCCTCAGCACCTTGGTGTCCCTGCACTGGCCTCTCTGCAGCAGTTCCCTGTCTCTCCTGAGTTGGTCCCATCATTGGCCTATTGGAAACTAAGTAGACAGAGATAACAGCCCAGTTGTCCCCAGCTCTCCACCTTCCCTGAGGTCCTGCCATGAACAGAGACAAGTTTTCCAAATCAAGGTGTGAAGCAACCGAGGACAAAGCCTCATCACCCAAATGAGTTCCCACCTTGAACTCAAGGGTCTCTGAGACCTGCAGGGAAGAATCAGCTCATGCCTTGGGGCCATGCAGGGAAGTAGTTGGAAAGGCAACCATGGCCAGGTTTGACTGGCTGGAGTTGATGTGAATTTTCTGCTCTCCAGACTACTGAAGGTGCTGTGTGAGCCTCAAGGGGCCAGTGAGCAAGTACTCTGCCGTGGAAGTGCTGTCATGCATCCAGCCCTGAGAGCTGGCAGTGAGTGTGTCCTCTCTCTCCTGCTCACCCCTGCAAGGATAGAACCAAATCCCAGGACAGGGGGAAGGAGTTGTTGCTCTGAGCTTTGGGAGCTTTAAGGAGTAGCCTTTTCTAAGCAAAATACTGCATGAGTTGCCCTTTTTGGGGGGGTGTTTCTGTGCTGCAGATTTAGGATGGAACAAGAAGCATTTCTAACAGCAGCCTTGGCAAAGAGAATGCTGAAATTGTCCATGTCAGAGGGACTGAACTCACTGAGATTGCTTTTCCTGCTTTTTCATCTTCTCTGCCTCTAAAAGCAAATGTGAGTGGGTGTGAATCATGGCAATGGCACTGCAGAAAAGTCTGGTGCTGAGCACTGGCTGAGCACACCTGCAATCATGGGGAGTGTCTGTGTGCTGCCTTCTGCCCACACTGCCCCACTCACCACATTTGGCTTGGAAAAGCTGGTGGTGTCCAAGCCCTGAGCTCACACTGCCCAGCCCAGATGTTCCTGTGGATATCCTACCTGTGCATCACAGCTGAGTTGATGTTGGCACATCAACCTTGCTCCTTTCCTGCCATCCAGTTTGGCTTTTTTCTGTGCAACATGAGGGTGCTGCAAGGGAACTGTCCTTTGTCTCTGTGGGTGTGTGGAGAAAGAGAGAGGAACGTGCGTGGTTGGAAAGGAGATGCTCTGCAAAGCTCTTTGGTCATGGAGGGAGACTGGAGCAGAGGGGGGAAGCTGAGTTCCAACAGCCCAGAGCCATGGAGGGGAGGAAGATGGAAAGCAAACACAGCCTGGGATCAAACAGGGGAGTGTGTGCCCAGCGGTGCCGGTTCAGAACTTCATGTTTAGCAGGAGAGAGGTGAAGGGTGTTGACATGTTAAGTGGTGGCAATTAGACCTGGGAGTTAACACCTTATTAAGCAGGACTGGGGGCACTTGGCACTTCTGTGCCTGATGGCTTGGCCAACACAGCAGCACAGAGAGGCTCCTTCCCAGGCTCTGAGGCTGTGCAGCTCATTTTTGACATCACTAGCAGTCTCCTGGCTGCCAGGCAAGGCAGCAAACCCTGCTGAGAGTGAGTTGGGAGTCTCTGGGCAGTCAGAGGAGGACAGGGCTGCAGCCCAGTGCTGGTGGCACCAGCATCCTTCCCACTGCTTCCCTCCCAGCACTCCTGGGGCTGCCATGGCTCAGGTTTTCCATTAGGTTTTCTGCCAGCACCCTTCTCAGCTTCAAACTGATCCTGTGCCCACTGAAATCTGGGGCAAAACCCCTGGGGCCTGGGTTGCATGGGTCTGGGTGGTGTGAGCTCTCCTCCCCCTGCATGGCCATGACTTGTGACAGAGCCTGTGTGTGCCAGGCACCTGCCTTTGCTTTTCCATCCTCTGATGTGACGATGAAAAGGAAGAAAATCCATGTGGTGTGTGGCTCTTTTTATCTTCTTGTGCTGTTTGTAATCAAAGGGCTAGAAAGTGAATGATCCGGATAAAGTGAGGTGGTGGGGGCTTAGGAGAGGTGCTTAAAGGGCAACACCAAAGCAGCATAAGGCTGACAGCACAACTGTATGCACTGGTCAGGCTGCCTGAAGGCTCTCTGCTCTGTGTTCTGTGCATTGATAACCTGTGTGGTGATAAAACACATCATGAGCTGAATGAATGGCGAGTGGACCCGTCTTGGGATGTCTGTCTCCCTGGCCATGCTTGGTTTCACCTGCTTCATCATCCCTCTGCAACTGCAGCTCAGCCCCAGCAAAGGATTCAGCTGTGTCTGAGGCTTTTTGGCACATCAGGGAGCAGCTTTGCAGCCCATTCCTGGCTCTGTGCTCGCTGTGGAGGTGACAGTCTGGGCGAAGGGTCTGTTCCTCAGGCACTGGAGTGGGAGCAGGGCACTCCAGCCCATGAAGTGCTGTTGGTCCTGCCAAGTTGGACCTTGTGTTGTGATTATTGAGATGCACATCCCTGAGAGCCTTCCATTAGACCCAGCCCATTGGCTTTTCATAGAATCCCAGCATGGTGAGGCTTGGAAGGGAGCTCATCCAGTCCAGCTCCCTGCTAAAGCAGATTCCCCTCAATCAGAGGGCACAGGAACGAGTCCTCCCACTGTGCCTGATGAGACAACCTAAGACACAGTAAGGAGATGGGATACTCCTACCCTGGAGATGGCTGGCATCCCCAGATGGAGCCAAGGATCCCTGGTTTGGATGCTTCCAGCCCTCTTCCTTGCAAAAGACCCTTTGTGGGAGTGACTGCATGGGCTGGAGTTGGGCTGTGGGAAGTCCCTGCTTGGACCACCCATCCTGGTGACATCTCTGCACCATCCTCTGCCCTTTTTCCTGCCTCTTCCCCTGCTTGGGGAAGGGGTCAGATTTGCCAGCCTCCCTGTGAGCCTGTGACCTCACTTCTGTCCCCGTGGCAGAGCAGCATGATGTCAGGATGCTGCACATGAAGAGGAGGAGGAGGAGAGGGAGGAGGAGCATCCAAGGAGGCATGAACAAAATGAACCCACCCCCTGCCTCAAGCGAGGCAGCATTGCAGATCAAGTGCTGGGAAGTCAGGGTTCTCGGTGCTTGCTTTGATGTGCCAGCTGCTTTCAGGAGCTGGCGGCCGTCCTAGGCGGCCAGAGCCGCGGCTTAGCAGAGCAGCCGGCGCTCCGCCGTGCCCTTCAGAGGCTCCGTGCTGCGGGCAGGACGCCTTGCTGTGGTTCTTGTGGCTCCCTGTGTGTTTTGGGGAGAAGGGCTGAGATGACTGGAGCCCAGAGCCGTGGCCTGAGCGCGCTCCGGGGCAGGCGATGGGCGCTGGGAGGGTTTGGGCTGCCTGTGCACGGGGGTCCCGGGGGGGGCTCAGCTGGCTGCAGCCCCTCTCACCTTGGTTGAAGTGAAGGGCACACGCTCCCTAAGGCCACATCTCTGAGCTGGCCCCTTCCCTTGCTCTCTGGGCTGAGCTGTGGAGGGCTGGGGCTGGGGCAGCCCGGAGCGCTGGGGCTCGGCTGCAGCCGGCTTTGGCACGGGGTGGCGCGGAGGCATCTTTTACCCCGACAGCAAACCCATGGTGACAGCTACCGCCAGGGGGGAGATTAAAACCAGATGCACCCCTCTTCTTCTCAAAGGCCTGCTGAGCCAGGAACGGCCCTCTGGGGACAGACAGTCTGGGAAGGGCTCGGCCAGGCCGCTTGGGCTCAGAGCGCGACGGTGGGGCCGAGGCGTGGGCTGAGCGGTGGGGCAGGAGCGGGCGGCCACGGGGCTGTGCCCACAGGCAGCGTTTGCCCAGAGCTCGCCCAGCCCCTGCCAAGGAGGACAGACGTCTCTAATTAGAGAAAGGCAGCGCGTGGTATGTGTGGCGCCTGCTTCTAAAGGGCTTTGCGTGTCGCCTTGGTTCTGGGTGTGAGAATGCAGCTCACTCTCGTTTCCTTTTAGAACAAATTAAGGACACATTTCGCCCATCAGGAGGTGAAATAAAATACGAGCGGGGAGTGAGTGTTCCTGGGGAGCTTCTCTCCCAGCCCCTTCCTCGTCCCTGTGTCTCTCCCGCTGTCCTTGTCACCGTCCCGTGGCCTGTGCCCAGCAGCAGCGGGTGGCCAGGGAGACGCGTGGCTCTCTGGGGTTGGACTGAGTGGAGATGCTCATGGCTGGAGTCTGAAGCCCTCCATGGGGTCTTGGCAGGGAGGCAAACACTTCAATGCAGATTGAGGTCTGTGAGGTGGGGACATCGCATGCTGGCTGCTGCTTGGAGGGATGTGACCCCTCATGAGCACCTGCTTTTACACCTTTGTTTTTACCTCTCCCTGTGGGTTGGAAAAAGGAACAGGGAAGAAATCTGTTACAGAATCCCAGCATGGTGGGGGCTGGAAGGGTCCTACAGAGCTGCCCCAGTGAGTGCCCAGGGTGATGGCAAAGTGCAGCAAAACCCCTCTGCTGGTTGGCTCCTGCTTTCCCAAACCTTGCCTTGCCTGTCCTCTCATGAAATGGTGAGGGCTGGAAGGGCCCTGCAGAGCTGCTGCAGCCCCAGCCCCTGCTCCAGCAGCTTCCCCTGGCTCAGGGGGCACAGGAACGTGTCCAGCTGGGGTTGGAAACCTCCTGAGCAGGAGCCTCCACACCCTCCCTGGGCAGCCTGGGCCAGGGCTCCCTCACCTCAGCACCAAAGGAGCTTCTTCTGTGCCAGGGGAACTGTTTGTGTCCCAGCTGATGTTCATCACCCCTTGTCCTGGCACTTGAGACAACAGAGAAAAGTGTCCCCCCATCCTCCTGCCATGCACCTCTCTGCAGTGAGCAGGTCCAACCTGGGGCAGGCAGCTGCCAGATCTGCAGCAGCCAGGGCTGAGGGTTGTGACCATGGGTGCAGGAGCAGGGCTGGGGGCATCCTTGGGCCTGGCAAAGCATCCTCAGGACAGCCAGGAAGGGGTAGCAGCCCCTGGCAGCACTGTCCCAATCCTTCAGAGCATCAAACCCACCTGGACAAGTTCCTGTGCCCACGGATGGAGAGGAACCAGGGGCTGGGGCTGGGGCAGCTCTGCAGGGCCCTTCCCACCCCAGAAGTCATTTTTCAACCTCAGAGCATCAGAAATGTGGAAGCCTTGAGAACCCCCCACCCCCACCCCAGTGCTGCCATCCCTCCCCCTTCAGTAATCCTTTCTGTGAGCTGGATTTAAAGATTCACTGTGGCATTAAATGCAAATCAGAGAGGAGTCGGGTTTGCAGCACTGGGGGGAGGAAAGTGAGTCTGGGAAAGGAGCGTGTGTGCGGTAACGTAACCGTAGCTCGGAGGGGCCCATGGCTCTGGGCTCTGTGTGTGTCTGTGTGTGTGTGTCTGTGTGTGTGTGTATGTCTCTCTGCATGCCTCTCTTTCCCTCCTAATACTCGTGGCCTGCTGGCTTGTAACGTGACGACTTTTCAACGTCAATAATGGATTGAATAACAGTGGCAGAAGCTGGGGGAAGCGTTAACTCTTTCCCCAGGCTGCAGCCCTGAGCCTTTGGAGGAGACCTGTGGTCCCGTGGCTGGGGATGGGGATGGTGAAACCTCAGGCCTGGGGGGTTGTTGTAAAGTTGTTGTACCTTCCCAGCTTGGAGTAGTTCTCATGTGAGACCAGTGTGTGCTCGTGCCCTCCCCAGCACGGTGCTTCCCTGTCGGTGCTTGCTTGGTGTTCACAGTTGTTTGTTCCCCATCACAGAGAGTTCCATTCACCATAAGGAAAAACTACTTGACAGCTAAGGTGAGGGAGCCTGGCCCAGGCTGCCCAGGGAGGGTGTGGAGGCTCCTTCTCAGTAGGTTTCCAACCCCACCTGGACATATTCCTGTGCCCCTGAGCCAGGGGAAGCTGCTTGAGCAGGGGGGTTGGACTAGATGATCTCTAAAGGTCCCTCCACCCCCTATCATTCAATGATTCCATGATGTTATGATTCTATGGAGACCTCCCCACCATGGAGTCAGCTTTCCAGCAGCACTGATGAATGGCTCATACCAGCAAGCAGCAGTTGTGTTGTAAACTAATAGCCACTAACGTCAAGGAAAGGGCCATTATAATGGTGAAACCCGTGCTCCTCTGATTCAGAGGCTGGCAGAGAATCCCAGCATCCACGGTGGGGGTGGGAAGGGCCTCGTGGCACAGTGGGATGGCACAGCATGGGGGATTTGGGTGTGTGGCAGGAGCAGGGAAGCTGTGCCCCCTCCAAGCACCTCGTCCCGTGGCTCTCTGCCCCACTGTGTCAAGAGCAGGAGCCTTTGTATGTGATGATGTTGAAAGGTGGCAGGTGGGGATGGCAGCAGCAGCACTCAGCTGGGTGATGTGAGCAGGACTCACTCTGCACCCTCAGCGTGCAATCTCCTCCTCTCTTCCTGGGCCCCATTTGTTGTGCTCACACACACCATGCTGGGGACGGCTTCCAGGTCATTTTCCATGTTCCTTGGAAAGCCCCAGAGCTACTGATGTGTGTGCTGGGGAACACGAAGACGACTGATGTTGTGGCTGGAGCAGCAGCATCACTCCTCCCTCGTTTGCTGTTCTCAGGGAGCTTTCTGAAGCCCTATAAATTCAGGGGCCCCAGCTCCCCGCCAAAGTAAATCAGTGGTGCTTCTCCAGCACTGATTTACATGAGCCAGGAGCAGACAGGCTGTTCCTACATGTGCCTGGGCTCTGTGGCATCAGCCCATGGCATCACCCCCCATGCTCCACTGCCTGGGACGAGGCTGCAGGGGACACGGCTGCGAACAGCCTCGTTTGGCTCAGTACTATGGGGGAGATCCCCTTCTCCTGTTTGGCCTCAAGGAGAGGAGGGAATTAAAACCAAGGGAAAAAAAAAAAGGAAACTGTTGGTTTTGTTTTGGCTGGGGAGCTGGAGCCACAAGGAACGTCGGGTAAACCACAGCTCGGGTTACCCGGCGCACGGCGTGTCGCTCCGGCGGCGCCGCTCTCTGCTCATCCCTCTGCACAGCCCTGGCCCACAGCAGCTCTGCAGAAAGGAGGAGTTCTTGCCAAGAGGCAGCAGCCCCCAGGCAGGGTGGAGGCAGCTCGTGCCAGGTGGCAAACAGGGCTCTCAGGGGGCAGTATAGACAGCACAGGGACACCAGTGCTCTCCCCGCTAGCTGCTGTGACCAGCTCCCTGAAATGGCCAAAGCTCCGTTTTGGCTCTTGGTTTTGAGGGATTTGCTTGTGGCAAAACCTCCCCAGGGAACTAGAGCGATGGAGGGGGCCAATGCTCAGGCAGAGGAGAGATGTTCTCCTCTGATGGACACGAGGGAGATCTGAACCTCCTGAAGGAGGACCCTGGAGTCCTCCTGGAGTCCTCCTTGGAGTCCGATGGGTGCGCTTTTGGGCACCCTGTGCCAGGCACCCTGACTGTTGCCAGAGCTCATACTAGTTGGGACCCCTGGAGATGGCACAAGTGGGATCACAGGGGATGGGGACTTTGCCTCTTTATGTTATCCCCCATCATGCAGGGCACCTTAGCAATGCTCAGAGGCCAGCTCCATGTAGCATCAGTGAAAGCTCATGCAGAGCCTCCAATATCCCACTCAGGCTTTTCTGTTGAAGAACCAGTGTTTTGGCAAAGGGCACAAGAAGAAACCTTCCTTTCTAGAGTGTTTACTGAATGCAAAGTCGATGGGGGCCAGAGCAGGGGGAGCAGCAGTGTTCCTGGTTTGGAGTCTTCCATGTTCCCAGAGCAGAGGCTCCAGCTGAGGGACTGTTTCAGTGCCAGAAGGGCAGAGAAGGATTTGATACTAAATGCTCCAGATCTTTTCCATCATGATGACCTTGATTCAGTGCAGGTCACCTATTGCACAACCCTGGGGCAGTAAAGGTTCTAAATCCTTCTCCTGATGTCCAGGTACAGTGGGTGTCCTTCCAGGTTGGCTGCAACCTGGAGAGGGACCTCACGTTGCAGGTACAGGCTGTCTCATAGGTGCCTTGCCATGGAGTGACATGCTGGGTGGCAGCAGGGACACACCATGGGACAGCTCTCCCACGCTGCAACACATCACTAGAGGGGAATAGGAGCTCAAAGAGGGGAGCAGGACCTCATCTGCTGCAGCCCCATGGTGGGTGAGCAGGGAAGGGGGAAGCAGGAGCAAAGGCAGAGTCTGAGGAAGGTCTGTGGGATGTGGCACCTACCCAGGGATGTCCATCATCCCCTGCCCCTTGGGGAATGACAGCAGGGACTTGAGAGGCCCTTTTTTAGCAACAGAGGAGCAAATTGTGTTGTTCTTTGGTCTCCAAAACTACCAACTTCAGAGGGCTTAAGAGGAAGGAAGGAAGGAAGACCTGAAACTGGAGCAGAAAGTTCCTGAAACGCGAGAGCAACCTTCATCCCAATGTGCTGAGCCTCTCTCCCCTCAATGCCTCTGGCTGAGCACTGTGTTAAATCTCAACTGCAAACTCTTCTGAAGTTCATGTCCCCTCTCCTAGTAACAAATCCACTCACTGCAGTTCCTGAGCTCCTGGCATGGATCTTCTGAGTTTACCACTTCTGTTCACATTTGGTGGTTTGGGTCTGTTCTGACTCTTCATCGGTGCTGGGACCCCCATGGATCTGTTGGTGATGGGCATGTCCCCCTGCAGGGGTGGCCTGAGGTGTAGAACAGGTTAAAAGCACTGAAGCTCTGAGCTCCTGAGAGGAGCAGAGGTCCAGGGTCCTGTAGGTTTTGTAGGCTCCTTAGGTGAACATACCCATGATGGGACAAGGGACACAGCTTTGGAGTGTGGCTGGGGAGCCAGCGAGGCTGCAGGGGCCAGGGCATGACCTCTGCCCAGGGCTGGGGGTGGGTGGAATGTCTGGGGACCATGGGATGTACAGGGATTGTGCCCCTGTGCTGGGTCCTGGGGAGGCTGCAGCTCCAGGGCTGTGTTCAGAGCTGGGCCCCTCACTCACTGCCACAGGGACACTGAGGGGCTGCAGCGTGGCCAGAGCTGGGGAAGGGGCTGAGGGAATGGGGGTGTTGAGGCTGGAGAAGAGGAGGCTGAGGACAGGCAGCAGCACTCTCTGACACTCCCTGCCAGGAGGCTGCAGGGAGCTGGGGGTCGGGCTCTGCTCCCCAGGCAGCAATGACAGGACCAGAGGCAATGGGCTGCAGCTGCCCCAGGGGAGGCTGAGGCTGGAGCTGAGGCACAACTGTTTCCCTGAGAGGGGTGTCAGCCCCAGTGCCAGGCTGCCCAGGGAGCTGGGGCAGTGCCCAGCCCTGGAGGGATCCCAAAGGCGTGGGGCTGAGGTGCTGAGGGCTGTGGGTCAGTGCTGGGCTGGGCAGGGTGAGGGCAGGGCTGGGACTGCAGCAGCTTCAGGGGCTTTTCCAATGTTTTCCAAAATGATTCCATGAGGACAGTGATGAGGTTTGCAGTGCCCAGGCTGGAGGAGAGGGCTCTGCAGCCACTGGATGCAGCTGCCTGGCTGCCAGCACAGCCCTGGAGCCGGTGCCTCACAGCAGTTCTTGCTGATTGCAGGGCAGGCAGGTGGGGATGTGTTGCCAGGGCTGGAAGCTCTGATAAAGACAGCCTGCTTTCCAGCCCTGTGGATTAGGCTGGGGCTGGGTGTGCTGTGTGTGAGCACTGCCCAGCATGCGCCTTTCGCAGCGTTTCCCATGGCCGGAGCCGCTGGGGAGCCGCAGCGGAATTAAAGGATCAGTTGCAATTTTCTACATTCCGGAGCCGTGTCGGGTTGTGGCAGAGGACAGGCTCCTGTGTGCTCCCCTCCCAGGGCAGCCTCCTGTGTGCTCCCCTCCCAGCACAGGCTCCTGTGTGCCTGTATGCTTCAGTCCCAGGGCAGCCTCCTGTGTGCTTCAGTCCCAGGACAGCCTCCTGTGTGCTTCAGTCCCAGGGCAGGCTCCTGTGTGCCTGTGTGCTTCACTCCCAGCACAGCCTCCTGTGTGCTTCCCTCTCAGGACAGGCTCCTGTGTGCTCCCCTCCCAGCACAGGCTCCTGTGTGCCTCCCTCCCAGCACAGGCTCCTGTGTGCCTGTATGCTTCAGTCCCAGGGCAGCCTCCTGTGTGCTTCCCTCCCAGGGCAGCCTCCTGTGTGCTTCCCTCCCAGGGCAGCCTCCTGTGTGCTTCCCTCCCAGGGCAACCTCCTGTGTTCTTCCCTCCCAGCACAGGCTCCTGTGTGCCTGTATGCTTCAGTCCCAGGGCAGCCTCCTGTGTGCTTCAGTCCCAGCACAGGCTCCTGTGTGCCTGTGTGCTTCACTCCCAGCACAGCCTCCTGTGTGCTTCCCTCCCAGCACAGGCTCCTGTGTGCCTGTATGCTTCAGTCCCAGGGCAGCCTCCTGTGTGCTTCCCTCCCAGGGCAGCCTCCTGTGTGCTTCCCTCCCAGCACAGCCTCCTGTGTGCTTCCCTCCCAGGGCAGCCTCCTGTGTGCTTCCCTCCCAGGGCAGCCTCCTGTGTGCTTCCCTCCCAGCACAGGCTCCTGTGTGCCTGTGTGCTTCAGTCCCAGGGCAGCCTCCTGTGTGCTTCCCTCCCAGGGCAGCCTCCTGTGTGCTTCCCTCCCAGCACAGCCTCCTGTGTGCTTCCCTCCCAGGGCAGCCTCCTGTGTGCTTCCCTCCCAGGGCAGCCTCCTGTGTGCTTCCCTCCCAGCACAGGCTCCTGTGTGCCTGTGTGCTTCACTCCCAGCACAGCCTCCTGTGTGCTTCCCTCTCAGGACAGGCTCCTGTGTGCTCCCCTCCCAGCACAGGCTCCTGTGTGCCTCCCTCCCAGCACAGGCTCCTGTGTGCCTCCCTCCCAGCACAGGCTCCTGTGTGCTTCCCTCCCAGGACAGGCTCCTGTGTGCTCCCCTCCCAGCACAGGCTCCTGTGTGCTTCCCTCCCAGGACAGGCTCCTGTGTGCTTCCCTCCCAGGGCAGCCTCCTGTGTGCTTCCCTCCCAGCACAGGCTCCTGTGTGCCTGTGTGCTTCCCTCCCAGGGCAGGCTCCTGTGTGCTTCCCTCCCAGGGCAGCCTCCTGTGTGCTTCCCTCCCAGCACAGGCTGCTGTGTGCTTCATGCATCCTGCCAGCCCCTAAATATGTCAGAGGCCACACACAGCTCTGTCATCCTCTCACACTCCCTCTTGCCTTAACCCACGGGGAAGCCCAGGAGAGCCAAACCCAGGGCAGGAGGGAGCTGGCTGATTGGCTTCACAACCAATTGTCCCCAGTCTAAACATTGATTTCCAAACCAAGAATTTCACCCCAGCAGCACACATTGGTTTTCCCAGGGTTTTGAATGATGGGGAGAGTGGAATCCACAGCAACCCAACTGCCCGTGGTGTCTGACGTCTCGTACTCCCCCAGCACCAGGCGGGTGTCTCCAGGAAGGCTGCCCACAAAACAGAACCAAAAGCCCAGCCTAAACCCCAGGTCACTCCAGCAAAAAGAGAGAAAGAAAGAAGGAAGCTGTTTGGCAGCAGCCTTTCCATCTGCTCCCCCGTCGTGGGGCCGGGGCTGGCCGCTGGGCTGTGGCTTTGGGTTCCTGCCTCCGTCTGCACCACGGGGTTAAACAAACACCAGCCCTGGGCTCATACAGGGAGGGGATGGACGAGGCAGTTTGCAGGCTGTGATGAAGGAAGCCTCACTCTCTTGCTGTGGTCAGCTTGGAGTGGCATTCCCAAGTGGTTTTTCCCTTTGGCAGCAGAGGAAAGCGAGGCGTGGAAACGTGAGGGGTGGGATTTATCTGTACAAACAGGGACGTGGTGGTGCAGTTGTACGTGTCTAGACTGAGTGTCTGGGCTCCCTTCCTTAGCTGATGGAGAGAAATGGGCATCACCAGAGTGTGGCTGGCTGGTGTGAATGGCTGTGTAAAGCAGAGGGGAGGAATGGTACCTCTGGAGATATCCTTGTCTTGCCACTGAGTGCAGCAGGTGCCTCCGTTGCAGACAAGGGAGGGAAGAGGCCAACTCTGTGCTTGTGCCTGCTGATATCTCTCAACTGACATAAATCTCCAGCAGAAATAGAAGTGGAATTTGGCTCTGTCATGGGCCCTGTGTGTGTTTTAGTTGTTTTCCTCCACAGAGGGTTTATCTTGCTTCACCTCAGCTGTGGGTCAAGGAACGTTCTTGCTGTTATGGAAGTTAGCTTGCAAACGTATCTCCATGGAGGCTGCTTCAGCCCATCCCCATGTCTTTATCCCACACCATGAGGGTGTTTCAGCCCATCCCCATGTCTTTATCCCACACCATGAGACTGCTTCAGCCCACCCCCATGTCTTTATCCCACACCATGAGGCTGCTTCAGCCCATCCCCATGTCTTTATCCCACACCATGAGGCTGCTTCAGCCCATCCCCATGTCTTCATCCCACACCATGAGGCTGCTTCAGCCCATCCCCATGTCTTCATCCCACACCATGAGGGTGTTTCAGCCCATTCCCATGTCTTTATCCCACACCATGAGGCTGCTTCAGCCCATCCCCTTGTCTTTATCCCACACCATGATGCCCATTGGAGCTGCTTTCCCTTGTTCAGCTGTGCAGAGTTCTCCTGGCAGCTCTTGAAATCAATGGAACGTGGCCTGGAGCATCAGGTGAGGATGTGCATGGGACCTTGTTTTTGTTAGTGGAAAAGATGCTCCTAAGTCACCTTTCATGGGAATCAAGGGGTGGCAAGGATGCAAAGAAAAGATCTGAAGCAAGCAAAACCTTGTGCTTGTGCTGGAGCTCTCGAGGCCTCCCATAGCCAGTGGGAATCGTTTGTAGGTGTCCAAATAGAGCATTAGGCTGTAGGGCTCTTGTATCATTATGAAGAGTCAATCAAAAGTGAGATTAACTTGCTTTAAGATGAGTTCAGTTTCTGCCTGAACAAGGGGGAAGAGTCCAGCAAGTCTTGAGCTCCTTCCATGGCATTATGGAGCCTTAGTCAATATTCCAGCAAGCTCTCCAAGGCTGATCTGGAGATGGAGACGTCCTTAATCACCATACTCCTCAGACAGACACCTCTGCTATTTACCTAATTGGCTGCATGGCTTTGAAGATGGTATCTGCTGGGGCCTGTTTACCACTGTGGTGTGGCTGGTTCATGGGAGGGATGCTGTGAAGAGTTCAGCAAGTAGTTTGCATGTTTGTGTACACACATATATGCACACAGCAGTGCTTGGAGAAGGAAGTGAAACTCAACTGGACTTTCCTCCTGGGTCTTGGGTTTAGGAGGTTCTGTGGTGACATGGTTATTCCACTGCAGCCTCCCAATCCTTCTCACTCATTCCTCTCCTTGGGGCATCAGGAGGCAGCCTCTAACCAGCTTGTCCACAAGGCAGAAGCAACTGCCCAGGGCTCCTTTGAAGCACTTTCCCCTGTTTAAGGTGCTTGGGCTCCCAAAGCCTCTTTTGTTGCCAGAAACACTGAATAACTTTGGGGTTTTCCTCCTTGGATGCCTGCTCAGTGTGGGTCCCAGACCCTTCCCTCATGCATAGCACTGTGCCTTCTCAGAGCCTGGGAATGTTTGCTCACCCCTTTGGTATGTCATTCATGGCAAGGCAATGATTCACTCTTAGGCCATGACTTTGGGGTAGAGCTTTGGTTATGTCCAACCCCATCCAGCTGCCTAGCTGGGGTGATGCTTCCTCAGTGCATCCCATCAGAGCCTGGCACAGCTGAGTTCCTCTGGGTGCCATGGATGAGCTCAGAGCACGGTGGCCACTGGCTTTGCCCGGTGCTGAGCACACGTTCCAGACTCTTGACTCATTTCCCAGGGCTCAAACATGCAGCCCACCATCTAACCTCCATCTCCCCAGCATGCCTGAGGTTAGGAGGGCAACAATGGAAGGGAAAGGACCCTCTAGGGTGTCCTCTCTTGATGTTTTTCTCCACACTCACATTCATCCTCCCTGTTTCTGTTTTTGAATGGTTTTCTTGTGCAGTCTGTGTGGGTATGTGCTGCTCTCTTTAATACTTTGCTAGTATCAGATTTTACTTTCAAAGCAAGAAGAAATCCTCTTGCAGGAGGTCACTGAGGTGGAGCTGCTTTTTACCAAGTGCTGACATGCTTTGGACTTCTCCCTGCTCCCTGTACAAGCTTATTTCCCCCAAGCCAAGAGGCTTTTTTCCCCCTCTTCAACTGTCCCTGTGCCCAGTGATGAAGGTGACACGTGGTGTGTGGTGCTCTGGGTGCTGTGGGTCACCCAGTGACTTCCATTTCACCTGTTGTGGAGGGCACAGGGGGTGCTGGTGTAGAGCAATGCCAAAAGCATCTATCCTTATTCTGCTGCTCTTGCAGGACCTTGTGTTTGCAGGCTCCTTGATTTTAGGAGCTCATCAGTCCCTTAGCCTCTTGCTTTTTAACATCAAGGTTTTGGACCTTAATGGCAAATCCATCTCTAGCTTCTGCCAGACACTGTTGGTTTCTTCTGGAGATGATGGTAGGTGTCAGGAACCATTGAACCTCCTTCTGGAGAAGCTGATAGGTGTGAGGAACCACTGAACCTCCTTCTGGAGAAGCTGATAGGTGTCAGGAACCATTGAACCTCCTTCTGGAGAAGCTGGTGGGTGTCAGGAACCATTGAACCTCCTTCTGGAGAAGCTGGTGGGTGTCAGGAACCATTGAACCTCCTTCTGGAGAAGCTGATAGGTGTGAGGAACCACTGAACCTCCTTCTGGAGAAGCTGATAGGTGTGAGGAACCACTGAACCTCCTTCTGGAGAAGCTGATAGGTGTGAGGAACCACTGAACCTACTTCTGGAGAAGCTGATAGGTGTCAGGAACCATTGAACCTCCTTCTGGAGAAGCTGGTGGGTGTGAGGAACCACTGAACTTCCTTCTGGAGAAGCTGGTAGGTGTGAGGAACCACTGAACCTCCTTCTGGAGAAGCTGGTAGGTGTGAGGAACCACTGACCCTCCTTCTGGAGAAGCTGGTGGGTGTGAGGAACCACTGAACTTCCTTCTGGAGAAGCTGGTAGGTGTGAGGAACCACTGACCCTCCTTCTGGAGAAGCTGATAGGTGTGAGGAGCCACTGAACCTCCCCATCTGGGCAGCCCAAGCGGGTAGGATGCCATTCTCAATCCCAACTGCCATCATCCCATCACCAGTTCCCCAACCCACTGCTCCAGAGCTTGTGCATGGAAGCTGGGGCAGAGCTGACCAGGAAAGGTCCTGCTGCTGGCCTGGCTTGCAGGAATGCACCTGTGGTGCCCAGACCCCTGAGCACAGGAGGACAGCGACCCTGGCACCAGCCAGCACCGTGCAAGCTCCTGTGCTGCGTTCTGAACGTTCCAAAGCCAGATTACATAGGAGCTGAGGCTCCCACTGCTCTGTTGTATTTTTATTAGCCAAACCATTTCAGCAGCAGAATTGTTTGCAGAAGCAAAGCACTTTGGTCCCCGGATCGCCGAGCTCCCGCTTTGCCCGCGCTCGCAGCAGGACAGCGATCATGTGCTAAATCCCAATTAATCATTAAGAAGATGTTTGAGGTTTAGCAGCTGTGTTATAAGATACAGGATGGGGGGGTTTTTTTTTGACTGGTTTTGACCTCAGTTAAATATGTTTTTAATAGTGGATGGGATTTAATTAAACATAAAATAACAGAGGCTTATTAAATCTAGAGAGACCTTTCTTAGCGGTGGGTATGGAGTGTTTAAGTCAACAGCAGTGGGTCATTAGAAGCATATTCAGTGTGGTTTCACAGCTATGGAGCAGGCAGATATCTTATTACCCATCTAGCCAGGTTCAGTGAATACCCTCCTAATGATCAATTGCCTTTCATTCAATACACAGTAATAACTGTCCTGTTAGAGCTGAATCAGATCCTTGTAGGAGAAAAGGGGTCAACCTGGTGCTCACCACCTTTCTGAGAGCTTTTTGTTTCAGGTTGGTGCTTCCTTGAGGTTAGCTTTTGCTCAGGCTATTGGAGACTGGCTGACCCTGGCTTGGGGGGATGGACAAGTGGGTTTCACACGTTGGTGATGTGGGGAGCAGCCCAGAGACACCCCGACGGCGGTCAGAGAGAGCTGGGCACGGGGTGATGGATGAGGGCTGCGAGAGGGTGGAGGCTGTGGGGTGATGCTGTGAGTCATGGAGAGGCCTTGGAGGACTTGTTGGGCTTTCTTGCAGGCAGCAGGACCTGATGCAGGGCTGTAAGGAAGGAGGTGGAGCGATGCCGCAGGGAAGTGGTTTCTTGTGCGGGAGGCATTAACCTGCAGAACTTGCTGCCACGCACTGTCTTCAAAGCCAATTCATTAGCTGGTGTCAAAGGAGGATGAGACTCATCTGGGGATGATATGATCAGAAAGAGTCGCTCAGGGCACAGCAGATGTTTCATAAAGTCCCAGGTGGTGGGATGGAAGGGCCCTGCAGAGCTGCTGCAGCCCCAGCCCCTGCTCCAGCAGCTTCCCCTGGCTCAGGGGCACAGGAACGTGTCCAGCTGGGGTTGGAAACCTCCTGAGCAGGAGCCTCCACACCCTCCCTGGGCAGCCTGGGCTACCCTTCTCACCTCAGCACTAAACCAGTTTCTTCTGTTCCAGTGCAACCTCTTGTGTTCCAATGTGTTTTGTGTTTCTAACTCAGGCTCATGTTTGCACAGAACAGCAGCTGCCCCCTTTCCCCAAGCTGTCATCTCTCTGCTCCATGAGGGGAGGTTCAGCTCCTCTGCTTCTCCAAGGTTTTATAGCTTTGTCTTCTGTACCAGCTGAGTACTTTCCAAAGTGTGTAGATTGTTGATGAACAAGAGCCCTAGGAGGACTTGAGATGCTCCATGCCACCCTTCCAAAGCAGGCTGTTGCAGCACTTTGTGTCTTGGTCTTTTGTTTCCTTCTGAGGGGAAGCAGGATTGGGCCAGCATGTCATTGCTGTTCACATTGGTGAGCTGTTACTGCATGGCAGGAGCTGTTTTGAGGTGGAAAAGGCAGGCTGGGAGGCTTGTTAAGAGCAGCTGAGCTTGCTCCTTGCAGGGAGAGATGGAACAACCTGGCATCATAGAATTGTTTCACTTGGAAAAGCCCTTGGAGCTGCTGCAGTCCCAGCCCTGCCCTCACCCTGCCCAGCCCACCACTGACCCCTGGCCCTCAGCACCTCAGCTCCAGCCTAATCCACAGGGCTGGAAAGCAGGCTGTCTTTATCAGAGCTTCCAGCCCTGGCAACACATCCCCACCTGCCTGCCCTGCAATCAGCAAGAACTGCTGTGAGGCACCGGCTCCAGGGCTGTGCTGGCAGCCAGGCAGCTGCATCCAGTGGCTGCAGAGCCCTCTCCTCCAGCCTGGGCACTGCAAACCTCATCACTGTCCTCATGGAATCATTTTGGAAAACATTGGAAAAGCCCCTGAAGCTGCTGCAGTCCCAGCCCTGCCCTCACCCTGCCCAGCCCAGCACTGACCCACAGCCCTCAGCACCTCAGCTCCACACCTTTGGGATCCCTCCAGGGCTGGGCACTGCCCCAGCTCCCTGGGCAGCCTGGCACAGGGGCTCACACCTCTCAGGGAAACAGTTGTGCCTCAGCTCCAGCCTCAGCCTCCCCTGGGGCAGCTGCAGCCCATTGCCTCTTGTCATCTTGGCAGCTGGAGGGTTTAGTCCTTGAGAAGGGAGACAGTCCCCTGCCCTCAGACAGCACTTGCTCTGGGAGTTGCTGTTCTCCTCCTCTTCCTCCTCAGCCTTCAAAATCCCCATTTGTACCTCTGGAGGAAGGGACAGGGCAGGGCTGGGAGCTGAGGGGAAGGCGTGAGCTCATGTGTGCGGACGTGGCTGTCAGGGTGGGAAGTACAA
Organism: Colius striatus; assembly: GCF_028858725.1. Taxonomy (NCBI): domain Eukaryota; kingdom Metazoa; phylum Chordata; class Aves; order Coliiformes; family Coliidae; genus Colius; species Colius striatus. The sequence goes on along the minus strand of NC_084761.1, from coordinate 1,958,680 downwards.
CCAGACCACATCACCCAGTTAAGGCTTTACATTTCAGGTGATAGATGCAGAGGTGGCAGCTTTCAAACAGAAAGCCAGCTGGGGCTGCAGAGCACGCTGCTCATGAGCCTGTCTGGGATGGAGGGTTCGATTGCTGCTCTGGGGCACATCCATGGAGGGGAAAGCTGGAGCACACAGCCTTTCTTTTCTAGGACTCTGTGGGTAGCCCTATTAGCTTTCTTACAGTAGCACTTCTTCTTTTAATGTCTCAGTGCTGCTGCCTTTCACAGGCCATAACTTTTAATTTCTCCCCCTTGTTAACCTGCACAGCAGTACTGACTCAGTGCTGGAACAATACGAGAGATGGGCAGGAGCAGCAGTGATTCATGCTGCCTGCTGCATGGGATGAGCCCATCTTCTCTGCTCCCTTATTAATGTCTTCTAGTGAGTGAGTCAGACTCTCCTCGCCCCCAGGCAGGAAAGTAGCTGTGGTGAGTTTGAAGCAAGGGGCCAGGGGGAAGCTGGCAACTTGGGGCTGGTGCTGGTGGCCACCCTGCTCCCTGGGCACTGCCAGCCCCGAGGCAGCTGGTGTGTGTGGAGGGGACATCCCTGTGCTGGCACCTCTTGTCTCCTGCAGAGCCATCCCTCCTCTTGCTAGCTTGGGGGGTCCCCAGGGCTCTCCTGGCTGTGAGGGGACTTTGGGAGCTGGGCTCATGGCCAAACAGGGTGTGTGTAGTGGGTGGTCTCCTCCTGCTCTGTCACAGCTTTGGAGGCACAGAGCTGATTCAGCCAGCTTTACCCACACTGGAGCTGTCCCCCAGCCTGCAGGCACCTCCTGACACCCATCCTCCTCCTGTGTTACCTGTGTGCTTCATGGCTGGGCAGAAGCTGTGGGAGCAGGCAGACAGGGCAGAGGGGAAGCAGGTTCATCCCTTGTACAGCAGTGCTCAGAGTGAACAGGACTGTGACCCAGCAGCATCTATGCCTGGATTGCTGCAGGATACCTGACCTCAGCATCAGCCCCAGCACTGGGACAACCCCAATTACAGCTTTGGCAATTAACAGCAGCTGGGCTCCAGCTTTGCAGCAGATAAAGCCTGGAGAGCAAAGGTAGAGGAGCATTCAGGCTGCTGCTGTTGCCTTGGCTTTGACCAGGCAGCCCTGCAGCAGATTGCCCAGTGAGCAACTAGAGATGCATCTGGGGTCAAGGAGACAGGAAAAGTCAAAGCTTCCCTAAACTTCCAGGTATAAAAGCAGTAAGAGGTATGGTGAGAGAGCAGTTTGTGAAGTCCTGGTTAGCTCTGCTCTCAGAGGATCTGTGTGGAAAGTAATGCAATGTACTGTGGCTGGAGCTGCTGCTCTGAGCATCAGGCTGTCACAAGGATGGGGCTGCTGTGGGTGCAGCAGGGATGGCTGTGGCAGGACGGCTGAGATCGACCCTCTCTCTGTCTCAGCTGGTTTGTGGTGGTGTGAGAGTGCACTTAACACACATGGCAGGGGCAGCCTCTCCAAAGGGGTCTGTGGGACCTCTGAACCGTGGCTCCTGAGGAGCGTTGGTGATGCCACACCCTGGGGCTTTGGCACCTTCCTGAGTTTTGGCAGCACTGCAAGGGGAGATGCAAGCCCAGGCATCAGGATGGGTTTCTCCCATCTGGCTGGCACTGTTCTGGTAGAGAAACCTCTTCCACAAAGATTTCCTAGAAGTTGTCCTTGACGTTGGGCTCCTGGGAAGGCACAGGGAGGATGCAGAGGTCTGTGCTGGACTCTGCCTCAGGCGAGGGTGAGTCAGTTCCCTTCCCCAGGCAAGGAGCTGCCTGGTCACCAGCTTGTCCATGCAGCCACAACAGCTTCCCTTGTTCAGAGTCACCCTGGCTGTTGGGTTGCCTTCCCTTACCTGGAGGGTGGGCACAGGGGCTGCTGTACCCCTGGCTGCCAGGCTGGGCTGAGGGCACACCAGGCAGCTTCACATCATGAGCCCTGGCCGAGGGGCATCTCAGCCTTGACCCCTCAGGGACTCACTCCATCTTCCTCTCGTTTTGTCCTCTACCCTCTGCAAACAGCTCTGAGCTACCTTGGCAGAGTGCCCCCATATCCTCCACCCCCAGCCATAAACCCCTGTACCCCAAGGAGGCTGGGGCAGAGCAGCCCTGCTGCCATCAAACTCTGTGTGTGGTTCCCATTTATTGCACACTTATTTCCCCCGGGGTCTCTGTTGTTTCTCACTCTCTGCCTCTGCTCCTTGGGAGCATCCAGCATTTACCTTCCCTCAGAAAGGGTCTTTGGGGGACTGTAACTTCATTATACTTGTCAATGAGAGGAAAACACCCTGAGGAATTTCCTTTCTGCTGCTGCCTGGCTCTACAACAACCCCGTCTCGGTGGCTGCCGGCTCCCCAGCGCCCGTCCCGCCAATGCAAACCGAGAGGCAGCCGGGAGCAGCCTCAGCTCTACAGCCTCGGCCAGCTTCTGTTCCAGCTCCCTCTTTTCCACTTCTTCCACCCTTGTGGCTGCCTCCTCCAGGCTCTGGAGTGTGGGGTTGTTTTGGAAAGGGCTGCAGCTCGCCCGTGACGTCACCGTGCCTCTGTAGTATCTCTGTCTCCATCCTCGTTAGGCGCTTCCTGCTCGCTGGCTCTGGCTGCGGCTGCCTGGCGTGGCTGGGCTCTTTCTTCTCCTCCACAATTCCCCAGGGATTTACTTGCAACCTCTTCTCTCTTTTTTTTTTCCCCCCCTTCCTTACACAGCAGCTTTTTCTTCCACTCTGCTTTCTTCTTTTTACCCTTGAATTTCCCTCGTCTCCAAAAAGGGCCTTTTTGCCCCCAAATTGGTGTTTCCAATCTGTTTCTGCAGCAGGTGCCCGTGCCCACACTGCTGCTGCCAGGAGTGCCAAGGGGCTGGGGGGCTCCTGAGGCTGGGGGCTTGGCAGGGCATGGGTGCCCCCAGCTTCAGCAGTGCTGGGAAGGCTCCACTCTGCAGCAGGACTTGGGCTAAACCTTCACTCTCCTCCCCCACCGTCTCATCCCAGCTCAGCTCTTCTTGCACAGCAAATCTAATGAGGAAAGGCTGTGGGACCTGGGGCTGTTCAGCCTGGAGAAGAGAAGCCTGAGCTCAGGGGCACCTCAGCAGCACTGACAAGTACCTAAAGGGTGGGTGTCAGCAGGATGGGGGACACTTTGTTCTGTGGTGCCCAGGGACAGGACAAGGGGTGATGGACATCAGCTGGGACACAAACAGTTCCCCTGGCACAGGAGGAGAAGCTCCTTTGGTGCTGAGGTGAGGGAGCCCTGGCCCAGGCTGCCCAGGGAGGGTGTGGAGGCTCCTTCTCAGGAGGTTTCCAACCCCAGCTGGACACGTTCCTGTGCCCCTGAGCCAGGGGAAGCTGCTGGAGCAGGGGCTGGGGCTGGAGCAGCTCTGCAGGGCCCTTCCACCCCCCACCATGCTGGGATCCTGTGAAGTCTCCTTCTGTACCCTGTCAAGCCCTTGCTCCCCACATCCCCAGCCCAAGCCTCCTTGTGTTCCACCATCCCTGTCTGCACCCCTCCTGCCCCAGCAGCATCCATCCCACTCCCCCCATGAGCCCCCACATCCCTTTGCCAGCCCAGGGCTTCCATCCCACCCTGGGACCCGCCGGTCATGCCCAGCACTGCTGCCTCCTGCCCAGGCTTGTGCAAGAGCATATGCAAAGCTGAATCATCACTCTCTAGTGAGTCTTTACAGAGTGTGAGCAAAGCACAATTTATTTCTTTAATTTCTTGCCTCCCAACAGCTTCAGTGGTGCCTGATTGTGAGCAGAGCTCCCCAGGGCCTCCCTCCCCTGCCTGTGCATCCCGACCCCTGCTGAGGCAGCGAGGGGCTGTGCTCCGTGTGGGAGCTCTCCCAGAGCCACTGAAAGGTGGGAGGTACCTCCAGAGATCATCCAGCCCAACCTCCTGCTAAAGCAGGTTCAGCAGCCCTAGGAACTAAACACAGATATACATATAAAGGTGTGTATGTGTGTGTCTGCCCCCTGTGCCTCGCAGGAGCTGGGTATCGCTGTACCGACCTGCAGCGAGTGGGTAAACTGAGGCATGAGGTACAAGTGCCAGGGGGGTTGTGTGATCACACAGTGGTGAGGCCCCAGCTGGAACACAAACTCCTGTTAAGGTTTTGGTTATTGCTGGGGTGAAATGGAGTCTGCTTGCATCTCAGTTCCATCTCAGTTCAGTTGGTTTTTCCTCTCTTCCATCTCATCACCCTGCACAAAGACGCATGTGAGTCAAGAGTGGGGCTGTGAGGATGGTCAGAGGGCTGGAGCCCCTCTTCTGTGCAGACAGGCTGAGAGAGATGGGGATGCTCTGGAGGGACCTTAGAGCAGCCTCCAGTCACTGAATGGAGGCTGGAGAGGGACTTTGTGCAGGGCATGGAGTGCTAGGACAAGGTGAGATGGCTCCAGATTGAATGAGGGGAGATGTAGGTTAGATGTCAGGAGGTTCTTCACCATGACACCAGTGAGGCCCTGGCACAGGCTGCCCAGAGAGGCTGTGGCAGCCCCATCCCTGGCAGTGTCCAATGCCAGGGGCTGGGAGCAGCCTGGTGTGGTGGAAGTTGTCCCTGCCCATGGCAGGGGAGATGGAACAGGATGCTCCTTAAGGTCCCTTGCAGCCCAAAGCAGTGTGTGGTTGTGTGACACTCATTTTGAAGTGACTCTCCATCAGTGGATGGTGTTTGTCAGACACCTGTGATCACCAATATTTGGGTGCTTTTCACTTGCCACAAGCTTGTGCTGGACCACAGGCTCCCACATCCTCCTCTAGGTGCCTGGAGTCTGTCTGGCTTGTGAGGGCTTTTGTGGGGACTGACTGTGGGAGCTTGGGAAGCACAGGGGAGGTGATGGCAGCAGGGAGAGGTCTGATGCCAGTGGGGTGCACGAGGCTTCTCCCACACCCACCATCCCAGGCTGTGCCCCACTCTGCCTGGCACTGCAGCTTCCTACAGCCACACAGCACGAGTGTGCCTGCCAAATGCTGTCCTGCAGGTTAGAAAACCCCACCAGTAACCAGTTTGGATGGAGCATGGCAAGATCACCTTTATCTTTGCAAGGTACCCTCGGTTTCCAGGGCTGGGCTGAGGTAGCTTTGCTGCTCTCCACCTGGTTGTTTCAGATTGCCACGCTGTTGGTGCGTGTGGGATGCTCTTCTCCATGCAGGAGGGAGCAGGGGCAGATAAACCTGCCTCAGAACATTTCCATGGAAGTTGCCTTGAGGTCTGTCATTGCTTCTTCCCTTGGGACAGCCACAGAGTCCTGTAATTGTGGGGAGAGGCTGCGGGCGGTTCGATGGGAAGCTGGGGACAGGTTGCTGCCCTCCTGGCAGGGAGAGCCTGGCTGTCCCAGCAGGGAGGAGACGAGGAGGAGAAGGAAGGAGAGGAGGAGGAAGAAGCAGGGACCTCTGTGCAGCTCTGAGTGTTACTGAGATGGTGAGTGATTTAATACCAGAACTAAGGGGGTACCAAAGAGATTTGCTGAGGAAAAGCTAAAATGAACAAGAGGCAATGGCTATAAACTGGAACACAAGAGGTTCCAAAGCAATATAAGGAAGAATCTCTTCCCTGTTGAGGTGAGGTGAGGTAGCACTGGCAGGGGCTGCCCAGATGGGCTGTGGAGTCTCTCAGACACCCCAGCCCAGCTGGATGAGTCCCTGTGTGCCCTGCTCTAGGTGCTGCTGCTCTGGCAGGGGGGCTGCACTGGGTGAGCTTTGCAGCTCCCTTCCAGCCCTTGAGATGCTGTTCTTCTGGCTGTGATGAAGCCTGGAAGGGTAGATGGGCTCAGCAAGCTGTGGGGGCTTCTACTCTGTGTGATGTAGATAGGACCAGTGCCCAGACCCCTGTATGTGGGAGGATGTGCCAGAGGAGGGGCTGCACCAGAGGGACCACTCCAGCTGGCACCATGGCAACTGGCCCTGAGCCATCGTGGCTCCTCGCTCTGACCAACCACTGCCAGGTGGGTTGGACCCAGTACATTACCCCAGTTTGGAAGGCTTCCCCAAACCAGTGCTGCAGAGGTGGGCTGGGGTGAGCGTGGGGACACGGGGTGGGGAGCAGGGAGTGGGTGCCACAAGGAAGGGCTGTGGGTGGTGGCGGGAGGAGCAGCAGGGCCCTGCCCAGACCAGAAAGCACAGGCAGCTTTTGGAGAGGTGTGTGTGTGTGTTCTGCACGCAGCCTCTGCCACCTGCCATGCCCAGCAGCCACTGGGATTCAGCACAGTGCTCCCACCATGCCTCAGCTGCCCCGGGAGGATGCCCTGCCTGAACGTAAGGGTTGCTTTTCGCGTGCTGGTCCTCTTGTGCCAAGCCTTGGGGTTGGCAGGAGTTGTGCTGGGGGCCAGGTGGAGTCAGCACATCACCTTTCTCCCTGCTCTCTATGTCTCAATGGTGTGAGGACGCTTAGTGCACTGTCCCTCGAGTGACAGTATGCTGCCACAGAGATCGTTACCAGGGTTGGGGCCTCTCTGGTCACTCACATCACCCACCCACCCCTGCCCTAAAGGGATTTCTTAAGCTTGTTTGAAGCTGATCCACAGATCCTGAGTGATGGAGGAGAGGGGACCAGGTGGGCTCCAAAGGAGCCAGGCACCAGTGGGATGTTCTGGGTCTTGTGCTGGCTGGCAGAGAGGAGTTTGATTTCTGGCTCTGCACCTGGGCATGGCTTATTCTGAAGGCTTGCAAAAGGGAGTTGCTGGAGCTGAGCAGCTCTGTACAGCTCTGGGTTTGAGCTACTGTGAGAAAGCTTTCTGTTTGTATCAGAACAGATGTGGGTATTGCATTGTTGTGTTCTTTGCAAGGACTTACTGAGGCTGTGTCATGTCAGGGGCACACACTTTGCTCTTAGTTTCCCGAGGCTGGTGAAGCTGGATGCTGTGGCAGTGCCTTTGTTTACGTAGCATTTGTCCAGGTTGATGGGGTGAAATCTCCCCTGCCTGAGGCAGCAGATGCTCAGCAGCAGTGGGGGGTACCCAGGAGAGCCCACAGTGCTCCAGGCTTTGCAGCCTCAGGCCAGGGCTGGGGGGCTGTGGCACCAGAGGGGGCTGGGGATGCTGTCCCCTGCATTCCCTGTGGCCGGCTGCCACCGTCTCGTGGCACCTCATGTGTTGCTGCACACGAGTTCCACCTGGCTCTGAGTCTGGTGCTTGAAAATGTCACTTGCTAGAGGCCCAAAAAGGAGAAAGCATATCCAAAGTGGCTGTTGCTGTGATAGCTGCTGCTGCTATCACTCAGCCTCTGTGTCGGGGTCGCGGGGCTCTGCAGGAAGGTGTCAGGCGTGGGGGCTGCTGCCCTGTCCCTGCTGCATGTGGACACTGTCCAGACCAGGCAGAGCAAGTCACAGCATTTTGAGCAGTTTATAAAACAAGCCCTTTAGGAAGAGATTCCAGGCACCAAAGAGTTCATCCACTTGTGTTTCTCAGTCTCACATCCCTGCGCAAAGCTCACGTGTGCCTTTACGTTGAACCCCAAAAAGAGGTGGAAGGTAGATGCTCCTGTGTGCAAGCTCCTTTATTCCCCGTGCCAACAGCAGCAATGCCAACGAAACAGCCTCCTGTTTTCTGCCTTCACTTGCCTCCAGTGCAGGGAGGGTGTGTGGAGCTCGTTGAGCCCTCCAGCTCCCCGGAGCGAGCGTGACGTGCGTCTTCCCACCGCCACTGAGCAGCGTTTGGGCAGTGAAAAGAAAACCAGAAAGGTTAGTTTGTTATTCAGTGTGATATATGAAAGAGCTGTCAGCTCCATGCAGAACTCATGAATCCCTGGGTATTCCTAGGACAGGGGGAAGGAATGCATCCTGCAGGCTTTTTTGCACTTGGAACAATCCCTTGGCTCTTCCGGCTCTGAAACGTTTTCACTCCGGCTGAGTAACAAATTAATGTGTCTCTTAGTCAGTGTCTGGCTTGGATGGAAACACTTAGCTGACCTGGTTTATCTGTGTGTCTGTCCTGATGGTTTGGGCAGCTCTCTGCTGCCTGCTGGGTGCCTTCCAGGGCGCTGGCCTGAGGTGCTGCTGGGCTGGTGTGGGCACAGGCATGGGCACGGTGCTGCCAGGGCCTGGCACAGGCTCACGAGGGGCTCTCTGGAAGGATATTATCTATTACTTTGTAAAATCACTTGTGTTGGACTGGGAGAGCTGGAGGAAGCAATTTCTTCTTTAGGCTTCTGCTTCATGCCAGTGGCAAAGGGGCTCTGTGCCTCAGCTCTTGGATGTCTTATAAACTGGAGGTTGATCTGCTCCAGAGGAGGCTGAGGCTGGAGCTGAGGCAGAACTGTTTCCCTGAGAGGGGTATCAGCCCCTGTGCCAGGCTGCCCAGGGAGCTGGGGGAGTGCCCAGCCCTGGAGGGATCCCAAAGGCGTGGGGCTGAGGTGCTGAGGGCTGTGGGTCAGTGCTGGGCTGGGCAGGGTGAGGGCAGGGCTGGGACTGCAGCAGCTCCAAGGGTTTTAACAGCCCAAATGGGTCTCTGATTTTATGATAAGACAGAGGAGCTCCTGCCCTTGTTCCCATGTCCTCACCTCCTGCTGTTGCTATTGAGCCTGCAGGCACATGCAGGTGCTGGGGCTCTGCTTGCCCATGACTTCCAAACCTGAAAGGGGACTTGGAAAGATCCCTCACAAATGTGTCTATTGTTTGGTTTAGGTGAGGAACCAGCTCCTTGTGTGGTTTCAGATGTGACATGGTGCTCACAGGGGCTCAGGAGCAGCTGGTCAGGTCACAGGATCACATCCTCCATCCCCACGTGCCGCCTGTCCCGCATCATCCCGTGCGCCCTGGGGGCAGGTGGGATGGAACAGGCTGACAGCAGCCACACTTCTGATGTTTGGTGCTGAGGTGAGGGAGCCCTGGCCCAGGCTGCCCAGGGAGGGTGTGGAGGCTCCTTCTCAGGAGGTTTCCAACCCCAGCTGGACACGTTCCAGGGGAAGCTGCTGGAGCAGGGGCTGGGGCTGCAGCAGCTCTGCAGGACCCTTCCAGCCCCCACCATGTGTGATATAATACACCCTGAAGGGGTGCTCAGTCACCAGCACAGGGGAAAGCAGCACCTGCATCCTCCCTGGGCTGCAGCTGTGGCATCTCCACATACTTTAGGCAGTGAGGACCCTGCCTGGCTCCAGCCCTCTCACCCCTGCAGCACTGCCCCAAGCTCCCCCTGCTCCAGTAGAGCCCGGGAGATCCCGAGCGAGACGGGCTGCAAAGCCAGGCAGGAGCAAAGTTCATGTAACCCCCCCAAACAAAGAGCTTGTGTCAGCCAAGAAACGTGACACTGAACACATAGCATGGAAATAAAACAACAAATCCAATTGCCAGTGGGTCTCAGGAAGCACCTTTTAACCTGCAGAACCCACAACGTCTATGTGCAGAACCCTTCCTTTCCAACCAGCTCCTCCAGTGCAAACATCCCTTCAAATCCATATCCCTCTGCCTTTTGCCATGTTGGTAAGGCTTTGCTCCTTCTGTCAGTGCATTCTTGTCTCGTTTTGTATCTCCCCTCATACATGCAGTGGGTAGCTGAGGGGGATGATTGCTGGTTCCAGGCTGGCGGGGGTGGAGTCCCCTTGCTATGGCCACGCTGGTATGTCGTGAATTTGAATTGGCCCAGCAGAAAACTGGAAAATTTGGAACAGATAACTGTCTCCTATCTTTATATGGGAACATCAGAGTTTGTAGCTTTTATTCTGGGGTTCTTGCCATTCCAAATATAATTTATTCTTTTACATAACTGTTTTCAGATGATCCACTCTGAAGAGTGGATAATGGTTTGGGGAGGAACACAATCGTTTCTTTCCCCCTCCAAGGCTGTCTTCCCAATTAATGAGATTGAGAACACATTCCAAAAAGAATCTGTTTTTCCCCTCTGGGCTGTTTTTTTTTTTTTAATGTACTCACTTTATTCTGTAGTGAGCCTTGCACCTCCTTCATGGAGCCTGATGACTGTTTAGTGGTGGTTGGCTGGCTGGAGCCCGTGTCAATCCCGAGCGTGCTGCTGCAGTCTCTGGGGCAGTGAGGGTGGGTTCTGATCTCTTTCCTCCCAGGCAGATGGGATGTAGGACATGGCAAAGTCCCTGCTGTGTGCTGACCTGCACCTTGCTGCTGGCTGGGGTTGGATTTACAGGGGGGATGGAGGGGTATCCTCGTCCTTCTTACTGTCCCGTCTGGATGAGGTAGCAGTGGCCTGGGGTGAGCTGGTGCCTCCCTTCCTGCAGCCTGGGGGTGGTGAGGAAGGAATATTTACTGGAGAAGCCCACAGAGCTCAAGGGGCTTTTCCTACTTAAAGCCTGAGCTTTCCCTTACACAGACAATGGGTTTGTATGGGGTTTTCTCTGTTTAATCAGTTTGTTGGGTATATACCAAGTAAGCAGCCCCAGGCTTCCTGCCCCTTCTGCCCTCCATGGCCATTGGCATTCCTGCTGAAGATGCTCCTTCTCCATCCCTGGTCCCACAGGATGCAGATTCAGCCTGAAACCCCTGATGGTGCTGAGCAGCTCCAGCATGGGCTTTGGTTCCTCTTGTGGCCTCTTGGGCTTTCTCAGGCCACTTTCTGCTCCCCTTTCCTTCCCCCAGCACTCCTGATCTTGTTCTTATGGCCTGGGGCAGTGCCAGGTGAGAGGGGCTGGCTGGCAGAGCTGCCAGCCACCCTAGGGGTGCAGGTGAGGAAGATGAGGCTGAAGAGTGGAGCCTGAATCACTGAGACCTGTAGAGGGACAAGGGCTGTGTGTTGCCAAGAGCTGGGGGGTGTGGATGTTAGTGTCTGCAACACAGTGTGTAGCTTGTGGAGAGTGTTACAGCTCCCAAATGGTTGGATGGTGTGCCTTTGAGCTTTTTGTTTGAGACTAAACATGAATCTTTAGGCCTAGAGGAGTTATCTTGAGTTAGTGATGGTGGGAAAGCTGCTCAGCACAGAGCCTGAAGTGTTACCCTTAAGTGTTAGGCTGAAGTCGTGCCTGCTCTCTCCTTCAGCAACGGGTTTGCTCTGTGTAAACGTCACCTCCTCGCTCCCCCCGAGTCACATCTGCTCCACACTGATGAGCACAGAGTCACAGAATCATTTCAGTTGGAAAAGACCTTTAAGGTCATCAAGTCCAACATCATCAAGTCCTGTGCTCCTCAGCTAACCGAGAGCCATCAGCAGGAGGTTTGCCGGTGTGACAGGCTCACTGCTGGCTGCTGAGGAGGAGGAGGAAGAGGATGAAGCAGCCACCCACGAGGAGCTTCATTATTTTGCAGTGGGTGTGTTGTTCTGCAGGAGGCTCAACTCTTCCTCTGAGGTCTCAGCTAAGAGTGTCTCGTGCTCACGTTTGTGTTGTGCTGTGGTTGATGGGCACCGAGCTGGCTGCTGGCAGCCAGGTTCCCAGCCAGGGCCCAGCCAGGTTCCCAGGAGGGAGGATTTGTACTGACACAGTTTGACTCAGATGTTGTATAACCTCAGGGAGCTGCTTTCCAGGCCACTGGAGAAGAGGAGGCTGAGGGCAGCCAGCAGCACTCTCTGACACTCCCTGCCAGGAGGCTGCAGGGAGCTGGGGGTCGGGCTCTGCTCCCCAGGCAGCAATGACAGGACAAGAGGCAATGGGCTGCAGCTGCCCCAGGGGAGGCTGAGCTTGGAGCTGAGGCACAACTGTTTCCCTGAGCAGGGTGTGAGTCCCTGTGCCAGGCTGCCCAGGGAGCTGGGGCAGTGCCCAGCCCTGGAGGGATCTCAAAGGCGTGGGGCTGAGGTGCTGAGGGCTGTGGGTCAGTGCTGGGCTGGGCAGGGTGAGGGCAGGGCTGGGACTGCAGCAGCTCCAAGGTGTGAGCAGCAGTTCCTCCCTCTCATCTCACAACACAGAGCTCCTGATGCTCTTGGCCCTGGTGTGAGAGAGGCAGTGGCACTGTGCTGCCCAGGGAAAGGGCAAGAAGAGGGTGAGGGAAGCAAAGCTTTGCAGCTCCTGCAGCCCCAGGATCACTCAGGTTGTGCAGGGGCCAGAGCATGTTTCCCTTCTCAGGAGGGGCTGAAATTCAGCTGGAAAAACCCAACAACCCAAATGATTCCGTGATTCTCTGAGATGCAGAAGCCTGAGGAGAGCTGGGTCTGCTGATGGACAGCAGCTGGGCTTTGGATGGATCAGCCATGGTCAGGCTGATCCGGTTGGGTGGTGAGTGTGAGGCTGCTCCCTGCCAGGTGCTCTGGGGTGCCAGGGCTGCTGGGCACCACCCACAGTTCTCTCCTTGAGACCTCCATGCTTGTGGTGCCCATCAGGCCCCCGGGTGCTCCACAGCTCAAGGGGCTGTGGCTGACAGAGCGTGTGACGGGGCGAGTGGCCGCCTCGTTCCTTGAGCTGTAATTAGCAGAGCTGCTAATTAGCAGAGTTGCTGCAGCCACCCAGCCAGGCTGCAGGACTGGCAACTGCAGGACAGGGTGTAATTAACTGCAGGCCCTTGGAGCTGTGAGCTGACTGCTTGGCTTCCAGCCTTTCTTTCTTTCTCTCAGTGATGAGATCTGGAACTTCACCTGCAGACCCGTGTGCACACATATGAGCCAGCAGGCCCAAAGGTTAAAAGCCCAAAACCAAACCAGTTTGGAAATACCAGGAGATGCCTGAGTGCAGGGTTAAGATCAGGCAGCTCATCTTCACGGTGCCCTAGGGAGGGATAATTAACAAGACCCCAGGTTTTGGCAGCAACAGGAGCATGGCCACACTCAGGGCTTCATGCCTTCAACAGCAGCATCTTCAGCTACTGATCCTGCAGGATCAGCCCTGACCCTGCAAACACTTCAGCCCAAGCACAGCACTCTCCTCACAGCCTTAAGGCTGCAGTAATAGTTTGCAGGCTGTAATCAAGAAAGATGGGAGGGAAATCAGGTAGGAAACAGCCCCTGTGCAGCTGTTGGTACAGGCTATGGATGGGTGTGCAGCCTGCTGCTGCTTCCCTGCCTGATGAAGGGAAGGAACACACAGGGAAGGTGCCAATGCCGGTGCCTGCATGTCATGGTGGTGTTGGGCTGGTGGGCTTTCCAAGCTCTGATGGTTTTGCTATCAGTTTGACAAGTTCCTTCACCCAGAGAAGCTCCAGTGAGCAGCGAGTGGCACGGCTGGGTCTGTGCCAGCCCCTCAGCACGGCTCGGGGAGGTCCTTCCAGGCAGAGAAGCTCCTCAATCAGGAGTTTTGTGCATGTGTGTGTGGATGTGCATACAATCATTTTTACAGGCACGTAGCAGTACAATAGAAGTCAAGCAAAAAAAAGTTTCCTGGATGAGCTCTCAGTAGAGAAATGCTTTGAAGGTCGGGTCTGCCGTAGCGTGACAGGAGCTGAGAGGCCTTGGAGGGTGAGCACGGGCTGGGCTGGGGAAAGCAGGGGAGGGAGAGGGCTGGGGGAGATGCTCAGAGGGATGGGGAGAGGTGAGGGAAGGCACAGTGGCAGGGGAAGGAAAAAGGAGTACAAATGGACTGGTTTGTTGGGGGTGTTGGCAGATGCTCATAGCAGACTTGCCTTTCCTCGTAGTAGGAAGGCAGGGACAGAGCCAGCCCTCGTTACTCGTGCTGGTGAGGAACCCAAAGTGTGTTCCAGGGGCTTGTGCTGCAGCCAAGGCACTTGTGTGTGTTTAATTGCTGAGTGGAAGGAGAGTGAGGGAGAAGGGGAGTCACCAGGAGCTGCTGGGCACTGGGGCTGGTGCCTGCTGGGGATGGAACGTGTGTGTGAGGAGGAAAGGCTGTGGGACCTGGGGCTGTTCAGCCTGGAGAAGAGAAGTCTGAGCTCTTTGTTCTGTGGTGCCCAGGGACAGGACAAGGGGTGATGGACATCAGCTGGGACACAAACAGTTCCCCTGGCACAGGAGGAGAAGCTGGTTTGGTGCTGAGGTGAGGGAGCCCTGGCCCAGGCTGCCCAGGGAGGGTGTGGAGGCTCCTTCTCAGGAGGTTTCCAACCCCAGCTGGACACGTTCCTGTGCCCCTGAGCCAGGGGAAGCTGCTGGAGCAGGGGCTGGAGGTGCAGCAGCTCTGCAGGGCCCTTCCAGCCCCCACTGTGCTGGGATTCTGTGATTCTGTGTGTTGGCACAACCTGTGGCACATGGCCTTGGCTCCATCCCTCCACATGCAGATCTCTGCTTCTCTTGTGCAATGCACGTGCAAGGGTGTGCTCCCAGGAGGAGGAGAAGGAAGCAGGGTTTAATGATGTTGAGGAGTTTGACACTGCACTGGCTTGGCCTGTCAGCAATGCCAGGGTGAGCTGCAGGGACATGCTCTGGAGCCAGGGGCCAGTCACAGGGCTGCTCTCCAGGAGAACCCATCTCATCACTTTCCTGCAGGTCAGGTGTAAGTTGGATAAAAGATTTAAGTATGATGATGATCCAAAGGATCAGGCTTATATTTGCATTCCAGCCCCTAGGAAAACACCAACATCTCCCATCTTGGGTACCAGGCATGAGAGTGGATGAGCAACCAGAGCAGAGCCTTCAGCCTGTGGTGAGGTGAGGTGGGCAGCATGGATGCCCACCCTCACAGGAGGCCTGGGGAGCTGGTGGGGTCAGGCTGGGGTCTGAGCAAGGCTAGGGTGCTTGGCCAGTGAGCTAGTGAAACACAGGACCTCTGCTTGGGTAGATGTGTGATGCCTCCATGGGGAAGGACAGCACGAGCTCCTCCAGCTCCTGGGTGTGGGTTTGGCTGCTCTGCTGGGGGGTAGCTGCAGGGCTTCCTTTCTGTTCTCTGATTTCCCCAGTGCACCTCTCGTGCATAGCCGTGTTTCCCTTCTCCTCCCCACTGAAATGGTCCAAAAGCACTTTTGTCTAGCTTGCAGCATGTTTTTCACCTTCCATCAGCCTGAGAGCCCAGCTTGGATGCGTGTCAGCGGCCCCTGTGCGTGCGCAGGGTCAGGGCTGTTTGCAGTGAGGGTGACAGCCAGGTCAGGCTCTGGCTCCAGAGCTGGGCTGGGATGAGCTAGCTGCTAAAGAATGAGCATGTTGGAGCCATTGGCATCCTCCTCTGGCTGGGTTGGGTCTGCAGGGAATCACCCACCCCCTCCTCAGAGCCTTTCATAGAATAGAATCACAGAATCATTCTGGTTGTTAAAGCCCTTGGAGCTGCTGCAGTCCCAGCCCTGCCCTCACCCTGCCCAGCCCAGCACTGACCCACAGCCCTCAGCACCTCAGCTCCACACCTTTGGGATCCCTCCAAGGCTGGGCACTCCCCCAGCTCCCTGGGCAGCCTGGCACAGGGGCTCACACCCCGCTCAGGGAAACAGTTGTGCCTCAGCTCCCCGCAGCCTCTTGTCAGGGAGTTGCAGAGTGCTCCTGTCTGCCCTCAGCCTCCTCTTCCCCAGGCCTAACCCCAGCTCTCTCAGACGCTTCTCATCACACTTCAGACCCTTCCCAGCTTCGTTGCCCATCTCTGGCCACGCTCCAGCCCCTCAGTGTCTTTGTGGCTGAGGCAGGAGGAGTCAGGCTCAGGACAGTGAGAAGCCGGGGCTGGCACGGACAGAAACCCTGGCAGCTCAGCACCCTGCCACGGCCCACCAGCGCTTCAGCTTTGTCAAAATGCCATCCTCCAGACACCAGGGCCCTTTTCTGATTCCCAATAGTGTGTGTTTTCCTCTGCTCCTCCCTTGAGCCAGCCCATTCCATCGCTCCATCTGGGCAGGCAGTGCTGCAGCCTCAGCCTGACCCTTCCCCTGCCACCACATTTGGCTCTGCCCTTGGACCTGCCCTTCCTCCATCAGCCCTGTACCCCAGCAGGCAGGTGGGGACCAGCTCTCCAGCCAGGCTGCCCTTTGGAGGTGGCCTGGAGCTCCGTCCCAGGCTTGAGCTGCTTTGCAGTGTTGCCATGTCAAAGTCAGGTGGTATCACCATGATTTTTGTCTGAGCAATTTGGTTCATCAGCCTGAATTTAGATGTTAGGATTTAAGGGTTCATCTGACCTCAAATTGATGTTTTTGGGAGGCTTGGGGGTTGTATTAGCCTGTGGCCTTGGCAGTGCCAGGACAGGGCTGTCTTGAGGGGTACAGTGTATGATAAGACAAGGGGCAACGGGCACAAGTTGGAACAGAAGAGGTTCCAAAGCAACACAAGGACAAAGTTGTTCCCTGTTGAGGTGAGGGAGCACTGGCAGGGGCTGCCCAGATGGGCCGTGGAGGCTCCTTCTCTGCAGACATCCCAACCCACCTGGATGAGTCCCTGTGTGCCCTGCTCTAGGTGCTGCTGCTCTGGCAGGGGGGGCTGCACTGGCTGAGCTTTGCAACTCCCTTCCAGCCCTTGTGATTCTGTAATTCTGTGATGGCAGGCAGAGGAGAGCTGGTGTCTGGTGTCTGCAGGGGAGGATTCAGCCCTTCCCACAGCCCTCTGAGGTCTTGGCCAGGTCCATGCCTGTGGCAGGGGGCTGGGGTAGGTGGGGATGCCTGGTGTGCCAAGCCCCGGGATGCTCTGCGTCAGCTTGGAGGGATGCTGCTAGCTGGAGAATCGAGGATGGGGGGAAGGGGGTAACATCTCCTTCCTCCTCCTTCCAAACAACCCTCTTGCATCCCAAGGCTCTGAATTTTATTCCCCCTCTGACAGTCAGGCATCACCTCCTGATTACTCATAAATGCAGCACGTTGCAGATCCGCAGAGCCTGACGAACGGCTGCAGCTGACAGCACGAGCTGCCGGGGCTCAGAAGCCAGCACGGGGAGGACGGGTTGTGCAGCCTCAGTCCCACACCCCAAGCTGCCCTGGCAGCCAACACCCTGCTTCCCATGCCCAGTATCCCCCAGCACCTGCCCAGCCAGGCCTGGGAAGGCAACTGGGGGCTGCAGACACCCCATCCCAGCGTGTGAGCGGGTGGCGACGGCAGCTTTGCAGTGCAGACTGTGACCAGCAGTGCCCCAGCGCTTTGCTTTGCACAATCCTCTTCCAACGTGGAAAAATAACTCATCCCTGGGCTTTTCTGTCTATTTTGTTTGTGTGGGCACTGGTTATGCTGGCAGTTACTGAGCCAGATTGCATTGGAACGCCCTCGAAAGCTGCCACCTGCAAGCAGCCACTGGGCTCGGGGGATTATTTTGGTGTAGTTCCTTTTAAATGACTGCATGAGGCTCCTTCAGCTTTGCTCATAACTTGGTTCTCCCAGGGACACTGCCCAACCAATGAGCTGAGATGATGCTTGGCAACGTTTAAGAGAGGAAAAAGTACAACAGGATTGATGTCTACTGGTGGGAATAAATAAACAAGACAACACCTCTGCCTCGGCCCCTCCGTGAGCAGCCTCGTTTGCAGCCCTGTGGCTGTTGTCTGCCCAGCTCAGGGAGCTCTGAGCAAGCCTTTCAGCTGGTCTCATCTTTTCTGTCTGCAGCATGTTGTGCTGGTTTGGATGAGGGAGAAGCAAGGCTGGCTCTGGAGATGAGCTGGCTTAGGGGAGCCTGCTGAGCGACTTCTGTATTGTTGTGTACCTTGGGGTGGGTAAATGGAGGGTTTAAGTAACTTGCAAAAGACTTGGGGCCTGAAATGGGGAATTAAGGGAATAATTTCAGGTGCTGATGTTGGCCCAGATTTGCAAAGGCTTTGTGAAAATCACAGAGGCTCTTGTTTGGTGCTGAGGTGAGGGAGCCCTGGCCCAGGCTGCCCAGGGAGGGTGTGGAGGCTCCTGCTCAGGAGGTTTCCAACCCCAGCTGGACACGTTCCTGTGCCCCCTGAGCCAGGGGAAGCTGCTGGAGCAGGGGCTGGGGCTGGAGCAGCTCTGCAGGGCCCTTCCAACCCCCAGCACTCTGGGATTCAATGATTCTGTGATAGGTCGTGCTTTAAATGAAGAGACAAGCCCACAAATGCCTTTGGTGTTTTGTACAGACTCTGGTGTATGAGGTGTGTGTTGTGTGGTGCCAAAGGAGATGGGTCACTGCGTGTGTGTCCCTGCCTCGGTGAAGGCAGGTGAGGAGAGCAGCACTGGGCACACCACTGGGAAGGTGAGAAGTCTTCCCACTCATCCATCCTGGCTGCATCCTGGCACCCAGGCTTGGCATCTCTGTCCCCTTCTGCTGGTGCCTCTACTCAGTGGTTGTTTCTTCTACAAAGCAAAGAGATTAAAGACAGTGCCTGGTCACATCCAAGAGGGCAGAGGATCAGATGGCATGTCATCAGATGTCTCAGCCTCCTCCAGGCTCAGCACCCCCATTCCCTCACCCCCTCCCCAGCACCCTTGTGCTCCAGCCCCTTCCTCAGCTTCATTGCTCATCTTCTCCTGGCCCTGCTGGCAGCAGGAGCATGAACACCAGAGGGATGGAGGATGTAGCCTGGCAGCATTTTGGAAGCCACTTTGCCCAGTGCTACGTGCCAGGGCAGCTCCTGCCCCTCCAGATGCCCCTGTGCTGTCCATCCCCGTGGGCGCTCGCCTCCATGTCTCAGGAGGAAAGGGTGGAGATGGGCACAAGCCTCACTTGAAGCATTTGTTTTAAAAATACCCAGCTATACAAATGACTCTCTCCATTATTTCATTAAGGGATTTAAAATGTGCTTCCTAAACCCTGAGTCATCAATGAAATGAGCAAGCGAGAAGCAGCGCAGCGGGTCTCGCTGGAGGGTGACTCAACGCTGCGGGGGGGCCCAGGGCTTGCAGGGGACTCTCTGAACTGGAGGATGCTTCACTCCCTCCCAACCTCCAAGGATAGCCAGGGTCTCCCCAGCATTCTGAGCAGCAGCAGGAGGTCTCTGGGAGCGTGTGGGGCTTGAGAGCTGAGCCATCACGCTGCAGGCGTGCCTCTCTGGAGTCCCCTGCTATGCCTTGATGCACAGGAGCCAGCAGCACACAACTGTCCTGGAACCTGGAGATCAGCCAGGAGCAGTGCATGTATGCAGGCTGGCATTGGGTGTCTTTTTCCTGCAGAGGTAAAAGCTTCCAGACCATGTATCATCTCAGGAGGAACTGCTGCAGAGAGGCCAGTGCAGGGCTCCAAAGATGCTGAGGGGCTGGAACATGTGTGTGAGGAGGAAAGGCTGCAGCCCTGGGGCTCTTCAGCCTGGGGAAGAGAAGCCTGAGCTCAGGGGCACCTCAGCAGCACTGACAAGGGCCTAAAGGGTGGGTGTCAGCAGGATGGGGGACACTGTTCTGTGGTGCCCAGGGACAAGGGGTGATGGACATCAGCTGGGACACAAACAGTTCCCCTGGCACAGGAGGAGAAACTGGTTTAATGCTGAGGTGAGGGAGCCCTGGCCCAGGCTGCCCAGGGAGGGTGTGGAGGCTCCTTCTCAGGAGGTTTCCAACCCCAGCTGGACACGTTCCTGTTCCCCCTGAGCCAGGGGAAGCTGCTGGAGCAGGGGCTGGGGCTGGGGCAGCTCTGCAGGGCCCTTCCAGCCCCCTCCATGTGTGAGATGTATGAGAGTGTTGTGCACGTCCACTCCTGTACTGACACCGCAGGTTTGATTGCAGCCTCCCTGTGCCAGCATCCAGCCACGGCTCCATCTCACTGCCATGGCCAGAGCTCCCTTTTGTGGGATGTTTATGTGACAGGGGGTCTCTACCTGCTGACAATCCATCTCCTCCCTCTCCCCCTTTGCTCTGCAGTGCCAGGCTGGGGCCGGTGGGCTGTGGCGGGTGCGGGTGGGGGGCACTGGGCCTGCTCCTGTGCCCCTGTGATTAGCATTCTGTGGCGGGTGCGGGTGGGGGGCACTGGGCCTGCTCCTGTGCCCCTGTGATTAGCATTCGGCTGGCTGCTCCCGCTGCTTTGAGGAGTTTGCTCTCTCCATTGCCTGGCAACCACCGAGCAAAACTCCAACAGCAGCCCTGGCGCCCCGGGAGCGTGCACACAGGCCGGCACACGCCTGCAGCGGGGCAGGCCGGCGCCCCAGCCCAGCCAGGGGCAAGGGCCGGCACCATCCTCGCGAGGACAAGGAGGAGGAGGAGGAGGAGGAGGAAGGGGCTGTGGCAGTGCAGCAGCTTTGCTGACACCCAGGTCTGGTGGGTCTGTCTGTCTGTGTGCCCCGGCGCCGGCCGAGTGGGGCTCAGCCCCATGGCGGCGGGGCCTGTCGCTGCGTGGCGGGAGCTGGGCCTCGGAGCAGGGTGGGAGGCCAGGCCCTGCCGGGGCTGCCTCCAGGAGAGGCCCTGGGTGGTCCTGGGGGGTGTGTGGCCTGGTCAGGGCTGGGCTGTGCCGCCTTGCACCCACTGTCCCCTGGCCAGGCTGTCCCAGGGCCTTGGAGCTATGGCAGCCTGGCTCGGGGTGCTCGTGGGCCTTCACCGGGCGGCTCATGGGGACCTGAGTGTGCACCAGGCTGTCTCTGCTTCTCAGTCCTGCACATGCTTGGGTTCTGATGCTATGCTTCGTGGCAGCAGTTTGTTGTCCTACCCTCAGGGAGGGGCTGTGGGCCTCAGGCTCCATGCCCTGCCCTGCTGAGGGTCTCTACAGGCAATGGGGGCTCAGTCCTTTTGCTCACCCTTTGCTTCATCCTCTTTCCAGCCAGGCAGGCTCAAGAGGACCACAAGTCCCACCAGTGAGGCAGACGTGCCTGAGTACATCAGCCTCAGACCTCATGCACCCCCACACCTCTGCTTTGATTCTTGGAGGTCTTTGATTCTGTAGGTCCTTGTGCCTGCCCTGTCCAGCCAGCCCACACTTACCCACTGGGCAGCAAGAAGCAGGGGCACACACCTCTTCCCTCTCACCACTCATCTTCATCAGCAATACTTGGCTTGGCAAAGGGTTAAAGAAACCCATCTGTCTTTTGTGTCTTGCAGAGCCTGGGGTCAGCGGACAAGAAGGACTTTTACCAGCCAAAGTAAGTGCCAGTAGCTGTGGTGAGTAATTGCCTGGAAATTCCCAGTTGGTCCATATTACTGAGCAGCTCTGTGGCTTGCTAAGATTAGACATCTCAATGTACAAGAATAGCTGCTGCAATTACACAAGTGAGGATGGCAGTGGAAGGGCTGTCAGTCATTTTGGCTTCAGGGCATATGCAAATCATTCAATGGGGTCAGAAGGAATCCTGACAGCTCGCCTGAGCCTGAGGGACAGAGCTGGGACTTGGTGGCCTGGAGCGGGGGATTCAAGGGTGACCTTTCCCACCTCTGCTCCCTGTGCTCTGGGCTTACACAGCTCAGCTGCTGGGGGAGAAAAGGGAGGGTTTAGCTCCGTGTCACAACGGGCTGATCTGGAAGCTCAGTTGTCTGCAGCCTGTGCTTTGACATTGATGCCTGTTGCCTCCCATCCACGTGGTTTGTACAGCACGGTGAGAGGGGATGAGAGGAAAGGAAGAGGCTCTCTGGAGCCACTCTGGTCATGAACAGGAACATAGGATCTGCAAACCACCCCACTGGCATCAGCAGTTGGTTACTTGGTGTATGCCCTTGGCCATGGCTCTGAGGCTGCCACAGTCCGTAGTGAGTGAGAGGGAGCAGAGAACTCATGGCTGTCAGGCAATGAGACCCCCATGCACCTGGCCCACACCAACCCCAGCCCCAGCACTGCTACAGACCTCTGCTCCCCAGGCAGCAATGACAGGACCAGAGGCAATGGGCTGCAGCTGCCCCAGGGGAGGCTGAGGCTGGAGCTGAGGCACAACTGTTTCCCTGAGAGGGGTGTGAGCCCCTGTGCCAGGCTGCCCAGGGAGCTGGGGGAGTGCCCAGCCCTGGAGGGATCCCAAAGGCGTGGGGCTGAGGTGCTGAGGGCTGTGGGTCAGTGCTGGGCTGGGCAGGGTGAGGGCAGGGCTGGGACTGCAGCAGCTCCAAGGGCTTTTCCAAGTGAAACAGTTCTATGATCCTATGAAAGATCCCTCACAGGCAGAACTTGCACTCTCAGGACAGCTATGGTGTAGCACCCTACATTTCCAGAGCCTCACTCCAGCATGGCACCTCAGAGGCCAGAGGGATGGGGCTGAAACCATCATTATTTGGATAATGACAAGCTCTGTCAAAGCCAGGCTGAGAGGTTCAGCTCTGGCCCCAGTCTGTTGTGCTGCTCAGCATGTTGCCCATGTCCTCTGTGCCAGCTACTCTTGGCATCAGGGGAGGCTCATCCAGGGTGCCCTGGGGGTGGGGGTTTGTGACACAGAGCTGCCCAAGCTGTCGTGTGTGTGTGTGTGTGTGTGTGTTTTGCAGTTACCTGCTCATTCCTCTTCCAGTGTGCCACCAAAAGCTTTGAAGACTCATTGCTAGTCTCCTAGGTCCACACAGGAAAGTGGGATTTCAGGGAGCTCCTCTGTCCACTCACCCCAAGGCAGTGCTGATCACTGGCTTTGCAAGACACTCAGCAGCTAAAGACATCTGCAGATACAGCCAGAGCCTTTTCCTGGCTTGTTTAATCTCTTGTGGCTTGCAGGGAGGTGAGAGGGGCAGCCCAGGAGGTTTTGGAGTCAGCATGAGACCAACAACAAACGAACACCCCTTTGGCAAAATTGTCTGGTGCTTCTTATTGCCTCTCTGCTGTGTGCTTGTGTAGTGTGTGTTTTGACAAGCAGGCTTAAAAAGGATTGAAGCATCTCTCGTGTCCTTGTTCCAGCTGAAGCTGGTGTGAGGTGATTCGGAGGAAATATGCAAAGGGCTCTTACTCTCTGGTTTTCCTGTGGAGTGGTTTTGGCAGTAGGTAGCAATAATTCACAGGATCCCAGTATGGTGGGGACTGGAAGGGTCCTGCAGAGCTGCCCCAGCCCCAGCCCCTGCTCCAGCAGCTTCCCCTGGCTCAGGGGCACAGGGACGTGTCCAGCTGGGGTTGGAAACCTCCTGAGAAGGAGCCTCCACACCCTCCCTGGGCAGCCTGGGCCAGGGCTCCCTCACCTCAGCACTAAACCAGTTTCTCCTCCTGTGCCAGGGGAACTGTTTGTGTCCCAGCTGATGTCCATCACCCCTTGTCCTGTCCCTGAGCACCACAGAACAAAGTGTCCCCCCATGCTGCTGACACCCAGCCTTTAGGTACTTGTCAGTGCTGCTGAGGTGCCCCTGAGCTCAGGCTTCTCTTCTCCAGGCTGAACAGCCCCAGGTCCCACAGCCTTTCCTCCTCAGAGGTGTTTCACTCCCCTGATCATCTTGGTAGCCCTTTAACTCTTTGCAGCACAATTATAGTGCTACTTTCACAGCTCATCTCATCAGAGGAACCAGGGATGTTTCTGTGCTTCAGGTGGGAGAGCATGGGCTGCCCATCTCACTGAGGCTGCAGAGCTGTTGGGTCAGAGTGGGGCTGGTGCAATCTCCTAGATAGGGTGTGTTTTACTGCTCCTGTCTTGCTCCTCTGTGCCACAGGCTATGGGACCTCCAGGGTTTGGCCAAGCAGGTTGTGCTATCAGGTGTGACTTGGCTGATCATAATGGCTTTGGTATTGCTCATCCTATTTAGGTTCCTCAGTGGCTGTTCTGGGGCTGTGACTGATAGTTTGTGGCTGTGATGTTGCCTGGTACCACTGCCCCATCCCATTTGCTTTCTGATGCAGGCAGGCCTGCTCTCACTGGCATGACCATTCTGCTCTCTGGCAGGACTGGAGCTGGTCTTCCTCAGCAGAGAAGGATTCCCAGCAGCTGCCAGAGATCTGGTAGAGCTGCTGAGGGCTTGGGAGAGCTCAGCACTTGTGCAACAGCTCCACAGAGGTGTTCCCTATGCTCTGGCTGAAGAGTCAGGGACACCAGGTCCAGAGACAGGAAAAGGCTCTCCCAGGACAGGTGCTTTTGCTTGAGAACTCTCCTGGCAGGGCTGGTTGGAATTGTTTTGACAGGAATCAAGCAAAGCTGATGTGTTTTCTGATTCCCCCTGGCACAGAAAGAAATGTTGGTAGTGACAATCCTAAAGCCCCAAGCAAAAGGAGACTGGAATACCTGTGTTTAATTAAAGTGTCACTGATTTGCTGCAGGAGCTGCTTGTGCTGGCTCCTCTGCCAAGAGCAATGCTCATCTGTCAAGAGACTCATCACTTGGGAGCAGTTAATATGTGCCAGACACTTTGAGGTGTCAAGAGAGACTCTGCTGTAGTGACACAAAGTGCTCTCCATTGATCTGCTCGCTTGCTCCCTTGAGAGACCGTGTGGCCATGCTGGTAGGGACCTGCTGTCTCCAAGCCCAATCTTGCTCCAGCAGAATGCCACAGCCCTTTGATACAGGCACCTCGTGGCTCCATCTCCATCCTGGATTAAAGGCTTCTGAAGCAAACACACCAGGAACCTTTGAAAGCACCTTAGAGAAAGCAGCAGCTCGTGTTTGTTTTGCCTTGCAGTCTTCATTACGCCAAGACGTCTCTGCAGCTAATTCCTTGTCACCCAGCTCTTAAAGCAGAACATCTCTTTGACTGAAACCCTTCTGTGCCAGCACTGAGATGAAAGTGAGTGTTTCTTTGCTGAATCATTATCTTGTAAAACCATGGTGTTTATAAGGAGCTGGTATTTACATCTCTGGAGCAGGAAGGGCCATCGTAATGAGATGTGTTCCTAAGCTCGGTGTTCATTTCGTTGCCTCCCTAACTCAGAGGTTGTTGCTCTAGTGTTGGTGATGGTAACACACCATCTATGCTGCTTTTGCCTTCCTTTTGGGAGTCATTCAGCTGGGATGCTGTGCAGGCAGCTCAGGTTCACCTCCAGAGGTGATGCAGAGCGAGTGGCAGGGCAGCAGAAGCAACGCTGAGGCCACTTTTCTGTGCTGAAGGCGTGGGATACTGAGCACTCCAAGCAACTGCCCCAAAAAACACCTTTTGTAGGGGTGGGGAGTGGTTGGAGGATGAAGCACCATCAGCAGCATCTCTGGTGGCAGTGAGGAGGCTGAGCAGGGTGGCTGGAAGAGAGGTGTTGGGCTCTGTGAGGTGGGTGCCCCTCGGCTTGGGTGCATGTTGGTAGCTGAAGGGGAGCAGAGCCCTCCAGAAGGGACCATGAGCCTGGCCCCCAAATCCTGTCTCAGCCAGTTTTCTGAAGAGTCAAGGAGTTTACTCCTCTGCACACAACAGTAAAGAAGGTCACAGTGCTGGGCAGGGTGTCCTGGCAGTGAGGTCTGAGCCACTGAGACTTTACAGCAAGCTGGGGTCTGGCCAGTGGAATCAGAGAGTTCCAGGCAGGAGCTTGAAGTCTCCCTGAGTGCTGGGAAAGGAATCCTGGAAAGGTACTTGGAGAAATGTTGTGGGTCAACAAATGCCAGTCTGGGAATGGGGAGCAGAGCTGGCCCAGAGCAGATGGGGAGCAGAGGGTTGGCAGAGAGGGGTGTGAGTGGTGGGAGGTGGCTCAGAACCAGCAGAGAATTGCCTGGGGTGCAAGAGACTGGCTGGTACTGCAGCCTCTGAACAGTTCCGCAGCTTCCCTCCTGGCCCTCAGAAGTTGTCCCCTGCCCTGTGGCATGCTGGTCTTTTAATCTAAGGTGGCCCAGTCTCTCCCAGTAACACCAGAAAGGCTTCTGGAGGCCTGGCTGCTGTGGGGAGGGGGGTTCTGGCCTGGAGGGGTTGGTGCTGCTCAGAGGGTGAGGAGTACTGTGCTGTGCCAGCTGGGCTGTGCAGCCCCAGAGCTGCCACCTTCGGGGCCATGTGATGGGGCAGGAGGACAATCTACATCTCCCATCTCTTGGGAATGGTTTTGTCCCCTCCCAAGAGCATTTGGTGTGCTGCTGGGAGCAACCAGCTCCAGCTCCTCTGAGCCCTGTGGCTGTGAACAGGGAGCAGTGCTGGCAGAACGGAAAGCATGAATGAACACAGCTCTTAGTCATCTTCTTTTGTGTTGCTTGTTGTGTGGGAGTGCTCACCCTGGGCCCCCCTACACCTGCTGGGGCTGGAGCACTGTGGTGGGATGCTCTGCACCCAGATTTATAGAGACAGAGATGCCCTGGATGGCACCAGGATCTTCACTTCATGTCCCAAGGCGGGTCAGGACAAGGAAGCACTTGATTTCAGTGGTCTCTCGAGCCCAGGGACAGGAGCAGCGGTTGTGGGGGCTGGTTGAAGCCACAGTGCCCTGCTCTGGCTACCAGGGGCCACCCCCTTGCAGCATGCTCAGTGTCTGCCTGGGAATGCCCCTCCTGGACCTGCTGGGAGAACAAGCTTCTGCTCTGCATTGTTTCTGTGCAGCTTTTAATGTGTTAAGTGAGGTTGTGATGGAGATTCTTCCTGTGCCAGTTGTCATAGAAACTTGAAGGGCTTTTTTTCTCCTATCCCCCCCTCCAAGCCTTTCTTTAAACCAGAGTTGGGGTGGGTTTTTCACCCCTTGTAATTTCAGTTCCAGTCCAATTAAAAACCTGATTGCCCCACTTCCAGCACTGCCACACGAGGACTCGGTGTCTTTATGTTGGGCTTCCTCTAGTCCTGACTGAAAGGTGCATGTTCCTGCCAGCTGGGCACTTTCCTGGCAGTGCTGGGTGGGCTGCTGTCTCCTCTGAGCCCTCACTGGGTTTGGGACTGGTCCTCAGCCCGTGTCCCTCTGTGGTACCTCTGGGTAGGAGCAGATCCCCTCTCTGAAAGGGGTACCTCTGCTGCTTCTTCTGGGTCTGGGAAGCAGAGTGGGCATGGCTGGAGGTCCCTGGTGCTTTGGGGGATATGTTGAGATGGCATCTGCCTGTCCCACTGCTCTGAGCCTGGAGCTGGCTTCCTCTCTTGTAGGATGGGAGGACAAAGCTGCCAGCTCAGAGCCGAGCCCGGCACAGAAGCCACCTATGCACCAGCTGCAGCCCTTCCACACGGAGTGTGCTCTGCATTAATCATGGCAAGGGAATGGAGCGTGGGAAGATGGGCATTTAGTAACAAAATAACCAAGGCTGCCTTCTCCCCTAAGCAAGAGAGCAAAGCATGTGCTGCAGTGAGTCAACAGGGAGCACTTTTGGGAGGGAACACTCCCACCCCCAGCAGCCATCAGTCCCACAGCCAGGTACCAAGAGGGAGAAGAGGGTCGAGGTGTTTCCCAAGCTGCTCAAGCCAACACTCTCTGCTGCTGTTACTCCAAGAGCTGTGAGAGATTCTTTCCCTGACATGACATTTGACAGGGACTCCTTACACTTGGCTGGGTCTTGTAGCTCTGAACCTCACCTTCCAGGAGCTGTCACCCACCTCTGCTGCCTCCCCCAGCTCCTCACCACTCCAAGGCTGCTGCTGTCTCCTGAGCTGCCCATCTGCACCTTGGTGCCTGCCAGGGAGCTGCAGTTAAACTGGGCTTCACTTGGGTGGGACTTTTAGGGTCTGTTAGATCACAGAATCATAGAATGGTAGGGGTTGGAAGGGACCTTTAGAGCTCATCCAGTCCAACCCCTCTGCAGAAGCAGGTCAGCCTGGATCACGATGTTTGGCTGTAAATGCTGCCCACACACTCCTGGGTGAGCTGAAGAGGTCGTGGTTGCCCTCTGAGGAGTCTCTAATCCTCTGAGCATCTCTGAGAGAGATCTAATCTTGACCTGAAACTCCTTTGAACTCGTTGGGCTTCACCTCCCAGTCCCTGGCTCTCTGTGTGTGGGGGGAATGGCATAATTCCTGTCCATAAACTCAATATAGCTCCAACCTTTTGCAGCAGGATATTTTCCCCAGCCCTGGGATCAATTCTGTGACTCATCCCTCCAGCCCCTCAGCCCTTTTTTGTGTGTGTGTGTTCCCTTTTAAACGTGAGCACCTTAATTGCAGGACTGACTGTGTCGGTCTCGGCAGTGCAATCCATGGAACTCTCCTCTTCCCCCAAGAACTGCATCAGCTCCTTTCATCACAGCATCACATTAGAGCCTTGTGTTGGGCTGGTCACCCGTGGTGACCCTCCAGCCTTTCTGGAGGCTCTCTCTTGTCTGGGATACAGTCCCTGTTCATAAATAGGGCCTGAAACCCTCTCCCTGCCGGCGTGTCGCTCTGCACTGGGCTGCACGAGCGCAGACGGGGTTTGAATGGGCTTAGCATTACCAAGCAACCCACATTTCACTCTCTCCTCATCAATATTTACCCTTACATCAATCTTCCTGTCAGCTTGCTAATTTTTTTGGAGCGAGGATCTTGTATTTCCTTCTGGATCATCGATGGAAAGTATCGACTGGCGTGTTCCCCGTGGAGCCTCGCTAACGATCCCCCAGCGACAGCTTCTGTTTGAGACCTGTCAGGCAGCTCTTCATCTCTTTCATGTGCTTTATTGATACTGTCTAGCACCATCTTCCAAACTCAGGATGCCAGGAAGGCCTCTGCCTGTGCCTTGCCTGCTTCAGCTCAGCCCCTGCGTGCCCAGGAGCGCCGTGGGGCTCATCTGACAGGATCCCTTTTCCACACGGACACGTCCGCTGACTTTAATTACAACTTACATCCTTAATTTCTTAATTTCATCCCAGATGAGCCCTGGCTTCTGGCTCTTAAATCAGGCTGACTGTGTAGTAGTTCACTCAGGTTGCCTTCAGTGCTGGCTGGGGATACTGCAGTGGAGGAGCCGTTTGCCATCGCCATGTGGCAGCACAAAGTTTGCTCCAAGTCACAGAACCATCTGGCTTGGCAAAAGCCTTGGAGCTGCTGCAGTCCCAGCCCTTCCCTCACCCTGCCCAGCCCAGCACTGACCCACAGCCCTCAGCACCTCAGCTCCACAGCTTTGCAACATCTTTTAACTATCAAAGAAGCAGCAGAACCCAGAAAACTCTCCCCAGTGTTGGGTACAAATTGCCAGGGCAATTAGGTGTAGGTGAGGATGCTGTTTGAGGAAAGCTTCATCTCTCCTAGGAAGCATTTAACTCTCCTGTTCTCCCCAAGCACAGAGTGAGCATCTATTGACTATGCTTGCTTTCCTGCAGCATGGGGAGCAGCCCTACAGCATCTGCTTAAAAATGGTCCTTATCTCCTGAGAAGCAAAACTCGCTGCTGGTGCTGGAGATGACAGTGTTACAGCCAACTGGGTCTCTGTGGGCCGAGGTGCTGGTGCTGCTACTCTGGCTCTTTGCTTTGGGAGGGGTAATCAGGCTGAACACACCAATTGTGTTCAACAGGTGAAGTGTCTGGAGAGCAGATCTTACGAGGAGTAGCTGAGGGAATGGGGGTGTTGAGCCTGGAGAAGAGGAGGCTGAGGGCAGCCAGCAGCACTCTCTGACACTCCCTGCCAGGAGGCTGCAGGGAGCTGGGGGTCGGGCTCTGCTCCCCAGGCAGCAATGACAGGACAAGAGGCAATGGGCTGCAGCTGCCCCAGGGGAGGCTGAGGCTGGAGCTGAGGCACAACTGTTTCCCTGAGAGGGGTGTCAGCCCCTGTGCCAGGCTGCCCAGGGAGCTGGGGCAGTGCCCAGCCCTGGAGGGATCCCAAAGGCGTGGGGCTGAGGGCTGTGGGTCAGTGCTGGGCTGGGCAGGGTGAGGGCAGGGCTGGGACTGCAGCAGCTTCAAGGACTTTGCCAACACAAATGACTGTGATTGTATTCTGTGATTTACTTGGGCAGTACTGAGCAAGACTGTGGGGAGACACGTAGATGGCATTAATTTTCTCAGGGAACAGTGTGTCTGAGGACATTAAGGGAGGAAAATGCTTCATCTTTACTGCATCCTGACAAAGTGCTGAAGCTCTGAGCTTTCCTGCAGGTTTCTGGTGTCGCTGGAGCTGGGACTCAGAGTGGCACAGGGACCTCCAGGAGATGTGCAGTGGGAAGGGACGAGGCTGTAGGTGCTCAGTTGTCCCTTCAGACCTGGGGCATCATGTAAAAGAGCACTGAAGTGGATTCTTCCTCCCAAAGTGCCTCATCTGCCCCTGGGCTGCACAGGGGGAGCCTGGGCAGCCGGCTCCGATCTGTATCCTCAGCCTTGCCACTGATGCCTTTGAACACAGCCAGAAGATGCAGCTGAAGGCAGGGTGGGCCTAGAATAATTACTGAAGAAATGCTGGTATCTATACCTAATTAAAGCCATGGACAGGCTGACCCTGGGGTGCTTTACTGAGAGTTTGGGGGGGATCTGGTAAACCCCCAGTCCCAAGGAAACACCTTCTTGCCCCTACAGTGAATGCAAATCCAGGCAGTGCTTTGAGGAAAAAGCCTGGGGAAGGAGACAAAAGAAACCCCAAGGCCTGCAAAAATCCTTAACACTTAAAAATAGCAAAGCCAAGCCTTCCAAAAAGCTTGAATGCCTCAGGGAAGCCCCTGGAGCTGACAGTGCTCAAGCAGGGCCCGTGAGAGGGTTTTTCTTTGCGCTGTGAGGTGGGAAGGAAAAAGCACCCAGGGAGGGAAAGTTCAGCTGCATTCATTCTCCCCCTCGGATGTCAGAGATGCTTTTGTTTTCCAGAAGTGCTTATTATTCATACAGCTATCTCATTAGACAGCTGAAACACAGCTCCAGCTCCAGCTCGCCACGGCAGGGCCCTACCGCAGAGCTGTGCCGTGTGGGGCCTTTGCAGCCCGTGGGATGCTGCCCTCGGGCACCACTCACTGCTGCTGCTGCTTTGCACATCCTTCACCCACTGTCTTCATCTTTGCTCCCTCTTTTTACCCAAGGGTTTGTCCCACAGTCCTAGCCAGCTGTCTGACAGGTTGGCATTGCTTTGTCCTGAAGGTCCCTCGGCTCTCAGCAGCGATCTGCTGCTCTCTCCCTGCTTCCCTCCCCACAGCATCCTCAGCTCCTGCCTTATGCCAAACCTGGCTGTGCTGAATCCCTCCCCTGCAACCTGGCCACTCAGCTTTGCCATTCCCAAGCACACTGGATGGCTCTGAGGATGAGGAGGACTCTGCTTCTGTGCCGCCTCGCCTCCCCTCAGCTGCCAGGTGATGCTGGCACCTCTGCTTTGAACCAGAAACCAGTCTCAGGCTTCTAACCAGGTTCCAACCACCTCACACTGACTTCCAAACATTTTGCTGTTGCTGTTGCAAATTCTTGGCCTCACAAGCGATGAAGCCAGTCTCTGGAGGTGAGAGGAGGCAGCGTGGCTGCTGCTGGGGGCATCAGTCCCACTGACAGTGTCCTGGGCAGTCCCACCTTGGGGATCTTGTTGGTTGGCTGGAGACACTAATGCTGGCCCCAGGAGAACGTCTTGTGATGAGGAAAGGCTGTAGGAACTGGGGCTGTGCAGCCTGGAGAGGAGAAGCCTGAGCTCAGGGGCACTTCAGCAACACTGACAAGTACCTAAAGGGTGGGTGTCGGCAGGATGGGGGACACTTTGTTCTGTGGTGCCCAGGGACAGGACAAGGGGTGATGGACATCAGCTGGCAAAGAGAAACTGGTTTGGTGCTGAGGTGAGGGAACCCTGGCCCAGGCTGCCCATGGAGGGTATGGAGGCTCCTGCTCAGGAGGTTTCCAACCCCAGCTGGACACGTTCCTGTGCCCCTGAGCCAGGGGAAGCTGCTGGAGCAGGGGCTGGGGCTGGGGCAGCTCTGCAGGGCCCTTCCCACCCCACCATGCTGGGATTGTGTGATTCCATGATCCCACCTCCTCCCACCAGTGCAGATCCAGGGGTCCTGGGGGATCTCCTAACCACGAGGCCCTTCTTGCCTGAGCCCCAGGGACTCTGGAGGGGGTGTCAGCCACAGCTGTACACAAAGGCCACGCTGAAATTCCCTTCCCAGTCCAGACATCAGAGATGTCATTTTTGATTTCCCAAACACAGAGAGAGCCCTTTCAGCCCTGGCCTGCTCAGACACTGCAGCTTTAATGTCCAAGCACCCAGCATGTTTCCACTCCCCTCCAATGCATCAATCAGGTCTCGGTGAGACTCTGAAAGAGCCAGTTTGTTAAACAAACACACTTAGTGTAAAAAGTTTATTCCAGTTAATTAGGACTTCATTGCAATGGAAACAAATTACCCAGCTGTCATCTGCCAAGGCAAACAGCAACGGGGGAGAGGGGGTCCTGGCCAGGAGGGAGACAAACAGCCATCTCAGGAAACCTTATTTATGGCCTTTTTTATGTATTTCTGTATTTATTTGGACATTCCTGAGCTGGAGAGCTGGGTTACTGCCGAGCCACAGGCCCCAGCACTTGCACAGCATTGCCTGTCACCAGCAGCAGGTTATCAGCCCACGGGGCTGCTGGGCAAAGAGCTGGTGCTGGCCTGGGTGGATGCTGCCTGTGGGACCCCTGGGGCTGGTGTCTGTGTCCCTGGGCATATCCCTTCGGGCTCTTAGCTCAGAGATGGGGTGAGGTGCTGGATGTGCCAGCCCTGGGCAGGTCAGGGTGAGCTGCTAGTCCCTACTCACCAATGGAGATGGGGGATGTGGGGGTGCCTGGATGGAGCAGAAGGATAGGGAGGTGCTCAGGAGGGCTGGTGGTCACTGGGAGTTTTGCCTGAGCCAGGGACTCCCAAGCTTCCATGGTTCCATGGGGTGGGTGCCATGCAATGACCCCAGGCACATGTCCCCATCCCCACTGCAGCCTGATTCTCCTCTCCCATTCCAGGCAGTAAACTTGGAGGTAGGAGAGGTGTAAGAATCCCAGCATGATGGGGGCTGGAAGGGCCCTGCAGAGCTGCTCCAGCCCCAGCCCCTGCTCCAGCAGCTTCCCCTGGCTCAGGGGGCACAGGAACGTGTCCAGCTGGGGCTGGAAACCTCCTGAGCAGGAGCCTCCACACCCTCCCTGGGCAGCCTGGGCCAGGGCTCCCTCACCTCAGCAGCCTTTCCAGCTGATCTAATTCAAACAAACACCCCATCAACACCCTTTTTTCCTCCTGGAGCTTTTATTGAAGAAGAGGGAGAAAGGAGGAGCTGTGCTGGGGGGAGCAGAGCTGGTGGGAGCTGGAGGCCGTGGGGCAGCAGAGCTCAGGGAGCCGTCAGGGTGGCTCCCGAGGAAGTGACAGATAAAGGCTGGGGATTAGCAGCGGGTACGGTGTCAGGAGAGCAGCATCCCCTTCCTGCAGCATTAGTCACCCGAGCCTGACACCAGGGCAGGGGGGAGGCAATTGCAGCTCATCAAATTACCTCCTCCTGCCTGCTCCCTCTGCCTGGTCCCCCATGGCCTGTCCTTGCTGCGTGTCCCTCCAGCTCTGCCCTTCGGCACCAGAGGTGGGCAGTGCCAGGGGGGCTGTGGCTGGTGTGGGGGCAGATGGAGGGTGTTGGCCCCAGGGGTGGCACATCTCCTCTTGGCCACAGAGATGGTCCCACATGTTGTAGCTGGCAGTGTGATGGGTTGGAGAGGCACAAGTGTGGTCAGAGCTGGGGAAGGGGCTGGAGCACAGGGGTGCTGGGGAGGGGCTGAGGGAATGGGGGTGTTGAGGCTGGAGAAGAGGAGGCTGAGGGCAGCCAGCAGCACTGTCTGACACTCCCTGCCAGGAGGCTGCAGGGAGCTGGGGCTCGGGCTCTGCTCCCCAGGCGGCAATGACAGGACAAGAGGCAATGGGCTGCAGCTGCCCCAGGGGAGGCTGAGGCTGGAGCTGAGGCACAACTGTTTCCCTGAGAGGGGTGTCAGCCCCTGTGCCAGGCTGCCCAGGGAGCTGGGGGAGTGTCCAGTCCTGGAGGGATCCCAAAGGCGTGGAGCTGAGGTGCTGAGGGCTGTGGGTCAGTGCTGGGCTGGGCAGGGTGAGGGGAGGGCTGGGGCTGCAGCAGCTCCCAGGGCTTTGCCAACCCAAAGGATTCTGTGATTCAGGGTCTGTCCTGGTCTCCCCTGGGGACACATTCTCCTCTCCCAGCCTTGGGGATGTGGAGGACAAGAAGAGGTTTCTGCCCTTGCACTGGGACCTTCCAACAGCTTGGGTTTCTCTTATGAGCCTGGTAGGTACACCCAGGGCTCATCCACCCTTCTCATCTGCCCCAGTGACATCCAGGCCAGACTTTTTCTGGTCCTGTGAAGCCCGGAAAATCACATTTGAATCTCAGGCTGTGAGTGAGTTGCCATCCAGAACCTTTTATACACTTTCCAAGAATGTTTCTGTTGCCTTATAGCCGTGAGATCACCGTGGCCCACGCTCTGAGGTTTGTGTCCGTGATGGCCCGTGTTCAGAGGGATGGAAAGCCTGGATCTGGGCACACATCCCTGGAGGGGCCTGGAAGGGGGTTGGAAGAGCAGAGCTGAGCACAGATAACCACAGGGATGAATCCTTAGCCAGGTCAGGTCTGAGGGATGTGAGGAAGATGGTGACCAGCACTGGAGCGGACACATTTGGCTTTGTTTCTCCAGCTTGGAAGGGAGCAGAGGAGCGACTGGGGACTTTGGTGCTAAGCATCTTGGTTCCTCAGAGTCTGCTGGCCCATCTGGGGGTGGGGATTGGAAAACACTACAATAAGAAGCAGCAAGGAACTTCAGCCCCAAGTTTCTCTGCCCCAGAGCTGGGCTGTGTCAGAGGCAGCCCCGTGCCCCCACTGCCCACGGGAGCCTCGGCGGGGTGTGGGGTGCTGCCATCTCCCTCCTCCTGCTGCCAACCCTCTGTTATTAGGGATTCTGTAGCTTTCTGTTTCTAGATTGACTTGTTGTCAGTGTTTATTTTTAGCTCCTCCAATGCCTTGCAGATTCCTCGAGGGATTGTGTCTTTCTTTCCCTCTCCCTCCCACAGGTTGGTTTGGCGTGGAGCTGAGTTGATTTGAGCCACAAGCAGAGGCTTTCAGCCCTGGCAGGGGCTGTGCTGTGGGGCTTGTGGAGCAAATGGCCTTTGTGGGTTTATCTAAGGTTGGGAGGAGGTCTGGGTGCTCTGGGGCAGCCACCCCTGCAGTGACTGGGGTGCTGGGAGGGAGTGAAGACTGAAGGGGGCTCTCAGCAGCACTGGCAAGTACCTAAAGGGTGGGTGTCAGCAGGATGGGGGA
This sequence comes from Colius striatus, assembly GCF_028858725.1. Classification (NCBI taxonomy): domain Eukaryota; kingdom Metazoa; phylum Chordata; class Aves; order Coliiformes; family Coliidae; genus Colius; species Colius striatus. The sequence continues at coordinate 1,924,187 of NC_084761.1, read as the reverse complement.
CACTTTGTTCTGTGGTGCCCAGGGACAGGACAAGGGCTGATGGACATCAGCTGGGACACAAACAGTTCCCCTGGCACAGGAGGAGAAGCTCCTTTGGTGCTGAGGTGAGGGAGCCCTGGCCCAGGGTGCCCAGGGAGGGTGTGGAGGCTCCTGCTCAGGAGGTTTCCAACCCCAGCTGGACACGTTCCTGTGCCCCTGAGCCAGGGGAAGCTGCTGGAGCAGGGGCTGGGGCTGGAGCAGCTCTGCAGGACCCTTCCCAACCCCCCACCATGCTGGGATTGTGTGATTCTGTGCCTTGTGGCCATCACTCCAAAGGCCTGTCAGATCGTGCTGGGTGGCTGCTGTCCCTCTTCTCCCCCTCTGCTCTGCCCTCACTGAGATTTCACTCTTTTCACTACCCATTTGGATCAGCATCACCATCCTGGCAGCTGCTTGGAAACAAACCCCAGGGTCCTCCTGCAGCTCTGCAGCCAGGTTGGATGGAAATTTTTAAGCTTTTTCTTTCTGTTTTGGCTTTTTCTTTTTTCCCTTGAAGCCCTACATAAGTAACTCCAAACAAGTTGTGAGTATATTTTGGACTGGGTCGGAGCTGTCGCCGTCGTCGCCTCGCTTGGCCCCAGACAAAGGGCTCACTTTGAGCCTCCCCTTCTGCAGAGCAGGAGGGGGGAATGTTTTCATTCCTAATATAGAGCATCCATCCCACCCAGGGTCCAGCCCCCCAGGCTCCCACCGAGCCCAGGGGCTCCCTGCAGCAGCTTTACCTGTCACCACCAGCTCCAGGGCTGTGCTAACGTGTTCCTTACAAAACGTGGCTCTCTGTGGACTTCGCCTCCTCCTCCTCCTCTCCCCGGGCTGGTGCTCAGTGGGGGATGTGTGAGGGTACAGTTTGTGCTCTGTTGGGTTTTTTTATCCCCAGGGTTCCTGTTACTTTGCAGGGGAGGGGAATTTTGCTTGTTTTTAAACACCTAAAATATAGATTGATGCCCAGTATAGGTTTGGTGTTTTTCCTGGGGAGAGACAGCTCTGGGAGGTCCTGTTCAGGTGTGGCTTTGCTGGTGGCAGCTCCATCCCTGTGGCCCTCATCCAGGAAAAGTGTGTCTTTTTTTCTGAAGCCCTGATCTCCACAGGTCACTCTTACCCTGGGAGATGAGCACATGCTGAAGTGTTTTGCTGGACTCAGCCCTGTAAAAGCAGAGTCCCTTTAGCAGCTGAGGGAACCAAAGCCAACGATTCAAGCAAACCTGAAAGCCACTGGCAAGGCCACGAGTGTTTGATCCCCTTTGCAGCATCAAGGCCTGAGCATCCCAGTGTGGCAGCTCCTCTTCCTCTCCTTGGATTGACTGTCTGCAAGAAGGAGTGAGGAGAAGGCAGAGTGGCCACAGGTCTCCAAGGAGTGAGTTGTAGGGTGTGCTGAAGGAGAAGATGGGGACCAGTGCCTGCAGTGGTGCTCTTGATGGCTGGTGTTTCACAAAGCCATCACCAAACGGTGCCTTCTACCACCCCTGAGTTATGGCTGGCTGAAGTCATGCCCAGGGTTAGCAGAGGGGCTTGGGGCACCTCTGCAATGAGCCTAATGTCAGACTTCACTTTAATCAAGCGACCTGATGCTGGGGGTGAGAGGTTTTGGACACAGCCCCAGGTGCTGCAAGGTGCTGGGGCCACAGTGGGCTTGCTCCTCTCTCTCCTTGGCTGTTTGGCTTTGGGGTCTTGGCTGGAGCTTTTCCAGGCTTGAAGTTGTCATCAGGCTCTTTTGATCTTTATTTTGATAACGTTCATTAGCACAGCTCCTATCAAGGAACAGCATGTTCTCTCCCTGTCCTCTTTCTCTCTCCTGTTCATAACCCTTTGTTGCTTTGGCTCGTTTGGAAAAGCCAGAAGAGCCAGTAGCTTTGGGAACAGCTCCTGGTACAATGGGCAGACGTCAGCATTTCCAGTCTGATCTCAAAAGCAGCGTTAATTCAAAGAGAGGCCTCGGGGAAGTGACTGCAGAAGGGCTGTGGTTACATGCCTGGGGAGCGTTGAGCCAGCCTGGATGAGAAGGTGGCAGCGTGTGTGTGCTCCTCCCAGCTGCTGAGAGCTGCTCTGGACCACGATGGCTGCTTTTCCTTTCACAAACAGGCTGTAACAGCAGCCTCCTGCTCCTCTCTTCCCTCCCCCAGCCTTCACTTTGGAGACACCCATTGCTGAGGCTCATGGTGCAGTGAAAACCCTTAGAGCAGGGTTGGGTGGTGCAGGAGAAGACCTAAGGTGTGAGACATTGTACAGCAAAGGCTGAGCTGTTGCACGGGTGCTGGAGGCGTGTGCTGGTGAGCTTTGCTTTGGCTGGGGTTGAATGGAAGGTGGGTATGGTTTCTGAGCATCTTCTTCTGCTCCTGAAGCCTCCAGCATCTTCCTCAGCTGGGTTTTATCAGCGCTGAGGGACAGGCTGACACCAGGCTGAGGTTTGAAGTGAACAGGGACAACCATTGCAAGAGTGTTCTGCTTTGGGGAAGGTGTAGCTTCCAGAAACTCAACTCTCAGCTGCAGGGCCTTGTGGACCTGCTGGCTGGTTGCATCAGACAGAGGTTTGCTCTGAGAAGATGGAAAGCACTCAGTCTGTGACAGCCTGGATGGAGTTGCAGTGAGGCGTGAAGGGTGCTGTGTCCTGAGGGACCTGCTTTCCACGGTGTCCCCACCCCACAGGAGATGAGACACCTGGAAAGCATCCATGCTGCTACTGCCAGCAGGAATAATCCACCTCTTCTTGATTCTTCAGGGCTACAGGTTTTCTCCCAGGACAGACTTTCCTGTGGTTACCTGTCATTGCTGCCTGTTTGCTTTCTAAGTGTCTGAAACCACTTCTGAAGACTTGGGGCCTCTGGCACGGGGCAGAGCTTTTAAGTCAGCTGGTTCAGTCTTGAGCTTGTCATTGTGTCTCTGCATCGTGCTTGTGTTGGTGGGCAGATGTTGCCCAAGGTGGACAAGGCCTTGCACAGCCACAGAACAATCTTGTGGTCTGGTGTGTGAAGCCCAAGCCCACGATGAAAAGCAGACAGTGAGGTCGCCTGCCATAGCTCATGTCTCAAGCTTTGGCTTTGCCATTGGTTGTGATCTTTGTTGCAACATCCCTTTTTTGGAAAGGATTGTGTCTTGTGGATCACTGCAGGCTCAGTCCAGGATGGGATGCAACGCTCTCTCCTCTCTGTCCCCCACCACTGCCCTCAGTGTGGGCATCTCAGTGCAGGAGCTCTGCTGATAGGCAGTGCCTCGTCTGGAGGATGTCTAGTGCTGCTGCTTCTCCTGCTGGGAGGGGAATCTCTTGCTGTGTTGGAATAAAACATCTTTCAGTGGCCTGGCTGGCACAGCCATCCATTGTGAGGTCTTAATGATGCTGGGCATGGTGTGGTGCAGACAGCCGAGGAGCTCAGCTCCCTGGGGGTGTTCAAATAGCAAAGGCAGCCTTTAGGGACAGGTGGATAATAAGAGTTCATGAGGAAACTGAGGCACAGAGACTTCAGCTCATAGATGACATTGTTTGATGTTCTTAGTGGCAGGGGAAAGCCATCATTCTGGGTCCTCTCACAGCTGCCCTGCAAGAGGAGCCCATCCCCATGCCCAGTCCCTCCCTGCCATCCCTGACTTGACCCAACACTGTCTGGAGACACGACCCTCACAGGCACCACATCTCTCACAGATGACTCTGAGATTGCTGACCCTGGAAATACCTTTGACCTGTCCCACTTGGCTCCTGCTGCAGCACATCCCACCCCTCCACCAGCAACGCTTGGCTTTGGGGTTGCACACACGGGAGCCCAGGCCCGTTTGCTTTCCCCCCCCCGCCGAGGGCAGCCTCTCGCTCTCTCCCTCTCCTCCTTGCTGGAGTCCTTGGTGCCCCAGGCGCCGAGGAGCTCTCCTCTCACTTGGCTGCAGAAACAGGCTCAGCATCCCAGAAACTCAGCCTTTCATGTGGGAGCCAACAGTCACACAACCTCCATCCAGAAACCATCATTATCGGCCGCTTGCTTCTTTCTTTCCCCCCTCTCGGTTTCTTTGAACTACAGCTCCCAGGATGCCTGAAGATATGCAGACATGCTGAAGACAGTGGTTTCCCATAAACTTTTGGGGTTTCATGCTTTGCAGGCAGGAATGTTTTTTATTGCATTGCAAAGCCCTTCAAGTCCCCGAAAGCTCCGAGGCGCTTCCCCGCCGTGGGGCTGGAGGCGGCCGGGAGGGAGGGAGGGAGGGAGACACGCCAAGGGCTTTTCCCTCCTGCCTTCCTCCTCTTCTTGCAAGAGGGACCTTTGTAAGTCCCCATCGTGCCTTTTCAAGGAGGCTTTTGGACTGGGTGGGAGTTGGGATGAGCTCTGGTTTGCCCGTGTTTCCCATCCTCCGCGGCGCTTCGAGGGCTGTTAAGCAGCATCTCTGAGTGTTGCTGGGCGATGGCAGCGAGGGGTTTTCACTGAGCTGGGAAGAACCAGGGATGCAGGGAAGAGAAAAGGATGCAGATTCATGCATCAGTGCAAGGGAGCCCAACAGGCTGGGTTTTAAATGCTGATGCACCCACAAGACCTAAGGGAAAACCAGAGAGGGAACATCGGGGGTGATGCAGCTGCAGTTGCCACCACAGCTCCTCATCTTAGTGCTGCTCATTCTGAGACTGGGAGGAGGGTGCTGGGAGCAGAGAGGTGTTTGTGGCATGGACCCAGCTGCCCCTGATGAACTGCTTACCTTCTGTGCAGGGGGATGCAGAGGGCACAACAGGGCTGTATCTCCGTGGTCCTGACCATAGAAGTGCTTCAGTGAGTTTTTCCCCTGAGATGCTGGGGCAGCACTTGTTGCTGTTGTCTCAAGACACAGGACAAGGGGTGATGAACATCAGCTGGAGCACAAACAGTTCCCCTGGCACAGGAGGAGAAGCTCCTTTGGTGCTGAGGTGAGGGAGCCCTGGCCCAGGCTGCCCAGGGAGGGTGTGGAGGCTCCTTCTCAGGAGGTTTCCAGCCCCAGCTGGACACGTTCCTGTGCCCCTGAGCCAGGGGAAGCTGCTGGAGCAGGGGCTGGGGCTGGAGCAGCTCTGCAGAACCCTTCCCACCCCTATTTACCATACTGGGGTTGTGTGATTCTATGAACACCAGTGTTAGAACTTATAGTGATGCTCATAGAACTTTCCCTTCCTCCTTTTGCCCTTTGGTTGCTTCAAAATGTGCTGAGGATGCTCCATGGGTTGAGTTTTACTGTTTACCAGTTTGGGAAGCTTTGTGAGTGAAGCACTGGGGTGCTGATTGCCCTTTTGGGGCCACCCCGCTGCCATCAACCTGGCTCATGCAGGAGGCAGCAGAGGCATGGGTTAGGCTGTGTGTATCCCCATGGGACATGCCCCTTCCTTGAACCACGGCACTAGTGAGATGCTGCTGGGGCTCCCTTTCTGGAGGGGTAACCTGATGCCTCTGGGGTCTGAGCTCATTGCATGCTGCCCCTGTCCTGCCCTCCCCTGCAGCCCCATGTGCACACAGGGTGCCTGGCACCTGCCTGCCCATCCCAGCAGCCAGCGGTGTCGGTGTGGTCTGCTGGAGAAGGCGGGTGCCAGCCCAGAAAGGAAAACCATGGAGGCTCTGCGGCCAGCTCGTGCTAACCACATCACTCCTCTCTGCACTTGGAAAAGCCTGGCAGCCTGGCAGCCCAGAATAACAAGCTTTTCCATTGCTGTGTGCAGCATCAGACGTGGGGCCATTGCAAACAAGAGCCGTCTCCAGCGCAGAGCTCAGACTAAACAACGGCTCATCCCCTGAGGCAGCGTGTCCCCCCTGTGCAGGGGGAGCAGGCTGCAGTCAGGGCAGGGCTGCTGGGGTAGGAGGGGATGGCACAGCATGGCATGGATGCTGGAATGCCATGGCAGTGCCTCCCTGTGCATGGGCTCAGCCTCAGCAGCAGCCAAAGCACATAGAGGAAGATGAAGGTCCGTGGAGGGACTCAGCTCCTCACCCATCCTTGCTGAAAGAACAACCCCGTGTGTCAATACAGGCTGGGGAATGAACTGTTAGAGAGTAGTTACAGGGGAAAGGGAGCTGGGGGTGCTGGTGGGCAGCAGGATGAGCCAGCAATGTGCCCTCATGGCCAAGAAGGCCAGTGGCATCCTGGGGTGGGTTGGAAGGACTGAGGTTGGTAGGTCAGAGAGGTTCTGCTCCCCCTCTACTCTGTCCTGCTGAGACCACATCTGGGATCTTGTGTCCAGCTCTGGGCCTCTCAGTTGCAGAAGGACAGGGAGATGCTGGAGACAGTAGGGAAGAACTTCTTCACCAAAAAGGTTGTCAGCCCCTGTGCCAGGCTGCCCAGGGAGGTGCTGGAACCTGCATCCCTGGAGGGATCCCAAAGCCATGTAGATGTGGCAGTGTGAGGTTTATGTTTGGACTCAATGATCTTAAAGGTCTTTCCCAACCTAAACAATCCTGTGATTCTCTCTGGGCCATCTGGTCCAGTCTTTCACTACTCTCATGGCAAAAATGTCTAGTTTGAATCTCCCCTCTTCTATTTTAAAACCATTTCCCCTGGCCCTGCTCAAAGGTCTGTCCCCATCTTTCTTTTAAGCCTCCTTTAAGCCCTACTGAAATGTCACAACAAGGTCTCCTTGGAGCCTTCTCTTCCCCAGGCTGAACACCCCCAAAACCTGACACAAGGAAGTGTGTGGAGGCTCCTTCTCAGGAGGTTTCCAACCCCAGCTGGACACGTTCCTGTGCCCCCTGAGCCAGGGGAAGCTGCTGGAGCAGGGGCTGGGGCTGGAGCATCTCTGCAGGGCCCTTCCAACCCTCACCATGCTGGGATCCTATGAATCTATGAGACTTCCAGATCACCTTAGGTTGTCCTCAGGGCTCCACCTCTTCCAAAGCCCCACAGCCCCGTTAGCAGCCCATGTTCAAATCAATGGCTTGTGGGCTCTCCTGGCAGCATGTCTCGCTGCCTCCTTGCTGTGTTTGCCCATGGGCTGCTGCTTGGCTTGTACCCACGTGAGGATGTGCTCTCTGTAGGGTTGTGCATGCCCATGGGCAATGACAGTGCCCAGGGAGGGAGAGGATCCATGCTGGGGGGCTGCAGGGCTCAGCGTGACTCACCAGGCTGTGTGCACACGTGCCCAGCATCTCTGTTCCTGCACAGACAGCTGTTGGTCAGAGAGGGGACAGTTGTTATTGTCCAAATGCAAATGAGCCCAATCATTGTTTTGACAGAGGGTTTTTAGGGGAAGGACATGCAAATCCACCTTCCGTTGCAGTGCGCATCAGCATTAAACACAACACTCCAGAGCCAAAACAAAGGAACATTTTAATTTGGGGCTCATCAGATGGTTCCTTCTGCTTGGATTGGCACCAAATCCTTTGCAGCAAATGCTCTAAGTTTGACAAAACTCTGGTGTTCAAAGAAAACAAGAGAAAAAGTTGTGCAGATGCCATCTCTGCCCAGGGGCTGTTGCTGCTTTCATCTGCCTCCGCTGTCCTAGAGCCACTGCCTTGGTGCTGAACATCAGCCAGGCCAACAGGGATGGGCTTGGGGAAGTCCAGGTAGGACATGAGGTTGGGTTTCTTCCTGGATGCTGTTTTAATCTGGCCTCTAAATCACAGAATCCCAGAATGATGGGGATGGGAAGGGCCCTGCAGAGCTGCTGCAGCCCCAGCCCCTGCTCCAGCAGCTTCCTCTGGCTCAGGGGCACAGGAACGTGTCCAGCTGGGGTTGGAAACCTCCTGAGAAGGAGCCTCCACACCCTCCCTGGGCAGCCTGGGCCAGGGCTCCCTCACCTCAGCACCAAACCAGCTTCTCCTCCTGTGCCAGGGGAATTGTTTGTGTCCCAGCTGATGTCCATCACCCCTTGTCCTGTCCCTGGGCACCACAGAACAAAGTGTCCCCCATGCTGCTGACACCCAGCCTTTAGGTACTTGTCAGTGCTGCTGAGGTGCCCCTGAGCTCAGGCTTCTCTTCTCCAGGCTGAACAGCCCCAGGGCTGCAGCCTTTCCTCCTCACACACATGTTCCATCCCCTCAGCACCTTGGTGTCCCTGCACTGGCCTCTCTGCAGCAGTTCCCTGTCTCTCTGGAGCTGGGGAGCCCAGAACTGGCCACAGGACTCCAGCTGAGGCCTCAGCAGGGCAGAGCAGAGGGGCAGCAGAACCTTCTTGATGCCCCCCAGATGCCATTGGCTTCTTGCCCATGGGAGCTCACTGCTGGCTCATGGTCAGTTAGTTCTCAGGCAGAACTGCCAGGTCAGCTCAGAAAGGCCAGCCCTGGGGTACTGCTCAGAGACACAGGAGCTGGGAGCTGGTGGGACCTCAGCACACACCTGAAGGGTGCTGGCAGACCTCACCATCAGCATGGGACTGAGTGGGCAGCAGGGTCAGGAGGCTGCCCATGGGGTCAGGAGGCTGCCCAAAGAAGCTGTGCTGATCCATGTGTTGTGTTTCTTCCTTTGAGCCTCCTTTAGAAACACCCTCCAAATAAAAGCTGCTTCGCCACAGCCCTCGGAAGCAGCTGCGCTGCTGCTTTAACGGCACTGCTGAGGTATCTCCGTCCTCCTGCCCCTGCTTCCCCTCTCCTTTCATCCTGGAGGATACCTACCCTCCTTGTGTTGCAGAGCAGAAATAGAGACCAGGCACCAAGTTGCTAATTGTGATGCAGCCTGATAATGCCAGCTATAATTAGCTGCACGTCTTGAAGCGCTTTTGCTGGCGGAAGTTTGTTGTGACCCCGTTATCATACTTTATAAATAGAGGATCCCATCTGCTCTGCCTGGATCCTTCCTGCAGGGCCAGGTCCTGCAGAGGCCAGCTTGGTCCTTCTCCAGTCTTAGGTGCCTGTGTCTGGTAGGTTTGTGAAGAGCCAAGCACTCGTGGACAATCTCTAAGCACTGCTCGTGGCAAATGTTGGTCAAGAGCTTTGCTGCCACCAAGGCCTTTCCCTGAGCACTCTGTCCCCATACCTGCCTGGGCATGCTGTGCCAGTGTCCTGGGGCTGCCCATGCTTGTGGTTCTCATGCAATTCTGACCCATGTCTGCTTTATGGCTTTAGACCACTCATCAGCCAAGAGGGAGCTCATGTCTCTGACCCATTCAGGGTCTCGGGATCAACTTGGCTAGAGCTGCAGCATTGTGACCCAGGGTTGTCAGACATCCATCCTTGTTTCCTCTTGTAGAGACCTCTAGCTTCTTTCTTTACCATCTCATGCAACTCCTGCCACTCTTTTCCCATCTGCAGCATCTCCTTGCCCCTCTCTCTGGCCTCAGGAAGCCTCAGTGTGCTGGCCAGCTGGCCTCCCCCTGTAGCAACCCCTCTGGGTCAAAACATACTTCACCATCTTTACCTGGACCCACCAAACTGGCTGGTTTAGAATCATAGAATCATGGAATGGTGGTGGTTGGAAGGGCCCTGCAGAGCTGCTGCAGCCCCAGCCCCTGCTCCAGCAGCTTCCCCTGGCTCAGGGGCACAGGGACGTGTCCAGCTGGGGTTGGAAACCTCCTGAGCAGGAGCCTCCACACCCTCCCTGGGCAGCCTGGGCCAGGGCTCCCTCACCTCAGCACCAAAGGAGCTTCTCCTCCTGTGCCAGGGGAACTGTTTGTGTCCCAGCTGATGTCCATCACCCCTTGTCCTGTCCCTGGGCACCACAGAACAAAGTGTCCCCCATCCTGCTGACACCCAGCCTTTAGGTACTTGTCAGTGCTGCTGAGGTGCCCCTGAGCTCAGGCTTCTCTTCTCCAGGCTGAACAGCCCCAGGGCTACAGCCTTTCCTCATCAGAAAGATGTTCCAGTCCCCTCAGCATTTTGGTAGCCCTACAAAGCTTGTGAAGACTCATCCTTGGCAGGGAGGTGAGTCAGCTCACTTGCAGAGCTCATCCATGCCCTCAGCAGTGCCAAAGCCTTTGGCTTTTCCTCTGCAGCATCACCCAACCTGGGGCATGTCACAGCTCACGAGGCCAGTGAGGTAACACAGGGAAGATTCCGTTGGGTGGCTGCACCCAAATTCATCACTTGTTCAAACCACAGCTGCCCACAGCTGCTCTGTCATGCAGCTTGATCTGTCCTGGCTCCTCAGGGAGGGAGATGAGTGGCTGTCCCAGCCATGAGCTGTTTGCCATGCTCAGGGGGAGGGTTTCCTCGGGCTATGGCCTGGGGCTGGAGCAGCATCACGCCTCACAAACTAACACCAGGTGAGTCAGCCTGAGAAGTGGGATGCTCAAGTCCCAGAGGAAACCTTTGGAGAAGCTGTTGGATGAGTTCCTCTCCCTGGCACAGCCAATGCCCCATCCTTCAGGTGCAGACCCAACCCTGAGTCCCTGTGCCTCTGCCTTGGCGAAATGCTGCAGCACTCGAACTGTTGTGTTCTGCCAGAAGATGCCCCAAGCTTCCCCTTCCCAGCCCTGGGCACTATCTGGGGAGCAGGGGGGTGACCCCCCCAGAACTGTGGCAGAAGGGCAGGGACCCATACAGGTGTGGGAGTTCATCAGCAGAAGCTCTGGGTGGGTAATTGTGGCAGGCAGCATGTGGCCTTTGAGCCAAGGGAGACTCCAGGCAGGGGGTCCCCAGCACTTCCCACCCACCTGGAGCTTAGATGTGCAGCATCCATTTGTATGTGGGAGTTGTCTGTGGGCAGTGTCCTCTACCTGATGACCTAACACAGTGGTGGGAGAGCTCAGTCTGTGGCTCATGCAGCCCAACTCTGGACATTGCTCACAAGTTTAGGAGACTGATGAGAAGGGATGTGAGGAGAGTGGAGAATGTGGCTGTTTGCAGCTCACCAGGTTCCCTGCATTGTCACCCATGAGCACACAGAGATCAGAGACCAGTGGCCAAAAGCAGTTTCCAGTGGGCAGGACAGCCTGGCAGCGTGGGGAGGCTCGTGGGGCTTCCTCCTCAGAAGTTTGGGTGGCAATCAGGGCAAGTTTTGGCATCACTACCTCGGCTTTCTCTGCTTCTCAACAGGAACAGATAGCAAAGCAGGACTGGGCAGGCTGGCAGGGGCTCACAGCATGCCCTGGGGATGCCAGTGGGGTTTGGTGGCCTGTTGTTTTATCAGGAGTGCTATAGAAAGCCCAAAGCCAGTGGTGAGGAGCCTGAGGCATTGCTGCCTTCTGCTTGGTGGTGCCTCTGAGCCTGGTCCCACTCTTCTGAGGCTGGTCCCACTCCTCTGAGCCAGGTCCCACCCCTCTGAGGCTGGACCCACTCCTGTGAGGCTGGACCCACTCCTCTGAGCCTGGTCTCACTACTGTGAGCCTGGTCCCACTCCTGTGAGCCAGGTCCTACTCCTGTGAGGCTGGTCCCACTCCTCTGAGGCTGGACCCGCTCCTCTGAGCCAGGTCTCACCCCTCTGAGGCTGGACCCACTCCTGTGAGACTGGTCCCACTCCTCTGAGCCAGGTCTCACCCCTCTGAGGCTGGACTCACTCCTGTGAGAGTGATCCCACTCCTGTGAAGCTGGACTCACTCCCGTGAGACTGATCCCACTCCTCTGAGGCTGGACCCACTCCTGTGAGACTGGTCTCACTCCTGTGAGGCTGGTCCCACTCCTCTGAGGCTGCACCCCCTCCTCTGAGTCTGGTCCCACTCCTCTGAGGCTGGACCCCCACCTCTGAGGCTGATCCCACTCCTCTGAGGCTGGACCCACTCTTCTGAGCCTGGTCCCACTCCCCTGAGCCTGGTCCCACTCCTCTGAGCCTGGTCCCACTCCCCTGAGGCTGGTCCCACTCCTGAGAGCCCAGTGCCCCATCCCAGCCCGTGCAGACTCGTGGTTATGTAAAACCCCGGCGAGCACGACCAGGAGATTCTTCAGTGTCGGAATCTGAGTCACATGGGGCTGTTTTATTTTCCCCTCTACTAATCTCGTTTCTATAGAAACAAGATTGTGAGGGGAAAGAAAAAAAAAGAAAGAAAGAAAAGAAAAGGGGGGGAAAAAAAAGGAGCCAAGCACAGAGAGAGGGAGAAAGCTGAGGTGATGGGTGAGGGAAGCGGAGGTGGTGGCTGAGGAGGTCGTGCAGCGCGGGAGGGAGCTGGGCATCCTGGTTGGGATGGGAGTGAGCCTGTGGCTGAGGGGCCAGGGCCTCTCCCAAGGAGCCACCGTCAGATGAGGTGCTCCTGGCACGGAGGACGGGCAGCAGAGCCGGGAGGGAAGGCGGCAGAGGCTGGGCAGGTGAGTGAGCGTGGCTGGCGTGCGGCTCCCGGGCATCCGCGCAGCACGGCACTGCGCTGCACGGCACAGATGTGCTGGGCTCAGCGGGCTCCAGCCTTGGGATGCTGCTTTGGGGGTGTGCTGCTGGCTGGTGGCATGTGGGTGGCATGAAGCTGGCTGGGGGAGCTGGGCTTGCCGAGCAGTGGGTACGGTACAGCTTGCCCGGAGGCTGGCTGCCTGTGTGCGGCCGTGCAGCCAGGCGCCTTCCCTTCCCAAAGCCTCTCTGTCTCCCCAGAGGCTGCTGCCTGCTCAGGAGGCACCTTCCCAGCCTCGATTCCTTCCCCTGGATGTTATTGTGACTGCACCTGTGTGAACAGAAGGCTGCCAGGAGCCACACAGGGCAGCTGCAGGGAGCACAGAGAGCTGCGCGCTCCCAGCCCCGCTCAGCCCCCCGGGATGCTGCAGCCGGGATGCCCACGGGGATGAGCCCAACTCCAAAGCTGGTTGTACAGTGACTGTTCTCAAAGGCAGGACCAGCTGCAAACGCTGCTGCTTTGCCTGCTGCCAAGTGCTTGGGCTGCCCACAGCCACCGCAGGGCTTGTCCCGGGACTTTTGCTTGCCGGCTGTAATTGAGGAGGCTGCAGCTGCCTGCCAGGAGCTGAGTTAGTTCAGAAGCACGTGCTGGCTCCTGAGTCTCAGGCCAGGGAGTGCAACAAGTGAGAGTTATTGCTGTCTGGGCTAAGATATCTCCATCTGTGCAGGATGGATGGCTCGTGCCCACATGGTGCTGAGGGCTTTGGCTGGGGGTGTCGGTGGAGTGGAAGCGTTGGTGGTGCCGCCGGTCCCGTGCCCACGCTGGCAGTGCCTGGGGACCTCAGTCATCCTGCACACAGGGCACAGGGTATTTAGGAGATCTTGTTCCCATCATCTGAGGAAGGGGCTGGAGCACAGGGGTGCTGGGGAGGGGCTGAGGGAATGGGGGTGCTGAGGCTGGAGAAGAGGAGGCTGAGGGCAGCCAGCAGCACTCTCTGACACTCCCTGCCAGGAGGCTGCAGGGAGCTGGGGGTCGGGCTCTGCTCCCCAGGCAGCAATGACAGGACAAGAGGCAATGGGCTGCAGCTGCCCCAGGGGAGGCTGAGGCTGGAGCTGAGGCACAACTGTTTCCCTGAGAGGGGTGTGAGCCCCTGTGCCAGGCTGCCCAGGGAGCTGGGGGAGTGCCCAGCCCTGGAGGGATCCCAAAGGCGTGGGGCTGAGGTGCTGAGGGCTGTGGGTCAGTGGTGGCAGCGTGAGGTGAGCGGTTGGATTTGATGATCTTAAAGGTCTTTTCCAACTGAAATGATTCTGTGACTCTCTGATTCATCTGTGCCTGCACAGAGCTGGGTCTGTCCTGCAGCTCCAGCCATGGCACAGCCAGGTCTCACCGTGCCGGTGGCCACAGGAGCAGCGCTGGAGCAGCCGGGGTTCTGTGGGCACAGACACTGCAGAGACAGCCCACAGTGTCCCACTGAGGGCCACAGATTTTGCTTGTCATGGCTTTGAGGTTATGGCACGGGGCAAGAGGTTTGTGCCTCAGCATCTTTGGTGGGTGAAGCTAAAGGGATGAATCCAGTCCCTGGGTGTTTCTGTACCAAGTCACCTTTGGGAGATGTCGTTGCTCATCCACCTGCCAGGCCAGCAAGGGGTGGAGGGCAGCACCTGAGACCCTTGTCCTCATCTGAAAGGGCAGCTGGGCAGGTTTTTGTGCTGGGGCTGGGCTGCCAGCTGAATGTGTCTCTGCTCTGCATGGTCCCCACGGGCTCAGCGAGCCCTGGCCTTCAGCAGCCACCCGTGCTGGGGTCAGACCCCCTGCAAATACACTTGATGAGGGGATGGGCATTGGGCTGGTGTCAAACAATGCAACTGGTGCCCCACACTGAGATGGAGTCTTCCCCAAAGCTGGGCTGAGGAAGAGTCCAAATGCTGTTGTGGGCACCCTCCTCTCATCCTGGTTGAACATCATCAGGCACAGCACAGTCCCAGCTCCCCTGAGCAGCCCTGTGTGCCTCAGGCAGCCTCTACCTGCTCCATGGGGCTGGGTGCTGGGGCTGATGCCAGGGGAGATGCTGCCACACCAGATCCTGCCACCCCCACGCCAAGCAGTGGTGTTTTCTGGTGGGGGGACATGCCACACACAGGCTTTGCATCCCTGAACCCCTCCAGCAGCAGCATTCCTGCCTCCCCAGGAGGCTGGAGGGGAAGGGCTGAGATGGGTGTTGCTGCGAGAGTCTCCAGGGCTGAGAAATCATTTCTGGGGAGAAGATGCTGCGTTCTGACTGAAACACTGACACGGGACTCTGAACATGTGTAATCTGGCTGACAGATGGCAAGCCATGGAGGTGTGATTTATGATACAGCACAGTAGCTGAACAACCTTCTCTGGTTGTCAGGAGACAATTCCTCCCGGCGCTGCGGTTGATGTTTCAATTGACGGCTTTCCCGCGCGTCCCCTCGGCTCTTCAGCAGTGTGTGGGGACTGCCAGTGAGCCCTGGCAGCTGCCAAGCCCTGGCAGCACCCAAACCGAGCTGCTGCACGGATGCTGAGCTGGGCAGGTCACCCCAAATGCTGCCCAGGCTGGAGCGTGTGCAGCGGGCAGGGCTGGGGGAGCAGTTGGCCCTTGGCCCTGCTGGCTCAAGGCAGCCTGTGACTCTCTGGGGCTGCTTCTTCCCCAGGCTGGCACTTGTGGTGCTGTGTTGGTACTGATGGGAAAAGGCATGAAGATCTTGCCCATCGGTGAAGTGCATCAATGGGTGGGTGCCAATGGCTGTGGGGAACCTGCCTCACTTGCATGGTCTCTCCGTGCCTCAGTTTACCTGCCTCTACTGTCAGGGCCCTAACGTTGCTCTTTCTCAAGGCACAGGGTTGTCTATTAGTGATTGCAAAGCACTTGGGGAGTAAAAGTGTGGCTGTGCTGGAGGCTCAATGCCCATGGGGCTATGGGAGCCCCCAAACCCTGGGAACCCCCTAACCTTGGGAGCATCCAACTCTGGGAGCCCCCCAACCCTGGCATCATCAAATCCTGGGAACATCCCAATCCTGGGAGCATTCCAATCCTGGGAGCATCCCACCCTGAGAGCCCCCCAACCCTGGGAGCATCCAATCTTGGGAGCATCCCAATCCTGGGAGCATCCCAATCCTGGTAGTCCCCCAACCCTGGGAGCACCCAATCCTGGGAATATCCCAACCCTGGGAGCCCCCCAACCCTGGGAGCATCCAATCCTGGGGGCATCCCAATCCTGGGAGGCCCCCAACCCTGAGAGCATCCAATCTTAGGAGCATCCCAACCCTGGGAGCATCCCACCCTGGGAACATCCCAACCCTGGGAGCCCCCCAACCCTGGGAGCCCCCCAAACCTGGGAGCATACCAATCCTGGGAGCCCCCCAGCCCTGGGAGCATCCCACCCTGGGAACATCCCAACCCTGGGAGACCCCAACCGTGGGAGCACCCAACCCTGGGAGCCCCCCAACCCTGGGAGCATATCAATCCTAGGAGCCCCCCAACCCTGGGAGCATCCCACCCTGGGAACTTCCCAATTCTCGGAGCACCCCAACCCTGAGAGCATCCCACTCTGGGAGCATCCCACCCGGGGAACATCCCAGCCCTGGGAGCCCTCCAACCCTGGGAGCTCCCCAACCTTGGAGGACCCCCAGGCTCAGCCCCAGCACCAGGAGCTCAGGGAAGCTGCCCCAGAGCAGGGCTCAGCAGGGTGAGGGGCGTGGGGCAGCTCAGGCTGCGTTTGCCTGTGTGTGGCCATGGCAGAGCAGGTATGATTCATTCCCTCTCCTGCAGCACAGTTTATGTAAAGCAGCACTGTATAAATAGCCAGATGATACCATAATGTGCTCCTGCCTTTCTAATTAGTGATGCTTCTGCTGGAGCTTTTGGGTCTGGTGGAGGGGAGAGGAGGCTGGTTCATTGCTGAGAGCTGGGTGAGTTGCTCACAGCTCTCAAGGGGGAGGGACTGGCCTGGCAGATGTGCTTTAACCTGGCTGTGCGCAGTTGGAGGCGGTGGGGGAAGCAGCTGGGCTGGCTGGAAGGTTGCTCTGGGGGGGATGAAAGCAGCACCCAGCATCCCAAGGTTCTTGCTCACCTTCTGGCTTGTCCATAGCCTTGCTTGTGCATGCTGAGTAGGGCAGATCTGGGCAGAGAGTGTCGCCTCTCCCCGCGCCTTCCCCCGCCAGGCTGTGCTACGGGGCAGCCATGGCAAAGCCCCACGTGCAGCTCCACCAGCCCACCCTGTCCCAGAGACTGAAGCTCCTTCCTTCCAAGCACTTGTCAGCACCTCACCTGGTTTTCCCCCTGCCAGCTCTCCCCAGTGCCTGCTCCTTCCCTGCCTGGGGCAAGTGTGTGCATCCAAGTGTAACTGTCCCAGTGGGGTTGAAGGCAAGAGGCACGTCCCAGCACAGCAGAGGCATTTGCTCTGAGTGAGGGCAGCTGCTTTCCTGTGTGTGCTTTGGGATTTCCCATCCTTACTGGGGACCAGTTTGGTAGGGGTGGCTGTAATGGTGCAGGGAACGTGGTGGGGATGGGGTGAGCATAGCAAACAGGACAGCGTTGTCTGGGCTGGTCTTTGGAGATGAGCATCCACAGAGCCCTGGCAGCTGGGGACAGAGCCCTGTGGGGTGGCAGGAGTCTCTCCCAGGGCTGTGGGAAGGTGGGCAGTGGGGAAGATTGGAGCAGTGGGACAGTCAGATGCCACTTCAGAGGAAGGCAGCAGCACCCCTTCCCAGCAGCCAGCCCCATCCTTTCCCACTGGGATCCACACCACTCTGGCAACTGGCACAGAGCATGAGCTGGCAGTGCCCACAGCACCTTAAGCTGGGCTTTTCCTCGTTGCAGCCAAGCTGTGGCAGCAGCCAAGAGGAGAGGTGAGGTGGTGGGGATGGTGTTAGCTCAGGGCTCTGCTCAGTGGGCTCTCCCAAGGCGCCCGCATCCCTCCTCTGCCAGCCGCCTCTTCCCCCGGCCTCAAGCTGGGGAGAGCTGGCCTTGGGGTTCCTCGTTGGGTTTCTTTTAAGGCAAAACCTCATCCTTCCCATCAAAGTCACATTTCTTCTCAAGAATGTAAAGAATGGCCCTGGAAGGTCTGAGCGGCTCTTTGCCGGCGGCGCTGGGGCAGACGAGAGCCTTCTCCAGAAAGCTGTCTCCACCCCAGCCCCAGCAACAGCAGCTCATCAGCTGAAAAACACATCAGTAACCAGCCCTAATGAATTGAAGATGTCTGTGTTTAAAATGTATCAGGGGGGGAAAAGAAACTGTTAGCTGGTCGTGGTTGGCTTTAATTGTTGTTGTGAGGGAAGGAGGGGAGCTCTGGTTTCTGAGAAATACCTTCTTGGGTTTGGAGATGCTTTGGTTGAAGGCAGTCAGGACCTGAGAGGAGACAAGGATCAGCTTTAGCAGTGTGTGTGCATTCAAAGGCTGCCCCCAAGCCTGACCCTCCTGCCCTGGGACCTCTGACAAATTGCTCCCGTGCAATTTGCTCAGGCAGAGCGGTGGGAGCAGGTCAGGCTGGTGCAGGACAGAAGGAGGGGAAGAGGCAGTGGCTGTGCTGATGTGCATGGCCAGGCTGGCACACAGCACCAATGCCACCAGCCTGGTCGTGTGCTGTCCTGCTTTGGGCTGAGGCAGAGTGAATGGCATCTGCCAGGGCTCTGTGTTGGGTTGAGGCTGAGCAGAACGTTGGTCCCAGCAGGACATTTGGGTGCTGCTGAGCAGGGCTGCACAGCACTGAGGCCCTTTCTGCCTCTCAGCCTGTCCCCACAGGGAGTGGGCTGGGGCTGGGGGGAGGCTGAGTGTGCACAGGGCTGGGGGGAGGCTGAGTGTGCACAGGGCTGGGGCTGGGGAGAGGCTGAGTGTGCACAGGGCTGGGGCGAGGCTGAGTGTGCACAGGGCTGGGGTTGGGGGGAGGCTGAGTGTGCACAGGGCTGGGGCTGGGGGGAGGCTGAGTGTGCACAGGGCTGGGGCTGGGGGGAGGCTGAGTGTGCACAGGGCTGGGGCTGGGGAGAGGCTGAGTGTGCACAGGGCTGGGGGGAGGCTGAGTGTGTACAGGGCTGATGCTGGGGAGAGGCTGAGTGTGCACAGGGCTGGGGAGAGGCTGAGTGTGCACAGGGCTGGGGGGAGGCTGAGTGTGCACAGGGCTGGGGCTGGGGAGAGGCTGAGTGTGCACAGGGCTGGGGGGAGGCTGAGTGTGCACAGGGCTGGGAGGAGGCTGAGTGTGCACAAGGCCATGACCAGCACAGCTGAGCCCAGCCAGCCCCAGGGCTGGGCCATGCCATGGGCTGTCCTGCCCAGTGTAGGCACTGGGGGGGTTGGCTGGGAGGGGGGTGGCTGCTGGGTCAGGGGGTGGGGAGCAGCTGCACTGGGCAGCACTTGGCTTCTCTTGGGGCTTGTTTCTCTTCATTCCTGCTATTATATTTTATTTCATATAGTTATTATACTTGTTCTTATCTTAACCCATGAGCCTTGATTGTCCTTTCTGCTTCCCCTCCCCACCCCAGGCGAGGTGGCACTGGGAGCAATGCTGGAGGCACTGGGAGTGATGCTGGATCATCCTGCCGAGGGGCTTTGTTGGCACAGACAGGTCTTGCAGCTGAATCCAGTTCAGTTTCCTCCTCCAAACATCTCAGACATGGGCTGAGTTCCATGTCAGCCCTTGTCAGCAAAGGCATCATAGTGCTTGAGAGCCCCAGCTGGGAGGCCACAGGGGCTCTGGGCTTTCCTTGAGGTGATGTGTGGCCGTGGCAGGGGGTTGCTTTGATTCTCTCTGCCAGTGCCAGTTCTGACCTGATCTAGGTGGGACCTGCTTTGCCTGGGGGGTTGGACTAGGTGATCTCTAGAGGTCCCTTCCAACCCCTCCCACTGAGTGGTTCTGTGTAATGCTTCCCTGGCTGCCAGTGCTGGTCCTGGCTCTGCCAGGTGATGCTAAGCCTGCTACAGCTCTGCTGCTCATCCCCAGCCTGGTGCCACGATGTCCTGGTGCCTCTGACCCTCCGGGAGCCCTCTCCTTTCCACACAGCTGCCTGTGTGCTGTGGAGCTGCTGCTGGGAGCCAGGGTGCTTCAGGGACATTTTAACACCTTTCCTCTCCCCTTCCCCAGGTCGGAGAGCAGCCTCTCTAGGTTTGCCCACCGCTTGTCGGTTAAGCAGAAGCAGGAGAAGAGAAGGAAAGCTGAGTATGCCTCAGCCGAGCTGTCAGCCTTCCGGCCCAGGTCTCTGAGCATTGAATGGTAAGAGCTGCAGGACAGGGCTGGAGGAATGGAGCTCCTGCCTCTCCAGTCCTCCCCCTGTCCCCACTGCTACCACTCTCTGTCCTTGTCCAAGCAACATCCCGTGGCACCACGGCCCTTCAAACCCATCCGTCTGCTGCAGAGGCTCAAAGCCAAAACATCTCCCCTCGCCTCAGTGCAGGGAGCATGGGAGCCCCAGGCAGCTCCTTCCTTGGGGAGAGCCATGGGGGACTTTTGGGGCTGATGTGGGACATGGACATGAGTGTCTGTTGGGCCAGGACACTTGAGTGCATGACCTCCAACAGCCCCTCTCCTCTCCTCTCCTCTCCTCTCCTCTCCTCTCCTCTCCTCTCCTCTCCTCTCCTCTCCTCTCCTCTCCTCCAAGGCAACCCTGTATGGATGCAATTCTCCCTCCTTCCCCAGCACTGATGCTGCAAGGCCCCTCATGCCAAGCACAGGGGAGAAGAGAGAGAAAGAAAGAGAGGAAAAGAGGGAGAGAAAGGGAGAGAGAAAGAAAGGGAGAAATCAATTGCTTTGGTTTTGAGTTTGGGTTTCATTTCCCTTGCTCCTTCTGGCATTTCTTGCATGTTCTAACACTTCAGTGTGAGGTTGTGGAGCCTTCCTCAAAGGCTTCCTCTGTCTGTGAGGTTAGTTAGGCATCAAAGCTAACTAGGTATTAATGAGGCCAGACAAAGGCTTGAAGCTGGTTGGTGACAGATTGCTTTCTTCTCCAGCTGCACAACTTTCTTCCCTTTGCTGAAAGCATGTCAGGAAAGCTGTTCTGCACTGGCTATCAATCTTCCAAAGAGACAAATATGGCAATTTGTAGCATACCAAGTAGGAAAACAAGCAAAGAACAAACAGAGTTTCCCTTTATTCGTAACAGAGAGGTTGGTAAATCTCTTCAGCCTTTAAATGTCTCTTTGAAGCCCCCAGATCCCATCTTAGCCCTGCCTGGCACGGTGTCTCTGTGGGATGTGTTCCCTCGCTCTGTAGCGTTTCCCTGGGGGAAGCCATCTGTCTGGTGGTGTTCTGCAAAGCACCTGGTGCAGCACAGGCTCTGTGGCACTGGGAGATGATGCTGGGAGATGATGCAGCTACCTGAGGATGCTGATCCTGCTCAAACAATGAAGGGAGCAGGGAATCAAGGGAGGAATTGTGCCCCTGTGCTGGGCTCTGGGGTGGCTGCAGCTCCAGGGCTGTGCTCAGTGCTGGGCCCCTCACTCACTGCCACAGGGACACTGAGGGGCTGGAGCTGGGGAAGGGGCTGGAGCACAAGGGTGCTGGGGAGGGGCTGAGGGAATGGGGGTGTTGAGGCTGGAGAAGAGGAGGCTGAGGGCAGCCAGCAGCACTCTCTGACACTCCCTGCCAGGAGGCTGCAGGGAGCTGGGGGTCAGGCTCTGCTCCCCAGGCAGCAATGACAGGACAAGAGGCAATGGGCTGCAGCTGCCCCAGGGGAGGCTGAGGCTGGAGCTGAGGCACAACTGTTTCCCTGAGAGGGGTGTGAGCCCCTGTGCCAGGCTGCCCAGGGAGCTGGGGCAGTGCCCAGCCCTGGAGGGATCCCAAAGGCGTGGGGCTGAGGTGCTGAGGGCTGTGGGTCAGTGCTGGGCTGGGCAGGGTGAGGGCAGGGCTGGGACTGCAGCAGCTCCAGGGGCTTTAACAACCCAGATGATCCTGTGATTCAATGATCTCTCCTTGATCTCTCCTTGTGCCTGGGGACACCTCAAAGCCCTGCAGGACAGGTTTCTTGGGCAATGGCAGCCCTCTGTGCCAGGAGCTGCTACAGTGGACAAGATGCCGAGTGTCCCTTTGCTGCCCACCCCACAGCACGGGGCTCCCTCCACAGCCCTGTGTGTCTGTCAGAGCACATCTCCCTACTCACAGGTCATGTTTCTCCTCAGGCACAAGGCAACCTTTATTCACACAGCACGTGTTTGTGTGGTGCCCTGGGTGAGCAGAGCACAGCCCTGCTCCCGAGCTCAGCCCTCGGCGAGCGAAGCCTCCTGAGTTCCACTTGCTTGGGGGAGGGAGGGGAAGGGAGAGAAGGCAGGGAAAAAGTGAAGTATGGAGAAAACACTTCTTTCATTCATATGTTGTTTACTGAAATAAATACTTCATTATTAGGCTTTTTTTTAGGGTATGTTTTTCTCAGAGGCAGTGCCACAAAGTCGCCAGTGTTAGGCCCCGGGAATGTGCCGTATCACCTCAGCCCGTTGCTGCTGAGGTTGAAGGCAGCAGGGTGGTGTGAGGCTTTCCTGAGCTTTGGGGACAGACCTGGGGGCTGCTCATGTCTGCTGTTATATAGGTTTGCTGCTTCCTTTCTCCTGCTCCTTGCTGGACACTGTGTGCTGTGGCTCGTGAGGCACCGAGGCGGCTCGAGCTCCAGATGAGGCAAAACCTAGTGGCTGAGGCAGGGGAGGGTTTGGGGTCTGAGTTATCAAAGCTGTCAAAGCCCTGCTTTCTGCTGCTCTGGGATAGCAATCTCAGTGCAAAGCTGAAGCAGCACCAAGGTGTGTCAGACAAAAGCCCTCTTCATCTGAAGCTCAGCAGCTTCTGCTGTAGAGTGAGGAAGTCTAAGGCTGGAGGCTCCCATGGACATCTCCCACTGTCCCTACAGCACCCCCCAAACACCAGCAATCCCTTTCCTCACCCTGTAGGGTGAATGGAGGCAAAGAGAGCCTTCTCTCCTCTTGCACTTGTCCCCTGAGAAATGATCCCAGTTTGTCTTTGCCCCAAGTGAGTCTCCATGCAATAAAGGGCTGTGATCTGCTGCTTTGCTCCGTGTGTGTGGAGCCTGAGTGCTTCAGCCCCCCTCTCACATCCTTCCAGCTCTGCTGCTCGTTGGGAGCCTCAGTCCTGCAGGTTTGCCCTCCTGGCATCTGTTTGTCTCTTCCTTTCCCTTCCTTGCCTCTCAGTCTGGTTTTCCTTCTTCCATTCATTCCCTTGCTTGCCTTCCCCACCCCACGCTCCTTTTCCCGTTCTCACCTCTTGCTCACCCTGATTTTCCTCTCTTTCCTTTTCCCTGCTGCCTTTTTCTGGGTGGGCTCCTCGAGTGTTTCGTGTCAGGCAGCCTCCCATGGTCAGAAGAGCCTATTCCCATGGCGGCTGAGGAAAAATGCAGCACATTCCTCCCTTCCCCCGGCCCGTTATCTCGGTTCTGCTCCTTGGCTGCCCACCATGAGCTGTTGAAGCAGAGCCTGGCAGCAGTGTGTTGTCTGGTGGTTAGAGGCAGCCAGCCAGCTCTGGTTCTGGTTCAATCCTTCCTGGTCCATGTTGTGCTGCCTGGCAAGTTGCTGAGCCTCTCAGCTCCTCGTTTCCCCTCTGCCAAAGAAGGGGATGCAGAGACCAGCAGCTCCCAGTGCAGGACGTGCCCACCCAGATGGGAAGGCATTTTTGGGTGATGTGCCATGGGTGTCGTGGCTGCTGGGCATCCCTCTGCCGTGGGTCTGTGGGGTGGGGAGGGCAGGGCAGCCACACTGGCACCTTGGGCCTGTCTGAGGCTGCTGCTGTGCCCTTGCCCTGTGTTTCAGGGTTGGTTGTAAAGGTTTTTCATGCAAGCATCTTCATGAAAGTCCTTTACAGTTGTGTGGTGCAGTAATGTCTCCCCTTTGGGTTTCAGTAGCCTCCTGTGGTGTGGAAACCCACCCTAAACCTCTGTGCTGGAGCAGGGAGTCGGTGCCACAGAGGTGCCTGGCTCTGCTCAGCCTGACCCCAGGCTCCTGGCCTCCTGGCACCCGAGTCCCGTGGGCTGCAGAGCCTGTGGGAGGTGCTGAGCTGCTGACTGATCCTTCTGACTGTTCCTGAGCCAGGGCTCTGCAGGGCTGCTACTGCAAAGCTGGACAGGAGCCTCAGGCTGTTCCCGTCCCAGTAGCCTATGGTCGTGCAGGACTCTCCCCAGGACTCTGTCCCTGACAGTCGTCCCTTTGCCAGGGCAGCCAGCACAGAGCCCTCAGCGGTTCTTTGGGGAGGTGAAGAGGAGCAGCACCTTAAAGACAGACATTGTCCAGGTTCCACAGCCCTACTCAAGCTGTTGTGCTCCTAAGCAAAACCGTTCTATGATCCTAACTTAAACTGCATGTCCCTAAGGGGGGACCTCAGCAACACTTACACGGTGGGTGTCAGCAGGATGGGGGACAATTTGTTCTGTGGTGCCCAGGGACAGGACAAGGGGTGATGGACATCAGCTGGGGCACAAACAGTTCCCCTGGCACAGGAGGAGAAGCTGGTTTGGTGCTGAGGGGAGGGAGCCCTGGCCCAGGCTGCCCAGGGAGGGTGTGGAGGCTCCTGCTCAGGAGGTTTCCAACCCCAGCTGGACACGTTCCTGTGCCCCTGAGCCAGGGGAAGCTGCTGGAGCAGGGGCTGGGGCTGCAGCAGCTCTGCAAATCTCCTCCAGCCCCCACCATTCTATAATTCTATGCTTCTATGATTCCCTTCCCAGCCAAGGAAGCTCTTAGCCTGAGAAAGGGAAAACAAGAGGCAAACCCAGGCCCTGAATCTTCCAGGGAAAGAGTGCCAGAGCCTGGGAGACGAGTGGGGATGTGAGAGCAAAGAGATGCTCTGTGCAGGCTGAGCTGTGGGCACCACATTTCCACTGGCTGTGGCGTGGGGCAGCCAAGAGCTTTAGCTCCCCCATGGCATTGTCCTGGCGTGGATGTGGGGTGCCAGGCAGCCCCCCTGAGCTGTGCTGTGCTGAGCACGGGGCCCGGCCGGTGCTGAAATGAAACGCCAGGCGCTTTGTCTCGACTGGGAGCTCTTTAAGCCCTCGCTGGGGAACAATGGCCAAGCTATGGGGTCATTTGTTCTGGTATTTCAGCAGCTCCTCATGATTTATGGGATGTTTTGTTCTGCTGCTTGTCTTAGCTTCCCCCTCTCCACCCTCCCCATCTCCATCCCTTCTCCATTTCAGCTCCTCCTCCCCCTGCTCCCAATTCCCCTAATAGCTGTGGAGCCTCTCTGCCTTGTGAAGTCATGGTATCTGTGACTTATTGAATTAAGCTTTTGGGAGCTGGGCTTGCACACCAAACCACGGCCTGCCAGGGTGCCCTGGGCAACCTGAGCTTCCCTCCAGCCTGCCAGCTGGACTTTGCCATCAGCAGGCAGCTAGAAAGTTGGTTTATAGGTGATAAATGTGGCCAAGAGGAGCCGCAGCCCCAGTGGAGGAGGATGGGGGCAAGGATGGGGGTTTGGCTCCTGCTCCTGGTGCTGCCACCCAACACCCACCAGCACAGCTCCCCGTGGGTGAGGTGGGCACCAGTCAGAGTGACACAGAGCTTTGGGTGTTTGGGAGGTGCCTGGTTCAAGAGGTTGGTCCCCAGCACCCTGGGGATGGCCACAGTCAGTGCCTGGAGGTGTGCGGGGGAAGCTGGTGAGAGCTGGTGGGACTGGGACCGTGTGGGACTACTGATGGGGTTGGGGAGGAGCAAGCCCTCCAAATGCCTCCCCAAAAGTTGGGTTTGCCTTTAGGAAAGGGCTTGAATGATTTATTTGTGGAAAATCCTCTTCTATCCTGGCTGCCTGTGAGTCATCTGCAAACAGAGAGAGGCTGAGGGGCAGCTGCTGCTCACGGGGATGGCGATGTGCCCGCTGCAGCGGCCCTTACCCCAGAGAGGGCCTTGTCAGGGGAAGGGAGTCACAGCCCATGCAGCTCCATTTCTGCCAGGGAGCACTTGGGACCATCCAAATCTGTAGGGTCTGTGCCAGCCTCGTGCCTCCCCTCCTGCTGCCACAAGCCTCCATCAGCCCAGATTTCCTCCTCATCTGTGGAGAGGTAGCGTGGGTTTGGGATTATGGAATCATAGGCTCATTTCAGCTGGAAGAGACCTTTAAGATCATCAAGTCCAGCCTTTGTCCCATCCCCATCAACCACTAGAATTATGGTGAGGCTGGAGAGGTTGGGAGAGGCCCAAGGGCTGGATCTTCTGCTGCCACAGGCGCTGGCTCCAGCACATCCCAACCGTGTTTGTTTCTCACGTGGCTTCAGTGGGAAAAACTGAGCCCTCAGGGAAAGTGACAGCGGGAAAACCTCCAGAGAAGACTGATTTCCAGGTTCTCCCTGTCTGGGACAGGAGCCTTCAGCCAGATCCCTTCCTCTCTGAGAGCACAGGAGGCAAAGGTCATTTATTGAACAGACAGATGGGAAGTGTTGTGCTGCTCTGGCTGCTTCCCTCTGCCGGCGGCGGCTCCGTCCGAGGGATCAGCTCTCACTGCAGCACATCCATTGTCCTCAGCACACTTGGATTTCTCTCAAGCAGCCTGTTTGCCTGATCTGTTTTCATCTTTCCACCATTTCTCTACTTGCAAAGTAGAGTGGATGCCTTGGTCCCTGCTGAGAACTCTGGGAGACGCCTCCCACTCTTGGATCTCCACTGGTTCTGCTCCATGGATGTGTCCGTGCCCAGGAGGTGCCAGCTGCCTGCCACAGTCCTTGGTGTGAAAGGGAAACCTCATGGATGTCTGAGTCTTGATGGGCTACCAAGATGATCAGGGAATCTTTCTGATGAGGAAAGACTGTGGGACCTGGGGCTGTTCAGCCTGGAGAAGAGAAGCCTGAGCTCAGGGGCACCTCAGCAACACTGACAAGTGCCTGAAGGGTGGGTGTCAGCAGGATGGGGCACAGGACTTTGTTCTGTGGTGCCCAGGGACAGGACAAGGGGTGATGGACATCAGCTGGGACACAGGAGGAGAAGCTCCTTTGGTGCTGAGGTGAGGGAGCCCTGGCCCAGGCTGCCCAGGGAGGGTGTGGAGGCTCCTTCTCAGGAGGTTTCCAACCCCAGCTGGACACGTTCCTGTGCCCCCTGAGCCAGGGGAAGCTGCTGGAGCAGGGGCTGGGGCTGCAGCAGCTCTGCAGGGCCCTGCCAGCCCCCATCACTCTGTAATTCTGTGTTTCTGTGATCACTGGGCCTTGCTGCTGATGCCTCTGCGGACACTGGGGTATGGAGACAGAAGCATCATTTTCAGATGGTGCTGACATCTGGTACCTTCAAGGTATGTGAGTGCTTCCAGCCACCCCTTGTCCCTCACACTATGGTAGTCCCTGTTGCACAGGTTTTCTCTGCTCTTAGATAGTTTCCTACTGGCTGAGACACTTCTGTCTGCCAGAGCTTCAGGAACCTCCTGTTTATCTTCCTGGAGAGTGTCTCTCAGTGCCAGGTCAATATTGGACCTACTGGCTTGGATTCTGGCAGCATGGGCAGCACTCAGTGTGGGGAGGCCAAACTGGAGGCAGGAGTCAGCTCAAGACACTTGAGACACGCAGGACCAGGTCCTGGGGTGTGTGTTGGGCTCACTCTCCACCTTTGCTTCTTTCCTGCTGCCAGCACACTCTCTCTTCCCCAATGCTTTGCTTCTCACCCATCTTTCTCACCCACCTTTCCCCTGCCAGCTTGCTTGCTTTTTGGATGAGGCTAAGGAGAAGCAGTTGTGTTCCTCTCTGCTCCTTGTTTCCAAACTCCCTCCCATCCTCCCCAACATGGAAATATTCACCCATCTACCTGAGCTCATCCTGCACTTGCTCTCACCCCAGGGATGTTTCTCCTCATCCCACTTTGCCCTCATTGTCTTTGCACTGTTTAACAAGGAGGGTCAGATAGGGATGAAGATCTGAGCCAAGGAGCTGTTGGACAACATGGAGGAGGTTTTTGCATGTGGGCAGTGAAAAATGGGGCAGATCTGAGAAAAGTTCTAATTTCAGGACCTGGAAAGGCAAGAGCCATGGTCTGCTTTGTCCAAAGTGCAATTAGACACTTGGCAGCAGCTGCCAGTGTTATCATGAGAGGCTGCACATGGTCTTTGGTGTGGAGGTTCACCTGAGCTCTCTCCAGCTCTGTTCAGAGTCTGGTTTCCATCCAAGATGTCTCAACAGGGTCCATAAAGGCTCACCAGTTAGTAGCTGGGAGGCAAATGTGTCCTGCCTGAAGCCAGGGCAGGCTCCTTTCTGGTGGTGTGCTGTGAAAAGCTGGTGCTGCTGGATCGTGGCTACTCAGCTCTTCCCACAGTCTTGTTTCTCCTCTGCACCCCCAGGCTCCATGTTTAAATGATGACTGGTCAGGGCCCAAACTGACTCATCAAAGTGTCTGAGCTTCACCCCTCACAGAGTGGGCTGGGCTGGGGGCCAGGGGAGAAGCAGTGGCCCAGGGCATGGGGGACTTGGCTTCTCCTGGCCCACTGAGTGACTTGAGGGCAAGATCTGCCCCTTGTTGTGCCTCGTTTTCTTGCTCCTTAAAAGGAGCAAAGTGCTGCTGACCTCCTTTCTCAGGCACTCTGAGATGAAGGAGCTGGCTGCTGCATTGGGATGTTTGGTAACTGAGGTCTCTGCTGCTCTCCTGCTTCCCCAGCCCCAGGGACAAGGTGTGGGCTGGCTCCAACCTCCAAGCCGGCAGGTTGAGCTTTGCTGTTGGGCTTTGTAAAGCTGGGATCACAATCTGGAGCTGTTGGCTTTGGCAAAGAGCACCAAGGTCAAGGTTTGTGTGGGGCATGTGGTGTCCTGTGTGGCTGCAACTTTACAGAGTCCCAGAATGGGGATGGGGCTGGAAGGGTCCTGCAGAGCTGCTCCAGCCCCAGCCCCTGCTAAAGCAGGTTCCCATCACTCAGGGGACACAGGAATGTGTCCAGGTGGGTTTGATTCTGTGAAATCCAACAGAGGCCAGACCCTGGGGAGCAAGGAGGCTGCTCTGGACATAAGCTGACTGACGTTTCTCTCAGGCTCTGGCTTTCCCCATTTATACCCAGTGCCTGGACGACTGTCCAGGGGGGTGTCTGAGGGACCCAAGTGAGCTCTTTGGGAAGGTGGATAACCCAGGGGAGCACTTGCTTGCTCTCTGTGCAAGCAGCAGGCTGGTGCTGCCAGGAGGTCTCATCCTCCCAACACTCTCCTGACCCTGCTCTGCCCTGGTGATGAGCTCTGGAAGGCTCCTGCTTTGCTTATGGAGCCGAGCTCCTCCTGGGTGAACTTCACATGAACTCCTGAAGTTTCTTTGGCCATTTTCTCTCCTGCTGCTGCAGGCAGGTCAGATGCAGGCTGTTGTAGTGCACAGGGACCCAAGGCTGCCTTCCCCTTGCACTGATGTGCTCACCTCACCCTCCTGCTGTGCCATGGAGGGGGCACCAGGCTCTCTTCACCCCAAACTCCAGCAGACAGGTAGAGCTGTCCCTGGGCTGCACTGGGACTGTGCTGCTGTAACTGCTGCTTTCCCTGGTCTTAGTGGGGGATGGCTGGAACCCCATTGCAGCACCAGGGCTTTAGTGACCTGCTCAAGGTGGCCTGTGACAGAGGTTGGAGTTAAATCCCCCTACCTCGTCCTGCTCTCACCCAGAGGTCACACTCCCTGGCTCCCACCTCTCTGTTCATACCATGTTGCTTGGTCTGTCACCAAAGAAGGAGGAGAAAGCCTCTGAGCTGAGGGCTTGTTGGCACAGTACATCAGGAGGTGTGATTGCAGCCTGGCAGGGTGCAGCACCCCAGGCCAGCACGTGCCAGGTTGCAGTTGGCACCCAGGGAGGCTTCCCAGGTCCATGGGCATCCAAGTCCTGAGGAAACTGCCTTGCAGTCCACAGCCAGGAGAAGCAAGCGGGAGAATGAGCAGGGTGGGATGAGCAGGGTATCTCCAGAGCATGAGGCTGTCCCCAAACCCTGTTCAGGAGATGGTGAGAGGGAGGAAGGAGACAGCAGCACCCACCATATGTTGAGGCCACCATCTCTGTGGGATGTTTCCCAGCCTCTTGGTGATGGAGAGACCCAAACTGGCCTGAAGCTCCTGCTTGGTGGAAGCATGTGAGCAGGGATGTCCCACGAGCTTGGAGGCATCTCAGAGGTGCTGTGCTCAGAGCAATCTCCCCTCACCCCATGCTGCCACCTCCCATCTTCCAAGGCCACCTGCAGCCACGGCCACTTGCCACCCTGGCTCTTTGTGTGCTGCAGGGAGGTCACCCTCCTGTGCTCCCATGGAGGGAGAACCTCTTGCCTGACTCCTTGGTTGTAGCTGGACCCAGCAGACTCTTGTCCTTAGGGCTGGGTAACACTTTCCAGCAGTTTGTTTGCTTCCACCTTTGCCAGCCTTTAACTGTTTGGGCTGATTTGTTTCCGTGCTCTCTCTGCCTCAGGCTGAACTTTTTCTTTCCAAGTTGTAGCAGAAGGTTGGGGGTGGGGGGTGGAAATGGCAGCTTTGCCAAACCTTTGCTTGGGTGGCTTTTCCTTTTTATCCCCTCCTGTCTCGTTGTTTGAGGACTTGTGGTGCCTCCACGCTTTGGAAAAGAGACTTGAAATTTGGCAGGCACGGCACATTCCTGGTGGAAATCAACACAGATTTGGTCAAACTGTTAGCCTTTGGAAGGCATGTGGCTGTGGATGCTTGGAAGAGCTCTTCAGAGGGGAGCTGCTAAAGTCCCCAGCTGCAAAAAGCCTCTGGTCACTGCTCTGCTGCTCTGCTTTCCACTGGGCAACCCCTCAGCCCTGAGTTCAGGTCAGGATTGGTCCCTGCAGGGAGCTTGAGCTGTCTGGGGCTGCTCATCTGCAAATCTCAAAGCCTTTTACAAAGGATGACAGGATCTTCATCTCCATCTACGTGTGGAAACTGCCTGTGGGCATCTCACCCATGGTACAGAAGGAATAGAGCTGAGGTCAGCTTGGGCAGCATCTTGTCTCTAGACTCCTCAGTGAAAGAGTGTTTGCCAGTGCCTCCATGTCCTGTGAGACCTTGGGAAAGGGCATTTGCAGCCCTGGTGTTATCCATGGATGTGTCCTGATGGTCAGAGGTTTGACCAGGTGATTGCTGTGGCTTTCAACACTGTTCTTTTCTATTAAGGTGGAAATCTTTTGTGCTTGCTGCTCTAGGGGCTCTGACAATTCCTCCCCAGGCTCTGTTGTCCTCAGCTGGAGCTTGTCCACCTGATGGTACCTCAAAGCTTTCTGCAGCTAGAGGGAGAAGAAAGTGACACATGAGGTGGGAAAACTCCCCTCTGATGGAGGCAGGAGGCAAACCTGGTTAGGAAGGGAGCCTGCCTGGGGGTGAGCTGTGCTGGGCTGCTGCCCTTACCAGACTGCTGGAGCAGCTGGGGGGTGATTTCTAGCAAAATCAGAGAATGACAGCATGGTGGGGGCTGGAAGGGCCCTGCAGAGCTGCTGCAGCCCCAGCCCCTGCTCCAGCAGCTTCCCCTGGCTCAGGGGCACAGGAACGTGTCCAGCTGGGGTTGGAAACCTCCTGAGCAGGAGCCTCCACACCCTCTCTGGGCAGCCTGGGCCAGGGCTCCCTCACCTCAGCACCAAAGGAGCTTCTCCTCCTGTGCCAGGGGAACTTTGTGTTCATTGGGCACCACAGAACAAAGTGTCCCCCATCCTGCTGACACCCAGCCTTTAGGCACTTGTCAGTGCTGCTGAGGTGCCCCTGAGCTCAGGCTTCTCTTCTCCAGGCTGAACAGCCCCAGGGCTGCAGCCTTTCCTCCTCACACACATGTTCCATCCCCTCAGCACCTTGGTGTCCCTGCACTGGCTTCTCTGCAGCAGTTCCCTGTCTCTCTGCAGCTGGGGAAATGGCAAGGAAAGGTTGTTTTCTCCTCCTGGATTGCAGAGCACAGCCCCTGACTCCAGTGCAGACACCCAGAGGGAAGGTTGGCTCCCGAGCGCCGTTGTAGTTGGGTGGCACAAACCAGCGTTGGAGCTGGGAGGTGTTGGCACCAGCCTGGCACAGTGGTGGGCAGGGTCAGAGCAGCCCACAGCGGGTGCTGGCAGGGAGCTGGTGGTGGAGGGTGCTGGGAGCAGCTCCTGGAGTGCAGCTATACCGAGCAAGCAGCCAGCTGAGCCGTGGCCCCGGCAGCCCGAGCCAGGGAGCGGCTGTTCTGGGCAGCGGTGCCAGGGATACCCCGTGGGCATGGCCACTGTGCCCAGTGCTGCCACTGCCTCCTGCCCCTTGCCTTCCAGAGGGAAAAGGGGGTTTTCTGGCTGCAGGAACATTTCCCAGCTGGGGAGCAGCGCTGGAGCCGGGTGTGTGCGTTTGTCTGCTCCTCCATTGTGTCTTGTTGTCTCCTCCTCCCCGCCGAGATCAATGTCTGTGGTCTGCCTTTTATAACCCCTTTGGGTGCAGCTCTGGAAGTCCTCAGCCAGCAGCACTGCTTTGCATCCTTGCAGCTTCATTGCTCTCGAGCAGCTCAGGCCTTGTCTATCTGGCTGGCTTGGGTGGGATGATGGATGGGAGGTGGGCTTCCAGAGCCGAGCTGGGGAGGCGCCCTGCGGGGCTGTGCAGGCACTGGTGGGGTGCAGGTGGCTGAGGATGGGGACTAGCCACAGGTATGGGCTCAGGTGACCTCCAGAAGTCCTTCTTGGGCCAATTTCCCCACAGTTGCATGGGTCTGGAGAAGAGGTGGCTTCCACCGAGGGCTGGGGCTCACCAGCGTGTTCTTGCCGGGGGCAGCAGATGGCGCAGGAGGGCAAAGGATTTGCTCGTCCTCCCCACGGGTCTGGGTTCAAGGGCATCTCCTCTCACTGCTGTGATGAGGCTGCAG
This sequence comes from Colius striatus, assembly GCF_028858725.1. Taxonomy (NCBI): domain Eukaryota; kingdom Metazoa; phylum Chordata; class Aves; order Coliiformes; family Coliidae; genus Colius; species Colius striatus. The sequence goes on along the minus strand of NC_084761.1, from coordinate 1,892,321 downwards.
GTCTCAGCCCTCATGGCCTGTGGCTGTGGCCACGTAGCAGAGCGAGCTGCAGCCCCAGGGCCAGGCAGTGGGGATGCAGCTGCCCCAGTTTCCAACAGAGTGGGGAGCTCAGCCAATGTTGGAACCATAGCAAGGAGCCTGGGGGTGTGAGTGCTGCAGAGTCCAGCCACCCAGGAGCAGTGCAGAGGAGCCTGTCTGAGAGGGGAGAGCACTGGTGGGCCTCAGCAGGGGCAAGGAGGAGGCAGTGCAGGATGTTACCCTGGTGCAAGGCCATGCTGATGCACAGATCATCCCTCCCACACCCGCTTGAGTCATCCTGAAGACCAGTGAGTGCTTCTTCCTGGCTCTCAGGGGGTCTCATGCACTGGGGTGCAGGTATGTGACAGCCTTCAGAGGAGCTGGGGCAATGCCCTCCTGGCCCCTGTAGCCCCTTCTCCCATCGGGATGGCCTTTGGGTGCAGCCACTGGCCCCGTGCAGGCTGGTGTTGCCACAGCAGCTCTGCCAGCCGCCTGCCCCGAGGTGAGGGTGATGGGACCAAGCTTGGCTGGGCATGGTCTTCCATCCCTTCTCCCAGCACAGCAGCCAGGCCCTGGCCACAGAGTCAAGCATCCCCACTCTGTGCATCCCCCTTTGTGCTCCAGTTGGGTTCCAACCTGAGTCCTTTGTGACCCTCCAGAGATATTTTCTTTCCTCTCCCTCCTTCAGCCTTCCGTGATCTTTGAGCCCAGGAGTCGGATGACTCAGCTCCCGCATTTGATACCCCCCGAGAAGAGTTTGCACACATGCAGCCTTGGCACAGAGCAGGGCTGCTTGCTGGCAGGCTGGGCTGGGATAAGGTTTCTTCCTGCCAGAGGGGCAGCGAGTCCCCACGGCTCATCTCATCCGCTTCTAACGTGCGGAAGTCTGATTTAGCCAGGCTGGTGCCAGCGGGTCGGAGGTGCCATCCAGAGCACTTGCTGACCTGCCCCCAGCATCCAGGCTCCTGCAAAGGCAGGAGGAAGTGGCGCTGCAAAGCACAGCAAGGGCTGGGCCGGTCCCTGTGTGCTTGGGGCATGTGCCTGTCCTCCCTCCCGTCCCTACCTGCCAAGGGCCGGCTGGCTGCGGGTGCCAGGGGCGTCGGGCACAGTTTGGGTGCTGGGGCTGAGCTGCTCGTGCTGGCAGTGAGCAAGGGGCATGGTCAGCAGAAGTTGACACCGATGTCAGTCCTGTGAAGGGCAGTTTGGGTGCTGACCTTTAGGTCCTGGCCCTTTCTGCTGCGAGCAGCTCAGCTCTGCAGGCAGCTCCTGACTCGAGCAAGGAGCGCCCGGCCAGCCCCTGGGTGCTGGGCTCCCTCCCTGAGCTGCTGGGCAGGCACAAGCTCACAGACCCTGCAGTGCAGAGGTTTGCAGGGGGCAGCTTAGAGGGGGCAAGGGTTTGGCAGGATGCAGGGGTTTGCAGGGCACAGGGGTGTGTAGGGCACAGGGGGTTGTAGTGCACAGGGGGATGCAGGACACAGGGGTTTGTAGGGCACAGGGGGTTGTAGTACACAGGGGGTTGTAATGCACAGGGGGATGCAGGGCACAGGGGTTTGTAGGGCACAGGGGGTTGTAGTACACAGGGGGTTGTAATGCACAGGGGGATGCAGGGCACAGGGGTTTGTAGGGCACAGGGGGTTGTAGTGCACAGGGGGTTGTAATGCACAGGGGGATGCAGGGCACAGGGGTTTGTAGGGCACAGGGGGTTGTAGTACACAGGGGGTTGTAATGCACAGGGGGATGCAGGGCACAGGGGTTTGTAGGGCACAGGGGGTTGTAGTGCACAGGGGGATGCAGGGCACAGGGGTTTGCAGGGCACAGGGGGTTGTAGTGCACAGGGGGATGCAGGACACGGGTTTGCAGAGCACAAGGGTTTGTAGGGCACAGGGGGTTGTAGTGCACAGGGGGATGCAGGGCACAGGGGTTTGCAGGGCTCAGGGGTTTGTAGTGCACAGGAGGATGCAGGGCACAGGGGTTTGTAGTGCACAGCGTGTTGCAGGGCACAGGGGTTTGTAGGGCACAGGGAGTTGCAAGGCACAGGGGATTGTATGATGCAGAGGTTTACAGGGCACAAGGAGTTGCAGGGTATGGGGGGTTGTATGGTGCAGGGATTTGCAGGGCACAGAGTGTTGCAGGGCACGGGGTTGCAGGACATGGGGTTGCAGGGCACTGGGGTTTGTAGGGCTCGGGGGGTTGTAGGGTGCAGGGTTTGTAGGGCACAGGGGTTTGTAGGGCACAAGGGGTTGCAGGGCACTGGGGTTTGTAGGGCACAGGGGTTTGTAGGGTACAGGGGGTTGCAGGGCACGGGTTTGTAGGGCACAGGGGTTGCAGGGCACAGGGAGCTGCAAGGCACAGGGGTTGCAGGGCACAGGGGTTTGCAGGGCACAGGGGGTTGCAGGACACAAGAGGTTGCAGGGCACTGGGGTTTGTAGGGCACTGGGGTTTGTAGGGCACAGGGGGTTGTAGGGTGCAGGGGTTTGCAGGGCACAGGGTGTTGCAGGGCACAGGGTGTTGCAGGGCACAGGGGGTTTGTAAGCTTCTGCCCCAGCTCAGGGCAGCCCATCCTGCTGAGTCCTGTCTCCATCAGGTTCCAGTTAAAACCAAATGCCTGCTCCAGCCCGAGCTGTGCTGCCGTTTGAGCCCTTCCAAAGAAGTGAAACAAATACCCCCGGACTGCAATTCCAATTGCAGCTCAATTAGGGCTCGTTCCCAGTGCGATCATAAAACCTCCAGTACGAAAACAAACAACCCAAGCAAACCACATCCAAGGCTGACAGCATCCTCTGGAATGCCTTTAAAATAACAAGGGGTTGAGGGGGGGGGAAAGCAGAGGGAGATGAAAGCGGCGTGGCCGGTGGCAAAGGGGGCTTGTGTGGGCCAGAGGTGGGCTGGGCAGGTGTGTGGCCTTGGGGATGGGATGCAGGGTGGAAGGGATGGGTGTGATGGAGCTGGAGCAGCAGGGTGGAAGGGATGGAGATGGGGCAGCGTGGGGGAGTGACTCAGGAAAGGGTTGAGCTGCTTTCCCAGCCGGGCTTTTGCGGGGTGAGGAAGAGGAGGGACTGCTACAGGGGGCACCTGGGGAGCTGGTGCTGGAGCAGGATGGGGAGGTCGAGGGGGTTGGCAACAGGAGGCTTGAGGCAGCTGGAATGTGTGTCCCACGTAAGGCTGGCTTGTGCCCCATCCAGCCAGTCTGGTGCCGCGGGTCGGGTTTCACGTCGGGGCTTGAAACGCGCCCATATTTAGCGTGTGCTGAGCCGGCCCCGTCGGGGAGGGGAAGCCACAGCAGCTCTCCTCGTAAAGAAAAAGCCAAACAAAAACAATGTCATTAAAGAGCCTCAGCACTGCGTGTTCCCACTGCAAGAACGTCCCTACCCGGGGCTTGCTCGCTCGGGTGCTTCGTGTCAGGCAGCAATTAAGGGTTGGCTTTGTGGGGAGAGCAGCCCGGGAGGGTTCACCCCGGCTGGCTGATGGGAGAGCTGAGCTGAGGGCAGAGCTGCCATCCCCAGGGCCTGGGCTGCTGAGGAGGAACCAGGGGGGTTGTTTTTGGGGTGGGTGTTGGGAGATGCTGCCCAGCCCCTCCAGGAAGGGACAGTGTTCACCTGGAGCTCACGTACCCTCTCGGCTCTGTCCCCACGGAAAGCTGGGAGCACAGCGGCAGAAAAGCGGGTTTTCTAGGTGTGAGCCTCCAGGAGCTCTGCTGGGGCAAAGCCTTGTGAAAACACTGAAGTGGAGCTGGGCTGGATGCAGAGCTGAGGGTCTGACGTTGCTTTTCCCACCCAGCATCTCCTCCCTGACCCATCTCCACAGATCCAAGCCTCTGAGGTTCTATGTTTCCTCTCCCTCAAGGGTGAGGAGTGCCCAGGGCCAGGCTGTGCCAGCCCATGCCCCCATCAGAGCACCTGAGCTGGTGGCACCATCAGCATCCTCTGCTTTGGTGAGAGAGTCAAGCATTGCTCAGCATCCTTTAGCATGGTCCCCAGGGAGAAGTGCCCCAGTGCCCTGGTGATGCTGCTGGGTGCAGGCAGGGCAGGAGCTGCCCCAGAGGGACACTGGTGCCTGCAGGTCCCAGCCACAATGACCATCTGCCATGGGGTACTGAGGAACTGAAAGTCTATCTGGGGTCGTATTTTAATGGGAGTTGAGCTACAGGCTCCTTCTGAGCTCACTTAAAAGCAGTGATCAGGATGCTTAATTAAAAAGGGGAGAAAAAAAAGAAGTCAGCAGCAGCATTATTGTGTTGCAGCAGAGTCTTCTGGAGCAGCTCAGCTCCCTTCCTCCCTCACACAGGCTGCTGGGACTGCAGGAATGGGTGTTTCATGGGCAGCCTCCACTGCCTGTCAGCAAGTGATCTACTTGGTTGGCTCCAAATGCCTCTTGGAGTCCTGAAGTCTCTGTCTCTCCCATATTCAGAGCCTGGGATTTAGGATGGAGATGTGGTGGGGATGAGCTGTGTGGGACATGGTGTGTGTGGCCCCACATACCTCCCACTGCCACAGCCCCTCCAGCAGCCCTGAGAGCTGAGCCCAGGGGACCTGACCACACCACTCCCAGCCCAAACAGTCCCCATGGGATGCAGAAGCCACCTTGGGAACATCCTGGATGGAAAGGCATGATGACACTGACCCCCATCTTGCTCCCACAGAGGATTCCTCTGCTCCTTCCCCTGCAGCAGTGCTGGAGGCTGGTGGGACGCTGCAGGTCTTGCCCAGGATGAGGCTGCATCACACAGTGCTGTGTTCAGTGGTGGGCTGGGCAGGGTGAGGGCAGGGCTGGGACTCCAGCAGCTTCAAGGGCTTTGCCAACTCAAATGCATCTGTGATTCTATGATGTGCTCTTCTCCTCCAGCTTCTTTGGGTTCTGAGCTGCTGGGAGCTGCCTTTCAGTGTTCCTGTTCCATGATGTGATGGGCTGAGTGGCCAAGGGGATCCACCCTCTGCTGCTGTGGTTCATGAGCTCCTCAAGAAGCACCTACATGCACCACAGCAAGCTTGGTGTGGACATGGCAAGAGACAGAGTGTAGCCACCCCACCATTCCCACCCCAGCACTACCACTGCAGTGCCCAGTGCCTGACAGGCTTTGTGCCACCCTGAGGGCTGTGCAGCAGCTCCTGGCCTTGCACCATTCTGAGCTCCTCTGAGCATTGGGCTAATAGCATTGGGCTTCTGGAGCTCAAACAAAAATGTACTGGCTGGAGCAGGGGCTATATAAGTTAGTTGTTATTGCTAAACAAAAGAGGCATGTTCCTTTGAGCCTCATGCAAAACAAAACCCAGCAGGGCTGGCCAGGAAGGGAAAATCCGTAGGAAACAAACAAACAAAGCCCTGGGGTTTGGTTTGGTGCCTTTCCCTGGACCCAGGTTTCAATAGGCAAGTGCATTTTCCAGACATGCAGATGATTGTGCAGAGCAAGGAGGGGTTTGCTCCATCTCTGCACAGCACAACGTGTCCAGCGCTCGGGAGGTCTGTGCAGGTCGGTCCCCGAGTCCGGCCTCACAGGGATGCTCAGCACAGGGCTTGGTCTGAGCTGGGGCTGTGCCTTTTGAGGGGTTGTGAAATCCTCTTTTGGAAGGGCTCCTCAGCTCCTGCTCCATTTTGGATCTAGCCTGTATTTCCCCAGACCTCATGCTCATGCAGAAGGAGTGCATCAGCATCTGGGACCTGATCTAGGTGGGACCTGCTGTAGCAGGGAGGTTGGACTAGGTGATCTCTGGAGGTCCCTTCCAACCCCTACCATACTGTGATCTCCTTTGGACACTGCTCTTTGGGTTTGGGTCCCCATGATCCCAGAGGATCTCTTCTGTGTGTTAGGAGCTCAGAGTGGGGTCTGGTGTCCCAGAGTGTCTGGTGCATGGGTGGTTGTGACGATAAGTGTGATTTCCCCTGTGCCCCAGGGGTGAGTGTGGCTGAGCAAAAAGCCCTTGTGCTCACATGTCTTTGGGACCAGCCTGTCTGGTGATCTCACTGCTCATCTCTTGCTGTTGATGTCTTGCTGCAAGCTCCCAGTTAGCAGTTGGCTGTGTTGGTTTGGCTCTTGCTGATCACTGGTATTTAGACTTGTCCCTTCCTCTGCCAGTTGATGTTTGTGGATAACCCTACACCCCAAATGGGTTCAGGGAAGCATCCCTGGCAGCTTGTGCTAATGTACCACTGACATGCACAGCACTGTGAGCTCTGCCAGAGCCCAGGCCTCCTCCTCCCCCATGCCCTAAGCCTTCTCCTCCTTGCAAAGCATCAACACCTTCCATGCTCTGTCCTTCACGCTGGCTTTCCTTGCACACTGAGCCCCTTGGCTTCTCTTTGCTGCATCAGGCAGTGGGTGGTAGGGAGCAGGACCCCTGAGCTCATCAGGCAGCCTCAGCTTTTGGCTGCAAAGCCACTAGCATCAGCAACAGCATCACTTGCACGTGAGCCTTTCACAGCCCAGGCTCCCACTGGGAGGTGTGTGGGATGGCCAGTGTGGTCCCCACCAGCCGTGGCTGGGGTCCCTCAGGCAGCATGGCCTTCTCCTACCTGCCCAGGTGCCACCAACCTCTGTCCAGGCACCTGGCAGCCAGGAGGACAAAGCCCACAGTCCCTCTGGGGCTCACACATTCGGTGCAGTGGGTGCCTGAGGCTGATGCTCGGGATGAGCTGTGCTCCTGCCAGCCTGGAGCCTGGGCCACCCCAGCAGGGAGAGCAGCCCTGTCTGACATGGACTGGCTCCCAGCTGGAGGCTTGGAGAGGCCCTGGAACAAAATGCACTTTAAACCATGTAATGACACCCATTGTAGCACTGTTCCCTAGGCCAAGGCCTGTGGCATTGGAAACATCAACCCCCAGAAGGAGCAGAAGCCACAGCTTGGTCTGCCACTGCCTGCTGGGTTCAGTTGCAGGAAGGAGAAAGGAAGGGAGAAATGCAGTCAGGTTGTGCACATCCATCCTTTGGTGCTCATAAAAGCACATCCTCCATGCCCTGGCTTCATGAGCTTGCTCTGGCTAGCCCTAACCCATCCTTCTGCAGCAGCTCAGCCTGGTCCATGCAGAGGAGGCTGGAGTTGCCTGGTGTGTGTGTGTGTGTGTGGCTTTATGGCCTCACAAACACACCCCCCCAGCCCTAAAAGCAAAGAGCTGGGGCAGCCCCAGCCCCCAGTGCTGTGTTTGCAGTAGGTGGGTGAATAATTAGCCACAAGAACTGATTGTGGTTGGAGAGAAAGTCAATATGGCTGCCCTGAGACTAAAGGCAGAGGTGGTGGGACCTCCTGCGTGCCCTCAGGGTGAGCTGCTGATGTCTGTGGGTGGTGGTAGCACTTGTCACTTGCTCCAGCACAAAGTTCAGCTGGAGATAAATCAAGGCAGCTTCCCTGAGCCCCCTGTGACTCAACCACAGGGCAGGAAACCCTTTTACCCTGGGGGCAGAGGGTTTGATGTAGATAGATGCTCACTCCCTGGGCTCTGCATGATTTCTGTCTCTTTGTTTCTCATTAAAAGCAAATCAGAGGAGGGAAAATAGTGAGAAATGTCTCTGTTTCTACCACCTCTTCCTCCAAGTCCTGCAGTCTGGGTCCTGTTTGAATTGGCAGCAGAAAGTGCTTTTGCTCCAAAGCACCACACCTCTTCCATTCTGCAGGCATGGATGGAGCAGGAATCTCTTACAACAAGGTCTACTCCAGCTTCCAGAGAGGTGCTTTTGAGATCTTCCTTTCCTGATGTGGGGGAGCACCTTGGATGAAGGGGATGGAGCATCTTGTCAGCCAGGCTGATGAAAGAGCAGTTGACACCTCCAGGCAGCAGCTGGAGGTGGAGAGAGAAGGACCTGGGCATCAGGGAGCTCTGAACACAATGGCAAGGGTTTGCTGGAGTGGCTCTCAAGTCACCTATTTCTTTCTCTTGAGTGTGTCAGGTAGCACTTTGCTTCTCAGGCTTGGTCAGGGGGCCAGGACTTCACCTTCCTGGTTGCCTCTCCCTGCACAGGCCCACGGGTGGCTTTTCCCTCTGCATTTCCAGCCACCAGTGACAGCAAAGCTACTCTCATGATGCTTTTCCCCCTCTTTCATTGTCTGGGGTCTTGTGTTTGCCACCTGTAGAGGAGCCCTCAGCAGTATCCATGCCAGGGGCTGCTCCATGTCCGTGGTGAAACGCTTTGTGCTCCCTCTGCCTTAGGCAAGCTGAAGGCTGTGCCCAGCTGGGTGGGTGCCAGTGAGCCCAGGGATGGTTCTGCAGCCCTTTGCCATGCTGGGTGGGTTTCTCTCTCTGTGGTGATGCCCTCCTTCCTCCCCATCAGCACCAGCACCCTGCTGTGTGCCTCTGAAGCTGATGTGGCTGCTCTTGACGCTCAAGAGCTCTAAATCCATAGACTGAAGCCAGGGAGATGCATAATGGGCAGGAGCCAACCTCCCCACCTTTCCCCACTCCCAAATATCAAGAGCAGTAGAAGGTGAAGGGCCTTCTGCAGCCCACTGTGCCTCCTCAGAAGTGGGGCCACGTAGTTATTAATATCCTGCCTCCTGATGATGGCTTTATAAACACAGTCACCACAGGCCCAGCTTGGCAGTAGCATTTTGGCATGACCTCCCAACCAACTGTCACGCTTCTTCTCGTGCCTCCCTCCCCATCCTGCTTGGTATCTAACCAACAAAGTGATCCTGAGACCCTGAGAGTGGTTGTGCTCAGGAGCTGTTGCTCTTTAGACCTGATGCTCCTCGTCTGGGACCTGTGCCACGGGCTACTGGTGAGAGGGGGATCAGATGTTTGATGCCAGTCCTGGCTGCTGGAAGGGCTGGCTCATGGGCAGAAAGCCCCAGGCAGAAGCAAGGAACCCACTCTGGGGACTTTGCCGGGAGTGAGTGAGGTCTGGGTGGGTCATGCTGCAGGGAGAGGGGCAGCTGCTCCTCTGTGAAGCCAAGGAGAGGTGCCAGCTTTCCTAGCACATGTTTATCGAGGCTGTTTAAAGTAGAAATCAGATGCAGAGTGGAGGAGAGATCTTGCAGCTTAATCAGTGTGGGTGGAGAAGGTGAGAAGCAGCTGTGGAGCCCAGGTGTGCTGATGAGCAGGAGACTGGGGGGCACTGGTCAGGAGCTGGCGTTGTCTCAGTGGCTGTTCCCTTTTGTCTGTTCCCTGCTCTTGCTTCACTCCCCTTTGCTGGAAAAAAGCCCCCCAGGAAAGTCACATAGCAAAGAGGGCAGAGGGCTGGCCATCAGTGCAGGAGACAGGTTCCTGCTGGAAGGATGGATGTGGTGCATGATGCTGGCCCAAGCCAGAAGTGTGGTGGGCAGCACTCAGCAGGCATGGGACTGGGGGGCTGCTGGTCACTGCTGAGGGGTCTGGGCAGCCCTGATGGGTAAGCATGGTGGAGACTGAGAGTAGGGAGAGGTTTCCCTGGTGTGATAAGACAGGGACTGGTTGCAGAGCTGAGCAGCCTGAGGTTGCTCAGGGCATCTCAACTCTAAGGCAGCGTGAGGCTGGATCAGCCTGTGGGTCTGGAGGGAAATGTGTCAGCCCTGTGGGGCCAGCAGCAGCCATGGGGAGAAGCAGTGATGGGGAAGATGCTGAGGGGATGGAACATGTGTGTGAGGAGGAAAGGCTGCAGCCCTGGGCCTGTTCAACTGGAGAAGAGAAGCCTGAGCTCAGGGGCACCTCAGCAGCACTGACAAGTACCTAAAGGCTGGGTGTCAGCAGCATGGGGGACACTTTGTTCTGTGGTGCCCAGGGACAGGACAAGGGGTGATGGACATCAGCTGGGACACAAACAGTTCCCCTGGCACAGGAGGAGAAGCTCCTTTGGTGCTGAGGTGAGGGAGCCCTGGCCCAGGCTGCCCAGGGAGGGTGTGGAGGCTCCTGCTCAGGAGGTTTCCAACCCCAGCTGGACACGTTCCTGTGCCCCTGAGCCAGGGGAAGCTGCTGGAGCAGGGGCTGGGGCTGCAGCAGCTCTGCAGGGCCCTGCCAGCCCCCACCATGCTGGCATTGTGTGAATGAGCTGGCCTGAGCTGGCAGCAGCACATCAGTGACACCCCAGCACTGCTCTGCCCTCTCTCCCTTTGTGGCACACACTCTAACCCCTCCTTTACCCTTTCCCAGGTCATCCTCCCCTAAAATGACGCAGCAGATGAGGGACCTGCAGCTGGCACAGGCCAGGAAGCCACCAGGCCCTTCGTCCCCCAACGCTGCCAAGAGACTGTACCGGAACCTTTCGGGCAAGTTCCGCGTCAACTACACGTCCCTGGACGAGGGCAGCCTGGCAGCCAGAGCCGACCGCGACAAGCTCCGCAAGTCCTGCCCGGTCAGTGCCCACGCTGCTGCAGCTGCAGCATGCAGGGAGGGTGGAGGGAGCTCTGAGGGGGGTGGTACCCGAGTGGAAGCCCACGGGAGAGGCTGAAGCGGAGCCAGGCGGGTGGAGCGTGGCTCTCGGCGTCACCCGCTTGTGTCTGCCATGAGGTGATGCTCGTGAGCAGCCTGGGCCAGGGCGGGCTTCCCCTGTTTGGGTTTGTGGGGTACTGTCCCTGTGCACAGGGACACACGTTCCTGAAGCACTCACACCCCTCCCTGCATCCCTGTGTGGGGATCCTCAGATGAATCAGCATCATGTTGGTTGAAAGCCCTTGAAGCTGCTGCAGTGCCAGCCCTCACCCTGCCCAGCCCAGCACTGACCCACAGCCCTCAGCACCTCTGGGATCCCTCCAGGGGTGGGCAGGGAGGGGTTGGGTGTTTGGGGGGGATGGAGGAGGGTGCCTCGTGCTCAGACAGCTTGTGTTTCTCCTTCTGCCCAGTTCCAGAGCAATGCTGCTCTCTTCGAGGCCGTGGAGCTGCAGGACTTAGACAGGGTCCAGGAGCTGCTGAAGCAGTACAGCCCCGAGGAGCTGGACCTCAACACCCCCAACAGTGAAGGGCTGCTGCCCCTGGACATTGCCATCATGACCAACAACGCTCCCATCGCCAGGGCCCTGCTCCAAGCAGGAGCAAAGGAGAGCCCACACTGTGAGTTGAAGGGGGGCCATCACCTGGGCCTCCAGGCTGGTGGAGGAGGGCATCCCAGGCAGCAGGGTTGGGGTGAGGAGGCAGTGCCTGGGCTCGGGGAGACTGCTACAGGCTGTAGGAGGAGCAAGAGTGGAGACCAGGAGCAGGACACAGAGGGGAGGATGATGGGGTGGGGATGATGCCAGTAGAGCCTGGGCTTGCCCTAACCACCTTCTGTAAGTCAAGGTACTTAGATGTCAGGGGGACACTTTGTTCTGTGGTGTCCAATGATAGGACAAGGGGTGATGGACATCAGCTGGGACACAAACAGTTCCCCTGGCACAGGAGGAGAAGCTCCTTTGGTGCTGAGGTGAGGGAGCCCTGGCCCAGGCTGCCCAGGGAGGGTGTGGAGGCTCCTGCTCAGGAGGTTTCCAAGCCCAGCTGGACACGTTCCTGTGCCCCTGAGCCAGGGGAAGCTGCTGGAGCAGGGGCTGGGGCTGCAGCAGCTCTGCAAGACCCTTCCCATCCCCATCATTTGCTGATCCTCTGATTCTCTCCCCTCCTCCTGCCTCTCCCTGGGCCCCACAGTCGTGAGCCTGGAGAGCCGCTCGCTGCACGTCTCCACGCTGGTGCGGGAAGCGGAGCAACGGGTCAACGAGCTGACGGCTCAGGTGGTGAATGAGGCTCCCAACACCGACTGCTCTGAGAAAGAGAAGCAGCTCAAGGCCTGGGAGTGGCGCTACCGGCTGTACAAGCGCATGAAGGCAGGGTTTGAGCACGCCCGTGAGTGCTGCTGCAGGGCTGGGCTGGGAGGTGCAGCGGGACTGGGCATGGGGAAGGGGCTGGAGCACAAGGGGGGCTGGGCAGGGGCTGAGGGAATGGGGGTGCTGAGCCTGGAGAAGAGGAGGCTGAGGGCAGCCAGCAGCACTCTCTGACACTCCCTGCCAGGAGGCTGCAGGGAGCTGGGGGTCGGGCTCTGCTCCCCAGGCAGCAATGACAGGACAAGAGGCAATGGGCTGCAGCTGCCCCAGGGGAGGCTGAGGCTGGAGCTGAGGCACAACTGTTTCCCTGAGAGGGGTGTGAGCCCCTGTGCCAGGCTGCCCAGGGAGCTGGGGGAGTGCCCAGCCCTGGAGGGATCCCAAAGGCGTGGGGCTGAGGTGCTGAGGGCTGTGGGTCAGTGCTGGGCTGGGCAGGGGGAGGGCAGGGCTGGGACTGCAGCAGCTTTGCCAACCCACATGATTCTGATTCATCTGAGGATCCCCACACCTGTAGCCAAGGCTGTGTGTGTGCATGGGGGGTGAGTGCTGCAGGAATGTGTGTCCCTGGGCACGAGAGGAGGGACTGGAGGGGTTCAGGGTGACCATCCTCACTGTAGTGGTCCCTGTGCTCTCTGTCCCCAGGAGTGCCTGATGCCCCCACCAACGTGCACCTCTCCGTGGCCAGCAGCTCCTCGGTGCTGGTGACCTTCTGGGAGCCCCTCAGCATCAACTCAGCCGTTGTCACCAAGTACAAAGGTAAGGGGCAGGGTCCCCACAGCAGTGCAGGAGACACACAGCCATGGCAAACACCTCAGGAGCAGTGGGGCACTCACCCTGTGCCACGGGCATGGGCAGTGCTGCCAGGCCCCCGTTGAGCTGCCTTTGTGCTCAAGAGTGGAAGAGCCACAGCCACACAGAGTGATGCCACCTGGCTGTCACCCAAATGGGCCAAGCCAGAGCAAACCCAACGTGGCAAAACCCAGAGTGTTGCTTCTTTGCCCCCTGCCTCATCCCACACACTGCTGGGCTTTGCCCCCCTGCCACTGCTGCACCCCTCACCCACTCAAACCATGCATTCTTGGCTTCTGGGAGAATCTCCTCCATCCTCACCTCCTGACTCATCATTTGAGGATGCTGACCCCATCTGATGAGGCTTGGTGAGGTGAACCACAGCTCTTGTGCCACCTCCCCTGCCTTTGCTCACCTCCCTCCAGCTCCTGTGATGCCTGTAGTCCTGTGGCCACTGGTCCCCACACGCTGCAGCCAGCCCTGGCTGCCTGTCCCTTCTCAGGGCCATGCAGCACCTTGAGGCCTCTCTCTGCTTTCAGTGGAGTGGAGCTGCTCCCCCACCTTCTCACCACTGCTGGGGGAGGCTGTGGTGGACAAGCTGAAGAACCTGCACTTCACCATTCAAGGGCTGGTGTCGGTGAGTTCTGGGGGTGCCCCGTGGGGTCTGGCTGCAGGGGGACAGCCCATAGCCAGGAAAAGCCACTGGCCACAGTGCAGCCCATGGGGTTGTTCCCTGCAGCTGATGTGGGGAGGGCTGGAGGCTCAGAGCCATGAGGGTGCTGAGCCTGGAGAAGAGGAGGCTGAGGGCAGCCAGCAGCACTCTCTGACACTCCCTGCCAGGAGGCTGCAGGGAGCTGGGGGTCAGGCTCTGCTCCCCAGGCAGCAATGACAGGACAAGAGGTAATGGGCTGGAGCTGCCCCAGGGGAGGCTGAGGCTGGAGCTGAGGCACAACTGTTTCCCTGAGAGGGGTGTCAGCCCCTGTGCCAGGCTGCCCAGGGAGCTGGGGGAGTGCCCAGCCCTGGAGGGATTCCAAAGGCGTGGGGCTGAGGTGCTGAGGGCTGTGGGTCAGTGCTGGGCTGGGCAGGGTGAGGGCAGGGCTGGGACTGCAGCAGCTTCAAGGGCTTTAACGACCCAAAGGATTCTGTGGTTCTATTCTATGATCATTTCAAGCTGGAGGAACAGGACTGTGCTGTGGGGATGTTCAGCACAGTCTGTGGGCAGAGCTGAGAGCGTGGGGCCAGGAGAAGTGTGTCTGTCCCTGCATGGCCACAGCTGCTGTGGCAGTGGGGACATCCCCTGCACAGGGTGTATGTGAAGGGCAGAATGGGCCCATTCACCAAGCACCTCATTTATCCTCTGTCCCTCACCCTGGTCCTGTCTCCATCCCTTCTCCTCCCAGGCAGTAAGCCAGCAGCTCCTTCCTCTGCCACCTGCACAGCTTGGCCCCTGGCAGCTCACTGCAGAGGGGGGACCAGCCCTGTCTCCCTCCCCAGGAGCTCTGCAGGGTCTCGGGTTGCCTGAGCTGGGGCTCCCTACTGGTTTATCTCCCTGAGGAGTGCAGGGAGAACTCTGTCTGTCAGCTGTGCCCTCCCTGGGGCTGATGCACCTGCACACACCAGCCTGTAGGACCACAATGGGGCAGGATGGAGACCAGGGCTGGATGGAGCCTGGGACAGAACATGGGAGAAGCTGGTTTGGATGGGGTTGCCCTTACTAGGGAGGTGCAGCACCAAAGCTCCAGGGCAGGTAGGAGGGAAGCAGTGTGTCAAGGAGCAGGGAAAGGCCTCAGTGTGGTTGGAGGGGCTCAGCTGGGGCAGCAGAGTGCAGAAGCTGCTGTTGGGGTGTGAGAGCTGCCTGGGGTGCAGCAGCACAGGGCTCGAGAGGAGCCCATCCATCATCATCTCAGAGCTGCTTTACAGGCTCCTGTGTGCCTTCATGAGTGCCTGGAGGCCTTGCAACATCTGGCAGCTTGGCTGAGCTTTAATCAAAGGCCTTTCATCACCGTTGCCAGCATTGGGCCAGCTCCCTGTCCCCAGGGGAGGGATCCTTATGCATCCCAGGGGGAAGGCAGCACCTGACCCGCCATGCTGCGGGGCCAGAGCATCTCTTGGCAAGGGCCATGTCCCATGTGCCATCCTTCCTCTGCTTCTCCTCAAAACCACCCACACAGGGCCATGGGGATTCTCCAGCGTCTGATAACAAGAGCTTTGTAGCACTGGGAGAGGTCAGAGGCAACTAACTGGCTGTGGTGTGAGCTCCCCACTGAGCCCTCCTTGTGCTGTGCTGGTGTGCTGGGCTGGAGGGATCCTCCTCTCCTTGCACACAGAGCTGGGAGAGGTGCCTGTGTGCTGAGTGTGGCTTCTCTCCTCCCAGGGCACAGCGTACTACGTCCAGGTCTCTGCCTACAACATGAAGGGCTGGGGCCCCCCACAAGCTGCTGTGCCTCCTTTTGCCATCCCTTCCAGTAAGTACCACTGGGAAAGAGCTGGCAGCAGCTGGGGGGGATGGATGGGGGGGATATGTGCCATCCAAAGGCCTCTCTTCACTGCTGGGATAGGGTCCTGGGTGGACCTGGGAGCAAAGGCAGCGTCTGGGGTCTTGGGCCAGGCTGGGAGGCTGTCTCTGGGGGTCTGGGGTGCTGATTCCAGCTCACAGGAGCTTTGCCAAATGCTGGTTTAATTCAACCTGAAGTTCTCCTGGTGCCCAGTAAAGCCTGAGCTGTTTTAGGCCACTTAGATCAGGTCATCCTAAGGAGGGAGCTAGGACAAAGGATGCTCTGCTTCCTCAGTGAGCAAGAAAATGATGCAGCCATCTCCTCTCTAGAAAGAAAAAGCACCCCTGGGGTTTTTAGCAGAGGTGGCTTGTAGTTTAGCACAGGGCAGCTTTTGGGAGGGGTTGGTCCTTACCACCTCAAAGACACCTGCCCCAGAGCAGCCCAGCTCTGTGCAAAACCACATGCTGAGGGGGAAACACGGTGGGATGCTCTGGCTCAGCCCCTGCAGCTGCCCCTCCAGGGCACAGAGCCATCCTGGTCCTGGGTGGCAGTGGGCCTGCAGCCCTCCATGTGCCACTGCAGGCTCTTGCCCACATCCAGCCCAGCCCCAAGGAGCTGGCAGCGAGCTGGGATGAGTTCACAAGCCTTAGCAGAGGCCAGCTCTGGGCTGCCAGCACTCACCTCCTCACGCTGGCACCAAGGCAAGGCAGGGGGAAGGCCACTCACCACCACACAAAGGCACCCCATGGTGTGCACAGCTGCAGTGAATCAGGCATGAGAGGGGCTTATTTATTTCATCTGTGGTTGTGTCCCCATGCTGGGCTCTGGGGAGGCTGCAGCTCCAGGGCTGTGTTCAGTGTGGGGGGACAGAGGGATACTGAGGGGCTGGAGTGTGGCCAGAGCTGGGGAAGGGGCTGGAGCACAAGGGTGCTGGGGAGGGGCTGAGGGAAAGGAGGTGTTGAGGCTGGAGAAGAGGAGGCTGAGGGCAGCCAGCAGCACTCTCTGACACTCCCTGCCAGGAGGCTACAGGGAGCTGGGGGTCGGGCTCTGCTCCCCAGGCAGCAACGACAGGACAAGAGGCAATGGGCTGCAGCTGCCCCAGGGGAGGCTGAGGCTGGAGCTGAGGCACAACTGTTTCCCTGAGAGGGGTGTCAGCCCCTGTGCCAGGCTGCCCAGGGAGCTGGGGCAGTGCCCAGCCCTGGAGGGATCCCAAAGGCGTGGGGCTGAGGTGCTGAGGGCTGTGGGTCAGTGCTGGGCTGGGCAGGGTGAGGGCAGGGCTGGGACTGCAGCAGCTCCAAGGGCTTTGCCAACCCAAATGATTCTGTGATCTCCATTAATATTTCTCCCTTCAGTAGAGATCCCTCCCTGGCCCATCAGAACACAGTCAGGCACCTCCCTGGGTGTTTTTAAAGCTCCTAAAAATAGTGGTGAGCCCCAGCCAAAGTGAACAGAGCTGCACTTTCCATGGAAAGCAGCAGCAGGCAGGGCAGGGGGGTGTTTGCAGCAACTGATGTGAGGCCAACGCAGAGGCACTGGCAGGTCCTGGAGAGGGCTCACACAGGAGCTTATTGCTGGGTTTGCTGGGGTGAGCCCAGCTCACAAAACCTGCCCAGAGGAAGCTGCAGCACTGGGGAAGGTCTGGAGGAAGACAGTGATGAGAAGGCTGATGAAGTGTGGAAGCAACAGGCGGCACCTTGTTCTTTCCCTGTGCTGAGCTGGGCAGCGTGGCACAAAGCTGGGCATCTCCCAAAGCCCAGCCCATGCACAACTGCTGCTGTGCCACCTGGGTGAGGAGGGGACAGGAGCCCCTTTTCCCCCACACCCCAGGCCAGAGGGTGCTGAGGGTGACGGTGTCTGTGTCCCCCAGACTGGCGCGAGTACGACGGCCGGGCCCCGCGGCGCAGGGGACAAGCTGAAGCTCTGGACCATCTGCTGGGGCAGGTGAAGACTGTTCACCAGCACTGTGTTTGCCACGGTGAGAGCTGGGCACAGGGCTGCAGGGAGGCTGTGGTGTGGTCCAGGGGACTGGCTGGTAATAGGAGTAGGTCTGTCCCATGGATGGATGTAGCAGAGAGATGGCTGAGGCGGTGGAGACCTTGGCTGAGCTTTATCCCCACACAGCTGCCAGTGCAGCTCTTCATCTCCTGCTGCAGCACCTTTTGCTCTCTGCTCCCCAGAGCCCTGCAAGAACCAGCCCCAGAGCAGGAAGCACTCTGTCTCCAAGAGCCTCAAGCACCTCTTCCACCCCGGCAGCAAGTTTCTCAAGACGCTGAAGCGGTGAGAGGTGGATGTGTGGGGTGTGGGGAGGGTTCCCTCTCCCAGTGGGGGTGTGGGGTGGCCCATCCTGGGCACAGCCTGCACGAGCAGGGGCTGGGGAGTGCTCAGAGGTGGGCCTTTGCTTGGAGGGAGCTGCTGGTGTTGGTGGAGGTGGGTCCCATCAAACGCTTCTCCTTGATGTTTCCCTTTGGACTGACCAAGCTGCATCCCCACGCATCACCCAACAGCTCACCCTGCTCCAGACCCCACTGCTCACCCTCACCCTTGGCCTCCAGGCACCTCAGTGTGTCTCCTGCAGCTTGTGCTGGCTGAGGCACCAGCCATGGCATCAGCTGTGGCACCATTGTTGCCTCTGAGACCTGGGGCAGGGCATTTCTCCTTTGGGAAATGAAGCTGGTGGCTGGGGGGGACACTGAACTCTGCCTTTCCTCCCATGCAGGGGCCTCTACCTGACAGCCATCTTCTACAAGGATGACAACATCCTGGTGACCCACGAAGACCAGATCCCCGTGGTGGAGATTGATGACACCTACTCCTGCCTGCTCATGCAGGATTTTCTCTGGTTCACCAAGGTGGGTGGCCTTGAGTGGCAAGGGGTGGGCAGAAGGGGTGGTGGTGGACTGATGGCACAGCAGGCAGGCTGTGTGTCACTCTGGGGTGTGATGGGCTGGTGCCACAATGGGTGCCAGATGGGCTGGTGCTGCTGTGTAGGTGGGTGCAGCCTCTCCACAGGGGTGCCAGCAACGTCTCAGCTCTTTGACTGCTGCACCACAGCATCCTGTACAGAGCAGGACATGCAGGGTGCTGCTGCCTGGTCCTCTGCTGACAGTCATAGAATCACAGAAGCATTTGGGTTGTTAAAGCCCTTGATGCTGCTGCAGTCCCAGCCCTCCCCTCACCCTGCCCAGCCCAGCACTGACCCACAGCCCTCAGCACCTCAGCCCCACGCCTTTGGGATCCCTCCAGGGCTGGGCACTCCCCCAGCTCCCTGGGCAGCCTGGCACAGGGGCTGACACCCCTCTCAGGGAAACAGTTCTGCCTCAGCTCCAGGCTCAGCCTCCCCTGGGGCAACCTCTTTGTCCTATCATTCATTATTGGGGAGCAGAGCCCGACCCCCAGCTCCCTGCAGCCTCCTGTCAGGGAGTGTCAGAGAGTGCTGCTGGCTGCCCTCAGCCTATTGTTCTCCAACAGAAGTGAGTCAGCCTAGTGAAAGGGCAAGTGGGCAGTTTAGGGCCAAAGTCTTGTGCTGAATGGTCCTTACCTGCTGAGGGAGAAGGTTATCTTCTCTCTCTCTCCTTCTCTTGGCTACCTTCCACTCAAGCTCTCAGTCCTAAGACAGGTCTGTGGGTGGGCACAGCGTGGTGCCATCCTGGGTGGCTGTGGCACAGGCAGCCCCACTCCTGCTGAGGGAAGTGTCCCTAACCTGGTTCAAACCACCAGAAAGGGCCCTCCCCAAAACACCTTTGTGTGGTGACAGCCCTTGGGTGTGCTGCAGGTGTCCTGCATGTGGGATGAGATCCTGTGGCTGCGGCAGTGTGTCACCGTCTCCCAGTCCTCCTGCTCCTGCATCCTGCAGACACGCTTCAAGATGCTGCTGGCCATCTCACAGATGCAGGTGAGCTGGGCCTGGGGAGGTGTGAGTGTTTTGGGAGAGCACTGTGTGCTGGGCTCCCCTGGGAGCAGCATCCTTGAGGGTATCCTGCCCTCAGGAAGACCTCAAGCTCTGCCAGTCCTGCCCATGGCTCAGCCAGTGACTGGGTGGCCCTGCCTTGCTTTTACCCTGATTGTGGGGTGATGAGCTGTCAGGCTTCGTGGTGATCTTGTGCAGAGGAACTGGGGGCTCTCAGGAGGTGCTTCGCTGGGCAAACTGGTTTCCAGCTGCCAGAGGGGAGAACCCTCCCTCCCCAGCCACATCCCAGACCCACAGAGCCTCGGGTGTCCCCTGCCCCAACTGCTCCCTCCCGATCCCATCCCATCACACAGGGGCTGCTGGGCATCCAGGACCTGGGCCAAGTCTTCTTTGAGCCTGTCAAAGACAAGCAGGGCAACATCCTCATCGTCACCCTGAAGGAGGTGAAGACCAACCAGACCTTTGAGAGCGTGCGCTGGGTTCCCGTCTGCAAGCTGCAGAGCGGCCGCAAGTCCGTGTCCTCGCCCGACGAGCCCACGGCGCTGGACACGCTGCTCGTCTCCATCCAGGTGCCGTGGCCAGGGGTCCCAGGGGGGCTGCTATGGCCGTGGCAGAGCAGGGGCACTGAGGGTTCAGCCCCAGTTTGCAGGTAGAGGGGGAGCAGAGCTCAGCCAGGCAGCACAAACCCTGTTGCTCTGAGGGGAGGCGTCGGGCTGGTAGCGGATGGGACTTGCTGTTGTCGCTTGGCTTCTGGCACGAGGGCAGGAGAGAGCCCTGTGAGTCCAGCTGTGCCTTTCTCCTCAGGACAAGCTGGCTTACCACCAGAGGAGCAGCCATGCCCTCGCCCCAGGCCTCTACCTGGGCTACTTGAAGCTGTGCAGCGCCGTGGATCAGATCCGAGTGCTGGTGCCGGAGCAGCTGCCCAACATCCTGTGTCACGTCAAGATCCGCTCCAACCCCAACATCTCCAGGTGGGGCTCACAGGGCAGCTCCCCAGGGGCTCCTCTGTCCCACCCAGCCCAAGAGCACCCATCATCCACTCATAGAATCACAGATTCATTTGGGTTGGCAAAGCCCTTGGAGCTGCTGCAGTCCCAGCCCTGCCCTCACCCTGCCCAGCCCAGCACTGACCCACAGCCCTCAGCACCTCAGCCCCACGCCTTTGGGATCCCTCCAGGACTGGGCACTCCCCCAGCTCCCTGGGCAGCCTGGCACAGGGGCTCACACCCCTCTCAGGGAAACAGTTGTGCCTCAGCTCCAACCACTCTCCACCACTCCTGGCAGCAGTGCCTTATCCCCTCTGCTGCCTTGCCATGCAGGGCCACCCTGAGCTAGAGCAAACCCCCTGCCTCAGCAGCTCCAGCATCCCTTGGGCTTCCTCCTGGAGGAAGAACAGCTGAGCAAACACAGTTCTTGTAGTGATTGTGTGCTCAGGGCCACCCAGAGCTGCTCCCTCCTTCATGTGTCTCTGTCCTTCTCCAGGGAGGAGTGGGAATGGCTGCAGAAGATGGTCAGCAAGGAGGAGCCTGTTCCTGCAGAGCCAGAGGCTGAAGCCTCCCAGAACCACTTGTTTCAGGAGCTCCAAGTCGCCATCAAGGAGCTGATGGCCCTGGTCAACATCCCACTGCAAGAGGTACAGAGGGAGGGAGGGAGGGGAAGGGGCCATGCAGCACCCTGCTAGTCCCTGCACCAGCCCCTGTGCTCTCTTTGGGGATGTGAAGCATTGATGAGATTTTAAGCCTGTACAACAAGAGGACAAGTGGTGGACAACCAGCATCTGCAGCATCCATCTGCCCAGGGACAGTGCCAACAGGAGCTGTTTGTCTTACACTCAGCTGTACCTCCAAAGCAAGGATGGTGAAGCTGGGCTTGCATTACTGCCTGTGGTGTGGTTTGGTCCCAGGCTCAGCCCTTGCTACATGAGACCAGCCCAACTCTGCCCCTCCAAAGCAGGATGGTCCCTCACAAGGACCCATCCCACCATCCTGGGTGAGATGGAGCTGCAGCCAGGCTGCAGGGGGTGAAATCCCTTCTCCACTGGGCTGGGTGTTCACTGGGAAGGTGCCCAGCAGTGCCACCAGCATCTGTCTGGACAAGTGTGAGGGCACCTCTCAGCAGGGCTGAGACCATTGCTGCTTGCACTGCTTCCCTGAGACCCCATCACAGTGACTTTGGCCAATAGTTTAGAGACTTTTAGGACAACTAAGAGAGAAAGGGAGGCGTACAGGTGATGCCAGGAGCAAGAAGCCTCTGTGAGCTGAAACAGCAGCGTCCCCTGTGAGGCTTTGATGGAGAGCCCACCACATTTGCATCTGCTACCTGCAGTGTCTTCTTGCAGGCCAAAGATTTCCGTCTGTACAGCCAAGAGGTGTTGGATTTTGGGGACCAGGTCTCCTTCCTGCTGCTGCTGCCTCCATCAGATGATGTCTGCACTGCTCCAGGCCAGAACAACCCCTACACCCCTCGCTCCGGCTTCCTCACGCTGCCGCTGCAGATCTTCGAGCTTGGTGAGGAGAGGGAATGCCAAACCCCAACCTGGTTGGTCTCTTTGTCCCCTGAGAAGCTCCTGAGAGCTGGGACAGGCAGTGGGGTGGACTGGACATGATGGTGGTGGGCTCTCCCCAGGACAAGAGAAGTAGAGGGGGATGCTGAGGGGTCTCCAGGAAGGATGAAGGGCAGCATCACCTCCTCCCTGTGTTATGTGAGCAGAGAGGGCATCCATAGCAAGGGGCCTGATGTTTTTCATCCCCTCCCCTCTTTTTCTGCCTCTCCCCAGTCCACTTCTTCACATATGACCGGGAGTTCATCACCCAGTACTGCCAGGTGTCTGCCCTCCTGGAGCTGGAGTCGCTTCTCTCTCAGCAGAGCCTCAGGGAGGCTTTCTCTGACACCGAGCTCTCCACTGCCAAGCAGAGGCACCAGCAGGTCCAGGACTACATCCAGGTACAGTGAGCAAGAGGGAACGTGGCCTCCAGGGTGCCCACAGGACATGGCCAGGACAAGTCATGCCCTGCATGAGCTGCAGGAGCATGACTGGGGCTGCTGAGTGCTCGTGGTGGCTGTGGCACTGTGAGGTTCCTCTGCCATGGCCAAGGGCAGCAGCCAAAGCTTTGTCTGGCATCTTCCTCCTGCAATGATCACATTAAAAACTCTGCTTAGATAGCCAGGGGCTCCTGCTCTGTGAGTCCCCACCATGCCTGGAAGTGCATTTTGGGGTTGATGTGCCCAAGAGCACCCCACACCATCCCCCTTCCCTGCAGCCAGGCTGAACCAGCATCTGCTGCATCTTCCCACCCCAGAGCACTTCCCTGGGGATTCATTCCCCTGAGCTTCTCACCCCCTGGGAAAGGTGTGAGGGCAGAGCCTGAAAGGTCTTTTGCAACCCAAATAATTGGGGAACTCTTCTGTCTCCTCTCCTGGCAGCAAATGGAGGAGATCTGGCGTGAGATGCGCTGGATTATGGATGCCCTGCAGCACGCCCGCTACAAGCAGCCCTCCTGTGGGGTGTCCCTCAGTGGCTTCCTCAGCGAGGCTGCTGGGGTGATGAAGGACAAATCCAGACCCACCTCATCCCACCTGGAGTACCTGCCCTCACCAGCACCCTCGCCAGAGACCAGCCGCAAGCTCAACTCTGGTAAGGGCTCAGCTCTGCAAAGCTGCTGCCAGAGGGGCTCGGTGCGGAGGGCTGCTCTGGGTGTCTGCAGCACGGCCCTGCTGGCAGAGCTGGGGGCAGGACCTGCTCTGCCTGTGCCTTGGTGAGTGCAGTGTGGGTGTCCAGCAATGAGGCAGCACCCAGGGGCTTCATGGAACCAGAGAATCACTAGGGTTGGGAAAGCCCTTGGAGCTGCTGCAGTCCCAGCCCTCCCCTCACCCTGCCCAGCCCAGCACTGACCCACAGCCCTCAGCACCTCAGCCCCACGCCTTTGGGATCCCTCCAGGGCTGGGCACTGCCCCAGCTCCCTGGGCAGCCTGGCACAGGGGCTGACACCCCTCTCAGGGAAACAGTTGTGCCTCAGCTCCAGCCTCAGCCTCCCCTGGGGCAGCTGCAGCCCATTGCCTCTTGTCCTGTCACTGGTGCCTGGGGAGCAGAGCCCGACCCCCAGCTCCCTGCAGCCTCCTGGCAGGGAGTGTCAGAGAGTGCTGCTGGCTGCCCTCAGCCTCCTCTTCTCCAGCCTCAGCACCCCCATTCCCTCAGCCCCTCCCCAGCCCCTTGTGCTCCAGCCCCTTCCCCAGCTCCTCAGTGTGACAGTGAGTGAGGGGCCCAGCACTGAGCACAGCCCTGGAGCTGCAGCCTCCCCAGGGCTCAGCACAGGGTGAAACCCTCAGCTGGGCTTGCTGCCAGCAAATCTGAGCCCCTCTTTGCTTCCCTTTCTTTCTTTTCCCCTTTGCTCCCCCAGACTCCCACGGGCTGTCGGACGAGGAAGGCTCCTCAGAGGTGTTCCTGGCCACCGACAGCGACTACGACTCGAGCCGCGCTCAGAGCCCGAAGGAGCTCGACCTGCTGCCGTCCTCGTCGGCTCCCGAGCGCTGCGGCCGCGGGGTTCCCCGGCGCCTGCGGGACAGCGCCCCGGACGTGCTGCAGAGCCACGAGCTCAAACCTCCTCCTCTGCCCCAAGCTGACGAGCCCCGGGCTCCCCTTCCCGAGCTGTACGACAGCGACTTCGTGCTGCCCAGCCGGCAGCTGGAGCTGCTGCGCGTGACGGAGAAGCGCCAGGCGTACTGCGTGCGCACCAGCAGCCTGGACTTCCCCAAGCCCCCCTGCCAGCCCGCCAGGAAATCCTGCCCGGGCTCCGTCCACAGCTCCCCGCCGGAGAGCAGGACCTCGGGCCGCTGTGGGCAGCTCAGGCCGGGGACTGGCTCGCAGCACAGCCCCGAGAGCGGCCGGGCGGAGCGGACTCGGGACTCGGAGGAGCAGGAGGAGCAGCCGGGAGGCTCGGGGAGGAAGAAGCTGGGCTCTGTCACCCTGAGGGTCTGTCCTCAGTATGAAACCGGACTCTCCAAAGAAACCAGCGTCAAGGTACCTGCAAGAGCGAGAAAGGGCGGCGGAGAGGCTGTGCGGTGCCCGGGCTGGCAGCGTGGGGAGGTGTGGCGGCAGCCCCTGGCCTGGCACCGCTCGCTCTGTCCTCCAGCATCCAGCCTGGGAGCTGCAGCCTTCCTGCCCTGCTTCCCTTCAGCCCTGCAGCGGCACAGAGAATCACAGGAGCTGTGGGGTTGGCAAAGCCCCTGAAGCTGCTGCAGTCCCAGCCCTCCCCTCACCCTGCCCAGCCCAGCACTGACCCGCAGCCCTCAGCACCTCAGCCACGTGGCAGCAGTGCCAGGGCTGCTGGCTCTGCAGGAGGGGAGATCCGTGGCCACACACAGGGGTGTTGCTGGGGGTAGTGCTCAAGCTGTTAGTGCCACCCAGCACGGGCAGAAGGTCACATCGATGGGTTTCCCTCCCCACATCCTGGTGCTCAAAGGCATCAGCCCTCTGGATGAAATCCAGCCCTCCCACAGCCTCCCCTCCTTGGGCTCTGTGCTCCCCCTGCCCCAAACCCTTTGGGGAAAGGAGAGCAGGAGCCACTGGTCCCCAGCCTGTGGCAGGTGTTGGCATCAGCCAGAGTCACCATGTCACCTGGTTCCTCTCTGTGAGGACTTTCCCCCTGAGAGCTGCCCCCCAGCACCAGCCCCCTGACCTGCTCCCTGTGACACCCCCCTGGGCACATGCCCCCTTCCCCTTCTGCCCACTCCTTTGCTCCCAGCCATGAAGCTCATTCCCCCTTCTCCATTCCCAGTGCCCAGAGCTGAGGCTGATGGAGCCTGAAGAACAGCAGAGGGAGGGCAGAGCCGAGGGGCTGGTGGCTTTGCAGCTTCACTCAGCTGTTTGCTGCAGCAGGGGATGTGCCTGGCGCGGGTTTATGTCCCATTTGAGCCATGGCCGTAGGTTTGTGCAGAACCTGGGGTTCCTGATGGGCTGCCCACGTGGCTTTGGAAGTTGCCAAGCTCTGGATGTGACTGCCTGGAAGCATTTCATGACGTTCTGCTTGAAGAGAAGTCAAGGAAAGGCTCCGGGGTTGGCACAGACCCAGCAAGCCCCGCGGTGCTGGGTCCCAGCTGGCGGCTTCCCCTGGGCTGAGGGCTTGTGGCACTCCCCAGGCCCTTCCCCACATGCCCAGGGAAGCTGTCACCTTGCCTGGAGGTGATGTCCTGCTTCAGGGCCTGTGGAATCAAGTAGCAGGCTCCTGCTGGTCGCTAGCAGTCCGAGCCCAGAGGAGCTCATTTTGCAGTGCCAACGGGAGTGGAGAGGGAGAGCTGGGATGGGGGGAGCTTGTGAATGGCACAAAACAGTGTTGCTTCCCAAGGAGGCTCCAGCACAGCAGCACCAGTTTGGCAGAGCTGCCGTGCTCCAGCTGCTCTGAGTGGTGCTCACGGGAGGGACTTGGTGTGGGTCCCTCTGTGGTGCCAGGGGCAGAGCTGGCACCGTCCCTCTGTGGCTGTGAGTGATGGGAGAGTGGGGCAGGCAAGGAACGGGGTATATGTGCAAGAGCTGAGCTGTAGACTCTTGCAGCAGAGGCAAGGAGTCAGGTGTATGTGCAAGAGCTGAGCTGTAGGACTCGTAGCAGAGGCATGGAACGGGGTATGTATGCAAGAGCTGAGCTGTAGGACTTGCAGCAGGGGCAAGGAACGGGCTATACGTGCAAGAGCTGAGCTGTGGGACTCTTGCAGCAGAGGCAAGGAACGGGGTGTATGTGCAAGAGCTCAGCTGTAGGACTCTTGCAGCAGAGGCAAGGAACGGGGTGTATGTGCAAGAGCTGAGCTGTAGGACTTGCAGCAGGGGCAAGAAACAGGGTATGTGTGCAAGAGCTGAGCTGTAGGACTCTTGCAGCAGAGGCAAGGAACGAGGTGTACGTGCAAGAGCTCAGCTGTGGGACTTGCAGTAGAGGCAAGGAATGGGGTATATGTGCAAGAGCTGAGCTGTAGGACTCTTGTAGCAGAGGCATGGAACAGGGTATGTATGCAAGAGCTGAGCTGTAGGACTTGCAGCAGAGGCAAGGAACGGGCTGTATGTGCAAGAGCTGAGCTGTAGGACTCTTGTATCAGAGGCATGGAACAGGGTATGTATGCAAGAGCTGAGCTGTAGGACTCTTGCAGCAGAGGCATGGAACAGGGTATGTATGCAAGAGCTGAGCTGTAGGACTTGCAGCAGAGGCAAGGAACGGGGTGTATGTAAGCAAGAGCTGAGCTGTAGGACTCTTGCAGCAGAGGCAAGGAACGGGGTGTATGTGCAAGAGCTGAGCTGTAGGACTTGCAGTAGAGGCAAGGAACAGGGTGTATGTGCAAGAGCTGAGCTGTAGACTCTTGCAGCAGAGGCAAGGAATAGGGTGTATGTGCAAGAGCTGAGCTGTGGGACTCTTGTAGCAGAGTCATGGAACAGGGTATGTGTGCAAGAGCTGAGCTGTGGGACTCTTGCAGCAGAGGCAAGGAACGGGGTGTATGTGCAAGAGCTGAGCTGTAGACTCTTGCAGCAGAGGCAAGGAACGGGGTGTATGTGCAAGAGCTCAGCTGTGGGACTTGCAGCAGAGGCAAGGAACGGGCTATATGTGCAAGAGCTGAGCTGTAGGACTCTTGCAGCAGAGGCAAGAAAGCAGTGTGTGGGCTCAGGTCCTGGCACACGGCGTGTCCCCAGGCACGGCGCTGCCGCTGCTCCCTCCCCAGGCACTGCCATGCCAGTCCTTCCTCCCCCTTCAGTCCCTGCTGCCGGGCACCTCAGGATTGCCCCTCCTTCCTCCCACCCCGCCCTCACCATCCTTCTCTCCCACCTTTGTCTCTCCACAGCTGCACATCAGCAGCCAGACCTCGGCGGGGGAGGTGGTGAAGCTGGTGGTGCTGGAGATGAACGAGGTGTCGCGGTGCGCGCTGGGCGCCTCGGCCGCCGTCCGCTACGGCCACGAGCACCTGCAGCACTTTGGGCTGGTGTTTGCCTGCGAGGACAGCGAGCAGTGGCTTCCAGATGATTTCCTCCCTCTGGCCCTCCAAACCTCCCAGCCCCAGGGCAGGTTCTACGTGCGGATCAAGGAGACGTCGCCGTTGGTGCTGCACTTCGGGCCGGCCACCACCGTATGAAGGGCGAGGGGAGGGGAAGGCGGGTGAGCGCGGGGACCTCGGCTTCCAGCGAGCGGACAGCTCGTCTCTGATGCTTCCTTCTTCCACAGGCACCCTCTCATCAGGCAGCCACGGGGTGGGGTGGGATCGTACTGGGCCGTGTGTCATTTGTTTGGGTTCTTTTTGGGTTCTTTTTAGTTGGTTGGGGGGGTGTTTTTGAACCAAAGAGACGTGGAGACTCGGCTTTTTGTGAATGAAGAGAGAGGAGGGTGGAGCAGAGACACCTCAGAGCTTGGAGGAATCTCTGCAATGGAATCTGGGAGAGTAAACATCAAGAGGAAAGTCAAGGGAGAGAGAAAGGGAAAAAGTCTTACAAGAAGCAGCAGCAATACCAGGGTTTTGTTGTTTCTCTGAGAAGCCTCACCTGGGATTCCCTGAAGAGGGTTTGCTGGGGAGGGGTTGTGGTGTCACAAGGACAGCACTGAGCAGGGTGTTTTCCTCTCTGCCCTCCCATCACTACCTGCAGAAGCAATTCTTGCACTTCCCTCTGGGAACAAAAGGATGGGTTGTGGGGGTTTTTATCTTCCTGACGAGAGAGAATGGTCGTGTTTGTGCTGGAGACACTGGAGTCGTGTCAGAGATGAAGAGCCTGAAGGCAGCAGGACCCCACGCTGCGTGGGTACCCCACACACCACCCTGGCACATCCCCCTCTCCTCCCCCCCCAGCTGCCCTTTTGTT
Organism: Colius striatus; assembly: GCF_028858725.1. Lineage (NCBI taxonomy): Eukaryota > Metazoa > Chordata > Aves > Coliiformes > Coliidae > Colius > Colius striatus. The sequence continues at coordinate 1,864,607 of NC_084761.1, read as the reverse complement.
CTGGTGATTGTGCTTGGCCTCTCTTACACGTCCTATAGCATGAACCTTTTTTGTTAGCCACTAGATCTCTTGTTAACAAGGTTATTTTTCTGATCTCCTGTGGTCCATAGTAAAGATGACTGCTGCTGCCCTGGGTCACTCTCTTCCTTCGTGGTGTGTTGAGTCCCTTCAGCCCCCCACATTCAGAGAATCACTGAATCCTTTGGGTTGTTAAAGCCCCTGAAGCTGCTGCAGTCCCAGCCCTCTCCTCACCCTGCCCAGCCCAGCACTAACCCCTGGCCCCCAGCACCTCAGCTGTGCCTATTGCCAGGAGAGCACTGTGAGCATCAACCACAGGCTCCTTTGAGCCCAGTTGCAAGGGCTGAGCTCCTGTCTCCCCAGGTAATGGGATGCTTCCCACCCTGCAGAGGTTGAGGTGAACTCACAAATGGTGTGTGGGAGCCAAGGGCCAGGTTGAAAAAAACCACACCCCATGTTTTCTTGGGGCTTTGTTGCTCTGTGAGGCAGTGAGATGAGCTTTGGCAGGCAAAGGCTGTCACCTCCAGCTGGGGTTGGGAGGTTGGTGGTTGTAAGGCCTGAGCATCTGCAGTGAAATGCATTGATTTGGAGAAGAGGAGGCTGAGGGGAGACATGAGCACTCTCTACATCTACCTGAAGGGGAGTTGGAGTGAGGTGGGGGTTGGTCTCTCCTCCCCAGTAATGAACGGCAGAACAGGAGGAAATGGGTTTAAGTTGCCCCAGGGGAGGATGAGATTGGAGCAGAGGCAGAACTTTATCACCAAGAGGGTTATTAAGCATTGGAAGGGGCTGCCCAGGGAGGTGAGGGAGTGCCCATCCCTGGAGATACTCAGCAAGTGCATAGATGAAGTACTGAGGGATACGGTTTAGTTCAGTGATGGGCTTGGCAGGGTGAGGTGAGGGGTTGGACTCCATGAGCATCAAGGTCTTTTCCAACCAGTTCTGTGATTGATTCTGTGATTGATTCTATGATTCTGTGATCGGTTCCATGATTGATTCTGTGATCCTGTGACTCTAATCTGGTGCTGCAGCCTCCACTGAAGGCAGCAGCCCCTGAGCAGAGAGTGGAAGGCAGCACGAGCTCACAGCAGCTGCCACAGGCCCTGTCAAGCAAGGTGCCAGGCTGGAGGTCCCATGCAGGGGGAGGCTGCTGTCACTTAATGCCCCTTCAGCAGCCATCTGCTCCCCTTTGCTGCATGCAGGGGCTCGGGCTGGGCAGCAGAGCCCCGTCCCTGGGATGCAGGGAGGCTCTGCCATCGCTCCTCTGAGCTCCATCATCCCTGGCCTTGCTGTGGAGAGGCAGCAGCTTGCTGGGCAGGGATAGATCCCAGCACAAGCCCTTCACCTCCCCTCCTCACAGCCCCTCTGAAGGGCACATCCTGCACCAGCCCCTCAGCTGCTGTGAGTCAGCAGCAGCTCGTGGACGTCAGCCGGGACGGGGAGGAGAGTGGCAAAGCTCAGGAGGCTCATCTCCCCTCTCCTGTCTCCTCCCTCAAGCTGGAAACCGCTCCCAGGACAAAGAGGAAGCAGGTTGGTGAGTGGAGAGGTTCCCATGGAGGGGAACTTGGACATGCTGAAGAGGCAGGAGCTGTAGGGCTGCCTTTCCCTAGCAAGAGCCTGCTCGTGTGCATCACCTACTGCTGCTCAGAGCCTGGGCTGGAGGAGGGGGAAGGCACAGCTGGGGGAAAACTTATTAAGTGGCTTTCTGGAAGTCACAGAGTGAATTGTATGCTAAGGCTACGTACAGAAAGCTACATCTGTGTTCCTCATGCTCCTGAGCACACATCCCTGCAGCTCCTGCTGCCCTTTCGTTTGACCCCAGAGGGGAAAAAGGCTTCTCCTCTCCTTTAAGCATTCATTCTCCCTTCCCAGAAGCCCTGCTCCATGGAGAGGGATGGAGCTGTGGCACAGAGCCAAGTGCCAGCTCCTTGGCTGGGGTGGACACGGGCCAAGCTCTGCAGTTAGACCTTGCTGAGATCTGCTGCTGGGAGGATCTCGCTGGCTTTGCAGTGCCATCTCTGCAGGAGTATCTCTGCAGGTGTCACTTGAGGGCAGGGAACAACAGCAGTCCATGGGAGCTCCTCTCCTTGCCTGGAAGAGGGACTGGGGAAGAGCAGGGTGGAAGCAGAGATGAGTGTTGCAGAGCAGTCAGGCTGGAAGCTTCCCTCTACCAGAGACACTGGTGATGTCCTGATGGAAGCTTCCCTCCCAAGCACATCTTCAGCCCTGTGAGATTGGCTTGCAGATGCTTCTGCCCTGCCCTGGTGAGTGGTGCATGGCAAGGTGAGACTACAGTGCAAGGCAGGCTGGGGAGCAGAGCAAAGAGGGCCTGGGGGAAGCTTCTGAGCGAGGCTCTGCTGCACAACGTTCCTCCAAGAGTGGCACTTCCAAGGTGAGTGCATCTTCTCACATTCTCCCTCTCTCACTGGGCAGCTCCATTGGCACATCCCAATGTTTTCCTTCCTAACAGGTCTTGAAGCCTTCAGATGCTCTTCTGCCCTTCTCCACAGCCAAGGAGCAGGAGCAGAAATGGGGAAGGGTCTGTGCATAGCAGCCACTGAGGCTGTAAGCTCAGTGCTGAGGGCTGTGGGGAGCTGATATGGTTGCAGGAGCCAGCCCAGAGCTGTGAGCTGGTGACAGGAAGGTTGGATTTCCATTTCTGAAGGCTATGGCACTTGTGCCCTTAAGCAGGATGGGGTTAGGGTTAAGACCAGGGCTTAGAAGCTCAGAGCCCTAAGGGGCATCAAGGGTCTGGGTTAGGCAGCTGCAGCTCTGCCCTGTCACTTCTGCACCCTCCTCTGCCTCTGATTCTGCAGCAAGTGGCAGGTGCCAGGGCTGGTACAGGGCTGACAACCTCCCTCAAGCTTCAGCATCACTCTCAGGGCACAATCCCTGCTCTGGTAATTCCTCTCACACCAGTGACACAGGATCTTTCTCAGTGGGGACCAGCCTGGTGCTCGCTCCAACGTGTGCACCACGGCACAAGTGATGGAGGATAAACCCCAGAGTGCCTGTCCTCAGCCCTGCTCTGTCCTGGCATGGGGGAGCAGTGGATGTGGAGTTGGAGGAGACATCATTTAACTTGTAGCCACCCCTTTTCTCTGGTGTTTTATTGAGCAAAGCAGGCCAGAGCCCAGGAGGGGTGTGGGGGAGCTGTGAGGGCAATGCCAGCAATGCTGCTCTGAGAGCAGGGGCAGCTGCAGAGGGATGGGGGGAACCAAGAGCAGCCTCTTGTCCACAAGCCTGAGCACAAAAGGAAAGCTCACAGTGCCAACAGCACTCATGTCCCACTGACCTTAAGCCACCAGCAAACCAAGGGGCTCTGGGGTTTGCCATGCAGCTGGCAGCGTGCAGGGCCTGAGGGCAGCAGCGGGCATCGCCTGGGCACGTGTTTCCCAGCTTCCCTGGGAGGCAGGGGCTGCTCTCTGTGCCTGGGACACGTGGCCTCCTCTTCCTCATGCCGTGGAGCACCAAAAGATGATGCTGCAGAACAGTCTGTACTTGATGAGAGGGTGTTGTTTTCACCTCTCTGTCGACATCACCTCCTTCAGTGACAGCAGTCAAAGGCCCATCAGTGTGTCACTGGCAACAGCGAAGGCAAAACATCAGCTTGGCCGCTGTGGCAAGCAGATCTTCTTCCTCCCTTCACCTGGAGGTAGAGCCAGGTCCAGAAGCTCCTCAGCAGAGGAAAACTGCTGTGCTCCCACGAGGATGAATGGGTGTGCATTCATTTCCATCACAGCCATGCCTTCGGAGGTGTTTTGCTCACATTGCATGGAGACATAGAAATAAACCTGAGGAGTGATGCTGAATTTCCTCCCCCAAAACCAGGAGCCTGTTGGCACCAGTTTTAAAGCATCTGCATGTCTTTTCTCCCATCCAAAGGGAGTTGCTCAGTCCATCAGACACAAACCCAGCTTTGTGTTCGCCAAGGTTTGGCTCTCTCGCTCTGAGACACCTTGGGGTTGGTTCTCCTTCTTTTTTTCTCCTTGGAATGCTGCTTCTTTCCTTAATTCTGGTTCCAGGGGCAAGCTGAAGAGCTACCCCTTCCCTAAAGCAGCTGCAGTGCCCACAGAGGAGCAATGCTCTCAGTGCAAACCTTTCTTCCCTCAAACAAGAGGTGAGTAGAGCCATGCCAGCCATCCAGCCCCCATGGAAGATCCAGGGCTCTTCCAGCACATGCAATTACCAAGTTAATGATTGCTCTGTCATCTGTAGGAATGCTGTACAATCACTGTGCAGTTCCACTGGGCTGTTTACCCACGTAGCTCATAAATAGAGTCAGTGTGTAACTGCAGTGTGGTGTGCTGAGGTTCATGCTGCTGAATCAAGGGGCTGCAGAGAGCCCACACTTTCCATCCCCAGCCCACTGAGGATGCAGCTTCACCCAGCTGAGCCAAACACTGCTGGCCTGAGGCTCACTGTCCAGGTTCCTCCAAGAAGCCACACACCAGCCTGCTCTGTACACTGTGGGCAAAGCCACTTCCCACGTGGAACCAGGCTGGATGACACAGATTTTACACTGACATTGCAATTCCCCAACCTCAGAGACATTGGGATTGGGGAAGACCAGAGTTAGCACCTTCAAAGAGCTCCAGCTGACTTTGATGTGTCTAGGATGGGGGGGTTTTTTTTTGGCTTGAGGTTCTCCAAAGCCACCTATAGACCAGAAAACAGCTCCTTCCATCCCAGACGTGGGAAAGTCAGTTCCCAAAGAGACCTGAAAAATGAAACCTCACAGGAAGAGGAGCGGGGAATCCAAAGGTAAAAACTCCTGAGGAGAAAACAACCCAAACCAACCTGAAAATCAGGTGTGTTTGAGCCAAACTCCTTTCCACTTGAGCAACCAAAACACAGCAGCAGGGCAGTGACTGTCAGTGAGTCTGTTGTAACTCAAGAGCTTAGGAGGACACCAAACAGCCCTTTAGAAACATTCCTACCATGGCTTAAGTTGCAGTTTTCAGTGGGGAGGAAAAGAAGAACCCAACAGATGGTGTGTTAAAAGGTTTTTATAAGGTTATTCCCTCAAGCCCCAGCTCAGTCTCTTCAATCAGAGCTCATGTGCTTCACGCTGAGCATGTGCTTTGCCAAGTCACATCCCAGCCAGGGTCAGCACTCTGGCTCTCAGGTGAGATTGAGGTGAGGGGAACATACTGAGAGGTGTCACCTCCACCAGCATTGTGCTGTTCCCAGACCCAGCAGGGCTGGTCCCACACCTTCCATTAATTGATCTTCATTAAGGCCAAGCCCAGGCTGGTCCCTCATGGATGCAAAGCTTAGAGCAGAGGTTTCCATCCAACAGCATGGCTTAGGAGGGCATCACATCTGTGCCTGCTGCATTTTCACTCTGCCCACAGTTTACCTTGAGGTGACACCAAGTAAAACCTGAAACCAGGTGCCAAAGCCTCCTAAATTTATCTGAAAGGGTGTGGGGAATGACCAGCTAATTATAGATCCACATATCTTTAAAGAAAACATCCCTTGGGTGGCGTGTGGTTGAGCAGCCACAAATACCGTCTGTGTTTGGGCACAGAAGCAAGGGAGGGAGAACATACCAGGGTCCCACTGGGGTGTCCACAGTGGTGCAGATGCTGCCAGGGGCTGGGATTCCTGGATGCCCACAGGTGAGGTAAAACTGGGGTAGGCACTACACTGGAGAGCCTCTAGGAAACAGTTTTGTGGTGGAGCTTCCTTCCAGATAGAATAGAGTCATGAATGAACCACAGAGTCATTTGGGTTGTTAAAGCCCTTGGAGCTGCTGCAGTCCCAGCCCTGCCCTCACCCTGCCCAGCCCAGCACTGACCCACAGCCCTCAGCACCTCAGCCCCACGCCTTTGGGATCCCTCCAGGGCTGGGCACTGCCCCAGCTCCCTGGGCAGCCTGGCACAGGGGCTCACACCCCCCTCAGGGAAACAGTTGTGCCTCAGCTCCAGCCTCAGCCTCCCCTGGGGCAGCTGCAGCCCATTGCCTCTTGTCCTGTCATTGCTGCCTGGGGAGCAGAGCCCGACCCCCAGCTCCCTGCAGCCTCCTGGCAGGGAGTGTCAGAGAGTGCTGCTGGCTGCCCTCAGCCTCCTCTTCTCCAGGCTCAGCACCCCCATTCCCTCAGCCCCTCCCCAGCACCCCTGTGCTCCAGCCCCTTCCCTGCACATCCCTGAAGGATCCACAGAAGACATCCCCAGCCCTCTTGCTTTGCTGGGTTAACTCAAGTCCAAGTCTCAATGAACTCGATTGGAGAGCTGCCCTTGGCACCGGTGGGACCTGGGCTTTGGCTTCCAGGTGAAGGGACATGACCCAGTGCCACAGGGACAGGTCCCTCCCCTCTCCCAAGGCTGCAGCTTGGGTCTTGTTTTCTGGTCAGAGTTGTGACAGGGAGCTGAGAAAGGACACTCACTCCTGCTGTTGGTGATCACCTCCCATTTCCATCTGCGGCTGGTACAGGACCAACCGGTCCCATTTCCACGTGTCACCCACGGCGGGTGACTTCCCGAGGCTGAGCTGTGCTGTGCTGTCATGCTCTGGGCTGGGAGCAGCTTTGATCTGGGTGTTTAATGAAGACGTTAATTGATAGCACGTGGGGAGGAATTGGAGCTGCTCTGAGCTGTCTCTGAGCCCCTCAGATCCCAGAGCCATCATCCCCTTCAAAACAGAACAGAAGAAGAGTTATTACAAAACAAATCATGTTTGTATAGGCACTTAAAGAAATGAAAAGGTCCTCTCCAGCTCTGTTCAGCTCATGTTTCTGGCAGGGCTGAGCCAAGGAGACCATGTGCACCACGGAGAGCCTTCAGCAAATTAAAGCAGCGTCAATGAGAGGAGAAACGAGGTCCTGCTGCCCAGACTGAAGCGAGAGGAGACGCGACGCGGGTCCTGCTCTGCTCCCTGGGGCACCCACGGCCAGGAAACACCCACCCCCAGCAGAAAGGAGGGTTCTGCCTGCTGGAGCCCACACCTTGCAGCTGAGGATCCCTCAGCCCTGGCAGTGAGGAGCTGCACACGTTCTGGCAGCCGTGGCTCGCTGCAGACACCGTCCTGCTGTGCCCAGACGTGGAGGCAGAGCCTGCGCAGCTGGAGCTCCCATCCTTCTGGATGCTTCTCCTTGCTGGTGCTGCACGCCCAGCTCTGGCCACTGCTGCTGAGGTCCTTTTCCCACCAGGGATGGGGGTTATCTACCAGCAACCAGCTCTGACCACGGTACCCTTCCCCATGGCTTCGTGTAGAAGATGCTCCTGCCCGGTCCAGGGTGCTGGTAGCCGCCAACGTGACGTTGCTGAGACCTCTCCCCCCTCTGTCAGTTTGCATTGGAATTGGCTGGTGGACTGCAAACTTATTAGGAACAGACACCCCCAGACAATGTGATTGCACAAGCTTCATTTCCTTAGAAAAGCAGGCCAAGAGAGCAAGGAGTCTGTCAGTAAACATGTTGATTGCAGGGTCTTTGCTGCACTGCTCGCAGGAAGGAGCACACAGCGCTGGCGCCCAGCCCGCGCCTCCAACGCCGCCTTTCGCTCAGGGCTGCCTGCATGGATGCAGCTTTGCTCTCAGAGGATGGGCAGCACTGGAGCAGAGGACTGTGTTGCTCACAGCTCTTGGTGGTTACCCCCAGGCAGGAGGGTGGGTGATGTGGGGTGAGCCACGGTGCATCAGTGGGCTCAGGGACAGTTCTGCCCGGATGGCACTGCGGAGTGCACTGGTGCCCAGGGGCTGGCAGAGAGCAGGACATCACGGTGCTCATACCCATCCTCCAGACACAGAAAGGTGCAGGAGGATGGGATCTCCTGGTGGTATGTTGTCCCTGCAGCCCAGCCTCTCTTGGCTTCCATCCTGCCTTCAGAGTTCGCGATCTTGGGGCATTTTCTCCCCTTTTCTTCACCCAGACGCTTCTCCCTGTTCTTCCCAACTCCTGGAGTTACAGCCTCCCCACAGGCGGGCTGGAGGAAGATCTCTTGCAACACTGGAATGCTCTGCAGTCATTACCTCCCTCCCTAGAAATGTTTGGGGTCAGAGGACAGAAGTCTCAGTAATGGTCCAACAGCGTCAGAGCAGCTCCGTTGATTTACACCAGCTGAGGATCAAACCCCTCCCTTTCCTCTCCCATATTTAAGATATTTTCCAGACTTCAGACGTATACAGAGGAAGGAGTTGATGGCTCCTGGGTTGTTGAAGAGGTTCCAGCTTTGGTCCTGGCCTGGAGTAGCAGGAGTATGGTGGTGGCTACCCTGGCTCTGCCTCTCCGTGCCGTGCTCCTGCAGTTTGCTGGCAGAAGGACTGGGACAGGCATTGCTGAGCCCACACACACGCTGGAGGGCTCTTCAGTCTGAGATGTGGCTCCATCACCATCTCTCTTGCAGGCAGCCCAAGCACTCAGCCACATCTGCCATCGCTGCTCCGTGGTATGCCACAGACCCCACCACCTCAGCCCTTCATTTCTCCAGCCACAACGACATCCAGCTGGCTGCAACCTTGTGTGACCCACCTCAGGGCTCCCCGTGTCCCTCCTCCAGCCTTTGCCAAGCAGCACATCCCTGCCACGAGGCCATCAGAGCAGGAGCAGCAGTGCTGAGCTCAGGGTGCAGCCCAGGGAAAGCTCAGCCACCTCGAGCTGGGACCCGTCTGTCAGCGAGGAAAAAGGCTCCCACGAGCCTCGAGGCAGCTTCAATGTGTGACAGGGAAAGTCTACTCTGAGCCCAGTGTTTCGGTCTGGGCAGCTGAGCCAGGCTTGAGGGGAACACAGTTAAGGTTGCTGATAGCTGGATCCAATTTATAAGGCACTCAGCAGAGACAATCATCAGGGAAGGAGACAAATAATCTTCAGGCAATTAAATTTAATTGTTCCATCTGAAGGTTATTTATCTCCTGGGCTGATGAATGGCTCCTCCAAGCGCCTCCTAAATTGGATCCAGCTAGCACTGATAGTGGCTGCTTTCCCCTGGCAGCGGGGAAGGGTGTGGAGAGCAGAGCAGCACTCAGCTCTGTGTGTTGCTTCAGATCTGTCACCTCCAAACATCTTTTTAGCAGACTTGAAAGTGTCCACGAGGCTTTATCGAAAGGCTGCTGTGGTACCACAGAGCTCAGCAGCCCAGGGGCTGGGTGAAACGGGATCCCACGTGTGTCAGGCACGGGTGAGGATGTGGAAATCTCTCTGGCTGGCTGGCTGACTGTCCCCACTTCATTAGCTTTTGGTCTGGCACTTTGTGGAAGAGGTTGAGGAGGAGGAGGAGGAAGCCCCACAGGGCTGGAGGTGGCCAAGAGCTGCTCTGCCACAGCACAGGAGGCTGGAGGAGGGTTTCCTGCAGGGTGAAGGAGCTCAGCACTGCTCCTGGGAACTCCCCATGGGCTCTGCAACCCCACCACTGAACACTTTTGCCCCTGTGCTGGGCCCTGGGGAGGCTGCAGCTCCAGGGCTGTGCTCAGGGTTGAGCCCCTCACTCACTGCCAGAGGGACACTGAGAGGCTGCAGCATGGCCAGAGCCGGGCACTGAGCTGGGGAAGAGAAGTTCCCAAGAGAAGTTGTGCTCTGAATGCTCAGATTTCCAAGAGGTGAGATGCCCAGTTCTTGTCTGAGCACATTTAACCACCCAGGGGTCGGGCTGCAGCCGTGCTCACCTTCCCAGAGCTCCTGGGTCAATCGGGCTGTGGATGGCGTGTGCTCTGCCTGCCCACAGCCTGCTGTGGGAGCAGGTTGCTGTGGTGAGGTCCTTGGGTGTTTGGGAGGAGCTGTGTGGCTTCCTGAAGTCGGGTCTCTGTTCACCATCCAACCCTTGAGTGGTTCAGTAGCGTTTCATTAGCATACAGTAACTGTCCCGTTGGGTTTGGTGGGAGAGCTCGTTTTGGAATGCTCTCCCCAGTGCTGGTTTCCTGACAGAAATCCATGTGTCAGAGCTTTATCCATCCTTCCAGCCTTTCAAGCAGGCAGATGGGCCTCTCCTGGCCAACTGCATGTTTCATTAACGGGCTAGAGCTATCAGATGCACTGTAAATCGTGGGATGTAGCCACCAGTCTGCTGCTTCTGTCCTCCAAGGTCCCAAGGCAAGTGAGTTGAATTGCCTGAATGGCTTGCAACGAGCCATGGGGCACGTGGTCTGTGGTTCTGTGATGTGCTGGCTTCCCTGCTGCAAGAGCAGGTTCTCCCAGCCACTGGTAATCCTGTCTGCCCCACTGGCACTGCCTCCTGACCACATCTGCTCTGCTGTGGCTGCCCTGGAGAGGATGCAAACCTCCAGCTGGCACATGCAAACCTTCACATTTATGTATTGTATATCATTAATATGGGCTACTCTGCTCCCTCAGTTCTCTCTTTTCCCTCCTAGAGTTCCTCTCTCACCTGGCCCTCTCCTCTCTCTGCTCTGCTCCCCAAAGTCAAGGGCAGGAGCAGGGGACCTGGGACCTCTCCAGCTTGCTTCTTCCTTCAAGCACTCACGCTTTGTGCACTCTGCATCCCACTGGGTCTCATCTCACTTGAGCCAGCAGAGCATCCTCTTGCTTATTGGAAAATTGCTTTGGTTGGAAAAGACCTTTAAGATCATCAAGTCCAACCATTGCTTCGTGAGGGCATTCACTGACAACCTGAATCAGCTGCTCTGGCAGGACTGAAAGTGCTGCAGGAGTGACCACACCGGTGGAAACGAGCAGCAGAGGCAGGGAAAGGGCAGAGCAGAAGGGAAAGCTGACATCAGGCTGAAGGTTTTGCTGAAAAGCAATTGGCACAGGCTTGCAGCTCACAGCCAGAGCCTGCCTGGCGAGCTCCAGGCACGTGGCAGGGCCCCTCTGGGGCTGCTGAGTGCCAGGACAGTGCCCAAGGACATCCCAGCCAGAGGCTCAGTTCAGCATCTCCATGATCCCAGCAGGACCCAGTTTTGGCAGGAGCAGCTTTCCCCGTTGCCACGGGCTCACCCCATGGAAGCACCTTGTTCTGCAGACAAGCCTGGAGGGGGTTTATGCCTGGCTGATGACAGAAACACCTAACTGCTGCTAACAGGGGGCATAACCAGGCTAACTAAAGGGAGAGCACTTTGGGAGGGCATCTGCAGGGAGCAGCATCAATGTGCAGGAGAAGAAAGGCCAGAAGGAGACCGTTGTGTCTGGAAAGCACTGGAAGAGCTGGGCATAGCAGGAGTAAAGGTAGCCATGGTGGACTGCAGGCAAGGAAGACAGCAAGGAGAAGGGAAGTGCAGGGTTGTGCATGGCCATCTCCAGTCTCTGCATCTGCAGTGACAGCACTGGACACGAGCACACTGCTGCAATCCTGGCTCTGTGCGTCATCCTCGCTGGGGACAGACGTCCTCTTGTGTTTTCCACGCTGGAAATGCAACATCAGTCCCAAACCCAAACGATTCTCCCCTCCCAGTCCAGCATCATCCTCCCTCCCATCAGCTGCAAATGGCACAGATGGCTGGGGAAGAAAAAAGAATAGCTATTTAAAACAAAAACCCACCCCAACCCTGTTATTTCTGCATTTTTTCTGCCTGAGGACACTTCCTTCCTTCCAGGACACATCAATCCCCTACCAAAGTGTTAACCACTTCCCAGCTGCCTCCTCCATCCAAGGTGAAGTTGTGCTGGCCCCTGGCAAACATCTCACCTCTCTGCTCTCCCAGGCTGCTCCTCCCGGCCCTGTGGCTTGTGAATCGCCCCACGCTGCTGGGGCAGAGGGATGGAGGAGGCTGGAGGCACAGGGGAGGTCACAGGGAGCCTTTGGGAGGGTTGTAAGGGCTGCTGGAGATGATGGATGGTGGCAGCTCCAGTTGTGCAGCAGAGCAGGACAGGCTGCAGGTGCTCAGCCCACGCTGCTGGCTTCAGGAGCAGGATGAGTGGAGGGAGGTTCTGCTGCCCCTCTGCTCTGCCCTGCTGAGGCCTCAGCTGGAGTCCTGTGGCCAGCTCTGGGCTCCCCAGCTCCAGAGAGACAGGGAACTGCTGCAGAGAGGCCAGTGCAGGGACACCAAGGTGCTGAGGGGATGGAACATGTGTGTGAGGAGGAAAGGCTGCAGCCCTGGGGCTGTTCAGCCTGGAGAAGAGAAGCCTGAGCTCAGGGGCACCTCAGCAGCACTGACAAGTACCTAAAGGGTGGGTGTCAGCAGCATGGGGGACACTTTGTTCTGTGGTGCCCAGGGACAGGACAAGGGGTGATGGACATCAGCTGGGACACAAACAGTTCCCCTGGCACAGGAGGAGAAACTGGTTTGGTGCTGAGGTGAGGGAGCCCTGGCCCAGGCTGCCCAGGGAGGGTGTAGAGGCTCCTTCTCAGGAGGTTTCCAACCCCAGCTGGACACGTTCCTGTGCCCCTGAGCCAGGGGAAGCTGCTGGAGCAGGGGCTGGGGCTGCAGCAGCTCTGCAGGACCCTTCCAACCCTCACAGAGGAGGAACAGGGCAGAGGGAGTAGAGAGTGTTGCAGGACCCTCCATCATGAGCATCCCATCTGGACCACGTGCAGCTCCCAGGGTGAGATCTCTATGCAAGGGAAGCTTCTTTCCCAAACCCCCATCCACAGAGAGCCACCAGACTGGGACCCTCCATCCATGGGGAGATCTACCATCCTGAGATCCTCCATCCATGGGGAACTCCCTTGGCAGGACCCCATCCAGCCCCTCCCTGGGATCCAGCTGCCCTTGGGGGATGGTACCTCTGCCTGGCTGCCCCTGTCTTGAGATGGGAGAGAAGGGAGAGCTTGGGAGGAGCAGCATGGGTGTGAGGACACACCAGGGATCAGTAAGGATCAAGCCAGGGGGAGAGGGTCAGGAAGGCTGGGAGGAGCAGGGGCAGTGGGGCTGTGTGATTTTGGGCTGAGCTGTGACTCTAGACCACGAGTTAGAGCCGAGGGGGTCGGGAGCTGGACCTGCCAGAGGGATGTGTGGGGGCTGGGTTTGGGGCAGACTGAGATGCTCTCAGAGGCTTTGTGAGCACAGAGCCCTCCCAACAGCTGCCTGCAGTATGGTTGGCTCCAGAGCTGGTGTTGACAGTCCTTCACTTTTATGGGAACTAAATTTACCCAGACACACGCAAAATCCAAAACAACAACAAGGAAAAAACCCCAAACCCCAAAAACAAAACAACAAAAAAAAGAAACCCAAAAAGGAAAAGAAAATGAGGAGGAGCTGGGGGGGTTGGGCTTGAAATGAACTGCAGCAGCACCAGCATCTGCTGCTTTGTGGCACCGGCTGGGTTACGGAGAGGGGAGGAGAAGGGAGTAGCACTGCTGGTTCCTGCAGCCCCCAGACATCCCCTGTGGGTGAGCTGAGGGTGTTTGCACCGTGTTGCCTCAGGAATGCCTGACACCCAAGATGCCCAAAGCAATGGGCCCACTTGGTGGAAAGGGAAAGCCCAAGTGTTTGCCGTGGCTGGTCACCAGTGTGCTGGTGTGTGCTGGTGTGTAGGGGCAGTACTGCTGTGCCTGTTGTTGAGGGAGAGCAGCTGAGAGGCTCCATGAAGCTTTTAGCTCCTTCCTTTTAAGATGCCCAAAGCTTTTTGCTTTCAAGTTTGGTTTATTTTGTTTTCTTCCTTCCCATCACCCCAAGCCAGGGGCAGACACTCTGCTGACAGCTTTTTCCTTCACTTGGTTGGTTCCTGGGATTTGGATGCCTGGTCTCCTCTGAGCACAAAGCAGCAGACCCAAACACAGGCACAAGCCACAGACACGAGCATCTGTCCTGGAGCTTGTCCAGAGATGGGCACTGGAGCTGGGGAAGGGGCTGGAGCACAAGGGTGCTGGGCAGGGGCTGAGGGAATGGGGGTGTTGAGACTGGAGAAGAGGAGGCTGAGGGCAGCCAGCAGCACTCTCTGACACTCCCTGCCAGGAGGCTGCAGGGAGCTGGGGGTCAGGCTCTGCTCCCCAGGCAGCAACGACAGGACAAGAGGCAATGGGCTGCAGCTGCCCCAGGGGAGGCTGAGGCTGGAGCTGAGGCACAACTGTTTCCCTGAGAGGGGTGTCAGCCCCTGTGCCAGGCTGCCCAGGGAGCTGGGGCAGTGCCCAGCCCTGGAGGGATCCCAAAGGCGTGGGGCTGAGGTGCTGAGGGCTGTGGGTCAGTGCTGGGCTGGGCAGGGTGAGGGCTGGGCTGGCACTGCAGCAGCTCCAGGGGCTTTTCCAACCCAAATCATTCTGTGATTGCAGGATCCCTCATCCCCACTGGAGCCCACCACAGCATCACACCATTCTGTGATTCTATGATCACACAACTCCCAAGGGCCTTTAAGTGCCTTTCTTCACCACCCCAGGCCAGGCCAGCACTTCCATTCAGAAGAATGAAGGGGGAAAAAACCCCACCCCCCCACCCCATGCTCATTTTGAGCCGTGGCCACCACTTCCACGGCCACTTCCCACTGGAAGCAAACGCTGCAGCCACGGGTTACCGAGCGCCTGCTTGGCAGCAGCGTTTGTCTGCCAGCTCCCCCAGCTCCAGCAGCTGCAGCTGCACTCTGCTCCCTGAGCTCTTGCATTCAAACTGGTGCCCAGACAGCAGAGAAGGAGGAAAAGCTTTTGGTGCTTTGGTGTGTGGCTGCTGCAGAAGGGAAGCAGCCCGAGCGGGCACAGTTTGCAGCAGCTCAGGGGATGCCTATTTTTAGCTGCCTTTTCCCCTCTGGTTTGTTCCAGATGACAAGTGTGCTGCTCTCCCTGAAAACACCCACAAAAAGGAAAGGAATTGGAGTCTTCTGGGGTGTTTTGGGTCTAATCCCTGGTTTTAGCCTGGAAAGGAAGATGCTGAAAACAATGAGTCGCTTCTTAAATCGTAGCCAAGGGGGTTTCTTCCTTCCCTCAGCTGTGATATGGCTGGGGCCAGAAGTTATGCTCTGGGCAGAGCTGGGAAACCAAGGGGAGTCCTGGCACCCATCTGGCATTTAGTGGGTGTGATAAAATGAGTGCAAATCATACCAATGTGGGAGTTGTCCCCCCAGGAGCACACGCAGCCTCGGAGCTGATGAACTCTGAAGTCAGTTGGAAAAGCTCTCCCATCCCAGCAGGGCCAGAGCAGGCTGGGGATGAGGCTTTGAGATGCTGCAGCCTCTGCCAAAGTATGTGCACGTTTGAAGTGTGAGGATGGGAGCTCATCCAGGCCAGTGGTTACGGTTCCTCGTCTCTCATGCACGAGCGGCTGCTCGCCGCTCTCCTGCCTGGCTTTTCTGGGCAACACAGCTTTGTCTGGCTTGTTTGTGGCCCTGAGAGGTTTGGTTTGCTTTGTGTTTCACTTGCAGGAGCCTCCTGGAAGGAGGTTGGTGACTGCAGCAGTGCCACCAGTGCTGCTGAAAGGAGAGCACAGCGGAGGTGGGGCAAGGTGATGAGTGTGTCACGCTCCTTCTTTCCTTGGATGGGAACCATTGCTGTGCACAGCAAAGGAGGAGATCTGACAGCAGCTCCAGGTGCTGATATGTGGAGTCCACAGCATTTAAATCATCAGCCTGAGTCGTTTTCTGCTTGACAGGGTGCTGAAGGCTGCTCACACACCGGGCTGGGTGACGGCGGCGCGGCTGCCAGCACGTGTGGGGGTTCCTGCTGGTGCTCTCCCATCAAAGCCCCAGCTCCTGGAGTCATGCAATGAGGCAGGGGTTGCTGGGTTTGCTGGATGGTGTCCCAGGCCTCCCAGTTGTGCAGAAAACTGGTCCATCTAGAAATGCAAAGAACCCAAATGTGTTTAATTACAGCCTCTAATTGGAGCTCTGGTTGGAATCACAGAATCATTTAGGATGGAAAAGCCCTTGAAGCTGCTGCAGTCCCAGCCCTCCCCTCACCCTGCCCAGCCCAGCACTGACCCACAGCCCTCAGCACCTCAGCTCTGGGCACTTCCCCAGCTTCCTGGGCAGCCAGAGCAGATGGAATGACCCCTACTTCGTTACAGCCTCCTGGCAGGGAGTGTCAGAGAGTGCTGCTGGCTGCCCTCAGCCTCCTCTTCTCCAGGCTCAGCACCCCCATTCCCTCAGCCCCTCCCCAGCACCCTTGTGCTCCAGCCCCTTCCCCAGCTCTGGCCACGCTGCAGCCCCTCAGTGTCCCTGTGGCAGTGAGTGAGGGACCCAGCACTGACACAGCCCTGGAGCTGCAGCCTCCCCAGGGCCCAGCACAGGGGACAGTCCCTGCCCTGCTCCTGCTGCCACCCCACTGCTGATCCCAGCCAGGATGCCCTTTGCTTCTTGCCCCCTTGGGCACCCTGCTGGCTCCTGTTCCCATCCTTTTCTGCCCGAGTGGGTTCTGGGTGGCCAAGGGAACCCACTGCCATTGGCAGCACTGGTGGTGCCAAACCTTAACGAGCCCTTGATGTGTCTGTGAGCACCTCCCTGTCCACAGAAGAGCCACTTTGCATTCCCAGCTAGAGGAGAGCTAACACACAGAGCCACGGCAGGTGTAGGAAAGCACATCCTCCATCCCCTCCTGCATCCCAGCAGCTCGGGGGCTGCTCCAGCGCAGGCATCCATCCGTCCCTGGGTGCTGAGCAGCCTGAGGCAGCGGGCACGCTCCCTCGCAGCACTTCAAAGGCAGCTCCTTTGTGTGCGGGCCGTGTTTGTTCCCCTCCCCTCGGTACGGCCGCTCTGATCGATGTGACATCACCTCGAGACGCCGCGGGGGGACGGGACCCTGCCATTGTCCCCGGGCTGGGAGGCGATGTCCGTCTCCTAGGAGGTGGGAGCTGGGGCTGCCTGGCATGCTTTCATCTGCCTGCCCTGCCCCGCTGCAGACACGGCACCGGGCTGGGGAGAGGCGTCCCCGCTGCACAGCAGAAGGGACACGAGTGAGACACAGACACACTCACAATGTTTAAAGACATCATTAAAGGCCCCCACCCTGGAAGCCTGCACTTGCCAGCTATACCCATCTGTTGCTTTTCATTAGAGAGAGCTTATTCCTCTGTGTGTGTGTGTGCAAAGCATGGAATGATGGGGTTGGGAAGGGTCCTGCAGAGCTGCTGCAGCCCCAGCCCCTGCTCCAGCAGCTTCCCCTGGCTCAGGGGCACAGGAACGTGTCCAGCTGGGGTTGGAAACCTCCTGAGCAGGAGCCTCCACACCCTCCCTGGGCAGCCTGGGCCAGGGCTCCCTCACCTCAGCACCAAAGGACTTGCTCCTCCTGTGCCAGGGGAACTGTTTGTGTCCCAGCTGATGTCCATCACCCCTTGTCCTGTCCCTGGGCACCACAGAGCAAAGTGTCCCCCATGCTGCTGACACCCACCCTTTAGGTACTTGTCAGTGCTGCTGAGGTGCCCCTGAGCTCAGGCTTCTCTTCTCCAGGCTGAACAGCCCCAAGGCTGCAGCCTTTCCTCAGCAGAAGGATGCTCCAGTCCCCTGCACCTTTTCCCTGAGAGGGGTGTCAGCCCCTGTGCCAGGCTGCCCAGGGAGCTGGGGGAGTGCCCAGCCCTGGAGGGATCCCAAAGGCATGGAGCTGAGGGCTGTGGGTCAGTGCTGGGCTGGGCAGGGTGAGTTGAGGGTTGGAACTCCAGCAGCTTCAAGGGCTTTGCCAACCAACATGATTCTGTGATGCTGTGATTCTTCTGCCTCCACAATGCAGCACCCAGCGCTGCCCATGCAGAAGGAGCAGGGCAGGGTGTCAGGAGCTGAAGTGCTGCTCTGGCCAGTCTCTCCCCTCGGTGCATGTTGCCTTAGCAAGCCCCAGGCTGCTCTGTGGAGACCAGGACACAGTTCAGGGACTCTCTGATCTTCCACATTGCACCTTGGGTTTGCCTTCCTGGACCACCACGGTGCACTCCCAGCTCACACCCACATGGTGAGCTGGGGCTGAGCTGGGGCTGTGCCCACATCTGCTGTCCTGCCAGGGGGTGGCCAGACCCCTACCCAAGCTGCCATCTCCCTGAGGCATTTTGCACCTTGAGCCAAGCCCCCAGGGTGCAGGGGGGAACGTGGAGAGCAGAGAGCTCTTGGGACAGAGCTGTGGTGGCCAGTCCTGCATTTACAGACCAAGACAAAGTCAATCGACTTTATTTGCTGTTGGGATTAACTGGCAGGGGGAAGCTCTTCTTGGAAAGGGCTGGACTTAATTATCAGCAGGTCGTTAGCCAGCAAGCTATCTCCTGAGCTGGGAAGCTCTGAGCTGATGCCATCAGGCACTTCTGATGAAGTGGGCTGTAGTTTATCCAGCAGATTTGCAGTTTCTGATGGGCAGGGAGGGAATTGAGCAATTGCTGCTGTGTAATGTCCCCTGCAGCTGGCTAGAAAAGGAGAGCCAATACCTGGGATGTGGTGTGGGAGAGGCTGCTGCACATGAAGAGTGGGGAAGAAGGTGCTTCAGGCATAATGTGCATTGCATGTAGGCAGAGGAACGTCTCGTGTCAGCCTCACACTCCAAAGCCATCCCAGTCTTGAGATGTGAGTGCCAAAAGTGTGATCCCACTCCAAAGTGATGCGTGGGCACTGTCTTACACCAGCAGCCCCAGCTTGCACATCAGCTGGGCAGCACAGAGCAAGCAGCCAGCTCAGGTGTGTGGTCACCTCCTGAAGGCAAGGCAGAGAGCCTCAGAAGCTCTGAACCATTGCCCTGCTGCTGCTCTCCTGCCTGCCTCCCCCCCAGCTCTGCTCCATCCTGGCATGCTCAGGGTGAGGTCTGCTCCCAGATACCAGTGTGTGGGACTCAGACAAGCTCTCTGTTGGGCTCCCATGAATGGGGCATCGTGGTATGAAGCAGTGTGTGTCCATGCCAGAAGGAAACATGGTTGTGGTGGTGTGGGAAGCTGTGCTTCAGTGCTACAAACACCAGAGGAAGCCTGAGTCGAGGTGGCTGAGGGCTGGACTCTGCTGGGAAAGGTGTATGGGAAAGCTGCCAGGCTGATTCCCTACTGCAGCAAGCAGGAGGCTCTGAAGATCCAGCCTGGAGCAGGGCATCCATGAGCCCAACAGGCTCTGGACAAGCTTGTCTGAGCCCACAGTGTGTTGTAGGTCACTCCAGAGCAGCAGCAGGGGATGCAAAATGATACCCAGCCAAGCCAGGGTAGAACCACATCTCCCCTGAGGTGCCACCACATCTGGGCAACTGGCATAGCTGGCTGCTGTTGGAAAGGTACCAAAATCATGAGCTGTATCCTTACGCCTTTGTGCAGAGCAAATGATGCTTCTGACACTGCTGCTGTGGCCAAAATGACAGTGAATGGCTAATTTGTGGATGGGTTTTCTTTACCTTTAAAGCCAAAAAGCCCAAGCCTCAGGCTCTGGGCAGTGCCTCAGCACCACAAGACTCTGCCACCCCACTCTGCCACTTGTGCTGGGGTTGGTCTGTGCACTGGGGGGACATTAGAGGGGCAGGGGCTGGGAAAGGCCTTGGCTTGAAGGAGGATTCTAGTAGTGAGGGAAGTAAGGGCAGTAAAAAATGACTGCTTGGGTGGAGATGGGATGGGTAGAGAGGCCAAGGAGCTGATGACAAGACCATAGGAGCCCTTCTCCAGCTTTGTTTGAGGAGGAGATGGGTGGCCAGTGGCACTGGCAGGGCCAGGAGGCCACATTGGCAGCCCCTGAGATGCTGCCCATGGAGGTGATGGTGTCTCTGGGCTGTGATTCCCAGCAGCATCCAGAGCCCTGGCCCTGCCTGCAGCAGCACACTCCTCACCTCCCCTCCCTCCCCTGCTCTCCTCTCCCCATCTGCTCTCTCCTGAGCTTCTGTTTTGGACCCTCCTGCTGTTCCCACTCCCCCAAGCCCTCACCCTGCCCTTTGGGACCGCCTCTGTCTTACAGCCTTGGTTAGTACTGGCCTCCCCACACCAAAAAAAGAAAGCAAATCATCACTATACCCACCCCATGCCTTCTGAAGAACTGGCTTTAGCAAGGATTACACAGCAATACCCAGGCACCCTGCTCACCCCCACCCTCCAGCACCATTGTTCTCTCTCGCCTCGCTCCTCTGCCTTTGATGATCATCACTGGCAGGGGTTCAAAAACGATGCAGTCTGAAATCTTCACCAAGAAGAAGAAGGAGGAGGAGGAGGAGGAAAACAACCCCCCACCCCAAGTGATCCCACTGCCATAACGTAATGCAGATTTTTGTCACAGCTCCACAGCTTCTGCTTTCAATTTCCAGGGAGGGGGAGAGAGAGAAAGACTCAGTTGCAGTCAGATGGAGACCAGCTCACATCCCCACTCCCTGGGCCCCCAGGCAAAATCCCTGGAATTTGTTCCTTTACTGTTTGAAGGCAAAGCTGAGGGAAGAGAGAGGAAAGAGAAAGGAGGGGAGGGAATGAGGTGCCAGTCCCAGGGCAGATACACGCTGGGAAGTGGTCGTGTGTCTCCAGAGCTCAGCGTGGGCTCAGCACACCTGAGCAGGGATGGGATGGCTCACAGAGGGGCAGGTTTTCATGGAGAGGTTGAGGTTCTCATCTTGCAAGGTTTTGAGCAGTGTGCTCTGTGCTCTTGGCACTTGCCTCAAGGCAAGAGACCCCAGTGTATGGCACCGTGATGCTCGCCGTCCTTTATCCTCTGCCTGCCGTGTCTGAAGGAGCTTTTACAGCTGCAGAGGTTTGGGAGGGTGCTGAGAGAGTATTCCTGAGCATAAAAAGAGTCAGGACACTTCTGAAAGAGCAGTGCCACTGAGGCCAGAACCCATTCACTGCAGTCTCCCTCTCAGAGCTGGCAAATCAGATGGGCTTTCCCCAGGCTTGCAGCCCAAGGATGATGTTGCCTCACACTGTCACTGCCGTGGTGGGAGGGACAGCATGCAGCTCTCTCAAATTATAGGAGGAAAGGAGCCATTTCTGAATAGTTGAGAAGCTTCCAGGACTCATGCCACAGTACTACAAGAGCTGGGGATCACTCTGAACCAGGCATCATCAGCCTTTGTCCCAGAGCAAAGGAGCCCAGCAGTGTCCATGGCTCAGGGTCACCCTCTGCCATAGCCAGGGTGGGTTTGGAGCTGGGTCATTGGGAGCTTCTACAAAGGTTTCCTGGGCACCAAAAGCAATCTGTGACTTTTCTTTCCTATGAATGTGGAGGCACCATGAACCTGAATGGACTGTGCTTGGGACACCTCAGAAGTCTCAGGGTGCCCTGAGGGATGCTCCCACCTCCTGCCTCCAGAACAGACCTCACTGGACGTGCAGCTTCCACAAGTGGCAACAGCACCCAGCAACAGGAAACATTTGGGGACAAGAGGGGAACATTTTGGCTTCACTCTTGGAGCATATCTATGAGTTTGTGCAGAGGCTTTTGTTTTGGAAGGGTTAAGCCAGGCTGTGGCATGTGGATGTGAGTACAAGTCCCCTCCAAGCCAAACATCTTCATACATGGAAGCCTCCTACAAATCTGCCTGGGAACAGTGGTACTGCTGGGTCTCAGTGCTCATGAACAGCTTCTGTGTTAGGGCCACTTGCTCATTCCATGGCTGATGAAGCTATGGGTAGCTGGCAGGCAGCTTGAACACACATGGAAACAAGAAATGACCCCTCCATCATTTGCAGGTGTCAGGGAAGTGCTGAGGGAGGCTGTCACTGCTCCTGGAGGGCAGGAGAAGCCCTAACTGGTCCTCCATGGCTACAATCCCTTGGCTGGTGACTGAAACCTCTGAGTAGTGACTACCTGGAAGGGCAGCCTGTCTCCTGGGTCTGTCAAGTGAGGGGTGAGAGCAGAACGTTGGGCCACCAGTCTCTGCTGGGGACCTTCACTGAAACCAGTTTTGCAAAGCCAAGGGGTGGAATCTGGTTCATGAGCCACAGTTTGAGAAGGTAATTGTTTAGAGGTGACAGGTAGCAGGTAGGAGATTGCTGATGGTAAATGCACTCACTGCAGCTGTGCTGTATGCAATAAGGCAGGAGGTTGCTGATGGTAAATGCACTCACTGCAGCTGTGCTGTGTGCAATGAGGCAGGAGACTGCTGATGGTAAATGCACTCACTGCAGCTGTGCTGTGTGCAATGAGGCAGGAGGTTGCTGATGGTAAATGCACTCACTGCAGCTGTGCTGTGTGCAATGAGGCAGGAGGTTGCTGATGGTAAATGCACTCACTGCAGCTGTGCTGTGTGCAATGAGGCAGGAGGTTGCTGATGGTAAATGCACTCACTGCAGCTGTGCTGTGTGCAATGACAATGGCAGCAACACTCACCCCAGGGATTCTGTGCCACAGAGTCAAACAGGGCAGCTCTTAGCAAGGTGTCCCTGTCTTGCTGGAGGAAGAGTACAGCCCCTCAGCTGGGTCTTCAGTCTCTTTCTCCCTCCTGCATCTTTAAGTCACCTTGAGAAGAAACAGAGCAAAAAGGCTCCAAAGCTCCATCTCCCTCTGCCTGGGGACTTTCATACCCCAGGCTTCCCCTCCCTGGGGTGGTTTAACGTGATTTGGGTGGAGAGTTGAGGAATATAGCCATAGATGTTCAGCATGTCCCTCTTTTCACTCCTCATCATACTCAGAGTGTCAGGGGTGTTAATTTGAGTCAGGGCTAATGAGGCAAGGGTCTGGCTCTGGGCTTTGCTGCAGCTCTTGGCTCCCACCATTAACAGCCCAAACAGCACCATCCTGCCTCCCCAAGGCTTCCTCCCTGGGCTGCTTCTCAGGCTGATCTCTCAGGCCTCCAGCTCCAAGGTGTGCACAAGAGAGAAGTGGGCACATGCTCTTTGAACCCTTTGTGTGCTGTTCCCACACTGAGGATCACAGCAAGCCCCTGGTTTGGCCATAGCTGCTCCTCCATCCCTCAGCCCTCCCTGTGTCCTCCAGCCCACCCTCTGCTCCCTGTGCTGATCCTGTGGGGACCAGGAGCATGGGAGAGAGGTGACTTGGTGGGAAGTGTCACCATCCCCACTGGCTGGACCTGAGAGGAAGCATTTTTCAGAGCCAGTATCAGTAAGATGGAGCATAACCTTCCTACCCACAAACATCCTGATGCCCTTTCTGGTGTTAGTTTGGCTTTGAAAGCCAAGCCAATCTGATCAGGAAAATCCTGGGGAGAAAACAAACAAGGAGCCCCAGGAGGAGGCTGGAAGTCTCTTTCCAGAGTCAGAGCAGATGTTGTTTAGCAGACAATGATGCCACAGATGTGCCTTGGCCAGAGGACACAGCCACTGGGCAGAGGGGCTCCATGCTCCTGGCTGCCCCAGCCCTGCTGCAGCCTCTCCTCCCTCACCAGGCTCCAGCAGCAGTGAGCAGAGGATGGGAGCCCTGTGTGTCACCCTCACTCACCCCTTCCTTCCTTCCCCCTCCCTGAGCCACAGGATGGCATTTCAGGGTCAGCTTGCTTTTGTCCCCGTGCTGGTGCCAGAGGTTGTGGAAAGCCCTTTTTCCCCTGGGCTCAGCGATGCCCCACTCGCCCCAGCCCCGACGTCTGCAGCTCCAGGCAGGGGGCAGAGGCTGAAGCCCCAGGGAAAAGGCTCCTTTTTGAACACTTTGATTTCCTTTCCAATTCTCAGCTCTGCCACAACTCAGCCCCCCCACCCCACCCCCAGCCCCCCCCATTCCCACCCACCCCCCCCCTCGATAATGAGCTGTTGTCTTGTGCAGCATTGAGAGCTAAGTAAGCATGAAAAATTGGAACAATAAAGAAGTAGTTCTGGGACAGCAAAGCCCCTTGTTTGACAAGGCTAATTCCACACCCCCCCAGCCTCATTTTCTTTCAGCCACCTTCCCCCTCCTCACTCCTCCTTTATTAAATGAACTGGCTTTTATTGGGGTGGAAGCTGGGTTTCCTTTTCCCCTCTCGCCTCCCCCCCTCTGTTCACATGTAATTTGGAGAGTTAATCTCCTCAGGCAGGAAATGTTGTTTCTTTCACTCTTTCTCTCCTGCCCTTTCCATTTGGCTCTTTTAATTGGGGCCCAGACCAAGGAAATGGCCACACCACAGAGCCCAAGCAGGAAGAGGGGCTGGTTCTGCTAAGGGGGGGGGTCCTGAGCATCCCTTCCCACTGCCCCAGCTCCTCTGCATCCTCTGGCCAGGGATGCGGTTGCCCAGCTCACCTTGGCACCAGAACACCAAAGGCTGAGCTGGAGAGGTCAGTTGGTGTTTCTACTTGTCTAAATTCCTCCTGCTTCACAGAATCCTTTGGGTTGGCAAAGCCCTTGGAGCTGCTGGAGTCCCAGCCCTCCCCTGGCCCTGCCAAGCCCACCACTGACCCACAGCCCCCAGCACCTCAGCTAAGTGTCTTTTCAACATCTCCAAGGCAGGTCACCCAAAGATTTCACGGGGTAGCATCATCCAGGGCCATGTCCTCAGCTCCCCAGCACTCTGAAGGCATTTGGCTGCCAACACGTCCTGTGGAACCTCTCAGAAAGACACGATGTTGTAAAACCTCCTGGAATCTCTCCAGCTCTTCTCTTGATGCTTTTCCCCCAGTTTCTTTCAAAGCAAAGAATTCCATTGTCATGAAAAATGGGAGAGCTGGGTTTCTCTCCCCACCCTCCATCTCTCCCTGTCTCTTTAGGTCGAGGGTGATCTCCAGCAGGGTTTTCTCTCTGGCTGTGAGAACATGGGGCACGTGGCCCAGTGTGGGTGTTACTTTGGATGGTGAATATCACTCCCAGTGCAGCAAACTGTGACCAACAGCACTGTGAGACCTGGGAGCACCACAGCTCAGTGCTCCCTGGGTGAGGGCTTCCTTCAGAAATGAGAAGACAAATTGCAATCCAGAGCAAGACCATAGAATCACTGAATCCTGTCCGTGGGGAAAGACCTTTAAGAGCATCAAGATTGGGGTTGAGGTAGAGCTGTTTCCCTGAGAGGGGTGTGAGCCCCTGTGCCAGGCTGCCCAGGGAGCTGGGGCAGTGCCCAGCCCTGGAGGGATCCCAAAGCCTTGGGGCTGAGGTGCTGAGGGCTGTGGGTCAGTGCTGGGCTGGGCAGGGGGAGGGCAGGACTGGGACTGCAGCAGCTCCAAGGGCTTTGCCAACCCAAATGACTCTGTGATTCTATGACTTTATGGTTCTATTAAGAAGTCCCAGCCCTCCCCTCACCTTGCCCAGCCCACCACTAACCCCTGACCCTGCCAAGCCCACCACTAACCCTGCCCAGCCCACCACTAACCCCTGGCCCTCAGCACCTGAGCTCCACCGTGTTGAGCTTATTTTGTTTCCTAGAGAATCCCAGGAAGTGTCTGCAAAGCCCTGGGAGAAACTGTTCCTAGAGCACAGCAAAGCTGGAGAGGAATTGCTGCCCTCAGAGCCTGCAGCAGCCTCTGAAGATGCCTGTGGTGTGTGGGTGCGTGAGGGGAGCGTGAGAAAGCCAGGGAGGCTTGTGATGGGAAGGGCTGCAGGAGCCTGGTTTGCTGCTCAGACCAGTGCCCTTGTTCCCTCAGACTGGGAACAAGGCAGCAAGACAGCCTTGGTGCCTACTACTGCCATCTCCCACAGAGGCTTGGCCAGGGGATGCAGTGTGGCTGCCTCTGCTCCAGGCTGGCAGAGGCTGCTCGGTTGCCAAGGCCTGGAGGGCTCTGGAGACTCCCCTCTCCTCCCAACCACAGCTTGGCCTCAACCTTCCCAGCTCTCTGGCAGCCAAAAGCTTTTGGCTCGCTCTTTGGCACAGTTCATCATTCCCAACAGGGCAGTGATTCATGCTGGGAGGCTAATTAGCATTGAATGCACTCATCCCTCTGTAGATAACCTCTCAGGGAGGGGGTGGGATGGGATGGGATGGGATGGGATGGGATGGGATGGGATGGGATGGGGTGCAATGGGATGGGGTGAAATGGGGTGGGATGGGGTGCAATGAGATGGGATGGAGTACAATGGGATGGGATGGGATGGGATGGGATGGGATGGGATGGGATGGGGTGCGATGAGATGAATGGGATGGGATGGGATGCAATGGGATGGGATGCAATGGGATGGGATGGGATGGGATGGGATGGGATGCAATGGGATGGGGTGAAATGGGGTGCAATGAGATGGGATGGAGTACAATGGGATGGGATGGGATGGGATGGGATGGGATGGGATGGGATGGGATGGGATGGAGTGCGATGGGATGGGATGGGATGCGATGGGATGGGATGGGATGGGATGGGATGGGATGCAATGAGATGAATGGGATGGGATGGGATGGGATGGGATGGGATGGGATGGGATGGAGCTGCCTGTTTGGCACTCGCTATCATCCACGAGACTCGATACCAGTGCAGATGGCATCAGGGTCCTGCATCAGTGGGGACTCTGTCTGTGCTCTCTGGCTTCAGGCACTGCTTGGGGAGGAGAGGCTCAGTGGGCAGCACACTCCCACTGCAACGTGCTCCATGCATGGGCTGCTGGCCCTGGGGACCCCTGCCTAAGGACTTGCTGAGAAAAGTGAGCATGCTGCACATGGCAGAGGAGACCAGGCTCTGAGAAAGGAAGCTGCAGGTTAAGACTAGATAACCAGATGCCTGTCCCCCTGTGCTGGGCCCTGGGGAGGCTGCAGCTCCAGGGCTGTGCTCAGTGCTGGGCCTCTCACTCACTGCCACAGGGACACTGAGGGGCTGCAGCTGGGGAAGGGGCTGGAGCACAAGGGGCTGGGGAGGGGCTGAGGGAATGGGGGTGTTGAGCCTGGAGAAGAGGAGGCTGAGGGCAGCCAGCAGCACTCTCTGACACTCCCTGCCAGGAGGCTGTAACAAGGTGGGGGTCATTCCATCTGCTCTGGCTGCCCAGGGAGCTGGGGGAGTGCCCAGCCCTGGAGGGATCCCAAAGGCATGGAGCTAAGGTGCTGAGGGCTGTGGGTCAGTGCTGGGCTGGGCAGAGTGAGGGCAGGGCTGGGACTCAATGGTCTTCAACATCCTTTCCAGATGAAATGGTTCTGTGGTTCTATAAAGTGATGTTGTCCTGCACAGAGCAGAGCTTTACTGATGAGCATCCAGCCTCCAGAGCAGGAAGGGATAGCTGGAATGGGGACATCCTCACCCACATCTGCCACCTCCTCTCTCCCCTACTTTGCAACACCATTAGTCCAGTGAGGATTTCATTCCCCAGAAGGTTGAGCACCCATGGAGGGCATGAAACAAGACTTTTCTGGAAGATATCTGTTGGAGCAGCATGTCATATGCTGGACACTCAGGAGCAGCCCCCTGGCTTTGCCTGCTGCTGGTTGTGGAGCATGTACAGGCTGATGCCTGGGTCAGGGCTCTCTGACCAGCCTTTGCAAAGAGAGGTCCATCTGTGCATGTAGAAGATGAAGTGACACTCATGTGATTCAATGCACAGGTGCTGAGGAGCATTGCACCTCTCTGCACCTCAGATGTGCTGCCTTTTAATTAAAGCAAAGCCAATTAAATCCCAGCAGCATGCCCTTGGCTTAGCCAAGGTGCCTGCATCTGCTCTGAGTGCAGCCTCACCCTCCAGCAGCCTCAGCCCTTCAGCTCCACTTCCCTAAAGCATGACTGCTTGGAGGCAGGGATGAGCCCTTGTGCCAGGCTCAGCTGTGCTGCAGAGAGCTGGGGAAGGCAGAGTGCCTTGCTTGGGGCTGTGCTCCTTCCCTGGAACAGCATCACATGGATATGAACCATAAGACCCAGGAACAAGTGTGAAGCTGAGGTCTTCAGGTCCTTCCTCAGGTGAGCCCAGGATGCTCAGAGCAGGAATGGGCAGCAATAGGCTCATGGGTGCAGCACCAGCACAGGGACAGACAGACTGTCAGGAGCTCACAGGGATGATCTGGTGCTGCCAGACACAAGTCAGGGCATCACAGAATCACTTGGGTTGGGAAAAGCCCCTGAGGCTGCTGCAGTCCCAGCCCTGCCCTCACCCTGCCCAGCCCAGCACTGACCCACAGCCCTCAGCACCTCAGCCCCACGCCTTTGGGATCCCTCCAGGGCTGGGCACTCCCCCAGCTCCCTGGGCAGCCTGGCACAGGGGCTGACACCCCTCTCAGGGAAACAGTTGTGCCTCAGCTCCAGCCTCAGCCTCCCCTGGGGCAGCTGCAGCCCATTGCCTCTGGTCCTGTCATTGCTGCCTGGGGAGCAGAGCCCGACCCCCAGCTCCCTGCAGCCTCCTGGCAGGGAGTGTCAGAGAGTGCTGCTGCCTGCCCTCAGCCTCCTCTTCCCCAGGCTGCATAACCCCAGGCTTTTTGCTGCTCCAGGAGGGTGATAAGGACGGCAAAGCTGCATCACAAGCTTCTCCTCGCAGAGCCCAGCCGAGATGGAGCCAGCCCTGTGTGGGCGTGTGTGGCTGAGCATCATTGCCGCGGGGCCACCCAGAGCCTTGGCTCGGTGGGTGAAGCCCCCAGACGCTATGCCTCGCATCTCCCCCTCCCCAGAGTGCAGCTAGGAGAGGGTTAACCCTCTCCCCCAGCTCCTGCCTCTTGCCGGAGCCTCCGCGGCGATCCCCAGCTCACCGCCTGCCGCCTCCCCCCGCTCCCTCCACATCCCTCCCCGCTGCCCGTCAGAGCTCTCAATAGGGAATTAGTTTTGCCTGCGTTGAGACCTCTTAATTAGCTATTCTTTCTGGCGGGCTGGGGAAGAGGAGGGGTCGGGGAGACCCTCCCGCCCCCCAGCTGCGCCCCGGCCCCGCTCCCGCGGCCGCACAAAGGAGCGCAGCGGGCAGAGCCATCGGAGGGCGCTGGGGACGCCAGGACCTGTCAAAGCTTGTTTCCCACCTTCCAGAGGCAACCTTTTCTGTCCCGGCAAGGAGACAGCCTGCCTTAATTGGGCTGAAAATCTAATCATTTGTACCTCCGGGCCTGGGAAGGGGGTAGGGGAGGAGAGATGGGAGAGGGGGACGATGGGGGGAAGCGTGGAATGGGGAAAGGATGGAAATGAGGCAGGAGAGGAGGGAGCAGAGTCCCTGACAGTGCAGACAGAGGCTTGTGGAGGAGCTGAGAGGGCAGAGCATTCCTTTTTCTTTAAGCAGCAAATTGACAGTCGTTCCTTTGAAAAGGAGGAGGGAGGGGGGAGGTGGGAATAAACCCAGGCAAGTGAAGCATGGAAGGGATGGAGAGCAGCAAAGCACACGTTAGCCACTCTTCCTGAGCTCCATCTGCTCTGAGAACTCCACCAAAGCTGTCCCCGGGGTCCTCACATGTCCCAGCAACACCCTGAGCTGCTCCTGGGCTGTGGGCACGTGGCCCCGCTCCCATCTCAGCATCTGCTTTCTGATGATGGCTTTGGCACTGCTCTGCTGCCCCTCAAATGCTGGACACTCACCTCTCTCACCTCCAAATAACATGTGCAAGCCTTGCCTGAAAGGGAAGAGCAAGGAAAGCTCTTCCCAGGAGCTCCTACCATGGCTTTGCCTTGTATCTGCCATTCACAAGCTGGGTCTGCAGAGCAAGGACCAGCCCCAGGTGCTTCCCTCTGGCCAGTGCTGCTCCTCTCTTACACCACTTACACCTTTCCTGCTCTAAACTCAGGGGCTGGAGGCCTCCCTGTGCTTGTGCTGACTGTTTTCAGGCAGTGTGGTGGAGGCAGCAGCACAGCTCAAGCCTGCAAGCAGTGCCAGCTTGGAACCCAGGCCAGCCCAGTGCTTGTGTGCTTTCAGCACAGTTCCTTCAGTGCTGGATGTATTCCCCAGCACCTCTCCAACCACACCTTGCTGACTGCCCTCTGTTTAGCTGGGTGTCTCCAGATGCCCACAAACCAGGGCTCTGCCTGTGCATTGTCTGTCTCCTGGGTGTTATAGGAAGGAAACACCATCCTCCTCCATCAGCTCCTCCAAGCTTTGGGCCTCATTCCCCAAGACAGTTTCTGACTGATTTCTCATCTCTGTTTTTCCTTCATCTATGACAAACCAGCCCCAAAGTCAAAGCCTTTACCAGAATGTGATTCCTTCTTGCACCATGGATCCAGACCTTTGTGCTCATGCAAGGGAAGGTGAAGGAAAGACCTTGGTGAGGAGACAGCACACCAAAGCTTTGCCTCATGCCATGAACCAGCTTGCCCACACACACAGCACCATGACCACCCCAGCAGCAGGATGGCAGCTGGGCAAACTGGTTTGAGCCATGAGCACCAGTCCCCTGTAATCACAAGCTGCAAAGTCCAGTCAGCACAGCACCTGCTCTCCATGCCCAGCAGCCCAAACCAGAGCAAAGGCATGAGAGCAAGTGGTGCAGGTGGATAAGCAGGAGAGCTGCAGGCATCAGAGTAGCCCTGACTGGAGAGTGATGCCATAGCAGTGGTGTCTGACACAGTGTGGGACTCAGTTGTGACTCCTTGCCAGGGGATGCTGCAGAAATACAGGGTCAAGAGCAGAGACTCCAGCCCAAGGAAGCCAGAGCAGAGAGAGAACCCTGAAACTGCAAAAAAACCCCTCAGCTCTGGGATGTGGGAAACAGGACAGAGTGCTGGGAGAGGAGAGGGATGAGGGAGCCTGGAGAAAGGAACCCAGCATGTGCAGGGAGTGAGCCCTGTGGGGATGGATGTGGGCAGCAGCACGACCAGGGCACATGGTGAGGTGTGAGATGAGGTGAGGTGTGAGATGAGGTGAGCTGCCTGCTGCCACAGCCCCACTGTGAGCTCCATGGCACAGCTGCCCTGGGAGACTGCCCAGCTGGGCACTGACAGAGCACCAGACACAGCTGGGGAATGAGCCTGGAGAAGAGGAGGCTGAGGGCAGCCAGCAGCACTCTCTGACACTCCCTGCCAGGAGGCTGCAGGGAGCTGGGGGTCGGGCTCTGCTCCCCAGGCAGCAATGACAGGACAAGAGGCAATGGGCTGCAGCTGCCCCAGGGGAGGCTGAGGCTGGAGCTGAGGCACAACTGTTTCCCTGAGAGGGGTGTCAGCCCCTGTGCCAGGCTGCCCAGGGAGCTGGGGGAGTGCCCAGCCCTGGAGGGATCCCAAAGGCGTGGAGCTGAGGTGCTGAGGGCTGTGGGTCAGTGCTGGGCTGGGCAGGGTGAGGGCAGGGCTGGGACTACAGCAGCTCCAGGGGCTTTAACAACACAAATGATTCCATATAGACACTCTATGTAGACACTCCTCTTCCCCCAGGTATGTCTGGTTGGAATCACTTGTGAGTAACAAGGGCCAACACACACCGAGTACTGCTCAAATAACCAGTGGCCAAATCTTTCCAGGCAAGCTGAAGACTTACAGAACACAATGGACAAGGTGATGAGCAACAAGATAAGATACTTGATCTTAGTGGCTGATCCCATTCAACATGTTCACAAAGCCTGGCTCCAGCCAGGTCCCAGTGCTCTCCACCTCCTGGCACCAATGCCAGGTTTATCTTCTCTCCCATTTGTACTCTTATTGCTTCTGGCTTTGTGAAGGAGTCAAGAGTGCAAAACCACAACAGGAGCTCTGGCAGTGAGCAGGAGGTGATGGGACGAGGGCTGTGGCCATCTGAAGGTCCTGAGAAGCTTGACTGTGAGTTGACTTGGATAACCTAAGCTGGCCTGAATAAGGAGGAAGGTTCTTTGGCACAGAAGGTCAATAAATCACTCACTCACTGGACAAAAGCTGCCAACCCCCTGCTGCAACCTGGAGCAGCTTCAGGTCTGGGCTTCACATCAGTGTGGAGGGGAAGGACAGGATGCTCCTGTGCCCTCTCTCCTTGCCATCAAGCAGCTCACAGCCCCTGTGCCCACAGCACCCTGCCTGCAGGTGCCAACCCACAGGTGCCATGTGCTGTTAGCAGCCACCTCCTCACGCTCCTCTCTAAGCTTTGCTCTGCAGGTTACATGTTCCTCACAGGTGCTGGAGCAGGAAGGTCTGGATGGTGCTGAGTGAAATGTTCTAGATGAGTAGTTGGTTGGGTTTGTGTTTGTTTGTTAAAGGCAGATTCAGAGCGATGGAGGCTCGTCCTGAATTCAGATCAAATTCAGCAAAACAGTTTCCTCTGCAGGACAGGAGGGGTCTGGAGAGGTTCCATTCAAACACTGGAGAATTAAATCATCCCTGGTGATGTTTCTGCCCAGTTTGTGAAGTGGAACTGGGTGCCTTGTGAAGATGCTGAGGGAAAGCCCAGTTATGAGCCCTCCCCAGTGCTCTCCAACTGCTGCCTGTATCCCGCCTCCTGCAACACACATCCTGGCCCCACAGCAGCTGGCTCTCACTGGAACAGAGGTTAGAAGGGCCCTGCAGAGCTCCCCCAGCCCCAGCCCCTGCTCCAGCAGGTTCCCCTGGCTCAGGGGCACAGGAACGTGTCCAGCTGGGGTTGGAAACCTCCTGAGCAGGAGCCTCCACACCCTCCCTGGGCAGCCTGGGCCAGGGCTCCCTCACCTCAGCACCAAAGGAGCTTCTCCTCCTGAGCCAGGGGAACTGTTTGTGTCCCAGCTGATGTCCATCACCCCTTGTCCTGTCCCTGGGCACCACAGAGCAAAGTGTCCCCCATGCTGCTGACACCCACCCTTTAGGTACTTGTCAGTGCTGCTGAGGTGCCCCTGAGCTCAGGCTTCTCTTCTCCAGGCTGAACAACCCCAGGGCTGCAGCCTTTCCTCCTCACACACATGTTCCATCCCCTCAGCACCTTGGTGTCCCTGCACTGGCCTCTCTGCAGCAGTTCCCTGTCTCTCTGGAGCTGGGGAATCTCTGCACCCCGAGGCACAGCCCATTGAGGGCAGGCAGGAGCAGGCAGGAGCAGGCAGGGCACTGCTCACAGGACCAGCAGCACACCTCAGTGCTCTCCAAGTGCTCCTCACCCAAAGCCCTCTCCAGACCTGGGCAGCTCTGGCTTTGCATTCAGCACCATGGATGTGATCAGGATCCTTCCCTCCTTCAGGCTGAGGCTGTGCCTCCCGTGCTGCAGCCTGAGCTGTGCTTCACCCCCCTCCCATGGGACCACAGCCTGGCTTGGGGGTGGGGAGGGGAGAGCCCAGAACCTGAGAAGGCTTTTGCATGTTAGCTTCCCCTGGTTATTCAGGACCCTTCTCTCTAGTCACTTGCTTATTGTGGGGGGTTTTTTTTAAAAGCAATGAAAGAGATTTCCCAAATCCAGGCAGCTCTAAGATTACACACAGGCAGAGACACCATCAGTCTCTGTCAGTCATTCCCTCTGGCTGCAAAGTCAGTGGCAAAGCAGTGCAAAGGAAACAGGAGGCTCCCAGTCCCTCGGTGGGTGCAAGGAGCTGCTGCTGCTCTGACCTGGGGCACTTTGCTCTCCCTCACCCCATGCAGACCCTTGCAAAAGATGCTGCACGATGAGGATTTGCATGCAGAAGCTTGTGGGGCTTTTATCAGCCCAGAAGGGACCACAAAGGGAGCGAGAGAAACGCTCTTGGTGCAGCTGACACTTTGACATGGCCTTTGTACTGATGGATGTTTCAGAGGGCAGCAGCAAAGCAGCAGCAGAGGGAAGGAGTAACCTTGGGCTGGAGAGAGCTGTGAAAAGGTCTGTTCCAGCGTGAGGATGGGCTCTTCTGTGCCTTTCCTCTCTCTTGTCCATGTCATCCAGGCTGGGCAAACTGTGGACGTGTTCCTGTGTGACCTGATGTAGGTGACCCTGCTTCTGCAGGGGGGTTGGACTGGATGAGCTCTAAAGGTCCCTTCCAACCCCCCACCATTCTGTGATTCTATGGGCTCTACCAGGAGAAACAGGGATTTCTTCATCAGCAACTGGTTAAGAAACCAAAAAGGTGACAAGTAGGGGGATACTTTTATTCTGTAGTATCCAGTGAGAGGACAAGGGATGATGGACATCAGCTGGGACACAAACAGAGGACAAGGGGTGATGGACATCAGCTGGGACACAGAAGACAAGGGGGTGATGGACATCAGCTGGGACACAAAGGGTTCCACTGGAATACAGGGAGAAGCTGGTTTGGTGCTGAGGTGAGGGAGCCCTGGCCCAGGCTGCCCAGGGAGGGTGTGGAGGCTCCTTCTCAGGAGGTTTCCAACCCCAGCTGGACACATCCCTGTGCCCCTGAGCCAGGGGAACCTGCTGGAGCAGGGGCTGGGGCTGGAGCAGCTCTGCAGGGCCCTTCCAGCCCCCACCATGCTGGGATCCTGTGATTCTGTGACTCTGTGCTGATGCCCTTCACTCCACAACAGCTGCCTCCCTCCTGTGCTCCGGGCTGCTCGGGCTCTGAAGGGGGAACTGCAGCCGCTCACAGATGACGTTATTACGTTGAATTATTATTCACAGACAGGCTTTTCCAAACAGGAATTTGGGGAGGATTTGGCACCCATCCCCTGACTCTGCCTGCTCTCTTCCCACGGGGTCCCTGAGTCACCCAGGCCCGTGTTTATCTCCTGACATCTCCCCAGCATCCTAGGGACAAGTCAGGCTGGAACGAAACCAAGAGAAAACAAATGCATTGGCAGAACACAGCTGAGGGAAAGCTGCATGGGATGCAATAGAAACTCCTCCAGGGGCTGACCAAAGCCTCCAGAAAGCTGGAAAGCTGCAGGTTTTGAAGCAGGTGACAGGGTTTCCAGGCTCCATTCAGGAAAGCTGGGATGCTGCTGTGTGTCACGTGTTGGAAAGACCTTTGTCAAATGTATAACCTTGTCTTCCGGGGCTGAAATCAATTGAATCTGCAGACTGGAGTGAGAAATGCCAGGTGGAACATCTGCAGAGGCAAGTTCCCCAGCTGTCTGGTGATAAGGCTGTGGGAGAAAACAGGAGGCAGATGGCTGAGAAGCTGCAGCTCGGAGCTGGTGTGACCTCCAGCATGGAGCTGCAGAGGATCACAGGATCATTCTGGTTGGTAAAGCCCTTGGAGCTGCTGCAGTCCCAGCCCTGCCCTCACCCTGCCCAGCCCAGCACTGACCCACAGCCCTCAGCACCTCAGCCCCACGCCTTTGGGATCCCTCCAGGGCTGGGCACTGCCCCAGCTCCCTGGGCAGCCTGGCACAGGGGCTGACACCCCTCTCAGGGGAACAGTTGTGCCTCAGCTCCAGCCTCAGCCTCCCCTGGGGCAGCTGCAGCCCATTGCCTCTTGTCCTGTCATTGCTGCCTGGGGAGCAGAGCCCGACCCCCAGCTCCCTGCAGCCTCCTGGCAGGGAGTGTCAGAGAGTGCTGCTGGCTGCCCTCAGCCTCCTCTTCTCCAGGCTCAGCACCCCCCAGCCCCTCCCCAGCCCCTTGTGCTCCAGCCCCTTCACCAAGAGCACATTTGGCAAAGTCCTGTGCCACTGGCTTGGCCTGGGGCTGGCCATTTGTATTTGCTTCCCAACAGCAGCAACTCATTGTCCCTGAAGAGTGTCCAGAGAGTTTCTGAGCCAGAGCCTGGCCCAGCACAGCCACCCTGACCGTGGGCTGTGTCCCCCAGACGTGTTCTACCCCTTTCATTTGGGACATTTTCAGCACATAGCTGCCCTGAGCAGTTCCCTGTGCCTTGCTCTGGTGTTGACAGCGACTGCCACGTCCAACATGACGTGGCAGCATTGCTCTGTGTCAACACATGTGCTGACAGATGGATGCCAAGCAGGCAGAAAGCTCCCAGCTCCATGGTGTTGTTCTTTAACGTTGGCAGCTGCCCAGGGATCATTCCTGGGCTCTGCACCCAGGAGCATTCCCCTGGGTCCCCTGGCAGGGCAGGGCTCGCCCTGGCCACTTTTTGAGGACTCCATCCTGACATGTCAAGTTGTGCCAAGCCCTTTGGGCTGTGCAGTGGGCTCTTGGGGCTGGAGAAGGGGTCAGGATGATCCGACTGTAACCAACTGGGACTTTCCCTCTGCAAGTTCCCTCACTGGAGAGTGAGATCTGCCCAGGAGTGCTGGGTCACGATGACTGGGGAGTGTGTGAACATTTAGAGGGGGAATGACAGCAAAATGACTTGATGACTGCAGAGGAACATCCCTCAACATCCCTTCTCCATCCTTCCTGCAACACCAACACCTGCCCAGAAGGAGCTGTGAGGAGGACACCAGCCCAGCCCATCAGGTGGCAAATGTTATGGTCACTGGGAATGGATTGAGCCCAAGCAAACCTTTTGCTCAGGGCAGCTTTCTCCACCACCCTGGGCATCCCCAGTCCCAGTTGTCCAGCCTGTAGGTCACAGCAAATCAGACATAACCAACCCCAGGCTGGAAGAGAAGAGGGAGGAAAAGCTCCCTTGGATTTCTCCACATGTAATGGTGATAAGGGTAGGTTTGTCTGAAGCATTGAGGACATCTGGCACCACTGGAAAGGAGCCAGGATTCGGGCAGGCTGTTAACTGGAACCAACAGAGCACTTGCCTGGCTCTCAGGGGCAGCAGGGAACTGGGGGGCTGGGGTGGGTGTAAGGACTGAGGTGCTGGAGCCAAAGCACAGCACCCATAGCACAAACATCAAGGATGAACTGCAGGGCAGCTGATGGGGAACTGGTAAGGTACAGCTGCACAGCAAACAGGGAGATACCAGGGCATGGGAGATGAGTTTGGATGATAAAGGGGGGAGGTGGAGAGGGACAGGGCACAACACCACGATGCCAAGAGGAAGAAAGTCACAGGGAGCTTGAAAAAGCAGAAAAATCTCTCATGGTCAGGCCAAACAGGACGTCAGGGAGCTCAGAATAGCAAAAGCACCCTACTTGGTCTAGAGAAAATGTGTTTCTGAGGCACAAGTAATCCCCTTCTGGATAATGGAGCTTCTGGGGTGTGTTTTCTTTCCCTCAGCTCCCAGGACCAGGGCTCTGAGGTCTCCCTGGGGTGCTGCTGGGCTCAGCTCCTCAGAGGAGGCTTTTCCCAGATGCTCCTCTGTGGTCTCACTGGGGAAGGGCAGCTTTTGCTGGGGCTGGTGGCCCATGGCTGAGGAGGAGGGATCTGGGGAGGGGGATAGGGCAGTTACCTGACCACCTGCACTCATTTCTCTTCCTGGTGGGATAGGAAGAGAAATCTGTGAGCTGCTGAGGAACTTCATCAATATCTCCCCTCCTCTCCTCTCCTCTCCTCTCCTCTCCTCTCCTCTCCTCTCCTCTCCTCTCCTCTCCTCCTTAGGTTCCCAGGTGTGAGCTTCCTGCTCTCCTGGACTGAGCTGGAGGCTTTTTGCATGGTTTAACATGTGGATTTAGGGGTTGGATCAGATGATTTCCAGAGGTGCCTCCCAACTCCTACCATTTCATGATCTTATGAAGCTTTTGCACATACAGATGAAGAGTCTTTAATGAAGAGACAATGCTTCTGTCCTGTATCTTCACTCCTGGCTGTGAGTTAGATGAGTGCTGCCTTGTCAGTTGAAGAACTGTGTTGCTAAGACAGTATCACTGATGTTCTGCTGCTCCCAGGAGTTTACACACTTGGGGAACCTTCCAGAGAAAACAGCAGGTGCTGCCAGGTTCAGGTGTAAAATGGAAAAGCCCTTTCACTCTTGTCATGATGTTTGTCAGATCTTCTTTCCATGGCAAAAAGGATGCAGATGGGGGGGGGGGGGGGGGGGAGGGGAGGGGGAAGGAAAGAAAAGGCAGTTTGCAACCAGTTTAACCTTCAGAAGGTGCCTTTGACATCACACCTTTCTTCCTACCTGGAGCCATTTGGATGAGGATTCTCTTTGGGGATATGTAGCCTTTCCAGTTTGAGGCCCTTTTGTGGAGGGTGGGATGGTGGGTTGGGCTGTGTCTGCAGAGAGCAGCAAGGGGGGAGGTGTATGAATGCACAGCACTGTGCAGCCTCAGTTCATGCACACAGCCAGAGACAGGATTTTGCCCCAGTGCCTTGGCTTGAAGAGAATGAGAAGCAGCTGGAGAAGAACCTTTTGGCTCCCCATGGGCAGAATTAGGCCTTGAATTTCCTGCCTTGGGCTTTCCCTTTCTTTATTTTACCCTCCTTGAAAAGTGCAGAGGAAAGGCTGGGAGGGTCTTCTAAGCCCATTGTAGACCTTGGTGCCTTCTCTTGCTGCCCCAAGCATCATTTTCAAGGGCTCTTACCTCTGCAAGGGGAAACCTTCCCCCCCCCCAGCCCATCCTGGAGAGCTTCTCCTCTCCCACAGGAGACCTGTTGACGTGATGTGAGAGTGCCCAGAGCAAAGCCATCATCACCTGGCATGGGATCACTGAGAAGTGTGTTTACAAAGTCCAGGAGACAGCTGAAGGAGGGAAGTTACTTGAGTGCTTTGGGATCCTTCAGGCTGAACAATGCTGGATACATGTCAGCTTTTACTGTTGCCATTACAGTCAGATGTTAATCCCCTCACCAGGATTTACAGAGGCTGCAGTGCCAACAGCAGGACAGCCCACTGAGAAACCACAGTCACAGCATCTTAGGGGCTGGAAGGGAGCTGCAAAGGTCACCCAGTGCAACCCCCCTGCCAGAGCAGCAGCACCTAGAGCAGGGCACACAGGGACTCATCCAGCTGGGTTGGAATGTCTCCAGAGA
The DNA here is from genome assembly GCF_028858725.1 of Colius striatus. Lineage (NCBI taxonomy): Eukaryota > Metazoa > Chordata > Aves > Coliiformes > Coliidae > Colius > Colius striatus. The sequence goes on along the minus strand of NC_084761.1, from coordinate 1,826,577 downwards.
AGGAGCCTCCACAGCCCATCTGGGCAGCCCCTGACAGTGCTCCCTCACCTCAACAGGGAACAACTTTGTCCTGGTGTTGCTTTGGAACCTCTTCAGTTCCAGCTTGTGCCCCTTGTCCTGTCATTGTCCATCCCTGAGCACAGCCTGGCTCCAGCCTCCTCACACCCACCCGTGATGGATCTGTAACATGACTGAGCTCACCCCTCAGGCTCCTCCAAGCTGCAGAGCCCCAGCTCCCTCAGCCTTTCATCACAAGGCAGATGCTCCACTCCAGCATCTCTGTGGCCCTGCACTGAACTCTCTCCAGCAGCTCCCTGTCCAGCAGAAGCAGAGAGCACATCTGCCCAGGCATCAGAGCTCACTGTGGTGCCAGTGTGTGTGCACTGGGTCAGGGAATCTGCAGCTGAGGGAGCTGGGCATGTTAAGCCTAGAGAAGAGGAGGCTGAGGGGAGAAAGGAGCACTCTCTGACACTCCCAGAAGGGGAGTTATAGTGAGGTGAGGGTTGATCTCTTCCCCATAATAATGAGTGACAGGACAAGAGGCAATGGGCTGCAGCTGCCCCAGGGGAGGCTGAGGCTGGAGCTGGGGCAGAACTGTTTCCCTGAGAGGGGTGTCAGCCCCTGTGCCAGGCTGCCCAGGGAGGTGAGGGACTCCCTATCCCTAAAGATATTCAAAAGACACATAGATGAGGTGCTGAGGGCCGGGGTTTAGTTTAATGATAGGCCTGACAGAGTGAGGTGAAGGCTTGGACTCAAAGGTCTTCTCCAACCACCGTGATTCTGTGATTCTGTGACCCTAATGGTGGAGCATGTTTGATCCAAAGGGGTGAAGAGAAGTTTGAAGGTCAGCAAGTCAACCTGGGAGCAGGAGAGCAGAAATACACAGCAAGGGAAGGAGGGATGGAGATGTTTAAAGTCTCCCCTAAGGCCAAGGGGATGCTCTGACTTCACACAGACCCCAGCTGCTCCATTTTGGTGAGGGGGTTGATTTCTTTTCCTGCTTGAACCCAGCATTTGGCATTTCTGGGATGACAAAGGGTCAGAAACCTGTGGGGAAGTGCTCTGTTGGTTATTTTGCTGGGGGAAGGCAGCTCTGCACAGGCTCAGCGTTGCAGCCTCAGGAGGTCACAAGCACATCACGGTGAGAAACTGGCCCCACGATCTGCCTCCCTCTCTCTGTGCCAGGCCTTGGCCCCAGTGGGTAACTGGTTATCTCATGCCTTTGGGAGGGAGTGACTGGCATGGGCAGGAATGTTCTTACACACTGTCAGCCTGGAGGAACCAGCTGTGTGTCCAATTTCTGGACACGGTTCAAGCGTGAGCTCAGTGCTGGGCGATGTGGAGGTAAAGGAGGTGAGAAGGGTTTGGGTTTGAAGCACACCAGGCTCCCACCCTCGGTGCCACAGAGGTTGTGGGTCCAGCTCTCCACCGAGAGATGTGGCAGAGAAAGGGGTGACGAGCGAGCCCCTGAGCCCAGCTCACCATGCCCACCGTGTCACACTGAGGGACACAGGGACACTTGGGAGCCGCAGCGATGCTCCTGCAGCCTCCCTCACAGCCCAGATGCTGATGCTGGGACGTGCCCAGCGCTTCCACCTCGGGACACGGCGCCCCCCTCGTCTTTTAGCCTTGGCGCCGGGACAGCGGCGTTGGGTCTTGCAGAGAGGCAGATGATGCGACAGGGCAGCAGCAGAGCGCCCCAGGAGACCGTGCCCGGAGGATGCCCGAGGGCGAGCGAGGGCTCCTTCCAGCTCCGGGGCAGCCGTTGCCACCGGCCCAAGGGCCGCTCCTCGCGCGGGTAGCATCCCGGGCTTAGCATCCCGCTGGCCCCCGGGGCGGCGGCAGGACCCGGCGGCGGCGCGGGGGCGGCTGTCACTCAGCCCGAGGCGAAAGTGACAGCGGGGGCGGGGCGGCGAGCGCCGGGCGCGTATTTAACTTGTGCGGCGAGCGGCGGCGCGGCAGCGCGCGGCGGGCGGGCGGCGGGACCGGGCGGGACGCGACGCGACGGGGCGGGAGAGGCAGCGCGGAACCACCGCACCGCACCGCACCGCACCCAGCCCGGCAGGATTGCACCGCGCCGCACGGAGCTCAGCCGAACCGCAGCGAGCACGGAGCTCAGCCCAGCCGAACCGCAGCGAGCCGAGCGCGGAGACGCGGTTGGATGCGCTGAGCTCGGCCAGGGTCGATCGGGTCCCCGGAGTAGCGGAGGCGGCAGCAGCAGAGGCGGCAGCATGGGCAGCGGGGGTCGCCGGGCTTGCTGAGCGGCGGAGGAGCCCGCCCGTGCCTGGCCCCGCCGAGGAGCCCGCGGAACGCCGGGTGCCCCCTGGGACCGCGCCGGGAGCCGCAACAGCCGCTACACGCACGCAACCCTCCTTCCACCGCAGGCACACGCCGAGGATGCCGCGGGGGGCCGCGGGTCGCCCCAGCCGCTCGCCATGAGGAGGAGCCCGGCCGGGCCGCCGCCGCCGCCGCCTGAGCCCCGAGCCCCGGCGGTGCCCGCGCAGGGGCCGCCCGAACGGGCCGCCGCGCCGTGACCCTCCTCCCCGCCCCCTCGCCCGGCTCGCCCGGCTATAAAGGAGGGTTTTATTCTCGGGCTCCGGTCTCACGCCAAACCCTGTCACACCGTCTAGACGAGCTGTCGTGGGGCTCGGCCCAGCTGTCACCATGGCGATGGAGACGAGTCCGCTGTGAATTTTGGGGGGGAGCGAGCGAGAGCGGCGGCGGAGGAGGAGAGGAGGAGGAGGAGGAGGAAGGCTCGGCCGCCGCCGTGCCCTGCCCTGCCCCGCCGCCGCCCGCGGGGGAGGCACGGACCCCCCGGCGCTCTCGGCCGCGGCTGGAGCCGGCCCGGCGGGGAGCCCCGGGGAGCCAGCGGGCGCGGGGCGAGCCTCAGATGCGTCTGTCACACAACCCCGGCCGAGCTATTTAAAGTAACGGGCCTCGCCGGACTTTTGTCTCTCTGCCTATTTATGAGTCCCGCGGAGCTGGCAGGCGCCGGCGGGCAGCGCTAGGAGCCGAGCCCCGCGGGGAAGCCCCAGCGCCGAGCCGGGGCCGGCGGGGGCCAGCCCGGAGCATGACGGCGATCCGGGCGCTGCTGCTCTGCTCCTGCCTGGGGCTGCTGCGGCCGGCGGGCGGGCAGCCCTTCCTGCGCTTGCGACCCTCTCCCAGCGACAACCTGCCCGTCAAAGACATCGTGGAGCACCCGGACCCCGAGTACGACCCCAAAGAGCAGGATTTGGACGAGAGGACTCTGCGGAAGAAGCTGGGCAGCCATTTCGACCCGGCTTTCATGGCCGTGGCCGTGCCGGGGCCGGCCAACGCGTCGGGCGCCGAGGCGGCGGCGGCGGCGGCGGCGGGGCGGGGGCGGGCGGCTCTGCCCGCGGAGCTGCGGCGGCTGGAGCTCGGCCCGGCCCGCGGCCCGCGCCTGCGGGTGGGCAAGAAAGCGAGGAGGAAGGTGCTGCAGTGGCTGTGGGCTCACACGCACTGCCCCGTCCTCTACACCTGGAAGGACTTGGGGGTCCGCTTCTGGCCGCGTTACATCAAGGAAGGCAACTGTCTGGCCGAGAAGTCCTGCTCGCTGCCCGAGGGCATGTTCTGCAAGCCCGTCAAGTCGGTCACCAAGACCTTCCTGCGCTGGCACTGCCAGGGTTGGTCCAGCCAGAAGTACTGCACCTGGATCCCCGTGCAGTACCCGCTCATCTCCGAGTGCAAGTGCTCCTGCTAGCAGCCCCCTCGCACTCCGCCTCTCGCCGCTCGCATCGTGTCTCGCCGAGGGGTGTGGAGGGGAGGGGAGCGCCGTGGCTTTTTTTCCCACCTCCCCAGCACGGGAGCGGGAGGGAGGGGAGGAGGACTTGGGGTTTCTTTTTGGAGGCGTCGGTTCTTTTGGGTTGTTGGGTGGGTTGTGGGTTTGTTTTGGTTTTTTTTTCCGGACTTATTTTAATGTTATTTTATTTGAGAAAAGAGGGGAAAAGCGAACCCAGGAACTGCAGGGCAGGCCAAAGGCACAGTAAAGCACTACAATCAGATGTCTATTTTTATACTTATATAGCCTTCTAACAAAAGGAAAAGTTTAAAAAAAGCTTAAAAAGGATGAAAAAAAAAAAAGATAAAAAAACAGAAAAAGGAAAGAAAAATGACCAGCCGTGTAAATAGAGAGATTTTAAAGGCAAAGAGGGGGGAGGGGAGGGGGGAAAATCGCAGCTGTTTGGGGGTTTGGTTTGGTTTTTTTTATTCTAATTATTATTATTATAATTATTATTATTATTTGAAAGACATAGGACCACATTTGAACCCCGTCCCCACAGAAGCTGAGCGCTGCCCTGCCCGAGGGAAAGGGCAGAAATTGCCTGTAAACGAGAATTTTACCAAAAGGATTAACCGGGGGAGGGGGGGGAGGGAGGTAAAAGAAAACAAGAGCAAAGAACAAACAGCAGCATCCCCGAAGACGATTGTTCCTCCGTGCTCTGTTTGATTGTCTCCTTCAGACCTTGTCACTGACGTTTGAACTCCGTTTGCCAAGCTCTCGAGGGTTGGGGAAGGGGGGGGGGGGGGGGGTTTGGTTCGGTTTGGTTGTTTTCCTTTAACGTGTCTAAGGGTGAATTAAGGAGATTTTTAAAGAGGAAAGGACGAGCCTGTGAGGGAGTGGAAGCGTTTTGGTGTGTGGGAATCCATATAGTCGTGTAGAGGTGTTCGAGGGAGATGTGTTTTTCTTCTGTGTACAGTTTATTTATTTGTAACGTTTGTGTATAGGGGGAGGAAAGACAAAAGGCAAAAAAAGCTAGAGATTATGGCAGAAACTATTGGAAATGTTTACTTGAATATTCCTTTAAGAACATATCGATGTAAATATGAGCTATCACTGATAAGAAACGTTTTTAGCAATAAACTCTATCTTTGAAGAAACCTCCACCGGCACCACCCCACCCAGCCTGTGCTGCATCCCCAGCTCCCTGGGAGGTCGGTGGGGAGACTGGTTCTTGCTGGGAGCAGGTGAGGAGTCAAGGGCTTTGGCTTGGTGTCGCTCAGCCTGAAGTTGCAGTAGAGCTCCGCTGCTTTGTGCCTCCTCAGGATCCTGCTCTGGTGCTTTGCCTTGCTTATCAAACCTGTCAGGGAGAGGAAAACCCGAACCCAGAGATGAGAGAGGAATGGCTGGTGACACATCAAAGCTGTGATGTGCCGGACAGGAGGTGTCATCTCGAGTCCTTGGGAAGTTCCTGCTTCGTGTCACCGGGCTCCCGCCTGCTCCCTGGCTCTTGGCTTCAGCTCTGGCACTGGCAGAGGAAGCGGCTGAGCTTACAGCCCCGGCCATCCAAGCGCCTGGCACAGCTTGGCAGCCCCGAGTGGGGCACAACAAATGGGCTTCTTCTCAGCTGCCACCACTCACACAAGAGGGAAGGATGGAGACAAGCCCTGCGCCACCACCGAGCCCCAGGGCTGGCATCTCTCCCCGCGGCGGGGGCTGGCTGCGTGCTGGGGGCAGGAGGAAGCCCGCTCCCCAAGGAGATCTGTCTGTCTGTCTGTCTGTCATAGGGCTTGGAGCAGGGCCCTGACGGGCTGCCAGGCCGTCCTCCTGTGTGCTCTGCGTGGGCTGCTGCTGCTGGAGGGGAAGGTCTGGCCGTTCCCTCCGGTGTCTGAAGCGCACCCGGCATCCCCGAGGAACAAACCGCTGCCAGCGCGGAGCTGTGCTGTGCCAAGCCGGCTGCAGAGCGGCAGGGAGACCCCGGCCCCCTCCTGCCCAGTACGACACCCAGCCCATGGGAAGGCACTGGGACCCTCTGAGGGGCCTGACTCACGTCCCTTCATCTTCCCCCAAGGGGAGCATGGTCCTGTGAGCCCTTCCAGAGCGGGCCTGCAGAGCCCAGAGGTCACACGTGGATCTCTAACGGGCACGGTGGGCACCAAGCCAGAGGGATGGTGCCATCCAGCAGCCAAAGGTCCCCACAGAGCCCCGTGGCCACCTCCCTGTCCCTGCACAACGAGCCAGGTCGGCCCTTCCACACTGAGGGACCAGGGAAGGGGGAGGAAGGCAGAGGGCAGGGTGGAAAAGAGACCTCAGCAGAGGCAATGTGCAAAACATCAGGGGCATTTGGGAGAGGAAGGGGAAAGCTCATTTTGCAAGAGGAACAACATCTGTGGTGTGGGGGCCGAACATCTGTAGGAGGGAGCATGGGGGGAGGGCATTCTGGGAAAATATTTCTGACATAATCCCAACAGTATCTGGTGTGTTGGGATTTGGTTACAAATGGCCCTCTAACGTCTTTGTGCGTTTTGTTCTGCTGGTTGCAGGGGCACACAGAGACCCCGGCTTTGTGCTAACCTGGGAAATAAACCATTCGCTGGGCTCAGTGGCTGAGTTCAGTTGCACAGGGGAAAGGGGGGGGTGGGAACGGGGAAGGCGAGATTTGTGTGAACTCCAGCGAGCACCAGCCTCAAAGCCTCCGTGCCATGTGCTGCAGGGAGGAGGGGAGGGCTGCCTCCCGTCCCTGGGGACAACCCGGGGGTCCCGCTTGACATGACGGCTTGTCTGGAGGAGAAAGCGTGAGAGCCGAGGTGCTGAGAGAGGGCAGCGGCCTGGGCAGCACTGGGCAGCCCCGTGGGGTGTTGTGGCAGCTCAGCAAGCCCTGTGTGGCCAACCTGCCGTGGTGCTGGCCTGCAGGCACCTTGTGCTGGTGGGTGGTCGGCTCTTGGTGATGCATGACCAACCTGTGCCAATGTGAGCTCAGCTCCTGCAAATGCATGACCAACCTGTGCCAATGTGAGCTCAGCTCATACCAATGCATGACCAACCTGTGCCAATGTGAGCTCAGCTCGTGCCAATGCATGACCAACCTGTGCCAATGTGAGCTCAGCTCGTGCCAATGCATGACCAACCTGTGCCAATGTGAGCTCAGCTCCTGCCAATGCATGACCAACCTGTGCCAATGTGAGCTCAGCTCATACCAATGCATGACCATCCTATGCCAATGTGAGCTCAGCTCCTGCCAATGCATGGCCATCTTGTGCCAATGTGAGCTCAGCTCCTACCAATGCATGACCAACCTGTGCCAATGTGAGCTCAGCTCCTGCCAATGCATGACCAACCTGTGCCAATGTGAGCTCAGCTCATACCAATGCATGACCACCTCATGCCAATGCATGACCAACCTGTGCCAGTGTGAGCTCAGCTCATACCAATGCATGACCAACCTGTGCCAATGTGAGCTCAGCTCATACCAATGCATGACCACCTCATGCCAATGCATGACCAACCTGTGCCAATGTGAGCTCAGCTCCTGCCAATGCACGACCAACCTGTGCCAATGTGAGCTCAGCTCATACCAATGCATGACCACCTCATGCCAATGCATGACCAACCTGTGCCAATGTGAGCTCAGCTCCTGCCAATGCATGACCATCCTGTGCCAATGTGAGCTCAGCTCTTGCCAGTGCATGACTAATCTGTGCCAATGTGTGTTCAGCTTGTGCCAATGCATGGCCATCCTATGTCAATGTATGACCATCCTGTGCCAATGTGAGCTCAGCTTGTACCAATGCATGACCACCTCATTCTAATGCATGACCAACCTGTGCCAATGTGAGCTCAGCTCATACCAATGCATGAGCAACCTGTGCCAATGTGAGCTCAGCTCATGCCAATGCATGACCAACCTGTGTCAATGTGAGCTCAGCTCCTGCCAATGCATGACCACCTCGTGCTAATGCATGACACCTTGTGCCAATACATGGCCAGCTCATGCCAATGTGCAGCCAGCTCCTGCTGATGCATGACCAACCTGTGCCAATGTGTGCTCAGTTTGTGCCAATGTATGGCCATTCTGGGCCAATGCATGACCATCCCGTGCCAATGTGAGCTCAGCTCATACCAATGCATGACCATCCTATGCCAATGCATGGCCATCCCTTGCCAATGTGAGCTCAGCTCATACCAATGCATGACTATCCTATGCCAATGCATGGCCATCCCTTGCCAATGTGAGCTCAGCTCATACCAATGCATGGCCATCCTATGCCAATGCATGACCATCCTCTGCCAATGTGAGCTCAGCTCGTACCAATGCATGACCACCTCATGCTAATGCATGGCCAACCTGTGCCAATGTGAGCTCAGTTCATGCCAATGCATGACCAACCTGTGCCAATGTGAGCTCAGTTCATGCCAATGCATGACCAATTCATGCCAATGTGAGCTCAGCTCATACCAATGCATGACCATCTCATGCTAATGCATGACACCTTGTGCCAATGTGAGCTCAGCTTGTACCAATGCATGACCATCTCATGCTAATGCATGACACCTTGTGCCAATGCATGGCCAGCCCATGCCAATGTGCAGCCAGCTCCTGCTGATGCATGGCCACCCTGTGCCAATGTGAGCTCAGCTCGTGCCAATGCATGACCAACCTGTGCCAATGTGAGCTCAGCTCATGCCAATGCATGACCAACCTGTGCCAATGTGAGCTCAGCTCGTGCCAATGCATGACCACCTTGTGCTAATGCATGACACCTTGTGCCAATACATGGCCAGCCCATGCCAATGTGCAGCCAGCTCCTGCTGATGCATGGCCAGCTCGTGCCAATGTGTGGTCACCTTGTGCCAATGCATGACAACCCCATGCCAATGCATGCTCAGCTTGTGCCAATGCATGACAACCCCATGCCAATGAATGCTCAGCTTGTGCCAATGCTTAGTCAGCTTGTGCCAATGTGTGGCCACCCTGTGCCAATGTGTAATCAGTCCATGCCGATTCATGGCTAGCTTGTGCTAATGCACAACTACCCCAGGCTGGTGTGTGGCCACCCTGTGCCAATGCATACCCACCCTGTGCCAGTGCATGCCCACCCCATGCCAATTGTGTGGTCAGCTCGTGCCTCTCTGTCAGCTGGCCCAGGAGGCGCCGAGTCGCCCGCGTGACGGCGGGGCCATGGGCGTGATGGCTCGCCTTGTCTGCCGAGCCTCAAAGGAGCCAGAGACAAAGGGGAACGAGGCTGGTTCTTTGGTGTGGTTGTTTCATTGTCTCCCCAAAGCTGCTTGTGATTAAGGGATGAGCTGGGGGGGGTGGAAAAAGGGGGTAGAACAGGCAGAACCGGCAGAACCCCGAGTTGTGGTGGGTGCCAGCTTCTGAGGACGTGGGTCTTGCCCCTTGTGCTCTGGGGTGGTGGCCTGGGAGATGGGCCTGGAGCAGCAAGAGTGGGTGGCATCCTCCAGGTTGGGTTCTGCTTGTCATCACATCAGCAAAGAGCCATGCAGGGATGTGGCCACACACTGACAAGCGTGTGCATGCCCGCTCCTGGGTACCCAGAGGGTCCTTCTGCTCAGTCCTGTGTGCAGGGGGACCATGCCCCTGCCCCCAAAGCTGCAGTGAGCTGCACACTTTGCAGCCTCCCTTCTCTTGGGCTTAGGCAGAAGGTGGTTAGTGGGAGGATCAGGACTCTAACTGCTTCTTCCTTCAGTCAGGGTAGAGCCAGAGTGTGTGGGACCTGGTGGCTGCTCAGTGTGGTGGGGGCTTGGAAGGACCCTGCAGAGCTGCTGCAGCCCCAGCCCCTGCTCCAGCAGCTTCCCCTGGCTCAGGGGCACAGGAACGTGTCCAGCTGGGGTTGGAAACCTCCTGAGCAGGAGCCTCCACACCCTCCCTGGGCAGCCTGGGCCAGGGCTCCCTCACCTCAGCACCAAAGACATTGACCTGGAAGAGCTCAGGATGGCTTCTGACATTTGACTCGGTGCTACAGAGGCACTTTCATCCCCATTTTCCCGTGCTGCCTCACCCTGTTTGGCTCAGATCCCCTCAGCTAAGGGCAGGCAGGAATGCAGCCTCTGCCAGGCTGACCCAGATTCACGGGGCCAGAGCTTGCAGAAGTCTAATGCCAGCGCTTGAGATATCTGACTCAGGCCAGACTGATGATCTAAGGCCATCACTCAGCATTCCTAGAAAGGCTGAGGAATGGTCTGGAGGCAGTAATTGGCCTCCTCAAGCTTTCAAGCCCAGGCTAAACTGGCACTTTTCTCAACATGCAGAATGATGCTCCATCTCCTTCCTTTTGGCAGAGGTTGGCTCATGTCTCACCACCCCCCCAGGGCTGCTGGCTGCATGGGGAGAGTGCTGCCTCCTCTGTGCAAGACCCACCTCAGGCTGCTCTTCACTCCACTCTGCAGTTCTCCTTCTCTGCCTGTGTCTCCATGTAAACCCAACCACATGCCCTGGCACTGCTCAGCAGAGCTGAACTCTGACCCCTCAGCAGAGTGCACGTGAGGGAGTGCAGGGAGCATCTAGAGCTTCCCTCCCTGTCAATCCAAAGGTGTTAGACTGCTTCATCTGCAAAGAAAATGTGCTTGAGCTTTGCCCTTGGTGACTAAAAGCAAACCCCAAGAGCAGCACCATCCAGGAGACATGGCTGCTCAAACTGTCACACACCTTGTCAAGGAGAAGGGACAACACTGTGTGTCTCCCAGGAGCCCAATCAGAGAGACAGAGCAAACCCCACGAGCTGGGAGGCAGCACTCAGGTGCAGGTCATTGGCTGAAATGGCTTTTTCAGGCAGCTGGTGAATGGCTCCATTCACAAAACACACACACACACACAAAGCAGGGCTGCTTTTCAAGCAGTATAACAGGGTACAGGGGGTTTGGTGCTTGCATTGGATGGGTCTGCCAAGGAGACACCCAAATCCTGAAGGAGATGTGTGGGACATGACTGGTGCAGCTCTGCCCAAGCACAGGTGCAGTGAATTTGGGAGGAACCCTTCTGCTTCTCTCACTTTGCAGGCCCTGCTGCTCATAGACCCACACATTCAGTTGGGTTATTAAAGCCCCTGGAGCTGCTGCAGTCCCAGCCCTGCCCTCACCCTGCCCAGCCCAGCACTGACCCACAGCCCTCAGCACCTCAGCTCCACGCCTTTGGGATCCCTCCAGGGCTGGGCACTCCCCCAGCTCCCTGGGCAGCCTGGCACAGGGGCTCACACCCCTCTCAGGGAAACAGTTCTTCCTAAGAACCTCCTAAGGATGTTCCATGCCCTGCTCAGAGAACCTCAACCTCCTGCCAGACTCACTGGAGTGGGACACCAAGGGCCCATGGACCACTGCTGGGGTGTGGTAAGAGACTCTGTTCTCCAGCATCACACAGATGTCCTGAAAAGGGAAAGGAGCCCTTGCAGAAGCCCCACAGTTGCAGGGATACAGCAGAGTGTGTGATGGGAAAGGCTTATCCTTGGATTTGGAATTTGAGAGGGAAGAATTTGGCTTTGGGCAGCTGCCAGGTCTCTGCATGGTTGCTCACAGAGGGACTGACTAGGTGAGCCATGTCATGTGCATTGCCACCCACAAACACAGCCCTTGGAAGCCAATTATCTCCCATGCTGGAGAGCAGAGAGCCAGGTGAGCAGCCAAGCTCACTTGGCCACCTTCAGTAGTTAAGACCTGGGCCTTGGAAGCCTCATGAGCCACTACAAAAAGCCAGAGCTGCTGGTGGTCCATGGTGAAGACCCCTGAGCTGCCAGGAGGGTGATCCCTGCTGAGCTGCAGCATGCCCAGCACACACTGTTGCAGCTTTTGGGGAGGTAGCAGGAGGGCAGAGCTGAGCAGCAGGAGGGCTGAGAAGGGAATTAAAGGTCGTGGTTGCTGGCTCCCTCTGAGGGATCACCTACAGGTGTCCAAGTGCATGGGCTTCTTGGAGGGTTGTGCAAGAGCCATCAGATCCCCTCTGAGGCTGGCTGTGTCCTCAAGCTTTGTCTGGTCTGCTTCCATTCCATTTACTGCCAAAAGACACTTTCTCTCCAGGAGATGGTACAAACAAAGGACTGGGCCTCCAGCCTTGGCTCATTGTATCCACTTCATTGGGACAGGGACCATATTTCATCCTGGAGCTGAGATTAAGCACTGAGCTGCACTTGGTGTTCCTCTCTCTGACTATATTTTAGGGAAGAGGTTACTTTTGCTCTCTCCTGTCCCATCAGGGAACTGCAGCCAACAATCCTCTTGGACATCTCTTGGAGCCAAAGGCAACGTGCAGGTCAGAGCAGAGCCATGAAGCTGCACTTTGCTGCCAGCAATGGAGGCTGTTGGTGAAGGTGAATGTAGTGTTGTCCAAGGGGACCTGTACCAGGAGGAGGTGTCTTCAGAACCAGGTAGGCTGTTGAACTGGGCTGTGGGCTGGCTCCTTGAGAGCTCAGTAGCTAATATGAACTGTGATGTAGCTCCCTGGGGGCTCAGTGGCTAGTATGAACCCTGGAGTGGCTTCTTGGGGGCTCTGCCTCCTGCCAGACATGGCCCTGGAGCTGATCCCAACAGAGAACAAGCCAGCCCCAGATCAGGGCTGTGACACAGGGCTCAGTCCCACCCTTGGGGCTGGAAGCCCCTGGCTGGGATGGTGGCTGTGGCCCTGGGGAGCAGTGGGGGCAGAGCTTCTGATGGGCATGGGCTGATGTGCTGTGCCAGGCTCCTGGGGGAGCAGCTCTGAGGGGACAGAGCCCTTCCCCATGAGGCAGCCCTGGCACATGGTTTTCCACAGCCCAGCCAGTCTCTCAGCCCATCTCTCATCCTCATCCTGTCCCTCACTCCATCCCTCATCCTCAGACCGTCTCATCCCCTGTCCTTCATCCTCAGACCATCCCTCATCCCATCTCTCCTCCTGTCCCTCATCCTCCTCCCATCCCTCATCTCTCATCCTTACCCTGTCCCTCATCCCTCATCCCATCTCTCCTCTCAACTCTCATCCTCACCCTGTCCCTCATCCCATCTCTCCTCCTATCCCTCATCCTCATACCATCCCTCATCTCTCATCCCTCATCTTCCTCCTGTCCCTCATCCCATCTCTCCTCTTATCCCTCATGCTCAGACCATCCCTCATCTCTCATCCTCATCCTCCTCCTGTCCCTCATCCCTCATCCCATCTCTCCTCTCATCCTCATCCTCCTCCCATCCCTCATCTCTCATCCCTCATCCTCATCCCCTCATCCCCTCTCTCCTCCCATCCCTCATCCCATCCCTCATCCCCTCTCTCCTCTCATCCCTCATCCTCCTCCCATCCCTCATCTCTCATCCTCACCCTATCCCTCATCCCATCTCTCCTCCTATCCCTCATCCTCAGACCATCCCTCATCTCTCATCCTCATCCTCCTCCTGTCCCTCATCCCTCATCCCATCTCTCCTCTCATCCTCATCCTCATCCCATCACTCATCCCTCCTCCCTTCTCTCATCCTTCATCCCTCACCTCTCCTCCCATCCCTCATCCTCACCCGTCCCTCATCCCATCCCTCCTCCTCATCCCACCCCTCATCCCGTCCCTCATCCCTCCTCCTCCTCCCATCCCTCATCCCGCATCCCATCCTCCCGCCGGGGCTCCGCGGCCGCTCCCGCGTCAGCCGTGCCGAGGGCGCCACCTGGCGGCCGCGCGGTGCCGGCCGGGCCCGTCCCGTCCCTCCGGACGCCGCCCGCGGGTCGCTGCGCCGGGACCCCCCGATCCCCCCCTGCCCCGCCGGGATCCCCGCGGCCCGGCGGCTGCTGCGGGGCTGTGGCGGCGCCGGCTCTGTGTCGCCGAATCCGTGGGGGCTGCTTTCGGCGTCTCGCGGCACTTCCCGCTCTCAGCGGCCTCGGGGGGCGACCGGCGGAGCCCCGACACTGGCCACGGGGCTCATGGCTTCGAGGAGACGGGGCTCGGCCCGAGGGGAGCGGCGGGGACAGGGCGAAGCCTTTGCGGAGCCTTCGGGGCAGTGATGGAGGGGAGCTCATCCCACCAAGGATGCTCATCCTGACAGGGGAGCTCATCCTGCTGAGGGAGCTCATCCCACCAAGGATGCTCATCCTGCTGAGGGAGCTCGTCCCACCAAGGATGCTCATCCTGCTGAGGGAGCTCATCCTGGCAGGGGAGCTCATCCTGCTGAGGGAGCTCATCCCACCAAGGATGCTCATCCTGACAGAGGAGCTCATCCTGACAGGGGAGCTCATCCCACCAAGGATGCTCATCCTGACAGGGGAGCTCATCCTACCAAGGATGCTCATCCTGAAAGGGGAGCTCATCCCACCAAGGATGCTCATCCTGACAGAGGAGCTCATCCTGACAGGGGAGCTCATCCCACCAAGGATGCTCATCCTGACAGGGGAGCTCATCCTACCAAGGATGCTCATCCTGAAAGGGGAGCTCGTCCTGCCGAGGGAGCTCATCCCACCAAGGATGCTCATCCTGCTGAGGGAGCTCATCCCACCAAGGAAGCTCATCCTGACAGGGGAGCTCATCCCCCTGAGGGAGCTCATCCCACCAAGGATGCTCATCCTCTTGAGGGAGCTCATCCCACCAAGGGAGCTCATCCTCACAAGGGAGCTCATCCTGACAGAGGAGCTCATCCTGCTGAGGGAGCTCATTCCACCAAGGACGCTCATCCTGACAGGGGAGCTCATCCCACCAAGGATGCTCATCCTGACAGAGGAGCTCATCCTGCTGAGGGAGCTCATCCCACTGAGGGAGCTCATCCTCACAAGGATGCTCATCCCACCAAAGATGCTTATCCTCACAAGGGACCTCATTCCAATGAGGAAGCTCATCCTGACAAGGGAGCTCATCCCACTGAGGGTGCTCATCCTCACAAGGATGCTCATGCTACCAAGGGTGCCCATCCTGCTGATGGAGCTCATCCCACCAAGGGAGCTGTGCTCTGCTATGAGGCCACCAAGGGCCCTTGGTGCCCAAGCTTCCAGCTCAGGTTGGATTGACACACAGCTGGGCAGCAGTGGGGCTGTGCCCAGCCCCTCACCAGCCCTCACTGACTCCAGAGGTCCCATCAGGACACTCCAGCATTGCAGGAGCTGCCTTTTCCCCCTGGCTGCCACAGCCACAGGCCAGCAAAACAGACCCAACAAGTCCAAAAGCCCTCCACGACTTTCCACAGAGCTGAGGCGAGCCTGTCCTTCGTGAGGAGCTGTAGTATGCCTTGGATAGAAAGGCTTCCCATGGGGACTGACTAAACACTTCTCCATCCTCCCAAAGGGAGTGGTGGAGGGAGCACAACCAAAGATGCCCTGTGTGGAAGAAAGGAGATATCCTCCCTGAATGCTCCCAGTGAAGTGGGATCCAGCCCAGCCCCTCCATCTCCGTTGCCTACGTGTTGAGTGTCTGTACACAGTTGTTGTCCTGGTCCTGGTCCAGCTCTGTTGTCCAGCTCAGTTACTTCAATAAGCCTTCAAATTGCTTAACAAATACCACACAAAATGTTTCAAGCCTGAGAATTTGTACTCTGGGCTCCGAAATGTGATTTATCTTCATCTGTGCCTGCAAGATTTATCAGCCCCAATTAAGGGAATGGCTGAGAGTTGTGTGGTTCTAGTCAGAGCAAGCGAGCGGAGTCTCCTCTCAGTGAGGAGGACACAGGGCCAAACCAGAAGGGAAACATTGAGAAACAAGTCTTCTAAAAAAGAAATCCTTGTGTTTTTTGGTCAGGAAAAGCGTTTTGAAGCATGCCTGAAGTTAGAAATGTTTGACCAAGGCTGTAGTGAGCCGGGAGTCAGGAGAAGGAATGGTGAACGTTCAGGCAGGGGGGGTTCTGGTTGGTTTTCCTTTGTCCTTCGTCAGAGTTTCATGTGTTTGAGGCTGGTTTTTAATCTGAAAAGTGCTGGCAAGAGCTGTGCAGCACATCTGCTGCCTAAGAAAGGCCATCTGCAAGCTCCCATCCCTCTGTGATGCGGGTGGGAGCCCTTGTTCATGTGCTCTGCTGATGCGATGGGTGTAAAGGACAGCACTGGTATCCATGGCAGGGATTCCTACTGATGAACCCCAGAGATGTGCAGTTCCAGTCATCACTGCTGCACTGCTTCCCTTCTTGCTATGACACCCAAGGGAGGAGGTTCTTCTGCTATGGTCTGAGAGCCAAGGCCAGGAAATCCCAATGCTGTCACATGCACAGAGAGCACAGAGTCTATTCTCCTGTCTATTCTCCTCTCTTAAAAGCTCTTCCCTTCAGTCTCCAAGGTGCAGGCCATGCTTGGAAGGGTAAGTCCAAACAAGCCAACCTCCAACAGGGTAACACCTCAAGCCAGGAAGAGCAGATCAAGAAGCACAAGGCAGGCTGTTGAGTAGCTGTCAGTAGGATCTACAGAGACCAGCTTTGGAGCCAGAACACGAAGCCAGAGCCATCCTGGTGGATGCCTGGAGGTGAGCAGGCTCAGAAGCTGGATGTGGAGACCCACAGCTGCAAAGGAACAGCCCTAGGGACTAGATTTGCTCTTGGCAGGAAGCTTTTTCAGACCAAACTTACCTTATTTGTCTCTCTGTGCAACCTCCCAGTGAATGAAATGGAACCTTTTGATCCTGGATGATGGAGGTGATCCTTTGCCAATATGGGTGAGGAGAGTGTTCTATTCCTCCTCAACTTGCCTGGGTCAAGTGTGGTTTTTCTTCCCCAAAGAAAATGCTTTGAAATGAAACGATTTCTGTGTGGTTTTCCAGGGCATATGAGCAGAGGGATGTCCCTGCCTGGGAGCAGAGTGCTGTTGGATGCTTCTAGCTGCAAGCTTTCAAGTTGGACATATGGAACAAAAGAAATATCTCCCCTTTTATTGCCCCAGCATCTTTTGAAGCTGGGAAGGTCCTGATCTCAGCCTCAGCAGCAAAGGGCACACGTGAAGTCTTGATTTAAAAGCTCTGAAATGACTCTCATCATCTGTGGCTCACCTCATCCTGCCTCACCTGGAGTCAGGCACAGGCAGCTGGATCCCATCCACAGCACCATCCTCAGCCAGCCCCTGGCTGCCAGCACCAGGGCCAGATGGCTGGAGGTGGAGGCTCAAGGGGCAATGTGTCCCCCCCAAGGTATCTGTGTCAGGCAGCATGGATGTGCAGCTGGGAGGGCCCCCCAGGCCTGATTGTCACCCATGCAAGAAGCCATGCAGGAGCAGGCAGAAGCCACAGGGCCAATTCTTTCCTAAGGCTGAGCCACACAGACCCATGATGCCAGAGGAACCCTGGGATGTGCCCTTGTTTCCCTCATCCCCACCCCTCAGCAATGAAGATGAAGGAGCCCTGTCCCACTCTCTGTGGTCCCCTGTGCCACCAGTGATGCCTGGTACCAGCCCTGCCTGTCCTTGTCCCCGTGGAGGATGCCAAGCAGCTGGCATCCCGCTGTCTCTGTCTCACACATCATTTGGCACACGGACACAATCACACAATCCCAGCATGGTGGGGGTTGGAAGGACCCTGCAGAGCTGCTGCAGCCCCAGCCCCTGCTCCAGCAGCTTCCCCTGGCTCAGGGGGCACAGGAACGTGTCCAACTGGGGTTGGAAACCTCCTGAGAAGGAGCCTCCACACCCTCCCTGGGCAGCCTCACTTCAGCTCCCTCCCCTCAGCACCAAACCAGTTTCTCCTCCTGTGCCAGTGGAACTTACAGCAAAAGGCTGAGATGTGCAATGACTAATCTGTGGGGCTTACTTTGCCATTGCTTTTGCAAACACTTATAACTAAGGAGAGGTGGTAAGGCACTGACTGGCAGGTGGCTGCAGCGAGCAGAGCCCCTGGGCAGCGCTGCTGGCACTGGAAGTGCAGGAGTCATTATGCTCTCCACCAAAGAGCATCAGCTTGTGACATGTGGAGTTTTTTTCCTCAGGTAGGGGTGTGGATTAAGTGCAAAAAATGCTCCTGATGCTGCCAGAGCCTCTGAGACACCAGGTGAAACAACAGCAGGGTCCTGGTGTCTGTTACCTCAAGATCTCTCCTGTGCAGGAGGGCACCTCTGGGCAGGTGTGACTGATTGCAATCATCCCAACAAATGAGATGTCCTTCCAGGAGGCATCAGCTTGGCCACTGCTCAATGTGCTCTGGGCATCACACTCCAACACCACAGCCCCATGCCTTCAGTCAGCCATCGAAGACCTGCAGCCAAAGCTCCCTGGGCTTCTCATAGGGCTGCCCCTAGGGCAGCTCTGTCCCCTTGGCTTTGTTTGGCATCCCCAGGCCTTTCCTAGAAGAGGAACTGCTGGAAGTGGGAATATCCACACCTTGGGACTGCTGGTTGGAGCACGTGTGCTCCAAGAACTGGTGAGGGAGAGCACAAGGTCCCATCTTTGGCTGTGACTGCAAAACCTGCTGCCTTCTCATTGTAAAGTGTCCTGCTGTGGGAATCTTGAGGGAGAGCTTTTTAACTGAGAGGGTTGTTAAGCATTGCAATGGGCTGCCCAGGGAGCTGGGGGAATGCTCATCCCTGGAGGGATCCCAAAGGCCTGGAGATGAAGTGCTGAGGTCCAGGGGTTAGTGGTGGGCTGGGCAGGGTGAGGGGAGGGCTGGGACTGCAGCAGCTTCCTTCTAGGGCTTTTCCAACCAAAATGCTTTCATGATTCTATAATCTGCAGCCCTCCCATGCTCCTGGTGAGCAGCAGAGCTGTGGGGCCGGGAGGATGCCTTCTCTTTCCCCTACACGCACACGGGCAAGTTTCCCTCCTACCCTTGCTAGTCGTGCTTTTGGACAAACCAGAGGAGCATCTGATGAGCTGTTTTGGGGCATGTGAGTCCAGACTATGATTCCTCCAGGTCTGAGCTGCTTTTGAGACATCTGCTGCCCAGGGCTGAGCAGAGGTTCCCAGGCGTGCTCAGAAGAAACCCGTCGCTGCCTGCTTGGCACCGCAGCTTGGACGGGAATCCTCTTGTTTTTCATGAGCAGGCTGAGCGGTCAGCACATACCACGAGCAACAGTCAGAGCAGCAATAAATAGCTTCCCCTGCCCAGAAGGAGACAACCTGCTCAGTCTGGGCTGCTCATCCCCCCTTCGCTGGGCAGAATGACTCTGCGTCCAAGTCTCATGTGTGTTGGGGAGACAAAGTGTCCAGCCCGGCCCAGGCTGCACTGAGAGTGTCCTCCAGGAGCAGCCATGCCTACAGCTTGCAGTTACAGCTTGCAGTGTCCTCCAGGAGCAGCCATGCCTACAGCTTGCATTGTCCTCCAGGAGCAGCCATGGCTACAGCTTGCATTGTCCTCCAGGAGCAGCCATGGCTACAGCTTGCAGTGTCCTCCAGGAGCAGCCATGGCTACAGCTTGCAGTGTCCTCCAGGAGCAGCCATGGCTACAGCTTGCAGTGTCCTCCAGGAGCAGCCATGCCTACAGCTTGCAGTGTCCTCCAGGAGCAGACATGGCTACAGCTTGCAGTGCCCTCCAGGAGCAGCCATGGCTACAGCTTGCAGTGCCC
The DNA here is from genome assembly GCF_028858725.1 of Colius striatus. Lineage (NCBI taxonomy): Eukaryota > Metazoa > Chordata > Aves > Coliiformes > Coliidae > Colius > Colius striatus. The sequence goes on along the minus strand of NC_084761.1, from coordinate 1,807,427 downwards.
TCCAGGAGCAGCCATGGCTAGAGCTTGCACTTACAGCTTGCAGTGCCCTCCAGGAGCAGCCATGGCTACAGCTTGCAGTGTCCTCCAGGAGCAGCCATGGCTAGAGCTTGCAGTGCCCTCCAGGAGCAGCCATGGCTACAGCTTGCAGTGTCCTCCAGGAGCAGCCATGGCTAGAGCTTGCAGTGCCCTCCAGGAGCAGCCATGGCTACAGCTTGCAGTGCCCTCCAGGAGCAGCCATGGCTAGAGCTTGCACTTACAGCTTGCAGTGTCCTCCAGGAGCAGCCATGGCTACAGCTTGCAGTGCCCTCCAGGAGCAGCCATGGCTAGAGCTTGCAGTGGCACGTCCCAAGGATGGGGTAGGCAGCCTGGGGATGGCTTTGGTGCCAAAGCTATGGCAGGAGGCAGATGCCATCACTGCAGGTTGGCATGGGCTGCTCCTCCTGGGCATTCCCATCGTCTTGAGAGGCCAGTGCAGGGGCACCAAGGTGCTGAGGGGATGGAACATGTGTGTGAGGAGGAAAGGCTGCAGCCCTGGGGCTGTTCAGCCTGGAGAAGAGAAGCCTGAGCTCAGGGGCACCTCAGCAGCACTGACAAGTACCTAAAGGCTGGGTGTCAGCAGGATGGGGGGACACTTTGTTCTGTGGTGCCCAGGGACCACAAGGGGTGATGGACATCAGCTGGGACACAAAAAGCACTCCTTTGGTGCTGAGGGGAGGGAGCCCTGGCCCAGGCTGCCCAGGGAGGGTGTGGAGGCTCCTGCTCAGGAGGTTTCCAACCCCAGCTGGACACGTTCCTGTGCCCCTGAGCCAGGGGAAGCTGCTGGAGCAGAGGCTGGGGCTGCAGCAGCTCTGCAGGGCCCTTCCCACCCCCCCACCATTTCAGGACTGTTTGATCTGGGATCACATCCAACCATACTCCTGCATCCCAGCAGAAGTCCCAGCTTTGCTGGTTCTCCAGGAAAAGAAGCACTTTGGAAACACTGAGGTCCTTGTAACTCATCCATGGAAAGCTCTGGTTTCACAGATGATGCTTCTTTGTGGCCTTACACCATGGGGCACAGGACAGGACCCAAACTGTGCAAACCCATCACTTAGCATTTCCCCACCTCCCCTTTGAGATCAGGAGGTGTGAACCTACTGCTCCAGGCCAACACTCCCTCCTAGACACCTTGTGGCAGAGCATCACATGGGGAAGAGCCCCAGGGGCTGTAAAAAGCTCTGAACCTGAAAAGTGCTAAGTAAGAAAAGAAAGCAGCACACGAGTGCTGTTAATAAATGCCAGCACCATTACATAACTCCTAATCATGAGCCCCCATTGTTCCATTGTCAGGCCCCATTATCTGGGAACTCTTACCCACCAGACCACAAGAAATAGCCTGGGCTCTGTGGGTTTGCAAACTTTGTTGTTGGAAAGCTTTTCATGCAATTGTTTGTGCTCTGTGCTCTTGCTTTCCTCATTGTACAGCTGTGGGTGTGTATCGCAGCCCACACCCTCTGCCTTTTGCCCCGGGGGTAACTTTGAACATGAGCTGATCCCTCTCAGCCAGTGTTTTTCCTAAGAATCCTCTTTAAAAACAACAACACTCCAACCAAAAGGAGTAAAAAAAAAAACACCAAACCCGTTCATTTTGGGGTTATTTTCTTTTCCTGAAGTGAAGCTTGTGCTGCTGTGCCTGCAGCCCCAGCAGAGCGAGGGCTGCGCCTTATCCTCAGAAGAGACTCCCCACAGGACTGACAGTGCCTTAGCTCAGGGAACCAAGGGCAACTGAGGCTCTGGGACTCATCCATATCTCTGTGGTTGCAAGGCTGGGCTACTAGTCCTCTCCTTGCCAGCAGCTCCTCTTGAGCGCTTCTTGCCCTGTTGTGCGTGCCACGTCCACATGGGAGCCAACACGAAGCTCGTCTGGCACCATCATAAGGTCTGAAGTAAGTCTCAGCTCTCCTCATCACAGAATCCCAGCATGGTTGGGGATGGAAGGGACCTCTAAAGATCATCTAGTCCAACTCCTCTGCTCAAGCAGGTCCACAGGAACGTGTCCAGCTGGGGTTGGAAACCTCCTGAGCAGGAGCCTCCACACCCTCCCTGGGCAGCCTGGGCCAGGGCTCCCTCACCTCAGCACCAAACCAGTTTCTCCTCCTGTGCCAGGGGAACTGTTTGTGTCCCAGCTGATGTCCATCACCCTTCTTTTTTGGTCCATTATGAGCTCATCCACATCTGTGCCATAGTTTTGTGTGAGGGTCTCGTGGCACCTTCAGGCTGACCAGCGTGGGAAGCTCTGTGGGCTGAGCCATGGCTGTTGAGGTTGGTTGGGTCTTGACTATCCAGGTTAGAAGCACTGTGCTTTCCCAGGACTCAGGCTAGATAGAACTCACCCAAACCCCTGTTTTACTGAAGATTTTACTGGACTTTGCCTGGGCTTGGAAGAGAAATGATCAACCCCAACCAGAGGATGCCAGGCTAAAAGGCTTCTGGCGCTCACTTTCTGAGGCGTGTGTGTTCTGCACCAACAACATGGTTTAACAATGAGTGCAGTTTGGACTCCCTTCTGCTGGAAAACCTGAAATGACACAGGAAGGTAAAAATAGCAACAATACCCAACCAAGTCGTTGGTGTTTTTCAATCAGCTGCCATGCTGCCTTAGGCAGGGTTTGTTGTGTTCCTGACCAGGGTCTATATTAGGGTTGTGGATGTATCCAACTCCAATTGGTCCAGGAAAACCACCAACCTGGAGCTCATCCATCCAGCTCATCCTCACACCTCCAGGGAGCAACGTCCAGGGAGTGCAGTGATGCTTTTGGGGTGGGGATGGAGGGTGAGGAACGCTCATGGCAGTGCTGCAGCGTGGTCTCCCCAAGTCTCACCCTCCCTCCCCCTTAGGAGAAGTGGGCTTGGGGACTTGTCCTCACCAGACCATCCTTAGTGGCCACATCTTCCCCTAGTTGAGACTGAGCTCTCTCAGGTGGCCATCCCCTGACCCATGCTGTGTTTAGCAGTGAAGGGTGGCTGCAGAGCAACACACAACCACCACCAAGCATCATCTCACCTCCTCCTGCCTGGACAGTCCCGGTGCTCTCCCTTTGCAAAAGGAGCAAGACAGAAGGCTCAGAGGTTGTGTGCACTGTGCAGGGAGCGGAGCAGCCCTGGAGACCACTCTCCTGGGACCTCTGCACGGCACAGAGACGTCTACCTAACAATTGAGGGCATATTTTCCACCCAAAGAATCCATCTCGTGGTCCCCTCTTCATTTGTGACACAAGGGAAAATGTGAAGCAGCCAAGACGCGTGAATCACTGTCCCAAACAACATATAATGAACTCATAAAATCAAAGGCAGGGTTTGTTTCAACCCGTGCTGCCAGGGCTCCTTGGACATTGTCTGGAATGAATTTAAGCTGTTACAAAACTCTCTGTGTCTCTGTGTGTCTCTCTTCAACCCCAGCCCCCCAACACGCCTCATGTCTCATCCCCCTTGGTGCTCTGCTCTCCTACGAGCTTCTTTCTCCTCCTCTCCCTCACTTTTCCTCCCCTGCCTGCCTGATCCCTCTTTCCTATCCTCTGCTCCCCAAGCCCTCCCTCTGGTACTCCCCCCACCACTTTCCAGCCACATTCATTTCCAGAACCTCCCCAAGCCCTCCCTCTGGTACCCTCCCCCCCACTTTCCAGCCACACTCCTTTCCAGAACAGCTTCAACCGATGACCTGCAGCTGATGGAACGGGGCCAGTGCAATGTAGGGTCATGCCAGAGCCTCCCCCAGCTCTGCCCCACAGCACCTCAGCCCCAGAGGCTGTGGGGAGAGGTGACCTTCCCAAGGGGTGCCCAGGGCTGCAGGAATGAGGCCACAGAAGAGCAGCATCGACCCTCCTGCAGTGTTCTGGCTGCCTGTAGCCCCAGCAAGTGCCACGCTGAGGGAAGGGGCAGCAAGGGGCTTTGGCAATGCAGCAGCACAGCCCATTAGTGTAGGCTGGCTTTAGGAGAGTGTCCTGTTCCACTGTAGTGTCCTCTCACCCAGCAGAGACTGTGGAGTGCATCCCTCCTCCTGGCAGCACTGGAGGGAGCACTGCCCTGCCCTAAACAAGGTAGCCACGGGCTGCTGGGCAGAGACTGTGGGCACTGAGCAGAGGCAAACCCTGCTGCTTTGGGCACTTGGGCTGGCATCTCAGTTTGCCACCAAAATCTGTACCAGGAAAGCACTTTCCCAACCAGGTTTGATAGTTTAGAAAGCCAACATCAGTTTCTTGCAGCACTGGGTGCACAGGGGATGGCTCCTCCTGACATGAACCCTGACAGATGAGCACTCATCAGACACCTCCCAGAGAAATGAAGCCAGAAGCTCCCTTTGGGCTCTGTGGCTGTGCTGAAACTGTTGTGAAGTTGTTTGTCCACTGGGTCCTGCAATTTATAGCCCAAACTGGAGTGTCTTGCTGTCATCAGGCTCCCTCCCTCTGCTGCTTCTCAGGCTGATTCCTGCTCCCAGGTGTCTGCACAGCAGATAAGCAGCACTGGCACTGTTAAACACTGTTAACCTCTTGCTTACAAGTCTCTCACCATTCATCACTCAAAGTCCAGATCATGCCTGAATGAAACAGTAAATGAGGACAGAGATTTGGGGTCTATAAACGAGGGGGGGTCTGTAAATGAGAGGAGGGGTCTATAAATGAGGAGGAGTCTGTAAATGAGGGGAGGGGTCTATAAATGAGCAATCTCTGAAGGCTGGTGTCACATGCTGTGATTTGTGGTCTCCCCAGCAGGCTGGAAACCCCCCACCACCCCAATGACAACCCAGAGCCATGGCCAGAGCTGCTGAGGCTTTCTAGAATGAAAGCCCAAACCTGCCCTAATGCTAAGGGCTCAACTGGTTTGGAGCAATGTAGACACAAGCCAAACCTTGACCCCAACCATTCCAGAGCCAGCCCAGTGAGCAGCTCCCAGCTCCCCCAGGGCAGCCTTCATCTGCCAGGCAGGTTTGGGCATCTCTTCATGAGGAACATCCCTGTGGTGCCAGGAGCATTGCAACATCAGCAGCTGCTTTCTGTGGTGAATGCAGTGCTGAGGGTGAGGTGTCACCCACCAGCCAGCTCAGCTCAGCTTCCTCTGAGGACATCACCCAGCTCCCTGCAGTCAGCCCAAGGTTGGTGGGCACCTCATTGGGAAGTGAGAGCAGCCAGGAGCAGTGTCCCCAGCACCTGGAGATGCTCAGGTACTTAATGAGGCTGATTGAAAGAGCTGCTTGTGCTAAAGCAGAAGTTTGCTGCTGACTTTAGGCCTGTGGACAGCATTGGAGCCCCTAAACGAGGTCAGGTGAGACGTTTCCCAGCTGAAACACTCGCTCTGCATCCACATAACCCTGCTCAGCACAGAGCCAGCCGCGCCTGGAGCATCCCGCAGCGCCCCGCTCGCACCCGCAGGCACGGCACGCCTGATGAACACACGCACACAGAGCGAAAACAGAGCTTTTTTCTCTAGTCCCAGCTCACCGAGGAGCTCCCGGTATCGCTCCTCACCCGGAGCCGGAGCTGCGCGACCGGAGCTGCGGGGAAACGGCTCCATCTGGCGGCGGCGCGGCCGGGACTGAGCCCCCATCCCTCAGAGCTGAGCCCCCATCCCTCGGAGCTGAGCCCCTTCCCCCCGGAGCTCAGCCCCCATCCCCCCGGAGCTCAGCCCCCATCCCCCCGGAGCTCAGCCCCCATCCCCCTGAGCTGAGCCCCTTCCCCCCGGAGCTCAGCCCCCATCCCCCGGAGCTCAGCCCCCATCCCCCGGAGCTGAGCCCCTTCCCCCCGGAGCTGAGCCCCCATCCCCCGGAGCTCAGCCCCCATCCCCCGGAGCTGAGCCCCCTTCCCCCGGAGCTCAGCCCCTTCCCCCCGGAGCTCAGCTCCCATCCCCCGGAGCTGAGCCCCTTCCCCCCGGAGCTGAGCCCCCATCCCTCAGAGCTGAGCCCCCATCCCCCGGAGCTGAGCCCCTTCCCCCGGAGCTGAGCCCCCATCCCCCGGAGCTGAGCCCCTTCCCCCGGAGCTGAGCCCCCATCCCCCGGAGCTGAGCCCCTTCCCCCCGGAGCTGAGCCCCCATCCCCCGGAGCTCAGCCCCCATCCCCCGGAGCTCAGCCTCCATCCCCCGGAGCTCAGCCCCCATCTCCCCGGAGCTCAGCCCCCATACCCCAGCTGCCGTGGGAAGGAGAGAGGCACCGAGTCGATTCCTGTCCCTGCTAGGTCTGGAGACCTGCGGTGAAGTGGGACACGGTGCCTGCATTCAGCATTGCCCATGGCACATCCTCAGTGTGAACAAGGGCACCCCGAGCAGGGACACCCGGTGCAGAGGCACCCCGAGCAAGGACACCCAGTGTAGGGGCACCCCGAGCAAGGACACCCCAGCCCCTTCATTGTAGGCTGAGGGCAGACACGGGGGGATGACCCAGAGCAGGAGACAATGCTAGAAGAGCAGGATCTGAGAGCTGCAGCTCTCCAGGGGTGTTTGGGGAGGCATTGCACAGCCCTCCCTGTCTCTGTCCTCTCCTCCAACAGCATCCCCCAGCTCCAGGTTGGGAAGGATGATGCCAGTGTTACAGCTGGCACTGGTGTGCAGTCTGGGCACACGCTGAGAGAGGTTCAATGTCTCCAGCTTCTCCTGGCTTCGTCTTCCTGGGGAAGCTGTGGGGGAGGCTGGCTCTTGGTCTGCCCCAGTGCTCAGTGCTGGGTTCAGCTGGGGTACAGTTAATTTTCTTCACACTATGGGCTGTGGTTTGGATTTGTGCTGGGAACAGTGTGATAACTCAGGGATGTTTTGGTTAATCCTCAGCAGTGCTTGCACAGGGTCAAGGCCTCCTTGAGCCAAAGTGTTGGTACCTCTCTAGATGGCCTGGGAAGGCTTTTCAGTTCCTGGGCACAGCTGGAGTGACCTGCACTCCAGATGGAAGAAGAAAGGCTCTGAGCACAGCCTGAGAAGGGAGATGTGTCTGCCCAGAGCCTGGCAGCCTGGCCATGGAAGCAGGTGCAGTGCAGAGCATCCCTTGGAAGAGTAAATGACACAGAAGGAAAGGAAACCTGTGAATTATGGGCTCACCCTGAAGACAACCAGGTGGCTAAATCCTCCTCTCTCATTGCACTGGGGCAGGGGCTTGCTAGCACCAGCCAAGGGGATTGCAAACCTCTTCCTTCTGCAGCAAAGAGACTAAAGAAGGAGCTGGGGAAGGTGGTAAGTAGGGTCTGTTCCCCACAGAGGCGGCTGCAGCTGCCTGGGAACAGGGACCTCCGAGCTGTTCCTGCACACTGCACACCGTGACGGCGACACGGCTCTTGTCCCGCTGGGCTGAGGATGGAGAGCAGCGGCCAGACCCCGCAGACCAGCAGAGGGCAGGCGAGGGCCACGCACCGCCCCGCACCGCCCGCACCGCCGGGGATGGGGATGGGGGCGGGACTGGGGGGACTGGAGGGGCTGAGACGGATGACAGAGGCCGGGAATTGGGGATTGGGGGGGATTGGGAAGGGCTGAGGGGTCCAGGGGGGTGAAGGGGAGCCAGATGGGGACTGGGGAGGGAGCAGAGGGGATGAGGAGGACTAGGAATGGAAGTTGGGGGACTGGGAGGGGGCAAGGGGGATGAGCAGGGCTGGGATTGAAGGTGCTGGGGCTGAGGGGTGCTGGTGTATCTCACTGCTCCACGGGGCAGCAGGAAGGGCCAAGCTGGCACAGGGCAGGGGGTACATCCAGACTGCAGAGGGTGAGAGCTTTGGGGTGCTCAGCCTGGGGAGAAGCAGCTGCTGGGAGACCCTACTGCAGCCTTTGCCATGTATAAAGGGGGGTTCAAAGGAAGGTGGAAAGAAACCCCTTACCAAGGTGACAGGCCAAGGGGCAGTGGTTTAAACTGGCAGAAGGCAGGTTCAGGCTGGATATAAGGAATGAAACCTTTGCTATGAGGGAGATGAGGCACCAGACAGGTTGCCCAGAGAAGCTGTGGATGCCCCATCCCTGGAAGTGTTCAAGGCCAGGTTGGCTGGGGCTGTGAGCAGCCTGGTGTGGTGGAAGTTGCCTCTGCAGTGGGGCTGGACAGTGTTTAAAGGTCCCTTTAGCCCCAACCATTCTGTGGTTCTCTATCTGTCCCAGCTGACTCAGTGCTGGAGCCACTAGTTTTGCTCCAACAGCCTGTGGATGGCTGTGTCCTCCCAGCAATCCTTCACTAAGCTGGAAGCCTTGCTGACACCAGCCATGCCTTCATGTGGCATGAGGAGCAGGGCTGGATGCACGCACAGAACAGGAGCTTGCAGAGGGCAGAGCTTCCTGCAGGCACTGGGGTGCCAAACCACACAATGCCTTTGCCCTCTGCTCCTCCCAGCTCTCCCCAGTTTGCCCAGGAACTGGTACAGTGTGAGGATCACAGTAATGCTCAGGGACACCCAGCAGCCTCTCAGCAGCTCGGTTCCCCTTGCAGGGAGTGTCCCATCCCTGCTGATGTCCTCAGCACCTCTCTGTTTGCCAAACCCAGCTTCACATTTTTCTCCTGGGCTTCTCCATCCTGCAAAGAGGGAACTTGCAGGGAAGAGAGGGAATGGGGAAGCAGGAGACAGCTGCTGCCCCTCTCAGCTGGGCTTGCACTGGTGTGAGGCTTGTGGGTAGTGGTCCCAGGACCTGCCCCCACGGTGGCCAGCACCTCTGATGTCACGTTTGGGTCCCAAGGAGCAATATTGTCCCTTTGAAAACAGCAGCACTGACACCACTCTGAGTCTGTGGGTGGTGGCATAGCCCTACAACTCAGCACCAGCCAGGCCAGGCTGGCTCAGCATCCCAGCTCACAACCATGGCAGTCCTTGTGCCTTCTGGTGAGGAAAGCACCTTCAGCTCCATCCTTGGGGTGACTCTTGCTTTGTGTGATGGAGCCATATCCCCTTTCACCCCATTGCCTTGCTCATCCCAGCTTGCTCTCAGCCCCACACACAAAGTCCTGCCCTTCCCTGATGATCACTGGCCTCACTCTGCCCCACACTCCCATCTGGCCTCATGCAAGGTGAACACACTGGTCCTGTCTTTGCTTTCCCTCTGGGATCTGGATCTGGGCTGCTGCAGCTTTGTGGCTCACGGCTTGGCCTCCTGGCTCTCCAAATGCACAAGTGTCCCTAAGAGAGGTCTTGGGGCTGCAGGACATCACAGCATTGGCCTTGGAGAGCCTTGAGGTTCCCCTGGCCATGACCCAGGTCTCCTCTGCCCTGTCACATGGTGGCTTTGCCCTTATTTATCCAGCTCCCTGCTGCTGGAGTAGAAGGACATGGCATTTTGGAGAGCAGCAAACAGTATTTCCCCAGGGGCTCGTGGCCAGCTGGGGTCTGCTCCTCCAGCAAAGCATCTGCCAGCTCAGGGAGGGGAGGGAGTGCTTCTGCAACCTGCTGCCCTGAAGCACCAGGCTGGGGGTAACTGGGGGTCCTCCTGCAGCAGGGCAAAGCTGGGAGTGGGGGGGAAAGGGGCTGAATGGCGTGTGTGAGCACAGTGCTGGCCCCTTGCCCTTCTCCCCACCTCTGGTACCCTCCACAGGGCATCTGTGGGAGGACGTTCCCTCACCCAGGCTGGAAGATGTGATTGCTACAGCGCTGTGCACACGAGCCCGGGCAGCGCGGGGATCCAGGTCCGGGTTTTCTGCTCTCCTCCACCGCCTCACACAAATGCTGCTTCAATTAGTTTCACCTTTTTCCTGCCCAGCTCGCAGGTGGCCTGGGCACAGCAAGGGGAACAGAGACCCTCCCGGGGAAGCCCGCAGCCAGCCGGGCAGCCTCTCGCAGTGGCAATACCCTCGTTTCTTTCCCTCCCCTGGCTAAAAACAAGAGGCCAAAGCCGGCCACGTGAAAAGCCCCCCGCATGCCACGATGGAGCAGCGCTTGCTCCGTGCCGGGAGGCTGCTCCCCGCCCGCTAAATCCCGCATTTGAGGAGCTGGGGGAAGACTCCCGGCTCCCAGCACCCTTCCCGAGCCTCGAGACCCGCTCCGGGCAAAACCAATCCCCGCGTGGGCGGCAGGTGGGGAACCCCCGGGACCCCCTGGACGGGGCGGGCATCCCGGCGGTGGGGCGGCCCCTTCCTGCCCTCCCGCTGCCCCGGCCCCTGCCCGCCCGGCTGCCGGCGGGAGGCGGCGGGAGGCGGCGGGAGGCGGCGCTGGCAGCGCGGCGGCGGGCGGGCGGCGCGCACACGCACGCACACACCTCCCTGCATGTGATTAAATGGCTCGAAATCTGCTTCTGATTTCCTCGGGGAGGTGACTTTTCCCTTCTTTTCAACCCGGGATTTATTGGAGCCTTTTTACTCCGCTTCCAGGCAGCGGTCGGGGCTCAGTTTCTCCACTTCTTGTCCTTTTTTTTTCCCCTTTTTTTTCCTTTTCCTTTTTTTTTCCTCGGGTTCGTTGTTGGGGTTTTTTTCCCCTTTCCTCTCCTTTTCCTCCCCTCCGCCTCCTCCCTCGCTGCGTCCCGCAGCCGGAGCAGCCGCGGGCGGCGCGGCGGAGCGGGCGGGAGCACGGCCGGCTGCGGGCACAGCGCTGGGGACCCGCCCGCACCGCCGGCACCAGCGCTCCCGCTCCTCACTAGTTCTCCTTATTTTGCTCTCCTTTTTTTTTCCCCTCCCCTTCTCCGGCTCCCCGTCTCCCTTTCCCTGGCGATTTGTCACCGTCGCTTTGGGGTTTTTTCTCTTCTTTTTTATTTTTTTCCCTGGTTTTTTGGGCGTGTGTTGCGAGCGGCCGAGGCGAGGGGGAGCTGCCCCCCTCACCCCACCCCACCGCCCGCCCTGCTGCTGCTGCTGCTGCTGCTGCGGCGGCGGCTCCGGCTTCTCTCGCTGCTTGGACCCTGGAGCTGCCGCCCGGACCGATCCCGCTACCTGCCCGGCGCGGTAAGCTCCTGCTCCTGCTGCTCTCCCAACTTCCCAGCGGCCCCGGCCGAACAGCTCCCGCTCTCCTCCTCACCGCTCCCTCGCTCGTTGCCTTTTATTCCTCCCTCTCCCCCCCCCTCCCGCTCCATCCCCCCCCCCCCTCCTTTCCCTCCCGCCTCGCCCTCCCTTTATTTCCCTTTCCATCCTTTCACCGCCGAATGCGGGACGTCCCCGCCGGTACCGGCCACGGCCGAGCTCCGCTGCGGGCTCCGGGCAGCTCCATCCTCCGGGCTCCGGGCCGCTCCGTGCTCCGCCGCCGCCCGGCCCGGCCCGCAGCCCCCGCCCCGGGGGTGCTCAGCGCTGGACGAGCCCGGCGGTGCCGCGGGACCGGAGCGTCCCGGGGTGCTGAGCCCCGCAGCGGGGGGCTCTGTCAGGCCCTGCCTCCGATGCCAGCTCCGGTAGAGCGGGCACAGGGCACACACGTGCGCTGCCCTGTCCCGCAGCTCCCGCTGCTGGAGGCTTTTACCTGCTCTGCCGCCACAAAGCCGCCGGGCACCTGGGCAAGGGGGCTTCACCCTTGCCACCAGCCCAGGCTTCGGACCATGGCGGGGACCCCTCTGCAGTGCAGCTTCCCCCTGGAAATAGCTCAGCACCATCTGCGTCACGGTGCCAGCACCAGGCTGGGTGAGACCCCTGAGCATCCCCCAGCTCCCTGCCCCAGCCCACAGCCAGAGTAGGGGCTGGTGGATGCGGCCAGGGCGTGTGTGAGCAGGTGGTGGCACAGAGAAGAGAGAAACTGGGGCTTCCCTGGGTGGGTTCGCTTTTGCTTTTCCGTCTCGGAGCTGCCAAACCCTGGGCGTCCCTCCCACAGCTTCCCCAGCCCGCGGAGAGTGGGTGGATGGAAACACCTTCCTTGGGATAAGGAATAAGTGGCGTGATGGGGGACGCGGTGCTGAGCTGCCTGTGGCCTCGCTGGGCTCTCGCTGAGCAGGGTGAGTGAGGAAGCCCCCCGAGGGTAGGAGAAGGAGGTGGTCCCTGGATGCTCCTCTCTCGGGTGAGCTCACCTCATGACCATCCAGGGTGTAAGCCAGGCTGAGCATCCCTGCCTCTGTGCATGCTGTTTGACCTGTAGTCAGGCTCAGAGGATACTGAGCGTAGACCTGGACGTGCAAACCCGGGACAGCTGGAAATGACACGGGTTCCTCTTCCCCGGCCGAGTTTGCTGTTGCCATCTCTCAAAGGCAGGAGCTCCCTGGAACCGGTGCAGCAGGGATGTGGCTTGAGGCGTTGGGATGGATGGAGGGCAATTTCCTTCCCTTTTTTCCTCCTGCAATATCCCGTGTATAAAACAGAGGGAGCTGCTGTGCTTTCCTGACCACCTGGTTGGGGTGAGCTGCTGAGGGGGCAAGAGGTCCAGCCATCCAAGCACAGGGTCCTGTTGGGGGTCCTTTCCTCCTCTACCTGCACGTGGAAGGAGGAGAGCATGGGGTCCCTGCAGACAAGGGGGCAGGTGTAACGCTGGGCTGGGAAGGACAGGAGGTGAGTCTGCAGCTTGGGGAAGAAAGAAGCCAGGCCTAGGGATGCATGCATGTGGCAGCCTGAGGCGAGGAGCCTGCCAGAGGTCCAAGCTGCTGGAGCTGAGGAGCCTTCCAGCTGCTCCCTGGGCACCAGGACGTGTCTCCAGGCTGGACCAGCTGCAGCTGAGCTCCCACCTTGGGTGGCAGCTGGCAGAGGCGAGGGGCTGAGCTGAGAGCCGAGCGTGGGCGCAGACCTCGGGGCACGTGCTGCGGCGGCTTCTCCTTCCTCCAGCCGTGCCCACGGGTGTCTGCAGCACCTCTGCCTCCTGTTTCCCCCACCCTCTTAGTCAGGCTTTGCTCCATAAGGAAGCAATTACTTTGTGCCCCCCCCTCCCCTCCCCTCGCCCCTCCCTGAGCCTGCGCAGGCCACTCGCTCCCCGTATGGAAACGCGACACATTTTCCATGCTCCGCTTCGCCCCGGGATGTGTGAGAACGAACGTGACGGCCTCTTCCAAGGGCTGCAAGGCTTGGCTGGCAAACCCCAGCCAACAACAGGCTGGGTGACACCAGGGGCATGAAATATCAGAGCACTAGCTGGGGTAAGGGAAGGGGGAGAGAGAAGGAGGGGGGAGATGTCAAAGTGCAGCGTGTTTCCGGCGCCGTCCTCTGCCCGATGTGAGGGATCTTTCAAAGGCAGCCAAATGTTGTCATCTCTGAATACCACTTTAAATATTCATCCAGGCTTGGGGTGGTTGTGTTTTTTTGGTGTGTGTGTGTGTGTGTGTTGGGGGTTTTTTTTCCTCTCTCAACATCTGTGCCTGGCATGTTGTGAAAAGGCAACAAGGGCCGTTATGGAAACCAGATCACTTGATTCCCATATGGAGTGCAAAGGGGCCTTGAGGACTTCTGGGCCAGGACTGTGTGAGTCCCCTCAATCTGCTGGGAGCAGCGGGAGGAGAAGCCTCTGCAAGCCTGAGGGATGCTCGTGGGAGCACGCTGTGGAGCACACCAAGGGCTCCAGGGAGCTGAGGTGGGATTTGGGTTGGGTAAATCAATGAGTGGAGCGGTAGTTCCCTTCTTTATTAACACCCACTACTCATTGATTTACCCAAATCCCACCTCAGCTCCCTGAAGCCCTTGGTGTGCTCCACAGCGTGCTCCCACGAGCATCCCTCGGGCTTGCAGAGGCTTCTGCAAGGCTTTCTGCTGCTGCAAGGCCAGAGGCTCCAGTTGCCTCCTTCAGCTGTGTTGGGAGCATGAGGAGATCTCCAGCTTGCACTGGCTAGGAGACACAACAGTGTGAATTCAGCCCTATAGCATGGGGGTGATACTGTGCTTAAATCTTCCCTCCAGCTCTCCCCAAGGCTGTGTGGAGCTGAGGGGCTCAGCAGGACCCTCACACCGCCTGTTGCTCCCTCCTTGCCACGCTCAATGAGTTACCCAAACAGCTGAGCAGGGATGCAGCCCAGCATCCAGGCTTTGACAGCTCTGTGCACATGGCTGGGTTAGGCTGGGGACTCTGCTTTGTGGTGGATTTCTTCTCCAGTTGGGATTGGGGTGGGGTTTTTTTTTCCCCCCCTGCTTGTTTTCGATAACCCAGGGAAATCTGGGCTCTGTTCCTGCCTTTTGTAACGTCAGGCTGCAGCTAATTCAAGCCAGGCCAGATTCTGACCACAGGTATGCCAGTGTCAATTGGAATGGAGCCTCTTACGTCTTGGTTTGGCCCAATCTGAATGGAGTTACTTCTGGCTGATGCCAAAGGGGCTGAGGTCAGAATCTGGCCCATCCTTTCCTGCATGCAGGGTAATTTGTATGCGTCTCCTGGCACTGCTGGGGGATTGGATGGCTTGTGTAATGCTGGCTCTGCCTTGCCAGAGTGCATTGCAATATCCACAGCCCGGAGTGCCTGCTGCAGGAAGGAGCTGCCTTGGAATTGCCCACGTGAGCTGCCCATCCTTAGGGGCTGAAAGCCCGAGGGGGCCGTGTCTGGAAGCTTCTGATATTTAAACATCAGCAAGGAGAGGAGGGAGCTCGTAAAGAGAAGGAAGGCATCTCCTCGGTGCCATTAGCCACGTCCCAAGTGGGCACTGGCTGCTCCATTAGCAGCGGGGAAGGCGATTAGCGCTGCCCACCGCATCCCTCCGGCCACTCCCCCTCCCTCCCTCCCTCCCGGGGAAAGCCGAGCCCGGCCCCGGCACTTGAGCTGCGTGGGGGTTTTTCATTTAGCTTTAAATACTTCTCGCTTGTGTGAGGTGGGTTTTTTTGTCCCGGCAGCACATGGAATGGTTTCTCCATGGCTGGAGCAGTTTGGTCCTGAAGCGTTCTGCCTGTCAGGTGGGTGATGCTGGCATTGCTGGTGAGGGGTGGATTGGGACTGGTGCCCACAGCTGGTACGCTGGGACCCTGGTAGCTCCCTGAGATGGGTCTTGTTCATAGGGCTGGGGTAAATCTGCAGGGGGTTGCTCCTGCAGTGTGTGTGGCAAGGGAGCAGGGATGGCCTCGGTAGAAAGGGCACATGAGGAGGTGGCAAGGTGCAAAGTCCATTAACAGATACATCTTGGTAAAGGGACTGGCTCTGCTCCTTTGTGCCCAGTTACAACTTCTCTGAGCACATCATTCCTCTGCTGCTTTGGGTCCCCTCTTGTCCCTCCAGTGCTCTGTTCCTGGGAAGCATCTGAGCTGCCTCTGGGCTTCCCTGGGGATGCTACAGCTGGAGGGTGAGCCCTGCTCAGCCGTCAGCCCTGTCTGTGCTAGGGCTTGGATTCGTTGATCTCAAAGGTTTCTTCCAACCACAATGATTCTGTGATTCTTTGGCTCTAGTTGCTGGATCCTCTCAACTCCTCAGACCCCGTGGTCCTTGCCTGGGGTTCTCTCCTGCTGCTCCATGGCTGGGCTGTGCATGTGCATGGGCTGGGGAGTGTTTTGGTGTGCATGGATGGTTCCATGGTTGCCCTGTCTTGGCACTCAGGACCTCATCCCTGTGCAGTGTGCTTATAGAATCATTATGGGTGGAAAAGCCCTTGGAGCTGCTGCAGTCCCAGCCCTGCCCTCACCCTGCCCAGCCCAGCACTGACCCACAGCCCTCAGCACCTCAGCTCCACGCCTTTGGGATCCCTCCAGGTCTGGGCACTCCCCCAGCTCCCTGGGCAGCCTGGCACAGGGGCTCACACCCCTCTCAGGGAAACAGTTCTGCCTCAGCTCCAGCCTCAGCCTCCCCTGGGGCAGCTGCAGCCCATTTACTCCTGTCTCATTCATTACTGAGAAGAGACTGCACCTTGTAGGGACCAGGCATTCCCATCTCAACAGCTCCAAGTAAATCCTCATGCCTTCTTTGGATGACATGAACACCCCACTCACTCTGCTGCCCTGGCCTGGGGAAGAAATCCATCCCACTGCCCCGTGCCAGTGACATCAGAGAGGACACAGGGAGCTACAGAGGTCACAGGCAGGAGGGAAGCATCACTTCCCTGCCATCCCTCAGGGCTTTCCCCTTCACCTCCCAGGACATCCTGGCTGCTTGGCTTTAACCTTCACCTGCCCTCTAAACCCACGGCTTTTGGTGTCAGGGTTGCAGCAGCCGTCAGAGCAGTTCTCAGGCTGCTCACGCCTTCCCCCTCTGCCTTAATTAGAGAAGGCTGCTCCTGTGCCGCAGAGGTCCTGGGATCAAATCTGGCTAATAACCTCCTTCCCTCCCCGCCCCGTGTTGTTCCACTTAATCCTGTAATTACCTCTGCAAAGCTGCTGCTGCCCGAGTCTGCCGGGTGCTGACCCTGAGGCTGCTGTAGGCACCAGCAGCCGTGCTGGGGGAAGTTTGCTCTCTTTGCCCCAGCTCACCTGCTGCATTTGCCTCAGGCATTCACAGAATCACAGCATCATCTGGGCTGGAAAAGCCCTTGGAGCTGCTGCAGTGCCAGCCCTGCCCTCACCCTGCCCAGCCCAGCACTGACCCACAGCCCTCAGCACCTCAGCCCCACGCCTTTGGGATCCCTCCAGGGCTGGGCACTCCCCCAGCTCCCTGGGCAGCCTGGCACAGGGGCTGACACCCCTCTCAGGGAAACAGTTGTGCCTCAGCTCCAGCCTCAGCCTCCCCTGGGGCAGCTGCAGCCCATTGCCTCTGGTCCTGTCATTGCTGCCTGGGGAGCAGAGCCCGACCCCCAGCTCCCTGCAGCCTCCTGGCAGGGAGTGTCAGAGAGTGCTGCTGGCTGCCCTCAGGCTCCTCTTCTCCAGGCTCAGCACCCCCATTCCCTCAGCCCCTCCCCAGCACCCTTGTGCTCCAGCCCCTTCCCCAGCTCTGTGCCCAGCTCTGGCCACGCTGCAGCCCCTCAGTGTCCCTGTGGCAGTGAGTGAGGGGCCCAGCACTGACACAGCCCTGGAGCTGCAGCCTCCCCAGCTGCCCAGCACAGGGGCACAATCCCTGGCCAGTTTTGGGCCATGAGCAGCCAGCCCATGGCTCAGCATCAGGATACCCAGAGCTCTGGCTGTGCATCTGCACCCGGGCAGGGGAACCCACAGCGAGCTGGAGCATTGCCCTGCCCATGCCCCTGCGAGCCGGGGAAGCTGTGCCGGCTGCCTGGGGCAGTGTGCTGCTGCGGGGAGGAGGGGGGTGTGTGGAGGCGTTGGATGTGGTAGCTAATTTGGGAGGGGAGGGGGGGGGAATTGTTTCAACACTTGCGAAGCGCTACGGCAGCGTGACTTCCTTCCAAACCGCAGGGCTGTTTGCATTCCCCGGGGAAGGGGGGAGGAGGGAGGAAATCACCCACCTCAAAAATGCTGCTGGGGAGGAGCCGGAGAGCGGCCGCTTCCTCGGGAAGGGTTGAGCCCGGCCACAGCCACCCGAGAGCCTCGCTGGGACCCCCGGCGGGATGCCAGCCCTGGGAGGTGTGCACCCTCCTCGGGCCTCATCCAGGCGGGTGCTGGGCTGGATTTAGCGCTCAGAGGCTCGTCCCCGTTTCTTTCAGCTCAGTCAGCAGCATCTCCGTTTGATCTGAACCGCCGAAGGTGGGGGGGAGTGGGAATAGGGGGACAGATGGGGGGGAGTGGAGGTGGAGAGACTCCCCGCTCCCACCCCAGGCCTCTCTGGCAGCTTGCCGGCAGTCCCGGGGTCACGCTGAATATGCATAAAAGGGAGCAGATTGCAGCTGAGCCTCCTGTGCTGTCCCCTCCGGAGGGGCGGCTCGCGGAGACCACCGGCCCCGGCTGCCTTTCAGCGGGATAATGGGGTGAGCGGAGCGCGGAGCGTGCGGTGCCTGTGTGTGGTCTGCAGCACGGGAATGGTTTCCAGGCATGCTCTTGCCTCTGCTAGAGCCGATGCAGCCCCACAGGCTGCTCCCCGGCAAGGAGCACAGACTCCTCCACACACACACACACACACACACACACACACTCAGAAGTTGGGGGTTATGGGCTGGGGTGGCTGGTGCGAGGGACAGTTTCCCATGGGGGTGGGAGGGTGGGTGGGTGGGCAGGAGGTGCTTGTGCCCACCACCCATGTGCCCTAAAAGCAGCAGTAACCCCAGGCTGGGCTCCTTGCCCTCCTGCTCATGACACCTTCACTTCCAGGCTCTTTTCCATGGGTACTGGTGCTGTCTCTCACCCCTGGGCAGGGGCTTCCCTGGACCTTCCTGGCTTCCCAAACAGGGAGTTAAAGGGTAGGTGGCACACAAGTGTGACCTTGTTCCTGCCCCCTCATTGCCACAAAAGCAGAGAGAAGCTGGTGGGGGGAGGAGACTCCTCCTTGCTGGGGTGAGAAAGTAGGTGCCTTGTTGCATACGCCTTGAGGCTCCTGGATGCAGCTGCTGAGGCATCCTCCTCTCTCCTCCCAGGGCAGGGGTCCCTTCTCTTTCCTGCTGGTGCAGAGGTCCCTTCTCTCTCCTCCTGGTGCAGGGTACCCCTCTCTCTCCTCCCAGGGCAGGGGTCCTTTCTCTTTCTTCCTGGTGCAGGGATCCCTCCTCTCTCCTCCCAGGGCAGGGATCCCTTCTCTTTCCTCCTGGTGCAGGGATCCCTTCTCTTTCCTCCTGATGCAGAGGTCCCTTCTCTCTCCTCCTGGTGCAGGGTACCCCTCTCCTCCCAGGGCAGGGGTCCTTTCTCTTTCCTCGTGGTGCAGGGTTCCCTTCTCTCTCCTCCCAGTCCAGGGGTCCCTTCTCTCTCCTCCTGGTGCAGGAGCCCCTCCTGTCTCCTCACAGTCCAGGGGTCAAGGGGTCCCTTCTCTTTCCTCCCAGGGCAGGGATCCCTTCTCTTTCCTCCTGGTGCAGGGATCCCTTCTCTTTCCACCTGATGCAGAGGTCCCTTCTCTCTCCTCCTGGTGCAGGGTACCCCTCTCCTCCCAGGGCAGGGGTCCTTTCTCTTTCCTGCTGGTGCAGGGTTCCCTTCTCTCTCCTCCCAGTCCAGGGGTCCCTTCTCTTTCCTCCTGATGCAGAGGTCCCTTCTCTCTCCTCCCAGTCCAGGGGTCCCTTCCTCTCCTCCCAGGGCAGGGGTCCTCTCTCTTTCCTCCTGGTGCAGGAGTCCCTCCTGTCTCCTCACAGTCCAGGGGTCAAGGGGCCCTTCTCTTTCCTCCCAGGGCAGGGGTCTCTTCTCCCTCCTCCTGATGCAGGGGTCCCTTCTCTTTCCTCCTGGTGCAGGGGTCCTTTCTCTTTCCTCCCAGCGCAGGGGTCCCTTCTCTTTTCTCATGGTGCAGGGGTCCCTCCTCTCTCCCAGTGCAGGGGTGTTCCCGCGGGGCTGTCCGCAGGCTGTGTGCGGGGTGGGAGGTGGCGGGGGCTGTGCGGGGCTGGGGGCTGCTCCCTGGTGCGTGCAGCGGGGTCCGGCAGCAGCTCGGGAGCGGAGGCGCTGCGCTGACCTCCGCAGCAATGTGCGTGCTCGGCTCTGAGAGGCCGTTGCGGAGGGTCCGTCGGCGTTTCGCAGCCGCCGTGCTGGGGCTGTGAGCACAAGACCCTGCCCGCGGGCTGGCAGAGGCTCTGCCTCGCTGCCCGGCATCAGCCTGGGGCTGATCCCGTCGGGATTGCGGGGGTTTAACCCCACGGAGCCCGGTGTGATGCGTGCAGCGCGGGGTGATGCTCTTCGCCACCCGGTCCTTGCCGCTCCCGCAGCCCTCCCCCCGCACACCACGCTCCTCGAGTAGGGGCTTCTCAGTGCTCCGGGTGCAATCCTTCCCCCTGCTGCCTGCGGCTGCCCGGCCAGCGAGCCCTGGGTGATGTGTCCCCGAAGGCTCTGCAGGAGCTGGGAGCCGCCAGAGACCACCAAGGCAGCCGCCGGTTTGCAGCAGCCATCATCTCCTTTTCCATCAGCAGAGGATTAATCAGTGAGGGAACAGCCCGGAGGTGGCAAAGCCAGGGGGGAGATGCCCGGGGATGGGCTGAGAGCCCCTCTGAACTCTCCCCTGGATGGGGCAGGGCGCTGGCTGCCCGGCTGAGCAGGGCTGGGGAGGGAGGGAGGAGCTTCCCCCCATTAGCCGTTTGGCAGCTCCAGGTGAGGTGGTTTTCTTCCACAGCCCTGGCTCCTTTTTGTTTGTTTGTTTAGGTTGGTTTTCTTCAAGAAGGAAGGAAAGAAAGCATCAGAAAAGAACCTCCCAGCTGCCCATCCCCTGCCAGGCTCTGAACAGGCAGCTGGATGGGCAAGGAGGAGTGCTGGGGCTGTGGATGGGGAGCAGAGCATCTGATGTGCTGGGTTGTGCTTTGGTAGAGGCCAGAGAGCTCAGTTTGGTGACTGGGGAGGGCAGTGCTCTGCAGGGCCACTCCAGCCAGACTCAGGAGATGGCAAGGCTGATGGCATCCCCCCAGCCAGGCAGCTCAGGGGCGACCAGCAGCTGCAGTGCTCAGGGCTGTTGTGCAGTGAATTCATGAGCTGTGGCCACTCACAGCGTGTTAAGGATGGGGCACAGCTGATCTGCAGCTTGTGGGATGCTCCTGCTGCAGCCAGAGCTGTTGGAAGGGGATGGCACCTCCAGACCAGATGGTCCCTGTGGCCAGTTCTGGGCACCCCAGTTCAAGAGAGACAGGGAAGTGCTGCAGAGAGGCCAGTGCAGGGACACCAAGGTGCTGAGGGGATGGAACATGTGTGTGAGGAGGAAAGGCTGCAGCCCTGGGGCTGTTCAGCCTGGAGAAGAGAAGCCTGAGCTCAGGGAGACCTTGGTGATCACCCTGCTGAGCTCCTGCCTGTTGCAAAGTGTCCTCACAAGGTGAAATGAACCCTGCTGATCATTTCTCACATGCTGGCAGGAGCTGTTTTGTTTGCAGCTACTGTCAGAGCTGAAAGGTCTCCACAGCTCTTCCTGCCACAGATGCTTGGCAGCCGTGCACTGACAGGGGTCTGAGCTGTGCCTGACAGCCAGGGATGCTGGCAGGCCTCAACAGTCCTGTCACCTTTGAGACAGTTTAGGCAGGACTCTGATTGCAATCTCCTCCTCCCACAGCTCAGCCCCTTTTGCCATTTCACAGACCCACAGAATCCTTTGGGTTGTTAAAGCCCTTGGAGCTGCTGCAGTCCCAGCCCTGCCCTCACCCTGCCCAGCCCAGCACTGACCCACAGCCCTCAGCACCTCAGCCCCACGCCTCTGGGATCCCTCCAGGGCTGGGCACTGCCCCAGCTCCCTGGGCAGCCTGGCACAGGGGCTGACACCCCTCTCAGGGAAACAGTTGTGCCTCAGCTCCAGCCTCAGCCTCCCCTGGGGCAGCTCCATTGCCTCTTGTCCTGTCATTCCTGACTGGGGAGAAGATGCTGAGGAGTTTCCTGTGGTGTTTCACTCCTGCTCATGGGGTGGGGATGGGTTGGTGTGGATAAAGCAGCACAAAGCAATTGCTCTGCTTGCCCTGCTCCCAGGATGCTGCAGCAGTAGGTGTGGGGTGGGAAGGTGGGAACAGGTTGAGAGCCAGCCATGGAGGTGATCCCTATCCCTTCCCAGCCTTGGGGGGTGATCCCCAGCTCTTGCAAGCCTTGGGGGATGATCCCCATCCCTTACCAGCCATGGAGGAGATCCTCATCCCTTGCCAGCCTTGAGGGGTGATCCCTATCCCTTGCCAGCCTTGGAGGGTGATGCCCATCTCTTGCCAGCCATGGAGATCCCCATCCCTTGCCAGCCTTGGGGAGTGATGCCCATCCCTTGCGAGCCATGGAGGAGATCTCCATCCCTTGCCAGCCTTGAAGGGTCATGCCTATTCCTTGCCAGCTGTGGGAGTGATCACCATCCCTTGCCAGCCATGGGAGTTAACCCCCATCCCTTGCCAGCCTTGAGGGGTGATCCCCATCCCTTGCCAGCCTTGAGGGGTGATGCCTATCCCTTACCAGCCACGGAGGAGATCCCCATCCCTTGCCAGCCTTGAGGGGTGATGCCCATCCCTTGCCAGCTGTGGAGGTGATCACCATCCCTTGCCAGCCATGGGGTGATCCCCAGCTCTTGCAAGCCTTGGGGGATGATCCCCATTCCTTGTCATCCATGGGGGTGATCTCCATCCCTTACCAGTCATGGGGGTGATGCTACATCCCTTGCCAGCCTTGAGGGGTGATGCCCCATCCCTTACCAGCCATGGAGGAGATCCCCATCCCTTGCCAGCCTTGAGGGGTGATCCCTATCCCTTGCCAGCCTTGGGGGGTGATGCCCCATCCCTTGCCAGCCTTGAGGGGTGATGCTCCATCCCTTGCCAACCTTGAGGGGTGATCCCTATCCCTTGCCAACCTTGGGGGGTGATGCCCATCCCTTGCCAGCCTTGAGGGATGATGCCCATCCCTTGCCAGCCGTAGGGGGTGATGCCCATCCCTTGCCAGCCTTGAGGGATGATGCCCATCCCTTGCCAGCCGTAGGGGGTGATGCCCATCCCTTGCCAGCCGTGGGGGGTGATGCCCATCCCTTGCCAGCCTTGGGGGAGGATGCCCATCCCTTGCCAGCCTTGAGAGGTGATGCCCATCCCTTGCCAGCCATGGGAGGTGATCCCTATCCCTTGCCAGCCTTGGGGGGTGATCCCCATCCCTTGCCAGCCTTGAGGGGTGATCCCTATCCCTTGCCAGCCTTGGGGGGTGATGCCCCATCCCTTGCCAGCCTTGAGGGGTGATGCTCCATCCCTTGCCAACCTTGAGGGGTGATCCCTATCCCTTGCCAACCTTGGGGGGTGATGCCCATCCCTTGCCAGCCTTGAGGGATGATGCCCATCCCTTGCCAGCCGTAGGGGGTGATGCCCATCCCTTGCCAGCCTTGAGGGGTGATGCCCATCCCTTGCCAACCTTGGGGGGTGATGCCCATCCCTTGCCAGCCGTAGGGGGTGATGCCCATCCCTTGCCAGCCGTGGGGGGTGATGCCCATCCCTTGCCATCCTCCCTGCAGCGCAGCCGCCATTCTCTCCCTTTGCTCTCACCCCAGGGAGGAGCCGTTTCCCTCTCCCCGGGAGGATGGAGGTGCCGCAGCTCCTGCGCCTACTCCTGGCCGCAGCCGTGCTGTGCCTCTCGCAGGCAGTGAACCCCTTCGTGGCTCAGCAGACCCCGCCAGACCCTTGCTACGACGACAACGGCGCTCCCCGCCGCTGCATCCCCGAGTTCGTCAACGCCGCGTTCGGCAAGGCCGTGCAGGCGTCCAGCACCTGCGGGAAGCCGCCGTCGCGGCACTGCGACGCCTCGGACCCGCGCCGTGCGCACCCTCCCGCCTACCTCACCGACCTCAACACCGCCTCCAACATGACGTGCTGGCGCTCCGAGACCTTCCACCACTCCCCACACAACGTCACCCTCACGCTGTCCCTCGGGAAGAAGTTCGAGGTGGTTTATGTGAGCCTCCAGTTCTGCTCGCCCAGACCCGAGTCCACGGCCATCCTCAAGTCCATGGACTACGGCAAGACCTGGGTGCCCTACCAGTATTATTCCTCCCAGTGCAGGAAGATCTACGGCAAACCCAGCAAAGCCACGGTCACCAAGCAGAACGAGCAGGAGGCTCTGTGCACCGACGGGCTCACCGAGCTGTACCCGCTCACCGGCGGGCTCATCGCTTTCAGCACCTTGGACGGGCGGCCGTCGGCTCAGGACTTTGACGGCAGCCCCGTGCTGCAGGATTGGGTGACGGCCACCGATATCCGCGTGGTCTTCAGCCGCCCTCACCTCTACCGGGACTTGGGAGGCCGTGAGGCCGCGGAGGATGAAGGGGGCACGGGCTCCAGCCCTTACTATTACTCTGTAGGGGAGCTGCAGGTCGGCGGGCGCTGCAAATGCAACGGGCACGCTGCCCGCTGCGTGAAGGACAAGGAGCAGAAGCTGGTGTGTGACTGCAAGCACAACACGGAAGGGCCCGAGTGTGACCGCTGCAAACCCTTCCACTACGACCGGCCCTGGCAGAGGGCCACTGCCCGTGAGGCCAACGAGTGCCTGGGTAAGTGGAGTTTGATGGACTGGGGGCTGAAAACCTCACAGAGTGGGGGGTTGGGGGGAGGAGGTGATGGGGAGGTGCTGGAGTCCCTGGAGGTATGGAAAGGATGCAGGGGTGCTGGGGGATAGGGGTTAGTGATGGGCTTGGCAGGGTGAGGGGAGGGGTTGGACTGGATGAGCTTAAAGGTCTTTTCCAACCTTAATCATAGACTCTGGCAGGGGTTGGAAGGGACCTTTAGAGCTCATCCAGTCCAGCCCCCCTGCAGAAGCAGGTCTCACCTAGGTCAGGTCACACAGGAACGTGTCCAGGTGGGATTTGAAGAGCTCCAAAGGAAGGAGACTCCACAGCCTCCCTGGGCAGCCTGGGCCAGTGATTCTGTGGGTGCTGAGGTGATGGGATGGGGTGTGCTCATCCAGAGGTGCTGGGGAGCATCCCCCTTGCTGGAGGGCTGGGAAAGGCTCAAGCTTATTGCCCTATCTCTGCTGCTGGTGCCTTCCAGGAGCTGCAGTGGTTTGGCTGTGAGCACAAGAGGCAATGGGCTGCAGCTGCCCCAGGGGAGGCTGAGGCTGGAGCTGAGGCACAACTGTTTCCCTGAGAGGGGTGTCAGCCCCTGTGCCAGGCTGCCCAGGGAGCTGGGGGAGTGCCCAGCCCTGGAGGGATCCCAAAGGCATGGGGCTGAGGTGCTGAGGGCTGTGGGTCAGTGCTGGGCTGGGCAGGGTGAGGGCAGGGCTGGGACTGCAGCAGCTCCCGGGGCTTTAACAACCACAATGATTCTATGAAAGCACCAAAACCCTCTGGAAAATCACCAGTGTCTCCCAGCTGGTCAGCAAACCTCAGTGCAGGATGCTCAGCTGGGAGGGTTCTCCTTGGGCAGCAAACCCAGTGTCCCCGTGCTGGGAGGGAGGATGGTGGCAGTGCCCTGTGAGATGGGCTCTGGGGCAGGGAGCAGGCAACAAAACCTGGCAGAGATGAAGGAAACACTTGAAATACCCCAATCCCACATCTTATCCTTCCCAGTCAGTTGGGGGGTGTTCTCTGCATGGGGATTTTAGCACCTCTGTCCCTGCCAAGGTTTGCACGAGTTCAAACTCTTGTGATCAAAGTGAAACACTTGCAAAACATGAGAGAGACATCTCTCAGCTGTCCCACTCATGGATCTGTGTGGGGTTTTGGTGGAGCTCTTTGCTTTTTGTCCTGATTTGAGCTGGGCTTGGGGGATGCCAGAGCTCTGTGAAGGTCTGGGGGAGGGAGGAACAAGTCTCTCTCTCCTCCTGGACCAGAGCCCAGGCCCAGGGGGTGGCGGGAGGATGGAGACGAGGGAAAGCTGTACCATTAATCAGGCTCTGGAAGGCTCAGTGGATGTGCCAGAGGTCAGGGGGACTTGTTAGGATTTGTGATCGATGTCTTGTTGAGATCCCAGCTGTCAGCTCCAATGTGTGTATATATATGTTACAGCAGGTTTCATCTAAGAAGGGACTAAAAAGGCACGGAGCTGAAAGCAAGTGTTGGAGCTGATGCTTGAAAGCACCTCGTGGCCTGTGGGAATGTGTCAGCCCTTGTGATTTCCCACTTGCCTCAGAAAGATGAGTTTTGGAGCAAAAGCTCAGGAAGAGACCTCTCAGCCTTGTACCCTGCACCCACAGCTGCTGCAGGCTGAGCCCTGCAGCTCAGAGAGATCAGGCAAGGGAGGGCTCTGGCTGGTGGCTGAACCCCTGGAAACCCCCTGGGACAGAAGAAAGACCCCAACCTGGCAGCTGTGGCAGATCACACTGTGGCTGCCTCACTGCAGGGAAAGCCCAGTGCCAGCTGACTGCAGGGTCAGGGGGCTGCAGCACCCCAAAAGTGGGTCTGGATGGAGCCAGGGGGCTGGTGGAGCTTGAAGTGGTGTTGGGATGTCAGCACCTGGCTCTGTGTTCCCCAGTGCCCTGCATGGGGGTCTGTGTCCCTCCAGGACAGGGGGGGCTCTGCCTGCTCCCAGCATGGGGACAGGCTGATGTCCTGCCCCATGTCACAGTGTGGGGACAGGGAATCAGAGGATCACACAACCATTTGGGTTGGAAACAGCAGTGTGATGGCAGCAGAGGCAGCTCTGCCAGCACAAAAGGGGTTAAACCAGAGGATGCTTATTTGGGGAGCCTCTGCAGACCTGTCCATCTCATCCCTGGCAGGGTGAGGGGTGAGGGTACTGCTCTGCAGGGCCATGCTCCTGAGCATCCCTGTCCCCAGCCACATCACCCCTTTGGCACATGGGGCTGCCAAGATCAAGGCAGGAGAGCAGAGGCATCAGGGGCACAGCAGAGCCCTTCCATCTCCCCTCCTGACAAGCCCCATGCACAAAGAGCTTTCCCTGAGCTGTGTGTGAAAGGGGTTTCCCCTGTTGATTCTCTCCTCTCCCTTTCCCCCATCGGGCTTTGTGGCCTCTCTGAAGGGATCTGAAAGAGCTCCTCCATCACCCGCCTTCGAAGGGGCTTAGTGGCTCAAAGCTGGATTAGCTCCCCCAGCCTTCCCCTCTGTGCCTTTCAACAATGACATCTCCCCAGCCAGCAGGAACAGACGCAGCAATTAGCACCAATTAAAAGGAGAGGCCGCCCGGGAAGTTCCCTTTGCTCAGCCCCGGGGCCAAGGGGCTTCGGGACTGTCCCGAGGCTGGACGTGGGTGATGCTGACTCGTGGTGGCTGGAGAGGGCTGAGGAGGAGGAGGGTGGGTGGATGCAGGAGTTTGGCAGCCCAGTGCCAGCTGAGTGCAGGGCTGGGAGGCTGCAACAACCCAAAAGTGGATCTGGATGGAGCCAGGGGGCTGCTGGAGCTTGAAGTGGTGTTGGGATGTCAGCTCCTGGCTCTGTGTTCCCCAGAGCCCTGCACGGGGGTCTGTGTCCCTCCAGGGCAGGGGGGGCTCTGCCTGCTCCCAGCATGGGGACAGGCTGATGTCCTGCCCCATGTCACAGTGTGGGGACAGGGAATCACAGAATCATTTGGGTTGTTAAAGCCCCTGAAGCTGCTGCAGTCCCAGCCCTGCCCTCACCCTGCCCAGCCCAGCACTGACCCACAGCCCTCAGCACCTCAGCCCCACGCCTTTGGGATCCCTCCAGGGCTGGGCACTCCCCCAGCTCCCTGGGCAGCCTGGCACAGGGGCTGACACCCCTCTCAGGGAAACAGTTGTGCCTCAGCTCCAGCCTCAGCCTCCCCTGGGGCAGCTGCAGCCCATTGCCTCTTGTCCTGTCATTGCTGCCTGGGGAGCAGAGCCCGACCCCCAGCTCCCTGCAGCCTCCTGGCAGGGAGTGTCAGAGAGTGCTGCTGGCTGCCCTCAGCCTCCTCTTCATCTCCTTCATCCACCCCCACAGCTGGAGGTGAGGACACAAAGCAGAAGGTGAACCAGCCCAGTGAGGTCTGAGCATCACTGTGGCTGCCACGGCATCTGCAGGAGCAGCCCCTGCTGTGGTGTTACAGGGGTCTGTGTTGCCTTGGGCAAGCACTTTCAGGGA
The DNA here is from genome assembly GCF_028858725.1 of Colius striatus. Taxonomy (NCBI): domain Eukaryota; kingdom Metazoa; phylum Chordata; class Aves; order Coliiformes; family Coliidae; genus Colius; species Colius striatus. Next base: position 1,780,267 of record NC_084761.1, on the reverse strand, counting down.
TGGTGACTGTGGCTTTGCCACATTGCTGCCTTGGCAAGAGGACACAGTACCAGCTGCATGCTGCAGTGAGAGAGCAGTGCCCGTGGGCCACAGACACTGAGACCTCTCCTGACACCCCCAAGGGGTTGCATGTCCCACGAGGACTTTGCCCTGCCAATACTGGGCTGCTCTGCAAACCCTGCTCTGTGCCCTGGCCAAAACAGGGGAAAGGGAAGGGCAGGAGGGGGACAAACATCCCCCCTCCGTGTGTCCTCCCCGCAGCTTTTAGCCCGGGTCGGGCTCAGTGAAGGATAATCCCCAGCTGATGGGAGCAGGATGCCGAAATCCTCAGCACCCCTCCCTGCGATGCATCAGCTTTATTCTTGCCGCCTCCCTCCTCCTCCTCCTCCTCCTCCTCCTCCTCCTCCTCCTCCTCCTCCTGCCCCTGCGGCTGCCGGCACAGTGCCTGTCCCTAAAACACCCGGCCAGGGGAACAGGGCAGGGGGATTAACACGAGGCAGCGGCTGGAAATAACGGCTGCAGTCGCTGCTGATGCGGGAGCCCTTGTTCCCTTTGTGGCCACCGCGGCGGGAGCGCTCCCGGAGCACGGGGATAAAGCCCCGGGGCTCGCTTTGATGCCGCAGGGCAGGGGCTGAGCTCCTGGGAAGAGTCCTGCTCCCTGCACTGCGGGTTGGGGCAGCACGTTGGGGATGCTGGTGCCTGAAAACACCGAGCCCCGGAGTGCTGGTGGGTGTTAGAGGATCTCATGGGCTTCCCATGGCCTCTGCTCCTTCCTGTAAGTCATGGTGGGGGTGGGAAGGGTCCTGCAGAGATGCTCCAGCAGCTTCCCCTGGCTCAGGGGGCACAGGAACGTGTCCAGCTGGGGTTGGAAACCTCCTGAGCAGGAGCCTCCACACCCTCCCTGGGCAGCCTGGGCCAGGGCTCCCTCCCCTCAGCACCAAAGGAGCTTCTCCTCCTGTGCCAGGGGAACTGTTTGTGTACCAGCTGATGTCCATCACCCCTTGTCCTGTCCCTGGGCACCACAGAGCAGTGTCCCCCATCCTGCTGACACCCACCCTTTAGGGACTGAGCAGCACTGCTGAGGTGCCCCTGAGCTCAGGCTTCTCTTCTCCAGGCTGAACAGCCCCAGGGCTGCAGCCTTTCCTCCTCAAACACATGTTCCATCCCCTCAGCACCTTGGTTGTTTTCTTTCCCGACTCTCAGCACTTCCCATGCAAAAAATAACCTGCCAGTGACCCTGCAGCGAGCTGCCCTGAGCTGTTTCACTCCCTGGAGCAGGAGCCGTGCTGCTGCTGCCCTGCTGATGGTCGCATCTGTGGCCCCTTCCCTCGCAGCCACGATCCTTCCCCGGGGAGAGCAGAGAGCAGCAGTTTGGGGTCGGTGATGGCTTTGTGGGGGTGGGCCAGCCGGCAGCATCCCCGTGCCCGGGCTTTACTCCCCGCGGGGCTCAGCATCCCGGCAGATCTGGGGCTCGGGGAGCGCTGGGGACCAGCCACCGCGGGGGCTCCTCTGAGCATCCCGAGTCCTGCTCCTCCCGGCACGGCGCTGGGGCGGCTCAGCCTTGTCCTTCCACCCCTGTTCTGGGCTCGCAGCCGCCCGGAGCTGTGTTCTCCGCTTCTTCAGCTCGTGGGTGGGAGAGGGGCGAGCCCGGGCTGGGTGTGCGGACACCTCTGCGGTGCGGATGGGCAGGGCCGGGGCGCTCGGTTCGCGGCCCCGGGGCGGAGGCGCAGCCCCGGCCGGGCTCTTCTCCAGCTCAAGCACGGGCGGAGTTCGAAGCCTCTGCGGGTTGGCAGCAGCGGCGGCCGCTCTAAGGTTTCGCTGAGCCGGCTGCCTTCGCTAATCGTTCCCAGGGAAGTCTGTAAGGGCGGCGAGCCCCTCCTTGCAGCGTCTGTGCCCCGCAGCCCATCCCGTGCCGGGGGTCCCTGCCCCAAAGCCCCCCCTCGGGCTCCTCCATCCGCAGCATCCCAGAGGAGAGGGAGGGTTTTTGGGGGGGCCCAGGGCCTCAGACACCGTGAAAAGGGAGACAGAAGGTTGCTCCACTGCAAGGTGTCGACGTTTAATTAGTGTATTATTGCAAATGATTAGATCTTGTGATTGTTTAATTGATCATATGATTGGTTAATTGGGCATACTGTAAGAGGGCGGAAGCGAGCTACCACATAATTAGCCCCAAACTGTGCAATTAAAGTCTTATTAATACCCCAAACAGCAGGGAACATTCAGGCCTTTAATTAGTGATTAACGGGAGACAGGCAGAGCTTGCAAACGAGCCGGCGCTGGGGAACGGGGCGGGTGTTTAGCTGGGTAAGAGGGGCGGACCCGGCTGTCCCCATTAGCACCGGCTGCCTGTGCTGGGGAGGGATGGGATGGTCTGGTTACATCACATCACATCACACGTGCTGCTGTGCCCCTGTCCCCGGGCAGGGACCAGCCACCCACCCCCCCGCGTGACCATCTCCAGCCCCATCCCTGGGTCAAGCCTCCAGGGTTGTGCTGCAGTCCCGCCTCAGCTCCTTTGCTGACACACAGCCTGGCACAGAGCAGGCAGGAGGGATCATACAGGGTAGCAAAAGGAGGTTTCTCCCACCAAAGCAGCTCCTGGGAGGATGTGCAGCACGTTCCCACGGGAGGGGGATGATGGGGACGTGCCATGGGGAGGGCTGGGGATGGGGTTGCCCCTAAGAGGTCCTCAGCCAGTTACTCTCTCACCAATTAAACTGGAGACAGAGGGACCTGTGCTGAGGGTGGAGAATCATTTACCTGACCTTTCTCCTCCGCTGCCCATCACCTCCCCTCTGGGCTGCTGTCTCCTTCCCTGCCCCTGAGGGTGCCAAGGGCTCACAGGGGTGGCCCTGAGTATAGAATCCCAGCATGGGGGGGTTGGAAGAGACTTCCAGAGCTGCCCCAGCCCATGCTAAAGCAGGTTCCCCTGGCTCAGGGGGCACAGGAATGTGTCCAGGTGGGGTTGGAAACCTCCTGAGAAGGAGCCTCCACACCCTCCCTGTGCAGCCTGGGCCAGGGCTCCCTCCCCTCAGCACCAAACCAGATTCTCCTCCTATTCCAGTGGAACTATTTGTGTCCCAGCTGATGTCCATCACCCCTAGTCTGTGCATTCCCAGCAGGACACTAAAAGCTGCCTTTTGGGGTGACCCAGCTGCCTTTCAGTGAGACAAAGGAATAACGAGGCCCCTCTGTTCCCCCACATGTTTCCCCTGAGCTGAGCAGCACAAACCAACCTGGCTTGTCCTTGTCCCATCATCTGGTGACTGCAGGAGCAACCTGGATCTCAGGGCAGCTCAGCACATCTCTCCTGGCCCTGGCAGAGCCTTGGCTGAGCAGCAGCATCCCCAGCTGCCTGGGCCCCTGGGCTGTATTTGCTGCTTTCCCACCCAGCTCTGAGCCCTGTGTCAGAATTTGCCTCAAAAGCCCCTGTTTCTGCACCAGCACCAGGGACTAAAAAAGAGCCTGAAGGACACAAGCCTCAGAGGCAGCTCCTGCCATGCTGGAGTGTTCCAGTGCTGCCTGCCATGTGATTCTTAAGCTAATCTCATGGGGAGCTCCAGGGGGGTGATGGGGGTGAGATTTGAGCACAGAGCCCGGCACCAACCTCTCCTTCACCAGATTAAACCTCTGAAAAGGCTCTTGTGTAGGTTTGGTTTAGTGCTGTGGTTCTCTCCAGCTTTCTTCCCCCATCATCTCAGAGGCTGGAGAGATGAGAAGGGTGAAGGGAGTGTTTGATCTGTGTGGGCTGAAGCTGGGGCTTGAAGGGGAGGCAACTTCCCAGGCTGGCTAAGCCAGGCCTAAGCAGTTAAATCTGGGCTGACACGTTAATGAATTTCACAGTATGCCTGGAAAAACTCTCACCCAACCTGGATTTATCAGCAGGGGGAGGAGGGGGCCATGTTTTGCCCAAGGAAATCTTGTTCCCATTATCTGGGGAAGGGGCTGGAGCACAAGGGGCTGGGGAGGGGCTGAGGGAATGGGGGTGCTGAGCCTGGAGAAGAGGAGGCTGAGGGCAGCCAGCAGCACTCTCTGACACTCCCTGCCAGGAGGCTGCAGGGAGCTGGGGGTCAGGCTCTGCTCCCCAGGCAGCAATGACAGGACAAGAGGCAATGGGCTGCAGCTGCCCCAGGGGAGGCTGAGGCTGGAGCTGAGGCACAACTGTTTCCCTGAGAGGGGTGTCAGCCCCTGTGCCAGGCTGCCCAGGGAGCTGGGGGAGTGCCCAGCCCTGGAGGGATCCCAAAGGCGTGGGGCTGAGGTGCTGAGGGCTGTGGGTCAGTGCTGGGCTGGGCAGGGTGAGGGCAGGGCTGGGACTGCAGCAGCTTCAGGGGCTTTTCCACCCCAAATGACTCTGTGATGCTGTGATGTGTGCTGGCATGCTCATGTGCCCATGTCTGTGTGTGCACATGTGTGTGTGGTGCACTCCTGAGTCGACTGTGAGCTGCTCTGTGTGCATGTGGGTATCAGTGGAAGGATTTGGAGCTGTGCTCTCACACTCCCCAGCACCAAGGCTTGGTCCTGCCAAAGGCTGAGTATGCCCTGTCTCTGGGAAAGGTGACAGCAGGGCTGCAAGTGCCCAGCAGACAGTTCCAGAGCCCTGGCTGCACTCCTGCACCCCACACTCCATTGCTCTCAGCCCATCATACCCTTTCTCCATCAGCCTGACCCCCAGCACCAGCCCCACGGGGCAGCGGATGCAGCACATCTTGGATGGCACATTGTGCCCAGCCCTGCCCATCACTCCCCCAGCCCCCCACAGCAACCCAGGCCACTGGGGCGACTCCAACCCACCAGGGGAGCTTCCCCAGTCCCCAGCTCCATGCCTCACCTTCCTCCCTTTCCCTTCACAGCCTGTAACTGCAACCTGCACGCCCGGCGCTGCCGCTTCAACATGGAGCTGTACAAGCTGTCGGGCAGGAAGAGCGGCGGCGTGTGCCTCAACTGCCGGCACAACACAGCGGGCAGGCACTGCCACTACTGCAAGGAGGGCTTCTACAGGGACCTCAGCAAGGCCATCACTGACAGAAAGGCCTGCAAAGGTGAGCTGGGGCATCTTCATGTGGCCACCATGGGTGTTGTCGTCTCTCTTGGTCGCTTTGCTCGTCCCTCCCGGTAGCCTCCGTTGGATCTGGTCACAGTTGGCACCACAAGGGACATCACTTTGAGCACAGCATCTCCTCAAGGGGCATGGGGGATGATGGGCAGGGAGCCAGCAGGGTCCCAGGAGCCTCATCTCTCCCAGGAGGGTGCTGGTATGGCTGTAGTTACAGTCTCAGCAATTGGTGTTTGCAGAGATGCTGGGCAGGTGCTGGGGGATGTGTGTGCCTGAAGCCCATGTGTGATGCTGACATTGGCTGGGGCTATAGACACCCCAAACTGCCCTCTGACAGCCCAAGGGACATCATTTTGAGCACAGCATCTACTTGAGGGGCAAGGGGGTGATGGGCAGGGAGCCAGCAGGGTCCCAGGAGCCTCATCCATCCCAGCAGGGTCCTGGTGTGAGCTCAGTATGGTCTCAGCAGTTGGTGTTTGCAGAGATGCTGGGCAGGTGCTGGAGAAGGAGCCTGTGTGTGATGCTGACATTGGCATCACAGACACACTTGGAAACATTCCAGCTGCCCTCTGACAGCCCAAGGGACATCACTTTGAGCACTTAGCATCCTGGGTGGCACAGTATCCTGACACAGCATTCTGGGTGGCACAGCATCCTGGTACAGCATCCTGGCACAGCACCCTGGCACAGTATCCTGGGTGGCACAGCATCCTGGGTGGCACAGCATCCTGGTACAGCATCCTGGCACAGCACCCTGGGTGGCACAGCATCCTGGGTGGCACAGCATCCTGGCACAGCACCCTGGGTGGCACAGCACCTTGGGTGGCATCTAGAGCTGGTGGGAAGATGCAGCCAGGGCTGATGTGCTGTGCAGGAGAAGCAGCAGTGAGCGATGCTCAGGCTGTGGCAGAGCAGAGGAGCTGGTGCTACAGCAGATTTCTCCCTCACAGACAAACCTCCCTCTGTCCCTCCCCTGCTTGTCCCAGTGCCAAGCCAGGGCAGGTCTGTGCCAGCCCTTCTGGAGGGCTGGCAGGGTTTGCCCGTGGTTTGGAAGCTCTGCAAAGGTTCAGCCCAGCCAGATGAACATGTGCACAAGGGCTGTCCCCTGCCACGGTGCATATGTTGTGCTGTGGCTCTTGTGAGCCAATCCCTGGCTCTGCCTCAGGGAACCAAGCTCATAATAAACCCCCTGATGCTTCTGCTCCTTTGGCTGCTCCTCCTGCAGTAAAGCTGAGAGGGCTTCCACCCCATTCTGGTACTTACCCAGTGGTGGATCCCTTGAGATTGGGAGCCCCATGGAGCAGGAGCATTGCCCAGGAGCCTCCTTGGCCCATGGTGCTGCCAGAGAGAGGGAAACACACAAAGAGAAGGGACAAGACTCTTTGAGCTTGGTTTTGCCTGTCCCTACAGCTCAGGTATCTGCAGTCCCACAAGAGGAAAAAGAAAGGGAAGGAAAAGCAGGGCTCATGGCAGCAAAGAGCAGGCATGGAGCAAGCTGCTCTGAGCTCAGGGCTGGGGCTTGGGACAAAGGTGGTGCAGGGCAGAAGCTGAGCATCCCAGCAAAGGCACTGGGAGCAAAGCTCATTTCAGCTTCAGGAGGAAAAATCCTGTCCCAGAGGCCAGGAACTAATGTGTTGTTTTAAACAAACCCCAATGCATGAAATATCACAGAGTCCTTTGGGTTGGCAAAGCCCTTGGAGCTGGTGCAGTCCCAGCCCTGCCCTCACCCTGCCCAGCCCAGCACTGACTCACAGCCCTCAGCACCTCAGCTCCACGCCTTTGGGGTCCCTCCAGGGCTGGGCACTGCCCCAGCTCCCTGGGCAGCCTGGCACAGGGGCTCACACCCCTCTCAGGGAAACAGTTGTGCCTCAGCTCCAGCCTCAGCCTCCCCTGGGGCAGCTGCAGCCCATTGCCTCTTGTCCTGTCATTGCTGCCTGGGGAGCAGAGCCTGACCCCCAGCTCCCTGCAGCCTCCTGGCAGGGAGTGTCAGAGAGTGCTGCTGGCTGCCCTCAGCCTCCTCTTCTCCAGGCTCAGCACCCCCATTCCCTCAGCCCCTCCCCAGCCCCTTGTGCTCCAGCCCCTTCCCCAGCCCCTCAGTGTCCCTGTGGCAGTGAGTGAGGGGCCCAGCACTGACACAGCCCTGGAGCTGCAGCCTCCCATACAAGCTCCAGGATTAACTCAGTGGTAGTAATTGCAAAGTCAGATAATGAGTGGCTGTGCATTACTCCCTGTGATTGAAACAAAGCTGCAAACCATCAGCCTTCTCCAATGGGAAGTGGTGAAGCAGTGGCAGCTGAGCCTTCAGACATGAGAATACCCCCAGTATTAGGTGCAGGACATGCTTTCTGGCAAGAAAAGGAATGAGTTAAGCCCCAAGCTGGTGACTTAATCCTCCACTGAAGCACTGTGTGGGCCAGATCCTGGTGAGTGGCAGCTGGGTGTGTGGGCAGTGGGCACGGGGCTGGGCTGTGCCCCCTGGCTCCTGTGTGCCCCAGGGCCAGGATGGGTGAGTCCCTGGTGAATCCCCCCTCCATGTGTCATGGTGGGATGAGGAGGGATGGAGATGCTGCTGCTGGAGTGGTGGGATGCAGCTGTGGGAGAGCACTGGGATGCTCATCCCTCCAGAGCCAGGGGCCAGAGGGTCTGGCAGAGACCAAGCTCATCTCCCAGAGACACCTGAGGGGTAAAACTGCCTCAATTGCTCACCCAGGGAGAGCAGCAAGAGACCTTGAAAGCCACCTTCCCCTGCAGAGGGGAGATGTGCTTGGATTAGATGGCTGGATCCTGGCTGTGTGCTGAGATTTATGTCCATCCTTAAGAGCTGCCACCAGGAACACACCCCTGGGGCCCAAGAGCTCATCCACAGCCTTCAGAGGCTGAATAAATCTTTACTGGAAGCCTGCCTTTGGCTGGAAATCTGTCAGGGCAGGGATTGTCTGTCACTGCATGTGCAGAGCAGGAATGATGGCTGCAGGGAGCTCTGAGCTCTCCCTGCGTGGTTCTGGCTCTCTGAGGAGCTGGGGCTTGTGCTCTCTGGGGCTTGTGCCCAGCTGCTCTGGGGGGACAGGGCACTGTGGCCCTTGGACCAGCCCAAGCAGCAGTTGAGGGCAGAGCCAGGGTGATGCTGGTGGCTCTGGGCTGCTCCTCTGGTGCTTCACACACAGCCTCACTGACAGGCAGCCCAAGCTGTGCTTGCAGAAAGGAGCCAGAGCAGTGGGTGGTTTATAGGAGGGGAACCTGCCAGCTCATCACAGGCTCCTGTGTCCTCCCAGTGCTGCAGGATCCTGTGGAGGAGGCACAGGGAGACTGTCAAGCTGCAGCTGATGCAGTGGAAGCATCCTGGAGCACAGGGAGGGCAGGGAGCCCCTCATCCTTCTCCTGACACAGCTGAGGCTGCCCAGGCACTGGACTGTCCCCATCAGCTTTGCTTCTCACAGTCTGGAGCTAAACCAAACCCTGATCTCAGGACCTTTGGGGTCCCTCAAAGAGGGAGAGCCTGGAGCCTGAGGGGTGAGCTCAGTCATGTTCCAGATCCATCAAGGGTGGGTGTGAGGAGGCTGGAGCCAGGCTGTGCTCAGGGATGGACAATGACAGGACAAGGGGCAACAAGCTGCAACACAAGAGGTTCCAAAGCAACACAAGGACAAAGTTGTTCCCTGTTGAGGTGAGGGAGCCCTGGCAGGGGCTGCCCAGATGGGCTGTGGAGGCTCCTTCTCTGCAGACATCCCAACCCAGCTGGATGAGTCCCTGTGTGCCCTGCTCTAGGTGCTGCTGCTCTGGCAGGGGGGTTGCACTGGCTGAGCTTTGCAGCTCCCTCCCAGCCCTTGTGGTTCTGGGATTCTGTGACCCCACAATCCCAGCAGAGTGGGGTTGGAAAGGTCCTTATCCAACCCAACCCCCTGCTAAAGCAGATCCACGCTGATGGCTGAGGAGAGCCCTGGCAGGAGACAGACCTGGGGTGGCTCAACACAGCCCCACATTCCCAGCAGCCCTACATCAAGCCAAGCCTCCCCTTGCTTGCTGCCATTTGTTATCACAGCTGAGCCCCCAAAATATCCCTGTCAGGAAGACATCCAGGCCCTGCCAGCATCTGATAAGGGTGAAGCATCTGGTCCCCATTAGAGGCTGCTGGCTCTGGTTTCTGGCTGTGCAGGATGGGGCCCGAGGAGCAGTGCTGTGGTGCTCCCACCAGTCCCATCTGGTGAAGATTAGGGAAAGGATAACATCAGGGGGCTGAGGGGCAGGGGAAAGGGAGGGGGATGTGTTTTTGTTTTGCTTTGGAATCATGTTCAACTCTCACACTGATGGAGCCCATGATAACCTCCCCTATAGCTTGTAGCCAGCCCAGCCCTGGGCAGGTAGAAGGGAAGGTCCTCTCCTGAGTGAGCATCTCCCTCCTGCATCCCTCCATGCCAACAGCCCTCAGTGAGTCCATCATTCAGTGGGGTGTGATGGGGAGCCCCTTTGGGTCAGTTTACACCCACCTCAGGTGTGGCTTGTCCTGGGGAGGCTGTGGTAAAGGCTGGGGACATCCTCTGTCCAGCGTGTGCACAAGCCAGGGTGGATGGTGAGGCTCATGAGCTTGGGCAGCAGTGAGAAGAGCCACTTCAGACCATCCCAAAGCCAACAGGAGGCCAAAGTTTGTGTGAAAGCTCAGTGTTGGTTCAGCTCCATGCACTGGAAGGCTCAGAGGTGGGGGGACAAGGGGAGAAAATGCCTTTTACTGCCTCACCCAAGGGTTGTATTGGGGGAATTGCAGACCTGGATACCCACCTGTCCACCCTCTGTCCCTGCAGTGCCCTTGGTCTCACCCTGGCCACGAACAAGGGTTTGCATAGCCCCAGGTGAGCCCCACTCCCTGGGGCAAGCACAAAGCTGGCAGCAGGCATGGGGCTGCCCATGGAGGTCCCTCCTCCTGCCCACATGCATGCCAGGCTGTCCCCAGAGCAGCTGCCTGCAGAGAGGGCAGGAGGAGACCCTCCTCATGTCCAGCCCTTAGATCTGAGCTGGTGGCTGCAGGTGCTGCAGGGTCTCAGGGGCTCTTCCTCAGCATCCCTGATGACCCACGTTGGGGCAGGGTGTGAAGAGCTGCAGCCTGTGGGAAGGGCTCAGGTTGGAGAAGCTCCCAGAGGACTGTCTCCCATGGGAAGGAGCCCACACTGAGGGAAGTGAGAGGAGGGCTCCCCCTGAGAGGCAGCAGCAGCAGAGCCCATCTGTGATGGACTGACCACAGCCCCTGTTCCCCATCCCCTGTGCTGCTGGGAGTGGGGAGGGAGAGACCCAGGGAGGGTCTCTCATCACCCTGCTCTGTTCTCATTGTGACTAAACCAACCCATTTCTCCCCAAGCTGAGTGTGTTTTGCCTGTGATGGTAGCTGCTGGGTGATCTCTCTGTCCTTAGCTCAGCTCACAAGCCCTTTGCTGTGTTTCCCTCTCCCCTGGCTGGTGCAGGAAGGGGACTGACAGAACAACTTGGTGGGCATCAGACACCGAGCCAGGGCTAAACCACCACACTTGGCCAAGCCCTTTGCCCTTACCCTTGCCCTCCTGCCCATGCTGCTCCCAGCACACGTGGGGCCAGGCTCTGGCTGCTCAGGTTTGGGCTGTGCCACAGCTGAGGCTGCTTTGCCCCGTGGTGCTGGAGGCAGGGCTCAAGCACCTCCTCACCTCCCCAGAAAGCCTCACTTTGGGCTTTGTGCCCTGTGTCATCGCTCCTGTAACCTCTCCTCTCCTTTCCCTTGCAGCCTGTGACTGCCACCCCGTTGGTGCAGCTGGCAAGACCTGCAACCAGACCACGGGGCAGTGCCCGTGCAAGGACGGCGTCACCGGGCTCACCTGCAACCGCTGCGCCAAGGGCTACCAGCAGAGCCGCTCACCCGTGGCCCCCTGCATCAGTGAGTGGCACCCCTGCCCCTGCCCCAGGGACCCCCAGCGCAGGGGGATGCCTCCCTGCATCAGTGAGTGCCCATCAGGGACCCCTCAGCACAAGGGGATGGCTTCCTGCATCAGTGAGTGGCACCCCCTGCCCCTGCCCCAGGGACCCCCAGCACAGGGGGATGGCTCCCTGCATCACTGAGTGCCCCTAAGGGGGGTCCCTGCACAGGGGGATGGCTCCCTGCATCAGTGAGTGGCACCCCCCTGCCCCAGAGAGCCCCCAGCACAGGGGGATGGCTCCCTGCATCAGTGAGTGCCCATCAGGGACCTCCCAGCACAAGGGGTTGGCTCCCTGCATCAATGAGTGCCCCTCAGGGACCCCCTAGCACAGGGGATGGCTCCCTGCATCAATGAGTGCCCCTAAGGGGGGTCCCTGCACAGGGGGATGGCTCCCTGCATCAACGAGTGTCACCCTCATGCCTCTGCCCCAGGGACCCCCTAGCACAGGGGGATGGCTCCCTGCATCACTGAGTGCCCCTCAGGGAGCCCCCAGCACAAGGGGATGGCTCCCTGCATCACTGAGTGTCACTCCTCTGCCCCAGGGACCCCCCAGCACAGGGGATGGCTCCCTGCATCAGTGAGTGTCACCCACCCTGCCCTCCCTCAGGGTCTTTGTCCACGCTGCTCCCTGTGTTGTGCAGCCTGGAGCAGGCTCAGCTCAGCTCAGCACCCATCCCATGGCCAGGCTGAGCTCAGATGAGCTGCACACACAGGGAACATCCATCCCTGGGGCACACATCCTGCACTGCCACAGCTTAGGGCTCTTGGGGCTTGCAGCATCTCAGCCTGTCCCTGAGCTCAGGCTGGGCACCTCCAGGTCTGTGATGTTCACACCAGACTCAGCCCATTGCCTTCCTTAATGAGCAGAGAGAGAGCTTTTGCCCAGCTGTCACCCTCCAGAGCTGGGGATCCCCTTCTTTAACACATCTCTTTCTCTTGCAGAGATCCCTGCCATCAACCCCACATCCCTGGTCACCAGCACAGAGGCACCTGCAGGTAAGTTCTCCCTGTCCTGGGCTGAGCAGGGAGGATGCATCTCCCCAGCCCTGCCCAGAGCCCCCATCCCACCTCCCCTCTCCCCAGCACAGCAGGGAGAACTGCTGAGCCCTGCCAAGCCAGGCAATGGGGGTGCTGAGCCTGGAGAAGAGGAGGCTGAGGGCAGCCAGCAGCACTCTCTGACACTCCCTGCCAGGAGGCTGCAGGGAGCTGGGGGTCGGGCTCTGCTCCCCAGGCAGCAATGACAGGACAAGAGGCAATGGGCTGCAGCTGCCCCAGGGGAGGCTGAGGCTGGAGCTGAGGCACAACTGTTTCCCTGAGAGGGGTGTGAGCCCCTGTGCCAGGCTGCCCAGGGAGCTGGGGCAGTGCCCAGCCCTGGAGGGATCCCAAAGGCGTGGGGCTGAGGTGCTGAGGGCTGTGGGTCAGTGCTGGGCTGGGCAGGGCTGGACACCTCCACCTCCCCATGCCCATGTTTAAGGAGGAGCTTCCCTGTGCCCTGTTTGGGGTCCATCCATCCTGGGTGAGCCCACACACTCCTCAGAGACCCTGTGTGCACCCTTCTCCTCACCATCTCCTTCCCACAGCCACCTCAGCTGAGGGGTGGGAGATGCCCAGAGCCCCTTCCCAGGCTGCCTGCTGCTGGAGAGGGAGCTGGGGACACCAGCCTTTGGGAAAAGGGGAAGAAATGGGAGGGGAAAAGGGGGATTTGGATGGTTTTGTTGCAAAGAGAGAGAGACAGGGAGCAGAGTTAATTCAAGGTGCCCCCCCTCCAGGGCTTCATCAATAGGAACAGTCAGAGTGATGTCTGATAGTTGCAGCTGTGGGGGAAGAACTGGCACTGGCTGGAGAGCTGGCTGTTTGCTTTGTGCCAGTGCAGCAGGTCTGCCCTGACCTGCCTCTGGTTCTCACTGTGCCTTTGGTGGTTGAAGAGTTCTGGCTCCCACCTTGAATCTCTTCAATGGGAAGCAGCTCATCCCTGCCCAGAGCCTGTGCTGGGAGGGGCTGGGGACTCAGCTGGGGTCCTGCTGCCCCTTTCCTTGAGAGATGGGATCAGAAGGATCAGAGGCAGAGGATGCCCATGGCTTACCCTGCCTCCAGAGTGCTTCTGCATCCTCCCTCTGCCCTGGGAAGCCCCAGGCAGCCCCCAGTGCCCCACAGCCCTCCCAGCCCCTTCTCCCCCCATTCCCCCTCCCCTCTGTCCTGGCAGCAGGTGCTGGGCTGCAGGAACAGGGGGACATTGTTTGTGCTCAGGTGCAGCCTTCCCCCCCTCTCCCCATCCTCCTCCCTGCTGGGATCCCATCCCTGGGTGCATCCTGGTTTGTGGCTGACGTGTCCCCTCCTCCCCATCCCTCTTCCCTGCTTTCCCCCTGCCATTCTGCCCCTCTGCAGCCTTTGAGCTCCAGCTTTGATCTCTCTGTCTCAGCAGCCTGGGCTCCCTGGGCAGCCTGGGCCAGGGCTCCCTCCCCTCAGCACCAAACCAGCTTCTCCTCCTGTGCCAGGGGAACTGTTTGTGTCCCAGCTGATGTCCATCACCCCTTGTCTTGTCCCTGGGCACCACAGAACAAAGTGTCTGACACCCACCTTCAGGTACCTGGAAGTGCTGATGCTCCAGTGGCACCTGCCTGCAGCAGCTGCTGCTCAGTGTCTGTGGAGGCTCCTGGGGAGAGAAGAGGCTGAGGCTGAGAGCTCTCTGGGATGCTGTGGCACAGGGCAGGAGCAATGCAGTTGTGTCCAGGATGGGGCTGTAGCACATCCCAGAGATAAAGCAGTGTCTGGGATGGAGCTGGAGCACACCCCAGGGCTGCAGTGGTGTGTGAGATGGAGCTGTAGCACATCCCAGGGCTGCAGTGGTGTCTGGAATGGGGCTGTAGCACATCCCAGGTCTGCAGTGGTGTCTGGAATGGGGCTGTAGCACATCCCAGAGGTAAAACTGTCTGGGATGGAGCTGTAGCACATCCCAGGGCTGCAGTAGTGTCTGAGATGAAGCTGTAGCACATCCCAGGGCTGCAGTGGATGAGACAGCCACTCAGCAGGCAGCCCACCTCAGGGACCCTGTGCCCCTCTGCAGCCCCCACTGCTGCCCAGGGGATGCAGGCAGGCTGGGGCAGCTCTGCCAGCCCAGGCAGGGGGGCTGCATGGAGGGGCTGCACCAGGCATCAGAGCTCACTCCCTCTGCATCCAGACAGAGCAGCAGCAGAGCCCAGGGGCCAGTTTGTGGTCCTTCTTTCCTTGTTTCTCCTCCTCTCCTTGGCCCAGGGCACTGTTACTCCCTGTCTTCCCCCAGAGCAGTGCCTCAGTCCCCAAGTGATCTCTTTGGCAAGCCACAGACAAAGACACACAGGGCCAAGGCTGACACACAACCTGTGAGGGGCAGAGAAAAGAAGAAGGATGGGCTTAGAGAAAGAGACAAATGGAGATGTTCAAAGGAAGATGGCAAAGGGAAAGAAAAGAGAACAGTGCTGCTCCAGGCAATTGTTGGGATCAAAGCCTTTGGGGAGAAGGAAAGAGGCATTCCCTGCCCTCCCTCTGCTTGAGATGCAAATCTGGGGTCTTTAGAAATGCACAAGGGAGAAAAAACCTCCTTGAGGACAGGAGCCTGGAGCTGGGGGCAGCAGGGAGGGTCCTGGTGGGATGGGGACAGCAAGGAGGGATGCTGGTGGGATGGGGATAGCAGGCAGGGATGCTGCCTGGGGTGGGGACAGCCTGGGGGTGGCCTCCCCAGCCATTCTGGAGCAGCCTGAGCAGATGATGCTGAGGCAGCAGGAGGGATCTGGCAGAGCAGAGCCCTCCTCTCATCCATCCACCTCCCCTGGCCATGTCTCCTTCCCCATCCTTGGGACACCTGCCACGTGCAGGTCTCTGGAGGGGCTGCCCCATGAAGCCAAGCCCTGTGTTGCCTATGTCTCTCAGGTTTGCAGGTTCTGGTTGGTTGTCCTGCATGCTCTGCAGCTCAACCCCCACCCTCTCAGCTGTGTGTCTCCCATCCATCCATCCATCCATCCATCCATCCATCCATCCATCCATCTCCTTGACTGGCCCAAAGCCACTTCCCAGCTGATGTGGCACCAGCATTGGTGCTGGGATCTGAGCTTCCACCCCTGTGGGTTGCTGGACCTGCTGGAACCCCCACCCCCAGCAACAGGAGCCTTCTGGGAGGGGGGTTGGTGCTGGCTGGGATGTGGAGCACCCATCACTCACTTCTAGCTGCTGTGCCCTCTGCCCCCTTCCCTTTTCCCTGTGGAGGGGTTGGACCTGATGGATGGCAAGCCCCTTTGGTGCTCATCCCTGTGCCTTTCCTCTGCAGACTGTGACTCCTACTGCAAGCCAGCCAAGGGCAACTACAAGATCAACATGAAGAAGTACTGCAAGAAGGACTATGGTAAGGAGCTCATCCCTGCCTGGGCCACCTGGGCTTTGCCTCAGAGGCAAAGAGACAGGCCCTGGGTGGGGAGATACTCACATACCAGGCCATGGGGAGCACCCAGGGTGGAGAGGGGTCCCCAGATCACAGTGGTGGGGTTGGAAGGGAGCTTTAGAGCTCATCCAGCCCAACCCCCCTGCAGAAGCAGCTCCCACCTGGGTCAGGGATGTTGTGCAATGGATGAGGCAGCTGGGGGTGCTGAGGAAGGGTCCCTATCACCAAAGCAAGGCAAAGAGCATCCTCCCACCCCCACCTTTGTCTTGATTTCCCCTCAGTGGTGCAGGTGAACATCCTGGAGATGGAGACAGTGGCCAACTGGGCCAAGTTCACCATCAACGTCCTGTCGGTCTACAAGTGCCGCGACGAGCGGGTCAAGCGTGGGGACAACTTCTTGTGGATCCACCTCAAAGACCTGTCCTGCAAGTGCCCCAAGATCCAGATCAGCAAGAAATACTTGGTGATGGGCATCAGTGAGAACTCCACAGACAGGCCAGGACTGATGGCTGATAAGAACAGCCTGGTGATCCAGTGGAGAGACGCCTGGACGCGCCGCCTGCGGAAACTGCAGCGGCGGGAGAAGAAGGGCAAGTGTGTCAAGCCATGAGGGAGGGGAAGGGAGGGAGGCTTTTTGCCCTCCCCCTTCTCCATCCTATCCCTTCCCCAGCACTGCCAGAGACTCTGTACATACCCAGTGTGAACAGACTCCTGTGTGTCGGAGCGTGTGCGTGGCCAGGGGCTGCGTGTGCACGCCTGGCTGTGCCTGGCGCCGCTGCTCTGCTCGGGAGGAGGCTGGAGTGCCAAAACCTGCCACAGGGACAAGGGGCAATGGGTGGAAGCTGGAACACAAGAGGTTCCAAAGCAACACAAGGAAGAGTTTCTTCCCTGTTGAGGTGAGGGAGCACTGGCAGGGGCTGCCCAGATGGGCTGTGGAGGCTCCTTCTCTGCAGACATCCCAACCCAGCTGGATGAGTCCCTGTGTGCCCTGCTCTAGGTGCTGCTGCTCTGGCAGGGGGTTGCACTGGCTGAGCTTTGCAGCTCCCTCCCAGCCCCTGTGGTTCTGTGGTTCAGTGAGGAGCAAAGCTGAGAGAGGGCTTGTGTGTCCCTGTCAGCTGAAGGAGCTTGGGAGGGGTTGGTGTGTGCACTCCTTGGTTAGGCTTTGCTTTCCCCCCTCAACAAAGGTCTTCTGCCCCCTCCCCAAGCACCCAGAACCTGCCTCTTCCTCACCCCCTGAAAACATGCTGCTGCCAGGACCTCTCTGTGCCCTTCTCCTCACCCAGTGACAAGAGGAGGTCGGGGGGTCTTCTGTGGAGACCACCCAACTGCTGCACAGGCACCAGCCCCAGGGGCTGCAGCAGAAGAACAAAGGAGCCTTTGTGAGACCTGATTCCCTGGTGACCTCAGCTCCACACAGCCAGCTCTGCTGCCTGGGGCAGGACCCAGGGGGATGTGCCTGAGGAGGAGGGTTGGTCAGTGCCAGGCAGAGCTGTGTCCTCCAGGGACAAAGGGACAGGCTGCACAGCCCCATGGCTGTTACCTGCCCTGGGGCACAGTCTGCATGACCCAGCAGGAACGACCTGGGACACTTTCCCCTCCCCTCCTGTGCCCACCAAGGCTTTCAGCAGCCCTGCCAGCAGGGACAGGCTGAGTGGAGCTGTGGTGGTGCATCCTCCACACACCCAGCTCTCTGTCCCTCTGTCCTCAGCTGGTACCAACTGAGGTCATTCATTCCCCTGCCTGCCTCTGTGTGCATCCCTCAGAGCTGCCTGCACTGCATCCCCTCCTGGGGAGCATTGCTGGGGCTGAGCTTTGGCTGAGGACATGCAGAGGAAAGAGAGAAGAGCTTTCATCGACCCACCTCTAGTCTTTTCAGGCTTCTTCACCATGTATTAGTCTCCAGTTCAACCAGACATCAGTACCTTCCCATGTTGAGGTTGTAGTGGTCTTGGCATAATAAATATGAGTGGAAACAATGGGTGCTCTCACCACAGACATTCCTCTCCCTACAAACCTTGCTGTGCCTATTGAAGGACTCAGTGAGGTGCTGTAACCAACATCAGAGTCTTCCAGTGCTGTAGGATGATGCTTTGCCCCTTTGGAGCCCCCAGCAGCTTGCATGGGTTCCCCATCCCATGGCTGGGCTGGTGTGCCTGGGCTCTGTCATCATCCTGGGCTGGTGATGGAGCCTGCAGCTGAAGAGACTGGGGGGAGGCTGTTGGGATTCAGGACGGGGGGGAGCCTGGGGAGGGAGGCTCTAGGCAGTGGGGGATGCTGGTGTGGACATGTATCTGCCTGCTTGGGCACCTCTGAAGCCACTGGAGATGCTGGAAGGGGCTTTTCAGAGATGGGGAGGGTCTGCAGTGCCACCTTTCACATCCCACAGATGCTGGGGTATCGACACAAGGCATGGGCAGAGCTGGGGGGAGGCCAGAGGCTGAGGCAAAGGACATGTGGGAGCACTTGGGTTCAGATGAGCTGCTCCCATGCCACACTCCTGACACAGCCTCCCCCTTTCCCTCCTCCAGCTGAGCCAAGGGGACCCTCCTGCCCCTGGCTCCTCGTGTTCTGATTGTCACAGGCTGCCAGCCTCTGCCATGATAGCCCTTGAAATACATGAGTCTTCCAAGCCCTCCTCTTCCTCCCACATCTGCTTGCATCCAGGGGCCAGCTTTGTACCCAGCCATGCCACGCTGTGCCCTGGGGCTGGCCCTGAGCATCCCTGGCTGCAGCAGGGACTGGTGGCTCACTGGGACCTCCCAGGCTTGGCTCTTCAGCTGGGGAACAGCAACCCCAGAGAGCTCTGTGCCAAGGCTGGGGCACTAAGCTTCCAGAAGGCATTCACCAGGCAAGTGGGGGGCTCTCCCCAGCCTACCACCCACCTCCACTGCTCTGGCAGCTCAGGCATCAGGAGTTACCCAAAGTCCTGCAGGGTATGGAGGTTAAATAGCTGCCCAGCCCTTTGCCCTGTGCTACTCTCTAACAGTTCATTCCCCAAGCTGTTTGAGCTCCTTTCAGCACTCAGCTGCCACCACCACTTCATCCCCCCCCCATTTCATCCTCTGCTGAGTGCCCAGCCCTGGAGGGACCCCAAAGGTGTGGAGCTGAGGCTGTGGGTCAGTGCTGGGCTGGGCAGGGTGAGGGCAGGGCTGGGACTGCAGCAGCTCCAAGGTGTGAGCAGCAATTCCTCCCTCTCATCTCACAACACAGAGCTGCTGATGCTCATGGCCCTGGTGTGAGAGAGGCAGTGGCACTGTGCTGCCCAGGGACAGGGCAAGAAGAGGGTGAGGGAAGCAAAGCTTTGCAGCTCCTGCAGCCCCAGGCTCACTCAGGTTGTGCAGGGGCCAGAGCAGGTTTCCCCTCTCAGGAGAGGCTGAAATTCAGCTGGAAAAACCAACAAAAGCAGCTCATTTTCCAACTGCATTTCACAGAAGGAGCTGTTCCTGCACTTAAAACACAGGTGACAAGCACAAGAGGCATTTGGCCTTCTAAAGCAAGGGCAAAGCTTCAGGAGGTGGAAGATATATGGGAGAGCAGCAAGCCCCAGGCTCAGCCTGCCCTGTGAATTCCAATGACATCATGCTGCCCTGCTTCCATAGCATGAAACCTGCCTGGTGCCAGAGCTGTGCTTTATGTATTGCCACATCCAGCTGAGGTAGCTGGGCAGGGTGTTTTATGACACATGTGCAAATGTCTCTGTGTTTTTCCATCTGGGGGTTTTATGGGATCCTTCAGAACGTTAATAACGGGGCTGGGAGGCAGCAGCAGGGAGCTGCAGCCAGAACACTGAGCACCCAGAGCACAGCAAGGCCCCAGCACCTCAGCAGCTGCTCCCCAAGGGCTAAATCCTGCACCGGGATGAGGCTGGGAATTGCACAGAGCCACTGAATCATTTGGGTTGGCAAAGCCTCTGGAGCTGCTGCAGTCCCAGCCTTCCCCTCACCCTGCCCAGCCCAGCACTGACCCACAGCCCTCAGCACCTCAGCTTTGGGATCCCTCCAGGGCTGGGCACTCCCCCAGCTCCCTGGGCAGCCTGGCACAGGGGCTCACACCCCTTGTTAAGGGAGCAATAGCGATGAGCCCCCATTGCTGCTCCCCAGCACTGTGCAGAGCAGATGACAACACTCCAGGTGCTGCTCACAGGAGGTGCTCTGGGCACAGAGGAGCTCCTGGAGGAGGTGCCATGGTTAGGTTCCAGTGCCAGGCTCTGGCAGATGTGCCCTCACCTCCCTGCAGCCCCTTGAAGCCAGCATGGTGGGGACAAAGGGTGATGGGAGAGCTGGGGATGCTCAGAGGTCACAGGGCTGTCCCCAAGCAGTCCCCATCACCAGTGCACACACTTTGCCACTCCTCCCCAGGACAGCAAAGCTGGGGATGTTTGAGCTCCAGCAGCCTGGTCCTGGCTTCTCACCCCCTCCCCAGGGGGTTGTGATGCTGTGAGGTGCTGGGTGGCCCTGGGGGGCTGCAGCTGAGCTGTCCCCTCCTCTGCTCCCCCTTTGCCTTGCCTGTGTGCCTTTCCAGCCTGGGAGGACCCACCAGCAGAGACTGGGGTCTGCACCATGGAAGGGGAAGCTGTTACATCCCTGGGATGAGGGCAGGGAGAGGCTGAGGTGCCCTTTCCAAGGGAGAAGTGTCCCCTTCCCAGCCTGGCAATCACCCCAGGGCTCCCCTGGCCAGAGGCAAAGGCAAACAAAGGGAAGGCAGAAGATATCAAAGCATAAACATGGGACTTTTGCTAGTAGAGGAGCTGGTGGCTCCATCCCAGCCCATTCCACTGGTGTGCTGTGGGTACAGGGCTGACAGCACCTGGCTGCCCAGCCTGGGAGTGCTGTGGGCTCTGAAGGGGTGCTGGGAACCCCTCTGCCAGCCTGGGGCAGGGGCCAGGAGCTGCAGCCCTCCATGCCTGCCAGCAGAGCTGCTCTGGCCAAGCTCACCAGCCCTCTCTCCACCCTCCTCTGAGCATGCAGGGGGTTGGGAGAAGGCATTTCTGCCAGATGACTAACTGCAGTGGTTCCCTTTCAGGCAGGAGGAAAAGCTCTCCCCAAAGTGTCAGCTCCAAAGAATCCCAGGGATTTGTTTGGAAAGTGTTGAAGCTCAGGTTGTCCTGAGCCAGGATGGACTCTTGGCCTCTCTCCCCACAGCCAACAACCCAGAGCCAAGAAACTCTCACAGCCACAGCTCGAGCTGAAGCCCAACAGAGCCATGAAGCCACCTGCAGCTGAGCCAGGAGCAGCACCCCAGGAGCCCACCTGCAGCCAGGGCTGAGCCTCCCCTGGGCTCCAGCCTGGGAGCTGCTCAGGGGGTTCCAAAGCAGCTTTTGCAGAGGGTAAAAGCAGCTTGATGGGGAGTTTTGCAGGTTCTCCCTCGCTGTCAGCCCCTGCACACCAGCAGCAGGCCCTGAGGTGCAGTGCTGCAGGAGCTTTGCCTGCTCCACAGCTCCACACTTGATTCCCCCACTCATGAAGAATGCCCTAAAGAATGGTGTTAGCTGCCATTTGGTAGCTGGACACTACCTGGGGTTTCTCTAGGCTTCAAGAGGTCTCCTCTTCTCCTTTGCTGAAGGGCTCTTGCTGCACTCTGAGGGTTTCTCAGGGCTGCCAAGATGCTGAAGGGGCTGCAGCATCTCTGTTCTCAGCCAGGGGAAAGTGTAAATAGGCAGCTGCAACCACTTCCCATGGCTGGGCTTCACCAGGTCAAAGAACCAGCCTTACCTGCTGCTGCTGCCCTTTGCCTCACTCCCATGGGCTGTGTCCTGCAGAGACCTTGGCACCAGAGCCCAAGCACTGAGGTAGAAGCTCTGCTGGAGATGCTCAGCAGCTTTCTGGTGGGGGTTAAATGATGGAGGGCTGCAGCTCGTTATCCTAATTGGCTCCTAATGGCATTTCTTCCTCTGAGATGAGCTCTCCTAGGCTTGGGGAGATGGGATCTCTCTCTACAGGCTGACTGCAGGGGTCATCCAACATTTCAGCTGGTTCATTTGAAGGGGAGGGCAAGAAAGTGAGTTTTCCTTGCACCACCCTCATGGCACTGCTGGTCAGGGCACTGTTAGCAGTGTCAGAGCAGAAGAAGGGAGATGGTTTGAGCCCTGTGGCTTTACCTAAGGAGCCTACAAACCCTGCAGGGGAAGGGCTGAGCTGTTCAAAGCCAGGCAAAGAGCTCTGACAGACAGATGGAGCTGGAGGTGGTGGCTCAGGAGGGCACAGCAGAGCTAACAGGAGACAGGCACAAGGGGAAGGGTTCTCTGCCTGAAGAGAAGGAGAATGGAGCAGCTCCAGGGCCATGGGAAGCCTTTGTGGGGCACAGGGTGCTGCCCTGGGGCTGCCTGGCCCACAGCAGGAGAAAGGAGGTTTCTGCATCTCTGGACCTTCCTTTCACGTTCTCCCCACCCTCCTCCATCCCATTCCTTCCCCTCTTGCCTTGGGCCTCCCCCCTCCTGCTGCCAACCCCTCTGTTGTCAGCCAGGAGCCGTCACCCCTTGGGCTCATCCTTCCTTCCACCTCCTCAGCTCTCAGCCACGTCCAGGGGGTCAGAGCTGGCCCCAGTTATGCAGGAGGGGCAATCACCAAGTTAAACCTGCTGAAGCAAGAACTGCTCTGTCCTCCTTTTCCCCCTCCAGCCCCCAGTGCTGCCTCTGCCCGTGTCCTGCAGCCCTCCAGCCATCGCTCTGTGCACCCACCCTGTGCCACCAACATCTCCCCCTCCTCTCAGCTCCCCCCTCCTCTCCCTTTCCCTCTCCCCCAACACACATCTGCTCACACAGCTCCAGAGGACTCGTTTCATCTCACCATCCAGCCGGTTCTTTCTTCCCAGGGAGTTAAAAGCCTGTCTTTGCCTTGATTTAGGGAGTCAGGAGGGAGGGAGGGAAGGGGGGAGAAAGGAAGAATGAAAGAAAGAAAGAAAATAATGAAGAGGGGGGGAGTGGGAAAGGTCTTGGGAACATCTGGAGTTGCTCTTAAGCAAGATGCAATATCCTCAGGCAGATGTTGAGGGACTGGCTCCCACTTGGAAACGTGTCAGGCGCCAAAATCCCACCTGACAGCACCTTCCCTTCCTTCCCCTCCCCTCCCTTCTCTCCCTTTCTGCAGCAGGATGAGCCAGCTGCTGAAGTCAGCTGAGACCTCTGGCTTTGCATGGAATCCCAGCATGGTGGGGTTAGGAGGGACCTCTAGAGCTCATCCAGCCCAACCCCCCTGCAGAAGCAGCTCCCACCTAGCTCAGGTCACACAGGAACGTGTCCAGCTGGGTCTTGAAGCCCTCCAAGGAAGGAGCCTCCACAACCCCTCTTTTTCCCAGTGAGGATTTGCCCAGCAATGACTTTCTCAGTCCCTGGGGGCACAGAGCTGAGCAGGGAGCTGCTGGTGAGGTGGGGAGGGCACAGAGCTGAGCAGGGAGCTGCTGGTGAGGTGGGGAGGGCACAGAGCTGAGCAGGGAGCTGCTGGTGAGGTGGGGAGGGCACAGAGCTGAGCACAGAGCTGCTGGTGAGGTGGGGAGGGCACAGAGCTGAGCAGGGAGCTGCTGGTGAGGTGGGGAGGGCACAGAGCTGAGCAGGGAGCTGCTGGTGAGGTGGGGAGGGCACAGAGCTGAGCAGGGAGCTGCTGGTGAGGTGGGGAGGGCACAGGCTGGTGGCTTGGGGCTGCTTCCTCAGACAAAGGAGCTCCTGGACAGACCTGTCATGGTGGGTCATGGTTCTGGGGTGTGTGAAGCAGAGTGTGGGCAGCAGGGGGAGGGAGGTTCTGCTGCCCCTCTGCTCTGCCCTGCTGAGGCCTCAGCTGGAGTCCTGTGGCCAGCTCTGGGCTCCCCAGCCCCAGAGAGACAGGGAACTGCTGCAGAGAGGCCAGTGCAGGGACACCAAGGTGCTGAGGGGATGAACATGTGTGTGAGGAGGAAAGGCTGCAGCCCTGGGGCTGCTCAGCCTGGAGAAGAGAAGCCTGAGCTCAGGAGCACCTCAGCAATGCCGCTCAGTCCCTGCAGGGTGGGTGTCAGCAGGATGGGGGACACTTTGCTCTGTGGTGCCCAGGGCCAGGACAAGGGGTGATGGACATCAGCTGGGACACAAACAGTTCCCCTGGCACAGGAGGAGAAGCTGGTTTGGTGCTGAGGTGAGGGAGCCCTGGCCCAGGCTGCCCAGGGAGGGTGTGGAGGCTCCTTCTCAGGAGGTTTCCAACCCCAGCTGGACACATTCCTGTGCCCCTGAGCCAGGGGAAGCTGCTGGAGCAGGGGCTGGGGCTGGAGCAGCTCTGCAGGGCCCTTCCAGCCCCACCATGCTGGGATGCAGTGACTGGTCCTGTGAGTGAGGATTTCCAGCCCCAGGGCTGGCTGTGCAAGCAGACAGGGCCTGTCAGCAGCTTGGTGCCATCCATCCTGCGCTGGACACGCTCCTGTGCAGGAGCTGCAGGGGTCACCTCTCAGGGCTGGATGGGGCACATCCATCACCCCAGAGCCCCCAGTGCTGGGGGTGCCCCTTGGGGAGCCACAGCCCATTGCCCCCCACCCTGCTGTGCCCATCTGTCCCTGGGCTGGGCTACACAGCAGCACCCCAGCGATGCTCAGGGTGCCACGTCCCTCCCTCCTGCCCCTGGGCTGTAAATCATCAGCTCTGACCTGAGCAGAGTTAATCAGAGGGAGGAGAGGACTGGCACCCTGGGACCCTGCCAGCTCCTTCCCTTGCCAGATGCCCTGCAGAGGCTGAGCTCCATCCATCTCAGCCTCAGCTCCCAGGAGGTTTCCAACCCCCCTGGACACGTCCCTGTGCCCCTGAGCCAGGGGAAGCTGCTGGAGCAGGGGCTGGGGCAGCTCTGCAGGACCCTTCCAACCCCCAGACTGCTGGGATCCTTTGAGCTCTGGTCACCTTTCTGCCACATCATCCCTCCTGGGGAAGCTCCTGAGCCTCTCTAGGGATGAGATGAGGGGGCCACACTCCCTTGGGATCCCTCTCCCTTGGAACAAAGCAGAGGCAGGAGCAGGATGCTCCAGCTGGGATGAGGGGCTGCAGTGGGAGCCCTGGGGCTGGTGCAGCACAGGCTCAGGTGGCCACAGCAGGGGCTGGGGGCTGGGTTGGTAATGACAACCAGGTGAGTGGGCAGCCAGAAGCCCCCCAGGAATGCAGCTGCAGCCCAGGGCTCACTCAGGCCTTGGATGGGCCAATTAAGTAAATAGAGACTTTGGAGGCTGGGATCAAAGGCAGAGTGCAGGGGCTTTATTTATTTGGGGAAGGTCAGATTATATTGGCAGATGTGTTAAAGCAGAGAGGAGGGGAAAAACCCAGCCCTTGCAAAAACATTGGCTCTGATTTGAGGTTTCCTGATGGGAGGGACAAGGGGGGGGAGGTTTTGCCCCTTTCCTTCTTTTCAGGCCATGGGTGGGAAGGGCTCATCTGGCAGGTTGGTTCCCCTGCACATCCCCTCCCAGCCCCCTCTGCCACCAGCCCCAGAAAGGGGGGATCAAAGCCTGTGGCCCATCACCCCACGCTGGCCACAGCCCCTCTGCAGCTGGCCCCTGCCCTGCAGCTCCTCAGCCAGACAAGGAGCTGGTCTCTGAGCCCCCCAGCTTGCTTTCCTGCCCCCCCAGCAGCTCTGCTGGTGCTGGGCTCAGCACCCCGAGGTGATGCCAGCTGGTGCAATGCTGCTTGTGCCAGGTCCTCAGCCCAGCACCCGTTTTGGCAGCTGGCAGGGGTGGGAAGCCCATCAGAGCTGAGCCAGTGGAGTGCCCAGTGCCCACCCTGCTCACAGGCTCAGCCTCCTGGGGGACAACGGGCTGATGAGCCCCAGGATGCTCCCAGTGCCACCAGCAGCGCTTCTGAGCTGGACTGAGGCTGCACTGGTTTCCCCTGGCTCCTGTTCCACATCAGCACGTCCCCATGGGTGCTGTGCCAAGCCCTCAGCAGACATGCCCTCCTTCAGCAGCCCAGAGCTGTGCAGAGGGGCAGCTGAGCTCAGCATCTGCAGAGCAGAGGAAGGAGAGGGAGGTCCCAGGTGGGGAAACTGAGGCAGGGAGGGGGGGATATGGTGATGCAGCAGCAAGGACCTGTGATGGGAGACAGGAATGTGCTCACCCAGGCAGGAAATGTTTGGGCTGTGTGAGCGCCGGGACCCGCCTGCAAAGCAAACACACAGCAGCTGAGACACAGCAGGAGCAGGGCCCAGGCAGGGGGAAGGGGCTGAGGGATGGATGCTGCCCTGGCTCCTGCTCCAGGCACGTGTGTGCCCAGCTCACTGCCATGGCCAAGGGAAGCCACTGCCCAACCTGTCGTCCTGCATGGGGCTGCTCTCAGTGTCCCTGTGGCAGTGAGCGAGGGGCCAGCACTGAGCACAGCTCTGCAGCCTCACAGGGGACAGTCCCTGCCCTGCTCCTGCTGCCACCCCAGAGCTGATCCCAGCCAGGCTGCCCTTTGCTTCTTGCCCCCCTGGGCACGCTGCTGGCTGCTGTTCAGCCGCTGGCACCAACCCCCCCAGGCCCTTTCCCCTCAGGCAGTTTCCAGCCCCTCTGCCCCAGCCTGGAGCTGCCTGGGCTTGGGGAGCCCCAAGGGCAGGCTCCAGCCCTTGCCCTTGTTCAACCTCATCCCACTGCCCTCAGCCCATGGCTCCAGCCTGCCCAGAGCCCTCTGCAGCTCCTTGCTGCCCTCAGACACATCTCCACAGCCACCCAGCTTGGTCTCATCCCCAAACTGACTGAGGATGCCCTGGATCCCCTCACCCAGACCACTGCCACAGACCAGGTCCCAGCACTGCTGACCTGGCTCTAACTCCACTCCCCACCACCCTCTGAGCTCAGCCATCCAGCCAGGGAGCTGCCTGGCTGTGTGTGATGGTTTCTCAGCGAGGATCTGCACCTTGGCACCACAGAGCTGGGCACAGAGATGCCAGGTTTGGTTGAAACACCCATGTGTGAAACCTCAGCAGCCAGTTGGTGATGCCACCAGCTCAGGGCTGTGTGGTAAGTCGACTTTCCCCTCAGCCCATCATCACCCCAGCACCCTGTACCCATCCCTGCTCTGGGTGCCAGCCACCAAGGGCTCACCACCACCATCCTGCCTGTCCCCATCAGCGTGGGGAGGTGCTCCCTGGCCTCAGGGGCTGCTCCAAGAGGTCTGGGGCTGTGCCAGACAGAGCTGTGAGGAGCTGAGCAGCCCCAGAGGGGAACCCCAGAGCCAGGGGAGTGGCAGAAGGGAGGAGAGAGTTTCCCCTCCTAATTTCAATAAACTAAATGAAAAGGGTGGAAAATTGGTGTTCCATGCAAAAGCTGGGGAAGGTTAAACCACTTCCAGATGCTGCCTCAGAAGGTTTTGCTCCAACCTGATCTGTTGCAGATAAAGCTGTGAGACAGCCCTGCCAGGTATTGTGTTACAAGGCAGTGGAGCCTGCAAACAGCACCATGGTGCAGGTGGCATTTGGGGCCATGCTGTGCCATAAAGGGAACAGAAAGCCCTCAGAAATGTCCCTGTGGCTGCCAAATCCACCCTGGGTCAGCACCAAGCATCCCTTGGAGAGGACAAGCTGGGGTGGGTGGCTGGGGTGGCCCTGATGGGGACCAGCATGTGGCAGCTGCCAAGAGGAGATGGGGCAGTGCCCAGCCCTGGAGGGATCCCAGAGCCATGGGGCTGAGGTGCTGAGGGCTGTGGGTCAGTGCTGGGCTGGGCAGGGTGAGGGCAGGGCTGGGACTGCAGCAGCTTCAGGGGCTTTAACAACCCAAACAATCCTGTGACTCTATTACAATGCAGCCACGTTCTGCCCTCAGCTGCAAACTGCTCCAGCAGCTGCCCAGCTCCTCACCCTCTCCCTCCAATTGTCCTTCAGCACATATCACCTGAGGCAGAGGGACAGAAAGGGACAACTTCAGGCTGGCCTTGCCACGGGCTCTGCTTGCCAGGAGCTGCCAGCCAGGTGCCAGGAGCCCCCCCTGGGGTGGATGCCCCCCGTGTGGGGTGGGGGCAGGACCCAAGCAGGTGGTTTTGAGGCTGGAGTTGGCACGGTGGTGCCTGGGACATATTTGCATGTGTTTGCCCACATGAGGCAGGAGAGGGCTCACAGTGGGACCCCTCCAGCCCTGGCACGGGGCAGCAGCAGCATGTTGTCCCACGGGAGAGCTGGCAGGGGATGGGGAACTGGCTCTGCTCCCAGCACAGGGACAAGGGCCAGGGACACGCTGAGGGCTCTGGCCAGGAGGGGAGATGAGCTGGGAAAGCAGGAGCTGCAGTGCCACAGCCAGAAACCTGGCTATGAAAAGCACTTGCACCATCCAGGTTGGAAGGACATCCCAGACCTTGAGGCATGGGCTGATGCCCAGCTGCCTGCAGCTCCTGCTGGCACAGCTCCTTCCTTGCAGGCTCTTCCCTGGGGCAGCCCAGCAGCACAGGGAGCGTGCCTGGAGGCGGCACAGACCCAGGCTGCAGCACACAGCCTGGCCCTGCCCCTCTGGAGAGAGGGCTCAGGGGGGGATTATGAGGCTGCACATCCCCTTGTTGGCCCTGGGGAGCTGGGCTGGGAGCAGGCAGCATGCACAGCCCTGGGAACACCAGTGGGTGTGGGGTTCAGTCCTGCCATGGACTGTGAGCCCCCCACTCGCCCCCCAGCAATGCTGCAGCTCATCAGGCTGCCAGGACCAGCTGTCCCTGAGCCAGCCCCACGGGGCTGCTGCCACAGCATCACTTCCCACTGCTGCAAAAGGGGGGCTGGAGGGAGGGGAGCCCTGTGTGCACGTCCACGGGGTGCAGCAGGGCAGGAGCCTCCCCTCAGCCAGGGGTGTGCACCCACCCTGCTGCAGCAGGGATGCAGGAGCTCTCTCCTGCCTCGTGCTGAGGGCTTTTGGGGGGGGGTCCTCCTCTCCTGCACAGCCCCCCCAGGCCCTGCTCCTGCACACTCCCATCCCAGCACGGGCTGTGAAGGGCTGGAAGGGCATTTGCTCAGCGCTGGCGCGGGGCCACGCGAGTCCCGGCTGCCAGGTGGGGAGGGGAGGGGAGGGAGGGGAACCCAACCTGTGCCAAGAGCTGTGGAGCAAGGCTGTGCAGAGCCTGTCCTGTCCCTGTCCTTCCCCTCCCAGCCCAGCCCCAGGGGATGCTGCCTTTCCCATATGCTGCCAGGGACAGGGGATGCTCCCGCCTGCAGCAGCCTCGGGCACGGGGGCTGTGCCAAAGCCCCTCTGCTCCAGGGTGGGGGGAAACAGGGGCTGCTGGAGGCTCAGGCACTCCCCAACACGTGCTGCAGCCTCAGCACCCATCCCTTGCCCCCAGCACCCAGCAAAGGTGGGCACAGGATGTGGCCAGGGGGGCAGCACCCCCTGCACTCAAGCTGGGCACCACGACCGGAGGGACACGTCTGTCCCCACTGCTCCTGGGACCCCCCCAGCAAAGCCAGGCTCCAATGTGAGATGTGTGTGGGGGATGGTTATGCAAAGAGCCAGCTGGATTTTGGCTGTCAGTCACTTTTGTCCACCTGAACACCTAGATCAGCCCCCAGGCTGGAGCTCACCCTCCTCTCCCACCTCCCCACACTCCTCGGGGGTCTCAGCCTGTGCTCCACAGCTGGGGAAACAGGCTCAGAGCTGGGAACACACAGCCCCTGGGACTGAGGATCCCCTGCCCTGGCTGGGGCATGCCAGGGTGGAGTGTGCTGCAACAGAACCCCCCCTCAACACCACCAACCCCTGTGGGGTTTGTGCCCTGTGGTGGGTGATGGCTCCATCCCCCCTCCCAGTGGCCACCGCTCCTGTCCCAGCCCCATCCTGCAGCCCCTGGGGTGTCCCAGTGCCCACAGCCCTGCACAGAGCTGCACCCACTTCATTAGAGGTGTGAAATGATCTCATTAAAGCAGTGCTGGGCTCTTTGTCCAAGCTGCTCCCACAGCTTACAAATGGCTCCTTTCCACTATGTTTCATCTTTTCTTGGTTGGGTGGGTTTTTTTCCCCTCCTCTCTTTGTCTTTTTGGCTCAGTTTCCAAAGCCAGGGAGGTTCCTGCAGCTGTGCTATGTGTGGCTGTGGCTACCTGTCCAGCTCTACAACTTCCAAAGCCACCAGCAAACTTCATCTGGAGTCAAGGGAGGGATGGAGAGCCCAGAGGTGCCGTGGGAAGGGTGGGAGATGCTGTGTCCCCAGCCCTGCTGCCACTGCACACTGGAGGAGCCAGATGGGAGAAGAGGCTGCAGACACAAACCCCCAAGTCAGGGCTCACTCCCACCAGCCCCAAGAACAATTTGCTGCTTCTTACAGGGAATTTTGCCTGCTGCTTAGGGTGATGCACTGCAGGAGCCACTTTGACTGAAAAAGAGCAGCTTGCAAACACTTTTCCCTTTAATAATAACAACTGAGGAAGGGCAAAGGAAGAGCAAGAGCTGAGCTGCATGAAATGTGGCCAGGGCACTGCTGGGGAGCTGTGGAGGTGAAGATGGAGCTGGGGGAGTGCCCAGCCCTGGAGGGATCCCAAAGCTGTGGAGCTGAGGTGCTGAGGGCTGTGGGTCAGTGCTGGGCTGGGCAGGGTGAGGGCAGGGCTGGGACTGCAGCAGCTTCAGGGGCTTTAACAAGCAAAGGGATTCTGTGACACAGCTCACACAGTGAGGATGCATCCCTATGGATTCATGTTACACTTTCACAATGCCCCACCATGGAGGCCATTCCCAGCCCAGGTCTCTCCCTGGGGACCTGGCAGGCACAGGGATGCATGAGGATGGAGACAGCCTGAGCAGAGCTGTGGTGGGCATCAGGCAGGGTCATAGAATCACAGAATCATTTGAGTTTGAAAAGCCCCTGAAGCTGCTGCAGTCCCAGCCCTGCCCTCACCCTGCCCAGCCCAGCACTGACCCACAGCCCTCAGCACCTCAGCCCCACGCCTTTGGGATCCCTCCAGGGCTGGGCACTGCCCCAGCTCCCTGGGCAGCCTGGGCAGAGGGAATGACCCCCAGCTCCCTGCAGCCTCCTGTCAGGGAGTGTCAGAGAGTGCTGCTGGCTGCCCTCAGCCTCCTCTTCTCCAGGCTCAGCACCCCCATTCCCTCAGCCCCTCCCCAGCACCCTTGTGCTCCAGCCCCTTCCCCAGCTCTGTTAAGCTGCTCCCAGTGCTGCTGACTGCTCCAGGTCCTTTCTCTTCTGCCTCTGCCCTCCATTGCAGCCCCTTCAGCCCTCCTCACTCCCTCTCCCAGCTCTGTCCCTCACTCTCCCCTTTCTTGGCCGGGTGTGTGCTGGTGCAGGTGCACCCCTTACCCCCCCTGCCACTGCCCCTTTTTTAATTAGCTGATAAAGAAAGCGTCCTTTTGAAGCAGGCAGGGGATTCCTCACATCCCTGGCATTGCTGGGCTGCCTGCCTGTAACCCTATTCCAGTTAAAAGCTTTCTGCACCCACCCCATCCAGCCTGGCCTCCGACTCGCCCCACACCTGCAGCCACTCCAGCAATTACCCAACGTGATGATTAACTGAGGGAGAGCAGGAGGGACAGGGATGTCACCCTGGCAGCAGGGATGAGTGGCACCTGAGCCCCACACCCTGGGCAGCCTCTGAAGCAGTCCCCAAAAGCAGGGCTGCAGGTGGATGTTGGGGGGCACCTGGGTCTCGAGATAAAAGTGCCCTCCCCAGCATCCCCATCCCTGAGCTGGTGCTGCAGGGATGTTTGGGCTGGTCTCTCTGCTCCTCCTGCCCCTCAGGCTACTGGCTCATAACTCAGAGAGAGAAAACCAGGTGATGGCCCTTGGAGTCCTCTTTTGGGCAGGCCTCCAGCAGCCTGGGAGCCCTCAGGCAGATGGAGGGGGAAGCTGCAAAGCTCACTGTGTGTCCCGCTGCATCCCACTGCAGGTCCTGTTGTATCCCACTGCAGGTCCTGTTGTATCCCACTGCAGGTCCTGCTGCAGCTTGATGTGCATCCACCTTCAGAGTGATGCACTGAACCACAGAACTACAGAATGGTGAAGGTTGGAAGAGACCTCTATAGGTCATCTAGTCCAACCCCCCTGCTGCAGCCTGATGTGCATCCTGCTTCAACCCACTCCATGTCCTGCTGCAGCCCAGTGCATGCCCTTCTTCAGCCCCCTGTGCATCCTGCTTCAACCCATTGCACACCCTGCTGCAGCCCCCTGTGCATCCCTCCTTGAGCCCACTGTATGTCCTGCTGCAGCCCAGTGCATGCCCTTCTTCAGCCCCCTGTGCATCCTGTTTGAGCTCACTGCACATCCTGCTGCAGCCTGGTGCATGCCCTTCTTCAGCCCCCTGTGCACCCTCCTTCAGCCCATTGCACACCCTGCTGCAACCCCCTGTGCATCCTTCCTTGAGCCCACTGCACGCCCTGCTGCAGCCCAGTGCATGCCCTTCTTCAGCCCCCTGTGCATCCTGCTTCAACCCATTGCACACCCTGCTGCAACCCCCTGTGCATCCTTCCTTGAGCCCACTCCATGCCCTGCTGCAGCCCAGTGCGTGCCCTTCTTCAGCCCCCTGTGCACCCTCCTTCAGCCCATTGCACACCCTGCTGCAACCCCCTGTGCATCCTTCCTTGAGCCCACTGCACGCCCTGCTGCAGCCCAGTGCATGCCCTTCTTCAGCCCCCTGTGCATCCTCCTTGAGCCCACTCCATGCCCTGCTGCAGCCCAGTGCATGCCCTTCTTCAGCCCCTGTGCATCCTGCTTCAGCCCACTGCATGCCCTGCTTCAACCCATTGCACACCCTGCTGAAACCCCCTGTGCATCCTTCCTTCAGCCCACTGCACATCCTGCTGCAGTCCAGTGCATGACCTTCTTCAGCCCCCTGTGCATCCCTCCTTGAGCCCACTGAACGTCCCGCTGCAGCCTGGTGCATGCCCTTCCTCTCCCAGTGCCTCCTCCTTGAGCCCACTGCAGGTCCTGCTGCAGCCCAGTGCATGCCCTTCTTCAGCCCCCTGTGCACCCTCCTTCAGCCCATTGCACACCCTGCTGCAACCCCCTGTGCATCCTTCCTTGAGCCCACTGCACGCCCTGCTGCAGCCCAGTGCATGCCCTTCTTCAGCCCCCTGTGCATCCTCCTTGAGCCCACTCCATGCCCTGCTGCAGCCCAGTGCATGCCCTTCTTCAGCCCCTGTGCATCCTGCTTCAGCCCACTGCATGCCCTGCTTCAACCCATTGCACACCCTGCTGAAACCCCCTGTGCATCCTTCCTTCAGCCCACTGCACATCCTGCTGCAGTCCAGTGCATGACCTTCTTCAGCCCCCTGTGCATCCCTCCTTGAGCCCACTGAACGTCCCGCTGCAGCCTGGTGCATGCCCTTCCTCTCCCAGTGCCTCCTCCTTGAGCCCACTGCAGGTCCTGCTGCAGCCCAGTGCATGCCCTTCTTCAGCCCCCTGTGCATCCTGCTTCAGCCCACTCCATGCTCTGCTTCAACCCATTGCACACCCTTCTTCAGCCCCCTGTCCATCCTTCCATGAGCCCACTCCATGCCCTGCTGCAGCCCGGTGCATGCCCTTCTTCATCCCCCTGTGCATCCCCCTCGAGCCCCGCACGTCCCCCCGCAGCCCCGCGCGATCTCAAAGCCGTTTTCCAGGCGCGGGCTCCGGCCCCGGCTCGGTGCGCTGCCCGGTCCCCGGCACAGCCCCGGCCACACATCACCCGAGCGCACGGAGCCCCCGGGATGGGTTTCACACGCCCCTGCCCCTTGGCAGCCTCCGCGCGCGTCTGCGCCCCTCTGCCCCGGTCCCCATCTCCCCCGCCGGGCAGAGCCTCGTTCAGAACCCGCTCGGAATGAATCGCTGCGCTGCGGCGGCGCCGCTTGCACGGTCCCGTGGGACTCGCACTCAGCCGTGGAGAGAACGGCTCCGTTTTCCTGCGGCACTTTGGGTTCTTTTCCCTTTCTCCCCCCACTCCCCAACTTCTTTCCTCCTTTCCCCTCTGAGGTCGAGGGACGGGGTTGCAGTGAATATTCATTTCCACCGTTCCAGCTCATTGGGAACAATAAGGGCAGTAAACAGAGGGCAGCACTGCTCAGGAATCCCAAGCATTCGTCTCTGGTTCAAAAATCACTGATGTTTTTACAGGCATGAATCTATCCATCGATCTCTTTAGAGATCTCTTAAGGACAAGGTGATTCTGCTCCCCTACAGCACCCCCAAAGCTTCCCCCTCCTTGGGTTTGTGGCATTGTGAGGGGTGATGGAGGGCTCAGGGAGCCTGGGCACAGAGCTGGGGCAAGGAGGAGACACCTGAAGTCACCAGTTGAAGCTGAAGAGGTTGGAGCTGGAGCCTGAAGGTTGTGGGAATGGGCACAAGAACAAGTGCAGGGCATGGCCAGGCTGCCCTGGCACAGGGGTCTCGTGCTGCTCACGCTCCGGGGCACAGCAGGACTGAGGGCTGCAGGGAGGGAGCAGGGAGGGAGCAAGATCACCCCAGAACAGCCACAGTCAGTGGCTCTCCTCTGCCTGCCCACCCAGGACCTGCCCAGTACAGCCAGGACCATCCCCAGCTCCAGGAGAGGGGCAGGCTCTCAGTGCCCACCACTGTCCCTGTCCCATCCCATCCTGCATCCCACCAGCTCAGCATCCCCTTCCCTCGCTGCCATGTGAGCCCCACTGCTGCTTCTGCAACAAGAGCTGGTCTGGGGAGGCCACAGGGATGTGGGGAGGCAGGGATGTCTTCACTTCCCAGCCTCAGGGGAGGTTTGTGCAAGGAAAAACTCCTTTCCTGTGAGGGTGAGGGAGCCCTGGCCCAGGCTGCCCAGGGAGGGTGTGGAGGCTCCTGCTCAGGAGGTTTCCAACCCCAGCTGGACACGTTCCTGTGCCCCTGAGCCAGGGGAAGCTGCTGGAGCAGGGGCTGGGGCTGGAGCAGCTCTGCAGGGCCCTTCCCACCCCACCACCCTGGGCTTCTGGGATCCATCCCTCCTCCTTAGAGGAGGCAGGAGGACCCCCCATTCCTCTCGCAGGAGGACCAGGGGAGTCAGCTGAGGACGCCCGGGCTCAGCTTCACTTCCGAAGGGAACAGAGGAGGGAGGCATTGTTTTCTGGAGAGCAATAGCTTTCCTAACCCTGCCCCAACAAGCCTGCACACATCCTGTCCCGGGGCTGATGAGCTCCAGATCTGGCTGCGTGGGCACAGCCCCGTCCCCGCTGCCCCCAGCCCCGCTGCCTCCCGCTGACCTCCCACCCTCCCCGAGGCCAGGGCTGGGGCTGGGCTGCTGGGGAGCAGCTGCAGTTCCCCCCATCTGGATCCTCTTTGCAGACTCAGCTCCCTCAAAACGTTTCACCTCTCACCCCGAGGCTGAATGGAAACATTTGAGCCCTTTCTCTTCGCTCTCCCCCAGCCCCGGCAGCTCCTGTGCTGGCACTGGCACTGGCACTGCCCCGGGGGCATCGGGGCTCTGCCCAACCTGCCCTTGTAAACCCCAAGCAGCAGGACCAGCCTGGGCTGGGGGGTGGATGTGGAGAGCAGAGCTGATGCAGTTGGCTTCCAAGGGCCTTTTGACAACAGCTGAACAGCTTGAAGAGTCCCAAACCATGAAGGAACACAGCGAACCCCCCCATAAATCACGTTAAAAGGCAGAGACATAAAGCTGGGAAGACATTTGCCTTTTATTGTCTCTTCGGACAGGCTCAGCATTTAAAGGCTTTTATCTGCTTTTTATGGCTCTTGGGGTGGGCCCTGAGCCAATAGGTACCTCGTGTCCTCCCTCTGAGCTGGATTACATCATGAAGAGGAGGAGGCTGGGGAGCAGAGTGCCAGGAGGATGAGGCTGATGCATCCCAACCTGCTGCCAAGGAGGAGTCCCACGTGCCAGGGCTGCCCTCCTGCTGCCTGTGGGGCAGCTTTCCTGCCCCTAAAAGCTCTGCCTGTTGTCCTGGCCCAGCTGGCAGGGGGAGAGGTGCCCTGTCAGGGGATGTTCTGCAATGAGCTGAAGGGGCTGCAGCTCCTTGGGGCTCAGGTCTGGGTCAGAGCTGTGTCTGCACTAAAAGCCTCAATCTCGGTGCTCAGATGATGGAGATGAGCCCCAGAACATCAAAGGCTTGTGCAAACAGTTGGGGAAATCACATCTTCCTTCCCAAGAGACCCTCAGTGTGTCCTCCCTGCTCCCATGCACCAACAGAGACCCCAAACCTGCCCTTGCCCAGGCAGTGCCTGGCTGCAGAGAGCCAGAAGCACCCAGCTAATGGGTCCCTGGGAGCCTCAGACACCCCTGGCAGCCATGGGTGGGCTGAGGAAGGGGGATGCTGCCAGGAGAATCCCAGGGGAAACTGCTCAACTGGAAGGGCTGGGGAGAAGCTGTGGGGTGCTGGGCTGGGTGGGGGAGAGCAGAAGCCTTTCATCATGCAGCAACTGTCTGGTGTCAGCAGGGAACTGCACAAACAGCACATTCAGTTCAATCCCTGCTCCTGGGCAAACGCAGCTGTGGCACCAGCAGCCTGTCCCCAAGCTGCAGGGCACTGCCACACACCCCCTGCCCACAGCCTCCTGTGACCATGGAGACAGGGAATCACAGCATCATCTGGGCTGGAAAAGCCCCTGGGGCTGCTGCAGTGCCAGCCCTGCCCTCACCCTGCCCAGCCCAGCACTGACCCACAGCCCTCAGCACCTCAGCCCCACGCCTTTGGGATCCCTCCAGGGCTGGGCACTCCCCCAGCTCCCTGGGCAGCCTGGCACAGGGGCTCACACCCCTCTCAGGGAAACAGTTGTGCCTCAGCTCCAGCCTCAGCCTCCCCTGGGGCAGCTGCAGCCCATTGCCTCTTGTCCTGTCATTGCTGCCTGGGGAGCAGAGCCCGACCCCCAGCTCCCTGCAGCCTCCTGGCAGGGAGTGTCAGAGAGTGCTGCTGGCTGCCCTCAGCCTCCTCTTCTCCAGCCTCAACACCCCCAGGTGCCCAGCACAGGGGACAATCCCTGCCCTGCTCCTGCTGCCACCCCAGTGCTGATCCCAGCCAGGCTGCCCTTTGC
The DNA here is from genome assembly GCF_028858725.1 of Colius striatus. Classification (NCBI taxonomy): domain Eukaryota; kingdom Metazoa; phylum Chordata; class Aves; order Coliiformes; family Coliidae; genus Colius; species Colius striatus. Next base: position 1,744,019 of record NC_084761.1, on the reverse strand, counting down.
TTCTTGCCCCCCTGGGCACGCTGCTGGCTGCTGTTCAGCCGCTGGCACCAACCCCCCCAGGCCCTTTCCCCCTGGGCAGTTTCCAGCCCCTGTGCCCCAGCCTGGAGCTGCCTGGGCTTGGGGAGCCCCAAGGGCAGGCTCCAGCCCTTGCCCTTGTTCAACCTCATCCCATTGCCCTCAGCCCATGGCTCCAGCCTGCCCAGAGCCCTCTGCAGCTCCTTGCTGCCCTCAGACACATCCACACACCCACCCAGCTTGGTCTCATCAAACCCAATGATAAGGGGTCTCAGCAGAGCTATACTCCCATTCCCCCAGAGCAAGGATAAGAGAACACTTCAGACCAAGCATCTGCTGGCCAGCCACCAGCCTGGAGACACAACCTGGGACAGCACACAGGAGGTGTGAGGAAGGACCTCGGCAGGCGCAGGGTTAAAGGCTCCTTTCCCCCCCCTCCTCTTCACCCCCTCCCCAGGCCAGCCCCTGTGCCAACCCTCCCAGCCATGTGTTTGAAATCCTTTCTGCTATCTCCTGAAAATATTTACAGTACAAGCAGATAAATGAGCTGCAGCGCTTACGGCGTCTCCCTGCAAATGTACACAGCGCTGGAGATGTTTAACACAAAATAGCCAAAAGCCGGCTCTTTACTATATCTGGAAGATGTTTCACAGCGTGGGGAATTTACAGGGCTGCCTGCTGGGGAAAGCACATCTACTTGCACTCGAGTAGAGAAAGTTAAAGGACCCTTCAGTGGAGTTTATTTTCATCTCTACTCGTGAGACAAGGAGCCAGGGTTGGCTCAGAGAACGGCTGGCCCGGGCGGCTGGAGGGAGATCAGGAGTGTGGAGGTGCCATGGAGCACCAGGGCATGGAGGTGCCATGGAGCACCAGGGCATGGAGGTGCCGTGGAACATCAGAGCATGGAGGTGCCATGGAACATCAGGGCATGGAGGTGCCATGGAGCACCAGGGCATGGAGGTGCCGTGGAGCACCAGGGCATGGAGGTGCTGTGGAGCACCAGGGCTTGGAGGTGCCATGGAGCACCAGGGCATGGAGGTGCCGTGGAGCATCAGAGCATGGAGGTGCCACGGAGCACCAGGGCATGGAGGTGCCGTGGAGCACCAGGGCTTGGAGGTGCCATGGAGCACCAGGGCTTGGAGGTGCCGTGGAACATCAGAGCATGGAGGTGCCATGGAGCACCAGGGCATGGAGGTGCTGTGGAGCACCAGGGCTTGGAGGTGCCATGGAGCATCAGGGCATGGAGGTGCCATGGAGCACCAGGGCATGGAGGTGCCGTGGAGCATCAGAGCATGGAGGTGCCACGGAGCACCAGGGCATGGAGGTGCCGTGGAGCACCAGGGCTTGGAGGTGCCATGGAGCACCAGGGCTTGGAGGTGCCGTGGAACATCAGAGCATGGAGGTGCCATGGAGCACCAGGGCATGGAGGTGCCATGGAGTATCAGAGCATGGAGGTGCCACGGAGCACCAGGGCATGGAGGTGCCGTGGAGCATCAGGGCATGGAGGTGCCACAGAGAACCAGGAGCATGGAGGTATCAGAGAGCACCAGGAGCATGGAGGTGCCATGGAACATCAGAGCATGGAGGTATCAGAGAGCACCAGGAGCATGGAGGTGCTACAGAGAACCAGGAGCATGGAGGTGCCATGGAACACCAGGAACATGGAGGTGCCATGGAGCACCAGGAGCATGGAGGTGCCATGGAACATCAGAGCATGGAGGTATCACACCAGGAGCATGGAGGTATCACACCAGGAGCATGGAGGTGCCATGGAGCATCAGAGCATGGAGGTGCCACGGAGCACCAGGGCATGGAGGTGCCGTGGAGCATCAGGGCATGGAGGTGCCACAGAGAACCAGGAGCATGGAGGTGCCATGGAACATCAGAGCACGGAGGTGCCATGGAGCACCAGGGCATGGAGGTGCCATGGAACATCAGAGCATGGAGGTGCCACAGAGCACCAGGAGCATGGAGGTATCAGAGAGCACCAGGAGCATGGAGGTGCCATGGAACATCAGAGCATGGAGGTATCAGAGAGCACCAGGAGCATGGAGGTGCTACAGAGAACCAGGAGCATGGAGGTGCCATGGAACACCAGAGCATGGAGGTATCAGAGAGCACCAGGAGCATGGAGGTACCTCAGAGCACCAGGAGCATGGAGGCACTATGGAACACCAAGAGCATGGAGGTATCACCAGGAGCATGGAAGTACCATGGAACACCAGGAGCCTGGAGCTGCCACAGAACACAGGAGCATGGAGGTGCCACAGAGCACCAGGAGTGTGGAAGCACCACACACTCCCAGAGCCATGCTCCTCACACCAGTGCTGCCCAACACACCGCTGGCTGTGCCCCCAGGGAAAACAGGAGACAGGGAGGTTGTGAAGGTATTGGAGAGGCTGGGACAGGGCTGGTGGCCCAGGCTGCCTGCTCTGGGGTGGAGGGCTCTTCCCCTGACTGGGGGATCTCACTTGGTCCCACTGCTCTCAGACCTTCCCCACAAAAGATGTGCCCATCCCCATGCCCCCAGGAACACATTGCTGAGGGCACTGAGAGACTCCAGAAGCCATGGAGAGCTGTTGGAAAAGGAAAGTGTCCCCACACACATCCCCTCAGCCAAAGCAGCCTGAGACCTTGCTCCCTTCCTGGGGCCAACCCAAGTCAACTCTGCCAGGACAGGACAGTGGGGCATCATCCCACCCTGGGGCTGCTTTGGTGGTTCTTGTCTGCCAGAGAAAAGCAAAAGCTTAACACCTCTGTGCACACCTTAGAACCACAGAACCATCTGGGTTGTTAAAGCCCCTGAAGCTGCTGCAGTGCCAGCCCTGCCCTCACCCTGCCCAGCCCAGCACTGACCCACAGCCCTCAGCACCTCAGCCCCACGCCTTTGGGACCCCTCCAGGGCTGGGCACTCCCCCAGCTCCCTGGGCAGCCTGGCACAGGGGCTGACACCCCTCTCAGGGAAACAGTTGTGCCTCAGCTCCAGCCTCAGCCTCCCCTGGGGCAGCTGCAGCCCATTGCCTCTTGTCCTGTCATTGCTGCCTGGGGAGCAGAGCCCGACCCCCAGCTCCCTGCAGCCTCCTGGCAGGGAGTGTCAGAGAGTGCTGCTGGCTGCCCTCAGCCTCCTCCAGGCTCAACACTCCCAGCTGCCCAGCACAGGGGACAATCCCTGCCCTGCTCCTGCTGCCACCCCACTGCTGATCCCTGGCGTTCTTGCCCACCTGGGCACGCTGCTGGCCCCTGTTCAGCTGCTCTCAATTAACACCCCAGGCAGCTCCAGGGACAACTTAACAGCTTCCAGGTGGAAATCAAGGAGATGTTTTAGCCCACAGCTGAGGCAATGGCTGGCACAGCCTCTCCCCATCTCCAACGTGAAGGCTGGCCCTGCTTTCCCATGTCTTTTACAGAAGCCCCCAGATTTCCCCCTGGGCTGAAGGGGCTGTCTGTGGTGGAACATCTCCACAGCTTGCTCAGCTCCTGCACTGAAGGTTGTGAACACTCACTGAGCAAATCCCTCTCCTCCTGTCTTTTCTGCCTTCTCCCTTGACTGAGGTTTCCCATGCTGAAGGCACCTGCCAGCCAGGAGCCAAAGACCAAGGTCATTGAGCCATATCAGTGCCCCACCATCAGATGCTGATGCCTTCTGAGCCACTGGCACCAAGCTGTGGAATGGAGCTGCTGGCCTTGACGTCAAAAGGCTTTGGGAAGCCATTTGCCAGCTCCCCTGAGTCACCCACTCCCTCTGGCTGTTTTGAAATTCATATCTAATGAGTGGTTTGGGTGAAGGAATCCTGCAAAGATGCAAACAATCCCTTTGCCAAAATAAATGGAGCCAGAGCAGAGCTTATAAACATATAAATCATCTCTAGTTTTTAGCTTGCAAACAAGATACTTGTTTCTTTGGATGGATTTAGGGGAGAGCAGGAGGGTGGGCAAGGGGGAGGGGGGAGGCAACTGAAGCTTCCCCTCCAAAGGCAGAGCATGAGGCACCAGCCACCCTCCAGAATGTCTCCAAGAAGCAGCAGCTCCATGAACCCTGCAGAGAGTCTCCAGGAGCCTCCACCAGGGAGGAACGTTGGGCTCTGCACCAGCTGCAGCTTTGCTTCGGTTATTGGCTCCTCCAACAACAATCTGCAGCAAATGAACCTGACCAATTCTTAATGGAGAGTGAGGGATGCCATGTGCTGGGCCAGGCAGGGAGGAGAAGCATCCCTGGGGCAGTGGGACTGTTGCACAGAGGATGACCAAGCCAGGCCATGCACGTGCTCCCTGAGCAACGCTGAGGGGCAGGAGAGCAACGGTGTCAGTCCCCTCACACAGGCCAAGCGTGGCTGTGGCTGGCAGGGGCTGGAGCTCAGGTGGCCACAGGCTCCCTGGTGTTGTTCCCTGGGTCACTGGTGGGGCTCAGCAGCCCAGGACAGGGGTGGCCCTTCATGCAGGAGCTGGGAACCTGTGGCCTGCACCGAAGGGTTTTGCATTGGGCTCACCACATTTTTTCCCCAAATAAAGTGTTTTAGCTTGGCCAAATTGGACCACATTCCAGGGACACAAGACAAAGCTCAGCCTCTCTTCCTCCCACTTGCCAAACTGCTCCAAAGGCTGCACTTTGATACAAAATGAGGACAAATGTTCTTCTTTTCCCTTCTCCCCGTTCTCGGGATGAGCCGAAATTCACCCCCCCACCACCCACCACTGTGAGTTTAACTGGAGGCTGCAACCCACCCTGCAAACAAACCACTGCCCTCCCAGCCTGGGCTGCTTTGGAAAAGCTGGCAGCAGGGTTTTGCAAGACTGAGGACCCTTCAAAAGAGGGGGCACCCCCAGCTCCCCACTCCCAGACCCTTCCCAAGCACAGGCGCTTCGTTTCCAACACACCCAGGACTTGCCTTGGGTCTTCCAGGGGCTCTTTCCCTTTGGTTTGTTTCTTTTCCCATGTGGAAGGCAGCCAGATAAGCAAAGCCATTCCTCACTTGCAGAGCTGATAAAGCTAATTGTCGGATGTGCCCTTTGAGATAAGCAGGGCCCCGGGTTTACGAGGGGAACACGTGTTCCTGGGAAGTGGCTGCGCTAAGCCAGGACCTGCTGCATCCCCCCTGGGGAAACAGGGTGTCCCTCAGCAGCTGGGGGTGCAGTGGGGGGTTTGGGGGGGGATATACCCCTGCCTCCCTGCTCCCCTGTGGCTGAGTAAGGAAGCATTTTGGTGCAGAGAAGCATGAAGTGCTGCCAGAGGATGGACACGGCTCTTGGGGTGCTGGGCTTGTTGTTGAAAGCCACCCAAATGAAATTGCAGTGAGGCTGGGAAGGGTTGGGCCAGGCTGGGGGGTATGAGGAGGGATCTCTGGAAGTATAGTGGGGGCTGAGTCTCTGCCTGACACAGGGATGGAGCAGGAGGGCATCTCCCTCCAGTCCCTGCAGGCTCACACAGCTCCGTCACTGGTGTGGCAGTGGCTGTGCAGTGGTCTGCAACGGGGGAAGCTGAGGCACTGGGAGCTGAGGGACAGCCCAGAGCTGAGCAGGGAGAGGCACAGAACCACAGGACCCTCTGGGCTGGAAAAGCCCAACTGCAGCCCATTGCCTCTTGTCCTGTCATTGCTGCCTGGGGAGCAGAGCCCGACCCCCAGCTCCCTGCAGCCTCCTGGCAGGGAGTGTCAGAGAGTGCTGCTGGCTGCCCTCAGCCTCCTCTTCTCCAGCCTCAGCACCCCCATTCCCTCAGCCCCTCCCCAGCCCCTTGTGCTCCAGCCCCTTCCCCAGCTGCAGCCCCTCAGTGTCCCTGTGGCAGTGAGTGAGGGGCCAGCACTGACACAGCCCTGGAGCTGCAGCCTCCCCAGGGCCCAGCACAGGGGGATAATCAGAGAAGCTGAGGGTGACCCTGCAAACAGGTCACTGATGGGCTCCTCACCCCTAGCCAAAAATCCCCAGAGAAGGCATGTTGCCCACACAGCCTCCAGACTGAGGCTGGGGACGGGTCTCCCAATTTCACTGAGATGTCAAAGCCAAGGGACCCTTTTGCAGCTGTTTGGCCTGGCCCAGCCCACCCTGACTGCAACCAGCCTCTCTGGCATGGGTCAAGTCCTCAACTCTGCTGGTGGGGTCAGCAGAGGCTCCTGTGGCACAGCACAGCTCAGCCTCATGTGTGCTTGGTACCATGTGCTGCTTGACAGATTTGCACCAAAACCCATCCACACCAGCTCCCAGCACTGGGGATGCTCCTTCCAGACCAGCTCCCAGCACTGGGGATGCTCCTTCCAGACCACCTCCTAGCACTGGGGATGCTCCATCCACACCAGCTCCCAGCACTGGGGATGCTCTGCACAGTCCAGCTCCCAGCACTGGGGATGCTCCATCCACACCAGCTCCCAGCACTGGGGATGCTCTGCACAGTCCAGCTCCCAGCATTGGGGATGCTCCTTCCAGACCAGCTCCCAGCACTGGGGATGCTCCATCCACACCAGCTCCCAGCACTGGGGATGCTCCATCACACCAGCTCCCAGCACTGGGGATGCTCCATCCACACCAGCTCCGAGCACTGGGGATGCTCTGCACAGTCCAGCTCCCAGCATTGGGGATGCTCCTTCCAGACCAGCTCCCAGCACTGGGGATGCTCCATCCACACCAGCTCCCAGCACTGAGGATGCTCTATCCACATCAGCTCCCAGCACTGGGGATGCTCCATCCACACCAGCTCCCAGCACTGGGGATGCTGGGTGCAGTGCAGCTCTGAGCACAGGGATGCTCAGCCCCATGCTGCTCCCAGCACTGCAGATGCTCTGTCTCCCCTGGCTCACTTTGCCATCACCCACCCAGGGACCCGCTGTCCCACCCCAGCAGCTCTCCAGAGCCACCTCAAGGCCGTGGTCCCTCGTCCCTGCAGCGGCTGAGCCACCCTCCTTGGCTGTCCCTCCCCTCCCTCCTTCCCCCCCAACAGCCATCACTCACCAGGCTTTGATTAGGGCCACAAAGGAGCCTTGGAGGAAGCATGGGGAAGCTGGAGGGAGGCAGGCAGATGATGAAAGAGCTGTCAAATGGGATTAAACAGTAAGCATCTCCCCTAGTGCTGGGCAGCGGGAAGGGGACAGATTGTACCGGGCTGTGAGGCAGGAGCTGGCCCAGGGTGCCAGGCCTGAGGCTCTCATGGCAGCAAGGAGCTGCAGAGGGCTCTGGCCAGGCTGGAGCCATGGGCTGAGGGCAGTGGGATGAGGTTGAACAAGAGCAAGGGCTGGAGCCTGCCCTTGGGGCTCCCCAAGCCCAGGCAGCTCCAGGCTGGGGCAGAGGGGCTGGAAACTGCCCGGGGGAAAAGGGCCTGGGGGGGTCGGTGCCAGGGGCTGAACAGCAGCCAGCAGCGTGCCCAGTGGGGCAAGAAGCAAAGGGCAGCCTGGCTGGGATCAGCACTGGGGTGGCAGCAGGAGCAGGGCAGGGACTGTCCCCTGTGCTGGGCACCTGGGGGTGCTGAGGCTGGAGAAGAGGAGGCTGAGGGCAGCCAGCAGCACTCTCTGACACTCCCTGCCAGGAGGCTGCAGGGAGCTGGGGGTCGGGCTCTGCTCCCCAGGCAGCAATGACAGGACAAGAGGCAATGGGCTGCAGCTGCCCCAGGGGAGGCTGAGGCTGGAGCTGAGGCACAACTGTTTCCCTGAGAGGGGTGTCAGCCCCTGTGCCAGGCTGCCCAGGGAGCTGGGGGAGTGCCCAGCCCTGGAGGGATCCCAAAGGCGTGGGGCTGAGGTGCTGAGGGCTGTGGGTCAGTGCTGGGCTGGGCAGGGTGAGGGCAGGGCTGGGACTGCAGCAGCTCCAAGGGCTTTACCAGCCATGATGATTCTCAGACTGTGTGTGTGGGCATGAGGCCACTGGGAGCCCACTGAGGATGTCCTTGCCCAAGATCCCACCGAGCCACTCACACAGGACCCAGGGGGCAGCGCTGCCAGGGCTGTCCCGGTGTGGGAGCACATCAGCACAGCCCAGTGCCACACTGTGCCTGCCCATCTCCTAAATCCTTTTGTCACCCCCAGTTTTTGGGTGCTCTGCCTTCCTTCCCCTTCTCAGCACAGTGGGACAGACCCTTCCATGGAGTCAGAGGCTGAGAGAGCTGCACCAGGCACGGGTAGAGGCTCCCTGGGAGCCCAGGCTGGGGGTCCCTGGGGTGGGTGCCCTCCACTCCCTGCCCCAGCAATGCCCAGCAGCCTCTGCCAGGCAGATCCCCCCTCCCTTCACCCCTCCCCAGGCCCCCTGAGCTCCATGTCCTCAGCACCACCCACCCTGCCAGCAGCAGCTCCAGTTTCTCACAGCACCCTCTTTTCTGAGCCATTCGTCACGGCCCCCGGCACAAAAGGCGAGGAGAGAAAGCAACACGGAGTTAGGAAAAGGAAGGAAGATAAAAAACCCCTAAAGAATGAGAGAAAAGAGGAGCAAGGAGGAAAGAAAGAGGCAGGTCTGGAGGCAGGAGGGGAGGAGGGGCAGGGCTGCAGTAAATGAAGCACCTCTGGGGTTGGGGGGCGCTGGGAGCCAGCCCGACCGTGCCTGCATGTTAAACGCCTGCAGCACAATCGCTCCCATTCTGCACTGAGAGGAAGCTGTGGCCAAAGACCCTCATGTTTATTCATGAGGAGCCCCCCCCGCTGGCCCCTCCCACCCTATTGTCTGGGGGTATTTATATGGGGGGCATCTGTCTGGCCCGATGAATGGCTGAGGGGTAATAAATGAGCCGGTGGGGCCGGGGAGGGGAGCGGGCACAGGCGAGCTGGGTGGTGGGTTGCTCTGCATCACCACCCCCTTCCCACTGCTCCTGCCAGCCCTGTGCTGTGTGAGGTGTGGGGTTATGCCCCCAACGCTGGAGCAGCCAGGGTGGTGCAGGGGCTGCTGTGAGAGGAATGGTGGGTCCTCCTGCCTCCTCTAAGGAGGAGGGATGGATCCCAGAAGCCCAGAGTGGTGGGGTGGGAAGGGCCCTGCAGAGCTGCTCCAGCCCCAGCCCCTGCTCCAGCAGCTTCCCCTGGCTCAGGGGCACAGGAATGTGTCCAGCTGGGGTTGGAAACCTCCTGAGCAGGAGCCTCCACACCCTCCCTGGGCAGCCTGGGCCAGGGCTCCCTCACCTCAGCTCCCAAGGAGCTTCTCCTCATGTTCAAGTGAAACTTCTTGTGCTCCAATTTATGTCCATCACCCCTTGTCCTGTCCCTGGGCACCACAGAACAAAGTGTCCCCCATCCTGCTGATACTCACCCTTTAGTGATTGACCAGCACTGGTGAGATCCCTCCTGACCCTTCTCTTCTCTGGGGTGTCCTGGGGACATGAGGACCAGCTTGGCTCTGTGGGAAGCACATCACATCAGGCAAACCCAGCAGGTCTGCTGCCAGGGGGCTGGTGGGGAGGTGTGGGTCAGAGGCTGAGCTGCTGCTCTCTCCATCCTTCACCTTATGCTCAAGGGAATCACAGAATGGCAGGGTTGGAAGGCACCTTTAGAGATCATCTAGTCCAACCCCCCTGCAGAAGCAGGTCAGCCAAGACCAGGTCACAGGGGAGCTGGTGCCCAGCCGGTGCCCAGCCCACTCCTTGCCCAGGGACTGCCTGTGGCACACAGGAGTGATGCTCATTTGAGGGCAAAGTCATTGCAAGATCACCCAGCTGGAAGCTGCAGCTCATCAAATTCCACCTTGAGATAGCAGCCACAGCCTGGCAGCTGCCAAGAAGAGCAGCAAAGAAAGGAGGGGGCTGTGGATGGCACAGCCACAGGAGCCGCTTCCCCCCGGGTGCTGCCAGAGGAGGGACCCGGTGCCCACGTCCACAGAGCTCAGCCCGATGCTGCTGGCTCTGGAGGGGGGTTGGGAGGCAGTGGGCAGGGGCAGGCTGGCAGGCAGCTTGGGCAGCAGATGGTGCAGGCAGCAGGGCAGTGCAGCCGCCTGTCCCATGGGCCGGGAGCCAGGGCCATGGGACGGGCAGCAGCGGGAGAGGGGACCCCACAGCCCAGCACCCCCACAGCCCATCACCCCCCACAGCCACGGGGGTCCACGCTGCCACGTGGGAGCAGGCACCAGAGCACCCAGGGTGTGAGCCCTGTGGAGGCTGTGGGAGCTGTGCCCCAAGCCCAGCACTGGCAGAAGCTGCCTCAGCAGTTGGCTCCATCCAAGGGAAGTGTTTTTGGAAGGGCATCAGGCTGTTGGCATAAAAGGCACCTCGTAGCCATGTAAGCCCAGGCACAGCTGCCAGCTGCACTTCCCTGAGCTCTCTCGCTCCCAAACCTTGGCAGAAAACCTCTGGAGTGGCAGGTTGTGGTGCTCAGGTCCCCTCTCCCTCTTGCCCCTGTGCTGGCTGGCTCCTGCCTCACCTCCTCCTCGTGTCCCCAGCTCTGTGCCAGTTTGTACCCCATCCAAGACAAGTCTGAGGACCATGCAAGCTCCACAGTGGTCTCTCTGGGATGGATCCCTCTGGGATGGATCCCTGTAGGAAAGCAGATCCCCAGGGGAGCAGGTGAGGGATGTCCCCCAGCTGAGTGCCCCCTGGGATGGCACTGCAGGGATGGGACAGCACAGCAGTGCTGCTGAGGATCCTGTACTCAGTGAGACTCTTACCCAGGGCTCTGCCACTTCACCTTCTCCCTGCCTGGGTAACACCAGGCTCCCTGGGAGGGAGGGCAGGAGGAGGTGCTGGGGAAAGAAACCAATGGGCAAAGCAGCCTGTGCTTCAGCCCAGCAAAATCAGTGCTCCTCCCAGAACCAGAGAATCATTTGGGTTGTCAAAGCCCTTGGAGCTGCTGCAGTCCCAGCCCTGCCCTCACCCTGCCCAGCCCAGCACTGACCCACAGCCCTCAGCACCTCAGCCCCACACCTTTGGGATCCCTCCAGGGCTGGGCACTCCCCCAGCTCCCTGGGCAGCCTGGCACAGGGGCTCACACCCCTCTCAGGGAAACAGTTGTGCCTCAGCTCCAGCCTCAGCCTCCCCTGGGGCAGCTGCAGCCCATTGCCTCCTGTCCTAGGAAAGTGCTGTGATGAGCTGGCAGCCTCCAGCCTCCCATCTCCTCACCACGAGCAGGAGAAGGTGCTGAGCACATGGACTCCTGAGCCCTTGCCCACAGCCCTGTGCTGCTGCTGGAGTGTTTTCCGTGCCCTCTGTGTTTTGGAGACCTCACTTCCCACTAATGAGACGCTTCCTAGGTTGGAATTGCAACGAGTTGGCTTCGCTTGAGAGAAAACCAGAAGGAAAATCCTCCCGGTCCTTCCGGCTTCTGTAATTGAATGCAAATTGCTGGGTGAAGTATCCAGAGCCCTGCTGCAGCAGGGAGGGATCCTGGGAGGGATCCTGCCACGGGGGGGAACTCTCTGGCATGCATTCCCCCTGGCATGCACGTTTGGCTCCTCATGACAGAGAGGAAGGGAGCTGGGGGGCACATCCCCTGCCAGCCTCAGCTTTGCTTCAGCGAGGTGCTGACAGGGTGGACAGCACATGGCCTGCTGTGGCCAGCCCTCCCTGCCCACCGGCCCCCCGCCACCTGGGGTCTGAGGGATCCTGCCAGGAGGATGGTGAGGGGAGGCAGGGCAGTGCCCCAGCCAGGAGGGATGCTTCTAGGGGTGGGAAACCAGCTGTGTTGAGGCAGGGAGGGCAGGAGGAGATGGAGACTGCCAAGTGGGCACTGCCTGGTCTGTCACGAGCCATTTGGGCAAGGGAAGGGGGGGGGAGGCTGTGAGACCCCAGAGTCACTTAGGATGAAGTAGCCACAGCCAGCTTTGGGGCTCTCCCCTGCCTAGGGCCAGCAGCCCCTCACTGCAAGCAGGGGAAGGTTATCTCTGACGCTGCTTCCAAGCTTCAGGGACGCCTTGTCCCCAGCTCCATGGCCACAGGGTGCAGGGTAGGGTGGGGAACAGCCCTGATCCCCACTGCCACCCACCACCCACCCCAACCCACCCTGTTTCACCCAGCCCTTGGCCTCGGGCCGTCCACCCCACCCCACACATCCCAGCCGTGGCTGAAGCGTGCTCAGCAGCCCGGGGTGAGGCTGGGGCAGGCAAAGCTGCGAACACACAGACACTGGAGACAAGATGCACAGCTCCACACACACACACTCCCGGGGAGATCTTCAATGGGGCAAAAGGGGGATGGCCCCAGACGCCCAAACTCAGCAGCAGGCAGATGCAAAGAGCCCGGGATGTGTGTCCACACAGGCAGACACATCACACACAATACCTCATTAAACATGGGCACTGCACGCTCCCAGATTAGGGCTGGCTGGGCTCTGGGCACACGGCCAGGATGGGAGCAGGGTTCAACCTCGGCTTTGACAAGTCCCCAAGTGTCCCCGGGCTGTTCTCGTGGGATTCCCGTCGCCCTGGGCTGGCAGCGGGCACAGAGGGGCAGCCCGGGATGGCAGCAGGGGACAAACAAGCCGAGGCTCATCCCATCAGCTCTGGGTGCCCCCGTGGAGAGCATCACCGGGAGGGCTCCAGGGGGCGGAGGATGGAGCTTCCAGCAACCTCACCCAGCGAGAGGCGTCCGGGCAGGAGGCACCGGCGGGTCTGTAGATGCCTCCCCCGACTCAAACCATGCTCTGACCTCGAAGGGTGAAGCCGCCTTCAGCCCCTGGGGGCGAGGAGCCGCGGCCGGGGGGTCGCGCATCCCCGTCCCAGGGTCTCTGCTGCCACCTCCCCGCGCTGCCGGGAAGCACAGCCCGGCCCCGGGACACAGCTCCAGCCCTTCGGTTCCAAAGGCCAAGCGATACCCAGCGCCAGCCCTTGGCGTGGCTCCGAGCCGAGCCGGGGCTCACACGGACTCTCGGCTCCTCCCGGCAGGTTGCACATCAGCAGCTAAAAGGCTTCCCAAAGGTGTCTCTTCTCCCTCACACTCAGCCCACTGTGGCTCAGCACCCTTGTGTGCTGCAGCAAAGTGCCCCCTGTGACCCCTGTGAGGTGCCAGCTCTGCTCCAAGGTTTCCAAACCCCAGCTGGACACGTTCCTGTGCCCCCTGAGTGAGGGGGAGCTGCTGGAGCAGGGGCTGGGGCAGCTCTGCAGGGCCCTTCCAGCCCCACCATGCTGGGATGCTATGATCCTCTGTACCAGAACCTCTGTACCACAACCATGTTCCTTCTGCACATCACTTCCAGAGTGACCATCAGCTCTAAGCCGTGTCTCCCCCTTCAAATGCCAGACAGACTTCAGTCCATGGGCATCCTGCAGAGAGGGGAGGCTGCAGTGTCCCTGAGCCCAAACCCCCAGAGCCAGCCCTGGGAAAGGGGAACGTTTCACATCTTCATTGTGTCCCTGAGCCCTCAGCAGAACGTAGCAACACAGAAACACAATTAGTGGAGACAAATGCAGCTGCCTCCCACATGAAGGAAACAAAACTGGCCAAAGCCAGGATGCTCAGGAGGGGGCAAGGAGAAAATCTTCATAAACCACTCTGTTTCAGTGACAGTGGGGCTAAATACACACTGCACACACACACACACACAAAAGCCCTCACTCACACTGAGGTCCTCCTTGAACTGGTTTGTGGGAGGGCTCCTGACAATGCCCCCAGCCCCATGGCCTGAGCTGACAAAAGGCAGCAGCACACATGCCCGACAGGCCGGGCCCACAGCCCCTGCCCTGCTCTTCCCATTGTTTCACTGTAATGAGTTGCTAGCCAGGGATGACCTTTCCCTCTCCCTTCTCCACAAAGCAATGAATGCATTGCTCAAAATCACGGGGTGGGGGGAAAAGAAAATGTATCAGGCAGTGTAGTGGCTCCTGGAGCTGCCAAACCTGCTGCTGCCAAAGGCCAAGGGAGATGCAGCGAGGCACCAGGGCTGGACGGCATCAGGAGGGCTCTGGGTGCACAGGGTGCTCCTGCAGGCTCCAGGCTGCAGCTGCAAAGAGCTCCAGGGGCTCAGACTTCCAACCCAGAGCTGCTCCAAGCAGGCCATAGTCACAGAATTGCAGCATGGTGGTGGTTGGAGTGGCCTTGCAGAGCTGCTGCAGCCCCAGCCCCTGCTCAAGCAGCTTCCCCTGGCTCAGGGGGCACAGGAACGTGTCCAGCTGGGGTTGGAAACCTCCTGAGCAGGAGCCTCCACACCCTCCCTGGGCAGCCTGGGCCAGGGCTCCCTCACCTCAGCACCAAAGGAGCTTCTCCTCCTGGGCCAGGGGAACTGTTTGTGTCCCAGCTGATGTCCATCACCCCTTGTCCTGGGCACCATTGAACAAAGTGTCCCCCATCCTGCTGACACCCACCCTTTAGGCCCTTGTCAGTGCTGCTGAGGTGCCCCTGAGCTCAGGCTTCTCTTCTCCAGGCTGAACAGCCCCAGGGCTGCAGCCTTTCCTCCTCACACACATGTTCCATCCCCTCAGCACCTTGGTGTCCCTGCACTGGCCTCTCTGCAGCAGTTCCCTGTCTCTCTGGAGCTGGGGAGCCCAGAACTGGCCACAGGACTCCAGCTGAGGCCTCAGCAGGGCAGAGCAGAGGCAGCACAACCTCCCTCCCCCTGCTGCCCACACTCTGCTTGATGTACCCTGCAGGTCTCACAGATCTCCTCTGGCTGGAACTCCATCTGCCAGCCAGCCAGGGGACTCAAGCCCTTGCTGACCACAGGCAGGAGCAAGACCTGCCCGTGCTCACACACCACAGCCAAAGCTGGGCTCCAGGTTCACAGGGACCTCAGCCCCTCAGCTCTGCAGTATCTCCAGGGGTGGGGACTCCCTACCTCCTTGGGCAGCCTGTTCCAGTGTTTAACTGTGTTAAACCCTCTGTCTTCTCCTCCCTCCCATCTCACTCATCCCTTGGAGGCTGGACATCCTCCCTGCAACACTACAGCTGCTGCCCTGCCACCCCTGGCCCTGCTCCCCAAACCTCTGCTCAGTCCTCCCCCATTGCTTTTCCTCCACTAACCAAATGCCCCTTTTTGCCCAGCTTACACCCAGCCTGGCTCTGGGAAGGGCAGAGGTGTGCTGAGGTCAGCCAGGCTGCCCTGGCTGGAGCTGCCCAGGGGACCAGCGCCCGCCCTTCCCAGCCGCACAGCCGGGAAAAATGACGTGGGAGGGAGGTTTTCCAGCGGAGGACACTCCTTCCCTGCTCGGCTTTGGGGCTGGAAAGCTCTCGGAAAGTGAAAGGAGTTGACACTTTTGCTGGCAGCAGGGTTCAGCAGGGGTCAGGGCTAATCCAAGCAGAGCCGCTGGAGGGGAGGGAGGGATGGAGGGAGGTGGTGGGGGGGTGGGGGGAGCCCGAGCGTTGACGCGCTGAGAGGTAAAGGCTGTGTCAGACACTCCCAGGAGGGAGGAAACAAATGTATAATCAAAACAAAGCCGGCTGGGGCTCGCCTGGTTGATGGTGGGTCTCTGGGGGGCTCGGGTGTTATGTTCAGCTGCTGTGGGCGGCACGGGGGGGGCTGTGGGGGGTTGAGTCACTCTGCAGGCAGCCAGAGATCTCATTGACCTCCAAAGCATGATGCCCAGAGCTCCTCAGGGCAGCCCGAGGATGCTCAAGGCTCGTCTTAGGTCCCATCTCCAATGGATGGCTGGGTGGGAGTTCAGGCTGACAGACACCCTGAGCACACAATCCCAGCATGGTGGGGGCTGGAAGGGCCCTGCAGAGCTGCTGCAGCCCCAGCCCCTGCTCCAGCAGCCTCCCCTGGCTCAGGGGCACAGGAACGTGTCCAGCTGGGGTTGGAAACCTCCTGAGCAGGAGCCTCCACACCCTCCCTGGGCAGCCTGGGCCAGGGCTCCCTCCTCTCAGCACCAAACCAGCTTCTCCTCCTGTGCCAGGGGAACTGTTTGTGTCCCAGTTTATGCCGATTACCCCTTGTCCTGGCACTGGAGACAAGATGAAAGGTGTCACCCCATGCCTTGATTGCTGTGACATCCCCAAAACACAGAGCTCCAGCCACCAAGCAGAGCTCAGCACTCCAACAGAGACTGAGAGCAACTCAGGAGAGCCCAAAGCTCTGTGGGCAGCTCTCACCACACCAGCCACGCTCCCATCCTGCCTGGAGATGGCTTTGGAGCACAGCTGCTGGAAGCCAGGAGGTCCAAGGCCACCAACACAGACCCAGGGCACACAGACCCAGTCTGAGAGCACCAGCATCTCTGGAGCCATGGGGAGACCTTTGCCTGCCAGTACATGGCTGACCCAACGTTGAGTCTTAGGCACAGGTCCAAGGCATGTGATGATACTAAGCAGTGTCTGATAATAAAATCAGCACCAGACAGCAGAGCCCATTTGGTTCAGATCAAGGGGATTACCAAGATTTTTACAGGTTAGCTAACACAGGGGTATTTGTGTGCAGTTGTCCTGGCCAAATCCATCCTTCACCCAGAAGCCTCCCCACAGCCTCTCTGCTGGGAGCTGAGCATCTCCCTTTTGCACACAAGCCTTTTGTTCAGCCTAAGCTGGATACAGGACTGAGCATCCCTTGATGTCTCACCCAGAGCCAGTCAAAATGCACAGGGCTCTAGTGCTTTTGAATGCTTTGGGGTTTGGTCTTTTTAACTCAGGAGGCTGAAATCAGTCATTATGAGGAAAGGAGTGCATGGGGAACGTGGCACAGAGGTGTGGAGGGGCATGTGTGTGTCCTGCTCCTCCAGCCAGGCAGGGCACAGCCCTGGCCTCTGCCCTGGCACAGGAGCTGCATTTGCAGTGTAAGAACTGCTGTTCACCCCTGAGCTCCCAGTCCTGGCCCATCCACTACCCTGATCCCAGCCTTCAGCCAGGACTGGGAACCCCAAGAGACAAAACCCCAAAGGCAGGCTTGCCTTCAGCAGCATGGAAACAGCAACCTGGGCAGGAAAAACGTCTTGCCCAAGCATTGAGGCTGGGGCATCTCAGCTTCTTGTAATCTGTCTCAAAGGTTGTGAGGCCAGTGCAGGGACACCAAGGTGCTGAGGGGATGGAACATGTGTGTGAGGAGGAAAGGCTGCAGCCCTGGGGCTGTTTAGCCTGGAGAAGAGAAGCCTGAGCTCAGGGGCACCTCAGCAGCACTGACAAGTGCCTAAAGGGTGTCAGCAGGATGGGGGACACTTTGTTCTGTGGTGCCCAGGGACAGGACAAGGGGTGATGGACATCAGCTGGGACACAAACAGTTCCCCTGGCACAGGAGGAGAAGCTCCTTTGGTGCTGAGGTGAGGGAGCCCTGGCCCAGGCTGCCCAGGGAGGGTGTGGAGGCTCCTTCTCAGGAGGTTTCCAACCCCAGCTGGACACGTTCCTGTGCCCCTGAGCCAGGGGAAGCTGCTGGAGCAGGGGCTGGGGCTGGAGCAGCTCTGCAGGGCCCTTCCCATCCCCATCACGCTGTGGTTCTGTGATTCCATGAGGAACAAACACAGGTGCAGCCCCCTGGGAGTGCTCTGAGATGGGGGTAGAGGGGATTTGAAGCAGAGGGGAAGGGGACGGGGGGCTGCTCATCCACCAACCTGCCAAGGTTGAGCCTCAGCAGAGCTCCCTGCCCCTCAGCAGTGTGGGCTGCCCCGTTTTCCCCACGTACTGCTGTGTGGGGTGTGTGGTGTCCCTGTCCTCCTGTGCCCAAACTGGCAGAAGCCCCTCCCAGCAGAGTCCCCTCAGGCAGCACAAGCCCATTCGCCCCTCAGAGCGTGGCACAGCCGAGGCTGCCAACGGCTCGGCTTCGGAGGGGTTAAGAAAACCGAACCTGCCACAAGAGATTTGAGCAGAAACTCCACCAGAGACCTTGAAATCCTGTTAATTGATGCCACACATGTGCTGCATTTAACCTCTGCCCTCTGCTGTAATAGTTTACACAAGTGGCACGAAGGCTGATGTCTCCTGATGCGTGGGGAGGGTTGTGAAAGGCACAACCTGCTGCCAGCTCGCCGGGCACCCTTGGGGTGAGAGGCACCTCCTGGGGTAAGGGCTGCCACCTTGGGGCTAGGGCTAGCTCCTTGGAGTGAGGGCCACCTCCTTGGGGTGAGAGGCACCTCCTGGGGTAAGGGCTGCCACCTT
Organism: Colius striatus; assembly: GCF_028858725.1. Lineage (NCBI taxonomy): Eukaryota > Metazoa > Chordata > Aves > Coliiformes > Coliidae > Colius > Colius striatus. The sequence continues at coordinate 1,726,114 of NC_084761.1, read as the reverse complement.
GGGGCTAGGGCTAGCTCCTTGGAGTGAGGGCCACCTCCTTGGGGCAAGGGCTGCCACCTTGGGGCTAGGGCTACCTCCTTGGAGTGAGAGCCACTTCCTCATGCAAGAGCCACCTCCTTGGAGTAAGGGCCATCTCCTTGGTGCAAGGGCCACCTCCTCAAGGCAAAGGCCACCTCCTTGGGGCAAAGGCTACCTCCTTGGAGTGAGGGCCACCTCCTTGGGGTGAGAGCCACCTCCTTGGGGTGAGAGCCACTTCCCTGGGGCAAGGGCCACCTCCTTGGTGTGAAGGCCACCTCCTTGGGGTGAGAGCCACCTCCCTGGGGCAAGGGCTGCCACCCTGGCTCAAGGGACCTCCTCAGAGTGAGAGCCACCTCCCTGGGGCAAGGGCCATCTCCTTGGTGCAAGGGCCATCTCCTCAAGGCAAGGGCCACCTCCTTGGGGCAAAGGCTACCTCCAGGGAGTGAGTGCCACGTCCTCAGCACAAGAACCAACTCTTTGGCACAAGAAGCAGCTCCTCGTGGTGAGGGCCACCTCAGTGCAACTACCTCTCACTCACAAACTGCCCCAGCAAAGACAATTCCTAAAGGTTCCCCTTCAAATTGCTACCAAAGAGATGCCAACCAAAAGGTCACTTCAAAAGTGTTCATTTCTTCTTGGAAAGGTTACAAACCCTGTCAGGTCTCCTTTCACCATTTCACTCCATGGGAGGGAGAGCCCTGCTGCAGGTGAAGAGATGCTCTCCAGAACAGAACCAGCCCTTCTGTGTTCTTCCAACCAGCTGCAATCTTAAACACAGCAATGCTGAAGGTCCTGTTGTATGTCAGAGTATTTGTCCTCAACAAGGCACCTGCCAGGCACAGCCTTTGTGGGGACAGGGCTGTCCTGGGTGAGGCAGTGAGTGCAAGCTGTGACAGCACGAAGGGTTTCTCAGAGATGCTTTGGGATCCCATCACCTCTCACAAACCCAGAGTGCCCTTGAACTAGAGCCCATCAAACCAAAGGCAGGAAAGAAGCTGCAACATAAAAAGTTCCATTTAAACACAAGGAAAAACTATTTGACAGCTGAGGTGAGGTGAGGGAGTCCTGGCCCAGGCTGCCCAGGGAGGGTGTGGAGGCTGCTCAGGAGGTTTCCAACCCCAGCTGGACACGTTCCTGTGCCCCCTGAGCCAGGGGAAGCTGCTGGAGCAGGGGCTGGGGCTGCAGCAGCTCTGCAGAGCCCTTCCAACCCCACCATTTAATGGTTCTATGATCTCCTTGGGAAGATTATTTCACCAAGAGGGTTGTTAAACATTGCAATGGGCTGCCCAGGGAGCTGGGGGAGTGCCCAGCCCTGGAGGGATCCCAAAGGCGTGGAGCTGAGGTGCTGAGGGCTGTGGGTCAGTGCTGGGCTGGGCTGGGTGAGGGCAGGGCTGGGACTGCAGCAGCTTCAGGGGCTTTCAACCAACAGGATTCTGTGATTCCATGACCTTCAGCAGCTCTGCTGAGCAGTGTGTGCCCAAGGCTCGGTCCCAGGGCCATGAGGGACCTCCCACCGCCGCTGCCTCCGGGGTGAAGCGTTTGAGCTCTCTGGCAGCGTCGCCTCTGACATCACGAGGGAGATGGAGCAGAGAAGCTCAGCCCATGCTGACCAGCCAGGCCCTTGCTTTATCTCCCAGTGTTCCTGCACACAGCCATGAAACAGCCCAGCCAGGCTCCCCGAGACGCTTCTCTTTGAAGGCCGCTCTGTCTGCTGCCTTTATTTACACGTTTGATGCCAATGTTTATCTGCTCTTTCAAACGCCATCCAGAGCGTCTCCCAAATTGACTTCAGATGTGAGAGCGACGGGAACATTCCCCCATCACATTTCATACACTTGCTTGTTATTTAATTCTTGGAAACTCTTCTCTTCTTTTTTTTTCCTTTCAATATCAAAATATTCTTTAGAAAATCTCCAAGGTTTTGGAGGGAGGGAGGGAGGGAGGGAGGGAGGGAGCTCTCCTTGTGTGGTCTGCACAAGCTGGCTGGAAAAAGTTCACCAACTCCGGTATAAATCGTCTCCTTATCTCACTCCTTGGGTTTCTGTTTTCACTGACACACATCCTGGGTAAGAAAATGCTCCAAGTGGCCTCTGCCAGCACCCCAGGACCTGGTAAAGAGGAGTGGGGCCAGGGATGGCTGGCACACGTGGCCAGAGGGGATGGGATGGGATGGGATGGGATGGGATGGGATGGGATGGGATGGGATGGGATGGGGTGGGGTGGGATGGGATGGAGGGGGTGGAATGAGGTGGGATGGGATGGGATGGGATAGGATGGGATAAATAGAGTGGGCTGGGATGGAATGGGAAGGATGGGATGTGGGGTGGCGATGGGGTGAGTGGGATGGGAGTGGGGTAGGGTGGGATAAAATGAGAGGAGATGGTATGAGATGATGAGACCAGGACCAGATCAGACAGGACTGACCTTAAGATCCATTGAAACACAAGGAAAAGCTGCTTTATTGTAAGGATGAGGGAGCCCTGGCCCAGGCTGCCCAGGGAGGGTGTGGAGGCTCCTGCTCAGGAGGTTTCCAACCCCAGCTGGACACGTTCCTGTGGCCCCTGAGCCAGGGGAAGCTGCTGGAGCAGGGGCTGGGGCTGGAGCAGCTCTGCAAGTCCTTCCCAACCTCCATTTACCATGCTGGGATTGTGTGATTCTATGAGATGACACCAGGCCAGACCAGGTGACACTAGACAAGTGCAGTTGCTTTTCCCCATTTCACCAGACACCTTCCCTCAGATTTCAGTCTCTTCCCTCAGGATGCCTTCAGAAAAGCAACTTGACATTCTGCATGAGAAAGAGAAGCTGAGAGCAGCCTGGTGCTCCCAGGACCCACTAGACACCCATGGCCAAGCCCAGCAGACTCCAACCTTGTCTTCTGGACCCCCAGGAGGTGGCTGCAGCATCAGCACCTGGAACCAACCCACGTGCCTGAGAAGCTCTGGGCATCAACTCTTCCAGTGGTGAGCAGCTGGAGCTGGAAGAAGGAATCACCTACAGCCAGGGTTAGTCTTTCTTCTTCCCATCCCCACCTTGCTGATCTGCCACAGATCAGGCCAAGGCAAGGTCAGCAGTGGTGTTTCCCAGGGGTCAGTGCTGGGGCTGGTTCTGCTTCTGTGTCAATGATCTGGGTGAGGGGACTGAGGGCACCTTCAGTCAGTTTGGGATGAGACCAAGCTGGGTGGGTGTGGAGATGTGCCTGAGGGCAGCAAGGAGCTGCAGAGGCAGGCTGGAGCCATGGGCTGAGGGCAGTGGGATGAGGTTTAACAAAGGCAAGGGCTGGAGCCTGCACTTGGGCCTCCCCAAGCCCAGGCAGCTCCAGGCTGGGACAGAGGGGCTGGAAACTGCCCGGGGGGAAAGGGCCTGGGGTGATTGGTGCCAGCCAGGAGGCTGCAGCAGAGCCAGACACATCACCCACTCCCAGACACGAGGCCTCAATGCCTCAGGTCAGGTCTGGGGCTGTGGCTTTCCAGCTGTGTGAGGACTTCAAAGGCCTCTTCCCAGGGGGGCAGTTGTCAGAAGAATCCAGTAGGCAACTGGAGACAGCCCCCAAAGGCAGCTGGTAACGCTGAAAATCCCGCTTGAAGGCAGGTATTTCATCAGTAGCTGATGGTCCCCACGGCAGCCAGGCTGCCCCCTGTGCAGCAGAGGAAGGCAGGCAGCCCAAGGACCTGCAGCAGATGGGGAAGGGAGAGGAAAGGAGACTGCTGCTGCTGCTGGGCCGAGCCAGAGCGGCGGCCGATGAAACCCGCGGCACCTCGCGGGACGCTGCAGCTGCGAATGAGCCTCTGGACACGTCCAAGAAGGAGCTGATGACAGCACAGGGGCTTGGACAGGGAACAGGGAATCTGAGAGGATGTCTTATTTGGACTCATAGAATCACTGAACCATTTGGGGTGGAAAAGCCCCTGAAGTGGTGCAGTCCCAGCCCTGCCCTCACCCTGCCCAGCCCAGCACTGACCCCTCAGCACCTCAGCCCCACGCCTTTGGGATCCCTCCAGGGCTGGGCACTGCCCCAGCTCCCTGGGCAGCCTGGCACAGGGGCTGACACCCCTCTCACTTCTGCCTCAGCTCCAGTCTGAAGGATATCCTCACCTGGTGCTGCAGGTCCCAGTGTGCAGACAGAGGAGATCCTCAGCTCCACTCCTTCAGTGCTGGAGGGGAAGGTTTAGCTCCAGCTCCCAAAGCTGTGTCCCTGGCTGTCGGCAGCTCTGGTGGGGGCAGCTCCAGGGGGCCAGCTGCAGGTGACAATGATGGTGGCAAAGAGCATTTCTCAATGGTCGGTTCATAGAATAGTTTTGGTTGCTAAAGCCCTTGGAGCTGCTGCAGTCCCAGCCCTGCCCTCACCCTGCCCAGCCCAGCACTGACCCACAGCCCTCAGCACCTCAGCTCCACGCCTTTGGGATCCCTCCAGGGCTGGGCACTCCCCCAGCTCCCTGGGCAGCCTGGCACAGGGGCTGACACCCCTCTCAGGGAAACAGTTGTGCCTCAGCTCCAAGCTCAGCCTCCCCTGGCACAACTTGAGCTCATTTCCCCTTGTCCTATCGTTCATTACATTGCTTTTACCAGACTCATCAGCAAATAAGTCTTCCATGTAGCTAACTCCAGCCCTGCTCCAGTGCCAGGACCTGGCATGCCCTCCAAAGCCATTTCTCACCTAAAAATAAGGGGGCCTGTGAAAATGGAGGGGGGCATCATCACTGGCCCTGCAGCCAGGGTGTGAGGAGGCTGTGTCAGCTCCTACCCCAGGGTCTCCTCATCAGGTTGTCCGTGCTGCAGGGCAAGCCACAGCCACAGCCTGCTGCTGCCCATCCCTCAGCACCTCACCCCAGGCACCCCAGCAGGGACAGAAATACCCATGGTGAGGGCTGGGGTGAGAGGGGAGCCAAGAGGGATGCAGAGGAGCCTCATTCCAGCAGGATCAGGCATCCAGGTGAGGCCAGGGGAAGGGTTCCCCACGTCCCCTGTGCGGCGGGGGCACGGCAGGGGTGGCAGCGTGTCCTGGGGCAGGCTGGGAGAGACAGCCCTTATTTACAGAGCACTTGGGGATGCTCAGCAGCCAGGCGCCACACCAGCACGGGCTGTCATGACAAAGGGTATGATTTAAGGCTGGGCAGGGCTGGGAGGGGAGGGGGAGGGCAGGGGAGGGGCATCCAGTGGGCCTGGAAGACTACACCAAATCAATCCTGCCCGAAAGGCTGCCCGCCTCCGCAGCGGCCCGGGCTCTGCCCTGCTCTCCTGCTTCCTTTTACAGGCATGAAGGGACTTCTTTCTTTGCTCATCTTTCCTACAGGACTTGTTGGGTTCTGCCAGCTGAGTTATAGCCAAGAGGAAGAGCTGGGGAGGGGGGGAATGAAGGGATCCAGCTCTGCTCCAAGGTGGGACCTCTGCAGCCACGTCTGCTCTCAGCTGGGTGAGCTGCAGGGTCACTGGAAGGGTTTGGGCTTGGAGGGACACAGCACTGATGCCTCTGGCCATGTGCACTGGCCAGGAGAGGCTGCAGGACAAAGCAAGCTGGTGAGCCAGAAGCCATGTCTCCAGCATGCCACTGCTCTATGGAGATGGGTCTAAGGGCAATGGACACAGCTGGAACACAAGAATGAGTTGATGAACATCAGCTGGGACACAAGCAGTTCCCCTGGCACAGGAGGAGAAGCTCCTTTGGTGCTGAGGTGAGGGAGCCCTGGCCCAGGCTGCCCAGGGAGGGTGTGGAGGCTCCTGCTCAGGAGGTTTCCAACCCCAGCTGGACACGTTCCTGTGCCCCTGAGCCAGGGGAAGCTGCTGGAGCAGGGGCTGGGGCTGCAGCAGCTCTGCAGGGCCCTTCCAACCCCCACCACTCTGGGATTCCATAAGTCTATGACTGCTCCTCCCAGCACAGCCAGGCTCTGGGCTCCCCTGCCCAGCCCTGGGCTCTCCTTGCCACAGGTACCCCCAGGCTCGTGTCTCCTCCTGCTGCTCTCAGCTTGGACCTCTGCTCAGAGAGTGACTGGAGCAGCTCACCCCATCCTCAGGGTCAGCCCTTGCTGATGTAGCTGAGGATGCATCTGGGCACCTGTCCTACCCCTCTGCCAGAGGCACAGCGTGCCACAGATCACAGCCACCCCTTCCCCAGGGCTCCAAGGTGGCCAGGAAGGGATCCCAGGGTGGCAGAAGGGTGCTTGGGGGTCACTGGCCTGTGCCTCAGCCCCACCACACACTGGAGATGCCCCAGGCCAGGGTTTGGCCCCACGCTGCTGCTGGAGAGGGAGCAAAGCGAAACAGAGCTCCAGTCAGCAGGAATCCCTCTGCAAGGCTTCCTTCCCTGGCTGGAAATGGGACAAAAGGAAATTGTGGCCAGAAGGCTTTGCCAAAACTGTTACTTTTTTGACTTGAAGGGAAATTTCAAAATGAAAATTCCTCATTTTCAACTCTGCCATAAATTCTTCCCTCTCCCCCCACCCAGGGCAGGTAGGCAGCCAAGTGCTGCTTCCCCAGGAGAGCAAATCTCCTCCTCCCTCCTTTCCCTTGCATTTTCTAGGAAGCAGAAGAAGCTCAGATCAAGCCAGAGGAAGGGGCAGCCCACTGAAACAAATGAGCCAGCAGCCAAGTCATTGGGAAATGTTAAATAAGCAAACAATGGTTTGCTGCTCCTCTTAAACTTCCAATCCAACTGTCTGGGCAGAGGATGGTGATCTCCATCCCACCGACCTTCACACAGAACAAGAGACACTCAAGCCCCTGACAGCTCCTTCCTGCAGCTGCCTGACCTCCACCTTTTGCTATGGAGAAGGACAGCTTCTCCCAGGAGAGCTGTCCTGAGCTCTGGATCATTTTCTCTCCGTGAACCCCTTTCCCAGGAGAGCTGTCCTGAGCTCTGGATCATTTTCTCTCTGTGAACCCCTTGTCCTGAGCTCTGGATCATTTTCTCTCTGTGAACCCCTTGTCCTGAGCTCTGGATCATTTTCTCTCTGTGAACCCCTTTCCCAGGAGAGCTGTCCTGAGCTCTGGATCATTTTCTCTCTGTGAACCCCTTTCCCAGGAGAGTTGTCCTGAGCTCTGGATCATTTTCTCTCTGTGAATCCTTCTCCCAGGAGAGCTGTCCTGAGCTCTGGATCATTTTCTCTCTGTGAACCCCTTTCCCAGGAGAGCTGTCCTGAGCTCTGGATCATTTTCTGCACTGGCTCTGAAGGAGGGTGAGGAGATACAGCTCCAAGCCAAGATACCTCTGTGATTTAGCCCTAAGTCTAGCTAGACAAACCCTGTCCTGAAGGCAGCTTTAATGAGGAATTTGTGAGCCTAATCAGACAAATGAGAGCATACCCATGCAACATGGCAAGAGAAACAAAGGTGGAGCTTCAAGAGTCTGGGCCTAAAGAGGAGCAAAACCAAAAAAGGCCCCAAAGTTTCCGAGTTCCTGTTGGCTTTGGAGAGAGGTCCCTGGCTGGGGAAGCTGAGGCTCCTGCAGGTCTCCAGGGTTTGTGAATCCTGGGCTGAGGCTCTGCAGAGTGGCCTCGCTCCCACGGCTTCTGGCATTTCCTGGGCTGGGAAGGGCTGGGAAACACGGTAGGGCCAAGTATTTCGGCACCTTTGCTTCCAACAGGGATGCACAAAGTACAAAAGACTGCAAAACCTAAGGAAAAAAAGTAGGGGGAGGGGGACTAATGGAAGGTTTTGAAGTTTGACTTGGGGGTGGTTGAAGTTGGAGGTGAAAGATGGGGTGAGGTGTTCAGGCTCCCCGAATCACAGCATCTGCCCTGGGGGTGATGGTCAGACAACAGAGCTGCAGGAAGATGAGGAGCCAGAGGCAGCTGTGAGGGGCAGGACTCCTACCAGAGCCAAGCTCTGGGCCAGGGCTTTGTGCTCTGCCTGGCCAGGGCAGCCTGGGGCTGGGAGCTGAGCTGAGCCCCTGCAAGATGTCAAAGCACAGATGGAGGGTGAGAGCATGGGCAGCACACGAGACACCTCGGTGTGGGCAAGGAGGTCAGGCACCCCATGGAGTGACACCTCTGCAGTTTGGCAGCTGGAGATGGTCTCAGGATCACAGAATCACAGAATCATTTGGGTTGGCAAAGCCCTTGAAGCTGTTACAGTCCCAGCCCTGCCCTCACCCTGCCCAGCCCAGCATGACCCACAGCCCTCAGCACCTCAGCCCCAGGGCTTTGGGATCCCTCCAGGGCTGGGCACTCCCCCAGCTCCCTGGGCAGCCTGGCACAGGGGCTCACACCCCTCTCAGGGAAACAGTTGTGCCCCAGCTCCAGCCTCAGCCTCCCCTGGGGCAGCTGCAGCCCATTGCCTCTTGTCCTGTCATTGCTGCCTGGGGAGCAGAGCCTGACCCCCAGCTCCCTGCAGCCTCCTGGCAGGGAGTGTCAGAGAGTGCTGCTGGCTGCCCTCAGCCTCCTCTTCTCCAGCCTCAGCACCCCCATTCCCTCAGCCACTCTTCACAAGACTTGTTCTTCAGACCCTTCACCGTCCTAGGATGACCTGGAGATGACCCCAGGATAACTTGGTTTCTGAACCCCTAACAACATGCCCCCTCCAGTTGTTGGGCTGTACACACCCCCAAGACATGGCACTGCCAGGCTGATGCCACCCAAACCCCAAGGTGCTGCCCAGGCAAGCAGGAGGCAGCTGAGCCCCCAGCACAGTGCTCAGGCTCAAGAGAGAGGGATGGGATGGGATGGGATAGGATGGGATGGGGTGGGATGGGATGGGATGGGATGGGGTGGGGTGGGGTGGGGTGGGGTGGGGTGGGATGGGATGGGATGGGGACTGGCTCTTGCACTCCTGGCTGGCACCAGCCCCCTCCAAGAAGTTCTGGGGGGGGTTCTGAAATTCTCCCACTGTGGAAAACTCCTTCCTCTCTCCATCAATCAAACCCCAAACCCAAACAAAACCCCCTCACTTGAGGCAAACCAAAACATTTCTGCTCCACTTTCGACTTCCCTTGATGTCAACTCTTCCCTTTTGCCTCAGACAACATGATGCAACAGCAAATGAAAACAAAGCCTCCTGGTTTTATCCCCAACCCTGCACTGGAAGCAGCCTGTCCTGGACCTGCTGACTGGAGATGCACTGACACTGTCAGAAAGGAAAGGAAAAGAGGTCCCAAGATGAAACCCATGCAGCTTCCAGGGCTCAGCCACACCGTCCTGCTCCATGACACATGCTCTCCTCAGCATTTTGCTGACTGACTGCACTGACAGGGCTTCATTTCTGCTGAAACACCACATCAGCATCCTTCATTCTGCTGTTTAGCCAGACTCTGCATTTCAGCCTCCTCCACATCCCCTAATTGTTCTATTAGTGTCTTACATTTTGTGCTCACAGGACTCTGGGAAACAGGCTTGACAGAGGCTTGACAGAGCTCAGAGCCTGTGTGTAGGCAGGACTGGTATCTCTGCTTGGCAGCCAACAGGCCAGCAGGGATGAAGTCTGCTCCAGCACCACCATCACACCTTGCTGGAAACAGCCAGAAACAAGACTGGAAGGTTTCTCAGGTCCCCAGTGGAAACTGTAGCTGAGCCTGGCCCCTCAGTTGCAGAAGGACAGGGAGCTGCTGGAGAGAGCTCAGTGCAGGGCCACAGAGATGCTGGAGTGGAGCATCTGCCTTGTGATGAAAGGCTGAGGGAGCTGGGGCTCTGCAGCTTGGAGGAGCCTGAGGGGTGAGCTCAGTCATGTTACAGATCCATCAAGGGTGGGTGTGAGGAGGCTGGAGCCAGGCTGTGCTCAGGGATGGACAATGACAGGACAAGGGGCAACAAGCTGCAACAGAAGAGGTTCCAAAGCAACACAAGGACAAAGTTGTTCCCTGTTGAGGTGAGGGAGCACTGGCAGGGGCTGCCCAGATGGGCTGTGGAGGCTCCTTCTCTGCAGACATCCCAACCCAGCTGGATGAGTCCCTGTGTGCCCTGCTCTAGGTGCTGCTGCTCTGGCAGGGGGGTTGCACTGAATGAGGTTTGCAGCTCCCTCCCAGCCCTTGTGGTTCTGTGATGCTGTGAAAGGATTTGTCCTCAAGCCACAATGCAGCCCCAGGACCTGCAGGACGGTCCAGTCTGGAGCCCAGTTTGAAGTCCCCAGCCCAGGCTGGAGCCCAGTTTGAAGTCCCCAGCCCAGGCTGGAGCCCAGTTTGAAGTCCCCAGCCCAGCCTGGAGCCCATCCTGCTTGCCAGTGATGCTGGAGCAGACTGGGAAGAGCTTCTCCCAGCCTGCTGTGCTTGGCAAGCCCAGTGCCCGTCACTCCCTGTACAGTAGCACCCATTTCTGCAGAGGACTTTGAATAGGGAGGAAAACAACATATGCAATCCCAAATTACAAAAACCCAGTCCAAACAAAGGCTGTAAAATCTAATAATTAACAGAGCAAATAAGCTGGATGCCCATTAGGTTGCACACATTAGGTAATGACAAGTAGTTGCAATAACCACTTCTGAATGGACTTCACCCAATATGCATTTAATTAGGGTTTAATAAAGCAACAGCATGTTCTTACAGGCCAATTAGAAACATATTCACTGAGGTTTAGGAGCTATGTAATAGATGCCTGTAGGAACCAGATACGTGCTGATTACATAGCTATTAATCCTCAATAAAGGGCCTAATAATCATTTTGTGCTTCAGGAGTAGGCAGCTGCTTTATTAAATCTTAATGAAATGCATACTTGGGGGCTTTCCTTCAAAGGCAGCCCGTGTGAGGAAGATGGGCTTAGCTGTGGCAGTCTGCTGAGAGAGGACTCCCTCCTCACCACCACCGCTGCTGTGGGCTTCAGGCCAACTCTGCGCCCGGAGCAAACGGGACAGTGGCAGCTGACTCCTGCTCCAGCAGAATCACACAGTCCCAGCATGGTGGGGGCTGGAAGGGCCCTGCAGACCTCCCCCAGCCCCAGTCCCTGCTCCAGCAGCTTCCCCTGGCTCAGGGGCACAGGAACGTGTCCAGCTGGGGTTGGAAACCTCCTGAGAAGGAGCCTCCACACCCTCCCTGGGCAGCCTGGGCCAGGGCTCCCTCACCTCAGCACCAAAGGAGCTTCTCCTCCTGTGCCAGGGGAACTGTTTGTGTCCCAGCTGATGTCCACCACCCCTTGTCCTGTCCCTGGGCACCACAGAACAAAGTGTCCCCCATGCTGCTGACACCCAGCCTTTAGGCACTTGTCAGTGCTGCTGAGGTGCCCCTGAGCTCAGGCTTCTCTTCCCCAGGGCTGCAGCCTTTCCTCCTCACACACATGTTCCATCCCCTCAGCACCTTGGTGGCCCTGCACTGGCCTCTCTGCAGCAGCTCCCTGTCTTTCCTGAATTGGGAATCTTATCACCTGGGTCAGGCATGTAAACCAACCTTCACAGACACTTGAATCCCCAGGATCCACATTCCCCTAAACAGTGATTCCATCCCCTCCCACACCAGCAGCTCCACAGGAGTTGTGATGGGCCATGAGCAGGGTGCTGGGGCTGCCCATGGGCTGCTCCAAGCCAGGGAGCAGCTGGTTGGGTGCTGTCAGGCCCCAATTCACCACAGAAGAACAAAATGACAACATCTCCTGTGTTATAAATTAATGTGTCTCCGCAGAAAACACAAACTTCTTTCCAAGCTGGCAGAAGAGTTCATGAGCTGCTCAAATCAGCCCTGTCAACAGCCCCAGCAAGGGCAGGGGCCTGCAGGCACACACAGTCCCAGGGGAAATAAAGGGTCAAGCACAAAGCTGGACCTGGCCAGGGTGCAGATGGTTCCCACCTGCCCATCTGCCCCTCTGGGTGCCCTCCTGGCTCATCCTGATGCCCTATGGGGATGGGCAACCTCGGTGGTGGTTCCTCGTGAGACCCTCGGTGTGAGACGAAGAGCTGGGAGCTCCCCTCTCCTCTCATGGGTAAAGCACTGACTCAACCACAGACACACACTTCGGAGCATCTTTGCATGGGGGAGCCACTCCCTGTGACCATCACAGACTTTGGTTACCTCCATCAGCCCTTCAGATGGTCCTTCCCATCCCACCACAGGTGGCTGGACTGTGCTGAGGAGCTCGGGGCAGAGACTCCTTGGCTGGGCAGAGGTGTCCTCGGCTGGCACAGCCTCTCCCCACTTTTGGGACCCCTCACTGCTCTTGTTCAGCCAAGCCTCATTTACCCACAGCTCAGCACTCTTCTGGTGGAAAACACAGCTCCTGTAAGAAAGGTTTTCTCCCAAAGGCTTCTTTAGCTGAACTGGAACGTTCTGAGGTCACACAAAACCTCTCGTGAGCCATCACAGGTGACTGTCACACACCCCACATCCCACCACGAGAGCCCAGGCCCCTGGGAAGCTCTGGGCAGGGAGAAGAGAGGGGCTGGCAGTGCCCCACCAGCCCAGGAGAGCCAGGGGCTGCTGTGAGGGAGCTGAATATGAAGTTTGCTGAATGGAACGTTTCTGCCTTCATTTGTGTGGGGAACTTTCCATCCCACAGAAGATTTAAACAAGTTGATTTTTCCACCCTCTTGAAGACAAAACCAAATTCTGAACTGTCTCGGCTTCCACATGGGCAGAACTCCTGAGTTTCATCCCTTTTCCCTCAAGGCTTTACCCCACCAGCACTGCCAGGAGGCACCAGCCCCCCTCACAGGAGATACCCACATATATCAGTGTGGTTTGCAGCCCCTTGCCTGGCAGAGGCTCCTGGGTGCTGGATAAGGCAGGAACACACAGCACCTCATGGAGGGCATTGTGCAGCTCCCAGAGCCAAGCACCAGTGCCATCCCCACCTGTGGGCATCACAGGGTACACCAGGTAGGGCAAGAGGGACAACCACACACAGCTGGGGCATCCTGAAGATCCTGATCTCAGAAAATATATGCAAGGTTGTATTTACAGAATCACAGAATCACAGAAAGCCCTTGAGGCTGCTGCAGTCCCAGCCCTGCCCTCACCCTGCCCAGCCCAGCACTGACCCACAGCCCTCAGCACCTCAGCTCCAGGGCTTTGGGATCCCTCCAGGGCTGGGCACTGCCCCAGCTCCCTGGGCAGCCTGGCACAGGGGCTGACACCCCTCTCAGGGAAACAGTTGTGCCTCAGCTCCAGCCTCAGCCTCCCCTGGGGCAGCTGCAGCCCATTGCCTCTTGTCCTGTCACTCATTACTCATTACCTCAAATGACAATTTAAGATGATGCTCAAGGGAAGGACGTTTTCTTCCACCAAAGAGCCACCACAAGACCTGCCTTGAAGTCAGGCCTCAGTGGAGAGCACAAGGCAGATGTCTTCACCAAAGATGTTCCTGCACAAGGTGTGCCTTGCCCAGTTTCTCTCCCTGTGCCCCATCTGCTAGTTGGTTGAGTCCTTAACAAACAGGTCAACTGGTAGCATCAAACAGGCCTCTCTGAACAAAGCCAGCAGCTAAGGCACTGCAGCTCATGACAAGCTGGTCTCCATCCTGTGGCAATTAGCTACAAGGAACCCCCTAAACCCTCCAAAGCTGCTGCTCGCTGCCTCTGGCCCTTGCAATAAAGTTGCTGCTGCTCTCTGTGCAGATGACCAGCTGTTCCTTATTTCTAGACCTGTTTCCTTTCTACTAATTAACGAGCTCCAAATGTCTCTGTGCCTGGCCTGCCTGAACACCATGTGGGGACACATTTGCCCAGACCTCCCCTGTGCAGCAGGTGGGGGAACGGGAGTGCCAGCAGCAGGGCTGGGATGGCCACCATGCCCTGTGGCCACTGCACACAGCCAGCCCCTGCACTGCTCTGGGCCTAGGGCACAGGCAGTGCTGCCCATTTGCCAGGGGATGGTGGCCTGAGGATGTTGATGCTGCTCAGCACGTTGTGCTGACTCCCCAGACAGAGGGAAGAGCGCATCGGCCCCATCGCCACACCTCCAGGCAGAGCTGGGGCTGAAGCCTTTGGCGGGGACAGCAGGGGAAATGAGCCCACAAGACAAAATAAAAACAAAGGGTGGATGAAGCACTGTGGATTGGGCCACACCAAGGTCAGCTTGACTCAGCCAGGGCTGACAGATCCTGAGCAGAGCTGCCTGCACAGAGCCAGCCGTGGGGAAACACGAACGGGGACTGGTGTCCGGGCAGCAGAGCCAGTGGCTGTCCCAGCCCTTCAAGGAGGAGCTGGGGCCAGGGGTGCTGCCAGCACTCCTGGGCTCTGCTGCTCCAGCTCGTGGTCAGACTCCCTTCCTCTTGGAAAAGCTGGAAGGAACCAAAGCTTTTCTTTTATTATCTTGGATCTGACTCAGACGGAGAAGGTGCTCCAAGGCTGCCTGCGCCAGGACGCTCACAAAGTTTCCCAGCAGAAGAATGAAGCAAAACAAGGGGAAGCTCTTTGATCTTTATGGGGCTGACACTTTGAGCCAAGGAAGCAGCGAGCATGAAGCAGCACTTCCCATCCAGGTTTGTGATTGCTCCTCCTGGCCGTGGCTTCAGTCGGCAGAGCTGAGCCTCCTGCCCTGGCTGGAGAGGCCGCGTTGCAGCAGGGCTGCCCACAGATGGGGACCAGGGCTCTGAGCTCAACTCTGCTGCTCCCCTCACAGTGCTTTACCTTTGTGAGACAGAAGGGACATCTCCAGGTAAGCCTCTTGCAGGTCTCAGGGTGGGAAACATATTTAGTGTGAGGTTCCTGTGTTCACACAGTGCATCTGTAACGGACAGCACAAGCTGCTTGCTCTGCAGGTGGAGGATGCCAACTGAACAATGGGCTCTTTGCCCTGTCTGTCCCTCCTGAGCCATCAGGGTCACTGGAGAAATTCCCATTGCAATCTGGATTTTGAAGGTTTCATAGCACACAGGAGGATTCTGTCCAGTTCTGCTTCCAAACCCCATCTCCCCAGTGACTGGGAGGACAAGGCTGTACCACCCAGCCTGACGGCACGCTCCAGAGCTGCTGAGTACACGGCTGTAAAACGCAACGTGCCTTGGGCTTCCTCAAGTGAAAGGATCGTGGGGAGGCAGGGCCATCACTGTGCTAGGAATCTGGGTCCTTCTTTATGCTCTCAGACTCCCTGTCACAGCTGTTTCAAATCTACAGAGCTGGCCTGGAAACTGGATGGTAAAAAGACTTGAATGAGTCCTTGAGCACACTCTGCTCCAGGCATGCTGAAGATACCAAGGGTCTTCCTGGAAGAGCAGAGGCAGCAGCAAGTCAGGGCCAAAATAAGACCTAGAATAGCCCAGGCAGGCCTGAGTTGGTTGGGTTGCCCAAGTCACAAGAGCCAGGTCTTGGTTTTGTTGGGACAGTCGTGATTCCCACCCTAACTCATGACTGAAGCCACACGGCTGCAGTCCCCTGAGCAAAATGTACCTTCTTAACTCAGCTCCCAGAGGTTCCATAGCCCAAGGATGGTTTTCCTTGAGCCCCTGAAGGAAGAGGAAACATATAGACTCAAGAGAGAGGCCAGCACAGGGCTACCAAGATGCTGACAGGACTGGAACATCTTTCTGATGAGGAAAGGCTGCAACCCTGGGGCTGTTCAGCCTGGGGAAGAGAAGCCTGAGCTCAGGAGCACCTCAGCAATGCTGCTCAGTCCCTAAAGGCTGGGTGTCAGCAGCATGGGGGGACACTTTGTTCTGTGGTGCCCAGGGACAGGACAAGGGCTGATGGACATCAGCTGGGACACAAACAGTTCCCCTGGCACAGGAGGAGAAGCCCCTTTGGTGCTGAGGTGAGGGAGCCCTGGCCCAGGCTGCCCAGGGAGGGTGTGGAGGCTCCTGCTCAGGAGGTTTCCAACCCCAGCTGGACACGTTCCTGTGCCCCTGAGCCAGGGGAAGCTGCTGGAGCAGGGGCTGGGGGAGCTCGGCAGGGCCCTTCCAGTCCCCACCACGCTGGGATTTTATGATGTGTAGTATTCAAAGTCCACTGTGAAGTTCCCTACCATAGCTTCTGCCACTGCATGGGTTAGATCACCCAAAGCAAGCAAGGGCTCCAGTGCAAGCCAGCAGCTCACATGCAGCAATGTCCAAAGAGCCTGAACCTTGGCAGACCATACGACATGGGGGCTCTGAGCCCCCAAAGCCTCTCTAGAAACCACCCCACATGAACAGCACAGCTCTGCAGCATGGGCAAACAGCTTGCTGGAGCCATCTGACAGAGCCTCTGGCTTCTCCTTCTGCTCACGGCACAGCCTGGTTGAGACCCACCTCAGCGGCAGCGGGCTGCACCCACCAGCACCACCCCTTGCAGCCTGGAGTGTGCCCTGGCCACGTGCCCCATGCCACCCTGCACCACAGCCCCGCTGCCAGCTTTGCTCCAGCTCTGTCTGCACGCAGGGTTTCAGGATCTCCTTCCACAGACGGATTTGTTTGTGCCAACCGAGTTGCTCAACAGGATATTAACTGCCTGGGCGGCAGATGCCCAGCACGCCAACCTCCGCCGTAGGATTGGCACCCTGCGGGCACGGGGCTGGCAGCAGCCAGCAGTCCCGCTCCCCTGGGGCCGTGCAAAGCCTCCACCAGCTCCCCAACCCTTCCTGCCATCTGAAGAGCTCAGACAGAAAATGCTCAAAGCTGTACCTAACGTGTCCCCATGTTGGTGCCCAGGGAAAGGGCCGAAATGCCTGTGCAGCTGCGGCCCTGGGCCTCACGGCAGCACAGCGGGGTGGAGGCAGGGGGCAGGCAGAGCTCTGAGATCCCAGCACATCCCAGCCCTTCCCAGCACACTGCAGGGAACGTGGGAGCCCTGACCGGAGGCGAGGGGCGGCTGATGAATGAGGTGATAACACCTCGGCAGATGGCTCCAAAGGCTGCACCGTGCTTGGGGGGCGTAGACAAAACACAGAGGTGAAGCCCAGATGTTTAACTTCAGCATCTGGATGTGATTCTTAAACAGAGACTCTCACATCTGACCATTCTGCCTGAAAATGAATGGTTTGTTTGACCTTCCCTGGAGCCCGCCCCGATATTTTCTGGGTCTCTCCTAAACACATGGCAGCTGCTCCCTTCCTTGCTGGGACCAGGAGGGGGGCAGATGAGTGCTGTAGGCACTGCAGCAGCTCTGGGGGCATGGGACATGGCACTGGGGGGAGGGAAGAGCACAGCTCAGAGCAGTGCCATGAGCCTGGAGGAATGCCCCGTGGGCAGGAACACTTCTGTATCGCACCTGGCCTGTTTGGGGCTCAGCACATTGAGCTGCAGGACACCAACCCTGGGTGCCCAGCCTGCAATCCTGTCCTGCCTTCAGCCCATGCAATCCCCTCCCTGAGAGGCACCAGAGCAGCCCAGCTGCCTGAGCAACCCCGTGCTCACCCAGGCACCCACAGCCTGGGCCTCATTTCACTGCAGGGACCAGCAGCAGGTGCTTTCTGAGCCCAGGAGGGACAAAGCTGCTCACTGCCCTGGGAGTGCTGGAAGAGCCTCCTCGGGGAGCTGGGATCCCAGGACATGGAGCTCCCTTCAGAGACGATATCTGATCTTGGGTCAGAGGCCCCACGTGCCACAGAATGTTCCACACTCCTCATAAGTGGCAACTGTAGGCTCTGGGTGGTGCTGAAGCTGACAATGAAGATAGTGATTAGTGATGACGGGCAGTACCAATTAAGGCCAATCTGCCTAATGGCCAAGTCTGAGGGTAGCGCGTGTGACTGATGGTGACAAGTGATGGCAGCTGGAGGAGGCCACAGTGACCACAGAGATGTAAGACAATGCTGGTGGCAGGCAGAGCAAAGGAGTGGTGAGACAGCAATCTGTGAGTGGGGCTATTTGTAATGCTGCAGACACGTCTGGCACCCAGCGTCTCCTGAAGGATCAAACAGCACTGGAGGCGAGAGCCCTCCTCCTGCACTTGCTGGGGATGTGAAGGAGGGGTGGCATGGTTTGGTGTGGCACACGGGCAGACGATATCTTGGCCCATTCCAGTGCCCTTTGACTTAGGAAGAAGAAAGCAGAGCCATCAGGGTGGTGCTGGAGGCTTTGGACCCCCCAGCACAGTGGGATGAGGAGACCAAGGGCCCACTGAGCCCCAGCAACAGGCTGCCCACCCTGGCACAGCCTCTGTGTTGGCCTTGGGGCAGCAGCAGCCTCATGCCAGCTCTACAAGGCACTGACCAGGGCAGCCAGCCAAAAACAATGAGCCAGGGTGCCAGTGTGGGCAGCCCATATGGGTGCACTGGGTGCTTCCTTGGCCATTCACAGCCTGGCCCTGGGCACGCTGCCAGCATCCCTGGCCATTCCCACGCTGCCTTTTGGAAGCGAGGCACAGAGATGCCCCAGGCAGGCTGTGACAGCCAGGCTGGCCCTGGGGACCAGGGCCATGCTTCACACGGGCCAGAAGAAAAGGGCAAAACATGTCAGCTCGCCACGATAAGGGAGTCACACAAAGCAGGCGCCGGCCGCACAGCAATGTGTTCACTGTCATCCAGCCTGGCAGCGTGACAAGGGCCAGCACCTCGTGCCCATCAGATTTATTCCCTGCCTGAGGTTAAAGTAGGGCTGTGCTGGTGCACAGCAGCTGAAACCTGCTCAAGTATGACCATATTAGTAGTGGTGGTAGGCTGTAAGAAAACTCCAGGACTAAAGATGCATAGATGAGGTGCTGAGGGACATGGTTTAAGGGTGGGCTTGGCAGTGTGAGGTGAGTGGTTGGGCTCAATGAGCTTAAAGGTCTTTTCCAACTGAAATGATTCTATGATTCTGTGATTCCATGACTGCTCTAAAGGCTGAAGCTCTGCAACCTGAGAGCTGCTCACCAAGCCTGCCAGTTTGGGGGTCACACAGGCTGGGTTTGTGGCACCTCGCTACAAGAAGGTTGAGATGGGAGCTGAGGCAGAACTGTCCCCCTGAAAGGGGTGTCAGCCCCTGTGCCAGGCTGCCCAGGGAGCTGGGGCAGTGCCCAGCCCTGGAGGGATCCCAAAGGCGTGGAGCTGAGGTGCTGAGGGCTGTGGGTCAGTGCTGGGCTGGGCAGGGGGAGGGCAGGGCTGGGACTGCAGCAGCTTCAAGGGCTTTGCCAACCCAAATGATTCTGTGATTCTACCATCTCCCTAGCATGGGTCTCCTCTCACAGGGAGCTCTGCTTGCACCAGGCCACGCTCTCCATCAGGCACTGCCTTTACTCAGGGTCTTTCCCAACCACAGTGGCAAACAAGCTCTGCCCAAATTCCTCCCTAGGTGTTCCCACAAGGCCGTGGCTGCAGCTGTAAGAGCTCACAGGCAGCACACAGGCAGCCGGCAACTTGGAAAGCGGTGGTACAAGCCCAGAGCCAACGTGACAGCCCACACCACAGTCCTGACAGGCAGCACCAGTGAAGGGCACAGGTACCAGTGCCACCTGGAGCCCCCACAGCACCCTGTCCAGAGGAGCCCCAGGTGCCCACAGGCTCAGGATGCTCTCCAGTGGTGACACCAGGGATGGGCAGCACGACACACGACACAACGCTGCTGCCATCCACAGCGGGCATCTTCAGAGGGCCATGCCCCGATGTGAGGGCACAGCAGGGCACTCCCTACTCTTCCCCCTGCACACTGATCTTATCCCCAGCCTCGAGCCTCGGATGTGCTTTTGTCTGCATTTTGAACGTGCTCTGGTTTTCATTTGGGGGGGCCGACGCTGGATCTAGCGCCGCAGCCCTTGATTAGCACGCGCCCCGGCACACATGCACACACAGCACTGCCAGACTCAATCACACATGTTTGCTCAAGACCTCTTGGAAATCTTTGGATTCAGACCAACTTTTCTTCTCTTACATGCGTTTGTTGTAGTCTGATATTTATAGTTTACTTAAAATAAATGGCTCCTTATGTTTCCCGCTTCCTGCTCCTGAGGGGAGGCTCTCACGGGGCCGCTGTCTGTCTTCTTCTCTCTTTTCCTCAACGTCTTGCTATTTTTTCCCCTCTTCCACCAGCGTTTCTCAGGCTGTTCCTACGTTTGCCAGATGCTGCTGAGCCTCGGCCCAGGTTCTCTCGGCGGTTCTGGGGAGACACCGGCTCGGATTGAAGCAGACGGCACGGTGCGTGCGCGGGGCAGCTGTGCTGCGGGGCCTTCCCAGAGCAAAACGCTGGAGGAGGAGGAGGAGGAGCAGAAGGAGGAAGCAGGGTGGTGTCCAGTACATGGGAGCCAAGCATGGATCCAGGCCATGATGCAGACTCGCTGGCTTGCAGCACTGAGATGTGAGGATACAGTACCCAGACTCATGGCTGCAGCAGGGGAGGAAGGAGGTAGTGTTAAGAGTCCTCATGGCCACTCTCACTTGCTCTGCTTGGGTTGTGAGCACAGGGCTCCCACCTCTAATGCCTGACGCTGGGAGGGACCTGCTCCTCAGACCAGGGAGTGGTGCCATGTGGTGGAGCCTCATGAAGGTCTCTGCTCCCACCCAGACCAGCTCCAGTCAAGATCTGAGGATCTCCACGGACAGATTCCTACCCCTCTCCAGGCCCATGTTCCAGCATTTGAGCACTCTCACGGCAGCCTTGGGAACTGCCCTTGCATTTACACTGAACTGCCCTTGTTCCAGCTCCTGCTGTTGCCTCTCACCATCTCTCTGTGCACCTCTGAGAAGCCCTGGCTGCACCTTCCCTGCTGCCTCCCATGTGGCCTCGGATGACCAGATGCGCTGTGCACTACAACAAAGGGAGCACGAGTCCTCAGCAGAGGATGGAAACCTTCTGGGAACCTCAGCTGCTGGTCTGGGAGAGCCAGGAGTCCTCCAGGTCAGGAGCAATTCCCGTTGCCTCACAGCATCTTGGGGTGCAAAAGGCAAGGACACTGCCAGAGCATCCCTGCAGCAGGCAGGAGGACAAAGGGATTAAACCAATGTTTGCGTGGCCTTTCCCACCCAGCAGCCTCTTGGCAGCTCTCTCCATCGCTGGGGCTGATGAGCCCCATTTGATTTGGAAGAGCTGTTTGTTTTCTAACCCTCTGCTGCAAAGGGAACATTTTCACTGCAAAAATTCTCTTCCCTTCTTGTTTCAGACCCTGGGGCTCCATTTGGCCACCTGCACACGCACACACGTGCAAGCTCTAGTAGGATGTGAGCAGGATCACATACACCCTGTTCACACACTGGCCCACACGCTGCATCTCCAGACACATATGTGCAGGCTCAAACATGGCCTCTCAAACTGCCTCTCAAACTGCCTTACACGTGTGCAAGCTCCCACGCTGCACCTTTGCAGGCAGCTGCCATCGCCGGAGGACACGGGCTGGGGACCCCTCTTCTCCCTCCAAAGCATCACCTTGGTGTGCACAGAGCCCAGGGAAGCTGCAGGAGAGCTGCCTGCACATCCTCCTCTCAGCCTGCCGAGTTTGATGCCAGGCAAGATTGATTCTGGAGCAGCTTGATGGGCAAAGTGGTGCCCAGCAGCACTCTGACCACGGGCAGGGCTCAGTGTCCTTGGGGAGAGGCTGAAGCCCTTCTCCACTCCTAGCACAGACAGGAGGGCACTCACTGCCCTGCCCCAAGCAGCAGCACTTCCCAGGGCAACACACTGCAGGAAAACCAGAATCATAGGCTCACAGACTGGTTTGGGTAGGAAGGAACCTTTAGAGGTCACGTAATCCTCTTCAAGTAGATCAGGTTGCTCATAGCCCCGTCCAACATGACCTTGAATGTAGGACGGGACATCTACCACCACTCTGGGCAGCCTGTGCCAGTGTTTCATCATCATCCCCACATAAAAACCTCCTTCCTTGTATCTAGTCTGAATCACAGAATCTTAAGAGTTGGAAGGGACCTTGAAAGACCATCTAGTCCAACCCCTCTCTTTTAGTTTAATCCCATTGCCCAGTCCCTGCTAAAAGGTCTCTGAAAGGCCACAATAAGGTCTCCCTGGAGGCTTCTCTGCTCCAGGCTTCAACACCCCCAACATTCTCAGCCTGTCCTCACAGCAGAGGGGCTCTACCCTCTGATCCTTTTTGATCCCAGAGGTTTCACCCAGGAGCAGAGGCTGGCTTTCTCCTCCTGACAGCCCTGCAGGCACGCAGGCCCAGCGGGAAGCGCTCCCAGCTGCCAGCACCACGCAGGCCTGGGCTGTTTCCAGATGGTACTTCGACCTCAGTTGCTTTTTTTCCTTTTCTTTTCTTCCTTTTCTTTCCTCTTTTATTTCTCCTTTGCTCTTTTAATTTAAAACATTATTATTACTTTTATTTTACCTTTTCTTCTTCCTTTTTTCCTTTTCTTCCCCCTTTTTCCCTCTCTATTTCTTTCCTTTCTCTTCTCCAGCTGCACACAACCCACACTAAGAACATCTGATTTTCACACACACATTAATGATTTGCCAGCCCAGCTTGTGAGCACAACACATGAGCACCATGAGGCTGGGGGTGTGGGGATAAGGTTTGGGAAGAGGGGACAGCAGCACAAGCCTGAGCCCCCTGCTGCCTCCCAGCTCTGGAGGTGATGGGGTGGGGGGACTCGTGGCTGGGAAAAGCTGGCGGGTCCCCCCACTGTGATGAGCAAAAGCCCTCCACAAAAATGCTCCTGCAGATAGTCTGACAATGGGCTGAATGAAAGGGCCTCCTCCAAAACCTCCTCGCTGGGAGCAAGGCCACCAGCAGCCACTGCCTTGGCACTGCTGCCTAACCAGCACCCAGCAGGCAGCTCTGCCCACCCTGCCTCTGCTCGGGGCCCAGCACAGCTCCCTCCTGAAAATCACACAATCCCACCATGGTGGGGGTTGGAAGGGCCCTGCAGAGCTGCTCCAGCCCCAGCCCCTGCTCAAGCAGCTTCCCCTGGCTCAGGGGGCACAGGAACAGGAAGAGTGGGACACATCAAGGGCCATCAGTATTTTCTAGACTATTTCTGGGGTTCACAACAGAGGAGGTCAGTCTGCCACTCAGATGGCTGCACAGGGCAAATCCTGAACCTCGTAGCAAACCATCTCCAGTGGCTGCAGGGTTTACACTTCAAACAAGCATTCAGGTGCCTTTCTCCTGGTTTTCATCCAGGCCCTGGTCTTTGCCCAGCCCCAACCATGCTCCTGTTAGCACATCCTTCTTTGGCAGGGGCCCTAAGGTAGGTCAATGCCATCCTCCCCCAGCAAGAAACAGGGCCCAGAGAGCCCAAACGCCCTGAGTCCTCCAGGCTGCTTGCAGTAGGCTGAAGACCACATCTCTCAGGTAGGAGCACAAACTCCTTGGCCATCCTCCATGCCCCTGGAGAACTCACACAGCCTCGAGGCACTGAGAGGCTTTACTTCTCTCAAGAAAACCAAGACCCAGCATGGGACGATCTGTGAGACCCAGGGAAGTGGAGATCAGGGCTGCAGGAGCCAGCTCACAGATGAACTCCCTGGAGCCCCAAACCACCACTGTGCAGCAGAGTGCTCTGCTGCATTACACTGTAGGCTCTCTCCAGCCTTTGGGAGAGCAGTTGACATCAACAGGAGCAAAGCAACACCCCATGGAGCCATGGGGCCAGTGTAGCCTCACAGGGAGACCACTAAGAGTGGTCACAGTCATCCTCCCATCCTGGGAACTGTCTCTCACTTGTGGACCAGGGCACTCCAGAGATGGGCACAACACTGCCCATTCCCCCCAGCACCCCGACCCTCCCTGAATTCAACAGCTCCCAGCTCCTTTTCTCCCAGCACAAGGAGTTCTCAGAAAGGGTCCAGGGCATCCAGTTTGGAAGGGAGCCTCAGCCAAGAGCCTCGGGCTTGGTGAGGATGCCGAAGCATTGGGGAGCGCGGGGGCAGGCCAGCGGGGCCTGGCAGGCGATGAGACGGGAGGACAATACAACGGCCCGTTTGTGCTCTCAGCTCCTGCCCACTCCCCCCCTCTCTGCCCTGCCCCATGCCATAGTAAGGCTGGTATTCAGGAATTAATTGATGCCATTAAAGTGTGGCATGACTTTGCCACGGCCTCCGAAGCGGTGGCAGCGGGCCAGGGTCTGCGGGTGGAGGAGGAGCCCCTCGCGTGCTATTCTTCCTATAGCAAAAGGGCAGATCTTGGGCAGATCCAAGGCATGAAATCGGTATAAAGAGATTGTCAGGGGAGTGGAACGGTGCTGGTCTTGCTGCCATCGGCAGCTGCAGGGTGATAATTCATCCTGGCGAGTTGCTGTGTCCCATCTCACCACAGCAGCACCTCTGGCAGGAGGTGCCAGACCTGACACTGAGCTGGGCTCTGGTTCTGCACTGTGGCTCCTGCACACACACAGGGCTTGAACATGGGGCTGGGGGCTGTGCCGGCAGGCTGGGGTCCCTTCGCCTCACCCCAGAGCACACACTATAGGACAGGGCTGTCTCCAGCCTTCCCCCTTGCCCTGCCTCAGCTCACAAAGGCGGCACGATTCAAGCAGTGACAGTAACAATATCCCAGCACTGAGAGCACACAGGGCGAGCAAACAGAGCCTGGCCCCGATTCCTGACCGCTTGCCCGGGTGGGAATCATTTTCCCACTGGGGTTCCAGTGTCAGAGGGCTGCCGAGCCTGGGGCTAACCACAGCACGCCAGCTGGAGCCCGCCCAGCTCACTGCCGGCCTGGCAAAGCTGTGAGCAAACCCCCACCCCCTCGGTGGGGGAGAATGGAAGCGGCACAGCCCCGCGGGAGCGGGATCCCACACCGGCTCTGCAGAGAGCTGGTGACAGGGGACGCCTCGCTGTTAATGAGGTGCAGAAGAGGATGCAGATATCCACCCCCTCGCCTCCCCGAGGGCTCTGGCTCCACACTGCCCCAGCCGCTTTCTCTTGGTCCGGCAGCCGGCTCAGCCCAGCGCTCCTGCGCATCTGCCCCTACCCTGCCTGCTGGAGAGAATGCCCACTGCAGGCTGGGCTGCTGGGCCACAGGTAACTAGTCTGACCTGATCTAGGTGGACCTGCTCCTGCAGGGGGGTTGGACTAGATGATCTCTAGAGATCCCTTCCAACCCCCACCATTCATGATTCTATGACTCTGCTAGCACCGGGGCAGAGTCTGGTTACTGCAGGATGAAGATGTTCATCCCCATCCCGCAGTGATGGCATCAGAACTGAACAGATCTCTGCCCTCTCCTGAGATGTCCATATCCCTTTGCACTCCATCTGCCATCCTCAGCATGCAGCTTGACCTCCTGGTTAGGAAGAAGGACACATCAGGAAGCTGGAAGACAAATGGCCCTGGTGTAAGTGCCTCCATCCCAGCAGTGCTGTACCCTCTGTGGCCTCAGGCAATGGGTTGTGCTTTGGTTTCCCCTGGGAAAGGGAAAAACAAGCCATGTGCCGAAATGTTTCAGCCAACCATGGAGGAGTGATGGTTGTCCCTGTGCCAGAGTGGCATGTCCAGCCAGCCACTCCAACCCGTGTGGGCCGTGATATGACAGCAGGAGACCACAGAGCAAGGCAGAGCATCCACACGGCTGTAGCCACTGGGCTCACTGGGCTGGGGATGAGCCAAAAGGGCAGAACCTCCACAGGCCCAGCTGCTACTGCATTCCCACCACTCCAGCATGGAGAAGGAAGAGCAGATGTGACACCAACCTCCAGAGCAGCTGCCGTAAACCTAAACAGCGCAATCCAGCTGTGCCACAGAGAACCGGCGCTCTCGCCATCCCTCCTTTCCAAACCCAGGGGCCACTTCTCCCAGGAGCCACCACCAAAACCATGCTGTGACCAGCTCCTCCGCCAGCAGAAGCCACAGCTCCCACCCCTCACACGCTCCATCCTCCCGCGGTCGCTCGCCAGCCGCTGCGGCTTGGCCTGTGCCCCATGAGCAACGCCTGTGGCCCAGGGTAAACAAACAGCCTTTCCTCCGGGGCCGCTGCCTCTTGCCACCGCAGCCTCCCTCGGCTGGCCCGGCCGCGCGGCCGAGGTGCAGCCCTGCGGTGGCTGTGGGCTCGGCGGCCGGCACTGCCTGCCACCACGGCCCAGCACAGAGCGGGGCTGAAACAACAAACAAACAAGGAACATGCAGGGCTTGGCTAGGCCTGAACTTGGAAACTGAGATAAGCTGCTCCCGGAGCTGCATCCCAGCAAGGCGGCGGAGGGGCGAGGGGAGAGGACTGAGGGGGGATTAACACTTACAAGGATCTAAAGGTGGATGTCAGGAGGATGAGGTGGCACTTTTTCTGTTGTCTCAGGTGAGAATGGACACAAGCTGGGACACAAAAAGTTCCACTTGAACAGAAGGAAAAGCTACTGTGAGGGTGAGGGAGCCCTGGTGAGGGTGTGGAGGCTCCTTCTCAGGAGGTTTCCAATCCCACCTGGACACGTTCCTGTGCCCCCTGAGCCAGGGGAAGCTGCTTTAGTATGGGCTTGAGCTGAAGCAGCTCTGCAGGGCCCTTCCAATCCAATCCTCACCATTCTATGACTCTGTGAGCAGGCTGCAGAGCTGCCATGAGCTGGCTGGGGAGCAGACAGCCCTGGCAGACAGCAGCTCCCGCCCTGGGGTGCTGGTGAGGGGCAGCACCCCGAGAGGTGAGCAGGAGCACCCCATCACACAGCGACTGCCAGCTCTGCCGTACAGCACCCAGCTCCAGCCACGGCATGGAGGGAGGTCAGGCTGGGCTACAGAGCACAGCCCCATCCCCTTGCACAGCAGCCAGCCCTGCCAGAGGACACGTGGCCAGGCACATGTGGTGATGGTGGCAAAACAAAGGGCAGTAAATCACTAAGCTGCTGCAGCCACAATGTCAGACCTCGCGCTGGAAGCCCCCGGGCATCTCGACTTGCCTGTGCCCACACGAGGGCTGGAGTCAGGGTGTCCACACTCAGCTCAGCACCCTCTCTGCTGCACAAAGACCCTCATGCTCCACCCTGGCAGGCACAGCTGCCTCCCTCCTTGGGCTCATTGTATTTTTCTAAACAACCAATCTTGCAAGTGCATTTTGGAGAAGAGTATCTGCTGTGAAACTGGGACTGGGGTATTTCCACATCCCCGGTTCTTTGGAACTGCGTCCCCTCGAACGCACCCGACCTCCCTGGAAGAGCTGGCTGAGCGAGTGGTTTGAGCAGGAGAAGACTTGTGCTGTATTCCCAGCTCTGCCACTGACTCCATGGGTGGCTTTGAGTGAATCACTTCCCTCCGAGTGTGTTTTCAGCTGAGATGTGCCAGCTGGGGCAGCTGCTGCTCCCCAGGCACTGGGCATCGTACCTGGCTGTCTTCAGGATGAGCAGCAAGGGCACAGCATGGCAGAGAGGGGCAGCTCTCAGCTCCATCAGGACCAACCTCTGCCCTGAGGACCAGGTAAGCTCCATTAACAGACAGAACAGGCTGAAACCCCGAGCTGTACCCAGCCTGAGTACAGCCCACTGCAGACAGAACAGGATAACACCACCTGTGCCACTGAAGTGGGTCTCCCTGTGCCCCCACCACCATCCCTGCATCGTCAGAACCCATCTTTGCCTTGGACAGCCTCACATGCTCCATGTGGGGAGATGGGGCTCCCATACCCCTGCCCAGTGCCACGTGCCTGCTTGGAAAGACCCAAATCTTTCTGTGTTGCTGAGGTGAGGGAGCCCTGGCCCAGGCTGCCTAGGGAGGGTGTGGAGGCTCCTTCTTGGGAGGTTTCCAACCCCACCTAGATACGTTCCTGTGCCCCCTGAGCCACGGGAACCTGCTTTAGCACAAGATTGGGCTGGATGAGCTCTGCAAGTCCCTTTGAACTCCCACCATTCTGTGATTCTGTAATTACAATTCTCTGACCTGTCAAGGAGAACATGCAGCAGTTGCAGCAGCCAACCTTTTTTCCACAGGGCTGTGGAAGTTTGGGATCAGTTGACCTCTGCCACAGATTGTAGAGCAGCCCTGGGCACATCAGTCCCAGTCCCTAGAAGGACACTCCCCAGGAAGCCCCCAGGGATGCTCCCATGGCTCCCATGGCAGCCAAGCTTTGCAGACAAGTCTGCAGGCAGCTCCTGGCACAGCTGGGTCACCAAAGAGCCAGGTGAAGGCACAGTGAGTCCTTTCAGGGCTTCACCAGCCTCCCCAGCAGATCCAACTCCAAAGCCCCAACAGTTTGCTCCCCTCTGCATCCCAGCTGGCTGCAGGTAAGACCCTTGCTTTGGGCAGGCAGCTCTGCCCACCAGCCTGCTACCGGCAGGGGACAAGCCCTCTCTGCTGCTGAGCTAGTGAGTGCTGCTGCAAACCCAGCACCTAGCCTGGGAAAGGAGAGAAACACCAAGGCCCCAGCTTGTCACTGGTTTAATAGGCATAGCAAAAGGAAGTTTACAAATCCGCTTCACTTCTCTAAATGGATTTGCATTTGGCATCTCTTTCAACGAGGGCAACGAAAACAGACTTTGATATCATATGCTATCATTTTACTTATAAAAACAGACCACAGTTGCCAAATACATCTGAGCATCTTAAAAGTCCTCTTTGAATTAAAGAGACATTGCCAGATTTAAAGTGTGTGTTCTTAGTTTAGAAACTAGACTGCATCAATTAGACACGAGTGTACCGGCGGAGACAAAGGACGCAGACCGAGTCCGCCCCGTGTCTCCCTCACACAGCTCTACGCTCACACAGCTGCTTGCACAGATACGTGTCTGGCCTCTGCTCTGCTTCTTCAAGCAGCAGCACCCCTGAGCACAGAGCCCACACCTGCCTGGGAGAGCTGAGCTCCCACTGCAACCGCCAAGGCAGGAGCGGCGGCCGGCTGCCGGCAGCCAAGGCCCGGCTGCAGCTGGCCGTGCGCGGAGCAGCCCCTCGCCAGGCTGCCGCTCCCCTCCCACGCCGGCCCGGCCTTCCGGGCTGCTCCCACCTGCACAGAAACCTGCTGGGCGTGAGATCACCTCAGGGATGGGCCAGTCGCTGAGGTGAGTTCACAGCACAGAGCTCAGAGCCCTCGGGTTTGAGTCAGCAGCTTCCCAGCCCTGCAGCAGCTCCTCCGGTGCGGCTGCTGTGACAGAACACGGCCCGAGCCTTCCCTGGCTGCCTGGCCCTGGGGTCAGGATGTCCACAGGGTTGTTGATCAGAGCGTGGGGACCCTGCTTTTGGGGGAGAATGAGGGACCAGCAGCTGGGATGGTTATACAAAGCCTGTCCCTGCAGATTTCTGTCTCTGAATCACTGGCTGATGCTGGCTAACAACACGGGGAGTTATCAAACAAGCACTTGTTGAAAGGGATAAGTCTGATTGTTCCTGTCCCTGTGTGCCTAAACCTGTCTGCATACCTTCACGCCACGTCGGCAGTCCCCAAGGCTTGGAAAGGCTCCCACTGACCACAAGTCAGCAGTGGCAGAGATGCTCTGAGGAGTCCCAGCCTCCACTCAGCACACAGGAGGATGCAGAGGGACCAGCCATCTCTCCCGCCGGCCGTGTCCCCTGGGGAGACGGGACCTCTGGGCCTGCTCCCCTCTGCAGACACCCAGCTCTCTCCATCCTAGGGCTCCCAATCTCAGCTCCTCACAAAGGGATCTAAAATTGAGAGAGGTGAATCACCCCCATTCCTCACCCCCAGGGCAAAGCTAGTCAGGAATTTTCTGTCATTGTAATTTTCCTAAAGGAAAATCCACTTGTGCCCAGCCACGCTTCTCAGCTCTGTGACCTTTAAGACTGACTGTCTGCTGGGAAAGCAGGAAACAAACACATTTGTTTGGTTCAGTTTGATCCCACTCGAAATATTTTTGGTTGTGGTCCTGATCCAAAGTGTTTCATCTCAGATCAGTTCCACATTAATCTGTAATTCCCTGGCAGGCGGCGCTGCCAGCAGCACTGGAGCTGGGATGCTGCTCCCTCCCGGGGCCCCGCTCCTACGCCACGGTGGATCTCGGAGGCTGCTCCGACCCACCCAGGCCAGGTGTGTCGTGAGGGTGGCACACAGCTTAGCAGGAGTGTTTCTCAGAGGTTGTGGGCAGCCAGCTGTAAGGGCAGGTCTGTGACAGCCTCCCTCACTGCCAGCTCTGAGCAGTTCAGTGCCTGCATCTGTGCGCTGGCTGAGAACTTGGCCTGTAAAGCATCAGACAGGCCTTCGTGGCTCAGCATGAGGCTCCTCTGAAGCAGCTCCTCAAGGTCATCTCTGTAACTTTGATTAGCTTCTCTCTGCTCTGGGACAGTCCATTTCTTTCCAACATTTGCCCCACCATCAGTGACACTTGTCTTCTTGACACTGTACCCCTGCCCTGCTCATAACACCACATGTGAGGACGGTGGGAAGCAAAGTGAGGCGTCGTGTCAGGGATGGCAGGGAACAGGGACTGCAGACAACGGGTGGCTGTGTGTGTTTGTCCCATCCAGCTCCCCCAGCTCCAGACACACACACTCCCAGTGCAGAAGGTGTTGATGGAGCCGTGGCCTACGTGGGGGTCTACTCACAGGTGGTTGTGTCAGAGACAGAGCAGGGATGCCGCAGTCAGGGGAGCAGCCACGTGCAGGCAGAGAGCTCAGCCAGCAAGGCAGGGTCAGGTCCTGACACAGCACCAATGCAGGGTGCCACATGGCAGCTTCAGCCCTGGTTGTCCTCAGCCCCAAGCAGAAAGGGTTTGCAGAGCATAAGGATACCAGCCTTCCCTTTGGTTGGGTGCACTCATAGGTGCCCACATCCAGCAAGGTCAGCTCTGAGGGTTTCTGTTGGCCACATATGTGCTTGCTGGGCTCTGCCCTCCAATCGCAGCGGAGGACTCAAGTATTGCTCACCTCACCTTCACACTGGCTGCAGAAGTTTGTCCAGGTACCAAAATATCTCAGGCAGCCTCAGTAGCTTAATCTGGAGCCATCTGGGAAGGAGCATCTCAGTGAACCTCTGTCCCATTAATCACAATCTCTTTCCTCTACCTCTTACAGGGTAACTGCAGGTGATGCAGGAGGCAGCTAGTGCATGCTCCCAGATGGGAGGGGGCAAAAGGCATGCTGAAGCTGAGGACAAGTCAATACAGTGGCTTTGGGTGGAGGCAATGAGAAGCAAGGGTCCTGATGAGCACTGTGAACCTCTGTGGTCCAACACAGCCTGGAGCCCACAGCCAGGGCAGTGCTCTCGGAGGGGGAACACATTTCCTCCAGCAGTACTTGTGAGCTCCTCAGTACCTCTGTTTCCCACTGGCCTGCAAAATGCTTCTATAAACAGGCACTGGGCCATGGGAGGCTGGCATACACACAGCGTCCAAGAATGATTTTCACATTGGTTCTGTAGAAAAAAATCTTACAGAGTGTGGATGTTTTGCCCTGCC
Organism: Colius striatus; assembly: GCF_028858725.1. Classification (NCBI taxonomy): domain Eukaryota; kingdom Metazoa; phylum Chordata; class Aves; order Coliiformes; family Coliidae; genus Colius; species Colius striatus. The sequence goes on along the minus strand of NC_084761.1, from coordinate 1,695,152 downwards.
TGGCTGAGATAACAGGCACATACTATCATCTCAAACAGCCAGGGCTCCCAGGAACAGCATTACAAAGGCAAACATTTGGATACTCGATGCTCCACAGTCCCTGGGTACATCTTTGCTGCCTTGTTTGTTTCTGAAGCCCTCCTAGTCTCCAAGCCAGCTCCTGCACAGGGGCACAAGACACACCACTACACACTCCAACAATTTTTCCCTTGAGTAATCAGTTCCCTGAGCTCATTTCCAGGTCAAAGATTCAATTCACTTCTCCTGCTTGACTCTTCCAACTGCCAGCCACACCAGGGCAGCATTACCTCGCAGGTACAGATCCCACCTCTGCACGGCACATCCTTCCCAGAGGAAGGGCCATTCTTACTTCACAGAATCCCAGAAAGCTGGAAGGGATCCTTGGAGGTCACCTTGTCCAGCCCCCTTGGGAGGACACCCCCACAGAGAAGTATGTGGCTCTAGGGAAAGGCTGTTCTGCTATGTTTGCAGGCAACCCCCACAAGACTACGCTGCCGTCCACAACTGTGTGGGTGCTGCAAGCAACAGCAAACACATGGAGAGCTGCAGCCATGAGCTGGCTCCAGAAACAGCTGCATGTCCACAGTGCATAGAGCCTGCACAGAACTGCACAAGGAACCAGACCTTCCCACACTGCATCAGTGTAGCAGGAACCACCATCCCACGGGACATGTCCAGGCTCTTGGCATCACAGCAGCAGTGAGGGTTCAGGAGGGATGTGAAGGATGGGGCAGAAGGGTGAGAGGGATGGGTACAGAGTATGGGGAGGGAAGTGGGAAAGGGACACAAGCAGAGTGACCAGCCACAACAGAAAACAAGGAGTAAGAAAGAGCATCTTGGTAATCTAAACATAAGATCTTTCTGTTCTTCATCTTTGGCACCTCCAAGGGTTTCAGTGCTGAGGATGGAGATGGATGAGACAGTCCAGAGAGACAGCAACTGTGCCCAAACTGTTGAACCCAGAACACCTCTCAGCACCAGTATTTGGTGGGAATCAAGCCACATCACAGCTCCACAGCAGAAGGGTAACATGGTTATCCCTCCCACTCTTGCTGTCAGGGTCAGTGAGTGTCAGCACACTGCCCTGGACTCAGACAGCCCCATCAGTGGAACACGTTGCCTCCAGCAAGACCTTGAGATGCTGGGCAGACATTTGCAGAGTATCAGGAAGGTGGAGATGATATGCTGCAGAGCTCTGCCAACTCTCCTCCCACAGGCCCAGTGGAGGTCCCAGCCTGCCCAGTTGCTCATGGTTTCTTTATTCTGGCTAGCTTTTACAATGTTTGCAGTTGTCTAGAAACACCTTTGCCGCTCTCAGCCCTTGTTATTCTTCCCAACTCAACTGTAACTTGCTTTGTTTCTTCTGCTTATCTTTCCAAGGACACTTTGCCTAGTTTCCCTTATCTCTTCTGTTTCTCACAAAGAGCCTTGAATCACACCACAGCAGCTACTCTGCTCACCGTTTTTTGTGGTTCAAAACATAGTGTTTGTGCCAAGCATCACTCACACCAGCTGCAGACTGTTAGACCTGCCCTATCCCTCTCTGAGTCCTGTGGGAAGGAAAGCTGGACACACAGCCTGGAAGGGAAAGGTGACACACTCTAATCCCACAGATTAGGCATAATTTATTGAGGTGGGGTGAAGAACCAAAGCATAGTACTGTGCTGCAGGGGTAGGCTGGCCTACAACTTCTACTTGACTGCTGCAAAAAAGAAATCTCAGCCAGGAAAGCCAAGCAGGCCAAAAACTACATGGATCATCCCTGAAGGCATCTCCATCTTCCTGCTGGTTGGGGTCCAGGGGGCAGGGACTGTCTGGAGTAAGCCCATCCCACCAGGGCCAGCATACCTCAGGCCGCTTTGCTCTCCTGCGACTTGCCTTGAAGGATTCCAAGCACCTGGGAAAGTGACTGGTCTCACATCTGTGTCCCCATAGTGTTCAGTGGGGCTTGCTCTCTGTTGGCTAAAGCCAAAACCAGACATTTCTCATGGCTACCTGTGCATGCTTTAGCAAAGTTCTTTCAAACTCTGGTGCAGCTGCTGCAGATGAGCATCTGTCAGCTGGTTCCACTGGCACACAACTAGTTTACACCAACAAAAGATCCTGTCCAGGAACCAAACCAGGAAGCATTGTTCTCATTACCTCTGCAATGCCTTTTGGTCACAAGCTATCCCACAGGGAATAGTGGAGCTGGCTGTCTCAGCCTGGTTTCCAATAGAAACAAAACTTAAGCAATCACACCATTTGTATTCCTTCATCCATCCTCAACGGCTCAGGAACCCATCGGCAAGTCTCACCCAAATCTGATGGAAGTGCCAAAAAGCTAATGGCCTGACTTGATTCCTGTCATGAGGTCCCTCTGTTCTACCAATTGCATGGGAGGAATCCACACAGAAAGCTGCTGTCAGAGCTCAGCTTCTAGCAGACAGCAGAAAATGGTACATAGCACTTCCCCAAACGCCCTCCTCATGCAGAAGCTTTAAGTGTGACTCACATCTTCTAGGACACCAGTGGATTCACTGGAGAAGATTCACTTGTGAGAGGTTTCCTTGAGCTGGCTGCTCAGGCTTGCTGCCTCTGGTTTTGCACTGAAGCTGCCACCACTATGAAACAATGAAGTTAACGCTGAGGAACAGAACCAAGAACACTGGTATGTGATGGAAAGAAGCAGCCCTTCTGCCTTGGGAGACCAACACCCAGGAATGCCAGGCAGCACCAATCAGACCCAAGAAGAAGAGCAGGAAAGGCCAAAGTTTTCTCACCTTTCCAGGCAGGTTTTGAAGAGAATGGTTTATTTCCTCCAGGCTGCACCACTCCAAACAAAACCCAGGGCAAACAATTGATGTGAGTGAGTGATGTGCCCACTACAGCACTTGAGCTGTTCATAGGAAGAAGCAGAAAAATAATACAAGTTCACTGTTGATCTAACACTGGCCAAGGGCAAAGTCAACAAACAGCCTTGGTATCTCTCAGGAGTCACAAAGCTGACAGCCCCAGCCTGCCCTAAACAGACACGGGAGGCATTGACTTTGGCAGCGCTGACTGCCTCATGCTGTCATGTCAATAAACATCCCACACAGCCATCTGAAGGAGGTGAATGGTCGTGGGACATGGAGAGAAACAATGTTTGCTATAAAGAGACAAGGGAGAGGGGAAAAAAACCAGTCCTATAAATGATAGCACTTCACTCTATGTATGATATGGCCATGAATAAGAAAAAGGAGGAGCACTGATGGGGGAGGCTGGCCTGGATACTGCCTGCAAGATACAGGATTGCTTATACTGCTGAGCAGCTGTGTAGAGCCAAGGAGCTATGGGGCTGACGATGTGGTCCCATCAGCCTTGCTGCTGCTTTCCACCTTTACCTCACCACCCAGCATGGACATCTCTGATCACTTCTCTCCCAGAACACGGTCCCCACGTGCCAGTTTGCATGGAGGAGGAAATAGCTCAGTGCCAGATTGTGGCTGGACAGATAACTGGGGGCAGATCCAGCCCCTTTCCCACCTCACAGACTATAGGCAGGTCATCAGTAAAACCACCTTTGGCTGGTACAGTAGCTTACATGTGACTCCTGGTGATGCTGTTACTGTGGGAAACCCACAAGCATGAAACTATTGCTCAGAGTACAAATTTCACTCACTGAGATGTGACCAGTCTAACACAAGCCCTTCAGCTGCTCCCTTTGAAAAGGGAGGCTTATTTCCAACATCATCAGAGAAAGAGGGCTGCCTGAATTGGAACCAAGAAGCAAATGAGCAGGCCAGGAGACAGAGAAAAGTCAAGCTATCAGCCCTGCAATGCACCTCCCAGTATAAGGCAGCAGCTTGGGCCTCACTGTGGTATGGTCCACAAGCTCACTGAGAGCACACACTAAGTTGTTAATAAAGACACTAAATACTAAATACACTAAATACTGTTGGTCCCAGTCTTAAAAATGCCTCTTCTGTGCCCTTTGTTTCTCGTTCTCTGCCCCAGTAAGAAGTGAGCCCACGCTTTCCTTAGCCTTCATTTTGTTGTAGGCATCATTTAAAGAGTTCCTTCTTGGTGTCTTCCACATCTGCTGCCTCCAGCACTGCTCAGCTTTGACTTTCCTCCCTCCACTTCTGAAAGCTCAGGCAGTGCCACAATGTCCACTGCAGGTAGCCTGGCCCTGCTTCTGCTGCCTGTCCCCCTTGGGGCTCCTCCCTAAAGCACAGCTCTTACAGCAAGGGAGCTTCTCCCTGTCAAAGATGCTGCTATTTCAGTGGATTCAAGATGAAAAGGAATGCAAAGTTACATCCCAGTCTATCCAGAGGGAATCAGGGGTGAAATTCCTCCCTTCCCAAAACATCTGAACTGCACATACAGTACAGAACCATTTTAAGAGCAACAATGCCCCCTGCCTGTGCTCTTTCCTTTCCTTCAGATTTTCCAGCATCAAACCAGTCCATTTAGATCTGTCTCCCCTCATACCACAGCTCCAGGTTTACAGCAGATGGGACTCTGAGAACGGGATTCTGCTTCAGCATTGTGTAGTACAAGGGTGGCTTCACTGCTCTTCAGTCTGAACCAAGGGCTTGGACACAGACAAGTCAGGTCACTTTTGGAGGCTCACATCCTCTGGGAGCACCCAGAAACTCAGCTCCTCCTGGTTTTGGTTTCATAATCTCTACTGGTTACTTGGCAATCTTGCCTCTCCTTCCAACTCCTTCACCTTTTCCAAACTGGCACTGTACCAGAGAGAAGATAATGCAGAAGTCTTCCCACTGACATCACGAGGGTGCTCTGCATCTTCTTGTTCTCTAAGGGTAGCACCTTGTCTTGACTCACCGCTCCCTCCAAGCAGAGAGAACAAGCAAAGATGGAGGAGAGGTAGGTCAAAGGAGGCCTGTTGGGCTGGAAAGGGACAAGCGTTTGTGGAGCGAGGTGATGTGCTCCAAGCCTTGACCTGGGTCCCCACAGGAAGCTGTTCACCTGAGAACTCTCGGCTGTGAAGGAGATTAGGAGAGCCACAGACTCCCCAGAGCAGGGCAGGACAGCTGCCAGGAACTGCTCCCTGGAGAGACGAGAGGCTGGGGTAGGATCACAGACATCCTTGACGTAGAGGAAACCGAGTACTGGGAACCTGGAACAAGGGACCGAGAAGCACAGCAAGAGAAGAGTTTTGGGGCGATGAGTCACAGAGGGAAGGCAAACACAGGAACAGGCTATCACGCGGTGAGCGGTTACCGCGCGTCAGCACCACAGGCCATGTGCATTCGCTTAGGCCGTGCAAATAAGGTCACTTCAGCCAGCTTAGTGCGGTTCTGTCACGTTGGCTAACCCGAAGTGCCTCGCATGTGCCATGGATTAAGGGTGTGCACACAGATGCCCCCCACCGTCAGCTGATGTACAGCAGCACATCCCTCTGCGATAACTTGTCCGGTCTGTCCGCGCCTCCAGCTCCATCAAAGCTTCATCGGCGGGACAGGGGAGCCTCGAGAATAGGCACCTAAGGGTACGGGGAGGTAGCTGAGGAAGTCACACAAACCAGGTTTCCAGTTCAAATACAACGAGGAGCCATCCCGTGCCATTGCTTGCCTGCCATCTTGAGCGTGCCTTCTCCAGCACCACAGCCTCCCATGTTCCTCTCCTAGGCTGGAGCCTACTGGGCTTGGAGATGGCTGCCTGACAGAACTGCCTCGTTAGGAGGTTTCGCAACAAGCTCCCTGTGACTGTACTAAGCGGCCTGCATCATCTGTTTTGACTTTGCTGGATTTGTCTGTGTTCAATATATTTCTCGCAAGGGTCCCAGTTCAGCCCTCATTGACGTCAATGGGAGTCGGTCCATTCCCTTCAGTGAGAGCGCGAGCCGTCCCTTGGTGCTTGTATCTCGGCTGTTTCATTTCAGTGCCCAGCTCCCTACACCCTCCTACCTTTCCCATCCCTTCCACATGGCTGGCAGCTCCAGTTGTCCCTTCTGGCTGATGAGCAGATCCCGTCCCAAACTCACTCCTTGGTCCCTGACCCCGCACCGTTCTCATTTATTGTTCTCATATCTCAGTTTTCTGAGCACCTTCAGCATCCTGAGGATTTCCTCAGCTGGACCCTCAGCAACGTTTTCCATCTCTTAAACATAGACAAAGCAAATGCTGTTGGCTGGACTCTCTATCCAGACAATATCCTCCTTCTACAGCAGTCATACATCTTGACAGCAAGGAAGAGTTTCACACCAAGTTAGTTTTCTTTCTGCATTAGCTCCTGAGCGATCAGTTCCCATCCTCACTTCAGTCTCTGCATGGGTGATTAGCAAAAAGGAAGGCTGGATGGTCATGGGAGCCTGAGAATCTGGTTTCAACATCACACTGTGCTAAGGATTCCCACTGAGATTTTTAGATAAGCCATTTAAATTCTTTGCTCCCTCCTGCAAAACTGGGAATCATGCTTCCCTCTCTCCAGTGTTTTTTGATGGTGAGATGGCCTCATAGTGCTTCTGAGACCCCTCCTAAATCTCATGCAGACAACTGTACATCCTCAAGCCTTTCAGAGTCAGCACCGTTGCTGCTTCTACAACACTTCAAAAAGGGACAAACAAAGATGCAAAATATTAGCTGATCACCCACCAGATAAACCTTTCATCACATCCATGGGCTGCCAGAGAAGAAGCAGGACAACACATGGCATGCATGCATTGTTTCAAGCCCTTTCCTAGAGCACTCAACTCCAGCTGGGGAGAGGATCCTGCACTAGAGAGCTCCATGGTGTGACCCAGTACAGCCTTGCTTACGTTCACATGTTCACCCTGGAGCCAAACTGTCATCCCGACTTACGTTATCCTAAAGAAGATCTTGAGTTAATGGCACTACAGTTCTTCAGAGAAGACACATCTCATGAAAGAGGGAAAACAACAAGGAAAGAGGGAACAACGGGAGCTGGAGCTGGCTCCAATTATGCTGGTGGAGCCCAGCACTGTGTGTACTTCTGAGGCTGCCACAGCATCTCCCAGTGCCAGAGATGCCCTCTCAGGCAAAGCAAGAAGCAGACAGGCTAAACACAGCACCCCCACCTCCTTGCAGCAGGCACAATCTGAGAGAAGGGGATCATTTTTATCAATAACAGCTATTCTTCCTGTGAGCTTCAGCAGTGAGGAGGGAATGGCAAAGCACTCAAACAGCAGTCAGCCAGGGTTCCAGAGGAACAATTGCACGATGTGGCCTGTCCCACTGATATGCAATCACAGAGAAGCCATCCTCAGGAGCAACCCTATATCCCATGGTATTTAGAGAAGAGCCCACACCCTGCTCCCATCTCGAAGCAAACCACAGGGAATGAACTGTGAAAGCCAAGGCCAGGTAGCATCATGCTCCCTCAGTGCTTCATCAGCACCAGTACCAGAGACAGGCTGGGGATGGGGACGTGCAGCGACATTGTTGTTGGACTAAGGAGGAACCAGGGATGTGAGGAAAGGGAAGGAGGAGGAATGGAAAAGGTGAACATGGGCTGCCAGAGCCTTGCTCAGGTGGGAACTGGGCAGAAATGGCAGCAAGTCCACTATTTATGAGGAGTAAAGTGTTACAGAGCACAGCTGGGCCTGGACTACCTTCACCAACACCACAGCCTGCCAAGCTCCTAATAAAACCCAACACAGGTTGTCTTGGGTTCTCATGGTGCTCCAGAGCACCAGCTTCCCCCTCCCCACCTGGGGCCCACATGCACTGTGAAGCAGGCTCTTCCCTAGCACCTCACCTCACCTAGGGTCTCCAGGGCTTCTCTAGCCACCCCCACAGCCATGAAGAGCAGCCCAGGAGCAGGTCGATGCCCTCCTGCTTTAACCTGCCCTCTGCAGCCCCACCTCACCACACATGCCTCCCTGCTCCAAGCTGGGATGGAGTACACCCACACTCTGTTGTTGTTGGTTTTGGCTCAGCAGTAGCAGGCTGCTTCCAGCAAGAGTGGTATGAATAATTGCCCAATTAACTGGAGGAACTTCCAGATGTGTGTTTGCTTTCATACCCATCCAGCCCCCTTCAATCCCACGTGCCTAACGCCATGGAGAGCGGTGGGGGTGGGAGAGCCAAGGCTCTGCTAGCTCATGCAGCAGCATGGGCAGGGCTAGCCCGCTGCCTGGCTCAGCTCCCCTTTCCATCCCCACCTCCCTCCCATTCTTTAAATGGGGAAATGGTCTTTTTTTAACGACCCCAGGGAGAAGGAAATTTGTCCTGCCTGCCAGAGCTTGGTTACACATGCCAAAAGCCGAGCTAGCAGAGAAGAAAGCTGATCCCATGTTATGATTTTTATCAGGTGCACATACAGTGAACCCTCTTAAGACAGGTATTTTTTGCCATTTCCTCCCTGCCTTTTCCCATTGAATAATCTCAGACTCAGTAGAGGTTTTATTATCAGCCAAACTGCTTGCACCCTGCGGGACATACTGAAGCATTTCAAGATTGTGGTTCTTCTCTGTTATCAGTGGGATCCAGCTCTAGCACTGCCATCTACTTGCTTGGGGGATGTGAAAGACGGGCTCCTTCTAGGATCCAGGTGAAGATTTGACCTGGGCACGGGGTGTCTGGAACTCAGTCAACAGAACAAGGCCCATAGGTGGCTCAGAGCCCACATCGACATGAGCTTCCCTCACAAGTGTGAGAGGTGCCTTTTAATCCCATTTTAGCACCCATTTTGGCACTTCAATATCTAAGCTCCCAACAAGAGAAGAAACAGAAGCAGTTCCAGAGAGACCTGCCCCATCCCATAGCGCTGAAGACAAATGATCTGAAACAGTCACGGGAGGCTTCAGTCTCTTCCCACTGCACAGCACAGATGGAGCTTAAAGGACAAAATTACACCAGATGGCAAACTTCTAGATATCTACTGTCTGGGGAAACGAATACCATTGCAAACACGTGCTCTGTCCAGCCACAGCAGCAGCAAAGCAGGTCCAGCTCAAGGTATTCTCCTGGACATATTCAGCCTTGGCACCCTTCAGACAGGATGTCCAAATAACAGCAGCTAGGGGTGATAACTCTGTTTGGAAGTGGTATCAGCTTGGCATTGTATCACACAACTCCTTGTGTCATCCCATTCCTAAGGTCCTCTTTGCAAATCTTCAGACAGCACTATCAGAGAGCATCTGTTACTACACAGCAAGACAAGCACAGCCAGGATATCTCCCTTAGCACCAGCACGGATGGCACTGTTGAAGCAGAAGGCTCACACTTCCTGCTTTGCACCCAAAGACAAAGACTGAACCCAAAGAAAGAGGACAAACTGCCATGTGATCCTTCACCACAGCATACAGAGAGCCGGGCTCACCACAGCCCAAGGGAACAAAGCAGCTTCAGGGAAAGCGTGCTCCTGAAGCTGGCAAAATGGTCCGGGCAATGCTCTGCTTCCCCGTCTTTTGCAGCAGGACAACTGGACAGGGCAGACAGCCAAGTTCCAAATACCTTTAAGAAATAAATGGTGATGTTTTCCTGAGAGAAGCTCAAGAGCCAACATTAACTTTTCAGTAATCAGCAAATAGCCTGGTGTCAGAAACACTTTTCCACGCCGAATTTCCATACCACACATCACAAGACGGAGTAGAAGGTCCCATTTCTCACAAGTCTCTTTTCAATCACCAGAGAAGTCACTGCTGCCAGGAATGACTTTCCCTTGCCCCTAGATTGCTATTCAAATCCAGCCCACCTACAGCAAAGACGATTCATTTGTCCCCTTCACAGCACATTTCCAGCTCAAACCCAGGCACAGTGAATTACACAATCAGGTTGTTTCCTTCAGACAGAGCGTGAACCTGGTTGCTAGAGAGCAGATGACCTGCTGCAATGCCTTCCTTTAGGAGGAGTTGCTCACAGCTCCTGTGCTTGGATTTGCTGCATGTGGGGCAGCTTCTAAAGGCTGGCATTTATTCTTACACAAGAGAACAGGGTGTTGGGGCCCAGGGAGGAAGGAGGAGGTGCCACCTGTGTGAGGAACATCAGGAGGGCCTGAGATCCAGGCTTGAGAGATGAGACTGCACAGGATCAGAAGCAGTAAAGATGGAGAAAATTATTAATGTCCAAACTGTGATTTTTCCTAAGGACAACAAGGCATTATGTCTGCCCTGGGCACTGATGTCCCAACCTGGTAACACACCCTTGGGGCAGGGTGCCGAGCCTGCCTGCTCACACTGGTGCTGTGAGAAGGCAGAGGAAGCTTTTAGGCTCTGCAGTATTTTGCAAGGGTGGAACAACTGGCTTCCCCTCCGCAGCCATCGCCCTCCCCACCACCCCGCAGGACTCTAAGTGGGCCATAAATGTTTTCAGCATGGCACTTTACCAAGCATACGCCATAAATTACAGTCCCGTGCCGATAATAAGTCAGGTAATAGCACCACTTTTTTGTCCTGCCAACTGCACAAAAGGTGGCAGAGGGGAGGGAGGAAGGCGGGGGGGAGACGCCTATTAGCACCAGGCTGGATTTTACACGCGATGGAAAGTGTTTGTTCAGCTGGAAGCAAGAACGGTCCTTAACCCAGGAGCCCACAGTAATGAAAACAGAGCGTGTGCAGGGGGTGAGGGGCACTGGTACAGAGTGGCAATTCACGCTCCAGCGCAGGTGCGAGGGCTGAGGGGACCAGGCCTGGGTCAGAGCACCCACCCAGCCTGCTGTCGCTCTAGCTCCGTTTCACACCTTTTGGAAACACTAATTGCAGGTTCTGCTTTGCCCTAGGGGAGAACACAGACAGGTCTGAGAGCACCTAGCATCACAGACTTTGGTGCAAAGCCCACTTGACAGGCTGAGCTAGGGACCTGCGCTGGCTGGCTGGCTGTGGAACCCACTGCAGCCAGAGGCCCTCTGGGCACTCATCTCATCCCTCACCCAGGCAGATTCAGCCTGTTCTCAGGTCTCCAGGAAGCAAAGGCATGGGATGACAGCCTGGTTTTGCACTTCCTTGTCCAGCTGCCTCTGCTGTGAACTCCACAGATCACTTACTCCTCCCACTTAATCAAATTATGTGGTAAATGCACCGAAGACCCAGAGGCAGCTGCCCAGGCAAAGGCACAATGCCACAGGGGAGAACACAGCCTGAAAAGAAACAGGTCTTGCTTTGTCTGGTGAATGCCAGTAAGTCATAGAATCATAGACTGGTAGGGGTTGGAAGGGCCCTGCAGAGCTGCTCCAGCCCCTGCTCAAGCAGCTTCCCCTGGCTCAGGGGCACAGGAACGTGTCCAGCTGGGGTTGGAAACCTCCTGAGAAGGAGCCTCCACACCCTCCCTGGGCAGCCTGGGCCAGGGCTCCCTCACCTCAACAACAAAGATGTTTCTCCTCTTGTTCCAGTGGAACTTTTGTGTCCCAACTTGTGCCCATCATCCCTTGTCCTCTCAATGGATTTGGGCTGGTGTACAAGGCAAAGGAAGGGACCAAGATAACATCAAACACAGCACAGCGTATAAATTGAGCAACATTTAGTTATCCATCCATCTCTGCAGCGTGTGTCTCACTAACAATCCCTGGAGCCTATACAACAGCATTGAGAATCACAGGTTAGAAGGGACCTTTAGAGATCATCTAGTCCAACTCCCCTGCCAAAGCAGGTCCACCTAGATGAAGTTGCACGGGAACGTGTCCAAGTGGGGTTGGAAACCTCCCAAGAAGAAGCCTCCACACCCTCCCTGGGCAGCCTGGGCCAGGGCTCCCTCAGCCTTCCAGTAAAGAAGTTTTTCCTTATGTGTAAGGGGAACCTTTTATGTTGCAGCTTTTGTCCATTACCCCTAGTTCTATCACTGGGAATATATGTGTGCATTGAGAATAAAACAATCTCCTTCAAAATGACCCTCTCAGAAAGAGCCCTGGGAAAATAAGCCATTTCCTGAGACTCCAAAGGGCATCAGGCAGGCACTCCATAGTGGAGGCAAGCTGCCACATGCAAGACCCCTCTGCAATAAACACTTTGACAATCAAGAGCTGGCAACAGTGTCCCAAAGGTGCCCTGCAGCCAGAGGGACCTCTGTGGATCTGACCCTACTGGGTATCTAACACAACAGCAGTAGCTGCAGCCAAAGCTGGATGCTCACACGCAATCAGCACTCACTGGAATACCCAATACAATATGCTGCATACTACACAAGTCATCACACAGCTACAACCCTGGTCCCCTCATGGAGGAAGGGAGTTAAAGTCATTCAGAAGAGAGGCTGCTAATTCACACCTAACAAATTCCCTGTCCATGCCACGAGGATCACCCAGTACCACAGAGTTCAGGGTATAAGACAACCACCTGCTTCTACGAGGCAGGAGGTACCACAGCGAGGGAGAGGGAAGGCACAAAGAAACAGGAAAAGCTGTCTGCAACCCATCCAACTGAATGGAAACAGTAGCACTCACAGAGCACTTCTTTGAGTCACAGATAAACCCAACTGTGTCCCTTTTAGTGCCATTAAAACATCCCAATGTTGGCACCTTTTGCTTTAGCATCACCCTCACTGCTAGGAGGAACATCAGCAGTTCATTTGGAGGCAGGTATCCATGTTTGCCTCATGCAGAGGTGATTCACACCACTGACCAAACTTCTCATTAAGGTGCTGCCATGTGATATGAAAAGGATTTGATTAATTATCCCATGGTAATTCCCAGTTTCCCCCACCGGAGGTCACACTTCGCCAGGCTTATCAGCTGCCCAGCAAACAGCATTGCTGCGGGACCAGCAAAGCCACAGTTTCACCAGCCCCGCTCAGGTTTTGGCCTAGGCTCCTTCTGAGGATCCTGGCATTCTCTGAAGGTACTCCCACTGCTCTCCTGCCCACCCTAGGAGTGCCAGCCTCCTCTCCAAGGCTGTCGGACACCCACAGAGGCAATTTTCCTGTGTGGTGGCCTGTTACCACCTCACTTTCTTTTCTTGCTTTGACATCCTCTCCCAACCCAGCCTTCCAGGCCCTCCGTTGCCCCTGCCAAAAAGCCCCCATCCCATCCAGTGCCCAGACCATAACTCTAGCCTGGCTGCATAAGAAAATGAGAGACACACAACTGCATAGGGGGTTATCAAGTCTTGCTCTTTATTTGAGCCACTGCAGGGTTTAGTACTTAGAGCATTAGCACTCCCTGGCTTCTGTACAGCTCCCAGCAACGAACAGAAAGAAAAGTAAATGCATTCGAGCGTGTTTTCTGTCAGCCATCAACCAGCTAGTCACAGATGGTTTTCAAACTCTCTCTCACATAGTCACAGACAGTCCAACAGCCTGAGCACAGGTTAATGAGGATTATTCACGCAGCCATGCAGTCTCCAAGGTTTTAAGACTGCACACAGCAGCCGCTCTGTCCACATCATATGCCATTTTTTCAACCTCTACTAGCACACAGGCTGCTGAAAGATCTCCCCACATTGATCTAATCTCTGTGTAGGGCTCTGTCTGCTTGGACACCATCTCCTATGGCACCTGGGTTACTGCAGTGGTAAAACCATCACTCAATGTAGAGAGACTCTGGTGACAAAAGTGCCACCACTATACTTCTAAAATACCTCTTCATATTGCACTGCTGAGCACTGAGTACAGAAGTTTGGAGAGAGCCTTCAATTACTTCTACTTTCAGAACACTGAGAACAACTCTTTGGCTAAAGCACATGTTCAGTTAAAACAGGTTCACGTTTCAGCAGACAAATTCCTGAAGTCCAACCCACCTCCCTGGGTCTGGTCTTGCTTTTCTAAAACCTGTCAATCACCAGCTTTGTTTGCACCACGTGAACACCATCTCTCTGCTGCAGTTTCCCTGGAGATACCCAGGAACACCAGCACTGCTTTACCTCAGAGGGGCACCATGAGCCCAAGTATATGGACTACATAGGAACCACGTCCTACAGCGAAAGGATGCTATAAATACTGAAGCCAGATGGAAGCTTTTCGTCCTCTTTATCAAATACTGCCCACACTATCTGTTCCCACACCTTTCAGCCTCTTCTAAACCTGCTTTCTGTGCTAGCACAGCATCATTTAGCATAGGGACCATAATCCTTTCCATGTGCATAAGTGTCCAACAGGACCCTAGAGAACCAAACACAAGTGACTGTAAAATAATGCAATATATTGCCAACTTACATTTGGATGAGCAAATGATTTCTCAGCACAGCTTCTGGAAATGGCTCTGTCACATCATTCCACGACATGGGTTCATTGCTCTCCACAGAAGTTATCAGCCAGTCACAAAGAAACCCTGGAGGAAGCACATATTAACAGGTCTGCTTTCAATCACTTAGGACCACCCTGCCTCGTGAAGCACTCACCATCCTCACAGGCAGGGTAGCCAGAACTGCCCATCACCACAATGCCCACAGCCCTGCCAACCATTTGTCCCTGGCAGAACAGAAGCTGTGTCTATCTTGCCTCTGATCACTGCCCAGTAGCTTTAACATCAATATGAAAAATCCTCTTAAGACCTTATTTAAAATCCAGCTGCAACGGCCAGAACTCCTCTTTGTGTTTTATGTTTCGTTATCATGTCTTGTACTTTCCTTGTGGTCTATTGGTGGTTTATTTTAGCTTGTAAACCTTCTGGGTAAGGGATTTGTTATCTGTTTGGCAAGAGCCTGCATTACCAAGCTGTGTACGTTTACAACGCCACATAAAAGATTAGTGCTTTATTGGTCACTTAAGCATACCTAGTTAATAATCTTTAATGTGGCAGTTATTTACCCAGTCGTAAACAGAACACTGCTGCCAAGTCAAGTCAAATAAACACCATGGAAGTCCTTCATATTTAAAATGAACCCATTTCTCCCCACCATTTCAGGCTTTGTAAAAAAAAAAACAAACCCCACCCAATTCCCATTGTTACTGAGTGCAAAACTGTTCAGATCTTAAAGTGTTCTTGAAAAAAACAACTGTATCTAGTGTTTGCACTGAGCTTTGCACATGAAGCCTCTGCACAACTGGTAAATTGTGCAGTCACCAGGGCAGAACCACAAGCCCAAGGCTGCTGTGCCCAGCTGCTCTGCCAGCCTGCAGCACCAGTGCTGCACTGCCACATGCCACCCTTCACAGCCCCTCATCATCATCACCTCACACCTCCCTGATGTCTCACAGCCCCCTCATCATCCCTCACTGCCTCTTGATCATTCAAAGCCCACCATCAGCCCTCACATGTCCCCACTGTTGCTTCTCATCCTTCACCAACCCTTAACCCCTTAAAGCCCCCCACTGCCCCTCACATCTCCCCACTGTCACTCCTCATCATCCCTTGACCTTTCAAAGCCTCTCATCGCCCCTTGCAATCCCCACAACCCCATCCCTCACCAACACAACCCCTCAAAGCCCCTTACCACCCCTCACAGATCCCACTGTCACCTTCTTACAGCCCCTGACCCTTCAAAGTCCCCTGTCATCCCTCATAGTCCCTCACTGTCACTCTCCTAACCACTCAGTGCTCCCCATCTCTCCTCACAGCCCCCCATCACCCTTCCCATTCACTGTCACCACTCAATCTTTCCATCATCTCCCTGACCCCTCACTGCCTGACACCCCTCACAGCCCTCATCACCCCTCACAGCCTGTCACCTCCTCATGCCCCCATCAATCCCCCAGCCCCTCACAGCTCCCCACCATCCCTCACAGCCTCTCGCTGTCACCCCCACAGTCGCCATCACCCTTCACATTCCCAACAACCCCCCACATCCCCTCATTGTCATCCCTCATACCCCTCCATCACCCCTCACAGCCCCTCTACCACGCCCCCAACCCCTCACAGCCCCTCATCACTCCTCATAGCCCCTCCACTGCCCTCCATTACCCTTCACAGTCCCCCACCACCCTTCACAGTCCCCCTAACCCCTCACAGTCACTCCCCAACCCCTCACAGCCCCCTGCCACCCCTCACCTCGCCTCTCGCCTGCCTTCCCTGGACTCGGCCTCAACGTGAGCCCCTCACTATCACCCCTCACTGCCCTCCATTACCCTTCACAGTCCCCCACCACCCTTCACAGTCCCCCACCACCCCTCACAGTCACCCCCCGACCCCTCACACCCCCCACCACCCCTCACCTTGCCTCTCACCCGCCTTCCCTGGGCTTGGCCTCAACGTGAGCCCCTCACTATCAGCCCTCACTGCCCTCCATCACCCTTCACAGTCCCCCGCCCCCCCTCACAGTCACCCCCTGACCCCTCACAGCCCCCCTGACCCCTCACAGTCACCCCCGACCCCTCACAGCCGCCCGGCTCCCCCCGGCTCTGCCTCAACGTCGGAGTCTCCGCGCACGTGCCCGCGCCGCGCGGCCGTGCGCATGCGCGAGCCCGTCCCGCCGCCGCTCCGTTCGGCGCATGCGCACGGCGGGCGCTCGGTCGTTGCCGCGGTCCCGCCGGGGGCGGCCCGTGAGGCGCGGCGGCGGCGGTGAGGGCGGCTCCGGTAAGGGCGGCGATGGGTTGCGGCGGGTGGGATCTGTGTGCCGGGCCCTCGGTGATGTCTGCCCGGTGAGGGGCCGAGCAGGACCGGGAGGGGAAGCCCACCGCGAGCTCGGCCTTCGTCGGGTTCCCTTGGCGGGCGGCGCGCTGGGACTCGCCCCCGGTGCCGGGCCGTGGGTCAGCGGCCGTGGCCGTGCCAGGCCGGCGTGGCTGGGGAGGAACTGCCGGGGGACAGTCGAGACGCGGCTCCGGGGCTCAGGGAGGGAGCTGTCGCTGTCCCCTCTGGCCGGGGGGGGGCTCGGGTTCGGCCTTGAGGGACCGAAGTGGCCGTGGGCGCGTTGGCCGCTGCTCGCTGCCGCCCTCCGTCCTCTGCCAAGCGGGTCAGAGCCGGGATGTGACTGAGCCGGGCCCACAGGTCATGCTCACCCAGACCCTCGCAGTCTGTGCTTGTCCTGCCAGCTGGTCCAGGCTATATATTTCTATATTATTCATCTGTGTATAGTTGGGACAGTTTATATTCACGTGAGGAGCTGTCTAACCCAGCGCTTGTGTTCTGCAGCTTCTTCGTTGAGCGCAGTCAAATTTCTATCAGTCTTGTTAATGCAAATGTAAAGTCGGGTTAATGAATGGGTTTTCATGCTGGTCTTTTACCTAGGAACTGCTCTCTGAAACATCTGTATGAATATACAGCACAGCCTTAAGTGAACCATTGCTGTTGGGGGTACCAGGATGGTGCCCAGCTCATCACCCCATTTCGGGTGCCCACTAGGACTTGCCAGAATGTTCCTGGGGCTTTGAGGGCTGATGAGGAGAGCAAATACCTGAGTGGATGCAGTATGGTTGGCCCCAGCCCCGGGTGGAGCTGGAGGGCAGCAGGAGGGATGGCATCCTGCCAGTGCTGTGTAGCTGTGATGAGAGGGAAGCAGGGTTGTTTTATGGTGAACTCTTGTTTAAAAGCTTGTGTTTTTATGTCCAGTTCCCACAGGAAGCTGGAGTGTCTGAAAGCTTTTCTGGCTTAGAGGAAATCCCAGGAGGATTGTCAGAACATCCAGGAATACCCAGAGCACGGGAATGATATGAATCACATTTAGGGCTCTGTACTATCAGAGGAGGGAGTTCTCTTAGAATTTCCCTGCTGTAGTCATGAGCAGTGAGACTGTGTTGCAAAACACTTCTCCAAGATAGTTACTTTGCAGGCACAGCGCTGATAACAGCAGTCCAAGGACTGCCAGCAACGTTTTATGATAGCAATTTGTTGCTTCCAAGCAATACCTGATACTTAGGTCCATTGTAATTTGCAAAAATGGCTGTGGATAGTATTGCACAATAATTAGCTGTCTGAATGTCTTTTCTGTCATTAATATTTGAAAGTTTGGAGGTTTGCTGTTAATAATTAAAGGCTGCCAAGTAAATGTCTGTGGACCTGTTGTGTGTTTAAGCACCTCTTCTCTTCCCAGCTCTTTTTATTGTGACCTTTGTTTTCTCCCCTTGGTTGTCTTTGCTTCTTCATTCTCTTAGCTTGAAGTCTTGAAAGAGTCTCCTTTCAAGCTGATCAGTCTTCTGATCAGCTTTGTCATTTGGACTGAAAACAAAAGCTATTCCAGCACTAAAATTACCTTCTCCATAAATTTAAGGCAGGCCAGTAAGCAAAGCAAACCAGCCCACACTGCACATGTCTCTCTCTCCCTGCATAACACCAAGGTTATTGCCATCTGATAATCCTGCCCTGGCATTTGTTTAGATCCTAAGTGCCTTTGCTTCAGCGCTGGAGCTGGACAGAGTTAGTGACAAGCAAATCATTGCCACCAGAGCGTGAATTTAGTCCTTGGTGGTGTTCTTACTCTTTAGAAGACGCCCTACCTGTTTTGTTGGAGAGGAGAGGCCGTCCAAACTGCTTGTGTTAGGCTGTATGGATGCAGGCTCAGAAGCAGGTAAATGTATCTGAGAACTCAAAATGGATACACAGTGCAAATGCTCCGAAAGAAAAACAGGTATTTATATTCCCTGTACACACAGGCTTGAATTGTGACTGAGAAGCCAAGAACTGACATCTCTGGGGATGCCTTTAATGCCAGGCTTAACTGCAATATTCTGACACGTTTCCAGGGGATGTGTTTGGAGATGGGTGCAGTGGAGTTTGTCTCAGTAAGGCTGGTCTTTAGGCATTTACTCCATTTGTACTTGCCCAGGCAGTCACACGACCTTTCTGATGTAAAAATAGACAGACCTGAGCGTGCTGTATTAATGATTGACTTGCTGGGAGTTGTGCTGTAGAATCAACTGGTTTAAATTCTCTGAGATTAACATCTGAAAGTGCTTGTATCTGTGGTGTTGATGCTCTTGGGCTTTACCACATCACAGGCTCCTGAAGTCAAGGCCTTTCAGACACGTGGCAAATGACCATCTGTTGCTGATTCCCACTGTCTCAGGGAAGAGACTCTGAGGAAAGCTCATGTCTGTATTAATGAATGTGATTAATTGTGCTTGGAGTGGATGCAGCTACATGATGTTAGCAAATAAGGGTAACTTGGGTGTAGCTGCACCAACACTGGGTGAGCTTGTTAGGTATTTAAGACATCTTAAAGGGGAAATAACTCATCCATGAAGCTCTAACTACTGTGTTTCACAGGAAACTAGAAGTGAATTAGTTCAAAATCTCCTAGACTCAGTATCATTCATATAATCCTGTCAGATTAGTTCAAACTTTTCTACCTAACAGGGCATGAGCCTGGTCCCATCAGCTCTCAGCAAATCTGCTGATCTAAACCCATGCTCAGTTGCATGTCTTCAGAATAGATTTGGTTTTAGTTCAGAACTAAGGATCTAAGTACTGTAAGCTGCAGAGCTGGGTTTCTAAAATCCCCCTACCTGTGCAGCAAACACTTCCATTAGTCCCGTTCAATGCAGAATTTTGTGCTTCCTGTAGAGCAAACAAAGCAATTGGCTAGGATGAGAATATTAGCTGAAAGTATTTATGACAAAGGTGCCACAAGTAGTAATCCTGTTTGTGGTTTTAGAGACTGCAATGAATTGTTTGTGGTGTAAGCACTTTAATAATTAGAATCATAGAATCATTTCAGTTGGAAAAGCCCTTTAAGCTCCTGGAGTCCCAGCCCTGCCCTCACCCTGCCCAGCCCAGCACTGACCCACAGCCCTCAGCCCCACGCCTTTGGGATCCCTCCAGGGCTGGGCACTCCCCCAGCTCCCTGGGCAGCCTGGCACAGGGGCTGACACCTCTCTCAGGGAAACAGTTCTGCCTCAGCTCCAATCTCAATCTCCCCTTGAGCCCATTTACTCTTGTTCTGCCATTCATTCCTTGAGAGAAGAAATCAATCCCCACCTCACTCCAGCTCTCTTTCAGGTAGTGGTACAGAGTGACCATCATTAGCTGCTCAAAAAGATCAATTCATTAGCTGCCCTTGTCTATTGTGAGGATATTTGTTGCCTTGTTGTCTGTACTGCAGTTGCAAGTATGAGGGTTGGAAGCCACACAAGTGCAGGCAGATAGCTGGAGGTTTTTAAGTGATGGATGGATGTCAGTGGTGCAGCTGATGCATGTGGATGTTGCCCAATGCATTGCTTAAAAAGCAGACTCTCTGTTATTTTCTCCTACCAACAGGCCCAGCAGAAGGGAATAAGTCAGAAGAAGATCTATGCAAGGACGAGTTCTATGGTAAGGACTGATAAAAGCCCTTCAGACCAGGGGCTGGAGGAGTGTTGGGGTTCTTTGTTTTCTTTGGGAATCACTTTTTTTGGTAAAATCTTCACTGTATACAGAAAGAGTTTGCTTTATAAGCTGGTCCCATTCATAGATAAGATTTCCTGCTTTACATTTCAATATGCCTGTAGAGCCTCTCCTCCACTTGACACACTTCAAGTCCATTGGCTAGTGAGACACTTGAGAGAGGAGTGGGCATGTTGGGTATGTTAAATCCCTTTAGGTTTACTCAGAGCAAGCACATTAGTCACCATCAACAGCAAGTCCTCTTACACATCCTATTCTTTGGCCCCTTAGCTATCTCACTGGCATTCTAACAGGGCTAGTCTGCCCGAAATGTTGCTGTCTGGTAAGACTAGAGATTAGCAATATACACTGAGAGTGAGATTATAAACTCAGTGGCCAGTCTGTTGTTGTACATTAAAAATTGTAATCAAAACAACACAGGGCTTGTTTGGGATGTTACACTGATCACTCTATCATTGTGAAATGCTGTGTCTGTACCTTTGCTGCTGCAGGGGAGGTGTTTCTTTCTACTCTTTGTCTTTTAAACACAGGATCCTTTCAGCTGGAAGATACCTTTAAGATCATTGAGTCTAGCCTTTGTCTCAGCCCTATCAACCACTAGACCACTTCCCTAAGTACAAATTAAAAGGCTACAGTTAATAGAGCATAATTTGGAAAGACTACAGCACTAAGTATCAAAGCCATATATTGTTCAAGTTCCCTGAAATGCAACTATTGGCGTTCTGCTTGAGATTAGATCCTCTCTTAATTGTATCTGTTGTTTGGAACTGGCTTCATGTGGGTGTCTGGACTCATTCTCATGTGGGATAACCTGCTCTTTGTTTCAGGCAAGGGGTAATCCATTGTGAGGGATACTTGATTATTAAAGCTTTTCTTCTGAGCAGTATTGGGGGGGAAAGGGAGAAAATCTGTGGTGTTTTGAAGAGCTGGAAGAACATCTATATGAAATGACAGCTTTAAGTTTGCAGTTGTAATATGCTCTTATTGTAAGTCAGCTTTACCAAGAGAAAACTCCTACACCTCAGCACTAAGCTCAGATTATTATCGTTTGCTCTAAGATTTTCCTACCCCAGTTTCAGTGGCAAGTCACAGTGTCCTGTCCCAACACTTTGCTTTATATTCTTCAAGCATGCACCACCTGTATCTCAAAGCAGATGCTGCCTGAGGCTCCCAGCACTGGTACTTATAAGAACAGGCAGCTCTGTAAGATCATGAGCTGATGCTCTGGTCTGGCACATACTCCATGCTAAGCTACCAGGCCTGCAAGGTCATAGAACCATAGAAATGCCTGTTTAGTGCCTGCATTTCATACAATCATCTGAGTTGGAAAAGCCTTTGGAGCTGCTGCAGTCCCAGCCCTGCCCTCACCCTGCCCAGCCCAGCACTGACTCACAGCCCTCAGCACCTCAGCCCCACGCCTTTGGGATCCCTCCAGGGCTGGGCACTCCCCCAGCTCCCTGGGCAGCCTGGCACAGGGGCTGACACCCCTCTCAGGGAAACAGTTGTGCCTCAGCTCCAGCCTCAGCCTCCCCTGGGGCAGCTGCAGCCCATTGCCTCTTGTCCTGTCATTGCTGCCTGGGGAGCAGAGCCCGACCCCCAGCTCCCTGCAGCCTCCTGGCAGGGAGTGTCAGAGAGTGCTGCTGGCTGCCCTCAGCCTCTTCTTCTCCAGGCTCAACACCCCCATTCCCTCAGCCTCTCCCCAGCACCCTTGTGCTCCAGCCCCTTCCCCAGCTTCATTGTCCATCTGTAATAAACAAGATGTAGTGGTAACTGCAGGTGTGAATGGAGTGTGGCTCCTCGTTAGCTCACGACAGCCAAGGAGTGAGTGCAGCGATTGCCATCGGCTCACTAAGGACTCCAGTGCTCGATTAGCTCAGGGTTACTGGTTCATCTGCCTGTTTCCTGATTTAAGTGTCCCTTAAGCTCTCTGGTGCTGCCAGATTAAGGCTTTGTGTGTTCATATATTGCACTGGGAGGTCTTAAATCGATATGAGCGTGTCCTATCAGTTAACAGAAGAACTAAATTGCCGTGGTGTCCACACTGACACTTGTACTGCTTTGGTTAAATTGTCTTTTTTGTTTGTTTTCCTGATGATGAGGGGAATTGGGACATCAGCCTGTTTCTTTCCAGGCTTTAAATGGCACAGTTCAAGCCTTTTGCAGGAGAGAAAGAACATCTTGTTGATAAATGTGAATATTGTGAAGAAATAGAATGTGAGCACTAATTTTAAAGAATGAGACCTATATTTGTCTGGCTATTGTGTATATACCATATGTGTCTGGACAGTGCAATGTCTATTTTGTATGTGTATGTATTTGAATGGAAGATATATTCATATGAACAAGATATGAGGCTGAGACTGCAATGAGCTACTTCTGCTTGTACCAACTAAGGATTCCCTGTAGCCTGCAGATGAGGCTCCTCATTCTACCTGGTCCAGCCTAGCAGAGCTATTGTGGAATCCTGTATGGGAAAGGCTGCTGTTTTAAAGACAGAAGGATAAAATAGTTGTAAACACCAGTTACAGTATGGTATAAAACATGACTGAGTGCTGAGGTTGTCTGTAGGAAAGCGTATGGGGCTGTCAGGGGATAACCCTAAGCACTGCAGTCACTCATTCTGCTGTGTCACAAGGGAGGAAGGAACTGGAAGAGCCGGAGAACTCATGAGTTGATGTAAAGACAGCTTAACAGGTAAAGCAAAAGCTGTGCATGTGCAAAGCAGGACAAGGCATCCATTCCCCACTTACCATCACAGGCAGGTGTTCAGACTTCTCCAGGATGTCAGGGCTCCATCATGCCTAATGGCCACTTGGGAAGACAAACACCATCCCCCCTTCTTCCCCCAGCTTTGTATGCTGAGCATGATGTCCTGTGGCCTGAGATATCCCTTGGGTCAATGAGGGTCAGCTGTCCCATCTGTATCCCCTCCTAAATACTCTTGCACCCCCAGCCTCCTCGCTGCTGGGGACTGTGAGGAGCAGAAGAGGCCTTGACCCTGTGCAAGCACTGCTCAGCATTAACCACAACATCCCTGAGTTATCACACTGTTCCCAGCACAAATCCAAACCACAGCCCATACTGTGAAGAAAATGAACTGTACCCCAGCTGAAACTAGCACAGGCTTAGTGAAAAATGTATGTTCACTCTCATAAAGCAGCTGGGAAGCTCTTCTCAGTGCAGAACTAAGGGTGGCTATGTGAGGGCAAGGGATCCCTGTTAGCTGGGAGACCTGGTTCGTTGTAGTGAGGTTGCTTTAGTTCTGGGACCAGCACCCACTGTGGTTTGGGATGCTGTGTCCAGGCAGCATCTGTGCAGGTCACATCACGTAAAGGCTGTCACAGGGCAGGAACCCAGCGCTTCACAGAGGAAACTGGACACACAAAAACTGCTGAAAGGTGGAATCAGGTAGTGTTGAGAGACAGTGGGAGGAACAGAGCTAGGAGGCATGTGCTCTTTAACCTCTGAATAGGTTTTTTGATCCTAATGGCTGGTGTCTGGGAAATGCTTCTTGGCAAACATTTCTCTTAGGTGTGACCTCTTCTGCTATCTAAGATTGGATCTTCTACATGTTAAAACCTACATGTGTTCCCATTCATGTGTCAGCTGCTGTTCTAGACATAGAGAAACTCCAAAGGCAGAAGAAATCAAACATAGTTACAGGTACTCCTGTAGGAAAGGTGTAGATAGGAAAAGAAAGAAATCTGTGTTCACCATAAACACATGCAGAGGTGATGTCTAAGAGGAGAACCTTTCAAAGCACAGGTGTTTAAAGGTGTTTTTCTGCCAGTAAATGTTTGTACTGGAGAGAGATCTGGAGGTGATAAATGTCAGACTGTCAGAGGGTATTCAGAGCTAAGAGAGCAGGAGAATGGATTGTTTGACTGCATGTGCATTTGCCACTGTGTCAGAGCTCATCACTGACAGTTACACTGTGTAAAGGCAGTGTGGGTGCACATAGGAGACTGGGATATTGTGTCCAGTTCTGGCCCCTCAGTTGCAGAGGGACAGGGAGCTGCTGGAGAGAGCTCAGTGCAGGGCCACAGAGATGCTGGAGTGGAGCATCTGCCTTGTGATGAAAGGCTGAGGGAGCTGGGGCTCTGCAGCTTGGAGGAGCCTGAGGGGTGAGCTCAGTCATGTTCCAGATCCATCAAGGGTGGGTGTGAGGAGGCTGGAGCCAGGCTGTGCTCAGGGATGGACAATGACAGGACAAGGGGCAACAAGCTGCAACACAAGAGGTTCCAAAGCAACACCAGGACAAAGTTGTTCCCTGCTGAGGTGAGGGAGCACTGGCAGGGGCTGCCCAGATGGGCTGTGGAGGCTCCTTCTCTGCAGACATTCCACCCCAGCTGGATGAGTCCCTGTGTGCCCTGCTCTAGGTGCTACTGCTCTGGCAGGGGGGTTGCACTGGGTGACCTTTGCAGCTCCCTTCCAGCCCTTGAGATTCTGTGGTTCTGTGGCTGTGCTTCCAAATGGTGAAAGAAATAAACTGAGGTGTCTAGGGAAAGAGAACACCAGGCAGAGTCAATAGAGAGGCAAGTTGTATTGATTATTATGCACTGCTTTGACAAGCTCTTTTGTTTTTAATGGATCACCTTTCATACATCCTGTAGAATGTTTTGCTGCTTAAATGCAGTTTGCTTTTGGTTTGGGGTGGGGGGAGAAACTAAGAATTCTCTTCTCTTTGATTTTACTGGCTGTTGCTTGTGGGGTTTTATGTCATAGGATAGAAAGCTCCTGATCTATGCCTTTGATAACATTTACCATCCAGTATCCTCTTACAATGCTCTGTTCTTTAGGCTTTTTTATCCTCTGTGGACCCATTAACCATTTCTTTTCTGTTGTTTCATCAAGAGTGTTTGGCATTTTCTTCCATATCTCTGTCCTGTTTGGGTTTTGGGTGTTTGTTTTGTACCTCTGTGGCCTAGTAAAGTATCAACCATGATTGAGCCTGTGTCTGGGGTGGGAAGGGGTTCTGCTGCTTTCTCTTGGAATGCTTGCAGATACAAGGCAAACACATTCTCTACATATAAGCTGCTGTCATGTGACTGACCAGAAGTGAAGGGCTCCTTGGGTGTCTGGACTTTGAAGTACACAAGAGATCAATCACAGATCATTGAAAGACCTCATTTAAGAAGGCAGTAGTACTTTCCTAAGAATGAAAGCATGGGATTCTAGGACAAACTCTCTGTGGCTGTGCTTCATATACAGCAGAGACATGGCAAGAGAAATGGTGTAGCCTGAAAGGATTTGCTCTGTGGGGTGCTCTTGTATCAGGTTGTCACTGGTTACCCAGGAAAGCGAGATGTTTCTAGTCTTCATCCCAAAACAGTATGATAAAAAACCCCAGCAGGGAACATCTAAACAATCTCCTATTGTTATTGGTAAACTGCTATTAGACCATTATCCAGAAGTGTGTAGCTGGAGCCCAGCTTGTGCTGTACACAGTGCCCAGGGGTGGTGGCAAAGCGATCGAACTGCATTTAACCTCGCTGAAGCGATCCATCGAACCCTGTGTGCTCTGCCAAAAAGGATCATCACTGCAGAACGCTTCAGCGTGCTCCCAATTGCTGTCCTACACGAGATGAGCTAGTTGTGTTCAGCTTGTTCTGGTCCTAAATGGAGTGCTTCATTCTGGCCTCCATGCATGCATGTTCCCTGGTGATGTGCAGCATGGGAAATGAACCTCTGAACGTGACCAAACGTGCCACTGCTCAGGAGGTGCTGGAGGAGGAGACAGCGCTGTGATGGCCAGCTTTGTTCCATGTAGTGAAGGTGTGCTGCCCTAGGTCTGGGCCTTGGGAAGGCTACAGGATGCAGTGAAGTCCCAGGGAGGGAGAGAGGAACTCTGCTAGCTGTCTTTTATTGTGCAGATATCTATCTGCTGTGTTGCTTTGTTCTTCTGTCAGATTCTTTGGAGTATGAATCAAGCATCTCAGACATCACTGAGTATTCCTCAAGGATGGCAAACCATCTGCTTGGAGATTTAGGGTTAACTTTCTCTTGCTGGGATGAGGACTGATAGCCACCGATCTTGAGGAAGCAGTTCTGTTCCTTTGCCAGCTGCATGGATTCATTTAACAGTTAGGAAAGAGAGTAGACTTGTGTCATTTCCCTGGCTACATCACTGCTCAGCAGTACCAACAGCAAAGGATGTGTTGCAGATCTGAGAGTTCAGCATTAGTCCTGGCTTGTAGGGCAGCAAAATAAAACCTATGCTTTCTGTTAACACATTATAGAACTGCATGCCAAGATTAGAGTTGCTGGTATCTGCCTGTGTCTGTGCAGCACTGTAGGCAATAACTGAATCCAAGGTGTGGGAACTGGCCATGGGGAAGATGAAAAACAGGAAAAATGTTGCTTTCAAAGCTTGAGGTTCTTGTTATAGAGCAGCCACACTAGATTTGAATGAAGTGTGATAAACAGCTATTCATCTGTAGTCAAACTTGTTGCAAGAACACCTGAATGGAGTTGGGGTCAAGGTTTTCCTGATTCATTAGAGTTTGGGGTTTTTTAAAGCAGCTTTCTTGTGTTTGTTGAAAGCAATAGCAAATCACAGCACCTCAGGCTTTAACCAACAGTGGAATTGGCTGCTGAGAGGTTTAGTATGGAAATATTTCGCTATTGTGAGGTACTGCATGTACTTGGGATTTGAAAGAAATAATTGTGCTCTGGGTTAGTTGTTCATCACATACAATCATAGAACCAGTACAGTTGGAAAAGGCCTTTAAGCTCATCAAGTCCAACCCTCACCTCACACTGCCAAGACCATCACTAAACTAAACCATATCCCTCAGCACATCGTCTATGTGTCTTTCAAATATCTCCAGGGCTGGGCACTCCCCCAGCTCCCTGGGCAGCCTGGCACAGGGGCTCACACCCCTCTCAGGGAAACAGTTGTGCCTCAGCTCCAGCCTCAGCCTCCCCTGGGGCAGCTGCAGCCCATTGCCTCTTGTCCTGCCATTGCTGCCTGGGGAGCAGAGCCTGACCCCCAGCTCCCTGCAGCCTCCTGGCAGGGAGTGTCAGAGAGTGCTGCTGGCTGCCCTCAGCCTCCTCTTCTCCAGGCTCAACACCCCCATTCCCTCAGCCCCTCCCCAGCCCCTTGTGCTCCAGCCCCTTCCCCAGCTGCAGCCCCTCAGTGTCCCTGTGGCAGTGAGTGAGGGGCCCAGCACTGAGCACAGCCCTGGAGCTGCAGCCTCCCCAGGACCCAGCACAGGGGGACAATCCCTGCCCTGCTCCTGCTGCCAGCCCAGTGCTTATCCCAGCCACATGTCCTTGTCCTTGCCTACCTGGGCACGCTGCTGGCTCACATTCAGCTGCTGTCAGTTTACACCCACAGGCCCTTTCCTGCAGGGCAGCTTTCCAGCCCCAATGCTGCAAGGCTGTGGCATGGCCTGGAGTTGGTGTGGGCCAGGAGAGTTCAGTTTGCTAATTCCTGCCTTTTGCAAACTAAAAGATTATTACATTTGCCTGCAGCCATGTTCTCTTTAGTAAAATGTTAACCTTATGTTCTACATAATGTGCATAAGTCATAACTCAGCTCTTCTACTGCTGTATTTTTAGGCACTCTCACAGACTTTTTCCTCACAAGGCAGGGTTGGAATTTATCTGTCAGGCTTGGCTTCACTGCTGCATATTTTATACAAATCCAGCACAGTTTTCAGCTGAAAATACCCCAAATGACAACAGGAAGAACTGAGGGAATGGGATGGAAAATGTGGCCAGACTAGCCAACTAAACAGTCCCTACAAACTGAGTCAGAGCCTTGCAGTGGTGCTGCCCCAGTTTCCTCAGCCCTTGCGGGGTTTTGAGTTACAGCCCTTAGTTGCCTCATACTTTCAGCTTCCCCTTGACAAATCCTTTGCCTGTTCAGCAGCCTCTTTTGTTTTGGCATGGCTTCAATATGCATTCTCACTCCCCTGGGCTGGGTTTATTTTTTGTGCTGCACTGAACTGAAGAGCTCCCCAATAGATCCAATCCCATCTGTGTGGCAGTTACCAAGCAAAAAGGGGTTTCTCCCAGTTCTCTTCTTCTGTGTTAATTCCTGCTGCTGTGGAAAAATCAGTTTGATTAGAAAGGATGATGACTGCTTCCCCTTAAATGAGACACCCATAAATTTCAAGCATTATTGTTGAGTGATGTCAGTTTTTGTGCTCATTTTTACAATCCCCTTACAGTTCTGTTCTCACACGTACCCAAAGCATTTCACTTCTGTGCAAGCAGGGGCTGATGCATCCTGTTGGCTGTTCAGAGGATACCACAACACCATGCTAACTTCTTTAAAGTTACTTTAGCAAGAAGAAGGAGGTTTGCTGCAATAAGGGAGGATAAATGGGACTATCTGCCTACCTTTAACTGCATCTTTATACAAACACTTCTGCCAGTGTCTTACCTGTTCTTTACATGTCCAAACTAGGTAGCTTAGGTGAAGATGGGACTTTGATGCAGACATACACTCTAACACAGCCATCTTCTTCCTTCTTTACTCCTTAACTGACCCTCCAGCCTTCCAACCCTCCAAATATAAGTCTGTACTGGCTTCTTGCTCCCCTGTGCTAGGAGAGGTGGGTAGGAGGCAGCCCCAGCCAGTGGCCCTTTGCTACTGAATGCAAGGCAGCTTGTGTCTCTTTCTCACCAGCTCAGAGCTAAACCTTGCTCTTCAGATGGTTGCCAGAAGAGTGAGAACTTGCCAGGAGGGAGGAATGGAGGAAGGTTTGGAAAGAGTGGGAGGAGGAGATGAAGGCAGGCTGGGTTTTTACTGAGCTTTCATGGGCTCTTTTCCTTTGTCCAGTAAATGCTCCTCGTTTGAGACCTGCTGGCTCACAGTCTGTTGTCAGTGTCAGGAGCTATGCACTATTACACCAGAGCACACTAATTCTGTTGCATTTTGCAAGCACAGTTATGAGCTGGCCATGCTTTGGCAACCTTGACAATGCCTGTTTGCTTTGCTGACATTTTTTCTTGCAGCATCTAGAGCTTTGAAAAGCATAAGCAGCCAGACCTGCTTGCTGATTTATCCCAGCCAAAGCATGGATAAGGCTGTAAACTCAAAGGTTCTGGCAGTCTGGTGTCCATCCTCTAGCCACAGGTTTTGGTGAGCTTACTGAGGAACATACACCCATCAGATTTGTGAGTTTCTGGAACAGGCAGTAACTTCCAGTGGGGAAAAAAAGACTGTGATGCAGCCTCTAAAGATGCCTGCAAATGATAACTGTGTCTATGAATGACACATATAGGAAACAGGAAGGAGGGAAGACTGAAAGTTTATAAGAAACAAAGCAGCCAGTTTAATTCTGAGTATCTTAGAAGTTGTCTCATATGATGGACATTTTCCTTAACCCTCCCTAAGAGAAATCTAAGCAGCTCCCAAGGGGTGGTGGTGGAAGGGAGGAGCTGTTGCATGGGGGAGACTCCAGCAAGCACAGAAGAGTAATAGTTTCTACACAGGAGTGACTGTGGACAGAGTGGTTCATCTTTCTGTGCTTTGGTACATATAGGATAGCATCTCTCTCCTCCACAAGCATCATATTGTAAGATTTGAATTAAAGGGTCCTTATGACTCCCTGGTGCAGCATGGCAGGAAAACATTGATGTGCATGAACTGACAGTGTCTCTGCAGTGGACTGGAGTCCTGTCTCTTTGCATATCCTGAGAGCTGTCATTTCTGAACGTGGGGATGAGATCTCACCTTCAGAACTGAAGCTGGCAAAAGCTGTTGCCTCCTTTAATTACAATCTGAGCATTAGCTTCAGGTGTGGAAGAATACAACAGGAAGAACTGGTGAGTGTTTACATTGCTCTTACAAAGGTGACTCACAGATGATTGATTGATTGATTGGGAAAAAGAGGTGAACACTAGGTAGGGAAAAGGCATCCAAGAGCCTCCTCATAAAGGTTCCTTTGTGTTGCTGCCAACCTTTCAGAAGCAGGAGTGAAATGTGGGGAGTTTCAGCCTGTGATTCCCAAATACTCAGAGTAATATTTAGTCAGAATATAAAACTATCTGAACCAAGGGTGTGGCTGTCCAAGCTCATGCTAATTGTGTGTCTGCAAACCTCTGTCCTCTTGAGGCAAGGTGTTTGGTTTGCTTTCCTGTAGTAGAGTAAGAAGTTGTCTGTTTTGATGGTGTATCTACCTTATGAATCTCAAATCATTTTCATGCACCTCTACCAAAGCCCAGGCTGGTAAATGTCAGGTTCCTTGTGTTGACACAAGAGTGGCTGAGGGTTCATTGGAAGAATTTCAGTACCCCTTTGTTGTTGATTTAACCTTTAACCTGTCTTAATTGTACAAAACAGTTTAATGGGCCTGTTGTTTTTTTGTAAGGGTTATGTGCCTCTGCAGAGTGTACAGCATCAGCAGCCATGTGCCTCTTGCCTTCAATCTGGCACTGAGGCAGAGATGCTCCAGCCATTATGAAGGTATTTTACTGTACCTCCCCTTCTGGTTTTGCATTGCCACTGATTAACACTGAGTCAGGCATGGCCATTAGTGGCTGCAGTCCTGCTGTGTGCTGGGACACAGGTGTGCTTCCAAGCTGGAGTCAACTGGTAGGTTGTGTAAACAGGTGCTTTGAGGAACCAGAAGCCACAACCTGATCTTTCAGTTCCTGGTGCTGTTGCAGCCCTGTGGGTTTTGCAACCTCTCAGTGGTGGGGGCAGCAGGAGCTCTGGAGGGGCTGGATCACAGCAGTGTGTACACAGTGCTCAGGAGAATTCAGAAATGGTTTCATAAAGCTGTTTTAAGCTGACATGAACCTGTAGTGCAGCCAGAAAGGGTCGTTCTGTCCCACATCATCTGTGTTCTGGCATTAATGTGGCTGAGCCTACGACTGCACATCTTGCTGCTTATCCAATGGAAGAGAGAAGTTGTACCAGAGGGGTTGTGGAGGCTCCTTCCTTGGAGCTCTTCAAGACCCACCTGGACGTGTTCCTATGTGACCTGATGTAGGTGGTTGGACTGGATGAGCTCTAAAGGTCCCTTCCAACCCTGCCATTCTATGATTCTATGAACAAGCTGACCTCAGTGACTGTGTGGCCACACAAGAGTTGGCAGCAGCACGAAGAAATGACTAAGAACACGTGGCTGTGGCTGGTGGGAGATCAGCATCCCTTGTCACTGGCAACACAGAACAGTGTAAGCTGCTTGTGAGACTGCATCCTTGTAGTGTGGCAGTTACTTCCCTAAGGAATCGGGAAGAGAGATCCCAAACAGACTCTGCAGTGGATGTTTTTAAAGTGAGAGGCTTCTGTTCCCTTGAGAAGTTCACAGAAAGGTCTCTGCCTCAGTTTGGGCCTTCAGTTAGGGAGATGGACTTCCTGTGGAGATGTCATAGAAGCAGCCTCTTGGCTGGCCATTGATGAATGCCTTCAGTGTGGGTTTTGGACAGAAAGCAGGTAAAGTTTGGCTTAAAAATCATGAGGTGTGTGTCTTTAACTTGGAAAAGCATTGGCAATTGGCATTGCAGGAACAAGTTGAATCATAGAATCACAGAATGGTGGGGGTTGGAAGGGACCTTTAGAGCCCATCCAGTCCAACCCCCCTGCAGAAGCAGGGTCACCTAGATCAGGTTGCATTGGAACGTGTGCAGGTGGGTCTTGAAGCCCTCCAAGGAGGGAGGAACATCATATATGTTCCTAAAACAAATGAGAGACTACCTGTTACTCAAACCTCCTCCTTTCCCCTCCCCTTTCTTTTGCAGGAGAAGCTGTAAGTCACTTTAAGGCCTCTTCTCATGACTTATCTGCTATGCTTCTCCTGGAGCCATGGATGAGTACAACCGCTTCGTGGATTGGGACAAAATGGATGTTACCGTCCAGAGCCAGGATGCGAAGGAGCTAACCTGCCCCGAGCTGCAGGAGCTCAAGCAGCTGGCCCGTCAGGGCTACTGGGCCAAGAACCACTCCCTGAGAGCCAAAGTGTACCACAGACTGATCGGCAACATCCCGTGCCGCACGGTGACCCCGGACGCTAACGTGTACCGCGACATCGTCGTGAAGATCGTCGGCAAACGCAGCAGCAGCTCCCTGCCTCTGCCGGAGTTTGTGGATAACAGCCTGGTCCCTACGTACTGCCTGAACGCTGAGGGCGTGGGGGCCGTCAGGAAGATCATCCTCTGCGTTGCCAATCAGTTCCCAGACATATCGTTTTGCCCAGCTCTGCCTTCCGTGACGGCTTTGCTCCTCCACTACAGCAGAGACGAGGCGGAGTGCTTCGAGCTGGTGTGTCGCATCCTGGCTTGCAACGACCCTTCCAAGCGCCTCATCGATCAGACCTTCTTAGCTTTCGAGTCTTCCTGCATGACCTTTGGTGACCTGGTGAACAAATACTGTCAGGCAGCACACAAGCTGATGGTGGCCGTGTCCGAGGACGTGCTGGAGGTGTACTCGGACTGGCAGCGCTGGCTCTTCGGGGAGCTGCCCATGGCTTACGTCGCTCGGGTCTTCGACGTGTTTCTGGTGGAGGGCTACAAGGTCCTTTACCGAGTGGCCTTGGCTCTTCTCAAGTTCTTCCACAAGGTCAGAGCTGGGCAGCCCATGGAGTCTGAGAGCATCCAGCAGGACATCCGAGCTTTCGTGAGAGACATCGCCAAGTCGGTGTCTCCGGAGAGGCTGCTGGAAAAGGCCTTCGCCATCCGCCTCTTCTCCCGCAAGGAGATCCAGCTCCTGCAGATGGCCAACGAGAAGGCTTTGCAGCAGAAGGGCATCACGGTCAAACAGAAGAGGTAGGGCTCTCACTACGGGGAGCCTGAGTGCTCCCAGGAGCTTCCCAGTGTGACTGGGCCCTGGGGGACAGCTGGGGAAGCTCTACTGCTACATAGAATGGTAGGGTTTGGAAGGGACCTTTAGAGATCATCTAGTCCAACACCTGCTGCCCTCCTCTCATCTAGCCAGCCAGTTATGCCCTTGGAGAAGGCTATTAGGTTAATCAAATGGGATTTCCCCTTGGTGAATCCATGTTGACTCCCCCTGAAAACCGTCTTTCCCTTCATATGTTTAGTGACAACACTCAGGACATACCGGTATCTCTGCTGGGTTTCTTTTTGTCTCTGCAGAAGCAGCCAGCAGCCCTACAATTCAGCACTGCTGGGGTGGTAATGAGAAGTGTGACTGAAATGTTAAGGTACAAGAGAAACAAACCAGTTTCTTACAGCTTACTCATTCCTTTTCACAGGTGAAGTGCAGGTATTGTATCTCACAGGTGTCTCCCACCAGCTGGTTTGAAACTAAAAGGCATTTACCAATGCTGAAAAAAACCCCCACTTACAAATGACTTGGAAGGAAAGTACCCAAAGAAATGTGAGAATCAGCTCTAAATGTGAGGTTATTTGTATAAAACATGAATGTCATGCTGCCCAGTGCTGTGAATTCAGCAGTTCCTTCAGCGTTAAGTAGGCAAATGCTGTCCCAGCTGGGAACCTGCTGCTTCACTGGGGAGTTATTTTAACAGAGCAGGGAAGAAATAAGCCTTATTTACAGGTCACTTTGAAGATTAGTTTGACTGGAAGCCTCCTGAAAGTCAAGTGTACAGTAATGACAGGTAGGAGCTGACCTATTTTGTGACAGGTTCATCAAGAAGTAATGATTTTGACAGAACCACAGGAGGGTGGAGATGCTCATCCAGAAGCTGACAGTGGAACCACAGCTTCATTTCAGAAATGAAGGGAGGGAAAACCAGCTGTGAAACTAGTAAATGAAACGGTGCTGCAGTGTGGTGGTAAAAGCTGCAGCAATAAAAAGCTTATCTGAAAGGTCTGGAGTAGACCTGTACAGAAAAGGCAGCAATATATTAATCTAATCAAAATGAGCATACAGATGAGTGTGCAGGGAAATACTGGTGTGGTAGATGGGTTCTGTTGCTCCTAAGGCTGCAGAAAGCTTCTGCCAACTGATTCAAAACCTAAAAGTGTTCATAGAATCACAGCATGGTGGGGTTGGAAGGGACCTTTAGAGTCATCCAGTCCAACCCCCCTGCAGAAGCAGCTCCCACCCAGATCAGATAAAGCTGTTGAGCAGTTTTATCAGCTGTCCCGACCTCTGAAGGATGACTTCTAGAAGTCTGCTGGAGTTGATAAGTGTGATACCTAGAACTTGGTATTCTGGAGGACAGTCTTTGATTTTCTCTAGATCAGAAGGTCCCAGCCTCTGATCAATGAGGACCTTGTGGCCATTCATGTTGCTGAGTTAGTTACCACAGCTGCAAACAGATACCAGTCCATGGTACTGGGATACACACTTAGCAGGTTTCTACCTATACAATAATATAACTGTTATCAGAACCTCTTTCATGTGCCTAAACACCTGTGAGGTTCCCTCCAGACCTTTCCAACAGTTTCTTTTTTAGCCTCACACTTTGGTTTACAATTAACTTGTGCTTTATCTTGCTGTCTTGGAAGAATCAGTTTCAAATGTATCAAGGCACTGGAATGTCACCTTAGGTAGAGTTCAGCCCACTGTGTTTCACACTCACAACCAGTATCACCTCTTCCACTGTGTGTCAGCTTTTCTGGTGTGTATCTTTTCTTCCTGTACTGAGGTTTGGGAGAGCTGTAATGTCTTTTCTGTGTATATTCTTCAGCATCAGGAGGAGAGCTTTAAATAAATGTTAAAAAAGTAAAACCAAACACACACCAAACAAAACAAACCCCAGGTAAGCACAGAAAATACAGAGGCTCCTGCTGTGTCAGCTGCTGTAGAGGTGCTCTTGCTCAGAAGAACTGTGATGCCTTCAAAGCAAAATACAGTAAATTCATACCCAAATAATGGCCAGGAGTTACTGTCTGGCCAGGCAGAGTTGTTGGGGAGAAACTGTTGATCTTCTCTCAGCTGCTTTTGTAAACATACTGAAACTTCTCAGTATCCCCAGCACGGTGCTATATGAACTCAGCTCAGCTTGGGTTCTGCCGTGGGAGGATGTGGGTGCTGGGGAGCTGAGCTTTTAGAGTCATAGAGTCATTATGATTGGCAAAGCCCTTAGAGCTGCTGCAGTCCCAGCCCTCCCCTCACCCAGCCCAGCCCAGCACTGACCCACAGCCCTCAGCACCTCAGCTCCACGCCTTTGGGACCCCTCCAGGGCTGGGCACTCCCCCAGCTCCCTGGGCAGCCTGGCACAGGGGCTCACACCCCTCTCAGGGAAACAGTTCTGCCTCAGTTCCAGCCTCAGCCTCCCCTGGGGCAGCTGCAGCCCATTGCCTCTTGTCCTGTCATTGCTGCCTGGGGAGCAGAGCCTGACCCCCAGCTCCCTGCAGCCTCCTGGCAGGGAGTGTCAGAGAGTGCTGCTGGCTGCCCTCAGCCTCCTCCAGGCTCAGCACCCCCATTCCCTCAGCCCCTCCCCAGCACCCTTGTGCTCCAGCCCCTTCCCCAGCTCTGTGCCCGGCTCTGGCCACGCTGCAGCCCCTCAGTGTCCCTGTGGCAGTGAGTGAGGGGCCCAGCACTGAACCCAGCCCTGGAGCTGCGGCCTCCCCAGGGCCCAGCACAGGGGACAATCCCTGCCCTGCTCCTGCTGATCACACTTTTTCCTCCAGTGCTCAGCAGGACATGAGTGAGAGCTCATGGTGCTTGCCTTGTGCAAGGGGATGATGAATTATTCTCCAGCCCTGTAACTACCAACAGGTAGCAAAAAAAAAGGGAAAGAAAAAAGCAAATAGGAAGTATTTTAAGGTGTCTTTTCATTTGTTTGTTTTCCTCGTGCTTGGTGATTCAAATCAACCCTGACTTTGTTTCTCTCCAGGCTCCTTTCATTCACTTGGTCATGGATGTAGGAAATCACTGATCTTTTCTATCTTTTTTTTGTCTTTCTCCTTCTGTCACTTCCATGCCCACTGCACCCCTCCTGTTTGCAGTGTTGCATCTCCCAAAAGGTAGGTTAAAACACTTCAATCTTTGCTCTCTGCTTGTTCCTTCTGTCTTTGGCTGGTTATTTGATCCTGAGGCTGTCGTTGCTGCTAGTGCTGGGGCAGAAGAGACAGGGGTGCAGTGGTAGCATCCTCTTGCTGTGTAACATCTCCCTAATCCACTCGTGCAAAGTTAGTTCAAAGCACCTGCACAGTTGTAATCTGAGGGGCTGTGAGGCCAGACAGACAACAAAGTGCTTCTGTGGCACTGCCAGCTTGCATTTCCCAGAATGGAGGAGAATCACGTTCATGGTGGGATGCAAATCCATTCCACACTGGAAGAAGAAGTGGTTTTCTTGATTTCTCTATGATTCTCTGGCTGTTCTCTGTGATTTCCACATCTCCAGAACTGTCAGGTGGTGTCCCACCTCCAAACCTGGGGGATGCTGTTGGAACAGACAGACAGACTCGTGGGGTTTTTGTTCCTTGCAACCTTTCTGCAGGTGATTGGGCAGATGTTGGACTGAACCCAACTTGGCACACTCCTGGAAGTTCCTTGTCTCTATTCATGCTCAATTATATTTACTCCTAATTAGCTGTGGGGGTTTTATTAGAGGCAAGAAGACAAGACTCTCTTCCTGTGTCAAGGAGGTCAGAGTTACTCAGCTGTGTAGCATTAATGGTTAATGAAGTCATTCATCAAGGCTTGGCCTGAAAAGCAAATCTTAAAGGACAAAACCCAGTGGATTGTGATATCTGATAAGCAGAGAACTTGGGAAGGAGAAAGGCTGCCCTGTGAGCATTCAATGCCACGAGCTGTATGGCTTTGAAGTGATGCCTTTGAGAATGTTGCAGCCTTGTTGCAGGTGCCCTGAGTTAACTTCAGTGAGTGATGCACACTAACATTTGTACTAATTCATAACACCATCATTGCAATTCATTTCCTCGTGCCTTAGTGTGTGAAGGAACACCTTCAGAGACTTAGCAGGGCACATTTCACATCGTATGCTGTGTGTGGAGGACTTGCAGTGGGTCAGCAGGCTGTTAACTCCAGCCAAGCCAATCTTTAACACCCATCCCTTGGTTTTACTGTAGCTGCAAGGTTCTGCAAGCAGCAGGAGGCCTTGCTTTCTGCTGGGAAACACATAGCTTGGCTTTGAGGGGACTGAGGTAGCTGCAGGGTGTCTGTTGACACTGATCTCAATGGGGGATTAGGTTTCAGGCTTAGACACCACATATGGCTTATATTGCCATTTGTGACTGAGGAACAACATCCCACTTGTACCAGGCATTTCTTGATAAAGATTTAATGCCCACCCTGTAAGATTTGACCCAAACCCAAGTCCAGCAGGATGAAGTAATTCAGTGAGTCATGCCTTGGAGTGTGGTTTGTGTTGTCTTGGCATTCACACAGAGGCACCCTCAGCCTGGGCTTTATCTTCAGGATCTGTGAGGTCCCTGAAGCTCCTTGTGTTAATGATACAGCTGTAAAAGCTGCTTCATTAAGCATTTGAATGGTGCTGCTTTCCTAAATCTCATTTCCTTGGGGCTGATAAGGACTGGAGGTGTCTTTCCAGCAGTCCATAGAAGGTTGGCACGCTGATCCCAAGAAGCCAACATGAAGAGCTCAGGAAAGTGCTAATGCAGGGTAAAATCTGAGTCAGTGGATTCAGTTTAATGCAGTGCCAGTCCAAACTGAGTGTTCTCTCCAACTGCTGGTTTCTTAGCACAGAGCCCTGAAGGGCCTCAGGTGTGGTGAGGGCTAAACTCCATTTTTCATCATCAACATAGACCAAAAAGGGGCTTTTTTTAATTAGACACCTTGTGTGCTGTTCCTTTTCACTCACTGCTTTGAGAAGCACCTACCCAACTGGAGAAAATGCCTGTCAGTATCCTTAGAGAAGCAGTGTCAGAAAGGAGAGGATGAAGCCAGGTCAGACACTCACCACTCCACGTGCCATTTTCTGAGCTCCCCACAAGGCCTTTGTGTTTATGTGGAGCAGCACAGCCTGGTGTGCTGTAGGTGTAGGCTGTGGTTGGCACTGGGCACAAGGCAGGATCAGATTTCAGCCTGAAGCACCTGCAGCTGTGATTTTTTTGGACTGGCAAATAGCAGGTCATTTTCTTTCAAACCTTTCAGTGGAGCTGAGGGCTGAATGGTCACACTGAATATCAAAGGAGCAGCATGCCTGGCATAGCTGTAAATGGCCAGTGCAGTGGAAAAGGCTTTCTAGGAACTGAGGAAGAGCTGTTTATAAAGGTGATGTTGTTCCTACAGGGGGAAGTTACCAAGAGACACACAGGTGATGTGTTACTGTGAGTGCTGCTGAACACAGTCTGGGTAGGAAAGTCCCTGAACCAACTGCTCATAATAGCCAGGAGAAAGAACAAAGGTAAAAGAAGAGGTACAGTGAGGTTGAGAGCCTTCTAGAAACAAGTACCTAAGTGTAGTTGCCCAAACAGATCACTTGAAGTGTGCAAAGTGTCCAGACCAAGCATACAACTAGCTGAGAGCCTTGCCTGAGGTTTGGCAGCTTTAAAAGTGTTTGGATGGATGTTTCCTGCTAAGAGCCTGTTTGCCATCATTACTTATCCTCCAGAAATTCACTGCAATAAACTACTTGACTCCCTTGAGTATTTTTAATTCCCTGAATGTGAGAAGAATCTACTTTCTGGTGAAGTGGAACCACCAAGGGTTTGGTTCTCAGCTCTGTTCCACGCTGCCACCAGCCTTTAGCTGCAGACCACACAGGACCCAGGAGGGCTGAGACCTAGAGTAACGGTGCTAAAGCTGTGGCTTCAGGTCTTAGCTCATACATAGCTTCAGCTGATCAACTTGCTGTGTGTTTCAAAGCACAAATCATGTTCTAGTCAGCAATACTGTAAGATTTAAAAGCCATTAGTGGTTGCAGCTTGCTTGGATAGGTGTCTGTGTCAGCTCCCTCCAGTTAAATGATGCAGGGGAGCAATGGGAGTGGGGATTTGGTCCCATGTTTGCTAAAGGAAGCAGTAATTTCTTACTTTTTGGGGGAGGTTTGTGGCCTGAGGAGCCACTCAATCAGAAATGCTGACATTGAGGCAGCTACAGTACATTTCAGAAAGCAAAATCAGAATGCAGGTGCTGCTGATGCCTTGGTAGTGCAGGCAAGGAAACCAGCAGAACATGTATAGTTGGTGTGATTTAGGGAGTGGGCTCAGCTAGTCAGACACACACAGATACACCCTGTTGAGGGCCTCTTTGTGTTTCATGAATCTCAGAGGAAATCAATGTGTAGTTGTCAAAAAAAACCAAAGCAAAGCAGAAAGAAAACCTACCAGAAACTGGCCAGCACTTGCAACTGAATCCTTGCATGCAGAGCCATCTGCCTTAAAGCTTCTTTTAACTAATGGCTGCCCAGTAAGTTAGCATCTTACTTCCACCACGGTTTTGGCTCTCACCCTTGCATCTTAAAAGCCTTTAACATTGGCCATGGATGCAGTAACACTTGTTCAATCCCCAGGCTCTGAGCTTGGTGTGCTTCTGTGTTCTGAGAAAGGAAGGTTGGGTAAGGTGATGATGTTATTACCTCCAAGCTATGGGTATCAGACCTCCTGGGGGTTGTAGGGGTTTACTTTCCACTGTGTCTGGCATTCCTTCGTGCTCTCACACTCCATCTGTACCCAGGAACCTTGGATCTTCTTTGATTCTTACTGAAATGGTTGATAATGACGTTCCCCAGAGATGGTCCTTTCCAAAAGCTTCACATACTTGCTTTGAGCTACACTTGGCTTAGCCTGGTGATACTGAGACCTCTGAGGGGTTTAGAAGGTCCCTAATCCCATCATACAGGCAGAACCTCAAAGAGGGGGAAGAAGTACCAACTCCTTGTTTCAGATCCTGGCTGTTTCTTTAGATACTCTGTTCTCTGTGCTTAAATACAGCCAGTGAGACTGCCTCAGACAACAGGTACCATTTAACCTGTTTAAGGTGATGGTTACCCCAGCTGAATCGCTCCCCTGTGTGTAAAGCTGCAGCCACAGCTGCCATACAGAGGAGTTGCTCTGTAAGGTCAGATCACTGCCTCTTGAGGGTTCTGTTCAACTGCAGTTTACTGCCTCCAGTAAGTCATGGCCTTTTAATCACACAGGCTGGAGCTTTGAGCAATAGCACATCATAGAATGGGCTGTGTTAGAAGTGACCTTAAAGCTCATCCAGTCCAACCCCTGCCGTGGACACAGACACTTTCCACTAGACCAGGTTGCTGACACCCAGTGCACTGACGCCCAGGCACTCACAACCACACCTACTAGGGTCTTGTAGTGTTGTGTTACTGTCTCTCAGTGGTTTGTGTTGTGTTCCTCAGGCAGAATGTGCACTTGGCAGTTCATGCTGAGAACTTCAAGTCTGAAATTGTCAGTGTGAAGGAGATGCGAGATATCTGGTCATGGATCCCAGAGAGATTTGCACTTTGCCAGCCCCTCCTGCTTTTCACCACCTTGGAACATGGCTGTAGTCTGAGCAGGTAAGGAACACCTTCCCCACTCTTCTCTGTGGCAGGGCACAAAACAGCAGCTGATGAGCTGTTCTCTGGATTGACAGAAAGACCATGCCTTGTCAGAACTTGATCTGAAGAGTGTTACTAGAGATAGGATGGAAATAACAGAATTACAGCATGGTGGGGGCTGGGAGGGCCCTGCAGAGCTGCTCCAGCCCCAGCCCCTGCTCCAGCAGCTTCCCCTGGCTCAGGGGCACAGGAACGTGTCCAGCTGGGGTTGGAAACCTCCTGAGAAGGAGCC
Source organism: Colius striatus (assembly GCF_028858725.1). Classification (NCBI taxonomy): domain Eukaryota; kingdom Metazoa; phylum Chordata; class Aves; order Coliiformes; family Coliidae; genus Colius; species Colius striatus. The sequence goes on along the minus strand of NC_084761.1, from coordinate 1,654,451 downwards.
TCCACACCCTCCCTGGGCAGCCTGGGCCAGGGCTCCCTCCTCTCAGCACCAAAGTAGCTTCTCCTCCTGTGCCAGGGGAACTGTTTGTGTCCCAGCTGATGTCCATCACCCCTTGTCCTGTCCCTGGGCACCACAGAACAAAGTGTCCCCCATCCTGCTGACACCCAGCCTTTAGGTACTTGTCAGTGCTGCTGAGGTGCCCCTGAGCTCAGGCTTCTCTTCTCCAGGCTGAACAGCCCCAGGGCTGCAGCCTTTCCTCCTCACACACACGTTCCATCCCCTCAGCACCTTGGTGTCCCTGCACTGGCCTCTCTGCAGCAGTTCCCTGTCTCTCCTGAGCTGGGGAGCCCAGAACTGGCCACAGGACTCCAGATGAGGCCTCAGCAGGGCAGAGCAGAGGCGGAGAACCTGCAGTCAGTCTGCAGAAGCACAGAGAGCTGAGCAGAGAACTACTTGATAATTGTTTATTCAGAGCTCTGTTATTTACAGTGGACTGTAAAAAAGCATTTGCAGGAATATGCTTAGCCCTTAGATAGCTTTTTTGCTGTGCTATGTCAGAGGAGGAGGTGCCAGGTGTTAGGGAGGAAAAGAACTGGAGCTGGTGGTAGCTGAGTGCTCATTTCTGTGTACTCTGCACCTCAGGTTCTATTCTCACAGCGAGGGACACGAACCAACTCTTCTCCTCATCAAGACCACAGCAAAAGAGGTGAGTGAGGTGAAAGGCAACTGGTTCAATTCAGGCTTAGGCTGTTAAGTAATGCTGTATCACAGCACACAACTGCTTAGAGTAGCATGAAGATGCAAGACACCTGCAGTTGCTTGGGTCTGGGGTTTTTAATGGTGCATGTTTTAAATGGTTCCATTTGTTGATTATGAGACTCTTGTGTTCCTGAGTAAATCTTGTCATCCAGGTCTTGGTCAGCTATTGTAAGGCACACAGGGTGATGGACCAGAGCAACTCATTGAGCTCTTGGGTAGACTCTAACTGCAGAATCAGGAGGATTTGAGGCAGTGATGGTTATTGCTGGTAGCAAGAATCTCTTCTAGTGCAAACAGAAGACTCCAGGGAAAAGCTCATCCCTCCATGGCTGGGTTTCTCTCTGTTGGAAACCAGTGAAGCACTTGCTGTTTGAACAAGCTGCTTGAAATACCTGAACTAGTTCAGCACTGGCTTAGCTAAGCTGATCTCAGCCTACAGTTTGAAATGGAGAAAGGCACCGAGGCTGCTGTTTGTGAGCAGAAAATGTTCAGGCAGAACTGCTTGTGCTGTGACTTGTGATGAGGCTGTTGCTTTGGATGCCAAAACGAGGCAGTGGGAGTCAGGCTTTACATGTTTGGAGGGATTTATGTGGAACATTTGTCCTTTAAGGCCTCAGAGATGGGCAATAATTTCTGCCACTGTGAGGACTGAAGGATACCCACCCTTGGGTTCAAGCAGTCTGTGTCTGTCTTTAGATACAAGTGCTTGTGCTGCCTTAATCCACTGATATAGACACTTTGAAAACCCAACTACAATAAAAGCTTCAGTTGTGGCCTCTGAAGTGTTGTTCTCAAGGGGTTTAACACACTTGGGAAGCCTCCTGACCCTGCTGTGTGTGCCAGGTGTGTGGTGCCTACCTGTCGACTGACTGGAGCGAGCGCAGGCGAGGAGGCAACAAGCTGAGCTTCTTTGGAACTGGGGAGTGCTTCGTGTTCAGGGTGAGTAAAATGGGATTGTGTCTACCCAGTAGCAGGGCAGAACTGCTGTACTGTTATACCTCTTCCACTAGAAGAGCCTGGGTTATATGCCCTCCTACTTTAGGGAACCCAGGAGAAGCTTTTCCTGGTCAGTGCTGTAGTAACTCTGGTTGTCCTGTCTTTTCTTACAAGCTGTAATAGGGTAACACAGAAAACACTGCATCATTTCTTCCATCACCTAAACAGCAAAGGTATAAAGAAAGAATATAACATCTGGCCTAAAAGCTTGGTCCAATCTGTGTCACTGATGGTGCAGGTGGCCTTTGAGGGGCTTCAGTGTTCCCTGCACAGCTCTCTGCATTGTGCTGGCTAAAGCTTGGCTCTTCTCTTCCCTCATGCAGCTGCAGCCAGAGGTGGAACGCTACGAGTGGGTGATCATCAAACACCCAGAGCTGGCCAGCAGGGGTTCAGAGCCAGAAAACCACAGCTCAGCAGCTCCCAGCAGCCTGTGCTCCAGCAGCATCCCACCCCAGCCCGCAGATCGCCTCTCGCCCTTCTTAGCAGCTCGTCACTTCAACCTGCCCTCCAGAACTGCCTCCATGTTCATGGCAGGCAGCAGCGAGTGCATCATCATAGGTACAGCACTGGGGGGCTTAGGGCATCCCTCTCTACACACTGTACCTGAGACAGGCCCCTGTGTTCATCACACCTGTGTTTCAATCTCCCTACAGCTGGAGGTAAAGGTGGCCACAACCTGACACTGTAAGCCAAGGAACATCCTCTGTGTGGAAACATGCTTGTGGGGCATTCTAGAGTAAGGTAGTAGCTCTTAGCTTTAAGCACAGCCAGACCTTCATGCTGCAACATTAGAAATGGTTCTTGAAGAGAGCCCCAGCTGCAGAGAGACAGGGAACTGCTGCAGAGAGGCCAGTGCAGGGACACCAAGGTGCTGAGGGGATGGAACATGTGTGAGGAGGAAAGGCTGCAGCCCTGGGGCTGTTCAGCCTGAGGAAGAGAAGCCTGAGCTCAGGGGCACCTCAGCAGCACTGACAAGTACCTAAAGGGTGGGTGTCAGCAGGATGGGGGACACTTTGTTCTGTGGTGCCCAGGGACAGGACAAGGGGTGATGGACATCAGCTGGGACACAAACAGTTCCCCTGGCACAGGAGGAGAAGCTCCTTTGGTGCTGAGGTGAGGGAGCCCTGGCCCAGGCTGCCCAGGGAGGGTGTGGAGGCTCCTTCTCAGGAGGTTTCCAACCCCAGCTGGACACGTTCCTGTGTCCCCTGAGCCAGGGGAAGCTGCTGGAGCAGGGGCTGGGGCTGCAGCAGCTCTGCAGGGCCCTTCCCACCCCACCACTCTGGAATTATATGAAGAGGAGCCTACTCTGCTCTGGGCTTTCAGAACACAGAGTGAGCTGTAGAACATGGTAGATCTCCTGGAACTTCCTTGGATCTGGGGTGCTGCTGACGTGGACAGAAGCTCACTATGTAAAATTGTCACCTGAATGTGATTTACAAGGAAGAGGTATTTAATTGTAGCTCTCCTTTACCCAGAAATGCTGTATTTGACAGTTACCAGGAGAGCAGCCAGGCTGGTGATTTCCTCTGTGGCATCAGGAGCTGGCTCTGTTCCCCTTTAGCACCACGTGCTCTAGTCGGCCATCAGCTGGGCTGAAGGCTGCAAACAAACGTCACTCAGGGCTTCCATTTGTTCCCACTAGAAAAGCACTGAAGTTTTGGGGGGTTCATGTTTTTTACTGGCAGTTTCCCCTGCTATAAAATGCAGAGGCACCCTCTCACTTGTCCTTGTCTGTGCACAGGAGGAGGTGATGGCCAGGCTCTGTACCTCGATGCCGATCTGAACCACGGAAGAACCAGCCACTGCGACACTTTCAACAACCAGCCCTTGTGCTCTGAAAGCTTCCAGATCTCTGTCTTGGAGGTGTGGGGCTTCAGGGACACTATGAATGGTTGACATGACTGTCATCCATCAACTGCTTGTTCAGCTGTCCTAGGATTCCCAAGGCAAACTCTAATGCAGGAGCCAAACTGGAACAGAACTTCTGGGCTCAGTGTTTTCCGGTAGTTACCAAGTGCTGCACTTCTGCAGGGCTTAGTTGTTTACTCTTATTTAAGACAGGTCAAGGTGGAGTAACATATCTGAGTAATTTCTTAGCTCTTAACCTCTAGAAATGTGGACTCAAAAGGGCAGTGATGTGAGAGCATCCTACATGGGTAGCTGTCCACGTCATGGCACAGCTCTGCAGTCTGATGCTGCTCCTCAAAGGCCTGGAGCTGGCTGAGGTGTGCTGCAGAGCTGTGTGTCACTGGCACCAGGCTCTGGTTTGAGCCAGTCATACCAATTGCCTGCTCCCAGGGAACACTGATGACCTCAGATTTGGCAGAACAGTAGTCCCTAAGATGATTGCCCTGCTCTGAGCAGGTGTTGTGCAGACAAATCAGCACCACGTCAGCCGTGGAAGCCCTCGACTCACACAGGAGCTGTGATTCCTACTGACCCTTCTCCTTGCACCTGAACCCTTGGCACATTCCAGTTGCATCTGTTGGAGGCCTCTGCCTCTGAGGAAAGCATCAGGACTGAACAACCATATCTGAAAGGCTGGGTTTTGTTTACATTCTTGTTCCATATCAGTATAACAACTTCAAACTGACTCACGTTGTGTGCAGCTGAAGCTACGGTGTGTCTGCAGTGCTCAGAGACTCCCTGGCTTTGGCTTTCCTGGGAGCTGAAATGAAGCTTTAAATCTGAGAGTCACTGCTCTGATACCACTGATGTGTCTGGGAATTAGGCACTGAGCTACAGAAGATTATGCTCTCCCCACAGGTAAATGGAGGTGGGAGGGAAACCTTCTGTGTCAAGATTCCTCTGGGAACAGACACGTTTCCCAGGAGAACTGTTTCTGCATATCATGACTCTTCCCAGTGAGGACATCCTGAAAAAGGGAAGGCTTCGTTTTGCCAGCAGTGTTCTGGTAGGGTTTGGGTGATGCAAAGAGCCTTTTACCCCTTCCTGGGAACTCCTGCAGTGGCACCTGATGTCTGGAGGCAATTGCCCTGTGTCTTTACAACTGCTGTACAGCTTCTCCCAGGTGAGGCACAAGTACCTAAACCCCAGTGGAGGGTGCAGAGTGTGTGACAGAATGCTCTCAAAGCTTCACTGGGGAATCTACTGATAGGACTCACCACAACAAGTAAAATGAGGGGAAAGAGGAACTGCTGGGGTGGGGGGGGTTGATCTAAAGAACTGCTTTAGAGTTGTGCAAGTGTTATTAGTACTTAAAACTGAAGCTCATGTAAAGGGAGAATGTTACAACTCTCTAGTGAGGCTGGACAGGGCTGTGGCGTTGTGCAGAGCTCACTGGGGAGTCTCAGGGGTGACCTGGGCTCGTTTGGACCCCGTTTGTCTTGGTAGAGAGTTGCCTCTGCAAGGACTGTGACCAAACTTGGCAAAAAAAGGAGTGTGATTTGCTTCTTATGGTGCCATTTAAGATTTCTTTTTGTCCAAAGTAGCTGTTTGAAGTGTTCAGACTGTGGAGACACGGCTGAGGATGTCCTGCAGCATCCACACCTGCAGGGAGATCAGCTGGTGCCCTTTGAGAGACTCAGCCCTGGGCCTCTCTCTCATTCCCAACCTCCCACTCAGTGGGTTCTGTCTTTTCATGGGTTCACTGGAAGCCTGGTTGAACTGGGAGGGAAGGTGAATTCACTTGTGCTTGGGTGTTCCATGAACTTGGACAGTCAGAGCTGGGGTTTACAAACCCTGCCTGCTTCTTTTTCCACACCAGCCATATCATTTTACACTTGCTGCTGTCCCACAGAGCTCCCTCAGACAAAACAAATGGCTCACAGACACTGTCTCCCCTGTAGCAGGTTCTCTTCAGTGCAGGTGGGACTGCAGTTCTGTCCATAGCTCCCCTCCTGTCTCAGCTTGTCTCAGGCACCCTTGAGAAAGAACAAACCAAAACACATTACTTTTCAGCTTGTTAACTTGCCAGAAAGTCCCTGGGGCCCTGTGCTGGCAGGATCTGTGAGGCTTTATGGTGTTATACTCCAAATGAATGGGCTTTATCTGCAGAATCTTCCCTGCAGCTGGCAGCAGTGCTGTGATTTGTGTCCTCCCCCATCCCTGCCAGTGCAGCTGTGTCCATGAACCCCGAGCACCGCTCTGGTTCTGGAGCCACATGCAACAAACACTCTTCCTTTCCCTGCTCTGTGCTGAGCACACAGGGATTTGGGTGTTTGACATGAGAGATAACCCAAGAGTGGCTCAGAAATTTGTGGTAGTGTGAGAATCCAGAGAGCAGTTCTGCAAATGAGTGTGGTTTGGGCATCTGAGCCTCTTGCAGGCCTCAGCCCAGCTCCCCTTGTGCCAGATGAGCACAGCTCCTGACCCCCAGCAGCAACAGTGTGTGGGAGACCCCTCTTTGGTAGATGGTCTTTCACATGGAACTGAAGGGAAATCATCATTCTTAAAGGCAGAGGTGAGGCTGGCAGGGTCTGGGAGCTGCTCTGGGGCTGTGAGCAGGAACTGGACAGTTAAGGATGCTGCTGATGGCTCCTCTTCATCCCAACCCCAAGGCATGTGCCACAGGGATGGGTTTAGCTTGGTACAGCACTCCCCTGCTCAGACAGCCCCCCAGGACCAGTGCATGTGTGTTAAGTTGCAATGGTCTGGCAGGAGGGACTGTACAGTGCTGGGCCATCCTCATGCAGTCCGTGTGCTCAGGACAAGTGAGTGTTGCTTCTGTAACTCCTGATGGTTGTGAGACACGCTGGGGGAACAGCATCCCGTTCCTTCCCAGTAGCAGGGATGTGGCTTTTGTCTTTGTAGCTGCTGACTCAGTGTTTACCAGAGTTGAGGTGATTGGAGCCAACAGTTTGACTGCCCTGCAAACCCCCTCTGAGGCAGAGCCCACAGGCTGGTTTTGAAGGGGATCACTACAGTGGGCACCTTACCAGGAGGTCACCATCGTGTGAAGCACCCAGCTGGGATGTGCTGTGGCCACAGTGTCACTCCAGGGGACTGCTGATGTGGTTTGTAGCCCTTGTTTGCAGCTCCCTGGGTGAGAGTGGCAGTGTGGCTCCATGAGCTGCTGGGTGTGCTGGAGAGCCCTCAGCATCTCCCAGGGGGTGTTAGCTTCCCCAAGAAGCTGCTTTTGGCTTTCTAATACTCTCCTGAAGGCAGAAAAGACTCGAAACAACAGACATCAGAAACTGGAGTCGATTGTAAACGGCACCTGAGGCGTTTCCAGGCCACGGGAATGGTTCCCAGCTCCCAGCCAAGGCTGCAGCCCTGCACCCAAAAGCAGCTGCTTTTCCCTTTCCTGATGGGAACAAAGGGAAGGGAACAGCTCCGGGTCCCTCTGTGCTGGAGACAAACGGGAGGGGCGAGCAGCAGTGTCGGAGCGTTAGACCCGGTGCCTGCAGAGGTCAGTGCTGAGGCACAGAGGGGTGGCGATTCCCGTGTGTGCATCGTGTCCCTTGTCCTTGGAATCCCATCCCCCGGTGGACGGCTGAGGTAGCTGAGGTGATGTTTTCCCTCGGGTTGAGCAGTGCCGTGCTGCTGGGTTGGTTTCCCACCTGCTCTGTGGATGGTGTTTGTGTCCCTCTGCACAATCTTGGATATATATTAAAAGCTGTTTGACTGTGGAGGTTACTGACTTGCTCTTTCATCCTCTTACCTGTAGGTCTCAGAGCAAAAGGCATGCTGAAGCTGAGAAATAGCCTGAGGCTCCTTCTGGGGGGTTCCAAACCCCAGCTGGACACGTTCCTGTGCCCCTGAGCCAGGGGAAGCTGCTGGAGCAGGGGCTGGAGCAGCTCTGCAGGGCCCTGCCAGCCCCACCACTCTGGGGTTGTGTGTATTTGTCCCTCTCAATGACTTGGTTTCAACCTGGATCTCTTCCCTGGCAAGAAACAGCACAGATGCTTGTTTGCTGGGGCTGAGAGGAGTGTTTCTAGTGAGCCAGCACTGCTTTCAACAGCTGTCCCTGTTCCTTAAGCCAGTGCCTGAAACTTCAAGCATAAGGTGTGTGGGAACTGCAGGATCTCGTGGCATAGTTGGAGGCTGTCAAGGCAAAATGCCTCTGGAGTCTCCCCACAGGCAACAAACAGTCCAGTCAAAGAAGCTGTTTGAGTTGCCAGTGAAACTGCAGCGAGTCCTTGGGGTGAGTGAAACTCGGCAGGCAGGAGGGGAAAAAACCCCAAACCCACAGCCCAAGAGACACATCTCACTCCCAAACCTGGGGCCTCCTGTGCTGCTGCCCACGCCTGTTCCTGAGTGTCCAAAGGCGCCCAGGAGGCCAGTGGCCACTAGAGGCTCCCCTTGGCCCGGCCCTCGCTCTGCTCAGCCTGTGCAAGTAAATCCCGTCCCTCGGGCCAACATCCCCACATCTGGCTGCACTTACCGGGCTGAGGACTCCTATAAAGGGATGGGAGAAGGGGCATGAATAAGCCTTTCCTCAGCCCTTGTCCAAAGGTGAGCTGAGGCTTGATGAGCATCTCAGGATCACTCTCTGCAGGGAGCTGGGGGTCGGGCTCTACTCCCCAGGCAGCAATGACAGGACAAGAGGCAATGGGCTGCAGCTGCCCCAGGGGAGGCTGAGGCTGGAGCTGAGGCACAACTGTTTCCCTGAGAGGGGTGTGAGCCCCTGTGCCAGGCTGCCCAGGGAGCTGGGGCAGTGCCCAGCCCTGGAGGGATCCCAAAGGCGTGGGGCTGAGGTGCTGAGGGCTGTGGGTCAGTGCTGGGCTGGGCAGGGTGAGGGCAGGGCTGGGACTGCAGCACCCAAAGGATTCTGTGATTGAATAACATAAATCAGAGTCTTACAACTCAAAGGTCTCAATAACAGAGGTGCTGGGGAGCAGGGAAACAGAACAAAGGGCCCGTGAGGAGCTGAGTGGTGCAGACTGCTGGGGCTGAACCTTCCAGCTCCTTCAAACCAGGTGACTGAGAACCTGAAAGGAAAATGAGGTGTTTGATTGTCCTTCTCGTACCTCAGGGAAGCTCTGGGTGGTGTTTCACAGGGCTGGTAGTTTGTAATGGAGCTGGAGGAGCTTTAACTCCTGGGATGGGAAGGCTGTGCTCTGCCCTGCCACGGGGCTGTGGTGTGAGCAGAGTGATGCTCGCTGCTGCTGCCTCTCCTCCTGGCTTTCCTCTGCACAGTCTGTTCAGTGAATGACACACATACCTGCTTCCTTGAGAGATGTTTGGGAACCAGCTGCTGGCACCAGACTGCTGCTGGCAGCAAACCCAAAGGGTTTCCCTGCCTTGCAGAGCACCCCGGGGGGAGCTGCCAGCCTGCCTCAGCATCCCTCCTCCCAAGCAGTGCTGCAGGAGCAGCCAGAGGGCTGTGCCTGACTCCCTGCTGTGCTCCGTGGCCCTGGGCTGCTGCTGACTCGTGTTTTCAGATCACACAAGTGCAGCTGCATCCAGACTTTGGCTGGGTGGTGTTTGAGAGCTTTCAGCTCCTGTTTTGCCACCCTGGTGCTGGATTCCCTTGTGCAAATGTAAGCAAGGCACTAGGGCTATGTCCTCACGTCCCTGAGCCTGCATGAACAGCTTCCCACTGCTGACACAGCTTCAGTTCACTGTGTGCTTGGTGAGTCACATCCCTTTTTGTGCTTAAGCTGTCCTCCAGGTTGAGGGCTTGACCTTCACCTGCCATTGACTGGAGCTGACCTCCTGATCCCTCACAGCAGCCAGGGGAAGCACAGGGCCCTGTGTGAGGAGGAAAGGCTGCAGCCCTGGGGCTGTTCAGCCTGGAGAAGAGAAGCCTGAGCTCAGGGGCACCTCAGCAGCACTGACAAGTCCCTAAAGGCTGGGTGTCAGCAGGATGGGGGACACTTTGTTCTGTGGTGCCCAGGGACAGGACAAGGGGTGATGGACATCAGCTGGGACACAAACAGTTCCCCTGGCACAGGAGGAGAAGCTCCTTTGGTGCTGAGGTGAGGGAGCCCTGGCCCAGGCTGCCCAGGGAGGGTGTGGAGGCTCCTTCTCAGGAGGTTTCCAACCCCAGCTGGACACGTTCCTGTGCCCCTGAGCCAGGGGAAGCTGCTGGAGCAGGGGCTGGGGCTGCAGCAGCTCTGCAGGACCCTTCCAGCCCCCAGCACTCTGGTATTGTGGGAAGCCCCAGGGCAGAGCACTGGCCCAGCCACCAGTGCAGTGCCTCATCCTCCCAGCCCATGTGATGCTGGATCTTCCAGGCCACAACCAGCAGCATGTGTTTTTGATCCCTGGGCCTGGCAGAGGCGTTGGCCACACCAGCTCAGCAGAGCCAGCTGGCTGCAGCCAGCCCTCTCCTGCTCAGCATGCCTTGGGCACAGCTCTTCCTCCAGTGTTCCTCCTCATGTCCTGCTTCCTTAAAGCCCTCTGGGCTGATGTGAAGACCCCCTTGCCCTGTGAAGACCCCCTTGCCCTGTGAAGCTCTGCTGTGCTGCAGGGATTGCCTGGAGCAGCCAGTCCTTGCCAAGAACCATTCACTGTGCACAGGCTCCTGCCTCACTTACCCTGTGTGAGCAAGGAGGCTGAATGTGCCAGGCTGGGGCTCAACCCCACACAGACCTCAGCTGGGGTGAGGATGGTCACTCACTGTGAATCCTGCAACAGCTTGCCCAGGTTTATAGGGCTGAAACTCCCAAGCCCTGGCACTGTTTGCTGAGCTGGGTAGAGGTGCACAGCCAGGCTGCTGTGTTGTCCCTTGGCCTCTTGCATGCTGAATCACATCTGCAGGGTGGGGATGGTCCCCAGCAGCAGCAGGGCAGCTTCTGCCCGCTCCAGCAGCACCAGGCTGGTGGCCACAGGCTTCCTGCAGTGCCACACAGCCACTGCTGGTGCTCGAGCTGGCACAACAGCTACCTCTCTGTCAGGCCAGGTACCTCTGCACCAGGCCTTTCTGCCATCTCAGCACCCACAGACCCTTCCCCACTCCCCAGCTGTGTGCCAGCTGATGTTTGTGTCCCAGCTAATATCCATCACCCCTTGTCCTGTCCCTGGGCACCACAGAACAAAGTGTCCCCCATCCTGCTGACTCCCACCCTTTAGGTGCTTGTGAGTGCTGCTGAGGTGCCCCTGAGCTCGGGCTTCTCCTCTCCAAGCTGCACAGCCCCAAGGCTGTGGGTCAGGGGTGGGCTGGGCAGGGTGAGGGGAGGGCTGGGGCTGCAGCAGCTTCAGGGGCTTTGCCAACCCAAAGGATTCTACGAAAGCACTTCCCAAAGTGGTGGCCCCACAGTGGGCTGAGTGTTCCCACTCCCCAGCTGCTGACTCTGGAGGGAGCAGTTTGGCTCTGAGGCTGCTTTGGCTCAGCTCCACTGTAAGTCAGGGTTTCTGAGTGTGGGTGAGCTCAGGACAGGTTCCTTCCCTCGTGGGACAGGACACAGTCACACACAGACTGGAAACTGCAGAAGTGGGAAGCAGGGGGGGAATAACTGACCAGCAGGGGAAATGACACCAATGTGTTTGACACAGCCATGGGGGTGGCATGAAGAGGTTTCCAAGGAAGAGTCAAAGCACCTCTCTTTCCAGAATCACAGCATGGTGGGGTTGGGAGGGACCTTTAGAGCTCATCCAGCCCAACCCCCTGCAGAAGCAGCTCCCACCTAGATCAGGTCGCACAGGAACGTGTCCAGCTGGGTTTGAAGACCCCCAAGGAAGGAGCCTCCACAGTGTCCTTCCAGAGCAGCTGCCCTCAACCCTGTGGTAGTTGTGGAGCTGCCACAAGCTGGGACAGGCACCCTGGAGAGAATGTGGCCTGTGTTTGTGAGGGGAGCTGTGCTGCTGGCAGCAGATGCTCACTGCAGCCCCTTCCCTGGGCTGGAAGCAACCCCCAGCTGGTGCCAGCCCCGGCTGCCAGGCTGCCCCAAAGAGCTCTTTGCAATGAAACTGGTCCAGAGCTTCCAAAAGACAAAGGAAGGGCAAGCTCCTGGCCTGTGAACCAGCATAAACAAGCTCCCAGCAGAAGCCTTTGGCCTGAATTGCATCCCATGACCTCTGCAGTGAGCCCTCGCAGCCAGAACCCGCTCGCAGGGGCTGGATCTGTGTTTCCTTGTACACATGAGCAGGGGCCACTCCCCTGGTCACCCACAGCAGCCAGGTCCTGCCCTGCCTTTATGATGGGGGAAAGGGGTTTTTTTGTGAGGCAAAGGGGAGTTTTTAGAGGTTTAATGTTTAATCCACACGCTGCTGACCAGAAGGAGGCTGGGAGGTGGCTGCACGACGTGCTCGTCCTGTCCAGGGCTGAGGAGCTTTTCAGCAGCACAGGGATGTGAATCCAGGCTGGTGAAAGGCACATGGTGAGCAGCCAGCCTCAGGGCAAAGGGGCTGTGCTGCAAGCAACGGGGGAAGAGGGAGAAGCACCAAGTGCTGGGTTTCTGGGCAGTGGTTTTGCAGAAACGTGCTGCTCTCGGCCAGGCAGGAGCAGTTCTGGCAGCAAGCCCTCCATGGCCCTGGGCACTGCCACAGCCCTGTCCCCGCTGCTGTTGGGCACTCAGACCAGCTCGGGGTGGGACTGCACAGTCTCCCCTCTCCAGGGGCTGCAGGACTGGGGATGATGCAGCAGGTCCCACAGAGTCAGACGGTGCCCTCCCAGTGCCAGCTCTGCCCTGGCCTCAGGCAACCCCCATGAAGGACCTAATCTCAAACACATCCTCCCCACTGCCACTGGACACCACAGAATACATCTGTCCTGACATCCCCTGAGGGCCAAAAGCCTCCCAGTCCCAATGAATACAGCCCCTTTGGCCTTTCCCAGAGGAGCACACAGATGAGTTGAGACTGTGGGGTGCCCTGAGGCTCTGAGCTCTGCCTTCTCACCCAGTGCTCCCAGTGAGCCAGGGGCTGAGGCACCAGGCTGCCTGCTTTCTGGAGACAAGGAGGGCTGAGGCACCAGGCTGCCTGCTTTCTGGAGACAAGGAGGGCTGAGGCACCAGGCTGCCTGCTTTCTGGAGACAAGGAGAGCTGAGGCACCAGGCTGCCTGCTTTCTGGAGACAAGGAGGGCTGAGGCACCAGGATGAGCAGGGCCAGGGTGAGCATGGTGCCTGTGCCTCCGCCAGTGTTACTAATACCTGTGTGTGTAAATGCATCCTGAGATGAGGAGCAAGCCCTGAGCACTCTGCCCCTCGTGACCCTGTGTCAGCTGATGGGGAAAAGTCTCCTCATGGAACAAAGAGCATGTTCCTGGGAGAGGCTGAGGCCCTGCACATCCCTCCTCTGCTCTGTGCTCAGCTCAGAGGCAGCTGTGCAGGAGGGATGGAGCCAGGGCACACATGCTGAGTCCTGCAGGGAGGATGGAGGAGGAGGGTCCAGGCTCAGCTTTGCCTCAGTGTTTGGCTCCCTGATTTACTGCCCTGACCTGAGTGAAGGGGCTGGGCATTGATCACAGCCCCCATGTCACATGAGGTGTCCTCTCCTGCCACACACCAGGGCTGTCTGGCCACTCCACCCCATCCAAGGACAGGAGGGAGGGAGGGAGAGTCCCATGCAGGCTTCTGCTCTTCTCTGGCTGTCCCTGCTTCCCATGTGATGGTGTTTCCTCCTCTCAAGAGAGACACAGCTGGATCTATTCCCCCTGTAGAACCCCTTGGACTTACAAACCCCTCAGAGCAGAGCTGGAGAGCTGGATGCATGCTTGCCAGCTGTGTTCTCACCTGGGCTTTGTGCTGTTCCTGCCTTACCTCTCACCCTCTGCACCATGCCCAGGGTGTTTTACAGCCTGGCAGTAAATAAAGCACATGAACCCAGCTGCTTCTGCTGTGTTCCACACACTGCCCTGGGCTGTCTGCACTGTGCAACAGGGTATGGAGGAAAGAGGAACTGCTTGTTCTCATGTGCTCCCCACATCTTTCCACTGAGTCTCCTCCACCTCTTCCCCTTTTGGGAGCTGATATCCCTGTGTGACCTTTTGTCATCTGCACACGCTGCTGCCTCTTCACCCACACTCACTGAATGTGGCTGTGTCCCAAGGGTGGGTGTGAGGAGGCTGGAGCCAGGCTGTGCTCAGGGATGGACAATGACAGGACAAGGGGCAACAAGCTGCAACAGAAGAGGTTCCAAAGCAACACCAGGACAAAGTTGTTCCCTGTTGAGGTGAGGGAGCACTGGCAGGGGCTGCCCAGATGGGCTGTGGAGGCTCCTTCTCTGCAGACATTCCACCCCAGCTGGATGAGTCCCTGTGTGCCCTGCTCTAGGTGCTGCTGCTCTGGCAGGGGGGCTGCACTGGCTGAGCTTTGCAGCTCCCTTCCAGCCCCTGTGCTGCTGTGACTCTGTGATTCTTCAGAACTCAGTGGAGCCCGAATTCAAGACCTCCCTGCAGCTCTGAGGTGGCTGCAGAGCACATGATGGAGGATGGGGGACACTTTCCTCTGTGGTGCCCAGGGACAGGACAAGGGGTGATGGACATCAGCTGGGACACAAACAGTTCCCCTGGCACAGGAGGAGAAGCTCCTTTGGTGCTGAGGTGAGGGAGCCCTGGCCCAGGCTGCCCAGGGAGGGTGTGGAGGCTCCTTCTCAGGAGGTTTCCAACCCCAGCTGGACACGTTCCTGTGCCCCTGAGCCAGGGGAAGCTGCTGGAGCAGGGGCTGGGGCTGCAGCAGCTCTGCAGGGCCCTGCCAGCCCCCACCATGCTGGGAGTCTGGGATTCCCCTTCACTCCAGCAAATCCTGGCCTTGGGGCTGGGGCTGATGGGGGAAATCTCGTGCTTTTTCTTCTCTCTCCTGCAAGGAAGCTCTAAACCAGCCTCATGGGGCTGAGCATGCCCCTGGCTGCCTGCACCAGGGCTTCCTGCCTGGGGAGTTGTAGAAGGCAACAGAAGCCAGAGCCAGGGGAGATGCTGACAGCTCAGCCCAGCTCACCCCTCGACTTGTGACTGTTTCCTGCACCCAAGAGGAACAGAAACCCTTCACCACAGGAGCTTCTCCCAGATCCTTGTGCCCTCTCCCACTGCTGAGAGCATTTATCCTCCCCCTGTGCTCTGCCCTGCTGAGGCCTCAGCTGGAGTCCTGTGGCCAGTTTTGGGCTCCCCACATCCAGAGAGACAGGGAGCTGCTGCAGAGAGGCCAGTGCAGGGACACCAAGATGCTGAGGGGATGGAACATGTGTGTGAGGAGGAAAGGCTGCAGCCCTGGGGCTGTGCCTGTGCCCCCTGAGCCAGGGGAAGCTGCTTTAGCAGGGGCTGGGCTGGAGCAGCTCTGCAGGACCCTTCCAACCCCACCATGCTGGGGTTCTGTATCAGCCAAGGCCAGCAGAGATGTGTGTGCCAGGGAGGGCAGGAGGAAGGGACACACCAATGCCCTGGAGGAGAGGAGCTCTGGGAGCTCCCAGATGGCTGTCAACGAGCTGCTGCTGGCACCAACACCAGCTCAGCACCTCCTCTAGGTCCTGAGGGGTCTGTAGGCATCAGAAGCCTGGCACTGAGGCCTGGCACAGCCTGCTGTGGCAGCCAGTCTGAGGTGATGCTCCATCCAAGGGCAGGAGCCAAGGCAGGATGAGCCAGAGCACAACAGGCTTGTGGGAATAACCTGGGAAGCACCAGAGGGATTTTGGGTGGAATTTGCTGCTTGGGATCAGGGTGATCTGCTGAGAGCTGAGCCAGGCAGGGAGGCAGAGGAGGGCAGCGTGTCCTGCCAGCAGCCCAGGGCTCATCTCCCTCCCCACCTGCAGCTCTGCAAGCTGAGGGAGAGCTGGAGCTGGCAGCAGGGGGGGGAGAGGGTCTGTGCAGGAGGCAGAGCCAGGGCACCAGCCCAGCAACCAGGGACAGACTCAGGGCAGCCTGGCACTCGGCTCTGAGGCAGCTCCAGGCAGCAGAAAGGCTCTGCCCTGGACTTTACTGGCAGGAGACTACACAGGCACTGAGCTGGGGAAGGGGCTGGAGCACAAGGGTGCTGGGGAGGGGCTGAGGGAATGGGGGTGTCGAGGCTGGAGAAGAGGAGGCTGAGGGCAGCCAGCAGCACTCTCTGACACTCCCTGCCAGGAGGCTGCAGGGAGCTGGGGGTCGGGCTCTGCTCCCCAGGCAGCAATGACAGGACAAGAGGCAATGGGCTGCAGCTGCCCCAGGGGAGGCTGAGGCTGGAGCTGAGGCACAACTGTTTCCCTGAGAGGGGTGTCAGCCCCTGTGCCAGGCTGCCCAGGGAGCTGGGGCAGTGCCCAGCCCTGGAGGGCTCCCAAAGGCGTGGGGCTGAGGTGCTGAGGGCTGTGGGTCAGTGCTGGGCTGGGCAGGGTGAGGGCAGGGCTGGGACTGCAGCAGCTTCAGGGGCTTTGCCAACCCAAATGACTCTGTGATTCTATGTTTTCTCCCTGAAGCTGGTCATGGCACTGAGTAGCAGCCCCAAATCAGGCTTCTCTTCCCCAGCACCCTGTGGCTGCTTGCTCTTGGCATCTGCCAGCAGCTCCATCCCCAAGAAGAAGCAGCCACACAGCCAGAGCTCAGCACCCCGGGCTCTGCCTTGCCCTGCCACCTCCTGTCCCCAGCACACTCCTCACCCCCAGCCCTGCTGTCCCCTGGGATGCTGCCTGCAAGCACATGAAGACCCCAAATACGAAATGTCTGCTAGGCAACTCAGCAGTTTGGAGGCTTTGCTGCCAGCCCAACCTTCATGCTGGGGCTGTGCCACTTCCAGTGTCTCAGCTGCACACACACAGACCCAACCATGCTGCATCCTCCTCACTGGTTCCACTGGAGCTCACTTCAGCTGGGGGTGGCACCAGGGACCATCTCTGTTGCCTGTGCACAAAGCTTTGCACACTGAGCTGCTGGTCATTGTGGGGAGAAGAGCCATCACCACCAGCTTCCAGCCCGTGGCACACCAGCACTCAGCATCCCCATCCCACCCAAACACACCAGCTGCTCCAGTCCCCTGTGTGCAGAGCAGCCCTCCAAAAGCAGGCATGGGGCTGCAGTGGGGAGGTTCCCCAGGATGGCTCTTGCTATTTGTCTGCAGGAGCTCTGAGGTACAGCATAGGTAGAGGCTCAGCTCTGGGGAAGCCACATGGGCTCCTTCAAGCCATGCAAAGCTCCTGACCGAGGCCACACAACCTGCTGGGGCACTGCAGGAGCAGCCAGCACTTGAAAGAGAGCCTTGTGGAGGGTTGTGGTGGGGTTATGGCAGCCAGTGCTTCCCCAGCACCCAGCCAGTCTCTGCCACGTTGCTGTGCCCATGTGAGGACAAAATTAGGTGCTGGTGCAGTGTTGGAGCGAAGCTTCCAGCCCAGCAGCAGGAGCAGCACCCTGCAAGTGCCACCAGTAACTATGGTAACCCAGAGCCAGTACCAGCTATTTTCAAACCACAGGCACTACCTCCCCGTGGGAAGCCCTGGCTCATCCCAGCTGAGGGCTGGCATCCAGGCACCAGTGCCCTGAGGAGGGAGGGAGGGGGAAGAGCACCCATTGCAGTGCTGGAGAGCACCAGGAGCTGGTCCTGCTCTCCCCTGGCACAGTGTGTGGTGCTGGAGGGCACCAGGAGCTGGTCCTGCTCTCCCCCTGGCACAGTGTGTGGTGCTGGAGGGCACCAGGAGCTCATCCTGCTCTCCCCCTGGCACAAGGTGTGATGCTGGAGGGCACCAGGAGCTCATCCTGCTCTCCCCCTGGCACAGTGTGTGGTGCTGGAGGGCACCAGAAGCTCATCCTGCTCTCCCCCTGGCACAAGGTGTGATGCTGGAGGGCACCAGGAGCTCGTCCTTCTCTCCTCCTGGCACAAAAGGACAGTGGGGGAAAACACAACTCAATAACTTTTCTCTGCACTGACCTCAGGAGCTGTAGAAAAGAGGATGATTTCCTGGTTGCATGTGCCCACAAGCATGGCATGGGAAAGAGGGAGGTCAGAGGGAAGTCCTGAACAGAGAGATAAGGGGGAATGGAATGGAATGGAATGGAATGGAATGGAATGGAATGGAATGGAATGGAATGGAATGGAATGGAATGGAATGGAATGGGAGAGAGGAGAGGAGAGGAGAGGAGAGGAGAGGAGAGGAGAGGAGAGGAGAGGAGAGGAGAGGAGAGGAGAGGAGAGGAGAGGAGAGGAGAGGAGAGGAGAGGAGAGGAGAGGAGAGGAGAGGAGAGGAGAGGAGAGGAGAGGAGAGGAGAGGAGAGGAGAGGAGAGGAGAGGAGGCTGAGGGCAGCCAGCAGCACTCTCTGACACTCCCTGCCAGGAGGCTGCAGGGAGCTGGGGTCGGGCTCTGCTCCCCAGGCAGCAATGACAGGACAAGAGGCAATGGGCTGCAGCTGCCCTAGGGGAGGCTGAGGCTGGAGCTGAGGCACAACTGTTTCCCTGAGAGGGGTGTGAGCCCCTGTGCCAGGCTGCCCAGGGAGCTGGGGGAGTGCCCAGCCCTGGAGGGATCCCAAAGGCGTGGGGCTGAGGTGCTGAGGGCTGTGGGTCAGTGCTGGGCTGGGCAGGGTGAGGGCAGGGCTGGCACTGCAGCAGCTCCAGGGGCTTTAACAACTCAAACCATTGTGATTCTGTGACCTTGTGGCCAAGAGCATCCCCTGCCAGCCCCTCCTTGTCCCCCAGCAATGTGCTTCCATGCTGGCACCTCCATGCCCAAATCCACCAGAGGATCAGGGTGCTCCCAGCTGCTTCCAGACCCCTTTATGGCTCTGTCATGAGATGGCCAAAGCCACCAGCAGCACTGTGATGTTCAGAAACAGGAGCTTGAGGCAGGTGTGATGCAGCTTTGGTGGAACCATGCAGGGTGAGGGCAGTGCAGAGCCCTGGCACCGTGGCACTGGGCAGCCCACAGACAGCTCCTGCTCTATAGAAACAGCTGATGAGCCCTGGAGCCCTGGGTTAAAGTGCTGCCTGGCACATTTCATTCACACAGAGAGATACATGCACGGTGGGAAGGCATCTGCCATCAGGGCACTGCAGGAATGCCCACAGAGACGGCACACAGAGACTGCACCCTCTGCAAAACCCATCCCAACCCTCTGCCCCCTTCCTGGGAGGGGGGAACAGGCAGCTCAAATGCAGCTCAAATCAGTGCCATGTGATGCCAGCAGCCACACACAGGGTGAGCCCAGCCCCAGAGGGAAAGGCAGGGCTGGAGAGGACCAAGGGCCACCCTCCACGGGACGGTGTGAGCACGGTTGTGGCGAGCTGCTGTGGGAACAGCGATTTGGGCTCTTCTGCCTCTGGGTTTCTGGCTCTTTGCCTTTGATGTTATTGCATCTGTCTCTTGGGTTTGTGTTCAATTGGATTCCCTCCTGCCATTGTCCTTGCCCCGAGGGGGAAAGCAGCTCTGCATGTCAGCAGGGGGATGGGGCATGGGTGTGAGGAAAGGCTGCAGCCCTGGGGCTGTGCAGCCTGGGGAAGAGAAGCCTGAGCTCAGGGGCACCTCAGCAGCACTGACAAGTACCTAAAGGCTGGGTGTCAGCAGGATGGGGGACACTTTGTTCTGTGGTGCCCAGGGACAGGACAAGGGGTGATGGACATCAGCTGGGACACAAACAGTTCCCCTGGCACAGGAGGAGAAGCTCCTTTGGTGCTGAGGTGAGGGAGCCCTGGCCCAGGCTGCCCAGGGAGGGTGTGGAGGCTCCTGCTCAGGAGGTTTCCAACCCCAGCTGGACACGTTCCTGTGCCCCTGAGCCAGGGGAAGCTGCTGGAGCAGGGGCTGGGGCTGGAGCAGCTCTGCAGGGCCCTTCCAGCCCCACCATGCTGGGATGCAGTGACTGGTCCTGTGAGTGAGGATTTCCAGCCCCAGGGCTGGCTGTGCAAGCAGACAGGGCCTGTCAGCAGCTTGGTGCCATCCATCCTGCGCTGGACACGCTCCTGTGCAGGAGCTGCAGGGGTCACCTCTCAGGGCTGGACGGGGCACATCCATCACCCCAGAGCCCCCAGTGCTGGGGGTGCCCCTTGGGGAGCCACAGCCCATTGCCCCCCACCCTGCTGTGCCCATCTGTCCCTGGGCTGGGCTACACAGCAGCACCCCAGCAATGCTCAGGGTGCCACGTCCCTCCCTCCTGCCCCTGGGCTGCAAATCATCAGCTCTGAGCTGAGCAGAGTTAATCAGAGGGAGGAGAGGACTGGCACCCTGGGACCCTGCCAGCTCCTTCCCTGTGCCAGATGCCCTGCAGAGGCTGAGCTCCATCCATCTCAGCCTCAGCTCCCAGGAGGTTCCCAACCCCCCTGGACACGTTCCTGTGCCCCTGAGCCAGGGGAAGCTGCTGGAGCAGGGGCTGGGGCAGCTCTGCAGGGCCCTTCCAGCCCCCACCATGCTGGGACTGTGTGATTCCATGACTCAGCAGTTTGTGGTGAAGCCCCATCGTCTCAGACCTTTGATGAAAGCGAGCCCCAGAGACTCCGGGTGAGCCCCGAGTGAGGAGCCCGTGAGGAGGAGGAGGGCAGGAGGACAAAGGGGCGATGCTGGTGTTCCCTGTTCTGTCCCAGCACCCCACGGCTGCCGTGGCCAGGGGGAGGCTGAGCCCCGGGGTCCCCCAGAGCCCGCGTGAGCCGCGGTGTCCCCCGGCCCCGCCGCCACGTCCCGCCCGCTCGGGCCCACAACGAGCCTCATCCCCAGCGCGGCGGAAGGACACGGCGGCGGGGCGCGCCCGCGGCGGCACAGCGGCTCCGGCCGCCGAGGAGCCGCGGAGGGGGACGGAGCCGGGACCGCGCCGGAGCCCGAGGGGGCGGGGCAGTGCGGTGGCCACGCCCCTATGCAAATGAGCGCTGAATCACGCTCCGCGGGACGCGGCCGGCGGGCGGGACTGAACCATCCGCCCGCTGGAGGGGAGGGCGAGGAGCAGAGCGGGGGCGCGCGGCGCGGGCGGGGGTCTCTCCGGCGACACTGGGCGCGGAGGATCCGGCGGGCTCCGCTGGTTCTCGGCGGCCGGGTCCTCCGCGAGTGAGGCCGATGGGGCGCGGCGGGATGGGGGCGGGCGGCGGGCGAGCTCCCCCCCTGTCGCGTCCGCGTGGTGGCGGCCGCGGGGCGGGGCGGGGCGGAGGGGCCGTGGGCGGCGCGTCACGTGACGGAGACGCCGCCGCCATTTTGTCCTGCGGAGGCCGTATTTAGGGCGCAGCGCCGGGGCCGCCGCGCACTGCTGCCGGGACGGAGCTCCGCGCCGCCGCCTGCCCGCTCGGCACGGCCCCTTCCTCCCCTCCCTCCCGCTGCCCGCAGGCGGCCTCCGCCCCGGCTCTCCCTTTCCCTCCCCGCCTTCCTCGTCTCCGCCATTTTGTGTCCGGGCGCTGAGGGCCGTTGCCGCGGCGGAGCCTCCCGCCTTTCCCTACCCCCTCCCCGCGCCCGTCCGCGCTCCTGCTCCCAGCGGCGCCCCGGCCCGGCCCGGCCCGCGCAGCCATGTCCTCCAGCAGCAGCACTCCCGAGTACGCCTCGTTCTTCGCCGTCATGGGCGCCTCGGCTGCCATGGTCTTCAGCGGTGAGCACCGGGCGGGTGGGGGAGCGTCAGGGCCTGGCGCTGCGGGGCTGAGGGCAGCCGGTGGGGGAGGTGGTATGACGGGGTTCCCTTTCCCCAGCCTCCCCTCCCTCAGCCAGGCGGGATCCCCGGCAGCACGGCGCGTCCTCCCGCGGGGGCGGCCGCGGGCCCGGCGATGAATGACACCCTCACACCGCCCCCCCCCCCCCCCCCCCCCCACACACACACAGCCGCCGGCTCCATCCGGGCTACCGGGGAATGGCGGGGGGGGGGGGTCTGCGCGGGTGACGTCACCGCGGCGCGTGCCGCCGGTGCCCCCGCGCCCACGTGACTGCGGCGGCGCCCGGAGCGGCCCCGCGGGGGCGGACGGTGGCCCACGGGCGGCCCCGGGCACCGGCAGCCCCGGCACGGCCCCGGGCCCACGGCCACGGACCGCCCCGGCACGGCCCACGGGTATGGCCATCGCCGACACGGCTCGGCCACTGCCACCGCCAGCCCCGGTATGGCCATCGCCGCCACGGCTCGGCCACTGCCACCGCCAGCCCCGACTCGCCCAGCCCAGCCCCGCGGCCTCACGGATGGGCTTTGCAGAGCCCGGTGCTGCCGGTTTAAACCGTGGCTCGGGTAACGCGGTACCGGGTGTTAAATGGGATGGCGACGTTCTAGGGCTGAAGTCAGCCGGGAGGATGTTGGTGATACCTGGATGTTTCAGGCTGGGTCTGGGCAGGAGTTTATTCGCTGGCAGGCATTGGAACAGCTGCACAGGGAGGGGATGGAGACACCGTCCCTGGAGGGGTTTCAGAGCTGGGTGGGTGTTGCACTGAGGGCAATGGGCTGGTGGGTGATGGGGCTGGGACAGAGGCTGCACCCCATGGGCTGAAAAGTTTCTTCCAGACTATGTGACACCAAAAAGGCCCGGGGAGGCCAGACCCCCCTCTTTAGCATGGCAGAGGGCAGCACTGCGGGCGCTGGCTGCAGCTGGAGGGTCAGTGCAGAGGAAACGGGGTCATCCTCTGCTGTCACTTTCCCTGTTGAAAAGCCTTTCTGTAGAGCCCTGTAAGTGCTGCTGTACACTGGGAACACCATCACATGCTGCCTTCCTTCCCTCTCCCAGCCTGAGCAAACCTCCTGCAGAAAATGTCGGCTGTGTCTGAGCACACAGCTGCCTGATGGCTGCAGGTCTGCCCTTGCCAGGGTGTAGCATGGGGAAGGCTCTCCAGCTAGTTTCTTTCCCAGTGCAGAGTAACTGGGAATACAACTAGGAACCAGTCTGGTTTTCTCACCTGAACGTGTAGCCAATGTCCCCACACTCATGAGCCTGCTGATTTGTCATCATCTGGCTCCCAGTTGAGGAGCCAAAGCCCTCCAGCACCAAATTGGCTGTAGCTCCAGTTGCACACAGCTACTGTGTGGTTTAAAGTAGCCTCTCAAATGGCAGCTGAGTCTGCTGGGCTAATTTGTGGACACTGCTCGTGATTGATTAGTTATTTACACAGTTTAATCTACCACACTAAGTAGACAGTGGATTAAAAATAGTGTTTGAGAGGAAGCTGTCTGGCCTTGCTGGCGTTGCCTGATCTCATGTGCTGCCTTTAATCTTGAGCAGAAGAAAGCCTGACTGAGTTTAGTCCTGCTGGGTTTGTACCCAGTGGTGGATGCAGATGCCCTGTGCTGAGGGGCAGTTAGTGGCCTGCTGCCTCGAGTTAAAACTTGACTGGCAAGGAGAAAACAATGTGGTTGGGGTGCTGTAGGAGCCACCTCACCCATCTGCCTCTTGACTGGTGCAGATAACTAGGTCTCAGGCTTGGAAAAAAAGCAGTCAGCAGCAGATCACTGCCTTCTGCACAACAGCAGTGATGAGGGTCCTGGAGTGCTGACCTTTCTTCTGAGGAGGGAGTCACTGCATTGCTGTTGTAAAACTGAACTCAGCAGCAGCAGAATGTGGGTACATGGCCTTTGGATTTGTTTCAGTGGAAACAGCAAAGATACAAACTTGAGTCAGCCTTTTAATAGGAATTCCAAGCGCTGCTTGGCCTGTCTAAACTAGAAACATTTCCTAGAGGGTGTGGGTTGGGTAGTGTGGGACTGCAAGTGGAAGGGGAAGGTTTGAGTAATTCAGAGAGTGCTTCAGATGTATTGGTGAAGGTTTGGTAACTGTTATGTCACTGGCTGGTGTGTGACTGGTCCTTGATGGCAGCATCTGTGCTGGCTGATCCCAGTACCAGGGACTCTGAGCTGTGAAGTTGATCTCTTGCTGGGGCCTGAGTGCATGTGATGAGTTCAGTCACTGGACAACAGGTTGCAGATGCTGCTGTTTTAGCTGTGGGCTTTGCTGAGCTGCTTTAATGAAGTGACTTGGATTTTAAGGCAGTGTGGCAGAGGTGCCAATTAGGACAAACTAAAACTTGCAGTGCCATGTAGCTTTGTAATAAGGATGTGACACTGCAGCATGTTCTGGTATTGTTTGAACATTGGTTGTTAAAACCCACACAGATTGAGAAAGAAGGAGCCAAGTCTGGACAAGGGGTGTAAAACCATCACAGAGTGTCCTAGAGCTGTGTTAATTAGTGCACTGAGCATGTCTGACTCACGCTGTATCTAAAGATCAGATTCTTCTGGAGCTTGCCCTTCTCAGGCCTGTTTCCAGTAAACATGTTCAGGTTCTGTACTGTCCAGGCTAGTTTGGTGTGAAAACAGGAGACTTGATGCAGCCCTGTTTGATGTTTGAACATTAACTCCTGATGGTAAATAGATAGCAGAACTTGTTCTGGTCAGCCAGTACTGATGGCAGCCAGGAAGACTACAGCAGGCTTCTGTGACCTTGGCTGTCTTGGAGCCTGCTTATTCATTTGCTGATTACAATGTGTTCTGACAGTTAAAGTTCCTTTATTTCCCATGTGTAAAACATGTGGCTGGCTGAGTGTCAGGTGCTATTGAGTGATGAGATTATTGCAGCTTTTCCATGTGACTTTGGTGTGCCCAGATGGGAAAATGTTGGGTTCTGTGGTGGCCACCACTGTGTGTTAACAGGGCTTGCCCCAGACCTGTGCTCTGGGTGGGCATCAGTCCTGCTCCTGGAAGACTGCTAATGAAAGGAGCTCTAGCCAGCAGCATTAGAGTTGGTCTCTGTCTTCTCACTGTTGAAGAAGAGCCAGCAAGATAGTACTTCTTATTTTAAAGCAGGGCTGCAGATGTTGTAGTGGTTGGTTAGCTGTTCTGTTCCCTGGTGAGCATCTAGCTGACAGCTCTGCACAAGCCTGTTGTAGAATAAATCATCATTACTACAAGCAACTTGCAGCCTTGAAGGCAAACTCTACCTTTGCTTCTTGGAATACTGACTCTGGAGAGGCTGGGAGGTGGCAGGAGGAGAGCTGCTTGCTTCCCAGGCAGGAAACCTCATCCCAAGTGGAAGGAGCTTGTAGACTCCTTAGCTGTAGCCTGCAGGTGAAAATGAAATGGCAGAACACAGAGCAGCTCAAGGTAATCTTCTCTTGCAAATCACTGAAGAACACTTCAAAGGCATCATGGTATGGGCAGGAAGATCCAGTGGGTCAGGTGTTTGAGCTACCAGACTGTTCACAGGAGAGCCACTGGCTTCAGCATTGATCCCAGGCAAGTTGGGAGTCAGTTAAGATGTGGATGTGAACCACATAGGCAGTATTTGTACTGCTCAGTTAAAGCAAGAGGGGACCTCTGAACAAGGACATCACTTCCTCTCAGTAAATGGTAGTGGTCTTTGGGTCAGGACAAACCATTGGCTCTCCAGAAATGAACTGAGGTAGATATGCTGGTGCTTATAGTGTGGCTTCAGGTGTATCTGATGGGACTCTGGCTCACTCGGAAGGTGCTGTGGGCAACACAGCCTGTGGGTACTTCCCCTCTGATGGGAACACTTCAGAGCAGCAGTGGGGGTGGCTGCCAGCTGCCTCGGGACCTCTTAGGCAACCTTTTTCCCTTCCTAAAACCAGCCTCTTGCATCTCTCCAGAGCCTGACTGATGTGAAGCAACAGTTACAAGCTGGACAGCTCTCCAGCCTCCTTGGGCTGTTCACTGCTGCTTGGTAGAATGGCTTCAGAGAAGTGCGTGCCTCTGCCTGCTTGCTGTCCTCACCAGGCAGTAAGGTGTAATTTGCTCAACTTGCTTCCTTCAGACAGTGAATCCTGTGAGCATGAGGCTTCAAGTCAGGCTAGTCTGGCCAGCAGAGTGTCTACTGGGTGCAGTCAGATGACCTTGGCTTTGCCATGCCCCCACAGTGAAGCAGTGTGTCTGTGGCTGAGCTGCTGGTTTATTCATCAGATGAGCAGGGCTCCTGTGGCCTCCAGGCAGGACCTGGAGTGCAGTGGTGCTCCCAGTCTGTGAAATGGGGCATCTCTAAGGTGCTGGGGAAGCTTGTGTGATAGAAAGGTAAATGAGCACCTGGACTTGGCTTGTAGAAGAGCAGCCCTGTACTCCTTGGTATAGTGTCAGCCCTTCTGTACTTCATATAGGTGGGCTTTGTGTGCCATGTCAGACAACCCAGAGTACAAACTGCAGCCCTCCCAGCTGCCTGGGCAGTTGGCTGATAACTCCTCTTGCCTTTGGACTGCAGATACTTTTAAGATGCTCAGATTCAGTGTGTGAGGGGCCTCATGACAGCCACTGACAGCCCTGCAGGTTGGCTTTGATAATGCTGTAAGCTGACAGCGTTGGGCTTGAAGTCCTCACATCCCCTCAGAACACTGAATAGGAGCAGATGTGCTGACCCTAGACCTATAACTGATGGCTCACTAGAGATTTTCAGGGTGTACAGCTCCTGTATGGCAGTGTGTCCATTCACCCTTCCAGTTACTGCTGGGACTGGCTGCAGAGTCTGGGTCAGTGTGGTGGCAATCTGCACAGGCTCCAGGTTCAGGTCCACAGAGATGGAGATGTGACTGGGCATGGCAACAGGGGTTTTCCAAGGCTGTAATCCGAGGCAGAGCTGTGTTGTGCTCAGGGAGGTGGGATTGCAGTGGGAAGCAGCCTGTTCCTTTGAAATAGCCTGAGTTGCTGGTGTGGCAAAGCAAGGACTGTACTTGACCTGGATATATCACTGCTGACAGTTCTCCAACCATTTAACCACCTGCTGAAGGATGAGCAGGCATCAAGGTGAATTGCTGCCTGGTTTAGAGGATGCCTACCTGCTGTTTGGTGCATTCATTGTAAAGGGCTCCAGATCCAAGTGCTCACCCAGAATGGTGCTTCAGCCTTGCTATGGTAGTAACCCTTGATGCCTCATTGGAAGGTTTGACTTGTGTTACTGGTTTGCTCCCTAATGCAAGGAAGTTCTGCCTGTTAGTGCTCTGGAAAACCTTCTTCTCTGTGGAAGGACACAGAAGGAATCCTTGGCTCTGGGCTGAACGCTACTGCTTCTGAACCTCTGTTCTTGGGCTCAGTGCATCTGTGTGTTAACAGCTGCTGAAACTGCTCAGGTACAGATGGCTCCCTGCCTTGAAGGCCCTGATGATGTGGTCACTGTCCACAGGTGCAGATCTCTGGAGGGAGCTTTGCAGAACTGATGCAAGGCTTTTAGTAATAGCCCCTTGCTGTATTGAGGGATATGTCTGCTCACAGACAAATTAGCTAACTGAGCTGCAAGATCATATTGGTTTGTGACCTTACTGAGCACTGTAACTGAAGCTACAAAGTGTTGATCCTAATACTGATGCTTGACCCAAGCTCCAGGCTGCTCAAGTACTGATAGTGAATATCAGAAGCAAAGCTCTGCTGAAAGTCCAGGCAAGATTACAACTGCTCTTAGTCTGTACTGAAACTGTTGCCCACATGGCAAGTTACTTTCCAGTTATGCTGGACCTTGGAGCTGCACTGCTTCTGCCATCCCTTCTCACTCATCGCCCCCAGGAGCAGCACTAAATCAGCTCTGGCTTGCAACTTCAAGGAGTGCTTCAGAGGTTTACTGGGAGTAAATGGTCTGGAATGGTGTGTGAAGCACCTTCACTGTATTGTAACAACTGTTGAACCTGGAAATGGCCCAGCTCCTGGCTGTGGGCCAGGGTGGGTCTGTGATAAAGGCAGGCAGAGTGCTGCTTCTCCAGCTGCCAGGGAGATGTTTGGGTAGCTCTGTGTGTGTGGCAGCTTTGTTGGCCTGTATGTCAGAGGTGATGGAGTGGGATGGTCTGGAGCAAATCCATGGAGGCTTGGTGTTTAATGATGGTACAGCTCTGGTTCTGTTCTCTCCTCAAACCATATTCACTGAGAAGATGTTGGAAAACATGTCCTCCCAAGCCATCAGGGGTAATGAAATACAGTGTGTGCAGTATGTGTGCTTAAAACATTGACAAGGTGAGCAGGAGCGACTGGGGTGCCAGACAGCCCATAACTGAATGGCTGTGCCACTGGATGCTGTGGTGGGCAGTAGGTGGTTGTCTCTGCCACCTGGACTGAAGTGTTGAGGTGCTGCCAAAGGAGCAAGGGGAACTTCTCAGGCTAGTGAAGTAAGGCAAGCTGCCTTGTAGGATCCTGGAGGTGCAGCTGCAGGGAACTGTTGCTGATGGCTTCATTGGCAGCAGATATGCCAGGCTCTGAAGCTGTAGATGTAGCACTTGTGTCTGAGAATGTCATAGATTTTCAGTGCCACCTATAATGAGGGGGAAGACAAGCTGCCATGGAGTATGTGCAGACTTCAGTTGTTAATGTGTCCAGACCAAGTTTGAGGCACAAGCTCTTGCCTGTTCTGTAGAATTGGGGTTTAACAATGGGGATCTGATGAACTTGTGCTGCTCTGCCCCTCCCCAAGAGGTTGAGCAGGCTTTGCTTCCCATAAATGAGATTACAAAACCACCTTCTGTAATCTTTCACTGCTTTAATTGCAACACTTCAGACTTGGAGGAAGTAAAGAGTGTTTTAAACAGGGAACTTCCCCTCTGAACCCCTGTGTTTCTGGAGAGATCTATAGGATTGCAGGCCAGAGAAGTGTTAAGTGCTGGAGCCAGTCTGGATAGCCTCAGTCTTGGTTCTGCTCACTTTTAGTCCTTAAAGATGCTTATTCAACAGGAGAGGCTCCTAAGTGAAGGTTGTGACTTCTTTCTATGCTCCCTAGGGGCTAAGGCCTTGGGCAGTACCACCACTGGTATTGCTGGCTGAGTCTCTGCTAGTTTCCAGCCTCAGCTTACATTTGCAGGTAAAACCTGTCTTCTGCTCTTTGCTTAGGCATCCTGGTAAGCTGGATTCCAGTCCTGAATGCCACTCATCAGCACTTTACATCTGGCACTCTGACAGTTGAGCTTTGCTAGTAGAGCACCAGCTTTCCCATCAAGGTCTGGTCACTAACCTGAGCTTCCTTCTGCCAGTGTGCTTTGGGTGAGGCAGCACCACTGCCCTTTGCACTAAGACACTTCAGAAGATTAATAAAGCCAGAAGGATTACTGTTCAGTCCTTGACTGCTCAAAGATGGGCTTTAGGTAAATGCTGAGTGTCCTAAAGCCCTTGAGTCCCTCCCAGCAACTCCTTTGGGCAAGGTGCACTGTGGTACAGGGGGATGCTGGTGTGAGGCAGCTACAGACCTTTGTGGAAGTCAGATCTCCCTTGTAGAAACCTTAAAAACGTCCAGTCTCTCACCAGTATAAATACAGAGACTTGAAATCTCTGTTGTTTTAACTCTCCTGTAGCCTTTTGGAACAGGCAGGAGCATTTTAATGCTGAACATCAGCCTGTTAGTGTCTGAAAAGGGAAACTGCCTACCCTTGCACACACCTCAGTGCTGCTTTGAGGGCTCAGTCCTGGACGGCTACTGAGCTGCAGATCATCTCTTGGGTGCTGGTGAGTGCTGTAGACCCTTCCTAGAGTACTCTAAAGCAAGCTTGAAAAGGAAGGGGTCTTTGAGAGCCTTCCAGCAGCTCTCAGTTGGAGGAGAAAAGCTCCTGTTCTGCTTTGAGAAGCCAGTGTTGGATTCCTGTAATGGTCTCTGCATGCTTGAGTGATTACATGGCTGATAGGTGAACCTTAGGGGTTGGGTGGTTGTGGTGCTCCATCACCTACAAGCCATGCTCTGTGGTTCCAGTGGCTGGTTTAGCAAGTGCTTGGACCCAAATCCTTCACAAGTGGGGTCAGTGACACACAAAGAGAGTGTCCTTCCTCCAAGGAGTGAAGTGAAGCAATACTACGTGATTCTGTCGCCGTCTGTGTGCCTGAAGGTGAAATGGTGTGTTTAACCCCAGCATAAAGCACAGGCAGCTTGGTTCTGTGGAAGAAGGGGACTGGTTGAACATTGGGTGTATCTGAGATCTCAGCCCAGTGGCTCAAAGGTCAGTGGCTGTAAAAGATGGCTTTCAGCTGGGATACATCCTGCTGAAGCAGGAAGATAAGCTTTGCTGCTTCCCCTGCAGCTCAGCTGACCAGAGCTGTGTGGGCTCTGTGGGAGCACAAACTCTGAAGTAACAAGATCTGGACCTTGGGTTTTGGTTCCTAAACAGCAGAAGCATTTGTGCTGGGGAATGTGCCCTGCTGTGAAGCCAGCTTGGAACATCCTTGTCTCAGTGTTTGAACAGCACCTTTGTACTGCTGTAGCTTTGGTCTGAGACTCAGGCTAGGTCACTTCCTCATCCCCTGGGGCAATGTTCCAGGCTCACAAACCAAGCAGTCAAGTGACCATGTTGGTTTTGCACAATTCTTCCTCGTGCTGACTCAGGAGGTGGCATTTGGGGAATATCTAACTCACTTTGGGTTTTTTTTCTCTTCCAGCCTTGGGAGCTGCATATGGAACAGCAAAGAGTGGCACAGGAATTGCAGCCATGTCTGTCATGAGGCCTGAGCTCATCATGAAGTCCATTATCCCCGTGGTCATGGCGGGTATCATAGCTATCTATGGGCTGGTAGTGGCAGTCCTCATTGCCAATGCCCTCTCACCTTCTATCACGCTATTCAAGTAAGTTGCTGCATCTGTCAGTTGTGGTTTGGTGCTGCTGGACTTGGGTGGGATTGCTCAGGACCCCAGGAAGGACTGTCCATGTGAAATGCTCCTGATCTGGGCTCAGCAGCATGAGCTGAATGTTTGGCTGTCCTCCTGATGCCTCAGTGGTGGTGCTGCCTGATTAGTCTGCTGCATGAGCAAACAGATCAGACATCCCACTGCTGGAGATCAGGCTGTTGAGGGCTTGGAGGAGACTGTGTGCAGGCAGTGCTGGGGTAGGTAGCTAAGCCTGTTTCATGGTGCCAACTTCTAGAGCTGGAGTACACAGATCTTTCCAGGACTATCTAATCAGACTGTCTAAAGAATCCTGTTGCCTGGGAGATGTAAATGAATAATTAACAGTGCTTGCTGCTTTATGTGCTGGTAAAACAATCCTCAAGCTATACATTGGGCCACCACAGCAGCTAGAGGCTGAAACATTATCTCTCAGCTTTGGAGAATAGCTGGAAGTGGCTTGATTGAGACCTCTACAATAAAACAGTGCTTCTGAGGCCCATCAGTACATTTCTGTGTCACTGGGGCTGGTGAACACTCTGCTTGGCCTCATCAGCCATGGTCTAAGCACCAGGTACAAATGCTCCTTTGCAGTTACCTGGTGGCCAGATACTGATAGGGACAGGTTGGTTCCTGAAGTACCACTGCCTGCAAACCCAGGGCATTCCTGTCCAGCTCCTGCAGTGTGAGACCTAGTGACTACCTGGAAGTGGTGTGGCTGTTTTATAAGGCTGCTGAAAGTAGGAGACAAAAGGAGCTGTTAACAGGCTACAGGACTGGCACTGCTTCAGTAAGGACAGCTCTGGCAGAGTGCCTACAGAGAAACTGAGTGCCCATGTGAGCATGGAGTGTGTTGAGACAGGCAGTGGAGCTGTGGAAGGGCTGAGGGAATGGGGATGTTGAGGCTGAGGGCAGCCAGCAGCACACTCTGACACTCCCTGCCAGGAGGCTGCAGGGAGCTGGGGGTTGGGCTCTGCTCCCCAGGCAGCAATGACAGGACAAGAGGCAATGGGCTGCAGCTGCCCCAGGGGAGGCTGAGGCTGGAGCTGAGGCACAACTGTTTCCCTGAGAGGGGTGTGAGCCCCTGTGCCAGGCTGCCCAGGGAGCTGGGGGAGTGCCCAGCCCTGGAGGGATCCCAAAGGCGTGGGGCTGAGGAGCTGAGGGCTGTGGGTCAGTGCTGGGCTGGGCAGGGTGAGGGCAGGGCTGGGACTGCAGCAGCTTCAGGGGCTTTGCCAGCCCAAATGATTGTATGAAATGCAGGCACTAAACAGGCATTTCTATGGTTCTATGACCTTGCAGGCCTGATAGCTTAGCATGGAGTATGTGCCAGACCAGAGCATCAGCTCATGACCTTACAGAGCTGCCTGTTCTTATAAGTACCAGAGCTGGGAGTCTCAGGCAGCGGCTGCTCTGAGACAGGTGGTGCATGCTTGAAGAGTATAAAGCAAAGCGTTGGGACAGGCCACTGTGACTTGCCACTGAAACTGTTCCTCTGTCCCACAGGAGCTTCCTTCAGCTGGGTGCTGGCTTGAGCGTGGGCCTGAGCGGGCTGGCTGCTGGCTTTGCCATCGGCATCGTGGGGGACGCGGGTGTGCGGGGCACGGCGCAGCAGCCCAGGCTATTTGTGGGCATGATCCTCATTCTGATCTTCGCCGAAGTCCTGGGTCTCTATGGCCTCATTGTTGCCCTTATCCTCTCCACAAAGTAAACGCTGCTGGTGTGATGTAAAGAGATGTAAGAGATCACCGTTCCCAAACCACCCAAGCTCCAGAATGAAAATGGTCTCTCCAATGTGTACAGTTGTCCCAACTTGGTAGTTGATCTCTTGTAAATGCGCAATGTACGTTAGTGACCTGTCTGTCCTGTGTGTACTTCAATATTGGATTGGCTGGGCTGCCCCAGGCCTGCTGCCTGCCTGGGGGGGGCCCATGTGCAATTTTCCACCCATTGCTGTTAGTACTTTATGTATAAATATGAACTAGAAATGTAACTCTTTTTTTCTCTTCACTGGATGTTTATTTATAAAAGACTTGACATGTTCATACATCGATGGAGCAAGAGATTTTCAACTTCCCATGCTATATATATTAATCCTATATATAGGTAGATTACACTGTGGGGTCAATTGTTAAGTGCAGAGAATTCCTTGGATGTAACTTTGATTCTAAAGATTGCTGTAGTGTCCTGGTATTGGAGTATGAGAATGTGGTGTTTAATTGCAGCAGCTGTGGGAGATGCTCCTGTGGTTCAGTAGGAACTGCGTGTGCTCCAGCAGCAGAGTCCTGCACCCAGTGTTGGGTTACAAACTTATACCATGTTTCCAAATAAAACTTCCTCACTACATTGCTGGAACGAGTCCTCTGCCTCTCATTCACCCCCTTTAGGAAGAGAAAAGGGGGTTTGTCCAAGGGGGAGGCAGGTTCTTGAGGAGATGTTGGCATGGCTGTTAAAGCATTAGGTGGTGCAGTGCATGGGGTTTGTCTGGATCTCAGTAAATCCCACAGCAAAGCTCAGACAGCGTGGGCTGGCTGATGAGGCAGAGAGATGGACTGTGAACTGGTTGAAGGGAAGAAGGCAGAGAGTTGTGATCAGTGGGGCAGGGTCTAGTTGGAGACCTGTGTCTAGCAGAGTCCCTCAGGGCTTGGTGCTGGGACTGGTGCTGTTCAATGTAATCATTAATGACTTTGATGAGGGAACAGAGGCACTGTCAGCAGTTTGCTGATGATACTAAACTAGGGGGAGTGGCTGACATAACAGGCTGTGCTGCCATCCAACCAGACATGGACAGGCTGGAGGGTTGTGCAGAGAGGAAATACAGTGAAATTCAACAAGGGCAAGTGGAGAGTGTTGCATCTGGGAAAGAACAACCCCATGGACCAGCACAGGCTGGGGAATGAGCTGTTAGAGAGTAGTTACAGGGGAAAGGGGGCTATGGGTGGTGGTGGGCAGCAGGATGAGCATGAGCCAGCAATATACCCTTGTGGCCAAGAAGGCCAGTGGCATCCTGGGGTGGGTTAGAAGGGCTGTGGGCAGTAGATGAGAGAGGTTCTGCTCTGCCCTTCTGAGACCACATCTGGGATATTGTGTCCAGTGCTGGGCCCCTCATTTGCAGAAGAACAGGGAGCTGCTGGAGAGAGCTCAGTGCAGGGCCACAGAGATGATGAGTGGAGCATCTGCCTTGTGAGGAAAGGCTGAGGGAGCTGGGGCTCTGCAGCTTGGAGGAGCCTGAGGGGTGAGCTCAGTCATGTTACAGATCCATCAAGGGTGGGTGTGAGGAGGCTGGAGCCAGGCTGAGCTCAGGGATGGACAATGACAGGACAAGGGGCAACAAGCTGCAACACAAGAGGTTCCAAAGCAACACCAGGACAAAGTTGTTCCCTGTTGAGGTGAGGGAGCACTGGCAGGGGCTGCCCAGATGGGCTGTGGTGTGTCCTTCTCTGGAGACATTCCAACCCAGCTGGATGAGTCCCTGTGTGCCCTGCTCTAGGTGCTGCTGCTCTGGCAGGGGGTTGAGCTGGGTGAGCTTTGCAGGTCCCTTCCAGCCCTTGAGATGCTGTGATTCTGTGTTCCAGGGCAAGCAGCAGTGCTGTTCACAGCATGTGTGCAGGGCTGCTGCTGTGCTGTGCTCACCCTGCTCAGGCAGCAGGACTTGGCTCTGGCTGGTGCTGCTGTGCCCTGGGCTGCACAGTGTGGTCTGAGTGGGTGTCTGGGAGCAAAGCCTGACCTCTGAGAAGGGCTGTGAGGGGCCTTGGGGCAGCTCGTCCTTGTGCTGGCTCTGCAGACACTGGGCTGGTTGGAAAGCTGCAGTGTGAGCAGCAATTGCCTTGAGTACCTGAACAATAGTCTCATCAACAAATGGGTTCATTCAAGAACTTGTATTTTTAACTTGCAGATGAGGAGTGCTGGAGCTGAAGTTCTGCTTTGGCAGCCACTGAGTGCTGTAGCAGCCTTCTCTCGTCCTCAGCATTTAGGGGGGTTGCAGAGCTCCAAGTGGGGAGAGATGTTGGATCCTTACAAGCGTTGAGCTTGTTCCAGGTTGCCTTTGGGAAGTGTTTTACCTCAGTCTTGGCTGCAGAGCATGGAGAACAAGTCAAGCTTTACCCTGTTAAGCCACAATGTGACTATTACAGATACCTGGTCTAGTAATGCCTTTGTTGATGAAGCTGAGGAGTCTGGGCTGATGTCAGAGCCTGGTTGGGAGGGAGGACGTGATGGCAGCCAAGTCTCATGTCAGTGCCATGAAGAGCTGTGGGCAGAGCAGAGGGGGCTACCTGAAGCTGTGTCTGGAGCTTCTGCCCTGCAGGAGCATTCACCAGGCCTGTGGCACCTGCACTTTGCGAGTCTCTGGGGCCCATTCAGGAGCCCAGCTATGAGCCCATTGTTCCATCAGTAGGGATTTTCATAAGCTTGGGTGAAGGTGGAGTTCTGGCAGCTGTTGACCATCAGTAATTAACAACAGTTTGGTTTCTTTGCTGTGAAGTTGATGTGTGTGGGTTCATTTACTGGGCTGCCATCTGTCTGCTTGGCTTTGGGGTGGGCTGTGCTGGTGGTGGTGTGTTCAGGAGGGCAGCTGGAGCTGCTGTGGTGCTTGGGCTGGATGGAGGTGAAGGAAAATGCTGGATGGAGGTGTAAGCTGATGGAAGGAAGATGCTGGATGGCTGCTGAAGCGTTGTCTGGGGTAGTGAAAACAATTCCTGGTCTGAGTTGTGTTTGGTTATTCTGTTCTGAATGGGGCTTTGCCCCAGAGTCACAGACATTCATGGACACAATGGGATGATTCTTTCAGCCCTGGGTGCAGGGAGTGCTTTCTGTGTGCAGTGTGCTGGGGCTGGCAGCTGGGACGGGGTGGATCAGGCTCCCTGGAAAGCACACCCAGTTCTGAGGAGAGGAGTTGCAAGCCACTTGTGTTAGCAGGAGAGGGAAAGGTCCTGGCTGGGGCTGCAAATACATTTTAAGAGCTGTTTTTAACCTTCTTTGAGGAGCACCTGCTGCCAGCCTTGGGTTTTGCCAATTTAAGAGAACAGGAGCAAATTGCATTTGAGGGAGCAACTACATGCTGGTGGTAGCTCATCTGTCAGAGCAAGGAGTGGTTTAAAGGCAGTGGTCTGTGGGAACTCTGAGCTGCCACTGTAGCTGGGTGACACCCTGCAGCCCTGGGCTCAGGCTGCTCGTGGTTACTGCTGTAACCAGGGTCAGGCAGGATCCCAGCATGGAACATCCAGCCTTTGTGGGTAATGCAGAACCCCCCTGCAGGGCAGGAGAGCAGAGCCTGAAGCAAAAGCTGGGCTTAACACACCTGGGGGTGTTGTTGCTCTGTGCTGAGAACCTGCAGATGCAGCAGGAGTAGGATTAAGAGTCTGAGCATGTGGTTATTTTCTGACAGCCGTGCTTTGCATCCTCACTGATGGCTCCCAGGGGGAAAACTGGCGTTTCAAGTCCTTCCCTCATGCTGTTGCATCAGCAAACGTCTCCAGTGATGCAGGGCATGAGGAACACTGCAGCCCTTTTGCTGCCTGCGTTCAGCGACACTGGATGAGAGCACAGGCCTTGGCTGGGCTGGCAGAGGGGAGCAGGCAGCGTGAAATCCCAGGCTGGTGGAGTGCCTGATGGGAAGGGGTGTTGTCTGCTGGCACAGCACCAGTGCTGGGTAGTGTGGGCTTGCTGCTGGGAGTGCTCTGCAGCGTGAGTCAGCCCTGCAGAGCGGGGCAGGGGGGCTCTGCAGCACCAGCAGCAGCAGGGACATGGCTGTTGGCAGTGGCTCAGGCAGGTGAGCTGCTCAGCTGCTGCCTTCCTGCCTCAGCTTGCCCTTTAACCCCCTCATGCTGGCTCTTGTCGTTCCCATGGGTTGCAGATGTGGTGGTGTGCTTTTTTACTGCTCTGTTGGAGGAGGATTTTGAAGCAGGAGGGGTTTGTCTGTGATTGCTCAGGGATTGCCGTTCCTTGGGAGACCTGGTTTAGAGTCAATAAGCTTTGAGGAAATCAGAACCTCACTAAGGGCAAAGTGATCCCAGAAACTGAGGCAGATGTGATGAGAGCAGCTCTCCCAGGAAACCAACCCCCTTTCCCCCACAGGCTGACCACCATGTTCTGGCTTCTTGCTGTTTCCCCTCAGCCTTACTGCAAACCATCCCTGTTCATTGGGGGAATTACCTCTGTCTCTGGCACATGGGACTTGCCACCTCTGCTCTTAGCACACCTCTCTCTGCTCTGCAGGTACTGACTATCATTACATCAGTCTTCCCAGTGCTGCTTATCCCAGAGTGGGAATGTTCTGTTTCAGGGCCAATGGATTGTGTCCTGAAAAGCTTCTCTGGGTTTTGTTCCTTTTACTAAAGAGTGCTGATCCCTTTCCCTGCAAGCAGCATTTCATTCAGCTCCTGAGGCAGCCCCAGCCACTTTGCCACTCATCCCACTGAGCTGCTGTCAAGCTGGTTCCTGCAGCACGACACCAAAACACGCACAAGATCCTCTCCCAGGCTTCCAGAGCACGAGGCCCAGCACTGTCCCACGGGGACAACCTGCAGGGGGCTTCCCACGGGCTATCCCCACAGCACTGCCCCGTGGCAGAACGAGCTGGAGCACGGGAGGAGGTTCCTGGGGAAGCAGTGGCTCGTGTTTGCCATCTTCCCTTTGCTGGGGGGATGAGATGTGCTTGTACCAGACTCAAGTCCTGACTTTTCTGGTTTTACTGAGGGGATACAGGTGACTGTTTCAGTCCTGGACCCTTTGTTTTGGGCACTTGGAGCTGCCCTGTCATTGCTCTGACATCTGTGCTTTCCTCCCTTGCCTCTGGCAGAGGACAGAGGGGCAAATACAACCACCTACACCTTTGTGTACCTAAGGAAGCAGCGTGTTCTCAGCCCAGGGATGCAAACAGCCTCCCTGGCTCTTGTGTGCATTAGGGCAGTTTCTCAGAGCTCCTTGTGAATGCATGTAAAGGCTGAGAAGAGGCAGCTACCAAGCTAGGAAAGGGGTTGGAGCATGTCTCAGCTGAGGAAGGGTTGAGGGATCTGGGGCTGTTGAGCCTGGAGAAAAGGCTCAGGGGAGACCTTCTCACCCTCTACAGCTGCCTCGAAGGCAGCTGCAGCCAGGTGGGGTGGGTCTGTTCTCTAGTAACAAGCAACAGAACAAGAGGAAACAGCCTCAAGTTGCAGCAGGGGAGGTTGGATGTGAGGAGGGATTTCTTTGCTGCCAGGGTTGTCAGGCATTGGAACAGCTGCCCAGGGAAGGGCTGGAGTCACCGTCCCTGGAGGGTGTTGCACTGAGGGCAGTGGGCTGGTGGGTGATGGGGCAGGGGCAGAGGCTGGTGTGATTCTGTTGTGTGGTTCTAAGCCCAGGCTGTGTGCCTCAGCCACTCAGCTTGGCCAGGCTGCACAGCCAGACTTTCTGAGCCATCCCTGGCACATGCTCCCCTGTTCCTCCCAGTGCACTGGTTCAGTTGCTCCTGCTGCCAGGCAGTGCATCTAATTTGGGAACTGAGCCAGGTTAAAAATACTTCAACCTGAAGGGAGAAAAAAAAAGAGAGTTTGCTAAAGAAAATGCAAGTGAATCTACAGCCTGTGTTTCCCTCAGCCTGTCCAGCTTGCAGGCAACTCCTTTTCCCCATGGCTGTGAGGGGAGCTGAGCCAGCAGTTCAAATGGAGTGGTGGCAGTCTGGTTCTTGTGCCCAGCCAGATTTCCAAGCAGCAATATCCTTTGGAACACTCATCTACCAGCTCTTGGGACCAAGGATCAGCTGGTCCTTTGCCACTGGTCCATCCAACACACTTGGGTGTGCCTGGGGTTGCCCTTCAAGAGGTAAATCACCACGAGCCTGATGAAGCAGGGCCTGCAGAGCTGCTCCCTTGCACAGTGGATGTAGCCCCCTGGCCCCTCACAGCACAGCATGCAAGAGCCATTCCTCCAGCCAGAGAGGAACAAGCACACCATGGCCATTCCAGCCACAGGTTACTGATTCACAGACTTACAAGCCATTAAGAACCACTAATTTGTCTCCTCTGGCCTTTCAACTTTGCCTGATCAAAAGTAATCACTCAGGAGGTAACATTGACCCATCTGGCAGCGTGTGCCACAGCTCACAGCTTGCAGTGACACGGGGACTGGCTGAACCAGAGCTCCCTCAGGGCTGCAAGATGCCAGCAGCTTACAGGAGCCTGTCCTGAAGCAGAGGAACAGTTCTGGAGTGGTGATGCTCCAAGACCAGCTGCGCTGAGGAGCTGGAGTCAGCGGACACAGCAGCAGAAGGTTCTGCTGCAGACATTTCTCAGCAGAGCATAAGGTAAGAGGCAACAGGAGGTGGGTGCAGATGGGCAAGGAGGGGGTCTTGGGGAGGTGGGATGACACATGCACAGTCAGCAAAGCAGCTCCTCCCCACTCCAGCTCCCCTGAGCTCCCCAGGTCTGGAGGGAGATGCGTTCCCTGAAGACACTCCCTGCCGCTCTCACACCTTGTCAGGAGCATTTTGTCAGCTCAGTGTCACACACTGGGGTGAAACATCAGCATGTGCTGCTGCCAGCCCCCTTCCAGGCTCCCACAGACAACCTCACTCATTTCTGTTCAGTGCTTGGTGTCACTAAACCACATACAGAGAGTAAATCCCTGAGCTGCTGTCGTGTGAAGGGTGAGAGCTCAGCGTTGGGCCATCAGCCCCTCCCAGGGACCTTCACTGAAACCAGTTTTGCAGAGTCAAGGGGTAGAATTTGCTTCATGAGCCACAATTTCGTAAGGTTACAAAAATAGGTAATTTATTAAGGCAAGAGGTAGCAGGTAGGAGATTGCTGATGGTAAATGCACTCACTGCAGCTTGCTGTATGCAGTGAGGCAGGAGGTTGCTGATGGTAAATGCACTCACTGCAGCTGTGCTGTATGCAATGAGGCAGGAGACTGCTGACGGTAAATGCACTCACTGCAGCTGTGCTGTGTGCAATGACAATGGCAGCAACACTCACCCCAGGGATTCTGTGCCACAGAGTCAAACAGGGCAGCTCTTAGCAAGGTGTCCCTGTCTTGCTGGAGGAAGAGTACAGCCCCTCAGCTGGGTCTTCAGTCTCTTTCTCCCTCCTGCATCTTTAAGTCACCTTGAGAAGAAACAGAGCAAAAAGGCTCCAAAGCTCCATCTCCCTCTGCCTGGGGACTTTCATACCCCAGGCTTCCCCTCCCTGGGGTGGTTTAACGTGATTGGGGTGGAGAGTTGAGGAATATAGCCATAGATGTTCAGCATGTCCCTCTTTTCACTCCTCATCATACTCAGAGGTGTCAGGGGTGTTAATTTGAGTCAGGGCTAATGAGGCAAGGGTCTGGCTCTGGGCTTTGCTGCAGCTCTTGGCTCCCACCATTAACAGCCCAAACAGCACCATGCTTCCTCCCTGGGCTGCTTCTCAGGCTGATCCCTCAGGCCTCCAGCTCCAAGGTGTGCACAACAGAGAAGCCCCCACAGTCACTCCGAACCCTTCGTGTGCCCTTCCCACAGTCTCACAGGCGGGAGCCGACATGGCTCTGCAGCGGCGTCCCCACACACACAT
Organism: Colius striatus; assembly: GCF_028858725.1. Lineage (NCBI taxonomy): Eukaryota > Metazoa > Chordata > Aves > Coliiformes > Coliidae > Colius > Colius striatus. Next base: position 1,614,945 of record NC_084761.1, on the reverse strand, counting down.
CCCTCCGATGCCGTGCCAGGAGCAATGAAGGGTGGCCAGCGTGACCCCAGGCCGTGAGGGGGCTGCCAGGGCAGGGACATCCCGCACCGCCGGGGCTCTTCACGCCGGCTTTCACGGCGACGGGAGGGGCCGCCGCGCTCTGAGGGGCCGCTGGCTCTGGGCTTTGCTGCAGCTCTGAGGGGCCGCTGGCTCTGGGCTTTGCTGCAGCTCTGAGGGGCCGCTGGCTCTGGGCTTTGCTGCAGCTCTGAGGGGCCGCGCTCTGAGGGGCCGCTACACTCCCCAAGATGGCGGCGGCGGGGCGGCGCCTTTCTCTCACGGCGCCGGAGCTGCGGGGAAGGGAAGGAAAGGGAGGGGAAGGGAGGGCTGTCCCTGCCGCCTGCCCCCCGGGCGGGGCTCCGCCCCGTCCTCACGAGCCCCGAGCTCCCGCGGCAGCCGCTCGCCCCGGAGCCGCGGCCTCACCGCCCGCAGCCGCCGCCCGCTCCCCGCGCTGAGGGGAAAGGGGGCGGCCGCGCTCCGGCCCCGCGATGCCGTCCAACAAATCCGTGTCGGACTCGCCCATCGTCCAGTTCACCAACTGCCGCATCCTGCGGAGCCACCGGCTCCAGAGGTGAGGGCCGCGGCGGGACGGGGCTCCGGAGCCCGCCGCCCCCAGGGCCCGTCCCCGGCTCCCGCTGCCTCGGTTCCGAAGGAGCCGGGGATGCGGCCCCTGGCCGCTGCCCTCGTCCCAGCCGCGGGGCCCCGCGTCCCGTGAGGTCCGCAGAGCCGGCGGCCGGGCAGGGAGAGGGGCGGCCGGGCGGACGCGGTGGAGGGGGCTGGTGGGCTCCAGCCTGGCACGTCTGTGGTTGTCCCCTCCAGGGACGACCTGTGGGTGCGAGACGGGAAGATCCTCGACCCGGAGAAGCTCTTCTTCGACGAGAAGGCCTCTGCCGACATCCAGCTGGACTGCAAGGGCTGCATCATTGCCCCGGGCTTCATCGACGTGCAGATCAATGGTAGGGGGAAGCTCGGCGTGCCCACAGCGGGATGGAGGGTCCTGGGTTTCGGTGTGAGGTGAGGGAGCCCCGGCACAGGCTGCCCAGGGAGGGTGTGGAGTCTTTGGAGCTCTTCAAACCCCCCCTGGACACGATCTTGTGTGACCTGATTTAGGTTGAGCTGCTTCTGCAGGGGGGGTGGGCTGGATGAGCTCTAAATGTCCCTTCCAACCCCACCATGCTGTGATTCTGGGATCCTGCAGCTTCAGACCCTGCTGCCTGCACACTGTCCATGAGCCCAGTGCGCTGCAGCCTCTCCAGGGACGTGTGAGCCGCTGATCTAGCGATAACAGTTTTGCCCGTGGTTGCTGCTGCCAGGGAATTGATCCCCTTTGGCTTCCTGGGCTTGCCTCACAGCCTCATTTGTGTCAGTGTTTTCTGCTGCCTCTGCCCTGGCAGGATGCCCACCTTTCCCTTTCTGGGATGCAGGGAGGGCAGAGGAGCATCTCTCAAGTGAAACAACTACCTGCAACAGCTCATTCCTGAGGGTCAAGATGGGCTTGTTCTGTGGCAGCTTACGTTGGAAGTCAGATCCCTTCCTCAGGAGGGAATCCTCAGGCTTTACCCTGCATCAGAAGTAGTTAATGCTTGTGAAAACCTGGAGTGTTGTGAGGGAAAGCACGTTGTGAGGGCAGCGCTGGTGGGATTTGTACTCACTGAGTGTGGGACAGAAGGGCTGGTGGGGCCCTGTGCCTCTGGTCGGTGCCACCCAGGTGGAGCAGCTCACTCCAGACACACACAAAACATTTCTTTGGCCTTGTTTTTGGGTGGGGAAGCTGCAGTTCAATCTCTTTTCATGGTGCAGGAGGCTTTGGGGTGGACTTCTCCCTGGCTACAGATGATTTCAAAGCAGGGATTGACCTGGTCAGTCAGAAGATCCTCTCCCATGGAGTGACCTCTTTCTGTCCTACCCTGGTGACCTCTCCTCCATCTGTGTACCACCAGGTAAGAGACTTCCTTCCCTCCCATCCACAGGGTGATAAAGGGCTGTGGTTGGTACCAAGAGCTGAGAAAGCCAAGGCTGGGGCTGCAGACACTGGGCTGGCTGCCTTGGTGGCACAGCCGTGTCTCCCAGGCTGGCTTTGCACAACGGGGCTTGTAGCTGGCTGTGTCTTTGCTGGCTGGGTTTGGCTGATGCTTCCAACTGGTCCAGCCACAAAGCTGTCTCTGGAGCCACCATTTGGGTTGGTTTTGGCAGGGTTGGGTCTGTTTTGGCAGGCTGGGGTGCCACAGCTGACAAAGCCCTTTCTCTAGGTGCTCCCTCAGATCGGGGTGAGGAACGGTGGAGCCCAGGGAGCAGGCATCCTGGGTAAGTGGGTTTGTCCCTGTTCTCTCTGAGGCCACCCTGTGTAGGCAATTGCCTTGTTTGCTGTTAAGGGAAGAGAAGCTACTGCAGGGGGCTGGCTGGAGCTCCCTGGGTGGGAGGGATGCACATGTGGGCACAGACACACCTCCCTCAGCCTGTGCCCAGCCCTTGCAGTGGTCTCTGCCATTGTACACACACTGCTCTGGGCCTTTTGGGGTGAGCATCCTGCCCTGTGCTGAGCTCACAGTTACCTGAGCCATGTGTTTTGTAGCAAGGTGGGGGCTGGACTCTGCTTCCCAGGCAGCAATGACAGGACAAGAGGCAATGGGCTGCCGCTGCCCCAGGGGAGGCTGAGGCTGGAGCTGAGGCAGAGCTGTTTCCCTGAGAGGGGTGTCAGCCCCTGTGCCAGGCTGCCCAGGGAGCTGGGGCAGTGCCCAGCCCTGGAGGGACCCCAAAGGCGTGGGGCTGAGGTGCTGAGGGCTGTGAGTCAGTGCTGGGCTGGGCAGGGTGAGGGCAGGGCTGGGACTGCAGCAGCTCCAGGGGTTTTGCCAACCCAAATGACTGTGTGGTTCTGTGATTTTACTGCAGCAGAACGGGGAGAGCTTGACTGGAGCAGGGTAGCCACAGCAGGTCTCTTGGTCCTTGGCAGGGAGAGGAAGGGTGATGGCTGTGTGTTGGTGTTTGGGCAGGGGCCCATCTGGAAGGACCCTTCATCAGCAAGGAGAAGAAAGGGGCGCACCCGGAGCACTGCCTCCGCACCTTCGAGACAGGGGCCTTCCAGGACCTGCTCTCCACATATGGGTCCCTGGAGCACGTCAGGATAGTCACCCTGGCCCCAGAGATGAAGAGGAGCAGCGAGGTGATCCGGGAGCTCACCCAGAGGGGCATCTGTGTCTCTCTTGGTAAGGGCTGTGCCGGGGTGGGCTCAGGGAGGCTCCGTCCCCACGGGCCCGGCAGCTCCTCCCATGGGGCTGGAGCCTCTCTGGTGCTGTCCAGTGTGATGGGAAGGGTTGGGGGTTGCTTTTGCCTGGCCTATTTGGGGGGGTAACAGACCTGTCACAAGTGGGGAGCTCATCTGATGCTGCCAGCCCCTCACCCTTTGTACAGGAAGGGGCAAACCTCACATGGGTTGAGCAGCCCCTGCGTTTGATGCCAGGGGTTAAGCCTTTGGTGCTGTCAAACACAGGAAAGGACAGCAGCCTGCTTTAAAGACAAAACTGAGGGCTGATGATGTGGAAATGTTCAAACTCTGAAGTTCAGCTGCTTTAGGCCTTAATTGACAGGTGAAATCAGTTTCCAAAGGTTAGTGCTGAGTGTTGATAACCCCATTTCTCAGCTGGAAGCACCACAAGACCTCTCCCTCCAATGTCTTGTTGGCCACTGACAGAAAACTTGCTGCATTTTTCTTGCCCTCTGTTTCACAAACCCTTCTTTGGCCTCAGATCATTGGAGAAATCCCCTTTTTTAATCAGTAATTTAAAAAGTGAGAGTTACTCAGGGTGAAATACAGCCTGAAGCTGCCCCAGGGGAGGGTGAGGTTGGAGCTGAGGCAGAACTGTTTCCCTGAGAGGGTTGTCAGCCCTGTGCCAGGCTGCCCAGGGAGTTGGGGGAGTACCCAGCTCTGGAGGGATCCCAAAGCCGTGGAGCTGAGGTGCTGAGGGCTGTGGGTCAGTGCTGGGCTGGGCAGGGGGAGGGCAGGGCTGGGACTGCAGCAGCTCCAAGGGCTTTAACCCAAATGATTCTGTGATTCTATTACTCTGTGTTTCTATGAGTCTATGAAGTTGATGTTAAGGGAGAGGGACACACAAACACAGCAGAACATCTCTCATCTCACAGACATGACGTGGAGAAGTACAGAAAGGCAGGGTTTGCCCACAGAGCATTCCAGCTTCTGACAGAGTTGGGGACAACAGTTTCCTTCCTGGATAGTCTAATCCCCATCTTCTTTCCTGCAAAGTCCTCACTGCCTCTGCTTCCTTGACACCTCTCTCTAAAGCCTTCTGAGAAAGGTGTGTCAGCCTAGCCTGAAGGCAATGTTCTGTGAGCAAGGCAGCACTTGTGATGGTTGTGCTGTGAGCAGTGAATGTGTCCAGGTGAAACAGCCCCTGCCAGAGAGCCCTGTGGGCACAGCCACACACCTCTGCTGAGGCTCTGCCCAGGCCCCAGCCCTGCCCAGGCTGACACAGCCCAAGTGACGGGGTGTCTTCACTCCTCCAGGGTAACAAATGGAGAAGGATGAGCAGGATAATCCCATGTTGGTGTCTGTTCCCAGGTCACTCCGTGGCTAACCTGTCCCAGGCTGAGGAGGCTGTGCAGCACGGTGCCACCTTCATCACCCACCTCTTCAACGCCATGCTGCCGGTGAGAGCCCACGGCCACCTGCTGTCTGCTCCTGCTTCTGGCCTTCCTCCTCTGCTCCCTGGGGCAGGATCCTCACAGATGGTGTTGTACCAGGCCTCACAGTGAGGTTTCAGCTCAGTGTGTTCAGTGTTGGGCCCCTCACTCACTGCCACAGGGACACTGAGGGGCTGGAGCTGGGGAAGGGGCTGGAGCACAAGGGGGCTGGGGAGGGGCTGAGGGAATGGGGATGTTGAGCCTGGAGAAGAGGAGGCTGAGGGCAGCCAGCAGCACCCTCTGACACTCCCTGCCAGGAGGCTGCAGGGAGCTGGGGGTCAGGCTCTGCTCCCCAGGCAGCAATGACAGGACAAGAGGCAATGGGCTGCAGCTGCCCCAGGGGAGGCTGAGGCTGGAGCTGAGGCACAACTGTTTCCCTGAGAGGGGTGTGAGCCCCTGTGCCAGGCTGCCCAGGGAGCTGGGGCAGTGCCCAGCCCTGGAGGGATCCCAAAGGCATGGGGCTGAGGTGCTGAGGGCTGTGGGTCAGTGCTGGGCTGGGCAGGGGGAGGGCAGGGCTGGGACTGCAGCAGCTCCAGGGGCTTTTCGAACCCCAATGATTCTGTGATACTTACCTCTGCCTTCATGTTTCTGCCACTGCTTGCCCTAAAAGGGTCGGAGCTGGAGCAGACTCTCCAGTGCAGGGGAATGCCCGGGTTGCTCTGGCAAGGAGCACAGTGCCCAGCTGCCAGGCCCTGTTCGGTAGAGGTGGCAGCTGCGTGGGAAGGGCCTTGGCCCAGCAGTGCTGGTGCTGCCCCACAGCTTGTCCTCTCTCCCCTGGGGCAGTTCCACCACCGTGACCCCGGCATCGTGGGGCTGCTCACCAGTGACAAGGTTCCTGCCGGGCGGAGAGTGTTCTACGGCATGATCTCCGACGGCATCCACACCAACCCCGCTGCCCTGCGCATCGCGCACCGCGCACACCCCCGCGGTGAGTCCCGCCCGGCACGGCGCTCCTGCCTCACACCTGCGGCCGCCTCATGGCGAGGGGGAGCTGGCCAGGGGAGCCTCGACAAGGGCAGAGTCCTGCAGCTGGGGAGGAACAGGCCCCTGCACCAGGACAGGCTGGGGGTGACCTGGAGAGCAGCTCCAGGAGAGACCTGATTGACAACAAACGAACCATGACCAGCAACGTGCCCTTGTGGGCATGAAGCCAGTGGCATCTGGGTGTGTGAAGAAGAGTGTGGGCAGCAGGGGGAGGGAGGTTCTGCTGCCCCTCTGCTCTGCCCTGCTGAGGCCTCAGCTGGAGTCCTGTGGCCAGTTCTGGGCTCCCCAGCTCCAGAGGGATAGGGAACTGCTGCAGAGAGCCCAGTGCAGGGACACCAAGGTGCTGAGGGGATGGAACATGTGTGTGAGGAGGAAAGGCTGCAGCCCTGGGGCTGTTCAGCCTGGAGAAGAGAAGCCTGAGCTCAGGGGCACCTCAGCAGCACTGACAAGTACCTAAAGGATGGGTGTCAGCAGGATGGGGGACACTTTGTTCTGTGGTGCCCAGGGTCAGGACAAGGGGTGATGGACATCAGCTGGGACACAAACAGTTCCCCTGGCACAGGAGGAGAAGCTCCTTTGGTGCTGAGGTGAGGGAGCCCTGACCCAGGCTGCCCAGGGAGGGTGTGGAGGCTCCTGCTCAGGAGGTTTCCAACCCCAGCTGGACACGTTCCTGTGCCCCTGAGCCAGGGGAAGCTGCTTGAGCAGGGGCTGGGGCTGCAGCAGCTCTGCAGAGCCCTTCCAGCCCCAACCATGCTGGGATTCTAAGAGGCCCCAGCCACATCTGCCAATCCACCAGCCCACTTGCTTTGGTTGGATATGTCTGGAGTCACTTTGACCCCTGTGTGGCAGGGCCATGAGGCTCCCTGCTGGAGGCAGCAGCCAGATGTGCTGCCAGGCTGACCCAGGCTGTGTCCTCTCCCGCTGTGGCAGGGCTGGTGCTGGTGACAGACGCCATTGCTGGGATGGGACTGGCCCCTGGCCGCCACACACTGGGGCAGCAGGTGGTGGAGATCGATGGGCTCAACACCTACATTGCAGGTAAGTGCCTGTTGCTGCAGAGCTGGGCACCCTTGTGCCACTCCTGACCTTCCCCAGTGAGCCCAGCACCCCTCACACTGCCCCTCACCCCGAGGCAGTGCTTGTGCCACCCTCATGGGATTTGGTGCCTGATGGTTCTGAGGTGACTCGGCCCTGAGGAGAAGGAGGCAGCTCATGAGGAAGTGAAGTGCCCCATTTGGTGCAGTGAGGAGGGATTTGTCCATTTGCAGCTCTGTCCCACTGCCCAGTGTGATGAGTGCCAGGGGCAGGAGGGACACACACATCCTGCAGGTGTTTATTGTCCCTTGTCTTTAACACCAGCTCTCCTTGCTGAGCTGCAGGCAGCTGGAGGCAGGGAAGGTACTGCAGAGAAGGATCATTCCCATCCCAGTTGCCTTCCTCCACGTCTGGCAGCAGATCCCTGCTCTGTGAGCTGCTCCCACCCAGCCCAGCTGCTCTCAGGCTGGAGCTGCAGACCGACATCCCCGTGCTGCCAGCACAGCCTCTCCCTTGCCTCCTCTTGGCCTTTCCTTGTGCAGCCCAGCATTTCCATCCCTTCTGGCCACACTGTGCTTTCCCAACCCCCCTGTTTCTCCTTGCTGTGAGCTGTGGGACCTGCCCAGTGCCATCCTGCTCCTCCCCCAGGCACCAAGACCCTGAGTGGGAGCGTGGCGACCATGGACACGTGTGTGCGGCACTTCCAGGAGGCCACAGGTACGTGAGCCCTGCACACAGGTGGCTGCTCCCTGCGTGGCCACAGCAAGAGGCCTCACTCTGTCCTGTCCACCAAGGAACCCCCTCACCTGAGACATGGTGTGAAGGGCTGGGATCAGCAGCACTGGCCTCAGATGAGCAGGGTTTGGAGGGGAGGTTTCCTTTTAACCCCTAGCACTGAGGAGAGGGGAACTCTCCTGCTCCTTTCTCACAAAGGTGAATGACTTTCCCCTCCCTAGCTGATCAGTTCTCCTCCTGCTGTCCCTTGTAGGGATGATTCCCCTCCCCTGCTCCATCTGGCTGTGCTCAGGGTGTTCCTCCAGCTCAGGCCCCTGCCAGGCTGACAGTGGCCTTAGCCAGGAGCACTCAGGCTGCTCTGGCAGTGTGTCTCTGCTGCCCTGACATCTCCCCCCTCCTCTGTCCCAGGGTGCTCTGTGGAGACTGCCCTGGAGGCAGCATCTCTGCATCCTGCCCAGCTCCTGGGGATTGAGCACCAGAAGGGGACACTCGACTACGACTCTGATGCAGGTACTGGAGTGGGGAGTGCAGGCACTGGTGTGGGAGTGCAGGCACTGGTGTAACCTGATCTAGGTGGGACCTGCTTTAGCAGGGGTTGTGCTGATCTCTTCCAACCCCCCCATCCTGTGTTTGTGTGACTGAGGACACGGTGTGAGAGCTGACAGGTTGTGGGGCTGCTGCATCCTGATGCCCTGCTTCAGTGGCAGATGCAGGGAGGCTGCCTCTGCCCGGGCTCTGCTCTGGGCTGTAGTGCCACTGCTGTTCCGTGGGGCAGAGCTGCCACAGCCAGGGCTGAGCTGCTGGGGGGGAGAAGCCCATCCCCACCAAGGCCACCTCTCCCCAGCCACCTTCAGCCGCTGCATTTCCCTGAGCTCCCGTTCCTCTCTCCCTTTGCCTGCTGCAGATTTCGTGCTGCTGAGCGCGGGGCTGCACGTCCAGGCCACCTACATCGCGGGAGAGGCAGTGTGGCCGCAGGCTGCGCCCGGCATGTGACCCGGGGCTGTCCTGGCGCCCCGCCGCCGCGCTCAGCAGCTTTGGTAACCGCCCCACTCCCTCCTCCTCGTTGCTATTCCTTCGTGCAAGTCCCCTGCAGGAGCCTCATACCAAAGAGCTGCGTGTTCCAGCGCCGTGACGGCGACACAGCCGTTGGTGCTCGGCCGCGGGGGAAGCCGCCGGAGCCGCGTCTGGGAGGGACTGGCGCTCCCTGGAGTCACCTCACAGACTTGCACAGCCGTGGAGCCGCTCCTGTCGCCCTCTCACAGCCTGTGGCCGGTTTCACATCAGCTTCAGAGCTCCCCGTTGTGTCAGCAGCTGAGGAGCAGGTTCTGGCCCCCTGGCAGCCCCCTGGGGCTGTGAATCCACGTGGGCTGAATCCTCAGGGCAGAAACCAAAGCCAGGAGAAACAGAAGGAGGCAGTTGCTGGTCCTTTGTGCCTTTCCCCTGCCTGGGCACTGAGCCCACAGCACCTGGTTTTGGCTGGAGACACGGACTGCACCCTGCAACCGCGACGTCCTCACGCCCCTGCTCAGCCTCACACGGGCCCTGTAGCCACAGAGCCTTTGCTGATGGGTTTGTGCTTTCCTCAGGACACAGGTGGGAAGCCTTTGCTTGAGGGAGTGCATCCAGGCTGGTGGTGATGGGCTTTGCAGCTCAGGGACTGAGGCACAACTGCAGTGGCATTGTGGCCTCTCACTTGCTGATGGTTCATTATTCCTGTGCTCATCATCTCCTCCAATACTTGACTGTCAGCGTTCACTTGGACACTTCCCTCTGAAGGCTGGTGCTTGTTTTGGACCTGCCACGGTCAGAAAAGCCTTTTGATACCCCTTTGACAACCACTGACAAGCCTCAGAGCGATTGGAAGGGGTTTGTAGTGAGGAAAGGGCTTGGACAGAGGCTGAGGCTCAGCAGGGCTGTAGGTGGGAAGGCAGGACAGAGGTGTGAGCAGGACTGACACAAGTGTGCCAGTTATTCCAGTACCTTTTTATACCCTTTTAACAGCAGCATTTGGAAATGCTTTCCCAGCACTTCAAAGCTCTGCTGGAGTAACTGGCAGCCCGGGAGAGTTTGTAACATCAGCTGCCAGCAGAAGCCACACCAACCTCCAACAGGCAGCAGCCAGTGTGCTGTGGGAGGTGACAAGCCCCAGCAGGGAGCCTTTTCACTGCAGGGGGGGAAAAGCAGTGTCTGACTTTTTATTGATGTTATTATTGAAACAATGAAACTGAAACCTAACCTGGAACAGCAACTGAGCTGGGACCTGGTGTATTGTGCATCACCCACACAGTGTGTGCTCAGGGAGAGGCAGCTGCTGGCTCCTGGAGAAGCAAGGCTCGTGGGGTAAGAGAACAGCAAGCATAGTAACTGCCTTCAAATAAAGTCTAACAGCAGTCTGGGGGGGGGGTGATAGCAGGAATGAAGAGAAACAAGCCCCAAGAGAAGCCAAGTGCTGCCCAGTGCAGCTGCTCCCCATCCCCTGACCCAGCAGCCACCCCCCTCCCAGCCAACCCCCCCAGTGCCTACACTGGGCAGGACAGCCCATGGCATGGCCCAGCCCTGGGGCTGGCTGGGCTCAGCTGTGCTGGTCATGGCCTTGTGCACACTCAGCCTCCTCCCAGCCCTGTGCACACTCAGCCTCCCCCCAGCCCTGTGCACACTCAGCCTCTCCCCAGCCCTGTGCACACTCAGCCTCCCCCCAGCCCCAGCCCTGTGCACCCTCAGCCTCCCCCTAGCCCCAGCCCTGTGCACACTCAGCCTCCCCCCAGCCCCAGCCCTGTGCACACTCAGCCTCCCCCCAGCCCCAGCCCTGTGCACACTCAGCCTCCCCCCAGCCCCAGCCCTGTGCACACTCAGCCTCCCTCCAGCCCCAGCCCTGTGCGCCCTCAGCCTCCCTGCAGCCCTGTGCACACTCAGCCTCCCCCCAGCCCTGTGCACACTCAGCCTCCTCCCAGCCCTGTGCACACTCAGCCTCCCCCAGCCCAGCCCACTCCCTGTGGGGACAGGCTGAGAGGCAGAAAGGGCCTCAGTGCTGTGCAGCCCTGCTCAGCAGCACCCAAACGTCCTGCTGGGACCAATGTTCTGCTCAGCCTCAACCCAACACAGAGCCCTGGGAGGTGCCATTCACTCTGTCCCAGCTCAGTGGCATCCTGGGGTGGGTTGGAAGGGCTGTGGGCAGTAGGTCAGAGAGGTTCTGCTCCCCCTCTGCTCTGCCCTGCTGAGCCCACATCTGGGATCTTGTGTCCAGCTCTGGGCCCCTCAGTTGCAGAAGGACAGGGAGCTGCTGGAGAGAGTTCAGTGCAGGGCCACAGAGATGCTGGAGTGGAGCATCTGCCTTGTGATGAAAGGCTGAGGGAGCTGGGGCTCTGCAGCTTGGAGGAGCCTGAGGGGTGAGCTCAGTCATGTTCCAGATCCATCAAGGGTGGGTGTGAGGAGGCTGGAGCCAGGCTGTGCTCAGGGATGGACAATGACAGGACAAGGGGCAACAAGCTGCAACACAAGAGGTTCCAAAGCAACACCAGGACAAAGTTGTTCCCTGTTGAGGTGAGGGAGCACTGGCAGGGGCTGCCCAGATGGGCTGTGGAGGCTCCTTCTCTGGAGACATCCCACCCCAGCTGGATGAGTCCCTGTGTGCCCTGCTCTAGGTGCTGCTGCTCTGGCAGGGGGTTGCACTGGCTGGGCTCTGCAGGTCCCTCCAGCCCGTGGGGCCGGTTCCCCGAGCGCGGGGCGCGCCGGACGCCTTTGGGCGGTGCACAGCGGCCGGGCCGTTCCCGCCTTCCGCCGCCGCAGCGTGGCGCCCGGGCCGTGCCGCGGAGGCCGCCGAGCGCTCGGCGGGAGCCGGTGAGAGCTGCCCGCGCCCCTCCGGCCCCTCGCTCCTGCTCCCGGGGACTGACCCGGCGCCTCCCGGGGGTTTCGCCAAAGGGGTTCCAGCGCTTGTGCCGCCTTTCGCAGCTCCCGCCGTGACCCGGCTGAGGGAGCCGCGGCTGGAGCACAGCGGTGTGGGGAGGGGCTGAGGGAATGGGGGTGCTGAGGCTGGAGAAGAGGAGGCTGAGGGCAGCCAGCAGCACTCTCTGACACTCCCTGCCAGGAGGCTGCAGGGAGCTGGGGGTCGGGCTCTGCTCCCCAGGCAGCAATGACAGGACAAGAGGCAATGGGCTGCAGCTGCCCCAGGGGAGGCTGAGGCTGGAGCTGAGGCACAACTGTTTCCCTGAGAGGGGTGTGAGCCCCTGTGCCAGGCTGCCCAGGGAGCTGGGGGAGTGCCCAGCCCTGGAGGGATCCCAAAGGCGTGGGGCTGAGGTGCTGAGGGCTGTGGGTCAGTGCTGGGCTGGGCAGGGGGAGGGCAGGGCTGGGACTGCAGCAGCTCCAAGGGCTTTAACCCAAATGACTCTGTGATTCCATGACAAGATCTTCTTCATTTCCCAATGCCTCGTGGTGACTGTGTTGTTCACAGGAGGCTTTCTGAGCTTTGCTTTGCACCTGCTTAGCCTTAGATAGGGCAAAACTACAGCAAAGTGAGTCTTAAAGACTTGTGTTCAACATAAACTCTGTGTATTGCCAGACCTGTGCTGAAGGGAAACGTCCTGCTCAGGAGACACATTGTACCACAGAGCTTCAGGGGAAGACACATGAGAGAGCTTCCATTTGGGACCTTTGAAAAGGAAGAGGGGAAAAAAAACCCACAGCAAAACACAGCCAAGCAAAGTGGGGGAAGCCCAGGCTGGGCCAGGAGAGGGTGATTCATTGCTTTGGGACAGCAGGAGTTGGATGCAGATGGCTGAGCTGCTTGGAGCAAGGGGAAAGGTGCTTGGGACCCTCAGTGCTCTCACTTCTGTGGAGGCTTCAGCCCCACTGCAGCATTTCTGCCTCCCCCTTGGTGCTGGGGAGTGCCAGGGAGATGCAGCTGGGAGAGATGGGGATGTGCCCCTCCCAAAATGCCACTCTGGCACCTGACAGTGGCTTGAAAGGTGGGAGCAGACACGGGGAGGCTGAGTGCCTGGAGTGCAGCTGTGCTCTGCTTTGGCAGGGAGTGTTGGGATTGCTGTTGAGGTGAGGCCAGGTTGTGTGTGAGTCAAGGCAGGGTGCTACTGCTCAGGGTGTGCTCACTGCTCACCACGTGTCTGCCCAGAGGAGACAACACAGAGGCTCTCGGATTTGTCAGCTGCTTTGGGGGAAGGGTTGTGAAGCCCTGTGTAGCTCCTGTGCCCTGCACAGGCTGCAGTGGAAGATTCTCACTGCATATCACAAGCAGATAGGAGCATGTGGTTTCCTTGAAGAGCAGTTCACAGGATGGCAGCTGCTGGAAGCCCTCAGAGTTTCCTTCCAGCCCTGGTGTGGTCAGAGGTGGTTTGAGCCACAGTGCTCAGAGGGGACATCAGTGTCTCACAGGGTGGTTTGGAAGGCTCACCACAACCTCATTCTCACATCTCTTTGGTCTTTTTCATGGGTGGTGCAGCAGAGGAGACACAGCACGTTGTGAGGGCCCTATGCCCCCAGGAGACTCCTGTGAGGCAGCAACAAGTGATGAGCCACGTGGTGTCTCATCTGAGCATGGCTGAGGATCAGCAGAGTGTGGACAAAGCAGGTGAGCTTGAGCTGTCCTTTTGCTGAAGGTGATATTTGGTGCTTCTCTGTAGGTTTCACACAATCCCAGCATGGTGGGGGCTGGAAGGGCCCTGCAGAGCTGCTGCAGCCCCAGCCCCTGCTCCAGCAGCTTCCCCTGGCTCAGGGGCACAGGAACGTGTCCAGCTGGGGTTGGAAACCTCCTGAGCAGGAGCCTCCACACCCTCCCTGGGCAGCCTGGGCCAGGGCTCCCTCCCCTCAGCACCAAAGGAGCTTCTCCTCCTATGCCAGGGGAACTGTTTGTGTCCCAGCTGATGTCCATCACCCCTTGTCCTGGCCCTGGGCACCACAGAACAAAGTGTCCCCCATCCTGACACCCACCCTTTAGGTACTTGTCAGTGCTGCTGAGGTGCCCCTGAGCTCAGGCTTCTCTTCTCCAGGCTGAACAGCCCCAGGGCTGCAGCCTTTCCTCCTCACACACATGTTCCATCCCCTCAGCACCTTGGTGTCCCTGCACTGGCCTCTCTGCAGCAGTTCCCTGTCTCTCTGCAGCTGGGGAGCCCAGAACTGGCCATAACACTCCAGACTTCTTCCGTTGCAGCTTTTGATTGGATCACTCCTCTGCAGCAGAGCCTTGCAGAGGGAGCTGCAGCAGCAGTTGCCTCCCTGTAGCAGAAAACTGTTAAGAGAAAGATTGTTGTGTGTTCCCTAGAGGTGAAGCCTGGCACTGGGGAAGAACCTCAGAGCAATGGGCAGGCTTCAGACTGTGTGGCCAGTGGCAAACAGCCTGACCAGATGTCTGAGACAGAGCTAGAGTTACTGACATCACCTGACAACAGCTTCCAATTTGATCTTACAGTTCCTGAGATGGGCCCAGAAGCATCTGGCAGAGCTTTGAACACAGCCCCTGGTGTCAGCACTGAGCAGGCACCAACCAGTGTAAGAGCCACCCAGCAGCACTGCAATGGAGCCTTGGGTTTTGCTGCCTCTGCACAAGAGCCCAAGTTTGCTTCCAGCTCTGGCATCCTGGCTGAAGCCCATCCTCTGGTTCATTCAGTTGCTGCAGGTGATGAAGTGCTGGGTGGTTCAGTGCCTGCTGAGTCAGCAGGGATGCCAAGGGTTTCTGCCTTGCAGAAGCCTGAGTTGACTCAAACTGCAGGAAGTGTAGCCAAAGAGGACAGGACCCAGCCAGAGGCTGCTCCTGGAGATGAGACAGTCACAGAGAAAGCAACAGCAGGTGGAGATGCCCACAAGAGGAAAAAGAAGAAGAAGAAGAACCAAAGAGCAGCTGTCAGTGAAGCAGAGCTGCAGGGTGGCAGTGGGAAGACACAGGGAGAAGCTAACACAAGACAAAGTAAAGACACTTCCCAGCAGGATGAGAGCTCTCAGGTATTTAAATGTTGGTGGGATCCCATCATTCATAAAGCCTTGAGCAATGAAAGAGACTTTACTGATTGTTAAACCATGCAAAGAGATAGCCTGGCTTGAGGTGAAGGCTGGGAGACCAGCTGCTGGTGTCTTACAGGAGCTGTTCTCTTTCTCTGCTTGGCAGCTGTGGAGTGGAAAGGAGCTTGAAGGTCTTTCACTGCTGAAACATTTCCTGTGTAGACCTGAGGGCTAATCCTGGGAAGCTGGATGCCACCTTTTTGTGCCAGAGTGCTGAGGCAGGCACTGTACCCCCCCTGATTTGCTTGTTACTGGGTCAGAGGAGTTGCTCCCAGAATGCAAACAGGCTGAGGTGCAGAGCTGCTGCAGCAGGGCTGTGGCAGGGCCTGCTGCAAAGCTGAAGGACCTTTCCCAGAAGGTTCCCACTGTGAGGCACAGCCCAGAAATCAACTGCAGTGGCCAGTGATGTGTAAACACACCATTAGGGCACACCCTGAGCTTTTGGGATGTTCTGCTAAGGTCCAGCTCCTTGTTCTGTTTCTCCTTTCAGCACTGGTGTGGTTACTCTTAGACAGCAACACACTGAAATACAGAGTCACAGCCAGGCTGCTTTGGTTGGTGCTGTCCATGAAGCCAGCCCTGCCTTTTGAAGCCTTCCATCCACAGTGCTCCACCAGCACCCCAACCAGTGAGCACTGGTGAGCACCAGGAAGATCTGAAGGTGCTGTAAGGCCCTTCTGATGCACTGCAAGGGGAAGGAGGAGACAGCATCAGGGCTTTTGTGTTTACAAGGCCACAATAGCTAAGAATTGCTCCAGCCCTGTTTCCCTCCCCCTTCCATTGCTGCATTTCCTGGATGGCTTTTTCCCCCTTCATGGGCTTCATCATCCTTCTCCTCATCCATCTCTGGCTGAGCAAGCACACAGGAGCTGAGGCACCTGGCTGCTCCTTTTGTCCAGTGCTTGCTCCTTTGTTTCTGGCAGGTTTGAGGGGGAGGGGAGGGTTGTTGTTAACACCTATTCCTCCCATCTGGAAGCTGCTTCATCAGCTTGTGTCAGAGCAGAGGCCCTGCACAGCCTTCCAGAAAACAGCATCATCTGAATGGCAGAGACACACTAAACCCACCAGGCAGAGGCAGGGAACTGCAACTACACCAGTGCTTTAGGTTTATCCAGTGGAAAACAGGAGAGGGGAGAATGCCATGAGGTCTGTAAAGTCAGGACAGGCAGCTGGGGCTAGTCCCGACTTTATGCAGAGACCTTTTTTCCCCATTGTGTAGCAGCTGCTGCTCAAACCTCTGAATGGTTCCTGTCCCCATGCTCACTCTGCTCCATGTTGCACAGCACTCAGGTGACCAGCTGCAGAAAGAGGTGGATTGGTGTGTGGAACAGCTGGAACTCGGCCTCAAGACACAGAAACCCACTCCAAGGCAGGGTAAGGGAGTAAAGGAGAGATCTCCCCAGGGGAAGAGTCACCCAGCAGGCAGGGGCACAGTCAGTGGGGAGAGCTGGTTGTGGTGGTGTGTGACATGAAGCTGGGTGGGTGTGGAGATGTGTCTGAGGGCAGGAAGGAGCTGCAGAGGGCTCTGGGCAGGCTGGAGCCATGGGCTGAGGGCAATGGGATGAGGTTTAACAAGGGCAAGGGCTGGAGCCTGCCCTTGGGGCTCCCCAAGCCCAGGCAGCTCCAGGCTGGGGCAGAGGGGCTGGAAACTGCCCGGGGGGAAAGGGCCTGGGGGGGTTGGTGCCAGCGGCTGAACAGCAGCCAGCAGCGTGCCCAGGGGGGCAAGAAGCAAAGGGCAGCCTGGCTGGGATCAGCTCTGGGGTGGCAGCAGGAGCAGGGCAGGGATTGTCCCCTGTGCTGGGCCCTGGGGGTGCTGAGCCTGGAGAAGAGGAGGCTGAGGGCAGCCAGCAGCACTCTCTGACACTCCCTGCCAGGAGGCTGCAGGGAGCTGGGGGTCGGGCTCTGCTCCCCAGGCAGCAATGACAGGACAAGAGGCAATGGGCTGCAGCTGCCCCAGGGGAGGCTGAGGCTGGAGCTGAGGCACAACTGTTTCCCTGAGAGGGGTGTGAGCCCCTGTGCCAGGCTGCCCAGGGAGCTGGGGGAGTGCCCAGCCCTGGAGGGACCCCAAAGGCGTGGGGCTGAGGTGCTGAGGGCTGTGGGTCAGTGCTGGGCTGGGCAGGGTGAGGGCAGGGCTGGGACTGCAGCAGCTCCAGGGGCTTTTCCAGCCCAAAGGGCTGTGGCTGTGCTTCTCCTGGCACTGTGTCTCTGGCTGTGCTTCTCCTGGCACTGTCTGTGTCTCTGGCCCTGCTTCAGCTGAGGAAGCTCTCCGTGCCATCAGGACGCTGCGCAACGCCAAAGCTCCGCTGGTGAAGAAGAGGCAGCTCATGAGAACCATGTTTGGAGACTACAGGAAGAAGATGGAGGAGGAACTGGCCAAAGAGCTCAAGCAGGTGGAAGCAGGTAAAGCTTTGCATGGTGGGGGAAGGGAAAAAGAAGGGGCTTCCCTCCTGCCCTCTGTGTGGCTCTGCAGGGGGGCTGCACTGGGTGATCTTTGGAGGTCCCTTCCAACCCTTAAGATCCTGTGATCCTGTGACCTCGCTGCACGAGGTGACTGAACAGCTCTCGCTGCTCCTCTCTCCCCTCTCTTAGCTCTGAAGTCTGCCAGGATTGTGGAGGTGCAGAGCAGCACCCGCAGCACGAGCGGCCGCTTCATCCGCAAGAGCCTGGCAGCGTGCAGGAGGAGCCAAGCTGCAGCAGGACGCCCTGCAGAGCCACCCAGGACACTGCTCACAGCTTCCCAAGAGGAGTTGAAGTTAAATCTCTCAGAGGAAAGTCTTGGAGGTGAAAACTGTGCCTGAAAAACTCAGCCACATCTCCCTAGAGGCAGAGGAATGGTCAAAGGGATGTGGAGAAGGTGACGTGGGAGTGTCTGTGTGTTCCCTCCAGAAAGGTTCCTCTTTCACAGTGCTCTCTCCAGAGGTCTCACACAGCTCCCTGCTGTGCCTGTGACCCCATGACTCAGCCTACAAAATGCCCTCCCTGCTGTGGGAAGGCCTCTTTGCCAAAGATCAGCACAGAGTCTGGAAGGGTCTGTGGTTTTGTTCCCTCTGCTGTTGACATTGACCTGGGAATCTGGGAGACTTTTCCCCCCTCACCCCCCATCCTCCTGTGTGAAGTGGAGCAGCCCTTGTGTGGCAGCACAGGCAGTGATGCCTGCAGAAGGCTTGTGGTGAGGACAGTCAGTGTGAGCACAGTGGATGGTTGGGATGCTTCTGCAAGCTGCAAGAGTGTGAGCTCAGGACCTTGAGGAACGAGTGAGAATCGACCTTGCTCCTTCATCCCTCTGACAGGTAGAGAGCTGCAAGCACTGACTGAACCCACCCAAGGGGTGTAGGATAACTGCTGCCACACAGGGGAGGGGTTTTGTTGCTGAAGCCACAGGCTCTGCAAGGATGTGCCATCGATTCTTAAAGGCAGAAGTTGACTTTAGCCCAGTCACAGCTGGCAGTGGCTCAGAGGGTGGATAAGCTGCATGCCACAGCTTGGCTGGGGGTGGGATGGGCTGGGGGAGCCCAAAGGCTCTTGGGTGTTTGATTGGTATTAAATGTTTGCTTTCTGGCCAGCTGAATGTGTGTCTCCAGTGTTTTGATACAGCTTCAGCACTGAACCCCCCTCACCATGCAGAAAATCTGCCCCACTAAGCCTAAAAAAGCCAAAGGAGCACAAGCAGTGCCACTGGCACAGGAGGAGAAGCTCCTTTGGTGCTGAGGTGAGGGAGCCCTGGCCCAGGCTGCCCAGGGAGGGTGTGGAGGCTCCTGCTCAGGAGGTTTCCAACCCCACCTGGACGTGTTCCTGTGCCCCCTGAGCCAGGGGAAGCTGCTGGAGCAGGGGCTGGGGCTGGAGCAGCTCTGCAGGGCCCTGCCAGCCCCCACCACACTGGGTTTGTGTGAGCAGAAGTCCTTTACAAGGAAACAGAGTATGAGGTGCAGTGCTTTCTTTCCTTATTACAGTCCCATCCCCTGTGAGAAGCAAGAAATGGGAGTGTGGGCAGGTTCCAGGCTGGACCAAGAGCAGCTGAGAGATGGTGGAGATGCTGGAGAAGGCTTCAAGAAAGACCTCCCTGGTGTGGGCTGCAAAGCCAGTGGTTTTATTACAGAGTGGTGAGGGCTGGAAGGGACCTTTAGAGACAACCAACCCCCCCTGAGCTATTGCTAAGCTCTGGTGCAGTCAGCTGCACCTCTGAGCACAGTTGGGTTGTAACACTGTGAAGAATCCCTGTCTGGCCATGAGGGGAAATGGATCCTGGGGAGAAATGTGCAGAGGGGGCTTGGAAGGCAGTAGGTTAAAACTGGAAACTCATGGGGTAGCAGGTGACTGTTGAAGCTGCCAAGGAGCACTGCTGGTGTAAATAAGGGTAAATGAGCTGCATGCCACAGCTTGGCTGGGGGAGCCCAAAGGGGCTCCCTTGGGCTGCAGGGAACAGCACTGGGTGGTGGGTTTTGAGTGTCTAGGGTTTTCTGTTGAACAGAAAAGCTGTGTCCTTGTCCAGCCTTTAGTGTTCTCATGCCATGGGCCAAGGTGAGAGGGCATCCTGTACCTGCCCTTGGAACTGCAGCTGCTTTTCCAGCTGGTTCTGCAGAGCCTGGCTGGGAAATACCTTGTCCTGGGTAAAGCTCAAGTTGGGAGTTGCCAGTCCTGTGCTGTGCAAGAGCTGCAGGAGTGCCCTGGGAAGCATCCTCCCATCATTTACCTCGTGCTTACACTATCCCTTAGGCAGTCAGAAGGAAGAGAGCAGGGAGGTGGGTATTTGGTGTACCCTGACCCAGCTGGTTTGTCTCCAAAGAGCTCTGAGGAGAAATGAGTGGTGGTAAGTGAAGAGCTGCTGTGTCCTCTCCCTGCTCTCAGAGCCCAGGTGATGCCTCCTGCCTTGGGCCAGACCTGCCCAAGTTATTCCACTGATGGCTGTGTCTTGCACCTTGCACCTGCAGCCACAGCAGCCTTTACTTGCCTTGGAAGCTTTGCAATGTGTGAAGCAGCCCTGCTGTGTTATTGTTTGGTCAAGAGGAGACAGGCAGTGTTGTTAGGAGTCAGGAGATGCTCTCTCTGCCCCATCAGCCTGTCCTTTAGAATCACACAATGGTTTCAGCTGGCAGAGCCCTTTCAGCCCATGGAGTGCAGCCTCTGTCCCAGCCCCATCACCCACCAGCCCATTGCCCTCAGTGCAACACCCACCCAGCTCTGAAACCCCTCCAGGGACTCCAGCCCCTCCCTGGGCAGCTGTTCCAATGCCTGACAGCCCTGGCAGCAAACAAACTCCTCCTCAGACCCAGCCTGAGCCTCCCCTGCTGCAACTTGAGGCCATTTCTTCTTGTTCTGTTGCTGTTACTAGAGAACAGACCAACCCCAGCTCACTGCAGCTGCCTTTCAGGTAGTTGCAGAGTGAGAAGGTCTCCCCTGAGCCTCTTTACTCCAGGCTCAACAGCCCCAGATCCCTCAGCCCTTCCTCAGCTGAGACATGCTCCAAACCCTTTCCCAGCTTGGTAGCATCCTCTGCACCCTCTCCAGCAGCTCAGTGTCCTTGTGGGGTGCCCTCACTCCCCTCCTCCAGATGACTGATGAGGATGGTACACAGGAGTGGCCCCAGCACCGAGCCCTGGGGGGCACCACTGGTGACTGGCCCCATCTGGATGGAACTCCACTGGCCACAACTCATGGCACCCAACCATCTCACCAGTGTTTCAGCCAGGAAAGTGTGTCCATGCAAGCCAAGAGCAGCCCATTTCCCTGAGAGAACACTGTGGGGAACTGTCAGAGAAGCCACAACACAGCCTTGGTGACGTGGAGAAGTGAGTTTGCCCCTCTTTGCATTTGTCTCTTTGGGATTTCAGTGCTGTTTGGGCTTTCAGTGATGTCCATTGTCACAGCAGGGTCAGGGCTTGGCTCTGCTGCTCACTGGGAGTGTGATCCCTGCCCAAAGGCATTAATGATGTGCTGCAGCCAGAGAGAAAGCAGATGCTCTCCTCAGCTTGGAGTTCTTTGTTCCAGCATTCTTACCTGAAGGAAAGGCTGAAAGTTGAGCTGAGTCCTGACCTGCCTGTCTCTCCTGGCATCCTCTCCCCAGCTTTGTGCCTGTGTTTGGTGCTGTGACTCCCACCCAAGTGCAGGGCAGCAGCTCCAGGCCCAGGCTTGTAGGCAGCAAACTGCTCTCTTGGTCATGCAGCACTGGTAGGACCTCAGGAATGAGTTGAAGACAAGGCAAGAAGGGAGTGCAGGGCACAACAGTGCCTCTGGAGCAAAACCTGCTGCTTAGCTTTCATCCTGGGAGAGTAAAAGCTGAGGCTGAGCTTCTGAAGTGAGTGAGATGAAGGACACTGGAACTCTTCTCAGCCCTTTCCTTCGCTGTAGTCTCACTTTTCATGTGCAAAGTGAAGAGCTTTGGAGCTGTTCCTGTGGCAGGGTGAGCCCCAGAATGCTTCCACACAGAGGCAGCAGAAAGCTGGGTGTGATCTCAGCTCCTTTTTAAGGGCTTGGCACCCTCATCTGTAAGAAGATCCCTGTAGCAAGGGTTAGGGAAAGCAATCCTGCTGCACACAGACCCTCTGGGGCAGAGAGCAGGCAATGGGCAGCCTCCCCCTTCACAGGCTGTCCTGATGCCTGCTGCTCCCTGCTTACATTTTGGCTGTTAAGCTGGATGCTGGGCACCCATTGGTATGTTTTTTTCCAGTCCCTTCCCTTGGGCTTGGCCAGTGGAGATGCATTTATTGGTCCCTGGGCCACCCATGTGCTTTGGGTCATCAGGGGGGCAGAGTCACTGAGGAACAGCCTGCAAAGGCTCTCTGGGGATCCCTGCAAACTTGAGCTGCAAACACCCTCTGAGGGCCAGCAGCCACTTCTACAAGGGCTCCCTGCCCCGAGAGCAGCAAAGGCAGGAGGAAGCCAGTTGGTCCTGCTGGGTCTGGAACTCAGGTGCCTGGTTTTCCCTGCTGCCTCTCAAAGGTGTTTGATGGGAGTGCTGAGGGCAGACTGCTGGGACTCTGCATCTCACCAGCCCTAAAGGAGGAACCATTCTATTACCAGCCTTTGGGAAGGGAAACCTCAACCCTAACTTATCTTTTCTTTGATTTAGAGAGAAGAAAAGCTCCCTGCTTCAAGCAAGACAACAACCTGAGCACTGGAACAGGAGGAGAGTGAAGAGCAGTAAGCACTGAACCTCCAGCAACTTCACAACAACCTGAGGGGAGAAGCTGCTGCTTTAAGATCCCATGGAGCTGTGACAGATGAGCCTGGATCTCTCTGCTGAAGTTGTTTCACTCTAAGGACAGCACTGTTTCAGTTTTCCTTTGCCTCCCTCTGTCTTTTTGGCTGTTTGTGCTGGTTGGTGAGGTCACCCTGCTGTGCAAAGCTGCCCTTTGACAACAGCTACCCCAGTGCTTTGGTTGCTGGCAGCTGGGAAGCACTGAGCACCTAAAGCATTTTACCCAGCTGGCTTCTCCCCTTTGAGGCCATCAGGAGTCACTCCCAGCTCTTTGCTGTCCCACCACCGAGATGGAAGAAGTTTGGGTTGTCTATCTCTGCC
Source organism: Colius striatus (assembly GCF_028858725.1). NCBI lineage: Eukaryota > Metazoa > Chordata > Aves > Coliiformes > Coliidae > Colius > Colius striatus. Next base: position 1,592,942 of record NC_084761.1, on the reverse strand, counting down.
TGATCTTGCTTATCATTGTGCTTTTCCTCATGAAGCAGAACCCAGATGTGGAAGAGGCCAAGAAGGAGAGGGAGAGCAAAAGCCCCCCCCCTCCCTCTTCCTTCATCCCCAGCAGCGTTGGCAAACAGCTGGAGCACAGCCAGGAAGAGCTGGAGCACTATCTGGACAGGCTGACCCACGTCTTGTTTGACACAGAGGCCAGGAAAAGGGATGGTCACCACGAGCAGAAGTCCCACAGTCACCACCACAGGAGTGCTGATGCTACCCCTGACACCAGGGAGCGTTCAGGAAAGGAGGCAGCACGCTCCCACCAGCCCTCAGGCCACACAAGGGTTCAGGTAGGAGGTTTAGAAAGGCTTCTAGACTCAAGCAGGCTTCTTGCTCCTGGCTGAGGTGGTGAACCCTGCTCAGGTGCAGAGTCCTGACTCCTGGATGGGGGAGAGGTGGGGTGGAAGTCTCAGTGTTCTGAGGGATGATTCCTTCCTGGCTTGCATTGGGAGAGCTGTGAGTGCCAGGAGTTGTCACTGCCACCAGCTTCTATGCCTGTGTGTATCCAGATGCAAATGATTCCTCCCTGTATCCACAGAAGTAGATGTCACTTGTTACTTCAGGGAATTACTGTGCAGCTCTTCAGCTGTCACAGATTCCCTCCTCCCCTCCCTTTCCCCCACCTCCAGCAGCTCTTTGCTGGTTTGCCCAGCTGAGGACCTGGCCCAGCAGGAGACAGGAGCTCTGCAGACACTGTGGGACTCCTGGGCTCAGGCCCTGGGAAATACCTCAGTGGTTTTCCTGCTGGGCAGAGAAGTGGCAGGTTTTTACCCTCCAAAGAGTGGCACCTGCAAAGCTCCTTCCCTTGGCCAGGGCCCTTTTTTTAGGGGCTGGAACAAGATGCATGCCTTTATATTTTTATCATCATCCTCACTGCAATCCATCAGGTTTTGCCCTTGAGGTGACAGAGTTTCGTGGCAGCCAGGAGAGGCTCTGTTACTTGGTGCTGGCAGCCAGGGGAGCCTCTGTCACTTTATGCCAGCAGCTGCTGATGTTTTTCATTCCTGAGACACATATCCCAGTGCCTCAGTGTGCCATGGAGCACAGCCCTGGCTCCAGGTGGGAGCTCCAGCACCAAGCCTTCACCTCAGAGAGGGGAGAGCCAGCCCTTGGTGTCAGTTATTGCACCCTGATGAAGGATGGTGAAGGCACTGCTGTAAAGAACCCTCCCAGTGAGGACTTTATACCTTCTTAAGCCTTCAGGAGCTGCTTGAGCTACCTGGGGGGTATCAGCCGACCCAGCTGAGGGGCAGAGGACTGTGAGGATGCTGTGCAGAGGAGGTGGGCAGGAGGAGTCCTTCAAGGGATTGTTTACTCACCAAGGTGTTTCATTGGCTGAAGGAGCTGCTCCTTTAGTCCATCAGGTCAAAAAATAGCCATGCTCTTCAGGGCTCATGTTGCAAACTGAGGGTGTTGGCTGGTGTTTGTGCTGTGGCGGGAGGTGGCTGTGGCTGCAAAACACAGATGGGAGAGGAAAGGGGCAGTGGTGGCTGCTCCTGTGCTCCCAGTGCTCCCCAGCTCCAGGGAACACCCCCTTGCTCAGCCAAAGAACCTGCACTCTCCACAGGCAATGCAGCAGGCAATCCTCCTGGGACACCTGCAGCTTTGTTGCTCCTTGGCCTGTGCTTTGGGAGCACTGAGAGAGGAGCCACCACCTCCACAAACTCCAGGCGCTGGCGTGAACGGGGAAGCTGCAGCTTTGCTTGGAGCAGTGGTAGTGCCAAACTGCTGGGGGGGGAGTGGGGAAGCTGTTTGTTGCTCAGGCTGTGCTGGGATAGTTTGGGGAGCTGTGTTTGAGTGTGGCTCTGTGCTGTGATGGAGGGACACTGGCCTCAGGATGGGGTTCAGGGGCCATCCGTGAGCGTGAGAACACGTGGGCTGTGTGCAGAGGCTTCCAGGTCTCTGCCAGGTGGAGGAAGGACACTGCTGCTGTTGTTCAGGGAGGACATAGTCTTCTTCTCCTGAGAGCTTTGTGTCTCTTTCAGAGAGGATGTAGCCTGTGAGGCACGCTGAGTCAGGGTCCCATGAGCCTGGTGTAGCAGAGGCAGGGTGGCTTGCAGCAAAAGCTTCTGCACCAGTGTTCCAGCCACATCCAGGGTCTCTGCTGCCTTTCCCTGCCCAGCTCTGAGGAAACCTGTGGCTCTGTGCAGGGAAGAGTGATCTAAAACCCGTTATGGATGGAGAGGGAGAAAACACCACCAAGCTGGAGGCCTGGGCAAGGACATTCCAGAGCAGTATGTGTGGGAATCCATAGTGTAACTGCTCTGGGCAGGAGGCACTGCTTCCTAGTTGCACATTTCTCAGTGGGCCTTGGACTTACTAAATGGACTTTGGCCACAGCTCTCAGTGTAGACACCTTCAGCTGCCCCATCTTCCCTTGGAGGAAGCTGCTTTGGAAAGAGACATCCAGGAGAAGCTGAGGGAGGCTTTGTCATTCACCTCACTCATCCAAGCCCTTGCCTAGGGGGGGTACAATCTCTATTTTCTCATCAGTTTCTCGTTGTTGCTACATGACACATAATTAAATCACCCAAAAATAATGTCTAGATTCGCCATCATTTCCCTGTTCTCATGGAAACTGAGCAATGCACTCACAGCCAGAGCAGCAGCAAGCACAGGCATTCACAGGGGTCAAAGGCAGTAGGTGTGACACAGCACTAAAGAGATTATTTGGGGAACAAAGATGTCCTAAGAGGGTTTCCTGCTTCATTAAACTTCATGGGTTGTTTTCAGAGGCAGGGCAATGGTGGCAGATGGCAGAGAGGTGTGAGCCTCCCACACACTGTGCTATGGGCCATGGGTGGGAGAGCACACAGCAGGAGCTGCAGGTCTGGCACAGAGCCATGCATTTGAAAACCCAGAGTGGCAGCTTAGAGAATCATTTGTGTTGTCAAAGCCCCTGAGGCTGCTGCAGTCCCAGCCCTGCCCTCACCCTGCCCAGCCCAGCACTGACCCACAGCCCTCAGCACCTCAGCCCCACGCCTTTGGGATCCCTCCAGGGCTGGGCACTGCCCCAGCTCCCTGGGCAGCCTGGCACAGGGGCTCACACCCCTCTCAGGGAAACAGTTGTGCCTCAGCTCCAGCCTCAGCCTCCCCTGGGGCAGCTGCAGCCCATTGCCTCTTGTCCTGTCATTGCTGCCTGGGGAGCAGAGCCTGACCCCCAGCTCCCTGCAGCCTCCTGGCAGGGAGTGTCAGAGAGTGCTGCTGGCTGCCCTCAGCCTCCTCTTCTCCAGCCTCAACACCCCCATTCCCTCAGCCCCTCCCCAGCACCCTTGTGCTCCAAACTCAACTTTGGGCCATGCAGTGGGGCAGAGGCAGGGCAATGCCCCAGCTGATCTGATGGAGAGCTGAGAGCCATTTCCCAAGGTGATGGCTGAGTGCTGGTGCAGGAGCTGCAGTTCAGGGGTGTGTTGGAGATGTCTGTCATCAAGGACTATTCCAACCCAGCTGGATGAGTCCCTGTGTGCCCTGCTCTAGGTGCTGCTGCTCTGGCAGGGGGCTGCACTGGCTGAGCTTTGCAGCTCCCTCCAGCCCGTGGGATTCTGTGATACCCCAAGCAGCACAAGAAGCTTGGTGATCTTCTAACTTTCTCTTTTAATGTGAGGAGACAGTTGTGCCTTGCTTCTCCTTGCTGGAAAGGAATCCCAGGACATTCTAGTGAGATGATCAGTGGTTCACTATGTTTCAAGCCTACCATCAGTAACAAGCATTGGTTTACAGGTACAGAGTTTCCTTCTCCTTGAATCACTTTCCTCAGCAGCTGGTGACAGTTAAATTTAACAGCTCCAGAAGATTAGAGGGGTTTTGACTTGCAAGGTTTCACTTCCAGCTGGCTGAACTGTGGCACAATCCTCACGTGATGCAGCAGCTCTGTGGGCACCCAGCATGTCCCAGCAGTTTGCAATGTGAGCCAGCACTCAGCTAAGTAGATGTGTGTGTGGATCCCCCTCACACACCAGAAGCACTGACAAGGAAGGGGAGAGCAGGCATTTCATCACTGGTGCTTTGTGAGACAGCATGGAGGAGTTTCTGTGGACTTGCTCTCCAGGAGCAGGTTATTCATGAGCTGAGTGTGTTGCATGAGCTACTCCTTTGGTATCAGCCTCCTGCTTTGTGCTGAGCTGTTCCTAATCCTGTGGCACTTGCTCACAGTGCTGGGGGAGTCAAGGTGAAGAAGGAGAAAGCAAACCTATCAGCTCAGGCTGGTGTCTGGTGCTTAAGAGTGGAAAGACTTGATGGCATTTTGGGGGAAACCAATGAAGAACAAAGCATTGGAAGTGTAGTGACACCTTCTGGTGTTTGCTTTCCCAGCTGCTTGAACTGGGCAGTGTGGGAGCTCCTGCTGCTGAGCTTCAGTCTCAAGTTCTACCAGCTGCCATTGCAGCCATGGTCCCTACCTGTTTGCTCTCTCCTGCTTAGGAAGGTCATAGCATCTGCCACATCAAATCTGGGGGTTGTGTCAGTGGTTGTTAAACCACTTTCTTTGCAGTGGGCTTTGCAGACCTCCAAAGGGCACAGTCTAGCTAAGGGCAGCAGCAAATGACCCTAAACAAGCAGGTGACCTTGTAGCACAGGTAGAACGAGCATGTTGGCAGCCAGGCCTGCCACTGCTGCCTCTGCCAAGGACCACCTCGTCCTCCAGGCTCTGCTCACCAGTGGCAGTGTCCCAGCCCTTGATAAATGGGAATCTGTTTCACTGAGAAGAATTAGTGGTCCCTGTGTCCTCTGTACACTGCTCCAAGGTCTGGAGCTGTGCCCTGCCAGCCTCTCAAGGGAAGCACAAGTGACCCCAGGGGTATCCATACCCTGTGATTGTAGACATTCAGCTCAGGTGCCCTGGGAGAGAGCTGTGATCTGGAGCATTGAAGGCAGGGGAGAAAAGGCCTAGAATAAGCTTGGTGAACAGTATGATTGACCATACACCACCTGCTTTCCCTGAGCTCAGCTCTGATGTGCTGTGCCATTGCCACTGAGAAAAGCTGGGAGTGCAGCTTTGCAGCTCAGGGATGAACAAGCCTTCAACAGTGCCAGGCTTGGGAGTGCTTTTGAGAGGCTGAGCCTAAGCCTTTGACTTGTCTAACTCCAGGCATGTGTGGGAGGAGGATTCCTGGGCCCAGACTTGGGCACCTGAAGGTTGGATGTCCAAGCCCTGTGGCTCAGTCTGTGGTGGAGGGAGAGGAACAGGCATCCTGGAGGCTGGCTTGGTTTGTGCATCACCATTTGTGCAGGTGCTGTAGATGGCTGGGTTTTGGATTGCTCTACAACTTGCAGGTCACTGCTTTAGAATCCTTTTGGGGTCATTGCCTAGGCTGCACAGGTTCTTGTGAAAGGGGCTTAATTGGTATGACCCCCTCCCCCAGGCTAATAAAGGAGGAGGAGCCTTCCTGGTAAGCTCAGGCTTTTGGGGACACTCATGTTACAGAAAGGATGAATCCCATTCGGTTCCTACTGCTTGGTCAGGGTACTTCTTGTCATTATTCTGTGGCTCAAAGGCAGCAGAGGAGGCATCCTCAGTGCTTTATCTTGCATTGTTGCCATAAACTGACAGTTTAAACCTCCTGAAGGGAAGAGTTAGGGGGACAAATGTCCTTGTCACTGATTCCAGAGGGAAACACTGGAAGCACTTCTTTGCTGCTTCTTTGCATGGGAACACATCTTTCCACTACCATGAGGTGATGAGTTATGACAGAGCACTGGCAGGGGCTGCCCAGAGGGGCTGTGGAGGCTCCTTCTCTGGAGACATCCCAACCCAGCTGGATGAGTCCCTGTGTGCCCTGCTCTAGGTGCTGCTGCTCTGGCAGGGGGGTTGCACTGGCTGAGCTTTGCAGCTCCCTCCCAGCCCTTGGGATGCTGTGGCTCTGTGGATTTCCTCCTGAATCACATTCCCCAGGGGCAGCCCAGAGCATGTTAGCTGAAACTACATGATGTCAGCTTCATTGAGCTGTAGAAACACGTGTGCTTTGGGTTCCTCAGGCAGACCCTTAGCTCTGAAGGAACCTTTCTCAAAGCCAGTCGTGCCTCAAAAGCCCCTGGAGCAGGAGCCTGGCTGTTCAGGGTGTTGTGGATGCCATAAAATCAGCTTCTTGACAGTGACTGAACACTTGCAGTTGATTTCCCAGTGCCTTGTGTGCCATCTGTGTTTAGTTCCCCGTGTTTTCATCTCAGTTTGGTGCCTGCCAGGGCCTCACAAGCAGCTGTGAAGGGAGCTGGTGCTGGCTGTGCCACGCTGCTTTGCAGACACACCTTGGCTTTCGCTCTGACCCTCTCCACCTTTGTGCCTCGAAGCAAACACCAGCTTCCATCTGGTTTTGGAAAGCAGGGCTCTGCATTTCAGATGTGTCTTGGGGCAAGTCAGGTGGGGGGAATGTGGCAAGGTCTGGAAAACCTGAAGGGCAGAGGAGGTGAGATGGGAAGGACTGTGCACTCACTGCCAAGCAGCAGGCTTGGAGCAGAGCAGCACTCCCAGAGCACAGGGTTGAGCTGAATCCCTGCCAGAGAACAAGCCTAGGTACAAAATGTATTCACTGCTTGCTAAAGGATTGGATGCATTCCTAGAAGCTGAGGCCACGACAGGCCCTTGGACACCTCTACCCCTGACACAGAGGGGACACTTGTCCCCTATGGCCTTAGCTCCAGCAAACACAAAACACACCAGAAAGCTGTTGTCCTGTGTGTGCCACATCTTGGATTTAGGCTGAAAAAGACCTTCCAGTGTCCCCTTAGGAGCTGGGTGGTGGGAAGGTGCATTGGCTCACAGGCTGAAGGGAGGCAGGACACTGCAGGCGTGCCAAGTGTTTGGCCCACAGGAGAAGGCTTTCCCAAGTGCTACCAAGCACAGCAGGTGAACTCACAGACAAGCCAAGCAAGCTGTTTACTTCATCTTGCCTCCCTGGTGCCAAGGGAGGCTCTGAGGGAGCCCAGCGAGGCTGCTGGCTGCACAGACCTCTGTCGTGAGCAACGCCAGCAGCGCTGGCAGTGACACATTTGCTGCTGCTCATCTGCCTGCCTTCAGGCCAGGCAAAGCTGAAGGGCTTTGTGAAGTGAGCTGGTGCATTGCAGAGGTGTTCCAAAGGAGCTCACAGGCTTTACAGCAAAATGAGGAGCCAGGCTGAGCTAAACCCCTTTGAGGAACCATCCTAAGCCCAAAGGCAACGTCCCAGACACGATGGTGACCTCCTCCCAGTCAGCCAAGGGGCTGCTTGCTGGAGACTCCTGAGGTGGGGACTGACCTTTCAGCATTTGGGAGCTGATGCTGAGGTGATAATATTCAATCTTTAGCTCCTTTTAGGTTCCTGGTGTTTGGTGAGTAGAAGGACAGTGTCACAGTCAGGCCCTTGCAGCTCTGGGGGCCGTTCCCCACGTCTCCACCTCAGCTTGGGTAAGTGTTTGGAGGCTTTACTTTGCAGCCCTCAAGGTCAGGTTCACTGAGAGAAGAGTGTTCTGTGCTCACCCTCTGAAGGCACACTTGCCCACTGGCAAGCACATGCACATGGCTTGCTCATGGGCCATCTACAAAGGCTGTGAAAGCAGGGGAGGTGGTTTGGGGGGTACAGGGTGCTCCTGTCAGGCACAGCCATCTGGAAATGAAGGCAGTTTTCTCACAGGTAAGAAAGCCTTAAGGGGGGTGAGGGGTTTGGGTCTGCAAGAGGAGGGAGAATAAGAGCTCATCCACACCCTTGAGCTCTTGGGAGATCAGATGAGGAAGGTGAATGGCTGCCAAGATCCATGCTGAGGTTGTGGGAAGGGTCTCAGGTGAGTGAGACACAGAGCAAATGGCACAAGCTGTTGCTAAGAGAACACAGGCTGTGCCTGTGACACATCAGGCTGAGCACAGTGGTGGAGCCATCTGAGGGGTGATGCTTTGGCAGAGACACCAAGGTGAAACCTCAGTGTGAAGTTCACAGGTGGAAATCAGAAGGAGTCTGGTTTGGGCTCAGAACTGAGGAGAAGCAATGGAAGAGCAGGACAGGTGATTGCTGGCACTGGGGCTTCCAGCAGGAGCTGGAGGGAAGTGTTTGTAGAGTGAGTGTGGAGAAGGGACAGAGGATTGTGAGGGACAGAACTGGCTGGTCAGATGGAAAAGCAAGTGGATGTGATCAAGAGTGTGCCTGAGGGAGAATGAAAGGGGAGGTAGTGTGGGACAGCAAGCCACTTAGGAGCAGGGGCTGAACCAGAGCTGCTGGACTGGTGCATGCTGGTTTCATCAGGGATGGAAGAGAGGAGCCATAAGATGAATTTGGGGAGTCATGGGACAACAGGGGTGGGAGGAGGAGGGCAGGAGTAGCTAAGGGAAGGAAGAGGGTTGAAAGCCAGCTCTGTAAAGGGTGACCTGGAGCTGTTAAGTCTGGAGAACTTGCAGGACAAGCCCAGAGAGGTGACAGGGCAATGGTGAGAAGTGAGCAGGAAGGAATTCAGAGAGGGAAATCCCCTAAAAACAAGGGTGAAAGACTCTGGAAGCTGTGTTAAAGCTTCCTGCAGACTTGTAGGAACTGTCACCTGGATGCTGCTTCTCCAGCCCCAGGGCTGCAGCCTTCCCTGCTCACATTGATGCTCCATCCCCTCAGCACCTTGGTGGCCCTGCACTGGCCTCTCTGCAGCAGTTCCCTGTCTCTCTGCAGCTGGGGAGCCCAGAGCTGGCCCCAGGACTCCAGCTGAGGCCTCAGCAGGGCAGAGCAGAGGCAGCAGAGCCTCCCTCTGCCCACACTCTCCTCACCACACTGTGCCCTTGCCCACCAGGGCACTGCTGCTCACGCTTAGTTTGCTGCCCACCAGAACTCCCAGCACCACTCTTGTTCAACTGGTGGTTCCAAACCCCACAGCTCTTGTTTGGAAGCCCCTTGGAACCCTTGTCTGTGGTTGGGATCCTGCCTTTGCCCTGGTGTGCTGCTCCACTCAGCCCCCAGGCAGGAGCTGGGCTGCTGCAGTACATGGTCTGTGTGCTCTGGGCAGGGTTGAGTTACAGTCAGGCCCTCACAGGAATGCAGGGCTGTGCCAGGATGAGCTGTTCACATATCCCAACCCACAGCAGGAGCCTTTGGTGGTCTTTAAGCCAAAGGGGTCAAGTTAATGTCACAAGGCAGGTTTGCCAGAAGGAAGGCTGCTGCAGGCACAGGCTGGGGAGCTGATTGGGTATGTTGGTCCCATCTGTCCTGTGCTTTTCCATCCCTCTGTTTGGTTGTTGCCTCTTGCTGGTCATCCCTAACCTGCTGGAACAACACCAGGCTTTGGATGCTGGAGGGCAGCAGCGAAGCCCACAAGAGCCAACCTTTCCTTGCAGTGGCTCAGGTGGTCTCTTTGGGTTATTTCAAGCCCTTGGATGGGTGACAAAGTCCAAAGACACCTCTGGAGGGCACCTCAGCACTCAGTGCTCAGCAAGGAGCCCACATAGCAGGTCTGGGGTAGGTCTTGCCTTCAGGGAGGGCTGCACACCCAACACAGGGCTTGTCTCAGGGGTCAGGTCCCATTCAGCTGCTTGGCTTTGCCACCCAAGTAAGGAACATGAACCCTGCCAGCTCACACACAGGAAAGCCAGCAAGCTGTGCTGGGAGACAAGCAGATGAACAGGAGCTCCCCTGAGTTCTGAGAGGTTCATTTCCCAGGCACATGAGCACTGGCTCTGAAGGGGATCTGCTCCCAGGGGCAGCCCTGTCTGTGAGCTGCCCCAAAATGCCTGTTCACACCCAGGCAATGGGCTCCCAGCACCACCCATAGGCTGGGAGAGCAATCTAAACCAACCCTCCCTCACATTAAATACCAGGGTGAGAGCTCCCAAGTCCTTTGTGTCCTCAGTTGGTGGGCTGAGGCTCTGGTGGGTCTGTTGTGTTGACAGGCTGCAGGGCACAGTGTGCTCAGTGCTGTGTGCAGGGGCTGGGAATGGGCAGAGCAAAGGGCAGGGGCTGCCTGCAGCCAGCACATCTGCAGCCTGGCTCCCAGCAGCCTGCCCACAGCCCTTTGCCTCTCTCTGGCTGCATCACAGCTCTCCTCCTGAGCTCATACTCATGGCACAAGCAGGATGAGGATGGGAGATGGGATGGAAAGCCCAGGATCCCAGCATGCTGGGGGCTGGAAGGGTCCTGCAGAGCTGCTGCAGCCCCAGCCCCTGCTCCAGCAGCTTCCCCTGGCTCAGAACCTCCAGAGCAGCCTCCACACCCTCCCTGGGCAGCCTGGGCCAGGGCTCCCTCCCCTCAGCACCAAACCAGCTTCTCCTGTGCCAGGGGAACTGTTTGTAGGGACTTTTTGTTGAAGTGGACCTGTGCAGGGCCCTCCCAGCTCCCCTCATGCTGGGACTCTGATTTCTACTTATTGCTACTTACCTTTTGCCTCTTTTTGCTTAATATTTAAGGTCAGCTGCCACTTCACAGACCCTGCTCTGATTTCCTTTGTTATCCCACAGGACAAAGCACTGCAGCACCTGTGTGGTCAGTGTTGCCACTGATAAGCACTGTGAACCCCTAAGGGGGTTCAGAACACCACTGGGACCTCTTTCCCTCTCCTCTCCTCTCCGCTCCTCTCCTCTCCTCTGTGGTTGCTGAGCTGAATAGGTTAGAGAATGCCATGTGATGCTTTAGATTCATTGTTCAAATGGCATTAGGAATCAGAACCCTTTGTGTTGTTAAAGCCCCTGGAGATGCTGCAGCCCCAGCCCTCCCCTCACCCTGCCCAGCCCAGCACTGACCCCTCAGCACCTCAGCCCCACGACTTTGGGATCCCTCCAGGGCTGGGCACTCCCCCAGCTCCCTGGGCAGCCTGGCACAGGGCTGACACCCCTCTCACTTCTGCCTCAGCTCCAGTCTGAAGGATATCCTCACCTGGTGCTGCAGGTCCCAGTGTGCAGACAGAGGAGATCCCCAGCTCCACTCCTTTGGTGCTGGAGGGGAAGGTTTAGCTCCAGCTCCCAAAGCTGTGTCCCTGACCATGGGCAGCTCCAGGGGGACAGTTTGCTTCATTTCATGGATGAAAACCAACTCCAAACCCTGAGGAGAAGGACTGTGGAGCTGCAGTGACGGGATGGATGCTGCAGTGCTGGTGCTCAGAGCACTTCTTGGCCCCGTGGTGGAAGCCCCAGTGCTTCCTATTGCTGGGGCACACACCTGAGCTCGTGCCTCTTGTTTTGTTTTGTTTCTGAACAGGAGAAAAGCCCTCCTCCTGGAAGCACTGAGAATATTGTGGAAGAGATTGGTGAGTTGGGCCCAGCTGGGAGATCATGGCTAGAGAAGGCTCCTGCTGCCAGGCAGGCGTTTGCTTTTGCTCCATCAGCGTGGGGTGGAGAGAAGGCTCCTGGCTTGCCATGGTGGGCATGAGGATGGGTCCTGTTGGGGAGGCTCAGAACACAAGAAGTTTCCATTTAAACAGCAGGAAAAGCTGTTTCAGTGTTTCAGTGAGGGAGCCCTGGAACAGGCTGCCCAGGGGGGGTTGGAGGCTCCTCTGCTTCTGCCCCCCCTGGACACGTTCCTGTGTGACCTGCTCTAGGTGGAGCTGCTTTGGCAGGGGGTTGGATGGTGTCTAAAGGTCCCTTCCAACCCCAGCACTCTGTGCCTCTCAGCCTCAGGGCACTCACTTGTGCCCTGGGAGATGCTCTGGCCATGCCTGAGGTCACATCCAAAAGCAAAAGTGTGTGGTCTTCACCCTGCCCCACCAGCCCAGGGACTCCAGAGGCAGTAGATGTAAGGACCTGGATACTCTGTCTTGCTCTCCCTTTCCTCATTCCTCCAGGTCACCCCCTCCCCAGGCTGTGTGTCAGTAGCCCCCCAATGCCCTGCTGAGCCCAGCAGTGAGCCCATGCTCAGCCCCTTCCCCAAGCTGTCCCCTCTCAGCCTGATTTACACACACACACACTGATTAGCTTCAAAATGCCATCTCACACATGCCACTGGCTTCCAGCGTTCTGTCCTCCCCACGCAGATGATGAAGGGGCTGAGGCTGGAGGTGGAGCTGGAGCTGGGCAGAGCTCCCAGGGTCTGCCAGGATGAGGCAGGAGAGGGGCTTCATGCCCATCTAGCTCAGCCCCTCTGCAGCCAGGGGGGGTCAAAACTGCACTTAATCCTCATGGCAGCTCTTGGAAACTTCGATGGCATCTTCCAGCCATCACAACAAACATTTTTGACCCCTAAAAAAGGGAGAAATGATGAACTGCAGCCTTTGGGATCCCTTGGCAAAGCTGGACTCGAGCAGCTCTGCAGCCATTTCGTACTGTGTGTGCTGGAGGGAAGGAAGCCTCGCTGATTCTAGTGCCCTTTGCTTCAGCACATGCAGGTGAAGCTGCTTCACCCCCTTCCTCATTCTGCTGTCCCTACAGCTTGCTGTTTGGTTGTTGGTGAAGCTCCTCCTTAGGCTGACTGCACACGGGCATCTCGCGGCACGAGCCTGGCAAGCCCTTCCCAGCCCCTGTGACACAAAGAGCAGGAGGGCAGGCTTGCAGCTGCCAAGGGAGAGTCTGAGCAGTGAGCAGCTGATGGCACTTCCCAAAATGGGGAGGGAGTTGGTGGCTTCAGCTCTTTGGTTGGAGCTGAGGGAGAAGCCGCAGCCCACGGGAGAGACCGTGCTGCTGGGAGAAGCAGGAGGGATGGCTTCAGCTGCTCCATGTGCTGCCTCCACGGGGTGTGAGGCCCAGCCTGGATGGTTGGGAGGCCACAAGGATGGCTGTGAAGCTGTTGGGAGACTGTGGTTGCTGTGTGTGGCTGTGCTGGAGGCCAGTGGCCGCCCCGTGCTGGTGCTGCCTCTGATCCCCTCTCCGTAGGGGAGAGCAGAAGCCGTGGGCTCCTGGTGATCCTCAGGAGGGGTCAGGCTGCTGGGTTCCCAACCACTCCAGCCCCCTCCTAGAAAAAGGCACCAAACTGAGAGGGTTTCATGTAAGAGAAAGGCATTTCCAGCTGAGGAAAGGACGAGGGCTGCAGTGCAGGTTCGCTGGAGCCCATCAGGAGGTGCCCGGCTCGGGAGCTCCATTCCTCACCAACTGGTGCCAGGAAAGCAGTCTCCTGTGGCTGAGGACTGTGAGGAGCTCCCCACCAGCCTCCCACAGCTCCCCAACAGTGTGTTTTCTGTCCTGCTTCCAGAGCAAGCCGTTCAGGAGACGGTAGACACAGATGTGTCTGTGAGAAGACAGCGCCCGGCTTCTTCCAGGAGGTCCCGTGAGGGTCACCGGTAAACTCAGCTCTCCCTGGGCACCTGGGTTTGGCTCTAGCTCTCCTTGCTTCCTCCTCCCTTTCTTTTCCCTTGCTCTTCTGGAGGTTGTTTGTGCTGTGTCCTTGTGGGCTGGGCTGAGAGGATGAGGTCTGGCAGCTCCTGGAGGGAGGTGTGTGGTGGCCCCGGGCTGGGATGGCGCTGGGTGAAGATGGAGGATGAGGCAGAGCACGGGTGATGCTGAGCCTTTCCCTTGTGAGTGTGAGGCAGGAGATGTGCCCATGGGAGAGGAGAAGAGCTGAGGCAAGGTGGCAGCATTGTCTCCCTTGGCGTGGGCCAGTGAAGGAAGTGTCTCATGCCTGGCCTGAGTCAGCTGGAGGGATCCCAAAGGTGTGGAGATGAGATGCTGTGGGGCAGGGCTGGGACTGCAGCAGCCTCAGGGGCTTTGCCAACACAAAGGATCCTGTGGAGGTGTGAAATGGCACCTGTGGAAGTGCAGCTTGTGCTCCTGCTGCCAGGCAAAGGAGGAGAGCAAGAGGGATCCAGCATGTGGGGGCAAAAAAGCTTCAAAAGAAACACGTGTCTCTCTCCTTACATTTCCCAGCCATTAAAAAAGCACCTGCTTGGGGTTTTCCTTCTTCTCTGTGTCAGCAGTCAGTGCTTACCCAGCCCAAGTGTGCTCCTGAGCCTGGGGGAGCTTGGAGCAGCTGGTGGCAGTGCCCTTTGCCTGGCATAATGTGCACACAGAGATGTGTGTGTGTGTCCCTTTGCCCCCTTTCCTCAGCCCACATTCATCATTTGCTCTGCTTTCCTGAGGCTGAGCAGGGTGGGAGGCAGTTTGCACATGCAGGCTGGTGGCTGGGCATCCCCTGCAGGGCTGGCTGATGCTTTGAGCTGGAGCTCAGTGTTTCAGGTCATACACAGCACATGTTGTGTGTGTGGGGGGTGGATGTGTAGTGCCATGGTTTGGTCTTGCTTTGGCTCTGCAAGGTAGGTCAGAAATGCTCCCTCCTGGCAGTTTAGAGCTGGCCAAAGAGTCCTTCAGCATCAGGTTATGTTGATGGCTCAAATGACCTTCCTCAGGCCTGGGAGGCATCTGGCAGGTTATAATTAGAGCCCTCTCCTGGGCAGCTGTACCAGTGCAGGGCCAGTTGAGAGGATGATGGGCTGGGGGGAGCAGGGATGGGCAGTCAGAGGTGGGAGACCCTGGGTAATCACCTCAGCCCCCATCCACCACACTGTGGGGAAGGTGGTTTGGTGGGACCCACTTCCCCAGAGCATTGCTGCCCACAAAGCCAGGTCCTGGTGATGGGGCTGACCCTCACAGGGGAGCAAGGGCCTGGCCCTGCCAGCCCATGGGGAGATGCTCATCAGTGTCCAGGACCTGGCTGCTTCCCCGTTTTGCCTTGAGCACAGAGTAGAGAAGGGAGGCAGATGGAGAGAGTCCATCTCCCAGGAGGTGACAGGAAGGGAAGGAATGGCCTTTTCTGTCAGGGTTGCATGGAGCTGACAGCAAGAGCGTCTGGTGCTGCCCAGCATCCAGAGCCATGTGCATGCTGCCACCCCCTGTGGAGTACAGACCAATGGCCCAGCACTCACTGGACATGCAGTCTCAGCTTTTCAGAGCTGGGATGCTCCTCAGGAGTGGGTGCTGGGCTCCTGCATGCTGGAAGGGCCTTTGGCAACCTGGTGTGCTGTGGCTGCTGGTTTGCATTCCGGTGTCAGGTCCAGCTCTGAAGCCCTTTGGGCTTTGCCCTTTGCAGAGGTGACGAGTGTTTGGGCTGGAGCCATAAGTGTGCAAAGAGATCTGTGACTGGGTTGAGCAAAAGCTGCTCAGCTCTCCTCAGGGACCTTTGGGTTGAGCTGTTTGTGTCCTGTGAGCAGCAGCAGCAGGTCCCCACTGTGAGCCCTGGGCTGAGGACAGCTGAAGTGTCCTCCTCTCCAAGAGTGACACCACTGTTGGGTTTCTCTTCTTGCTTCAGATGCCATCACTGTCCCCCATTGACTTGTGTGTTTCAGTTTTGCTCTTCTCTTGCAGGCCTGAAGCAGCTGTTCAGCCTGAGACAGATACTACTTAGAGCAGTAGCTGGTGAGTGTCCTTCCATCCCTCACTGCCTCTTCCATGTAACTCCATCAGGCTCAAGGGCTTCGTTGGCCACAGCCTGTGACACCCATCTGTGGGTGTGTGTGGCTGTCCTGTCCTGTCCTGTACCCACCATGTCCATGGACAGAGAAACTGCTGAGCATGAAGGTTGGGCTGGTGTCCTGTCACCAGTTTGAGACTCTCCTGGAGCTGCCAAGACACAGCCTGGGCCTCTGTAAGCCAGGCAGAGCTGGCAGAGGCAGAGCTGGGCTTGGGCTTGCTGGGGACGCTCAACTACAACTGGCAGGAGGCTGCAGGGAGCTGGGGGTCAGGCTCTGCTCCCCAGGCAGCAATGACAGGACAAGAGGCAATGGGCTGCAGCTGCCCCAGGGGAGGCTGAGGCTGGAGCTGAGGCACAACTGTTTCCCTGAGAGGGGTGTCAGCCCCTGTGCCAGGCTGCCCAGGGAGCTGGGGCAGTGCCCAGCCCTGGAGGGATCCCAGACCTGAGGTGCTGAGGGCTGTGGGTCAGTGCTGGGCTGGGCAGGGTGAGGGCAGGGCTGGGACTACAGCAGCTCCAAGGGCTTTAACAACCCAAACCATTCTATGAACCAACCATTGAGAAATGCTCTTTGCCACCATCATTGTCACCTGCCTTGAGGTGCAGCTGGCCCTCAGTACACCCTTCCCTCCTCCCAGGGCATGGCCTGTCAGGGCTTTCTCCTGCTGCCCCTCCCAGGCTCTGTGTCTGCATCCCTCCTGCACTCTTCAGTTGGGTCTCATTCCCTTTTCCTCTCTGTTCCCTGACAGCTCCAGGTTCCAGGTGTGTGGCAGCAGCTTGCAGCAGCCTTCCCAGAGGAGACCTGGAGTGAAGCAATGGGTTTGGTGGGGTGGGATGGCATTGGGGCATCTTTAGGGGTATACCTGGGCGAGGGCACCTCTTGCTGTTGCAGTTCTGTTGTGGCTTAGGCAAAATAAAGCTTTCCCTGTGCTGGTGCCAGGCCAGGTACCTTTGCTGTTTCTTGAGAATAAACACCCTGTGTTGGTTGTGCAGCTGCAGTCTCGCTCTTACACACACTCCCTGCACAGGCTGCTCCACAGCAAGCCCTTCCCTGCTCTTCTCAGCAGCTGCAGTGGGGGACAAAAGGCAGTGCCTTCAAAGAGCAGGCAGCTCCTCGAGGAACACCTGATGCTCTGGCCTGGCCAGTCCCTCTGAGCACAGCAGCTGCCTGTCTCAGGCCACTCAGGATCCAAAGCTCCTGCAGCCTCCTGCTCTTTGGCATCACCACAACCACCCTGCAGCCTCCTGCTCTTTGCCATCACCAAAGCCACTGTCCCGTGGCACACTGGGTCTGACCACGTCCCTTCCCACCCTGGCCTCAGTGTGCACCCCACAGAGTCTGGGAGTGGGATGGGAGTGGGGAGCAGCCACCATGGACTTGGCCAGACACCCCCAGGGGCTTTGCTGCAGAGGGCTCGAGCCAGTTCTGCCCTGGTGGGTCTCACCACACAGGGCAGAGGCCTGAGCAGGTCTGGGGACCCACCACAGGAGCAACAGGGAGTCACTGGAGTCTGATTCGGGATGCCAGCAAGGGATGAGTCAGGGTAAGGGTGTTCCCTCTCCCCAGCAGCTCCCCACCTCCCTCTGTCACTGCTCAGCTTCCTGCCTGCATTCATGCAACGTCTCCAAAAGGTGATGATTCAACTGCATAAAGCCTGTCGGGGGGGACTTGGCTTCACTGCCCTGTGGCCCAGCAATCAGCTCTGCACACTCAGGGGGGTCACTTTGCTCAAACCCCTGCTGGGAACTGCCCCAGCTCAGCTTTGGGCATGCACACACTGTGGCAAAGCTCAGCCTGCCCAGGTGCCCCCTCCCTGGGTGCAGATCCCCTTTGTTGGCACTGGTTTACACCCCAAGGAGCACTTGAGGGGTGTACCCAGGAATAGCTGCGGGGCCAGCCAGGAGCTGGGGCAAACACAGGCTCCCTGGCAGAGCTTCCCCTGTGCTCTGGTGTCCAGCTGTGGGTCAGAGGGAGACAGCAGGCTGCTGAGTCAGGAGCAGCTGCTGTGAGGAATGGCCTCGAATGACAAGCCCAGGACCTTCTCTTCTCCCCGAGCCCCTGTGTCTGCAGGGACAGGATCTGCCCGGGGGCATCAACCTGGGGAGGGGCTTTGGGCAGCCTCAGGAGCGGCTCAGGGCGAGCGGGACCAGCGAGTTGATGGGGAGGAGGAGGAGGGGCAGGGCTGCCTCCTCCCCAGCACACGGGGAGAGGGGTCCAGGGCTTAGATCTCCCCCTGGCCAGACGTGCTGGGAGATGCAACCGCAACCATCCCTCCCTCCCTCCATCCCTCCATCCCTCCGTGCCTCCTCCCACCCGCCCGTCCCGCCCCGCCATCCGAGCTGGGAAAAGCCGCACAAGCAGCTTCTGGGACACGGCCACGAGTGAACTGCCTTTGAGGCTGAAGCTTCGGGGAGGGTTCCCTCCGCCCTTAGCCCGGCCCGGCCCGACCCACCCTCCCCGCTGCGGCTCCGGCGGCGGCAGCGACTGGCCGTGAGTGCGGGGAGACGCGGGGGGATGCGGGGGGATGCGGGAGGGTACAGGGGGATGCAGGAGGATGCGGGGGGATGCACAGGGGGTGCAGGGGGATGCACAAGGGGATGCGGGGGGATGTGCAGGGGGATGCGGGGGAATGCGGGGGCTACCGATGCGGGCAGCTCTCCCTCCCGTCAGCCCGGGGCCAAGCTCCGAAGCTCCGCTGCGGCCACTCCGCGTTGCCCCGACGGCAGCCGGACCCCAGCCCCAGCTCCCATCTCCCAGCCCCATCTCCCAGCCCCAGCTCCCAGCCCCAGCCCCAGCTCCCAGCCCCAACCCCCAGCTCCCAGCCGGAGCTCCCAGCTCCCATCTCCCAGCCCCATCTCCCAGCCCCATCTCCCAGCCCCAGCTCCCAGCCCCCATCTCCCAGCCCCATCTCCCAGCCCCATCTCCCAGCCCCAGCTCCCAGCCCCCAGCTCCAGCTCCCATCTCCCAGCTCCCATCTCCCAGCTCCCATCTCCCAGCCCCATCTCCCAGCTCCCATCTCCCAGCCCCATCTCCCAGCCCCATCTCCCAGCCCCCATCTCCCAGCCCCATCTCCCAGCTCCCATCTCCCAGCTCCCAGCTCCCAGCTCCCATCTCCCATCTCCCAGCTCCCATCTCCCAGCTCCCATCTCCCATCTCCCAGCTCCCAGCTCCCAGCCCCAGCTCCCAGCCCCATCTCCCAGCTCCCAGCCCCAGCTCCCAGCTCCCAGCCCCAGCTCCCAGCTCCCAGCCCCATCTCCCAGCTCCCAGCTCCCATCTCCCAGCTCCCAGCTCCCATCTCCCAGCTCCCATCTCCCAGCTCCCAGCCCCATCTCCCAGCTCCCAGCCCCATCTCCCAGCTCCCAGCCCCAGCTCCCAGCTCCGCTGTCTGTCCGGCTGGCAGGGGGATGGATGTGTGTGTGTCTGGCTCTGTGTGTGTGTGTCTGGCTCTCTGAGTGTGTGTGTGGACTCTTCCCCCTGCTGTTTTCTGGGTCTGCCCATGGGCAGCAGCTCCCCTGCCTGTTCCTCCTCCTTTCCTCTGCCTTGGCCAGAGATGAGGACAGAGCCTGGAAGCAGGCTGGCCGTGGGGACACATTTGGGGAGGAGGAACTGCTGCAGTTTCTTTTCCTTTGGAGGCTGGGCAGGAGCCAGAGTTTGGCAGAGAAGGAATGCTGATGGGGATTTTGGAGATGTTTTGTGCCTGAAAAGGAACAGGGACCCTTTTGACAGGAGAGAGAGCAGCGCTGGGGCTGGGGCTGTGTGCTGGAGGCACGAGGGAGGCGTGAGGCACATGCCTGTGCCTCTCCATCATCCATCAGGAGCTGAGCTGAAGGGCTGACAGGCACAGCAAAGGGCAGGTATCATGGGCAGAGGGGCTCAGGGTCTGTTCTCCTGTGGCATTGCTGACAGCTTGATTCAGAGCTCATAGCATCCCACAATCATTTGGGTTGTTAAAGCCCCTGAAGCTGCTGCAGTCCCAGCCCTGCCCTCACCCTGCCCAGCCCAGCACTGACCCACAGCCCTCAGCACCTCAGCCCCACAGCTCTGGGGTCCCTCCAGGGCTGGGCACTTCCCCAGCTCCCTCACAAATGTGGGTGTTTGCTACAGTCCCACTGCAGCTGGCACCACCTCTAAATGCCTGTGGGCACCCACCCATGCAGCAGCCACTCCTTTGGGCTGTTGTGACCATCAGCTGTGACTGTCAGCAGCTGCAGGGGGAGGTGTGGCCCTGATCCATCAGCCCTGATCCATCAGCCCTGATCCATCAGCCCCACAGCACAGAAGGAGCCAGGTAAGGGTTGGACAGGCTGGGAACCTCCACGTGTCTGATCTCTGCTGGCCAAAGACTGCAAAGCAGGTTGCCTAAACTGCTCAGGTGATGGTGTGGCTGGTTGTGGAAGCATCTCTGGAAGGAGGAGAGGGTGTCTCACCTTATTTTCAAGCACTTTAAACTGTCAGCTCTTCCCCAAGGCTTACTGTGCAGAGCAGCTCAGTGGGAGCTGCAGCAGGGCTGGTCAGGGTGGTGCCCACTGGAGTTGCTCTGTGATATGTGCAACAAGAATGCAGCCACCTCCTTGTTGGAGGTGGTTACTGACACCTTTACTGCCCTTTTTGTCTGAATCCCTGTGGAATAAGCTGGAGCTGTGGAAATAACTGACACACAGACCACACAACTTCCAGTGTGCACACGAGTCTCGAGGATTCAGACACTGAAAGCTGTTGGCATTTGCTGTTGTGCATCTTGATAAGCCTCTGCAGGTGACAGGAGCCACCTCCAACACAGGGAGGGAGCGATGTGGGGCTGTTAAACATCACTGGTGTGTTTCTGTGTTTCCTCACAAGTTCTTTCTTTCCCCCTTCCCTGACTTTTAAAGGAGCTGAGCTGGGAAATCTCTTGTTCAAGCCTCTTCTCACACTGATTTCCATGGGACTGCTGCTTAGTTTTGCAACCAGAACTCCCTGAAGAAGTGCCAGTGCCTCTGCCAGTCCACATCCAGGTCAGAGGCTTTGCTTTGCTGCTGCACAACAGCCGAGTTGCTTCCCTCCGTGGCTGTGGCAAGGACAAGCTCCCCTTTCTCCTCTAGATCTGCACTGAACCTCAACCCCCAGCCTTCATCATGGGGGAGAGCTGGCTGGTTGGACTGATGGTGCTTGTGTGTGTGTGGTTCCTCGAGGCTGCTGCTCAGAGTCAGCTCAGGGAGCAGAGGACAGAGCACAGCCTCTTGATCAACGAAGTCAACGCTGACAGCCCAGGGGAGGACACGGCTGAGTTTGTGGAGCTCTATCACACCAGTGGCCGAGCAGCTGCCTTGGATGGCTACTCCCTGGTCTTCTACAATGGCAATGGAAACAGAGCCTACAAGGTTGTGAACCTCCAGGGCAAAGTGACTGACAGCCAAGGGTTCTTCCTCGTTGGCTCCTCTGCTGTGAAGCCTGCTGTGGTTATCCCCAAGAACACCATCCAGAACGGCCCAGATGCCATCGCCCTCTACTATGGGAAAGGGAGCTACAGGGAGGGGATGAGTGTCACAAGTGATGGGCTGGTAGATGCCCTGGTCCATAAGACCAAGAAGACAGACAAAGCAGATACTCTGGTGAGGGTGCTGACCCCTGGCAGAGATGCTTTCCTGGAGGACTCCACCTTCAGAGCCGTGGATGAGTCGATAGAAAGGTGCTGTGGGGTAGATTCTGAGTGTTTCTTCCAAGTGGCAGTGCCCAGCCCTGGCACAGCCAACCACTGCCTGCCACAGCCTCAGCTGAATGCTTCTGCTGTCCTCATCAGTGAGGTGCTGCCTGCCTCTTCTTCTGCAGCCTCGGAGTTCATAGAGCTGCGAGGTCCCAGCTCCAGCACGCTGAGGGACGTCGTTCTGGTGCTGGTCGATGGGCACACCCAAGACATTTATCTCACCATGGATGTTTGTGGCAAAACCTCAGCGGATGGGCTGCTGCTGATTGGCCCAGCACAGAGCCAAACCCCAGGTAAGGGCTGTGTTTGGGGACTGGATGATGTCTAAAGGTCCCTTCTAACCCCTCCCATCCTGTGGTTGTGTGGCTGCCTCAGAGCTGGGGGAGCAAGCGTGAGGATGCTGAGTCAGACCTTGGAGTCTGGTGTTCCATGAGACCAGTGAAAATGTGACCCAGAACTCAGTGGCAGGTAAGAAAAGCAAATCTGGTGTTAAAAACCCATTGGCAAGGGGATTCCATGAAGTGAACCAAAGGTTGGGAGTTATTAGGAGGAGAGGGAAGAATGGAGGGCTTCCTTTGTGCCACTGCAGAACCTCTCTGTGCCTTGTGTACCTTCATCTCAAGAAGGATGTGTCAGAGTTGGAGACATCCTCAGAAGGTCAGAGGGCTCTGGGAATGCTCCCACAGGAGGAGCAATTACACCTAGAAAAGGGAAAGCTTAGGAGGACCTGACAGAGGATTCAGAAACGTGGACAGCCTCGAAGAAAGTGGGACAGGGCTCAATAAGAGCTAAAAGGCATCACAAGGAGGCAGAATAAGGTGGTTTCAGGGTGTCTTGCAGTGCTGGTAGAGCTCCAGGAGAGAGACAGAAGAGGACAGAGGAGGTCAGAAGAGCACATGTGTCTCTGCTGCTCAGGTTCCCAACTGTGGGGCTCTGACTCTGCCACGTCTCCTGCAAGTGTCCCCTCTCTCTCTGTGTCACTTGGGAGTTGTCCCCAGCACTTGGTGGTCCTTCCCAGCAGACACAGACTGTCTGCACAAGCAGCACAAGGGCATTTCTGCTGTTGCACCATCTGCAGACGTAGGTCCCACGTGGATCAGCTCAGGGAGGCTGGGATCTAAACCTACTCCCAGGGCCCAACGTTCCTCCAGGCTCCAGAGGAGGAAGAAACATTCTGTCATTTTGGCATCTCTGCAGGATATTTTGGCATCTGGAGCCACTGACTCTGCAGATGTCTTGTGTAATTCACTGACTCATGATTCCTGGCTCAGGGGGGTGGATTCAGCCCTCACAAGCTGCTTCCCATCAAAATGGTTTTGCAACTAAAGCTTCTTTTTAAGGGGATGGGGGGGAGGCAGTTGTCCTTGTTTTTACAACTCCAACTGCTGCAGAGTCTCTCCCCACAAGTGGAAGAGCTGGTTTTCCACCTGAGCTCTGCTTTTCTCACCAGGAAGGGTGCTCTGCTCTTCCCTCTGCATGAGCTGGGGCTGTTCACAGAGGGGCAAAGGGGAGGCTCAACCCCCTTCCAGCCTAAGCAGGGCATTGCCAAGGGTCCTGTTTAACTCCTCCTCGAGGGTCACTCAAGTCAAGAAGGGGACTGGAGATGTGCTTTGGCATTTTCCCCCATTAGCCCTTGTCTCCAGCAGCCTGCACACACATCTTTTGCCAAAGGTTCTCCCCTAAATCCACTCAATGGCACTGTGTGATTCCACTTCAGTCAGCTTCAAAGGAGGCTTCAATGGTGAGCTCATGCTGGAAACTCAGTGAGATGCTGTTTGAGCCTGACCAGGTCTGGGACAGGAGCTTTGTTGAGTTTGTCTGCTGAGAAAGCTGTGATAGCAAAATCCTCCCTTGGCTGATGCCAGTGTGAAAACCTCCAGTTGAACCATAGGATGGTTTGGGTTGAAGGGACCATTTGAGCTCATCCAGTTCCACTCCCATGGGCAGGGACTCTCCATTAGATGAGGTTACTCAAAGCCCTCAGCTTGAACACGAGTGATGGAGCAGCCACAGCTTCTGTGGGCAACTCTTCTAACCTAGATCTGCCCTCTGCCAGTTGAAAACTGCTGCTGCTTGTACTATCAGCACAGACCCTGGGGAAAAAGCCTGTCCCCATCTTTCTCAGAAGGTCTCATTAGGTACTGAACACAAGGTCTCTCCAGAGTCTTCTCCAGGCTCAACAAGCCCAGCTCCCAACCTGTCTGCATGCAAAAGGTTCTTCCAGCCCTTGGATGAGTGCCATGGCCTTCTCTGGAGCCACTCCAACAGCTCCATGTCTTTCTTGTGCTGAGATGGAGGCAGCCCTGCAAGGAGAGGCTCAGCAGGGCAGAGCAGAGGGGGAAAATCCCCTCCCTTGAGCATGCTGCTGGTGATGCAGCCCTGTGTAAGGCTGTCCTGGGCTGGGAGCACGTGTTGCCAGCTCAGTATTTCATCTACCAGTCTGCTCAGTTCCTTCTCCTGCTCTCAATCCATTCACCCCCCAGGCTGTGCTGGTACTGGGGGCTGCTCTGACCCAGCTGCAGGACATTGCACTTGGCCTTGTTGAACTTCATGAGGTTCACATGGGCTTATGTCTCCAGCTTGTCCAGGTTCCTCTGGATGACATCCTTTCCCATCAACTGAAGCTCAGCTTCATCCACAAAGGTGAAGGTGCACTCACTGCCTGGGTCATTAATGAAGACATTTAACCATGCTGGTCCCAGTGTAGAGCTGTGAGAGATGCACTTCTTACTGGTCTCCATTTGGGTATAGATCTGTTGACTGCAACTCTTTGGATGTGGCTGTCCAGCCAGTTCTTTGTCTGTTGAACAGTCCATCTGTGAATCTATATCTCTTCAATCCAGAGACATGGGTGTTGTGTGGGACCATGTCAGAGGCCTTGTAGAAGTCAAACTAGATGGTATCTGCCTCTCATGTGATCCCCTCCTTTACTGTTTGCACCCTGGAGCAGTTTGTGCAGGGGGTAAGTGTTGAAATACCCTCAGTGCAGCTTTTTGGTGTCCTCAGCAGTTGCTTCTGGCTGCAGGGAAGCAGCTTGTGGAGGGAGGAGGAAACATGAGGAGGGGAACTGAGAAGCACATGAGATTGGAGAACTGCAGCAAACCTCAGCCCTTCATCCTGGGTGCTGGGGTCTTGTGCCTCTGTGTGTGTGTGTGTGTGTTTTTGTGTGTGTGCTGGGGTCTTGTGCCTCTGTGTGTGTGTGTGTGTGTTTTTGTGTGTGTGCTGGGGTCTTGTGCCTCTGTGTGTGTGTGTTTGCATATAAAGTGCTGCCTGAAAGGCTGCTGGACTTTGCAGATCTCTTTCAGAACTGAAGCTTGAGTGAGATCAGGACAGAGTGACGCTGGCACTTGCTTTCCAGTTCCCCTGCTTGTGCCTGAATCAGCTCCTCTGCTCTCCAAACAGCAGCTCTGCTCACATTTCCCCCTCCAGCCTCCTCCACACTCTGGCTCTGGCCACAAATGGGGAAATTCAGGCTGAGGGAACGTGAGAAACAGCAGAGAGATGGGTCAGCAGGTGCCAAACGTGCAGTGAGCAGACAGCCTCAGCCACTTTGTGCCCTGTGGTGTCCCAGAGCCAGGAGAAGCTGGTTCCCTACAAGTGCAGCTCATGCATTGCTAACATGCCATCCTTGCTCCTTTCCTGCTGGTGTGCAGTGGATCTGCCCTTCCCAGAGAACAGCACCCGTCCCATCCTCAGAGGTGGCCCCAGTGCCATTGCCCTGTACAGAGGCAGCAGCAGCAGCTTTGTCCCAGGCAGGGCACTGCCAGTGACCAGTCCCTTGGATGCCTTTGTGTACACGAGCAAGGAGGAGCCCAGCCCCGAGCTGCTGCACATCCTGACCCCTGGCAGAGCTGCCTACCAGGGGAAGTGGTGAGGGGCATCTCTCTGGGCAGGGCTGGGAGAAGAGCTTGGCACCACTGCCCTTTTGTGTTGGGTGGGAAACTGGCTGGGTGGCTGAGCCCAGAGGGTGGGGGGAGTGGTGTGGGAGCTGAGGTGTGGGCTGGTCAGCAGTGCTGGGACCTGCTCTGTGGCAGTGGTCTGGGTGAGGGCATCCAGGGCATCCTCAGTCAGTCTGGGGGTGAGACCAAGCTGGGTGGCTGTGGAGATGTGTCTGAGGGCAGCAAGGAGCTGCAGAGGGCTCTGGGCAGGCTGGAGCCATGGGCTGAGGGCAATGGGATGAGGCTGAACAAGGGCAAGGGCTGGAGCCTGCCCTTGGGGCTCCCCAAGCCCAGGCAGCTCCAGGCTGGGGCAGAGGGGCTGGAAACTGCCTGGAGGGGTTGGTGTCTCCAAACCCTGCGATGGGTTTGGGCTGTGAGTGTGTGGGTTCACTCTGTCCTTCAGGCAGGTTGGAAAGCACTCGAGGCCCTGCTGGCAGGTCAATGTTTGCTTTCATTTCCATGTCTGTGTCTTGCAGGCACCAGCTGGGAGACGTGTCCATGAGCCAGTGCAGCTCAGTGACCCGAGACTCCTCATCCTACATCCTCAGCAGACCCACCCCTGGCACGTTCAATGACTGTCCCAGCAAACGCTTCAGCCACACTCTCTCCTTCTGCCTTCTTGGAGCAGGTGGGTGTTTGTTGCCTCTGCTTACTTAAGCAGGACCTTCTAAAGGTGAGAGCACCTGCACAAAGCCTGACCTGTCCAGGACGAGCAGCCAGAGTGATGCTGTTGTGTGAGCATAACACTAAAGGAATCACAATGAGGACACCTGGAGACATTCTGCAATGTTTTTCTTCGTGGCAGCCCCTGCCAAGCTGAGCTTCTCCAGCCTCCATCCCCACCCCTGGCTGCTTGGGGTGAAGACAAGCCTTTTGTGTCCCCTGAGTGATAAGCAGGAGCTGAGCTGGATCCCATGGGCAAGGCTGCAGTGGCTAGACAGCAGCTGCCTTTTTGTTTCCTAGATTGCCAGGAGTGGCTCCTGAAGTCAGAAGAGATTCTGATGGCTCTGGCCCAAGCCCTCGATGGATCCTGCAGCTGTGGAGTGTCTGCTGCCTACTTCAGAGGTGAGCTGGGCAGCAGCAGGGCAGCCCCAGGGGCTTGGATTCCGTGAGGAATTCCATGGCCTCACCACCTGCCTTGGCAGCAGTGTTATGCTTAGCAAAGGGACTGTTCTGTTCTGCTCTGCTGGGACCCCAAGAGGGATGAAGGCACATCTGGGTGTGACTTGGTGCCAGGGTGTCCCTTGGCACAGGCAGAGCTCAGGGCACCGTGTGGCTGCTACAGGCTGTCCCTGACTGGGAGGGCTGTGGTGGCTGAGTGGGTGAGCTCTGTGTCTCTTGCAGGAGAAGGTGGGTCTTTGGTGGTGTGTGGAAGCTGAAGCAGTGTTTTGCTTGCCTCTGCAGAGCCAAAGGCAGCCTGCAGGGACCTGGGTCTTGTGTTCACCACTCTGCTGACTGCCAAGTCAGAGGAGCAGCTGAGCAGCCTGTTGGCAGCCTTCCAGACCTTCCTAGAGATGCCCAGACTTCAGAGCTTTCACAGAGGGAACATCACAGCAGAAAGCTCCTGCTTCAGGGACAGTAATGTGACAGACCTGCCTCCAGGTACCACTCATCATTCTTGCAGGTGGGGAGATATGAAGAACTGTGTCCCTGAGAGGGGTGTCAGCCCTGTGCCAGGCTGCCCAGGGAGCTGGGGGTTGGGCTCTGCTCCCCAGGCAGCAATGACAGGACAAGAGGCAATGGGCTGCAGCTGCCCCAGGGGAGGCTGAGGCTGGAGCTGAGGCACAACTGTTTCCCTGAGAGGGGTGTCAGCCCCTGTGCCAGGCTGCCCAGGGAGCTGGGGCAGTGCCCAGCCCTGGAGGGCTCCCAAAGGCGTGGAGCTGAGGTGCTGAGGGCTGTGGGTCAGTGCTGGGCTGGGCAGGGTGAGGGCAGGGCTGGGACTGCAGCAGCTCCAAGGGCTTTGCCAACCCACAATGAATCTGTGACCCTCTGCTTAAGCCTTTGCTTGTGACATTTTGTCTCTCCAAGGTGTCCCATCAGAGATACCACAAAGGACCCAAGAGCCTTCTGGGCAAGTGGCAAAGCTGCTGATCAACGAGGTGAACCCAGACAACCCCGGGGGAGGAGAGGACACAGAGTACATCGAGCTGCTGCACACGGGCCGGACGCGCTTTGCCCTGCAGGGATACTGGCTGGTCCTGTACAACGGCCAAAGCAGCCGAGCCTACCGCGTCTGGGACCTGGCTGGGCACCACACAGACGAGCTGGGGTTCTTCTTGGTGGGGAGCAGCTCCCTGAGCCCAGCTCCCATGATCAGGCTGCCCCCCAACACCATCCAGAACGGGGCAGATGCTGTGGCTCTCTACTACAGCACCAGCTCCGTGTACAGCGTGGGCATGGCTGTGAGTGCAGAGGGGCTGCAGGATGCTGTGGTGTACACATCCCGGCGGCTGGAGGGGGCTGAGCAGCTGCTCAGAGTGCTGCTGCCAGGGCAGAGCATCCTGTATGAAAACCATTCTCACAGCACCCAGGACGAGTCTCTGAGCCGCTGCCACGGCCTGAGCACAAAACTCCAGAGCAGCTTCCAGGTGGGTTGGTGGTGCATGGGCTTCTCTCCAGCCACAGTCACTGGGAGGGCAGGTCAGAGAATCAATAAGGTGGTGAGGGCTGGAAGGGTCCTGCAGAGCTGCCCCAGCCCCTGCTAGAGCAGCTTCCCCTGGCTCAGGGGGCACGGGAATGTGCCCAGGCGGGGTTGGAAACCTCCACAGAAGGAGCCTCCACACCCTCCCTGGGCAGCCTGGAGCAGCCAGGGCTCCACCTGCAGCAGTGGGAGCAGCAGTGGTGGCAGCAGCCTTTGTGTGTCCTGGCAGGTGACCGTGGTGACCCCTCTGAGGGAGAACTCGTGCAGCCCACCCCGGGCACCGGCCACCGTCCGCATCAGCGAGCTGTGCCTGGCTCCCACCTCCTCCCCATCCCTCCTGCTCGAGTTGGAAGGGAAACCTGGCAGCAGCCTGCAAGGGCTCAGCTTGGTGTTCTTCTCTGGCAAGGAGGGCAAGGCACAGGGCAGTGTCCCGCTGCAGGGCAGCATCGGAGCCACGGGGCTGTTGGTGGTGGCGCTGGACGGAGGGCACGGTGAGGCCGTGGCACGGAGCTGGCACGTGGCCTCTCTGCGGGGCAAAGGGACGGAGGAGGGTGCCTGGAGTGGGGAGGAGCCCTAGTGGGAACAACTCCTTGCCTTTGCTGTCCTTCTCTCCTGGTTTTCCCCTCTGTGCTCTGCCTGGGCTGGTCCATCACACTGGGATGGGAAGGGCTGAATCCTCCTGCGGGTCTCTGCTGAGCTCCCCAGCGGGGCACAAGGACTGGGGGGACTGAGAGCTCCTCCTGCCAGTGCCAGGGCAAAGGGGGCTTTCAGGAGAAGGAGGGTCCACCAGGACTATGGGGTCATTCCCTGGTGCCCACTGAGCTCTGCAGTGCTGCTGCCTCCTCCTGGTGCTTCCCAGGCACCTTCACCTGTCTTGGCTGGTCGGTTGCTCACCTTGAGTTCTGGCTGGGCTGCACAAAGAGGACTCTGCATCTCACAGGAACCTTGACCATTTTGGAAACCTGTGTTCACCACAAGCAGCTGCTTCTTCACAGCTTTGCTTGGCCTCAGCCACCACCACTCTCCTGTCTCCTGTCTCTTCTTGGAGCTCTCGTTACCACCTTGTCCTGTGAGGCTCAAAGGCTCAGCCTAACCCTGCCTAGGTGTTCACCCCACCCATTCCCCTGGCATTTCCAGATGGGCCAAACCTGCCTTTGAGCAACATCTCTGCTGCCAGTGAAGGCCCCAGTGCTATTGCTGTGTACAGCACCAGCCTGGTTCCTCGTGGCACAAAGGCAACCTCAGAGAACTTGGTGGATGCTTTGGTCTACACGTGTGAGCCCAGCACAGCTGGAGGATACTTGGATGCCCTTGGACCATCTTATGCCCTGCCTTGCAAGGGTGACAGGTGAGGTGGCTTCTCTGGGAAATGTCTTTGTGTTCCCTGTGCATGTGGTGATGGAAACACTTCCCCATGCTCAGTGTAGGGAACTGAAGCGTGTTCCTGCACCCAAGGGGTATGTGAGGGAGTGCAGCCTTCACAGGGGCAGCTGGCTCCACTGCTCTGGAGCAAAACACTCAAGCCAAAGAGGATATCCCTGTGAGCAGCAGAACAAAGCCCAGCATCCCTTCCACCCCAAGGTGGACCCAACACCAAATAGGGCTGAGCCTTTCTCTTGGTGGAGTTTCCCCCAGCAGGGTTTCCCCCATTCCCAACATCACCTCTGTCCATTACATTTGTGCTCCTCAAGCCCTCTGCTGCCCTCTCCCCTCTGCTGTGGCAGGTTTGTAGCTTCCCCTGGGAGCACAGGGCACAGCCCCACGTGTGTGGCTTTCCTGGGAGACTGAGCTGGGTGAAACCTTGTGCTGAAACCTGGTTGTTCCTAAGGTCAGGGCAAGGGTTTGGTGGGAGAGCTTATGTGGGCTGACCCTGAGCAGCCTCTGTCAGTCCAGCCCTAGATAACCATGCCCAGAAGAGCTGGTTCTTTACACCATGACCAAGTTTCTAAGCCCTGGTGTGGGGAGGGAAGCCACAGCTTAGTGAAATGCAGAGGCAGATACTGTGTTGCTTGGAGGACAAGCTTGATTTCAGGAGGCTGGCTGTAACAAGGCAGCAATCTGCAGCAATCTCATTCCTCCAGAAGCCAGTCAGAGCAGGTAGGTTTGCTCTGGCCAAGCCCAAGTCTTCTGCAACTGGACCCATCTCTATGATGGCTCCATGAAAGCTGATTTCAGCTTGAGCTCCAGCAAACTGTGTCATCCCCAGCAGTGTCAGGAGCTGGAGCTGAGGGAGGGTTGTGGTTGGAGACAGGAGGGAAGGTGTGTGACGTGTTGGTGAGCTGTCTCCTCTCCTGGGGACAGGTCTGTGTCCCTGAGCCGCTGTGCCTATGGCAATGCCAGCACAGGTCTGCAGTTTGTCACCTCGGACCCAAGCCCTGGCCTGCACAACAGCTGTCCTCAGGAGACCCTCGCTGTGCATCTCCAGCTCTGCTTCCTGACACCCAGTGAGTGGGGCTGAGAGGGCTCGGGGATGTGCAGAGGCTCGGGGATGTGCACAGGCTCGGGGATGTGCAGAGGCTCGGGGATGTGCACAGGCTCGGGGATGTGCAGAGGCTCGGGGATGTGCAGAGGCTTGGGGACGTGCAGAGGCTTGGGGACGTGCAGAGGCTTAAGGATGTGCACAGGCTTGGGGACCTGCAGAGGCTTGGGGACATGCAGAGGCTTGGGGACGTGCACAGGCTTGGGGACGTGCACAGGCTTGGGGACATGCAGAGGCTTGGGGACATGCAGAGGCTTGGGGACGTGCACAGGCTTGGGGACGTGCACAGGCTTGGGGATGTGCACAGGCTTGGGGACATGCAGAGGCTTGGGGACGTGCACAGGCTTGGGGACATGCAGAGGCTTGGGGACGTGCAGAGGCTTGGGGATGTGCAGAGGCTTGGGGACGTGCACAGGCTTGGGGACATGCACAGGCTTGGGGATGTGCGCAGGCTTGGGGACGTGCAGAGGCTTGGGGACGTGCAGAGGCTTGGGGACATGCACAGGCTTGGGGATGTGCGCAGGCTTGGGGACATGCAGAGGCTTGGGGACGTGCAGAGGCTTGGGGATGTGCAGAGGCTTGGGGACGTGCACAGGCTTGGGGATGTGCACAGGCTTGGGGACATACAGAGGCTTGGGGACGTGCACAGGCTTGGGGACGTGCACAGGCTTGGGGACATGCACAGGCCTGGGGACATGCACAGGCTTGGGGACGTGCAGAGGCTTGGGGACATGCAGAGGCTTGGGGACATGCACAGGCCTGGGGACATGTACAGGCTTGGGGACATGCAGGGGCTTGGGGATGTGCAGGGGCTTGGGGATGTGCAGGGGCTTGGGGACATACAGAAGCTTGGGGACGTGCAGAGGCTTGGGGATGTGTGGCTTGGAAAGGTGCCCAGGGGGAAAATTACCTGGGGGATGTTAATCAACAGCAGCTGAACAGGAGCCAGCAGCGTGCCCAGGTGGGCAAGAGGGCCAAGGGCATCCTGGCTTGGATCAGCACTGGGGTGGCAGCAGGAGCAGGGCAGGGATTGTCCTCAGCTCAGGGGCACCTCAGCAGCACTGACAAGTACCTAAAGGCTGGGTGTCAGCAGGATGGGGGACACTTTGCTCTGTGGTACCCAGGGCCAGGACAAGGGGTGATGGACATCAGCTGGGACACAAACAGTTCCCCTGGCACAGGAGGAGAAGCTCCTTTGGTGCTGAGGTGAGGGAGCCCTGGCCCAGGCTGCCCAGGGAGGGTGTGGAGGCTCCTTCTCAGGAGGTTTCCAACCCCAGCTGGACACGTTCCTGTGCCCCTGAGCCAGGGGAAGCTGCTGGAGCAGGGGCTGGGGCTGGGGCAGCTCTGCAGGGCCCTTCCAGCCCTTCTATTGGTCCTGTGCAGAGGAGGGTGGGATGCAGACTCTGGAGGAGCTTTGCTCCTGAGCTCAGGCATGAAGTGAAGTGTTTTGGAAGGGACAGACAGCTGGGAGCTTATTAACAGCCTTGAGCTGCACCAAGAAAACCACATCTCCTTGTCCTGCAGACTGTTCTCCATGGACCCTGCACCCCGGGAGGATGCTGGAAAGTTTGAGAAGGCTCTTGGTGAGCTCCTTAGAGGAGAAGTGCTCCTGTGGCATCTCTGAGCTTTACCTGCAAGGTGAGTGCCCTCTTCCCTCACCCCTCCACAGCAGCTCATCACCAGGATGGGCCTTTCTCAAGCCCAGCTTGCAGGATTGCACTGAGGGTGCAGTGGTGGCTCCAGGGGCTCTCAGCAAGGAGAGAACCTGATACAGGCTGCTTACTAGAGAAAGG
Organism: Colius striatus; assembly: GCF_028858725.1. Lineage (NCBI taxonomy): Eukaryota > Metazoa > Chordata > Aves > Coliiformes > Coliidae > Colius > Colius striatus. Next base: position 1,561,099 of record NC_084761.1, on the reverse strand, counting down.
GCAAGCTAGAGGGACTGTGAAGAATGGGAGCCTCTGGTGATGCTTTGGGATGTGTGGCAGGCAAATGGAACACCCTGAACCCACAAAGCAAAAGGCTGTTTGCACTCTGGAGGACTCTGCTTCTCCACTCTTTCTCTGCCTGACTCCTTCAGTGTCCTGTATTTATCTGAAGTACATGGACCAAAAAGTCCAAGTGCAGTGCAAAGTGTTCTGCTGGGTTGGGAGGACGACAAGCAGCCCTTTTTGTCCCCAAAAGAAAGGTTGAGCACCTGCTCAGGTTACCTGTGATACAGCATGGTGGCACCAATTCAGAGAGCAAGAGCATGGGAGCAGGAGGGTGTTGCTGGAGTGAGGCATGAAGTCGTGGAGCAAGGTGTTCCTGAGCAGCCAGAGGGTTTCCAACCACCCAAGACCCGCTGTTGTTTCTCTGCAGAGCTGAACCTGACGTGTGTGGGCTCCCTGCTGAAGGTCTGGGGCCAGATGTGGGCTCGGCAGCCAGAGCAGCAGCAGTCCATTGAGACCTGGCAGCAGGGCTTCCAGCTCAGCCCTCACCCCTTCTCTGTGGATGGGAGTGTGCTGAAAGCCAGTCCTGAGTGTGTCACCCCCCAAAAAGGCCCATCTTTGTCACACAGCAGTGGTGAGTAGCACAGCACAGCGGGCTGGGGCCAGGGTCAGTGAGAGGAGGACCAAGGGGTGATGCTTTCCCTTCTAGAAGCTGGTGGGTTACTACAAGGGAGGTTATGTCAGTTCCTCTTGTGCAATGAGGCACTCAGGCCTCTCACACCAATACCACTGGGAGTTGGGGTGTCTAAATCTTCTCCTGAAGCTTTTGGAGCTGCTGGACACAGAGCTGCTTGGAGCAGCAGTTGGCACCCAGGCTGGAGCTGGCCAGAGCTGGCACACCATGGAGAGGGATGAGTGGCTCTGTGGATCAGGAGGCTGGGACAGCCCAGCCTGTTGCCCAGAGCACTTGTGGGTGTCCCATCAGTGGAGTGTTCAAGGTCAGGTTAGAGAGAGCTTTGAGCAACCTGATCCAGTGAAAGATGGCCCTGCCCACAGCAAGGAGCTGGACCTTCAAAGGTCCCTTCCAACCCACCCCAACTTGCTCCATGCCACATTCTGTGGCCTGGTGGCACCCTGTGCTGGGAAAGGTCATGGCTACAACCTTCCATCTCTGCTTTTGCATCCTCAGCTTCCTTCCAGGGCTGGGAAATCGCCCTGTTTGTCATGGGCTCTCTCCTGCTCCTCTTCTTGTCGGTTGCCCTGGCATTTTACTTCTTCAAAAGGTGAGAAACCATCATCCCACCTGCTCCTCTCACCCTCTCCTTCCCCAGTGCCCCTTCTCTGGTCCCTGCACAGGGACCTGCCCCTTCACTCAGGTTAATATCCAGGTGCTTCATCCAAACACTGCAAGATGCTGCTCCTAACTTCTGCAGCAGACCACAGGTTCTGCAGGAGTTCAGCACAGCAACCAGTAAACCCACAGATGGTGCTGGACATGCCTGTGGGCACCCTGGAAAGGCCACCAGCCTTAGAACATGCTGTGGTGGGAGAGGAGAAAGCTGCAGGCTCGTGGCACACAAGGGGCAGTGAGAGATGATGCTTTGCTCTTCCTTAGCTTAGAGGTGGAAGCAACAACTAGTGTGGGATCACCTTGATGGGAAACAGCATTCCCATCACAACATGCCACCAGTTTAAACAATCCCTTGGTGTTCCCTGATGTTGTCAGCAGCTCCACACTTTGTCTGGAGCAAATGTTACAGGGGATGGGTTATTTAACCAGCCCAGGTGATATATTTCCCTGAATTGTTACCCCTCTTTCACAGGAGGCTGATGTGCAAGAGCTGGAAATGAGGAGAGTTCTTAGCATGGAAATAAGGGGAATAGAAAACTCAGAGGGTTTGGTTTTAACAGCTATTTAAAAATCAATACCCTCAGTCACATTTAGGGAACCTGCTTGAGAAACCAGGGAGGCTTTAAGTGTCCATGTACCAGATGATGGCAGATGTTCTCCCCTAAATACTCCCAGAGACCTTAGGAAAGGCTTTTCCTCAGCTGTTTCTCTTCAGGGCAAAGCTGAGCTGCAGATTAGCTGCCTGGTGACAAAGAGCAGAGCAGCTGATCTCACGTTTTCCTCTGGCTCTTGCTTTTTCAGGCATCCCCAGAATTACAGCAGCATGGAAATGAGTGACCGTGGGGAGATGGCAGCAGACTTCTGAAGCTCCAAACTGCCAGGCAGAGCTGCAGCACTGGAGTCTGATGGCTGTGAGGCCTGGTGTGTGGCTGGAGGGGGAGAAGATGGGTTGTCCAGAGCTCCCCCCTTCCACTGAGGTTGCTGTAAGGGGCTGCAAATGCCCAGGTGTATGTGTATATATATATATATCTGTGTGTGTGTGTGTACAAATACATGAACTGTTTTTACATGTCTGAATTCTGACCTGAGGCTCAAGGAGTGCAAAGAAACAAAATCACAGGGGTTGCAAGGGACTGGGGTTGCAAGGGACAGGGGTTGCAAGGGACTGGGGTTGCAAGGGACTGGGGTTGCAAGGGACTGGGGTTGCAAGGAACAGGGGTTGGAAACAAGCTGGGGACAACTTCTAGGAAAAGTTGGTGCAAAATGTGTTGAAATCAAGAAACCTTCACAAGAAACCTTCAAGAAACACATCAGCTGTGTGGCTGATGCAGAGGGAGGATGTGCTGTGTCTCCTCTGGCTTGGTGTGGTATGTATTTACTGACCAGACAGAGCCCCATGCTGAGTCTATCACCTTCTCCTCTTCCTTCCCCAATGGAACTGCAGCCTGTGTCATGCACACAGCTGCTCAGGTTACACATCCATGGAGGTGAGACCTCTACACTCACCTGCCCTACAAGATGTTTGTTGCTCTCCAGGAATTTTTTGTACAAGGAGAAAAAAGAAAATCAACCCAAAGAGAGGAGAAGATCCAGGGATTTCCCTACACCTGGGATTTTGCACTGGGGATGGAGTTCCCTTCACATCTCAGCCAGGCTGGGGGTGACATGGTTCATCTGGTTTCTCAGGTCACTCAGAAGTTAATTCAAGCAGTGGTTTTGCAAGGGGACAGGGGCAGGGACTGCATCAGTGGGAGTGCATCAGTGGGGGTGCATCAGTGGGGGTGCATCAGTGGGGGTGCATCAGTGGGGGTGCATCAGTGGGAGTTCATCAGTGGGGGTGCATCAGTGGGAGTGCATCAGTGGGGGTGCATCAGTGGGGGTGCATCAGTGGGGGTGCATCAGTGGGAGTTCATCAGTGGGGGTGCATCAGTGAGGGTGCATCAGTGGGGGTGCATCAGTGGGGGTGCATCAGTGGGGGTGCATCAGTGGGAGTTCATCAGTGGGGGTGCATCAGTGGGGGTGCATCAGTGGGAGTTCATCAGTGGGGGTGCATCAGTGGGGGTGCATCAGTGGGGGTGCATCAGTGGGAGTTCATCAGTGGGGGTGCATCAGTGGGGGTGCATCAGTGGGAGTTCATCAGTGGGGGTGCATCAGTGGGGGTGCATCAGTGGGGGTGCATCAGTGGGAGTTCATCAGTGGGGGTGCATCAGTGGGGGTGCATCAGTGAGGGTGCATCAGTGGGAGTTCATCAGTGGGGGTGCATCAGTGGGGGTGCATCAGTGGGAGTGGATCAGTGGGGGTGCATCAGTGGGGGTGCATCAGTGGGAGTGGATCAGTGGGGGTGCATCAGTGGGGGTGCATCCGTGGGAGTGCATCAGTGGGGGTTCATCAGTGGGGGTGCATCATCAGTGGTCCTGCATCAGTGGGACTGCAGTGGAAGCCAATGCACAGCACTGCAGTTGTCTCCTCCAGGAGTCCCCTGGAACAGGCTCATCTGGGCTGCCTCAGCCTTTGCTGTTTCTAAAGTAGAGCAGCACAACAGTGTTAAGGGCTGGAAGGGGGTTGCAAAGCTCAGCCAGTGCAACCCCCTGCCAGAGCAGCAGCACCTAGAGCAGGGCACACAGGGACTCATCCAGCTGGGGTGGGATGTCTCCAGAGAAGGAGCCTCCACAGCCCATCTGGGCAGCCCCTGCCAGGGCTCCCTCACCTCAACAGGGAACAACTTTGTCCTTGTGTTGCTTTGGAACCTCTTGTGTTGCAGCTTGTTGCCCCTTGTCCTGTCACTGGCCATCAAAGTCCAATTGGGGTCTGCTTGGCTTGGAGGCTTCCTGACAAAGCACAGGCTCGGCTCGGCTCGGCTCGGCCCGGCCCGGCCCGGCTCGGCTCGGCTCGGCTCGGCTCGGCTCGGCTCGGCTCGGCTCGGCTCGGCTCGGCTCGGCTCGGCTCTCCCCGGTGCCCCGCTCCGGCGCTGTCCCTTTAAACGCTCGCGACCCCCTCGCCGTGACGTCACCGCCGCGCGCCGCCCTGCGCCCCTTCCCGCCCGCGCTGCGTCGATCGCACGCGACGGGCCCGGAGCGGCGGCTGTGGCGGGCGCCGAGGATGTGAGTGGGGCCGGGGCGGGGGCCGCGGGCGATCGGTGTCCATCCGGCACGGTTGAGGCGCCGAGCGCTCTCTCCGACCCACGGGGGTGCCGAGGGGAGCGCGCCGGAGCCGCCGAGGAGGAGATGGCGGGCCGAGGGTCAGGGATGTGGGCCCTCGGCGTCCGCGGCCTACCGCGGCCGGGGGCGGGGAGGGACGGAGAGAGGCCGGGCCGGGGCGGGGCCGGGCCGGGGCCTGCACGGGAGCCGCAGCCTGCAGGGGAGCCACAGCCGGGGGTCTCGGTGCTCCCCGCGGCTGGGGCGGCGGTAGGAGCGTTGCGCGGGCCCCGGGGGCGAGTGGGCCGGCGGGGCCCGGGGTGCGGGCTCGGCTCTGAACCGGCTCCATGCTTGCTTCGCGCTTTTCTGTCGCTGTTCCTCAGCCCGCGCCTGGGCTTCGCTCCTGGCGTGGCAGCACACACAGTGGGCTCAGTCGCGACAGGCCCTCGGGCCGCCCGGCGTAACGGACCCCACGGTCGCTGGTCGCCCCTGCGCTGCTCTGGCTGTAGTGAGCTTGGGTCAGCGGCTGTAACCCTCGAACCCTCTTCTCATAGAATGGTGGGAGTTGGACCGTTAGAGATCGATCATCCAGTCCAACCCCACTGCCAAAGCAGGTCTCACATAGACCAGGTCACACAGGAACGTGTCCTTGAAGCCCTACAAGGAAGGAGCCTCCACACCCTCCCTGGGCAGCCTGGGCCAGGGCTCCCGCACTTCAACAGTCAAATAGGTTTTCTTTATGTTTAAATGGAGCTGTTTGTGTTCCCAGCTTGCCCTGGTGCGAGGGGTTGTTCCTCCCCAGCTGCAGGACTCTGCCCTTGCTGAACCTGATGAGGTTCCTCTGCATCCGTCAGGCCTTTATTTTGAAAATGGGGATCTGAAGCAAGCTGCAATTAAAGAGTTTGCCTGTAGTCGTGCAGGAAGTTGGGGGGAGAGCTGAGTTTGCTTCCTTTGCTACCTGATTTCAGCTCTCCAAGCATGCAAACCAGTGCTTTACAGCAGAGATATGTGTGTTTGTGAAAAAAGACGTGTTTGGCCTGAGTAGGTTGCTCATAGACTTTCTGGTTTGAGGTGGTTACTGCAGAAACATTGGCTTGTTAGGGATTGAGATGTGTGTTGATTGTTGGGAAGGAAACATAGTGCTCTGTCACACCCCCTTGTGCAAAGACCATGGGTTTGTTCTTTCCACATCTAGTGAATGTCTGAACACATAGAGGTGAAAGTCCCAAGAGGCTGTGTCTCTTAGGCTGAGGTTTCCAGCTGAAGGAAGCCAGGCAAGTAGCACTCTCCAGAACAAGTACCTCTGCTTTCATGGAGAGAAAACACTGGTTCATTTGATGGCTGCTTAAATGCTGCAGGTACCATCAGAGAGAAGGTTACTGAGTGTCTGAACATCATGTGGCTGATTTACCTGGTTGATGCAAGTCCTGAGGAGTGGTGCCTCAGTGGTAGCAGTTTACTGAAGTATTACCTGCTGCTTCAGGCTGGATAACAGCAAGCCATGTGCTGGTCTTCATCTTTGCTCTCTCCTTTCCCACCTTCCCCGAGGGGTAGGACCAGAGCCAGCTCTCAGAGGATAGGAGTAGAGCCTGGTAGAGCTCACAGCATCAGGTATCATAGGCAAGAGAAGTTGGTGTGTGGGAAGGGGTAACACAAACTTGCCTGTGGTATGTTTAGGAGAAGAAAAGTGGGAAAGGAAAACATCCATTTTTTGATCTTGTGAGTCCAGAAACTTGGCTTCCAAGTGAGTCAGCTGCTGCCACACAGGGGCTTTCAGCTTTTGAGCTGCAGCCCCTCACATTTTGCACTAGAGGCACAAAGCTGGTTAGGACTGTGCTTTTCTCAGTCACCTTTGCAACACCACAGGCTGCTGTGTTTACCACCAGGCGTGTCAGAGGACACACTCCCTCTCCCAGGGTCACACTTCCATGGGGTGTTTGCTCTTCTCCATACAGAAAGACATTGGTGTTTCCTGGCTGCTGGACTTGTGTTTTGGAGTTGTATTGGGAAAAGCTGTGAAGCTGAAAATGGGGACCAAGTTCAGCTGTGCAAAAGTGATCTCTTCCCAAACAGAAATTTCAATGCAATTTAGGGAACACAGTCTTTGCTTCCTGAAATCTTAATACCAGAAGCAGTGAGACTTGTTGGATGCAGTGAGCAGGACAGGTCTTTTTTCTTGTTGACTAATTTTTGCCTGTGGTGCATGTGGAGGTGGAGATGGAGATGTTTAACACACACAGCATCACAGAGTGTTAAGGGCTGGAAGGGGGTTGCAAAGCTCAGCCAGTGCAACCCCCTGCCAGAGCAGCACCTAAAGCAGGGCACACAGGGACTCATCCAGCTGGGTTGGAATGTCTCCAGAGAAGGAGCCTCCACAGCCCATCTGGGCAGCCCCTGCCAGTGCTCCCTCACCTCAACAGGGAACAACTTTGTCCTGGTGTTGCTTTGGAACCTCTTGTGTTGCAGCTTGTTGCCCCTTGTCCTGTCATTGTCCATCCCTGAGCACAGCCTGGCTCCAGCCTCCTCACACCCACCCTTGATGGATCATGTGAATGAGCTCACCCCTCAGGCTCCTCCAAGCTGCAGAGCCCCAGCTCCCTCAGCCTTTCATCACAAGGCAGATGCTCCACTCCATCAGCTCTGTGGCCCTGCACTGAACTCTCTCCAGCAGCTAAACATGATGCAGCAGTGTGAATGTTCAGTGGCACTTGAGATGAACTGGGCAGTTCAGACAATGCGTGTGCCTGCTCTTCCATGAGCTGAATGTTTGGTTCATAGGTGGCTGGTGGGTGTTACAGCAAATCAAATCTGCCACATGCTTGTGGTGGTTATTGAAAAATAAACTGGAGGCAGCTCTGTTCAACAGTTCAAATGGAGGAAGCAAAATGCAACGGTGTGTTTAGACATTGCAGACTGTGTGATGGATGCAGCCCTTCTGGGAAACATCTGGGATTCAGCTGATGTTAAATAGTGAGCTGTTACATTTTGGATCTAGAGTAGAGGGAACCAGTCAGGGTTAGATGAGGTCTGAATCCAGCTGAGATATTAAAGTGGGCTCTGCTGTTGCAGCAGTGTAGCAAACTGAGCTCTTTAATCTGGTCTGTCCAAGGCTGACAGAGCTCTGGCAGAAGCTTGCTGAGGCTGAAGGCAGCTGTAATTCAGGGGGAGGCTGTTCTCAGCAGCCTTCTCTTCCCAATGCTCTGTGGCACAAATTGGCAATGGAGAAAACCAGCTTCCTCCTCTGGAGGCAAAGCTGTTGGCAAGAGGCAGGAGCTGCATGTACATCATGCATAGAAAATGCCTGTCCTCTGCCTGCCTTTATTTTTGGTTGGATAATTCAGGTCCCTTGTACTTCTGTGTCAGAGTGAGAGCTTTTAAGTACGGACACAGTCTGTCACGGGAGGCACGGCACAAAGGTCGTTGGTAACGGCCGTGTCACCGAGGTGCTTTGCTCAATGTGCTGCCACTGTTGCAAAGCATTGTTGGTTTATGACTGTATCTGTTCATTTCTTCATTCTAAACCCTTTTATCTTCCAACCCCCACTGTCTAGGATTGTCTTGTCTCTAGGCTGTTCTTTGGAGTTAATTGCACTTGATTAGGGATCAGTTCTCAGAACTGAGGAGTTAGAAGTGAGATTTGAGGTAAGTGAGGCCCATTGGGTGCTGCTTTGGAGGGGGAAAATGGAGTTATCAGGATTGAAAAAGAAGAGTTTACTAGGGCTCGAAGAATGAAACATCCAAGACTAGGTAATCATTATGTCCAAATTTGCTAGCCTCAACAAAGCTGGGGATGTTACAGGTACTAGGGCTCTGCAGTGAGGGTGAGGAGTTGGAAGTGGACCTCTTTGTGTGTGAATTTCTGTGTGTGAGAGTTCCTGTATGCTGTAGCTGCCTTACTCAAAGCTGCTCTGGAATGGAAAATACTTTCCTCTTCCTAAAAAGCCCAAACCTGCCCAGCGCTTCAGCTCTGCAGTTACGCCCGTCTCGAGTTCCATGTGTTGCTGTTCTTCGAGTATGGGGTGTTGTTTTTCCTGTTGTTTGTGGCTTTCTATAGTAAACAATATCTTCTGCAATTTGTTGTTGAAGGGCTCCCTCACCAACCAAGCGCAAGGACAGGTCTGAAGAGAAGTCAAAAGACAGGTCCAAGGATAAAGCATCCACTAAGGAGTCGGGTGAAAAGGATCGCGGTCGAGACAAGACGCGCAAGAGACGCAGCGCTTCCAGCGGCAGCAGCAGTACCAGGTGGGTGCCTCTACAGGCAGCGGTGTTGGAAACCACCAGCTTTGTTGTTGCACTGTGTTAGTCACAGGGCAGTTTGGTCTAACTGTGGTGGTTGATCCCTGGCTGAGTGCTGATTGCCCACCAGAGCTGCTCCGTCACTCCCGCTCCTCAGTGGGGAGAAAATGCAATGAAAAGCTTCTGGGTTGAGATAGGGATGGGGAGGTCGCTCAGCAATTACCATCACAGGCAAAACAGACTCAGCCTGGGGAGAATCAGTTTGATTTAGTAACAATTGGAATAGAATAGGGTAATGAGAAATAAAACCTGCATCTTAAAAAAAAACCTCCCCTCACCCCCCACCTTCTTCCCAGGTTCCTGCTTCCTCTCCTCTGGTGGCACAGGGGAATGGGGGTTACGGTCAGTCTGTCACAGATGGGCTCTGCTGCTGCTTCTTCTCAGGGGAAGGCTTCCTCACACTTCCTCTGCTGCAGTGTGGGATCCTTCCCATGGGAGACAGTCCTCTGTGAACTTCTCCAACGTGGGTCCTTCCCACAAGCTGCAGTTCTTCACAAACTGCTCCAGCGGGGGTCCCTTCCATGGGGTCACAAGACTGGACAGCAAACCTGGTCTGGTGTGAGCTATTCTCTGTCCACAGGGTCACAGATCCTGTCAGGAACCTGCTTCAGCTTGAGCTTGCCACAGGGTGACATCTTGCTTTGGTCACCCACCTGCTCCACTGTGGGGTCCTTCAGACACTGTGGGTGGGTCTGTGCTCCACCATGGACCTCCGTGGCTGCAGGGCCAGGACCTGCCTCACCTTGGGCTGCAGGGAGGGAAACCTCTAGAGCACCTTCTCCCCCTCTTTCCTTGACCTTGGTGTCTGCAGAGTTGTTGCTCTCACCTTCTCACACCACTCTCCTGTTGCAACTTGCTCCTGCACAGTAACTTTTTCCCTTTCTCCAATGCATTAATCCCAGAGTGTTACCACCATCACTAACTGGCTCAGCCTTGGCCTGTGGCAAATGTGTCTTGGAGCTGACTGGCCTTGTCAGATACAGGGGAAGCTGCCAGACTCTTCTCACAGAGGGCAGCCCTGTAGCCCTCCCACTACGAAACCCTTTCCATACAAACCCAATACACTGCCAGGGTGGTTTATGGGTTTTAGGTATGAATTTCCTTTGGCTGGCTGATGATCTGTGGAGTGTCAGTTTATTGTTCTCTCAGTCACTCTCTCCTCAATCACCAGAAGTTTCTCAGCAATTCTCTTGCGTACTCCACGCATTTTTACCCAAGCCTTCCTCCTCAACAGATCCCGTTCCAGCTCCACTTCCAGTTCAGGGTCCAGTTCCAGCACTGGTTCCAGCAGTGGCTCTAGCTCCTCTTCTGCCTCAAGCCGCTCTGGGAGCTCCAGCACCTCACGCAGTTCCAGCTCCAGCAGCTCCTCTGGCTCTCCGAGTCCGTCCCGACGGAGACACGACAACAGGAGACGCTCCCGCTCCAAGTGAGTTGTAGTTGCCTTCTGGGAATTACCAGATGGCAGGTTCATTTCCCTGTAGAATGCAAGATTGTGATCAGAGGGGATTGTTTTCTGAGAACCAGTTGCTTTCTCCATAACTGGGAGTTCTGAATTTTCTTAGAACTGGGTGTGCTGCTTTTCCTTACAACCAAAACATATGCCCTGTAGGGAGGAAAGGAAGGAAGCCTCATTTTGAAGAGTGGTTTTGGGTATTGTATCTTCTAGAGGCAGTTTTAATCAATGTTTCCCCAGTAGTATGAGACTCTGTGGGCAGTAGATCAGAGTAGAAGTCTTTGGTTCCAGTATATTGTGACCAAGACTAACCAAAAAGTCAAGGCTGAGGATGGTGTATATATGTGTGTGGTCTTGAGTAGAAAAGAATGAAATGGGGGGTAGGGCAAAGGAAGCATGTAGAATCAAACTTTGTTAATGTCCATGCACTTTTTGCTTTGGGTGATTCTGTAGGTAAGGTGCTGAAGACTGATAAAATCTACCACCAGAGTGGGGGTTTGTGTTATATCCCTCATTTTATGGACTGTTGTGGTTTAACCCCAGCCAGCATCTAAGCACCACAGAGGGAGGTGGGGAGGAGAGTCCTAGCAAAAGCTAAAACTCTTGGGTTAAGAACAGTAGAATAACTAAAATGAAAGAAAATGTCATAATGCCAATCATTAAAACACATGATAATTGTAATGAAACAGAATATAACAAGAGAGAAACAAAACCCAAGAACAGACAAGTGATGTCCAGTGCATTTGCTCACCACCTGCTGACTGATGCCTGAGCAGCGACTGGCCTCTCTCCCTGCCATCTCCCCTCACTTTCTATCCTGGGTATGGCATCCTATGGTATGGAATTAGCCCTTTGGCAAGATGGGGTCAGCTGCCTGGCCATGCTCCCTCTCAGCTCCTTGTGCACCTCCTCAAGTCTTTTGCTTAAGATAAGTGCTACTCAGCAGCCATCAGTGTGTTATCAGCATTATTCTCACACTAAACCCAAAACACAATACCAGCTGCTAGGAGACAGTTAACCCTGACCCAGCCAGCAGCAGGACAGTAAGATTAGGAAGGAGTATAAATGCAGTTTCTCTGCATGCAGAATTAATCTCAGATTAAACTTACATTCCATATCCTTTAGTGTTTTTAAAAGCAACACAGACATTGGGATATGCAGCTACTTCAGTATCTTTTATAATCATGGTGCTTCCAGACCTCTGCAGTGAACAGAAGGTGCAGAAACACCAGTCACTGGCTCTGCCAGTTTGCCTGGCTGTGGTGTGCTTTGGTGGTCACAGACTCATTTTGCCTCTTTAATTGTTGAGGCAAAGAGTGGTTTCTGTTTTTACCAACCAGGAAATTCTTTAACTGTGGCCAGCAGCTTTACAGAATTGTTGTGTTTGTTCCTGTAGTTGCAGTGAAGTTGGAAACTCACAATAAAAGGCTTTCAGATTCCAGAATGTTCTGAAGCAAAAGCAGACAAAGCAAATGCAAGTCCTGAGGTGTTATGAATAGAACAGAATAGTGTCATTTTAGTTAGAAAAGCCCTTGAGGCTGCTGCAGTCCCAGCCCTGCCCTCACCCTGCCCAGCCCAGCACTGACCCACAGCCCTCAGCACCTCAGCCCCACGCCTTTGGGATCCCTCCAGGGCTGGGCACTCCCCCAGCTCCCTGGGCAGCCTGGCACAGGGGCTGACACCCCTCTCAGGGACACAGTTGTGCCTCAGCTCCAGCCTCAGCCTCCCCTGGGGCAGCTGCAGCCCATTGCCTCTTGTCCTGTCATTGCTGCCTGGGGAGCAGAGCCCGACCCCCAGCTCCCTGCAGCCTCCTGTCAGGGAGTGTCAGAGAGTGCTGCTGGCTGCCCTCAGCCTCCTCTTCTCCAGGCTCAGCACCCCCATTCCCTCAGCCCCTCCCCAGCGCCCCTGTGCTCCAGCCCCTTCCCCAGCTCTGTGCCTGGCTCTGGCCACGCTGCAGCCCCTCAGTGTCCCTGTGGCAGTGAGTGAGGGGCCCAGCACTGGGCACAGTATTTGAAGAAGCTGTGGCACACTCACATCACCCCCATCACTGCCTAACAGGGAACTTCTTGAGAAAAAAGATGCCCTCCCAAGAGAAATGGCACTTAGTTTTCTGACAATGTCTGGCTTCTTGGTTTTGTCTTACCCATTTTTTGAGGACTGATGTTTTCTGATGTCCAAATCAGGTCCAAGCCACCCAAGAGAGACGAAAAGGAGCGGAAGAGGCGAAGCCCATCACCCAGACCTACAAAAGTGCACGTTGGAAGGCTCACTAGAAATGTGACCAAGGTAATGACGTGCTCCCCTGTAGCATCAAGCCTGCCTCTCTCCTGGGAGGATGAGAGAGGCTCCTATAAAGCTCTTAATGCTTTTTGTAGCCAGAGTGCTGCCAAGGTGTTGCTGTTGGAATTTCTTGGGTGAACTGATGAGTGACAAAGACTTTGGTAGGGTTGGACTGAGTCAGACACAGTGTGTGCTTTTGAGACTGGGCAGTGCTGAAGAGGTCTGTCTGCTTCATCAGTATTTCAGACTTTGGATCCTGCCTTGCTGGGAAGAAAACTGTAGAAGCTGAGACAATGCCTGGAATGACCTTGGAGGCATTAAGGATGTGTCGAGGTTCTTGATAAAGGAGCTGAAGAGAGCTGGGCTGGCTTGAGTTGTCTTTGCTGGGATGTACTTAAAGGTCTTCAGAGATTTAGGTTTAAGGTGCTGAAGAGATGGTGTTTTTTGACAACTATTAACAGTTGCACCTTGAGAGGTTTCAGCCGAGGGTGTGAGTTCTCTTTTTGGATCCTCAAGATGATTTTTACACCAGTTGTGTTTTTATAGCCAGTCAGTGCTGCTAGAACTTAAGGTGTGGAAACATCTAAGAAGGAACTGCATAGGCAACAGCAGAGAAAGCAATGGTCATCCTTTCTGCATCTGGGCAGTGACAAACGTCTTCTGCTGGTGGCATTGATTTAAAGCTCATGCAGCTCTATGTACAGCTTGGATTTACTGCTCTGCACCAGCCAGACCTGCTCAGTAGGTGTATTGCATGTTCTTAAGACTTGCTCTTTGCCTTTCAGGATCACATCATGGAAATTTTTTCCACTTATGGAAAGATTAAAATGATTGACATGCCAGTTGACAGGCTGAATCCACACCTCTCCAAGGGCTACGCTTACGTGGAGTTTGAGAACCCAGACGATGCCGAGAAAGCCCTGAAGCACATGGATGGAGGTAGGTGTCAAATACTGAGGGAGCCTGGCTGCTTTTAAAAATCTTTTTGAGCAGGGAGTTTGATGTGAAAATGAGTTGGAGGTGATGGGGAAGCCTTTGGGGAACAGGTTTGAAATGCTGGCTGCTCTCAGCCCGAGTGGCTTTGGCTCTTGTGTGGTTCAGGACGGATCCAGAACATCACACAACTATTAAAACAGAGCTTTTAGTTCAAAGTTCTGTAAGCTGCTGTGAAAAATCTTTCCTGATTAACACCTGAACTGCAGTTTGATGGGGTACTTGATTAAGAAGTTTAAGTGTGTAAGTGGGCTTTGTCAGAGTAAGCAAACACCTGAGCGGGTGGTGGAAACAGCGCTGTGGGGGATTCACGCTGCAGCCGCTCCTGACAGAGCTGGGAGTTAACACTGATGTGTGGGTGTCAGTGTTGGAAAACAGTTAATCCTTCCTGTTCCTCTGCTTCCTAAAAAAAAGGCCAGATCGATGGTCAGGAGATCACAGCCACAGCTGTGCTGGCACCGCGGCCCCGGCCCCCGCCCCGGCGCTTCAGCCCACCCAGGAGGATGCTGCCGCCGCCACCCATGTGGCGCAGGTCCCCCCCACGCATGAGGAGGAGGTGAGAGCCCTGACTGTGCTTCCTTCTTAGAGCAACAACACCCTGTCACTGAAGGACTTGACATGGGGATGGTTTCATCCTGTTGCACTTGACTTTCCCCTTGGAATGACAGTAGAATCACAGTGTGATGGGGATGGGAAGGGTCCTGTAGAGCTGCCCCAGCCCCTGCTCCAGCAGCTTCCCCTGGCTCAGGGGCACAGGAACGTGTCCAGCTGAGGTTGGAAACCTCCTGAGAAGGAGCCTCCACACCCTCCCTGGGCAGCCTGGGCCAGGGCTCCCTCCTCTCAGCACCAAGCCAGCTTCTCCTTGTGTTTAAAGAGAACTGTTTGTGTCCCAGCTGATGTCCATCACCCCTTGTCCCGTCCCTGGCCACCACAGAACAAAGTGTCCCCCATCCTGCTGACACCCAGCCTTTAGGGACTGAGCAGCATTGCTGAGGTGCCCCTGAGCTCAGGCTTCTCTTCTCCAGGCTGAACAGCCCCAGGGCTGCAGCCTTTCCTCCTCACACACATGTTCCATCCCCTCAGCACCTTGGTGTCCCTGCACTGGCCTCTCTGCAGCAGTTCCCTGTCTCTGGAGCTGGGGAGCCCAGAGCTGGCCACAGGACTCCAGCTGAGGCCTCAGCAGGGCAGAGCAGAGGGGCAACAGAACCTCCCTCCCCCTGCTGCCCACACTCTTTTTAATGCCCCCCAGATGCCATTGGCTTCTTGGCCATGAGGACAAAAAGAAAAGCTTGTCTCAGGCTAAGTTTTATTATCCCATTCAATTCTGTTCGTATTCTGTGCCTGGAACATGGGTGTCATACTGGTGGCTGTGCAGGTTGGTTGTAGCACTGAAGAGCCCAGAAGCTTCACTCTTTCTTCAGTCAGACTTCTCTAAGAAACATCCCTGTGATTTGAAAGGACTTTTAGAAATCCTTTCCCTGGATATTGGTGGATTTCAGGAGTCAAACTTGACCATTCAGGTCAAGAAGCTGATGTAGAACAAACAGGAGCTTGTTCTACCTGAGGAAGACGACAGGATTCTTGTCTGTCCTTTGGATATTAAGCATTCTACCAGCTCCCTAAAGCAGAGGGAGAGTAGCCAGAGTGCTCCTGCTGCGCAGTGGACATTGCAATTGCCTTTCTCCTCTCTGGAGGCGGCTGTACTTCACTGGAGCTCTGTTACTGTAGGGCAGGAGGGTCTTTCGCAGGGAGGGGGCGGGGAAATGTGTTTTGGAAAGTTGGTAGATGAGCTGCCTGATGCCTGGAACCCATTGTCCATGTCTCCTGGTGACAGCTTTCTCCTTGTCCTCCGTCAGGTCCCGCTCCCCTCGGCGCAGATCCCCCGTTCGCCGGCGATCCAGATCCAGGTCCCCGGGCCGCAGGCGCCACCGCAGCCGCTCCAGCTCCAACTCCTCACGATAAAGCAAAAGAGACTGGACAAGCTTTTTATTTTTTAACTTAAAATCCCTTCAGACTAAATATTGTACCTTTTTTTTTATAACGGATCTGGGTGAGCAGAGGGGGGAGAGAGAGGGCAATCCCGGCAGTGAAGGCAGCCTGAGAGCAGAGGGCGGCAGCTCCCGGCCCGTAGCTGCCCTTTGCTTGTGGAGCTTTGAGCTTCCTGGTGTTGAATTGAAATGATTTAACAATGGCTTTGATTTTTAAAGGCTGCAAAAAAAACCAAACCCAATCCAAGCACCCCAACCCATCTTTTCCAGATAAAAGGCAGGAAAGATGTGACAGCCTCTCTCTTCCTCCAGTTAGCAGGCTGCTGCTTGGTGATTCTAAACGCTTCGCACGCTGTACAGACGAGCATGTCAATCTCGAGCTAGTTCACAAACCCTGTGTAGTTAAGACAGGGAGAGGCATTTAACTTTTCATCTCTAGGTGCCAGCACAGGGGGGTTTTCAGAGCAGCTGGAGTCCAGATCTGCCCAAGACTTCACATACTGAATTGTTGCTTTGTTCCAGTTCCCAGCCAGATTAGTTCCTGCTGATTAAAGCTCTCCTGTAACGCAGGTCACCACAGAAACAACGGTCCAGCCCCCTGAATATGGTGCTGTAGAAAAGAAGCTGGAAAATCTTAAGGACTGGTTTGTAACCTGGCCTTGTAAGTGATTTCTTTCACTGTTTTTCTTAAAGGGTTTTGGGAAAAACTTCCTGCACAACCCCCCCAGGGAAAGGCTGTGAGCTCTTCAGCTCTATCCCACCTCAAACCGGCGACTGAGCATCGGCCCCCTGGAAACTGCACGGGAGGGAGGCTCGGGGCCACCCCGCTGGGTTATCTGTGCTCCACAGAGGGAAAGGAAAAGAATTTACCAGCTGTTGTACAGTCAATCCTATACAGATTTGTTTTGTTTTGTTTTGTATCACTTTGTAGCCTTTTGGGCCATGTTGTGTTTGTACTTGTGTAGGATGAGCGACTCTCGAATAAAGCAGTAGGGTTGAGAATAGCCAGCCTGCTTCCCTCCCTTCGCCAGCCCTTTGCTCCGGGAAAAAAAATCCCCTTCACCGGGCGTTTTAGGGTCAAAAGCAGCGCCGTGACCCTCGGGGACCGCCGGGGCAGCGTCCCCGAACAAGGGCGCCTGTGGCTTTAAGGCCGGCGCGAGCGGCGCTTTTCGCTATGCCGCTGATTAAGTGCGGCGCGGGGCGGGCGCCGCTGATTGGCTGCGACGCGGGGTCGGGGGCCGCTGATTGGCTGCGGCGCGGGGCGGGGAGCCGCTGATTGGCTGCGACGCGGGGCGGGCGCCGCTGAGCGGCTGCGGCGCGGGGCGGCCCCTTCACTCCCCTCAGGCAGCCGGCGCCATGGCGCTGGGGGAGCCGGGCCCGGGCCCCGAGCGCGCCCTGCGGGAGGCGGCCGCGGCGCTGGAGCGGGGCGGCGCGGGGACGGAGGAGGCGCTGGGCGCGGTGCTGGCGGCCGTGGCGGCGGCGGGGGGCCCGGCCGCCCTGGGGGAGCGGGAGCGGGCGCTGTTCGGCGCCCTCCTGCGGAGCCTGGCGCGGGCGGCCGGCGCGGCGCGGCCCGCGGGCGTGTGGCAGCGCTGCTTCCTCGCCGGCCCGCCCGGCCTCGCCCTCTGCGTCTTGCTGGAAGCCCTCGCCGCCCCGCGGTCAGTGCGGCCTGGGGCCCGCGCGGGAGGCGGGCGGGAGCTGCTGGGGCTGTGCCGGGGGACGCCCGTCCGGCCTGGGGACGCAGACGGGCCGTGGGAGGAGCGGACGCGCGGCCCTCGGGCCCCCTCAGCCCCTTCCAAACGCGGCGCGGCGCCGGGCTGTCCCGCTGAGCGAACGCCCTGAAGCGCCGAGTGCTTGTAACCCTTGCAAGGGACAAAGCCTGACCGCGGTTCCTTCCTTCCAGCGCCGGCCTTGAGCCCCGGGAGGCGGTGGAGGTGCTGGAGCGGTTCCTGCAGGAGGGGCGGCTCTCGGCGCTGCTCTGGGACGTGTGTCAGCAGCCGGCGCAGGCGGCATCGCCCGAGCTGCAGGAGGCTCTGCTCAGCAGCATCGTCTGTTTGCCCGATCGTGTGAGCAATACGCTCCAGGGGAAAAACCCAGCAGTGTTCTTCCCGCAGAACTACTTTCCTCTCCTGGGGGCTGCAATTATCCAGGTGCTGCAGAAGATCTCTGAGTCTCTGCGAGGTATGACAGCTGGAGGGGTGGCTCCTGTGAAGAGGTGGTGTGTGCTTGGACCCCCTTGGCTGGTGCTTGAAGTGCAGATAGTGGGTTTTGCAGAGCTTCACATTCATCCTCCACATTAAAGTTCGTGGTGCTTAAAAGCAGGAGGTTGAAGTTCCTTAAAATCCCACTGAAAGTTGCAATCCTACAAGTGGTTAAACAGCATCAGGCTCTGCTCCCCAGGCAGTAATGACAGGACAAGAGGCAATGGGCTGCAGCTGCCCCAGGGGAGGCTGAGGCTGGAGCTGAGGCACAACTGTTTCCCTGAGAGGGGTGTCAGCCCCTGTGCCAGGCTGCCCAGGGAGCTGGGGCAGTGCCCAGCCCTGGAGGGATCCCAAAGGCGTGGAGCTGAGGTGCTGAGGCTGTGGGTCAGTGCTGGGCTGGGCAGGGTGAGGGCAGGGCTGGGACTGCAGCAGCTCCAAGGGCTTTAACAACCAAAAGAATACTTTGGTTGTCTCTGTTCCCAAAGCTTAATTTTGGACAGTGCTGAAGGAAGGGTGTGGGAGATCTAAACAGTACTGAATGAAACAGTATTACTGTTGTATTGAAGTGGGACTGAGCTACTTCAGCCTTTTGGCTCTCACTGTATGTAAATAATACTGGGTGCTGTTCTGTGCCTGAAGACAGGGAGTGGGTAGAGGAAGAGGTGATGCTTGAAGAGCAAAAGTGAATGTGTTTGCAGACTTCAGTGCTTGCAGGGGTGTATGCAGCTCCTGCTGAAGGCTGGGTAGAGGATGCTGGTGATGCTCTTGTGAAGCTTGTGTCTGTTTTATCCCAGGTGGCTTGGATTGCTCCATCTCTTTTGTCTCTCATGTCCTGGGGAAGGTGTGTGTTCATGGAAGACAAAGTGAGTGGTTTACAGTACTCTTGGGGAGGGGGAAGGTCTGTTTTACTGCACTGGTACAGAAGCATGACTTTGATGATGATCAAGAGAAGCAGTGGGGGACTGATACAGAGTTAATACTCTGGGGGTTGTGTTGGTGGGGCTGTACAGTGCTGGCTGCTTTCTGAGGCTGCTTAGCCACCTGTCTGATACGTGATGCTTTTCTGTCAGCTTGTGTGAGTGAGATCTCTTCTCCTTTCAAAATATGATGTGGTTTTTAGCCACATCAGTGGCCTGGAAGTGCCTTGTGATTGAAACACAAGGAAAAACTATTTGACTGTTGAGATGAGGGAGCCCTGGCCCAGGCTGCCCAAGGAGGGTGTGGAGGCTCCTTCTTGGGAGGTTTCCAAACCCTCCTGGACACGTTCCTGTGTGACCTGATCTAGGTGAGACCTGCTTTAGCAGGGGGGTTGGACTGGATGGAGCTGTAAAGGTCCCTTCCACCCCCCATCATTCTGTGATTCTATGTATAATAACCCTCCCACCAGAGCAGCTTTTAGTCTGTCTTTGCTCAGGACTTTGAAGCCACTAAATGCAGAGGTAGTGAACAGGGCAGGGGCAGAAGAGGCAGGTTTCCTGGCTGCTTGCTGTGATGAATAACCCTTGCAAGC
Source organism: Colius striatus (assembly GCF_028858725.1). Taxonomy (NCBI): domain Eukaryota; kingdom Metazoa; phylum Chordata; class Aves; order Coliiformes; family Coliidae; genus Colius; species Colius striatus. The sequence continues at coordinate 1,541,893 of NC_084761.1, read as the reverse complement.
TCCTAAGGCTGCTGGGGAACTGCAAAGTTCTTCATCTCATAAGCACTGTGACACTTGCAGGCACCATCCCTCCAGCTCTGGCCATCTGGTGCATTCACCTGTTTGCTCTTCTCCCTCAGGGGAACTCCTGAGCGTGCTGGTGCCTCAGCTCACGGATCTCACCAGGTCAGACTGCATCTGGCAAAGGATGTGCTGGCGGCTGGTCGAGTGTGTGCCAGACCGCTGGATGGAAGCAGTGCTCCTGGGCTTTGTGCACAGTGCACCAGGGTAAGAGCTCTGCTTTCCTCCCTCACCCACAGCAAAACCTGCCTTGGGATTTTGTCTTTTTCATAAATGAGTCTCTGAAAGAGGCTGATGTGTGTGTGTGTGTGTGTGGTGGTTTAACCCAGGCTGGGTGCAAGGTGCCAGCCAAGTCGTTTGTCGCTCCCCCTCAGTTGGACTGAGATAAGGACAGAGAGTTCACTCACCATGGGCAAAACAGACTCAGCCTGGGGAGAATTGGTTTGGTTTATTAGTGAATTTGTTTAATTTATTAATCAAAACAGAGTAGGGAAATGAGGATGTGTCAATGCCAGAGTCACTGCTGATGGGCTGGGCCTTGGGCAGCGTTGCCTCCATCTCAGAGCTGACTGACCCTGACACATACAGAGGAACCTTCTGCCAGCTCTTTGTTTCAAGAAGCACCCCCTGTAGCCCCCCACTACCAAAACCTGCCCACACAAACCCACTACAATGTATTTGTGTAGGCAGTTTCTTACAGTGCCATTTCCTAGAGACTCTGAGGACAGAGAAGTCGATTGCTCCCTCTCAGCTAGAGCCTGCACTGTTCCTCAGAGATCTGTGTTGTCACACACAATGAAGAAACACCTGAAAACATTTGTTGCAGTTACTGACTTGCTTCTAAACTCTAGAGGTGTTTTAGAGGCTTGGTTGCAAATAGCTGCTCCCAGAATATGATGAGCCAGCAGCATGGCAGGCATTGTATGGATTCCTGATGCTTTGTTATTGACCTGTCTTGCTAGGCCAGATGTCTTGTCCAGGCTGCTGGGGAACCTGGTTGTGAAAAACAAGAAAGCTCAGTTTGTGGTGACACAGAAGGTGCTGCTCCTGCAGTATTGCCATGGGGTAAGGATTCTGCATTCAAGCCATGTGGCTTTTAGCTGAGCTCCAGCTCTTCTTGAGTAAGATTTCCCTCTTCATCCTGAAATCAGCCCTCAGTGTGCAGCTCTTCAGTTCCAGCCCTCAACTGAATGTCCTGAAGAGGGAGTGGTAAACAATTGCTTGGAAACGAGGGGATTTCTGTGTTCTCCTGGGGCTTGATGGTGGTTGGCAGGATTACTGCACTCTGCCTGGAACCAAGTGGTTATTTCCACGTGATTTCAGTGTTTTGGGGTGCTGGAGACATCTAGTTAGTTCAGAATGTGGAAGAGGAGACTGGAGAAGCCACAATCCACCCTCAGGGATAAGAATTAGATTGAAGAGATGAGACAGGGGCTGGGTTTCTTGGCTTTTTCCTGTCCACTTAAGTCTGTCACAAGGTGTCAAAAAGGGTGATGTAGTTGTGAGAGATGTCCTCTAGACTTTCTGTGTGCTGTGCTTGCCTGGGCTGGTGCTAAAGACTGCTGTCTGTATTCCTGTCCTGTTTTACCCCGTGTCTCATCAGGAGCTGCAGCTGTGCTTGGTTGGTTTTCCAAATTCACTTCCCTTTCTGTCTCTGAACGTTGTCAACCAGTCCCTCAGAAGGAAAAGCTTTAGGAAGCCACAGACATTTGTGAAGGGTGGATGACAACTTTATGCCCAGTCAAAGCAGGGTTGGTGGTTTTCATTGCAGACTGCAGTGCTGCAGAACCTCCTTGGCTACCTGTCCCTGGATGGCCCCCGGCGTGCCTTGTTGATCAAGGTAAGGCTCAGAACATTGTTGGCCAGGTATCCAAACAGGGGGGAAGAGCTTCCCCTGTGTGAGTGGGTGGGTGTGGGGTGCACAGTTTTGGTACCTCTCTGGGACACTTCCATTACTGTTCCCAAGAGAGAGGGAAGCTCTAGCATATCAGGTGAATTGTGATACACAAATCAAAGACTTTCTGTGCTGCTGGCATTCATTTTTCACATTGAATTGGTACATTCAAGTACTTTGTGACCTGATCTAAATGGACCTTCTTTGGCAGGGGGGTTGAGTTGGATGGTCTCTAAAGGTCCCATCCAACCCCCATCATTCCATGATGCTGCGAAGTTGTCTTCCAAGTAGCAGAAGGAATGAGGTTTGGATTCCTTGTGCCCTCCCAGCACCCTCTGCCATCTCCTCTTTGTGTGGCTGGGCTCTGCTGAAGCTGGTTGAGTGCTGCCTGTGTTGCCACATGGTAGATGCTTCAGAGTCTCTCTCATCTACCTTTTCCTCAGCAGGAAAGCAGATCTTTTTCCCTCTCCAAGTCAGCAGTGGGATGGGACTTCTGGGACATTTGTTTCTCTAGAAATCTCTACCATCTTGCCATTTATGGTCTTTTCACTGGTTGCACACTCTAAGATCATCTGGAAGTACTGGCAGCTAGATGGAACTGCACTAAACCATATCACACTGTCTAACAGCATCTTGGGTTTTGACAGTGAAACACATTGCTTTGGATATGATATTTATCTATGAGACATAAACATCACTTCTAAGTTAAACAACACTCACATTGTATTAACAAGATACTACATGGAGGTGTGGAGTTCCCAGTTGGTCAAACACAGGATGCTTTGGGCCCTGAAATACAAAGTTAGGTCTGTTTTTAGGGGGTGCAAAGCTCACTGGGAAGCACAAGGACTGAAGGGCCATCAGAATAGCCAGTGTGCTGTGTGAAAGCACATTTCAAACCAACTTGAGTCCTGTGATTCAGGTGCTGCAAGAGCTGTTGGAGACCTGGAGCAGCAGCAGTGCTGTGAAACACTCTCCTCCTGAGCAGCAGCAGTATATTAGCAAGGCCATCCTCATCTGCCTCTCCCACCTGAAGGAGCCTGAGATCGAGAGCTGCAGACAAGGTGAGACAGGGGCATGAGCTGGGCTAGATTTGTGTAGCAAAAGGTGTGGCTGTGAACAGAAAAACATCTTGTTTTGGTGTATGGGTAAAGCAGATTGTCCCATCTGCATCCTGGCAAAGGGGGCATCTGCTGGAATCCTCTTTAGCACCACTGTGCTCTGGTTCCACGTGCCAAGCTTTCAGTGATGGAATTGGTGCATGAAGGGTCTGACCTCAGCAATGGGTTAGGAGCCCTTGAGTCCTGTCACAGGGTCACAAGGATTGACTCTGGGACTGGGTAGAGGAAAGGGTGTGATTTGCAGTTTATGGGCTTAGCATTGGAGCAGCAGTAAGGAGCCAGAGGGGGACAGGGGAAAGCACATCAGGATGAAAAGCTGCTTGGTTGACTGTCCACGTGCATTCCTCCCTGTCACTGTGCTTCCCTCAGTGGGAGGTGAGTCAGGGCAGTGTGTTACTGGCAAGGACCTGGAGTTGTATGTCCCCATAGCACGTGGGGTGTGTGTCCCCAGCACATGGGGTGTGTGTCCCCACAGCACATGGGGTGTGTGTCCCCACAGCACATGGGGTGTGTGTCCATAGCACATGGGGTGTGTCCCCACAGCATATGGGATGTGTGTCCCCACAGCACATAGGAGGGGTGTCCCCACAGCACATGGGGTGTGTGTCCCCACAGCACATGGGGTGTGTGTTCATAGCACATGGGGTGTGTGTGTCCCCACAGCACATGGGTTGTGTGTGTCCACAGCACATGGGGTGTGTGTGTCCATAGCACATGGGGTGTGTGTGTCCATAGCACATGGGTTGTGTGTCCATAGCACATGGGGTGTGTGTGTCCATAGCACATGGGGTGTGTGTCCATAGCACATGGGGTGTGTGTCCATAGCACATGGGGTGTGTGTCCACAGCACATGGGGTGTGTGTGTCCCCACAGCACATGGGGTGTGTGTCCATAGCACATGGGGTGTGTGTCCATAGCACATGGGGTGTGTGTCCACAGCACATGGGGTGTGTGTGTCCCCACAGCACATGGGGTGTGTGTCCATAGCACATGGGTTGTGTGTCCATAGCACATGGGGTGTGTGTCCATAGCACATGGGGTGTGTGTGTCCATAGCACATGGGGTGTGTGTCCACAGCACATGGGGTGTGTGTGTCCCCACAGCACATGGGTTGTGTGTCCATAGCACATGGGTTGTGTGTCCACAGCACATGGGGTGTGTGTGTCCATAGCACATGGGTTGTGTGTCCACAGCACATGGGGTGTGTGTGTCCCCACAGCACATGGGGTGTGTGTCCATAGCACATGGGGTGTGTGTCCATAGCACATGGGTTGTGTGTCCACAGCACATGGGGTGTGTGTCCATAGCACATGGGGTGTGTGTGTCCATAGCACATGGAGTGTGTGTCCATAGCACATGGGGTGTGTGTCCCCACAGCACATGGAGTGTGTGTCCATAGCACATGGGGTGTGTGTCCACAGCACATGGGGTGTGTGTGTCCATAGCACATGGGGGGTGTGTCCACAGCACATGGGGTGTGTGTGTCCATAGCACATGGGGTGTGTGTCCATAGCACATGGGGTGTGTGTCCACAGCACATGGGGTGTGTGTGTCCATAGCACATGGGTTGTGTGTCCATAGCACATGGGGTGTGTGTGTCCATAGCACATGGGGTGTGTGTCCATAGCACATGGGGTGTGTGTCCACAGCACATGGGGTGTGTGTCCATAGCACATGGGTTGTGTGTGTCCCCACAGCACATGGGTTGTGTGTGTCCCCACAGCACATGGGGTGTGTGTCCATAGCACATGGGGTGTGTGTGTCCATAGCACATGGGGTGTGTGTCCATAGCACATGGGTTGTGTGTGTCCCCACAGCACATGGGGTGTGTGTCCACAGCACATGGGTTGTGTGTGTCCCCACAGCACATGGGGTGTGTGTCCATAGCACATGGGGTGTGTGTGTCCATAGCACATGGAGTGTGTGTCCATAGCACATGGGGTGTGTGTCCCCACAGCACATGGAGTGTGTGTCCCCACAGCACATGGGGTGTGTGTCCATAGCACATGGGGTGTGTGTCCACAGCACATGGGGTGTGTGTCCATAGCACATGGGGGGTGTGTCCCCACAGCACATGGGGTGTGTGTGTCCATAGCACATGGGTTGTGTGTCCACAGCACATGGGGTGTGTGTGTCCCCACAGCACATGGAGTTGTGTGTTCCCAGCACATGGGGTGTGTGTTCCCAGCACATGGGGTGTGTGTGTCCATAGCACATGGGGTGTGTGTCCATAGCACATGGGGTGTGTGTGTCCATAGCACATGGGGTGTGTGTCCATAGCACATGGGGTGTGTCCCCACAGCACATGGGGTGTGTGTCCATAGCACATGGGTTGTGTGTGTCCCCACAGCACATGGGGTGTGTGTCCATAGCACATGGGTTGTGTGTGTCCCCACAGCACATGGGTTGTGTGTCCATAGCACATGGGGTGTGTGTGTCCATAGCACATGGGGTGTGTCCCCACAGCACATGGGGTGTGTGTCCCCACAGCACATGGGGTGTGTGTCCCCACAGCACATGGGGTGTGTGTCCCCAGCACATGGGGTGTGTGTCCCCACAGCACATGGGGTGTGTGTCCCCACAGCACATGGGGTGTGTGTCCCCACAGCACATGGGGTGTGTGTTCATAGCACATGGGGTGTGTGTCCCCACAGCACATGGGTTGTGTGTGTCCACAGCACATGGGGTGTGTGTTCCCACAGCACATGGAGTGTGTGTCCATAGCACATGGGTTGTGTGTCCATAGCACATGGGGTGTGTGTGTCCATAGCACATGGGGTGTGTGTGTCCCCACAGCACATGGGGTGTGTGTCCCCACAGCACATGGGGTGTGTGTTCATAGCACATGGGGTGTGTGTGTCCCCACAGCACATGGGGTGTGTGTCCATAGCACATGGGGTGTGTGTGTCCCCACAGCACATGGGGTGTGTGTGTCCATAGCACATGGGGTGTGTGTGTCCCCACAGCACATGGGGTGTGTGTCCATAGCACATGGGGTGTGTGTGTCCCCACAGCACATGGGGTGTGTGTCCATAGCACATGGGGTTGTGTGTGTCCCCACAGCACATGGGGTGTGTGTCCACAGCACATGGGTTGTGTGTGTCCCCACAGCACATGGGGTGTGTGTCCATAGCACATGGGGTTGTGTGTGTCCCCACAGCACATGGGGTTGTGTGTGTCCACAGCACATGGGTGTGTGTCCATAGCACATGGGTTGTGTGTCCATAGCACATGGGGTGTGTGTGTCCATAGCACATGGGTTGTGTGTCCATAGCACATGGGGTGTGTGTGTCCATAGCACATGGGGTGTGTGTGTCCCCACAGCACATGGGGTGTGTGTGTCCATAGCACATGGGGTGTGTGTCCATAGCACATGGGGTGTGTGTGTCCCCACAGCACATGGGTTGTGTGTGTCCCCACAGCACATGGGGTTGTGTGTGTCCATAGCACATGGGGTGTGTGTCCATAGCACATGGGTGTGTGTGTCCCCACAGCACATGGGGTGTGTGTGTCCCCACAGCACATGGGTTGTGTGTGTCCCCACAGCACATGGGGTGTGTGTCCATAGCACATGGGTTGTGTGTGTCCCCACAGCACATGGGTTGTGTGTGTCCCCACAGCACATGGGTTGTGTGTCCATAGCACATGGGGTGTGTCCCCACAGCACATGGGGTGTGTGTCCATAGCACATGGGGGGTGTGTCCATAGCACATGGGGTGTGTCCCCACAGCACATGGGGTGTGTGTCCCCACAGCACATGGGGTGTGTGTCCCCAGCACATGGGGTGTGTGTCCATAGCACATGGGGTGTGTGTCCATAGCACATGGGGTGTGTGTCCCCAGCACATGGGTTGTGTGTCCATAGCACATGGGGTGTGTGTTCCCACAGCACATGGGTTGTGTGTCCATAGCACATGGGGTGTGTGTGTCCATAGCACATGGGGTGTGTGTGTCCATAGCACATGGGGTGTGTGTCCATAGCACATGGGGTGTGTGTGTCCCCACAGCACATGGGGTGTGTGTGTCCATAGCACATGGGGTGTGTGTGTCCCCACAGCACATGGGGTGTGTGTCCATAGCACATGGGGTGTGTGTGTCCCCACAGCACATGGGGTGTGTGTGTCCATAGCACATGGGTGTGTGTCCATAGCACATGGGTTGTGTGTCCATAGCACATGGGGTGTGTGTGTCCATAGCACATGGGGTGTGTGTGTCCCCACAGCACATGGGTTGTGTGTGTCCCCACAGCACATGGGGTTGTGTGTGTCCATAGCACATGGGGTGTGTGTCCATAGCACATGGGTGTGTGTGTCCCCACAGCACATGGGGTGTGTGTGTCCCCACAGCACATGGGTTGTGTGTGTCCCCACAGCACATGGGTTGTGTGTGTCCCCACAGCACATGGGGTGTGTGTCCCCACAGCACATGGGGTGTGTGTCCCCACAGCACATGGGGTGTGTGTTCATAGCACATGGGGTGTGTGTCCCCACAGCACATGGGTTGTGTGTGTCCATAGCACATGGGGTGTGTGTGTCCCCACAGCACATGGGGTGTGTGTGTCCCCACAGCACATGGGGTTGTATGTGTCCATAGCACATGGGGTGTGTGTCCATAGCACATGGGTGTGTGTGTCCCCACAGCACATGGGTTGTGTGTGTCCCCACAGCACATGGGGTGTGTGTCCATAGCACATGGGTTGTGTGTGTCCCCACAGCACATGGGTTGTGTGTCCATAGCACATGGGGTGTGTCCCCACAGCACATGGGTTGTGTGTCCATAGCACATGGGGTGTGTGTGTCCATAGCACATGGGGGGTGTGTCCATAGCACATGGGGTGTGTCCCCACAGCACATGGGGTGTGTGTCCCCACAGCACATGGGGTGTGTGTCCATAGCACATGGGGTGTGTGTCCATAGCACATGGGGTGTGTGTTCCCTCAGCACATGGGTTGTGTGTCCATAGCACATGGGGTGTGTGTGTCCATAGCACATGGGGTGTGTGTGTCCATAGCACATGGGGTGTGTGTCCATAGCACATGGGGTGTGTGTGTCCCCACAGCACATGGGGTGTGTGTCCATAGCACATGGGTTGTGTGTGTCCCCACAGCACATGGGTTGTGTGTCCATAGCACATGGGGTGTGTGTGTCCATAGCACATGGGGTGTGTGTGTCCATAGCACATGGGGTGTGTGTCCATAGCACATGGGTGTGTGTGTCCCCACAGCACATGGGGTGTGTGTGTCCCCACAGCACATGGGTTGTGTGTGTCCCCACAGCACATGGGGTTGTGTGTGTCCATAGCACATGGGGTGTGTGTCCATAGCACATGGGTGTGTGTGTCCCCACAGCACATGGGGTGTGTGTGTCCCCACAGCACATGGGTTGTGTGTGTCCCCACAGCACATGGGGTGTGTGTCCCCACAGCACATGGGGTGTGTGTCCCCACAGCACATGGGGTGTGTGTTCATAGCACATGGGGTGTGTGTCCCCACAGCACATGGGTTGTGTGTGTCCACAGCACATGGGGTGTGTGTCCATAGCACATGGGGTGTGTGTGTCCATAGCACATGGGTTGTGTGTCCATAGCACATGGGGTGTGTGTGTCCATAGCACATGGGGTGTGTGTCCATAGCACATGGGGTGTGTGTGTCCCCACAGCACATGGGGTGTGTGTGTCCATAGCACATGGGGTGTGTGTGTCCCCACAGCACATGGGTTGTGTGTGTCCCCACAGCACATGGGGTTGTGTGTGTCCATAGCACATGGGGTGTGTGTCCATAGCACATGGGTGTGTGTGTCCCCACAGCACATGGGTTGTGTGTGTCCCCACAGCACATGGGGTGTGTGTCCATAGCACATGGGTTGTGTGTGTCCCCACAGCACATGGGTTGTGTGTCCATAGCACATGGGGTGTGTCCCCACAGCACATGGGGTGTGTGTCCATAGCACATGGGGTGTGTGTCCATAGCACATGGGTTGTGTGTGTCCCCACAGCACATGGGTTGTGTGTCCATAGCACATGGGGGGTGTGTCCATAGCACATGGGGTGTGTCCCCACAGCACATGGGTTGTGTGTCCCCACAGCACATGGGGTGTGTGTCCCCAGCACATGGGGTGTGTGTCCATAGCACATGGGGTGTGTGTCCCCAGCACATGGGTTGTGTGTCCATAGCACATGGGGTGTGTGTTCCCACAGCACATGGGTTGTGTGTCCATAGCACATGGGGTGTGTGTGTCCATAGCACATGGGGTGTGTGTGTCCATAGCACATGGGGTGTGTGTGTCCCCACAGCACATGGGGTGTGTGTGTCCATAGCACATGGGGTGTGTGTGTCCCCACAGCACATGGGTTGTGTGTGTTCATAGCACATGGGGTGTGTGTGTCCATAGCACATGGGGTGTGTGTGTCCCCACAGCACATGGGGTGTGTGTGTCCATAGCACATGGGGTGTGTGTGTCCCCACAGCACATGGGGTGTGTGTGTTCATAGCACATGGGGTGTGTGTGTCCATAGCACATGGGGTGTGTGTGTCCATAGCACATGGGGTGTGTGTGTCCCCACAGCACATGGGGTGTGTGTGTCCATAGCACATGGGGTGTGTGTGTCCCCACAGCACATGGGGTGTGTGTCCATAGCACATGGGTTGTGTGTGTCCCCACAGCACATGGGGTGTGTGTCCATAGCACATGGGTTGTGTGTGTCCCCACAGCACATGGGGTGTGTGTCCATAGCACATGGGTTGTGTGTGTCCCCACAGCACATGGGTTGTGTGTCCATAGCACATGGGGTGTGTGTGTCCATAGCACATGGGGTGTGTGTGTCCCCACAGCACATGGGGTTGTGTGTGTCCATAGCACATGGGGTGTGTGTCCATAGCACATGGGTGTGTGTGTCCCCACAGCACATGGGGTGTGTGTGTCCCCACAGCACATGGGGTGTGTGTCCATAGCACATGGGTTGTGTGTGTCCCCACAGCACATGGGTTGTGTGTCCATAGCACACGGGGTGTGTGTGTCCATAGCACATGGGGTGTGTCCCCACAGCACATGGGGGTGTGTCCCCACAGCACATGGGGTGTGTGTCCATAGCACATGGGTTGTGTGTGTCCCCACAGCACATGGGTTGTGTGTCCATAGCACATGGGGGGTGTGTCCATAGCACATGGGGTGTGTCCCCACAGCACATGGGGTGTGTCCCCACAGCACATGGGGTGTGTGTCCCCAGCACATGGGGTGTGTGTGTCCATAGCACATGGGGTGTGTGTCCATAGCACATGGGGTGTGTGTCCCCAGCACATGGGTTGTGTGTCCATAGCACATGGGGTGTGTGTCCCCAGCACATGGGTTGTGTGTCCATAGCACATGGGGTGTGTGTTCCCACAGCACATGGGTTGTGTGTCCATAGCACATGGGGTGTGTGTGTCCATAGCACATGGGTTGTGTGTCCATAGCACATGGGTTGTGTGTCCCCAGCACATGGGTTGTGTGTCCATAGCACATGGGGTGTGTGTGTCCATAGCACATGGGGTGTGTGTGTCCATAGCACATGGGGTGTGTGTTCCCACAGCACATGGGGGGTGTGTCCATAGCACATGGGGTGTGTGTGTCCATAGCACATGGGGTGTGTGTTCCCACAGCACATGGGTTGTGTGTCCATAGCACATGGGGTGTGTGTCCATAGCACATGGGTTGTGTGTCCCCAGCACATGGGTTGTGTGTCCATAGCACATGGGGTGTGTGTTCCCACAGCACATGGGTTGTGTGTCCATAGCACATGGGGTGTGTGTCCATAGCACATGGGGTGTGTGTGTCCATAGCACATGGGGTGTGTGTGTCCATAGCACATGGGGTGTGTGTGTCCATAGCACATGGGTTGTGTGTGTCCATAGCACATGGGGTGTGTGTCCATAGCACATGGGGTGTGTGTCCATAGCACATGGGGTGTGTGTCCATAGCACATGGGGTGTGTGTTCCCACAGCACATGGGTTGTGTGTCCATAGCACATGGGGTGTGTGTGTCCATAGCACATGGGGTGTGTGTGTCCCCACAGCACATGGGTTGTGTGTGTCCCCACAGCACATGGGGTTGTGTGTGTCCATAGCACATGGGGTGTGTGTCCATAGCACATGGGTGTGTGTGTCCCCACAGCACATGGGGTGTGTGTGTCCCCACAGCACATGGGTTGTGTGTGTCCCCACAGCACATGGGGTGTGTGTCCCCACAGCACATGGGGTGTGTGTCCCCACAGCACATGGGTTGTGTGTCCATAGCACATGGGGTGTGTGTCCCCACAGCACATGGGGTGTGTGTGTCCCCACAGCACATGGGTTGTGTGTCCATAGCACATGGGGTGTGTGTCCATAGCACATGGGGTGTGTGTGTCCATAGCACATGGGTTGTGTGTCCATAGCACATGGGGGGTGTGTCCATAGCACATGGGGTGTGTGTGTCCATAGCACATGGGTTGTGTGTCCATAGCACATGGGGTGTGTGTGTCCATAGCACATGGGGTGTGTGTCCATAGCACATGGGGTGTGTGTGTCCCCACAGCACATGGGGTGTGTGTGTCCATAGCACATGGGTTGTGTGTGTCCCCACAGCACATGGGTTGTGTGTCCATAGCACATGGGGTGTGTGTGTCCATAGCACATGGGGTGTGTGTGTCCCCACAGCACATGGGGTTGTGTGTGTCCATAGCACATGGGGTGTGTGTCCATAGCACATGGGGTGTGTGTGTCCATAGCACATGGGGTGTGTGTGTCCATAGCACATGGGGTGTGTGTGTCCCCACAGCACATGGGGTGTGTGTCCATAGCACATGGGTGTGTGTGTCCCCACAGCACATGGGTTGTGTGTGTCCCCACAGCACATGGGTTGTGTGTCCATAGCACATGGGGTGTGTCCCCACAGCACATGGGGTGTGTGTCCATAGCACATGGGGTGTGTGTCCATAGCACATGGGTTGTGTGTGTCCCCACAGCACATGGGTTGTGTGTCCATAGCACATGGGGGGTGTGTCCATAGCACATGGGGTGTGTCCCCACAGCACATGGGGTGTGTGTCCCCACAGCACATGGGGTGTGTGTCCCCAGCACATGGGGTGTGTGTCCATAGCACATGGGGTGTGTGTCCCCAGCACATGGGTTGTGTGTCCATAGCACATGGGGTGTGTGTTCCCACAGCACATGGGTTGTGTGTCCATAGCACATGGGGTGTGTGTGTCCATAGCACATGGGGTGTGTGTGTCCCCACAGCACATGGGGTGTGTGTGTCCATAGCACATGGGGTGTGTGTGTCCCCACAGCACATGGGGTGTGTGTGTCCATAGCACATGGGGTGTGTGTGTCCCCACAGCACATGGGGTGTGTGTGTCCATAGCACATGGGGTGTGTGTGTCCCCACAGCACATGGGGTGTGTGTGTCCATAGCACATGGGGTGTGTGTGTCCCCACAGCACATGGGTTGTGTGTGTTCATAGCACATGGGGTGTGTGTGTCCATAGCACATGGGGTGTGTGTGTCCATAGCACATGGGTTGTGTGTCCATAGCACATGGGGTGTGTGTGTCCATAGCACATGGGGTGTGTGTCCATAGCACATGGGGTGTGTGTCCATAGCACATGGGGTGTGTGTCCACAGCACATGGGGTGTGTGTGTCCCCACAGCACATGGGGTGTGTGTCCATAGCACATGGGGTGTGTGTCCATAGCACATGGGGTGTGTGTCCACAGCACATGGGGTGTGTGTGTCCCCACAGCACATGGGGTGTGTGTCCATAGCACATGGGTTGTGTGTCCATAGCACATGGGGTGTGTGTCCATAGCACATGGGGTGTGTGTGTCCATAGCACATGGGGTGTGTGTCCACAGCACATGGGGTGTGTGTGTCCCCACAGCACATGGGTTGTGTGTCCATAGCACATGGGTTGTGTGTCCACAGCACATGGGGTGTGTGTGTCCATAGCACATGGGTTGTGTGTCCACAGCACATGGGGTGTGTGTGTCCCCACAGCACATGGGGTGTGTGTCCATAGCACATGGGGTGTGTGTCCATAGCACATGGGTTGTGTGTCCACAGCACATGGGGTGTGTGTCCATAGCACATGGGGTGTGTGTGTCCATAGCACATGGAGTGTGTGTCCATAGCACATGGGGTGTGTGTCCCCACAGCACATGGAGTGTGTGTCCATAGCACATGGGGTGTGTGTCCACAGCACATGGGGTGTGTGTGTCCATAGCACATGGGGGGTGTGTCCACAGCACATGGGGTGTGTGTGTCCATAGCACATGGGGTGTGTGTCCATAGCACATGGGGTGTGTGTCCACAGCACATGGGGTGTGTGTGTCCATAGCACATGGGTTGTGTGTCCATAGCACATGGGGTGTGTGTGTCCATAGCACATGGGGTGTGTGTCCATAGCACATGGGGTGTGTGTCCACAGCACATGGGGTGTGTGTCCATAGCACATGGGTTGTGTGTGTCCCCACAGCACATGGGTTGTGTGTGTCCCCACAGCACATGGGGTGTGTGTCCATAGCACATGGGGTGTGTGTGTCCATAGCACATGGGGTGTGTGTCCATAGCACATGGGTTGTGTGTGTCCCCACAGCACATGGGGTGTGTGTCCACAGCACATGGGTTGTGTGTGTCCCCACAGCACATGGGGTGTGTGTCCATAGCACATGGGGTGTGTGTGTCCATAGCACATGGAGTGTGTGTCCATAGCACATGGGGTGTGTGTCCCCACAGCACATGGAGTGTGTGTCCCCACAGCACATGGGGTGTGTGTCCATAGCACATGGGGTGTGTGTCCACAGCACATGGGGTGTGTGTCCATAGCACATGGGGGGTGTGTCCCCACAGCACATGGGGTGTGTGTGTCCATAGCACATGGGTTGTGTGTCCACAGCACATGGGGTGTGTGTGTCCCCACAGCACATGGAGTTGTGTGTTCCCAGCACATGGGGTGTGTGTTCCCAGCACATGGGGTGTGTGTGTCCATAGCACATGGGGTGTGTGTCCATAGCACATGGGGTGTGTGTGTCCATAGCACATGGGGTGTGTGTCCATAGCACATGGGGTGTGTCCCCACAGCACATGGGGTGTGTGTCCATAGCACATGGGTTGTGTGTGTCCCCACAGCACATGGGGTGTGTGTCCATAGCACATGGGTTGTGTGTGTCCCCACAGCACATGGGTTGTGTGTCCATAGCACATGGGGTGTGTGTGTCCATAGCACATGGGGTGTGTCCCCACAGCACATGGGGTGTGTGTCCCCACAGCACATGGGGTGTGTGTCCCCACAGCACATGGGGTGTGTGTCCCCAGCACATGGGGTGTGTGTCCCCACAGCACATGGGGTGTGTGTCCCCACAGCACATGGGGTGTGTGTCCCCACAGCACATGGGGTGTGTGTTCATAGCACATGGGGTGTGTGTCCCCACAGCACATGGGTTGTGTGTGTCCACAGCACATGGGGTGTGTGTTCCCACAGCACATGGAGTGTGTGTCCATAGCACATGGGTTGTGTGTCCATAGCACATGGGGTGTGTGTGTCCATAGCACATGGGGTGTGTGTGTCCCCACAGCACATGGGGTGTGTGTCCCCACAGCACATGGGGTGTGTGTTCATAGCACATGGGGTGTGTGTGTCCCCACAGCACATGGGGTGTGTGTCCATAGCACATGGGGTGTGTGTGTCCCCACAGCACATGGGGTGTGTGTGTCCATAGCACATGGGGTGTGTGTGTCCCCACAGCACATGGGGTGTGTGTCCATAGCACATGGGGTGTGTGTGTCCCCACAGCACATGGGTGTGTGTGTCCATAGCACATGGGGTTGTGTGTGTCCCCACAGCACATGGGGTGTGTGTCCACTAGCACATGGGTTGTGTGTGTCCCCACAGCACATGGGGTGTGTGTCCATAGCACATGGGGTTGTGTGTGTCCCCACAGCACATGGGGTTGTGTGTGTCCACAGCACATGGGTTGTGTGTCCATAGCACATGGGTTGTGTGTCCATAGCACATGGGGTTGTGTGTGTCCATAGCACATGGTTGTGTGTCCATAGCACATGGGGTGTGTGTGTCCATAGCACATGGGGTGTGTGTGTCCCCACAGCACATGGGGTGTGTGTGTCCATAGCACATGGGTGTGTGTGTCCATAGCACATGGGGGTGTGTGTGTCCCCACAGCACATGGGTTGTGTGTGTCCCCACAGCACATGGGGTTGTGTGTGTCCATAGCACATGGGGTGTGTGTCCATAGCACATGGGTGTGTGTGTCCCCACAGCACATGGGGTGTGTGTGTCCCCACAGCACATGGGTTGTGTGTGTCCCCACAGCACATGGGGGTGTGTGTCCATAGCACATGGGTTGTGTGTGTCCCCACAGCACATGGTGTTGTGTGTGTCCCCACAGCACATGGGTTGTGTGTCCATAGCACATGGGGTGTGTCCCCACAGCACATGGGGTGTGTGTCCATAGCACATGGGGGGTGTGTCCATAGCACATGGGGTGTGTCCCCACAGCACATGGGGTGTGTGTCCCCACAGCACATGGGGTGTGTGTCCCCAGCACATGGGGTGTGTGTCCATAGCACATGGGGTGTGTGTCCATAGCACATGGGGTGTGTGTCCCCAGCACATGGGTTGTGTGTCCATAGCACATGGGGTGTGTGTTCCCACAGCACATGGGTTGTGTGTCCATAGCACATGGGGTGTGTGTGTCCATAGCACATGGGGGTGTGTGTTCCATAGCACATGGGGTGTGTGTCCATAGCACATGGGTGTGTGTGTCCCCACAGCACATGGGGTTGTGTGTCCATAGCACATGGGGTGTGTGTGTCCCCACAGCACATGGGGTGTGTGTGTCCATAGCACATGGGGTGTGTGTGTCCCCACAGCACATGGGTGTGTGTGTCCATAGCACATGGGTGTGTGTCCATAGCACATGGGTTGTGTGTCCATAGCACATGGGGTTGTGTGTGTCCATAGCACATGGGGTGTGTGTGTCCCCACAGCACATGGGTTGTGTGTGTCCCCACAGCACATGGGGTTGTGTGTGTCCATAGCACATGGGGTGTGTGTCCATGAGCACATGGGTGTGTGTGTCCCCACAGCACATGGGGTGTGTGTGTCCCCACAGCACATGGGTTGTGTGTGTCCCCACAGCACATGGGGTGTGTGTCCCACAGCACATGGGGTGTGTGTCCCCACAGCACATGGGGTGTGTGTTCATAGCACATGGGGTGTGTGTCCCCACAGCACATGGGTTGTGTGTGTCCATAGCACATGGGGTGTGTGTGTCCCCACAGCACATGGGGTGTGTGTGTCCCCACAGCACATGGGGTTGTATGTGTCCATAGCTGTATGTGTCCATAGCACATGGGGTGTGTGTCCATAGCACATGGGTGTGTGTGTCCCCACAGCACATGGGTTGTGTGTGTCCCCACAGCACATGGGGTGTGTGTCCATAGCACATGGGTTGTGTGTGTCCCCACAGCACATGGGTTGTGTGTCCATAGCACATGGGGTGTGTCCCCACAGCACATGGGTTGTGTGTCCATAGCACATGGGGTGTGTGTGTCCATAGCACATGGGGGGTGTGTCCATAGCACATGGGGTGTGTCCCCACAGCACATGGGGTGTGTGTCCCCACAGCACATGGGGTGTGTGTCCATAGCACATGGGGTGTGTGTCCATAGCACATGGGGTGTGTGTTCCCTCAGCACATGGGTTGTGTGTCCATAGCACATGGGGTGTGTGTGTCCATAGCACATGGGGTGTGTGTGTCCATAGCACATGGGGTGTGTGTCCATAGCACATGGGGTGTGTGTGTCCCCACAGCACATGGGGTGTGTGTCCATAGCACATGGGTTGTGTGTGTCCCCACAGCACATGGGTTGTGTGTCCATAGCACATGGGGTGTGTGTGTCCATAGCACATGGGGTGTGTGTGTCCATAGCACATGGGGTGTGTGTCCATAGCACATGGGTGTGTGTGTCCCCACAGCACATGGGGTGTGTGTGTCCCCACAGCACATGGGTTGTGTGTGTCCCCACAGCACATGGGGTTGTGTGTGTCCATAGCACATGGGGTGTGTGTCCATAGCACATGGGTGTGTGTGTCCCCACAGCACATGGGGTGTGTGTGTCCCCACAGCACATGGGTTGTGTGTGTCCCCACAGCACATGGGGTGTGTGTCCCCACAGCACATGGGGTGTGTGTCCCCACAGCACATGGGGTGTGTGTTCATAGCACATGGGGTGTGTGTCCCCACAGCACATGGGTTGTGTGTGTCCACAGCACATGGGGTGTGTGTCCATAGCACATGGGGTGTGTGTGTCCATAGCACATGGGTTGTGTGTCCATAGCACATGGGGTGTGTGTGTCCATAGCACATGGGGTGTGTGTCCATAGCACATGGGGTGTGTGTGTCCCCACAGCACATGGGGTGTGTGTGTCCATAGCACATGGGGTGTGTGTGTCCCCACAGCACATGGGTTGTGTGTGTCCCCACAGCACATGGGGTTGTGTGTGTCCATAGCACATGGGGTGTGTGTCCATAGCACATGGGTGTGTGTGTCCCCACAGCACATGGGTTGTGTGTGTCCCCACAGCACATGGGGTGTGTGTCCATAGCACATGGGTTGTGTGTGTCCCCACAGCACATGGGTTGTGTGTCCATAGCACATGGGGTGTGTCCCCACAGCACATGGGGTGTGTGTCCATAGCACATGGGGTGTGTGTCCATAGCACATGGGTTGTGTGTGTCCCCACAGCACATGGGTTGTGTGTCCATAGCACATGGGGGGTGTGTCCATAGCACATGGGGTGTGTCCCCACAGCACATGGGTTGTGTGTCCCCACAGCACATGGGGTGTGTGTCCCCAGCACATGGGGTGTGTGTCCATAGCACATGGGGTGTGTGTCCCCAGCACATGGGTTGTGTGTCCATAGCACATGGGGTGTGTGTTCCCACAGCACATGGGTTGTGTGTCCATAGCACATGGGGTGTGTGTGTCCATAGCACATGGGGTGTGTGTGTCCATAGCACATGGGGTGTGTGTGTCCCCACAGCACATGGGGTGTGTGTGTCCATAGCACATGGGGTGTGTGTGTCCCCACAGCACATGGGTTGTGTGTGTTCATAGCACATGGGGTGTGTGTGTCCATAGCACATGGGGTGTGTGTGTCCCCACAGCACATGGGGTGTGTGTGTCCATAGCACATGGGGTGTGTGTGTCCCCACAGCACATGGGGTGTGTGTGTTCATAGCACATGGGGTGTGTGTGTCCATAGCACATGGGGTGTGTGTGTCCATAGCACATGGGGTGTGTGTGTCCCCACAGCACATGGGGTGTGTGTGTCCATAGCACATGGGGTGTGTGTGTCCCCACAGCACATGGGGTGTGTGTCCATAGCACATGGGTTGTGTGTGTCCCCACAGCACATGGGGTGTGTGTCCATAGCACATGGGTTGTGTGTGTCCCCACAGCACATGGGGTGTGTGTCCATAGCACATGGGTTGTGTGTGTCCCCACAGCACATGGGTTGTGTGTCCATAGCACATGGGGTGTGTGTGTCCATAGCACATGGGGTGTGTGTGTCCCCACAGCACATGGGGTTGTGTGTGTCCATAGCACATGGGGTGTGTGTCCATAGCACATGGGTGTGTGTGTCCCCACAGCACATGGGGTGTGTGTGTCCCCACAGCACATGGGGTGTGTGTCCATAGCACATGGGTTGTGTGTGTCCCCACAGCACATGGGTTGTGTGTCCATAGCACACGGGGTGTGTGTGTCCATAGCACATGGGGTGTGTCCCCACAGCACATGGGGTGTGTCCCCACAGCACATGGGGTGTGTGTCCATAGCACATGGGTTGTGTGTGTCCCCACAGCACATGGGTTGTGTGTCCATAGCACATGGGGGGTGTGTCCATAGCACATGGGGTGTGTCCCCACAGCACATGGGGTGTGTCCCCACAGCACATGGGGTGTGTGTCCCCAGCACATGGGGTGTGTGTGTCCATAGCACATGGGGTGTGTGTCCATAGCACATGGGGTGTGTGTCCCCAGCACATGGGTTGTGTGTCCATAGCACATGGGGTGTGTGTCCCCAGCACATGGGTTGTGTGTCCATAGCACATGGGGTGTGTGTTCCCACAGCACATGGGTTGTGTGTCCATAGCACATGGGGTGTGTGTGTCCATAGCACATGGGTTGTGTGTCCATAGCACATGGGTTGTGTGTCCCCAGCACATGGGTTGTGTGTCCATAGCACATGGGGTGTGTGTGTCCATAGCACATGGGGTGTGTGTGTCCATAGCACATGGGGTGTGTGTTCCCACAGCACATGGGGGGTGTGTCCATAGCACATGGGGTGTGTGTGTCCATAGCACATGGGGTGTGTGTTCCCACAGCACATGGGTTGTGTGTCCATAGCACATGGGGTGTGTGTCCATAGCACATGGGTTGTGTGTCCCCAGCACATGGGTTGTGTGTCCATAGCACATGGGGTGTGTGTTCCCACAGCACATGGGTTGTGTGTCCATAGCACATGGGGTGTGTGTCCATAGCACATGGGGTGTGTGTGTCCATAGCACATGGGGTGTGTGTGTCCATAGCACATGGGGTGTGTGTGTCCATAGCACATGGGTTGTGTGTGTCCATAGCACATGGGGTGTGTGTCCATAGCACATGGGGTGTGTGTCCATAGCACATGGGGTGTGTGTCCATAGCACATGGGGTGTGTGTTCCCACAGCACATGGGTTGTGTGTCCATAGCACATGGGGTGTGTGTGTCCATAGCACATGGGGTGTGTGTGTCCCCACAGCACATGGGTTGTGTGTGTCCCCACAGCACATGGGGTTGTGTGTGTCCATAGCACATGGGGTGTGTGTCCATAGCACATGGGTGTGTGTGTCCCCACAGCACATGGGGTGTGTGTGTCCCCACAGCACATGGGTTGTGTGTGTCCCCACAGCACATGGGGTGTGTGTCCCCACAGCACATGGGGTGTGTGTCCCCACAGCACATGGGTTGTGTGTCCATAGCACATGGGGTGTGTGTCCCCACAGCACATGGGGTGTGTGTGTCCCCACAGCACATGGGTTGTGTGTCCATAGCACATGGGGTGTGTGTCCATAGCACATGGGGTGTGTGTGTCCATAGCACATGGGTTGTGTGTCCATAGCACATGGGGGGTGTGTCCATAGCACATGGGGTGTGTGTGTCCATAGCACATGGGTTGTGTGTCCATAGCACATGGGGTGTGTGTGTCCATAGCACATGGGGTGTGTGTCCATAGCACATGGGGTGTGTGTGTCCCCACAGCACATGGGGTGTGTGTGTCCATAGCACATGGGTTGTGTGTGTCCCCACAGCACATGGGTTGTGTGTCCATAGCACATGGGGTGTGTGTGTCCATAGCACATGGGGTGTGTGTGTCCCCACAGCACATGGGGTTGTGTGTGTCCATAGCACATGGGGTGTGTGTCCATAGCACATGGGGTGTGTGTGTCCATAGCACATGGGGTGTGTGTGTCCATAGCACATGGGGTGTGTGTGTCCCCACAGCACATGGGGTGTGTGTCCATAGCACATGGGTGTGTGTGTCCCCACAGCACATGGGTTGTGTGTGTCCCCACAGCACATGGGTTGTGTGTCCATAGCACATGGGGTGTGTCCCCACAGCACATGGGGTGTGTGTCCATAGCACATGGGGTGTGTGTCCATAGCACATGGGTTGTGTGTGTCCCCACAGCACATGGGTTGTGTGTCCATAGCACATGGGGGGTGTGTCCATAGCACATGGGGTGTGTCCCCACAGCACATGGGGTGTGTGTCCCCACAGCACATGGGGTGTGTGTCCCCAGCACATGGGGTGTGTGTCCATAGCACATGGGGTGTGTGTCCCCAGCACATGGGTTGTGTGTCCATAGCACATGGGGTGTGTGTTCCCACAGCACATGGGTTGTGTGTCCATAGCACATGGGGTGTGTGTGTCCATAGCACATGGGGTGTGTGTGTCCCCACAGCACATGGGGTGTGTGTGTCCATAGCACATGGGGTGTGTGTGTCCCCACAGCACATGGGGTGTGTGTGTCCATAGCACATGGGGTGTGTGTGTCCCCACAGCACATGGGGTGTGTGTGTCCATAGCACATGGGGTGTGTGTGTCCCCACAGCACATGGGGTGTGTGTGTCCATAGCACATGGGGTGTGTGTGTCCCCACAGCACATGGGTTGTGTGTGTTCATAGCACATGGGGTGTGTGTGTCCATAGCACATGGGGTGTGTGTGTCCCCACAGCACATGGGGTGTGTGTGTTCATAGCACATGGGGTGTGTGTGTCCATAGCACATGGGGTGTGTGTGTCCATAGCACATGGGGTGTGTGTGTCCACAGCACATGGGGTGTGTGTGTCCATAGCACATGGGTGTGTGTGTCCATAGCACATGGGGTGTGTGTGTCCCCACAGCACATGGGGTGTGTGTGTCCATAGCACATGGGGTGTGTGTGTCCCCACAGCACATGGGGTGTGTGTCCATAGCACATGGGTGTGTGTGTCCCCACAGCACATGGGGTGTGTGTCCATAGCACATGGGTTGTGTGTGTCCCCACAGCACATGGGGTGTGTGTCCATAGCACATGGGTTGTGTGTGTCCCCACAGCACATGGGTTGTGTGTCCATAGCACATGGGGTGTGTGTGTCCATAGCACATGGGGTGTGTGTGTCCCCACAGCACATGGGGTTGTGTGTGTCCATAGCACATGGGGTGTGTGTCCATAGCACATGGGTGTGTGTGTCCCCACAGCACATGGGGTGTGTGTGTCCCCACAGCACATGGGGTGTGTGTCCATAGGACATGGGTTGTGTGTGTCCCCACAGCACATGGGTTGTGTGTCCATAGCACACGGGGTGTGTGTGTCCATAGCACACGGGGTGTGTGTGTCCATAGCACATGGGGTGTGTCCCCACAGCACATGGGTTGTGTGTCCATAGCACATGGGTTGTGTGTGTCCCCACAGCACATGGGTTGTGTGTCCATAGCACATGGGGGGTGTGTCCATAGCACATGGGGTGTGTCCCCACAGCACATGGGGTGTGTGTCCCCACAGCACATGGGGTGTGTGTCCCCAGCACATGGGGTGTGTGTGTCCATAGCACATGGGGTGTGTGTCCCCAGCACATGGGTTGTGTGTCCATAGCACATGGGGTGTGTGTCCCCAGCACATGGGTTGTGTGTCCATAGCACATGGGGTGTGTGTTCCCACAGCACATGGGTTGTGTGTCCATAGCACATGGGGTGTGTGTGTCCATAGCACATGGGTTGTGTGTCCATAGCACATGGGTTGTGTGTCCATAGCACATGGGTTGTGTGTCCCCAGCACATGGGGTGTGTGTGTCCATAGCACATGGGGTGTGTGTTCCCACAGCACATGGGGTGTGTGTTCCCACAGCACATGGGTTGTGTGTCCATAGCACATGGGGTGTGTGTCCCCACAGCACATGGGTTGTGTGTCCATAGCACATGGGGTGTGTGTGTCCACAGCACATGGGGTGTGTGTCCATAGCACATGGGGTGTGTGTCCCCACAGCACATGGGGTGTGTGTGTCCATAGCACATGGGGTGTGTGTGTCCATAGCACATGGGGTGTGTGTTCCCACAGCACATGGGTTGTGTGTCCATAGCACATGGGGTGTGTGTCCATAGCACATGGGTTGTGTGTCCCCAGCACATGGGTTGTGTGTCCATAGCACATGGGGTGTGTGTTCCCACAGCACATGGGTTGTGTGTCCATAGCACATGGGGTGTGTGTGTCCATAGCACATGGGGTGTGTGTGTCCATAGCACATGGGGTGTGTGTCCATAGCACATGGGGTGTGTGTGTCCCCACAGCACATGGGGTGTGTGTGTCCATAGCACATGGGGTGTGTGTGTCCATAGCACATGGGGTGTGTGTGTCCATAGCACATGGGGTGTGTGTCCATAGCACATGGGGTGTGTGTTCCCACAGCACATGGGTTGTGTGTCCATAGCACATGGGGTGTGTGTGTCCCCACAGCACATGGGGTGTGTGTGTCCATAGCACATGGGGTGTGTGTGTCCATAGCACATGGGGTGTGTGTCCATAGCACATGGGGTGTGTGTCCCCAGCACATGGGGTGTGTGTCCATAGCACATGGGGTGTGTGTTCCCACAGCACATGGGTTGTGTGTCCATAGCACATGGGGTGTGTGTGTCCATAGCACATGGGGTGTGTGTGTCCATAGCACATGGGGTGTGTGTCCCCAGCACATGGGGTGTGTGTCCATAGCACATGGGGTGTGTGTTCCCACAGCACATGGGTTGTGTGTCCATAGCACATGGGGTGTGTGTGTCCATAGCACATGGGGTGTGTGTGTCCATAGCACATGGGGTGTGTCCCCACAGCACATGGGGTGTGTGTGTCCATAGCACATGGGGTGTGTGTGTCCCCACAGCACATGGGTTGTGTGTGTCCATAGCACATGGGGTGTGTGTGTCCATAGCACATGGGGTGTGTGTCCATAGCACATGGGGTGTGTCCCCACAGCACATGGGGTGTGTGTCCATAGCACATGGGGTGTGTGTGTCCCCACAGCACATGGGGTGTGTGTGTCCATAGCACATGGGGTGTGTGTGTCCCCACAGCACATGGGGTGTGTGTGTCCACAGCACATGGGTTGTGTGTGTCCATAGCACATGGGTTGTGTGTCCATAGCACATGGGGTGTGTGTCCCCACAGCACATGGGGTTGTGTGTGTCCATAGCACATGGGGTGTGTGTCCATAGCACATGGGTGTGTGTGTCCCCACAGCACATGGGGTTGTGTGTGTCCATAGCACATGGGGTGTGTGTTCATAGCACATGGGTTGTGTGTGTCCCCACAGCACATGGGGTTGTGTGTCCACAGCACATGGGTTGTGTGTCCATAGCACATGGGGTGTGTGTCCATAGCACATGGGGGGTGTGTCCATAGCACATGGGGTGTGTGTCCATAGCACATGGGGGGTGTGTGTCCATAGCACATGGGGGGTGTGTCCATAGCACATGGGGTGTGTGTCCCCACAGCACATGGGGTGTGTCCCCACAGCACATGGGGTGTGTGTCCCCAGCACATGGGGTGTGTGTCCATAGCACATGGGGTGTGTGTCCCCAGCACATGGGTTGTGTGTCCATAGCACATGGGGTGTGTGTTCCCACAGCACATGGGTTGTGTGTCCATAGCACATGGGGTGTGTGTGTCCATAGCACATGGTGTGTGTGTTCCCACAGCACATGGGTTGTGTGTCCATAGCACATGGGGTGTGTGTGTCCATAGCACATGGGGTGTGTGTGTCCCCACAGCACATGGGTTGTGTGTGTCCCCAGCACATGGGGTGTGTGTGTCCCCAGCACATGGGGTGTGTGTCCCCACAGCACATGGGGTTGTGTGTGTCCATAGCACATGGGGTGTGTGTCCATAGCACATGGGGTGTGTGTGTCCCCACAGCACATGGGTTGTGTGTGTCCCCAGCACATGGGGTGTGTGTGTCCATAGCACATGGGGTGTGTGTCCATAGCACATGGGTGTGTGTGTCCCCACAGCACATGGGGTTGTGTGTGTCCATAGCACATGGGGTGTGTGTTCATAGCACATGGGTTGTGTGTGTCCATAGCACATGGGGTGTGTGTTCCCACAGCACATGGGTTGTGTGTCCATAGCACATGGGGTGTGTGTGTCCATAGCACATGGGGTGTGTGTGTCCCCACAGCACATGGGTTGTGTGTGTCCCCAGCACATGGGGTGTGTGTGTCCATAGCACATGGGGTGTGTGTCCATAGCACATGGGTGTGTGTGTCCCCACAGCACATGGGGTTGTGTGTGTCCATAGCACATGGGGTGTGTGTTCATAGCACATGGGTTGTGTGTGTCCCCACAGCACATGGGGTTGTGTGTGTCCCCACAGCACATGGGGTTGTGTGTGTCCATAGCACATGGGGTGTGTGTCCCCACAGCACATGGGGTGTGTGTCCATAGCACATGGGTGTGTGTGTCCCCACAGCACATGGGGTGTGTGTGTCCCCACAGCACATGGGGTGTGTGTCCACAGCACAGGGGGGTCCTGCTCTGAAATTGCTGTTCCTGTTGCAATAGAAGGATTTTCTATCCAACATGTAGAGTTACTGCTCTCTCTCTCTCTCCCTGTGTGGCTTTTGGGAGAGCAGAAGATTGACTTACAAGACCCATCCATCTGTTTCAGTGTATAGTTAATCCTTTAGGTGGAATAGTAACCTGTTGTTTACTAACAGAGTTATCTGGGTTTTATATGACAGCTGTTGAAGAAAAAACAAGCTTTTCTGAGTTGCAGGAGGTTAATCTGCCAGCAGTGCCTGGCTAGGCTGGCACCCTTGTTGTCTGTGGGCTGAGAAGTACTGGTGTTCCCTGCCTGCCTCAGCTTCTCTGGGTGGCTGAGGGGAACTTCTGGTCAGAGTCTGTACCTTCCCCAAAACATGCCTTTGCACTTAACTGCCTACAAAAGAAACAAGCTAAAGGTTGGTTTACCATCCTTTTTTGTTGCAGTGAGAACTGAACTAGTGCAGGTGCAGAGTATACTGTCATGCTGTGTTGCCTGTGTGCCTCAGGAGGCTGTGTGGGGTTTGGTACCAGTGTGGATGGGCAACGCTGCCACTGCAGAAAGAGGGGTCACGCTGCATGGGCCCTTCCTGTCTTCCAGCCCACCACGCTGGGTGACTAAAGATGCCCTCTGAGGTAACACCAGCATTAAGATGGGTGTTTTGGTTCATGGCCCTGATCTTTTCTTTCAGAGCTGCTCAGCAGCATGCTAGAGGGTGTGAAGTGCCACCTGGACAGCAGCCTGCCCCACGTGCGGCGCCTGGGCATGGTTGTGGCAGAGAGCATTAGTTCCAGAGTAAACACTGATGGGCCTGTCCTCAAGTTTCAGGTGAAGATTGTTATGGAATATATGTCTGGTGTACAGGACTGAGAGGAAATGGGTGTTTGCAGATCCATCAGGGGTGGGTGTGAGGAGGCTGGAGCCAGGCTGTGCTCAGGGATGGACAATGACGGGACAAGGGGCAACAAGCTGCAACAGAAGAGGTTCCAAAGCAACACCAGGACAAAGTTATTCCCTGTTGAGGTGAGGGAGCACTGGCAGGGGCTGCCCAGATGGGCTGTGGAGGCTCCTTCTCTGGAGACATCCCAACCCAGCTGGATGAGTCCCTGTGTGCCCTGCTCTAGGTGCTGCTGCTCTGGCAGGGGGGTTGCACTG
The DNA here is from genome assembly GCF_028858725.1 of Colius striatus. Lineage (NCBI taxonomy): Eukaryota > Metazoa > Chordata > Aves > Coliiformes > Coliidae > Colius > Colius striatus. The sequence continues at coordinate 1,515,518 of NC_084761.1, read as the reverse complement.
GCTGAGCTTTGCAGCTCCCCTCCAGCCCTTGGGATGCTGTAATTCTGTGAAGCAAAAGCTTCAAACCAGATGATCCAGGGCATTGTAGCAAGATCTAACAACCACTGAGGCAGCAGCTCCTTCAAGTAGGATGTCTATTGACAGACAAAAGAAATGCATAGCAAATAGCCAGGTGAGAGTGACTTCAGAGTGTGACCTGATGGCAGAGTTGAGGGTGAACTGTTGATAACAAAGGACTGACAGAGGGTTATTCAAACCCAAAGCAGTGAGGAGTGTTCAGTCCCTGTGATGCTGAGTTCAGCTTTCCAAGACTGACACAGAGAGTTTGTTGGAATTATGTGTTAGTCAGAGGAATTCCTGGAAGCCTGCAGTCCCTCACATCACCTTGCCAGCCTGGAGATGTTGTAAAGCCTGCAGGAACGTTCAGGCAAGGTCTGATCAGCTGTCACTGCTAAATGTAGGGACACAGGTGGCTGTAGAGCAGAAGGACCTTACTGCTGGCAGCACAGTGATGGAAATGGGATTGGGGGAGGTTTGGCTGCTCAGGGTTCAATCTTTATCACACAGCAGAAGGGTCAAAGGTTGAATGCTGGGCTTTGCAGTCCAATACAGTGCAGTAACTGTTATTCCTGCATGTCCAGTATGAAGAAGATGATGAAGTAAGAGAATTGAAGTCCCTTCTGGTGCAGACTCCAGCACTCTGTGTTGTCTCCAGCCTTCCAGAGGATGGGTAAGACACTGCTGCAATTCACCTCCAGGCCATCTTTTGCCCTTCTCTGTGCCTTTTCTGAGTTTCACACTGGAACTCTCTACAGCATTCAACATGTCTTACATGATTTAAGGGTTATAAGGCACCTTATAGTACAGTGTAGTCTTGTTAAACTCATCATTCAGGTGGGAGTATGGATGTATTAGCCTTGCTTGTTTGCTAGCTGCAGGTGGTGAAGCCATGCTGCAGGGCCTGACATGCCCCTTGGGTAGAACCAAATGGGCCTTTCTCTTGCCATGGTGGCATTTGGGCCATCTGCCCCCAGCCCATCCATCCCTGAGGAAAATCTACCCTGTCTCTCAGTTTACAAACTGGTTCTTTGCTGAGGCTCTCAGGAGCACTTCATTTTATCAGCAGATGAGTGAAGCACTTCATGTTATTAGCAAATGAGGCTGTGCAGTACTCCAGGGAAGCCCAGAAGATTCATTGTTCCCATTTTAGGGTCATAATTGGCATAGATAGTATCTGAGAAGCAGAGAGGACCTGCCACAGAGATAGCTGCAGAGATGGAGACAAAAAGTCTCCATTATTGTATTCACTCCACTAGCAAAGGCTGAAGATGTTTTGTTCCCCATTTGTTCAGTTTCATTCCCAGCTTCCTTTTCAGCCAGAGATCACAGATGGATCTTTCCCTCCCATGCTGGGTTAGTGCAGGGCAGCACAGCAGAGCAGCTGCCCTGGCCTTTGTTATCCATTGCTGTTCTGCTCCTCCCCTCACCTCTTCTCCTCCCCAAGGTTTTGCTCCTTGTGTTGGCCAAGCTAAGTGGGAGACTGCAGCAGAGAGAGCTGTCAGCAAGGGCTGATGGTGTCAGTAGCTTCTTGCTTCTCAGTAAGGACTGATACTTTATTTGCTTCAATATTCTCTGCTCCTTGCAGCAAGAGTGAGAAAGCAGATGCTGCACAGCCATTGGTGTTGGAAAGCAACGAGAAGTCCCACTCAGCAGCCTCTGTGATGCCAGCTGAGGAGTCAGATGCTGAGCTTGACAGGTATGGGGCAAGACACTGGTAGGAAATGGGAGATGAGAGCAGATGTGGGGAGAAGGGAGCTATCAGTAGCTGCATCACTTGGTAAATGCTGTGCTTCCTGAGCTTGTTGAGCTGAGGGGTGTGCAGCACTCAGGTATGTTGGTCAGTGATTTGAGTACAGCCTGCACTGTGTACAACCACTGCACTTATTCCACTTGTCTCAGATGTTTCCTGGCCTTGTGACTAGATGTACCCATTTCAGTAGTGGGCCTGCCTTTCTCTGTCACTTCAGCCTAAAGAAATCCCTCAGGCACCTGCCTCCTTCCTGCACTTGACCAGGAGACCCAGTTCCAGAGCTGGTCTCAGACCTCTCTTTTCACTGAGCTTTGGAGTCATTCCTGGAGCTTCCCAAGGAGCCTTTCCAGGAGGGGCTTCCCCAGCACTGCTGGCTGATGCAAGAGTGAGGGTGGCAGAGCTGGAGAAAGGAAGGACATCTACAGCCCACAGACTGACCCCTGCCTTTATTTCCTTTGCAGTGATGATGACCTCATCCCCTATGACATGTCAGGTGATAAAGAACTGAAGGCCAAGGCTCCTGTGTACATCCGAGACTGTATTGAAGGTGAGAGGTTTTGGGCTGTGCCTTTGTTTTGGGGAGTGTCTGTGTGATTTATTCTTTCCCTGAGCTAGCCTGAAGAAGCTGTAGGATTTCAGCAGTCTGAGCTGGGGTGTTAAGTGCCATTTCTGAGTGATTTCAGTTCCTAACGTGTGCTGGGTCAGTGGTATATACCTGCAACAAGGCAAACCATTAACAGAGGAGAGCTGGGGGGGGATATTCTCCAGCAGAACCATTCTGGTAACAGCTTCTGTTTATCTTTTGATTCCCTTCAGTCCTGACAGGATCTGAGGAGGATGTGGACAAATGGGAAGCTACAGTCAAGGCTCTTGAGAGCTTGGTCCGAAAGAATCCGGCAGCAACCAGAGAGGTGAAGTGCTATGAGCTAAATTACCAGTGGGCTGGTTGCCCTCATGAGGAGACTAAACACACCAACACAGCAGCAGGCCAGGCTGGTGTGGGCCTGGATTTAAAGGTTTTAACTTGGGAAGTTGGGGGTGTAAAGGAATTCTTGCTTAGGAGGTTGATCCACGGAGCACAAGGGAACAAAGCAGCAGGGGAAGGTGCTGGCAGCAGTGTGGCATTCAGCAGCTGCAGCACTGAGGATGAGGTGAATTGTAAGCAGAGCTTGCCAGTAACATGAGGAGGCAGAGGAAGCCTCATGCTTTGTGCTGGTGGCAGAAAACATCAGCACTTCAGTTTACAGAGCAGCCACAGGTTCCACAGAGCAGTTGGGTTTCCTTTTGGATTGAACCAGCTCTGCATTGAAATGGAATTTCATTGTTCCCCAGCAAAAAGGGGCTTGAAATCAAATGGACTTTCCCTAGGTGCTTGTATAAGCATTAATGCCTTCTGGAGGGAGCAGTTGGATTGTCTTGGTCAAGATGAACAGCTCAGGTGAGAGGAACCTGGCACAGGGTCCCTGGTGTGATGAGTGAGCGCTCCAAGCTGGCAGAGATACAGGCCCCTGCCAAGGGCAGGGGTGCAGGCAGGCTGCTGAGCAGGATGGGCTTTGGATGTGGTGCTGCACCTTTGAACCCATCAGTTCTAGCCACAGCCCTCCTCTATCATCATGCCACCACTTGTTCAAACAGCCAAAGTGAAGTTGGACAGAGAGCTCAGCACAGGGATCTGCTCAGCGTTGGGAGAAGCTTGTCCTGATGGCATTGAGCTTAATGTGCATTCTCTCCCTCCTAACACACATGCTGCCTGTATTCCAGCCCCTCATTGTCTCTGTTAAACATTAGAAATGGTGTGTAAATCCTGTGAGGAAACTGGGGATTTGATTCCTTCTTTCCTGTCTTGAGCAGGTTAGTGTGGAGCTGGCAAAAATCCTTCTGCACCTGGAGGAGAAGACCTTTGTTGAAGGATTTGTGGAGCTCCGACAGAGAGCTCAAGTGGCTGTTTTGACCACAGACCCAATACCTGTGAGTCCCTCTCACTGCTGCCCTTTTACCAGCTGAGGCACAGGGGTAACACTGAAGGAGCTGAAGTTTCTTACCAGCTTGATAGAGGCAGCTGTGAGATTGTGGTAGGGCAGCTGGGTCAGGTCCCACAGCATTTCCACAGGGATGGTGGGCTGTGCACTGAGGAATCCACAGTGGGTGAGTGAACTCAGAGCTGCAAGGGACTGGAGGAGCTGTTTGGAGGCTGAGTAATTCAACAGGGACTTGTTGCACTGAAGGGGAGATTCTTTCACATAGGAGGAAGCTGAGGCACAAAGAGCTTCTCTAGAAGAAGACTTGACTGGTGATTGTGATCATAGAGTTGTGGAATGGTTTGAGTTGGAAGGGACCCTTAAAGTATCATCAGCTTCCAGCCCTCCCCGCTCTGGTCAGGGACATCTTTCACTAAATGAGGTTCCTCAAAGCCCCTCTGAACCTGCCCTTAGAGTCACAGAATGGTGGGGGTTGGAAGAGAGATCATCTAGTCCAACCCTCCTGCAGAAGCAGATCCCACCTAGACATTGGACACTTCTTGTGATGGGACATCCACAGCCTGCCTGGGCAACCAGTTCCAGTGTCTCAGCACCCTCACAGTAAAGAGTCACTTCCTTAAGTCTGCTCTAGGTGTAGCCTGTGTCAGCACACAACTGTTACCCTGGGACCTTTCGGTACAGCCCCTGGTAAAAAGTCTCTCTCCATCTTAGAAGCCCCCTTTAAGGATTGAAGGGCCACAGTAGGGTTGTCTCCCAAGTGCCAGAGCTGCCATGGCAGCTGTTGGGGTGCCTCTGCATGGGGAGCAGACAGGAATGGCAAATCCCTGTTCTCCTTTACTTCCTTTGGGAGGATCTGGAGGTGGAAGTGTCTGAGTTTCCCCTCCTTGCACAGTGTGTCTCTTCCCTTTTCTTGGAGGCTTGTTGTTAACTAAGGGGCAGCTGGCTTTCTGCTTTTAGTACTGGTGTGAAGGCTGTTTCCAGCCTGGGTCTGTGTTCCTCATGCCTTGATTCCTCTGTACAGGTAGCAAAGTACTTGACCTCCCAGTTCTACTCCCTGAACTACAGCCTCCGCCAGCGCATGGACGTGCTCGACGTGAGTGCTCTGCTCTTCCCACTTCCCTCCTGCCTTTGTTACTCCAGCCCCAACACACTCCCTCCTGCTCCCCACACCCCCCCATGGGATGAGGAGGGGATTGGAAAAGGAAATCAAGACTCCTGGGTTAAGATGAGAACAGGTATAATCACTAATCTGTTATATGAGTAAGAAGATAGAATGGTCATTAAGAGAAACAAGCCCCAAGAGAAGCCAAGTGCTGCCCAGTGCAGCTGCTCCCCACCCCTTGACCCAGCAGCCACCCCCCTCCCAGCCAACCCCCCCAGTGCCTACACTGGGCAGGACAGCCCATGGCATGGCCCAGCCCTGGGGCTGGCTGGGGCCTTGTTCTCTCTTGTCCTCACCCAATTACCCTGTTCCTTAATGACCCCTTTTGGACAGAACCACCCTCTTTTTATCACCTAGGTGTTGGTTTTGGCAGCTCAGGAGCTGTCCTATCCCAAATCCCATGGGAAGACCAAGCAGCCTGATGCCCAAAAACCTTGTATCCAAGTCCTTCCTGCAAGTGATAGCCCCAAGGACTGGAGAAGAATCGTTGATGAGAGGATCAAGAGCAAGACTCGGAGATTTGCTACGGTGAGGCCAGGGCAGAAACAAACTCAGGTCAAATCCAGCAGAAACAGGGTCACTGGGAGCTGCTGGAGTTGTGTGTGAAACTGGGCTGAGGCCAAAGGAAAGACACTGTCACTCGAAATAGAAATTTATCATAGGATCTGGCTGAATCCACCATGTCCTGTAATCATCTCCCAGCAGGGAGAGGAAGAGAAAGCCTGAGCTCCCTGCCCTGCATGGAGGGGTGGTTGCTGCTGTTCTGTGCTTGTCTGGCCGCTGCAGGGAGCTGTGACTGCACCTCACTGATGCCAGAGCCTCCCCTTCACACCAGCTGCCTCTGGACTCTCTCAGCCTTCCCATTTTTTCCAGGAGGTCAACTGATGCCAGTGTGCAAGTTCCCAGAACTCCCCTGTGGGTCACCCTGGAGAACTTGCTTTCAAACCTCCTTTTATCCCTTGCACGTTCTCACTTCTGCTGTGTAACCCAGCAGCACTGGGCTGCTCTGTGCTGCAGCATCCTGCTGTGTGACAGCATCCGAAGTGGGAAGTGAGCCAGCCAGTCTGGAAACCAGCAGCCACAGGTGTACAAGCAAGCAGTGGCTGCAAGGAACCCACAGTCTTGAACAGTGTCCAGTGAAGTGGAAGGCTCAGGTGCTGAATCGTGGGTCTCAGTGTCTTTCTTTTGCCTTGGACAGGGTCAGTCTCAAGTGGAACAGACTTTCAGCCCCAATGAGTTCAATTCTGTTGCTGGACACTTCTTTTTTCCCTTGATTCAGCACTTTGACAGGTGAGTGTGAAGAGCTGGGGCTGTGGGCATGGCAGCTGCTTTCTGCTTGTTCTGCTTGCCTCACAGCAGCAGCCTAAAGCCCAGAGGCTGTGTGGGAGCCCAGTGACACCACACTGATGGCTGCCTCCTGCCTAGGGCTTAGAGATGAGGGGTTTGTGGTCTCCCAGATGTATCCAGTGAAGTCTTGTTGGGCAGGAGGGTGTGAGACCCTGCAGAACTGAAGGTGCTTCATGAGGAGTGACCTGTCAGCAGGTGCTCAGGCAGATGGATCACTTGGGCAGCTCCAGACCAGTTGTCTTGGCTGACCCTCTGCCTTGGGAGGTTCATACAGAGCCACACAGCTCAGACTGCAGTCTCTAACCATAGTTAACTCTGTCACTTGGGCTGGTGCTTCTGACATGGGGTAGGACACAGGACACAGTTTCTTGTCCAGCACTCAAGTCTTTGCTTACCCAATAACTGATTCTGTAATACCAGTCTAATGGTTTGCTTCCAGGATGGCAGTGGGGTGAGCTTGGTGTGCAGTTCTTTCTGCTGTAGAACCTGCTGTAAGGGGGGGGGGTCACTGCTGGCCTGGGAGCAAAGAGGAGAGCCATCAGCCATGGCTGTGTTGAACTGGGACCGGCTACAATGGCTGCTGTCAGAGGGACTCAGGCTCATGGGGGACAGTTGGCCTGGTCCAACCACCCTGAGTGTTCCAGAGATGCACAGATCAGCCTCCTGGCTGCTACAGGACTCTCTCTTCCTTGCACTTGCAGGCCTTTGACAACATTTGATCTCCTGGGGGAAGACCACTTGGTCCTTGGAAGACTGGTGCACACTTTAGCTGTTCTGATGTACTTGGCTGTCAACACTGTGGTAAGAAAAGCTGCCTGAGCTGGCTGGGAGCAGGATGGCAGTGCCCAGACCTCCTGCAGACACAGCAGGAGAGGCTACAGCCTTCTGAACCAGCACTGTGCTCTGGGGCCTGCTGCACTTGCACTGGCAGCAAGTTTGGGTCCCATGTGCTGAGAAGCTGTGAAAAGGGGCTGGGAAGAACCAGTCAGGAGCTTCAGGGCACCCCTGCACTCTGCTGCAGCTTCTGCTAGGAAAACCCAGCAGCTGTGGGAGGCTGGCCACGTCAATTTCCTCACCTGTAAAATACTGATAACCCCCATCTTCCCACCAGTGTGTCTGTCACATGTTTCACTCGTGTCCTACCTGTGTTCTGCAGGCAGCCCCTGCCATGGGGAAGGCACTGCTGGAGTTTGGCTGGGCCCTGCGCTTCCACACCGACCCGTGAGTCGCACTTTTGGCTTTCACTTTGGGAGGTCAGCTGGGAGCTCTGTCCCTGTCCAAGAGCAGCACCCCACTGGGTGGCAGGGATGTGCCACAGGAACTCTGCTCTCCTCTCCCTCCTTACCACAGAGCATTGCAGGAATGGCTCATGAAACGTGTCAAGAACACGTCACTGCTTTAACACCAAACCAACACAGGAACTTGGTGGCTTCTTAGTGTGGAGGTGCAGCCATTGCCTAGACAAAGCTCCCCATGGGGTGGTTTTGTCTCTGTTTACTTGCAGAGCTCAGAGAACTGCAGATTTAATCCCAGCATTCAAGGCTGGGAAGAAATTAAGACATCCAACCACCCTGCTGGAAACACCCCGTCCCTGCCCTGCTCTCACACCCCTGCAGGACTCTGGGTTAGGTGGGCACTGCCAGCTGGGGCATGGCCACACTCCTCAGCAGTAGGAACATGGCAAAAGTGCTCATCAGCACAAGCAGCTGCAACCACAGAGGTGAGGAAATGGGAGGCAGAGGCTGAAGGCTGTAAGCAGTCCCCTGTCCCAGCAGGTACGTGCGCCAGGGGCTCCTGTCCTGCATCTCCTCCGTGCTCCTCAGCGTCCCTGCGCAGCGCCTGCTGGAAGATGTGGCAGAGGAGCTGCTGGAGACTCAGTCCTGGCTGGGAGGTAAGATGATGTGTGTGTTTCTCAGCAGTGGTGTAGCCTCTAATTGTGAACGTGCTGGTGTCTGTGCAGCAGAGCTTTGCATGATGTAGCCTGTCAGTTCAGGAGCCAGCCTGCCCTGTGCTGTGCACACATGTCACTGAGGAGTCAACAGCAGCAGCTGAGCTGTGTGTGGCATTTCAGTGTGGTTGTCCTCACCCCACAGGCCACCCAAATGCACCCCCAACTGTATCCTCTGCTCCTTTTCTCTGAGCATCCAGCCACTCCTCTCCTGACGCTGCAGGCAGTGCTGGCACACTGCATGTGGCATCCAGGCAGTGACTGTGACCAGCAGTGACTGACAGGGCTCCACTAGTGCTAAGAACAGGAGGAAGAGCATGGCCCTGTGTCCTGGCTTCTGGTGGCTGATGGAAAGAACAACTATGAAAGGCAGCAGGTGACATCACCCAACAGCCAGGAGCTGTGGGCAAGGGTTCTGGTGGGCTGCACAGGTTGGAAGTACCAGAGGAAATCGTGCTGCGTGCTCTGAAGCCTCCCCTGTGTTCTGCTGTGACTCCCAGGGTTGGTTTCCTTCAGCATTCTCCCTCTTGGTGAGCTGGCTGCCCCGAGGGAGCAGGCAGGAAGCGATGCTGACACGGGCAGCCTCTGCTCCCTGCAGCTTGTGCAGCTCTGTGCCCTTCAAAAGGAAGGGAGCAGCCTCGTGGGGCTGAAAGCTTTGCTTTCCCATGACACAGTGTGCTCTGAGGAATCTGCTTGTCTCTGCACTTACTGCTGCTGTTACTGAGTGAAGCCTTTCCAGGAATGACAGCAATGCATTTGCAGTGTGAAGGTCTGTGTAAGCTGCTTTTAATGAGTTCTTTTTGGAAGGAGGAGGAGGACAGAGCTGACAGCAACTGCTGAGGCCTGGGCTAGTGCCTTTGCATGAATATGGTAGGGTAGGGCCTGGTGGGAACCTGAGCAGGGGGAGGTCACTGCTGTGTGGAGAGGAAAGAGGGAAGATGTTGTAGAAGCCATTCAGAAGCCTGAAAAGACACAACTGCACAGCTGGTAGGATGTAAGTGCAACTTAAAACGGCTTCTAGAGCCGGGAGGCACCGGGCTGCAGGACAGAACATGTCCCCCACGAAGCATCTAGGAGAAACCTGCAGCTCTCTGCAGTTGCTCCTTGTCTCTCAGCCTGTGCAGCTTGCTGGCAGTGTGCATATGACTGACTGCTCCTGCCAGGGCACTGCCTGCTTGGTTGCTCTGGGGAGAGAGACCAGGATCCACGTCCTCCTCCTCCTCCTTGCCTGCCACTGCCCTTAGTGCCACGTTGGACCCGCTGCTGAGTGACCCAGAGGGGAGGGAGGGAGCACTGAAACATTTCTAGGAAACAGTTCCTTTGATTCCTCAGCAGCTGCCTTTGAGGGAATTCCCCAGCCCTTGCAAGGGCTGCAGGGCTGTGTCACAGGCAGTTGCCTTTCTGTGCAGAGCTCAGCGGTGCCCTGTGCCTCCCTTCCAGTGGCAGCAGTTCAAGCTCCCTGCTCGTGCTGATGGCAGCCAGTGCCAGCATCGGGCTCCTGATCCCTCTGCAGCCTCCCCCCTTCTTGCCTGCTGTAGAGGGAGCTTGGAAGCAGCAGGGTGAAGCTCTCCCCGAGGTTATAAATAGCTGTGTCCACGGGTGAGTCATGTGTTTGGGCTGACAGAGCCGGGCCCCGAGCACACGCTCGTGCGTACGGGATATCCTCCCACGGGCTCCCTGCTCTGCCAGCCTCCCCCTGCTCACACATCCTGCCTGCATCCTGGCTCTGCAGGCCCAGCAGGGCCCCTGCAACAACAGCTGCTGCAAGCAGCCTCGTGCCCTCCCTTACATGCAGCTGCAGGGGGACAGAGCTGCTGCTCTGCCAGAGGGATCTCTCAGAAGGGAGGATGCCTTGGAGCTGGGACCTTCCCATCTCTCTGGGCTGCAGGGCGCAGGAGGGAGCACTGAGCATTTGTTCAGGTGGCAGAGGGGAGACTTGAGGCCTTTGAGTAAGTGGGTTGCTGATTACAAACTGCATTCCTGCTGCTGCCTCAGCTGCAGAAAGGCTGTGGATGGCTCAAGGGCACCGGTGTGACTGCAGCATGCTGCTTCTCCCCTGCAAGGCCACACAGACGGGCTCAGTGCTGCTTCAACCCTGATTGTTTCTGCTACCAGGGACCTGAGCAGCAGGGGCTCAGCTGGATTGGTGCTGCAGGAGGTGACCAGGTTGGCACATCTCTGCTGCCTGTGCCCACATCATCCCTGCAGGTGCTGGCTCAGCCCAGCCGTGGCTGCACACGGTGCTGCCCTGTCACAGGCGCTGACACAGGAGGAAGGGGCAGGTGAAGGGCCCTTCTTCTCATTCCTCAACTAACAGTGGCCACTTCTCTTACAGATGTGCTGGAGAAAGACCCAGATGGGGACTGCAGGAGGCTGGCCTTGCAGAACTTGCTCCTCATGGAGAACCTGAAAAAGAAACTCGAATCTGCCCCTTCCTAGCTGAAAGGTAAAATGACCTTTACCTCACGCTCTTGCCAGCTGGATGTGTGTGGGCACTGCTGGGGCCTCTTGGGCAGTCACCTGGCTGGAGAGGAGGAAGAAGGGGGGAGGGTGCAGAGCTGGGAGCCAGCGAACCCGACTTGACATCTGGACTTTGTAGTGGAGGCCAATTGAGTGAGCTATTGCCATCCGGTACGGGGTGTACAGATGCAGGAAGGCAGGCCAGCACCATCCTCCCCCTCCCAGCCCCCACCCCCAGCTATTTATAACCTTGGCAGGTTTGAGCACTCAGCTAAAAATACAGGGAAGATCTCATAGCAGACTTCTTGTCAGAACAACAGGAGGGCTGGAGAGGGCCACTTACCTCCCAGGGCCTGTGTGACATGGCCGTGCCCAAGGCTGCCACAGCTGACAGCAGTGGGGAGGGCTGGCACAGGGCAGGGAGCAGCACTGCTGCAGGGAGCTGAGCAGCTGCACTGAGGTTCTGAGAAGGTACCAAACCTCCAAGGCCTGAAGCAGAGCTGTGCTGTGGTCAGGGAGGAACAAAGCAGCAATTCCTCCTGTAGGAGTCTCTGCTCAAAGAGAATGAACGTCCACGTTTTTGACCTTAAGGTCTTCCCCAGCCCTTCTTCCCTGGAAGCATGCCACTTCAAAGGTGCACATTCACCCCAAGCTTTGAAGCAGGTCACAAAACAGGATAAAGAAGAACCCCTCTAAGCAGAAGGGCTGGTTGCTGTGACCTGTGTGGGGTGATGGGCAGCACAACCTCAGCTGCTGCTGCTGAGCTGCGCTTCTCGCCGGGGAAGAAGTCTGCACCCCCAGAGCTGAGTGGCACAGAGCAGCTGGCCAGGACTGTGCAAACAGCAAAAGAAGCTGGACAGGAGAAGAAGCTTCACTGGCTCCAAGTGACCCAGGTTGAGCAGGGAGGGTTGCACCCCCTGACCTCCACAGGTCCCTTCTGCCCCAGCCATGCCGTGGTGCTGAGGTTTGGTGCGAGGGGCAGCTCCAGCCTCTCTCACCCTGTGCTGCAGGTAAAAGTCTGTGGGTGACATACACCATGGGCTGGGGGAAGGCTCCCTTTGTTCTGCACTAGGGCAGCAGATGCACTTTTAGCCAAGCTGCTACCCAAATGGGTTTCAGAAGTTCTGACCTCCAGGAAACAACAAACCCCTCAGCACCTTGGCAGGTCCAAGCTGGACTTGAGAGTTGGAGTTTCCACCTCAGCTCCTCAGCTCTCTCCTGTACCTGAGCAAGGCCTGAGCATACAAGTAATGGAGTTCTTGGTGGCTGTTTTTCCCCCCTCACATTTATTAAAATGCTACCTTGTCTTAAAGTCCACTCTGTGTTTGGAAGGTGTCACAGCTCCTCCACTTCTTCAGCCACTTCTTCCTCTACCTCCTTGTTCTCCATGCTGCTGTGCTGAGGCTGCTCTGGAGCCAGGCTCTGGCTCAGGGGGATGCCCACACCTCGGTGAATGGCCTCGATGGTCTGCTGAGGCACGTAGCAGCTCAGGTTCAGGGGTGGGATCCTCCTCTGCATCTCCTCCAGGTAGCGGTGAGCCTACAGGAACACAGAGGTGAGGGGCAGAAGGCTGCTCAGGGATTCCCACGGACATCACAGCGTCACAGAATGGTGAAGGCTGGAAGGGCCCTGCAGAGCTGCTCCAGCCCCAGCCCCTGCTCCAGCAGCTTCCCCTGGCTCAGGGGCACAGGAACGTGTCCAGCTGGGGTTGGAAACCTCCTGAGAAGGAGCCTCCACACCCTCCCTGGGCAGCCTGGGCCAGGGCTCCCTCACCTCAGCACCAAAGGAGCTTCTCCTCCTGTGCCAGGGGAACTGTTTGTGTCCCAGCTGATGTCCATCACCCCTTGTCCTGTCCCTGGCCACCACAGAACAAAGTGTCCCCCCCATCCTCTGACACCCACCCTTCAGGTGCTGGGTTCATGCAGCAGGTTGTGGCTCAGGCCAGCACTGGTTGTGCAGCACTTCTACCCTGAAGAATTCATTCACTAATTCCTCAACTAGCTGCAGTTCCAGGTGGCAGATGGAGTGTGGTAACTGCTGAGGTGCAGCCAGACAGACCCTTCCCTCATCATCCAGCCAGGAGCAGGGAAGAACCCACCACTATTGTTGCTCTGTGCCCTTTCTGCTTTCAGCCCCATGAAATGAAAACCCATTCACATGGGTGGTTCCTGAGTTCTGCCACAGCCTGGGGAAGGCTCCCCTGTGTTGCTGGCAGGGAGAGCCATGCCACAGGCTGTGTGGAACAGGGGCTCTGGCAGGGGGAAGGACTGAGGCAGAGCTCACCGTGTGGAAGTCCTGCCCTTGGACATAGTGTGCCAGCAGGAAGCCCAGGACATGGCCGTGGCGCAGGGCACTCTCCAAGTCCTGCTCAGCCAGGAGCAGTTCACACTGTCTCACTGCTTCCTCGGGGTCCTCAGGGTAAACTCTAGGAGAGAGCAACAGGCAGCTTGTCAGCAGGCTGAGGAGAGGCTCCATGTCCCTGGAGCACAGGGCAGAGTGCTGTGGCAGGCTCTTGGACCCCGCAGTGCCAGGGCACTCGCTGCCTTTCAGCTCCCCTTTCCACCCCTAATGGAGCAGCACTTCAAAAGCCACACAGTGGTTTCCCTGCTAGAAACATTTAACAGCAGCTTTTAGAAGGGAAGCTGCTGGTGCTGGCAAGCCCTCCTGTCCCCAGGGGCTGCTCCCTCGCTCCGAGCCCCGCAGCTCACCTCCGAGCCTGGACGAAGCGCTTGATGAGGCTCATCCTGCTCTGCAGCTGGGCCAGTTTGCTCTCCTGTTCCACGGGGTTTCTGGGCTTTGCTTTTGAAAGACACTTGTAAGCTTCTGCCAGCGCTCCTTGGGCCTTCTCATAGTTCTCATACTCATCAATTTCCACCTGCCAGGGGAGGAGAGGAGCTGAACGTCCCGCCCGGAGCCAGGCAAGCGAAGCCCCGTGGCAGCAGCGGCCGTACCTGGGCACATGCATCGTAGAAACCTGCCAGCAGGTCCAGGGCCTTTCCTTTGGTGTAGAAGCTGATGATGTTCTTCATAATCTCAGGCTCCTTCTGCCAGTCCAGTGACTGGAGGTAGTTGGCTGCCATGATGTAAATCTCCCTCTGTCTGGACACCCCGGCAAAGAAGACGATTTTCTCGGTGTCGCCGGATTTCAGCAGCGCCCTCATAGCCTGGAGAAGGACAAGGGGGGGCACAGGGGGGAAAGCATCACTGGGAATGCAAAGCCAAGTCGTGCTCAGGTGTCTCAGAAGCCCCAGCTGCTCGGGCTAACTGCAGGAAGGCTCTTCCAAGAGCTTCTCAGAACACCCTTGCCATGAGAAACCTTAGGGAGGTCACAGGCTCATCCCCTTTAGCTTTTATTGTCCCCTCTGTGTCCAGGCTGACCTTTAGCTTGTTTCCTGCCTGTGTGTATTTCTTGGTGGCCATGTGGTAGCTGCCTTGTCTCATGCAGCAATCAGCAATTTGCTCCAGCAGCTCTCGCCGAGACTCCTCGGACAGCTCAGGCGAGTCCTTCCCCACCGTCATCTTCTCAGCCATGTCCTCTGTGATGGGCAGGTTCTGCCTCAGGCACAGCTGCAGAGCTTCGTGGTACTAAGGGAAGGGAGAAAGCAAGGACATGGTGAAAACACTGCAGTGCTGCTTCTCCTTGCTGTGGTGGGACCTAGGGCTGCTCTGCTCTGTGAGGGTTGTGCCCTTCAGCGTGCTGCATCAGCTCCTCTCCCAGGACACACGCTCTCGTTTTCCCCCCTGGGAGCTGTTTGAAGCCCCATGAAATGAAAACTCTTTAACATGGGTTGTTCCTGAGATCTGCCACAGCCTGAGGAAGGCTCCTCTGCCTTCTGCCTCTCCAGGAAGACACTGGTTCCTCACCTGCTCTCAGAGGACACCGAGACAAGAGATCAATGCATTTTATCTCCTTGGATGTGACCTTCTCAGGGACCAGAGACACACTCCTTAGGCCTGGAGATGCTGTTCAGCTTCTCAGCAAGTACCAGTCAAACCAATACAAGCAGATGAAAGAGCTTTGTTAAATCATTTGCTGTTTCCCATATGGGGACAAATCCTGAGCAGGGCCTGCAAGAGCTTTTAGGCCAAAAGGCTGCTGTACCCTTGCATGGATGCAGGAAGCCAGAGGAGCTCATTGCAGAGGAGGAGGCACAGGACTGTCCAGGTTCAGGTGTGAAATGACACCTTGCTGACACTGGTGCTGTCACAGGGGGCTGCACTGGGGCTTTGGGCTGATGAGGTGATAATTTTCCCATCTCCAAACAGGAGGGGTTTTTCTTTTCCTAAGAGACCAAAATCTGCAGGTTTTAAGCTGTAAATAAAACCAAAAGTCAGGGTTCCATTTCTAGAGCTGAGCTGGGAGGTTACCAGCCCCCAATCACTGGCACAAGAGAGTCACAGAGTCCTTTGGGTTGTTAAAGCCCTTGGAGCTGCTGCAGTCCCAGCCCTGCCCTCACCCTGCCCAGCCCAGCACTGACCCACAGCCCTCAGCACCTCAGCTCCACGCCTTTGGGATCCCTCCAGGGCTGGGCACTCCCCCAGCTCCCTGCAGCCTCCTCCCAGGGAGTGTCAGAGAGTGACTGAGTGATCACAGGAGGGAACTTTAACCCTTGCAGATGTCTCTGCAGCCCCATCTCTCCCCACAGCCCCTGCAGCTGTGTGCTGCAGCCCTGGCACACGAGGGGCTGCTCCTTACCCGCCGTGCTGCCAGCAGCAGCTCCACAGCCTTGTCGTACTGAGCGTGCTGCGTGAAGAAATCTGAGCAGCGGCTGAGCAGAGCTGGGTCTGATTTCTCATCCAGCTCTTCAGCAATCAGCTGTAAGGCCCCAAACTGCTGTGTGGCAAAGGCAAGCTCCAGAGCTTTGGAGAAGTGTCCTGCCTGCAGAGACAACAGAGTCCTTAAAGACTGGAAGAAGCACTGCAGAAACAGTGTAGAGAGCCTAGAGTGCCCAGGAAGGCTTCAGCCACCATGAAGGAATGAGTTACCAACAGTGTACACAGTAACATGTGCAGTTGATTTAACCTTCCTCTGCTGTAGGAATCAGAACCATTTGAGTTGGAAAAGCTGGGGAGCAGAGACCACCCCCCATCTCCCTGGGGCTCTCTACAGGGGCTGTACAGAGGATCCCTTCAGCTGACACTGACATTTACCTGCCCAGACATTTACCTTGTGGTACAACATGACAGCTCTGTCCATCTGCTCCCCCTTTTCCTCGTAGTAGCAGGCTGTCTCTAGCATGTCTTCTGGCGAGCTCAGAAGAGCCAGGTTCATCAGCTGATCATCTAAATTGTTCTCCTATTCAAAAGCAAGGACTTGGCTGCAGGTTTGCAGCAGACACATTCTAGAACTGTCTCCTGGCAAACCTGTGGCTTTGCACCATCACACTGGAGCCCATCAGTCTGTGTAAAGCCAACAGCAACCCAAAGCCAGCAGGAACCCAAAGCCTGCAGCAACCCAAAGCCTGCAGCAACCCAAAGCCAACCCCAAACCAAAGCCTGCAGCAACCCAAAGCCAGCAGCAACTTAAAGCCAACAGCAACTCAAAGCCAACCCCAACCCAAAGCCTGCAGCAACCCAAAGCCTGCAGCAACCCAAAGCCAAACCCAACCCAAAGTCAATCCCAGCCCAAAGCCAACCCCAAACCAAAGCCTGCAGCAACCCAAAGCCAGCAGCAACCCAAAGCCAAACCCAACCCAAAGTCAATCCCAACCCAAAGTGAATCCCAGCCCAAAGCCAACCCCAACCCAAAGCCAGCAGCAACCCAAAGCCTGCAGCAACCCAAAGCCAGCAGCAACCCAAAGCCAGCAGCAACCCAAAGCCAGTAGCAACTTAAAGCCAACAGCAACCCAAAGCCAACCCCAACCCAAAGCCTGCAGCAACCCAAAGCTAAACCCAACCCAAAGTCAATCCCAGCCCAAAGCCAACCCAAAACCAAAGCCTGCAGCAACCCAAAGCCAGCAGCAACCCAAAGCCAACCCCAACCCAAAGCCTGCAGCAACCCAAAGCCAGCAGCAACCCAAAGCCAACCCCAACCCAAAGCCTGCAGCAACCCAAAGCCTCCAGCAACCCAAAGCCTCCAGCAAGTCAAAGCCAAAGCCAAGGCCAAGCCCCGGGCAGCCCCAGCCGCACCGCAGCCGTCTCAGGGATGCCAAGCCACACAGGGCTCCTGTCCCTGCACGTGCAGCGGGGCTGGGTGTGCCCAGGGCAGTGCTGTGTGGGGCTGTACCTTGCACAGGCGGATGGCGTTGTTGTAGGCCTGTGCCCGGCTGTAGAAGTGCACAGCCTGCTTCACCTGGTCCTGGCTCTCGTACTGACGGGCCAGGTGATACGACGCTGCCCAGTTGCCCGTCTCGTTGGCTATTTCGGCAGCCTGCAAAGGAAACCCTGCAGCTTTGGCTGGTGCCCAGCCCCAGCCCAGCAGAGCTCCCTGGGGGCACAGGGGAGCAGGCTGCCTCACCTTCTGAATGTTGCCCTGGAAGCAGAGCACACGGACCAGGGAGAAGTAATCCTCAGCCAGGGTGTAGTACTGGAGTGCAGAGTCCATGTCAGACTGGCTCTCCAGGTACTGTGCCCACCACTTCCACAGGCTCCTGCAAAAGCAACAGTGTTAGTAGCAAGAATTGCCAGAGGCTGCATTTGGCACCCTGGATATCACAGGATCACAAATCATTGTGGTTGGCAAAGCCCTTGAAGCTGCTGCAGACCCAGCCCTGCCCTCACCCTGCCCAGCCCAGCACTGACCCACAGCCCTCAGCCCCTCAGCCCCACGCCTTTGGGATCCCTCCAGGGCTGGGCACTGCCCCAGCTCCCTGGGCAGCCTGGCACAGGGGCTCACACCCCTCTCAGGGAAACAGTTGTGCCTCAGCTCCAGCCTCAGCCTCCCCTGGGGCAGCTGCAGCCCATTGCCTCTTGTCCTGTCATTGCTGCCTGGGGAGCAGAGCCCGACCCCCAGCTCCCTGCAGCCTCCTGGCAGGGAGTGTCAGAGAGTGCTGCTGGCTGCCCTCAGCCTCCTCTTCTCCAGGCTCAGCACCCCCATTCCCTCAGCCCCTCCCCAGCCCCTTGTGCTCCAGCCCCTTCCCCAGCTGCAGCCCCTCAGTGTCCCTGTGGCAGTGGGTGAGGGGCCCAGCACTGAGCACAGCCCTGGAGCTGCAGCCTCCCCAGGGCCCAGCACAGGGGACAATCCCTGCCCTGCTCCTGCTGCCACCCCAGTGCTGATCCAGGCCAGGAAGCCCTTTGCTTCTTGCCCCCCTGATGATGAGCTCAAGACTAGGATGAGCAGCGTTCAAAGCTCTGCTCTGTGAGGGAGCTCAGCCTGGACAGCTGAGGGAGCAGCTCTGGAGCGAGCCAGAGGATCACAATGGGGAAGGTAGGGAATGAGCTGGCAGCTGGGAGGCTTTCTGCTCCTCCTGCCCTGCTCTCCTCACACGTATTTCAGACCTGGCAGTTCCCCTTTGGGAGAAGGAACAAGCACAGAGCACTGACTTGTCTTTCATCTTGTTGACGTAGGTCTCCAGGGCTTGTAGGTCTTCAGAGAGCATCCGGGGCACCTCGAACCTGTGTGTGTCAGACTTCTCATAGCTGTGGAGGAGAACACCTGGATGTGAGATGATCACCTTCCTTTTGGCTCTGTCCTGTGTAACAGCCCCACTGAATGCTGGTGCACAGCCACAGTGACAAGACTGGTAACACATCCACTGAGAGTCCAGCCTGGGTCTGATTGGGGAGCCACTGCAACCACAGGACAACAAATCCCTTAAAAGTGGGATCCCAGGAGCTCCCCAAACACCAGGCACTGCCTGGAAAGGCTGTGGGAGCCTCATGCCAGCAGGTCCCACTGTCAGTCAGTCCCCTTCCCACTCCTGGGGGGTCTCTGTGCCTCTGCCACCTCCC
Organism: Colius striatus; assembly: GCF_028858725.1. NCBI lineage: Eukaryota > Metazoa > Chordata > Aves > Coliiformes > Coliidae > Colius > Colius striatus. Next base: position 1,496,922 of record NC_084761.1, on the reverse strand, counting down.
ACCATCAGTCCATCACCTCCCTGCATCAGCTGCATCGCTCTGATCCTGTCACAGCTCTCCCCTCGGTCCCTACACGAGTCACATCACCGTTTGCTGAGGCTTCACCCAGTAAAGCAACGTTTCCAACCACAAACCCAGCCCAGGAGAGACGCCTCAGCGGGGGCTCAGCACCCACAGCAGGGGCCGAGGTGCCAGCAGCACCCAGCTCAGGCCGAGTTCTGCACAGCACCTGCGTCTGGGACTCTGGGGACAAGTGCCAAAGGGGACAGTGGTCACACAGAGCCCAGCAGCCACCGTGCTGGGGCTGGAGGGAGGGGAAAGGCCTCACTGTGCCAGCGCCAGGCCCCGCTCGCCGGCCGCCTCCAGGTGCCGAGCGTAGCTGTGGTGGGTGTTGCGGAGGTGGACGCGGTCGTGAGCCTCTGCGCTCTCCACGGCCTTCTGCCACTGGTTGGACGCCTGGTACAGCTTGGTGAGCAGGTCATAGCGTTTGCAGGAGCTGTACAGCCGCTCAGCATCCTCCTGCAAGGACAGCACAGGCCACTGAGCCTCGGGGCACGTCATGGAGTCACGGAGGGGCAGAGCTCCCCTCACAGCCCTCAGCACCTCAGCTCCACGCCTTTGGGGTCCCTCCAGGGCTGGGCACTCCCCCAGCTCCCTGGGCAGCCTGGCACAGGGCTCACACCCCTCTCAGGGAAACAGTTGTGCCTCAGCTCCAGCCTCAGCCTCCCCTGGGGCAGCTGCAGCCCATTGCCTCTTGTCCTGTCATTGCTGCCTGGGGAGCAGAGCCCGACCCCCAGCTCCCTGCAGCCTCCTGGCAGGGAGTGTCAGAGAGTGCTGCTGGCTGCCCTCAGCCTCCTCCAGGCTCAGCACCCCCATTCCCTCAGCCCCTCCCCAGCACCCTTGTGCTCCAGCCCCTTCCCCAGCTCCAGCCACGCTCCAGTGTCCCTCTGTCCCCCCACACCGAACACAACCCTGGAGCTGCAGCCTCCCATTGGAGCAGGCCATTGGGACACAACTCAAGCAGCAATCATTCAGGCAGGGAGTGAAGCAACCAAACCTCCAGGGCCTGGAATAGCACGTTACTGGGAAACAGGATGTTTATGTGACAACAAGGAAAAGGCTCAGATCCTGACATTGACTGTACGGTACCAACTGGGAGGGACACCAAGGAACCATCAACAATGCAGCATCCCCACCAAGAGCATCAGCTGGGGAAGGGGAGATGTGCTCACAGGGAGGGCAACAGCCCCACTGCCCACCCTGGGCACGAGGGCTTTGGGTAAGAAGGGCCAGGGCACAGCAGGCATGAGGAGGGGGAGATGCTGCTGGTGGCTTTGCTGAGGTGCCTCCCTGGGAACCAATGGTGTCAGCTGAAGACAGAATTAGAACAGGAGGAGTGTGGTGATGCTGAAGCAGGGGTGAGCCAGCTTGGAGCTCTCATTTGTGTGCTGTGAGAGGTGCTCCCTGCTGTGGAAGGGGCATTTTCCTGCTCCACCCAGCTGCTCTCCAGCCCTGCTCTATATTTAGTCCGTTGGGATGATCTGTCCAAGACAGAAAAATAGCTTCTGTCTCTTATTGTTTCAAATTCCAAAGAAAAAAGGAGAGAAGGCAGAGAAGGAAAGTGCCTGCCCTGTGCTGCTGAGAGGGAAACCCCCACAGAATGTCATTCCTTCTGCTGCAGGGCCCCCTCCACCTCTCCAAAGAGACCTGAACAACCCAAAGGAGGACTATTGGCACCTTCCAGCCTCGCAGCTTTCTCTCTCAGGAAGCTTTTCACTTCTTCACTTCAACTCAGAACAGTCTCCCCCTCTCTCTGTAGCATTTACACTCATGACTTACAGATAGCTGAACACCTTTTTAAGCCAAACCCTAATTATTCAGCTCTCCTGAAGGTTTCCCTGGCTGCTGAAATCTTTCCAAGAGCCTCACAGTTTACACTGATTCCTCTGAACTCTTTCCAGTTCATCAACTCTTTTTTTTCCCCTGGTAATTAGATACTTAAGGGTGGAAGTCAAAGTCCCAGCTGTAGCTGCAACCAGAAGTTATGGAATCAAGACAGAAGTCATTGAAACCAGCCCTGGGATGTGATGTCTCCTCACACAGCCCCAGGGAAGTTACTGCTCCCAGACTGGAAATGCAGGTGGCTGTAGTGGAGCAGCATCCCTGGGGCAGCACAGCAGCCAGTGGCACTGCCCAGAGCTCTCCAGCTCAGCAGCTGACATCAAGTTTGCCTGAATTGCTAAAATGCCTGAAGGCAGCCCTGGCTGTCTGGCAGAACACAACTTTAGCCCTTCACTGTACACACACCCCAACATGGAACTTGGGGTTCCCATTTGGGCCCTAAAGTCTGTTGAAACATTTTAGCTGGAATGCTGCAAAGCACAGAATCACAGAGTCATGGGATGGTGGGGGCTGGAAGGGTCCTGCAGAGCTGCTGCAGCCCCAGCCCCTGCTCCAGCAGCTTCCCCTGGCTCAGGGGCACAGGAACGTGTCCAGCTGGGGTTGGAAACCTCCTGAGCAGGAGCCTCCACACCCTCCCTGGGCAGCCTGGGCCAGGGCTCCCTCACCTCAGCACCAAAGGAGCTTCTCCTCCTGTGCCAGGGGAACTGTTTGTGTCCCAGCTGATGTCCATCACCCCTTGTCCTGTCCCTGGGCACCACAGAACAAAGTGTCCCCCATCCTGCTGACACCCACCCTTTAGGCACTTGTCAGTGCTGCTGAGGTGCCCCTGAGCTCAGGCTTCTCTTCTCCAGGCTGAACAGCCCCAGGGCTGCAGCCTTTCCTCCTCACACACATGTTCCATCCCCTCAGCACCTTGGTGTCCCTGCACTGGCCTCTCTGCAGCAGTTCCCTGTCTCTCCTGAGCTGGGGAGCCCAGAGCTGGCCACAGGACTCCAGCTGAGGCCTCAGCAGGGCAGAGCAGAGGCAGCAGAACCTCCCTCCCCCTGCTGCCCACACTCTGCTGGATGCAAAATAACGGCCAGAACTACCCCCCATCCCTCTCTGGATCCCTGGCAGTAAGGCTTCACTTCCCTCCAAGGTTTCTGCATCTTGCAATGACAAAAGCCACGCTCAGCATCTCATTTGTGCCCCTGGTTGCCCGGGGTGGGCAGTTTACCAGCATGCCCAGCTGAATGGCCAGCACAGCCACCCTGGCCTCCTGCTCCGGCTCCTGCTCGGCCTCCCGCAGTGCCTTGGCTCCCCTGGCGTGGCCCATGTTCCCCAGGCAGATCCTGGCAACGTCCAGCCGCTGGGTCTTCACACACATGCGAGCCATGTTCTCCCAGACAGCCTCTCTGTGACACAGGGGGAAGGAGAGGAGAGGTGTCAGGGGCATCTTTCAGGTGAGGGAGCAGAAGGATGTGATAGGGAAAGCCATTAGTACGTTGGACACTTGGTGCATGCAACAAAGAGACTCCAGCTACAGAATCACAATGGTAGGGGTTGGAAGGGACCTGCAGAGCTCATCCAGTCCAACCCCCACAGCTGCTGTGTAAAGAGTGAAGAGGAACAGAAACAGACATAAAGGTGAGTTCTGGAGCTGAGTGTCCAGACAGGAAATGTTGCAGGTTTTGTTTTACACCAATGTCTAAACCAAAGCACTTTTGCACATACCTGAGCATTTACCATGCACACATCACACAGCCCCAGCATGGTGGGGGCTGGCAGGGCCCTGCAGAGCTGCTGCAGCCCCTGCTCCAGCAGCTTCCCCTGGCTCAGGGGCACAGGAACGTGTCCAGCTGGGGTTGGAAACCTCCTGAGCAGGAGCCTCCACACCCTCCCTGGGCAGCCTGGGCCAGGGCTCCCTCACCTCAGCACCAAAGGAGCTTCTCCTCCTGTGCCAGGGGAACTGTTTGTGTCCCAGCTGATGTCCATCACCCCTTGTCCTGTCCCTGGGCACCACAGAACAAAGTGTCCCCCATCCTGCTGACACCCAGCCTTTAGGTACTTGTCAGTGCTGCTGAGGTGCCCCTGAGCTCAGGCTTCTCTCCTCCAGGCTGAACAGCCCCAGCTCTACCCATCCCCACGGTTCCTGCTGTGGCTGCAGCACACAGACACAACCCTCCCACCTCCGTGCTCAGGAGCCAAAAGAAAACCGAGGAGAAAGCTTTGCAGCCCAAAGCCTTCCCGTGGCAGCCTGCACGGCCTGACAGAGCCCAGCAGCAGCCTCACTCAGGAGCAGGCAGTGAAACAACAGGCCAGGTATCAGGGTCTGACTTAACACCTGCAGAAGAAATGGCACAAAGAGCAGCTGTGCCATGCTCAGGGTGGCAGCTCCCCAGGGCTCCGAGCTGCACGTAGCACATCCCTGATGTGGGCTCACAGGGAGGGGTGCTGGGACTGTGCTGGCATTTGGGGCTCCTCAAAATAAAGCACAACCTGTCTGACTACCAGAGACCACGGTCACTCAAAACGGGGGCTCCAGCCAGAGAAGCTGAGCAGAGGCACAGTCCCACCAGGTCCCAGCCACATCAGAGCACAAAGAACCTGAGTGGCAAAAGCAAGGAGAGAAGAGGGAAGAAGCACAGAGTTGGATGACACTTCAGGTCCTGCATCTGCAAACAAACCCTCTTCCAGTTCTCCTCTGATTGGAATGTCTTTCCCTTTCGCAGTGGCTGCCCTGCACAAGGAGGGGAAAGTGACTAACTGGGAGCAGCGCAGCAGCCGAGGCAGGACGTGCTGCCAGACACACAGAGCAAGGCACGGGGCAAAAAGCCTTTCCCAGTTCACTCTGCAACTGGGGCAGCTTTTAACTGCCACTGTGACAGCTCAAAGTCTGCAGGTAGTGACCAATGGCACTGCTGATGTGGCTCATTAAGGCCAAACATGTGGAGACAGAACTTACACAGTAGAGAGAAAACGAAATAGGCTCAGGAGGGACAAAGCAGGGGCACAGCTCAGACACTTGGGAGGTTTTGGCTGCTTAGAAACACAACAGTGTGTGTCTGAGCACTGTACTCAACTGCTTCCACCTGCACATCCCCACTGCTTCAAACACAGCCTCCTCCCCTGCTCTGCTCCCACATGTCCCTGGAGGCCAAAACGGACCCCTGAGACAGAGCAGAGGGATTTCTGAGCAGGAAAAGCCTGTTCAGAGCAGAAAGCTCAGCACTAAATCCTTGCCAGCCTGTCTGGGCATCGCTGCTCAGCACGGAGGCGCTGGCCTGTGCCAGCCCGAGCTCTGACCTCCCCCAGCACTGAAGCTGGAGTTGGTTTATTTATTCCAGCCACTGCTGGAGTCTGGGACTGCAAAAGGCAGGAAAAAGTCCTTTAAAGAACATATAGGTTGTGTTCACAGAATCATGGAATGGTGGGGGCTGGCAGGGCCCTGCAGAGCTGCCCCAGCCCCAGCCCCTGCTCCAGCAGCTTCCCCTGGCTCAGGGGCACAGGAACGTGTCCAGCTGGGGTTGGAAACCTCCTGAGCAGGAGCCTCCACACCCTCCCTGGGCAGCCTGGGCCAGGGCTCCCTCACCTCAGCACCAAAGGAGCTTCTCCTCCTGTGCCAGGGGAACTGTTTGTGTCCCAGCTGATGTCCATCACCCCTTGTCCCTGGGCACCCCCTAACAAACACTGGCCCCATCCTGCTGACACCCACCCTTTAGGGACTGAGCAGCATTGCTGAGGTGCCCCTGAGCTCAGGCTTCTCCTCTCCAGCCTGAACAGCCCCAGGGCTGCAGCCTTTCCTCCTCACACACATGTTCCATCCCCTCAGCACCTTGGTGTCCCTGCACTGGCCTCTCTGCAGCAGTTCCCTGTCTCTCTGGGGCTGTGGAGCCCAGAACTGGCCACAGGACTCCAGCTGAGGCCTCAGCAGGGCAGAGCAGAGGGGCAGCAGAACACCCCTGACCTTCTGCCCACACTCTTGATGCCCCCAGATGCCCCTGACCTTCTGGCCCACAAAGGCACACACACAACCCCTCTGATCCATGGGGACAGTGAGTTCTGCCACGGCAGATGCCCAGCCCTGTGCCTCACAAGGAGCAGCAGCACCGTGTCCAAGGGCTATGGTGTGTCAGGAGAAGCTGCTGCAGCCGTTTGTCTCTGGCTGAAGGAACTCAGTGTGCTGTGCTTTGTCAAACTGACTTAACAGCAAGTTTATGACAGCAAATCAACATCTTTTTTCTCAGAGCCCTGACAGCTCCCAATTCCCTCAGTGCAACAAGATGAGAGCTCATGGGCTTGAACAGAGGAGCAGATGACAAATCTCATCTAGACTACAGGGAGTGGAGACTTTTGAAAGGAAACAGACCAAATGGTGTTAAGTACAAAGTTAAAAGAGGGCAGAGACACATGGTGGGACTTAGAAGATGCTCCTCATCATCTACTGGCTGCATCATGCTTTCCTGAGTGGCTCCTGCTGACTTCCAAGCTCAGTGGGAGCTGCTGCCCCAGGGGATGCTCTTTGGTTGCTCTCACCCCATGTGCAGCCAGCCCTTGTAGCTCTGCCAAGCACACACAGGACCAACCAGACATACCTGCATCCTGAGGAGCTGGAGCTCTGTCATCCCAGCCCTTCCTCCTGCACTCCAAAGCGCCTGCAGAACCCTCCTGAGAGGCTCCAGCAGCAGGGAGCCACTTGGGCACAGCAAAGGTGGAGGAAGGAGCGTCTGCAGTTGATCTGCTCAGTGTTTGGTTTGCTCTGGCAGGTGCTGCCTTCGTGGCAGCCCCAGCTGGGCAGGTGACCAGCACAGACAGAGCACAGACCAGGACTCAGCACTGTGGTCAAGCCAGACCAAAGGCACTGAATCTGCAAGTGTCCCTGTAGAGCATGGACTTAGCACAGAGACCAAAGAGAGGGGCTAAGAGCAGCTCAGCCATGAAACCTGAAACATTGCCCATGTTCACCCCAGCCCCTGCCCTGAAGGAATGTTTCCTCTCACAGACCTGTCCCTGTGATGCACCACACCGAGGTCTGTGGCTGAATGGGCAGAACCCACAGCCAAACCTGCTCCCTGGTCCCTGCAGAGCTGCCAGGGGGGCTGGTTGTGTCTGGCAGCCGTGTCCCTCATGGGAAGGACGCCCCTCTGACGAGCTACAGCCATGGATCATTTCCATTTTATGACAGAAAACTGTTTCTGCTTTGAGATGGTTCATTTTAGCAGCACACTCCAGGTTCTGCTGCTGAGGTACACCAGGATTTCTGACACAGCAACACACTATTTGCTTGCAAACACCATCTTCACTGCACACATGAGATACTGATTAACAGACTTCACAGCAGCACAGCATCTCAAGGGCTGGAGGGGACCTGCAAAGCTCAGCCAGTGCAACCCCCTGCCAGAGCAGCAGCACCTAGAGCAGGGCACACAGGGACTCATCCAGCTGGGGTGGGATGTCTGCAGAGAAGGAGCCTCCACAGCCCATCTGGGCAGCCCCTGCCAGTGCTCCCTCACCTCAACAGGGAACAACTTTGTCCTTGTGTTGCTTTGGAACCTCTTGTGTTGCAGCTTGTTGCCCCTTGTCCCGTCATTGTCCATCCCTGAGCTCAGCCTGGCTCCAGCCTCCTCACACCCACCCTTGATGGATCTGGAACATGACTGAGCTCACCCCTCAGTCTAATGGCCATTGTATCTTACTGAAAATCTAGGACAGTGGCAGGGTTCCACCACCCTGTGAAAAGCAAAGTGCTTCCCAAAAATCAACTGCTCCACAGCAGACAAAAGGTCTCAGTGTGTGACAGGCACAAGGCGCAGAGCTGGTGACACCCCACACAGCCACCCAGGGCACTGGCACGAGCCGTGTCCCCTGAGAGCAGGGGATGACACAGCAGATCCACACTCCCAGACTGGGGCTGGGACTGATCCACCACAAAGACCAAGAGACCTTTAGCCAGAACCTCAGGGTCACCTCAGCCTGCACAGGCCCCTCCAGGCTGCCCACACCACGGTCAGAGGGCAGAGAACGCCAAACTCTTCCACAGACATTTCCTCTGCAACCAGTTCAGGCCAAAGCACCAAGGTAAGGGGCAGGTTTAGAGAAGAGAACAAGCTGGGAAGCACCAGCAGCACGCTGCCACAGTTGCCTGTGCCTGAGGAAGATCAGCCCCAGCGCTGGGACGGCACAACCTCCCTGGCACAGACTTCCAGCACCAGAGCAAGAGTCCTGCCCATCGCTCTTGCTGTCCCCTGGGCAAATCCACACAGGGCTGCTTAAGGACAAGAAGCAGGAGGTGCAAAGTGGCTTTAACTGTATGGTCCAGAACTTAAGCCCCAAGCAAATCCATGGTTTCTGTCTGCAGAGTTGTTAGTGTAGGGAGAAACATCAAAGCTGTCCCCGTGTCCCTAAAAGGCAGCAGCTCTTCCCTCAGGCCTGGCCCCACTGCCACGTATGAAGAGCCAAGTCATGATCTACCCTGCCCCCAGCTCATGCTCTGGGAATTTCCTGTTCTTCCCCTTCTCCTCCTTCTCTCCCCCCTGGAAAGCTGCTCACATCTGGGCTCCATCAGCCAGAGCAGGGAGCACAACGAAGAGCAGCCGCGGGGCGAGCAGAGCCACGGGCTGAGCCACGGCCTCACCCTGAGCCAGGGGAAGCTGCTTTAGCAGGGGCTGGGCTGCAGCAGCTCTGCAGGGCCCTTCCAGCCCCCATCACTCTGGGATTCGATGGTCCTGACCAGGTGATTCATATGTGATCAGCTTCATAGGCACAAGGTTTGGCAGAGCAGTGGCAGGGCAGGAGCATCACGCTGAGGACCACGATGGCTTGGCTGTGGTCCAGGGAGACAAACTGTGTGACACCCGAGGCCAGCAGGGACAGGAGGCTGATCCTTTAGAAGCACTGTGTAAATGCTGAACACATCTACAGAAAGGGGCACTGACCTTACCTTCAAACCACCACAAAATCAAGAGTGAAAGCATCAAAATTGGTGGCTGAGTCCTGCAGTGCACCAGGAACAACTCAAGGATTCAATACACGGCACCTGATGTGACACAGCTAAAGCACAAGTGATGCCTTCCAATGTACTCACCAGATGCTGGCTGTGCCTGTTCAGTGGGGCCAAAAGCAAAGAAGTAACCAAGTAATACAGGAAAAGCTGCAACAGTTCAGTGAGACTCTTGACAGCATTCATCATATTCACAGCATCAGAGTCACACAGGCTGGAGGGAGCTGCAGAGCCCAGCCAGTGCAACCCCCCTGCCAGAGCAGCAGCACCTAGAGCAGGGCACACAGGGACTCATCCAGCTGGGGTGGAATGTCTCCAGAGAAGGAGCCTCCACAGCCCATCTGGGCAGCCCCTGCCAGTGCTCCCTCACCTCAACAGGGAACAACTTTGTCCTGGTGTTGCTTTGGAACCTCTTGTGTTGCAGCTTGTTGCCCCTTGTCCTGTCATTGTCCATCCCTGAGCACAGCCTGGCTCCAGCCTCCTCACACCCACCTTGATGGATCTGTAACATGACTGAGCTCACTCCTCAGGCTCCTCCAAGCTGCAGAGCCCCAGCTCCCTCAGCCTTTCATCACAAGGCAGATGCTCCACTCCAGCATCTCTGTGGCCCTGCCCTGAACTCTCTCCAGCAGCTCCCTGTCCTTCTGCAACTGAGGGGCCAGAACTGGACACAAGATCCCAGATGTGGGCTCAGCAGGGCAGAGGGGGAGCAGAACCTCTCTGACCTACTGCCCACAGCCCTTCTCTGAGAAATAGCTCAAGGCCTTTTCCAACAATGATGAAAACACTGGGAAGTGCCCACATTATTCCTAACAGCTCTCCCCTGGGAGAAACAACACATTTCACCGAGCACCAAAAGCCTTCAGGACAATACCTGTCACACCACAGCTGGTCTCTCCCAAACTCACCCTGATCAAACCATGGTTCAGTGTGAGCTGTACCAAACTCTTGTGTCCTAAGGAAGACAGTGAGGGCTGCAATCCAACCCACTGCTGCACACCTCTCATCACTGGGCATGAAGGGGATTTTCTCCAGCATCAGAAGGATTCCTGCACTGTTTTGTACCAGAGCACAAGAGCTCTGAGTGAAGACAAGAGAATGTCACTGGCTGGGAACGTGCCAAGCAGAACCATTCAAACTGTGACAAAAATGAGCCATTCTATTCTGAGAAGTCTGGGAAAAGGTACCAGATCCTGGCAAAACTCGTTTCACTTGGTGAGATCACGTGGGGAACTCCCCAGTTTCCCATCTGTGGCTATTGTTAGAGATGAACAGAATGGTAAAATGCATGTACCTGTGAAAGAAGAACTGAAACAAGACTGTGCCCTGCATAAACAGCTGTAAACAGAACTTAACAGGCAGCAGGTGGAGAATGCAACTTGTTACCTGATATCATCTACATGACTGAGATTCTGAAAGGAAAATTGCATCCACACAACTCATTTCTCACCCTGAAAGACCCAAAATGCTTCACGAGGTGCTGTGCAAGTTGCATGGGGTAGTTTAACCCAGCCCTGAGTAGACTCACCCTCTAGCACAGAACAATTAGCAAACACCTACTTCCAGACAGGAGCATCCCCCAGAAACGTTGCCATGGCTAATGCAGCCGTGGTGCCCCTGGGAGTCAGCACAGCTCATCCTGCTGCCCTCCTTGTGCTCTGCAAGCCATGGGCAGGGCTCCCAGCAGCATCAGCACAAGAGGAAACGGGCTGCAGCTGCCCCAGGGGAGGCTGAGGCTGGAGCTGAGGCACAACTGTTTCCCTGAGAGGGGTGTCAGCCCCTGTGCCAGGCTGCCCAGGGAGCTGGGGGAGTGCCCAGCCCTGGGGGGATCCCAAAGGCATGGGGCTGAGGTGCTGAGGGCTGTGGGTCAGTGCTGGGCTGGGCAGGGTGAGGGCAGGGCTGGCACTGCAGCAGCTCCAGGGGCTTTAACAACCAAACAACTCTATGATTCTATGACACTGATGGGACTTCTTGTGCCAACATCTCTGCGTGGCTGGTGAGCTGAGGCTGTGCCTGGTGCTGCAAGGGCTGTGCCAGACTCCTCACTGCTCCCTCTCCAGGCTGCCGACCAGAATGTCACACCTTCACCCCACGGCACGCTCTGCCATGCTACACCTTGTACACGGCTTTTCCAGGTAGGCTCAGGCCAAGGAAGGCCACAAGCACAGGCTGTGAGGTGCACAGCTCTGGGGCCTGATCTGCTGCAGCAGCTGGTGGCAGTGCCAAGCAGCCAACAGCACTGGCAGAGCCAGGCTGTGCAGGAGCCCTCTGCAAACCTCCACGTGCAGGGATGGTTTGAAATGCCCTCGAGCTGCTCTCCCTGCAGCCCCTGCAGCGCCTGTGCCACGGTGCTGGCTCCCTGAGGGCCTGGGAGCAGAGGCATCTCCTGCAGCAGCTCACAGCAGCTTCTCCATCCTCTGGGCATTGAAGGGACGTGGCCAATGTGCCCACAGCACACCGGGACACGGGGCTCAGGGCTCTGCCAGCCCTGCAACAGTCACAATGCAGCAGTTTTCAGCTTCAGTCACACTGGAACAATTGCAACTGCCTTTTGGGCCCCCTGTCCCCCCAGATTTGTTTGTTCCATTTCCTGCTCACCTGCCTTGCTCCCTCCCAGGGCTGCAGAGGGGAAGGAGGACACCAGGGGACATGCCCCCTACCCCCCAGCACTCCTCATGCTGTTCAGAAGCCTCAGTAGGCGTTTGCCTTTGAGTACAAATCCCTCTCCTCGAGCTGCCTCTGCAGACCCGATGCTGCCGGGGCTGGGGCTGAGGAGTTCTCTGTTTCCCTTTTAAAGAGGAGCTCTGGCTGCATCCCCCTGCCAAGCTCCCGGGGCTGGGAGGGGAGGAGGAGTGAGGCAGGGAGGGGGGGGAGGTCCAACTTCAGAAGTCTCCATAGTCTTTTCCTTTCAGGAAACACATCCTGTTAATGTTTGACTGCGGTGGCCAGTGGCTCTGTTTGTTGCAGCCGACTACGCCCTGAGGCTCACCAAAAACAGCCACAAAAACAGCCGTTTCCTCTTGGTGGAGAGCTTGGGAGGGGGGTGCGGGGGGACCTTTTCCTCACAGCAGTGGCTGTTCTCCCGTCGCTGCGCTCACAGCTCCGAGCTTCAGCACACGCCTCGGGATCCTCCAGGCTGGCAGAGAGCTCCTTTGGGCCGAGAGCGTTCCCCTCCTGCAGCTGGGCTCGCTTTTGGGAGGATGTCGTTTGGCAGCGTTCGGGGGAGGTTCTGAAGCTCGCAGCTCCATCGGAGAGGCTGGTGGAGCGGCCAGGGTTGCCTCGGAGGAGCCGGCGTGCTCGGTGTCCTCTGCCCCAGCTGCAGCTCAGGCTGCCCAGCAGCAGCTCAGGCTGCCCAGCCCCGAGGCTGGACTGAGGCTGGATCGTGCCTGGGTTGGCCACGTCTCGCAAGGAATGGACCTCCCTGTCGTCCAGTTCGTCGCAGGACTGGCGTTACTCATCAAGGTGCAAGAAGGTGGATAAGCCAAAGCTGGAAAGGATCTAAAAGAGCTTCTCAGTGGCCTTATTTTATGGATTTCTCCTACCTACCTCACAAGATACTTATTTCCTTGATCAGAAACACGTCTGGGGTGGACTTTGAGAATGAACGGTGATGTCCTCTAGCCGCCCGTAACGTGGGATTCAATGCGCCGCAGCTGACTCAGACCCCGGCATCTCCTGCGAGCAGAGACTGGCAGCGAGCTGACAGATATGACTGTCCAGAAACTGGTAGCCACAGCTGTGTTGGTAGCCCTGCTCTCACTGATCCTTAACAACGCGGCCGCCTTCACTCCCAACTGGGTGTACCAGACGCTGGAGGACGGGCGCAAGCGCAGCGTGGGGCTGTGGAAGATGTGCTGGCTGGCAGAGAGGAGCAGAGGTGTGAGCGCCAGTGGCAGGCAGGGGCACGGGGAGGAGCGCGAGTGCGAAGGCCTGGGCTGGGGCTCGGAGGCAGCCGGCTTCCAGGAGTCGCGCAGCACCGTCAAACGTAAGTGGAACCTCTTGTTGTCGGGCGCAGCACCCCGGCGGCAGCCGCCTGCAGACGGCTCCTCGCCCCCAAACACGGCCGTGTGGCAAACTCAAGGCTGATGCAGCCCACGGGTGAGGGACCCAGCTCCTCCCGCCCTGGTTTGCACAGGCTGTGGGACGAGGCGCTCTGCAGAAACGAGCTGTGACATGCAAAGCTTTGAGACCTCTGCTCGCTTTGCCCTCCTGGGCTCCTGCTCTAAGCCACCCCCCACAGCTGCTCTGAGTACAGAACGTTAAAGATCCCCAACCAAAGCGCTCAGAAGCCACGCTCAGTTAGTTCTCCCGTCTCGTTACTTTTGTTGGCAGTGCCAGGAGCAGAAGAGGCAGAAATAGTCCTGGGAAAAGCACTGAGACAGGCCTTAAGGTGTGCAACTGCTCTGCTTGGTGAAAAGGCCCAGCCACTGTATTACTGGGGAGCAGGAAAAGCCTCAATCGTGGTGTGTTTGTCATTTTGCAAGCCCAGGCTCGTGGGATCTGAAGGCTTCAAGTGAGCTAGTTAAAGTTCTTTAACGAGCTGAAACTGGGAAGCCAATGTTGAGCATCATAAAGCTGCATGATAAAAGATGCCACTTCCTTGTCATGTCCATAATGTTAATGGTGTGACCCTGCTCTTAGTAAGGAACTGGAATCCCTGCAGTCACCTGGGGCTGGCCACAGTGCCAAGAGCCTCTCGCTGCCTCCTCAGCCAGCAGCTGGGTCTCGGTGGCTTCAGCTGCAGCCCTCAAGGAACTGCATTTAGCAGAACAAATGCCTGTAAGCTTCACACCTTGAGGGGCAGGAGGAGTTTCCTTCCAGTGCTGCTGGGCAGCCCCAGTGCCAGGAGGGACAGCACCATTAGCAATGGAAATGCTTTCAGAGACGTTTTCTTTTCCATGGTTTGAAATGTGGAGTCTCTTATATCCCTCTGGAGACAAAACCAAAGAGATAGGAGTGGCCTTTGTTGAAGTGCTTTAATTTAGGCCCAGTTCCATATCATGCTTCCCAGCAGGCTTGTGTGGTTAACATTTTTCTGCATGCCTGCAATGTTAAACCTGCAGAGATCCCAGCCAGAAACCTTCTGAACTGCTGCAAAGCCCCAAGTGTAACTCAGTTCCTTTTCCACTCAATGAACTTGTACAATGACAAACAATTATTGAAGGAACTGAAAAAGCTCCTTGGTATGTGCCACTTCATCCCAGTTAACATCAGCAAGTGTTATAACTTGAGCAAACACACACACCAGCCCTGGGTTTGCAAAGTCTAGGTCCAAGAGCTGCAAGGAGCTCCTTCCTGCCTGTTGAATCTGGGCTCCTGCAGCATTTTAAGCACAGGGACTGGTATTTCAGTCTGAGGCTGGTGCAGGCAGCAGTTGTATGGGCAGCAGTTTCTTACAGTGCATGGAAACAAAATGTGATTAAGAGTCTTTTAAAACTGCAAAGTACCAGTTGCAGCATGGGCAAACCTCCCAAAAGAATTCTCTAAACAACATCCTAAAACTCCTAATTGACAGCACTCTGAAGCCCAGTGACTGTGCAGGAACAAAGCATCCATTCACTGGGGCATGTGGGGGCAAAAGAACAAGCAACAGGGCCAGTTCTGACTCTTTATAAAGCCTTTGAAAGAAAACCTCACCTCTGTAGCTGTGCCATGACAAACTAGGGGTGGAAACACACCTGCTGCACAGATCTTAAAGACAAGTGATGCCCTGGATTGCACAGTCACTGTGAGCCTGATTCTGCACCCCTGTTGGGGTCATTTTAAAGACCTTCTCTCCTAAGAAATCACAGTTAATTCAGTCCTTTATGTAGCAATCCTCACCTGTCAGCTGTAGATAAATCACAGAGGTGTGTGTTTATCTACATACAAAAGTAGCTTTCTGAATGAAGACACTCCATGGTAAGAGGAAACTTGTAGTACTTGGGATGCCATTTGCAGAGCAATGAACACAAAACATCTTCTTCCAACAACAAAAAAGGCCACAGTCTTGCTCATATCAAACCCATAGATCTAGATCTATAACCACACAGATGTATTTGGGAAGTTATCTCACACTTCAACAGTCAGACTGCAGACCCTGTGAGATTTTGCTTTTGCATGTGCTGATCCCTGCAAGCTGTATGGGAACAACAGCCACCCAAACACGCTCCCACCCGGGCTCACTCCCTGCTCACACATGCACCTTCTTCAAAGCAATTCCTCACAGAATCCCAAGGGCTGGGAGGGAGCTGCAAAGCTCAGCCAGTGCAACCCCCCTGCCAGAGCAGCAGCACCTAGAGCAGGGCACACAGGGACTCATCCAGCTGGGGTGGGATGTCTCCAGAGAAGGAGCCTCCACAGCCCATCTGGGCAGCCCCTGCCAGTGCTCCCTCACCTCAACAGGGAACAAGTTTTCCCTTGTGTTGTTTTGGAACCTCATCTTATGTTCAGTGTCTTTCACAGCCTGCTCCTTCTCCCACTGAAGCCATTGGTAAAGCTCTTCATGGGGGGCCACTGAAGCTGAGGGGTTTTTATTCCCCTCATCACATACACAGCTCAAGGAAAATGGTTTGCAACACCAATTCTGGAAGTAGCTCATTGTGTCAGGAGCTGCATGAGCTTAAACTGAAGTTAAGCACACTCTGTGACTTCATGCTACAAATCACAATTGAAGTTTAGCACATTTTCGGGTAAAAGTCACAGCAAATGATCTGTTGAAAGAGCAGGCAAGGAACAGAAAAGGCCATGTGAGGCAGCATGTCTGTCAGAGGCCTCTCTTGGAAAGGCAAAGCCAAATTCCACACTAAACACCCCCCTGATCCACTTCCCCACATCTCTGTGTGTTATTTCACTGTGACTCCTGCCACTGGAGCAAGAGGAAACCCAAGGTGGCCTGCATCCAAATCCCATGATGTAAATGCTACCTCAGGGACAGCAACGTGCCAGTGACATAAGACAGGGGGAGGCTGCAGATGCTGCAGCAGAGAGGCACTGTGAGAAAAGAGGGTTAGAAATGGGGGAAGAAAGAAATCCAGGAACAGGAGGAAGGGATGTTAAAAGTATTCTATGGCAACAGTGTCTCAGTGTGAGGTATTTCAGCAAGGCAGCACACAGCATGACTTTGGTCTGAAGGGAAAGCACCTCAGCTCTGTTCCTCAAGCTGAAGCCTCACTGCTCTTGGAAGAGAGAGACCTCAGGCCCTTCCATTTCTCTTTATCCATTGATTTCTCCTTGCTGTGCAGCCCTGCAGCCTTCTTTCAACCCCTTGTGATGCTAAAAAGCTTCTGTTCAAATGACTAACAGCCAGAAGATGGCCAGGCTTGGGGCAGGGGAGGGGTGGGGTTTGTGTGTGGTTATTTCTCTGGTGGCTGAAGCAGTGGGTACCAGGAGTCCAGCAAGTGCTGCTTCTAGCACACAGCTGAGTTGATGCCTGTGAGACAGCTCCCTTTCAGTGGCAACAACCTCTCAGACCTGAGAACTTTGCCCAGTTCTGAGGATACCAAAGTTTTTCTAAGGTGGACAAACCATTAAATGATATAAAGTGAAAGGCTTCACTCAGGTGGCACATCCCCTCTTTAGAAGGGCAGTGTAGCCAGGTCACCTAACCCTCTTGCCATCTGATGAGGGCAAAGACACTCGCCAAAGCTTATGGAGAGGCAGTTTCAGAGCTGTTGCAAAACTCCTGAGGGTAATGGTGGTCTCTCTGTCTGTCAACCCTTCAAAAAAAGACCAGTGAGCTTAGTGAGTGTGTCCAGGGCTCAGCTTTGTGCCCATGTGCAGACACAGCAGGGCCACACACGCTGCCTCCAGCAGCAAGAACACGTAGCTACACCAGCAATGCTCTCTCAGAGCAGACCAGACCTACTCAGAGCCTGTACACCCTGGCTCAGCAGCAGGTCAGTGACACTGCCCTGCACTGGGTGAACACACCAGATCCCTTGGAAGCAGCCTGGATATTTTTAACCATGCTATGCAGTACAAATGTGCCCTTAAGCCCCACTGTGCTACGAGGCTATCTGTGGGTGGACAGATGGAGCTGATTTATTCATTAGCCGAGGTCACAGCCTGTCCCTTTTTGTTTCAAGAACATTACAAACAAAGTGGAAATGCAGGAATAGGGAGGGGTTTCAAAAGATAGAAAAACCTTGCTTGATTCTTCAGGGCTCCAGAAAACACAACAAAGATCCCAGCAGTGGGAAGCCACCACAGTCAACTGCAGATGCCCAGAGCAAGAGAGCTCTCAGCTCTCACAAGGCAGGGAAGCCAGGGAGCAGCAGAGCATCAGGAGCAACGATGTGACTGTCACAGGGACCAAACAGAAACACCTGCCCCAGCCTAAATGTGTGATCCATGCAAACACACCCAGTGAAGGAGGGCAGCTGAGGCATGATGCTGCTCTGTGGGGGAACGAGCTGCTCCTGGCTGCCTGCAGAGGCAACAACTCACCTGAGTGCTCCTGGCCACTGTACTTACACAAGTGTCTCTGCAGTTGGGCTGGATGGAAGCCAGGCTGAGTCAAGCACGCTGTAGACACGTCACATTCTCAAGGTCCATTTGGAGAATAGATTTGGAGAAGACAGCAACTACCATCAGACTAAAAAGCAGCTCAAAGCCTGGCTGTGTACACGGCTGCCAGCTGAAGTGCTCAGGCAGACGTGGAGGCAGCACCAGGCTGGTGACCCCCTTCCCTAACATCAGAACCCCAGAATGGTGGGGGATGGAGGAGAGCTCTAAAGACCATCTGTAGTCACAGCTCCTGCTGAAGCAGGACCACAGGAACGTGTCCAGGTGGGTTTGGAGCCTCCACACCCTCCCTGGGCAGCCTGGGCCAGGGCTCCCTCACCCCTGCAGGAGTTTTTCCTTACATTTCAGTGGATTTGTTTGTGTTCCCAAGCAATATTTAAGTGAGTGAAATTACTTGCACAGTAGAGGCCAATTTGCAACCTTTCTGGAGGTGACCTGTAGGAGGTCTGGCTCTTTACATTCCTGTAAAGCTCATTGCAAGGTGGGTTTTACTGTTGTGTACTTGCTTTGGAAAAGTTCCAGACTTTTCAGGATTCAGGATAGGAAACAAACCTACTGCTTCAGACCAGAACCTTGCAATAGAGTATCTTCACATGCATTGCACAGGGATATTACCAGAGAATTCAGTGTTTGATTACTCTCACTGTCAAGACTTTGAAGTGTTGGGAGTGAAAATGGCTGCAGAGCTTTTCCAAGTTGCAGATTAAATGCATTTCTTAGAGCCAGCAAGACAGGATAGCCCACTGCTGTTCATAAACAGGCAAAGCACAGCATGTAGACAACTGGCACACCTCAGGAACGCTGGAACAGCCTTGTCTGTTACAACTGATCACTGCACTGAAGCAGAGTTTGAAAGCTCCCCATCAGCTGACCACAAGCACTTGTCTGTGGTGAAAGTAGTTCATGCAGAGCTATGTCTTCACTCCAAAAGTAGCTACTGAAACTGTTCAAAATGCCCCAGAGCCAACTGCACTCCTGTCCCCAAACATCTACTGCCTTTCAAACTCAAAACACCAAGTCTCACCCTCAGAGCAGCTCACTCACAGAACCACAGGTCCTGAAGGGGTGCAACACTTCACACACGTCACAACTATGCCAAGATAGACTGTATCTCCCTCCTCCCCTTTTAAAAACAACATCTGAGAGACAAAGCATACACCTCAGAAAGTTACCCAGGAGATGTAAGGGACTGCTCTCATTTTGAAGATGCCCATTCAGCAGCAGGATGCATCCAGGGCTCCCTGCAGCTGAAAGCTTGCAGAGATCTGAGAAGAGAAAGGGAGAGCCTTCCCTTTCCAGGATAAAGCCCTGCACACAAAATCCTCACATGGAAAGGGTACAGACTGATGAAGAAAAAACTAGACTCAGATCTGGTTTGCTTTTAAGCAATTGGGGTACATTCAGACCACCAAATATCTCTGTACCAAAGAAGTGATGCTTTAATGCCATCTCCCCACGCTCTCAGTGCCATCACCATGGGACTTGGATGCTGCCAGCATTTGCTTTAGTTTGCTTCACAAATACCTTCAGAGTGCTTCAATATATTTCCTCATTCATAGTCCAGGAAACAGCTCAAGGGGTTAATGACATGAATACCACAAAGTTAAATGAACAGCATTAAATCCCCAAGGACTTCATGGATGCAGCACAAGCTTGGGAGGTGTGGCATGATGCTGACTGACAATCATTACAGCGCTTCTATTTATTGTCCTTATTACCTCTTAATTAACAGTCAGGCTGAATCCCCTCTGTCTATGTTGTAAAGCCAAGCAGGGTTGTACTTTGCATTCCCTTAGTGCTGTTGATTGAAGGCACAGCTGCAGCAGGTTTCCATGTGGGCTGCAGAGACCATTTCTGCACAGCTGATCTGTGCTGACAGCACTGACACCCAGAACAAAAGGCACACACAGCTGGTGGCCAAAGGTTTGGCTCAAGGAGGTTTGTTTTTAGAATTATGGAAAGGAGTTTCTTCTAAAATGATTTATTCAAACAGAATGGAGTGCTCCAGGTTGGAGCTCCATTAACAGCAAGACCTTAAGTACGAGCAAGATAGAAGTCTAATAGAGAGCTGGGATGGATGGTACCACTTCAGCTTCTTGGCAAAGCTCTGCTCACACAGTGAATGAATGAGAGCTCCCATGAAGCATCAGGATAAGCCATTTCAGTCTGGAGAAGAGGAGGCTGAGGGCAGCCAGCAGCACTCTCTGACACTCCCTGCCAGGAGGCTGCAGGGAGCTGGGGGTTGGGCTCTGCTCCCCAGGCAGCAATGACAGGACAAGAGGCAATGGGCTGCAGCTGCCCCAGGGAAGGCTGAGCTTGGAGCTGAGGCAGAACTGGTTCCCTGAGAGGGGTGTCAGCCCCTGTGCCAGGCTGCCCAGGGAGCTGGGGGAGTGCCCAGCCCTGGAGGGATCCCAAAGGCGTGGAGCTGAGGTGCTGAGGACCAGGGTCAGTGGTGGCTGTAGCAGTGCTGAGGGGACAGTTGGACTTGAGGATTTTAAAGGTCTTTGTCAACTGAAATGATTCTGTGATTCTAAAGCTAACTCCAGCATCACCTACAGGTGTCAGCCCCTGTGCCAGGCTGCCCAGGGAGCTGGGGGAGTGCCCAGCCCTGGAGGGATCCCAAAGCCCTGGAGCTGAGGTGCTGAGGGCTGTGGGTCAGTGCTGGGCTGGACAGGGTGAGGTGAGTTGATGCTCTTAAAGGTCTTTTCCACCAAGCCCAGCCTGAATCATGGGCAGGCCTCAAAGCTCTAGATTAATGCCCAAGTACATATCTCAGTTATTTTCCAGCTGACTCAGGAGTGAGAAGCTGCTGGTGAGGGCTCAGAGCTTGGGCAGAAGCAAAGACTGTGGTCAGTACTGTGGGCTGTCCAGTGCTCTATGACAACAGAGCCATGATGTGATGAACATGCCTAGCACTGCTGGGCTGCCAGGGTTGGCAGCAATGCTTCTGTTCAGGCACTGTATACCAAGGCTTCTCAAACTACTTACTGGAGTGAATATTAACAGAGCAGCAGGAGATTCATCCTTTATCTCAGGACAACACCTCAGCCCGATGCCAAGTTCCAGAGGGAAGCTGTGTGCTCAGTTAGACTCTCTGCATTATATCAGAGAAAATCCAATTACTGATTTAAAGTTTAACAGCAGAACATGACCTCAGCCTGCAGACACCCAGCCCAAGAAGCAGCCTTGCAGAGCTACAAGCAACTGAAAAGGGGTTCTTGCTAAAATAAGGGAAGCTTAAGAAGCTGGTTCTAGCCATAGGTATTTAGAAACCTGTATTTCATAAACAAACCCATTTCTCCTCCTTTCTGGAATCAAGTCACCTATGCACAATGAGCATTTGTGAAGACAATCAGCTACAACTCAATGTAGCATCATTAATTCACCCAATAACCAAGCAATAAACAAACCCCAGGAAGTAGCAAAAGGAAAGAATACTTCTTCTTGGAAATGTCCTTTCCTCAGCAGAGTAGCAACCACTGCAGTGCTCCCAGTCAGCCCCTGCAGCTTGGATGGCAGGCAGGAAGGAAAGTGGGAAGCCACAGGGAGAGGTTCAGTGGCAGTGTTGTTCCTGTACACTCCTGAGGAACCCTGTGGTCACTGGGGTTTTCCCAGGGATGGCCACTGAACAAGTTACAGACCCTGCACTGAAGTTTGCACCAAGGGTTTTGTTCCAGTTTGCACCAAGGGTTTTGTTCCCTACAACTGGCATTTCTCAGGGGAGGTTTTAGACAAGTGTTAAAATGCTTTGGGCCATTTTCCTTCCTACACACTCAGGGCTTTAATCAGTGAATTCCCACTCAGGCTTGTCTTTTCCTCTATGCAGAGAGAAGGGGGGAAGAAAGCCTCCCATTGTAAGCAATTAGCATAATGTGGTTTCTCAGTGAGATCATCCTTCCTCATCATCCCAAAACACTGCAAAGAGGACAAAGAGGACTGCAAAGTCCTCTCTGATAGGAGCAGCCCACATCTGCAACACAGCTCAGACAGTCCTGGGGCTGTCACGGAACGAAGGAAAGTCGCTGCTTGCACAGAACAAAAGCAAATCATCATGTGTCATTCAGAAGGATTGGGGCCTAGGGAGTGAGCAAGACAGCAAGGAATTTGAGCTGCTCTCTTCCCTGGAGTTTGGGTTTTGCCCCTTGACTGATCTCTGTGTTTTAAACAAAGCACAATTCACTAGGCAGTATCTCCAGCTGGACAAGAGACCCAGCTGGATGCTCTGACCATCAATTAACTACTTCTAAGAGTAAACTGGGATCAAGATGGGCTTCCAGCAGGAAAAAGCCAGATGCCAGCATTTTGTGTTGATGAAAAACAGCCACTTGGGGCTGAGTTATGCTGCCATTCAGTTCTCTACCCCTTTCCAGTTCTCAGTGGCCAAGTTGCATCTCAAGGGAGATGAAGGGAAGGTATGTACAAAGCAGAGGGATACTCAGGGCTGTCCCCCCTCCTTCACCTACATCAGACACACAGAAAGCAATAAGCAGCTTCTGCATTGTCTCGTTCTGTTGTGCTGGAAGCATCCACCTCTGGCTGTTAAACCTTGCACAGGTAAACTTCAGGAGTCAGGGAACACCATTAATAACTTCAAAACAAGAAAGGAAGGATTGCAAAACAGCAGATACCTCTGCCATGGCAGTCATAGACAACAGATTCTAGAAGCTAAGGGTTAACACAAATGCCACCAGTCACTGCACAGATGTAAAGCATTAGGAACCTCTTGTTTTACAAGCTGTGGCCATGGAAAGTTACAGTGGGATCCCAGCTAAACACATCATCCTAAATTCATCCTAAGGATAAAGTCTAGAGAGGACACATGAGGATGTGTCTGGCTGCTGAGGGATTTCTAGCTTGCATAACATTCAAACCAGCAGCAGGCAGAGTAAAAGAACACAAACATGAGATTTCCCAGCTCTTACAACAACTATATTGCAGCCACTTGTCTAAGAGATGAGACTCATCCCTGGATTGAGCAGCCACACAGGCATGGAAAGAGCTTTATAGCCTGGCCTTCCTCAACATGACTCACATCTTCAGTGTCTTTGAGTACAGGCTCTGAAACTGCACACTCAATTCCCTTTCTTGGTCAGTGCTGTTTAGAGCCTGCCCTTAGCAGAAGGAAGTCAGAGCTGCTTCCCACAGCTGCTGCCTTTGGGGGTGGTAGTTGTGGTTCACATCGTGGAAGCTCAGCTTAGGGCTTCATATGTACAAACTGATCTCCCAATGCTCCCAAGGAAGGGCAACTTGAAAAGCTAAACACAAAATCTTTGAGCAGACTGGTTTTTTGAGAGCAAACTCATTTACCTGACTGCCAAGAGAGGAGCAGACTCAGGGACTCCATCACCATTGCTTCTTCATATGGAGTGTGGTTTGCTGCCCTTCCTGGCAGTCTCCCTGGAAGATCAGGAATGAAATCCTGGTGCTCATTGCGCCCATCAGTCACTTCTGAAAATCTGCTGGATGTTTAGGTCCTGAGTCTTTCATTTTGTAACACACACCAGGTTAAACACTGAGCTGCTTCTGTTTCAGAGCAGCTACAAGGTGGTAGCAGGAGACGTTGAACTGGCATGATGGTATGTACAAATCCCACCTTTTGCTAGAGAGGAAGGGAAAGGATGGAAAGAGGACATCTGTCAGGTTAAGAGGAAAAGTAGGAAAGAGGCTGACTACAAGTACCCAGCTTTGCAGTGAACATACTCTGGGCAGTAGCCAGCTGGGACACCCGTTCTAACCAGGTTCCTAGCCAAGACTCCAGGTATCTATGACTAACAAGTCATTTGGTCCTAATGTTTAATACAGAACCATAGAGTTTCTTGAGTTGGAAGAGACACATAAGGGTCATAAAGTCCACTCTCTGCTCCTTGCAAGGCTACCTAAAACTAAACCATACGATGCAGACCTCCTTTAACTCTTCCCTGGGAAGCTTGTTGAAGGGACAGACCACCCTCTCTCAGCAAAGAACCTTCTCCTAATCAGCAGCAGCAAACAACGTTCATTTGATTCCTGCATTCAGATCATTTATAGAGACATTCAAGAGCACTGGCCCTAGTGTACCCATTGGTGACCAGTCCCCAGCCTGATGTAACCTCATTCACTGTAACTCTGAGCCCAACCCCTCAGCCAGTTGCCCATCCAGTGTATGATGGACTTGTCCAGGTCCCAGAGACCATCATCAGTGTTAAAGATGGAGGCACAGAAGGCATTAAACATCTCTGCTTTGTCTATGTCTCTATTTGTGAGGTGACTGACCTCATCAGTGTTATCTCTGGCCCTCCTTTTGCTGTTACCTTTCTCCTTATGCATGCAAATTGTGCCATAACACCTCACTCAGAACTGCCAGGCATTGACTTCTTCATGGCAACCATTTCCCTCCTAATACAGAGAGAAAGACAAAGGTCTTTCCAGTGCTTTGAAACGGTTCACAAACGTTAAAGGAAGGAAAAGTTAAGAATCCTCTGTATAAAGCTCCCTTAATATATCAGCATTAACAGGATGATCTCTAGGACAATGCAGGTGGACTAGGTGAAAGGAAATCAGCATTTCTTAGAGATTATTGTTGTTTCAGAGCCTTGAGAACCTCTTTATGAACCACCATCACGTTTCAGTCAGTGCCACACAACCGCAAACCAAACCCCATTCCTGCCCCCCAAGTTTCTAGCTGCCACTTGTAGGTACAGTCTTCCCAGGGCAAAAGTCAAGGACCTGCAGTGGGCCACCCTTGGAAACGAGCTGCTTGTTTCATGCAAGATTGGTTTGCACTAAAGCCAGACTTGTGGGGTGGTGTGTAAGCAGAGGAAGCATTCAGCACACGTCCTGTGCTGCTGATCAGAGCACGGGGAATGCAGTCAGAGCTGGGGGCTGACAAGTATGGACTGATGAATTTTACACCCTCCTCAGCCAGGATTTTTCTCCTTCCCAAGCTTCTGTGGGTTTAGCTGTCTGTTACTTGTGTTTCCCCAGTGCAGTTTGACATGATGCGTGCCTGTAACCTCATCGCCACCGTGGCTCTGACCGCTGGCCAGCTCATCTTCGTCCTGGGCCTGATGGAGCTGCCCATCATTTCTCAGGATACCCAGTGGTGGGAGGAGGCCATAGCTGCCGTCTTCCAGCTTGCCAGTAAGTCCATTTCTTTTTACTGATGGAAAAATACTTATTCTCTATTAAATCCAGGTGGAAAAAGAGGGGTTTTAACTTGAGAAATCTTTGAAGTGATAAAGAATAGCTAAAGGGCCCAAATCAAAAGGGAAGCTCATTGTCTCTCAAAAGCTCTCCCCATGAGATTCTGCAGCACATGAATAGAAGCTTTTATCTTGGATATACCAGAATGAGTCTTCTGCCAACCAAGAAAAACAAGCCTTTATTGTTTCCTATGAAACCAGGAAGGCAAACATGAAAGAAATCATCTGGATGCAATGCAACAGCACGTCTTAGCAGGACAGACTACACCAAAGGAGCTGTTTGGGAGCAGAAGGGACCAGCACATTTTTGCAGCCTTGCTGAAACAATGATGACTTGCTTTTAGCTAACTGGGGTTTTTTTCCTCAGTGGTAGACAGATCCATGTGCAGCCTAGCAAAGAAAGCTCAGGTGAGCTCCTAACACTGAGTGTTAGAGATAAAACCCCCATGGACACAAACCATGGAAGGAGGAGATGGTTTTATCGTGACTCTCTGTTGACAGGAGTGGCAGTTTTGGTGGTAAACATTTTGCAACACTACTGTACTGCACAAAAGAAGTTGCTCAGTGTTGATCACACCAAGAGTCCAACCCTATGAAACATCCATGCATGAAACTGCCCTTCATGGAGTACAACATTCAAGCTGCTTAGGTGATTCAAATGGCATGGCAATGTCACTATTACTGCTGTAACCAGCAGGTTCTAGTAAAGTAACACCATTTTCAGCCTCAGTTTCAACTTTATAAGGGCAGAATATTCAGAATGCTGTAAAGCTACTGAGAGCTCAGGTTTGCACTGCTGCAAGGTCAGAATCCAGCCTTGGCTGTTTATATATGGTCCTCCCAGCAAGGAACATCCATTAAGGATGATGAACCTGCTATCCAAACAAGGAGAGGAGACTGCAGAGCTTCTGGAACTCTCAAAGCATCTCATCAAGCTTCCAGGTGCTGCCAGAGCCTCCAGCCTCAGTCAGCGCTACCAAGAGACAAGTAAATAGCCTTGCCATAAGGAGACCTCCCTACAGCCTCCTCACATCCACCACAGCCTCTGTCAGTCTGGCTCCCATCTGGACAGTTCTCCCTGCCCATCAGTGTGATGCTGCTTCAACTCTCACGCCCTCCCATCCTCCCCAAAACCCGACCTGTGTGTTTTTCCCAGGGAGGAAATGCATTCTGGCCCTGTTTAGATGTGTTGTTTCATTGACAAGCAGCACACTGGACAGCCCTGTGCCTTTCTTCTATCAAGGCTGCTAATTTTAGACTGGGATCTCTTTTTTTTTTGCCCTTTTTTTTTTTCCTGTGCTGGAGTCTGTTTTAAACACAGTCAGAGAGAGACTGAAGGGCGCCAGGATATCCCGGCACAGGAGAAGGAAATGCCTGCTATTACCTGTTATGCAAGCTGAACCTTGAAATCCCCAGTGCTGGGAGGGGAGAGGGGAGGAAAGCCAGAGGCAGAATGATTAACAAAACACTAATGAGGCTGGCTGAAGAAGCTGTTGAGTCAAGGAGTTCATCTGCCTGTCTGCATTCGAAAGGTGTGAAGAGATGGATCTGGCAGCGACTGTGACACAGACACTGATATGACCCAAAGGTTCATCTGCCCTTCCTGTGGTGGCTCTCCCTGCCCCCTTGCCCAGCCTCCTCTGCAGTTACACCACCCTCTCTCTCCTTCACCCTCAGCAGATGATTTCCCACCTTGCTGGCACTAACGTGAGGCTCCTTTTACATCTCATCACCTTAACGCAAGTTCCACGCTTAAACACATCCCTCCCTGACCTCCAGCACAACCAGCTCAGGTCTTCTGAAATGTGTCCTTCTGGCAGAAGAGGGAAGGAGTCATCACATCTGCTGTTATCCCAATCAAAAGCAGACTTCTTGGAGAGCTCCCTGGCTTTTCTGGGCAGCCATTCATGGACTGCTGGCTCCCTGGGAAATGAGGGGTCTGCACTCACAGGACAGGCTGTCCAGACACTGACAAAAGAGGCCACTTCCCCTCTCACAAAGCCCAACACATGCTCTCAAACCACTCAAACTGGCCACAGAAATCAGCCCTGTCCACCAAATGCCCTGGATCGTGCCCAGGCAGCAGCATTTTAGACATTGAGGCTGAAGTGTCTTTGCTGTCAGACAAAACACATGTGCAAGCTGTGAGCGTTTCTGTGGCTCTCAGGAAGGACTGCTGCTACATCCAGACACCAGCATTTCTTTAGTGAAGGAAGGAAAGCAGCTGGCCCAGGAAAGTAAGCCACAGGTAACACTCAGCCTCTGAGCCTCCACTCCAAGGTGGTAACTGCTCATGAATTAGCAAGATTAAGTGAAAGCATCAGAAGAGTGGACACGAAGTTTAAGAGCACTTTGTCCATGCAAAACAGTCCAAGAGAAATCACTGGGAAACTCTCCCTTCCTTCATTTTAAAGGTTAAAGCCAATGTGTTTTAGGCCAAGCAGACCCTTTGTGGGAGAAGAGCAGACAATAGGTAACCAGGTACATACTTAGACCTTATTAAACAAGAAATATTCAGTTGGCTGGGTAACTTCTATTTATTGGACTTTCAAAGCTGTTACTGAAAGCACAAGCACCCAGCTCCTGGGTTTTTCCTTTTCAAAGTGGAAATGATCTAGAGAATTGTTCTGCAGTTGCTCATCTTGTCAGCTATGCCAGAAAAAGGTTGTCCTGATTTATTTCCCCTCTAATTCCAACTCCTGTTTGATCTCAAACTTCACTTTCACCCTGGAACACGCCAGCAAGTGCTGAAGAGAAATGCAATGGTCAGCAGCAGAAGGAAAGCTAATGGTGTGGGGAAAGGATGAAGTATATGGCTCAGGATCACAAAGTCAACCTACCATTTACTTACCTCAGAGCTTACCCACTAAAACATACTTGTGTGGGTTTCATTATAGCTTTCTGAGTTCTGACAGTGCTCTTTGGTTTAGAAAGCTAAGTGTAAATCGAGTGTAGCCTTCCTAACCCAAGTTCAAATCAACCACCTCCAGCCCCACCAGAGCTTGCAATGGCTCCAGGCTCCAGCTCTTTTTCCCTCCTGCCACCTGCACAAGCATTTGACTGTCATTCAAAAAGGATGGACCTCTGACAGAAAATAAAGCCCCAGGAAGCAAAGAGGAAGGAAAGAAGAGAGGAAACAGCATTGCTCCTGGGACAGCAATGGGATTCACACAGCCCCAGAGCTCAGCAACCTCCCAGCTCCCAGCCAACAGGAAAACGAGGTGTTTGCTTTGGAGAAGATGTGTGGTGAAAATGGAACCAGCACTGCCAGTGGAATTTTGTGTCAACACTCAGAAATTTCCCTCAGGAGGGTTTTGGGGTTTCTGGTTTTTTTCCCAGCAAGCTCTTAGAAACTGAATATAGGATGAATAAGAGCTGCCAGAAGAGCAGAGTGAAAGGGAAGTCCATACTAACAAGACAGGGAATAAACAGCACTTCAGGGAGTATTGAACAAGCAGTAACCTGCCAGCCTGGATCAGACCTTAAGGGACTCTCACCAAGCCTCTGACCCTGTACAGTGGTGATTATCACAGGCTTTGGAGTGGGATGTCAGAACCATAATGGGCAGAATGCAGGATCAAGCATCCCTTACAATAAATCTGAGCCTAGTTTCTGAAAGTCCAAGACTGGAATAAACAAGAACCATCAGATTAATATTCTTGCCAGTCCATTTTCAGCGTTGAGTTACTGCAACAGTACCCTGAGGATCAAAGATGTTCTTACTGAGCTTGTCATTCACAGCCAAATAACTTACAGTCTCACTTCTCTCTTGAATGTCAAGAACTCCATCCCAGCTTTTCCTGCTGCTGGTGTTATTTCACTCCAGACCCCTAATGCCTCACAGGACATCAGAGTCCCTCCATACTTCAGTTCTGTGCCATTAAACCTACATTGTTAGGCTATGAACCTTCTCTCTTCCTTCTGGGCACTGCAACTTTAAATTGCTTGATAACCAGGCAATGCTAATGCTGAACAGAGCAGCAAAGCAGCCACTGGAGAACAGAGCTGAAGGTATTCACAACAGCAGGGTGACTCTGATTTCTGTATTACTTCCTTCCACCTTTTTCCTTCACAACACTCAGATCTGTTCTAAGGTGAACTCTGTGGAGCTGTAAACCCAACACTTCCTGAAGAGGAAGCAAATAAGTGAGACTTTGTAAATAACCTAAAAGTCACATCAAAGAGAGAGCTTTACTGCTTCATTTGTGCTAAGTGTTTTCATTGTTCCTCAGTTTTACTTCACCTCGGTGCCAAACTTGCTGGTTCTTTCTGTGGCCTTGCAGATCTCACCTTCAAGTGATCTTGTTTGCCCACATTTACAAAATGAACAGCATTTAGTGTGTGGAAGCCTGTCCCACTCATTCTGCCTGAAATGGTTCATGTGAGCAGCTGAACCAGCAAACTGGGAAGGGAGGGAGCTCACAAGAAGGGTGTTGGACTCTTCAACTGGTACAGGGAGAAGATCTGCCTGTATTCTTCATGTCTAAATACTGATAGGAGCAGCAGGCATTTATTGTACATCTCAGTGTCAGGGGCACTGATCCTGATTAGAAATACAGTCATATATCTGACTAGATTCATGTAACTGGGGTATGTGAGTGCAGGGAATGTGTTGTAGGACAGACATAGCCTTAGAGATAATGCAGTAATGCAGAAAGAAGCCTTCTTCAAATCAAATGCTCACTTCATTGCTTATGATCATGTATATTATATAGACAGCTATGCAACCCTCACCCTTTAATGCACCAGATGGACAGAGCACTTGAAGAATGGCAGCAATGATGGCCACTGAATGTTCCAGGAGGATCACTTGGCCAATGACTGCTTCTTGCTGCACAAATTGTTTTGCCCAGGCTGACAGCAGCTCTGACCTGTGTCTCATACAAAGTTGACTGCAATCAAAAGCAAGCATCACTGACTCCAGCTGCCTCTGAACCTGAGCTGCCAAGCAATGTTTGCAGCTGACTTTCAATGGGAAAGTCTGCACATTGATTGATCCTTATGGAAACCACTGCCCAAGAGGAATCATGTCTAGCTTGCAGGGAATGCTTTTCAACCTTCAGTTCAAGGACTGGCATCATTTCTAAGGAAACCTTCACAGAGTGACCAAGAAAACCAAGTTCACTGTCAGTAAACTTGGTAAACAGTGCTCTGCTCCTCCCTTTGAAGATTTCCCAACCAATGGGAAGTAGAGTTACACTGACTCCATCTCCCTCTCACTGCCTTACACTGACATCTCCCTCTCACTGCCTTACCCTGACTCCATCTTCCTCTCACTGCCTTACACTGACTCCATCTCCCACCTTCTGGGGCTCAAGACAAAGAGGGACTGACAAACTGTGAGGACAGCACAACCAGAAAGCCATTTGCACCACACAAAGTGGTGAAAAGTGAGGGACAGGAGGGTCTTATTGGCCCTGAGAAGCTTTGCTACTCACAACTTAATTCTAAGATGTTCCATTCAACCATACTCAACAACAGAGCTGAAAACTCAGAGGCCACTGTAGTCTCTGTGTGGTTATAAACCAAAGCAAGCACATTTCTACAACTGATACAGAAGATGCACATTTGCCTTGCACTGCAACAACTCTCTTTTGTGCAGGAGAAGGTGTTAATTGATTAATCATTTACAGAGGTGCTGCAGCAATCAGGCTTTGGGAATCTGTCTCACTTTGATACACACAGTTGTGCTCCCACCAGCAGCACATTCAGGCCTGTGACTCCCTGCAGCTAAATCATTCCCTGTAGGTGTTTACAGAGCATGTAGAGAAAGGGGGTGAAAAAATTCCCCTCTCTGCAGATCTGCTGCAAAAGTGTGGGCTGTGAATTCTCAACAACAGTCTGGCTGCTCTGTTTTCCTACTTCTCCCTTTTCCTGGCAGCAAAAGTCATCCCTATAGACAGGCTGCAAAGAGGAGGGTTAGAACTCATTTCAGTGCAGGCTTTCGCTGCTACAGAAAAAACCATGTAGGATTTCTTCAAGTGCTCTATCAGTGTGCTGATTAAATAACAGAGGAGTAATATTGATCAAGGGGTGTCTGGGAAATGAAAGCCCATTCCAGCAGCTATCACAGAAGTTAAAAAAGTGGCTCTGAGAGTTGTTTTAAAATGCCAAAAATCTGCACTTGGCTTGCAGCCAGCTTCAGTGCAACGGGAAGCTCAGTATAACAGAAATCTAAGTTCAAAAAGTAACATTCCCCCAACCCACCCCCACTCACACACTCAATACTGGCCCAACCAAAAGTCTTCCTAGTGAATTTGTTATCTGTTTCCTTCCCCAAAGGAAAAGCTCCCCCCCTCCCCCATCCAGGCTTGTTTGGCTACGGATGGGAAACAACTAGAGATAAACAGCAGCTCTATGGGAAAATAAAGCACTTGAAGTAATCTCATCGGGGTTTTCAGCATAGATGTGGCCTCTGTGCAGACTTTAGACAATGCATGCTATAAGGGACCTAAAATTGATGTGCATAATGAAGTTGGTTCAGGGAAACTCACAGGTGAAATGTGTAATATTCTCACAACTAAATGCAAAGGAATCTTTTGCCACCTGCAGCCCTGTGTTGTAAATTGACACATCCAGAAGACTGGTGGGCAAGTAGAGCAGTGTTTGGTTTATCTTCAGTGGGAAAAGTGTGGAAAGCCAACCATTTCCCTCCAGGTGTTCTATTAGGATATTGAAACTAAACTCAGATGTTGCTTGGTGCTACAGATACCTATAAACAGTGAACAGCCACCACAGGCGGTTTTAGTCACGGCCACAGAAGCTGTTGATGCAAGGTTAAGTTTGACAAGTGTGCTTCTAACTGTTCCAAACACAGAGCTGAATTCTGCATGGGTGTATTTGCATTACCAACTGAGTTATGCTCGTGTCACACAGTTGTCAGGAGGAGCATTCCTACGCTGGAGGCTCACAAAAGCGAGGCACTAATTCAGTATTCAACCGTGTTCAAAGGCAATCAACTCAAATGCTGTCAGAGATTTCCTCATGTTACTAATACAGTGAAGGCAGCAGGCAAAACAGGAGATAACACCACCATGAACAGAGTCTGCTTTAGCTATGGCAGCAACAATAAAACATCAGCCAAACTTCCCTTTGAGGCTCTCCTCACAGAAACTGAGTGTTGTGGCAGCGGTGTGCTAAGGTTGGCAACCAAATGGTACTCGTGTATTCATGAGGTTTCATCCAAACTAGGAAGACACAACTCCCCACATACATGCAGCTAACAAAGAGGCTTAAAAAAATACCAAAGCAAACCTATTCTACCTAGAAATGAGGAACCAAGGAAGGAGAAGGGCCAGGCTGGCACTGATAAGTGAACACAATGTGTTTGCCTGGTCGTTCAGAGAAGAGACTTGCTGCTGAATCTCAGTTGCATCTCAGTTCTTGGCTGGTGTACAACAAGACCACTCTAAGGCATGACAAACACACATTGCACATTGGAACACTTTGCTTCAAGAAGTCTAAACCTGATGAAGTTGTGTCTGTAACGTGACATTATGTGTGCAATAACAAACAGAATCCCTTCGAGGGAACGTTGGGGGTGTCCACACAAAGGCAGCAACCATCAACATTCAAGTATCATTCTCTGCAAACTCAGTCTTTCTGGATCAATACTGTCTCTTCACCTTTTGTTCTGGAGTTCCTACATGCACAAAGCTAACCTCAGCTCATGCTAATCTGGAATAAGAACCTCAGCAAATAACGTTCACGGTGATGTTTCTACTCCAGAGCTCACTTGCTGCAGAGAGCTTCCCAATTAGTGCCACAGTTCTGCCAGTGTAACCTGCTTCCAGCTCTCCCAGCTCTGCAAGGGTTTTCTGTCTTATTAAATGTCAGTTCCTGTCTAGCCCCCAGCAAAGTACTCCAAACAGATGCTACTTTTCTCACTCAAGAGCTCCAGAGGCTGACTCCTGCTATCTGCCAGCTCCAGGGAGCTCTCAAACCCAACAGCCCCAAGTTCCCCCTTGCTCAGACACTAGCAGAGAACTGCAAAAGGAGTGGAAGTCTCTGGCTGCTCACCTGATCAGGGTTCAGGAAAAGGGCCTGTGAAGGGAAATAGTCCTGTTGGCATAAATAGTTTTATTTTGGGACTGTAAGGAAACCTTAGTGCTTTTTCTGAGCTTTTGGCAAGAGCACAAGTCTTATGAGAGACAGCTGAGAGACCTGAAGTGGTTTAGTCTGGAGGAGAGGAGGCTGAGGGCAGCCAGCAGCACTCTCTGACACTCCCTGCCAGGAGGCTGCAGGGAGCTGGGGGTCGGGCTCTGCTCCCCAGGCAGCAATGACAGGACAAGAGGCAATGGGCTGCAGCTGCCCCAGGGGAGGCTGAGCTTGGAGCTGAGGCACAACTGTTTCCCTGAGAGGGGTGTGAGCCCCTGTGCCAGGCTGCCCAGGGAGCTGGGGGAGTGCCCAGGCCTGGAGGGATCCCAAAGGCGTGGGGCTGAGGTGCTGAGGGCTGTGGGTCAGTGCTGGGCTGGGCAGGGTGAGGGCAGGGCTGGGACTGCAGCAGCTTCAGGGGCTTTTCCACCCAAACCTACTCTAAGATCCCTGGTGGATAATTGCTTTAACAGGTGGCATGGAGCTCATGAAGGTGACAGGC
The DNA here is from genome assembly GCF_028858725.1 of Colius striatus. NCBI lineage: Eukaryota > Metazoa > Chordata > Aves > Coliiformes > Coliidae > Colius > Colius striatus. The sequence continues at coordinate 1,463,759 of NC_084761.1, read as the reverse complement.
CTAGCATGGAGATGTGCAGCTATTTACTGTTGTACTTAGCCTTAAAATGACACATAACAGGAAAGAAAAAGCTGAACAATTTCATGAAAAGCTGTGTATTTGGGAAAAAGTTTGCCTATTGAAAATAGTCCTACACTGTTTCTTTAGTCCCTCCTGTGCCATACAGGGATGTACATAGATCACTGCTGCTGGCCTTGGCAAAACGAGCAAAGAATGTGGCACAAGTCACACCCCAGGACAAACAGCTCTCACAGCCACCAGGAACCCTGAAGGTTTTGCACAGCAGCCTTGCACAAGCAGACCTGACTTTCAGTAAGGAAACTGCCAGTGCTAATCACCCATTACCTGTCCAAACTAGAGGTAATGGTAAATACCTGTAAGCTGCAGTGGGAAAGCACCCTCCACAATTCAGTGACTGGAAACTAAGCTGCAAGACACGACAATAGCATCAGGGTTACTCTGTGTAACTGGTGTTCCTGAGCTTAGCTAAGAGGGTCTCAAACAAATAAAGCAAGACAGTGCAAAGTAGACTTCTGTTAATATCTAGAAATGTCTCTTTGAGGTACCTGTTTGTACCAATAGTCACCAGTACAAACAGTTCAGGCTCAAAAGCTCTTCCTGCTTCAGGCTTTTGTGATTTGTTCAGTGCTTATTGGATTCCTCCTGTTGAATGCACAAGAGTTCTGAGATGAAAACAGACCACACCAAGTTTTGTCATGTGCCAGACTCACCAGTAAGAGGAGTCTCTTGATTTGTACTTCAACACCCTCCTTCCTGGGAATTTTAAACCAAAAGGAAAAGCAGCACGTGCAGAACTTGGCTGCAGGAGGTACAACCAACCTCCCTTCCTCTGTTTCCCCACCTTAATGACTAAATTGGCATTTATCTTTTGAGAAGTGGACTGCAGCCTGTGGGAGACCAAAATACCATCAGTGTTTATCTGTATTATAAGACTTAAAGACCTCCAATGTAGGTGTAGAGATGCAGATTGTCAGTGAGCACGTGACAGTGAGCCTGCTCTGCTGCCAAAGCCCTGAAATGCAAAATGAAGCACAGAAGAGAAGTGTCCTCATCTTGGCTCCACAGATGAGCATCTGAGCCATCATCTCAGAGGAGAGCTTAAAGAAACCTGATGCATTCCACAGTGAAGGATGTGATGTCCCCTTCTCTTCTCTGTGCCTCAGGACAAACTGAACTCAAGAGAATGACACTGGAAATGAGAGGAAACTATTTTGTTTCCCAGCCCTGCTGCACTCCTCTTGTATGCTAATGTTAACAATAAGTAGATTAAAATCATACAAGCCCCAGATAACACCAGAGTCATGAGAATTCAAAAGCAGCTCGAGGAAACATCCCAGAAAAGGAAGAGCACAATTAACTGTGGCTATGGGAACAAAATAGTGTTCTGTGAATGCTGAACACACATGTGCAAGCTTGATGGAGGATTTGGAGGGAGGAAACATTCCCAGCTGCATGTGGTGAGGAGCTAAGCACAGCAAGGTACAGAAACATTAACTCAGAATCGTAGGATGGGAGGGGTTGGAAGGGACCTTCAGAGAATGTTGGTAACATCTGCCTGGGGTAACATATGCCTGGCTCCAAATGACCAGGGTTTTCCTGGATGGTCTGCTATGAAGTGTGTCATGCAACAGTGACTGCTGCAAAACAAGGAAGATTCAAGCTTAATTCTCAGAAGTACAACTTGACCACTTGTCAGCCTCACCTGTTAGCTCAGTATCTCTTTTGAACAGCAGCCCAGAAGCAACCTTACTGTATACCTGGAAGTAATGCTGGATGACCACCTGGGTGTTGGGATTCCATCTCCAGCTTGGATAACATTAGAGAGGCCTCTTAAGGAAAGCTGCAGACTCCCTCTGGGAGTGTTATCAAACAACTATTGTACAGATCAGTGATTTCTGCAACTCAAGTCAGCATGCTCCCACATTAAACTTGTTTGTAACTCAGCTGAACCACTCAATAACCACTAGACTTACAAAAATCAAGGAGTTAATTGCTGTCCTTACAACTGAGCTGAAGGCTTAAAACTCATCCAGAGCCTGCTTGGCTTTTTCCACAGCAAAAGCTACCACGGAGTGGCCAAAGAGCAGGAAAGAGCTACTCCTCCTCTAAGAACCTATTTCCTCCTCGTGTATCCTGAGGAAGAGATGCCTCACTTCAGCTCCTCTCTGGTACATGCCATCTCTGGGACAGTGCTGCATCAGGAGGCAAGGAACTGAGTCACAGACCACCTTCTAGGCAGACACAAGAGAGCTGAGGATGCCAGATAACTAAATTCATACCCATTCACTGCATGTTTTATTAGGAGGGGGATTGAACCTCCACATTAATGACACTCAGAAGAGCACAAGTATCACAGCTACCGGGGTTTTTGCTCCTATTTGTATTTCATGTCCCTCCCTTATTTTTAATCTGTACATAATTTGTGTCTTCTCCATCTCCACTGCAGTAATAGTGCTCTTAGAAACTTGACACAATACATACTCAGGCTGTGCTCTTTCATGGACAGATGAAGGCCCAGAGCCAGGTGTCACACCATTTCAGAGCATTGCCCTGCAAGCTGACAGAGAACAGCAGGCAGCCCCTGGGACTTGCTCTTGAACTGCCCATGAACTTAGGAAGGTGGTAGCTAGAATTCCTCTGGCTGGTGATGTGCATTTGTTTATTCTAGCCTTCCTTGGTGAAGAGGTCCTTTTGTCAGTGATGTTTCTTGTGGTGGTTAAGGAAGCGTGTAGGAGAACAGAGAAAGCCTTTTTTCAGTTAGTTGTCTCTTTCTATGTTTGTTTCAGTCTAATCACACGTGTAAATTGCCACTCTTAAAACAGGGAAAAGTAGTTTTATGTGAGAGCAGAGACAGGAAGAGTCACACAGTAACCAGAGGGCAGAACAGTGGTTGTGTGCTTGTTGATGCATTCTCCAGGGAAAGGGCAGTCTCAGTAAATAAGAAGGAATTAAGGGATATGGATTCTGCCTCTTCTTCTACCATGGGCCTCCTGTATGATTCCAGAAGTCTCCTCTCCTCAATTCTGAAGTAACATTGCTATTCATCAGTGGTGGCTACTGGAACTATGTGGGGAGTCACATGGTGACACCTGGATGGAAATGCTAGACAAGTGCAGTGCTATAACCTACCCTTGTAGAAACTGACTATGGTGGAAAGCCTGCCTTTGGTAGCTTCTGGACATCATTCCCACCTCATAACACTTTTTCAGCCTAGAAAAAGCCTCATTTCTTTCCCCTTTCCTCTTTTTTTTGAATCATGTGTACATTTTTGTATCACTTCTGTAAGATGTGTAGCTGCTCACCATCTCTGCAGTCTGCAATAGTGACCTGCCCTAAATAAACATTCACTTTCATTCTGAATCAATGATTGCCATTATTATTATTAGCATTAATGCAGCAGTTTTCTGTGCTGGCAATGGGAGTTAGAAAGAGGACATCTGCTGAAGTGAGACCAAAAGAAAACACCTCAACATGAAACACAGCCAAGTGGGAGTAAGAGATGGGCTGTGGAGGCTCCTTCTCTGCAGACATCCCAACCCAGCTGGATGAGTCCCTGTGTGCCCTGCTCTAGGTGCTGCTGCTCTGGCAGGGGGTTGCACTGGCTGAGCTTTGCAGCTCCCTTCCAGCCCTTAAGGTTCTGGGATTCTCTGTGTGATCCCATGAACAGATTTAAGCCCAACACTGAGACTCCATTCCGGGTACCCAGTCTTTGCACATCGCCACACCTAAACATGCCTTCAGGAACACACAGAGCACATACAGCAGGAACTGAAAGGCTTTACAGCCTCATGACTGTTGCCTACAGCATGTTGCTGCTAGAGGAATTCAACAGAACAACTCCTTAACACTTGTCTGCTCCTCCTCGCAGGTTTCGTTCTGGTTATTGGATTGGTGACTTTCTACCGCATCGGACCCTACACCAACCTCTCTTGGTCTTGCTATCTGAACATTGGAGCCTGTCTTTTGGCCACTCTGGCAGCTGCCATTCTCATATGGAACATCCTCCACAGGCGTGAGGACTGCATGGCACCCCGGGTGATCGTCATCAGCCGCACCCTGACGGCGCGCTTCCGCCGCGGCCTGGACAACGACTACGTGGAGTCACCGTGCTGAAGGAAGGAGGACACGTGGCAGGGGGAAAGAGCTCCAAGGAAAGCTGCACTGGAGTTGGCTTTTTTTCTCTAAATATATGCTATAATTTAAAACTAGGGTTGAAAAGACGTCCCAGAGCTCACTCTGGTGAGCAGAGGCCCTCAATCATTATTTGGATGGGCTCCATCTATATACATATGTATAAAACACATAATTTTATATAGATTCTATTCTATTGCCCTCTCCCTCTGCTCTACAGCACAGAACGTTGGACTGGCAGCATCCTGACAGAGCACCACAGCTACACATCAGCAGGGCCAGCTGCAGCAGACACACAGTGTAGGCAGTGAGAGTAAAGAGGCAACCAACCACTTATTTTCTCTGTCTGCTTCCTAATGGTAACTTAGAAAGCTACAGGAGACCAGTGAGAACAGCTCTGGAGTCATGAGGCCATCTCACAGAGCAGAAAACTCTCTGGAGGGTAAGTGGTGGTTTTCACAGCTGTTTAAGTTACATGAATCTTTAGTCCTTCCATCCACTCCCCTTCAATTAACTTCTCATTAGCTGCAACTGCTGCTCCCCAGGCACAGCGTGGCCCAGACAGCCAAAAGCATCTCTAACTGTTCCCAGTGGGAAGGAATGCAGAAGAATTAAGGTGCATTTTTTTCAGACACTACTTTAGTATCCTGAGACATCCTCAGTGTAAGCAGACATGCCATTAATGAAAAGGGTACGGGGCTACAACAGGCCATACATGTTGCTGAAGAAGCTACTTCAGTGTTAATGAGGGGAAATACCCACAGAAGAAGGTTACCTGGACTCCCACAGATACCATTCATTTACATTACTGGAAGTGACTATTAAAGAACAGATATTTCAGCTCCAATGATTTTCTTTTCTCCCCAGGCTTGCTTTAACATTTGCTGTGACACTTTCAGATTAGGGTGCTCTGTCAGGACACCCAGCTCTGCCCAGGGGCACGTCACACGGTGATGACAGAATGTAACTGCCACTCAAGCAAACTAGAGAGTGAGGCACACAGACAGGACTTAAGCATGACACTTTAAGGAGACTTGCCTGCTAAGTTAATATGGTAATTGAAAGGAAATAGGTAGTACCTTTGGAATTAGGCATAATGTTGGTAAGCATTGTGCTGACCCTGAGAAGCACACGGGCTCCCAAAAGCCACTGCAGGCAGAGAAACAACAGGTCAAACACTTCTGTGCAGAAATACTCTGCATACAGGAGCTAGAGACAATGCCAATGTTTAAGAGCTCTAAGGATGCCACTCTGAGCACAGTTACTGGTGGGTTTGAACAACCATGAGCTGTGAATGTCCATCAGTTCCTCACGACTGTTGCATTGCTCCCAGCTACATACACTGCTCTTCATCATTATTTCTGTCACACTTTCCCACACCTTGTTAAAATGTGATCATCAAGCTGGTTCTTGAGTTCTGTACTCACTTCTGACATAATAAGAAACTCAATCTGACCGCTGCTCTGCACCATGTTCAAAAGTGAGCACCACTCTGCAGAGACTGATGCTCTGGAACGACTGTATTGTTCTAGACTGTCAGGGTAGAATACCATGGAGCTGGCAAAGAGTTTCTTCTAGCAGTAGGTTTGTAAAAACCAACTAAGATTTGTATTCATTTGCCTGCATTACCTTCTGGAGAATATTTTCTAGAAATAATATGCTCTAATTAATGGCAGGGTTGTTAAAAATTAAACTATGGGAATATTTAAAAGACATTCTATTATTTCTTCTAATATTACAGTATCCATATTATTATAATGTACATTTAAAGTTAAAAAGATCAGCCACGTGGTGGGGGAATTTGTAATACCCAGCATTACTGTGATTATTTTAGATGTATAAATAAAGGTGTGAATGTTTTCTTCTAGTGATAACGTGAGATCTTTGCCATTCAGACACGGGTTGAGGTTGGTTGTTATCAGTCGTTTTACCTGCTTAGCAGAAAAGGGAATCACAGAGCTTTCCATGTCTGGTTGCAAAGGATAAGCTGAGAATATATTAAGAGGTAAGGTAAAAGACATTTCATCTTGTTAAAAATGAAAGGGAAAATCAAATCCCAGAGGAAGAAAGTGAGGAGAATTTAGGAGGATCAGAGCTTTATGCAGACTTTTAAGAAGAAACAAACTGTAGCCATAAGAGATAAATACAGGTATTTATGATACCTTTTTATCAGCTTGATGGATTTGAAGGCTCCATCCATGTCCCCAGCAGTCAAATAGTAGCTGAAGTTCAGCATGGCATCCTGGGTGGGCTTATCACAGTCTCCCAATCCAATGAAATCTCTCAGGGGTCTTCTCGCAACCATCTGAGGCACCCTAAGTGAGCCAGACTCTTCTTGTCCATTCTCAGCTTCTCCCAGCTAAAATGGGAATGTTATCATTTAGGCATCAAGTAGCTCAAAACTTACTCCTTTGTATATGTAATTCACTACATTACTCCCACCCCAGCCCAAGTGTCCCGTTTCCACACATCACCAGTGACAACAACTGAAACGTTTCACAGCTTCCTAGGAAATACCCTGAAGTGTGGAATGTGCCAGAGGAGATCAGCATTTGACAGTGAACAGTCACAGCACATCAGTGGCAGTCTGGAGGCTGGAAAACTGCCACAGGAGAGGCAGCCTCCTGTTATTATAACCATTACCCCTTTTATATGTTATGATGATGTTCATGATTATTAATAGCAACTGTTCTTCTAAGTGCTCATCTTTCCACAGAAGAATCTATGACTCTGTGAAGCATTCTCTAAGGTCATTCTCTTCTGAACGAGTCTGCTGTTCTGAAAGTTAACTATATAGACCCAATTCTTTTATTCTTGCCTTGATGTGAAGCTTATGAGTAACAAATCTCAGATTCAAATCCTTCCCCATACAACTGGCAATTGCTGAGCCTCAGTGATACTTCCACTCGTCACTGAAAGGCAGCCCAAAGCTATTTAACCATTATTCATAAGAAGAATCAAGTCAGCCATCAAATGATGTGGTTGGAGTGCAACAAGGAAACTTTCACAAGCCAAATAGGGTAAGATCACCTGAATCACCAAATGTCACATCTACTCTATGCCAATGTACTGTTACATCAGTAAATGTGCAGGTTTACAAAAGCCAGTGAAGAATAGGGTTATGTTATGATACAGTGGAAGTATTAGATACAGAAAGAGACAGAAATCAAAAGTGCAAATGTGTTTGTCTACAAGTGGGGCATTTCTGGAATCAGGACATTGAAACTTGGTCAAAACAGACTTGTTACAGCAACTCAATTTGCTATATAAAGCAGATTCTGTTCACACACTCATGTAACAATTCACTTGGAAACACAACACATATGTAGTATATATGTTATACAAGTTTAGTCACTACAATACAGTCACCTACTGAGGGAAGAAAATAGAAACAGGAGAGAGAAGAGCAGAGAATGAAGGAAGAGCAGCAAAATAATGCAGATACTTACAGGTTTATAGACACATCCCCTCCGAAAAAACAACTAATGGCAGCAATGACCCAAACAAAGAGGGTTGAGAAAAAAGCAAACAGACATAATATCAAAGTAAGACAGAGTGAGACACCATGGGGCAAGTGCTAACAGAAAGATGAGGAAATGCAGCAGATCACCTTTCACATTGATGGAAAAAGGAAAGTAAACCAGAGTTGCAGCTCAAAGCTACATCTGCACAGGTCAGAGGGGCAACAGTCAGTTCTTTGGGAGGGGGAGAAACTGCAGACTACTGCTCTGAGACTAAATATAGTAGAAAAACACCTAGGTAGCTTCTCCATGCTTAACAGTGCTCCTAAACTAAAGGAGATTGATATGGTCATGTTGGTCTGTCTTCTTCAGAAGATTTAGAGGAATAGAAGTCTCATTAATACTGAGTTCATGCAGATTTCACGAGAACAAATGCCTTTGTAGAATAAACAGACTCTGTTAAGCTCCCCCTACAGAGGGGGAAACTCAGGGCAGAGCTTCACCACACCAGCAATGTATGTAACAGGCTTTGTTTCTTCCCCCATGGATGGCATCATGTGTGCTGCTATTTACCAACATGCAACCAATTCTGGATTCATACAGAAGTTAAAGCATGCAATCCTGGTATTTGTAGCACATAGGCATTGGGTGTTAGTGCAAGATGAGTATTCTTGCTCTCTTTGATGTTCTGTGGGGATTAAGCTCCATTCCAGCAAGGAAATGGGTTGCTTCCACCAAAGCTCATAGGAAACGCTGCATTTTCCAGCCTGGGCAAAGCTGACACACCATCCCCTCACTTGCAATAGACACAGTGACTACATAAAGTACAATGATCTGTTTTCCTTCAGTTGTATACCCTGGTCATTAGTGGCTCCCAAGCCAAAACATCACATCCAGTTTGCAACACCCCTGAAAAGTGCAGCCACATCACAATTGGCTCAATGTCACTTCTGGGTGGGCTGCAGAAGCTGTCATTGGTGTTGCCCTACATACCCCAGACTAAGTGGTTAATTTAGTTCCCTATACAGTGGAAAGTCTGAACTTACAGGAAAGGAAGGAAATGTGAAAGATTTCCTCACCTTTTTTGCAAAGTAATAATGTGGCACCTCTATGCCCAAAAGAAGCTGGTAAGATGAAGGCAGTGGAAAGCTGTCCTGAAGCAAAAGGCCGTGCTCTTGAGTACTGAAGAACGATACGATCCACACATCCACCTGGAAAGGGAAGCAGAGCATTGTTTTGGTTTAATGCTGCAATATCCTTCTTTCATTTTGTTTTTATTTTCCATATTCACTTGGCAGAAGCTTCTCTTTGAACAAAATAACCACATGACGTGCACGTGGGCAGGCACACACAGGCTGGAGGAGGCAGAGCTGCACTGTAAGTAGCCAGCAGCTCATTCTGCAGTACAGACCATATTCCTGCTCCAAAGGGATCTTCACCTCTGCCTCTCAGAAACCAACTTCACCAACCACAAAGAGGCAAGTCCCTGGCCACAGGCTGCTATGCAAAAGTCTCCCTGACAGATCTGACTCAGGTCAAAGAAACACTCCCCACTGTTTTCAACAGTTCTGAGGGGTTTTTGGTCCTGGATTAAATCCCAGTAGCTCAGTGACTGTTTTGAGTTCCCAGGGAATATTCCAACCATTTCAAACCAGTTTCTGCAACCTTAAATACTGACCTGCCTCCAGTCTAATTGGAAACAAATGCTTCATTTTAAGTTAACCAGACTTGTCACTTCTGACAGGATAAGCACACAGGTAACAGTTCTGTTGAATAAGGGCCAAAAAGTTGCACTCCTTCTATATCCTTTTAGTTTTCAACTTTATGAAGAAGCCAAATACTTTTACCTGTTGACACGAGGAGTATTGGGTTAAAGTGTTCTTCTCTCTCTAGAAGGCCTTTTGGGACACCCCTATTCCATTCCTTCTTTCTACATTGATGTTCCCATTTTCTAAAGTTGTTTCAACTGACAAAAGGAACAATGAGCTTTCTATCTCTAATTAGATGAGGTTGAACTACAATCATCCAGGAATCAGAAAGCTTTACATCAATGGAACACCTATGAAGGACAGGCAGTTCTATACAGACAAAGTAAGGACTGCTACAAGTACATTAACAGAGGAAGAACTATTGGTCTGATGAAAGACATCTTTGATTAGATCATTTCAGATCAATAACTTTCTAATGTTAAAACTACCATACAAGACAATTTGGGAAGTACCACAGTGATGTACAAAGTCTGTCCAGCAAAGCAGAAGATGGTAAGAACTGGGTGGGAAGAGTGTACTTCACTGTTCACCATTAACAGGAGGGTCCCTGTTGTCTAGCTAATTAATTCTTGCCAGACTAACAATTCACCCATTAATGTCACTGGAAAACTGTACTCCAGATACAATCCTGCATTGTGATCACCCCCCAAACTCTAGCATAGATAAAGAAACCACTTTTTTCTTTGTCACTGGCATCAAGCTAAGGCTAAGCCAGAATGTACAGTGACAGTCTGAAGCCACAGACACCAAACACATAGTTTTGCTCCTCTTTTTTTTGTACCAGACAATGGATGCTGCCTATTCCCACATCCTTAATGAAGGACTTTTCTTTTGATTAGAAATGATCAATTTCCCTCTTTATGGTCTTTATTACTTGCATGGGGAGAACTCCATCTAAAGCAAGGTACAACAACAAACAACAAGACCATACTGTGCTCTCAGTCTGGTTTTTCTTCTGGTCTGGGGACTGTAGGCCTGTGTCAAGAATTGCTTCACATACAAAAAGTCTTGGTTCACTCTGGTCCCAGAAATGGCAGGCAGGGATGTGACTGTGCAAGTCTGGATACTCCACAACAGACCTGCCAACAGACAAGAAAAAACATTTAGAAAGGGAGACAAAGTAATTCCAGTGTATGAAGGTGAAGGGAAGAGTAATCAAGGGATCATCTCCAGATGAAGGTGAGTTATCTGTACCAGTACTTTTGCATTGTGACACTAACCATCTACATCTCCTGCCTCCTAACACTTTATCAATGACACTGTCACTTTTAGTTTGCTCTGTACACATTACCTATGGCTCTAGGACAAAGCATTTCAGTAGAAAAAACCCAGCTGTTATTGCCACAAATACAAATAGGCATCCAAAATCTGCCTGCACTGAGCCTACATGGCCTGCAGAAACACTTGGCCATCCCCCAGATGATCTCCTTAGTGACTGCTGCCACTGTAAGTGCTCTGACACAGGCACTACCTCAGCTCTGTCTGGTGGGTTTTACAACCTGCCTCAAGGTGCTTATTGCCAGCCCTGCTAGGAATGCCCAGTCAGGTTAAAGGTAGCTTGAGTGCACTGATGTGCACTTAGATAAACAGTAAAGAGAGTTTCTGGTACATGTGCCTCATGTTCAAATCCAGCTGAGCAGCAGCTGTAAGAAACCACAACGATGAAACTGAGAGGGGAGGGGAAAAGAGAAGAAAACAGTTTATCTTCTCAGGCAACAGATCCCTTTCCACTGAGTGCTCAAAGAGCCCTGGACATGCAGCATGATCAATGCTTTGAACTGCTGAACCTCTCAGTGCTGAGGGAAAACTCCAGAGGTGCAGTTGAACCTGACCTGCAGCTGGGGATTCAGTCTCTGGCCACATCAACAGTTCATTCCTTTTCCCACAGCTTTGTGCTTCAACTCTGCACCATGCACACAGAGTTATGAGGCTCTGTGAAGTAGCACCTGAGGCACAAGGACAAGCCCTGCAGCCTCAGGAAAGCCACCCTCTGGCAGCAGTTATTAGCAAAGAAATATTTCACTGCCTCCTTGGGGTATTGAAATGCTGTTTCAGTGCCAGTCATGTCCAGGCTCCAGACACACAGAATCAGATTAGCAGGCTCAGGTGTCCTCTGAAAAAATACAGACTGTAAGTAGGTGTTAAATTTGTTAAGAGAAGCCAAAGACATCACTTGTCTCATTTGCTGTCACCACTGAAGGGTGGGACTTTGTGGGCAGGAGTGGAGTACAGCTGGAAGGCAAATTAAGGGAGAGAGTCAAAGGGATGCAGAAACACCCCAAGTCCTATCCATGCCACTGAACTCAAAAGGAGTGACTGGCAGACTGAAAAACACTCTGTGTGTAAAAGGGTTGGGAGTGTTTAGATTCTGCCTCAGGAGGAGAGAGAGAGGGAGAAGAGGAAGAAGTATGGATTAGTATTATTTACTGGTGAGTTTATTCATTCCAACCTCAAGATACTGCAAAGTGAGACACAGATCAAGGATCCCACGGAGTGTTTACATCTCACATAAACGGCATTACTTGTGTGTGCTGGCCTCTGTTGGGCTACACAAGATACTGCACTTGAAAACAACCCCCTCACTGCTCAACTGGTGAGGATGTAAGGCCCCAAATTTGCACTGCCCTTAGTTTCTGATGAGCTGGGTAGCTTCTTCTGGTTTTCAGTGATAAGGAGAGTAAATCCTTTCTTTTGCTTGTAAAACCTATATGGCAGAGAGTTGCTAAAAGAACAAACCACCTTCTAATCCAACGTTTCTTTAAGAAAAAGAAGTCAGCAAACACTATTGTCAAGCCAGATGGGCATTTGTGCCTTAACATTCCACAGGGAACTCCCAGGGCACTGCATTTCCCTGCCTTGCTGTTTGGATTTCTCATGTATTTGCTCCAGAGCAGCTTGTATGAAAGCAAAGCTGCCAGTTCCAAACAGACTTTTCACTGGGGTTTTATCCAGATGAAAACATCCTGTATTTGACTTGAAAGTTAACTTTTTTGGCTAGGAGGAGCTTGAGAATGCCCTTCTTTTATATCCTACCCTGGAAGCTCTTCATGGAAAAGGAGCTTTCCAAGATTACTTTTTAGTTCTAGATCATGATTCCAGTATTATACCTTACACACATTCCCCAGCACCCCATCATCCCCCTCCTCTCAGAAACCTCCTGAGCTAGATACAGCTTCCACATACCTCATAACTCTCACTGCATTTCTCTTATATTCATTTCTCCAATACTTCCATGAACTCTTCTTTCATCATTTATCACTTCCTTTGGCAAGGAGCTCCTCAGCTCAGCTGCACACTGTCTGAAGAACTGCCACCTCCTGCTTATTTTCAGCTTGGAGCAGCTAAGCTGGGGAAGGGTCTGGAGCACATGTCTGACAGGGAGCAGCTGAGGGAATGGGGGTGTTGAGGCTGGAGAAGAGGAGGCTGAGGGCAGCCAGCAGCACTCTCTGACACTCCCTGCCAGGAGGCTGCAGGGAGCTGGGGGTCAGGCTCTGCTCCCCAGGCAGCAATGACAGGACAAGAGGCAATGGGCTGCAGCTGCCCCAGGGGAGGCTGAGCTTGGAGCTGAGGCACAACTGTTTCCCTGAGAGGGGTGTGAGCCCCTGTGCCAGGCTGCCCAGGGAGCTGGGGGAGTGTCCAGCCCTGGAGGGATCCCAAAGGCGTGGGGCTGAGGTGCTGAGGGCTGTGGGTCAGTGCTGGGCTGGGCAGGGGGAGGGCAGGGCTGGGACTGCAGCAGCTTTGGGGCTTTAACAATCCAAATGATTCTGTGGTACCTTTGACACTCCCTGCTGCACATATTGCAAGAGACAGGGATGCTGCCTCACTCACATGGGATGCAGCAGGTTTAATTATTTTGAAATAATCACACTTGTACAGCTCCTGTGCAGCCAGAGGAATGTCACTGTCAAGGTGTTACTTGTGTTCATGGGGGAAGATTCCCATCTAAAACCCACAAGCAAAATACTTCTCAAAATAAAAGCACCTTACTTTGCAATGCCTTGGCCAGAGGAAAGCTTCTCTCTCCCCCTTCTCCATTCAGCTTGGAAGTCAAAGACTGTGACTTCGTCCATTTCAACATCATAGAAACAGATCTTAGAATCAACGTGCCCATCCTCCTACAAGAGAGGCAAACAAAAGCTGTTGATGCACACAGTGAAAAAGCAAAGAGGCAAAGTTCCCTGGTATGTTTATCTCGTGTGAATCAGGCTCTGGGGTTTGTTTATTGCTAATCACACAAGAACATCCTTTGGAAGAAGTATCAGACAATTCCTTGCTGGTTTTCTGTTCCTGCAAGTTGGTCTTTGGTTTCTTTGAAATGCCACAGAGTACCTCTTGGAACTAAAACACTGCTTCCTTTTCTGGGCTGTTCTCACCAGATGCACAGAACCTTAACGTTACCTTAGTGTCAGTGTTCAGTTACATGCTTGGACATGACATTTCAGACATAACACACCAGGTGGAACATGCAGGTTTATTTCAGAAGCGAATCTTGTGTCTTTGGTAACTTTCATCAACTGTGCCAGTCTAATAACTGATGGTCAGGTCCTGGAGGGGGCAAGTGAAGAGCTTTGCCTCACCTTGCTAACAAGGATGCTGACTTTGTTGCCATTAGCATTGCACTTGACAGATGCAATGCCTCCAAGGCCAGGAAACAGCTCAGAGAAATTCATGCTATTCCAGTGCACTTTTGCCTCTCTGTGGAAAAGAAGAAACTCAAATCACACCTTGAGGAACAAACACCAATATGTATCAGCCAAAACACTCTTCAAATTAAGGGTAAGACTTCAAACCAAACTATTTCAACCTTATGACACCACTGCCCCAGACTCCAGCTTCCTCTCCAGAGAACTGCTGCAACCTGCCTTTCTTTCAGGAAGAAGTTCATGAGACACTCCATCCTCAATGAAACAGCAAGACTGAACTCCATTGCTCCTGCAGGACTCCCAAAGCAGGGCTATGCAGCAAGAAGTTGTTGTTAGCCATGCCATGATTTCCTCAGAACTCTGCAGCTTTTCCTTTGCTTTAGGGATAGGCCATCAGCTCACACAGGCTGTGTGTGTTGTGTCAGGATTCAAAGTGGCTCATGCTTTTCATCAGATCAAAACCAACTCAAGACCACACACACACAAAATATGAGCTTAACTGTAATCATGTTTTTTTAAAGGCTACCTGCGAGAGAGATCAAAGATTCTGAAGTGAGACAAGTCAGTTCCCACAGCCAGGAAATCTCCACAGACATCCAGGAGGCATGGATTCCCCTCTGCTTCAGAGAACACCAGCAGCTGTTTAACTGTGCCCTGAGAAGAAACATGTAACACCAGGTCTGTGTGTTCAGAGCCTAAATAGAAGGGACTAATTTTGTCATCAAGTTAAGTAACTAACTGCTTAACTTGTAGATTAGACAAATCACCCGTAGCAAAAGGAAACTACATTCACACATGATCTCTGCAAATGTTTCAAGGTTAAAAACTGGATGTACAGCCCCCCAAAAAAGTCAACATTTGGACAAATCCTTCTGCAACAACTTCACCTTCAATAATACAGCTTGTTGCAGCTAAGAACAACACAGACATACAGGATCTTGTAGGTCTTCTAATACAAAGCTGCAAAAATGAACCTGTCCAATCAGTCCTTACCCATTCTTCAACACAATATTTGGTTTTCAGTTACCATTATGCATCAGAAAACTCTGATAATGAGGTTTTTTTCCTCTTAGCTCTCGGACACTAGCAGAGGCTGCAAAGGTTAAGCAGAAGGTTTTGCAGGAATGTGCAGAACGTTCACAGGGGTGTTTTTCACTATAAGAATACCCAGTATGTTCATTTTCCTGTCAGCAATCTAAGGACAGTAATATAAAGATCCAAGCTGCATGTAGTTTTGATCCTCTTAAAGTCTAGCCCTTACAGAGTCCTCTTCTACGAATCCCTCCTAGTTACAGTGCAGTGGTGTTCATGTGACAGACTCCTTAAGGGACACAAAATGTCAAAGATATTCCTGCTGAAACGCCTCAGATATATTTCTCTCTGACAAAGATTTACAGAACACCCAGTTAACTTCTCAGCTGGAGTACCAAGTCTCTAAAAGCAACAGGGCACGTTTGCCACTTGATGTTTCATCAGCCCTTACCTGCAAAGTGCGGACCTGGACCCGATAGGGTTCAACTGTGTAGAGATTCTCTCCGTGCACAGCCAGAACTGGAGAGTCACAAGGAAACGAGCCTGGAACAACCACAATAAAGGCATCATTGCAATTAACAGGTGTTCTTAAAAGCAAGGGAAAAAGAGAATTCTCCTTTCAAGCATTCCATTTACACTGTCTTGCACCAAATCCATTTTTTCAACCCATCAGTTCCTGGTGACGCTTCCAATCTGGCACTCCAACCAAAAGCTGGGCCTCCTACTGACAACTGGTGCATTGTACACTGCCTGTGAAAACAGGTGGGACAGCAAGGAGACAGAGTTGATATGAAAGGAGAAGGAAGGACAAAGACCAGCGCAGTATGAGGTTCCATGGAGAGAATCCACTCCTCCTTTCACTGAACTACAGCTGAGCAGAGCTAAAGCAACCTGTGAGGAAAGCAGAGAGGCTCTGCAATGATGTCATGGGTATTGTAGTTTGTTGGGAACTTGGGGATAACACCACACTGGTTCTGCATGGGACAGTAATCAAACAAAAGAGTAACTATACACAAGAGAAAACCACTTCTCAGAAGACACCTGATGGATCTTAAGAGACAAATCCCAAGATCTGGGATGGGATTGATGAATTCTGCACAACTTGTTTCTCAAGGCTAAAATATTTAGGGAGAATTAATCACAGGGAAACCTCATTTCTCTATCTTAACTGTACATACAGCAACTTATGGAACAGATTTTCCTGGCAGCTGGGACTAATTACTCACTCCTTTCAAGTTCCTATGTAAGTGCCACGTAGCCCTGATTACACTTTCTCCCAAGTGAAAGAGAAAAGCCTTCAGAACCCCCATCACAGCCCAAATGTAGATGGCAACAGGAGCCATGGCTACAAAAGTGATTTACTTAGGAAGTAAAAAAAAGCAGCTTTATCCTCACACCATGCTTTATACAAGGCCTATTTGACATGTTAGCTTGGAGGATACCTTCCAAGTGTGATACTCAGGCATATCACTTGTCTGCAGGAAACAGCAACAAGACATTTGGTTTTGCCAGGGCCAACCACACACTTGGATCCCTTTGGAACTCTATCAATGAAGCACATTCAGTCTTCAGATACTGCCAGGAGTGGGATATAGCTGAATAGAACTTAGGAGGATATATATTTTCATTTTATGCCTACAGATGCACATCAGCTTCAGGTTTAGCTCTGTTGCCACACTGCTGCTCATGCACAGGGATACTAACATATTCTGAAGTTAACCCACACATATTCCAGCACATTTAGAGAATAAAGCACAGAAGGAGCTGCCATTTGGGTTCTGGGTTTGCTGATGATTATTGCACTCTTAATCGTTTTGCAAAATGAGAGTAGTGTCTAAATGGTGTTAACAGGATTTTTCACTTTGCACTTCAAATTACAGTCCATTAGCTATCAGGAGTGAAGAGAACATGTAACTTTGGAAGAAGAGAACCACTTCAATTCTGATCATTGCTCTAAATCCCACCTGCACTTCTGAAGGTATCTTCTGAGCTCTCATAGACAGCGACTTGCTTCCCATTCCAGAATACTACAGCGTCCTAAAACAATCAAGAAAGAATATATATATATTCAATTTCTTTTGGAATCATACAGGAATTCATGCAATAACACAGGAAGACCTTCCACACAATAGCCACCATTTACTATTTCCTCTGTATACTGGCTTGGAAGGCTTTTAGTAACCCAAAAGTTCTCTGCTCAGCAGTTGCTGAGTGCTACCTGAAAAACCAGCTCCGCCACAGCATCGTCACCATCACAACAACACTTCCATAAGACAATAAACTGACTAACAAAGAAGGGTTATACTTCAGACTTTCCAAGCTTGGTCTCCAGAAACCTAACTAGGCAACCAATGGAGCAACTAAGTGAAGAAGCCCAATGAACCTGAGTGGCAAAGACTCCGTTAACGTTCATATCAACGCAAAGGCTATGCGTGCTTCCTGTGCTGAAGACGGTCACGTTGAACAGGTTGGGAGACACCTGTACGACAGCCACTTGCTGATGGAAGTGAGACAACATGGTCTGCTCACTGAGGATCACCACAGAGCTGATGGTGTTGACTGCCAGGAGGTTTTTTCGGGAGCCCCACTGTACACAATGAGAAGAGAGGAGAAAAGGAAACCCGTAAGAGTCCTCGAAGAGTTCACAGTGACACCCCAAGTCAGATGACAAGGGGAAGGACAGAATAAGCATTTTTAAACACAGACAAGGTCCTGCTATCCAAATGCAACTACAATTAATGACTAGTAGGAAAGCATAGGCTAAATCTACCATGCTTGTTACCCAGCTGCTCAGCTCCCCTTAGTCTCAGGGAAGAGCTGTTTAAATTAAAACCTCTTTCTTTCCTAAGATATCATGGCACTGCCTTCCATTTGCTACTGCAAGGGAGCACCACGTATTCAAAGGGCTCAGTAATGCTGTGATCTGCAAAAGCAAGTTGAATGCATAGGTTTTTGATTCCCATATTCCTTTCTGTAGTTTTGATAACTCTTTCAGTCAATGGAGTTCAAATTCCCAGCAAAAAAAGTGCTAAATCAGATGGATAAAGAAAAGAGACCAAAAGTACCTTTCTCCCTTTATAGCATCATAGACTGGTTTGGGTTGGAAGGGACCTGTAAAGGCCATCTAGCCCAACCCCCTGGCAATGAGCAGGGGTATCTTCAACTAAGCCGAGCTGCTCAGAGCCCCATCCAACCTGACCTTGAACGTTTCCAGGGATGGAGCATCTACATCCTCTGGGCAGCCTCTGCCAGTAAAAAAAGTCTTCTTTATATCTAGTCTGAATCTTCCTTCTTTTAGTTTAAAACCATTACTCCTTGTCCTATCACTACAGTTCCTGCTAAGAAGTCACCCCCCAACTTTGTTATAAACCCCCTTTTTAAGTACTGAAAGGCCACAATAAGGTTCCCCTGGACCCTTCTCCTCTCCAAGCTGAACAATCCCAACTCTGTCTTTCCTCATACAAGTTGTGTTCCATCCCTCCAGTCACTTTTGTGGTCCTCCTCTGGACCTACTCTAACAGGGTGTTGATACTGAGGGTTGCCCCAGTCCAGGTGCAGGACTGACAGGGCATGGGCAGAGGGGCCAGGGTTGGGGTTTGTGTGTGGCTTTTAATTTCACAGGCTACATAAACTACAAAGTTCCTTGGAGCTGGTGAAAGTCCCTTTTAAGAACTTCCCTGTCCTTGCACAACTGATAAACTCGGGATATGCCAGGTCTCTGCTCTCAAACTCCTATCAAGCTAATTTCCTGGCACACTGCTGTTTCTCTGGCTACATCTTTCCAACAGCACTGACTTAAATAGTTGTGTTTGGAGAGAATTGCATTTTATTCAAGAGCATGATCTAAGAAATAAAGCCATTTTGCATGGCTTGCTTGGGGTTTTCTTTCTACCAGTGCTTCATTACAATTAACTAGATATACTGAGGTAGAGTGCATTTCCCAACCACCTCACTTCTACAGCCATCAAATCAGGGTGGAAAACGATGAGGAGTCAGGTGAAGTTATTGCTGCTCTTTGACCTCACCATGGTATAAGGCTTTTTACTCTGAGTCTTTCATGGTGATGTAGGAAAAGGCTTTTATAAGAATTACCAAAAGATTCCCCACGGAACAAGTTTGAAGAGCTTTTGTCAAAGGGATTACAATAATCTAGAGTCTCCATAATTAGAGGCAGCTTTATAACATGAGAGAAAAATGCAGACAGACATTGTTGACAATTGCTTGGCAGTCCTTTTGTTTATGCTAACAAACATTGGGAACAAGGTGCTATTTCTGGACAGCACTCCATATCCTGTTATCTGGAAAACGCTTGAATGGTCAAGCTGACACAAACACCTAGATCTCTTCCCTTCCCTCAGCTTATTAGCAGATGGATGATATACTAATGGCACACACTATTTCCTATATCCTGCACCTTTTTTTTACTGAAGCATCCTAACAAAAGGTTTGGGTTCTCCACTTGAAGAGTACTTATGTTTGTATTTTGTAAGTAGGGCTCTGATGCAGACCCTCACTATGTGCCAACCCAGAGCAAGGGAATCCCATTGCTTTGAAAATGTCCCATTCTTAGGTGAAAAGAAAGTGAAAGAAAACATCAAATTATTTCCTTTTGAAAAGCACCAGATGTATTTGTTTGATTTTCACTCCTTCCAAAACCACAACAGGTATTGTTCTCACATGTTAAGCACAGCAACTGAATAATCTGGTGTAGCAAATCCTAAAACACCTGGGAAGAGCTTCATGTTCAGGTGTAGCAAACCAACCCAAACATGGAGACTCTAACAGCACAGGTGTTGCCTCTCAGCAGAATGGTGGTGGGTCAAAACAGTTGTTTGTGAATGTAAAACTCCTCACATTTACAGCTGCAATGCTCAGCATTTCTCTTGCCTATATCAAAATGCTAATGAGAGCAGAACAACAGTGCTTATGCTTCCTGTCACACGAAAAGATTGCAAACGAAAATGCTGCCCCCTGACACCTCACAGACAGCAGCTTAAAAATCATTCCACTGCCCTGTATCATCACAACCTTCAGCATGAAATTACTGTCAGCAGCAGCAGAAATGTTTTGAAGCATTGGCTTTGCAAACGTTTGAGAGGGAACTTTTCATCCACAGCTGCTCTGACACTGTCAGCATCAAAACTTGATCTGGCAAACAAGAAACGTTCCCTGACCAAGAACAAAACCACCTGAAAACATCATTTTGTGTGTAAAATATAGCACTCTCTTCTAGATGGCACATCTCACCAAAGAGGATTTGATTGATCTTTGCAGCTACCAGTGAGAGCAAACTTTACACTGAGGAAATGCCCAAAGAGAAGAAAGGGATCTACAAACAAAACCACGACTTTAGTCAGAATTTCTTGCTTGCTACTTCAATAAATGTATGTAACTTTGACACTTGTGTTAATCTACCTTTCCCAGGTAATAATTTCAGAGTGCTGAAGCCAAAAGCTTTGTCAAGGTGACAGAGAATGGAGAGATGTTTGGATTTAAGGATGCCATGTCTGTTAGTTCTCCCAGAGTGAGAAATTTGCACTTGAGTGTGTTGCCTTGCTGAGCTTTTCAACCCTGTCTGCAAGAAAATAGCTAGAAACAGGTAATATTTCTGCTCATTGCAATTTGAAATGTTACTTGATCCTGATGGTTTTTCCCCCACTTGCTGAAGGAGGAACAGCCTCTATAGGGCCACAGATCTGTACAACAGCAATCATGCTCTATTTCACAGAGAGGATCTATTCATCTAATGTTTGTGATGTCCTACTAACATGAAAGAAGACTGTTTCCTGCCTTACCTTTATCTGAGTGACATTTCCTTCAAGTTCTGTAGGTGCCTGGAGCTTCCACTTCTCCTTGCCCTCCAAATCCCGTTTGCTCTGATCAAATCCTGATGCCTTCTTCCACATTGCTATTCTCCCTTTGTTGGTACCAGCTGCTAAGAGACCTGCCATGCACAGACCTTTTAGTCATTTCATATTTTAAACTCAAGAGAAACCAACTCACATTAGAGGAAGCAGCAGGCAATGCAGTTCTGGTTTTATGGTCCAGAAAAGCCTTCATCTAGCAGCATCTGTTTCTTTGCCTTCCTGCAAAGCAGCACCCTAGTCCTGAACTGGAGCAATTTTCACCTAGCAAGTTGCATTTTCTAAGTAACAGATGAAGTGATCTTTTAAATGTATCAGCCAGCCATTTCCTTTTAACCATTTCTTTTTGAATAGCTGGTTTTGTAGTCACCATGGGCAAGTCACTGCTGAGAACCACTGTTGCAGACAATGCTTACTCTGGCAAACAAGAGGACACACAGGAGTAGCTCTGTAGAAATCCTCAGTCTGGAGGACCCAACATCCATTCTGCACATGTGGAGAGCTCTAGTGTAGACTGCATGCCTGTAACATACTGGTGTGCATGAGGTGTGCTCCAGGAGCACTTGTAACACTTCGGTGGCAGCAAAGGGAATCCAGCTTGTGTGCTGGGAGATAACTCTACACTGAGACTAACACTGGTACATATCAAATGATCTCATTGTACCTTCAAAAGCACATCCCTGATCTGAACTAAAGTGCTTCTGTATCACATGCTCTCACTGATGCCCTCAGTAACAAGACTGATGTACCAAAATGACAAGGCACTGACAACTGAGGTTTGATGAGGGTGAGGACCCAGAGATCCCAGCTGCCACGTTATTTCTCACCTTTAGCACTGCAGTAAGAAACACAGTTGATACATTCTCCTCTCTCAAAGCCAAACTGCACATCTGGGGAGAGCACATAGTTCTCATTTCGGTCCAAATCCCAGAACCTAAGGCACACAAAACAAAAGTGTCAACAATGCTTTTCCTTCCAGGTGTCTTGCTAAACAGAGTCAGTAGGATGCTGCACATGGCATTAATTTGCTATTTCCACAATGCCCAGATCCTTCAGTTTTTAAAACTAAGTTGCCAGCAGCTGCCTCTGGAATGTGACTTTAACCATCTCCTTCCTTTTCCTTTGAAGTCTGCAGCATGTTTTGTGACAGTCTCCTACAAAGAAAGGAGTCAGAAGCAAACCCAGCTTTAAGGTAAAAACAAAAAGTGAAGTCTAGTTGTGATTTTCCTCCTCTCTACTTTGGCTTCCTCCTATATCATCTTCTCTCACATTCCTTGGTTAACTTTGGATTCCAGGTGTGTTTTCTAGGACTAAAACACTGTCAAACAGATGTCCTTCTTGATATTTGATCTTTACAAATTACAAATTTCACAAAATTAACAGCTGATTTTGTGTGACAGTAGCAGATAAAGGCTCAACAAAGTGACCCACTGGTGTTAATGGAACACCTCCACCCTCAGGAAACCAGAGCAGACATGCAGAGCAAGTCACAGTAAAGATGGGGGGAGGGAAAAATAATACCTTGCAAAAAGATAAAACCTCAGCACATGGAACCATAACAGCAAAGCAACATACTTGGTTTAAAGAATCAGAGATAGAAGTAACCCAGATACTTATATTACAGTAACAGAAGCACATCCTGCAAAAGCAAGCACTTTTTTCCTGTTACTGCTGCTAAGGATGAGAGAACAATGGAAAGAGCAGTAAAGTGCCTGTCTTTATTAAGCAAGAAACACAAATGGGTAGGTTTTAAGAAGAAATCAGTAACAGCACTCCAAAAGGACAGGTTTGAGTTAATAGTGCCTGACAGAACAGAACACAGAGATAGAACCACAGGATGCCAGAATGGTTTCGGTTGGAAGGAACCTCAAGGATCAGCTAGTTCCAAACCATGGGCAGGGATACCTTCCTCTATATAGAAACAATGACAGCTGTGTAGAATTCATCTTTGTCCTCAGATTCTTCATTTCAATTCTCTTTCTACTGAGGACCAAAACTGAAAAAGCCTCTCAGTATTTTCTATGATGCAGACCATAAACCTTTTAGCTGGCATTTCTTGTGAGCAGACAGAACAGCTTTAAAAGAGGATTCTTACCTGATGACTGTCTCCCCCAGTGCTGTAACAACAAGGCTATGGTCTATTAAGATGATGTCTGCAGAGTGACCTATCTCCCCACTCAACTTCACCTGTTAACCATAAGGAAACAAATCCATTTACAGAAGGTAGGAGGTACACAGTGAAAGACAGCATCTGAATTGCCTAGTTTGGCTAAAAAAGATTAATTGAAGAGAAACTAGACCTATGTGTCAGTTCAGATAGACCAGTAGTGACCAGCACTAAATGAATCGAGTCTATAATGTCTACATTTAATAAAAGAAACCTTGAGGTAGGTTAGTTAAGTAGGCAAGGAGCAGGTTTTTCCATCTTCTACTAGATCTTCTCTTACAGCTTGATAAAAGCTGCTTGAAACTGTGAAACAGCAAATCTTACATCTAGTAAAGAGTAAGCAATGATGACTAAGTAGCAGACACTCCTGTAACACAGAGGGGAAAAAACATCCCCCCAAGCAATCTTCCCCAACAGTACAGCATTTCATTGGAACCAAGGTGATCATCAGTCCTGGGTGAGGTCAGTTTGGTTTTTGTCTCCATACAGTAATTTTTGAGTCACTATCTGTGATTCTGTGACTTGGGGGTTGTTACTCTTTGAAAGTTTCCTGGCCTTTGCAGATGAAGAAGTCTCACACTGTGAGACCTAAACCATCTTTCAGATCTGCAGACAAGCCAATGTCACCAAGAGGAGGTAATGCTCCTCCTGATCTGAAAGACAAGACAGCTCTGAGTGACTGATGATGTTAAAACCAACAATGCAGACTCTCAGCTACTTATCCACAAGACATTTTAACAAATACTTGATTATCCTGGCATTTTCAGTTCTCTGATTCACTCAGGGAGTGTGTAAAAGGATGAATATAGGGTTAAAAAGAGAGAAACTTTTTAGATGAGCATTTATTTGCTCATCAAGGTAATACCTGAGAAACCAAAATGAGAGTGGGTTCATCTGTAAGGGTCATCAAAGAATCCTAACAAATGCTTGTAAAGATTAAACCCTGCAACTTCACCCTGTGGCCTGGCTCTTACCTTCATGAGCTCTTCTGCCTCTCCCTCAATAGTAATGGCATGCAAGGACAACTGCAACTTCTCTGTTATTACAAGCAAAACATCTCTTTTCTCCATGAACAGAAGCTTTTGGACCAGACTGTCTGTGGACAATACATGCCTTGTCTTTCCTTTCTCATTCACATAGTGCACAGAACCTGTAGTACATACAAACAAAGTAGAGCTTTTAGTCAAGAGGTTTTGAGCTACAAAAAGCAAAGTTGCTGCTTTCTACTGGAATAAAACATTCCTCAAGTGCTGATAAAGGTAAAAATAACCACCATTGTTTTGTTTTCTAGTTTGTCTCAGGATATGGACCATGAGAGCTGACCAGAGCAATAAAACAAGCTGATATCCAGTTTTCCATCCAGCAGTACTCTCAGTTCCAGGTTGAGATAGAAAATGCCACATTGAAGAACTATCACACAGGTATCTATTTATTGTAGCAACACCTTGCAGCAATTGTTCACCTACTGAATCAGTTGTGTGGGCTCTCCTACAAATTATGGATAGCACCTTGGTTTTATTTGCCATCTGAGATGCTTCATAAGTTCCATTAACCCTCTGTACTTGGATATCACCATGCAAAATGCCAGACAGCACATAGGTAATGCTACCCATTGTTTTGAAGCTACTTCTGTAGTTAGGAAGAGGGTTATAGCTCTCAGAGTAACTTTAAGGAAGTTCACACTGTATCACACAAGAGACTAATCTCAAAAGTTAACATATCTGAGCTAATTAGCGTGAATAAATAAGACATAAGCAGCAGAAAGCACATGCTGTTTAGGAAATATAAAGGGGATGGGGATTACTACTCCTGGATTAAAGCATTTGCAGTGAAGAGTGCACTCAAAACTCTGAGGATGGCTTCTTCCCAAAACCTTTGTCGGTCACCTCAAATGCTCAGGAATGACAATTCCTTTGTGCTCACGAAGTGTTGCAAAACAACCTCCAAAAATTGTTATGAGTCCAAGTATCCTTTCTTCAGATAAGCATCTCATGTAACATATCACCTGAATGGCACCTATTGTTCTGCTGCACTGATTACTGTTTTGGAAGCATCAAAAAAAACCATCTAGACTAATAAATAGCAAAACCTAGGAGTTTTCCTTGCTTTGTTCTGGGGTTTTTTTGAGGACTTGAGTTGTTTATTTAGCTTTGCTTTAAAATGTGCTCTATTGTCTTCAATTAAATCTCTTTTGAGATGTTTAAAAGCAGGCAATAAGAACTAGGGTACTGAAGTTTGAGCTGAGAATCATACTTGAGAAGCAATTTACAGGCCCTATTGAAACACTGCCAAAACATTGATCGATTCTGAAGTTGTGACGGATCATTAGCTAGATGAAGAAGTGGGTGCACACACATGCCCAAATCAGCCTAGCCAGTAAGGCTGCTCAGAAGACACAGTCAGTGCCATTTGACTGGGATGTGAGGAGTTTGAAGAGGAGCAACAGCCACTTGCAGGACGCAGAGCCTGTCCCTAGATGGAGCTGCACACCACCACAGCAGCTGCTGCTACCACTGATGGTCAGCAGGGTAACAGACACAGCTCCTCAGCCTCTTCCTTGTAATTATAAGCAGTGCCCTGTAACCCTTTCCCATTTAAATGGTCCATATGTAGCAGAGAGGCCTGTAACTCACAAATCAAATGCACAGCCCACTGTGCTGCAAAACAAACACAAAGCTGGACAATGCCACTCCTGCAGCCCTAAGGAAGCTACACCAGTGTAAACAATGGATCTCACTCTTGCCAATGCAAACTCTGAATCAAACTGTACTTGAGCTGCAGAGACAGCACAACTTAGAGAGTTTTCAGAGCAGTTAACACGTGAATCAAGAGGATTATACACTCGAATCACCTACCAGAAACATACTCCTTACAATACTGGTCACACAAATTCTGGCTTTAGCCAAAAGAGTTAGGAGGTTAGAGAGACAGAAGGCATCTTGAGAACAACTCAGGCACGAAAAAAATGAGCTGGAAGTAAAACCCAGAACAGTAAAAGGCAAAGGAAAAAACCCAAATGGTAGGAAAAAAAAAGGTATTAGGAAGAACACAAACAAAACAGACACCCAGGCTTTCCCCTGCCTTAGACTGAAGCCTCATTTCAAAGCATGAAAGAAAAAGTAGATTAATAATTTATTTGAAAAAGGATGTTCTGGCAGCATTTGCTGCTTCTAGGGGAAAAAAAAGAGAACACATTCATTATTCTGACAGTTTGCACAAAGTGCTGACAACTTCCAGTTTTGTTTACACTCAGATGTTAGAGATGACTTTCCTTACACTCCCTTCTTCAGGAGCCTGACAAATCCAATTCCTATCACGTCCTTTTGGAGACAACTCACCCTGAAGATGCTCAGACTTGCATCATTTGATTAGTTTCTTCTTACTAAACATTCTGCCATTCCTGTGAATACTCCATCTTGTTGGGTATGTGAATATGATGGGTATATAGATTTACTCTAGATGCTGGATAGATGAAAACAGGATCATTGTGCTCTCAGCTATTTTGAAGCACTGAGGAGACAAATTTCCAGCAGGCTGGGAAAGCTCTTACCATCTGTCAAAGTGATGAAGAATGAGAGTCCTTCCTGGAGTCTCATTTTCAGGGGTGCTCCTGTTCCAGCTTTTCTCCAGTTAAACATATCCAAGGCCTTCTCATCACCACTCACAGCTGCTTTTGCCAGCTGTACAAAGTCCCTGCAAATACAGATACTTCAGTTCCTTACACAACAGAGAACTTCTCATCTCAACCAGTAGATGAGCACTTCTTATACTATAAAGAGAGAATAAAGATGTTTTGTAAACTGATTGGGAAAAAGGGAAACTCCAAAAGATACAAAGCAAAATGTCAATCCTGGTTTTCATTTGCATTGTTTCACCTTTTTCTCCATGAGCACTGTTGTTTTTACAGACATGTGAAACAGAAGTGGCCCAGACAAGGGAAATCCTTCAATAATGTTTAATAATTGACTTTTAATTATCCCTGCCCATAACTTCATGGATAACTGTGTCTTCAGTGTGCTTGCTGCTTTTCACAACCAGCAATTTTACCAATTAGAAGAACTAAAGGAAGAAGAGTCAACAGCAACCAAGAGAAAGGTATGGAGAAAGGGAAGATCTGTTGCTGCACACAGGACACAAACAGCAAGCTATCAGAATGGCAGAAGAACTTGGAAACAAAGGACATATATTTAAAAGGTCTTTTCCTATCTATTTTTTAAAGAGGTTTGTCTCTGAGTGGGATTTTCTTGCTGTGGAACAAGAGGATGAGCTGGTCTGGCAGCGCTCACAGTACTCACTCGCCAGGAGGGGGTGGTCGAAAGACACAGTGAGACAAACATTTTCCATACTCCTGTTTCAGCAGGGCAGGACCCTGCACTCTGCCTCGCTGGTCCACTCTCCACAGAACCAAGACACCATGCTAGAAAAGGACAACAGTCAAGCCATTACACTTTGCACACGTGTTACCACGTGCACAGGCTTCGTTTCGCCGTGTCAATGCTTTCCTTTGGAACCACTGCTCATTTTACCTCAATCAATACTCTCACCAGGGGAGCAGTTAGGATGAGCCTAAAAAATCCTGAAGTTTGCCTGTAACAATGGTTATATCTGTCTTCAGATGACTTTATCATCTGACACCAGGTAAATCAATTCACAGAAAGCAGGTTCATAACTGCAGAGTTAATGTAAGTTAATGTATTTACTCCATACAAACAAGGCCTCAGTTACCCTGTGCATTGACATCTTGTGTCTGGGCAATGTTTCCTCTTTCCTACTAAAGAAGAGGGTGAGTTAATTTTTTAACTCAGTGTTAAGCTTCTGCATTTCTGTCAAATGCAGCAACAGAATCACAAACAATGGCTTTAAGTTGTATTATCCTCTGACTCAGACAGGTCAATTCTCAAAGAGCAGCTGGACCAGCTCAAGTCTGCACCAGGGAAAAAAAGGTATGAAACCCACACCTTCTCAGAAATGTATTTGCTGATTCAAGAACCTGCAAAACCAGAATCTTCTATGAATACTTAATACTAAATAGTCAATAACTAGTTGCTCATTACACTGTAGAATGGCAACCAGCTCATCAAGAAATAGTCACCCTTATTTCCACAGTGTATCTTCCATGCAAGAAGTTGGAGTCATCTTTAGAGAATTAATGAAAAGAAAAACAAAAGAGAGTGTTTTTGTACTTAAGTGAGTATTGCTATGACCTGACTACAGATGAGTATGTTGTAGTTGGCATCTGTTTCTCAATATTTGGGCTTTATTCCTGGGTCTGCCACAAAATCTGTGCATAGACAGAAGCAAATGCTTCAAATTGCCTATGCCTCAATTACCTCATGTATTAAATAGTCTCAGACTCTGCCTACTGATCAGCACATACTGAGACCAGATACGTTTCTATTTAAAGGTGAATTGATAAAACAACAAGTACTGCAGAAAAAGCTCAAGCACTGACATTGGATTCCACTGTTTAACAGTTGTAATTTGTATCTCAAGTGAGGAAATTTCTCTCTCCCACAACTATCCCTTCCTCTAAGGATCCATTCATAATCCCTTCTCACCACAGGGCTTGTAATACCATGTTTCACACTTGGCACTTCAACTACTCACCTTATCACCAGACACAAGGTGGGTACCATTTATACTCCAGCTTAGGGCTGTAATTTTGGTGCTGTGACTCAGTGGCACAGCGTGCTGCTCCTTGTCTTGTTTGTTGAGTATCACAACTTCTCCTGTCTCCCAGCCTGTTGCCAGCATCGGTCTGGAAGGGTGCCAGGACAGGGATGAGACCTGAAAGCTTCTCTCAACATGTGCATCAGACACATGTTCTCCCTGCAAGTGGAAATAAAGTATAAGCTAAACCTTTACGTTCACATCCCAGTCCAGAAGATATTTCCCTGTGATGAAGGACTGGTGTGCAATGGAGCACTCTGCAAGAGATATGAAGTAGCTACACATTCTCTTGATAGCTACTTAATGTGCATCAAAATGAGTTACAACTCATGCAGTACATCCACTTGAAAAGTGATAATGAAAACACAGCAGTGTTAAGTGACTGCCTCACTCTGCTTTCCCAGCCCATTATTGCCTCGCTGCCAGCAGCTCTCGCTGAACATCAAGCTCTTACTCCTGTGTGAAGGGGAAGAAGTCTTTGAGGTGGAAAAAAAACCCAACAATTTTTGGAAGAAAGAGTCAAGCACCTCACTGAGGACACAGAACAACCTAATGCTTGAAGGGCTCATAAAGGCAGACCCTCCTTTGTGCATGGCTTGCAACAATATTTCAGGCAAATCATTTGACTTCTCTTCCTATTCATTTTCCATCTGTAAAATGTAGGGGACGGTTGTTCATAAAGTATGTGTTTTATAGGCTACTCATATTAACAGACTTCAACATTTCCAGTGCATCTGCTGCTAGATACTATTTCCCTAAGCAGCACACTTTTTTCCCTGAAGATTGTGCAAAGCCAAGTCCCACGTGAGCCACTGGTGTAAAGTCTAGAGTATGCAAAGGAAGTCTCTGTCTACAGGCAGAAACTGTACCAGGCAACAAGCTACTCAAAAGGAACAAGCTGAGGCCAGCAAATCAGTTCAGTCTCAAGGTGGAGGAATTGGTTTTATCATTTACTTTCTTTTGTACATTTTGTTTACTTCAAGTTTATTAAAAAAAAAGGCAGCAGCAGCACGTGTTCATTTCACTGTAAACCTGAAATTCTCATACTATAAGTAAAAAACAAATCAGTAACTGTCACAAACAAGACTTAAAGGCTTTAAAAATTAAATTTCAATTGAAAGATCAATTTAATGTCACAATCTCAAGGGTTGGAAGGGAGCTGGAAAGCTCAGCCAGTGCAACCCCCCTGCCAGAGCAGCAACACCTAGAGCAGGGCACACAGGGACTCATCCAGATGGGGTGGGATGTCTCCAGAGAAGCCTCCACAGCCCATCTGGGCAGCCCCTGCCAGTGCTCCCTCACCTCAGCAGGGAACAACTTTGTCCTGGTGTTGCTTTGGAACCTCTTCTGTTGCAGCTTGTTGCCCCTTGTCCTGTCATTGTCCATCCCTGAGCACGGCCTGGCTCCAGCCTCCTCACATCCACCCTTGATGGATCTGTAACATGACTGAGCTCACCCCTCAGGCTCCTCCAAGCTGCAGAGCCCCAGCTCCCTCAGCCTTTCATCACAAGGCAGATGCTCCACTCCAGCATCTCTGTGGCCCTGCACTGAACTCTCTCCAGCAGCTCCCTGTCCTTCTGCAACTGAGGGGCCCAGAGCTGGACACAAGATCCCAGATGTGGTCTCACCAGGACAGAGCAGAGGGGGAGTAAACCCTCTCTGACCTACAGCTCACAGCCCTTCTAACCCATCCCAGGATGCCACTGGCCTTCTTGGCCACAAGGGCACGTTGCTGGCTCACGCCCATCCTGCTGCCCACCAGCACTCCCAGCTCCCTTTCCCTTCCTCTCCCTAACCTGTGCTGGTACCCAAGGTTGTTTTTTCCCAGATGCAAGACTCTACACTTGGCCAAAAGCAAAGCTGCTGATTACTCACCTGTTCCAAGTAGACATCCACACAGCCCCCAGACGCTGTGCTGAGCGCAGCAACTGCCAGGAGCGGCTGGAGCGGGTGCCACGCTATAAGCGCAGGGGAGGCAACGGAATCGGGCGCTTCTGTCCGGTGATCCACGTACACAGCCATAACCACCCAGGCTGGCACAGCCTGCACACCTGTACAAGGAAAACACATCTCTAACAGGCATGCTTAAGTGTGTAGCATGACTAGAATCATAGGATGGTAGAGGTTAGAAGGGACCTTTAGAGATCATGTAGTCCAACCTCCCTGCCAAAGCAGGTCCCGCCTAGATCAGGTCACACAGGAACGTGTCCAGGTAGGTTTGGAAATCTCCTAAGAAGGAACCTCATCACCCTCCCTGGTTGCTGATTACTGTGTGGAGTGATTTCATGATATCAAGTCTCATACCAGGGCTTTAAAAGTCAGTTTTAATAGCTGTCACCACTCTGGAGCTTGTACTGTTGAATTTACACAAGATCAGTTTAATCCATAGCATACAGTATCTACACTTGAGTGCAAATAATAAGTGCTAATGTTGCAAAGAAAAGAACCTGAAAGCAATGCCCTTTTCAGAGTTGTGTGTCAGGAGTAGAACAAATCATTAATGATCTTAATCTCTTACATACAGAGATGGGATTTGGGTTTGGACTGACTTGGTTTCAAAGGAAAAGCAGCTGGAGAAAAACACCTCCAGAGTTACTAGCAATAATGCCCAGAGCTGGTGAAAACAAACTGATTGAGGAAGGTTTAAAAGACTCCCGTGACAGATCAGGGAAAGGGACTTTCTCTCCTGTGTAGCTAAACCCATGAGTGGAGAACCTGCAGGCACACATTCACACACCAGGTCAGATTTGCCCGAGTCCCCACTTGGACACTGATGCAGGATGTTAAAATGAACATCACATCTGACAATAAATTGGTGGCTCTGGATCTTGCCCCTGACATTACAAAGAACAAGGTGAACTTCATACGAAAACAGAAACACATCTTATTAGCCCAACAACAAGCAATCTGATCTTTCAACAAGGTCCATTCGCCTTCTTCACAGCTCCAAAACCATCTATGTTCCCACAGCATCTGAGTCCAGTGTTATTGCCACAAAAACCCAAGTCAACCCACAACACACCACTCAAAAATCAGAGTGGTTTTCACCTTCATCTCATGTTTTAAATAGTTTTCTTAGAACTTGCTTTATTCCAAATACACTGTACCCATTCCACCCTTTTTCTTTCTTATTTCATCTGTTTTATTTTACTCTAATGGGATGAATTTGGTCTGCATTTGACTATCAGCATTAGGGCTCAAACTTTAAACTGAGAGAAAATCACTTCAAATAAAAATGTCTAATGAAAAAGAAACACAAACACATTTGATAGGAAACAATGGCTTTATCACACACAAAAAGCCCACACACAGCTGTAATATCTCTTCTAGAGTCACCTTCTTCTGATGTAGTCATAAATATTTCTCACTCAGTTATTTCAGTCCCCTTCACAGAATAAGTTTGTCAAGCTGGATCCACTCACTAATGGGGATGTCAAGCCACACTGTCTGCTCTGCTGCAGGTGACTGTCAGCTTGCTCCAATTAAGATAGCTACAATCAACAGTCCCTCTTGGCACTAACAGCAAGGACAACTTCTCAGTCAATACTGTGTGTATTTTAAAAGCACCTACTAAAACAAGGTTCAGTTCCTTACATAAATTATGGACAATCCCCAATATAAAATATTCAGCATCTCAATAACTGTACAACACTGTGTAGGAGGCTGCTATGTACAAATAAACTGCTTATATAAGTGGATTACTCAGTGGTGTAAAGATCACTAAATCAACACTCATTTGCTTGCTGTAATCTTGAGAACTCGTTATTCACACGTTTACTGTTGCTTACAGCTCATGTATCATCTGCCAAAGCTACAAAGCAGAGCTTCTTCAAAAAAGCCTTCAAAGAGAAAGAAAACTGAGTGGCACTGCCACTAGAAAACATCCTGACACTGCACACCCTGCTCTTATCGAGGTCTAAAAGACAAGACTTTCTGAAGAAGTTAACCACTTTGAAGTTTGCAATAGAACATGACCAAGTGACAGAATCACAGCATCTCAAGGGCTGGAGGGGAGCTGGAAAGCTCAGCCAGCGCAACCCCCCTGCCAGAGCAGCAGCACCTAGAGCAGGGCACACAGGGACTCATCCAGCTGGGTTGGGATGTCTCCAGAGAAGGAGCCTCCACAGCCCATCTGGGCAGCCCCTGCCAGTGCTCCCTCACCTCAACAGGGAACAACTTTGTCCTGGTGTTGCTTTGGAACCTCTTCTGTTGCAGCTTGTTGCCCCTTGTCCTGTCATTGTCCATCCCTGATTACAGCCTGGCTCCAGCCTCCTCACACCCACCCCTGATGGATCTGGAACCATGACTGAGGTCACCCCTCAGGCTCCTCCAAGCTCCAGAGCCCCAGCTCCCTCAGCCTTAACGAGTAAAAGAGTCAACAGCCCAGCCCACACTAAACCCTAACCCTGCAGCAAGTGGGATGGAGCGTGAGGGCAGGCACAGGGCTGAGCCCAGCCTGCAGGGACCTGTGTGGGCTGAGATGCAGTGGCCACTCACCAGCACGGGACAACTGCAGACCCCATGGCCCTGCCACAGCCCGTGAGGAGTGACTGCTCCCCACTCCCACCCAGCAAACACGGGGGGCTCGGCAGCTCCCCATCCCCACCCAGCAAACACGGGGGGGCTCGGCAGCTCCCCACAACCACCCAGCAAACACGGGGGGCTCGGCAGCTCCCCACAACCACCCAGCAAACACGGGGGGCTCGGCAGCTCCCCATCCCCACCCTGCAAACACGGGGGGCTCGGCAGCTCCCCACTGCCCCCAGCAAACACGGGGGGCTCGGCAGCTCCCCACAACCACCCAGCAAACACGGGGGGCTCGGCAGCTCCCCATCCCCACCCTGCAAACACGGGGGGCTCGGCAGCTCCCCACTCCCACCCTGCAAACACGGGGGGCTCGGCAGCTCCCCATCCCCACCCTGCAAACACGGGGGGCTCGGCAGCTCCCCACTCCCACCCTGCAAACACGGGGGGCTCGGCAGCTCCCCACAACCACCCTGTAAACACGGGGGGCTCGGCAGCTCCCCACTGCCCCCAGCAAACACGGGGGCTCGGCAGCTCCCCACAACCACCCTGCAAACACGGGGCTCGGCAGCTCCCCACTCCCACCCTGCAAACACGGGGCTCGGCAGCTCCCCATCCCCACCCTGCAAACACGGGGCTCGGCAGCTCCCGCCGCCCGCCCGAGCTCAAGGCGCCCCCAGACAGAGGCCTGGCCGCTCGAGAGCCTCAGGCTGACCGTGACCGCCCCCGCTCCCCCAGGCCCGGCCCGCACCCACCGGGAAGAAGCCCGCCGAGCCGCGGAGTGTCCCGGAGCCCTGGCCCGGCCGCCCCCGCCCGCTGTGACCGGCCGCAGCCGCGGAGCGCGGTCCCGGCGCTGAAGGCCGCACTCGCTCGCCGATGCTTCGCGTTACCCCTGACAACGGGGGAAGTCCCGCGGCGCGGAAACTGCCGAGCCGGCGCCGAAGAGTGACGGAAAGAGCCGAAGCGATCGGCGGGCACACGGGGAGTGACGGAAAGTGCCGATGGCAGCGAGCAGGGCGCGCGGTGCGGCGTCAGACACAAGTTTGCTCAGTAACTGAACTACTCATCCCTGCTCCTACAGGCTCAGCTGGAAATTAGGCAAGCCCTGCTGTAGAGGGTTTATATCCTAAACGGACACACGAACGGGGCATTCGAAGATCTTCCTTCAAGTTCTGTGCTCATAAAAGATGCCAAACTGCTCCGAGTGCCAGGACAGGCAAAGAGCAGCGTCAGGAGCACAGTCATACGTGTTTGATCCCCTACTCTAAGGGCCTGACCTCAGATGCTGAGGGAAAAAACCCATAAAGTTGCATAAAGTGCTTCCTGTTTAGTAAGCAATAAAGGATTAACAATAGGAGCCTGAGCTTTGGTTTAAATCCTCTTACCTGAACGGGAAAGAACTGCTTTAGGAACACAAAGATCATCTATTATCATTTGCCAGATTAAACAAGAGCCTTTTGAGAACAAGTGAGTTATGAATTAAGTGTAGTAGCTTCTAAGTAAAAAGAAGAACAGAGGACAACATCCACTACACTGGTGGCTTGTGCATCTAAGACCTTTGGAAAAGTACTTTCATGTTACAACTAGTGTGATGACCATGGTCATCAAATGGAAAGCATAAAACACAAACAGAAGTATTAAGTTTGTCCTTCTGCCAGACAGCTCTGTGGTGCTTGCTCTGTTCTGTCAAGTAGGCAGTTCATACCTTAAAATACACAGGATGCACAACAAATCCAAGTCAATGTTCTTGCCATGGCAACACACTGAAAGGTTGTGTTTTGTATCTGTGCAGGTCTGCCAAAGCACAGGCAACGACCCTCCCCACTATTAAAAAGGAACTAATGAAAGTTCAAGTGTCTTTTGACATCTCAACCCACCCCCTGCCTCTGGGCTCTTGTCCAACTCCTTTTTTATTCAACTCTTCCTTTCACAAACATTTACACACATGAGCAACTTCACACCTTAACAGCCCACTGGAGGCAATGGGGCTATTCAAGCACATCAAGTTATTTACATACAGAGAGAATGGAAACCTTTAACTCTGAGCTGCTGGGGAGCTGAACGTACCTTCACGGCTCTTTGCAGAGCACCATGGAAATACACTGCACTGTTGATGCAGAATGCATCATTTCCTGCCAGTAGCTTTATATTTGGTTGCAACCAAACCAAGAGGCAAAAATAGGCAATCCCACTTTGCTCCAAGATGTAACAACACTGCAAAACCTTCTCTGCAAAAAGGGGAGGGGGGGGAAGGAAACAGATTGAAACACAAAACTCTACAGTAGAGACAAAACCATCAAGCAACTCAGCTCTTTCTTTGCTTGCAGATTCCATTTATTGCAATACACCAGGTTGTTCAGATCAGCTTTGCAGGACATTTACAGCAGATGATGCAGAAAACAAGTTCAGTTCACCATAACACAACAATTACTTACCACAATCTCAATGGGGCCCCATCTTCCAGAACTGAGGTGTCACCACGAAGTTGAAGTTGTTAAGACATTGATTTTTAGGCTACAGCCTATGAAGACTTTCATCAGAAGGGGTCTGAGGCGTCTTTCCCTGCTATGATGGTCAAAGCTTCAGAAAGAGGTATGAGCTCATTTCTTTCCACAGTTAAGGAAAAAAAGGGTTGTTCTCACAATTAACACAAAGTCACCATATGAAAGTATCTGAGAGCAGTCACTGGGAAACAGACCAAAACAGTAGGTTAGCAAATTAAACACAATGCCTTTTAATTCAGCTCATCACTGAATAAAGCCTCTTAATCCTGGAAACAGTTTATTTAAAACAACAAACCACTTAAGGGTATCTATGCCTGTGCAAACTCTGCAAGATGGGAAGCTGTGAAGCCACTCCTTGGCTTTCCCAGGAGGGCTCATATTTACGATATCACATGCAGCATTGGGAAAGTTTATGAACAAAGCTTATGGAAGCCCTCAGTTTGCAGGAAGCATGGAATCGAGTGAGCTCAGCAGCACCCCAGGCCCGCAGAGGTACAGTGGCCGCGTTGGGCAGCCCGGCCTCCCACCAGGCAGGTCTCTGGCACTCAGCTGCTCTCCCTGCCATCGTCTTTCTCCTTAGGAAGTATTAAAGACCAAACGAAGGAGCGGGTTCTTCAGTGAACAGCAAGAAGCCACCAAACCCACACTGTGAAGGGACACGGCCCCCAACCCACCACACAGACAAATGTCTCTGCAGCCCCATCCCTGCCGGCGCCCACGTCCAGCCCTAGGCAGTGCCACTTCCCATCACATTCCATCAGGCCTAACGGAGCAGGAGCAGCCACAGGACGCCAAGGGCTGGGAGGGAGCTGCAAAGCTCAGCCAGCTTAATCCCCTGCCAGAGCAGCAGCACCCAGAGCAGGGCACACAGGGACCCATCAGCTGGGTTGGGATGTCTGCAGAGAAGGAGCCTCCACAGCCCATCCGGGCAGCCCCCGCCACGCCTCCCTCACCTCAACAGGCTTTTCCAGCTTGTCCTCGCTGCCCCGCGTCCCACTCAAAACCCAGCTCACCAAACACCACTTGCACCCCCACTGCTCCACCATACTGCTTCTACTACCTGAGTAAGGAAGGGTGACAGAGGATCCCCAACGAGCCAGGCTACAGAAGGAACCGAGCCAAATCTCCCTCAACAGTCCCTCAACAGCCGACGCCTCAGTCACCCCCATCTCGTGCCACAGGCCCCCTTTCTCCCCGAAGGAAATATATACCACCTGGTATGCAAATCAGCAGCTTCCTGACCAATAGCACACTGGAACACATCCGAAGGGCCTAGCTTATACGGCCCACAATTGGTTTCCCTTTCAGCCAATCAGCAGCCAGTTCTCAAGCTTCGCCTTGCCCTCTGACAGACGGCGGCGCCCGCCTCTTCCTCTGACGTCACGCGGCCGTCACGCGCCCCGCGCCGCGCTTTGTTTGGCTGGCGCCAGGGCCTCGGCCCCGCCCCCCGCCTCGCGCCCGCTCGCCGCCAGCCAATGGGACGCGTCCGCCGGGGCCGCCGGGGCGGGGAGCGTCCGCGCGCTCAGCTGGGGCCCGGCGGCCGCGTCCCGCCCCGCTCCGCTCCGCCCCCGCGGCCCGGCGCAGGCTGACGAGGAAGCGGAACCGCCGCGGCCGGGAGCCCATCGCGGCCCGCTCTGCGGCCGAGCCCGGCGCCGGGGGCCACGGCGGAGCGCGGCCGAGCCTCACGCGCCAGACGGCCGCCCCTCCGGCGCGGCGCCTTGAAGGCCCCGACGGGCTGAGGCGGCGGTGCCGGGACCGCGGAGTTCGGAGGAGCCCCGGGGAAGAGGGGTCGCTTCCACGGCCGGGAGCGGGGCTACCGCCGCCAGCAAAGCTGGGAGGGCCGCTGGCGTCCGCGACGGTCGTAGGGCGCGCCGGCCTCGTCCCGAGCTGGCGGGTCTGGGGCGCAGCCTGGGGGTGCCTGAGGCTGCGGCTGCCGGAGGAGCCGAGGCGGCCGCCGGCGGGAGAGCTGGAGCGCGGAGGCTGCGCCGTGGCATTGATGCGGCAGGTGAGACGCGGGCCGCGGCAGGGACCCGAGCCTCGCTCCGGCCGGGCGCGGCGGAGGAGCGGCGCGTTGGGCCCCCGCGGGGCGTGCGGGGCCCCGGGGGCTCGGCCCGGCTCGCCAGGCCTCTCGGAGGCGTCGATCGGCGGGTGGGGCGGCGCTGGCGTCGGCGGGGAGAGCATCGCCTCAGTGGGGAGCCGGCTCTGCGGGAGGCAGAGGCAAAGGGTGAGGGCTCACTCGCTGTGAAGGTCTAGAGCGGCGGGGCTGAGGGGATTTTCTCTATGGAAGGAAAAGGAAAAGCGGGGGCGATGTGGGAACAAAAGGAGAAAGCAGCTGAAGGGGGTAAACTGGGCGCAGGGCAGTGTTGGGGGCTTGGGGCAGGAGGCTGTGGGGAGCCAGCCATGGGAAGCGGGGCAGATGCTGGGATTCGCAGCCCTGGTCCGTGACACTCCCCTAGATGTGTCTCCGTGGGTGCAGCGTTTAATTCCCAGTTACAAAGCTAGTCTTGAAACCCAGCAGATTTCACCCTTACTTGAGTGGCATTTCTGAGCACAGGACTGTCAGAGGTGGAAGCTTTCTGTCCTCAGGACAACTGAAAACGCTCAGTTTTTGCTGGGTGGAGAGCACGTTTGAGTTTGTAATTAGGATCCCGTGGGGTGACTAGTTACCCTGCGTTTGACGGGACTTTAGATCCACAGCTCCGGTCTATCCAGCGTTTGCAAAGAGCAGGACGCTGCCTGATGTCGTGCTGGGGTTGGAAGATTCAGTGGTTTAGCTGAGAACTGTTAGAGGGGAAAAGTTCCATTTCAATAGCAGGGACCCCATCTGCAAACTGCCATCTCTGGGATGCCTACACCACATCACTCCCCTGCTCCTGGCTGGTTTCAAACCACGTTATGCAGGTGCCAGCAATCCCATCCTTTACCCGTGATGTTCGATGTTTCCTTCTCTCGTTGGTTTTGATCTTTTCCTGTAATTAAAGCTGGACTGTGGCTCCTGCCCTGGTGATAAAGGCGGCTGCAGCTGCTGCGTCCTTCTGGGGTGGCTGTAAGTGGTTTCTTTCTTGGAGAGTTGACTTCTTTTTAGGTATGATGTCAGTGTTTTTTTGGCACTCGTTAAGAGGGGAAACAACCCCACCATTTGAGCAGATAACGCGATTCAATGCCTTGAGCTTTGTATGTGTGGGGTGTTTGTTCCAAAGACAACTGCAGAGGGTTTCTCAAGTCAGACGCAGGGCGAGCGGCCGGCCCGGGCGTCACGTTTGGGGTCGCAGTTGTTGAGAGCCCCTCTCCTCGCAAAGCCCAGGAGTGACCCTCTAGCACATGACGGTTTAAAACTTTCGGGGTTTGTTCTTGCTGGGCCGAGAGGTCGCAGCATCTCTGCGAGCGGCACAGTCCGAGGCGAGGGGAGGAAACACCGCTGCGGGCGCCTGCGGAGCTCGTAAGCCCTTCACATGGGAAGAACGATAACGGCAACGAACGGGGCGCCCGGGGTTCGCCCCCCGGCGCTGCCGCCGGGGCCCGGCCGCGGTCCTTGGCGGGGGTACCGGGCCCGGGGCCGGCTGGCGGGGCCGGCGCTTCAGGGGCCCGGCCGCGCCGCGATGCGCTCGGCGGGAGAAGCGGGGCCGGGGCCGCCCTGCGGGGAGCGGGCCGAGAGGTGCCGGGGCTGCGGCTGGCGTGGGGGCGGAGGGGGGGCTGGAAATCTCGGTAGCCTCGGCCAGTCCCAGCCCCAGAGAGACACAGGGAGAGAGAGAGAGAGAGGGAGGGAGGGAGAGGGAGGGGAGGAGGAGAAGCCGCCGCCGCATCTAGGAGTATGAATCCCCCCCCCGCGGCAGGTCGGATCGCCCCGGCTCCATGGTGAGGAGGAAGAAGAGCCCCCCTGGGCCCGAGGAGCCGCGGAATGGGTAGGATGGGGGGCGAGCAGCCGGGCCGGGCCGGCCGCGCTGCCCTGCTCCGCTCCGCCGGGCTCGGCCGCTGCCTTTCCTCTCGGCGGCTGTCGAGCGCTTCCCCACGCCCGACTTTGGCTGGGCGATTTCTCCGCCAAAGCCGGCCCGAAGCCTTTCGGGAGGGTGCCGGAGGGCTGCCGGGGGAGCCCGGCTACCTTTTGGGCCGGTTTGGGGGGGGTCCCGGTGGGGCTTTCCCCCTCCCGCCCTCGGCACAGGTTGTTGGGTCGGGACAGCAAACGAAAGGGGATTTAGTAACAAACAACGGCGGCCATGTTGAGAGGAATTTCTGCAGCTAAACTTCTCCCCTCTCAGCCCAGGGATTTCTCTCCCTCTCAGGGGGGCTGCCCGGCCTGACTTTGTGCCCCCCTCTTTTCTCTCTCTCCTCCCCAACAGGATGACAGTGAAACTGGGAGAGAGCAGCGGGGAGGAAGGGGTGAAAAAGCTGGGCAAGAGAGCAGGAGGAGATGATGAGTCCCTGGAAGAAGAAGGGGCAGGAGGAGGAGGAGAGGCAGCTCCAGGCAGCAGCAGCACAAAGAAAGAAGAGAAGATTATTAACAACAACACTAACAGCAGCCCCCCACCGAACCCCAGCTTATCGCAGGCCCCGGCCTCCCTCCAGCCCTCCCACAGCCAGGACCAGCATCATTTTCTCAGGTCCAGCGTCAGACCTCAGAGCAAGAGGCTGAAGAAGGATCCCCAGGCATCCTCCTCAGTTGGCAGCAGCACTGCTGCAAAAGGCAAAGGTACCGTGTTTTGGCAGCCCTAAAACACACGGGCAAGGGGGTTGGCAGCGGGGGGGAGGCAGCGGTGGGTTCGGGGGTTGGCAGTCGCCTCCTGTAGATGCCATCTTTTGTTTGATTTTGGGGAAGGTGTTTTGGGGCTTGTCTCTCACAGGAGCTGAAATCTTCTTTGTGTCCCGAGGCTTCAGCTTCCCCGCTGCCCACTGCCCTCTTTGCACTGGCAGAGGTAGGGGGGTTGGATATGTATGCAGGGGGGAAGGGATCTCCATTTTCCAAGCAAACCTTGAATTCCTGCGTTTCATCTCTCTGGAGTTGTAGGAAATTTCTGTGTTTTGGTGAGGAAATGAGACTGTAGCGAGCTGTGTGTAATCAGGTGACTGCACTCTGAATCCTGCTCTTGGATGAGAACAGGGTATTCACTGGGTGCTACTTAAAAAAGGGTAAACCCCCCTCCCCCAACCCGTAAAACATTGGTGATTCCCCCCAGCTATTTCTATGACCATTTTACTTGAAATAACTTTTGGAAGGAGCTACAAAACACATGGTGACACATTTGTTTGTAAGGTGTTGTGAGCCCTGCATTACTGCTTCGGAGCAGTGTTGGGCATTTCCATGCAAGGTGAAGGTTTAATTGGGATTGTTCTGTGTACATCTGAGTGTGTGGACTTACACACACGTGCTTTCTCACTTTGTAGGTGTGAATTTGATTTGATGGGGTGTTTTTTTGTCTCCTAAGCTGTTTCTTACCTGTGTAGCTGGAAGACAGTGGGGGGAGGATTGGGATGTCTTGGTGCTATTGTGTGTGCTCAGCAGTTGCTGGATGACACCTGCCACTGTTAGCTGAGCTGTGCTTGAGACTACTTTTGGATAGCTCCTGAGAAAGTACTCCAAGTGTTATTTGCTGTTAATTTTGGAGGAGGACACCGCTCAGAGAGTTCTTCAACGTGTGAAATGACAAAGGTGACTCTTGTCTGCTGAAACACTCCACGTAGCATAAATATGTCTTGGAGATTACCTCACTCTTTGGTGCATTACAGTGGTGTGCACGTGCTCTACAGTAGGTAAACGAGTTCTGGTGCTTTTGTGTCACAGTAATAAAGCACTGCAGATTGGGATGGTTTAGTTGTTGCCATGTCCTGAAAGAACTCATGAACTAAGCTGCATGACAGTTAGCTGATATGATTGTTGATACCTTAATAAGTTCTCTTTAATCTCTTCACTTCTTTTAAGTGAAAAGCTCCCAGATATGATGTTGCAGTATAGAACAGAAAGGCCTATGTAGTTTACCTCCCTGGTGCATTAAACCAAATAAACAAACAGATGGAATACCCAGGAGTGTTTAGCTACAGATAATTATTCCAAGGGTTGCAGGTAGGATTGAATGAGAGGAGGTGTTTCTTTGGGATGTGTGTTGTCCACGATCGACAAGTCAAATAGATGCCTTGGAAGTGATCGCACTGCTCTGAAAGCCTGCACACGTCTGAACAAAACACACCTGCCTTTGTGCACCTGATGTTCATACACAAACATCCATTTCCAGTTTTTAACTAGGTGTATTGACCCAATTGGAAGGGAAACTCTGTTTGTTTTGCAATTGAGACTCCAACAATAACCCTCACGGAATTATGTGCAGTGTGCAAGGAGTGTTTCAGCAGCCTGTCATGGGTGGTGACTGTAATCACTGTGCTCCACTGTGGTGACAGGTTTGGGGAAACTTCTGAAATCATTGGAGGTGACAGTCAGAAATGGAACCATGGTTATGGTTTCACTTTCTGAATTGTAAGACCAGCCACAGCTCTGCCTGGCCAGTTTTGGTGTGGCTGCACGAGAGGTGATGTTTCTGATAGGGTTGAGACGATTGCCGCCAGATCTCGAAGAAGAGCAGTGAGGTCTCGTCTAGTCTGAGTTCTTTGCATTCAGGGATGCATACTGAGAGGTTTTCCAGGCTTCTCAGAGTTACCCCTGATGGGATGCCTTGTGATCAGGACTCAGAGGCTTTGCATTGGGAGTGTCTGACAGAGCTGGATTCCAATAGGGAGCTGACGGAAGGGTGAGGATTAGTAATAGAGGTTGGGGTTCAATGTTTCCACTTGCTGTCCCACTGACTTTCTCTCCCCCCTGCAAGTATAAAAATGATAAAAAGCTTGAATGCATCTGCTCTGAAAACTGGAGGCTTTTCCATTTTGTGTGTCAGAGGCAGGGTGATGGCTGCAAAGGCCATTTTACCCTTGGCCAGCAGGAGTGTCCAGACCACACCTGGTCCAGCGAAACCAGACACTTGTCTTGTCAGGGTCTTTCAATGATGCTATTGTAACCCTCACAGCTTTTATTAAAGTGGTCCTGCTTTTAGAATCCCTGTGTTCTA
Organism: Colius striatus; assembly: GCF_028858725.1. NCBI lineage: Eukaryota > Metazoa > Chordata > Aves > Coliiformes > Coliidae > Colius > Colius striatus. The sequence goes on along the minus strand of NC_084761.1, from coordinate 1,420,924 downwards.
AAGTGAAAACTCTCATTTCAGGGTGATCATTAAGGAGTGCAGTCAATACATTTAATTGTAGTCAGTCAACAGCCATTGGTTTGTCTTCACCTGTAAAAGCAATTTGCAGATAGTGCTTTTGTCTGTTGCAGATCCTTTTTTACTCGTGGCATTTGTGCTTTTAGGGTGCTTTGGTGTAGTAGACAAGTTGCTGGTGAAGTAAACTTTAAACAGGAGGAAGAGTTTGCCCACTCAGTAGCTGCTGACTTTTCAGCTTTACCTTCCTATGGTTCAGGGAAGACTGTTCATTGAAGCTCTCACATACCAACATATTGCTAGTTCTGAGATTATCTTTAATAGCATCTTTGATTTCTGCCTGTTTTTTTCCTGCCTTTTGTGTACTGAGCTGCACTTTTGAGTTCAGGGCAAGAATGGAATAGGAGGTAGCAGAGCAAAGTGAAGTTTGAGTTGCTGAAGGGTTTTATCAAGTTTCCTGCACAGTTTTCTAAACCTATGCTGGGGGGAGTGTTTTTAGTGATTATTTTCAAATGTTGGTCATCTTCTGAGTGTATTTTCAAGTTTGTAGTCTACACTTCAGCTAATGCACACCTTTTGAAGTGTGAATGCTTGGGAGGAAGCTGTGAAGTAACTTGCATGAAATCAGAGGAAGAACTGAAGGAGTCATGGGGATTGGAGACACTTCATTACGAGAGTTCAAAAGCAGTGAGGTTCATCTGGAGAGAGGAAGATCAATATAAGGTGGCTGAAAAACAGAGATTGAGTTCTGAGAGTTTACTTCTCAAATACAAATAAGCCCAATGACTGCTGAGCATGGGAGCTGAGGTGTGTTTCAGGGCTTCTTTCCACGGAGCAAGGGTGGTCAGAGTGTGTGTATGGTGTGACCACACTGGTAAAACAAACACAATGTGCATTGCCATCATGTGCTTTAGATTTAGTTTGAGCTAGAGTGTTCCCATTTCCTTGTGTTTATCCATTTTCTGAATGCAGAGTGAAGTCAGGAGGAAGTAGTAACAAACTATTGGTAACGAGCTGGGGCTTGAAGATGCTTCTTACACCATTGCTCTAGCCTTGGTCATAAGATGTGCTGAATGTCCTAAACAAGTGTCAGGATTTGTTTTGGAGTAATCACTTCTGTCTTGAAAAAAAAGACTTACCCAGCTGAAAGCATTAATTGATTTTAAACCTTCCATCTTTTGGCATTGTACAGAACTTGTTTAGAAAGCAGACAGGTTTGTTTGAGCACACCAAAGTTACTTGTCCCCTAGCCTGTGGTTCAGTTTGACTACTTTATTCTCTCAGGGAGAGGATGTGTCTACCAACACACCCAGTGTGCATACAGTACAGTTTTATTGGATCTTCCCAAATGTGTATGCTGCAGAATGTCTTGTAACCTTCCTTTGAAGTGTCCTTACTCCAGTGTTGCTTCTCTAGGCTTTGAATGACTGTTGAAACACTCCTGGCAGTGCCTTGTGCTGATATTCTGCTCAGTTCTGTCCATCTCCTTTACACTTGATGTTCCTTCCATCCTACCCTGACATGCTTTCATTCATTCTTTGCCCTCTCATTAACCCCAGTTCTCCCTCCCTGCTTTTGAAAGTATTTCAGGAGCAGAACTCTGCAGTATCTCATGCCACAGCACAAGAGGAGGATTTTTTTTCATATGCCCTGTGTGGTAGGTGCTGAGCTTTGCAAGGTACCTACCTGCAAGGCTGCACAGCCACGTGGTTTAGATGGAGCTTCATACTAGGCTTTATAGGTCCTAGCATCTTACCCAACTGTGTTGGCAACAGATGTTTTGATGTCCACTTTGTAAGACTGCTCATCATTAGCCCAGGTTTGTGAGACTGAGTCGCTCAAAAGTGTTTTCTGACACGGCCTCCTTCATAGCAATCTTTAACAAAACCCCTTCTGAGAGTGATCTTGTGTAGTTTAGCCTTGCTTATTGGCTCCTGTAGAACCCAAAAGAAAAGAGAGAATGTTCTGGAGGAAACTTCCTGGCATGCTGCAAGTTGACATTTGCATCCTGCACTTTGGAGAGAGAGTTTAGTACCTTCACACTCCACATTTAGCCTGCAAGAGGCTGTGAAAGAACCATCTCATTTATAAAGGTATCCCTGGTAGATGTTCCACCTACAGTTGATTGGTGACTCCTGGAAAAGTTGAGATTTTGCAAGCTAAGCCTGTAGAACAGCTGTAAGAGAATCATTCTGTGTGTAGAAATACATAGGTGTAGTGGGGATGAACTCTAGATTCCAGCTTGTGTGGACGTGGTACCTGTCACAGAAGATACCAGTCAGCTGATGTGTTAGAAGTGCCAGTGGAAGATTGAAAAGCAAGCACTAAGATGCTAGACAGAGCCTGGAAGGAAGAACTGCTTGTAGCCATGATGAGACACCAATACTATCAGTGACATACAGAGTTCCATTGTCATTGCTGAAGTTTTAAGTCATCTGTCCTTGGAGATTAATGGTGATCATCATCTGTCCCTGGCAGGAGGGTGAAAACCTGTTAGCTGTTTGGTGTGTCACAAGAATCTCAAACAGCAAGACTGAAAAAAATGAGTCTGTGGGGTGCAATTTAATGATGTACAACTATTTCAGCTTCTGTTGAATTGGTTTATAATATCACTCTTCAGATTGTGGAATCATAGAATCATTGAGGCTGGGAAAGACACTGAAGATTGTTGTGTCCAACCATTAACCCAGCACTGCCATGTCCATTCTGTGGTCTTGCTGAGACCCAGTAAACTGCAGGGTGGCTTGTGGTAAGCCAGTGATAAATACTGCCATGCACTGCAGTGAGAAAGTTTATGCAAAGGTATGATATAACTTCCTTATCCCTGAAAGCATTAAATGGCATACAGATGGCTGTAGAGGTGACAGGAGATAAGGATTTTTACATCTTCCTATATGATACCCTAAAGAATTGTCTGATTGGTAACTTGGTTATGTTTAAAACAAGAAAGACTCTGATAAACTTCCCAGGACTCCAGTTTGTCTTGTAGGATAGTAAGTCTATATAAAGGAACAAAAGGGCAGTTGTGAGCTGTGCATCCTCTGCAGAATCAGTGGAGTCTTTTGCATGTCTTTGATAGAACTGCTTTGTTCATTTCATCTTTTACATACAAGCAGAGGAAATCTGCTGAGCTTGGTAGCTGCATTAGGATTTCAAGTCCTCACTTTTGCTTCTTGCTGATTTTAAGGATGAAAACTTAATGAGTACTGTACAAGCTTTAGGAAATCCTTGGTAAGGTCTGAAATTTGGGCAGCTGGCTTTATGTTTTTAGTTGAGTCCATATGCAGAGGGATGTAAGAAAGAAGCCCCAACACCCTGAAAACCAAAACCAACCACCCAACAAACAAAACCCCAAAGCTTTGAATTCAGGCTTCCTCTTAAAGGATTTCTCAGAAAGTTAGAGGCCTGTGTGTGATCACAGCAGTAACTCTGGAATAGAACCCTGTAGCTGTCGTTGGATAAAGGCCATCACTTGCCTTGGCAGGTAATAACAACGGGATTGGAGAGTGTTGAGGACCAATGTGTCTGAATTCCCCCTTCTTGACCAAGGGTTCTGTACAGATCTGTATTTCTTTACTGTGCCAGCTGTGATATTCCAGTGTCACATTTGCAGAATAAAGAAGCAATTCTGTGGCTTGAAAATTGCTGGTTTTCTTCTCAGCCTACTGTTCAAGTGCTTCACATTTTTCCTTTTTTGAAGGATTTACCTTCACAATACCAAAGTCAAATTGCATAGCTTTTGCTTATTCTATCAGTGGCTGATGAAGGGTCTGGGAAATACAGAAGGTGTTTATTTAAGTTGTTTTCAAGTGCATTTCCTTCTAGATGTCCTGTTTCTTCTTCATGTTTTGCCTATGTGCTTCCCTGTGGAGACAGTAGTTTTCTTCAAATAGATCAAATATCCATCCAGAGAAGGAAAAGAAACATTAATCTTGAAGTGGCCCCAATATCATATTTTGCACCAAGGAAATATTTATTGCATGCAGGGAAAAAATATGCTTTAATGCATCTGACTCTCTTCCAGGTTTGATCTTTAAATGTTCTCTGTTAGTTGAACAAACAGCTTTGTTGGAGTGTGGAGAAATACAGTTTTATCATGCAAAGGAATTAACTTTCAAACTGCAGGAGGACAGTGACAGTTCAGATTTACATCCAGGTTTCTTTCTTTGACAGAGAGATTTGTCTTTCAGGTCTCTAAAGCAGAGGGAGTCTGTAGCAGTTGATTCTTCTTCTGCAGATCACAGTGGGGTTATCAACCTGGGATATCCCAGTTCTTCAGTTTTTAGTTCTTATGGATTTGTGTGTATCTAGAAAAATACTGACTTGGTCAGATAAACTAACTGCCTCATGCAATGGAATTGTAAAAGACAACCCAACTTCCAAAGCCTAAAGGTGTGTGTAAAAGTTTGGGAAGCCAGCTGGGACTGCTGTACTGTACAAGCTGGATTTAGAAGTAAATGAATTAAGGTAAGCCAATTTACCAGGAGAGAAAACACAAACCACAAAGGGCAGTAGCCAGAAAAATGGAGATGATAGGAATCAGTCTTTGTCATGAGCAAAAGTATCCTTAATGTTAAACAGATTCAGTGTGGTTAAGTACCTGCCTGCACTGATAGGGGCAGTCAAATCTTGAGTAGTATTTCTTAGCAACGTTGGGGAGAGTTTGTCTTGGATGTGAGTGCACTTGTGAGGTCTCTGGTTTCTGGATGAGCATTCTGATAGTCTCTTACAGTGTCAAACCAAAAGTGATGTTTGGTTTCTTTTCTGATGTGAATAAGTCACAGGTTTAATGTGAGTTGATGATGTTCTTCCTGATTAAAATGTCTTTGGAAGACCAATAGCTTTCGGAGGTGATTTAAAAATTAAAGAGAAGCTTTTTCTTGTGAGATCAAGTGAGGCAGTGGAATCTCACTGCACTGCATGTCACTCTCAGTAGTTTCACCCCTATCTCACATAAGCAGCAAATTCTCTGAGCCCCGTCAGGCTTTATTCTCATTTTAGTATTTGTGATCTTTGGGGTACTTTTTCTGATCTCTGGGGTGCCTATAACTGGCTGACACGAGGATTTGGGGCAGGAGAAAGGTTTGGGACTTGCTATCCATGGGATAGCTTGAGCTATCCTAGATGAGCTAAGTGTCAGAGATGGTGCCCTTCATGCTGGGGATCAGAGCCTTGAGAATGCCGATGCATTGTCGTGTGGTTAACCTGACACCTTTCAGTGCTTTCATTGCCACAGTTCCTTTGAGGCAGTAGGATCAAGAGCCAAGCCAATGATATGAAATTATGTGTGTTTTCCTATGGTCATTAGTTGGCTTTAGTGGTCATCCCAGTGTTCCCCTCAGCTGCAAAGAGGCAGCTGCAGAGCACACCAGTGTGTAAGCATCAGAGAGCGCGTTGCCTTTGAGGGATTGCTGTGGTATATTCCTATTCTTACCTCTGGAAATACAGCATTAAGCCAGTGAAACCTTCTGCTTGTGTTTTACACCTTGAGATTTTATTTCTTTAAAGCAAACCTTGTTATTTGCCTGTTGTGTTTCAGGTGGAATAGCTTAAAAACGACCAGATCTAGGCAGGAGTGGTGAAGGAGGAGACAAAGGAGTTCCTCCCTTACCTCTGTCCATGAGTCTTCCCACTGCTTTAATACTCACTCTGGTTATGATCTTTTTTTGTAGCAGCAGATAATGGAGGGACTGCAACTGGTGGCACATCAGGAATTCCTCCCAGCAATCCTGCTGGCAATTCCAAGTCAGCTGCAAGGAACCTGGGCTCCTCGTCTGGAGAGAAGGAGGAAGGGAAGAAAGTCAGACGGCAGTGGGAGTCGTGGAGCACAGAGGACAAAAACACTTTCTTCGAGGGACTGTATGAGGTTAGATGTAGAGGCAAATAACAAGCACAGTAGATGGCTCCATTTGGTATCTGGATATTCCTAAGGAAGGTTGATTCCATTGAGGTTTGCAACGTGCATAGATGTGCATATGCATCTGTCTGCGGACGTGTGTCTGTCCAGCTGGGTACAAACCACCTGTCCATCAAGGCCACATCTGAAAAGTGACAGGCTTTCTTTTGTTTGTTTTCAAATAAACAGGAAATATTTGTGAGTTTCATTCACAAATGTTTGTGATTGTTTCAGTTATGGTTCTGTTTCACGGGGCAAATAAATGCTGATAGAATGATAGAACCGTTTCGGTTGGAAAGGACCTTTAAGATCGAGTCCAACCCCTCACCTCACACTGCCAAGCCCATCACTAAACCAAACCATATCCCTCAGTACCTCATGTGTCCCCAGAGCAGCTTTCAAAAGCAACACACTTATCCCATGGTGTTACCAAACAAGAAGCAAGTTCTACTCTAACAAGAACTGTGGGCAGTGTGCTTAGTTTGTGACCATGAAAATGTTTGAGCTAGGTCAGTACTGGGGATGAGAGATGAGGAAAAGTCAGATCATCTTCTCTAGGATGTATTCCTGGTTTTCCTGTACATACCATTATTTTTAAGAGCAATTCTGTTACAAAAGGGCATGCTAAAGGTGACAAGGAAAGGAGTGGTGGTGAGTGTTCTTTGCATGTGTATATGTTTTGTGGACAGAGCGAACACTTAAACACCATTTTCTTCCTTTAAGTCATCAGACTTGCAGCAATATCCCTGAAATCATGTCATTTTTCAAGTCCCTTAATTACTCAAAGGTAATAATGAATGCTGAGGAAAAAGCTCAGAAGTTTGCTCTAGGATGGGTCTGAGACTCTGTTTGTTTGGTCCCCCATTTCCATTGGTTTTGTGTCACTACCTTTCAAAAGAGGTTTTCACCCTTTGTATTTGAGTCAGTTCCAACCTGTTTTGAGTAGGAAGAAATGTGATGATGGCAGGAGTTCGATGACAATTTCCCTCTTTTGAGCTCCAAGGATTTTAGAGGAGTTGGCTACTTCTGAGGTGTCTCACTTTTACTTTTACCCTGGGAATAAACTTGTGTAAAAATGTGTTTTCTGTAAGTTTTGTATTTAGAAGGAGTACAGTATTCTCCTTCCCTACTTGAAACTGAAATCTTTTGTCATCCTAATAACCAGAATGTGAGATTTACTTTAAAGAGAAGTTAAGCTTCTGTATAATGGGCTTTTCCCTCACCTTAGTCAGGAATGGAGGTGGGAAGGAGAGGGTGGGGAAAATGCAGAGGAAGGTAAAGAAAGCCACATGAGAAAGGTGGTATTTTCAGTTCTGCTACTTAGCACATTTATGAGTAATATTGGGGTTTTTTCCTTTAAAGTTTCCCAGCAACTTGCAGGTTTTTGGTGGTTTTTATTTGTAGACTATTAGGGGCTGGAAGGGACCTTTAGAGATCATCCAGTCCAACCCCCTGCAGAAGCAGGGTCACCTACATCAGGTCACACAGGAGCGTGTCCAGGTGGGTCTTGAAGCCCTTCAAGGCAGGAGCCTCCACAGCCTCCCTGGGCAGCCTGGGCCAGGGCTCCCTCACTGAAACAGTCAAATAGTTTTTTGTTTTGTTTAAGTGGAACTCGTGGTGCTCCAGCTTCATCCCATCAGCCCTTATCCTGTTGCTAGACACCACTGAAACAAGGGCTGCCCCAACCTCCCGACACCCTCCATTTAGAAACAGTTCCAGAAAGTGGGAAGTAATTTGTTTGGCATCTGTAATGCATTTTACATCAAATAAAGGCAACCAGTGTCATCCTTGGGTATAGGAACTCAAGAATTTTGTTTGAAATCTTCCCACAAAGAACCCCAAAGTCTCTCATGTTGTTTGAGTTCCAAAGCAACACCAGGACAAAGTTGTTCCCTGTTGAGGTGAGGGAGCCCTGGCAGGGGCTGCCCAGATGGGCTGTGGAGGCTCCTTCTCTGGAGACATCCCAACCCAGCTGGATGAGTCCCTGTGTGCCCTGCTCTAGGTGCTGCTGCTCTGGCAGGGGAGTTGCACTGGCTGAGCTTTGCAGCTCCCTTCCAGCCCTTGAGACTCTGAGAGGGATTCTGAGAGTTGTCTTACAAGAAGATATAAGTTTGTTTTTGAGTATTGAGTTTTGGTTTGTTTGTTCTTCAGCATGGGAAGGACTTTGAAGCTATCCAGAACAACATTGCCCTGAAGTACAAGAAGAAAGGCAAACCAGCAAGCATGGTGAAGAACAAGGAGCAGGTTCGCCACTTCTACTACCGCACCTGGCACAAGATCTCCAAGTACATTGACTTTGATAATGGTTAGTATGCCATGAAATGGGCTTAGTGAAGAGCTCAAGGGCTGGTGAGGGTTGGAGTCCTGCCTTTTAGAGCCACCACGGAGGGTAGGAATGGTGGAGATGAGAAAATGAGCCTTGAATAGGATGCCTGTGGACATGTCTTTTCACACTGAGCTTCATGTCTTCTAAGTCCTTCAGAAACTGATATTTGTGGGGTTTTTAAATGAATGCGTCACACCATAATAAATGCTCATCCTACTGTTAACACTGGGGAAAAGCCAGGTTCAAGGAGGTGCTTTTCTGTTCCCAGGAACACACCTCTGAGGACAGCTGCCTGAGTGTTAGGCAGGCATGACTTCATTGAGCAAATTGATTCCAGCACTCCTTTGCACTTCTTGAGGGAAGGTAGAAACATTGATACAAGTGAGTGGTGAAAGTCTTGCTCAGACTTTAAACAAGCCTGAAACTGTGTCAGTGGTTCAGTAACTCAGGATTCCCACTGTCATGTTCTCCTCTCCCCATTGTTTTCCCTGCTTCCCCATCTCATTGAATGAGAAGGAAACTGGGGAGTCACAGGAACTGCTGGTGGTGTTTTGCAACAGTAATAGCAGTAAATTATCACTGTTAATTGATTGTTATCCAATGCAAGCTATTCAGTAGTGGGCAGTGAGAATCCAGGTCAGTTTGTGGGTGACCTCATCTGAGCAGCAGATTAAAGAAACCTATTTCAGACTGAACAGATTTTACAAAGACCCAACTTTTGACTTTTTAAAGGTATGAAGAGTGTCAGTTCTCCTGTTAGTTTGGTTCAGGTCTCCAAGGCTTTGCCATCCTTCTGATGCTCATATTCCGTGTTGCATAAATCATGGCAGTTTGATGGTGGTTTTTTGGTCTTTAAACAACTGTGGGCACCAGTTTGGGTGGTAGATTCATGTCTCTGATTTGTGGTCAGAGCCTCTCCAGTTCAAAATAACTCATGAATGAGAAAAGGTTATGACTGGGAAAAAGATAGGGAAGAGTATAATCTCTTTCTGAGGTGATTTTATCTGTTCCTCAGATAGGTTGTCTAAGGGAGGGCTTACACATCTCAAAGGCCTGTCATAAAATGTGCTTTTGAGTTCCCTTTTGGAAACAAGGCAACATTTAGACATAAACCAAACAATAAGTATTTAATGTTTTCAAATGTTACAGCAAACACAATATGGAAGAACTTAAAAAAACCTCCAAACTGCCCCCACAGACTTGTCGTGGAAGAACTTGACCTGTTTTCTGGATAACACAAAATTCCATGTCTATAGCTGTAAGGTCTGAAGTCCATTGGCTGAAGGGACTGAAGAATCAGTGCAGTACTTTGATTAGCTTTAGTGTTGGTGAGAATACATGTGCCTGGACCTTGAGATGGAATTAGTCAGCAAGTCAAAGAATTCTTGATGAAAAGACAAGAATAAATGTTTCCATCTGATGTGTAAACCACTGTCTTCTGTGAGGCTGTGTTCCCTTACTGTCATAGTGCCCACATCGTGTCTGTGGGTGAGAAGGGTGAGGAAAACCCTGTAAAGTCAAGTAAAAAGTGTGCAGTCCTTCATGTAGCAATGAAGAATCCAGAGCTTGCATCAAATCTCACTTGCATGGGTGTGCACAGAAGATGTTCTTTGTCTTCTGGAGAATTCAGACCCACTTTGGAATTGTTGCATAAGGAGTTCCATCTGCATTTTCTTGGGGGCATCTGGATATTTCATTTAGAGTCTTTAAGCAGTTAAGTGATGCTGGAGTTAGCTTTAGAATCACAGAATCATTTCAGTTGACGAAGACCTTTAAAATCCTCAAGTCCAACTGTCCCCTCAGCACTGCTACAGCCACTACTGACCCTGGTCCTCAGCACCTCAGCTCCAGGGCTTTGGGATCCCTCCAGGGCTGGGCACTCCCCCAGCTCCCTGGGCAGCCTGGCACAGGGGCTCACACCCCTCTCAGGGAAACAGTTCTGCCTCAGCTCCAACCTCAGCCTCCCCTGAGGCAACTCCAGCCCCTTTCCTCTTGTCCTGTCACTTGGGAGCAGAGCCTGACCCCCAGCTCCCTGCAGCCTCTTGTCAGGGAGTGTCAGAGAGTGCTGCTGGCTGCCCTCAGCCTCCTCTTCTCCAGCCTCAACAACCTTTATTCTGCACATTGAACAATTGTCTGTTTGTTTAAATTCTGTGGAAACTGCTTTGATTTTTGTTACCTAAAAAGTGTTGCATGTCCCAGGTATTTCAGTCACCAAAGAATCGCTGAACCTGTCTCATGACAGTGCTTCTTACAACAGGGCTCAGTCTTATCTTCACAGACATGTTTGTCTCACCATTGAAAACACAAGTCATCTCACTTTTGGTGTTGAAATATCTGCAGTGGAACTGTGTGTGAGCATCTGCAATCTGTGTCTCACTTACACCTTTTCTGCTTTGCAGTGTTTTCTCAAGGGCTGAAAAAATCCTCCCTGGAGCTTTATGGCTTAATCTGCTATGGAGAGCTGAGGAAGAAGATTGGGGGATGTGAGTATGAATGGCTTAAAATCATTTCTATGTGGCAGAATCAGAAGTGCCCACTCTTAGAGTTGGCAATGTCTAGTACAGTTTAACTCTTGAGTTAATCAGAACTTGTCTTCGTTTTGTTCTGTTCCAGTAACTCTTCATTAAATGCATTTGATTGTTAAAGACCTTCTTAGTCTGTTGCATTAGGCCCCTTTGATAGATTTGTTTAGCTGTTGCTGGCTGTGGCATGCAGTGTGTGTGATGCCCACAGAAGACAGGTAGATGTATGTGTAGCTTAAATTACCTCTCTGTATTATTGTTCTTGAACACTAAGCAATTAAATGTGTAAATGGTTTCATTTGCACCCACAATTATCTCTGCCTGTGCAGCCAGAATCTGGGATGGTGCCTCTCTCTAAGTCATTCTCTAAATTGTTGCTTACTGAACCCTGAAGATTAAAAAGCCTTACAAATCATGATCTGAAATGGCTGCACTGGCTGAGAGGCACAGTGACCCTGTCAGTGCTGGTGGCTGGTTTTGTCCATGAGGATGAGTGTAAGTGGATGAGTGTGTTCCATACCAATGCTCCCTCATCCTCTGGAAGTTCATTAGTTGCATTGGCAAGATATCTGAGCTTAGACTCAGTACTGTGTTCATAGAATGGTTTAGATTGGCAGGGACATTTAAAGGCCACATACACACCCCTGCTCGTTTCAGAGGGCTGGACTTTCACTGCATCGTGTTGCTCAGAGCCCAATCCAACCTGTCCTTGAATGAAGTGGATGTGGTACCCACAACTTCTCTGGGCAACATGTTCCAGTGTCTCACACCTCATTGTGAAACTTTTCTTCCTTATGCCCAGACTAAACCCATCATCTGCCAGTTTAAAGCTGTTCCTCATTGTTCTATCAGTATGGGCCCTGGTGCAAAGTCTATCCTCATCTTTCTTATAAGCCCCCTTCGTGAACTGAAAGGGTATAGTAAGGTCTCCTTGGAGCCTTCTCCAAGCTGAACAACGCCAAGTATCAGCCTGTCCTCCCATGAGCCCCCTGATCACCTCTGTGGCCTCCTCTGGAGCCACTCCAACAGTTTTATGCCTTTCCTGTGCTGGGCACCCCAGAGCTGCTGGCAGCACTGCAAGTTGGGGCTCACCAGAGTGGAGTAGAGGAGGAGAACCCCTTCCCTCAACCTGCTGCTCACACTGCTTTGGATGCAGCCCAGAGTACAGTTCCCACAGTCTCTGTGGCTTCCAGACATAGGAGAGCTCTAATGTGGCCAGAAAGATGAATGAGCAGAGCAGCATGCACTGTGTGCATGAATCCGTGCACATACACCTTCTTATCTGTGTCTTATTTGTCCCCAAGCATTTAGTAGAGTCAGTATTGTATCCCAGTGCATTTTCTACATGTGTGTCTCATTTGTGAGACAAATCATCAAAATACTTCCAGTTCTTTATAAAGTCATTCTAGTTGCAAAGTGAGAAAGACAAGAAAGCTGTCCTGGGTGGACATGGACAGTTCCTGATGGGATCAGGATGTATTGGCAAGTGTTTTCCTACATTATTTCCTCCCCTGGGGTTTTTCTTGTAACATGTCAGGACCAAGAGTGTTGGGACTGTTCATCCTGACTTTATTCTGTTTGTTCAAGGAGCTCTAATTTGTTAATCCACTTTGGAGAAGCGTTTTTGAGCTGTTTCCTGGCAGAGGAAAGACAGATTGCATTGCCAGGATAGATCAGTGCTAGTGTTTCTTATATCCATGTCTTGTCTTAAGTATTGACAGGCCCCCCTTGCTGTGACTGGGAGTAAGGTGTCACACAGTCACCATGGCAATGCAGGGATGCTCTGTGCTTCTGGCTTTTTATAACTTCAGGTCTTGGTTGCATTTTTTACCCACTGTCACTTGGAAAATTCTAGTCTCCAAGACCAAACAGGCTGAAGCTGCAAACCTCACCAGCCAGGTGAGGAAAGTCTGCTCTGCAGCTGGGGAAACTTCCTTTCTCTTCCTTTTTAATCTTGTGGTATTCACCCAGTCTCCTCTTCCAGAAATGAGGTGACTTTGTGTAGAGCTGCTGAGGCACAAAAGACGTGTTGGGAATAACTTGAGTGTTGCTGCAGGGAGCTGGATTGTTCAGCAAATAGACCTGGGCCTAACTATCAGAGGGAATAGAAATGAAGTGGCCATGATGTCTGCTTAAGAAATGTGCTGTGTAATGCCCAGAAGAAAGATGTGAGTTACCTGTGCACGTTATTGCTTTGAGTTAGTTACTTGGTTTATTTGGTGCCGTGAGGGCTTGATGCTGTTTCATTATGCTGTGCTGCCTTAGCAACAGAGAGCAGCAAGATGAGGAAGCCTTTTGTTTTAGTACTGCACTGTCAGATGAACACCCAGCAACCCAAGACACTGTAGGACCTAAACCAGGGTCATTTAAGAGTGGTTTGGATTGTGTGAAGCTTGCACATGACCAAATCGGTACCTTTTCAGAATTGGTGTGTTACAGCACATGTATGCACATCAGTCCTATGTCAGAATAGACTAGAATAGCTTAGAGAACCAAACAGGACACCAAAAAAGGTTGTGAGTGTATCCCTTGAAATCCTAATTCACTGTGTTACCATATTTCATGCCAAGGTATGGACGACAAGAATGCAGCTAAACTCAACGAGCTCATCCAGGCTGGGTAAGTAAGACCTTACTCCTCAAACTCTTAACACTGGATTGTTCAGCAGCTTGGTTGTTGTCTGGGGGCATTGTTTAGAGCTGCAGTTTTCCATTTTCCATTCTTTGTTTTGTTTTGTATGGGTTGTTTTTCTCCGTGTAAGTTCCTTGAGTCCAACCATCCCCCAGCACTGCCATGGCCACCGCTACATAACGTCCCCCAGTGCCAGAGCTCCAGGGCTTTGGGATCCCTCCAGGGATGGAGACTCCCCCACCTCCCTGGGCAGCCTGGGGCAGGGCTTGACAACCTTCTCAGCAAAGAAATTTATCTCAGTCTCCAATCTTGAGGCTGTTTCCTCTTGTCCTGTTGCTTGTACCTTGGGAGCAGAGACCGACTTCCTCCAGCCACAGCCCATGTGTGTTCATGTGTCCCCTCAGCCTCCTTGTCTCCAGATTCCCAGGTACCCCAGTGCTCCCCATCAGACTTGTGCTCCAGACCCTTCCCCAGCCCCAGTGCCCATCTCTGGACACACTCCAGCTCCTCAATGTCCCTCTCACAATGAGGGCTCTGGGGTGGTAACAGATAGTGGGTATTGTCAGTCCAAGGTGCAGCTGAGCAGGTGGTGGATAAATTCAACAGGGACAGCTGCCAGGAAGCTTGACTCAACAGCAAATGCTTTGTGACCAGCTACTTAGGCTCCTTCAGAGAAACAGGAAACATGAAAAATGAGCAGCAGCACTTTCCTCCTTCATTCATTTTTCTTGATGAAATTAGCTCAGCTGTTCTAGGTGGATCAAATAGCCTCTGAGCATTCAACCCCTGCTTCAGTCACCTTCACATCCTGTGATGGAGCAATTTCCACAGAGCCTATACCCTTATATTGTCTAAGTTACAACATCCGTCATGCTGTTTCTGACTCTTCACTTGCATCTAGCTACTTCAAGGCCACCTTTCATAAAAAGGTGTTGTGTTAGCTAAGGTCAAGATGGAGGAGGAAGGTCTCAGCTCACCCAAGTAGTCAAAGCAGTTCTCTGTGGTGTGGATTTGCAGTTCTGGAACTTGCTTCAAGCTGCATTGAATGACTGGATTTATTTTCACTGGCTTTAGTGAGTTTTGTGTGAGGCTACTGTGAAACTTTCTAGAGCAAGAGGGACCATCTAGACATGTCTTCACTAAGCAAGGAAATTATTACAGCAGCTTTGGTTGCTGTAGTGCTGTAATTCACTCCTTGGCAAAAGGCATTTGTTGTGAATCATGAGAATGTGTTATTTTAGTGTGAAACTACATCACAGGAAGAGTGATTTCTAGCAGCTCAGGTAAAAGTTGAAGGCTTGGTCCTTTTCAGTTACTGTTCTGGAGATACTAAGTACTGGAGAAAGAAGTGTAATATGTATCTAGAGTTTTTACTTGCTGCACTTTCTCTAGATGCTGCCACATCCTTCAGGTTTTGTCCCAGGCACTTCTACACTTGGCTGCCACATCTGAGCTGGCTGAGACCCAAATTTGGGCTTGTGAGGGAAAGTGGAGATACTCCACCTTGAGATCCAGACCCAAGAGAGAAGTTGTCCCAACACTGACCAGCTGAACTTGGGAGCAGCAAAATTTGTAGTCTAATTTTGTGTCTTTACATGTTGCAGTCCCTGTTAACATGGCATGAGTGAATTTGGGCTAATTAATGCTGATGTTGTCCTCACTTGTATGGAAACTTGGTTTATTTACCCATTAAAACAACAACAGCAGAGTTCTGGCTGCATATCAATTAGCTTATTTTCAGGAGGTTTTGTGTCTAAAAAGTGCTGATTATCTAATAACATCTGCAAGAGGGACAGGGAGCTGCTGGAGAGAGTTCAGTGCAGGGCCACAGAGATGCTGGAGTGGAGCATCTGCCTTGTGATGAAAGGCTGAGGGAGCTGGGGCTCTGCAGTTTGGAGGAGCCTGAGGGGTGAGCTCAGTCATGTTACAGATCCATCAAGGGTGGGTGTGAGGAGGCTGGAGCCAGGCTGTGCTCAGGGATGGACAATGACAGGACAAGGGGCAACAAGCTGCAACACAAGAGGTTCCAAAGCAACACCAGGACAAAGTTGTTCCCTGCTGAGGTGAGGGAGCACTGGCAGGGGCTGCCCAGATGGGCTGTGGAGGCTCCTTCTCTGGAGACATCCCACCCCAGCTGGATGAGTCCCTGTGTGCCCTGCTCTAGGTGCTGCTGCTCTGGCAGGGGGTTGCACTGGCTGAGCTTTGCAGCTCCCTCCCAGCCCTTGAAACTCAGTGATAATGACAAGAGGGTAATGAGCCTCATGTGTTAAGGTCAAGGTGTCCACTGCAGTGACCAGGAAGAAGTTCATTCTTACCTTATGTTATTGACTAGATACCCACCAATGTTCCTGTATTCTCCCCTTAAGAGTCTTTCCACTGATCATTGTATTTGGTGGAACCCTCTGTCTTCACACAGCTCCCAACATTTCAAGTTAGGGTTAAGTTGAAAGAGGAGAAGTAACTCTCTACAGCACTTGAGAGCTTTCTCCCCCTTTCTTTAGCTGAGCCATCCTTACTGTGTCTGAGCTTGTTAAGAAGTGAGAGCTAACATATTCCCTCTAGCTTAGACTCATACAATCATAGAATGGTAGGGGTTGGAAGGGAACTTTAGAGCTCATCTAGTCCAACCCCTCTGCCAAAGCAGATCCCACCTAGATCAGGTCAAACAGGAATGTGTCCAGGTGGGTTTTGTAGAGAAGGAGCTTGAAGGAGCTACCAGGAGTTTCTGGTAGCTCAATGCAGATTGAGGAAATCATCCTCTCCAGCCCTGGGGTGTTGTGGACCTGTAGAAGGTCACAGCTTAGTGACTGAAACTTCTGAGCTGCTCACATCAACTCCATCTCCTCAGACCTGGCTTCACTTCTGCTGCCCCTTTGCTCATTTTCCCCTTAGCAGCATAGCCAAGGGCTCTCCCTGCCTGGGGGTGGCTTCCTTACAGCACAGGCAAAGTAAGGTCCTGCTCTAGGAGGATTCTCCATCGTTTCTTTCATGCTTCTAGCAAGGGCTTTTGTTCAGTCCTGCTGCTTCTGTGCTAGCTGCTCCTTCTTGCTTGAAGTATTGGGTAGTAAGTACTGCCAGCAGGAACTTTGTTGGTCTCAGTGGCTGCCTTTCAAAGCCTCTAAAGGGAGAACAGGCCTGAGTGAAGAAATGAAATCACTCCACTGTGTGAACACAGAAATAGCTTCTTGCTTTTGAGGGCCTTTATAGCTGTTGATGTGATATTGAAGCTCTAAAAGCCAGTGAAATCATACTGTAAAAGTGGCTCTGTTCAAGCTGCCACACAGGCTCTGAGACCTCATTTCTGCAGCAGATGTGCTGGTGGAGTCCAAAACAGCCTTTTCTTCGTACAGACAGGAGTTCAGACCCTAAAGAGGAGACTAAAGCAAAACCACTTGTGTTTTATGAAGAAGCTGTTTCTGAGGGTACTCTTCAACCAAAGTAACATCATTCTGGCCACCTTTCTACAACAGCAGTCCCTCCCTAAGTGGGCAGCCCAGTGTTTCATGAGAGTCTGGAACGTGAAGGGTCACAGGAGTAGAGCAGCATTTCTAGAATCAAAAGCAAGGGTGTAGAAAAGATTGATTGCCCTTACAAAAGGGCCCTGCAAACCCTTACATTTCTGTGTTCATTCCTATAGGCATGACTGTATTTGTCTCTGTTGCTAAGTGTGATGGGGCCTGTAAATCCTTCTCTTTCAATGTACTCAGGGCTACAACTGTTCGGTACAAAGGCAGAAACCTCCGTATCAAAGCTCCGATGTGCAGGGCCTTGAAGAAGCTCTGTGATCCAGATGGTAAGTAGGAGATGATGGAAGGGGAAAGGCTTTTCCCAGGTGGTCAGGAGAACCAGGGAGAGTAGGTCTGTTTTGGTGTGTGCATCCCTGGCAGGGGAATCTGGGCTGGTTCACGTTTGTGTTGGGCACAGATATGTCCCTATTGGCTCATCTTGCTTGCTTGTATAATCCCAATAATTTTAGACTCATTCAGCTCTGTTATGTCTAGCAGTGTGTCACTAGCTAAACTGAAAAGGAAATGGCTACACAAGACCACATCACTACTGCTTTAGCAGCTGTGCTTTTGCTGTATGCCAAGTTTAGTCCCTTGTACCAGTGAATCAGCAGTAGGATGTTGTTTCAGCATTCAGGGTTCCAGACTTTTTACCTTCTCCAGTTCAGCTGTGTGTGGGTTTTATCTTTTAAATTCACACAGAATGCTGGAGGCTGGAGGGGCCCTGCAGAGCTGCTGCAGCCCCAGCCCCTGCTCAGACAGCTTCCCCTGGCTCAGGGGCACAGGAACGTGTCCAGCTGGGGTTGGAAACCTCCTGAGAAGGAGCCTCCACACCCTCCCTGGGCAGCCTGGGCCAGGGCTCCCTCACCTCAGCACCAAACCAGCTTCTCCTCCTGTGCCAGGGGAACTGTTTGTGTCCCAGCTGATGTCCATCACCCCTTGTCCTGTCCCTGGGCACCACAGAACAAAGTGTCCCCCCATCCTGCTGGCACCCACCCTTTAGGGACTGAGCAGCATTGCTGAGGTGCCCCTGAGCTCAGGCTTCTCTTCTCCAGGCTGAACAGCCCCAGGGCTGCAGCCTTTCCTCCTCACACACATGTTCCATCCCCTCAGCACCTTGGTGTCCCTGCACTGGCCTCTCTGCAGCAGTTCCCTGTCTCTCTGCAGCTGGGGAGCCCAGAACTGGCCCCAGGACTCCGGCTGAGGCCTCAGCAGGGCAGAGCAGAGGGGCAGCAGAACCTCCCTCCCCCTGCTGCCCACACTCTGCTTGATGCATTATCATTTTTTTAGTCCCTCTCACTTCCCCCAATAAGCAGAATCAGTGCAGTTCAACTATCTGAAGTACTGGACTTGTTCAAAGTTGCCAGCCAGCTGATTTTGACACTGCTTGCTCAGCTGAGAGCTCCAGTACCACTGCAGTGTGCAAGGGAAAAGAGAAACCTGTTGGAACAGGAGGGGATCTAAAGCAGGAGGCTGCACTGCTGAAACAGAGCTGCCTGTCTTGGCTGTAGGTCATACTGGTGTGTGTGGGGCTTCGTTTCACCTAACTGAGCATGTGTTGTTCTGAGAGAGTTGTGTTTGCTTTAACCCATGCCCCTTGTGCCTGACCTCCCTTCAGGTGTTAGTGATGAAGAGGACCAGAAGCCAGTACGTCTTCCTCTCAAGGTCCCTGTGGAGCTGCAGCCACGGAATAATCACGCGTGGGCTCGAGTGCAGAGTCTTGCTCAGAACCCACGGCTTAGGTGAGGAAGAACTGATTGTGGTGCTTGGACTTGAATAGGGAGCTCATATATATACATTTATATGATCTTATAATACACTGTAGCGTCTTCCTCTCTCTATAGGCTTCTCTTTGCCAGCTGGGCAGCTCATCTTTAATGGTGCAGTGCTTACTCTAAAGGCTCTGTCCTACCAGAGTACGTGATTGTTGTAAACACATCAGCCTCCCAGACTGGATTACTGTTGTTCTTTGCAGCTTTTGAGTAGTGGTAGGAGCTTCTTAAGTTGAAGATGGATATAATCAGTGCCACTTACACCCAGTGGTCAGAGCAGAAGGGGAGATAAGCAGCATGAGTTCTGCTAAGTTCTTTATTGAGTGTACTGTGAGACAGAGGCACAGGAGACACAAGTGAAACGATGGTGAGAGGTGCCTGCACCAAGATCCTCAACACATCAGCTGCTGCACAGTGGTAGTAGCAGAAAGGAAGGTGTTGGCAGCTTAGTCTCCTCCCTGCAGAATGTAGTAGGTGCTGTTGTTTGTGTCATCAATGGCTGTTGTACTTACATCTAGTCCAGACCTATAGCAGAAAACAGGATGTGTCTGTGATGCCGATTGTCCTTTCACATAGAGTACTTCAGTATAATGGCCAAAGGTCATGCAGAGAGGAGAAGGAAGGTTTTTACCACTAGGTTTATGTTGTAAAATGCTTTGAGAAGGAAAAGGAAAGGTTGAGGTGGGAGTGTGCCCCTTTTTCTTCCCACGCTTCATGTGGTAGCTCTGTGGCTTGCCTGCATTCTAGCTAAACCTTGCCCTCTTCCTGTCTTCTGTCTGGAGAAAGTAGTCTCTGGAGCCATGGCAGATTTATCTGGTAGGCTTTTAGGTCTTCCTCAGTTCTGAGTTATCTGATTTTAAAGTTGCAAGAGAATGTGTATTTGGTTTTCTTGCTGTTCTTTTTCGTAGAGCCTGGGAGTGGTGTGTTCCCTCTTTTGTATTACAGAATGCAGGTTTCTTCCCTTAATTCCCATCCCAATACCCAGGCTGTGACTTGAACCTTCTGCTGCTGGCTTTCAGCTGTGCCCCTGCTTTGTTTCTCTTGCCTGCAGGATGATTGTGGAGTTGCACCGGAAGGTCTCCAGCCTCATCGAGTTCCTGAAGCAGAAGTGGGCTCTGCACGAAGTGCGTGTTGTATCCTTCTCCTGCCTGCTCTGCTCTGGGTGCTGTGTTCTGGGAGCAGTTGCCTTCCCACTCCAAGGTCGTTTTTGCATCAGAGATAGGATTGTGTCACACATTCCCCAGCCCAGGTAGGGGTAGAGGTCAGGATCTCAGCATTGCTAATGGAGCCTTTCATGGGAAGTCCCATAATATTCCACTTCTATCCTCTGAAAATCCAGTTAGTGATAAATGTCCCTGCCTTTACTCCTTGTCCTTAGACAGCGAGCTTAGGCTGTTGCAGCCTAGGCAGGTAACCACTGGAGAAGCCTGGGTAATATCTGATGGCTTTGTTTCCAGTTTCAGCAGAGATTAAGGACAGACTCTCTCCAATGCTTGATGCAGGTTCCCCAGATGAAGGCTTCAGCTTCTTGTCTGGCTAACTGCTGCTCTCTGTTGTGTATCTAGATGCTGTCTGAGCCCTGCAGCGTTAGAGATAGCCTTCCCTCTGAACTTTGACCTGAGGAGTGGATGGGTGTGTGAGTTAGCAGCAACCCAGGTCTGTGTTGACTGCTGTCCTACATCCTGCCTCTGGTCCTTTAACCAAGGTGGTTCATTTCCACTGATGAGCCTGGAAGAAGTGGCAGCGTAGCACTTGAAGCTCAGAAGAACATCAAAGCATGCAAGGAGGAGGTGTTGGGGGTTGCAGTGCTGCTTGGTTTTGTTGCAATTTGTTAGTTGTTGGTTGGGGTTCTTTATAATCACAGTGGTGTCTGAGGCAGAGCTCACTTGTTTTGTCTGGAGCAGAGATTTAGTTTTGTAGCTTTTAGCTCCAGCAGGGTTTTAGCTTGTAGCAGGTCTCCAGTGCAGCCCTTACCACCACAGAAGGACTTCATTTCTGGTCACAGGGTCTCCACACTTATGCTGAGAAGAGAATATGCCCTTGATCAGCTACTTTCTTTGTTAAACTTGCAGAACAGGCTCCCAGGTGCTGGTTTGGAAGGGGCAGGTGCTTGTTGTGTTCTTTGACACATGTTTTTCAGCGTAAAACACTAGAAGAACGTCAGCTTCAAGACTCCAGAGACTCAGAAACAAGAGGCAGCTTCTCAGAGGAGAAAGTGATGCTCCATCTCTTTCCAGGAGAGAACTGTACACTCACTCCCCTGCCTGGGGTAGCCAGAGTGGTCCACTCCAAGGCTTTCTGCACAGTGCATTGGCAGGAAACTGGCAAGTGCAAACAGAACACAAAAGACTCTCATTTACTGCCCCCTGCCCAGATCCTGGGCATACAGAGTGGTCAGGGGACAGCTAGAGGGCAGCTGAAATACACGCGGGGAGCGGAAGGTAAGGCTGCTGGGAGGGCAGAGAGCACTACAGACTCAAGCAGAAGCTCCCAGCCCACAGCTGACGTTTCTGCAGGCGCTGAAGATGCTGCCCCAGAGCCTGGGCTCGTGGAAGGAGCGGCCCCAAACCTCGGCATCGCTAATTCTCTCCAAAAACCACCTTCTGGGCTTCAGGATCCAGGAGGGAGCCACGAAAAGCTGAGCTCGGTGGCCTTCTGTGCAGAGGGCAGGGAGGCTCTGGCTAGTGACCAAGCAGCTGTGCTCCCGTCGTGCAGCACGGCTTGTGCTTGCAGTAAGATCCCTGATGTGGAGGAACTGTCTCTGCTGGATCCGTTCCCACGGTACATGAAGTCCTGTCAGGACCTGATCGTCCCAGAGAAATGTCCTTGCACAGACAAACCGCACGGGAAAGACTCTGCTCCAGCAGCTGGTGAAGCTTCTCCTGGGGCTTTGGCAGGCGGGAGGAGCGCAGAGACTCCTGAGGCGTGCTCACAGGCGCCGAGAGGCGGCGTGGCTTCACCCGCCAGAGCCGAAAGTCAGGCTCCTCACGGCCAGGGCCAGCAGCCTGATGCTTGCACCAAGGATATAACAGATGCAGGAATGGAGGATTCTCAAGAGAAGCTGGGCTCCTCGTTTCCACCTCCACCTCAGGGACAATCTAGCACAAAGTCTCTCAAGGATGACCCGAGCCGGCTGTCTCAACAGGTTAGAGAAGAAGGATGGAGTCTACGGACTTCTGAGAGCCTTACGCTGGCTGAAGTCTACCTCATGATGGGCAAACCCAACAAACTGCAGCTGGAGTATGACTGGTTGGCTGTCCTGGAGCCAGAGAGCCAGGATGCCAGGGAGCAAACAGCTGAGTCGAGTGCTGCTCCTGCCTGTACCACCTTTCACAAGCAGAGACTCCTAAACTGCCTTTTAAAACTCATCTCTACTGAAGTCAATCCCAAACCAGTAAGTAGCTCTTGTTCCTGCTCCAAATGCTAAACTCTCACCTCATCTGAGGAATAATTGCCCAGCCATGTTTGTATGGTCAGTGAGCAGCCTTGTCAAGGCCCTGGAGGTTCCTGTGTTTGAGAGGGCCCACCCAACACCACCCAGCTGGTCGCGTTTCCTCAGCGTGCTGCGTTTGCTTTTTACACTACCTTTTAGTTTCAGGTTTGCTCTGACTCTCAGTGGTGTCACAGTGAACACTCAGTGTGACTGCTGAAAAGATCAATCATGAGGTTGGGTCAGGTGGGTGCCTTCTATCCCCTCTCAGGTTCATAGAACCATAGAACAGCCCAAGTTGGAAGGACCTTGGAAGATGATCTGGTGCAGCCTGTAGTGGGAAACGAAGCTCAGGTGACAAAGGGAGCCTAGGCAAGATGAGTGTTCCATGTGAAAACTGTAGCCCTCAACTTCCACTGGTGATACACCCCCAAGTTCCACTGTGTAAGTGTGAAAGGAGTTTTCCTTTGGGCTGGCACAGCCCAAGGAGCTGTGCCTGCCACTGTGGTTTGTGTAAAGGTTGCCAGCCCCTGGGGCAGCTGCTCAACCAGCCCAGCAAAAGATCTTCCTTACACAGGTCACTTGGGAGTTCACTCCTTTTCCCTCTCATGCATTGTAACAAGCGTGTGAGATCTGCCCCTGTGGTACCTGGGCAGACATTTCCTCCTAGTGCAACTGGCTGAAACTTAGTTAAACATCCTTTTAAAGACTAAAATGTTACCTAATTGATCTCCTGCGTGCCCATGGTGGAGCTACAGTGAGTTAAAGACACCATCAGCATCCTGTTCCAGCAGGAGATGTGGATGTATCACTGCTCCCAAACACACGTAGCTCTTTGATCTTGCTTTGTTGGTGCAGATTTAACTCCCCTCAAAACACCTTTTGATCCTCATTTTATGACAGAGAATGCAGGATTTTATAAACTTAAAGGCCATTCTTGCTCAGCTACACCTCCAGATACAGACTTTGTTTGAACTGGGAAGGCTTTTGGTGAGACATCTCGCAGATCTGGGGCAATGTCTCCTCTTCTGGCATCTGCTTTTACTTCTGGTGACATGTGTGACAGCCAGGATGACATGATCAAAGAATCACAGAACAGAGAGAAGGACATCTCCTTAGACTTGAGGGGAGAGGGATAGGAGAGGAGAGGGGGAAAAAAATCCAGCAGTTGTTATTGGCAAGTGTTTTCCTGTCTCTTCAGCACTATTAGTGTCTCAATCAAGTGCTCCTGAAAAATAAAGGAACTTTTTCAGCTA
This sequence comes from Colius striatus, assembly GCF_028858725.1. NCBI lineage: Eukaryota > Metazoa > Chordata > Aves > Coliiformes > Coliidae > Colius > Colius striatus. The sequence goes on along the minus strand of NC_084761.1, from coordinate 1,397,570 downwards.
TGTCCCATATCTCATGTATAAAAAGAAGGAGCACAACCTTTTCTTTGTCAGATACAACTCTATACTCACTGTGTTTCAGAAGAGATCTTGTGGGGCAGGGAGTGTCATGGGACTGGTTGAAGAGGAGAGGATGATATTTACTGCCTCCTTGAAAGTCCTGTGTGCATTTGGAGGGCTCTGTCTCTTCAGGCCTCTGCATTTCACCCAGTGATGACAGGAACCAGAGTGCTTTTTGCCACTGTAGCAGAGGAAGGATTGAGTGTTTACATCTTTTCTCAGGATGTATGTGACAAAGCCAAAATGGACAAGTGTGCTGTGGTTCCTTCTCTCCTTTAAGTGAAGATCACCAGTGTGAAGCAAGCTGTAGCAAATGGCATTGCAGTCAGGTGTGGGTGCATTTCCTAGAGAAGAGTTTGAAACAACTGAAATGAACTGGACAGGCTTGGAAAATTAGTCAAGCACCTGGTCTGTGCCTCTTGTTATTGCTGTGTTACAGTATGAAGGAGAAAAGGGGATGGGAAACTATTCAATGCTATTGGTCTCCACTTGATGAGAATTAAGAGCAAAATCTTCTTCTCCAGGTGTAGTTCCAAGCACAGGAGCCCTCTGCATGGTTAGAGTTGATGAAGATGAGTTTTGCCCTGGATTGGAGTGAATCCACTGTTTCCATCCCTGCCACAAATCTGTGTCTACCCTTTCTGGGGTGGTGCAGCAGTTGTGTGAAGCTTGTTGAGTGTTCACCCCATTGTAACTTCAAACCAAGGACATTTCACACTGCTGAAGGCACAGGGAGGGAATTTCAGCTGCCCACCACACAGGCTACTCACAGCCAGGGCCAGCAGCCTGGTGCTTGTACCAAGGATATAACACATGCAGTAGTGGAGGACTAGATGGGGGTTGGACTGGATGATCTCTAAAGGTCTCTTCCAGCCCCTGCCGTTCTGTGACACACAGAGGTGTTGGTAAGAAGGTGTCACACTATGTCTGATGGGATCTTAAGCTTCCTGAGTAGAATGAGTTGAACAGTGCACTGTGGTAGCAGCACACAGCGTTCATTTCGTGTCTGTGTGTTTCCAGGTGCCCGAGATGAGCTCTGTTGCCACGTCACCTATAAAGCCTTCTCAGGAGGAGCAGTCACTGACTCCTCCAGGAAAGGTGATTGCCATCAGCACCAGGAGCCCAGGCTGTGCACGAAATCAGTCTGCCCTTCGCAGCAGCAGCAAGACTTTTTCTCCTGGTGCTGCTTCCAGCTCCTCAGGTGAGTGTTCACAACAAGGACAGACCATTAGCACCTCATGCAGTGATGGGTACAGCCCAGTGCTGTGGCACTGGAAGTTGAGCTGTTCAAGAGCATTGTTACCTGTTGATTTGCTTTGGGGTTGGCCTAAATGCAACGTTACTTTGACTCTTGAAAACAACAGTGGATGTCATCATGCAGTTTAGGATCCAGGGGTCGGTTACAGAAGATGCTGGCATTTGCCAGGAGCTGACAGAGCCAGGGTGTGGGATGGCAGGAGACTGAAGGCTTCCAGAGCAGGAGAGGAAACGGTGCAAAGTTTGTTGGTGAAATAACTGCTGAGAATTTTCTGTGCCATGCTGCCAATTGTAGATCCAGATTGGTTATGAATTACCTTTAATAGAAGGTGCAGGAGCTGTAAGTGGTGAGCAATGCAGGCCAAGGATTGCAGTGCTGCTCTTCAGAACAGTTCCGTTTGCCAGCAAATGTTTCATGGCCTCAGAAAAGTCTGCAGAGGTGTCAGGGTTACTGGGAAGAGCTGTGATTCTTACCCTGATCTCTTCACACCCCTGCTGTAAGAAGCACTGGACCATGAGCAATTTCACTGATGCTCTGAGGCGTGTTGGGTGCTCTGTGAGGTTTTCATTTTAAAATGGCACTGTAGCAGTTTAATCCTTGGCTGAAGCTTCACTGCACTTGCCTGCAGACAAGGACCTACTCACTGAAAGATCTAATAAAAAGCCAGTAATTTAATAGATCAAACAGCCCAGTTGTTACATTGCAATGAGAGACACAGGCTGGAAGGACAAGTCTAAAATCAGACTCATAAGTAGAGCCACACTTCCTGAGTGTGGGACAGTCATTTGTGTCAAGAAGAGTGTGGGCATCAGGGGGAGAGAGGTTCTCTTCCCCCTCTGCTCTGCCCTGCTGAGGCCTCATCTGGAGTCCTGTGGCCAGTTCTGGGCTCCCCAGCCCCAGAGAGACAGGGAACTGCTGCAGAGAGGCCAGTGCAGGGACACCAAGGTGCTGAGGGGACTGGAAGGTACGTTGCTAAATCAATCCTTGCTCTTTCAGTTCTCTGTCACGAGAGTCAGTTTATTGGGGCTGCACTTTGAATTGCCATGGGGAAGGAACAGGGGATGAGAGTGTAAATAAGACAGAGACATTGTAGAGTGAGTCTGCTTGTGTTATCTTACCCCCCAAGAGACATGTTGGGTACACAGTTTGTTTAGTGGGAAGGGCCCTCAGGTATTTCTACAAGCTGCAGAGATAAACTGGTTAACACAGTCTGTGTAGGGCTTAAAACCATGCCCTTAAACTCTAGTAGTGTAAAGTTGCATTTAACCCCCTTCTCCCAGGGATTTCAGAGCAAACAAATGTTTGCAGTGTCCCTGTGAAGCAGGTGGGAGAACAGAAGCATCGAGAGTTCCGTGGTTTGAGATGACAGTGGCAGAGCCTGTGTCTAAGTCCCAGCTCTCTGTGTGATCCTTCGGTTACTAAAGAGTTTCTTTTGGCTTTCACTTCATTGAAATTGTTGTTTAAATGTTCCAGGTTTGAGAAACCTCCCCAGACCTCTCTTGGTGGCTGGTCCTTCAAGTTCTGGAAGCACTGATGCTGATGGTGGGCTCTTTGCTGTTCCTACAACTCTGCCACCCAACAGCCGCCACGGGAAACTCTTCTTGCCTAGCAAAGAGGCTGAGCTGACCTTCAGGCAGCACTTGGACACCATCAGTGTAAGTGAGGTGACTTGGATGGAAACAGTAGCCTGTTGTGCCTGAGCCAGCTTCCAGCAGCTATCACAGGAGTTTGTAGGCTCATCAGAGAGCATTGGCTTCCCAGTGAAGCACTGAGTGCTTCTAGTGAGGGTCAAGCAAGAAATGAGCTCAATTAGCCAGGTTTTGACTGTGTTTTGCTGTGATACCTGATCTTCAGACCTGAATCTAAATGCCATCACCCAGCACAATGGAAATGCTTCACTAATTAAGCGGCTCACGCAAATACACTTGCCAGGTTTGGCAGAACTGATGTCCTTATCATGCAGCTGCTTTCATACAACCACATTGCTGTGCTTAAATGCTCCTTTGATTTTGATACAGTCTCAGTATCAGCTTCACAGCAAGCTGCAGTGGTTCAGGAGTGAGACAGCTCTTTGGGGAGAAAGCTTTATATCCATAAAACAAGAAAAGAATGCACATAGAGCAGGAAGATGTTCCTGCTACAGCAGGAGGAGTCCTGCACACAGGAAGAGTGTGGGCAGCAGGTCAAGGGAGGTTCTGCTCCCTCTCTACTCTGCCCTGCTGAGGCCTCAACTGGAGTCCTGTGTCCAGCTCTGGGCTCCTCAGCTCCAGAGAGACAGGGAACTGCTGGAGAGAGGCCAGTGCAGGGACACCAAGATGATCAGGGGAATGGAGCATCTTTCACACAAGGAAAGGCTGCAGGACCTGGGGCTGTTTAGTCTGGAGAAGAGGAGACTGAGGGGGGATCTTATTAACATTGACAAATACCTAAAGGGTGGGTGTCAGGAGGTTGGGACATCCCTCTTTTCTGTAGTAGATAGTAACAGGACAGGGTGTGATGGGATGAAGCTGGAACACAACAAGTTCCACTTAAATATAAGAACAAACTGTTTCAGTGAGGGAGCCCTGGCCCAGGCTGCCCAGGGAGGGTGTGGAGGCTCCTTCCTTGGAGCTCTTCAAGATCCACCTGGACATGTTCCTATGCAACCTGATCTAGGTGACCCTGCTTCAGCAGGGGGGGTGCACTGGATGAGCTCTAAAGGTTCCTTCCAGCCCCACCATTCCGTGATTCCACTGTCTGAAGCAAAACACAGTATTTTAAGCTTCCTTGAAGTTGCACTGGAGTTTGTGGGGTGTAATTTATTCTGTGTCTGCATGCTTAAAATGCTTCCTGATCCATGTCCTGTTCCTGTCCAGATGCAGTCGGATTTCTTCTTGCCAAAGCCAAGGAAGTTACGGAACCGGCACCTGCGGAAGCCGTTGGTGGTGCAGGTCAGAACCATTTGCTGCTTCGCTTCCTGGGTAGAGGTCTGCAAGGCTCAAAGGGTTTGCACCTAAAGTAAAAGCCTGACCTTCCCTCGTGCATCCCCTGAAAAAGTGAAGACACGGGAAGGAACAGGCATTTCAGTCTGTGTTGTAGCAGCCCTGTTCCGTTCCCTGTGTGGAGTGTCAGAGGCCGGCGTGGGAGGCAGTTTGGGAAAAGCCAAACAAGCCCCTCACGTGAAAGCAGGTTCTGCTGGATGCACAAGCTGTGTCTTCATGAGGTATCCAGACCTGCCAGTGCTAAAACTGCCAGTGCTGTTGTCACAAGGTCTCTTTAGGTGTGTTTTCTCATGCTGGCTAATGGCTGTTAAACTGGGGTGGGTGTAAAGCTCTGCAGTGAAACAAAACATACCACTGTGTGAGGGAACAGTAGCTTGTGGAGGAAAGAAACAGGGACTTGCAAAGAGGTGCATGGAAGAAGCAGGTTGTTGTCATGTAAGTTTGATGGTAGGCAGGCATTAGCTTCACTTCCACTGCTCTGATAACCCAGACAAGGGGCACAGGCTGCTGTGGAGCCACAGGCTTGTCCCTGAGGGCTTGTGGCAGGTGGAGAACAGACGAGAAATCTGAAAGGAAAACAGTGGCAACTTGTTTGGGGAAAGCAAAGTTCCCAAGTATCAGTGTAGCCTTGTGTCTCTTGTGCTGTGTGTGAGGGTAGGACACCAAGATACTGCATGCTCAGTGGTTTTGGGGACTGACATGCTCTGGTCTATGCAATTCCTTTGGTTTTAAGAGCTCCCAGGTACATACAGACACCTCATTCATTAACAGCTGTTTCATTGCAGTGGGAGATCAGTTTGCACGTGGACTAGATCCTGTCCTTAAGATCACTGCTGGAACTCTGTGAGAGGTTTGAAAATGGCTGCAAGAATAACCAGAAAGGAACACAGTTCTAATAAGCATTTCTCCAAGAACTGTCCATGTGGAAACTGTCTCTTACAGCAGTACAGAGGAAACACATGATTTCCGCCTGTGGCTTCTCTCTCAAGGTTACACAGACCTTACTGCTGTGTGCTAGTCATGCCATGGAAATACTCTGCCTGCCCTGGAAGGCATCATGAAGTTCTGTGCCTAAGAAGATGAGCCTTACTGTCTGTTCTGTGTTTCACTGTGTTGTGGTTTCTTGTTTCTCTCATGCAGAGAACGCTGCTCCCCAGGCCATCTGGAAATCCGTCCCAGCACGTCTGTTCCTTTTCTATCTTATCCAACTCATCCATTACAGGTGAGTCTGTGCATCCTCTGTCACTCTCGTGCTGCCATCAGACAGGCTGGGAAGGGTCCCTTGGAGCTGCATACAGGAATCATTTCTAAAGGGAGGGAAATACCCTCTGAAAACCACAGAGTCGTGTCCCAGTTGCTCGAGTCACTTCCCCCAGGGTGGTGGGATCATTGCCCTGGGTCATTGTTCAGCAAGACATGACTATAACCAAAATGGAAGAGCAAACCAATTCTCAGTATTGAAAGGAGGGAAGAGGAGTGAGTTCTCTACAAGGAGAGAAACTGGTGTGGCTTGTTTAGCTAGCATTAGTTTTTCTGTAGAGCGTAATTGCTTGGCTGGGGTTTATAAGGGGCTTTTCCTCAGGGCTGGGCTAATCAATGTACTGCCTGTTTGTCCTTTTGCTGCTGTGCTCTTGAGAGCAATGGTAGTACAGGTGGTGCCCCATCTTGGCTTAAATCTCAAAATCAATGTGAGGCTTTAAAAGTTCCCTTCATTGGGAAGGCCAAGAGCAGCTTCAGTAGCACAGCAACACTTGCTGTTGCATTTCTGTGCTAAGGCACCAGTTAACTCTCATTCCAAGTCTTGCATTCCTGGAGCTTGCTACTGCTTGGACTTTGTTTGCTTCCACTGAACCACACTGTGCTCTGCTTTAAAGATGTTAGATTTCATTTGCTTGAGAGGTATTTAATCCTTCACCCCAGGGAGAGGCTCGTTTCGGCCGATCCAGTCCTCACTGACTAAAGCTGCTGTTTCTCGTCCAATTGTGCCCAAAGTTCTTCCAACACAGGCCACCAACCATCTGTCCAGTAAGTCATTTGCTGAACAGGAGTGTGTGTTGTGATGTGTATGATGTTACATTGTTGGTTTCTGTCCCCTTGGTTAAGCAATGCCTTTGGAAGTGAACACAGCTGCTCAGGGTATCTTCCTTTCTTTGCCTTTGTGTGACTGCAGAAGGGGAACAGCCCGTGGCAGGACAGTCTGAACCAGGTTCCTTGGCTGTGCCTGACCTGCAGGCAATGAAGGGGTTAAGATTTGTAACCAAAGTTGAGCACTTTGTGATGCTCCCTTGTAAGACCACTCTGGGTTGGGACATACTTCAAGGAAGCTTATGAACAGCTTTATCTCCTAAGATGGGACTATGAGTTCTACAAGAGAAAACCAGGCTGGGGTGCTGAAAGCAGATACTGTCCTGCAACAAAGTAAGAGGTCCTGCAATGAGTGTGGTCAGTGGGGTGAAAGCAGTGGCTGCCTCTGTGCTTTCCTGCAGGACTCTGTGATGGGAAGGCATTCAGGTGTTTTGTGTGGATGTTAAAAGGTGAGGTTGGCTTATATTGAGTCCAAATGGCTGCTACAGGCAAGATACCAAAGTAGGGCTGGTGGTGGGTTTATAGCTCCTCTCCTAAACCATAGGAGAGTCCTGGAAACTGCCAAACCCAGCACTTAATGATTTGCAGGACAAAGAAAGGCAGGAAAACCCCAGAAGGCTGTGGGTGGGGAACTGGGCTGTTCCTCGAGGCTGTTTTGATGTTCCTGGTGGCATGTTGGAACAGGGTGCAAAAACTCAGCATTTCAGCTGAAAGGAGTGTTACACTTTGTGCAGAGGAGCAGCAGGTAACTGATCACACAACTGCCATTTTTGCTCTGTGCATGTGCTGAGTTTTGACTTTGGGTAATTAGAGATCATCTCTCAGGTGAGTCAAAGTCCCTGCCTGAAGGAGAGCCTTGTAATGTGTTTTTTCTGTTTGTTTCATGAAAGGTGCTATTGACTTGGCAGCTAAAAGTGCTGGTATCATCCCTGGTAGCCCTGTGCCTGTCCTGGATGCTGATGGTTTGTCAGGTGTGTCTCCACTGTCACCAGACGGAGTGGCCACGGTGGTGCCGGGGCAGGAGGCGGCAGTGACGCACCAGAACGGAGGCTCCATCCCTGCTGTAGAGGTCAGAGGCTCCTGGGCACCTGTTTGAAAGTAGTTCATTGTCTTGCTCTTTCTCTGCATAAAATAGCTGTGTTATTAGTGACTCTCCAGTGAGCTTTCTTCTGGAGCTTGCTGTTGGACACTGGTGGTGTGGCAGTCTGTGCTGTGCAGTGTGTATTTTGGGGTTGAGGGGTCAAGTCGTAGAATCACAGGATCATAATGGTTGGAAAAGACCTTTAAGGTCATCAAATCCAAGCCTGCCCAGCCCAGCACTGACCCACAACCCTCAGCACCTCAGCCCCACACCTCTGAGATCCCTCCAGGGCTGGGCACTCCCCCAGCTCCCTGGGCAGCCTGGCACAGGGGCTCACACCCCTCTCAGGGAAACAGTTGTGCCTCAGCTCCAGCCTCAGCCTCCCCTGGGGCAGCTGCAGCCCATTGCCTCTGGTCCTGTCATTGCTGCCTGGGGAGCAGAGCCCGACCCCCAGCTCCCTGCAGCCTCCTGTCAGGGAGTGTCAGAGAGTGCTGCTGGCTGCCCTCAGCCTCCTCTTCTCCAGGCTCAACACCCTCATTCCCTCAGCCCCTTCCCCAGCCCCTTGTGCTCCAGCCCCTTCCCCAGCTCTGTGCCCGGCTCTGGCCACGCTGCAGCCCCTCAGTGTCCCCCTGTCCCCCAGCACTGAACACAGCCCTGGAGCTGCAGCCTCACTGAACAGATTTCCATCCACAGCTTTCTGCTGTGAGACTCCTGAAACTGGCCAGGAGCAGAAATCTGTGCCAGTAGCATTTCGATAGACAGGAAGTCAGGAGGGAATTTGGGTCAAAACCTGCACTTCTAGGGGTGAATGTGGAGCAGAAACTGAGATTTCTCCTTGCTGTTTCTTTCACTGAGACCCAGCTATGTATCGCATTCTCCAGCTGATGGTCAGTTTTGAAGGGCATGATGTGTAGCCAGCATGCAGGAGCAGCCATAGGCACCAGTCTCTTACCTCCCCAGCTGTATTTGCAGCATCTCCTGTCAGTGTTTGTCTCTCACCAGTTTGCTGTTGTGCTTCTAGGGCTCAGGGCCTGGCTGTCGGGTTCCGTTCATCAGCCTGCCAACAAGGCACGAGCAGGAGGCAGTCCCTGATGGTTTCCAGGTAGAGTATGTGTTGAAAGAACAGTTGCATGAGAAGAGTCATGTTCTGAAATCACCACTGGTATTGCCAGGTAAAGCCCCTTGTTGCCAGGTCTGTGTACACCATGGTACTGCCCTGTGGGAGCTGAAAGCACTGGCATCAGGGGAAAGGGAAAGAAGTTTAGGAGAGCTGCTTAAGTTTCTATGGGTGCTGTCCTGGAAAAGCAAAGCAAAGCTGACTGTCTCTGACCCCTGAGGGCCAGACAGGGTTTGGGTGTGTGTTGATACAGTGAAGGAGTTTGTAATTGCTTTGCTGTGTCATGCCTGTGCATTTTAAACATCTCAGATGGCACTTGGCAGTCCTGCTGCTTGTGTGCTGCTGGAAGAGGAGTATCACAACTCAAAGTAGGTGATCTCCAGAGGTCCCTTCCCACCCCTCCCAGACTGTGGTGCTGTGAAAAGTGTGATTGTAACACCAGCATCCTCTCAGGGAATTGCTTTTCTTGGCTGTGGCTCCTGTAAGACAGGGGCACATAGAAAGGAACTCCAGCAGCACCTACACTGTAAGAACTGTCATCCTCTCCAATGGGATCCAGGACCTTGTGTTAGATTCTTAAGCCTCCAAACACAGGCTTTTTCCTTTCAGTGGAAGCACTTTCCACCCTGCCTGTGACAGGTACATGCAAAAATAGGGTCAAATTCACTTGAGTGGAGAGCATAAAGGAGAGAAAAGTCTTTTTATAGCACAGATGTTAGGACATGAACCTACTAGGGGTTTATCTGTGAGACCTAATCTAGGTGGACCTGCTTTAGCAGGGAGGTTGCATTAGGTGATCTCTAGAGGTCCCTTCCAACCCCCACTGTTCTGTTCTTGTGTAGTGAGGCCTTCTGTTCTGGTTCTTGCTCTCAGGACAGCTTTGTACATGCTTCATCAGGACAAAAACCACAAACAGCTCTACAATCAAGTCCTAGTAACAAGACTGCTTATAAAAGATCAGTGTTGTTTGAGGAAGGCTGGCTGTAAAGAAGGATGAGTGAGCAGTTGGAAGTATTTCTGTACTCTTCAAGCAGTGCTGGGCTTTGTCTTGCCTTTAGGAAGGCAAAATGATGCTGAATTCTGAAGAAGTGTCTTCTGGGTTCATCAGAGTGATGTCAGTGTCCCCACTGTGCTTGTTCTGTTGTGTAGGCTCTATTAAATGTTTGAGGGAATGCTGCACACCTGTATTGTATAGATGATTGGGCTGATGTGAGCTGGAGCGTGTTCATTTCTGCTCACAGACACTCCTCATGCAGAGAATCCAGATGAATTATAGAAATAATGACTTCTACAGTTGTAGGGGTTGCTAGTCCTCCTCCCCCTGAGCCTGAATGGAATCTGATGCTTGGGAGATATTAGGCATATCAGTGTGGGAGATACCAAGCACCTTTCCAAGTCCTTGATAAACTTATGAACTCTGTTTCTTGTAACAGGGCACATCAGTCCTCTCTCTGTCAGAGCTGTCCAAGACTCCCCTTCAGAATGGCCTGTCCACCCCTCCACTTCCCACATCAGAGGCTTCCAGTACCCGGCTCTCTCCTCCCAACGTTTCTGCTCTCCTGGATATTTCCCTGCCTGGACCCCCTGAGGATGTGCTTTCTCAAGGAGAACCTGCCACTCAAATCAGTGATTCTATCATTGAAATAGCTATCAGCTCTGGTCAATACAGTAAGTCTGAGCTTAGCTAAAGTCTTCCTATTAACAGAAACAATCTCTGTTGTCCTAACAGGGCAGCAGAAGCTTCCCTAGGAGGCAGCTCTTGGGTTTTGGGGGTTTTCTAATATCTGTTGGAAGTAAAATTCTATGTCAAGCCTTTATTTTCAGGCATACACAGGGTGGGATTTGTTGCTGCTGTGGGGGGTGTTTATTCCTCTCTAAACATCAAGTGATGCAGTGTGCTGTAACTTTACCACATTGACTGAACCAGCTCTTCCTGACTGACGTTGGCCCTTCCAGGTGAAGGTGTTTCTCTCTCTCCTGCGAAGCTGAACGGCAGTGACAGTTCCAAAAGTCTTCCATCCCCCTCCAGTAGTCCTCAGCAGAACTGGATTGCCTCTCCCAGCCATGATCCTCAGTGGTATCCCAATGACTCCACAGACTCGTCTCTCAGCAGCTTGTTTTGTAAGTGCCAGTGTGCAGAGAACTGCCACAAACCCACTTTTCTCTCCAAAACCAAAACAGCCCCAAACAAAACCATGCTGTTTATTACAAAGGAATCCTTTGGAAAGGCATAAACCCTGTAGGGTGTTTGTAGGATTCTTCCCTTCCTTCTTGCTTCCATTTCTCTTTCTCTTTACAAGTCTGTTCCTGAAGAGATCCTGTTGCTAGATGAGGGCCCATACCTTGGGACCAGTAATTCCTTGGCAGTTCTTTGTGGTGTGTTTGGAGCCTGACTCATCAGTTAGGTTGAGACACTTTGGCTCTTGTGCCAAAGGCTCTGCTGTTGGAAAAATAGGCTTCCTTCCATGCTTGGTGAGCATGATCTCAGAGATCTCAAAGACATGAGATCACTGGGTTTGGTTTGGGGTTTGGTTGGTTTCTTTAGTTACTGTTTAGTGGGGCCAGCGTGAGGAGTGTGTGCTCTCAGCACCATGCTGGTGGTGGTCTTGCTGCTAACACACAGCCTCTAAGAGACAGAAGTGATAGATACCTCTCTTTGTTTTGCATCTCCTTGTCCTTCTCTGTCTGCTCCCAACTGCACACAGCCAGTGCAGTGACTTACTGACGTGTCTGTTCTTTCCAGCGAGTTTCATCTCCCCGGAGAAGGGAAGGAAAATGTTGCCAACTCCTGTTGGAGCTGCCAGTGGCACCTCCTTACTGGGACCCAGCCTTCTGGATGGAAACTCACGGGACTCTTTTGTGTCACGGTCTCTGGCAGATGTAGCAGAGGTATGGCATCCAACTCAGCTGTCTGCTTCCTTTTCTTAGTGCAATGGGATTGTACATTGTCCATCACAGCTTCCTGCTGTGCAGAGATGTACTTTTCACTTTTCACCCTGAGGATGGTCAGGCAGGGGAACAGGTTGCCCTGAGATGTTGTGCAGGGTCTGACTTCAGAGCCTGCCATGACCTGACATAGTCCAGAGTAAGCTGCCCTGTCTGAGATGACCCTGCTTTGAGCAGAGGGTCGAACCAGAGACTTCTTCCAGTTTTACTTATCCTACAGTTTACAGTCATCAACTCAGTGTAACATCATGTACATGGTAAAGGGGGGAGGGACTTGACTAGTGGAAGGAGAATGTCATTCCTCCATGGCCCTTTGGATTTGTAGAAGGAGGTTCTATACAGACCTAGTACCTAGAAGCTGCAGCGAGCTCGTGCTGATTTAACACGTCCTTGGCAGCTTCAGGCTCCACACACAGCTCCACTTCCTGCCATAAATACAAAGATGCCACTTAGCAGTGAGGATCTGTCAAGGTGTGTGTTAATTAAAGGAATCTGTGATCACTTATGTAAGTGGATTTGGAGTGATGCTGCAGCCCCTGATCTTACAAACTACCTTCAGAGGAAAACAGGGTAAGGCAGCACTTTAGGCACACCAGAGCAGCTGTTGTGGCAGATGTGGGTTTGCATGGCAGTCTTCTGAGGAAGCAGGTACCATTCTGACATGGCTTTGATGATGGGAGAGTTTTGAAAGGACTTTTATTGTCTGGCAGAATCAAGTTTTTCTCCAAATGCAGTTATGATATTAGAGACAATATCTGAGGGGTTCATGTACAGCACTTGTACTGGTGCACCTTAGTGCCAAATGAAGAATAGGCAGGTGAAGCCCATCGAGACCACAGGTTGGGGTTTTTTAAGAGGTTTCCATTTAGCCATGGGTAAGAGCTGTTCTCTAACTTGGATCAAGTCAGATAAAGTGTGTCTTTATATGAGGAGAGGCTGGGAATGAAGAAGAGGGAGCAAAATGCTTCTCAGGACAACAGGCACGAGGCACAAACTGAAACACATGAAATTCCACCTCCACATGGGAATTACTGGGGTTTTTTTATGTGAGGGTGGTCAAACTTGGGATCAGGTCACCCACAGAGGTGGTGGAGTCTCCATTCATGGACATAATTCAGCACCCAACTGAACAAGGTCCAGGGCAACCTATTTCAGCTGACTATTTGAGCAGGGTGGTTGGACAAAACGATCTCAAAATGTCCCTTCTACCCTAGACAATTCTGTGAAGTTTCCACTGATATCCTTTCATGCTTCTTCTAGGTGGTGGATTCCCAGCTGGCTTGCATGATGAATGAGAACAGCATCGACTACATATCTCGTTTCAATGACCTTGCCCAGGAACTGTCAATACCCGAGCCAAGCCGCAGGGAAATCCTGTTTGATGGGGGAGGTGGTGGTCCCCCCATCGGGGACCTCTCCCAGTGAGTGGATGAGACCAGCAGGCTGGTGTAGGCTGTGCAGCTGGAGTTGGAGCTTGCAACGCCGGATCATGGCAAGGGCAGGTTGTAGAGGAGCAGCTGGGGCTCAGCTGTCCCTGCTTTGTGTGCTTCTTCCTAAAAAAAACCCGAGAGAACCGTCATCTTCAAAGGTCTGAAGAAATACTTTGCAAGTCCTGGAATGTGCAATATACTGGGAACAACAAAGCCTGGAATAGGAACTGCAGGAAATGGGGTGTCCCCTGCATCAGTGATGTAAGGTGGCAGGCTTCTGGGACACTCCTGGGCTTGTACTTTGGAATGGCCTCAGCAAGGAGCTCCAGCAGGGAAGGGTATTGCCAGGAGCAATGCCACCTGAATTCTTGCTTTGTGTAGTAATCAGAAGGGCCATGGTTTGGGATCCACGTTGAGGTTGTGGAGGATGAAGGGTGGGAGGTGGGCATGGGAACTGTTTCTCTCTTGCCATGTCCTAGTTGGCACTCTTTTTGTCAGTCAGTGAAACTGAAGCTCCTTGCACTCTCCCCAGAGGCGCTGCCGCTCTGCAAAGCTTCGTGTCCAGAGACCCTCCCGTTCCTTTGCCCGTGTTCTGTTGTTTGACCATTCCAGCAGGGGCACCTACCTGCTCCCTCTCCCTTTTGTAGGGAAGCTCTGGTTCACTCCCTGACTGCATGGATCCTTGGGGGAGTTTCCTCTGTTGTTAAGCCCTATCACTTGTCACAATCATCATCCTCCTGACTGCACTCGATTCTCTGCCTTTGAGGCTCTTCGTCACGTTGCACAGTTCAGCCCCTGAAGGGGAGAGGGCTTTCTTGCTTTCCCTGTACAAGTTGCTTTTGAAGTCAGGAAACACTGCAGAAGAGTGTACCGGAATCACTATGAGAGCTTTGTCATGAGTAGTCTTGGCCTTGCTGGAAACCTGTATATAAATTGGCATCTTTCTTCCCCCAAACCTGAGGAGAGGAAATAGGAAAGAATATTGTAAGGTGTGGAAACAAGCCAGATGTAACTCTGAAGTTGTTGAGATCTGTGTTGTGTCATGAAGGAGAGAGGTGTCAAGTCCTAGTTCCTCCTTGTTCTGTGAGTGCCAGGTGCTCTGTAGTACCTCAGGGCATCGTTGGCCATGGCTGTCACTCCCCAGCACTAGTGAGTCTGGTACTCCCTCTACTAAATCCCTATGCATTAATGGTAGTGGTTTCGTCTCTGAAAGACCCAGATCTGATACCAGCACGTTCGAAGGGTATAAAGTTACTTTCTCTACAGCTGGTTGTCCCTCAATTCTACCTTTATAACTCAGGAGACTTTTCCTATTTCCTTTCCTACCAGTCATGAGAGAGAATACCTTTATTGTGCCCCTTTTCTAAGCACTTGTCTGCTTCTCCACTAAGAGGAAACCCCTGGGCTGTTTTAAGTAGCTCTGAACTTATCCCAGGGGCTAGTCCTATATAAACCTCAACTTTATATTAATCATAAATCCACAAAACTTCTCCATCTCTTAGGCTGTGATCAGGGGTTCATTTTCCCAACTTGCACTATACTTGGTGGATGTAGTTCTGCCTGCCTTTAGCTACTTTTACAAGGCATTTGACTGGGAGGTTCTTCTTGTAACCTTGCTCACGATGCACTGATTGGATTTGCTGTTTTCCCCTCTCACTTGTGCCCTGCTTTGTGTGGATGGTTTTTCTTACAGCTCTGTATAATCTGCCTTATGCTTCCTGTCAGTAAGAGAAAGCATCACAAGATTCCTGATGCACCTTTTTTTGTGTGGCCCAGAGCAACCTTCCTGATCTCCCTCATAAAGGGCTGAGGTTGGGATGACATTCCAGGACCCTGCGTGTCAGGTCGCTACGTCCTGCTCTTTGACATAGGAACCATGTGGATGTGTGGAACCAGTGTGGGCACAGCTGGATGGGTGTTGCCAGCAGGGAGGCAAACCTCTGGTACTATCATGATGTGGGAATGTCCCTGCCTGTGGGCTGGCTGCCTGTTCTGCCTACGTGTCAGGTGGGGCATGAAGTCCTTCTGCTGTTATCTCTCTTTCGTTATTCTTACAGAGCCTTGTTTGGAAATTCTATCAGGAAATCATGTGAACCTGGAATGGAAGGAGTGGAAGGCCATCAGAAAATGCCAAGGAGTGTATTGTTCTGAGTGTTCACCCCACTAATCTCAAGAGTCACTCCCTCTAAAATGATCACATTTCACTCAGAGCCACTTAGACTAAGCCGGTTCAGTCTTTCCCAGATGGTTTCCTCTTGGATTTGGCTTCTTCCATTATTAATGCTGATGATCCTACATGCTGTACCTTCAAAACCCCTTTTGGCTTTGCAGGACAGAAGTAGAAAGCTCCTAGTGTAGCTGTGGCTGTAGGACATGCAAGAGGAGGTGGGATATGTTCTCATCGAGTACTGTAGAACTCTCATTCCTAAGCTTCTGAATATTGAAAGACCAGTCTGATGGTTTCCATGTCTATAGGTACCTTGAGAAACACTTCATCTTCTTTAGCCAGGCTGGTAATGGAGTGGATGTGACAATGAGTTTGTCTGGGGCTGTGTGGAATCAGGGCCAGTGTTGCTGCACCCGTGTGGAGACCCACAAGGACTTTGTGCTGCCCAGTGCTGCTCCTCTTGCTCAGCCCACCCATTGCTGCAGAGAATTGCAGGGTGAAGTCGGCATAGTGGCCCTTTGTAATGATGCTGTGAGATGAGAAAACTTCAGTGTCCTGAACCTTTACAAGTAGCAACAAAGTGGAAATGACAGAGGTCAGTTCAACACTTGGAGTGTTGTGGTCAGGAAAGTTGTGTTTGGCCTCAGCCTCTTCAAGGTTGTCATTATGAAACAGGATTTGACTGCAGAAATGTTCATGCTGTGCAAACAAAGCCCCTTCAGGACAAGTGAGTCTCATCAGGGAGAAATCTTGAAAGTCACTCAGATCATTGTGGTAGTTTGGAATTGATGCAGAAGTTGTTGTCCTCATCATGTGAAGGGCCACTTGGGCACACCTCTCATTCCACCAGCTCTGGGGTTTGGGTGGATGTGTTTCATGTTCAGTCATTGCAGCTTCCCCAAAAGAAGCCACAGAGTCTGTACTTGCACCAGTGTCAGCCTGCCCTAAGCAGGCATTCAGGCAGGTTGCTCTGAAATGCAGAGAGGATTGGTTTGGTTTGGTTAGGCTGGTGACTACTCGAGGCACTGTAAGGTGGTTGGAGGGGACAAAGGGACACTAACAACCTCCAGTTCTAGTATTAATTGCTCTAGGCTTTCCCTGTGTGGGTTTGGTGACTGTCAGAAGGAGTTTCTGAGTAGTTCAGCAAGGTGAGTGGCAGAGAAGTCAGTATTTGTAGCAGTACTCCATGCTGAGCATAGCTCTGCCCGCTGGAGGTGGGTTTTCTGCTGGGTGTTGCATCCCAGTTCCCCACACAATTCATTTTACCCTTTGTCACTAAATCTACTGAGCATAGGAATACTAATTGTTTTTAATATGGCATCATTAAGCCTTCTTTGTTTCCTTTTGACACCCCTCTTTGTACTTCTGAATTGAATTCAGTGGCTTGGAGCAGATCTGATGGACACAGACATCTCACTACTGGCTCCTCAGATCCCAGAGCGGAGGTTCAGTTGCAGTTTGTTTCTTAAACCCAAGACTTTGGATGCATTTATAAGGAAAGTACTGCACTTTTGTTTGTTTGTTTGTTTTAAAACCTTTCCAAACCTTTGGATCTCTTTAATTTCCCAGCAGTTTGTAAACGTTAACTGAGTGAAACCTTGGCAAGCACTACGGCAATAAGTTATCATTAATGATTGGGACGTGATAACTGCTTTAGAGCTTCTGGTTCTGGCAGCAAAACTTAATGCTGTTTCTTTTAATAATAGTTAAGCCATATCATCTAAGGTTTCTGGCTTGTTGGAGATGTGAATTTGTTTTATAGATTATAAATATACCTATATAGTGTATGTATAAAGCAGAATGCCTGTCCTTACTGATTATTTTTTGTACCATATTGTAAATTATATTATTTATTCTTTACCAATTTTGGAAAAAAAGGTGTTTTGGTTATTTAATATAATATACAAAAGCTGTTAAACTTCCTCTGTTTAAATTTCCAATTCAACTTGTAAAGCTGTTTTTATTCTTGTGCATAAATACATACTAATACTTGGTCTAACTGAATGTCCAGCCTGTTACTCGCTGTTGGTGCCACGTCAGGTTTTTACCACTTAACCTGTGTTTATGTAATCACACAATGATCTAATAGTGGCTCCATGGGCAGGGTGGTTAAAAATTTGCCCACAAGGCCAAGCCTTCCAAGGGGAAATGCTGGTTTCAGTGAAGTCAGTGGCATGACTTCCATTAACTGTGCTGACTTTCCCCATGGAGAGAAAAGGTTGTGCATGAGTCAGGGAGGGGGGTTATTTTGGCTTTACAGCTTCCAGTGCCACTAGTTGTGTCAGAAATCATAGGATCCTAGAGTGGTAGAGTGGAAGGGACCTTTAGAGATGATCTGGTCCAACCTCCCTGCTAAAGGAGGTCAAATGGGTGGTCTTGGTGTACAAAAAGGACATTGAATAGGACCTTCAGCTCCAGCTCTGAGCCTGTACTTTCACTGTCCATGGAAATGGTTTGGCTAAAGAGGCCAGGCACGTTCTGGCTTCTCAAGTACAGCTGTACCAGCTCAGACTCTCCAGCAAGCTGCTGGCTTTCGTGTGGCAGCTGCCCAGTGCTGCCTCAGCTGTGCACAGCAGCGCTGAGACCAACCCCACGCCCAGGCTCCTGAGGCAGGGACGGAGGTGACTTAGGTCCAGCTGCACACCGGGGTCCATAACTGTGGCTGCCCTTTGCCTTCCAGCCCGCTGCGCTTCCTGAGGCTGAGCTGCGCCCCTCGGCGCTGCCCCAGCGCTGAAGCCATCAGCGTGCCCAGTCGCCTCTGGGGTTGTTCCTGGCGCCGCTCCCACTCTGTTCTTCGCTGGGTCTGGCTGAGCGGACACAGCCGCCGCCCTTTAAATACCCTCGCCCCGCTGCTCCGCTCGGCCAATCGCCATGCAGCTCCCACTGACGGACACAAGGCCTAACCAATGAGAGACGGAGGGTCCCTTTCCAGGGCCTGCCGGGTGGGCGGGATGACGGCGGGGGCGGCCGCTCTCGATAGGCCACTCGGCGCCGAGGGCGGGCGCGGCAGCCAATGGCAGGGCGGGGCGGGGCGCGGGCGCCGCTACCTGCGGGCCGGGCGGCTGAGGCGGATCCGCGCGCGGCGCTGAGCAGAGCCCGCCGTGCGCCACCATGTTCCAGGGCCCCGAGGCCGAGGCGGCCAAGCCCAGCTCCAGGTGGGGCAGCGGCGGTGGATCGGCGCCGCGGGGGTGAAGGGGGACGCGGGCGGAGCCGTGCGGCGGCGCGGAGCCCGCGGCGGGGCTTTGTTCGGGGCGCGGGCGGAGGCTCCGGCTGAGGGCCGCGGGGTGGGGAGGGAGGGAGCCGAGGCCGAGGCTGAGGGCAGGGGGAGAGGTTAGCGCGGGGCTCCGGCTGAGGGGAGCGGGCCTCTGCTGAGGGGCCGCGAGGGCGGGAACGCTGCTGAGGCAGGAAGCCATGAGGGCGGCGATGCTCGCCGCCTGCCCGGTGAGCCGGCCGTGCCTCGGTTTGCCTGCCCCGGGCCCTGGGGCTGCGGCGGGGCCGCCGTGGGGCGTGCGGAGAGAGCGGGCAGGGCCTCTCGAGGGCCGGCCCTGTCTCCCGCTCTCTCCCCTTCGAGGACGGGCCCTCGAGGGGCGGCATCGCCCGAGCCCGGCCCCGGGCAGGGACAGAGGCCTGCGGCTGTGAGACCCTTCCTCCACTGTGTCCACACCTTCTTCAGGAGGGCCTGCTCACGCCCTGGGAAGCTTTGAGAGGATCCAGCGCAAACGCCTGTGTAAGCAGGTGTTAGCTTGTTTTCGCTTTACGAGGTTGGAATATGTCATTGTACTTGGGCTAGGGCATGCTTCCTAATAACTTGGAGCTGGAGTGATTCATCCATCTGAGGTAATCATGTGCTCGGCGGGGAAGGAAGGAAGCGTTTGGAAACTGTGTGAGGCTACTTCAGGCTTGTCCCTTATTCCGGTCTGTCTAAGCTGTGGCTTGATTTTAAAAAGCTTCTGAGGATGCTGTGCCGTTGGTAGAGCCTCTGGGAAGCTTCTATTCTCCTGGTAATTTTGGTTTAACTGTTAAATTGGGTCTCTGGATAGAGCCTGGAATGCAGACTGCCCTAACTTAACGGCAAGGAAAGGTGATCTTGTTACAGCTTGTCCCTGGCATTGTGGCAGAGTGTTTTCATCGTGCCTGAGAACGAGCTGTAGCAGTAGCCACAACTGTAGGAACAAGCATGCATACTGCAATAGGGTACAGCTTGGGTCATCCCTGAGGTGGTGCCTATTGACATACAGCCCGTGCTGTCAAAAACTTGTCAAACTACTTGGTTTAAGGACATTTTTTTTCCCCATAGCTTGTTCTATTGATTCCCTCAACAAAGCCTTATTTGGTGACAGTGCAAAATCCTTTGGCAGTTCTTGGTGTGTAGAAGTTTCTGTAATTAAGACTAATCCAAATTCCCTGCAGCAGCCACCAACCACTGTGAAAGTGGGGAAAAAAAAACCCAACTCATCCTAACCTGAAAGTCTTTGTGAGGAAATTAGAAACAAAGGCCAGGCATTGTCAGAACTGTAAGACATGGGTATTGCTGTTAGAAATGAATGATACTAGCACTGTTTTAAATGAAATCTTGCAGCTAAATAGTTACAGAGTGAGGAATTGCATGTCTAAGAGGTGGTGTTGCCCTGAAAGGCAAATGGGACAGAGTTCTGCAGTTGGTGCACACTGTGAGGATGCATTGCTTTTATGGACCCTCGGCCCATCGAGTCTACGAGCAGTTTCACAACTACTGTATAGTGCTGAAAATGTGAAATGGAGCCAGCTTGGCGATGTGACACACACACCTCCCTCCTCGCCGTGGGCATTACTGAGGAGTGTTGCAGAGCTTTCAGATCAAGAGCACAACTGGCTTGACAAAGCTTGCTGTTTGTGTGTAAGATGAGCAAGCTGTTTAATGAGCTGTGGGTTTGTACAGATCCAAGAGCAGGAGTGGCCCCAGTAACATTGTGGTCTTTGCTTTAAAGCTCCAAACCTTAACACCTGCTTTCTGGCTGGCCATCTGCAATTACCTTGGGGATAGTCTCTTATGTATAATGCACATTTCCCGTTTACCCGCTTTATTAGAACTGTCTGAATGCTGGTAGGACTTTGTGTTTAACTTGCAGGCAGAAGGAGGAAATAATAACATTTATTTATAGAGCCAGTGTCTTGAAGTCGTGGGTGAGTCCTGGCACCTCTTCCATAGGTCGGCTGAAAGGTTTAATGAGCAAAGGGCATTCAAATGCAAGTGTGTTGGAAGGAGGGAAGAAAAGGCCACAAGAAGTAATTAAAATTCTTCAAGCTTGCCAGAAGAGAACAAAGCAATTAGTAGAGGCTTTTAAACTTAGAGGGTAGGGTTCTTAATTTAGCTGTTCTAGATGAAGTGACAGACTTCTAGTCTGCTGGAGGGGAGGGGAAAAGAGACAGATTTAGATGGTATAGAAAGCAAAGGAGTTTTTTTTTCCATTAGTGTTAAAGAGATTAAAAACAACAGCTTCCTTTCCCTCCCTCTTAACAAAAGAAGAAAGAAGGTCTAACTTATCTAGGTACAAGACAAAAGTATCTCTGTGTGAAGTGGCATCATACCAATGTAAACAAAACTAGCAAATGTCTGTTGAATTTCTTTGTACCCTGGTGAAGCAGTTTGCCCTGGCTTATCAAGTTGAGCGTTGGTAGGACTCACAGGCTAAGTCTTACTTTATCATTTGGAAGACCTACACATCAGTGACACGGTGTACAAGGAGGTCAGCAACATTCTAGAGACAACACAGCAAGAAAATAGCTTGTATTCTCCCTAGGTCTTGGCTGAAGTGAAGGAGCATAAAACCCTGTGCTCTGCTGTCATAAGCTGGAAGAATTTGTTGCTTTGCTTTTGGCAGTTCCTGTGAATAGATTAGTTACCTGACTTTGCATTAGTTTTCTTGACCTGGTGTCACAGTCACATGGAAGTTTAGGGAACATTGGGGAGGTTTCTAGCAGCCTGAGGAGGCACATCTGCTTTGTATAGGCAGAGTCAAAGCATTCTTTGGGTGATGATGGCAGAAAGAGTCACTGCTGATTTCAAAGCTCCTTGTAAGCACCCCAAGTGCTGCCTCTGGGATTCTTTTTGCCAGTCAGGTTTTCTTAGCATGTGTACTGAGCTGCAAATAGGAGGCCAAGATAAGATTAATCAGTGCTGGATAACTTTTGGTGCTCAATTAAGTTTTATAACCAAATAACCAAGACCTTGAATCTTAAAGTAGTGTTTCTTGCTACAGTGGATCTTAAATCCAGTCACAGGAAGAAGTGGTAATTTGGTTCTTATAACTGGTTGTTTTTCTTAAACCAAGGAAATTTAGTTATTCCCTCCCACGCTCGTAGGCATGTGTTAAGAAAACAGCACAGAGCGAGTCTGTCGTGTGAGGAAACTCTGAAAAGAGTGAGTAAAGTCAGAAATCACTGAAATTACATGAGGGGTACCAGCAGACCTCCTGTTTTTCAAGAGCCCCTTCCCAAACCTGTCTAGTTTTAGGGGTTTCTTATACTTCTCTTTTCCTTCCATCTCCCAAATTTAAATGCTTGAACTGCCTCATGCTTTCTGGACCACTGGGAATGATTGACATACATAACTTGTCTGTGCTATGACTGTTTTATTAGCAGTTTTGGATCCTGTAAGAGGTGTGGAAAGCCTGTAGCATAATTGAGTCTGTAGTCTATTGGATGCTAATTTGTAAATAAACCCTCTGCCCAGATAGAGTCTTACCTGTACAGTGCATAAGACAGTTGTCTAGTAAGTTCTAGTTGCTTCCTCCCTAATGAACCCTAAAAAGCTTCATTAAGTCCACAGTTGTACTAAGGGTTAAAATGTTGGAACTGGTCAGTGAAGGCAATCTCTCTGAGGCTGGTTCTGTCTGTATCAATTACTCCCAGACTAAAAGAGGAGCTCCTTCCCAACAGGAATAGAGCTGCCTTCTGAGATCTGAAGTGCTGACCAAGCTCAATTTCTGGCGAGGCAGCCGAATGTCTATGCTTTTGTGAAATTAAATCTTAGAGCTAAGTTGGAGTAGATCTTGGCTCTGAGGGGATCCTCTTTTTATGCCCAGCAGATACCAAACCCAAAATGTCTTGCTTCTCTCAGCAACCTGTGGTGGTCATTCCCTGGCATTTGGATTCTGTTTGGATAGAATAAGGTCAAGATCTTGCAGTTTATCACTCTTCCCTGTGTATAAAAGCAAAGCTCAGTTTAGGTCCCAGACCAAATATTCAGATTAGAAGAGGCAGACTTCAGCTACTGCTTCTGCTTGGCTTCTGAGGTTGTGGCTGGCTGGTTGAGTAGGCTTAACTGTAAAGGTTGACACCCTGGAATTCATCCCTTTCCCATGCTTTAATTAATTCCACCGATTGTACTCCCAGGTAGTGGTTCAGTTCCTTTTCAGGACAGGACCTGAAGTCTGTTGAACAAGGTGTAGGCATTAACTATGGACTTAATACTCAGGAACTAGTATGACTTTTGGTAGGTTTTCAAGAAGTCAGCCCATTTCTGTTGTAACCTCCAGTTTTTGAGGCTCCATTTGATATACCTGTGGTGCAGACCTTTGGTCTTAATGGCTCTGCATCTTGACCACTAAAGGGGGCTTCCTGGCATTCCATCTGTCCGTGCTGAGCCCTACAGCAGCTCACACAATAACTGACAGTTGAAACTGGCAAATTTTTTCGTAGTTACGAAATGTCTGCTTTTTATAAAAGCCAGTGGGTTGGAATGGTGTCACAGATGCAAAGTTGCTTTGTGCAGTTTAGCAGAAAGTCTGATTCTGCAATGGTTATTTTTCAAATCCTAACCAGAGTTGTGTATCTTTGCTTCATCTCCTGTTGCTTCTGCAACCCAATGGTTGGCATAGCCGTTTGTTCTGTAGGCACTGTGGACACCATTCTGAGTAAATAACTCAATGATCAAGCTCACTGACTAGGAGGTGTCAGTATTTATGCTGATCTTGAGATTGTTTTATTAGAGAAGCTCTTGAAAAGTAAATATACTTGATGGAGGTGGAGGAATTATCTGAAGTAAGTTAAAAATCAGAGTTGTTTATTCATTACTTACAGGGAAGAAGGAGGAGGGGACATCAAATATGTTCAGTGCTGTGAATTTCAAGTAACCTTTTGTCTCTTATTTCTCTCATTCTGTGATGTAGGGTATTGAAGCCCCCAGGAGGAGGTTCTAGTAATCTCTTTGGGAGTACAGAAGAAGTTTCTTCTTCAAGCAAGCCACACCGGATGGCATCCAATATCTTTGGAGCATCAGAAGAACCTCAGAACATTCCCAAAAGAACAAACCCTCCAGGTAGGAGCAGCTGCCTCCTTCAGCACGACTGGGCTCTGAACTGCAGCACAGAACTGGTTTCGTGTTCTTCAGGTGGAACACTGGGACTTGTCTGTTTTATGTTGCCTTTTTACAAATGGAGCAGGCTTGAACAATAAATCTATTCAGACTTCTGAATATAGGAATATTTCAGTGACCTACATGTTCACAGACTTTTTAGCACATCATCCTCAGTTGAGGTCTAGGAAATGATGAAAGGAAACCGCTTCTGTTCTAGAGTTGTGTCACCAGTTGTCTGCAGTGAGTGGGAATCTGGGATACTCTAGTGAATTCTTGTAACAAAGGATTTCAACTAGTATCTTCAGGCAAGCAAAAGCAAGTCTCTGGGCAGCAGGGTTTTAGAAGTCTTTGAGTTCTTACTTTTAAATTTATTCCTTTTAATACAGTGTGGTAAAAATCACCTAGAAAAGACTAATCTCCCAACTGCCTTGCAGGGGGAAAAGAAAGTGGCATTTTTGAGGATTCTAGTTCTGCTCAGCCCCGTCCACGCATGAATCCACCTGGTGGGAAGACAAGTGATATCTTTGGGTCTCCTGTATCCACCAGCGTTGTGAGAGCACATCCAAACAAGCCCAAGGTATTTGTTTCCTCTTTTTGCTGTCAAAGCCAGAAGGCAGCAGCTCAGTGGGTTGTCCTATTCTTGTCACAGTGCAATGCCTGTCTTCTCTTTTGGCTGGCAGACCTGAATTATGCATAGGCTAACTTCAAGTTAGTTATTCCCCAAGTTTGTTTTTGATAGCTTGTTATCTTTGGTATATCAGATCTCAGCATGCTCTGTAGTTTGCAGTAAAGCTGTTAATTAGACTGTGGATGTGTGCTTAAAAACAACCAAGAAGGAATGCTTCCAAAGCCTTTGGTCTTCCTTGTAAGTGAGGTGCAGCTGGAGTGTTTGGCACAGAGCAAGGGGTGTCTAAGCTAGCGAGGGAGAAGAGATTTCTCTTTACTCCGTGGCCTGGCAGAAGGAATCTTGATGCCAGCTCTGGAAAGTCAGTGAATGCCAGTAGCTGCAGTCATAAGTCTTCATGAGGCCTGGCTGTGCCCTTCACCCCTCTGACATTTAAGTATCCACATGCAACGTGAAAGCACATCAGCAGAAGATTAAGTTGAAGTGTTCACTGTGGCCAAGTCTGGTTTAGGAGAAAAGGAGGATATGTTGCCAGTTACTTTAGTTCTGGGTTTAAATGCCCTGTATTCAGATTTAGCAACCACTGCCTGACCCAAAGTAGGTACTAGTCATTGACTAGTTACTATGTTGGCAATATATGTGGCATGTCAGGCAGCATGGAAACAAAACACAGCTCACAGTCCTTCTGAAAAGCAGTAGCAGCCTCATTTTTCCCGGAACCTTGGGAAAAAAAGACTAATCCAATCTCTTTTTCTCTTTCCCCCCAGCTTAAATGTGAAGGTGCTGGTAGCGTGCCTTTGCCTAACTTTTAATGCAGACTCTGGAGTGTATTTTGGGGGATTTGGATCATAAGGAGTGGGAGGAGAAAAAGACTAGGAGGTAGATTTTGTCAGGAGTAGTGCTGCTGGTGGAGGAAAGGTTCTGTTTCTCTTTGCTTCTTTATTGGGCTGGTCTCTGAGTCTTTGTAGCTGCTCTTTGAAAACTGTAACATATTAGTGCCTGTGAATTCCTGAGTGGATGGAGGACAACACACCACTCTGGAAACGCCCGTGTCTTTGATTAAAGTGTTGGAATTGTGGGGAGCAGTGAGATGGAAAGCAGCTGACATCTTTGCAAAAATTACTGCAAGCTGAATGGCAGGGATGGGGAAGCACTCCAGCTTTTCTGAAGGGTTGCAGTGTTTCTGACAAACACCTGGGGTTGTTGGGGTTTTAAAAGGTTTTGTTAATTACCTGATCGCAGGAGTCTCAGTGGATACTCACCAAAGGCTGGAAATAAACAGGGTACTGAAGGGCTGCTTGTGCCTAGTTGTGAGTACCAGCTTCTCCTGGGTGGTAGTGGCTGCTGTTCCTGACCTTTGGACTGAAAGGTTTATTGTAGCCAAAGATTTAAGCCTCTGATGAGCAAATGTAGCATCTTCATCAGTGTTTCAGTGAGGTGGCTGCCACGTGCCCAGTGACAGAGTTGTGCCAGTGTTTGGGGGATTGTGAGCTGGTGGAGGGGACGAGGGGCTGCGCACAGCGGCTGCAGCTGGTGCATTTACCATGCCAAACGTGTAAACTTTGATCAGAAACAGTGCAAATCTCTGAAGGATTTTGTGACAGAATTGCTGTTTGAGACCAGTAATACACTAAGATAGTTTTTGGTTTCTTCACAGGATCACATTGTCTTGAAAGAAGATGAAACACCAAAGAAGCTAGAAGGTCAGCAAGAGAAATCCCTTTCCCTGTTCTCTGAGACAATAAGCTCTGAGGAACAGCTTCTTCTGCTGCTTCTTAAAAGCATAATTCTAAGGCTGGTATTTAGGATAATAGGGAGGTTTTCCTTCCCTTAATCAGAACTGTAATCCCTTATCTCAGGGAAATAGCTCTCTCCCTCTAGTTGAGCAGAACACCACAGGCATAAGGCTTGATGTGAGTGTGTACATACATTGCTTGATGCCATGGTGTGTGTATATAGAGATATGTGAAATCTGTATTTATAGAAGAAGATCTTGTCAGATTGCTCCTTTCTCCCTTGCCATCCCTTTCCAGTGTGTAATCTTGGCCTGTCCTAGTTGTAAATAACCAATAGCTGACTAACAGAATGTATTACTGCTCAGACAGTTAAGGAGGGATGAGGTGCTGCTTTCAAGCTCAGTAGGATTCATTGGTGTGCTGCATCTCTTTAACTGCCTGAAACTACCAAAATACTTCTGAAAGTATATTGCTCAGCCAACATGCCCTTGTGCAAAAGTTGCTGAAGGAAGAGAAGGCTTGTTGTGAAAAGGGAAATTCTTCCTCAACACCTTTTTCCCCTTGGGGAAAAATGAAGATCCATAGAGAAATCTTGGTGTGCTACGGGTGGGACACATGAGAACTAACGCAGCCTATGGAAGACAAGGTACTTTGTGCACTCCAGAATAGCAAGTTGATCTAATCCCTTTTGTTTCTCTTCAGCTACAGAGAATCTCAAACCACAGCTGGAAGATGGAGGCGAGAAGAAAGATGTGGGCAAAGAGGAGCGATGCAAGGAGCCAGAACCCAAGATAGACAATCACGAGCCCCGACTAGGGCCACGGCCACGCTCACACAACAAAGTTCTCAACCCTCCAGGGGGCAAATCCAGTATTGCTTTCTATTAGGGTCATCTGATCACAGTCACTAACGGAGTCTGCACAGAAACTCTGGTCTGTGGTTGCCAGGTCAGTTTATAGACTGTTGTTGGTGGATAAATTCTTAGGCAGATGGATGAGGGTTGTTGTGAAGTGGGTAGGAAGGGTTGCCTGATGGTTTGGGGAGGGAGGGTGGGGTGGGGGTGGGGAGAGGGTACCCTGTGGAAGGTGTGAGAATTGGCCTGCCTGGGTGGGTGGCAGAGGGGGACATTAGTGTAGCTTTGTGGAAGCTCAGTGCTGCTTTGTGGTGAGTTCATCAGACTGTTAGGCTCTTAGCTAACAAGTGGCTCAAGACGCTCCTGTGGCTTATCCATACAGCCAGTGTGTGAAATGCTGAATGGGAAGGGAGCTGGAGGCACAGCAGGTGGGCCCTGCTCTCTGGCCACGGGCTGAGCTTCACAGTTCGAGTCAACTTGCAGTCACTTCAGTGTAAATACGTTCCACTGGAACAAGTAGTGTTACCGTGGGGTTGAGTGTCTTCAGCATTTGGGTCTCTTTATTCTCCTTCCTTGCTTTGCAGCACGTGACTGCTGATACAAAGACAAACCATGCTGGAAGTTTCTGTTGTATTCCTAAACCATCATGCATTGTAAACACCGTGGGTTTCCCCTCCCCAGAGCACTTGGGCCTTTCTGATGCCTTCAGCAATCTGCTGATTGCTACAACAAGCTCTCGACCAGTGCTAACGTCAGTCCAACATACTGTTCCATGTCAGTGCTTCTGGAAGGCTTTTCTTTAAAGTGTCCTGGTTGAGTGCTTGCACGTTTCCTGGTTGAAACGTGGGTACAAACAGCAGCTTTATGCTGCTCTTGGAACAGAAGCATCTTGAGAGTACAATTGCCATGGTGAATAGAGCAAGGCATCCAGCCAGCTTTGCCCTAACCCATATGGAAATGCCTTCGTTTCTTTCACTTTGCACCTGGTGGAAACCAGGACTGTAGTTCTGTCTTCACCACAGCACATTTGTTTGTTTGTCTGTGCTGACTCTGTTAGTGATTTCTCTTCCCTTTGGTCAGCTTTACATTTGCCTTTAACTGCCTGGGATTTTTGTTGGTAAGGTTGGGAGAACTACATGGATTCTTCCCAAACCTCAGTTGTTTTGAGACATGCTGTAAACTACCCTAGTTGGAGAAACAAAGACATTAGCAACCCAAACCTTCTGGTTGTGCTGGCTATCCTAAATCACCTCTGGAAGATGTGCATGTTTTGCACAGACATCTCATCCTTTTTTCTCTCTGGATGGACTTTCTGATCCTATCCAGAGCTTTGATATATGAATGTTAACTTGAGGTGCTCACTGTTCAATATATTCAGTAGTAACTTTTTACACTTGACATATCAATACAGGAGTTGTTCAGGTACACCAAAGAACAAGTGGCCTTATCCACACAGATCCATGCTGCCCTAGCCCAGGTTCCCTGGGAGCTGCTGCTGCTCAGCAGGGACTGTCTCCAGCCAGGTGCTCCAGTGCTCTGTGGTTGTGGTGCTCACCCAGCTGCTCGCTTTGGTAGGTGGCTGAAGTGGCAGATGGCTGCACAAAGACTCAGTTGCCTTTTCAGAGTGAAATTGAACTGCTTGGGGCAGTGCTAGGGGTAGAAATAGCCATAGAGAGCAGGGCTTTCAGTGCCTTTGTACCTTCCAGTTAGGGTTGGAGCTCCCTGTTATTTGGCCACACACACAGTGATTGTAACTGCAACCCAGCATGGATTTCTGTTACTTCCCAACGTGTATTTCCTAGCAGCTGCTCTCTGGCTGAAGCTGACACATCTCTGCTTCAGTCCCTCCTTCCAGTGCTTGACAGGGTTTTCAAAGGCTGCTGTGTGGGGAAGTCAACCAGAGGCTGCCTTCTGCATCCAAGGGGCTGCTGTAACTGGTCTGTAACGCTGAGCTGAGACTTCGCATCTTCTAGTACCTGCCGAGCACTGGCCACAGTGCCTGTCTTTTAAACAGCAACTTCCAACTAGGCCTTAAATTAGTTACTCTGTGTTCATTTCCTTGTGTTTCTTTCTTTGGAATCTAAATAATGTTTTCAACTCATCAAGTGAGATTAAGAGCATTTCCCTGGGACAGAAGGGGACTGGAAACCAGATGATAAACCCTGGAATTGTCAATAAACCTCTTATTTTGTTACTCCATTCTGTGCTGTGGATGTCTGCCTTTATAAATGAATCAGTAATCTAGTTCAACATAGACACACTGGTAACTATTATTACCTGAAATTGGAAGAATTGCACAAGTCTCAGGCTTTCTGTCCTGGGGATTGTGCTGTGGAGATGTGGCAGCCTGCTGGAGCACCCTTTGTCCCTGGGAGTACAATGGGACAGCAGCAAGGGCAGGCTGGGCAGGTCTGTGCAGCCTCACCAGGGCCCAGCACAGGGAGATAATCACTGCCCTGGGCCTGCTGGTGCTGGTCCCAGGTTACAGCTTTGCTGTATCAGAGACAGCTTGAAATCACCAGCTGTGGGAAGAGGCTGCAGCCCCAGCTGGTGCTCTCAGAGCCCAAAAGTCCCTCAGCTACAACATCATGGAGTGACCGTGTCTGATCCTTACAGCTGTGCCCTGTGTGCTCTGTACTAAGCAGCAAGAACCTAAAAACCTCTGCCAACATCTCCTACATCTGCTGTTGCTCACTTTGCTTCCCACCCACTGCAAATAGGTATCATGTGCACTCAGCACTCCTTCCACGTCCCCTCCCTTAGAATGTAAATACATAAAGTAATGTTGTGTGGAGACAATTATTTAAGCACTGAATGAGTAACTGTTGGAGCAGGTTCCCTGAAACATCCTGTATGTGATCACAGTGGTGCAGGGATGCCCAGGTGTCTTGGCTGCCTGTGGAGACCAGTTTGGTTGTTGCCTGTCAGTGTGTGGAGTGTGCTCGTTGTCACATCATTGCTCATTGTCGTTGTGCTCATTGTCATCTCCATAGTGTGGAAGCCAGCTGGCCACCCAGCATTTTGTTTGAGCACTGATGTGTCTTGATGCCCTTGGATTTCAGCTCAAGACTCTGTGGAAATCCTGTGTCCTTTCCCTTTGGGGAAGGGTTTAGGATCTTGCTGAGGCTGGAGTTTGCCTTGTTTATTTTCCTTGAGGGATAAAGTTGGGTCACAACCAGGATGCAGTGCTGGGCTAGACTAGAAAAAGCAAAAGGCTCCTGACCACTGGGAGCATGAGCTGTCTGCTGGTAGTGGGAGGCAGGATTATGGAGAGACTTTGGCACATGGTGAGCCATCTGTGTCACTGCTTGTTAACCACTGAGCAGGAAGCAGACTGGGCAGTGGCTGGTTGCTGGCCAGAACCCCCCCAGCAGCCCTCAGGCTGAGCAGGCTGCCCAGGCCACTGGACCAGTTGCCACTTGCACCCTTCTCTGAAAACACACTTGATGAGCAAAAGGAGCAGGTTTTAATTTTGTGCTAAATGTACAGCCCTGGGTATTTTTATTGTTTTGTCTAGTGTCTGGGGATGGAGGTTATCCTCTCCTGAAGCTGGCTTTCCCTCTCCTTCAAACTGCAGCTCCTTATACTGTGAAGAGGGCCTCCTCCTCCTCCTTGGGCAGGTGACAATGCTGCCTATAACCACCAGGTTAATTTGTTTTACCCATCAGCCTCTCTAGCTCCAGACAGCTTCTAATCCTGGTCTCTTACCCTGCTGCTTTCCTCCTCCCTCTTACATATACATGCTTTTAAATAGCTGGTACTGCCTCTGGCCTCTTGATTCTCCTCTGCTACTGCTGGTGTATTCCATCTGCTGCCTACACCAAACCTACAAACAGCTCTGGGTCAATGTGTATCAGAAACCAAGAGCTCTACCAGAAGTATCCATGGACTTCATGCTGTGCCAGTTTCATCATAAAGTGGTGGCTTTTCCTCCCATGCCAGCTCCCACAGACTGGTGTAAACATGTGCTCAGCATTTAACGCCCTGGCTTTGGTGAGAAGGCTCAGCAAAGAATCCACCTGGGTGTGAGCTGCCTGAAGCAACATCCACTTTCAAGTCTCACAGTTTACACTTTAAGAGTTGCAATCCACTGTGTCTTGTGCAGGAGCAAGGTTCTGCCAGGGAGCCTTGTTGAGAAGAGATTCCTGTTTCCAGGGTTGGCCAGGGTGGGGGGTGTTAGCCACTGCTGTAGGTGATCAGTGCAACCTACAGAAAGGAAACAAAACCAGCTGATTGTTTCTTTCCATTTCTTGCAGCACACTGACCCCTGTGGATGCCACCCTTTCCTTTGCATGACAAGCTGAGAGTAGAGAGACATGCAGTTGCTTTGTAAAAAGTTTGTCAGAAGTGAGCTCCATCATCTCAGCAGCAGCTGTCAAGGGAGGACAGGCACAGTGAAAGTGGTTTTCCTGTCACCAGGGGAGGAACTCCTCAAAAAAGCAGTGAAACAGGAGTAACAGGAAGCTGTTGGTGCACCCTCATGGGGCTGAGCAGGTACTGTTGCAGGAGGGCTCATGCTCTGCCTCCTTACTGTTGTTACGTCAGTTTCAAGCGTTATTTGAGTTGAAAGACAAGAGCAGTCTTCTAAGAACAACTCTGGGCTTCCAAGAGGCTCTGGTAGGATGCCCAGCCTAAAGATGGTCTTTGTGCAACACACTAGACCCTCCCTACAGCTTCAGATGATGTGAAAGGGGGTTCAGAAGCATGTGCAGGGACTGTTTGTGTTACAAGGGTACCTACAGACCCCTCTGTAGCCAACAGAAGTTCTCCTCAGAGGTGGTGACAGGAATGTTTCAGTGCCACAGCAGCACCAACATTGGTAACCAAGGGCAGAGCTGAATGAAAGTATGTGATGACTCTTCTCCAAAGCAGAAGAGTGAAGTTTCTTCTCAGGTTAATTTGGAAGTAGATGTGGGATGGCAAACAGGAACAGTTGGGTTTTGAGCTTCTTCCATGAGTATCCCAACACTCCTTACAGCACCAGCCCCACTGAGTTTAGCTGCAGCATCGTGTGGTGTGTATGAACTGCAAAGCTGGGGACTCCCTGCCAGCCAGGCTGAGGTTGCTGCTTTTAAGCCAGGTGTTGGTAGTACTGACACCAAAAAAATCCCTTGACCACATGCTGAGTCCTGTACACAACCTCCACCACTGCTGCCAGTGGTTCTTTCATAAGCACATGGTGAAATTGCCCTACACAAAAGTGCACCTGCAGGGTTTCAGCACTGAGGAGCAACACAGTGACTGGAGAAGGTGGGATGGACTGAACAGCAGTCTAGCAGGAGGCTGATGGAGCCTCACATGGAGGACAGAGTCAGTGTTGGGCTGCCCAGCATGAGAGGAGTGACTTAGGGAGGGAGCACAGCGATGGGCCACAAAGGTGGCAAATGGACTGGAGCATCTTTCACGGGAGGCAAAGCTTAGAGAGAGGGAGCTGCTCAGCCTGGAGGAGAGATGGCTCAGGGAGATCCCACCAGTGCATGTAAGTACCTGCTGGGAGGGAGTGAAGACACAAGGGGCAATGGGCACAAATTAAACCACACACAATCCCATCTGACCCCAAGGAAGCCCTTTTGCCCCGTGAGAGTGGCCAAATGCTGGGATGGGCTGCCCAGAGAGGCTGGAGCTTCTTCCTCTCTGGAGATGCTCAAGCTCTGACCAGATGCAGTCCTGGGCAACCTGCTCCAGCTGCCCCTGCTCGAGCAGGGGGTGTTGGACTGGGTGATCTCAGGAAGTCACCACCAAACTAAAGGCATCTGTGATGTGGCAGTTCTGTGACTTCTCACCCCACCCCCAAATTTCTGCTGCACCAGACTACATCAGGGAAATCCTTTAATTATCTGTGGTGTCAAATGGATTCACAGTGCAGCTTACACCTCAGGAAACCTTGCTCTCTGAACACATTCTCCTCCGTGCATCAGTTTAAGAAAACTTGGCTTTGATGGGATTTGTCTTTGTGACATCTACTTAAAATGTGACTTTACTGGATGCTGTTGTGCCTACACTGCTCTCACTCTGCTAAATGCAACTTCAGCATTCTTTGTTGACTGTGTCAAAGTCTACCTCATTCTCAAAGCATCCTTTGTGCTTCTGTAAACAATGCCTGAGTGTTTGGGGGCATTTTGCATAGTGAAGAGGGCAGCTGGCAGGCAAAGAAGCCTTTAGCATTCACGAGTAAGAGCCTCTCCTTTCAAGGATGGAATTTCACATCAAAACCTTTTAACACTTTTGAAGGCAAATTGGCTGGGCATGGCTTATGGCAAGGTAATTAACAATGAAGGTAGGCTTGTGTGCAAAGGCTAATCCATTTGATTCATTCAGTCTCCTGCCTAAAGAGTAAGGCTGGCGTGGCTGTGTGCATGTGTCAGGATGCACACTCCTGCAGGGCAAGGACTGAGGGGGTGGGCTGGCCTAGTTGGGTGGTTAACCAGTGCTCATGGATGACTCTGGGGATGGGCAAACAGTGGGGCAGCACCTTAGGTGGGCACTTGTGATGCAAGGTCGAAAAGCAGCTATGTGAAGCTCCAGCTGGGTCCGTGCCACTGGAGTGCACCATGCAGGTGTGGGTGTGGAGGATGCCGGCGGGCACCTGTCCCCGGTGTGCCAGGCAGAGGGAAGAAGATTCCCTTTCTGTCGCCAGATCCCTTGAAGATTGCCCACAGGAGCGTTGAGCAGCCCCGGGCCAGGCTGCTGAGCTGGCTGCTGGGTGGGCTCAGCCCGCAGAGCCCTCGGTGTCGGCCGCGGCGTCCAGGAGCCGCGCGGTGGCTGCAGGCTCCGGCTCCGGCTCTGCCGGCGCTCCCTTGCGGCTGCGGTTCAGCGTCCCGCCCTGGGGGTTCAAAGGGCAGCTGGTGACATAAAGGACACTGTCCTGTTCACATACACTGCTGGGCTGCAGCCTGGCCCTTCCCCTCACCTCTGTGGGTTGTGTGACAGGCAGGGAGCGTGCTGTGCCCGCAGCAGCGCTGCACCAGAGACCTATCCTGTTCTGCAGTCCTTTTGTGATGTCTGGGGCATGACTTATGTGCACAGCAAGAGCTGTGACACCAAGCTGGGAGCACTGGCTGATTCACCAGAGGCTGTGCTGCCATTCAGGGAGATATCAACAGGCTGAGTTGGGCAGAGGAACCTCATGAGGTTCACCAAGGGCAGAGTCCTGCAGCTGGGGAGGAACGACTCCCTGCACCAGGACAGGCTGGGGGTGACCTGCTGGAGAGCAGCTCCAGGAGAGAGACCTGGTAGAGCTGGTTGAGAGCAAACCTCATGTTTAATGAGTCAGTAGAGTGCATTCTGTGATGCATTAAGAGTGTGGGCAGCAGGGGGAGGGAGGTTCTCCACCCTCCGTCCTCTGTCCTGGTGGGGCCAGTTCTGGGCTCCCCAGCTCAAGGGAGACAAAGGCTGCAGGACCTGGAGCTGTTCAGCCTGGAGAAGACTAAGGGCTCTCTCATTAACAGTTGTAAGTACTTAAAGAGTGTCAGGAGGATGGAGCAATGCTTTTTTTCTGTAGTCTCCAGTGCCAGGACAAGGGGTGATGGACATCAGCTGGGACACAAACAGTTCCCCTGGCACAGGAGAGAAAGTCCTTTGGTGCTGAGGGGAGGGAGCCCTGGCCCAGGCTGCCCAGGGAGGGTGTGGAGGCTCCTTCTAAGGAGGTTTCCAACCCCAGCTGGACACGTTCCTGTGCCCCTGAGCCAGGGGAAGCTGCTGGAGCAGGGGCTGGGGCTGGAGCAGCTCTGCAGGGCCCTTCCACCCCCAGCATTCTCTGATTCTATTTCATCAGTACAAGCAGCTCAGTGATGCAAGGCCATCCTTCACACCTTTTATCACACTCACCTGCTTCGTGTCCACAACATTGAGGCTCAGGGAGGCCACAATGCAGGCAGCAGTGTTTGCCAGCATAAAGATCATCATCTGTTGCCAGCGCCACAGGGGGATCTTTAACTCACTAGAAAAGGACAGAACTAGTCACTTAACTATGTTTAAGGCACTGCTATAGTTCCTTGCAGCATCAGGTTGCAAAGACACCACTTCCTGTTGAGGTATCTCTGCTAAAGCACTGCTGATGCCCCTGCTTGAAAAAAGACACAGCATCCTCACCCAGCCTTTGTTCCCAGAATGTGCCCAACAATCAGATTCGAGAGGCCGACTCCAATCATCTGTGCAGAGGTTGCAAGCCCCATGGCTGTCCCTAACGTTGCTTGGGGGACCACCAGAGGTATAGATGGCCACATACTCGCCTGGTAGGAGTAATGAGAAGAGAAGTTAATTCCAAGCCTTGTTTTAAAGGTGTTAGATGGTCTCTGGCTCAAACTGGAGTTATTCCCAGTAAATCCTCCCCATTTATACTTCCTCTCTTTGGTGTTTATCCCTCCCAGCCCCTCTCCTGGTTCTAGGCTGATCCCTATCCTGTCCAAGCAGCTTGAGACAGCACAGACAGCACGTTGCTGAAACGAGTAAGCTGACTCCAGGTTCCTGGAGGGGAGTTGGAGCTGATCATTTCCCTCAGAAGACTTAAAGGAGATTCAAGTGTTATGTTCAAGATCAAAAGCAGAGACAGACTAATGCCTCATGCTCTGTCAGCAGCCCCTTACCCTGCCTGGCCTTTTACTCCACGTGGGTTATTCATCACTAACCAAAGTCTCAGCACTGGGGAGCCACCGAGTTCCAAGTGCAGCGGCCAAACCTGCTCGTCAGGACAGCAGCACGGTGCTATCTGCCATCAGCACGCAGAGGGAGCACGGCCACAGAGCATCCAGCGCGGGGCTGGGGACTTACGGCCGCAAAGGAGTAGGTGACGCCCAGCCAGACGGTGCCGACCAAGGGAGGAACAGACGTGAAGGCCAAGAGAGCGAAGACAGGCAGGGTCAGCAGAGCGCAGCCCACCGCAAACACACCTCGCAGCCCCACGGAGTCCTGGGCACGACACAGACAGGCCTCAGGAGGGATCCTTCCCTCCCTCAGCCCCAGCCACAGGAGCAGCCACGCAGCAGCGGGGCATTGCCTGCATGCTGACACTGCTGCTGGCTCCTGAGCCCAGGCTGAGACGTGTGTCAGAGCAGCGTGCAGGGCTCCTGGGAAATGGCAGGCTGGAATAAAGGGGGAGCAAAACCACACCACGTGCCCTGACAGCTGGGAAAACAAGGAAGAGTTTGACAAAACAGGGGCTGATGTGGAATCAGAATCAGAGTTGTGTTGGTTGGAAAAGACCTTTAAGATCAAGCTCAAACCCTGCCCTCACCCTGCCCAGCCCAGCACTGACCCACAGCCCTCAGCACCTCAGCTCCACGCCTTTGGGATCCCTCCAGGGCTGGGCACTGCCCCAGCTCCCTGGGCAGCCTGGCACAGGGGCTCACACCCCTCTCAGGGAAACAGTTCTGCCTCAGCTCCAGCCTCAGCCCCCCCTGGGGCAGCTGCAGCCCATTGCCTCTTGTACTGTCATTGCTGCCTGGGGAGCAGAGCCCGACCCCCAGCTCCCTGCAGCCTCCTGTCAGGGAGTGTCAGAGAGTGCTGCTGGCTGCCCTCAGCCTCCTCTTCTCCAGGCTCAGCACCCCCATTCCCTCAGCCCCTCCCCACCACCCTTGTGCTCCAGCCCCTTCCCCAGCTGCAGCCCCTCAGTGTCCCTGTGGCAGTGACTGAGGGGCCCAGCACTGAGCACAGCTCTGGAGCTGCAGCCTCCCCGGGGCCCAGCACAGGGGGACAATCCCTGCCCTGATCCTGCTGCCACCCCAGTGCTGATACAGTTCAGGATGCCCTTGTGATCCTGTTGCTCTGGGTGGTGAATATGCAGTGTCAGAGCCCTGCCTGCGGATCCTATGCATGTCATGCAGGTTGTCCTTTCCCATCTCCTCACAAAGCTTATCCTGAGCCTTTCTGTCCCAGTCTCAGCCTTCTCAAAACAAACAGCATCTGCCATGCTCTGATGCTACCACAGCACAATTACAGGTCAGAGGAAAAGCAGGGTAATGTTCTTTCTTGTCATTTAATTCAGCCTAAAGTGCATCTTGCAGTCTGCAAGCAATTAAAGGACTGCTTGTGCAGCAACAACAGGCTAGATTCTGGTTGAGGGGGTTGTAGCACAGATATTTCAGAAAATGAGGGAAAATGAATCAGCAATCACTTCTGGGTTTGGGTACTCACAATTAAGATGCCAGCTGCTGCAGAGAGGACAAGGGAGCTGTCATACACTGCCCCAGCAATATAAGCAGCTGCCTGCTGGCTGTAACCAGAATATTTATCCTGGATAAACTTGCTAAAAATAAAATGAAAGAGGGAGAAAAATTACATAATTAGGATCCTTGATCTGCTTATTTTGACAGAAAGTAAGTCTGAGCACAAACATCCAGGCAGGAAGGGCTGTAATGACAGGACTTGGAAACGAGTTGGATTCCATCTGGTTTGCAGTGCCAAGCCTTTGTTGGTTTTTCTTTTAAAGCTGGTAACTTAAATGGCCACTTCCAAGAGGCTTCTGCAAGTGCAGAGTAAAAGTGCAAGCTGAAGCTGGGTGTGTGTTCAACTGCATCAGCACAGCTCACCAGCAGCACTCTGCTGTCACCTGTCCAAAACACACAGGTGGATCTTTTCGGTTCCCTCTCAAGAGGCAGTGTCATCACTCCAAGGGTGAGGATGCTGAGGGGCAGAAGTGTGTTTTAACATAGGTCACCATTGAAATGGAACACCTTCAGAAGTACCAGGCATTCACAGAATCCCAAGGGCTGGGAGGGAGCTGCAGAGCTCACGCAGTGCAACCCCCCTGCCAGAGCAGCAGCACCTAGAGCAGGGCACACAGGGACTCACCCAGCTGGGTTGGAATGTCTCCAGAGAAGGAGACTCCACAGCCCATCTGGGCAGCCCCTGCCAGTGCTCCCTCACCTCAACAGGGAACAACTTTGTCCTGGTGTTGCTTTGGAACCTCTCCTGTTGCAGCTTGTCCCCTTGTCCCTTACAGAAAACACAGAAACCAAGTTCTGTTTGGATATGCAGATCTGCCTCTCACCTTTCTTGCTCAGATTCTTTCCAGCATTCAGTTACAAGTGGCTTATTTAGAGATCATGTAGCTACTTAAGCCTCGTTTGGCTACTTGCATGCCTACTGACCACTGGTAACAATAAGCCTTCACAGCCTGTGCTGTCAGCAAAGCAGGCAACAAGACACTGTTCCCTGGAGACTCACTGCACAGAACTGCCAAAAGCCAGTGGCCTCAGGACCATCATTTGTCCTGCTGGGAAGCAGTGTGGTGGTTTTTGCCAGAATCGATGGGTGAAACATGACTCAGTGCCTGGACTTTGGCTCTGCAGGGAGCAAAGAGAAAAACTGCTGAGAGACAGGACTGCAGAAATGGGGATGCTGTGTGATCAATAGTGTTTCAGTTAGAATGAGAGGGCAACTGATAGAAAGCCCAACTCAGCTTGAATGTCTTTATTTGCCTAATAAGAGGTCACTTGTACATTTGGTATGACAATGCTGTTGACCTTTGCTCCTGACTTCACAGTGGCTCACTGAACATCACTAATGACACACTACCTGAACAATTTGCTTTCTTTACTGCAGGCCTTGGCAGTTCACACTCCTAAATGGTGAGACACAACCTGCATTGCCCACAAACAGGGAAAAAAGCAGCAAAATGTCCTGTCTGTGGCAGAGCCACGGGAAAGGCTGCAGCCCTGGGGCTGGTCAGTCTGGAGAAGGCTGAGGGGGCACCTCAGCAACACTCACAAGTACCTAAAGGGTGGCTGTCAGCAGCATGGGGGGACACTTTGTTCTGTGGTGCCCAGGGACAGGACAAGGGGTGATGGACATCAGCTGGGACACAAACAGTTCCCCTGGCACAGGAGGATAAACTGGTTTGGTGCTGAGGGGAGGGAGCCCTGGCCCAGGCTGCCCAGGGAGGGTGTGGAGGCTCCTGCTCAGGAGGTTTCCAACCCCAGCTGGACACGTTCCTGTGCCCCTGAGCCAGGGGAAGCTGCTGGAGCAGGGGCTGGATGAATCATTTAGAATCATTTCAGCTGGCAGAGCCCTTTCAGCTCATGGGGTGCAGCCTCTGTCCCAGCCCCATCACCCACCAGCCCATTGCCCTCAGTGCAGCACCCACCCAGCTCTGAAACCCCTCCAGGGACGGTGACTCCATCCCCTCCCTGGGCAGCTGTACCAATGCCCAACGGCCCTGGCACCAAAGAAACTCCTCTTCAGACCCAGCCTGAACCTCCCCTGCTGCAACTTGAGGCTGTTTCCTCTTGTTCTGTTGCTTGTTATTAGAGAACAGACCAACCCCAGCTGGCTGCAGCTGCCTTTCAGGTAGTTGTAGGGAGACAGATGGTCTCCCCTGAGCCTCCTTTTCTCCAGGGCTCTGCAGGGCCCTTCCAACCCCTCCCCATTCTATGATTTTACAACTCTATGACAGAAGCAAGAGTCCTAGTTTACCCAAGCAGGCTGCTCCTTTGTTTTAAGCAAATGGTGGCATAAACAGGGAACTCTGCAAGCCTTGCACTGGGAGGCAAAGGCTTCCTCACTTCCCAACCCAGCCTTTGTTCCAAATGCAGTGGGCAAGGGCAGGAGCAAGGACAGAAGTGCCCCAGGCCCGTGACACTACCACCCTGCCCAGCCAGCTCCAAAGAGACACTTCCTTGGGCTATCAAAGGTGAAATGTCTACAGGCTACTTTTTGAACAAAGTATCTCTCCCAAATCCTTCTGATCCTTCTTCAGCAGCTTCCAAGCTTTCACTATTGGATTCATCCCTTCCCTTCAAGTTATCCCTTCAGAAGCCTCCCTCACCTCTGAAGGGAAAGAAAGGTCAAACAACTCTTGCACCTTCAACACGGTGCTAAAGACACGTTTCACTGTGTGTCATGAGTGGGAGGAACAAGCATATCAGCCCTGCATTTCCCACCCAGCTATACATCAAGGGCCTGCAAGGCTCTGACAGGCCAGTGGGACTAAAGCCATAGAGCAATACCTGGCATCTGCCACAAAGGGGAAGACTCCATTGTAGAAGAACATGATGGTGAGGACCAGGAGCCAGTAGCGAAGGGGAAGCCGCCGGATGTCCTGAATGCGCTGCAAAGACAAGCCGTGCCCTCACTCACCAGGGAATGGCCTTCAGCCCCACAGTAATGCCACCTTCTGCAAGCCACTGGAGATCTGACAGCAGGTAAAAGGGTACTGAAAGGCAGCTCATGTAGCTCCAAGTGAAATGAGGCGTGTTCTCACTCCAAAGCATTCCTTCTTCAGCACCATTTGGTAAAGAAACAAAAGAGCTTTCTCGTTTTAAGAAGGGCTGCAGGAGAGTGCTCTAAGCAGCTCTGTGCTCTGTTAGGAGCCTGCTGCAAACCTCACACAGTGGAGAGACACAGTATAGACAGGAGTCACTGCAGGGAGGTACAAAAGCCAGTACAAATGCTGTCAGGAAAAGGCAGCATTTAAGTGCCATAAAGATTGCAACCTTCTGCCTGCAACACTCACTCCTGGACAGAAGGATGCAAAGAGGAATGGAAGGTAAGGGCTGGGAAAAGGCAGTTCAGTACTGACCAGATGAGCTGTTTTCTGTAACTGATCCTGTGAGCCAGAAAGCAGTTACTACCTAGTTTAATGCACAGCATCCTCATCTGAGCCACCTATAGTCAAGAGGTGACTGTCTCAGAAGAGTAATGCCATTCAGAGTGCAAACTCTGCTCTCTGGAAGGCTACATAGGCTCTGGACAGAAAATGTACAAGTGTTTGGTGCCTTGCAGATGGAATATCCTCAGGGGCCTCTGAAGAACAGCTCTGCAACATCTAACCAGGTGGTGTCAATGCTCTCCCCTGGCCAGGACCACTGCAGGAACTCTCCCCATCCACCCTGGGCTTGCAAAGACCGAGACAGAAAAGCTATCTCTGCACCACTTACCACTTTTTTGGATTCTTGCTGGATAACCCCATCCAAGCCCAGTTGCTTCATGCCCACTTTATCCAGCACACTGACAGTGAGGGCTGAAACAAAGCCAAGCAGGCAGAGCAGAGTACCTGCAAAACACACAAGTGCTGTTCAGACATCCTTCTCCCAGAAGAAAAATAGATCTGCGTTTGTTTTGTTTTCCAAGGAGCCAAAACAATCCCCACCATGCACACACACTTTGTCTGGTGGATGTATCCCATCACGGGCTACTGAAGTCACTGTGCTGTGCTTGCAAATGCTGCCTGAGCACACAACTGGGAGTGTCAGATGGGCTGCCACACACCCTGCCTGTCACAGGTTCTTCTCTGACAGCTGGACTTGGAGAGGAACCTCTTTCAGTCTCTGCAAGAGATTCCTCTCACAGATGCAGCCTCTTTTCCATAGTGATGGCCCGTGCTGTTGGCTGGGAGATAACACTGTCCTATAACCACCGAGTCTTGGGACACAAAGAGTGTCCTGAGACAGGGCTCCCTAATATCCCCACTCCCAGCGTGCCCAGTGCCACTGTGAAACAGCTCATCCATCCCCTGGAGACACATCTCACCTCACTGCACCAAAGAGAAGGCAAAAACTCCTCAAGATAACACGCCCCAGGACACACTCACACCAAGAAACATGTAATTCAGGTTCTGCTTCCCACAGTGATTTACAGTTGTTACAGCCTGGATCAGTCCAGGCACGAGGCATCTTATGCTGAGACCAGTACAGATGCTCCTGCAGAACCAGCATGTCCTGCCAGCCAGGTGACAGAACAACAGACACATCAGACTCCTCTGTTGTTTCACTCAAGTTTCCAGTCCATGGGAGTGAACCTGCACAAGTACAGACTGCCTGGCACTGGGGCTGGTAAAACAGCACAGGAAAACCACACACAAAACCATCAGGCTGACAGTGCAGCTTTAGAGAGGGTGGTCAGGCACCAGTGAAGAAAACACTGCATACAGAGAAACAGGATAGCCTCAGGTCTAGAGACAAAGGCCAAAGCACCAAAGAAACTCACCTCCCCAGAGCGTCCACTGCATTCCCAGCTTTGCCTCAAACTGCTGAGTGAAGAAGAAGTTGAGGACGCTCCCGAGACGTGAGAAAGACAGGGTCAGTCCAAATGCCAGGGCCAGTTCCTTCCCCTTGAACCAGAAGGCTGTGATACGATTCTGCACAACTGGGAGAAGACAAACAACCTGTCTTGAAGATCTGGAGTGTTGCAGAGCAGCAACAAACAGCCTCTGAGACGGAGGCTGTACGGGTTGGCTTGGCAGCCCATCTTAAAGCCTACTAAATCCCACTGGGATACGGGAGGTGAACTCATCCCTCAAAGCAGGCAAGCAAAAAGAAGCCCAAAGACATGGTAATTGCATGGCAGGACCCACCCCTGGGAGGAGGACAAACTGGTTAGAAGGGAGGACGTGTACACATTGGCACACATTATATCCATGCAACCAAGAGCAGCGTTCTGCTGGCAACCTTAGGGTCCTGGTGCAGAGCAGGTGAAGCTGGCTGGTAGGACAAAGGTCTAGGAGGCAAGACCAAAATGTATTGTGACCATCTGGTGAGGCATAATGAAGCCTGTGAATTCCTTACTTGTAAGTGAGCCATTCCCAGAGCCGAAGAGCAGCCTTCCTGTCAGCATCATTGGGAGGAGGTACGGAGAGCCCTTGAAATGGGAGCCTAGAGCAAAGATTGATGATCCCAGCACAGTCAGAAGCGAGAAAACAAGGACACCAACTAGGGAGAAGGAGAAAAAAGAAATACATAAACCTCAACAGACATGCTGAGATCAAGACAAAAGCATCCTTTGGCTAAAAGCACAGGAGCAGCCTCCAAACGTGCCAGCAAACCTGTGGGCTTCTATCAGTTTACCCTCTGTTTCAGTTCTGTAAAGACTGGTGTCTTTATAAAATGACCTGGGAATCCTCAATGTAATGATGATATCATCATGGTGGAAGGTTAGAGAGGCAGAGTAAGTCAGATAGAGGACTCTGAACTCTACAGAGTCTCTGTTCCTGTCCTGAGCTGCTCTACAGATTACAGCCTAGAGCAAGAAATCTCCTCTGTGCCTCTGTCTCCTCTGCAAGGTGTTTGTGACCCAGAGGCTGAGCTGGACTGGGACTGCTGGGTCTTAGGTTATGGCAAATGCCAGAACAAATGTCAGAGCAGGGAGCAGAACACTATCAGTTTGTGCCATGGAAAACAGATAACACTACCCCCAGTCAGGGGCCTGTGAGAGGAAAGAATGTTTCCTGCTCCTCTGTGTCATTTCAGATAAGCCCGTGGTCAAAGGATGAAGATGTCTCAGTTGCCCTCAGGGAGCTGCTCAGTTATCACGTGGAGAGCTGTCCCTTCCCTCCCACCCTCTGTAATCCCACCCAAGTGGAACCTTTGATCATCTCTTTGCACTGACAGAACAGTCTGAAGTCCTTCAGAGCAAGAGTAAAGGAGCCAATCCCCAGCACTCACAGCGATTTCCTAGCTTATCAATCAGGAATCCAGCCAGAATAACCACTGCTGCATTTCTAGGAGAAACAAACACAGCAACGTTTGTGTCCTGCTGCTGGGAAGCAACTAGTGAACCATCCTCCCTCCCTCCCCACGGCAGGAACAGAGACGTGACTTACGTCCAAGCGTAGATGGCATACAGCAGGTTGTACTGGGCAGGCGTCATCCCCAGGCCCTCCACACAGTCTGTGCTGTTCTGATGGGTCCCATTGGGGCAGGACAGGTTCTGTGTAACAAGTCAAGCACCTGCCTTAGGCAGCAGGCACAGGTGAAACCCCCTGCAGCCCTTTAGAAATGGAGTTTAGGTTCTTGCCTACTAGATTTATAGTTCTATTCATTTTTTGGGGTGTTGATCAACAGCAGCTGAACAGGAGCCAGCAGCGTGCCCAGGGGGGCAAGAAGGCCAAGGGCACACTGGTTTGGATCAGCACTGGGGTGGCAGCAGGAGCAGGGCAGGGATTGTCCCCTGTGCTGGGCACCTGGGAATGTTGAGCCTGGAGAAGAGGAGGCTGAGGGGAGACAGGAGCACTCTCTCAGGAGGCTGCAGGGAGCTGGGGGTCAGGACAAGAGGCAATGGGCTGCAGCTGCCCCAGGGGAGGCTGAGGCTGCCAGGCTGCCCAGGGAGCTGGGGGAGTGCCCAGCCCTGGAGGGATCCCAAAGGCGTGGGGCTGAGGTGCTGAGGGCTGTGGGTCAGTGCTGGGCTGGGCAGGGTGAGGGCAGGGCTGGGACTGCAGCAGCTTCAAGGGCTTTAACAGCCATAATGATTCTGTGAA
Source organism: Colius striatus (assembly GCF_028858725.1). Classification (NCBI taxonomy): domain Eukaryota; kingdom Metazoa; phylum Chordata; class Aves; order Coliiformes; family Coliidae; genus Colius; species Colius striatus. The sequence continues at coordinate 1,353,708 of NC_084761.1, read as the reverse complement.
TCTACGATTCCCTCTTCCATGAGCAGGAATTAGAGGACTTGTGTCTTCTCCCTTGCCACATGAGAAATCACTGGCCATCAGCACAGCAGCCCTTCCCTTGCCCTTTCCACGGCAGAAGCAGCAGAGGCTCAGCACTTCTGTACATGTTTCAGTCCAACAGAAAAGCCAGGAGCCTGCACCAGGAGGTTTATCTGGTCCTTTAGTTTCTTGGCTGCAGTTTAGCTTGATCTGACATACTATAGTGTCTTAAGCAGCATCTAAATATGAAACTTAGCAGTAGTCTGTGTAAACTCACAGCTTTGATGCATTTGCTGAACAGCAGGAAACTGCTGTTCCCAGCATGATTCAATAATGTCAGTTTTCCTACTAAAAAGCAACACCAGGAGCAAACCCTCAATCTTCCAGCTACTCAAAATCCACCTGCATTAGGAACTGGGTGCCAGGTGTCCCACACCAGTGGGCACGAGCTAAACATCTTGAGTGAGCCCAAGGAAAGGGTGGTTTTAACCACCTGATGTTCTAACAGCCATGGTATTTATAACCCCCTCATCTGCTGTCACAGAGATGTCTGGCTGTGGGGAAACAGCTCTCTAGACAAAGCCTTCTCACTGCAAGCACTGGTCTGAGATGCTCTGGTGCAGGGGGTATGTGTGGCTACCACTGTACCACTTGTGTGAGGCTCATTTCACCAGAGGAAAGGTATGGTGAGGGTGTCAGGACATAAAACCACTGCTTGCACAGTACTTAAGACAGAAAAAGGTGGCTTGCTTTCACCACCATAGCCTGTTACCTAGGTAACTAACCATGACACAGCCTTCCCTGCACTCCATCAATAACTGACTCTTCTCCCACAGACCTGCACTTTTTACTCCTGCTTCCAATGTCAAACTGCACCCAGTTTAGCCTGGAATTTATGGTCTGAGTATTACGGATTAGCTGCATTTCAAAATAAAACCAAGCTGGAGGTATTCCTGCCCTTGCTGAAGCACACAAAGAACAGCCCAGTGACTGCCGGCCCACACACACGCCTCTGCCAGCAGATGGCACAGAGGAGTAAAACCAGCTCCCCGGAGGCAGGACACAAACGCGCTAACGCCGAATGAGTCACGTAAGAATTTGTCGGGTATTTTAGGTGAGAGCTTTGGGATTCCAGCATCCTGGGAGGAACCCCAGCAATAACGGGGCTGTCGCTCTGAAAGCTGAGCAACCAAAGTTCCTGTCACTTGAGATGACGACTAGAATCTGACAGCCCTCCTGCCACCTCCCTGCACAGCTCCGTGTTTTGGCTGGCAAACACACACGTGCTTTGGTACCTGCAGCAGCGGGAGGTTTGGATCTCATCACCCAGAAAGTCTTTTCTGGCCTCCCATCTGCAACACTGCTCGTCTTCCAGTGCAGCCCAGGTACTGCTGGTCAAGTCTATTCTATCTACTGTCTGCACAGTGGTGTGAACACTTGGTAATTCTGAACTTCACCGGAGTGTAGCAAACAGTCATTTCAATAGAGACGTGACAAGGGGCTGGCAGTGCCCTGCAGAGCTGCTGCAGCCCCAGCCCCTGCTCCAGCAGCTTCCCCTGGCTCAGGGGCACAGGAACGTGTCCAGCTGGGGTTGGAAACCTCCTGAGCAGGAGCCTCCACACCCTCCCTGGGCAGCCTGGGCCAGGGCTCCCTCACCTCAGCACCAAAGGAGCTTCTCCTCCTGTGCCAGGGGAACTGTTTGTGTCCCAGCTGATGTCCATCACCCCTTGTCCTGTCCCTGGGCACCACAGAACAAAGTGTCCCCCCATCCTGCTGACACCCAGCCTTTAGGGACTGAGCAGCATTGCTGAGGTGCCCCTGAGCTCAGGCTTCTCCTCTCCAGGCTGCACAGCCCCAGGGCTGCAGCCTTTCCTGCACATCCCCTGCTCATAACATACACAAGACATCGGAGCACGACTCCTAAACTGACGCCGTAAAACACAGCCCTGTACCTGCACCGGTGCCCACGGGCTCCGTTTCCCCGATTCTGCCCTTTTTCTGGCGGCCGCGCCCAGCACTCACCCCCTGGAACTGCTCCTGCAGCACGCTGGGGATGTCGAAGCAGAAGTAGGAGCCGAAGGTCAGGAGGCAGTTGAAGAGCAGCACCACGAACCTGTAGGAGGCTGCGGGGCAGAGACGACTCGACTCGACTCACCGCACGGCCCGGCTCCCCGGCAGCCCTCGCCGACACCCCGCTGCCGGCCGGGCGCTGCCGCCCCCGGGGGGACGGAGCCGACCCGCCGCCGCGCTCCCGACCCGCCGCCGCGCTCCCGACCCTCCGCCGCCGCGCTCCCGACCCTCTGCCACGGAGCCGACCCGCCGCCGCGCTCCCGACCCTCCGCCGCCGCTCACCCCGCTCCGCCGCCGGCATGGCCCAGCGCGGCCGCCCCGCCTCGGCACAGCGCCGCCCGGCCCCGCCTCCTCCGGGCTCAGCCGCAGGGACCTCGGAAGGGAAAAGCGGCGCTAGTTCCGTTGCTTAACAAGCACTAAAGGAACCGCCTCAAGTTGCAGCAGGGGAGGTTCAGGCTGGGTCTGAGGAGGAGTTTGTTTGCTGCCAGGGCTGTCAGGCATTGGAACAGCTGCCCAGGGAGGGGATGGAGGCACCGTCCCTGGAGGGGTTTCAGAGCTGGGTGGGTGTTGCACTGAGGGCAATGGGCTGGTGGGTGATGGGGCTGGGACAGAGGCTGCACCCCATGGGCTCAAAGGGCTCTGCCAGCTGAAACCAGTCTGTGATTCTAAAGAACCGTTCTGATTCTATGGGGTGCAGCTTGAAAAGCAGCGCGATAAAGCAGTTAGTTACCCTCTGACAGAGGAGGCAGCTCAGTAACACGAACATACGACTGGAAGAAGTCAAAGGGGCAAATACAGGGTGAGGAATAGCTGCCCGGGGAGAGGCAGTGCAGAAGAAGCTGGTTTGGAGGACGGTGTGAACTGAGCAGGAGTCCAAAATGTCATCTTTTAGAGAGGGGAAAAAGAAGTGTGTCTTAGGGTCTGTTAATAGAAGCGTTTTGTGTATGAAATGGGGAAAGAGCAGTTATTTAAGCTAGTAGGCAACAGTGCACAAGAACAGAAAGAAACCAGCCAGGAATGAATCAGGCATTTACAGTTATCACAAAAGCAATGTCCTGGTAATGAAAAGAAGAAGAAAAAACACCCCAACCCCAAAGTCCCTGTGTGATTGAAAGGGTAACTACATTTCCCTTCCTGTTAGAAGATGTTGTACCTAAACAAGGCACAAAGAGGCAAAGAGCAGTGAGGCACAACACAGGTGCCTTACCTGGCTTTAAAACAGAACGTGATACATAGAGCAGTAAGGCTTTGTGGCATTGCTGTCCTTCCCAGCAAGCAGCAGGAGCTGGGAATGCTGCAGTTTCCTCCCACTCCTGGGTCAGTGGGTCAAAGGTACACACACAGAGCAGGGAATGTGATGGGAAACAAAAGGGTTTTCAGCACTGCTGTCTGTTGAAAATAGCTCAACAGCAACTGGCTTCTGAACAGAGTCAGAGCACAAAATAGTTATGTTGTCCTGGTATTTCCTGAAGCTCTCAGAAGTCCTGGTTTTAATCCTCTCCTAAAAAACCCACACAGATAATTGTAATGAAGCCTACTGAAAGTGGTATCAAGTCCTTCTCCTGCCCTTGAAGTTCTTGTGCTATTTTCTCATAGCTTCAACTTTCCGTCTTAAAACGTGCAGCCTCCCTGAGAGGCTGCTTCCTCTCGTTTCTCTGGCTTTCTCAGGAGGTTCAACAAGGACAAAGGCAGAGTCCTGCACCTGGGGAGGAACAACCCCATGCACCAGGCCAGGCTGGGGGTCAAACTGCTGGAGAGCAGCTCTGCAGAGAGAGACCGGGGAGTCCTCATTGATAATAAGGTAAATATGAGCCAGCAACGTGCCCCCATGGCCAAGAGGCCAATGGCAGCCTGAGGGCATCAAGAAGAGTGTGGGCAGCAGGGGGAGGGAGGTTCTGCTCCCCCTCTACTCTGCCCTGGTGAGGCCTCATCTGGAGTCCTGTGGCCAGCTCTGGGCTCCTCAGCTCAAGAGGGACAGGGAACTGCTGGAGAGAGGCCAGTGCAGGGACATCAAGATGATCAAGGGTATAGAACATCTTTCACACAAGGAAAGGCTGCAGGACCTGGGGCTGTTTAGTCTGGAGAAGAGGAGACTGAGGGGGGATCTTATTAATATTGACAAATACCTAAAGGGTGGGTGTCAGGAGGTTGGAACATCCCTTTTTTATATTGTAGCCAGCAACAGGACAGGGGGTGATGGGATGAAGCTGGAACACAACAAGTTCCACTTCAACATAAGGACAAACTGTTTGAGTGTTGGAGTGAGGGAGCCCTGGCCCAGGCTGCCCAGGGAGGCTGTGGAGGCTCCTTCCTTGGAGCTCTTCAAGACCCGGCTGGACACGTTCCTGTGTGACCTGATGTAGGTGACCCTGCTTCTGCAGGGAGGTTGGACTGGATGATCTCTAAAGATCCCTTCCAACCCCACCATTCCATGATTCTATGATTCATCACCAAGATCCCAGTCTCAGGGACTCCTCAAGTATTGTAGACAGGCTTTTGAGTTCGATGCTGAAGCCTGTGCCATTGTTTGTGTTGTGCTCCCAAACGATTGCCTTCCATGACAGGAAACAGTGTAAGCTGGTTTTGTGACAAGTTGTGTTGAATCTTGTTGGAAAGAAAAGATATTGTGGGTTTTGTTACCTCTTGAGTCATAAGCAGCCAGGTGGAAAGTACAGCTGTAGTCACCAAAATACAGCTGTAGTCACCACAGTGTCTTCAGGCAGGCGAGTGGTTGGAGTGTGTCAGGTGTTGTACTTCATTTTGCAACGAACTGTGTATTTCTTCTGCAAACAGAGGAAACAGGAGCATTAACACATCACCATTTAACAAATGTTGCCATATCTTGTGACTCTGCATTTCTCCTAGTGACCAGCCAGTGTCTTCTCTCGAGCTCCCTGGATCCCCTGAGGTTGTTCTGCCACCAAGCTCTGAAGCATCTTTTTGCTGCTGATGGTATCAGAAGCTTTGTCCCCAGGTGATGTGTGTGCTGTCCACAAGTGATGTGTGCTGTCCCCAGGTGATGTGTGTGCTGTCCCCAAGTGATGAGTGGCTGGAAGGGAGACAAATCCCCAAGGCATGGGCTGAGCAGTGGGGAGCAGGAGGGTTTACAGCAACAAGCCCACGCTCAGCTATGTTTGCACACTGCAGTGTCTGAGGGGTGAGCTATTCTTTTTTCTCCTGTAATGTCCTGCTGTTGCAAGAGAGCTCTTTAACATAATGAATAATGTAACCTTCAGAAGCATTACTGCTCCATTTGATGATGTTTATTCCAGCTAACTTAGAAGCTGTCCCTCCCACGGGTTCAGGACAGACCTTAAAAGCCACCATGGATTTAATATGCCACTAAACTGAGGAGTCCTCATAGTTAGTTATATTCTTTGCCCTTCTCACAGAGGCAGAATTTTCCCTCTTTGCTGAACTGCTGATAAAGGCAACTTGACCCTCTCAGTACTAGTACTGCATCCGTTATTGCCATATCTGAGCATCTCTCTGTCACCTTCAATTTGTACTGTTGTCTCTTCTAGCTTTTCTTCATAGGGGCCCTGCAAGTGCCTTTCTCCTGCTTTATAAAAAGCAAAGAGGTGGGGGAGCTGGTGTAAGTCCTCGAGGCACTAAGCTGTGTGCTGTGGCCCTCTTCTGCTTGAAAAGGTTGTCCCTTGCCAGCCGTGTGCCTGCACCTGCAGTTTGCCAGCTGAAAGCTTGAAGTGGAGCTGGGGTTAAGGTCTGGGGCTTGGGGAGGAAGCAGATTGGTGATTGTGTTCTCTCACCCTCTCCCTGCCTTGTTTCTCTCTTTCCACCTGATCTCGTAAACTTTTATTCATTGTATTTTAACTGCAAGCATTTACTCCAGCCTGCACTCGAGCTTGCTGGCACACTGGCCTCGTTGTGGATGACAAGGCAGCTTTGGCCTGCACAGCTTCCCATGCAAGACAGTGCAAACCAAGGCCCAACATGTTGGTTGGCATCTGGAGGTTGAAAGCTTTCAGAGGGGTGTTTTTTCATTCCCATTTCTTGCTTCTCTGTCTACACCCTTTGCATCCACTGCACAACACTGGACCTGCTCTGTCTGCAGAACATGTGAACATCTGTTATGTTCAGATGCCTCCTGATTTATTGGTGATCCATCTCCTAATTGATTACACCTCAGACTTGAGCATCGTCGACTCTCTTCCAAGTGAACCACTCCTGTCCTTCTCCTATCCTATCCTATCCTATCCTATCCTATCCTATCCTATCGTATCCTATCCTTTCCTCCTGCTGGCATAACAGAGGATGAAACAGTCATTAGGCTTAAAAATGTTAATTACTGATGAGATGTGATACTCCCCTTGCAATCAGGCTTTCTGGCTAGGGTTGAAGTCTTTCCCTTTGTGTAATATGGAGCTTTCAAGGTCATTGCTAATCAGGACTTTGGAATTATGCTCCTGTTCAAGAGCTCCGAATCAACTCTGTGTGTTGGGAGGCTTCTCACAAACCAGCACCTCGTTTCTCTGTCCTGCCTGCTTGGGCTGAGTGCAGAGAAGGTGGTTCTGCTGCCTTCCTACTCCAGCTCCACAGCCTCAGGGCAGCGGAGCCCGAGGTCTGGCTGACACTTTGAGGTTTGCCTGCAGTGAGTTTCTGGAGTTGTGCTGCAGAAGGGAAGAGCTGGTCCCCATCCAAGGGCAACCTTTTGGGATTTCCCTTACCTTGGTAACTCTGTTTCAGTCAGGAGGTGCCAGTGCACCAAGGCAGGCTGTTGGGCACAAAAGGTGATAAGACAGGTGAAATACACACTCTGGATCTGCATTTAGCCCTCCAAAACTCCTTTGCTCTAATCTCAGCTCTGGCAGTCCTTCCCTGTGTGGTCTTATAGCTCTGTTTCATGCTTCTGCCTCAGTTTCTTTCATTTCTAAACCAGAGACGGTATTCACAAGAAAGTGTAAGACTTGATTAGTGTCTGTACAATGGGAGTTACTGAGTATCTTCTGTGGATCTGTGCACACACACACACCACAGACAATCAAATGTGTGTGTTCCAAGAACACAAACTCCTGTCATAGTGGGCAGCAGGATGAGCCTGAGCCAGCAATGTGCCCTCGTGGTCAACGCCAGTGGCATCCTGGAGTGGGTTGGAAGGGCTGTGGGCAGTAGGTCAGAGAGGTTCTGCTCTGCCCTCCTGAGACCACATCTGGGATATTGTGCCCAGCTCTGGGCCCCTCAGTTGCAGAAGGACAGGGAGCTGCTGAGAGAGTTCAGTGCAGGGCCACAGAGATGCTGGAGTGGAGCATCTGCCTTGTGATGAAAGGCTGAGGGAGCTGGGGCTCTGCAGCTTGGAGGAGCCTGAGGGGTGAGCTCAGTCATGTTACAGATCCATCAAGGGTGGGTGTGAGGAGGCTGGAGCCAATTAGCATTAAGTCCTGCCTCTGCTCATTAGGCTCAGGCTGAAGTGTGGCCCCAAAGAGGAACAAATGTATCACCACTGTCTGAAGTCTTCCTGCACCATCATTTTACCTGTTCAGTCTTTGGCTGATGAGAGGTTGGGGGCTGTTCTATAGCCCTGCAAGGTGCCAAAGTGAATGCTGTTTGAAAGGCTTTGAGCCCCAGAGGAGAAGAGCTTGTGGTGCTGCAAAGGAAAGTTTAACTCTTGAAGAATGCTCTGGGCATATTTCCTGTGCATAACTTTGCCCTGTAACTATGAAATACTTAGTTTAGTGAATGAGAAATGGCAGTTATCACCATAAAGCTGCCACTCTTCTGACTTACACTTGAATTTCAGTTAGTTGGAAGAAAGAATCCTTCAGGGAACGTCACTGGAAGTTAGTGGTTAGTGCTGGGACTCGATCTTAAAGGTCTTTTGCAATCACTGTGAGTCTATGACTATTTCCCATCAGAAGGTGATTGAGCAGTTACTTTGCATATAATAAAATCTTCTTTAGGGCTTTTTGATTTCTTTTAAAGACAGTAAGAGCTTGGGTAATGACACATCTCTCACTTGCCTGTGCTTGTTTCTTCCAATGATGCAAATCCCTTACCTAGCTTGTAAACCATTTTTATTGCCAAGTGGGATGCCTAAACGAGCAGCTTTTCAATTTCAGAGGGATGTAAAACATGGATTTGCCTTTCTTTGTGAAGAACAGTGAAGCGTGTCCTTGATACTTCAGCATCTCCCTCCTTCCTCAGCTGAGGTTGTGAAAAGCAACATCCCTCACAAGTAGGTTATTCACAAGGACGTTTTGCCAAAGGGCATTGAGATGAAGGATGAGGTAACGTCACAGCAGGTGGATTCTGCCACGGGAGGCATTTTGGAGCACTGCTTTCCATTTCCACCACAGCATCAGGCTCTGATCAAGTGTATTGCATAAATTGCTATTGTATGTGGCCCCTCCTGGGCCTGGGAATGTGCTGCTGCTGCTAGAAAGCTGTTGCAGGTCTGCAGTTGTGCTTCTCCTTGGTTTTGAGGGCTTTCAAAAGGCCAGTTTTGACCTCCCCTCACCAGGTCCTTGTCTCCTTTCACTGCAGTCAGTTTGGCCACCTTCTCTTGGAAGGAACTGAGGCAGTAAACTGAAACAGCCAGTGTGTATGGAGCACAGGAAGGCCGTGGTTTCCATAGGTATCAGGAAAAGACTTGTATGTCTGGAGGTGTTTGGTGGCTTTGCATTAACAAATGGGTTCCACAATTAGGCTGCAACACTCTTCTGGCTAGAGGCTGTCCCTCAAAACCAGAGTCCTTCTCAGGCCTCAGGTGGAACAACATCCAGTTTAGAGAACTTCAGAGTGGGAATGGGAAATAATTGACTTGTTTATAACCTTCAAACTCTTTCATTTGAAGGCCTCTGAAGTCTGTCTCGTTAACGTGCCCTGATGGAGGGCAACCTGCTCTAGGGGCTGGGCTGGCTGGGCTCTGCAGGTCCCTTCCAACCCCCCCATCCTATGATTCTATATCCAGACTTGGCACAACTTATTTCCCCCGAATCCTTTGGTTTTGGGGTGCAGATCAGTGGGTGAAGCCCGAGGTTTGGATTTCAGTTAGGATGCTCCAAATGGACCGAAGCGGGGAGCTCGACTGGCTGAGTCCTTGCCGTGAGCCGCAGAGAGATGCCCTTGCAGCTGGACGTCAGCATCCAGCCGGTGCGCTGGGTACCATCCTGAGCACGCCGGGAGCCCTGCATCTCCTGCGTGCCGCCGGCTCGGGGGCGGCTTGTCGGGGAGGACGCTGCCCGGGGGTGGGTTTGACCTCGGCGTGCCCCGCAAGCTGAGCCACGAGCGGAGGACGGCTGTCGCGCATCTCCCCGCGGGGCGCGCTCCGAGCTCCGCCCCGGCCCGGGGGCCGCTGGGCTCCGCGCTCCGCCCCGGCCGGTCCCCGCGGCCCGTGACGCGGCAGGCGGGGCGGGGGCGGGGCAGAGCCCGGCGGCGGCGGCGGCCTCGGCAGCGGCGGAACGGAGCGGAGCGGCGCGGCGCGGAGCGGCCGGCAGGATGCTGGAGATCCAGCTGGACGATGGCGGCGTGGGGGGGTACCCGGGAGACGATTACTGCTCGGGCTCGGTGATGTCGGAGCGGGTGTCGGGCCTCGCCAACAGCATCTACCGCGAGTTCGAGCGGCTGATCCACTGCTACGACGAGGAGGTGGTGAAGGAGCTGATGCCGCTGGTGGTGACGGTGCTGGAGAACCTGGACTCGGTGCTGACCGACAACCAGGAGCACGAGGTGGAGCTGGAGCTGCTGCGGGAGGACAACGAGCAGCTCCTCACGCAGTACGAGCGGGAGAAGGCGCTGCGCAAACAGGCCGAGGAGGTGAGCGCCGCCGCCCGGCACCATCTTGGGCTCCCGCCGGGCGGGGGCTCCGCGGCCGGGCCCGGGGGTGAGGCGGCGGCGGCGGGGCCGGGGCGGGGCGGCGGGAGCCCGGGGCAGCGGCCCCGCCGTACCTTCTAGAAGGGGAGGGTCCTGCGAGCGGGGGGCGGCCGCCGCTGCCCGCCCCGCAGCGGGATGCGCTGCCCCGGCCCCGGGCGGCGGCGGGGAGGGCGGCTCGGTTCGGTCCCGGCGCCGCTGCGGCTGATCCGCCCCTGGGGAGGCGGCACAAGGAAAATCACCGCAGTCGCGTGTGGGTTTGAGGAATTCCCTTTGGAATACCGGCAGCACGCAGGGGCCTCGGCAGCTGGGCTAACGGAGGGGTCGAAGCGCCACTTTAAGGAACGGCTGGTTTCTGAGCGGCTCCTTGGGTGCCAGCGGTAAGCTGTTCACTTGGTGTTGGAAGCTGGCTGTTGCCAACACTGCGCCGTGAACCTGGATAAAACAGTTTCCCAAGTTGGTGTCTGCGGTGTCCTGGAGTGTGGGTTCACTCCCCAGAGCCACGTCGGAGCTGCGCGGCTGTGAGGGGCTGGGACATGGATCCTGAGGAGCAGAAAGCCCTGTGGGGGAAGGAACAGACAGCCTTGGGTTCCAGGAGCTCGGGTGTAGACACGACGAAGAGGGGAAGAGATTTGCACTCAGACTTCTTCCTGCATCATGCCTGCCCTGCTGAAATGGAGAGCATCTCTCAGCCATCAGCGGGGACTGTGAGCCCTAGGCTTTGCTCTTCAGTCCCTGGAGGTGATGATCTGTCATCTGGGATAAAGCGCTGGTGGTGGCAAGTCCGTCACCACCACGTCATCCTCGTTTCACCACGCCACTGGTTATAAACGCGGGGTTTCTCCACCTTCCAGACGAAGGAGATTCAGCGGTCTTACTAGGAATCGACTTCTGGATTGATGAGGGGTAATGAAACAGCATTTGGTCTGCAGGGCAATGTGAAGCTCGGTGCAGAGCAATGTGAAGCTCGGTGCAGAGCAATGTGAAGCTCGGTGCAGGGCAATGTGAGGCTCGGTGCAGAGCAATGTGAAGCTCGGTGCAGAGCAATGTGAAGCTCGGTGCAGGGCAATGTGAAGCTCGGTGCAGTACTTTCACAGGCTCGTTCTTGCTGCTCAGTTATCACGTGTGAGACTCTTTCTAACGTGGGCAGAAGGACACTGCGGCCGTTGGCAGCTGAAGTGAGCGCTGGCCAGCTCAAGCTGCAGCCCTGAGTTTTAGTTAGGTCTTAATGGGCTTGTAAATGATGTTAACGTTCTTTTGAAGGCAATTTGGTAGGGGTTGAGAAATGATTCTCAGTACATGAGACTTTACCTGCTGCACACCGTGCAGAGACAGTTCTGTGCAGCTTCTGAGAGGTGACGAGCTGTTTGTGGGGAAGAGAGCTGGGACTGCAGCTGGAGAATGGAACAGTGCAGCTGGAGTGATGGTGCACCTTTGGGCTGGGCTGGATCTCTGTGCTTGGCTTGCTAGATACAGGATGTGTTTTCTGGAAGCAAACGTGGAGACAGCATTTAAACTCCCCTCAGGGAAGCTCAGGGACTGTAGCAGGAGACTGTTTGCTGAGGTTTAAAAGTTGGAGGATGTGCCATCATGGTCACGCTGCTCTGTCAGCCTTGTGCACTGCTCAGTGCAAGTGGGACAAAAAGCATCTGCAAGGAAACTTGTTACTGAAAAGGAATAGATAATGTGCTGCTTAGGAGCAGAAAGAGCATCCTGCCTCTGCATGATCTCTTACAAGGTCATCCCTGGAATAGAGGCTGTTCCTCTGCATGGAACAGAAAGGATGTTGTTGTGGTGTTCTGGGATGCATCCAGCAGAGTGTGGGCAGCAGGGGGAGGGAGGTTCTGCTGCCCCTCTGCTCTGCCCTGCTGAGGCCTCAGCTGGAGTCCTGTGGCCAGCTCTGGGCTCCCCAGCTCCAGAGAGACAGGGAACTGCTGCAGAGAGGCCAGTGCAGGGACACCAAGGTGCTGAGGGGATGGAACATGTGTGTGAGGAGGAAAGGCTGCAGCCCTGGGGCTGTTCAGCCTGGAGAAGAGAAGCCTGAGCTCAGGGACACCTCAGCAACACTCACAAGTACCTAAAGGTGGGTGTCAGGAGGATGGGACATCCCTTTTTCTGTTGTATCTGGTGCCAGGACAAGGGGTGATGAAAAGAAGCTGGAGCACAAGTTCCATTTATAAGGAGAAGCTCCTTTGGTGCTGAGGTGAGGGAGCCCTGGCCCAGGCTGCCCAGGGAGGGTGTGGAGGCTCCTGCTCAGGAGGTTTCCAACCCCAGCTGGACACGTTCCTGTGCCCCCTGAGCCAGGGGAAGCTGCTGGAGCAGGGGCTGGGGCTGGAGCAGCTCTGCAGGGCCCTTCCAGCCCCACCACTTTATGATTCTATGATTTATCTGCACCCATTTCCCATATGCTACTTGTAAGCAGTAAATTATATTATGGAGAGGAAAGTCTGTCTGTTATGGAGAATTCCACTGTCCAGCAGACAAGCAGAACACTGAGGAGTGGTTTTCCCTGCTGGCTGTGGGGGCTGCTCTGAGCAGGGCCCGCAGTAACCAGCCTGTCCCCCATCCCCAGCAGCATTCAGCCTCCCGTGCAGCACCTCACGTCTCGGGCTGAGATCTCCACTCTGCAGTGGGAAGATCCTCCTCAGGGAACAGGATCTGACCCTGGGCTTGATCCTTCTCTGCATGTGAGTGCTAATTACAACAATTTAAAGCGATGCTGGGAGGTTGGGGGTTGGAGATGAACAACTGATCTGTTCCTCTCTTGCAATATCGTGTCAAAAGACCCTGAGTTACGATTAGTTCATTAATTGCAAAGCAGCTGAAACCACAAGTGGGCCTTGTTCTTTGGCATGAAGCCATGCATTGTATTGTCTTGTTGCCACCACTGCAGATCCATCAAGTCTTGTTGTTTTGTCATTGTGCAGAAGTTGGGCACCAGCTATAGTTTAGTTAAGTTGAGGCTGTTTCTAACGTTTCCCTTTTGCTTATTGCTCTAAAGGGAAGTTTCCCTTCTGTCTCTTTCTCTAAGATGATTCTATCTGTTTTAAAACAATCTTTGACACCGTTGGGGTTTAAACCCAGCTGACAGCAACCAGACACACACAAGGAAATGATTGCTGTGTTTTCTGAGAGGGACTCCGTGTTTACCACTGAAGTCTGACAGCAGCAACGCTGTGGCACGATGACTGGAAACAGAAGTTCCCTGGAATGAGGCAGCACCATCACTGTGCTTATGGGGCTGAGCACACAAGGGTTCAGTTTCCCATGACCTCTGTTACTGACCATGTGGAGTTGCACCACCTTCTTTTCTTTGACTTCATGGCCAAGAAGCCAATGGCATCTGGGGTGTGTGAAGAAGAGTGTGGGCAGAGGGGGAGGGAGGTTGTGTTGCCCCTCTGCTCTGCCCTGCTGAGGCCTCAGCTGGAGTCCTGTGGCCAGTTCTGGGCTCCCCAGCTGCAGAGACAGGGAACTGCTAGAGAAGCCAGTGCAGGGACACCAAGGTGCTGAGGGGATGGAACATGTGTGTGAGGAGGAAAGGCTGCAGCCCTGGGGCTGTTCAGCCTGGAGAAGAGAAGCCTGAGCTCAGGGGCACCTCAGCAATGCTGCTCAGTCCCTAAAGGGTGGGTGTCAGCAGCATGGGGGACACTTTGCTCTGTGGTGCCCAGGGCCAGGACAAGGGATGATGGACATCAGCTGGGACACAAACAGTTCCCCTGGCACAGGAGGAGAAACTGGGTTCTTTCACAGAGTCACAGGCTGGTTGAGGTTGGAAGAGATCTCTCGAGCTCATCTGGTTCAAGAGCCTGGCTCAAACACAGTCACCCAGAGCAGGTTGCCCAGGACCATCCAAGCAGCATCTAAAACATCTCCAAGGATGGAGACTCCACTGCTTCTATAGGCAACCTGTGCCAGTGCTTGGCTGCCTTCAAAGTGAAAACATGTTTCCTTATGCTCAGAGGGAACCTCCTGTGTGCCAGTTTGTGCCCATCGCTGAAAGAGCTTGTCTGTGTTCTCTGCACTTTCCCTTCAGACGTTTGCTGATGGATCCCTTGAGCCCTCTCCAGCCCCTTCAGCATCCCTGTGGCCCTTCACTGGACTCTCCAGTCTGTCCCTGTCTCTCTTGTGCTGGAGAGCCCAGCGCTGGACACGGCACTCCAGGGCTGGCCTCAGTGGTGCTGAGGGAAGGCGAAGGGATCCCCTTTTCGACCTGCCAGCGCTAGCCAAAGACTCCATTTCCCCTCTGTACTGCAAGGGCCCGTTGCTGGCTCATGTTCCACTTAGTGTTCAGCACCAAGACCCCCAGTTTTCTGCCAGACTGCTTTCCAGCTGGGTGTCCTCAGTGTGTCCTGGTGCTGGGCTTCCCCATGTGCAGGACCCAAAAAGGATGTGAGCTGCAGCAGCCCTTTGCTGGCATTGCTGCTGTGAGAGGCCTGTGTCATCCTTGCCCACTTCCAAAAGGAAGCACCATCTCCATCCTCTGATGGCATGTTGCTGTGGCCATTGCTTCCTCATTGCTGTTTGCATGGCTATTGAACATAATCAGCAGGTTCACTTACCAGGATTTGGGGTAGGAAGATGCCTCCAGTGTTTTGCTTGGGAAGAGATGGTCCTTTGTGAGAGGCACATTCTGTGTGACTTGAGGTACTTCAGGAGTTCTCCAGCTGCAGGTTCACTAGCTCCTGTCAGCATCTCAGGCAACACAAAGGCTGTGGAAAATCCCCCTCCCCCCTTTGTTAAGGGAGGCTCTAAGTATTGTCCCTTGTACACTGATTCCTCTGAAGAAGATGAGGAGGAAGAGTGGTAGAAGGGATGCTCTGTGCTCCAGCCTCCAGTGTGAATGCTTTTTCCCTTTCTGCATTGTGTTTTCTTTTGCTGTGAAATGCATCCCAGCCTAGGAAGGCACTTGCTGTTTCCCCACCCTGAAACCTGACCTCACAATTAGCTGATTAGCAGGGGTTTCTGCAGCTTGATGGTGACCTCAGAGTATTGAAGGAGGAAAGCATTTGGGAATAGCAGAGAAAGAGAGGCTTTGCTCATCACCTGGATCCTTTCCACTCTCTGTGGTTGAACATAACTGGCAGACAAGAAATGCAGAGTTAGTGCAGAGCTATTGATGTACAAGGTCTGCCTCTGTACTCCTCAGACCCCTCTTTGTCTGTTCCTGGAGCCTGTGGGCACTGTCAGTTTCCCCAGCAGAAGGAGCAGCAGACTCTGTGTCAGCACTGGGGAGTTCCTCCATCTCACCTTTGCAGTTGTCTTCCTTTACAAAAGTGCTGTGGTGTTTGTATGAATCTTCTCATGCCAGGCACTCATGTGTTAGATTTCACATTTATGATACTTTGCTTCTTGTTGTAAGGATCCAAAATACAACCCTGTAAGTGTTCAGGCAGCACAAGGGTGAGCTTGTGAAGTGATCCCCTGGCTGCTGGGTGAGACAAAGGTTAACTCATGGGCATGGTAATAATCGTTTTTCTCTTATGGATTTTGTCAGTGAAACCACTTGACTGTGATTCACAGAATCACAGCATCCCAAGGGCTGGAAGGGAGCTGCAAAGCTCAGCCAGTGCAGCCCCCTGCCAGAGCAGCAGCACCTAGAGCAGGGCACACAGGGACTCATCCAGCTGGGCTGGAATGTCTCCAGAGAAGGAGAATGGCTCCTCACACCCACCCTTGATGGATCTGTAACATGACTGAGCTCACCCCTCAGGCTCCTCCAAGCTGCAGAGCCCCAGCTCCCTCAGCCTTTCAGCACAAGGCAGATGCTCCACTCCATCAGCTCTGTGGCCCTGCACTGAACTCTCTCCAGCAGCTCCCTGTCCTTCTGCAACTGAGGGGCCCAGAGCTGGACACAAGATCCCAGATGTGGTCTCAGGATGGCAGAGCAGAACCTCTCTGACCTACTGCCCACAGCCCTTCTAACCCATCCCAGGATGCCATTGGCCTCTTGGCCAGAGGGCACGTTGCTGGCTCATGCTCATCCTGCTGCCCACAGCACCCCCAGCTCCCTTTCCCCTGTGCTACTCTCTGTCAGCTCATTCCCCAGCCTATGCTGGCACATGCAATTGTTCTCTCCCAGTATATTCAGTTTCATATTTAAGCAGCTGTGTTAATGACACCATTCCAATTTTCTCATTTCCCTCTCAAATAGTAAAATAAACTGACTAGTCATCCTTGCCAGTAGTGCCAACCTCAAAAAAAGGTGGAAATGCAACTAAGTAGGGTTGGAAGCCCAAAATGTGACATCCCAGTGTGTGTCTCGTGCAGGACCCGGATCGATGTTAATGCACAGAACAGTGATACAGATCGTTCCTTCCCTCCCCAGAGGTGAGCCAGGGGCATTGGCTGAGAAATGATCAAATGGTGCCTTTTCTCTGCTCAGCTGTGAGAATCAAGAGCTGTCTCTGGGAGCAGGAGGGCTTGTTGCAGTTCTAGGTTGGTTTCTGTCCTGCCCCTGTCGATGTGACACCGGGGAAGAGACGGTCTGCAGGATTCAGGAGCTGCAGCCACCCTGTTCCTGCTCCACAGGATGATTTTAGCATTAAGGCCATTTTCCTCTTTTTTGATTTGCTTCCTCCTTTGTGCAACAGTCCCATCAGGAGTATGGGGATGCTGAAGGGACTTGAGCATGCCTGTGGTGAGGAAAGGCTGCGGGAGCTGGGCTTGTTCAGCCTGGAGAAGGGAAGGCTGAGGGGGACACTTGTAAATACTTGAGTGGGTATCGAGAGAATGAGGCCAGTCTTTGTTCTCTTGTATCTGGTGACAAGACAAGGGGTGATGGACATCAGCTGGGACACAAACAGTTCCCCTGGCACAGGAGGAGAAGCTCCTTTGGTGCTGAGGTGAGGGAGCCCTGGCCCAGGCTGCCCAGGGAGGGTGTGGAGGCTCCTTCTCAGGAGGTTTCCAACCCCAGCTGGACACGTTCCTGTGCCCCCTGAGCCAGGGGAAGCTGCTGGAGCAGGGGCTGGGGCTGGGGGAGGTCTGCAGGGCCCTTCCACCCCCACCATTCTATGGTTGTGTGGTTCTGTGAGTTGGCAGGTGAGCAGAGGTGGAACTCGGGCTGGAGCAGCACCGCAAATGCAGAACGTGCCACGCTCCTCCCAGGACCTCACCTCCCACAGGACTAGTCAGGGCTGGTTTAGAGATGCAGGAGATGTCTCCTTCTGCCAGTGAGGAGACAAACTGGTCTGATGGAGGGGTACCAAATGCAGACTAAGAGCTAAAACACAAGATGTAACACTTTGGCATTAGGCAGAGGAGAAAAAAACCTCTTAGAAATGCAGAGGCAGCATGTCCTTCCCTCTGCTCTTCTTTTCCCTTACCCCCATAGAAACTTTGTGTGCAGAATGCTTTTTTTAATGTAAAAACAAGTTTTTTTTGCATGTTGGAGATGCTGTTGTAGCACAAAGAGTTGTTGGAAAGCCTGTGGCTAAGTCTTGGTGAGTTACTCTCATTGTTTCTAACAAATGGTATGAGGTCAGTGCTGGTGAGATGAAGTGAATTTGGAGCCTCTTTAGGAGTTCTGTTCATTTAAGGAGAGGTAACAAAGTCACTTGGTGACAGGCAGGAGAGACTGACTGTGATACATGTTCCTCTGTGAGGAATTGGGCATTCCAAAGGCAAACCCATCAGTCCTTGCCATCTGGTAACTTCATTCTCACTAATCTTGGAGGGGGAGGGGGAAAAAGCTGTATCCAAACCCAGACCCTTCCTAGAAATCCTCTCTATGTCACTCAGTCTTATGGCATTGATTAATAGTCATAAATGTAAGTGTGCTATTAAAATTACCTTTAAAGTAAATGAGTCTGAGCACAAGGAGCTGTTGCTGCACTTAAAGAGCACCTGAAGATAAGACTCTGGATGTTAGTTGGTGGTGATGGTGGTGAGGTGATGGTTTCCCCTCAACAGGGTTACCTGTGTAAGTCAAGCTGTAATCCCCAAGCAGGCTTTGCTGAGGAGCCTTTTCCCTCCTCCTGGTGAAGCAGGCTGCATTGTGGCCACTTTCTGTTCTTGGTGGGTTTTTCAGGGCTGGTGTTGGGTGATTCTGGGTGCATAAAGGCAGAAGCCCAGCATTGGGGCTTCATAGGGTAGGACTGTAAGAGAGAAGCCAAGAAAGTCTGGGAAGATTTGGGCTTAGTTCCATTGCACATGAATTTAAGTAAGTGTTATGGCTGAAGTTTGCTGTAAAACCCCAAGCCAGTCTTCACTTCTGAGTGAGGCAATCTGTCATGTAGCACAGGCACCCTGGCACCTTTGTTCTTGCTCTTGCCTGCTGAGGAGGATGGAGATGGCACACATCTCCAACCTCAGCGGTTGTCATGGCACCTCTGACGAGTCCTAGCAAGTCAGATTCTTTCCTGCTGCTGAGGAGGAAGCGTGGGGTGTCCAAGGTGAGAGGAGCTGCTCGCTTCTGGTTCATACCTCCTCCTGCATAGCCTTCCTGCACAGTCCTGGAGCTCACAAGTGAGGCAGGAGGTCTGTGCCTGTCACAACGTGATGGGGCTGCAGCATCCACTCAGCCTGCAGCTTTACTGCTGAGTGGTCCCTTACTGTGTGTTCATACACACATGTGTAAGGTAATGTGAACATGGACTGTGGATCTGGCTATGGTGTGGTTAGTTACAGTGCTGGGAACTGTCTTGGTTTGAGTTACTCCAGTCTTCATCTTCACAGACTTCTTCCCACAGGGTGATTTTTGCACCCAACCTGCAACTGTTTTGCCTTTAACATTCTTAGGAAGACACCCACTCTTCATTAAGAATTTGGAACAGCAGACTAGGAGCTCCTGAGTCAGCAGGAGTCAGTCCAGTCCCTTTGGATCACAGGCAGCTGAGTTCCATAATGTGTTCCATGAATACACCAAGCTTTATGTTGAAACTGTTGGTTAAATCTCCTGCCTCTGCTCTTTCTTCCTCCTGAATTGCAGTGGAGTTGTTTGAGGGGGGGGTTGCTCTTTTATTCATGGCCTGGTTTTGCTGGTTTGTCCTTGTGCCAGCATTTACTCTTAGTCACTTCTAGTTCCATCAAATATTTATGTCTCTGCTGTGTTAATGGAAGCTGGTTCTGCCCCATCTTGGTCTCTGTTTGCTGGGTGGTGGAGCCAAGCTCTCTGCTCCCTTGCTGAAGAAGAGGGGTGGGTTGGCCCATGCCATGTGTCCTGCACTATGGAGGTGCCCATGTGTCACCTGGCCAGCTCAGGTTTGCTTTACAGATTCCCTCTTCCTCTAGTAACAGTCAGCCACAGCTGGTGCTTGAGCTGATCCCCCCTGAGAGGTGGGAGGGATCATGGGTGGTTTTCCAAGTACCTCTTAGCAGTGCTTCATGTGGTGGTGTGAATGCTCTCAGTGTCACACTGCCTTGTCCAAAGCCACACAATCCCAGGGTGGTGGGGGTTGGAAGGGCCCTGCAGAGCTGCCCCAGCCCCAGCCCCTGCTCCAGCAGCTTCCCCTGGCTCAGGGGCACAGGAACGTGTCCAGCTGGGGTTGGAAACCTCCTGAGAAGGAGCCTCCACACCCTCCCTGGGCAGCCTGGGCCAGGGCTCCCTCCCCTCAGCACCAAAGGACTTGCTCCTCCTGGGCCAGGGGAACTGTTTGTGTCCCAGCTGATGTCCATCACCCCTTGTCCTGGCCCTTGAAACAACAGAATAAAAGTGCTGCCCCATTGCACCTTTCAAACACTTGTGTTCATTTATCTGAGCACTGTCACCTTCATGAGCACAGTCCAGGGCAGTCTGTGGGACATGCAGTGGCAGGAGGCAGCAGCACGTCCGTGTCCATCTGCTCTCTGCCCCCCTCCCATGCAGCTGCATCTGCCCAGGAGCACATCACGTGTGGGTGGCTGGTTGGGTGAATTCTGTGTCTGGGACAGAGTGGGAACAGGGTCGGTGGTATGGGAGGGTCTGTGAAGCAGGGTCAGATCTGCTTCACAGACAGCACCTTGAGAGGGAAGTCATCTTCCTTGGAAAGAAGACTTGGATCCCTTGGAGCAGGAATACAAGAGATGGTAATCCTTGCAGAAATCAACAGTCAGTAACTGTAGAGTGTCCACCAGACCAAAGGTGCCTTTTTGGAGTTTGCAACAGGAATGAAAGTCTTCATCTCCAAGCTCTAGAGATGCAAGGGAGATGTTATGTCACTCCAGGGTTGCATGCTTTTTTTGGAGATGGCAATGTTCCTTCAGGTATGTTCATGTCTCTGAAGAGGTTGGCAAAGGTTCAGGCACAGCTCAGAGCATCTCTCCATCACAAAGCTGTGTGCAGTGTCCTTCTGGACTAATGAATGGTAAAAACTAAGTTAAAAAGACATTTAAAGTGGCATTATCATGGGTCAGGGAAAAGGGGAAGGAGGAGGAAAGAGTTGTGCTCCTTTGCAGAGGTTCAGCCATAAATGTCCTTGTTTGTTGTCAGCTTTACCTGAGGTCAGAGCTCTCAGCCAAGGTTCATTTTCCCATGTTAAATGCATATTTGTATGTAGGCATCTTCATGTCAGTCAGGGTTGTGTATCTGAAGCATTTAATGCAGAATGATTAATCATGCATTCCTCACAGAAACCTCCTCCTGGGCCCCAGGCTGGTGTGTAACAGGGGGTGCACTGGGAACATGCTGTGAACTCCAGGCCAAGCCCTACAGTGGTAATGGATGAGCTGTTTCTGTCCCAGCTATCACAGTTGTGATTGCATAACTGCCAAGGACAGCAAAAGTGAGACCCCCACACACAGTGCAACGAGAGGCATTGGAGACCACAGCTGGGGTGTGCTGACTCTTTGCTGAGTGCAGGGTGAGGTTCTGAGCCAACACGGAATTTGAGGTGGTAGGTTAATTATCTGTGGGGTTTAGTTGGTGTGGTGTAGCTGGGTTTGAAGTTGTTGATTGCTTCACTTCACAGCTGCAGCTGAACTTCTCAGCTTGTGGACAATGTGCTGTTTCAGTCAGTGGACTTGTGGAGTGTTCAATCTTCTCAGCTGTCTTACAAAACTAATACCTGAGATGAGCATCTTTTAGCCTGTGGTAGCTGAGGTCCTTCTGAGGTGGGGAAGATGTGGGCTGTAGGCATTCACACCCACTGACTGCATCTTTGCTCCTGGCATGGTTGTTGGTTGGGGTCTCTTCTGGATGGATTACAGATGCTCTCACTGTGCTGGGGAGCATCCAGGCTGCAGGGCATCTGGGCTTTGCTCTCCAGGTGCAAAGAGAAGGGTCTGCTCAAGGCAAGGGCCTTCCAAGAGAAAGGGTGAACGCTGCTCAGAGCAACCCCATCCCCACGGGCCTGTCATGGGCATAAAAGATGAGTGGTTATCAGCTGAAACACAAGGAGTCACTTCTTATGTGTTAAAGATATTATTAGATGTTATTAGATATGAGTTCCCCCCATTGGCAATTCAGGTGTGCTTCTTGTGCTCCTTGGTGTGCTTCTTGTGCTCCTTGGTGTGCTTTTTGGTGTGCCTTTTGTGGTCGGTTGGGTTTTTCTGGCCATACTTTTCTGTCTGTGTGCAGGTGCATTTCAGCTGTTGAGGCCACTGAGGGAGAGCAGCTCTCTGTGCTTGCAAACCCTTTGGGTTCACAGCAGGAGCATTGAATCTGTCTGTGGGTGCTTCTTGATAGGAACTGGGAATGTTTTCAAACAGTGGAGTCAAGTTGACGTTGATGTAAGGTAGGCAGGGCTGGATTCCCTAATCTTCTCCTTCAGCTTTGCTGTGTGAATGGCTTTACATAAGATGCCTTCAGGGGTAAAAATCTGAATATCTTAGCTGGAGGCTTTAGAGTGTTTCTTGATTTTTGCACAGCTCTCTAAAGCTCTTGTAAAACAGCTGCATCCCTGCAGGCTGGCTGGGGAAGCGAGAGGCAGAGCTCCCCCAGCACCAGCTACTCAATGGAAGCTGCTTCCCGAGGGAGCGTTTTGCTGGTGACCACTGAGAAGCAGCTCAATGATCCCTTTTCGGATTGTCAAAGTGAAAGCATCTAACACCCTGTTCTGAAGCTCTGGCTTTGCTGGTACCTGGCTGGGGCTGTTGCCTGTGCAGGGGCTGCAGTAAGGAAGTGGGATTGCTGATGAGGGTGTCAGACGTGGCAGATGTGGCAGTCCTGGCAGGATCTGCTTTGTGAGGAGGTAATCTCTCACCCTGAAGTTGCTGTTGAGTGAAATGGCTCCCGTCAAGAGAGCAGAACAAGGTCTTCACCTTCAGTAGCGTGTCAAAACCCAGCAGGGAGCCCCATACCGGGACTGGAGACTTGGTTTGGAACAGGTCAGATGTCCATAGCCAGGAGCTGCCTCCCTGGTCAGGGGGCGTCCTGCAGGTGAGGTGACCTTTCTGGGGAAGCCCTTCCCCACTTCACCCAGAGGCCTGTGTTTGCTGGTGGTGTTTGCAGTGCCAGGTGTGCACTCTCCATTTGGGGATGGGGAGATGGGGCAGAGAGCACCCCGCTGCTCCCACTGCACACGCTGCCAGCCACCACAGATTGAGGCCTCATAACAAGATTTCTGCATGTATGTGCATCCCTGTGCCTCTGCTTGGGTTCTCTCTGATGTGATGTGATGCTTGCTGATGACACACTACTATTTTTAGTCGTTTTCTTCCCTTGCAAAAGGCAGTAAAGCAGGAAGCCAGGCGATGTGCATCACACCACTGCTTTTCAGGGGAGTGCTCATTCTTTGCCTTAAGATGATTTCATGCTAGATATTTCCCCTGTAAAGACTAATGTATGAGCCACTGTTGTTTGTCATAATCCTGGGTTGTTACCAGTGATCCTGCTTGAAATGTAGGGATGGAGACTAGCAGAACCCCCCCCGTGGCTGATTTTTATATATAGCACTTTCACACTCCAGGATTCTTAGGTCAGTGAGGTGATGAACTGTCTTAACTGCTCATATTCAGAGATTATTCTTTGAAAGCAAGCTTAGAGGCTCTGGGAGAAAAACCCACAACAGTGAAAATGATTAAAAATGGTAAAAATATGAAGCCTGTGTTCAGCTTTGCTGTTGAGAAGTGCCGGGAGTGGGGGCTCGTTTCTTCTTCCAGTGCACACATCTCCTTGGCTGTAGTGCGATCCCAGAAACAAAAAGGTACTTTTCTACTCCATCATTGGAATGATCTGGTCCTTTTTATGTCTGTTTCCTCCATGTGTTTCCCTGCATCTCCATAAGGATGGAGCCTGGAGCTGTGAAATCACTGAGGTGTGGGGCTGATGGGAGCTCCGTGCAATGAAGCCGTCAGAGACCAGCTGCAGCCTCTGGCTCTGCAGAATGAGAACCCCCTTGAAATCAAGGGCAGCTCGTAGCAGTGAGTTCAGCCTGTGATTCTTTGCCAGCACCACATTTTTTTTTGGCCTCTTGGCAGCACTGGAGTGAAGGAATGCAGTCAGCAAGTCTGCAGCTCGTTCCTTAAACTTCGCACCGTGGGCATTTCAGTCCGTGGCAGTTTCATAGTGATGTGTCTCAGTTATCTTAGAGATGCCTTTAAAGAAACTATAAAGCCACGCTGGTTGCTTTTGTGTTTGGGGGTGTTTTTTGTGGCCCACTCTTATTCTGTGACACATTTCAGTTTGTAATGAAGCAGAGCAGTATCTGCAGCATCTGCTTTCAGTAGCTCGTTGGAATTTGTACTGTTTCTGAGGCCAGGAGTAGGAATTTGCTTCATGTGAATGTTCTTTCCCCTGATGAAGGCTTGCTGACTTAACACCCACAGAGACATGGAGCTTCATCTTTGTGCATCAAACATTTGGGCAGCATTTAGGTAGGATTGGCAGTGCACAGACTTAGATGAAAACACAAGCAGTGAGTGTAAACCAGAGGGATTCTTCTGCTGTTCTAACTGGTTTTGGTGCTTTCTGTAAACATTGCAGGTGGAAAATGTCCAGCTGAGAAGGTGACTTTCAAATTACTGTCTCCTCTACCTGTTTCTTTTGAGGAGGTTTAAAAGGCTGGGGTGAAATTTTGGCCCTCTTTTAAGTTACTGAGAAAATTCCCCCAGCTTCAGCAGGGCCAGGGTTGTGCACACAGCTCACCCACACCCCCAAAGAGAGATGGGAGATGCCTGTGGATGTCTGTTTGCTGAGCTGCCTTCACTCAGTAGTATGTGCTTGATTTTAAAGGATTCCTGCTCCTGTGGGTCTGGTTAATGAGAAAAACCCCAAACCCAAAGGCTGGTGCAGAGAGCAGGGGGCAGGAGGATTTGCTGTGTGCCTGGCAGGTTGAGTTAGGGCAGGAGATAGATGGTGGCCAGCCCAAGCAGTGTGGCCAAGCCCAGACCAGGGCCACACAGAGCCACTTACTGCAGTCCCCAAGCCTCAGCCTGAGGACTGTGGCACAGCATCCTGCAGGGGGTGAAGTGCTTCCTCTGCTGTTGCTGTCACCAGAGGCTGATGCAAAGGTCCCTGAGGTGCTAGGGTGATGCAAAGGGTGATGCAAAGGTCCCTGAGATGCCAGGGTGATGCAAAGGTCCCTGGGGTGCCTGACACCCCTTAGTTGTGCTTGTGGATCTGCTCATATTCCTGAGCAAGGGCATTTCCATCTCTGCTGCTCTGAGTGGCTTGTAAGGCTCATCCCTGGATGCTTCATGAAATGTCTGCTGCAAGCTGATTGGAAAGAATAAGGCTGCCTGAGTGCCCTGATGAGAGCTGACTTGTGCTAGGATGGATGAGCAGCAGTGACAGCGTGTGCTGAGCAGCCTCCTCAGGCAGGAGCACGCTTTCCTCGGGACAGCCCTGGCAGTACAACCTCTGCTCCTCACCCTGTGGCCTTTCCTGCCTCTCTGGATCCAGGACTTTTGCTGCTCTCAGCCCCTGTGATGCACAGGTGAGATGGCTTCTGATTGAGGAGCAGCTGAAAGGTGCTGCAGAGACAGGGAGCCAAGGGCTGTTGGCTGCCTGCACACAGCTGATGTTTGGTGCCTTCAGCAGGCAGGGCAGGACGTGCTGCAGGACCTTTCTCTGGAGTGCTCTTCATCCCTGACAATACTTAAGGTCTATTAATTTTTAATAGTGTTGTCTCCATGTCTCTCCTCTCCAGATGGTTCATTGATTTCTAGTTCTCTGTTTAAGACAAGAAGACGACTGAGCCGTGTTTGTAGAACACTTAATCTTTCAATCAGCTCCCTCTGAATTAAAGCAGTGGCAAAGGCAGGAATCCTGTTAAAGGTGACCTACATAGTGGGGACAAAGTTGAACTTGTCCCTTCTCTTCCTTCCTAATTTACTGTCGAGAAATCTCTGGGTTGTTTTCCTCCAAGTCACTCATTGCCATTGCTGCTGAGAACCTCGCTGCTGGGTGGCCACGCTCTTGGAGAGCAGCTGGGAGCAGGAGGGCACTGAAAGCTGAGCCAGCACGACGTGATGGGCCTTTAGCCCTTGGCTGGAATTAAAAGGATTCATCAGTAGAGCTTCAGCACAGAGTGGTTCCAGCAAAACCCTGCCAGGAGATGGGGATTATCCCAGGAAAACAGCTCTTTGGCTGGGGCAGCTCAGTCAAGGCTTCTGAGTGGAGCAGGTGGAAGCGCTGCTTGTGTGGGGCTGGTGCTCAGCAGAGCAGGCTTGGTTGGGGTTTGTCTCCTCACTCCTTCTGCAGCTTCATTGTTACTCTGTCCAGAATGAACATTTGCAGAGCAGATTGGCTTGAGAAATGTCTTTAAAATCCATAAACCTTGGGTATTTTTTGAGTGACTGAGTGATTTCTGTGTCCAATTGACAGAGAGAGGAACCCACTCACTCAGAACCCTGAGACCTTATCAAAAGGAGATGTTTCTGCTTCTACTGAGGTGATTCCTTTACAGTGGAAGAAAGTTGTTGGCATTTGTAGTGTTTCTAGAAGGTGCTGCTGGAAAACAACCATAAGGGGGGTAAAAAAAACCCCTTACTGCAATAAATGTGGGCAGGAAGGAAAAGAAAGCTAAAAGCCCAGTTAAAGATTAAAGACACTGCAGAACACTGAGTGCAGGAAAAGGAGCTGTGGCTGAAATGCATTTGATTGCTTCTATAAATACAGGTATGTAGGAATGAAAACTGACTCATGCTTCAGATGAATTCACTGAGCAGTTCTAAAAGTCTGCAGGAGTAAGAAATGCTTTCAGTTGTGTACAGAGAGAGGGTCCAGCCCATGAACCTGACGGTGGCTCCAGTGTCTTTGCCTCGTTGGGCGATAGGAAATGTGCTCAGGGCTCATGCTGGGAGCACAGACAGTCCCCTGCTCCTTGTGTCATGTGCAGAATGCAACACAATGTGCATTTAAATGCCTTCCTTTCCCTGGGAATCTTATCCAAGAGCCATTGTCAGCAGAGCCTGTGTGTCAGGGTCCTGGGAGGCTCTGTTAAATTCACAGCACCACGTCCTCTGGAGCAGTGTTACTTGCAGAGAGCGACACTTGCCCCTGTGCAGAGGAGGCTGAGGGAAGGCTTTTCTTCCCCAATATTCATACTGATAGAAGGAGGAGATTTCAGGCAGCCCATGTGCATGGCTTGATGGATCTGTTAGAGCTCAACCTGAGAAACACACTGCAACCAGATCATAGAGTCACAGACTGGTGGGGTTGGAAGGGACCTTTAGAGCTCATCCAGCCCAACCCCCTGCAGAAGCAGGGTCACCTACATCAGGTCACACAGGAACATGTCCAGGTGGGTTTTGAAGAGCTCCAAGGGGCCAGGCCAGAGGCAGAGCACCTTTGGGAGCTCCTTGTAGTCCCAGGTTCCCTCCTGCAGGCTCCTGCTGTTGTGTGACCATCTCCAAGGCTGCCTGAAGCCATCTCAGCTTTGTTTCCTGCTGGCTGTGGGTGCAGGGCTGCTCCCAGCCCCCTCGTGCTCTCACTGCTCAGCTGATGGGTCTGTGCTTTCATCCCCAGACTGGCTGGGGCAGGTGAATGATTCTGTTGGTTCCAGTTTCTTGGCTGTAGCTGTTTAGGAGTAATGTACCAAGACTTGAAGGAGGAGTTGTTCTGAGGCTGATGAGGCAGCTCTGGTGTCCTGTGCCATGGTGAGCATGGTAGTACCACGCTTCAGACTTGCTTTGCTGCAGAGAGGATGCATGTGGGTAACAGAGCAAACATTTTCTGAGCCTTACATGTTGTTCTCAGGTTAATGTCAGGGTTGTAACCAGAACCAGCTCAGTTTCTGAGTCCAGAGGTGTGGATTATGGGTCATTATTACAGATGAGTACCTCTTGATGTTTCGTGAGCACGTCTAGCACAAGAGTTGGGCTTGCTTAAGTCTGCTTAGAGATCTGAAAGTGGTGGTCACTTCTCAAGGACCTTGTTTAGTGTAAGTATTTTGTGAAAGCAACTGTCACTGCAGCTTGTATCAGCATTGGAACAGCCTTTGTCAGGCATTGGAACAGCTGCCCAGGGAGCTGCTGGAGGCACCATCCCTGGAGGGGTTTCAGAGCTGGGTGGGTGTTGCACTGAGGGCAGTGGGCTGGTGGGTGATGGGGCTGGGACAGAGGCTGCACCCCGTGGGTTTAAAGGGCTCTGCCAGCTGAAATGATCCTCTGATTCTATAATGTGTAATGTCAGTTCACTGCAGCTGAGCTAAATGGAGTGGTTTGCATGGTTTTGTTGCATCCAACACAGAGAATGGCTAAAGGTCCCATGTCAAAAGGCACATTTCACAGAAGTAACCTGAGATGGGGTGTTTTTGTGTTGTGTTCTCGTGGTGCATTGAGTGTGTCTGCAACAGCCTTTCCTGCAGGCAGCGTTCAGTGCAGGAGCCCACGCTGCCGAGTGCCCAGCGGCCGCTTTGTTGTGGCTGATGCGAGTCAGCAGCAGCGGTCCCTGACCCCTCTCCTTGCCAAGAGCAGTTAGCCAGGCTGCTTCTTGCTAGATATGGACTTGCTCAATTCTGCTGTGAGAATCAACCCCTCTGCCCATTTCCCTGTCCCTTCCCTTGGCTCCTGTGCAGCACAGAGCCGTGGAGGGTCCTGCAGGGCAGGTGCCCATCTGTGGGTGCAGAGCTTGCTCCCGGCTGCCCAGAGCTGGGGGAAGGTTTTCTAAGAGACTTGCACATTTCTCAGAGTTCTCACCCGCCATGTGAATTTCTAAAGCAGCACAGGGATTGCTCTGAAGGTTTCTGACCTGTGTTTGTAAGCAACCACAGATGTAGTGTTTGATGTTTGACTCCTCTGACATGGAATTAACAGGATTCAAAATTCAGCCTGACATGAGGAGGAAAAGCAGTGCTGAAAGTGGCAGAGTTGTGCTGGGGTGCATAACTCATAGAGTCACAGAGGGCTTGGAAGGGACCTTTAGAGCTCATCCAGCCCAAAACCCTGCCAAAGCAGCTCCCACCTAGATCAGGTCACACAGGAACGTGTCCAGGTGTGGGCTGTAGTTTATGTGTTAATCACACATTAAAGACAGCTAATAGCTTCTTACAGAACAGTGTCCTGAGCTTGGTTAAATGCCCTTGCACTGACTACACCACTTGAAAATGCTTATTTCCTATTTTGCAGTTTATATTCTCTCACTTTTTCATCTTTTTGTGGGAGAGAAGAGTCACTCAGGGCCAACACAAACGTGGTGTGAGAAGTGAAGGACGTTTATTCCTCATCTGTGCCTCCTCCTCTGCTTCCTCCCTATGCAGAAGTTCATCGAGTTTGAAGATGCCCTGGAGCAGGAGAAGAAAGAGCTACAAATCCAAGTGGAGCACCTCGAGTTTCAGACCCGACAGCTGGAGCTGAAGGCCAAAAACTATGCAGACCAGAGTAAGCCAAGTTGTACACCAGCCAGGGTGATACCTGCTGCCTTCCACATAGGCACACTGCTGCTTCCAAAGTACTTCTCATGCCTTTTGCTTGTACCAAAGCCTGAGGTGTTTGAGCCTTCTAAAGGGTGGGATGTATCCACACTAATTTGGTAGAGGGTTCATTGCTTCTCTTCTGTGTGGGCCATGCTCAGGCTCTCCAGATGCAAGGTTGCAGCCAGTGGGGAAGCTTTGGAACCTGTCTTCCAGTTTTCCTGCATCCCTGAATAGAACCTTCTGTTTTTTTCTCATATCAACAATCACATTGGTTTCTCTCTTTGTTTATTTGGGGTATTTTACTGATGCTTCCTTGACATGTGCAGCCTTGTTTTGTTGGCTGAGGCTCCCCTCAGAATTCCTTGGTGCTTTGTCCAGTACACTGTTGCTGCTCCAATAACCAGAGGCAATCATCCCAAGGGATAATTTCAGTTGTTTTCCAACTGGGATGTTTACAGGGCACCAGGCTGCTGCTGAAGAGCTCTGCTCCCATGCTCTTACTGCACTGCCTGCTCTGCTCATTTGGGGAGGTGACCTTGTGATGAAGACCACATCCCACAATATGCATTACCCTGGTTTGTTTGATAGGCATAAAATATTTTGTAACAGAACATGCTTTGAGATTTCTAGTGGGGTATTTCTGAGAGCCTGGTATGTGTAAGCTGATGGTTGGAATCTTCCCTTGGTAGTTTCACGACTGGAGGAACGTGAATCCGAAATGAAGAAGGAGTATAACGCTCTCCATCAGCGGCACACAGAGGTAGGGTGGCATCTCATGACTGCTCAGTGAATAAACCCCTGCCCTGTACATAAAGTCATGGCAAAGAGTTCAGCTTTGCCATGCTAGTGATGACTAGAGCTTCTGAACTTTGGGAACATGTCTGAAATGGAGGGTGTAAAAAAGAATGGAGCCAGAGTGGTGCTCAGTGGCAAGATTGGAGGCAGCTGGGACACAGAAGGCTCCCTCTGAGCAGAAGGGAAAACTTTGTGACTATGGGGATGACAGGCACTTGCACAAGTTGCCCAGAGATGTGGTGGAGCCTCCATCCTGGAGATATCCAGAAACCCCCTGGGTGTGATCCTGGGCAACCTGCTGTAGGTGGCCGTGTTTGAGCAGGGGCTTTGGGCCCGATGGACCCCAGGAGGTTCTTTGCAGGCTGAGCTGTTGTGTGATTCTGGGCCACACTGCCTCACTTCCCACTGACAGTGGGCCTCAGGGAGGCATCTTACATTGGTTTTGGGTAAGCAGTTTCCTGGTTCTTCTGTTATGAGATTAACCTTAAGTCATTTCTGACTGATTCACAATCAGGTTAGTCTGCTCTCTTCCACCATCAGCTTAGAAGGCAAGAGCAGAGACAAGAAGATGTGCAAAGATGTCCCAGAAGGGAGGGAATTGGAAATGGATGCTGGAGAGCAAACAAAAGCAGATATGGAGTCTTTTCTTCTACTCTGCTTAGGGCATGGATTTTTCTCTCCCCACAGATGATCCAGACCTACGTGGAACACATTGAGCGATCCAAGATGCAGCAGGTTGGGGGAAATAATCAAACTGAGGGGAGTCTGCCTGGGAGAAGGTAGGGCCAAAACCTCTCTGTGTAATGTATGTCCCCTGGGAACTTACAGTCTGAGGGCCTGTGTTTGAGAGAGAGAAAGCAGAAGCAGGATCTTTCTCCTTGGGCATGGATTGCAGTTGAAGCCTTGTGATGGACCGTGGGTGAGCTGTGGGTTTGTTTTCTAAGGCTTGACAGCGAGGAGCTTTGTGTGTTTTGTTACAAAGCTCAGGCTTTGCCATGCTGCTGTTCATGGGGGGGGCTCTGGAAAGCTATGTTTGTATTCTTGGGCACTGTGTAAAAGGTTTATCTGCCAAGTGGATGGAGGTGTCAGATAATGTATTTGTGTGTGTGTGAGTCT
Source organism: Colius striatus (assembly GCF_028858725.1). NCBI lineage: Eukaryota > Metazoa > Chordata > Aves > Coliiformes > Coliidae > Colius > Colius striatus. Next base: position 1,323,175 of record NC_084761.1, on the reverse strand, counting down.
GTGTGACAGCCAGCAGAACTGTAGCAATTAAGTGGGGTACCCATGATAAGGTATGGTTTTCTGCCCTGTTCCTTCAAGGGAAGCTTTCAATAGACCTTCTTATGCCCAGTAAATTCTTTTCCTTACATCACACTCACTTTTCAGAGCACCAAACCAGTAAGGAACAGCCTTTGCTTCAAGGAGGCAGCAGTAGGGAAGATGCTCAGCATATAAAATTAGTCTTTGGTAGTCTCAGAACAAATTGAAAGCACAAAAGTTGCAGTTGTACAGATACATCTGGTTGTAACTGATGTGTGAAGCAGCCTGGTGCTTTCTCTCTGATGGTACTGTATCCCAGGAGCATTGCCCACAGGGCAAGTGCAAGTTTTGTGTTCCATAAGTAGTGGTTAGAGATGGAACAGATCACACAACATGTAATCAGCTAGATTAACCATAATCTAAGTCACTCAGCTATAAAAATGTTCTCTGAGGCAATTTTTGTGCATTCCATACTCCTTGTGTTAATCATCACCTGCTAGTGAGGTGATCATCACTCCAGTGGCAGTAACCCAGGAGGTTTTAAGCTAAAGCAGGGGAGCAATTTTGAGGCAGTAGTATGCCACAGGAGAGTCAATCTTTCTGTTGTCCTTGCCTGTGTTTTTTGACCTTTTCTATTTCTTGGGGCCTTGAGGAATGATGGAAGGTTTTGTCATAGAAGCTGCTGGTCTGAAAAATAGACAAGAGACTGTACCAGCTGCACAGGAGTAGCTGGAGAAGAGTGTTTGCTAGGTGTGCCCTCCCTCACCCCTTACAGACACATCTGGGTTCAGATCTGTGAGCTTCACAGAATCATTTGAGTTGGAGAAGACCTTTGAGATCATCAGGTTTAACTGTTAATGCAGTCCCACCACTCAACCACGTCCCTGGGTAATATCACTGAGCTTTGTTCCAACCCCAAACGTTTAGGGGGAGCATTAGGCTAAGAAAGGAGTGGGGGTGGGATGGCAGGACTGCACCCAAAGGGCAGCGTGGGCAAAGGCACAGAGAGGGAAATGCAGGTGAATGCAAAGCCAAGTGTCATGTGGCAGGGATGATGAAATGCAGGAGAACAGCACTGAGCAAAACTTGGAGATGTAGAAAGAGCAAAAGTGTTTCAAATGAAGAAGAGAGAAATACATTGAGACCAGGAGGAAAAAGTGAGGATGTTTTAGTAACTTGTGGTGAGGTCTGTAATACCAGATGTCAATTGGCTTGAGGGTAGTGCAGCAGAAAGGGAATGTCAGGCCTTGGCATGGGCTGTGTAAGTACCCTGTGCCTGCTGTGACTCCCTGCTGCTGGGCTGAGCTGCTCTGGAAAAGACAGAATTCAAGTTGCTAAAGTTTTGACTGAGTGCTGGTAAGAAAGAAAATGGCAGAGAAGAAGAGATCCAGGCCCCCTTTGGTAATGAAAGAGGCCTGAAGGATGGAAAGGGAGTGGGAAATGACATGGGTCTTCAGAAACTTTGGTAGCTGGCCTGGGACTCCTGCCAGTTTCTCTGCAGCTTCAGAGTTGTCCAATATCCTGAGCTGGAAGGGAGTCCAACTCCAGACCCCACACAGGGCAGCTTAAAGGTTCAACCCTCTAAGAGCATTGTGCAAACACTTCTTCAGCACTGACAGGCTTCCCTGAGGAGCTGCTTCAAAGATGTGGCCACCCTCTCAGGGACCTTTTATTTCTAATACTGTCTATTTGCTATGCCATTACCTTCCATGATAATGACAGATGCTGCTGTAGCTTTGACTACCACAGTAACTTGCATCTGGGACATACTGGTGTCTCAAACCAAGATCTGAGTGCCTGGATAAGATTTTTATCCTCTCATTCCTGAAGCTGCTGAAGCCCTGAGTAAAGACACAGTCATGTATAAATCAAAGGGGACTGATCACCATCCCTCTTCTGACAGTCCAACAGTCCTTTGCCAGTGTTTCTTCTGGAGGGCAGTACCTCAGAGCTGTTGGGGCTGTTTGAGTGGGCTGTGTGCTAAGTTACCTGTGTGCTCTGTTTTCTGCAGAGCACTCACTTGGTCTGACAACAGAGAGTGATTTAGGAGAATGAAAATGATTCCAGGGTCCAGTGTTTGGGGTCTGGCTAAAATGGGATTGTCTGAAAGACAAAGATCTGTTGGGGAAACCAAAGTGTGGCAAAGAGACAGGCCTGAGGGGTGGGGAAAGCCACAGGAGACATGGGCTAACACCAGCCAGGAGTTTGTAGGTGTTCTTCTTTTCATTAAACATCTCTTATTGGACTGTTTTTCTTCCTTCTCCTCTGCCCTTCATGGTCTGGAAGTCCCCAGTGACCTCCCAGACCATGGGCTGAGGCAGGTGGTACAGCTGAGATGGGATGAGCGTGTGAGGCTTGTTTCCCTTCCCTTCTGTAAGCAGGAACGTGTCAGTGGAATGAATTACACAGCAGATCGTGAAATCCCACAGGCAAAAGGGCCTCTCTCTTTCAAGCTGTGGTTCCTACATGCACCTGCCAGATTTGGGGTTGACTGCATGGTAGAAATTGATTTCAATGAGGTTTTTCCTTCCCCCCTTTCAAAGCAGCTGGCATGGAACGTGGCTCAGTGTCAGCATTCCCTGAAGGAGATGCACAGGGCAAAGAACACTTGGTACCCCTTAGGCTGCCATGCCCTGGGGTGGAGGGCAACATTCTCAGCAAGAACTGCCTCTTCACATTGGAGAATTAGCCTTTTGTCCTCCTCAGTGTGGTTTTATTGCTGTTCTCCTAGGGGAGGGGAGAATGGAAAGGCAGAATGTCCATGCAAGCCCCTGGTGAGGCTGTGGCCTGAGCTTGTAGGAGCCACCAGTGAGAAATGGGACTTCTCCTTCATCTCTGTGTGTGTGTGTGTGTGTGTGTGCAGCTCTGTGTCTGTCTGTGCTCATGCACAAGCCCTCGGGTCAGCTGGGGGTGTCTGTGGCCCTGCACAGCCTGAGAGGGGGGTGAACACAAGCTTTGGTGTATCTCAGTGCACGAGGGTGAGCTGGGGCAGAGGGAGACACTTCTCATGGCCCATCACACAAATCCCAGTGCATTTCTCTTCACCTGTGTGCTGGGGTGTGTCAGGCTGCAGGGGAGGGTGTGTATGCCCAGGGCTGTCCCTTTGTGCAAGGACTGTTTGGGGTGTTGGTGGGGAGGGATGTGTGTGCCACCAGCAGGGTGCAGCTCTGGTGGGGGATTGCATGTCTGCATGACCTTTGCTCTCTAATGGTTGTTTTTCTGTCTCGCTTCTTGTGGGGCTGCTGCTGTGTTGTGGCTGTTATGTCTGTCACTGCAGTCATCGCCAGTCTTGGAGGAAAAGGTAAATCCTATCACTGCCTCTTTACTTTCTTCACCTTACTTTTGGAGGTGGCTTCTGAGTGGTGATGCTGGGAATGTCCTGTACTGGCCTCTTTTCCTTTGTCCACTGGCACCCACCTGTGTTAGACTCAGTGATTCAGCTGGTGGAGGGACTGTCCCACCAAGCTGCTGGGCAGTGCATCAGGAGGAGGCTGCTGTGCTCAAATGCAGAAGGCACAGAAGTTCAGTCCCAGAACAGTCATTTGGTTACCTTTTATAAGCTCTGGGGTGTTACAGCCTGACCCCAGGAATCTGCAAGTCTTTCCTGAGGAGTTTGCTGAGCACCTTGTAACACAAGGTCCTGCTAAACCAAGTCTGTGCTGGAAAGAATTGTGTTCATGAAGGTTACTCCAGCATTCAGACTTTAGCCCAGCACCGAGGATGCTCTGAATGTGTTTGTAAACTGATGTGAGTCCCAGGCTGGTTAGGTCTCCTGTGGGATTTGCTCTTTCCCCATCCCTGAGAGGTTCAGAAGCAGCTGGAAGGTGTTTCCAAAGCAACTCAGCAAGGAGATTTCCTAACAGTCTATGTGAAAACCTTTTACTGAGGGTCTTACAGCTTTGGATGCTGCAGAGGCTGTGCCTCTGTCCTCTGCTCAGCAGCAGCTGTGAAGTTGAGACACTCCCTGTGCATTCAGTGGGCTCCTGTACCCCTGTGCATGTCAAACAGGCACCTGTTTGTGCATGAATGTCAAAACAACCTATGGCTTCCCAAGAATAGAGATTACCTACAGAGGGAGTGTAACTGGATGATGGCTCAGCACACATTTGGGATGGCTCATGGTTCCCAGTGCTGCCAGGGAGTTGCAGCACAGTGTTGGATGTTCTGACTGCACCCCTGGCAAAACAAGGAGTGTCTGGGCATGGGACTCCAGCTGAGGCCTCAGCAGGGCAGAGCAGAGGGGCAGCAGAACCTCCCTCCCCCTGCTGCCCCCACTCTGCTTCACACACCCAGATGCTTCTTGCCCGTGAGGGCACATTACTGCTCATGGTCAGCTTGTTCTCACCCAGCACTCCCAGGTCTCTCTCCTGGAGCTGCTCTGCAGCAGGTCACCCCCAGATGATTCATGCACCAGTGTCAGTGTGTTTCAGTCCTGCTGCAGTCATGTTGCCCACAGTGAAGGTGGTTGTGGTGGGTGCCCAGCCTGGCATCAACCCAGTGCTGGTGATCACTAGAGGAAGGCAGATGAGGGGCTGCTGTAATTAACACTGGTGTGCTGAAGGGTGAGCTCATCACTCCACACCAAGGAGAGGAAGCCCCACGCCAGGAGTGGCTGAGGTACCATCACTGAGGCCCTTTGTGAATGCCCATCACACACAGGGTCAGCTCAGCTCATCTCTGCAGGGCCCTTGGAGGGGGGGAAGACACAGAGACCTGGTGTCTGGCACAAAACCCGTTGCCTGTTTCAGTGTGCTGCTGCAGCCTTTCCCACCTCCACTGCTTGCTCTAGATTTTCTGCCACTGGTGCCTGGTCTCCAAACCTGTGCCAGCTTTTGTGTCCAGAAGCAAACCCACAGTTAGCTGTTGACCTGCAGCTGCCAGAAAGATGAGCATGAAGAGACAGTAGTTACAGCCATCTGGCAAAAGGAGTGATGCATTCATTGGTGTTTCTGTTTCATTTCTGGGTTTGAGTGCATTGTCATGTGGATATGGAGAGGGGATCAGAGAGTAAAAATAACATTTCCCCTGCTTGGCATTGGAAGTGATCCAAACCCCTCTGGTTTCTGCTGCTGGAGCTCACTAGGTTTGGGGTGGGATGTACAGAAGTGCCATGCAGATGACTCTTAACTGAAAAGCCTCCTTCCTGACCCAGTGGTGACATGACTAGGATCTCTGGGAGCTCTTTGGGTTTGCTGTGGGGGTTGTTTGCTGTGGCTTGCTTTCCCCACAGTACTTTGTCTCTCAGAAGACACACTGACTTCACTTGGCCTGTGGTTCCCTGCACTTTTGCATTGCCCCAAGTGCTGATGGAGAAGTCAGTCGTGCCTGTTGTGCTCATTGGATCCCCTCCCTCTTAGAGTCTCCCCAGCAGCTGACAAATAAAACACTCGATGTTCTACAAATTCCAGGCAGAGAGGGAGGAAAGCCTAGCAGGTGTGTTGAAAGCAGAGCAGCAGCTCTGTGAGGTGCTGGTGGGACGTGCTGGAAGCCAGACTGGGCAGATGCACCACTGGCTCTCAGGCCTGACACCAGGCATTTGTAGAACATCATTTAAAGGGAGGAGCTGGGTGGGATTTCCAGCTCCAGCAGCAGCCAGGGTGCGTGTGAGTAACCAGGTGTGGGAGTGAGCAGTTCATAGAGCTGCTGCCTGAGGGGAAGGAGTGAAACCCAGTCTCTAGTGCCTTCATATTTCACACAGGCTGTTGTGCTGTTTGTTTTCTGTCAAGGGCTGCCAGGGTGATTGCCCCTCTCCCTCTGCTTCTCTCCTCAGCAGGAAGGAACGTCCCAGCTCCCTGAACGTGTTCCCGCTGGCGGATGGCATGGTACGTGGGCACATGGGGGCCAAGATCCTCCCAGCACTGGACCACTGGCACCTGAGTGACCTCGGCCAGCTGCAGTCCAACTCCAGCTACAAGGTTTTCTAGAGCATCACAGAGCAAGGGTTTCCCACTGCCACTGTCCATAGCATTCCATGTTGTCGTTCAGGTGGAGACCAGTGTGTGTCTGTGACCCTTTGCAGCCTCTCCCTGCCGTGGGGCTGCTCCCTGGGAGCTCTGCTGGGGGGATGTTCTGTTGCAGATGTGGTATATGGTGTGGGAGGGATTTGACACAGCTCCTCATGTTTCTTGTCTCAGGGATTATCTCCTTTACTTGGCTGGCCACAAGGTGAGAGGAATGTGTGGGGAGGCAGTTAGAGGTTCTCATAGTGTGTCTGGGAGAGGAAATAGTGGATGTGGCCTCCCCTCTCCCCTCGGTCAGAGCAGTGCTCTTGCACCTCTGCTGGGACCAGGCATTGGGTTGCACTTGCTCTCCAGTGTTTGTCCTTTCTGACTAACCTCTGTTCTGGCCTTCCTGTCTTCAGCAAAAAGGTCTCCTAATCAACCCCCTCTGGATGCCCAAGTCTTGCACTGTGCTTGAAGGTCTTCAGTTCCTCTTATGGCTCATCATTGCTCTAGGCTTGCATTGTCTACCTTCAGTACACTTGTCACCTTCACTGTGCTGCCTTCTGCACAGGGCTTCCCAGAGAACCTCACAGCACTGCAGCTCTGCTGAGGGAGCTGCAGGGTCCTGCCTGATGCTTGCAGTGCTCTGCTGTGCTCTTCAGAGACCAGCCTGAGCCCAAAGCCCCAGGGGCTGTGCTCTTAGCTGACAGCTCACTGCAGTTGTTTACACTTTAGACTACACATGGTGACCCACCTTTCCCATGAGCTCTACCTCTAGACTCCTCAAAGTCTTTATGCTCAGGATCCCAGCAAATTCCTCTTTTTAAGTGACGTTCCACAAATGTGCTGGTGTCAGGCCTGAGAGCTGGTGGCACATCAGCCCAGCCTGGCTTACACTGTGTCCACCAGTACCTCACAGAGCTGCTGCTCTGCTTAAACACATCTGATGTGTGTGTGTGGTAAATCCTAAGCCTGTAAAATACATTGAGGCAGTAAAGGCAAAGAGGAGGGAAAAAAGCCGAAAGAAAGGAACCCTGCAACTTGTTGAATCCATTCTGCCTGTCTCCAGGTTACACTGAAGATGCTTTGGCCTGAGGGGCTCTGCAGGAGGAGGCTCCTGGCTGCACAGCACAGGAAATGTAGACAAATTCCAAATGTATGTAGAAAAGAAACCAGCAACTTCCCTTTGTAAAGCAGCCAGGCCTAGCACAGCACAAACCTCAGCACTCTGGGCCCTCTGCTGTTAGGGCAGTCAGAAAGCCAAAAGCAAGGTCTTTGGATGTGGTGGAGGCTGTTCTTGGAACACAACCCTTGTAGTACGAGGGACACAGATGTTTGGGAAACGTAGCAACTTGCAGAATGGCAGTGGGGTCCTACAGTCACTTCTGGAGAGCTTTGCCTGCAGTTAGGGACCAGCAGTGCCACAGGGCAGGAACGTCAGCCAGGGTGGCAGAAACAGAGATCAGAGCGTGAATGTGTCTCTTCAGAGCACCACTGTGTCAACACAACACTGCTGCAGGGACACAGGCAGCAGCCACAACACACTGGGACCAACCCACACCTGGACCTGGAAGCAACTTGTTCCCTGGGTGCTGCACACTGTGGTGTGGACGTGCCCTTGGGCTCTCAGGGGTCAGGCACATGTGGCTGGGGTTGGTCTTTGGAGAAGAGCTGGGAGGATGTTGGGCTTAGATCCATCTTCCACAGGCTTGCTAAGGCATAGTGCTTCCAGCATAGGGAGCGTTGCAGAAAGGAGTTGAGTGGATGTCCCTGCTAACCCAGCATCTGCATTGCAGGAGAATGCAACAGGGAGCCAGGTAAATGGGAAGCTTTGCTGACTGAGTTGAGGTGATGGGGGGGGTTACAGACTGGATCTCTTGGTGATTTGGTTGTGTCAGGCAAAGGAAATCCATTTCTGGTTACAAGAAAGCTTTGTGCAGAAGCAGTAGTGTGCTGCTCCAAAGGAATCTGAGGGATCTGTGCTGGTGCTCAGCAGTGGGATGCTGGGTCGAAGGTGGTTGGCCAGGGAGAGAGCCTGGGCTGTGGGGGGCTTGGCTGGGGCAGCACGTTACAGAGGCTTTCCTGACAGCGTGGAGCAGGTGAATAAGCAGAGGCTGGGACTGGCTGAAAGCTTCTTGCACACTGACTGGGATGCTGCTTCTCAGCTGCTTTGCACGGCTGGGATCTCAGCAGTACTGCTCATGCACTCCTCACCTCTTCCTCAGCAGCTCCTCGTTTTCTCTGACATCAGCTGCTCACACATGACTCACCTTCCCAGCACCTATGTCCTGACTCTCCTGACTCACTTTCCTCCTTCTGGGGCCACACCAGTGTTACATTTTCAGTGTCCTTATGTGCTTCTTATTAGTTAGCTGTTTTAGTTGCTGCCACACAGTTTCAGTTTGACACTCAGTTGTGCATTGACGTGACACAATGATCTGGAGATGAAAGTCCTTAACGTTTTTGTTTTTATGTACTATGCTTTCAGTGTTATAACCATACAGTTGTGGCTTCTCATGGTGACATGTGACTGCTATGAATGTTGGGCCTTTGCAATGCATTTTGGAGGTCACTACTGCACATTTGATGTGTAGGAGGTTGACAGGTATGGCTGTAGGTAAGTGGTAGTTGTGCAAGAGTATTCTTGGGGTGAGCTCTGGGTTGTGGAGAATGCCTCCTGTGCTGCAGGGGAGAGCTGTGAGCTTGGTGGAACGTTCAGCGTTAACAGAGCACTCGGGACAGGAGGAGGAAGATGCCAGCTGAGATGGACAGAGCTCCTGGACTCCGTGAATAAAGATGAACAGAGCTTGTGTGAAGAGGTGGGCCTGGGTAGTAGTTACATTGAGGAGGAATTTCTCCAGTGAAAGGGGAAGTTGGTGTGTTGATAAAGTATGTTTCCAGGTAAATACAAAACTCAGATGTATAACCAAGGAGCAGGGTGATGACTCACTGGTGTGTTCTGAGCCTGGGGCAGATTGTGTCAGTAAACAAGTTATGGGATATCCCTGATGCAAATATCACCCTGCAGACACTGATGGTACAGTTTCTGAATCACACCCAGCTCTTCAAGGACAAGGAATGACAGATGAACCCACCTGGCTGTGTCTGACAGTGCTGACATGTCCATGGACTTTGGTTATGCTTCTAGACTTACAGTGGGGGCAAGAAATCTCTGACTCTATTCACATCTATTCATCCAACACAAGTTTTCTTTGGCTAAGGAGGTTTTGTGGTTGCATTTTACACCTGACACACTTTGTGCCTTAGGAAGCAGAGCAGGCAAGCTGCAGTGGAAGGCTTACTGGGTCATATTTGTTCTCAAAAACTCAATTGGATTTATTCTTCTTCCCTTTCTATGTTAGGAAAGTAGCTCCTGAGGCAGGAATACGAAGTAGAGGTGGACAGTGTGGTTTTCACATGCAGCAGCCTCAGTGCAAAGTCCCCATCTCCATCCCAGTGCTAAAATCAGCACGTGTAGAGGGGCAGGATCTGAGTGTCAGTGTGGGAATGTGAGTGCTGTTGGGACTGGCAATGCAGAAACCACTCCCAAAGTGAGGATGGTTTTTGGTGGTGACATGGTTTCCAAAGATGTTGGTTTCCAAGGTGAATGCAGAGATGCAGCACAAACCCTGTTGACTTCCACAGTGCAGTGCACAGCATCCAGAGGCCAGTCTAATTAAAGGAAGATCTTAATAAGATCCCAGATTTTTAGAGCTGGATGGCTGCAAAGGGTTAAGTCACCGTATTTTCCAGTCTTCTCATCCCATTTTGGACTTTTTTTTTGGTCATGTTATTAATAGAACAAGACAATGAGACTTCCAAGTCAGTGAAGTGACACTGTCACAGCTCCAAGGCTGGGAGGCTCAGAGCAACCCCGGGGCAAAACCAGGATCTTTCCAGTTACTTGCAGAGGAGGGGAGAGGCATGTAGCAGAGATGAAAGCCTGGATGGGCAGATGCTGAATGTCACTGCACCCAGTTGCAACTCATTATCACATTTACCTCTCCATGTGAATTTTGTCATCTCCCTGCAGGCAGTAATTAGAGTGGGCTGAATGGGAGATCTCATTTGGGTTTGGGAGTGATCCCAGCGTTGGTCAGGACATTAATTGGCTGACTGTGAAGCAGTGCTGCTTTAATTGACAAACAAGGCTCCCAGCACTGACAGCTGACACAGCCCTGAAAGCCTCCTGTGTTTTCCAAGGGGTGATGTTACAAGAAATGGGGCTGTAATGTCTGAAACTGAGAGCCATTTGTGTGCATTTCACACCAGGAATCCATCTCCCCTACTCATTTGTCAGCTTCTGGTTTCTGAGTCCTTGGGTCTTGTCCTGTCATTTGGAAGTGGGGAAGCCATGCCTGTTTCTACTGTGTTCTCAAGCTGGACCATGCCTGGCTGGCTTCTGTGTGAAGTGGTGTGGGGACAGGGTCTCCTGCTATGGGGACAGGGTCTCCTGTGCCACTGGAGTCACACCATCTGGGCTCGGTATCTGCTTTGCTTCTGCAGTTTAGTGTCAAAGCTACTTTGCTGTTCTCTCATCTGGGTTGTGTGGATGGCTTACAAGTAATGACATCATCCAAGAGCTCTAAGAGGCCACCTCACATCCTTCCTGAGCAGCATCTGTGTTCCCTTCCAATCTTGGGGAACTCTGGCCTGGCTTCACCGTGGGTGCCAAAGCCCTTCGGCTTCTACCACAGTCACTGTGAGCTGCGGGTGCTCTTTGCTCACAGTGAGGCCACCTTCCCTGAGACACATGCTGAAGAGATCACACACTGCTGTGCCTTGTGAAGAACAGTGTTGAGTGGTAGAGGAGGAAGGATATCAGTCCTTTCCCAGGTGGGGTTTGCTTGCTGAGTTCAGCACGAGAACTCGCTGCGTCACTGTGGCTGCAGTGCCTGGTGTAGCTGGGACAGCGAGCGAGGCTCATGCTCCATAATGCTTTAAGGCAGCCATCCACCAGCAACTGAGAGAGCAGCCCCAGTGTATAGCTGTGCTTTTCCCTCTTTTGTTCTTCCCCCACCTGGGATTGCCGTAGTGCCCTCAAGATGAGATGTCTGAGTCCGGCCAGTCCTCAGCAGCCGCCACGCCGAGCACCACCGGCACCAAGTCCAACACGCCCACGTCATCCGTGCCCTCTGCTGCTGTCACCCCCCTGAACGAGAGCATCCAGCCTGTCACCGAGTGCAATGGCACAGCCAAGAGCAACAAGAGGGCGCGAGAGAAGCGGAACAGCCGCAACATGGAAGTCCAGGTCACGCAGGAGATGAGGAACGTCAGCATAGGTATGGATCCAAACCCATCACGGGTGGGTGTGAGGGGGCTGCAGCCAGGCTGTGCTCAGGGATGGACAATGACAGGACAAGGGGCAACAAGCTGCAACACAAGAGGTTCCAAAGCAACACAAGGGAAATCTTGTTCCCTGCTGAGGTGAGGGAGCACTGGCAGGGGCTGCCCAGATGGGCTGTGGAGGCTCCTTCTCTGGAGACATCCCAACCCAGCTGGATGAGTCCCTGTGTGCCCTGCTCTAGGTGCTGCTGCTCTGGCAGGGGGGTTGCGCTGGCTGAGCTTTGCAGCTCCCTCCCAGCCCTTGAGATTCTGTGAAATGAATTCCCAGTGCTTGTTTCCCCCTGTAACTCCTGAGGGATTACCAGCCCCATAAGTACAGAACTGGAGGCAGCCTTTCCTGGGAAGGTAACCTCAGTGAGACAGGGCTGGCTATTTGAGAGCAGCTTCCTGGGTAGCAATTGCTTTTAGCCACATGAATACAGGGTGGGAACAGGTTGCTGAGTTCAGTCCCCTGCAGTTGCATCCACCCCTGTCACAGAACCTCTTCCAGGAGCAGTCAAGTCCCATCTCAGCCCGACTGAGCTTTTGGAAGGCTGTTTCTGGACCTCATCAGTGTGCTGGTTAAAAGCTTCCATTTAGCTGTCTCTCTGGATTTATTCATAAGTATTTTATATCCAGTTGTTCACAGGCCAAGTTTGTCAGCCAGGTTAAGTAATTATTTCCCCTCTGTGTGTTCATTCCACACCCTGGTGTGTTCAGAAATAGCAATTAATGTATCCAGCTGTTTTTCCCAGAGAAAGCAGCTGTTTCCTCTAAGAACCCCTCCTCCCCAGCCTGTGGAAGTTACACATGTTCTCTCCACTTCCCAGAGCCCTTTACTCATTTGAATGTCTGATTTCTTGTCAGGATAGACCATCACCTAAGCACCAGGCTGTGCAAATCAAGAAAGCAGTGTAACAACATGATAAAAAGCCCCTTTCTTTGCTCCTTAATCTTGCTGTGCCCAGTGAGCAGCTCCCAGACTGTCTTGTCTTTCTAGACTTGGCAGGAGCCTTCAGAAATGACAAGTGCTCTGTTTGCCAGGTGATGAGCTTAGACACAAAAGGACTGTAAAAGTAGCTGGAGATGGTAAGGACAATCTGTGCAGGAGCACAGGGATGAGCACAGGTCTCTAAGGTCTGGTCTGTCTCCAAGGTCTGGTCTGAACCACATGATCATCTTTCCCTTCCAGAGGGAATTCCTGAGCTGACGTTCACAAGCTGGTTCCTAACAGAGCAAGGTTATCAGACAACATGTAACACCTCTTGTTGCAGATGAGAATTGTCATGACCAAGTCCCATGTGGTATTTACATGAGCAGCTGAGGAGGCCAGGAGCTGCCAGAAAGCAGGGCAGTTTCTGCATAGCCAACTGTCAAACGATGCTCCTGGCCAAGGCAAGGCCAGGTAACCCTTGCTACCAGGGGATCTGGGCATGGATGTCAGTAGTTTGGCAGCCCTGTAAACATCCTTATTTTCATAGTTGCTGCTTGACAAGCTCAATTCTCATTAGTAGCTTCCTTGGGTCAGAGTCTGCTGTGTCCTGTGTGTGTGCACCTGGGAGGGCAGCGTGCATGGGGAAGCTGTTTTCTGGGTGGCATCCTACTGTGGAATCTGCTCAAGGCAGAGAGTTGTGTCTTTCCCGTGTGCTCTGCATCTCCAACCTTTCAGCTCTCACACATTATGCAGAATCAGATCTCTGTGCTGAGGAGCAACAAAGGTAATTGAATTCTAATGATGTCTTTTGTGCATCCAGAATGAAAATGCCAGGTCAGTGCTGCACATGCCTTAGAGCTGAGCTGCCAAACAAAAAGGGACTCGGTGGTGGTTGCAGAAAAGCTTCCCAGCTTGAAAACACAAAGAAAGGGAAGACTCTGCTTCTGAAAGCTTGAGCACCACTGGTGTCTGGATGCCTGCTTTGGCAACAGACACACATCATGTGGCATTTGTTGCCAGCTGCTGCTAAATGCCAACCTGAAGGAATAGAAGGAGCGCTGAAGTTGTCACAGGCTTTGTACATTTGGGTCCTGAGGCTGTTTGGAGAGGTCAGGGAATTCACATCCAACACTGCTGAGGGACTAATGGAGTTTACAAATTAGGTCTTTAATCCCTCAAGAATTTCTGGTGTGAGCAGACAGTGGTTGATGTGTTTTGTTTGGAGGGAGTGCAGGCCTGAGCTTTTGGGCAGCCTGGTGCATGATAAAAGTGACTCGGCAAGAGGAGAAAGTCCCTTGTTCTTGGAATACCGGCCTCAGAAAGCAGAGTGGGTTTCATCCACCAGTTGTTAAGTGCCATTTCAGTGCAGGGAGTATCTAAACCACTTGCAGGCTTCAGGATTTGTATTGAAAAAGGGTTTCTGTGAAAACTACCCAGTGGCAGCTCTTAGCTACAGCAGCCTTGTGAAGCTGTACAGAGCAGCAGTGCCTTGCCTTCAGTCTCAGCTGAAGTCATCTGCTGATGGCAGACTTTTCACTGCCAGGGACAAAGTTTATTTGCAATTGATTTTCTCTTTGGTGAGGATTCAGTGACCTTGGTGACACTCTGGTATGGTGAGGAGGGAGTGAGGGATGCTCATGATCTTCCTGCTCCAGAATTGCCAGGGCACCTTCCCAGCACTGGTACAGTTGCCCCTGCAGATGATCACACACCTTCTGTTCCTGGTTTAAGGCTTTGAACACAACACTCTGAACTCTCAAAACCTTCATATTCCAAACTGCAAAGGTCCTTTCAAGTGAGACCATTCTGTGAAAGTCCTGATCCCATAGACCATGTGTGTTGTCTTACATAGGAATGGGCAGCAGTGATGAGTGGTCGGATGTTCAGGACATCATAGACTCTACTCCAGAGCTGGATATGTGTCAAGACCCTCGCCTGGAACGCACTGGGAACAGGTATTGCTGCTGCCTTGGCACTCTCTGCTCTTCTGCTTTGGGAGGAGGGGATGCTGGGGCTGGATGGGAGTGGATACTGGTTGGAGATGGTGTGTTCTGCCCATGAGGGGCCTTGACTCGAGTTCTCCAGAGCAGGACATAGCTGATGGTATTTTGCAGAAGGATCAGTGCAGCTGACCCAGACTCATCTGCCTCGCAGGATCAGGGAGGACAGAGCAGCAAAAGCTTTAAGACAGGAAAAGGGGACCTGGGCTTAAGCTGTCAGGAGGAGGGAAAAGATGCTTTTGTCTAATCAGAGGGCAGTTCTGACTTCAGGTTTCAAACCTCAAGCATTTGTCCAGCTTTTGTTCTTCCAAGTGTCTGAAGAGCAGGAGCAGGGCTGCTCTGGGAGGGAGGACAAGCAGGAGAAACCCCAGTCCCACAGACTCTGAGCGTTCTCCGTGGTCAGGAGCTCCATCAGCAGCCTCACACAAGGCAAAGGGCTGAGCTGGTGCTAGGCAGGAGCAGCAGGAGCCAGGGCTGAAGACAGGTACACCCACAGTGCAGCTCACAGGAGGACTGAAGGCTGAGGGTACAGGGAGCCCTTGGACCAGTGGATGGATGTGAGTCCCAGCTGTGAGACTGGTCAGAGCAGTTTTGTCCAGTCAGCACCTTGCTGCATTTTTACTAAGGTCAGGTGGTTAATTTTACAGGATTCATTAATTTTTACCTTCATGCAGTGGATAATTTGGCACTACAACAGCAAAAAATAACCCCCTAGCTCTTAGAGGTGTGCAGGAGACAATACCCTGACAAGGTTAAGCAAAGGTTTTGTCACAGTCCAAGCCTGGGCTGGATCCTCTCTGTCGAGCAGAGCTGTGCAGAGGGTGTGAGCCCCAGCACCAGACCTGTTTCTCAGCTGTGAAACTTCAGCTCCCCTCAGAAGATGAAAAACACCATGGACAGTTTTGAGAGTCAGATGCAGGAGGAATCTGAGTACCCAGAACAGCTCTGTGTGGGGAAGAGAGAAGTCACTGATGAGATCAGATCCAAAATTGGTGAAACCTGAGGGAAAGAGGGGAGTGGAGAGGGTTGGTGCCCTGGGAGGCCCTCAGGCAGGGACCTCTGATCCAGGCAGTGAGACTGAAAGCTACAGGAGACACACACTGACTGGAGCTGCTTTAAATGCAGGATGCTGTTGAGATAGATGCAGCTTCTGAAGGCCAAGTGCTGAAGGTTCAAGCTGGATGAGGCCTCCAGGTCAGACATTGAGTGCTGGCTGCACCTTGACACTTGCACTGGCCATTACACTGCGTGAGCCAATTAGTTCTGGTGCAGTCAGAGCCCCATTTGTAGCTCCTCAGTGCTCTCAGATGTCTGGGCAGCTGTAATTGAGAACACCCTCACGTTGCTGTTTCCCTGTTGTGTGCAATGTGCTGTAACTGTGGTATCAGAGGCAGCCACTGCCCCCCATTTGTAACCTCCAGGCTTCAGCACCTGGAGCCACAGGGCTTGGGATAATCTTCAGTGGTACTGCTGGAAACACACTGCACAGCTGCTCTTCATGCTGCCTGATTCCCCTGACACAGGGCAGGGCACTTAGAAGTGTTTCTAGTCACATTAAGACCATTTGTCAGAGCAGGCAACGACAGTCCCAGAGTTCCAGTGTCCTGCTTCCTGGGGCAGCTGTTTTCTGACTGAGCCCTGAGACTGTCAACAAGTGTGAGAAGGTTCTTGATGGCACCAAAGCCACCAAGAGATGGAAGTGTGCTCCCACATGCTCTGATTAGGGAGCATCAGCTTTCATTTCCCTCTGATCAAACACACTTTGCTGATGTGTGAAGAAGCGTTTCTGTGCATAGATTCACCCAAAGGAGAGACTCAGCCTTTGGGATGATTCCACCTTGTAGCTGGTGGAGATGAAAAGGCCAGTGCTGTTTGCAGCAGTTGAGTCCTTACCTGCTCTTGCTCCTGTCCATTCAGTGACCTCAGAGGGGAGTGTGGGATTCCTTGCAGAGTCAAGAGTCCCAACTGAGAGCTTCTGCGGGGTGGATTTAATCAAGGAGGTATTGAGTAGTCATGATGAGCAAGGAAGGCAGCTGGCTGAGGTTTGGGGCTGTGCATGATAGCTACTTGTCCTTGACATGGAGAACAAAAGATGCTTTCTTCTGTATTCAGAACCTTCCCTGAGTCAGCCTGGGGTGAGCAGGTGGAACGTGCTCTCAGGGTTCTGACCACAGTAGTCTGGGACTCTCAGTGTTTCACTGAGATATGTTCAGCCTTAAATGTTGCCAGGTAACAAAAGTCCTTGTGTGTGTGTGTGTTTTTCTCTTCCAACAACAGCCCAACACAGGGGATTGTGAACAAAGCATTTGGCATCAACACAGACTCTCTGTATCATGAACTTTCCACGGCAGGGTCCGAGGTTATCGGGGACGTGGATGAAGGAGCAGATCTGCTAGGTAAAAGCTTGCTTAGAACCATTCTGTTTGCTCTGCTGGAATGACAACTCTTATTAAGCTGGTAGGAGCACTTCAGTTCTTGGGTTTATTTCTCTTGTTGTCTGTTTCCCCAGAATCTGGCTGGTTAGCTCTTAGGAAAATGAGACATTGTGTTAGTGAAGTGTGTACCTGCAGTACAGCAAATGCTTGCTTAGAAAGCACCTTAAAACTGTGGGGCAGCTGTAATTTGGGTTGTCTTTATGTGTATAAGTGATTCTTCTATAGGATTCTCTCACACAAACAGCTCAAAGACCTCATTTGTCTCCCCCAGATTCGTCCCCCACCCCAGTAATTTTACACACTGTCAGTTTCAGGTGGAATAAAGAGTTTGTTTGGAGTGTGCATAAAACAACTGCTTTGGTTAAGGTTTTGAAGTTAAATGATACTGAAATATCATGGCCTGTATTGCAGCTTTTACCCTTTTACAGTCAAAGAGAGGTAGTAATTCGCTTTCTAGGCTGATTCTGAGCCACCTGAAGCCTGGTTGTGTTCTGTATTCCTGACTAGGACTTGGGAGCAGTCAGAGAAGCAGCTTTGCCTCAGGTACCAGTGTGAGCCCTTGCCATGCTTTTTGGGGTTGGACTGTTATCTAGACCTTAATCCATGACAGAATTTGAAGCACATGATCTCAAGTCCTGTTTGCCCAAGTCAGGACAATATGGGTGTGCTTTGAAGGCTCAGGCAACACGAGCAGCAGACAAAGTCTCTCACTGTAGCTCACTTTCCCTTTTCCTGCTGGGGGGTTGGACTAGATGATCTCTAAAGGTACCTTCCAACCCCTGCCCGTCCTTGATTCTATGATTGAAACAGCCCCAGGAGACAGGAGAACTCCAACAAGGTGCTTTTAATGCATTTAGTGGCAAGAGCTCTGGAAGTGTACATTTCCTTTCAGGTGATCACTGATACAAAAGCCTGTCTTGGATAATGTAAGTTTGGTTCTGTGTATGTGTCCAGAACAGGGTGAGCTGAATCATGTCACAGACTTGCAGCAGCTCACCTTTGCAGCAACTAAATTAGGGAGATGCTTGTGTCAGCTTTGATAAAGAGTCTTAGAGCAGGAGCTTCAAAAGGGTGTGTTTCTGCAGAGAGGATGGGTTTTACCCTGCTCACTAAAGACTTAACCATGAAGATGTGGACTGAAGTCTGGAAAGGGGGTTCATACAATTCTTCTTGCTTTCTCTAAGGCAAAGGATCTGTGAAATAGTTGCTGTTGTAGGCAATAGTGTGACTGGAATGCAAGAACAGGATAAATACTGTCATCAAAATGCTCCTTGTCGGTGTGGCTGGGCTTAGGGGTTTGCTGGAAGCAGGGTTGTAGCCCAGCACCATGCAAGAGAGCTCTCATGCACAGATTGATGACCCTTGCCTGAAGTCCTGAAACATTTATTGTTTCACCTCCAACTTGAGATTGCCCAAAGAAAAAGATCTGCAGAAACTTCAAGACCAAGGTGCAGTTTCCTCTGCCTGCAGCTGGAGCCAATGTGTGCAGAGACTTCCAAAATGAAGGATTTAGAAGGAAAATGGAGTTTCCCAGGTTTGGGAATCACCTGGGTGTTTGCAGCCATTGCAGAAGAGCTGGGGCTCCTGCTTGAAGTGGCAGTAGGAACTACATGTGATGGTTGAAGCTTCACCTGCCTTCTGTGGAATGAATTTGGTTGGTCACCCCCCTGTGTTATTGGGAATGCTCTTCCTGGAGGAATCGAAGCCTTGAAGACACTGACAAGCTTGTCATTATCCATCTGCTTTCTCTTGGTCCTCAGGTGCTTCTTTATCTAGGAGAGTGCAGGGTTGATTATTTGGCTGTCTTCCACAAATCACTGTGACAGCTGCTGCTTTCCCTCTGTCCCCAAAGTAGTCAGCTTCCAGGAGTTAGTACTTGATGTATGAACTGCTTCAGAGAAGCCACTGCCCACCTCTGGCAGCCTTCTGGCAATCCACTGCCCTTTGCATCCCCCTGTAGTCTGACCTGATGCTCTGTCAGAAGTGCAGGCTGTTGTTTCAAAGGGCCAAAGATAACAAAGATTTCAAAGATGTTAGCTGCCCAAACCTTGCAAGGTTGCTCACCACAGTTCCAGTTGAAGTCCAAGGTGTTTTGGCTCTTCCAGAGATAAGGCTGCCCAAAGCCCAGTGGTCGATTTTGGGTCGTGAGACATTTGTTGTTTGGCAGTTACCACTTGTAGTAACAATGTGCAGGGACTTTGGTGAGAGGGGCTCGTGTCAGTGTGACTTGGGAAGACCACACAATGTGCCTTAGGAAGAGTTCATTTCTGAGCTGGGACAGTTTTCAGGTTTGAGATTCTTGCAGGTGGTTGCACTGTGGTCTGGCAGAACAGGAGGGCTTCTCCTGGTTCCTTTTCCAACCTGGGAGATGGACTGGGATGAAATCAGGTGGTTTCCCGAGTCTTTGGTGAGAAATATTAGTCTGAATAATGCTTCTGTTGAGTTTTGGTCGCTGACTCTGTCCACATAAAAGTGATCTTTAGAATGAACACACCCATTGGCAGGACTGGAGGAAGGCAGAAGGGGATCTTGGAGGTCACCTCTGGCCAAGAAACGGGATTTGTTGCTGTTTTTGCACAATAGAAAGCACTAAGAAGTTCTGGTGAAGGTGGAAGCCAAAGACTAGATCTTAGTACTGACAAATCTGTCAGTGTTATTCAAAACCAAGAGGGTTATTAAGCAATGGAATGAGCTGCCCAGGGAGCTGGGGGAGTGCCCAGCCCTGGAGGGGTCCCAAAGGTGTGGAGCTGAGGTGCTGAGGGCTGTGGGTCAGTGCTGGGCTGGGCAGGGTGAGGGCAGGACTGGGACTGCAGCAGCTTCAGGGGCTTTAACAACACAAAGGATTCTGTGATACATTTTTTTTGTTAGATAAATGATTCTCTCCTCCTGCTGTACCTTTGAGTTCAAAGAGCCACAGAGGAAACTGTGTTTTACACATGTGAGATAAGAAACAAGATCCAAAAGCTGAAAGCCTCTCTCTTCTGGGTCATATTTGGAGCTCATTTGACTCTGTAAATCAAACAGATGAATGCGGTTTACCTCACCCAAGTGAAGTTTGGATACTTCTTCTAGTCCCTCTAAACTTGACGGTCAGTCTGCACAGAATATTCTCTCCTTTTGGACTCAATCTCTTAAAGAAAGAGAAAACTCATTAAAGAGGCCTTTAAAATCAAAGGATCTCATAGAAATGACCCTTGAGCTGTCAGGCAAATCTGCTTCTGGAATGGAAACTCTTTAACTCATTCCTTCTGGACATCTACGAACAGCCAACCCCTCTTGGTACCAAGCTGGCACTCCCTCAGTGCAACCTCTGAATATGAAATGACATCTAACACGGATGGAGGTTTCTCCCCGTGCCTTACAGACAGGAGTTTGTGTAGGGAGTATCCTGGGTAACTATGTGGAGTGGGAACAATGATTCACTGGTGGTTATTGTAGACCAAATTCCTTCCTCTGTGACTACAGCCTTGGCAACACTGGTTTTCCTGTGTACTCACTGGTTAACTGCAGGCTCTTACCTCCTGAGTGTGAGTGGGCTCCCCCTTCTCCCATCTCCCCCACCCCAACAGTGTCTGGACATGAAGGAGCATTAGCAGCCTGGTTGAGTGCTCTGGGCAGCTCCTTCAGTTTTAGAATGCCCCACTGTGTTTGATTTGGAGATCAAAGCCTCTCTTCACACAACGTGGGGCTTTTTTGGGAGCTGAAGACAGAAATCCCACCACATTGCTGGTAAGTTTGTGTGCAGTTTTTTGTGCAGAAGCCGAAGTGAGATTATCAAACTGAGTCCCTGTGCTGTGAAAAAGAAGAGACATAGGTTTTGAAATGCAGGTAATTGGCTGAAGTGTCAGTGAAGAGCACACTCAGTATCAACAGGTCTAGGTGCTAAAGTCACAGGGGAGGGGGGCGTGAGGAGGTTGTGGGGACTGGCTGTTGTGCATTAGTACACAAGTCAATAAAGAGAAAAGAAACATCCCATCCAGGAATAAATGACTGGCTGAGGTTCCTGGGAGGCTGGGGGTGGCTGAAGCACGTGGTTGCAGTTGTTACCACAGGTTACCTTCCCTTGATTCTTTTCTTTCCCGTCCTGTATGTAGAGTCATGCCATCTACAGTCATGGCAGGTCCTGTCCTTACTATTTCATGCCTTTTGACATTGAAATGGCTGAATCATTGTTGATTTATTTTGAACAAGGTTTTCCTTTCGTTGGTTTCAGTCACTGATTGATCCTTTCTTCACTTCCTTTTTTCCCCCTTGTCTGTGCTTCGCTGGACATGGCCCGTAGGGGAGTTCTCAGGTGTGTATCTCCTCCTCTCAGTTTCTTCTCTGGTTTCTGGTTTTCTTTCCCTTTTGAGGCTGAATGACGTGGTATACACGTGTGATACTCCCCTGCTCTTGTCCAAACACGGTTGGCTTGGCAGGCTTCTCCTCCCTCGGCCTGGCTCGGTTGCCGTGCGGCGGCGGCTCCCTGGGCCGCGGGCAGGCCTCGCTCTCTGCCCACACGCCTCACTTGGCTTCCCTTGCGTGGCTTTCTGCACCCCTGCACCCCTGCACCCCTGCCTTGCACTGGGCTGGCACTCAGGGCCTGGGGGCTGTCAGGATGGGTGCTGTGCTGGGAGCAGAGCTGGGGCGGGCACGGGACTGACTTAGGCTGCCGCTGCCCTCAGAAGCACCCCTGGGTGCGTGGGGGCTGCCTGGTGCGTACCGGCCCTTTTCTGGAGTAGCTGCAGTTTAAACACATTAAAGACACTTTCTTGATGGATTAGAGTGGCAAAGCCTCTGTCTTCGTGGAAGCTTTGCCTTTCTGGCAGGAGCTGAAGTGATAGCTCAGGCTTTTGTTTGGGTGAAGGAGACCCAGTGCCTGGGGTGTGCCCTTGGAGCAGCCTTGGGGCCACACTCTGCCCGTTTGCACCTCTCCATAAACCCACCTGGGCCCCAGTGCAATTTGCTATGGAGTCAAGGGGATCCCTCTCGATGTCAGTGCAAACTGGGTGAGGTTTCCCCTGTAGTAAGGGCAGCTGACTCAGACACAGCAAGTCTGAGTGGTGATGGGCCACGTTCCTCTGCCCGGCACCTCTCGGTGTTGGCTCTGTGAAGTGACAGAAGAAAGGAGTGGCACCATCCTTTCTTTTAGTTCCAGATGGGTTTGCTCAAAGCCACTTTCTCGTGGTCCTTGAGCTGGAGTTTGCTGCAGTGGGGAGGTAGGTTTGGGCCTGTGCAAAAAGGCCAAATGAGACCCCTGATATCCACCCCTCACCTTTTGTTTTAACTCCTGCCCCTGTCCTCCCCTCACCTTGTTCATGATGCCTGTTGATCTCCCTTTGTCATGGGGATGGGAAACTCAAAAACCTAGAGCCCAGGGGAAATGAAGGAGGTGGAAGAAACGGGTGAGCTCCTCTCGAGCTTGTCCTGGCATTCCAGCCCTCAGTCCTCCTTGGGCCGAGCTGCAGCAGGACGAGGTGTAGATGAGCTGCTGCCGAGCATCACGTACCCTGGCACCACACGCAGATGTACACGTGCTGATGAGCTGCTCTTGTTTGCTGTTTACAGACTGGTACTTAATGGCTGCTTTTTTTTCCCCCCTTCCTTTCTTTCTTCCCCTTTGTCCCCATCTCTTTCTGTTCCCTTTCTCCTATGGGATGGCTCTCATAGTACGGGATGATTTCTTTGGTAAGGCCAAGGCCTTTTTTTCTTTCTTTTTCTTTCTTTTTCTTCCTTTTCTCCTTTTTTAATGTGCACTTTTGAATTTTTCTAAGTTTCTTCCATGCATTCAGCATCCCTCCATCTGTCTTGCATTACCTTGGTTTGGTTTTTCATGCTGGTGTGGTATCACCTCTCCAAGAAGCAGGACGCAGCCTCTCAGTAGAGGTGCTTTGGGCATTCTCCTCTGGTTCTTGTAGTTGATTATCCACTTTGATGCTTCACACTATTAACCTGGCTATGGGAGGTGGTCAGAGTAGGACAAGCCATTAGCCAGGGCTTTCTTCACACCTCTCTTCCCTTTGCTCCACGCCACAAAGGACTGAAGAGATGTTTTAGTCACTCCAGGGTGGGTTGGTTTTTCCCCATGAGCAGGGCTTTGCCCTTACAGTCTGCAGAAGGTCATCTCCCTGTGCCTGTTCCGTGGCTCTGGGAGGCTTCATCCATTTCTTTATTGCAGGACTAGCCCTTCAGACCTCTCACTGCTTGAAGCATTGGGTTGTCACACAAATGAAGTAGAAGCTGTGGTGAGGATACTGATGACTGGGATGGGGTATGGCTTTTGATTCTGGCATGATATCTCAGCCTCTTCACCAGAGATCCTTTCCCCCAAAACAGCCACACAGAAAGAGAAATGACTTGAGAAGGCAAGGAAAAAGATTTAGTCAAAGAAAAAATGGGGATGAGCTCTTTCCCTTGGTGTCCCTCAGCACCTGTGATGTCCGTGTGCCACTTGAGTGTCATTCTGGCTACATATTTGTTTGATCTTTTGTAGAATCACTGAAAAGGAGTAAGAAAATCATTTAGTAAACAGAGGATGACTTAGTCATCAGAGCCAACACACGACCTGCCTTCAGAGAAAGGACTATTGACAAAGAATGGTCTTTCCCATTACCAAGCCAAAGCCACACTTGGGTTTACACTGCAGTCAGTGTCTCTGTTTGCAGTATTCCTCGACACAGCATCCAAAGAACACGTTGCCTGAAACATCAAAGTGATTAATTACCTGTCTCCTGATTGTTCACAAGTTACTTGCACATGCTGCTTCTTACTCATTCTGGCTGGGAATTTGCTTCTGCCACCATAAACCCATCCCATTGAACTGTGGGAAGAGGATCTGTATGTTGTGACGTGTTCTCACTTGTATGCTGCCATGTTTCTCTAACTTCCATTTACTTCAAGTTTGTGTTGTTTTTGTTTCATTGCAAGTGTTGATTAACCAGCAATTTGAATTTGACCTTCACCCTTAGCCCCTGAGTTTTCAAAGTGTTTGCAACCCAGTGTGCACACTGCAGCTGCTGTGTGTCGGTGCCCAAGTGCCAGGTGTAGATGTTTCCTTGAGTGAGAGGGCTGAGACTTCAGGTTTGAAACACCTGGGAGAAAACTGCTGAAGGTAGAGAGAGCAATGGGCAATCTGAAGTCCTGCTGAGGTTGCCTGAGTGGGAGGCTGGTAATGGGAAGGCTTCTCCTGTGCGTGAGACTGGTCACAACCACAGTCCCAAATCTGAACTGAGAAGCAGAGAATTTGGATTATACTAAGGTAGATAATGACTGATGTGCAGATCTGGCCAGCAGCTTGGGCAGTGTTCTGCTGTCCTCTGTTAAAAACCCATCAACTTTTACCTTCTTTCTGTAAGAGTGATGGCAGAAATGGTTGCAGCAGCTCACGGCTGAACCAGAAGTTTCCTGACTCCCCCTAATTGGCATTAGTGAAGCTCTCCTCTCTGTCCCTCTCTGTGAGGTGTGGGGTAAGGTGCCAGGTCTGCATTTGGGTGTCTTTGCTCGTGGTGCATGGTCTTTCAGCAAGAGGCACTCCCTGCTCCACAGCAGGAGCCTAGGGAAACCTAACAAAAGCCATCTCTCTTTGTCAAGCGTTGAGTCAGGCAGTGCCACACAGGCTTCGTGTTTCTGTGAGAGCAGGTGCCAACTGCCTGGCCTTTCTTTACAGGAATGGGCAAAGAAGTGGGGAATCTGCTGCTGGAGAACTCGCAGCTCCTGGAGACCAAGTAAGGAACTGTCATGTGTGAACTGCCTGCCTAGCAATAAATGAGGTGCCACCTTGAAGGAGATCTGTCAGAACTCTTGCCTCACAGGGCCTCAATCCTTTGTCTAACACATTCTCTTGAATGCTTGTTGTTCCTTCAATTGGAGAAAGGGAATTGCTCCTCTGAGCAACCTTCCTAACTGGTTCCTTTCTGCAGGTGCTTGGGGGAAGTCTCTGGGTGTGTGCTGGTAGGGTCTGATCCCTGGAAAACCAATGGCAAGCTTTGAGTTAGCTTCAGTGGGGAATGTGGCTGTGGATGTGAGCCTCTGTGGGGACAGTGCTGCTCACAAGGCTTTATTTGCAAGGTTTGATGTTTGACAGTAAGTTTTCCTTACTATTGAGGGGAGTTTTTGAAGGTTCAACAGCTGCTAAAGGAGAAGCAGCAAATGAAATGGACTTACTGTTTGAGATCTGGCAAACCAAATACTGAGCCAAGCAGCCGGGAAGAGGAAGGCAAAGTGCTCCCAGGGGAGAGCTGGAGAACCTACTGTGACAGGGAGCTGCTGGTTTCAAAGAGTGTAAGATAGTTCAGATCTGATTGGGAATGCTGCCTTGGATGGACAGGTTACCCTGTACCTGCTTTCTGCAGTGTTCTGCCACCTCCTTAAGGAGATACTGGTCTGTCAGTCAGAACACAGCACTGGACAAACCTCATCCTGACCAATGATGGTGATTTCTCTGTTCTTCTCCAGTTCTTCCTTGCCAAAACCTACTTTTCCATGAGTTATAGCTGGACTGAATTGTTTAAATACACTCATTTCAACTCTCCTTGTAGTGCCTGTGACTTTAGTTTCAGGTCTCTCTTATGGACAGCTGCTGGTTTTGGGCATTTTTGCTTATTGTCCCTTTCACACCTTTAAGAAATGCTTTGAACGTTGTGAAGAATGATTTGATTGCCAAGGTGGACCAGCTGTCTGGAGAGCAAGAAGTGCTGAAGGGAGAGCTTGAAGCAACAAAGCAAGCCAAAGCCAAAATGGAAACCAGAGTCAAGGAGCTGGAGGAGGAGCTGAAAAGGTGAGTGATTGACTCCCTGCCCAGGGGAGCTGGGGGGACCTGAGTGATGAACTCACCTCCTCTGTTAGTTTTACCGGTTTCCCTCATGGAGTTGGAATTCAGAGGTACCTTTCAAGCAGTTCAAGGATGGTGGTAGGCGGCTGAGGTGTTTTTAGTGTTCCATTGCTTTTATTGGATTGAGGTGAGTTATTGAACCTTAGAACCTGCAGGATTTTCCTCCCCAGGAGTAGGATTCTGCAGCAGCACCTGCAAGCCCAGGCTCCCTGCAGTGAAACGTTCAGGGCTTCAGTTTGCAATTGAGGGTAATTTCAAAACCAGTAGTTTGAAGGAAACTGTCAAGAGCTTGATCCTTGCAGCAGCCAAGACAGCTCTGGGAGGAATGAATGCCCATTCATTTAGTGAGAGAGCTAGTACACATTCCCACAAACAACACTGAAATGACAGGATTGTTAATTGTTTCATTGTTGATGTGTATGAGAAGGAGAGGCAGAAGAAGTCTTTGAAGGCCTATGCAGGTAGCATTCTGAGAGCTCCCACTTCTTGCTTTCCACTCAAACTGGAGAAGCTGAGGCCTGATGGCCTTGCAAAGCCTGGGGTGATTTCACATCCAGAAATCTAAAGATGTCCTCTGGGGCTCAGAGCAACATAATCACATTCTGAGTAGCTGTAGTTGCACTGTGCTGACGCATTTCAGAGGACAGCATCTCTTTTGCAACTGGAATCTGGAAGGTTGCCTCTGTAATCTCAGTGCAGTGATGACACTGGCTGGGCTCTTCCTTGTTCAGTGTCTGACATGAAAATACTCCCACAAGAGGCTCAGTTGCAGAGGGACAGGGAGCTGCTGGAGAGAGCTCAGTGCAGGGCCACAGAGATGCTGGAGTGGAGCATCTGCCTTGTGATGAAAGGCTGAGGGAGCTGGGGCTCTGCAGCTTGGAGGAGCCTGAGGGGTGAGCTCAGTCATGTTACAGATCCATCAAGGGTGGGTGTGAGGAGGCTGGAGCCAGGCTGTGCTCAGGGATGGACAATGACAGGACAAGGGGCAACAAGCTGCAACAGAAGAGGTTCCAAAGCAACACAAGGACAAAGTTGTTCCCTGTTGAGGTGAGGGAGCACTGGCAGGGGCTGCCCAGATGGGCTGTGGAGGCTCCTTCTCTGGAGACATTCCAACCCATCTGGATGAGTCCCTGTGTGCCCTGCTCTGGGTGCTGCTGCTCTGGCAGGGGGTTGCACTGGCTGGGCTCTGCAGCTCCCTTCCAGCCCTTGAGACTCTGTGATTCTGTGAAATGGACCCGATTTTCTAAAATGCCTTTTGAATCTCTTGTTATATATATGATATAATGCAGCAGGGACATGGGCTTTCAAACTGGCAAGTGAAAAAGAAGCAGCCCAGAAGAAGAACCTAAGGCAGCATTTTCACTGATGGTAATGGCTCAGTTTTCCTGGGGTAAATACCTCATCAAACATTTGAACATAGGTCATGGCTCTGAAATACGAATTGGCTGGGCTGTTCCAGTGGTCAATATTCTGTTGCTTACATCAAACACTCCAAAGGAAACAGAGTGATGTCAGTGAAGCTCTGCAGAGTAACATGCTGTGAGACAGAGGGAGAGAGATGAGAGAAGCCTCCCGTGATTTGTATGGGTTGAAAGGTCTCCTTGTGGTGCATGCAGACACCCCATGGATGGTTCTCCCAGAACACCTCAGGGCCAGCCATGGGACCACTTGCTGGTCTGATGCCTTTTCTTCCTGTTTCCTAGAGTGAAATCTGAAGCGATTGTTGCCCGACGAGAACCCAAAGAGGAGGTGGAGGATGTAAGCAGCTATCTCTGTACAGAATTGGTATATTACATTACTAAAATGCCTGTGGGAAAAGGGGGTGTTTGTATTACTTCATGTGTGTGAGTCCTGGGGTGCAGATTGCTTAGCAGGGGGAGCAGAGTGTGGGGTGTTGCTGATGAGCATTGCAGGTGCTGTGAGTGTAGCTCTGTGTAGGGCTTTGAGGCAAGGATGAACAGTTGGCATGGTGTGCACCATGTGGCTTGTGCTCTGCTTAGCACCTTCTGGTTTATCTACTTCCTAATTCTGAACTGCAGCCTGAGTGTGCAGTGTGGTTTCTCCCCAGGCCCTGTGGGAGTCAGGCTTCTCCCCAAGAGCCTGTGCCCACACTGGCAGTGAAGCCGTGAGGACGTTGTGCAGTGACATCCAGGTTACACACACAGCTTTGCAGCAGTAACTGCAGCCTTTCCTTAGTTCTGCAGTCTCACACCCGTGGCCTTGTTTTTCTCTTTGTTTCTTTTACATAAGCCATAATGCTGCCTGTTACAGGGTGTTCAGGCAGAGGAGGCTCATGGGCTGGTCTCTGTGACAGCTCTTCAAACCGTTTTGGCTGAGGAAGAAGCTTTTCAACAGAGACCAGCTGTAGCCAAAAAGCAAACCAAAGCAGTAACAGAGATTTTCCTTGTAAATGTCACTCTGCTGGGACAGGGAATCAGACACACTTCAGTATCACTGTTCTTGCTTTGTAGAAGACACTGGAGCAGGTTTGATTCTGGCCTAATTCCCTCACAGCTGGGCTAGACTTGTAGGTAGATAGGAAAGTGCTTAAGTTGTGCTTGTGAGGTGCTGAAGAGGGCTGGATTTCTTTCAAGCTGGACTGACAGGAGGTCTGGGGCTGTTTTATAGTTAAAAGGTTGTGAAATCCATTTTAACTTCCACTCTTCTCCTTTTGATGGGTGGGACAGGCTTGTTCCATGTCCCAGGGGCTGGAGAGGGACTTGGTTGGTTGGTGCCATTCCAGCTCTCTGCTGACTGAGCTTAGGAGCTGCCTCAGTCTAGGCACAACCCAGGGCCACTTCCTAGTCATGAGTTCCCCACATCCTTACCATTTCTTTTGGGACAGATATTTTCCCCAGCTTAGCCACGTTGTTCTCATTTCCCACTCCTCAAGAGAGACAAGCAGAACGTCATTCCTGTTGCCTGCTAACCTAAAGCTGTGTGTGTCCTCCCTGCAAGGCCAGCCTATGCACCAGAGAGGAGAAGGCTGGCCTTTAGGTTCCTGTGCCCTCCCCTTTCATCAGTGTGCTCTAACAGAACACCTCCTTCCTCATCCTCTAGAGAGGAGGGGTGGCATTACATGGTGCTCCCTGCTCCTTGTGACTGGCTTTGCTAAACACCTCAAGCTTTGCTTCCCAAACCTGTGTGCCAACGGACCGCTGGCGATGCTCAGCTTCCCATGCACACTCTCCAAGCACCTTCCTCACAGTAGCCCCTGGGTGGTGGTTTCATTTTGGTGGTGGTTGTAATTCTCAAGCCCATGGGTTTGCAGAAGCCCCCAGAGGTCCGTGAGCCATGGTTTGGAGCTCACTTGTCTGGAATGAATAACCTCGCACAGGGAGGTTCAGTGAGAACAGGAGCAGAACTAACGACTATGTCTTTCTGTCCCCTGACTTGCCCTGTACTAACATCAATCCCCTTCCATCTTTTGTTGGCTGAAGCAGTGCTCCTCCCCCCTGCAGGACAACATTCCCATAGCCCAGCGCCGCCGCTTCACCCGCGTGGAGATGGCCCGAGTGCTCATGGAGAGGAACCAGTACAAGGAGAGGCTGATGGAGCTCCAGGAGGCTGTCAGGTGGACAGAGATGATCAGGTGAGACTGGCTGCTGGTCAGCAGTCCTATTTAGGGCAGAACCTGGCTGTGTTTGACACAGTGGTCAGTGGAACTCCTACCAAGTAGGTGTGGAGGCTCCTTCCTTGGAGCTCTTCAAGACCCACCTGGACACGTTCCTGTGTGACCTGATCCAGGTGACCCTGCTTCTGGATGAGCTCTAAAGGTCCCTTCCAACCCCACCATTCTGTGATTCTATGATCCCCCTGCCTGAAAGCTTTCCAGACTGTAAATGCTTCTCTCCTAACACCTGGTGGGGCTTCTTTTTTCTCTCTTATTACTGAACCTGGGCTGAAAAAAACCTCTCAGACCTCCAAAAAATCCCAGCTCTCAAGTCGCCATCATCATTGGAGACACCGTGCAGCTCTTGGTTTTGCTCCTCTCTCGTGTGCTGATGAAGCTGGGAGAAGCTGTAGGGAAGAGAGTTGCTTCTAAATGATGACTTCTAAAGGCTGTGGCTTGAAATTAGTATAATGCTGGGATCTGTAGTTACCAAACTGGTGCTGTGGCAGTGGTTGTGTTGTGGGGAGCTGATAAGACTTCACCTTGAGCACGCTTCACTTCAGATGGATGTTGAAACGTGAAGTGGTTGGGTGTTAAAGCCCAGTGCACGTCCTCTGCTGTGTTTTGAAACAGAAATCAGAATGAATTCTGATTTTTGCCATGGCATCCTTGGTGGAGGTGCCAGAAGCTTGGGTTAGAGGTGCTGGAATGAACTTGCTTCTGCTGTGTTTGTCCTCAGAGCTTCCCGCGAACACCCCTCCGTCCAGGAGAAGAAGAAATCCACCATCTGGCAGTTGTAAGTTCCCTGCTGGTTTGTGTGAGGGAAAGGAAAGGGGAAATGTTGCCAATAGACTGTGACATTAATGAAGCAGCAACTAAAAGTGCTGTCAGCTGAACTCTTTGGCCTTCAAGGGCTTCCTTTGTCCTGGGTGGAATCCCAGTCACATCTGAGCTTCCACAAAGGTCGTGAGTGTACTGCAATGGAAACACACACACTCACAACCCGTTTCATTAAAGGGCTGTTTACAGAGGAAGGGTGTTTCTGGAAGCTGGGAACACCTGCCATCAGTCAGTCTGAGAGCTTAGCTCTGTGTTTAGCTGCTGATGCCTCACAGCCCCTGCCTGCTCTCCTCTTGCTTCCCCTGTTGTGACTCCGCCGTGTTTTCTCCCCAGGCACCTTGTCTCTTACAGCCTTTTTCTGTCCTTTAGCTTCAGCCGCCTGTTCAGCTCCTCCTCCAGTCCCCCACCTGCAAAGAGAACCTACCCATCTGTGAACATCCACTACAAGTCTCCCACCACAGCAGGGTTCAGCCAGCGCCGCAGCCACACCATGTGCCAGATCTCGGCCGGGAGCCGGACCCTGGAGTTCTTCCCTGAGGAGTGAGTTGTGTGCTGTGTGCCAAGCCACAGCCCCCTGCAGCTCTGCTCAACAGCACATTGTCTTAAAATAAGCTGTTTTCTGCTTCAGAAAGCCCCAGCCTGTGTTGTGTTCATGTGTTTCTGTTTCTTCTGCTTTATCTCCTTGGTCTTTCATTCAGCGGTTGCCACGTGATGGGCTCGGGAGATTTTGCCCTCCCAAATATACTTGACAGCAGGGAGCTGGGGGTCAGGCTCTGCTCCCCAGGCAGCAATGGCAGGACAAGAGGCAATGGGCTGCAGCTGCCCCAGGGGAGGCTGAGGCTGGAGCTGAGGCACAACTGTTTCCCTGAGAGGGGTGTGAGCCCCTGTGCCAGGCTGCCCAGGGAGCTGGGGGAGTGCCCAGCCCTGGAGGGATCCCAGAGCTGTGGTGCTGAGGGCTGTGGCTTAGGGCTTGGACTGCAGCAGCTTCAAGGGCTTCTCCAACCCAAAGGACTCTGTGATTGCTGCTGTGGCTTTCTAGGCCATGGTGGTTCAACCTGAGCAGGGACAGCTGTAGGCTCAAGTTGGCCTCAGCCTGGCTGTGTGCTCCTGGCTGCAGACTGCAGTAGGATGAGGAGAGGCTTGTTGTAGAGCCTGAGGGCAGCACTGGGGTGGTGCGGTGGAATGCTTTGCCCAACCCAGCTGACAGATAGTTTAGGTGAAGACAAAACTTCTCTCAACAGCACATTTAGGTTACAGATACTTGGTTTTAATCTTAACCATGCCAAAAAGAGCCTCTTAAGTATTGCTACTGCAACTCTTGTCCTTTAAGTCTCTGATGTGAAGGGAGAAAACTCATCTGTGCTTTACTGCCTTGGGAATGCCAATCTGAGGCTGTGCAGGCCCACGTGGGGAGTGGTTCTGTGCAAGCACTTTGCGGAGTGTGACAATAGAGAATTACAACTCCTGCAGTAGAAACATCTGTTGGGAAGCTGCTAAATCTGAAGGGAGGTTCTTTAGAAGGGTAAATTGGTATTTTACAGGTACCCAGTGCCTTGATTCTGTTGTTTTTTATGTCTGGTTCCAGTATGATAGCCATGGTGTGGTGTCTGGGTGCTTGCCAGCAGTGCATTAAGCACTGTGACTAAGGGCTGTCTTCTCTCATGCTCTCCCTGGGCATGTGCAGGGGGTTGTTTTTGTTTTGAGTGTCTGTGTCATTCTGTGTAGGGGTTTTTGTTTTGGATTGGGCTTTTTTGCTGATGTTTGTACCTTGGAATGAGACTCGAACCTGTTGAGAGCTGGGAGTGCCTTTGTTGGTATTAAAACATGCCTCACAGATGGATTTTAACCTTTGCCAGTGCAAAGATGGGGTTGTTCTGTTGAAACCAGCAGTTTCCAACAGCAGCCAGTGCATATTTTGCATGTCAGCAAGAGAGAGCTTGGAAAGGGACAGGACAGTAAGTAGTTGACTGTAGTGCAGGGGGGAAGGAATCCAGTTGCTTCCCAACGGAGACGTTAGGTCAGTACACTGTAACAGCTAAGCCAGAACTGCTGTAATCTCATAGACTCAGAGGTCTTGTGGAAGGTTGGGTCCCTCTTTCTGAAGGGCTCTGTGAGCACTGGAGTGGGGATGGCAGTGCCTGAGCCTGCCCCATCGCTCAGGGAGCAGGGAGCCAGACATCCCAGGTGGCCGTGTCTCTCTCTCCGCTTTCCTGCGTCTGTTCCCCACAGATGGGTTTGCTTTGCTGTGTGTCTCCTCCCCGTGCTGTGGAGATGCCCCCTTAACCCTCAGCTTCTGTTTCTAACCCTAGATTGAGAAGTAAGGCTGTTGCTTCTCTCCTCAGTGACTGCACGTCGTCGGCGCGGCGCGAGCAGAAGCGGGAGCAGTACCGGCAGGTCCGCGAGCACGTGCGCAACGACGACGGGCGGCTGCAGGCCTGTGGCTGGAGCCTCCCTGCCAAGTACAAGCAGGTAGGGAGCACCCTGGGCAGGGGAACCAAGGCAGAACTAACAGCCTTAGCTTTAGTCTCTGGGTGAGGTGGACAGAGGGACCCTCAGCAAGTTCCCTGATGGCACCAAACTGGGAGCACTGGCTGATTCACCAGAGGCTGAGCTGCCAGGCAGGGAGAGCTGGGCAGGCTGAGAGCTGGGCAGAGGAACCTCATAAGGTTCAACAAGGGCAGAGTCCTGCAGCTGGGATGGAACAACCCCTGCACCAGCACAGGCTGGGTGTGACCTGCTGGAGAGCAGCTCCAGGAGAGAGACTTGATTGACAGCAAACCAACCCTGAGCCAGCAACGTGCCCTCATGGGCATGAAGCCAGTGGCTTCTGGGCTGTGTGAAGAAGAGTGTGGGCAGCAGGGGGAGGGAGGTTCTGCTGCCCCTCTGCTCTGCCCTGCTGAGGCCTCAGCTGGAGTCCTGTGGCCAGTTCTGGGCTACCCAGCTGCAGAGAGACAGGGAACTGCTGCAGAGAGGCCAGTGCAGGGACACCAAAGTGCTGAGGGGATGCAACATGTGTGTGAGGAGGAAAGGCTGCAGCCCTGGGGCTGTTGAGCCTGGAGAAGAGAAGCCTGAGCTCAGGGGCACCTCAGCAGCACTGACAAGCACCTAAAGGCTGGGTGTCAGCAGCATGGGGGGACACTTTGTTCTGTGGTGCCCAGGGTCAGGACAAGGGGTGATGGACATCAGCTGGGACACAAACAGTTCCCCTGGCACAGGAGGAGAAGCTCCTTTGGTGCTGAGGGGAGGGAGCCCTGGCCCAGGCTGCCCAGGGAGGGTGTGGAGGCTCCTGCTCAGGAGGTTTCCAACCCCAGCTGGACACGTTCCTGTGCCCCTGAGCCAGGGGAAGCTGCTGGAGCAGGGGCTGGGGCTGGAGCAGCTCTGCAGGGCCCTGCCAGCCCCCACCTTGCTGGGATTTCGTTTAGATTTTGAGAACTTTACCAATCATTTAATGTCAAAGCCAAAGGCAGTGCAGTTTGCTCCCACTTCCCCCCAACACTGACACAAAATCCAGTGTCGTCAGCCTCATTTCTCAGACTGTGTCTCATTTAACTGATCAAAACCCACCTGTATTGAAGGAGTCTTGCAATATGGATTGAAAGTGGGTGATTTTCAAGCTGTGACAGAAGGGAATGCCAGCTCTGGGACTTCTTTACAGGGAGCATCCATTACTGACCCTTCCCCCAACCACCTCTGGGTCACTGTGTCATGGTGGGAGGGCCAATCTCTAGAGCAGGCTGCTCCCAGGGACTGGCACTGTGAAGCCTCAGCAATACCCACCTCTGAGGGCTTTTCCTTCAGTGTGCCACATGGGTGGCATCTGCCATGGCCTGGATGTTTACACTTTGTGCTGTTCTCACCTCCTCTTCCCCACAGCTGAGTCCCAACGGTGGCCAGGAAGACACCCGCATGAAGAACGTCCCTGTGCCTGTCTATTGTCGCCCACTCGTAGAGAAAGACCCCACCATGAAGGTATGTTGCCTCTGCAAACCCTTCCAGACATGGATAAGCACACAGGTTTGGTGCAAAGTGTCCAAGTTTTGCTGTCAGACTGTATTTATTTCACAGTCTGTGTTGCAGCTTCCACATCCCCACTGCCTTTGTGTGTGAGTGGTGGTTTCTGGTGTGTGTAGGGCAAAGCACCTCTCTGTAAGGATTCTCTCAGCTGACTCAGGTTGCCAGGTCCAATACTTCTCTCTTACATCATATGCTTTTCTCAGGCAGCTTTTCCATAGTATCAGCAACACTTTTAATGCTTTTGCTAAGAGTCCTTAGGGTATAAAACATCATGAGAATGAGCAGCTGAAGGTAAAAATGCATCTAATCACTCTGTATTTGGTCAAGATTCCACTGGTAACAGGCCAAAGTGACCCAAAGCAGAGTTCTGTGCAGTGCTAGAGCATTTGGAGCAGTGCTGATCTACTGTGACTGGTTGGTTTGAGACAGGCAGGTTGTCACTAGCTTCATTCAGTGCTGGTTTAGGATGACCTCCTGATGTTGGAGGGAACTCTCACACAGCTGGTTTTGGCAGGGTGGTGTGTGGTCTTTGGGTGATGTTCTGCTCAGCAGCTTTCCTTTGTGATTTGGGGCAAACACAGTGTTTGTTTCTGTAGTCTGGTTCCCAGCATTCTTCTGAAAGGCCACCTGGCAGCAGCTCACAGGAGGCTGGCTGCACTGGATGTCAGGGAACAGGCAGTGTGCATCTTGCCCAGATGGGCTGTGGAGGCTCCTTCTCTGGAGACATTCCACCCCAGCTGGATGAGTCCCTGTGTGCCCTGCTCTAGGTGCTGCTGCTCTGGCAGGGGGGTTGCACTGGCTGAGCTTTGCATCTTCCTTCCATCCCTTGGGATTCTGTGATGCTGTGACTTTTTACACTTCATTTTAACCTTTTCCTTCCCATTTTCAGGGTGGGATTTTTCTGCAGCTCCATTTCTTGCCATCTGAGTTCTTTAAATAGCTCTTTAAGCTCAGATAAACACTGATCTTTGGGCCAGGGAGTGTGTGAGGAAGCAGAGGAGTGCAAAGGGGTGAGAGGGGGAGGCTGGGGCACAGGGGTGCACTGGTGGTGTATCCTCAGCTCTGGTTAAGCAGCACACTCCTTGTACCCCGAGCTGGGTGCATCAGCTGTGTCCTGCTGGCTTTGCTGCAGTGACTGAGCAACCCCAGAGCCAGAAAACCTGAGGACATTTCAGAAGCCTGTTTGCAGTTATGCACCTGATTTATTATCTCTTAGTCACACCTGCTAAAAGCAGCCATTTGTCCCCAGGTCACAGGGCACCTTTGTCTCACCTCCATCAGATCTGTGTCTTTGGTAGAAATCAACAAGATCTGCTTTTTCCAGCTACATATTTTAAGTGTTTGACACGTGCCCACAGTTCTCTACAAAGGTACCTGAGTTTACAGAGACTCTGGAGCCCTCAGGCTTCTTGGTGTAAGGTTCCTGTTTCTGTTGCTTAGCTGTGGTGTGCAGCTGGAGTCAATCTCACGGGATGGAGACCTGTGGAGCAGGAGCCTGGCAACGGGCAGAAGCTGGACCCTGGACGTGATCCTCTCACCTGTGACAGGGAAGTGGAAGGGGAGAACAACAAAAGTAACCACACATCTCCTGAAAAGAAGAAGGTCAGAAAAGCAAACACTCTTTTCCTTCTGTCCTGTGTGTTTTCTCATCCCACAGCAGAGTCTGAGGGTCCCTTTGGGTCAGAAGTTGAAGCTCTTGGGATGTATTTCAGCTCTGTTTTGTAACAGTCTGAAGTGTTGGGGGATTGTTTTAAAGAACCAAGCAGTAACTTGCAGATGATGATGCAACATTTTACCCTTTCTGGTTTGTGGATTCTATCCCACAGCTGCCCTGCAGGTCTCAGGGCAGCTTGCTTAAGCTGGTAGGCTGAGTGCATCCCAGCTCCATCACATTGTGTCTGATGTGAGTGTTGAGTGGTACATTAGTCAGTCCTCTCAGAAGATAAATTAATGGCCAAACTCCTCTTGTCCTGAGAAGCCAGATGAGCTCTTTGGCCAGTGTTCCAGATCCTAGTGCAGCAACATGACTGACATTTGCATAACTCATCTTATTTGCCTCAGCTGAGGAGAGATTTGGCTCTCTGAGGCCAGCGTTGTGGTATTTGCCTGTGTGAATGTTGCCAAGCACTGACAGGCTGAGGCTGATCCCAGAGGAGCACTGAGCCTGCCCCTGTGCTTGTTCCCCTGAAGGCAAAGGAGCTCCATGAAATGGATGCCACGTCCAGTCGTGTCTGGATCCTCACTAGCACGCTGTCCACCAGTAAAGTGGTGATTATCGACGCCAATCAGCCTGGCACCGTGGTGGATCAGTTCACTGTCTGCAATGCTCACGTGCTCTGCATCTCCAGCATCCCTGGTAAGCTCTGGCTGTGGTCTGCACAGGGTCACCTGCTCCCCTGAGGAGTCACAAACGTTCCCTGCTGCCTTCTGGGACCGTCCCTCAAAGCTGTAACTTGGATCTTGCCTTCTTGTAGGACCTTGCCATGGGGATCCCTCACTGTTGAACAGTTAGTGGGTTGTTCCTTTGGCAGGTGAAGGATGGTTCTTGGGAGCAAGAGATGGTCCTTGGGAGCTTGGATGTATCAAGCAGAGTGTGGGCAGCAGGGGGAGGGAGGTTCTGCTGCCCCTCTGCTCTGCCCTGCTGAGGCCTGAGCTGGAGTCCTGTGGCCAGTTCTGGGCTCCCCAACTGCAGAGAGACAGGGAACTGCTGCAGAGAGGCCAGTGCAGGGACACCAAGATGATCAGGGCACTGGAGCATCTTCTTTATGTGGGACCTGGAGCTGTTTGGTCTGGAGAAGAGGAGACTGAGGGGGGACCTCATTAATAGTTACAAGTTTATAAATGGTGGGTGTCAGCAGGTTGGGGCAGCACTTTTTTTCTGTTGTATCTAGGAACAGGACAAGGGGTGATGGGATGAAGCTGGAACACAACAAGTTCCATTGAAACATAAGGCAGAAGTGTTTGAGTGAGGGAGCCCTGGCCCAGGCTGCCCAGGGAGGGTGTGGAGGCTCCTTCCTTGGAGCTCTTCAAACCCCACCTGGACACGTTCCTGTGTGACCTGATCTAGGTGACCCTGCTTCTGCAGGGGGTTGGGCTGGATGAGCTCTAAAGGTCCCTTCCAACCCCACCATGCTGTCATTCCATGAGTGAGCCTTGCCCAGGTTTAGGGGGTGTCTGTGGCTGGCCTGGGTGTTGATGGATGTTGTGACGTTGATGGATGCTTCGGGGCCTCCCCAGGACAGTGACCCCTGAGGCTCATCATCCTCCATCTGCATGGCTGCCTCAGGAGTGCTGCTGCGTGTCAGTGAGCAGGTACAGCCACACTAATGGCAGAATGTGTTCTTTGCCCCTCAGCTGCCAGTGAGAGCGATTACCCTCCAGGGGAGATCTTCCTGGAGGGAGACATCAACCCCGAGGAGTCGTCGGGAGCAGACGGTGTCCTGGCAGGAATCACTCTGGTGGGCTGTGCCACCCGCTGCAACGTGCCACGGAGCAACTGCTCCTCTCGTGGTGACACACCTGTGCTGGACAAGGGGCAGAGTGAGTCCTGCATGTCAGACTTCATGGCAGTCCAGTTACACCTGGCCCCACCTGAGCTTCTGGTCTTAGAGCCGCGTCCTCCTGCTCCTGAGCCAGCTCCTGTCCCCGAATCACCTCCATCAAAGGCCTCGGGAAGTTTCCTCATGTGCCACAGCAAAGGCCCTTTTGGCACATTTCTCTCCTGGTGACCCACATCCTGCAGCCTGCTTGCAGAGGTCACACAGCAGGGTATTTTGGGCAGGGGATGTGTTTGCCCTGCTACAGCTGCTTCTGTTCTCATGGCTTCTCCTCTGGACCTTGTTTCCTTGTCATGTCAGTCGAGCCCATGTGAAAACCATAATGCTGCCCTTGCTCCATTCTGCAGTGGGCAGCCCTGGGGGGCTTTTTGCTAGTCACAGATCATGGCTCTCTTTAAAACAGCCTCTGTTGCCCATGCAGGCACTGGATGAGCTGCTGCCTGTGGTGCAGACTCAGGGCCCAACTGCATTTGGCAAGGGAGGATAAACTAAAACTTGACAGCCTGATCTCTGTATAGTGACCTCACCAACTCATCTGCCACAGCATCACGCTGCTCTTTGTCTTTTAGGTGAGGTGGCTGCTGTCTGCAACGGGAAAATCAACCAGTCCCAGTCTACTGAGGAGGCAACAGAAGCTACAGAGGTGCCAGAGAACGGTGCAAGCGAGGCAGAGGCGGCTCAGGCCCAACCTGGGCCCCTCACAGAGCACATCTTCACAGAGGCAGTTCCTGAGCACACACCCCTCAGGCAGAACGGGTAGGCAGCCTGGGGCCAAAGTGCCACTTCATCTCTTGATCAGCTCTTTGTTTCCATAAGCTGTTGGATACCAGAACCAGCCTGACCTTCTCATAAAGTGGCCAACTTCTCAGCTTTGTGCCCCAACAAAATTCCAGGTGGGCTGCCAGGGAGGGAAGGGAATGAAATGGAGATAAACAGGGTTCAGCCTGCAGCAGCCTGTCAGCTGGTGAGGTGCAAGTGCTTGAGCTCTCAGGATGAGTTTATGAATGATTTGTTCCAGAAGAACCTCTGGTGTGCTGTAAAGATGATGAAGAAAGCATGTTCACCAGCTACAAGTTGTTAAGATTGGAGCCTGATGTGAGGAGCAAGGGGGAAGTCTTGGATGGATGTTCCCAAGTGACAGAGCCATTCTCAGCTGCTTCTGTTGAAGCTGGAAGCGAACAGGGGAAATACTGTTGGTGTGACAGCACTGCCAAACACTTCAGTTCTGTAGATCTGAAGTACTTGCTGTTTGTGTTTAGTGGGGAGGGGGAAAAGGAAGTTTTTCAAGTGGCAGATGGAAGAGCCAAAGCAGTTCCAAACCAGTGAAGAGCAGGAAGCGATTTGTGTGTACAAGGGCCCTCATCTGCCCTCCAGTGCCAGGCTGTGAGTGCAGCTGGGCACTCTGCATTGCTGGGCACTCTGCATTGCTGCTGCTGTAGCCTCCACTAATGTGCCTTTGCCCCACAGGGAGAATGGGCAGCTGAAGACAGAGCCAAGCACAGTGGTGCCAGAGCAGGAGTCGAACGGGGACGCGTCCGGCGCCTGCACCAGCGCAGCACCCACCATGTGGCTGGGGGCACAGAATGGCTGGTGGGTTCCCCTGGGCTTCCACATCTGTCACCTCCCTTTTCTGGGCCCTGCTTTCCATTCACTCCTTGTGTCTGGAGGAGCTTTTCATTGCTCTTTGTTCTGAGCCCTCGGCTCATCAGAGGCACAGAGGTTTCACCTCACTTCCTCATTTCACCTCCACCTTCCTAGGAGGAAAGCCTCAGGCCTGGTCTCTGTGACCTGATCTGGCTGCACCTGCTTGAGCAGGGGGGTTGGACTAGATGCTTCACCCTACTAACAAGAGGAAACGGCCTCAAGTTGCAGCAGGGGAGGTTCAGGCTGGGTCTGAGGAGGAGTTTGTTTGGTGCCAGGGCTGTCAGGCATTGGAACAGCTGCCCAGGGAGGGGATGGAGTCCCTGGAGGGGTTTCAGAGCTGGGTGGGTGTTACACTGAGGGCAATGGGCTGGTGGGTGATGGGGCTGGGACAGAGGCTGCACCCCATGGGCTGAAAGGGCTCTTCCAGCTGAAACCAGTCTGTGATTCTAGATGATCTCTAGAGGTCTGTTCCAACCTTTCCCACTCTGTGATTCTGTGGTGAGGCTGAGGCCTGGGGCCTTGCTGCTGACCCTCTGCCATTCCTCCCATCTCACAGGCTCTACGTGCACTCAGCTGTATCCAACTGGAAGAAGTGTCTGCACTCCATAAAGCTGAAGGACTCTGTCCTGAGCCTGGTGTAAGTGTGCACACACATGCTGAAGGAGAGGGTTCCGTGCCCAAGCAGCACTTTACATGGGGGAAGCAGCCCTTTGTCAGGCATCTTTTCCTTTGCTCTTCTGAGTTTTGGGAGGGAAGTTTCCCATGGTTTTTGTTACTGGGAAGCCTCATACTGAGCCATTTTCCTGCTCTGCTGCAGGACCCAGTTTGTGCATAAGGTACTAAATGAGATCAGCAGGATCGGGAGGAAATGAGGGAGGAGGGGAAAGGCAAAAGTTCACCGGGGTGTAAATTAGGTGGAAGCTGTTGGAACTGATGGAGTTTGTAGTGTGAAGGAGGAGGGAACCTCAAGAGGAAGTTTATGGATGATCTTACTACAATGAAGGTCAGAGGTGTCAGCCTCAGCCCTTGCAGGCTGCTCCTGGGAGTGATGAACTGCCTGGGGGTTGCAGAGAGAACATAAAGATGCTGTGCATGGTGTCACAAGGCATTTCTTAGCCCTGCAGGTTTGTGTAAGTGTTTACTGTTCTGTGCTTTCAGGCATGTGAAAGGGAGGGTTCTTGTTGCTCTGGCAGATGGGACATTAGCCATATTCCACCGGGCAGAAGGTAAGAGTCAACGAGAGGAAACCCAACTTGGCCAGAAGCGTAGCGATGGATTGTCTGCTGTCCTGAGTCTAGAAGGAGAGGTGCTGGCTTGCCAGAGTGCAAACATGTGGTTAAGATACAGAGCTATTGTACACCTGTAATCCTTGTCCTGAAACACCCAAGGCATGCTTTACCACCACTTCTGAGCTTTTGTGAACAAAACCACGTGGGGGTGTTCTGTGCAGCACATGCACGGTAAATGCCTTACTTCTAGGAACACCACTGCCACTGGGACTAATGTTTGCATGTTAAGGGCTTGGTTACTTACTGAGTAGCAGTTTGTCCAGCAAGGGGAAACACAGAGACTTCTGGGTTTGTGGCTTTTGTTTGGATTCAGCCTTTGCCAGGAGTTTAAACCTGGCTGTGGACACATAAGAATCGTTCCCATTGGAAACGGGACAAAGCTTCAGGCCACAGCAGTCACCTGTCTGTGAAGGACACAGTGTCTGCCTGCTCAGTTAGAAAGTAAGCACCAGAGAAGGGAGTTTGATTCCTCACCCTGGGGGCAATGATGTTGTCTGCCTGGGGGGTGAGGAAGGTTCACTGCAAGGTCCACTTCCTTTGAAGTTTCCACATAGCCTTGTTGGGCTGTCTGTCTTCTCCTGCTGTTCTGTTATTAGAGAAGCCTGTTCACTTCATTGCCACAGAAAGGTGCTTCAATTAGCCTGATTTGGAGAGCTTTCAGCCCACCAAACTAAGCTTTATTGCCCTGTGTTTGCTCAGTGTAAGGCTGTGCCCAAAGCACTGGTGTGGATTCACAGGACACAGTGAGCACTTGGCTGAGGCTGCACAGCTGGGGCTGAGGGAAAGGCAGGTGATTCTGTTGCATACTGACATGCCATGAAGGATGATATCCATCTTCCCACACTCCTTTTGACCACAGATGGGCAGTGGGATCTCAGTAACTACCACCTGATGGACCTGGGTCACACTCACCATTCCATCCGCTGCATGGCCGTTGTCTACGATAGAGTGTGGTGTGGCTACAAGAACAAAATCCACGTGATCCAGCCAAAGACGATGCAGATTGAGGTGAGAGCACCCCAGTGTGTGCCTGCAGCCACGTGCTTGGCTTGTGTTGATTCCTGTAGCTGTTTCCTGCAGCAGAATGGGAATGCTGAACCTGTGTGTTGTCATTGCTGAGCGCAGGAGCCCAGCTGTCAGTCTGGGTCACGTTATCTGTCCAGGGGACGTTGATTCCTTCCTCCCTTTGCAGAGCTTAAGTCTGGAGATGTAAACCAAGCACTTCCTCTGCCTGTACTGGTGAGTCTGTGAGACTGCAGCAGTGTGTGTGTGCTTCACAGC
Organism: Colius striatus; assembly: GCF_028858725.1. Classification (NCBI taxonomy): domain Eukaryota; kingdom Metazoa; phylum Chordata; class Aves; order Coliiformes; family Coliidae; genus Colius; species Colius striatus. Next base: position 1,281,474 of record NC_084761.1, on the reverse strand, counting down.
CACCCAGCACAGACACTCCTGAGGCTTCTCCATCTGTAGGCCCTGTGGCACAAGGCAGCACAGTCAGCAAGCCCCAGCCCTCCCACTTGCCTATGAAATAGGGTGTTCAGAGCCTCTTAGGTGAAACTCAATACAGTGGTGTTGCTACAAACCACGTTTGTGGAAGGTTTGCTTGGAAGTGTGACAGTGCTTGGAATAACACCAGTGAAAGGAGAAGTGCTGGATCTCACTGGTGAGCCAGGGCAGCTTGGTCTTTGGACTCTATACTGGAGTTGTATGGGGGTTTTTCCAAGCAAGCACATCGGAGGCTCTTGGTTTCTAAGTGTTCTTGCTCCTGAAGAGGTCTGCAGAGAGCACAACCTCCTCACAGCTGCTCTCCAGCTCCTCATTCCCAACCAGAGGTTTCCTGCAGCGGGCTCCTGGGGCCAGCTGCCCCTCACACGTTTCCTCCAAGAGCTCTGAGGCCCCAAGGCCGTGATGTCAGTCGAGGAAGGGGGGGTGTAAGTGTGGATGTGTGGAGCCTTTAGGGAGCCGCTGTGCTTGTTGTTTCAGAAGTCCTTCGACGCCCACCCCCGGCGGGAGAGCCAGGTGCGGCAGCTGGCGTGGATCGGGGACGGCGTGTGGGTGTCCATCCGCCTGGACTCCACGCTCAGGCTCTACCATGCCCACAGCCACCAGCACCTGCAGGACGTGGACATCGAGCCTTACGTCAGCAAGATGCTGGGTGAGGCACCAGGGACTGGCAGCACCTGGGCTGTTGCTTACTCAGGCCAGAGACAATTTGGAATCCACTAGCAAACCCTTGCCCAAAGTCACACAACCACAGAATCCTTTGGGCTGGGAAAGCCCCTGAGGCTGCTGCAGTCCCAGCCCTGCCCTCACCCTGCCCAGCCCAGCACTGACCCACAGCCCTCAGCACCTCAGCCCCACGCCTTTGGGGTCCCTCCAGGGCTGGGCACTCCCCCAGCTCCCTGGGCAGCCTGGCACAGGGGCTCACACCCCTCTCAGGGAAACAGTTGTGCCTCAGCTCCAGCCTCAGCCTCCCCTGGGGCAGCTGCAGCCCATTGCCTCTTGTCCTGTCATTGCTGCCTGGGGAGCAGAGCCCGACCCCCAGCTCCCTGCAGCCCCCTGTCAGGGAGTGTCAGAGAGTGCTGCTGGCTGCCCTCAGCCTCCTCTTCTCCAGGCTCAGCACCCCCATTCCCTCAGCCCCTCCCCAGCACCCTTGTGCTCCAGCCCCTTCCCCAGCTTCATTGCCCATCGTGACTGACTCCAGTTGTCTCTCCTGCTCAGGCACAGGCAAGCTGGGCTTCTCCTTCGTGAGGATCACAGCCCTGCTCATCGCTGGCAACCGCCTCTGGGTCGGGACAGGGAACGGCGTCGTCATCTCCATCCCACTGACTGAGAGTAAGTGACATCTACTGCAGATCCTTCTGTGTCCCCTCCCTCAGAGAAGGAGGCTTTTTCCTCTCAGCTGTGCAGTGTGATGGATGCCTCTGGCAGGCCAGTGCTCTCATGGTGTTTGTACTGTGACCCTGACACACCATTGAGCATAGCAGCGTTCAGAGAGAAGAGCCCTGGGTACGAGCAGCCCTGAGCTCAGTTTAACTCCTCTGTGCTAAGGTTTAAATGGATTTAACCTGTCTGAAACCAAATAGGTGTCTGTTACCATCCCTTTCAGTTCAGTTGAAGCTGTTTCCTTCTTGGGGGACAAATGGCTTTTCTACCATCTGTACAGTCTTCTGGTTTGAGTGGGACCTCGACAGAGCAGACTGGTGGGAACTGATTCTGTAGCAAAGCTTTGGGAACTGCAGTAAGTCTCCAAAGGGAGGCCATGGGATGAGGAATCACCAGCAAGATCCCCCTGGCAACGATAGTTTGGCATGGACAGCTAAACAGCTCCCAAACAGTATGTTCCAGAAACTGACCTTACAAAAAAGCTTCATTTACTCCAATTAGGGCTCAGCTTTACCCATCAAGTACCAACCTGTGTCCTGTGCCAAATCCAACTTGGTGAGGAGACCCACCAGTAGCAGCTGATAGGTACATCCTTGGAGCTGGCAGTTTAGCTGAAGCTCTTAGTAATCCTGTCCTGGACCTGCCAGTCAGCATCTTGTTTTGAAGGTCTGCTCCAGACTGGGATGGGGGAGTAGGGTTTGAGGCTGATTGCAGTGGCTTTCAGCACAAAGCAGCCCAGTTCTACATTTCTTCACCAGTGCTGGCAGGAAAGCTGAGAAGCAAATGGCTCTTGCATGTGAGGAGCAATCCTGGTGTAATGCTCCTGGGAGTCAGGGCTGAGGTGGCCTCTGAGGCTGCTGGAGCTGGGTATGCTGGGGGCTGACAGCACCAAGCTGGTGACACTCATCTCTGTGCGTGGCACACGGTCTCCTTTCTGAATCCCTGCTTTAAAGCCCATTCCTTCTTGGGGCTGCTGTCCTCATTCAGCTTGGTCCTTGCTGTAAACCACTTGCATTATCTTTTTGGTGCTCCTGTAAAAGTGGGGTAAGCAGTGGAGCCTCAGAAGCGACTTAACAAGGGACCCTTTGGACCCTGGTCCCTGCCCCATCTCAGATGTTACATTTCTCCCCATTAGACAAGAGCAAAGTGAGCGAGCAGAGTGTTGGTGTGAAGTGATCCAGACCTGTCTGCAGCTCCTGTGGGGGGTTCTCTCAGTTTGATAACAGTTTCTGTTCCTCCCTGAGTTCTCTGCTGGTAATCACCTCTCTCTTCTCTCCCTGCTGCCCGTCTCTTCCCGTGCCCCTCTGTGTTCCCACTCCCTGCCTGTGCCTAGCTGTAGTCCTCCACCGAGGCCAACTCCTTGGGCTCCGGGGTAAGTCCACGCCTCCTTCCTTCAGCTTTCACTCCTTTTGCAGCCACTCCCATTCTGCCCATCCTCCCACCTGCCATCCAGCTCTCTCCATCCCTTTTTTCCCTCATCGCTCTTTCATTCCAAGTCTCACCTGAGAGAAGTGACCAGAGACAGCGATGGCAACGTCCTCGTTTCCCATGGCCAAAAACCATTGTCATGCATCTCATCAGCCACCCCTCTGGGGTGTTTTGTGACTTGCCTCTTCATCAGCAGTTCCCTTAGTGTGTGGTTGGCCAGGTTTGGGATGCAGTCTGTCAAGGCTCATTGAGCCAGGGTTAGGTTGTTCTTCCAAGGTCTTCCTCAGTCACCTTTGTTTTTCCAGGGATGCTTCTCTCAGCAGTTCCCAGCCCATGGCAGCGGGTGCTGTGGCAGCTGCAGGTAGTCAACCCAGACTTCACCCAGACAGGACCGTGATAGATATTAACAATTGTTTGGGTTTGTGCCAGTTAAGGCAGGGTCTGAGTTCAGATTTCTGCTTCCCTGACCTTTCCAGGCTCAGAGGGGAGCATGTTTGTATCATTGTAAGACGTTTCTGTGGCTGTCCAGAAGCATTGCCAACGTGTGCCTGCTCCTCTTCAAGCATCTGATAGTGGTTGGAGTAAGAAGCCAAACACTGAGCAAGAAGGAGTGCTGGTACCAAGCAGGGCCCAGGCCTTCCCTGGGGCGTCTCAGAGCCGTTGTCTAGCTTGCCCTTGTGTCCCTCTTGCCCAGCTCCTCCAGGGCTGTGTGCCTCATGAGCAGCTGAATACTGGATCTGATGGGAAAATGCAGTTTGTGTCATAAGTGGCGAGTCACCAGCCTGCAGATGGAGGCAACACACAGGCTGCTGCAGCCTCCTCCATCACATCCTTCACACTAAGCCTTCAGGGACCCGTGTCTTTAAAGGTTTTCCTTCATGGCTCACGAGTCTCCCCTTTGAATCCCTTCAGTAAAAGCCACTCAAAGCCATCCCTGACTGACCACCTTCCTGCTCCCTGTCCCCAGCCAACAAGACGTCCCCCACGTCTGCAGAGGGCGGCCGCGCCGGCGGCGTCATCCACGTGTACGGCGACGACAGCAGCGACAAGTGCGCCAGCAGCTTCATCCCCTACTGCTCCATGGCCCAGGCACAGCTCTGCTTCCACGGCCACCGCGACGCCGTCAAGTTCTTCGTGTCCGTGCCGGGTAGGGAGCAGCCCAGCCCCTCCCTGGGAGAGTCCTGGCACCAGGAGCTGGAGCTGCTCTGCGGCAGGCAGCCGGCCACGCCGCTCCTTGCCGAGCCCTGGCTGAGCCACTGTGCTTGGGACTGCAGTGACTTCCATGTTTCAGCAGCGGGAGGAACGGCAGCGGGCCAAGGGAGGTTGTGCTGCCCCTCTGCTCTGCCCTGCTGAGGGTCCTGTGGCCAGTTCTGGGCTCCTCAGCTCCAGAGGGACAGGGAACTGCTGCAGAGAGGCCAGTGCAGGGACACCAAGATGATCGGGACTGGAGCATCTTCCTGCTGAGGAAAGGCTGCAGGACCTGGGGCTGTTCAGTCTGGAGGAGACTGAGGGGGGAGCTCATTAATAGTGACAAATATCTCACTGGTGGGTGTCAGGAGGTTGGGGCAGCACTTTTTCCTGTTGTATCTAGCAACAGGACAAGGGCTGATGGGATGAAGCTGGAACACAAACAGTTCCACTTAAACATAAGGAAAAACTGTGTCAGTGCTGAGGTGAGGGAGCCCTGGCCCAGGCTGCCCAGGGAGGGTGTGGAGGCTCCTTCCTTGGAGCTCTTCAAACCCCTCCTGGACACGTTCCTGTGTGGCCTGATCTAGGTGGGAGCTGCTTCTGCAGGGGGTTGGGCTGGATGAGCTCTAAAGACCCCTTCCAACCCCACCACTGTGATTGTATGAATTGGCCTGCCCAGCTCTGCGTGTGTGTGTGTGATCTGAGCAGGGCCACTGACAGCTCCTCTGTGTCCCCAGGCAATGTCCTGGCCACGCTGAACGGGAGCGTGCTGGACAGCCCGTCAGAGAGCCCCAGCACAGCAGCCACGGACACCGAGGGGCAGAAGCTGAAGAACGTGCTGGTGCTGAGCGGGGGCGAGGGCTACATCGACTTCAGGATCGGTGAGTGCCCGGGGCTGCAGGGGCTGGGCTCACTGCTGGGGGCAGGCAAAGCTCAAGGGTAACACAAAGCTCTGTGTTACCAGCTGCCTCTGGCTGCCAGGGCAAATCATACAACCATGCAATTGGTGTGCTTGTTAAAGCCCTTCAAGCCCATCAAATCCACCCACTCCCCTCACCCTGCCCCAGCCCAGCACTGACCCACAGCCCTCAGCACCTCAGCCCCACGCCTCTGGGATCCCTCCAGGGCTGGGCACTCCCCCAGCTCCCTGGGCAGCCTGGCACAGGGGCTGACACCCCTCTGAGGGAAACAGTTGTGCCTCAGCTCCAGCCTCAGCCTCCCCTGGGGCAGCTGCAGCCCATTGCCTCTTGTCCTGTCATTGCTGCCTGGGGAGCAGAGCCCGACCCCCAGCTCCCCGCAGCCATAGAGTCCTGCAGCATGTTGCCATGGGTGCTCTCTGGCCATAAAGGTCTCAGCTCGTGCTGGCTGTTGCTGGCCTGCTGAGCCTGTGGCAGGGATGTTGGCCTCTTTGGAAGTGCTCCAGAGCAGTGCAATTTGGGATTTACTTCCTTGCCTTTTTCACTCTCTGTTTTCTCCCTTCAGGGGATGGAGAAGACGATGAGACAGAGGAGAACACAGGAGACGCCACCCAGGTGAAGCCAGTGCTTTCCAAGGCTGAAAGGAGCCACATCATTGTGTGGCAGGTGTCCTACATCCCCGAGTGAGCGGCGCTCCCTCCCCACGTGTGACGTCCCTGCTCCCGCCCGAATGCCCAGCTGTACATACACCACCTGCATCCCTCCTGCTGCTGGAAACCGACCCCAGGCCACCACAACGGCTCCTGCCTCGGACTCTCACCCCCTGCAGCCTCGGAACTTGCAGCTCTCACCTTGGGCCCGTGTGCTTGGATGGTTGTTCTGCTCTGGAACTGGCATCTACAAAGGAGAGAAATGGCAGGGCACGGAGGAGGGGGAGCTGGAGCTGGATGGAGGGGGGTGGCTCAGGGTCTCTGGCAGCTCACCTCGCTCCCTCCTGCATGAGAAGTGCATCCCTCACTGAAGCACTGAACCACAGCTGCAGCAGAAATCCTTTCCACTTCACCAGTGGACTCTCCACCTTACGCACCTCCAGCACAGAATCCTGTCCCCCGGACCCAGAGCAGCCAGGTTCCAAGCAGCCCTCAGCAGAAAGGAGTGTGAGGGCTCAGGCAGCTCTGCAGTTTGGCTGGAGGAGGCAGCAGTGCCGTTGCTGTGGGGAAACACGTCCTCTGTGCTCGCAGGAGGAGAAGTCTCCCTCCTCTGCTGCTGGGTGACCCCCTGTGGCAGAGAGGATGGTTTGGAGGCCTGAGGTGGGAGCTGGGTGCTTGATGGTGGAGGCCACAGGGCTGTTGGAAACCGTGGTAGCAAAAAGGTACTGGAACTGTGCTTTGTTTTAGGAGCAGAGAAAGCAGCAATACTTTTTGACCCCCCCCTTGCAGAAACACCAGGCAGAAAGGAACTCTGGGGTACATCCTGCAGCGTTCAGCTGTCTCTGTGTAGCATTTGGTGGCTTCTCAAACACAGGGGAGGGAGGAGGATGTTGGGCAGCCCTGGCCTCTGCATGAACACCTGGAGGTGACTTTGCCTCTGAGGCTGCATCCCCACCCTGGGAGCTGCTGGAAGGGGAGTGAAGGCTGTTTTCCTTCACTGGTTGTCAGTGAGGGGACACTGTGTGGGGGCAGTCGAGGTGTAGAAAGGCTCTGTCTTCACAGGAAAGGGGATTTAAGGCCAGATCTTCTCACCCCCTTTACCCAGTGTCACAAGCACTGGGTTTGTTAGTGAGCAGGTTGAAAAGCTGGAAACGTCTGACTCTTGAGGAGAACTGACAACCCCTGAGAGAGATGCTGAGAGAGATGCTGGGGGCCCTCCAGGTGTGAGCAGTGCTGGGGGACTGCAGAGCTGCATCCTGCAACAAAACATGGGGCAAGGGAGAGAGGTTTTGAGCTCCAGCTGCAGAACACAGCAGCTCCAGACGTAGTTGCAAAGGTTTGTTCTCCCTTTCTGACAGCAGAAACAGCCCCATCTCCACAAGGATGAGCTCTGTTCCCTTTGAGCACTCCCTCCCGTGCAGGACTAGAGCAGGGAGCAGTTGTTAGCAGTGGGTTTGGAAGCTCCTGGGGATCATTCTGTTTCTTCCCTGGGCTGTGCAGCACTCTGGGCTCATAGAATCACTGAATGGTGGGGGTTGGAAGGGACTTTTAGGGGTGATGCAGTCCAGAGCCCTGCTAAAGCAGGTCCCACCTAGATCAGGTCCAGAAGGATGTCCCTGTGCAGTGGTTTGAGGAGAGCTGGGGGCTGCCTCCCTCTCCCAGGGAGCTCCCAGCTGTGTCCTCTGCCTGTCCCTACGGACCAGGCTGCTCCTTGTGAGCTGCAGGGATGTGGCATTCCCAGGGCAAGCTCTGCCACGTGGCACCTGTCCTGATGGAGCAGCACTGAGCTGCTTTTTGGGCTCACAGTTGAGAAAAGGCTGGGGCATCCATTGCCCCTGCAAGGAGGCAAGAGGATGTCTGTGGGGAGCCAGAGCACAGAGCCACCGTGGTGCCCGTGACTGAGGTGGGAGAGCAGCTGGGTGGTGACCTCAGCCACTGGCCCCACTGGGGCTGAGGGGGGTTTGCAGCCACCTCCTGTGTGGGGATGAACCAGGCCAGGCTTCCCCTTCACCTCCCCAAAGTGCTTTCTGCTAGGAACAGCTCTTTGGGTCACAACAGAGTGTGTTAAGTCCCTGGCTCTGTCCCCTCTCCCTTAGGCAAACAAGGAACTGCAACGTTTTTACCTCTTCTGCCTGTTCTGCAGCTGGTTTCAGCAGCCAAGTGACAGCACTCCATCTCCTGTCACCACAGAGCCCTGGCAACACCAGGAGACCCACCTGGGGCCTCTCCCCCCCATGTTCCTTCCCCAGCTCGCTGCGTGTCGTCCCACGAGACGCTGCCATGGGAGAGGGGCAGAAGCAGCCTCTGGTGCCAGCTCCTGGGGCAGCTGCTGCCTGGCTGGGCACCAAGGTGCCAACTGAGGGGCTTCACCACCACCCCCCCGTCATACCTCCACTGTGATGTATGTAAAGTACCTTGTATGTTACAAAAGGATTTTAAAACAAACAAAAAGTGTCTTAAAGGCCTGTAAACTGCGCTGCTGGCTCTGAGAGGGCATCTGGCAAGAGACTGCTGTACCTTCCCCTGCTTCCTCCCCTGTGCTACCAGACAACAAACCATAGCTGTTCTGTATGTAATAAACGTGGTCACATCAGCGAGTGTCCTTCCTGCCCCAGCACAAGGGGCTCTGTGCAGCCCCCCAGAACAGCAGGGCTCTGGGAAGGCTGGAAGGGGCAGCTCAGGTGCTGTTGAGCAGTTTAGTGGTGAGAAATGGCAGAATCGCAGCGTGGAGGGGGCTGGAAGGGCCCTGCAGAGCTGCTGCAGCCCCAGCCCCTGCTCCAGCAGCTTCCCCTGGCTCAGGGGCACAGGAACGTGTCCAGCTGGGGTTGGAAACCTCCTGAGAAGGAGCCTCCACACCCTCCCTGGGCAGCCTGGGCCAGGGCTCCCTCCCCTCAGCACCAAAGGACTTTCTCCTCCTGTGCCAGGGGAACTGTTTGTGTCCCAGCTGATGTCCATCACCCCTTGTCCTGGCCCTGGGCACCACAGAGCAAAGTGTCCCCCATCCTGCTGACACCCACCCTGTGGGTAAGTGTTGAGATCCCAAATGAGATGTGGGTTGCTCAGTGGGTCAGAGCAGAAGGGGCTGGCTCTGCAAGCCACGGGGCAACCTGGAGCTTCTGCCAGCAGAGGAGTAAGAGGCAGAAAAGACCAAGCGCTCAGCTGCTGCCCACCTGCAGCCCTGCCCTTGGGGAGCTGCTGTGGGGACACATCAGGCTCAGCTTTCAGCACCCAGCTTGTCAGTGACCCTGTGAGCACAGGCTGGCACCTACCAATGTCCCACAGCAGTGCAGGCAGTGAGATCCTGTCAGTCCCAGCAGTGCTCCCACTCCAGGAACTGCATTAATTCAAGGCTGTCCTGCTTTGGGCTGGGACAGAGTGAATGGCACCTCCCAGGGCTCTGTGTTGGGTTGAGGCTGAGCAGAATGTTGGTCCCAGCAGGACGTTTGGGTGCTGCTGAGCAGGGCTGCACAGCACTGAGGCCCTTTCTGCCTCTCAGCCTGTCCACACAGGGAGTGGGCTGGGCTGGGGGAGGCTGAGTGTGCACAGGGCTGGGGCTGGGGGGAGGCTGAGTGTGCACAGGGCTGGGGCTGGGGGGAGGCTGAGTGTGCACAGGGCTGGGGGGAGGCTGAGTGTGCACAGGGCTGGGGCTGGGGGAGGCTGAGTGTGCACAGGGCTGGGGCTGGGGGGAGGCTGAGTGTGCACAGGGCTGGGGGAGGCTGAATGTGCACAGGGCTGGGGCTGGGGGGAGGCTGAGTGTGCACAGGGCTGGGGCTGGGGGGAGGCTGAGTGTGCACAGGGCTGGGGCTGGGAAGAGCAGCTCCTGACTGCCCACTCCAGGAGGGAAAAGAATGAGCTGGCTGCTTGTGCAAGGAGCTGATGCACAAGGCTGCTGACCCCAGCAGCTCCTGTGCCCCTTCCTCCCACACCCAGAGCAGCCCCTGCAGGGGTTCCTGGGGGAGCAGCAGAGCCCTCAGGCACCATGAGGAGCTGAGAAATGCTGAGAACTGCAACGTTCACCACACCAGGCAACAGCCTGGGAACAGCTTCAACCAGCAAGAGCCAAGCTGAAAAGGATTTCTGCCCAAACAGCCTCCTCTGGGAGTAACAGATGGATACCTCTGGGTAAGCTCAGCATCCCAAGGCAAGTTGTGTTCCTCCTGAGTTGTTCATTGCCACCACGTGCAGGAAAGCCAGATGATTCCCCAGCAGCTGGGAGGAATCTGAGGCTGTGCCTGTACTTTATTGAGCCCATGGCTCTGCAGCTGGACCTCACCACGGTCTCCATGCCCTGACAAAAACACACCAAACCCTCCTGGAAGCCTGCTGCAGGAATAAGAACACGTTTATTCCCATTAGTGGATACATTTGTAGGAACTCTGTGATACTCTCTCTGCCCCTTGCACAGGACCCAAATGACCTGGAAAACGTTGTGAAAAGCCCCAGTTTTCAGCCTGGGAAGGAAATTCTGCCCAAGGAAGCGCAGCTGGGTGACAGGAGCTACACATCCACGGACCACACAGGGAACCAAGACGGTTCCTCTGCGACTGAGGCCAAAGTGATGGACTAAACTAACAACCTGAAGGCAGGTGCTGCTTTCCTGTCAGCTCAGGTGGCTGTTACAGGGCTGCACCATCCCACAGCGGGCAAGGCACGTGCTGCAGAGCCAGCCAGAGCAGCTCAGGACACACAACCAGGCTCTAGACCGGTGTCCCTGCCGCTTTCTTCTTGCCCCGCTGCACGGGAGAGGCCATGACCTTGTGCAGATCGATCAGGGGCTCCTCCGTGGTGGCTTTCCCCTCCTTCTGCCGCTGTGCCAGGATCATGGCTCGCAGCAGAGGCGGGTACGGGACGTACTGGACGGTCTCCTCGGGCACCGGGGTGAACTTCTTGAAGGCTTCCTCCTCGTGCTTGGGCACCACCCTCCAGTCGTGGTACATCACTTTGTCAATCTCCTGCATTCCTTCCTCGGTCTTGCCTGAGGGAGGGTGATGAGCATCAGTGCACAACCCCCACCAGCAACACCCTCCCCCTGGGAAACGCAGCAGGCACCCACTCTGCTCTCAAAGGAGCTACAGCAGGCAACAGGTTCCCCATGGTCCACACAGTGTCCCCGCTGCTGCCCTACAGGATCCCACCCCTGGCCTTGGAAAGCAAACCACAGACGGCTGGAAAGGACCACAGGCAAGCCACGGTCGACCGTGTGAAGGTCACTTCACCTCTCTGTGGTGCAGTCTTATGGCGGTTTTGGTCTCTGTGGTGCTCGTGAAGGCTCCAGCCCGCTCTCAGCCCCGCCAGTCCCTCCCCACTCTCCCGAACACAGCCGGTGGGGCCGGACCCGCGTGTGCCTGAGCCCCGGGGAGACTCCGCCCGGCCCTCCCGCGGGGCAGCGCGTTTCCTCACCTCTGAAGGTCAGGTAGCCCCAGGCCCTGCCGTGGTCCATGTCCTGCAAAGCACAGACGCGGCGTTGGCGGCGGGAGCGGCGCGGGGCCGCGCGGGGCCGGGGGGGCAGCGCTCACCTCGGCCGTGTGGTCCGGCTTCACCTTGGCGATGACCCAGTAGCAGGGCTCGTCGTAGGCCCAGAGCCAGGACTTGCGGGTGACGGTGCGGCCCACGCCGAAGCGGGGCTGGCGGCACAGCAGCGTGAAGAGCCGCTTCTCGTTCCGCGCGTCCTCCCACGCCCGCACCGGCAACCGCTTCTGCGTCAGCGGCCGCCGCATGGTCTCGTAATCCAGGGCGAAGCGCTGCGAGTCCCGCGGCCGGTTCTTCAGCTCCCGGTACTCACGGACCTTCTTGGCCATGGCGGCGATGGGGCGGTGCAGCTTCTTGCGGCCCATGGCGAGCGCGGACGGCGGGAGGCGGCCCGGCCGAGCACAGAGGATCCGAGCGGATCCGAGCCGAGCCCCGCCGAGCCGAGCCCCGCCGAGCCGAGGCGATCTCAGCCGAGCCGAGCCCGGCCGAGCTGAGCCGATCTGAGCAGAGCCGAGCCCGGCCGAACCCCGCCGAGCCGAGCGGATCCGAGCGGATCCGAGCCCAGCTCCGCCGAGCCGAGCCGATCCGATCCGAGCTCCGCCGAGCCGAGAGGATCCGAGCCGATCCGATCCGAGCTCCGCCGAGCCGAGCCCCTCCGAGCCGAGCCGAGCCCCTCCGAGCCGAGCCCTGCCGAGCGTGTCCGAGCCGAGCCGAGTCCAGCCGAGCCCCGCCGAGCGGGTCCGAGCCCAGCCGAGCCGAGCCGAGCCGCGCCGTTCCCCTCCCCGCTTCCCGCCGGCGCCGGAACCCGCCGCGCCCCGCCCCGGCCGCCGTTACGCTCCGTGCCGCGGCCTCGGGGGGAAGCGCGACCCGCACGAAGCGCCCCGCAGCGCCCCGCCGGCCAGAGCTCAGCGCGGGGCCTGGTCTGTTTAACACCCGTGTCAGTGATCGGGGTGAGGGGACCCAGGGCACCCTCAGTCCCTTTGGAGGGGACACCAAGCTGGGTGGGTGTGTGGATGTGTCTGAAGGCAGCAAGGAGCTTCAGAGGGCTCTGGCCAGGCTGGAGCCATGGGCTGAGGGCAGTGGGATGAGGTTGAACAAGGGCAAGGGCTGGAGCCTGCCCTTGGGGCTCCCCAAGCCCAGGCAGCTCCAGGCTGGGGCAGAGGGGATGGAAACTGCCCGGGGGGAAAGGGCCTGGGGGCGTTGGTGCCAGGGGCTGAACAGCAGCCAGCAGCGTGCCCAGGGGGCAAGAAGCAAAGGGCAGCCTGGCTGGGATCAGCACTGGGGTGGCAGCAGGAGCAGGGCAGGGACTGTCCCCTGTGCTGGGCTCTGGGGAGGCTGCAGCTCCAGGGCTGTGTCAGTGCTGGGCCCCTCAGTCACTGCCACAGGGACACTGAGGGGCTGCAGCTGGGGAAGGGGCTGGAGCACAAGGGTGCTGGGGAGGGGCTGAGGGAATGGGGGTGCTGAGGCTGGAGAAGAAGAGGCTGAGGGCAGCCAGCAGCACTCTCTGACACTCCCTGCCAGGAGGCTGCAGGGAGCTGGGGGTCGGGCTCTGCTCCCCAGGCAGCAATGACAGGACAAGAGGCAATGGGCTGCAGCTGCCCCAGGGGAGGCTGAGGCTGGAGCTGAGGCACAACTGTTTCCCTGAGAGGGGTGTGAGCCCCTGTGCCAGGCTGCCCAGGGAGCTGGGGGAGTGCCCAGCCCTGGAGGGATCCCAAAGGCGTGGGGCTGAGGTGCTGAGGCTGTGGGTCAGTGCTGGGCTGGGCAGGGTGAGGGCAGGGCTGGGACTGCAGCAGCTCGAGGGCCTTTCCCAGCCCAAAGGACCCGGTGCCCGTGGGACACACCGAGTGACCCGCAGCAGCATCTCCCGGCTGCCCGAGCAGCAGAACGAGCCGGGAGCGTTCCCCGAGCCACGGCCGCGCAGGGAGGGCGGATCCCGGGGGCGGCCGCTCCGCGATCCCCGCAGGCCGCGCGCACCCGGCGGCGCCGCCGCGGTCCCACCCCGGGGGAGCGGCCGGGGCCGGCGCCGGCGCCCACGTGACAGCGGCCGGCCAATCGGCGCCGCGCGCTCCCTCCCCGCCCGCGTCCCGGCAGCCCCCGCGGCGCGCGGCTGGTGGCGGTGTCGGTAAGATGGCGGCCGTGAGTCTGAGGCTCGGAGACCTGGTGTGGTGAGTGGCGGCGCCGGGCGGGCGGCGGGGCGGCCGCTGGACCGCGCGACGAGCCGCAGCGCTCCGCCGGGCGCGGCCGAGAGGCGCGGGGCGGGCCGAGCGGGGCCCTGCGCCGGCAGCCCGCGGGCGCGGCGCGGTGCGAGGCCTGGCGGCGGGCGGGGACGGGCCTGGCGGCGCCGCGGCTCGGGCGGAGGGGCCGGGCCGGGCGCCGCCGTGTTGCCGCGGGCGGTGCGAGGAGGGGCCGCCGGCCCCGGGAGGAAGCGGGCTCGGCTGTGGCCGGGCGGGCACCGCGGGCTAACGGGAAGCCGAGCCCGGGCAAGGGGGAGCGGAGTGAGGGCAGCGGGACGGGGCGGTCGCTGCGAGGCCGAGTTGGAAATACCGTCTCGTCCCGGGAGAGGCGAGAAGAGACGCGGATAAGTTGGGGAAAGCGTCGGTCCCGTGTCTCGGCGCTGCTTTGCCAAAGGCTCGCAGCGATCCGGGAGACCGCGGCTTCTTGGCAGGTCCGAGCGGCCCCGTTGAAGCTCCCGGGAGCCGTTTGGCACTCCCCGTTTGACCGGCAGCCAGCGCTGGTTTCTGTGTTTCCCGAGCAGGAGAACCGAGGGGATTCCATCGAGCCTGTAAGCTCGGGCTTTATTTGAAGTGCAGAGGCTGCACCGTGCTTGACAGGCCGAGGTGTCCTGCTGGGGCGTGCAAGAAGTGGCTAATCCCCACCACGCCAGTGCATGGGTTTATATTTATATCCCAGATAAAGACAAGTGCGTGCTCCAGGCCCTGACAACTGCAGCTTCTCCTCCCAAACGGTGACAGTGCTGTGAAGCTGTCTGGGTTTATACAGCAGAGGAAGTAAAGATCACTTCCTTTGAGCCTTTTCTTTCCTTTCAAACGAGGGCTGAGGGAGTGCTCTCAGTGTTGGAATGCAGATGAGCCTGCTCTGGCTTTGTACACGGCAAACTAGACAGGTACAGTCCCCACAGAGTCACAGGGGCTGGAGGGGAGCTGCAGAGCTCAGCCAGTGCAACCCCCTGCCAGAGCAGCAGCACCCAGAGCAGGGCACACAGGGACTCATCCAGCTGGGGTGGAATGTCTCCAGAGAAGGAGCCTCCACAGCCCACCTGTGGCTGGTGAGGTTGTGTGAGGGTCCTGCAGCCCCAGTGAGTGGCAGGGGTAAGATAGTGATGAAGCCACCATGCAGAAAGCCAAGACTGGTGTCTTTCCTCCTCAGTGAAGAAGCAGATTTGGGTAGTTTTTGTACTGGCAACGTTTGCAAGCACGGGAAAGAAACTTTTCTGCCCTTCTTCTGGCTCTTATATCTTGAGCACATCTTCTGAGCACCTGAAGAAGTGCTCATGGAAAAACCAGTTCAGGATTCCCTGTCTTTAGTGCCTTCCAGTGAGAACTTCACAGAGTCTCAGCTCTGAGCTGGAATTCAGTGGCTGCTCTGCTCTCCAGACACTTCTGTCCAGAGGGATCCGAGTTCCCAGCCTGACCTTTGCTTTCATTGCCACCATCAGTACTTTGTTTTTCAGTCCCTTGTGGGGGAATATCCATCCTGACAAGGGAAAAATCAGCACCTTAGCACTGTGTCTGGCAGGCAGTGGCTGTGCTGTCCCTGTCCTGCTCCCTGGAGTTCCCACAGTGTGTGCAGCCTGTTCAGAGGCTTCGTTTAGCTGCAGGTACCCAGTGGTGTAACGCTGCTGTGTGAGCTGCATGTCTTGCCTTCCACAGTGGGTTTTGACTGGAAGTTGAAATGCTTTTAGTGGGGGAAAAATAGGATGTAATGCAAAAAGCTAGACAAGGCCTAATTGTTGTTCTTCTCTTTCTTGTACCTAATACCTTGTTTTTTCCCTAGGGGGAAGCTGGGCCGGTATCCTCCATGGCCAGGAAAGGTGAGATTTAGGGGTTTTTACCTTGTTTTTGTTTTTTTATGGGTTTTTAACACTGCTTTCTTAGTTTTTGATACTTGGGGCGGGGGGTTATTTGAGTTTCTTTTTCCTTCTGCACAGAGAAAGCTTCCCCTGAGAAGCAGATGAGTGGAAAATGATTCTTGTTGGGGCTTTTATTTGGTTGTTTTTTTGTAGTTTGGAAATGCATGCCTCAGAAATCCAAACTGTGCACCAGTTGCAGGCTTTCATTTGAGCTGGAAGTTCAGCCTGTCACTAGCAGCTGTCAATTCAGATGGAAGGAAAAGCAACAGAGAGCAGTTCATCCAGCTCCAGAACTGATTGTGTTTCCCAGATTTAGTTATTTAATCCCTATCACTTTCTGCAAGAGAGGTTTCTTTCTTTCCAGAGTCAGTTGGTTAGATGCACTGTGTGAAATCATGCACTGTTACCAGCTTCTCCAGAGGCTGCTTTGGAGCTGTGGGGTTTGAGCACTGCTTCTGGGAGCAGGAAACTTTCTCATTTCGTTGGTTTTTTTCCTGATTAAAGGCCAAAAAGATGAAAAAATAGAATGTATAGATGCCATTTGTGTTATTTCTGCTCCTCTGCAAGGGCTTTGTTTTCATTCTGGCTGTGGGTATGGGGACTGAGATGCTTGTGGCAGGGAAAAGTGGTGTCAGTGTGGCTGACAGCCACAGGCATTTGGTTCTTGCATGAAGTCAAGCCCAGGTTCCCCTACAGCTTTTCAGGTGTCACCCCTGGGACTGAATGACAGCTTTTCTCTTCACTACTGTGCTGGATGAGCAATCCATTGTGGGGGTAAAGAGTGGAACAAGCTTTCATTAATGCTGTTTGGCTTTCTGAATGTTAGAAAAGGTTGCTAGCTGTCCTGCTGGGGATAGGGAGAAGAGCTCACTGGGTCTGTGACCTATACCAGTGGAGTTTGGGTGCTTTTTCCACTCTGCTGCAGCATCCCCACGTCTAAAGACATACATGAGTTACATATTGACTCAAAAGCCTTAGATTCAAGTTCTCATCCTAGTCAGATGAAGGAAAACATCTCCAGTAGCTGTAACACACGGCAGTAAGATCACAGGAGCGCCCCTTGTCACTGCCTGCTTCTAACCTTTCCCTTCTGATCACCTGCAGATTGTCAATCCACCTAAAGACCTGAAGAAACCTCGTGGGAAAAAGTGCTTCTTTGTGAAGTTTTTTGGAACAGAAGATCAGTATGTACCTGCTTGTTTTCATCTGGTGACAATACAGGCCCACAGAGCACGCATCTTCTGCAGAGGAAAAGTTTACTGGCACAGTGCAGTGTAGCTTTGCAGAGGGTTGCCTTTCATCTGCATGCAGCAGGGAAATGTCAGTGTGGTTGCCTGCTCATGGGGGTGTGTGAAGCCTCTGAAGTCTTGTGTACTCAGTCATGGTAGGATTTCAGTTGCCACTGTGGAGGGAAGTTCTTGGTAGCTTGCCATTTTTAGGGGAGTAGGTGTGACGTGCCTGGCTTGGATCTGAGCGTGTAACCATGTGTGAGAAACCTACAGCTAAGAGGATACGTTGCTTTTTCTGCCAGAAGAAGAAACCAGCTAGATACTTGCTGTTTGTAAAAGAACACACTGGCAAACCTGGTGCCTGGAAACATCCTTGCTGTGCTTTGGGAAAGCTGAAGCTCTGGTAGGCTCCCTTCTTGCAAGGCAGGGTTTATTGATGCCAAACACACAAACAAAATTGGAGTTGGCTTTGATTTAGATACTTAGAAACTGGAGAGAAAACAAACCCCAAACCCAGGGAACTCGAGGATTTCATGAAACTGATCATTCTTTTGCTGATTTTTCAGTTTTTCTCTTGTTTTTGTGCTGATTTGCTTCAAGTCATGCAGTAAGGGAGAGGGTTACAAGTATCTGCAGAAGGCTAGAAACCCCTTTTTGGAATACAGGGAACTGAGACCATTTGATGGATGGTTCTGAAGGAAATGTGCTTTTTTTGATTGAGGAATTATTTTTGCTCAAATACCTAAAAATCCTTTTCCATTAAGGTCTAAACTTGATGGAGAAGTGAATGCTGTGTGCCAGTAGGGACAATTGCATGTGCCAGCACAGGCTGGGGAATGAACTGTTAGAGAGTAGCACAGGGGAAAGGGGGCTGGGGGTGCTGTGTGCAGCAGGATGGGCATGAGCCAGCAGCATGTCCTCGTGGCCAAGGCGGCCAGTGGCATCCTGGGGTGGGTTAGAAGGGCTGTGGGCAGTAGGTCAGAGAGGTTCTGCTCTGCCCTTCTGAGACCACATCTGGGATCTTGTGTCTAGTTCTGGGCCCCTCAGGTGCAGAAGGACAGGGAGCTGCTGGAGAGAGTTCAGGGCAGGGCCACAGAGATGCTGGAGTGGAGCATCTGCCTTGTGGTGAAAGACTGAGGGAGCTGGGGCTCTGCAGCTTGGAGGAGCCTGAGGGGTGAGCTCAGTCATGTTACAGATCCATCAAGGGTGGGTGTGAGGAGGCTGGAGCCAGGCTGTGCTCAGGGATGGACAATGATGGGACAAGGGGCAACAAGCTGGAACACAAGAGGTTCCAAAGCAACACAAGGACAAAGTTGTTCCCTGTTGAGGTGAGGGAGCACTGGCAGGGGCTGCCCAGATGGGCTGTGGAGGCTCCTTCTCTGGAGACATTCCAACCCAGCTGGATGAGTCCCTGTGTGCCCTGCTCTAGGTGCTGCTGCTGTGGCAGGGGGGTTGCACTGGCTGAGCTTTGCAGCTCCCTCCCAGCCCGTGTGACTCTGTGGTCTCTAGTTATGTTGGGCAGGAGAAGGTTGATTTGAAGGCACGGAGTACGTTTTTGGTGCTGGTGGTGATGTTAAACGTGGTTATCTGAACTGACTTGTGTAAGTTGAGGAGAGGGACTGTTTCTATCCTGATTGTTTGTTCTCAGTTCTTGTGTTTCACTTTACTGACAAACACTGAGATGTTTTGTATTAAGACAAGTCTGGTCATACATCTGGGGTGCTGTAGCTGGGACGAGCAGCATGACTGCAAATGAGGAGTTCAGAGCTGCAAAAGAATTGGGATTTATGGCCTGACTGTAGAGCTCTGGCCAGGGAAAACCCAGTCACCTGGCACAGGAGGGTAGTGTGGTGGTGGTTGTGTTTCCTACCTCCCCCCATCATCTCCAGCTTGTGAGATTTCATTGTTTCCTGCACCATGATCATGATGTAGACATTTTCTCTCTGGCATACCCTACCTGAAGGTGAAATAGAAATACAGACTGTGTCCTTTGTTCTGCTCTTAAAGTAATATTGGTAGAGCAGCAGAGAGAAGCTCGTGTGCCTGTCCTGTCCTGCCTTGGATCTTTCACATGGTGCTGTTCTCACCAGTGTGCTGCTTGACAACATCCTCACCTTTGAGCATAGCCAGCAAACAAAATCAGGAGCACAGGAGATGATTTCACCTGAGGGGTGAACACGAGGAAGCATTACTTACTTTGTGCAAGTAAACCAATGCTTTTTGCAGGGACTTTTTGCTAGATGTGTATGAAATAGTAAGTGGAAGCTGCCAACGTGTCACTGCTCTGCATAAGGAACTGTGTGATGAGCAGGGGGGTGCAAAGCTCCATCACTCACTGTGGTCTGTGGTGTGATAGCTGCTCCTACTCACACTGATGCTCTAATGCACATTGCTTCTGGTTTGTAGCACTTTGCTCTTTTTGTTCAAGAGAGAAGGATCTGGATGTGAGCTGTCTACTTGTCCATGTGTGTAAGAGGGAGGTGATGCCAGCTGCTGGGCAGAATCCATCTTGCAGACTCCTGAGGGTGGTTGCCAGCCAGTTTGTCTATGGCTAGACAGTCTCAGCCTCCTTGAGAGTCCCGTTTTCTTCTGAGGATTCCCAGGAGACTGCTGTGGGCAAAAGTGCCTTTGTTTCAGGCCAGGTAAAAGTTGTTTCCTCCACGTGGCTCCAGTTTGCTGTCCCAAAGGTTGAGGAGAAAGCTGCTTAGAGGTAAGAACTGGTGTGTGTGCATCTGACCAGAGTGCAGGGGTGAGGAGAAACATACCCAGTAGCTTTGGAAGAGGTTCTGGTGTAGTGCACACACAGGCTTTGGTGACTGCTGAAATGCTGAGTAGTTTTGGATACAGCACACAAGAAAATTGATTTTTCCTTACCTGTGGGTTGAATGCTAACACTGGCCCAGTGTGATGCTGCAGGGACTGAAGAAGTACATAACTGGGAAGCAGCTTTGGCCACAGGCACGGAAGTGAGAGCAGGGGTGCCTTCAGACTCTGCTCCAAGACCTGGCTTTTCATCGAGCTTCTGCTGAGCTCTGTGCTGCTCATGTTTCTTGTGGTGGTGGAGAGAGTTGCTTCTGTCACTTTCCAAGTAATAGCTTTTCTGGAAGGTGAGGATTCTCTACCCATAGGAGAAGAATTTGCTGCCTCCTTTAAACTGTGAGTCCATCTGTGCTTTACCACCAAGGGAAAGCCACTGTGGTGCTGGTAGAGGTAACAGAATGCCCACGTTCTGTTCCAGGGGCTTGCCTCCATAGTGGTTCACGTGCTCAGGGGATGTTTCTTACTCTTTGCCCAAACTGATAAGGAGATTTTCCTAGTCTGCCTAGGAGTTGCTTTTTCTGAGTGTCTCTTCTCAGAGAAAGTCACATTACAAGCATTCTTCCTCTCAAATCAAGAGGAGCTGGAGTTTGCTGCCCATGGACCTGGCAAGCCTGTAGCACCAATTGTGGGAGCCTTCAACAGCAGGTTTCATTTAGTCTCTTTCTAAAGAGAGCTAAAACATTGACCTCTTTGTTTGTAACTCTGCTTTTCAGATAGCTTTTAAGATCTCTCTTTATCTGCCAAGCATCAGCCTTGTCCCAGGAAATCTTTGCAGATCATTCCAGCAGCCAAGTACTGCGTCGTCAGAACTTCCCCATTGCTCTGTGTGTGTGTGTTGCTTGTGGTAGTTGGGACTGAGACTGTCAGGCCCAGAGCCTACAGGTCTTATTTGGAGTGCTTCATCTACTTCAGAATACTCTCCCATTTCATGGCCTGCTTGGGAGTTCACTCTGACATCATCCAAACTAAAAAGTCGTTGCTTTGAAGGTGTCTCTCTGCCAGGCCACCTGAAAAGGGAAGGGAAAGCCCTGCAGCCATCAGAGGTGCAAGCACACACATCCACCTCCCTTCCCCACCCTCTTCCCCTTTAGGTACTCTGTAGTTGCCAAATGATCTTGCAAGTTGTGCACATGAGATTCTTCATAGGAAGCTGGCACAGTCCATTTTTACTCATAGCACTTTATTTGAAGCATCAGTACAGAACTAAATAGTCTCACAGATTGTGGTGGGGTCAAGAGGCACTTCCTGATGTAACATATTAAGGAAAAAATAGAGGAAGCTTGCAATCCAAGATAAGTATCATCATCTGCAGCCTGTTCCATCAGGAGCAGTGATTTTTAAGGCAGAACTCATTGCCTTCCCATCCTCGATATCCTCTTGGGGTGCAAACACCTGCCCTCTTTTTCTGCTGCCATTCCCCTGGTTTTCAAGGAAAGGGAAGTTTCACAGAATCCCAGATGGTGGGGACTGGAAGGGCCCTGCAGAGCTGCTCCAGCCTCTGCTCAGGCAGCTTCCCCTGGCTCAGGGGCACAGGAACATGTCCAGCTGGGGTTGGAAACCTCCTGAGAAGGAGCCTCCACACCCTCCCTGGGCAGCCTGGGCCAGGGCTCCCTCACCTCAGCACCAAACCAGTTTCTCCTCCTGTGCCAGGGGAACTGTTTGTGTCCCAGCTGATGTCCATCACCCCTTGTCCTGTCCCTGGGCACCACAGAACAAAGTGTCACCCCATCCCCTTGACAGTCACCTTTTAAATACTTGCAAGTGTCATACTTGTGAGTTTCTGGATTTAGTCTTTCTGACAATGTTCTCTCAGGTCCTGATGTCAGAAAACATTTGCTTAAAGTGTGCCAGGTGTTGGCCTTGGTGCCCTTTGGCAGCCTGAGGAGCTTTAGATGGGAGCTGAGCTGTCAGAGGCTTTGCTGCCTGCCTGGTGTTTCTCCTTCAGGCACGTGATGCCATGCAGAGCTCTGCTGCTGTAGCCAGGCTGCTGTGGAGCTGAGGCAGCTGGGATGTTGTTAGATGTCTCCACCATAGCTCAAAATCACTGTAGGCAAAGCTTCCCCCCCCACCCTTACTGACATCTCTGCCTGTACAAGTACTGTGCAATTGGTTTGTATATCCCAAATGTGAAAGTCTCATGGTTGGGATTTCTTTCTGTCTTGCCCAGCCTCCTCTTTGCTTCTGCCAAGCATCCCCTGCCTTGTGCTGCTGAGGATGTTTATCCTCATTTACTGTGGCCATTGTTGTTCCTCATGGAGAAGTTTCCACATCAGACTCCACACTTCAGCCATTTGGGTGGTTTTGTGGACAGAAATTGGGATGTTCCCTCTTCACAGCAGGAAACCCACCTTGATTGCTCTGCTGAGTGCTCACACACACACTGGGCTTGGAAGTAAACAAGCAGGTTTGACTTTCAGTTTTGGTTGTGTCAGTGTGGAATGTGGGCACCTGAACTGCTACAGAAGAGATGAATTCCTCCCAGACTGTAGTAATAGGAACTTGGAGATAGAATGCCACTGACTAGATGATCTCTAAATGACCCCTCCTGTATGATTTAAGTCAGACATCCTGAAGAAAATGTAAACTAGGCAAAAGGGTTCAGCTTTGAGTGCAGAGGAGAGCTGGGTCCTGCTTCCAGGCCATGGTGTAGGCTGCACTGGGAAGGACACAAGTGTATTTTGCAGCCAGTTCTAGCAGAAGGCCTCATCTCTCCAAGTGTGACACAACAAGTTTCAGCAAGTTGTTTGCTGACTGCAAAGAGTGGCCAATGCCAGTGAAGAGCAAGACCTCCATGAAGTTTCTAAGAGTTTACTGGGCTTCAGTACATGAAAGAGATGCCAAGCAAGATCCAGCAAAGCAGCATGATGGTTGTTGTTGTTTTCACCTTTGTGTTCAGTTCAGCTGCATGACACGATGCTGGCAGTGTCTGAAAAGGCAGCTGCTAAGCCACATCACCTGCCTGCAGGAGCCAGGCTGTACTGGGGAGTATTAAAAACCTGTACTTGGGGGTGGTCAGTGTTTGTCACACACAGATGTTTTGAGACCAGAGAAAATCAATTTGCCTGCTTTTTGCTGTGTGTGAGGCTGCTGTGTGCCAAGAAGCAGTGTTGGCCATCCTAGCTCAGGAAGACCTTTCCTACACTTGGGCAGATCTGTTTTCAGTAGAATCACAGAGTCATTTGGGTTGTTAAAGCCCCTGAAGCTGCTGCAGTCCCAGCCCTGCCCTCACCCTGCCCAGCCCAGCACTGACCCACAGCCCTCAGCACCTCAGCTCCACACCTTTGGGATCCCTCCAGGGCTGGGCACTCCCCCAGCTCCCTGGGCAGCCTGGCACAGGGGCTCACACCCCTCTCAGGGAAACAGTTGTGCCTCAGCTCCAGCCTCAGCCTCCCCTGGGGCAGCTGCAGCCCATTGCCTCTTGTCCTGTCATTGCTGCCTGGGGAGCAGAGCCCGACCCCCAGCTCCCTGCAGCCTCCTGGCAGGGAGTGTCAGAGAGTGCTGCTGGCTGCCCTCAGCCTCCTCTTCTCCAGGCTCAGCACCCCCATTCCCTCAGCCCCTCCCCAGCACCCTTGTGCTCCAGCCCCTTCCCCAGCTCCCTGCCTGGCTCTGGCCACGCTGCAGCCCCTCAGTGTCCCTGTGGCAGTGAGTGAGGGGCCCAGCACTGACACAGCCCTGGAGCTGCAGCCTCCCCAGGAACCAGCACAGGGGAATGGCAAAAGCTTTGTAACAGTGTGGCTGCTAAGCCTGGCTTTACATGTGGGGAGAGAGGAAGGCAGTCTGATCTCTGAGAGCCACGAGGAATGCTGAAAGCAAAGGCATTCCCCTAAGCCACAGGGAAGGAGTGGTAGAAGACATTGTCAACCTGGAGGGAAGGGGAGTTGTCACCCTGAACTGGCCACTAACCCTTTGGTCATGTCAGAATGCCCTGTTTAGTAGGAGTGCAAACAGGGATGTTGTTTGTGTTTCCTCAGAGGACTGCAGTTAGATTAATACTCTGCTACTGCCTCAGTTCATCTTCAGGCAGCAGCAGCTCAGAACAGTTCTCAGAACAGCAATGAGCTGTGGCTTTTGCACCCACTCTGCTCTTGCTTGGCTCTGTTGGGAGACATTTCATCTTGGGTTATTCCTCCAGTGTTTGCAGACACTTGTCTGTGCACAGCATGTTTGAACAGGGGATTGGTGGCTTAGATTTGTTTTGTGGCCCCTGTTTCCACCAGCCTCTGGAGCAGATCACTGTCTCTCGGGGCCCCAGTGGGAGGCTGTTTCTCCTGCTGAAACAAGAGCACTCACTGGCCTGCTGTGTGCTGAACATGGACCTGTGAGCACTTAGTAACACACACTTGGCAGTGTGAGGTCTGGGCTTGGACTCAATGTTTTTAAAGGTCTTTTCCAACCAAAATGATTCTGATTGGATGTTTTCTGTACATTGTTCTGCTTTCCAAAGAGAGTCTCTTAACCCTGTAGATCTTGCAGCATGGATTGTAAAATACCTATTGTTCTAGGCCAGTGGTATCCTGGGGGCATCAAGAAGAGTGTGGGCAGCAGGGGGAGGGAGGTTCTGCTGCCCCTCTGCTTTGCCCTGCTGAGGCCTCAGCTGGAGCCCTGTGGCCAGTTCTGGGCTCCCCAGCCCCAGAGAGATAGGGAACTGCTGCAGAGAGGCCAGTGCAGGGACACCAAGGTGCTGAGGGGATGGAACATGTGTGTGAGGAGGAAAGGCTGCAGCCCTGGGGCTGTTCAGCCTGGAGAAGAGAAGCCTGAGCTCAGGGGCACCTCAGCAATGCTGCTCAGTCCCTAAAGGCTGGGTGTCAGCAGGATGGGGGGACACTTTGTTCTGTAGTGCCCAGGGACAGGACAAGGGGTAACAGGCACAGGCTGGAACACAGGCAGTGCCACGGGCACAGGAGGAGAAGCTCCTTTGGTGCTGAGGTGAGGGAGCCCTGGCCCAGGCTGCCCAGGGAGGATGTGGAGGCTCCTCTGGAGGTCTTCAAAACCCACCTGGGCATGTTCCTGTGTGGCCTGATCTAGGTGGAGCTGCTTTGACAGGAGGGTTGGATGATCTCTAGAGGTCTCTTCCAACCCCACCATGCTGTGATTCTGTGATTTTCTGTGAATCTATGATCACATACAGAAGCTGTGTTGCTGACACAGCATGTGAACAACACATGCAGGGCACTACTGGTGTGACAGGATGTAAAACTCGAGAGAGAAAGCGAGTAAAAGTGCCAGAAGGAGGTTCCAATGAGTGCAGGATTCCCAGCCCTTCAGGTTGTGGAAAGCAAGTGACTTTGGGTGGCTGTCACCAGTTACTCTGGAGGGAAAAAACCTCTCTGTGCGTTTCTAGAAGTGGGATGGTTGAAAAAGTTGCTGTTTGGAGAGTACAACTGAGTCTTGTTGTTGTTTGCAGTGCTTGGATCAAAGTGGAGCAGCTGAAGCCTTATCACCCTCACAAAGAGGAAATGATAAAGATTAACAAGGGTAAGCGCTTCCAGCAAGCTGTGGATGCTGTAGAGGAGTTCCTGCGGAAAACCAAAGGCAAGGACCAGGTGAGTGGGTTCTTTCTCTCCTGTGTGCATCACAACAAGGCTTGGCATGGATGATGGGCAGATGCATTGCTGTGTGAAAGGAGTTTGTGTCCTCTGGCATGTTGGGGGGGGTTGTTTTCATTCCCCTATTGGTTGGTTGTTTGGTTTATTGTCCTTCTCCTCTCATCTTCCCCTTTCAGTCTTGTTTGGTGAGGAAAAGGGAGTTAAACTGGTGGAGAAACTGAAGAGGCTGATTGATCTGCTTATGATGCCTTGATAAGCCAGTCTGAAGTCTTGAGCTAGAATTTGATGTCTCCTAATCTTGTCTTTAGTCTGTTAGAAGTGCATCTGTGTGCAGCCCCTCCCAGCAAGTCTTCACGTGGCCACTCTGTCACTCGCTCACTCCAGCTGGTGTTTTTGCAGGAGATCTAAGCAGGACCTTCACTCCAGAGGGCTAAATCCACTACCTAGGGTTCAAGTTACCCTGCCTTTGTTTGGCCTGATAGTGATGAGCACAGGGTCCTTCACATCCTTGGTTTTGCATGAGAATCATTCCAGCTCTCCTCTTCTTTCCTTACCCTCTTCTATTCTGTGATCTCTCAGGCGTCTTCCCATAACTCCAACGAAGAGAAGAACCGGCGTAATTCCAGTGAGGAGAGAGGGAAGCAAGCTGCTGGGGAGGAGAAGCGCAAAGCCAGCTTGTCTGAAGGGAAGGTGAAGAAGGGCACAGGGGAAGGAAAAAAGAGGGTGTCATCTGTATCGTCAGAGAGAGGATCAAAATCACCTCTGAAAAGAGCCCAGGATCAGAGCCCCCGAAAGCGGGGGCGTCCGCCCAAGGATGAGAAGGTTTGTGTCGTGCATGTCTGCCAGTGCCCTGTGGACTTTGCAGATGCACTCTAGGCTTTGACTGGCACCTTGAGTGACAGCCCAGCAGGAAGAGTCAGCTCAGTGTCAGGGGTTTTTTTTAAGCTGTTCCTTGTTACTGCTTGTAGCCCACCTGGCTCTGCAAGCAGAATGTTGATCCTGCCTGTAATCTTTACCAGTCTCTTGCTTTGAGTGGCTCTGTTCATATCTTGGAGAGGGCTTGGAGAGTTCTGTCACGAGACTCCACCTTTCATCTTGCCACCCCTCAAGTTCAGTGTGTGTGGGAAGGACTAGTGATGAGATGTGGGTCTTCATCCCGTTCCTGACTTCTCCCATCTCATCTGCTTCGTGACCAGTGGTCACTCAGCTTCGCCTCAGCACTTGCAGAGGGTGGGGTGTTCTTAAGGGCTTAAAGAAGAAACTCTTCCAGCCTGAGGAACTCACCAGAAGAACTAATTGTCTTATTTCAGCCTCTGTGCTGTGGGATAGATTTCCATCCTCCATCACCAAGGTCCAACCTTTTATCTCCATTACTTTCCTGTTATTTGTGTTCCTTGGGGAAGCAACCATAGCCATCAGTCCTTTGCCTACTCTCATCTAGAGTTCCAGCCAGTGGAACTCATTGCTGTGGTCCAAATCTTCCTTCTCCAAAGGGATCATTAGTTCAGTGGATTGTTGCAACACACATGCTTCATCAGAGACAACACCTGAAGACCCCTTTGAGACTTCAGCTGCTGCACCACGTGGCAGATTGTTTGCTCACCTCTGCTGCAGAGGAAACCCCCTTGTGCTCTGCTCCACCATCTTTGCTTTCAGTGCACTTCAGGATGGAAGTCAAGATGGTAGTCTGTGATCTCCAAACTTGTGGACAGATTGGCCTCTGCTGATTGAAGAGCAGGCTCTTGATGTAGTAAAATGAAGCTGATCATCTCAGATATCAGCTGTGGAGGAAACACTGGCTTTTCTGTCAAATGAGGTTGTACAGCAGAGCCCATCAGCTTCTCCTTTTGTGGGGAGCTGGCAAAGGGGAGGAATGCCTCTGGGAATTCTTCCTAATAACTGCAGAACTTGGGACTTCTCTGATGCAGGAAAGCACTTCACCTGCAGCAGACTTTCACCTTGCAAAGTGTCCTGCAGTGAGCATGTTGTATCTTCACATCTTTCTGTTGCATTAAGCCTCGAGGCCTCTTTTATTTCCACTTGCAAAATGCTTTTGTGTCTTTGAGATAGACTCATTCAAAAACTGATCAAAACTAATGGCTGGGAGGATTGTGATTGTGCTGATGTATTGCATGCTTAGGATTTAGTGTGTGAGCTACCTCAGGGCATCAGAGGGGTTTGATCACAGAATGGAGGCCTGTGGCCAGTGGGGTTCCACAGGGATGGGTTCTGGGGCCAGTCTTGCTCAACATCTTCATCAGCCACCTGGATGAGGGGACAGAGGGACCCTCAGCAAGTTCCCTGCTGGCACGAAACTGGGAGCACTGGCTGATTCACCAGAGGCTGTGCTGCCAGTGAGTGAGAGCTGGGCAGGCTGAGAGCTGGGCAGAGGAACCTCATGAGGTTCACTGAGGGCAAGGGCAGAGTCCTGCAGCTGGGGAGGAACAACCCCCTGCACCAGGACAGGCTGGGGGTGACCTGCTGGAGAGCAGCTCCAGGAGAGGGACCTGGGAGTGCTGGGTGAGAACAAACCAACCATGAGCCAGCAACGTGCCCTTGTGGGCAAGAAGCCAATGGCATCTGGGTGTGTGAAGAAGAGTGTGGGCAGCAGGGGGAGGGAGGTTCTGCTGCCCCTCTGCTCTGCCCTGCTGAGGCCTCAGCTGGAGTCCTGTGGCCAGTTCTGGGCTCCCCAGCTCAGGAGAGACAGGGAACTGCTGCAGAGAGGCCAGTGCAGGGACACCAAGGTGCTGAGGGGATGGAACATGTGTGTGAGGAGGAAAGGCTGCAGCCCTGGGGCTGTTCAGCCTGGAGAAGAGAAGCCTGAGCTCAGGGGCACCTCAGCAACACTGACAAGTACCTAAAGGCTGGGTGTCAGCAGGGTGGGGTAGCTGGTGTTTTCTTATCTCTAGTGCCAGGACAACGGTGATGGACATCAGCTGGAACACAAAAGGTTCCACTGGCACAGGAGGAGCAAGTCCTTTGGTGCTGAGGTGAGGGAGTCCTGGCCCAGGCTGCCCAGGGAGGGTGTGGAGGCTCCTTCTCAGGAGGTTTCCAACCCCAGCTGAACACGTTCCTGTGCCCCTGAGCCAGGGGAAGCTGCTGGAGCAGGGGCTGGGGCTGGAGCAGCTCTGCAAGGCCCTGCCCACCCCTATGATTCAGTGAGTTTAGTTGTGTTGGTAGAAATGATTTTACTGGCAAATTGCAAATGCAGTGGTTTTACACAGCTCATCACAGGGAGATGGGCAGCCATATGATCCACGTCAGGCCACAGACATTTAAGCATTGTGGACCCTACAAGCAGTCTAGAAAGTAGCCCCAGGGCTTATGCAAAGTAATCTACTGGTAATTAAAGAAGTTGCCAAGAAAATAGAACAGAACTGCCTTAATACTGTTTTTCAGGCTATGGATTAGTCTCAAAGTCTCATCTTTTTGCCTGGTTCTCATAATTCCCCCAAATTCTCAGTCCTGGGGTAGAAAACATTGATGTTGCTGTCCTGAATTGCAGCAGTGTTGGGATTTGGGAGTTGTTTTCCCCCACACTCCAAATTCTGGCTTTGCAAGTTGTAAAGATGCACCCAAACTGCAAGAATCCAGTTGTTGCTGAGCTGTGCTGTGCCTGGCAGAGGTCTGGAGGCACACACAGTCCCTCAGATCCTCCCCTTTTCAAGCTTAAATGAGTATCTTACAAGGATCAACAGGACTTCATAGGCATGAGAGCAGGTTTCAGTGACTCTTTACCAGTTGAAGCACCAGCGTGGTCTCTAAGGAGGCTCTCCCTAGACACTTGAGGATTGGAGACTGATGTGCAAATTGTCCCTTCTAACAGATGGAACAGTTGCATCAATCTGGGTTCCTTCCTAGAGTCCTGCTCCTACCTTTTCCTTTGCAAACAGTGCTCTCTGCTGTGGTTCTGTGTGGACACTGGGCTGTATTGTGGCTTTTCAGGAAGCAATTTTGAAGGGGAAAGAATGTGATTTCGTTTTGGAACCCTCACTTAAGGAGGATAACACACACACACACACAGACACACCCACACACACCATGCAGGAGTCCTGCACATTCTCTTTGTGTGGCATAAAGACCTATTTGAAACTATGTTATCTTGGGGAAGTAAGACAGAGAAATGTCAACAGTAAAAGCCCAAGGTGTGAAGTGTTACCATGAGCTTAGACATCAGGGCTCCTGGAGGGGATGGTCCATGTACCACTTTCTGTCTCGTGGGTTCTGCAAACTTGAGCATGTGTGGCTCTCAGCCTCATGCTTTGAAGGCTCTCCTCGTAACAGGTAGGCTGCTTTTTCTCTGCATGACAGAGGAGAATTGGCAGTTGAGCCCTCTGACTGTGGTGATGCCTTTCACTCATTCCTTGAGCTTTTTGCATCCACCAAAGGAAAATGCTGGATCCAAGTGTGTTCATTTGCTTCTCTGCTCGTTGCATGATTCACACAAGTGCAGTGTTTCCTCTTGCATGTGAAGAGTGGACTCTCCAGAGGCCATAGCTGTGGTTGAATTCCTTTGTTGGCAGTTGATGTTTTCTCCACCTCACCTCTGTTGATGACAGGCTGTGTGTTTGAATATGAGCCTTTTGTGCCCAGGCCTATGAAACAGGAGGCACTTGCAGTGCTTTTCAGTGTGTGTGCTCGTAACATGCTGTGTGGCCAGCCACTGAGGCAGGTTCTAAGCTCTTTCCTGATCTTCCTTCTGTCTCCTCAGGACCTCACAATTCCAGAGTCAAGTACAGTGAAGAGAGTGATGACTGGAACAGTGGCTGGATTTAAATGGCCACCAAGCGTCAGCGAGGTGAGAGACTCCACAACACCTGGGAACTGGGATGGGGGGAGCAAATCTAGAGCCTTCTGTCTGGGCTGTCAGAGAGCAAGGTCTTCTCTTCCCTTGTAGGAAGACAATATCCTGGGCAGTTGAGCAGCATGCTGGGAAGGGAGGTTTCAGTCTTTGTGTGGAACCCTTTGCAGATTGACACTTGCTGTGCTCGTTTTTTGTGCTTGTTTCAAAAGTATTTCTGACATTGGCATCCCACAACTGGAGGAGATGATGTGGGTAGGGTCTCCCTGTCTCAGTACTGCTGTGTGGGGTGGTTTCATTTGGTTTCCCTCAGAAGCAGCTTTGGAAACCTTTTGGCAGAGCAAGAGCAGCGTGACTCTAGGCTGCTGCACGTGCAGCTCGCTGGGGAAGGGACCTACCTGGGCCTACAGTCCCTGCTGCTCTTAAGATGGGTTTGTTAGCATGTGACAGAGCTGAGTACAATCTCCAGCCAATTCCCAGAATGCTGGTTTAAGGAGTTCCTTGGAAGCTGGAAACTCGGTGGTTTTATTCCCCTGGGGAGACATGAGGAGCCTTCCTCACACATTAATCTCCCTCGTGATCTTTGGTTTCCCCAGAGATGTCCAAAAGGGAGGAGTTTGACTTGGATCACTTTGGTATTGAGAGTGAAACACAATGTAAACTGCTTAATTGAAACAGGCTGCTGGATCCTGCTGATACACTGAATGTTTTCCACCTTAAGCTGACGTTCTCCTGCAGCTTGGGAGAACGAGGGAAATGTGCTGTGGTTGCTCAGTGACTCTCTGGGAATGCTTCTGAGCCTGTACTTTCTCTCTTTTTGTAGCCTGTGAAGGACAGTGATCCACACTTTCATCACTTCCTGCTGAGCCAGACAGAGAAGGTGAGGATTTGGCAGGCAGGGTCATTCTGCTGGTCTGTCTAGCTTGGCACCTTGCCCTTTGCTGGGACTGAGTACAAGGAGTATGTGTAAAGAGCCCTGAAATGCTGATCTCTGGGGGCTAGTGTCAGTTAGATTCTCACATGCAGTCTTGTAGTTCAATTACTTCCTGACCTTAATGTTTAGAATGATTTAGCATTGAGTGCAGGGAATAGTTTGAGCAATTTAAGATTATCTAGCACCAGGATTTGGCAGGTCTGTTGTAAGTTCTGTACACTGAGGGGTAGGAAGAGCTGTTCTGGTTTAAAACCCCTGTTGTCTGGTTGTCTTTGGCTGTCCTACCAGTTCCTTCATCTGGATGAACTTGTCAATTAACTGAACATGGAGAACTTCCAGGGCCAGAAAAGCTCCACGTGAATGATGGCAAATTGGTTTCCTGAGAGTCAGAAGCCTGGCAGGGTTTTATCTTCAGCAGTGAACAGCAGGAGGAAAAGGGAAGAGCAAATTAAATGAACAAGGATTTAGATCTAGCTGAGGATCTGAGCAGAGCCAGCAGGATTAAGAGGAGCTAACAGTTTTAATCCAGACAAGCTCACAGTAGGCAGCATGGGAAGGAGCAGCCTTCACCTTACCATTTGTTGAAGGCCACCTGCCTTTTCATGTCAACAAAGAAGTTTTGCTTCTGCATTGCTGTACTGAGCATAGATGTGAGGCCAGGTGCTCCGTGGCTGCCTTTGGAGATGTGTCTTTCCTTTGGGCCAAATGAGAGAGCAGGGATGTCCTGGCTCCTTGCCTCCAGGGGAGCCTGTGAGATGAGCTACAGAAGGGACTTTGCAGTAGCTGTGTCAGAAGCCAGGCTGAATTGCTGGGCCAGGGGATTGCAGCAGGTTGGGGTGGGGTTATTTTGCCTTTTCTCTCAGGGAGGGAAGCCTGAGAGTTTCCTGCTTTGCAGATGGTGGTGGGTGGGTGAGCTGCCTGTTTCCATGTAAGGAGGATAGGGCCTGTTTGCTCAGCAGAGCAAAGCACTCCTGTCCCTCCTGAAAGCTTTGTTTTCTCCCTGCAGCCAGCTGTCTGCTATCAAGCCATCACAAAGAAGCTGAAGGTTTGCGAAGAGGTAAGGCAGATGTTGGGTTTGATGGGTGTTCCCCATTGTCTGGAGGACTTGCAGTTCCTCCAGAGCTGTGCATTCTATTTGTTTTTTTCCTCTCCCTCACTCCCCCACCCCCCTCAGGAAACAGGATCCACCTCCATCCAGGCAGCAGACAGCACAGCAGTCAATGGCAGTATCACGCCTACAGACAAAAAGTAAGATCTCCAACACACTTCAGCCATTTCCCTTCCTTTTTTTCCCCCCTCCTTCCCAGCTCATCCATGCAGCCATCATCCACTTGTCACTGAGAATTAATAAACCTACCGTTTCCCTCTAACTGCAGATCTCTGTCCTTGTGTGGAACTCTGGTTTGGGGGGCAGGGGGGAAGGGAGGCAGCTGAAAACCAAACAGGTTGTGCAGCAGGAAAATTCAGAACAAGTTCTGGCCTGGCTACATTTGCAACTCTGTGGCTTTTGTGCAGTTGCCCTTTTCCTGGAGGGCGTTGAGCAGGACGTTGAGCAGCAGCATTGCTGGAAGCTGGATGAGGCAGCAAGATAAAAGGGTATCTTTCTCCAGTAGTGCCTGGCAGTTAACCCGGGTTATTTAATCACCCTCCTGAGCATGTAGAAGAGGAGAGGAAGAGGGAGGCGCGTTCTCCCAGCACTCTGAGCTTTGCTGGGTAGCACGTGAGCTTTCTGGTTGCTTCTAACGTTCCCCCCCCTTGCCAGAGGGTGAGAGGAGCCTGGCTGGAGCTTCCTGTTTCACTCTCTAACTTCCGCTCTGCTCACACTGACTTGAGGCCACAGCTTTGCTGTTCGCTCTCGGGGTCGTGCTCAGGGGATGTCAGTTCTCAGCTCTGCTCCCGGGGAAGCAAAGTAACAATGAAGCTGTTCAGGTAAAAGGGTCTCTCAGGAAGGTTTGGCTCAGAGGTGGGTTGGCAGAGGAAGGGTATCTCCTGCGTTAGAGAGCTGAAAGCGTCTGGGCCTGGTCTGGGCTGTTGGAGGAGCCTGCAGTGACTGGCTCTGGCCCAAGTTAGATTGCTCTGACATAAGGCAGCACGTTGAGCTTGGGAGGGTGCAGGTGGCCGAGCTGGGAGGGTGCAGAGCACCTCTGCAGTGTGGGTGATGCTGAAGGATGAGCTGGGGGATTGCCAGGCAGGTTTCGTTGGGAGGTTCCATCAGCCGTGTCACTGAACACTTGGGGATCTCCTGCTGGAGCTTCTGGGCGAGGTTTAGGGTCTGGGTTTCGGTAGGGAGGTAGCTGCATGCTGTAGGAAACAGTTCCTGTCACAGGTAGCTGCAGGGATGGAACTTGTTAGCCTGATCTTGTCCTGGAAGGGGGAGAGCAAAACTGTTGGCAGCTTTGGGGGGTGGGGGAGGCAGAGGGGAAGGCAGGGGCTGTGTGGGGCTGTTGTACTGTCACTCCTGGTGACCTGTGCCGACATGTTTTGGTGTCTGTCCACAGTCACAGCTGTAGAGCAGGTGCTGGGGCTTTGGTCTGTGTGTGGTGCCTGGCCCAGGAGCCCTTGCTGGGCTTTGGAACAGAGATTGTGATGGATCACTCAGTAGGATAAGCAAGTCGTTGCACTTAGTTTAGAAAGCAGCAGATGAATTAGAGAAGCACCTGCTGGCTTCTGAGTGTTGCCTTTCCCTTCAGTGAGGCAGTGGCTGGGCACAGAAAGCACAGGAGCAGCAATTCTGACAAACAAACCCCAGTCACATAATAAAACAGCCCCAGAGCACCCAAACCTTTGATGTTTTGGTACTTCTGAAGCAGACTAAGGGCTTTCTTCAGGAAATGTTGCTTGGTAAGCAAAGTAAAGAGCAGCTTGCTCAGGGTCTGCCCATTGTAGCTGCAGCTGCAGTGGAACACATCTGGGTTTGTTGAGGTCTGGGGATGCTGGTGGTTTGCTGGTGATGCTCCAGGGTTTGCTCTTCATCATTTGCAAGGCTATGAGATGCTGACACCCATTGCTTTCTGTTGCATTCATGTTTGTCTCCTCCCTTCAGGATAGGCTTTCTGGGACTTGGCCTGATGGGAAGTGGCATTGTCTCCAACTTACTGAAGATGGGCCACACCGTCACCGTGTGGAACCGGACTGCTGAGAAGGTAGGCAAGCCCAGGGGTACTTCACCTCTTCTGCACACACACTTGCCACCTCTAGCTCAGGGAGGCCTGGACTCACCAAATCAATCACCACCACCACGTGGTGCCTGGGAGAAGCAGCCAGAGAAACACAAGGACGTGCCACTTCCATTCTGTTACTAGTTGCTAGGTCCTCGTTGGTGGCCTCGTTGGTCTGTCCCAGCGTGGTCACTGATATCAGCACCCTCCATCCCATTGCTCTTTTGTAGAAGGTGAAAAGGTTGCCAGAGAGATTACTAACCCTGATCATGTGTTGAGGAATGCAAGGTAAAAGGTCTCTGGAAATTCTTCTGGTGTTAATGGCCAAGTCATTGTGTCGTGGAGCTGGACAAGCAGACCAAGTGCTGGGGAGCTGATCCGAGCAAGGTCACAGCTTCACCTACACATCCATTGTGGTGTTCGTGTTGTGGTAACAAAGGTTCTGTTGAAAGCCTGCTGTGTCACAAGACAAGGATAAGAAGGCTTTTACAGGTGTATTCTGAGTGAAAATGGAGCTTATATAACACATTCTTGTCAGAGTTATTCTTTGTAGAGGAGGAGGAAAAGTAGGTAACTGGGGGAGACGTGCTACTCAGACGATATTGTGGAACATCAAAGGCAAGAAGTGGTCACTTTGTTAAAAGGGACTCAAAGATTCTCCTTTTTTAACTGCAAAACAGGTGTGTTATCAGGGATAGAGTAAGACCAAGCTCAGAGTTGGAAGCAGCAGCTCAGTAAAACACGTGTCAGTCTCAGCTGTGCGTATTCCTGATGACTGTCCAGTAACCTCCTTTGCTATGTCTGTCTATCAGTGTATTTCCCCTCATCTCTCCTCCAAAACCCACAATATTCAGCCTCTTCTTTCACCTGAGCATTCTCCTGTGTCTTTCTTTTCAAGTTCTTCACTTGGGGTTTCAGAAAAGCTGCAAAAGAGCCCTTTGTGTGTGGGGACAAACCGAGGGAAGACAACCCAACTGCTGTGTAATTAGTATCCCTGACTCAGCTGGAGTTGGGCCCAGCAGCAGGGTTTGTTACAGAGAGGTGCTGAAGGAGCCCTTTGCCCTCTGCTGACTTTTTCTCTCCCTTTGGCTTTGTGACTTTTGCAGTGTGACTTGTTCATCCAGGAGGGGGCACGGCTGGGAAGAACCCCTGCTGAAGTTGTCTCCACCTGTGACATCACCTTTGCCTGTGTATCAGATCCAAAAGCAGCCAAGGATGTAAGGATTACCTCTTATCTCCACCAGTTAAGACTACAAGATACAGTCAGTTCTGATTCCTACTCCCCATGGTAGCCTGGGCCATTGGAGGTGCTGGGCTGTGGCTAAAGAGATGTCCCAGCAATAATCACGCTTCAAAATAAACCCAGTGCCTGGGGGTCTGGGTTTGATATCCCTCTGGGAGTTTAGCACTGCAGTGCCAGGCTCAGCTGAAGTGCTGCTCTGCAGGAGTGGAGTTTCTTTACAGACACCCTATTGCTTTACCGCTCTCCTGTTCCCCACAGCTGGTGCTGGGTCCGAGTGGAGTGTTGCAGGGGATTCGCCCGGGGAAGTGCTACGTGGACATGTCCACTGTGGATGCAGATACAGTCACAGAGCTGGCCCAGGTAACCCCACTGAACCGACCTGCTGACCCTCAGCAGCAGCACTGCACTTGCTGCTTCAAGTGCCAAACAAGAATACAGGGATAAGAAAGATGCTTCTGAAGGTTTTGGGGCTTCTTTTAGGAGACACTCAAAGTCCCAGGCAAATGACACAAGGAAAACTGTCAAATCCTGACCAGCAAAGCTGGATGAGACGTTCCCTGGTGCTAACAACAAAGCCTATAGGTTTGGCAGGGCTGTTTGCTGTTTGCATTGGTCACAGCCAGGCAGGTTTGGATCCCTGAAGGAGTATTTCTAGCCAGATTGGTATTGTGGCACAACCTGGAGGAGAAGGCACTGCCTGGATTAGTAACTGTCCTTAAACTGATAAAATGCATCATCTGCTTGTTTTAAATGTTCTGGTTGGGGACAAAGAATGTCTTCATGTTTCATTCTGTAGAAATATTGTTCTAGAGAGGGTTTCTGTGGAAGTGTTCTGATCATTACTATGGTATCTTTGGTCTCCTCTTGGGCATCTTGATGGCTGTGCTGAGCCCTAAGGGCAGCACGTGCTGTTGCACAAGGAAGGGGAGCTAGTTTTGGAGAAGCATCACCATGTTGGTGCTGGAGTGAGGTGTAACATCAGTTTGGAGGATGAAGAGTCACATGTACCAATAAACAAACCTCTGGCTGAAGAGATCTATCAAAGAAAGGTCTTTGCACTTTGAGGGGAAAGGGGGGGGAGGGAACACCACAACTGTCAGTCTTATGAGAGTCCCACACCACAGCACGGGGTCCTCAGCCATTGCAGGGTGCCATGGCAAAAGCACCCCAGGTTCAGCTGCTTCAAACACACACAGTTGTGATGGGTGCAGGGAGCTGTTGCTGGAGTGTGAGGACGACTTTGGGTCTCGAGTGCCCTTTGCAAGGCGTGGTAGTGCTTTCCTCTCCTTTTGATATGCCTGAGCTATTTGTTCTGCTTTAAAGTTCAGCCCTTAGGGACAGGATACCCTAAAAGGGTGCCCTTGCTGTGCTGCTGACTCAGCATCCCTGCCTGCTGGTGGTGCAGAGCTAACCCAGCCATGCCCTTCTGTTTTCCAGGTGATAGTGTCCCGGGGTGGCCGCTTTTTGGAAGCACCCGTCTCAGGAAATCAGCAGCTCTCTAACGATGGGATGCTTGTGATCCTGGCAGCTGGTGACAGGGGTTTATATGAGGACTGCAGTAGCTGTTTCCAAGCCATGGGGAAGACCTCTTTTTTCCTAGGTAACTGCAACACAAATGGCCTGAGAGCAGTTGTTAGTGTTAAGGACTGGGAGTTCCAGCAAGAGGCTCGTGTGTCGTGTTGTTTCTTGTCTCTGGGCAGCGTGGGACACTGGCCTGCTCTTTTGGAACCTGGCCAATCTCACAACCTCCAGCCCAAGTTTTCTTTGTTGAATCCTGACTCACCTGGGGGGTTCTGTGATGCTTTTTACTTTAAATCCTACTTTGCTGTGACTTCCTTCCCCCTTCTGAGTGCTTGGCAAATGGGTACGTTTCCTGAAGCCTTCCAGGGGAAGGGAGAGCTGCCAAGTGCTTGATCTGAAGTGTCTGGTAGCATTAATGCTGTGTGGGCTGGGGGAGCAAGGCTGCTGTGTCTCTTCTGGAGGAGTGGCCAATGGTGTGTCTCACTCCCAGGTGAAGTAGGCAACGCTGCCAAGATGATGCTGATTGTCAACATGGTCCAAGGCAGCTTCATGGCAACGATAGCAGAAGGACTGACTTTGGCTCAAGTGACTGGCCAGTCCCAACAGACCCTTCTGGATATCCTCAATCAGGGACAACTCGCCAGCATCTTCCTGGACCAGAAGTGCCAAAGTAAAGTTCTCTTACGTTGTTTTATTATAGCCACGACCTAGCAGCGGTTCAGGCCGCGGCAGAAGGGAGAATCCAACCGTCCCATCTTCATCAGCCTGGGCTTCTGGGTGGTTTTAGCACTCTGGAAGTGAAGAGCTGAGTTCCTTCCCCTTCATAGCCAGGGCTTCTGAGAACCTGCCTTGTCTACAGCCTGCTTAGGGCTTGAGCCCGCAGGGAGGATTTCACTGGGGCAGGCTAAGGAGTGAAATGGAGGGCAAGCTGCTTAGAAACCTGAGCTCATTTTGTCAGTGGGCAGTAGTGACATTATCTGCTGTGGCTGGGTGCAGAGGGAGGGCAGAGAAAGAGCCAAAGGCAGTGTTGCTGGGGACCAGCATGGGCAAGGGAAGCTTGGTGTGAATTGCACACCCTCACAGCCTGGGTTTGATTCACTTTTGTCATGCTTATTCTTTGCACATGTTCCTCTCCACAGATATCTTGCAAGGAAACTTTAAACCTGATTTCTACCTGAAATACATACAGAAGGATCTTAGATTAGCTATTGCACTGGGCGATTCTGTCAACCACCCAACTCCCATGGCAGCTGCTGCCAACGAGGTGAGAGCTGCTGAGTGTTCAGATACCTGTTACTCAGCATTTCTTCAGTAGAGCTGTTGATGGAGAAGAGACAAAGCTCTAAGAGTAAGAGAAGGGAGCAGTGACTGAAACATGTCTTGGCTAGGGATGGAATTGGATTTGTTTTGCTGGTGGGAGCCCTTAGAGTCAGGAAACACGGGCGGCCTCTGCAAGACCTGGTGTGTTCTGATCCTCACTGCTCCGGTCGTTTGACATACTGTGCAGTTCTCAGCGACCAGCAAAGTAACTTCCCTGCTGGGGAAAGGCTTTTGCACAAGAGCAGGCACTGACCCTTCTCTGATCTCTCTCCTCCAGGTCTATAAACGAGCAAAAGCATTGGACCAATCGGACAACGACATGTCTGCAGTGTACAGGGCCTACATCCATTAGGCTGCACCGTTCTTACTGTTAATACTATGATTATTGATTAATATTATTATGATACTGGGTTTTAACTCTGGACCAGTCCATCTCTGTCTCTCCATTTCCTTTTATACACAGACTCTGAGATCTGCCACGGAGGCAGCTGCTGCGGTGAGCCTTCCCCCGGCAGCAGGAGGGAGGGGAGGAGGAGGGGGCTCGGATTGTTGCAATCTAATTGGGAAGATCCTTGCCATGCACTGACAGTCGTGGAACAGAACAGTGGCGGCTTGTTCAGAAGCTCTGAGGCAACTCTGCCAGAAATCTGCTGCTTGGCTGCTTTTATTTTCCTCTTTGTATGCTTGTCCAAGATGCTGTTTCTAACGATCCCTTTTCTCCTTTGCTGTGAAATAATGCGTGTGTTGGACTCTCTGCATCGAGGGGACAGGTGACATCCATCCCATCTACCTGTGAATATCACTAGAGTCCTTGGTCCCAAGTAAGGTGAGGAGCATTCCTGTCAATGGGCCACTGTTAGAGAGCAAAGCACCTCCCATGGAGGAGAATGGCAGTTCCAGAAGGTAATGGGCTTGCATGCAACACTGTCTTGATTCTGTTTCTTTTTAAACTTCCACCTCCCCAGCACACTGATGGAGGAATTCCTTGTACTGTTAAGAAGAACAGGTTGTATCCATTGTCTTCCCCTGTACAGACAGCTCTGGCTTAGGGAACAGAAACCTTACCGAAGAGGGGAGAATGCCAGTGTAAATGAGCCTCCTAAAAGGCCAATCACAGCTGCCCATCCCCCAGACAGCACTGGGGAGCGACACATCTGCATAGGAAACTGCAAGGGAATCATACAGCCTGAAACAGGGCCAGGACTGGTTTTCTGGGGAAGGAACAAGCCCAAGGGTTGCTCCTTGCCTGAGCTTATGTTGCTTTTCTGTTTGTTCTTTTTGCCCTCGTAGTCAGTAATTACAAAGGTGTCTTGGATTGTAGCAGTGTCACAAGCAGAGTGATGAGTCTGGAAGGGGTGAGAGGAATGACTGTAGAGCCAAGAGACTGAGAACCCTGAGCTCCTTTCCACCCTCTCTCTGGCCTGTGCCTGGTCATTCTGTCTCTCAGCCTGTTTGCCCATCTTTAAGGGTGAGTGATGATTACCTACCTCACAGGGACATGTTTCTGTACTGATTAGTGATCTTTATACGTCAGACTTCTTTCCATACATATGAGACTTTTCCCCTGTACCTGTGACTCTGCTTGTGGCCAGATACCAACTTCTAGAAAGACTGGTCAGTACAATGGGAGGCTGAGACCACCGTGGAGCTGGAGAGTCTAGAAAGGTGGGCCTGGAACTGCAGATGCCAGGGCTTAGAGAGCTGAGCTGCTCCCAGCATTGACAGCACAGCAACCCAGAGTCCAAAGGACAGCCATCTCCCTAAAAATGCACAGAGCATGGAGGGGGGTTAATTGCTTGGTTCCTTAATTTGTTGTCAGTATTAGCCTTTCAGGAGGCTTCTTGCATTTTAGATTGGAGAGTTAGTAAAATGCCACTGAGAAACTTTATTGGCCTAAATCCCCTGTCGGTGGCACAACCTCCTTCCTTGGGCTGGGATTCTGAAAGGAAAAAGCCAATTCCAGTGAGACTGTGTTCCTTCAAACCCCTGAGCTTTGCCCCTCCCAACATCATCTTTTTCTAGGAGCTTAATGGCTGTGTAGGGAGGGTTTTGTTCCTGTGGGCTGGGATTTCTTTGTGCAGCGAGGTTCAGGGGCACCTGACTGAGAAACAGAGGAGGTGTCAGACACCTCACGCTGTAAATGTTCCTTGGTTGGATATTTGCACCTCCTGTGATCACTATTCTTTGTGAGCTATTCCTGTGTTCTGCATCATGTCCTGTGGTGAACATCTGGCTCTGTTAGGCATCCCTCTGCCCGTTTTGGCAGTGGTTTGTCTGTGAACAAGGCTAGTTACACATCCACGTTTCTTTGGCAGTACAGCTGCCAACCTGCATGTAGGTATTCACACTAAAGGCACATGGAACTTCCTGGGAGAGGCAGCCATCAGCCTGCTCTTGACACACTCGTGCTTCCCCCATCCAGCAGAACTCAGCTCTTGGCATCACAAGTCCTTGGTTAAACACGCTGTGGTGAAGGAATCGCACCCGTTGCAAACTGAAGGCATCTGGGGGGGGGGGGAATTGTGCTTCTGGGGGCAGGAGGTAAGAGTGGAAGCAACCTTTTGGGAGGAAGGCACTGTCTGGGGTCCACTTGAGAGCAGGACTGTGCTGAGCCAGTGCAGCAGCGTCCCTGAGCTGTCCCTGTGAGGGCCCTGTGGGCCAGGATGAAGGCGAATGGGTATGAGCCAAAGCTCATGGAGGATCTCCCTCTTATTCTGTGGTAGTATGAGCCAAGCTCATGGAGGATCTCCCTCTCTTTTATTCTGTGGGGCCTCTGCATAGAGTGAGAAGACAAAAAGAGCTCTGATGCCCTGTGACCTGGCTTTTGTAGTGAATTGAAAGAACTGGCTTTGTGAGCAGCAGAGCCGCTCCCTGGCTGCCCCAGCTCTTGCTTTGCAGGGGTCCTGTGGCTCTCGGGAGGGAGATGGTGCTTTGTGTGGGAGCAGCTGCTGCACTCTGGTTACACACTCTCATTCCCAGGGAGGGTTGGGCTGCAGCTTTCTGGTGGGGTGGATGTGGAGGGGCTGGAAGGGAGCGGTGCTGTGCCATCAGAGCCAGGCCAGGGAGGAGCAGCAGGAGCTCTGGCCGTGGGTGTGGAGTGAGGAGGAGGGATGGAGATGGGGACAAACAGACTGTTTCAGATGCCCTTTGAGACCGACCCGTGTCGGCCTCGCTCGGATTCTTGTGTTTGTAGCCTCTGAACGTGGGTCTCGGTCTGTTCCTAGGCCTGAGGTTCAGGGGAGGGAAGGGGGGGGAAGCTGTGGGTTGAGAGATGCTCTCAGAAAACTGGCGAGTCAATGTTGTCTTAATACTGTTGGCAGTTCCTTTTCACGAGGATTGATTTCTGGTTTAGCAACTTGCTTTGATTTTCCTTTGACTCCCTCCTTTTTAAAGAGAAAAACAAATGTGACACTTGTGAAGAGCTTTGTAAGAAAAGCAGTTTCTTCTGGGGTTGTTTTTCCCTCGATGATAGATGCTGTAGTTAATTCAGGTTGTGAATGTTCCTTCCTGCCTTGTTTTTAATGACCGTTTGTCATTCAGAATAGGATGTGTGAAATGTTTCAATGGCAAAACAAACAGATTTTTTTTTGTTTCTTTGTGCAATTAACAGAGCTACTGGCAAAAAGGAAAAAAAAAAAGAATAAAACCTTTCTTGGTAACACAATGTTGTGGTGGCACTTCCTGAAGCACATCAGACCTGTGCCTGTGTGTTCCTCAAAGCAGCCCAGAAGCAGAGCTGATGAAATCCAGCAGTGTCCCTCAGAGGGTTTTGTGCAGAAGCCTGAGCTCATCCATGAGGTACTGCAAAGGATGAGGCTGGATGAATTCCAGCCTCTGGGTGCAAGTGTAGAGTGTTGCATCTGGGAAAGAATAACCCCATGTGCCAGCACAGGGTGGGGAATGAGCTGTTAGAGAGTAGCACAGGGGAAAGGGAGATGGGGGTGCTGGGGGCAGCAGGATGAGCATGAGCCAGCAACGTGCTCTTGTGGCCAAGAAGGCCAGTGGCAGCCTGGGGTGGGTTGGAAGGGCTGTGGGCAGTAGGTCAGAGAGGTTCTGCTCCCCCTCTGCTCTGCCCTTCTGAGCCCACATCTGGGATATTGTGTCCAGTGCTGGGCCCCTCAGTTGCAGAAGGACAGGGAGCTGCTGGAGAGAGTTCAGTGCAGGGCCACAGAGATGCTGGAGTGGAGCATCTGCCTTGTGATGAAAGGCTGAGGGAGCTGGGGCTCTGCAGCTTGGAGGAGCCTGAGGGGTGAGCTCAGTCATGTTCCAGATCCATCAAGGGTGGGTGTGAGGAGGCTGGAGCCAGGCTGTGCTCAGGGATGGACAATGACAGGACAAGGGGCAACAAGCTGCAACAGAAGAGGTTCCAAAGCAACACCAGGACAAAGTTGTTCCCTGTTGAGGTGAGGGAGCACTGGCAGGGGCTGCCCAGATGGGCTGTGGTGTGTCCTTCTCTGGAGACTGGATGATCTTTCCAGGTCCTTTCCAACCCTTGTGATTCTGTGATTCTGTTTTGCCTGAGACAAGGACAAAGGCTGGGGTTTAGAGCAGAGGATGCTGTGAGCTGGAGATCCAGGGACTTTCTGCTGTTGCTGACTTGTGCTGTCTATGTGTTTGGAGCATGGTGGCCCCATTGCTGGCAGGAGTGTCCTTCCTTCTAGGGTATGGGGCTTCTTGGCTATCAACTCGGCAGCAAGTGGGATAGCCCCAGACAAAGCCGCTTGGCTGAAGTGTTTGAAGCTCCAGAGTGTTGCTTTTGGACGATCCAGGCAGCATTTTGCTGCCACAGAGCAGTAGATGCTCACGTAACGTGGGCTGATAGTCATGAACTGCTTCAGTTAAAATGGATTACAGGTGCTGACATGGAGGAGAGCTCAGGTTTTAGCATGGCCAGCACTGGCACGATGCTGACATAGGGCTGGGGAGCTGTGGGGAAGGAGAATGGACGGGTAGGTGTTAACACCAGTGAGCTGTGGGGAAGGAGAATGGCAGGTAGGTGTTAACACCAGTGAGCTGTGGGGAAGGAGAATGGTGGGTGGATGTTAACACCAGTGAGCTGTGGGGAAGGAGAATGGTGGGTGAAGGCTGGTGAGCTGTGGGCAAGGGCAGGCAGCTGTTAACGCCAGGGAGCTGTGGGGAAGGAGAATGGCAGGTGAAGGCTGGTGAGCTGTGGGGAAGGAGAATGGCAGGTGAAGGCTGGTGAGCTGTGGGGAAGGAGAATGGCAGGTGAAGGCTGGTGAGCTGTGGGGAAGGAGAATGGCGGGTGAACACCAGTGAGCTGTGGGCAAGGGCAGGCAGCCGTTAACACCAGGGAGCTGTGGGGAAGGAGAATGGCGGGTGAACACCAGTGAGCTGTGAGGAAGGGCAATGGTGGGTGAACTCCAGGGAGCTGTGGGGAAGGAGAATGGCGGGTGAACACCAGGGAGCTGTGGGGAAGGGCAATGGCAGGTGAACGCTGGTGAGCTGTGGGGAAGGGGAATGGCGGGTGAACGCTGGTGAGCTGTGGGGAAGGAGAATGGTGGGTGAATGCTGGTGAGCTGTGGGGAAGGAGAATGGCGGGCAGCCCTTAACGCCCCTCAGCTGTGGGGAAGCAGAATGGCGTTAATGCTGCTGAGCTGTGGGGAAGGAGAATGGTGGGCAGCCCTTAACGCTGC
Organism: Colius striatus; assembly: GCF_028858725.1. Lineage (NCBI taxonomy): Eukaryota > Metazoa > Chordata > Aves > Coliiformes > Coliidae > Colius > Colius striatus. Next base: position 1,238,051 of record NC_084761.1, on the reverse strand, counting down.
TGAGCTATGGGGAAGGAGAATGGTGGGTGAATGCCAGGGAGCTGTGGGGAAGCAGAATGGCGGGCAGCCCCTAACGCTGGTGAGCTGTGGGGAAGCAGAATGGCGGGCAGCCCTTAACGCCCCTCAGCTGTGGGGAAGCAGAATGGCGGGCAGCCCTTAACGCCCTCAGCTGTGGGGAAGGAGAATGGCGGGCAGCCCTTAACGCCCTCAGCTGTGGGGAAGCAGAATGGCGGGCAGCCCTTAACGCCCCTCAGCTGTGGGGAAGGAGAATGGCGGGCAGCCCTTAACGCCCCTCAGCTGTGGGGAACCGCAACGTCGCCCGGCAGCGGCCGAGGCTGCGCGGCGAGCCCCGAGCCCACTCCCTGCCGCGGCCCGCCCGCTGACGTCACACGCTCCTGGCACCGCCCCCTCCGCGGTGCTGCCCAATCAGGCGCTGCCTCGGCCGCGTTGCCGGGCAGAGGTCTCGCGGTGCGGTGTGGGCGGGCCGAGGGCGGCGCCGGTAGCCAATGGGGGCGGCGGTGGGCGGTGCCGGTAGCCAATGGGGGCGGCGGTGGGCGGTGCCGGTAGCCAATAGGGGCGGTGGAGGGGCGGGGACGGCGGCGGCGGGATGGCGGCCGCCATGGCGAGCGCGGCGGAGCGGGCGGTGCTGGTGAGTGGCGGAGGGCGCGCGGTTTCCATGGCAACCGGCCGCGGCCTGGCCCCGGGATCCCCGCCGGCCCGTTCCGACGCCCCCGTTCCCCGCCCCGGCTGGCTCCGCACGGCCAAGCCGTTGCCTAGTGCGGGGCTGAGGCGCTGCGGGGCCCGTGAGGGGGCTGCGGGGCCGTGAGGGGCTGCGGGGGCCGTGAGGCGCTGCGGGGGCGTGAGGGGCTGCGGGGCCCGTGAGGCGGCTGCGGGGGCGTGAGGGGCTGCGGGGGCGTGAGGGGCTGCGGGGGCGTGAGGGGCTGCGGGGCCCGTGAGGCGGCTGCGGGGGCGTGAGGGGCTGCGGGGGCGTGAGGGGCTGCGGGGCCCGTGAGGCGGCTGCGGGGCCCGTGAGGCGGCTGCTCCCGCCGGGACGGGCTTTGGGGCCGTTGCCGCGCTGCCCGCAGCAGGCCGCGGTCCCCTCCGGGTTCCCGATGCGCTGCCGTCACGGTGTCCGCGTTGTGCTCCCCCTGAGCAGCACCGCGCCGGGCTGCGCTCGGCGGCTGCAGCGGGCCCGGGGCGGGTCGGTGCCGGCGGCCGTGTCCTGCTGAGGGTAAACAGTGACTTGCGTGACGTGACCTTGAAGGTATCGCAGTCGGACCCAGCGTGCTGCTGGATGGAAAGCGCGGGGCTAGCGAATGGCAGGCGGGTGTCACTGCAGCCGTGTTGGCTTCACGGAGCTGGGGAGGACACAGAGCGTCTGACACGGATGGCAGGAGGTTGGGGCAGCCCTTGTTCCTCTGGTATCCAGCAACAGGACAGGGCTGATGGGATGAAGCTGGAGCACAGAAAGTTCCATTTAAACATAAGGACAAACGATTTCACTGTGAGGTGAGGGAGCCCTGGCACAGGCTGCCCAGGAGGGTGTGGAGGCTCCTGCCTTGGAGCTCTTCAAGACCCACCTGGACACGTTCCTGTGTGACCTGATCTAGGTGACCCTGCTTCTGCAGGGGGGTTGCACTGGATGAGCTCTAGAGGTCCCTTCCAACCCCACCATTCCATGATTCTACGACCTTGCAGCATCTACAGGGCCACAAGCTGCAGGAAGCAGTGAGAGCTTTGGGTCAGGGGAGGGGATCTGAGAGATGTACCTGGGCTAGGTGGGAAGCCATGTGTGAAAAACAGGTTTTTTAGCATTAATGTGGTTTAGAATGGTGTTCTAGTATTCCTCAGCAACTGCTCTCAGTTTGAAATTAACACTGAGGGGAAGATCTTTTGCTGTCACTAAGGGGATGAAAGACACTAACGATGATTTGAAGCAGAAGCATCTGCATCATGACAATGGTGGAGATACTGCAGGCAGCTGCTTTACTTGTGTGACTTCTGTTTCTTTGGGAAGCTGAAGTAGAACAAGGGTTACAGAGCAAGAAACAGCAAGGCATCCAGTGTGTCAATATGATGACCAGAAACCCAAAAGAGGATGAAATGGTGAAAATCAGTGGGCCTGCACCCACACTGGGTTGAAGGATAACAACAGACTTCTCCCTAGGTGTGTTGTGTGCCTTGAGACACTGTGGAGACAAAACCACCTTTGTCCTACTCTGTGTTCAGATAACTCTTGTGTAAAGTGCTAACACATCAGTGAGTGCTTATTTTGTGTTTCTCATGGTGAAAAAGATCATTCCAGCAGAGCAGACACACCATAGACCTGAATTTCTGAGCTGCCCATACCTTTCCAATTGCTCTGTGGGCAAGCTGCTCAATTCATTCCTTTCCAGTACTTTCCACATGGGAAACTTCTGTTCTCCTTCAAGGCAGCAAGTGTCAGTCTCTGCTTTGTCCCTTGCTTCTGTCCCCACTTCTCTGATCATCTTCTTTGTGGGTTCTTATGGTTTAGAAGGAATGCTTAGCTGTGGTTTGAGGCTCTGCTTTCCACAGGTTTCCCTGCAGCAGGCAGGGGGTTGAGCTCAGAGGTGGCGTGTCATCAGACCTGAGGTTGTAACTGAGTTTGCCCCGATGGCTGGGAGTCCTCAGCCTTTTATCTCTCTCCCTCACCTGCTTTTGACTTGAGCTTGCTTGATTTTTAGGCTGCTGGTGCTTGGTAAAATGTCACTGGGGTGGGGAAGGAGGAGAGTTAAAGCTTTTGTCTTTCTCACCAACAAATCAGTCTGCAAGTTTTGCCCAGGGCAGTAACTGGTAAGGGATTTTACCTGTTTGAAACACTGTTTCCCTGCTGAGGTGGGGGAGCCCTGGCCCAGGCTGCCCAGGGAGGGTGTGGAGGCTCCTGCTCAGGAGGTTTCCAACCCCAGCTGGACACGTTCCTGTGCCCCTGAGCCAGGGGAAGCTGCTGGAGCAGGAGCTGGGGCTGCAGCAGCTCTGCAGGGCTCCTCCAGCCCCCAGCATTCCATGACTCTATGACTCCCAGTGTTTGGCTTCTGATCCCACTGCTGTCTTTCCACAATGTAGGAAGAAGAATTTAAATGGCTTTTACAAGAAGAGGTCCATGCTGTCTTGAAACAGCTGCAGGATATTTTGAAGGTGAGGTTAATTCCCATCTGTTTCTGTTGTGTGTGCTGAGTTTGTTTGGCCTCCCACATGAGAGGTGCTGGTAGTCTTGGAACACAGGAAGGCCCATCATGCTTGTTCAGTGCTGTCCCAAGGGTTTGCTGGTGAAACAGGACTTGCAGTAAAGCTGATCTCCCCTCAATTGCTCTGTCCTTGACCTTTGCTGAGGGAGCTGCTTTGACAAGGCAGATGGAGGCAGACAGACCTGTCTGCCAGGTGTTTGCTTGAGATGGGAGTATTTTCTGGAGCAGAGAAGCTGGATTTGCCTGTAAGGGTGGAAAGGAGCGTGATAACCTCTAGCTGACAAGCTGCTACTTGTGTAGTAATTAGCAGCATGCACTCTCCTCATCCCAAAGCATCCTTCCCTTGATATACCCCCTTCTCTGCTGGTCCTTGCCCCTTTCAGAGCTGAGGAATGTCCAGCTGAACCAGGCCTGCAGTGCCTCTGGCCAGCCAGAGTCTGGTCTGCCAGGTTGGGCTCTTTCCATGCAACTGAGTGGTGAGCTGGCCAAAAGGGGTTGTGTGCACAGGAATTCACTGTTCTCCTGCTTTCAACAGGCTCAGCTCCTCACCACTCTGAGGTTTCAGTGGGTGAAAGTCTGGAGGAGAGGGGTGGGTGCCAGAGGAGACAGGAGTGTCCTAGTGCTGACTTGGGGCATGACTCAGTAGCAGGTGATAAGGTGCAGTATCTGTACATCTAGTGTTTGTTTTGAAGGACTTGTTTAAGTTTAAAGGGTGAAGTGTGACTGAAGGACACTCACCAGCAGGTACAACCAGTCAGGGGGGCTGCTTTGCACTCTGGATTTCCCTCGTTTCCTGGAGCTGGAGGGGAGGATTTCCAGTGCCTTTCACCATGAGCTGCATGCAGCCAGCCCTCTCCAGCACACTGAGACAGGGGCAGCCTTGTCCAGTGCAGGGTCACCGAGATGCTGAGGGGATGGAACTTGTGTGTGAGGAGGAAAGGCTGCAGCCCTGGGGCTGTTCAGCCTGGAGAAGAGAAGCCTGAGCTCAGGGGCACCTCAGCAGCACTCACAAGTACCTAAAGGGTGGGTGTGAGGATGGGGGGGCCACTTTGTTCTGTGGTGCCCAGGGACAGGACAAGGGGTGATGGACATCAGCTGGGACACAAACAGTTCCTCTGGCACAGGAGGAGAAGCTCCTTTGGTGCTGAGGTGAGGGAGCCCTGGCCCAGGCTGCCCAGGGAGGGTGTGGAGGCTCCTGCTCGGGAGGTTTCCAACCCCAGCTGGACACGTTCCTGTGCCCCTGAGCCAGGGGAAGCTGCTGGAGCAGGGGCTGGGGCTGCAGCAGCTCTGCAGGGCCCTTCCAGCCCCCAGCATTTGGGGTTTCTGTGGTTCTCCTGAGCTGTGCCTGCCATGTGCTCTGTACGTGGGCTGTGGAGGATTGTAAAGGTGAGCACTCTGCCTTCAGCCACTTGCCAGTGACTGCATTTCTGCCCTTGCTTTGCCTCTGTTTGGTTTGTGGTGGGCTGGGCCCAGGTGGGTGCTCCAGGGCTCACTGTGTGTCCTCTCTTGGGCAGGAGGCCTCTCACCGCTTCGCTTTGCCTGCTGCTGGCTCGGGAGGAGCCCTCAGGCAGGAGAACTTTGTGCTGAGCACATCGGGGTAAGTGGCTGTGGCAGCACCCCCAGAGCAAAGGGGCCCTTTAACAGGAAATTTCACCTTCAGCAAAGCAGCCAACCAAGCTATGGTTGCAGGTGAATGTAGCAGTCTGTAGCTGTGTTCCAGGCCCAGGGCTGTTTCCTCCTGACACCTGCAGAGTTGATTTCCAAGCAGACATCAGTGTGCTCCCCTCAGCAGGGGCAGCTTTCTGATCCTGGGCACAGGGATCTGCAGAGAGAAGACCTGAATTCTGGTTTGGTCTCAATTTCTCACTCTTAACTGTGGGCAAACCTTAAACCTTTGTCCTTAAATCTGAGACCTGTCAGTTCTTCTGCAGTAGCTGTCCAGTTCTTAATCTGCAGCACAGGCCTCAGTCTGGAATAGCTGCACCCTAGCAGAGGCCACAAGCAAAGCAGGAGACCTTAGTCCTTAGGAGCAGCCTGTTGAGCACTGGTTCTCTGTTGGGTTTGAAGGCTGCATTCTTCAGGCATCAGCAGGGATTCCTGTTTTCATTCATTTTGTTTGCAAGGTGGGTCTTAAAAAGTGTTGATCTACAGAGTCTCTGTCTAGTGTGTTCAGATGTAAGGCAGAGCCAGACCGAGTTCTTGAAGACTCGGGTGCTTCTGCCTTCCCCCACTGGTCACTGTTCACATGAGCCCCCTTGCAGGACCTGTTAAAGGGTTTTGGGGGGTGGGGTTTTGCTTATTTAAGGCTTTTTCATGTGTGGGGTGGGGTTTGTAGCTTTCCATCTCAGTAATACACCCAATGTCTTGTGCTTGTGCCTGCCAGAGCTGTTTGTGGCTGCAGCAGAGCTGTTGCTGGGTAACACACGAAGCAGAGGTGGGATCAGGAGGGAAGGTCATGTTTCAGGCAGGGCAGTTAGGGTGAGGTGCCTCATAAAGTATATGACAGACCAGGAGCTGGGGCCATGGAAATGTGTGTAGAGTTCATCTGCACCCCCAGCTGGCCCCTGGATGGAGGGGAGCTGGGCCAGCTGCCCAGGACATGGGGGGGGCCCTGTCAGTGGCAGTTGGGATGGGTGTCTCTCGCCTCCCGTCGCTTGTGTTGCACAGATCCTCCTTCTCATTCCAGCACAGACCAGGTGAAAGGTGTGTTGACACTGCAGGGAGATGCCTTGTGTCAAGCTGTGAGTACTTGCTGTGTTTCTTGCTTTGTGCTGCCATCCCTATTACACTCTGACCTGAAGGAAGGGGTCATCTTTGTTATGCTTTGTGTCAGCCTTCCCTAACAGGCCTTAAGTCCTTTGACATTTGTCAAGATCCAGACACACATGCTCTGTGGTGACTGGGGGAGTCAACTTCCCTGGGGACTTCTTGCCTTTACTGCCTCTGCTGTGTAATCCCAGAGTTCCTTGGGGGCCTCTGAGATGAGATTGTGTGTCCTTCCCCAAGTGCCTTTCAACTTGGCATCTCCCTGCAGGAGGACTGAGGTTCTGGCCACGCCAGCACTGCTTTCAGCAGCTTGCCAAGATGATGTGGGAGATGGAGTGGAGTGGGGCTGTCAGTTTTCATGTTCTGCATAGGACCATTGCTTTCTCTGAAGCATTTGTTTGTTTCTTCAAGGATGTGAACCTGAAGATGCCCAGGAACAACCAGCTCCTGCGCTTCGCCTTTCGGGAGGACAAGCAGTGGAAGCTGCAGCAGGTACTGCTCACCCGGGCTGTCAGCCCCTCTGTGCCTTCCAGGCTGGAGCTGCAGCCCCCTGCTTTCCAGGAAACAAAGTTATGGCCATCCCACATTAGCTCCAGTGGTAAAAGCTGAGGGAGGAAACATGCAGTTAAATTCAGTGCTGGTGCTGGGAGGGAGAGGTGGGTTCTGCTTGTTCTGAGGTGAAGGCTGGCTGTGTGGCAGTCCTAATCCTTTGAGAGTGCCTGTGCAGCACTAGCCTGCTGTGTGCTTGTAAAACCAGGCTAGCAGGGCAAAGAGCAACTCCAGAGTTTTTGAGTAGCTTGTTCTCACTCCCTGAGAACCATTCCTTTATGCTGAGGACAAATCTCACTGCCTTGTGCTCTTGGTGTAGCTGAGTTCCCTCAGCTGAGGAGCTCAAGGGATGCCTGTGCCTATCCAGAAGCATTCCTGTGTGACCTGATCCTGATGGACCTGCTTTGGCAGGAGGGTTGGGCTGGGTGATCTCTAAAGGTCCCTTCCAACCCCCACCACTCTGATTTTGCTGGGATATGCCTGATCTAGTGCCTGATGTTGAAGACACAGTTTCCCACCTTGTCATAGCTGAGCAGCCTGGAGAGAGACACACTGTGTGTCCTTCCCAGTGCCATGGCTCAGAGGTTTGTAGCTGATGGTGCACTGGGGACTGTCTGCAGCTTCCAGCTGCTGCTTTGGCAGTGGAGGGAAGGTTCTACCAGTGAACTCTGTAGAGATGTAGAAAATGGTGGACTTGAGAGTTGAAACCAAACTGGACTGAGTTTCTTTACACCTCCCAACAAGGGAAGGAAGGTTTTGTGCTAACACCCTGCAGTGCATCCTGTTTTGTGGGTGTTCCAAAACTGCTGATAGGCTTATGCCAGCTTCTATGGAAAACACCTTCCTTGCTTTACTTGGAAGGGGTTTGTGTTCTAATGTTGCTGAGGTGTGGGAATGTGAGTGCCTGAAGCACTCTGTGCAGATGAATTTATGGTTATGTGGAGAGAACTTTGTCATGTCTCAATTCAAGCTGAGCTTCTGGAAGTCCTGTGAGTCCCTTCCCTTAGGGAGCTGTGCCAGAGGGAGTTTTGTTTCCCTGTGCAGTCAGTAAGGAAGTGCAGTACAAGCCCAGCTTTGAGGAACACAACTGCAGGCACAGGAGTTTTGAGGAACTTGATTGGGAAACAGAGCGAAATCAAGGAGGAAAAGGAATGAAGCAAGTCCTTACAATATCAAGATTGGCATTGCTGGGTTGGGAAATGCTGCCAGGAACCATTTAGCTTGCCCAAAAGCATCTGGGAGCTGTAAAGGCTGGAGCTGGTGAAGTTTGGAGATGCCATAGCCCAAATACCTACAGAGGCTCTCTGCAGTCTGACAGTGGACTTCATCTCTGTCTCCTCCCTGTAACCTCCCATATCTTGTGCTTTCTAAGAGCAGGACTATTCTGTAATCCCTCAGTGCCCAGATCTCTGCCAGGGAGGCCTTAACAAGGCTGAGCTGGGATCTGGGGTCACTGGAGAGCAGTGCAGATGTATCAAACTACAAGTATTCCCAAGCTGTGTTATGCATCTCCCAGCAGCCACCTCTCATACAAGCTTCCTTCCTTACCTTTGCCATTTATTGCATCCTCTGATTTACCCCTTTGTTGGTCATTTGGTGTTTTGTTTCCATTTTCCTGCTGCTGCCTGGAACTGAACACGAGTCACCCTCTCCCAGGACCATTTCCTTCTTCCTCTGGTATTTTTCTTCTGATGAAAGCACTGGGATACACCTATCAGCCTTGCTTTGGTGATTGTGCTGCAAACTGTCTTGCTTGAGAGGGGCTTGAGGGAGCTGTGTCCTGAGTCTGGCCAAGTTCCCCATGAGCAGAATGATGACAGCTTCTTGATGCTGGAGATAACCCCAACATTGATAGTGTAGAAGGACTCTGGAGTAGTTCCAGGCACACTGTGTTAGAAATCAGTGTTTGCTGCTTGTGACTGCTGTTGAATTTCTATCGTTGGCTTTAGCTCTAATAGTTCCCAAGGAAGAAATCACTGTTCCTGTTGCCAGACCTGGGTGCTGGATGCCACCCAGAGTGAGGGTTCCTGCAGGATGAGTGCCTGATGATGTCAGTGTTCCTTCAGGGCAGCAGCAGTGGGTTTTGTTGACAATCCAGGGTGTAACTCTCAGGCTGTTTTGCAGTCCTTGGGTGATGAATGCAGTAATGCATCTGGGCAGCAGTGGCAGGTCTGTGTCAGCAACTGTCTGCTACTCACAGAGGAATGGCCTTTACATTTGAGAAGCCACTGTTTGCTTAGGGCTACTGAGGTAATCAGGGAAACTTCTACTTCCTACTGTGTGTTACAGGGATTGATTCTTTAACAGGGCTGCATTTGTACCTTTGCAGATCCAGGATGCCAGAAACCATGTTAACCAGGCCATCTACCTGCTTATGAACAGAGATGTGAACTACCAGTTCAAAACAGGCTCAGAGGTGCTCAAGGTGAGGAGAAAGCCCTCTCTGGTGAGCTAAGGATGTGCAGGTTCCTCCCCACTGTTGTTTTAACCACAGTTAGTGCACGTTATTGTCTTGATTCTCTGATTGGAAATGGGTTCCCCGGTTGTACCCTGTGTCAAGGAGTGCCCACATGACCTCATGTTTGATGTGAGTGACAGAGCTGTACATCAGGGGGAATGGTCATCTGAGCAGTCAGTGCCCTGTTGCACAGCAGTGATGCTTCAAGAGCATCTCCTTTGATCTTTCATGGATGATACAGTTACACAGCTCATGCTCCTCTCTGTCAGCCTGTGCTTCTGGGCAGAGAAGAGATGAGGCAGCCAGAAGCAACCAAAAGATTACAGTTAAGGCTTGTGACTGATGATTTGAAAGTGAGTCCTCACTCACTAGGAGTAGCCAATGTGGTGTGATGCAGACCAGCTGCTTCAGGGCAGTAAGGCCCAGCCCTCAGCTTGGAAATGCTCTCTGAACCTGCCAGAGTTTCAGCTTCCTCCTTAGAGTCCCTCACAATACCAGACACAAGAAAGCTGAGCATTTTATAGTCTCCACCTGAGCAGGGGCTGCTAATAGGAGGAAGCCAGGTAATGAAACTATTTCCTTTTCACGTCTGGGAGGGAGAGATTAGTCATAACATCAAATGCCTTTGTCTTAGCAGTCCTGAGCTCTCTGGCAGACCTGTGTTGCTTCCCAGTTTTTTTCTGGAAGGGGAAGTCTGCCTGAATAGAGCCTTTGCACTGTGCTTTCTGGCAGGACTGGGCTCAGGAGGAGCTGCTTTAGTGCCCCAGCCCATAGGTTATGACATTCAGCAGTTGTTGTACCCCTGATGTGGGAATGGGGAGAACTAGGACACAGTTGTTGTTTTTGCTTCATGCCTGCTCTGCAGAAGAGCTGGTGATGAGTTTGTCAATGCTCCTCTGGCATCAATAATTGATCTCATGTTCTCTTCTCCTTCTTCTAATGAATAGCTGTTCTCTCCCCAGTCCCTGGTATGAATCCCTCCTGGCTGTAACAGCTAAACTGCGTTTATGTGGGAGCCATCTCTTCCCAATAAGTCCCTGAATTCCTGGGAAGAGTGTGGGTGTGCTGTTGGTTATTGTACCTCTAGCAAAAGGCTGTAGGATTCTGCAGCAGGCTCTGCAGAGCTGTCAGGACTCACACTCAGCAGAGCTCTCTGTGCTGTCTTGTAGCTTATGGATGCAGTGATGCTACAGCTCTCAAGGGCCCGAAATCGGCTCACCACTCCAGCCACTCTGACTCTGCCAGAGATTGCCTCCAGTGGGCTCACAGTAAGTATGTGGTGGTTTAGCTCTCCATGCAGTCTGGCAGCAAGGGACAGGCAGGATATTGTGCTGCATGCTGGTAGAAGTGGGTTTCTGAAGAGTCTCCTGAGGTAGAGACCTGAGGTAGGTGCAAACCCAGAGCGTTTTTGGTTGCTCTGTCTCCTGTGGGGCAGCAGATGACTTGGGCATGAGGCCTCTGGTTCTCAGACAGTAAGTTCTGTTTTCTGCCCAGGAATCTCATCCAGGGATGATCTGCCCTTGGGAACAGTGCTCCATCCTCTTGTCACCATCACCCACCCACCTTTTGATCAAGTGCAGCAGGAGGAACAGGCACTGCCTGCAAGCTGCTCAGTCTTTGTTTCCTTCCTAATGTCCCTCTCACCATGGGGTAACTGTAGTGTGGAAGAAGGCAGTGATTTCCCAGCATGACAAATAACAAAAGCAGCTTCTTTTCTCACCAGAAAATGTTCACCCCTGCTCTGCCTCCAGACCTGCTGGTGAATTTCTACATTAACCTGAATAAGCTGTGCCTGACTGTCTACCAGCTCCACGTGCTGCAGCCCAGCACAACCAAGGTGACAACTGCTTCCTCTTCAGCCTTCTTCCATTTCCCTCTCCCTCCTTGTTAGATGAGTAAGGGAAAGCAGGAATGGCTGTGACTGGCGTTAAGTGTCTGTGTTTAGATCTGCTGCAGGCAGAACCCTGGCTCTAGTTTGAGGCAGGGCCACTCAGCCCAGTGCTCTGGAGAAAGCCAGTGCATGCTTTAGGCCAAGGAATGTTTTATTGTATGATACAGGTTGATCATTTTGCCTGATTCTGGAAGGGCAGAACTCTGTCAATGCAGTTGGCATCCCAATGCAGTTAGCATCTTGGGCTTTCTGCACAGAGTTCTGATGGATGCTGTGCTGCTTTGCCTCTTGCACTGGGGTCATGTCGATGTCCTTTGGAAGCAGGATTAAACTCCCCAGCTTTATTAAGTGCAGTCCATCCAGAAGGATGTTTGTCCTAAAACCTACCTCTTGTTTTTCTTCTGGATCTTCTCATTTGTATGGTACCAACATCTGGAGCTGAGTTGGACTGCACAGAGGGTTTTTTTCAGGAAGGGATCAGACTGCATGGATTCCATGTGAACAATACTCAGGCAGATACAGTACAGGCAGCTCTTGAAGCCAGGCTCCTGCACAAAGCTTAAACATCCTCCTAAGCAGTCTGTGCAACTGCAGCAACATCCTAATGGCCTTTTCCTTCTTCTCCAGAACTTCAAGCCTGCTGGAGGGTCCATTTTACACAACCCTGGAGCCATGTTGTAAGTCCAGTCCCTACAAAGGCTGTGTGTCAGGTGGAGGGGTGTGCTGAGGAGGGCACCCAGAGGGCAGGACACAGTTTTGGTTGTAGCACTTGCTGAGAGGAGAAGCTGGGCTGACTCACTTGCTCTGACCGTGAATGCACCTCAGAAGTGTTTCTTTAATGACTCAGTCACAAAGGCCCAAAGCTGTGGCTTTTCAGGAGACAGCCAGGGGTTTGTCTGGAGATCTGAGTTGGCAACCAGAGTGAAGATGAGTTTGCTGGCAGTGGCACTGCGTGCCCTGCCTGTGCCTCTCTGCAAGGCACCCAGGGCTCTGTTAGCTTCGCTCTGGATCTGCTCAGAGGCAGACTGGGGGTTTGCAGTCTGTAACTTTGCCTGTTTTCAGTGGAGCAGAGGTGCTAGGCATGTCCTTGTGAGAGTGGAGGGCAGCTGGGGTGGTGTGTGTGAAGCTCTGCTCCCTTCTCCCCTGCTCCAGTGAGTTTGGCAGTCAGCGCTACGAAGTCAGCCACGTCCATAAGGTGGAATGTGTCATCCCCTGGTTAAATGATGCCCTTGTCTTCTTCACTGTCTCACTGCAGCTTTGCCAGCAACTGAAGGACAAGGTAATGGCCTTAGAGAAGGGGCTTTGTTTTTAACCTCTGGGTTTTGAGAGGACTTCAGATCTGGTGGGATGTTATTCTGTACGACCTACATATAGCCTGAAAACGAGTGATGAGGCAACACTCTGCAGCCAGGGAGCTGGCTGGCACTCTGGGCTAAGTGTGGTGGTGTGGCAGATGCCTTTGCCCCACTGGTGACTGGGTGGAGAGGAGCAGGCAGACACTTCTTTGTTCTCAGCCATGGGCTGGATGTGGGGAAATGCCAAGGCACTGGAGAGGAGACACAGACTGGATGCAGCTGTCCTAGCTGCCCCCTCGAGCAAGTACCTTTGTGCTGTGAGGCTCTCCAGTGGCAGTGGCAGCAAATCTGCCCTTGTGCAGTGTAGGGCTGGAGTGTGTGATGCTGTAAAGCTCAGTCATCACACATTATATGCCCACCCTTCTACAGCCCAAGGGATACAGGAGCTCACCTGCATTTCTTCTTGCTTTGCAGATCTCTGTTTTCTCCAGTTACTGGAACTACAGGCCATATTAATTCTCTGTGGAGTGCCCAAGCCACGAGTGTCCAGTGTGTCTGTGTTTTCAAGCTGCCAGCTGAGTCCAGGTCAGCCTGAGGGAGCTGTGGCTCACTGCTGTGGGGCCCTCCCTAGGGCAGGGTCGGTGTATCCACAGACACAGCTTTAGTGGCCCCATCTGGGACTTTCTGCACAAGCAGAGCACCAAAGCAATGCTGTGGGGCTGGTGAAAGCTTCCACCCATCTTTGTTCTCATGTGTGTTGTGTGGCCTACACTTCCCAAACCTCTGATGGATGACACAAGTCCACTGCAAGGGACAGGGAGCTGTGGGCTGCTCTCCCTGCCTGTGTTTGCACACAGTGCTGTGGCTGCTGGACTCTGAGCTGCCTGGGGAGGGGTGAAGACAGACTAATTGAACATGCCAGGAAAGAGTGGGGGGCATCTTGCCCCATGCAGTGAAATCTGTTGTTGTGATGTGGTTATGACAAGCCCTGAGCTTCTCCTGCTCCTGCCTGTTGTGTCAGTGCCCATGGTATTGGTTCCCCTTTGGGGATGTTTTTACTTGCTGCTGTTTGAACTCTTCTTTTGGGTTTTTTTTTTACCCCTGGCATCAATGTGATTCTTTTTCCTCTCTCTCCCTGAGCCCTGGTTGGGCCAGCTGAATTTCCCAGGTGTAGTATCCTGTTGTCACTGGCAGCCTTTGGAGCTGCCTCAGTCCTCTGGGCACAGCTGTGCAGTCTCACAGCCTGGCATTAAACCCAAAGTGAGAACCACGTTGTTACTACCATTTGCTGCCTACCCATGGATGCTGCAGTGTGTAACTCATCCCTCTAGCCATTGGTAACTGTGAAATAAAGATCCTCATGCTCCTGTGGGCTGGCAGTGCTGAGAATGAAAGGACCAAAGGTGAGGTGCTCTCTCACAAGTGAGTGGCTGTTCACTGGACTCCTGGTTGCTTCGGGGTCAGGACAGTGGGGGGTCTCTGAGGGCAGAGCTGGGCATCTCTTTGAAGGCTGGGCCTGGTCTCAGCCAACTGTTGTCTGACACCTACCTGAAGCACTTTCCAAACTTCCCCTTGATGGTCATGTTTGGAAGAGGCTGCAGATCCTGGGGCTGGGTTGGGTCGGCTCCTGGAGCTGGCTGTGAAGTGCTGAGGAAGCATCACCTGCCTCCTGCTTGGCTCCAGCCAGCCCTGTGCAGCCCCTGTTTTGGGTGACTTTCCTCCCTGGAGTACCTTAGCCAGGAGCCTGCCTGTGTGCTGAGGTGAAATGGGCCTGGAATGTCAGGGCCCCTGGAGCTTCTCTTGACACCATGGCTGGAAAATACAAGGCTTCCTGGTGTGTTCCAGGTGCAGCCCACAGGGCTGTGTCAAAAGGAGATCACAGGACAGTTGGGGTTTGAAGGGATCTGTCTGGTTCAGTTCGTGTGCTCAGACCACCCAAAGCCCATCTCCCAGGACCAGGTCAGGCACCCTCAGTCACTTTGGGGATGAGACCAAGCTGGGTGGCTGTGGAGATGTGTCTGAAGGCAGCAAGGAGCTGCAGAGGGCTCTGGCCAGGCTGGAGCCATGGGCTGAGGGCAGTGGGATGAGGTTGAACAAGGGCAAGGGCTGGAGCCTGCCCTTGGGGCTCCCCAAGCCCAGGCAGCTCCAGGCTGGGGCAGAGGGGCTGGAAACTGCCTGGTTGGGTTGGTGCCAGAGGCTGAACAGCAGCCAGCAGCGTGCCCAGGGGGGCAAGAAGCAAAGGGCAGCCTGGCTGGGATCAGCAGTGGGGTGGCAGCAGGAGCAGGGCAGGGACTGTCCCCTGTGAGGCTGCAGAGCTGTGCTCAGTGCTGACCCCTTGCTCACTGCCACAGGGACACTGAGGGGCTGCAGCGTGGCCAGAGCTGGGCAGGGGCTGCTCACACCCAGGAATGTCTCATTTCACCACATGCTGCTCATTTTTGCACCACCACAGCAGCAACAACAGAAACCAAAGAGCACAAATAGTTCTCTGGAACAAGGGTAGAGCTGGGTGGGTTGTGTGAGGCAAAGATGGGGGTTTGGAGCCAGGCTGTGCAGACCTGAGCTCCTCCCACTTTAGCTGAAGCTTTGACTCCAGTTCACTGGGGTTATTGTGTGTAGCTGGTAACTGGCCCAGCCCTAGTTAGCAGTGTTGGAAGTGGTTTTGGTGTGAGTCATGTGCCAAGCCCCCTGCAGCTCTCCTAAAGAGCAGTTTTGCTTAAAATAAGCTGTTTTCTGCTTCAGAAACCTCAGCCTGGGTCATGTTCATGTGTTTCTGTCTCTTCTGGTTTATCTTCCTGGTCTTTCATCAGTTACCAGGTGATGGGCTCAGGAGACTTTGCCCTTCCAGATACACCTGACAGGAGGGAGCTGGGGGTTGGGCTCTGCTCCCCAGGCAGCAATGACAGGACAAGAGGCAATGGGCTGCAGCTGCCCCAAGGGAGGCTGAGGCTGGAGCTGAGGCACAACTGTTTCCCTGAGAGGGGTGTGAGCCCCTGTGCCAGGCTGCCCAGGGAGCTGGGGGAGTGCCCAGCCCTGGAGGGATCCCAAAGCCCTGGAGCTGAGGTGCTGAGGGCTGTGGGTCAGTGCTGGGCTGGGCAGGGTGAGGGCAGGGCTGGGACTGCAGCAGCTTCAGGGGCTTTGCCAACCCAAATGAGTCTGTGATGCTGTGCTTTGATAAGCCCTGTGGTCTGGGTCAGGGCCTCCTCATGGAACACTGGAGGTTGAGACAAGGATTTTGCTCACACACTCCCAGGCTCTGCAGTGCTGGTGTTGTCTGAGCTGGCAGCAGACAAGCTGATCTGACAGGTAGGTTTTTGCTCTGTGCAGTCCCAGTGAAGTGAGTTTCATGCCTGTCTGGTTCCATCTCCCAGACCCTCAGCAGGAGGGGAGGAGGGTGGTGCAGAGGTTGATCTGTGGTCTCCTCTTTCTGAAGGGGATTTGCTTGGCTCAAGGTCCCTGCTCTAGCAAAGCTGCTGTTCCTTCTAGTGTCTCTCATTTTCAGGACCAGGCTGAAAAGCCTCTCTGGCTTTCCAGGAGTGGGACACTGGGGAGGTTGGTTGCTCATTGCCAGGAGACTGTCCCTGCTTCCTCCCTGTACAGCAGGTCAGTGGATGATAGAGGGTCCTTGGAGCTAGGAAGAGCCTGTAGTGGCTTTGTGTGGGCAGGTTTTGGTACTGGGGGGCTGCAGGGGAGGCTCCTTTAAACAAAGAGCTGGCAGAAGCTGCCCCTGTGTGTGCCAAGGCCAGGGTCAGTCAGCTCTGAGATGGACCCAACGCTGCCCAGGGCTGATGGAGGGAAGGGCTCTGGCACTGACACGTGGGACAAGGGGAAGAAGTTGCTGTGCAGGGGCAAAACTGCAGCAGGAGGGAGGGAGAAGGTGAGAGCAACATCCCCACACACACCAAGGCCAGTGCAGAAGGAGGGGAGGAGATGCCCAGGCTCCAGGGCAGAGAGTCCCCTGTGAGCTGTGGTGCAGCCCATGGTGAGGCAGCTGAGCCCCTGCAGCTGTGCCTGGGGAGCAGAGACCCCCCTGAGCCAGGCAGGATGGGGAAACCCACCCTGGAGCAAGCTCCTGACAGGACCTGTGACCCCTATGCAGGGAAGACCCCCAAGTTGGGCACCAAAAGGAATTGTGGTGGGTTGACCTTGGCCAGACATCAGGTGCCCACCAAGCCAGTCTATCATCCCCCTCCTCAGCAGGACAGGGAAGGGAGAAAATGAGATGAAAACCTCAGAGGTTGAGACAGTGCTGGGCTGTGGCTCAGGCAGGAGGGAGCTGCTGGTGTCCAGCAAGCCAAGGAGGAGCTGGGTCAAGAGGGAAAGCCCACTGGGGCTGGAGGCTTCTGGGGGGCTGGTGAGAAGCTTCCCAGTGCCTGTGTGGGTGGGGGATGCTCTGACAGAGCATGTCCTAGGTGAAGTATTAAGCACTGATCTCTTGCTGTGTGGTTTGTAAGTCCCCAGCTGCCTTTTGTTTGTAAGAAAGGCAGCCTGCTTCAGGAACATCATCAGTGTTCAAAAGGCAGTGGCTGAGGCTGTGTGTGGGTGTGCTGCCCAGTCCCCCAAAGCTTCCCTTCCATCTGCCAGGGGCTGTGGTGAAGCCAGAGGGGACAGGAATGCCTCAAAGCCTGGTACCCTGCACTTGTCAGTGACTCTCTGGCTGGTCCTTGCAATTCACATCCAGATGCTGTAGCAGCTGTAGTCTCCTGGCCACTGCAGCTCCCTCACACACACCATTCCCAAACATGGTGGTCTGTAACCCCCTGGAGACACCCACCCTTCACAGACTGGGGCAAGGAGAGGAACATCTCACTGGCTGGCCTTGGCTGCACAGTGGGAACTGAGGTTGCCCTGCCTCCAGCTCCTGTGTGACATCCTTCCTCGTGGGGAAATCAGAGGCAGGAGCAAGCCCCATCACTGGGGATGACCTTTACCTTCTCTTTCAGAGAGCCTTTGACCTGAGCTTCAACATCTCCACCTTTGGCATGGAGGATCTGCTGCCAATCCTAACCACTGTCCCTCTGCCTGGTAAAGGAAAATCCCCTGTGCTCTAGTTCCAGCCTGAGTATGCAACTTCCATTTCCAGCTGGCTCTGAGATCGCAGCCTACATATGGGTCTCCTCTCCTCTCCTCTCCTCTCCCCCACACCCTCAGCAGTGATTCTCCCTTTCTAGCTGTGGTTTCTGGCACAGGCCTCCATCAGTGTGTATTGCAGTGCTTTTGTATTGTCCTGCTGTGTTAGGAAAGCTCAGGCAGGCAGTGCCAGCCCAGGTGGGCTTACAGAACATAGCTCTCATCACAGTCACTTGATGTTTTTCAATGCAAGTGCTATTCTCTGTCAGAAGACTCCCAGCTCTGTCCCACCATCATGTGGCACCTTCCCTGAATGCCCTTTTCCTGAGCTGGCAGCAGGCTGCTGGCTGTGCAGTTACCTGTGTCCCTCTGCTTCCTTCTGCAGACCTCTGCCAGCCCTGAGACCTTCCCAAGAGCTCTGCCACATTTACTGAGGGCTGCCACTGCTGGCCTGGGACTTCCTACACAGCTTCAGTGCAAGGTTCCAGCCTGTGCTGCTTTGAGCCTGCTTCTGGGTTGCTGTTGCTTGCCAGCTTCCATTAGAGCTGGGGAGCAGCAGTCCCTGGCAGGAACACGTTATAGCTCTTGTCAGAGGGAACAGAACCACTCATTAACTCCTCTGGCCTGTCTGTGCTCACGTTGCAGCTCCTCGAGGCTGCTTATAGCAATCTCCTTCCTTCCTTCCCTTATCAGTGTTGTGGTTATTTCTTGCCCACTGGCTGGGGAGCAGTTTGTTCTTCACTGCTTTCGTTTTCTCCCCTGACCAATCTGCTCTGTGCAGTGTTTTCCTTCCCCTTGGCTTTCCACATTTCCTCAGGTTGTCTCCTTTCCTGACTCTGCAACTCTGGTTTTGAGCCAGCAGTGAAACAGCCTGTAGAACCCAGTCCTTCTGTTCTACCTCAGTTCTGCCAGGCTGGTGCCTGTGAGGACTCTGTGCAGGGGCCAGGAGTGATGGCTGCTGCTGTTACATCTGACCACAGCTGCCTTGTTCTGCTGCACTGTAATAAACGTGCTCAGCTCCCACTTGTGCACTGCCAGGGCTGCTGACACTCTGCTGCTCTGGCAAGGCCCAGGAGAGAAGCTCCTGTGGTTTTAACTGTGCATTTACCTCTCCCCCTGCTTTCAAATCTTCTCTCTCCAGGAAAGCTTCTCCCTTCAACTCATCAAGGAAAAGATACAAGTGGCATCATTAAAACAGGAGCAAACACTTGGGAAAGAATGGAAGCCAAGCTGGACTTGCTCTTGCAAGAGCCAGCTGGGCTCCATGAGTGGGAGCAGGAGGGACCGGGGTGGCTGTTGTGGGCAGGGAGCTGCAGGGGGCACGGTCCCAGGCGTGTGCTGCCTGACACAAAGGGCAGCCTGAGCTCTCCCTTTAGACACAAGCTGGGTAATGTGCTAATGTCAGCAAGTGTGCAAAGAGCCTGCTGTGCCTGCAGCCTGCTGTGGCATGAAAACAATCATAGAGAATGGTGGGTTTGGCAGGGCCCTGCAGAGCTGCTGCAGCCCCAGCCCCTGCTCCAGCAGCTTCCCCTGGCTCAGGGGCACAGGAACGTGTCCAGCTGGGGTTGGAAACCTCCTGAGCAGGAGCCTCCACACCCTCCCTGGGCAGCCTGGGCCAGGGCTCCCTCCCCTCAGCACCAAAGGACTTGCTCCTCCTGTGCCAGGGGAACTGTTTGTGTCCCAGCTGATGTCCATCACCCCTTGTCCTGTCCCTGGGCACCACAGAACAAAGTGTCCCCCATGCTGCTGCCAAACACCTTTCAAATACTTGTAAGTATCTGACAGCCAAGCTCTGCCTGGACACACAAACCCCAGAAACATCAAGCAGAGTAAAGCAGCCCTGGTAGCCCCAGCACAGCTGCTTTTTCCATGGACTGGAGCATTATTCATCCAAATGGGGTTACAGGTGTCTGAGAGCTGAGTGCTCAGGGTCGGGGGGAAGGATGGACTCACTGGGAGAGCAGATGGAGCCCTTTATTCTGCCTGGGTTGCTGCTCCTTGCTGTGAAGGCACCTGGAAGCAGTGTGACTCCTGTCTTGAAGCACAGACTGTGTCATTTTAATGCCAGGTCATGCTTCAGGCTCCCCCAGGCCCTGCATTTACATAAGAGAGATCTTGGGAAAGAGAAACAGGCAGAAGACAGGCTCCATGCTCAAGGGAGGGTTCTGTCTGCTTGTGTCTGCTCACCCCAGGTTAAAGCTCCTCCACTCACATCTCCCCCTCCACTGTGTTCCCTTTGCACTTACTGAAGGTGCTGCCAGGTCCCTGCAGGAGCCACCCAGCTAAATGATGGTACATGTTTGTGCCAAGGTCCTTAAATTAGTGCTGGGCTGCAGCTGCTGTTGGGAGAGACAATGAGAGGTAATTAGCAGCCACTCAGTGCCAGCCAGGCAGAGGAAACTGACTTTCACATGAGCAAGCCCCCAGTGTGTCCTTCTGCCCAAAGCATCTCCAGACACAGTCCTTGGGAGGATTCTCCTCCTGTGCCAGTGGCACTTGTGTCCCAGCTGATGTCCATTACCCCTTGTCCTGGCACTTAGTGCTGCCCCATCCTCTTGACAAACAGCTTCACAATACTTATGTCAATAAGATCCCTTCTCAGTCTTCTCCAGGCTGAACAAACCCAGGTCTCACAGCCTCTCCTTGTCCCCTGGTGCATCCACCTGGTCTGGCCAAATAGATCCAGGAGTCCCAGAGGCTGGAGGAAATGTCTCCCTGCTGCCCATCAGGGGGAATGAGATCTGCCAGGCTCTGGGACACCTGCAAAGGTCTGGACTCGTGCTGATTCCTTCCCAGCACTGCTGGGTGCTGGAGCTGGCCTCCAGAAAGCTGCACACTGCAGAGCCTGTGGGAGCCTGAGCTGCTGCCTGCAGGGGATGTCATGGGTCATATCCCTCCAATGCACAGCACCATGTGCTCTGTGATTTCAGCTCTATGGCATGAGCTCACTGAGGAACACAACAAAAGCCCCACAGCAGACAGGAGCTCCATGCCCTCGTGCCCAGGGCAGTCTGGCATTGTGAACTCACTTGTACACCTTTCAAGCCATAGAAACACAAGATCATTCTGGCTGTTAAAGCCCCTGAAGCTGCTGCAGTCCCAGCCCTGCCCTCACCCTGCCCAGCCCAGCACTGACCCACAGCCCTCAGCACCTCAGCCCCAGGGCTTTGGGGTCCCTCCAGGGCTGGGCACTCTGTCAGGGAGTGTCAGAGAGTGCTCCTGGCTCCCCTCAGCCTCCAGGCTCAGCACCCCCATTCCCTCAGCCCCTCCCCAGCACCCTTGTGCTCCAGCCCCTTCCCCCTTTGATTTGGGGACCAAAAACCAAATCATCACATCTCAGACTTAACACTCTGCTCCCAGGGCTGTGCTTCCAGCTCTGCCCCCTGTGCCTGGCTGCCAGGAGAGATCCCTCACTGCCTTCCTGCTCTGTCCCCCTGGTTGCTTGTCTGGTTTCATTCCCACACCAACAGAGAGAGGATTATCTTTCCATCTCACACATAGTCTATGAGAGGATCCATCTCCCAAAGAGCTGTTTGTTCCCAGCCCAGTTCAGCTCCTGCACAAGAGGCTAAGCACAAGAGTGACCTATTCACAAGGGATCTGTACAAAAGCCAGTGCTGGGTGCTCACAGGCTCCTGCCCCCCATCTTGCACACTCAGCTCAGCTCCCACCGTGCCCTGAACTGCAGCAACTCAATCAGCAGCACATTCAGATGAAGCAAATGGGGGAAAAAACATGTTAATACCCATTAGAGACAAAAGAGGACAGAAATTGGTTGGGAAGAGAATGAAGCAGGAGAGTCACAAGTTGTGTCAAAGGCTGTTCTGATGGAGAACACATTGTACAGTCAGTGAGTCATTCTCTGCTTGGCTGTTTGCTCTGGCTGCTTTGCACTTACTTTTGGTTTTCTTTCTCAAGACGACAGGGTGCAGGATCAGGCAGAACATCTGAAGTGAGCAGAGCTCCAAGAAGCAGCTGTGTCTTTGGGAAGCCTGATGGCAGCAGCAGCAGGAGGTCAAGCTGGGAGTCCCTCACAGGCAGGAGAGTGGCCAGAAAGAGATAAAGGGCCAGGGTACAACCATTACCATCTTGTTTGGTGGTTTCCTCAGAATCCTCTCACATTGCAATCACCAAATCATAGAGTCAGAATGGTTTCAGCTGGCAGAGCCCTTTCAGCTCATGGGGTGCAGCCTCTGTCCCAGCCCCATCACCCACCAGCCCATTGCCCTCAGTGCAACACCCACCCAGCTCTGAAACCCCTCCAGGGATGGTGCCTCCAGCCCCTCCCTGGGCAGCTGTTCCAATGCCTGACAGCCCTGGCACCAAAGAAACTCCTCCTCAGACCCAGCCTGAACCTCCCCTGCTGCAACTTGAGGCTGTTTCCTCTTGTTCTGTTGCCGTTACTAGAGAACAGACCCACCCCACCTGGCTGCAGCTGCCTTTCAGGTAGTTGTAGGGAGTGAGAAGGTCTCCTCTGAGCCTCCTTTTCTCCTGGCTGGAGGGTATGAAACATCAACTTACCCAACAGCTTGGGAAGGCTCCAAGTGCAGCTGAATCGCTGAGGCTCTCACCCCTCCCGGTGTGACGGCGGCTCCGTGACAGACGATGAGGATGAGGCCAGGGGACTCATTCCCTTGTTGTGCTCACACATGCACAGTATTGAGAGTTGAAAGATATGAACTTGTAGAGGTTAATAACTCATCCTCTCAGAACTCTGAAGGGTGAAGGTCATTTATCTTGGGAGAAGGATCCAGGCCATGGCAGGGACCTGGTGCCTGTGTCCATGAGCATGGCTGTGGAGAGAGGAGCCAGGCTCTGGCTCTGCAGCCTCTGCTGGTTTACAGCAGCTGGGGAAGAGGCCTGGTTGAGGTCACCCATCCCCAGCCCAGATGAGCATCCCAGGCCCTGCTGCTGCCTGGATGAGGGAAGTGCATTTATCGGCTGCAGATTAGACAGACATTTCTGTAGGAGGTACAGCAGCATCCCCCAGAGCCCACAGCCCACCCCACAGCCCCAGGGAGCACCCAGGCACTGAGAGAGCAGCACAGCCAGCACTGAAGCCCATCATGGCAACCACCCACAGGCTGCTCCAGGTGCTTTGCAGGCCACCTTGGCTTCCCACTGCCTGCCTGTCATTCCCACTGTGGGGGCCAGTCTGGCTGGATGGGGCATGGGGAGGCAAAAGGGACTTTGACAACTAACCAGTGTGTCCAGAGCAGTGGGGCCATGAAGCAAAGGAGTCTGAAGGATGAGAGCCAACAAAGGAGCTGCAGTTTTAATCCTCAAAGGCCTTGGAGTCTGAGGGTTGGGGACAAGTCTGGGTCCCTTCCTTCCTGTGCATGCAGAATGTTGTGGGGAGATGGCTCAGGAGAGCAGCTGGTGCATGGAGATGGCTCAGGAGAGCAGTTGGTGCATGGAGATGGCTCAGGAGAGCAGTTGGTGCACAGAGATGGCTCAGGAGAGCAGCTGGTGCATGGAGATGGCTCAGGACAAGAGCTGATGTAAGGAGATGGCTCAGGAGAGCAGCTGGTGCATGGAATGGGAAGGAATGACACGGCCAGACGCAGTGTTGAGCAGTTTCTGGCCTTTCCACCATCCCCTCAGGCGTGAGCTGAAGCTGGTGGCTTGCCCAGGCCGTGGCCGAGGTGGAGCTCTGTCATTCCGTGTGGAGGGGAGACGCCAGAGCCTGAGGCAACGCAAGCAAAGGTGTGAGAGGCTGGAGAAATACTGCTGCTGGCTTCAGACAGCAGCCCCTTGCCTTGGCTGGTGGGGCTGTTGTCTCACTGGGGACACAGGGCCCTCATTTCAGCTCTGTGACCCACGTGCTTTTCAGCAGGTTCCTCTGACACTGCTGGTCTGGAGGACAGGGAGGGTTAGGTTTGGGTTAAAGGGTGCCCTGCTGCCCTGCTCTGGCCCTGGGATGGATCCACAGCCCATGTTTGGATGCTGCCTTGGAACTATGATGCTGAAGGTGAGGTTTGGGGGAGAGAAGAGGATGCCATCTGTCTTTATGTTTGTCCCAGAGAGCTTCCCTGCACGCAGGGGAGAGCAACTCAGGCTGCCACTGCTGCTTTATTCTTGCCTCTGGTCCTGCTTGGGATTATACCTCATGCATGAGATGCTAAGAAAGGTGTTAGCAACGCTGGAGAAGAGCTGACAGCTGAGCCAGAATCCAGCTTCATCTGATCACCCACCCCACAGTGTCTGTGTTGCCTGGTACAGCCTCTGGCTGCTCCACTCTGCCCCATCTCCCCCACACATCCCCCTCACAGCCAAATGTGCATTCTTTGCTGAGGAGCTGCTGCTCAGCCCTTCCCAAAGGCAGCTCTAAAGAGGACAAAAAGACCAGGAACACCTCTCCATCCCTCTGCAAACCCAGGAAGACAACAACCCTGCAAATGTCCCTGCAGAGAAACCACCTTGGAGAGGTGGCACGACAGCCCCGCTGCAGTCCGGATTTGACACCCTGGATGTGCACCAGAGCAGCTCGTGCTTTGCTTGGACAAGCTCTTGTTTCTGGCTGCCAGGGAGCCACTGCTGTTGTCATTCACCACTCAGCTGCAGCTGAGGAGCAGAGGGCCAGGAGGGATGTGGTGGCAGGTTGGTAATGGGACCCTTGCCACAGCTTTGAGGTTCTCACAGCTTGCCCGTGGCTTCTGACCAATCTACACGAAGGCAAAGCAGAGCTTGGGACCCCTTTACAGATGGGAGCTGAGACACAGAAGAGCTGCCTTTGGAACTGCTGGGATCAGGGAACAAACCATCTCAGCTGGGTCAGCTCTGATCCATCCCCTCCGTGCACAGTCCTGCCTGCAGCCAGGGCAGCGAGTGAGCACACTGAGAGCATCTCTAGCAGAGTGGGAGGTCTCTGAGCCCTCATCCGGCACCTTCTCAGGGAGCTGCCCCTCACCCCTGCAGCTCTCTCGTCCCTGGGAGCATTTTGCAGCCGTTTCACACCCAGCTGCTTTGTGAATGGGCAACGCCAATGCTCCCGAGTTGGACCGGGCTGCGAACAGCCCCGAGGGCGGTGAGAGCAGATCGGAGGCGAAATGGAGAGCCCCGAGGCTCCTGCGCCACATCTGCCACTCAGGGTTGGCTGAGGCAAAGGCAAAGCGACAGAGGACGTGACATTGCCAGGGGTGAGATCCCGGTCACTGCGCAACGCCGGGATTCAAGGGACCTGCATTTCCCACCGGGGGCCGGGGAAAGGGCTGGGCAGGGAGAGAGGTTCCCAGGAGCCGGAGGGAGGGGAGAGGAAAAGGGCACCACGGTGGGGCCGGCTGGGGGTCCCGCGAGCGCCAGCATCAGGGCAGGAGGAGCGGGAGAAGGGGACAGACACGGCGGGGGTGGGAACATCACGGGGGGGCGGGCGCGGGCAGCTCCGAGCCTCTGCTGCGGCCGCTCGTTCACCTCTGCTCCGGGGAGACGAGGCTGAGCCCCGCCGTGCTCGGCCAGTCCGGGGGGGTCACCCTGAGCCTGGGACCCAGCGCCGCCCTCCCAGCCCCTGCCAGCCCCGTCCCATCCCGGCACCGGCCGGGTCCGGCAGCCCGAGCGCTGCCCCGACGGGGCTCCCGGCCCCCGGCCCCGCTCCCGGGACACCGGACGGACCCACCCGGCCCCGGCCCGCGCCGAGGGCAGCTCCCGGGGCTGCTGCTGCTGCTGCCGGTGCAGCTCGGCCAGAGCCCTTTGCTCGGTGGCGGCTCCGCCCCCGGCCCCCCGCACCCGCTCCCGTGCACGGACACGCACCCGCGGCAGCCCCGCAACGCTCGCCCCGCACGCGAGGCACCCCAAAGCACACGCACAGACCCCCCCCGCACACACAGCCCGAGACCCACACGCGAGGCACCCCAAAGCACACGCACAGACCCCCGCACGCACA
This sequence comes from Colius striatus, assembly GCF_028858725.1. NCBI lineage: Eukaryota > Metazoa > Chordata > Aves > Coliiformes > Coliidae > Colius > Colius striatus. The sequence goes on along the minus strand of NC_084761.1, from coordinate 1,212,937 downwards.
GCCCGAGACCCGCACGCGAGGCACCCCAAAGCACACGCACAGACCCCCCGCACGCCTTCCCCCGCACGCGAGGCACCCCAAAGCACACGCACAGACCCCCGCACGCACAGCCCGAGACCCGCACGCGAGGCACCCCAAAGCACACGGACAGACCCCCCCGCACGCCTTCCCCTGCACACACAGAGCCGCGTCCTCCGGCCCGGGAGCGCTCAGGGGGCTCCTGCGGACCCCGGGGGCAGCCGGAGCCCCCCAGCAGCTCCCCCCCGGGGGCCCAGAGCGCTGGGCAGAGGTGAGTGGCCCCGAGAGAAAGCAGAGAGCCATCAGCGCCTCGGAGACACGCGCACACTGCCCCAGCCCCAGTGCCCCAGGGCTCAGCACCCTCGGGACTGTTCCTCTCGCCCCCCTGCTCCCTGCAGCCACTGCCGTGAGCTTTGGGCCGCAGTGCTGGTGCCACTGTCACCCCCTCTGCTTCCAGAGCCCTCATCTCCTGCCCCAGTCTCTGCCTCTCCACCCACCTGCCTGGTTGCCCGTCCCTCTCTCAGCCCTCCCTTTCCTCCTCTGTATTTTCCCCACTGCTCTCTCTGGTCTGTATCCTGCTTCTGTTCCACCTTTATCCCTCAGCCCCGGTCTCTGCTGCTCCCTCTGTCCTCTCCATCCCTAGTTTTGCTGCTCCATCTGCCTGGCTTGCTCCTCCTCATCGTTTCTTTCTTCACCCCTCTGCCCCACTCCCTGCCTCTCCCTTTTTCTCTCTATCCCTCTGTTCTGCTCATCTTTCTGTCTCTATCTCTGTGCTGTTCCCTGTCCTCTGCTGTTCCCCTGTCCCTCTACTTTTCTTCATCCCCAAGTCCTCTCCTCCTTTTCTCTGTATCCCATTTTCTGACAGCACCTCTCCTTTGTTTATCCTCCTGCCCCTTTTCCTTCTCTCTCCCTCTGTCCTGCTGTTTTTCCTTTCCCCATCACTCTGCCCTGGTACTGTCACTCACCCCACCATCCCACCCCTGCTTTCTCTCTCTCTCTCTGCACAGCTCATCTCCCCATTTCTCACCATATTCCTCTGCCCAGCTGCCTCTCCCTTTTCCCTCCTATTGCTCTGTCCTGCTCCTCATTTTTCTTCATCTCTGTCCTGCAGCCACATGGTTTTCTCTTGGCCTGAACCAGCATTCCCTTTGTTCCCAGTGTCTTGTCCTGATCCATGTTTTACCTGTTTTTCCTCTCTGTACATCCCAGTCCCTCTTTTTCTGTCCTTCTGCCTGTCCCTTTTCTTTCCTGCTCTGTCCCACCACCCTGTTCCCCATCAGTACTTTTCCCTTCATCCATCATGCTCCTTGTTCCCTCCTCTCTCAGTCCAGCTCCTCACCCATATCTTTTCCTGTCCCCTGGCTGTCCTGCAGCCCATTGCTAGTTCTTGGCTGCTCCATCTCTCTGTCATGCTGCCCCCATCACAGTTGTTCCCTCCTCCATCTCCATCTTGCTCTATCCCTTACTTTTCTCTGTCACTCTGCCCTTCTTTCTGTCCCTTTATCTTATTTTATCCCAGGGTCCTGCTCCTTGCTCCTCTTTCCCCCCCTGTTCCTTTGCCACTCTCCCTCTCTTGTTGCCTGTTCCCCTGTCCTGCTTTCTGTCCCTGTTCTTCTTCCCCTCCCCTCTGCTCCATCTCATTCCCCAGCCATGCTTGGAGACAATCCTGGGCACAGCAACCACGAAATGACAGAGCTTTTGAGTCTTGGAGGATTAAAGAGGTCAGCACAAGTGCTCCCTTGGACTTCTGGGGGCAGCCTTTGAGGGGCCAGGTCGGCAGAGTCCCTTGGGAGGCAATCCTGACGGGCTGGGGAGCCCAGGAGGGCTGCACTTTCTTCAAGAAGGAAGTGCTGAAGGTGCAGGATAAGGAGGTTTGTGCCCATGTGCCAAAAGATGAGCCAGTGGGGAGGAAAATCAGCCTGGCTGAGCAGAGAACTTTGTCTGGAAGGAAAAACCAGGAGAGTGCCTGAGCTCTGGAAGAAGAGGCAGCAGCTCAGGAGGGCTGCAGGAGGTTATACAGGGAGAGAAACAGAAGGGCCAAAGCCAAACTAGAACTTAATCTGGCTACAGCCATAAAAGACAGCTAAAAATGCTTCTGTAAACGCATCAGCAGCAAAAGGAGGGCTGAGGAGAATCCCTGTCCTTCACTGCAGGCATGGGGAAGCACAGGGACAGAGGCTGGGGAAGAGGTTGAGGCACTTCATTGCCTTTGCCCTCAGTCTTTAGTAGCAAGATGAGTTGTTCCCCAGGTGCCCACCCCCTGCGCCAGAAAGCACTGACAGGGAGCAGGATGAAGCCCCCTTAGTCCACGGGGAGAGGGTGTGTGACCTGCTGCTGCACCTCCTCCCACAGCCTGTGTGGGACCCACCCAAAGGTGCTGAGGCAGCTGACAGAGGTGCTCAGCAAACCAGCAGCAGCCAGCAGCAGTCCTGGCTCACCGGGGGAAGGGAGGTTGGCAAACGTGACACAGCTCCACTGGGAATGGGAGTAAACCCATCCCTGCCCAGTGCTGCAGCAGCCACAGGGGGGAGCACACAGGCACAGAGCAGCTCAGCCCCATGGCCTGTGTGCCCCGGGAAATGAAGCCTTGCTCTTTCCTTTAAAACATCACCTGGGACACAAACAGTTCCCCTGGCACAGGAGAGAAAGTCCTTTGGTGCTGAGGGGAGGGAGCCCTGGCCCAGACTGCCCAGGGAGGGTGTGGAGGCTCCTGCTCAGGAGGTTTCCAACCCCAGCTGGACACGTTCCTGTGCCCCCTGAGCCAGGGGAAGCTGCTGGAGCAGGGGCTGGGGCTGGAGCAGCTCTGCAGGGCCCTGCCAGCCCCCACCACTGGGATTCTGTGGTTCCTTTGCACTTGTGGCTGTGCTGCAGCCCCTTTGCACTCAGTCACAGCGCCAGGGGATGGCCCCACGCTGCTGGTGGACCGGGGCTGGCAGAGCCACGGGACAGCAATGAACGGGGCTGCAGCAGCGGGGCCGCGCCGGGACGGGACGGAGGAGCTGTCGCCGGGCACAGCCCCAGCCCCAGGGCTCCGGCACTCGGCAGCGGGGCCGGGTCGGGGCCGGAGGAACGGGGAGGTGTCGGGGGGAGGGTCCCGGGGCCGGGAGCTGCCGTTTCCCTCCGTTGCAACGGTAAAAGCATCACCCGTAAATGCATAGTAGTTGGGGCTCTAGTTAAGGCTCTCGATGATCAGCAACAAGGCGGTTTGGAACTCTGAAGGAGAACAAAGCAGGAGGAATTCCCACGGCGCGGGAGGCACCGGGGCAAGCGGCTGCAGGATGAGATGAGGAGCGGAGCGGGCTGGGGGAGGGACCCCGGGAAGCACGAAACGAACTTTCCAAGAGAACACCTGAGAAGCGACCACCCCGAGAGCCCCCCGCGACCACCGAGCCGAGACACCGAGAGGCGGGTCCCGGGGCGCTCGGCTGCAGGAGCCTGAGCGCGGCTGCGAACCCGTGCGGGACCGGGCACGAGGGCTGCAGCCACCCCCCAGCGCTGCCATCACGTACATGCACCCACAAACGAACGTGCTGCTCCACGCCACAGCGGGGTTCGGGGTTCATTCCCGCTCCTGTGCCGCCCCCATCGCGGGCGACTGCAGGACATGACTGACCCACCTTGGGCTGGTGTCCAGCTGCAAAGCAGCCGGGGAGGGATGTGAAAGGGTCCAGGCTGAAGCTGCCTGGGGTCTGTCCCGGCGAGGATGGAGCCCCCTGAGTGCAGGCTGTGGGGTGATGTCCAGACTGCAGAGAGCCTGCGGCAGAACGGCCTCAGCTCAGAGACACCCGGCTCTGCCAAAGCTGCTCACTTTTGTACCAGGGAAACAAACCCGTGATGCACGAATAGGAGACAGCTGCGTTATTCACCTGCAGATAAGCACCGAGCAGCCATCCCGAGGATTACACTCCCTAGTTTTTACCAGGCTGCTTTCCAGAACCTTCTGTGTGCTGCAGGGGCCAGGAGCGTACCAGGAGTCCCCACTCCCCCTTCAGACCCCAGCCCACGCCAAAAACACCCCTCAGCTCCCACGAAACAGCCCGTTCGCGAAGCAGCCTGGCTGTGACACACATGGCCCGCGGCAGCACGATGCTCCCGGCAGCGCCGGCCTCACCCCGGCTCCCAGCGCGGCCGCCGCCGAGCCGCTCAGCCCAGCACCAAAGCCGTGCCACCGCCTCACGCTCGTCGCTGCCCTTGTTTCCTTCTTTACCTGTACCAGAGGTGTTCCAAAACGGCACGGGTATTTAGGCTGGGCTTGTCGTTAACCGACTCGCGTGCGCGGACCGCAGCTCGGGGGCGCAGCCGGGAGCGGGCTCGGTGGGTACCGGCTGCCCCGGAGAGCAGCAAGGTGCGGGGCATCTGTACCCGTGTCACCAGCCGCCAGGGACACGGGGACCCGCTGGCAGGAGCTGCCGGGGTCCCCTGGGGCTGCCGGGGTCGGAGATGCCGGCTCCCGGCGCTACCATCGACAGGCAGCGCTGCCCGCGCTGCTTCGCCCCGCTCCACTTAAATCGGCCCGGCTCGGCTCGGCTCCGTTCGGCTGCTCCCGGCCCGGCTCGGCTCGGCTGGGCTCGGCTGCTCCCGGCCCGGCTCCGCTCGGCTGCTCCCGGCTCGGCTCGGCTGCTCCCGGCTTGGCTCGGCTGCTCCCGGCTTGGCTCGGCTCCGTTCGGCTGCTCCCGGCCCGGCTCGGCTCGGCTCCGTTCGGCTGCTCCCGGCTCGGCTCGGCTCCGTTCGGCTGCTCCCGGCTCGGCCGAACCCTCCCCGGGGCACAGAAGCCGCGATGGGCGCGGGGCAGACACACGGCGGCACAGGGGGGTGAGCAGGGCTGCCCCGAGACCCGCACCGGGCACGGACCCGGCTGCCGACCCCCGGACCGGGCTGTCCCTGAGCAAGCTCTGGCCGCGGATGGCCGGTGGGTCCCGGGCTCGGCACGGGGCAGCTCTCGCACGGGAGCGTCCGTCTGCGATGGCCAGCGCGGCTTGTCCCGGACCTGCTCTGCTCCCGAGCTGCTCCCGAGCCGTTCCCCAGCTCTTCCCGAGCCGTTCCCGAGCTGCTCCCGAGCCGTTCCCGAGCTGCTCCCGAGCCCCGCCGCTGTTCGTGTCCTGCGGGGAGTCCCCACCGACTCCTCTCGCACGGGAATCGTTTCCCACACGCCTGTGCCGGTGTTTACCGGCGGCTGTTTTGCAGCAGTTTGTAATGAATCACTGAACCCTTTGGGTTGTTAAAGCCCCTGGAGCTGCTGCAGTCCCAGCCCTGCCCTCACCCTGCCCAGCCCAGCCCTGACCCACAGCCCTCAGCACCTCAGCCCCACGCCTTTGGGATCCCTCCAGGGCTGGGCACTCCCCCAGCTCCCTGGGCAGCCTGGCACAGGGGCTCACACCCCTCTCAGGGAAACAGTTCTGCCCCAGCTCCAGCCTCAGCCTCCCCTGGGGCAGCTGAAGTAACTCCATGAGGGCTGGGGCAGGTCCTGTGGCTGATGGAAGGGCCTCTCAGCTGGGAGCACCACAGGGGCTCTGCATGACAACTCCTCCCTCCCAGCCTCAACACTACTGACAGATCCCTTTTCCCTGTGTGCACAGCCCCCTGGCTCTGGCTCTGGCATTGCCTGTCGCCCTTCACCTCTGAGCACCTGCCTGTGTGCAGGCACCTCATGCACATCTCTCAACTGAGCCTGCAGGATTTCATTGCAGCTTGCTGCTTCGAGTCCATCTGCCCTGTTTCTCTTTAACCACAGACCCTCTGGGAGCAGCCAGGTCACTGCTGGCCAAGTTCAATTCACCACAGAGTAACACCAAGCCCAGGTTGCCCAGGGGCTGCTCCCTTACAGTTGGCAGCAGTGTTGGTTTCAGCTGTGGTGTCTCCAGGCTGTAACATTTCCAGCAGGGCTGCTGCATTTAACAGGTCTCCCCTGTTTTAAGAGAATCATTGTTTTGGTTAGTAGTACCAATTAACAACATGCTTTGATGAGTGAACGAAGACTGAGCCGTCTGAATGCTTACAGCTTTCAGTGCATGGAGCACTGTTACCCTTAGGAGGTGCCCCAGGACAATATTTGCTGTTCTCTCAATCATCACAGCAGCTGCTGCAGCAGCCCTAGCACATGAACTCATACCCTGAACTGCCCAGGTCTACTTCTGCTGAGCAATGTGCTTCAGCTTACAGGTGTTTGGTGGTTTGGGGAGGCAAAGTGCCACTGGCTACTCCCTTCTGATCATCAAAGGTTGGTTGTAGCCCGGCAGGGCTATAAAAGGGAGCTTCCATGACCCTTGGTTTAGAGCTTTAAATGCCTCTTGGGTTTCTGGATTCTATAGAGTTCAGTGTGGCTCTTCAGTTAGTGTTAGCAGGGATTTTGCACCTCTGGCTGTGCAGGAGCTGCCTGAGCAGGCTGGGGCTGTGCACACCTGTACGGGGCATTCACTCAGCTCTCCATGTCAGCCTGCAGCACAGGGATCACCTCACAAAGCCGAAACTGCAGCCCCAGACTTGGAGACTGGGCCCAGTCTGGTGTGTGTCAGCACAGAGGGAGGACCAGAACACATTCCATATGTAAACAGGGGAAAACCACTTTGGATCAGGTCTGCAAATCAGGACATTCTCATCCCTTGGGAGAGGGATGTGGTGAGCACAGACACCTTCTGTCACAGGACCACCCCAGGGGCTCTGAGGCATAAGAACACCATCCTCTGTGGCTGCTTGCTCTGAAGGGAGGTACAAAATGCCTGTTTACTCTCTAGGATGCAAAGAGGTGTCCCACCTGCAGGGCTGGGCACATTTCAGCATGTCACTGCACCCAAAATCTGCACTGCAGTTACCTGGAAGCTTCTGTCCCAGCTCGCTGTGACGTTTCAGGCTCTGAGCTCTGCTGGTGGGGAGCTGCCCTGGGTGTGAAGGTTGTTCTCTTGGCACCAGCAACAAGGAGAGATGAAAAAGCTCCTGTTATTTTCCAGTAATTCCTCTGTGTTCCTTCCTTCAGCACAGTAATGGAGAGGTTGGACCTACTCTGGACTTCAGATGGGAGGGAAGCAAAGTGTTTCGCTGATATCAGGAAAGGGGAGGCCAGGAGAACAGCCTGGGCTCTTGTCTGCTCTGATGGCCACACCACAACTCTTCTAATCAAGCACTGATTGCTGCTCCTGACAAGACAAAAAGTGATGCTAAAGCAGGGCTAAAAGAGGCAACACACTTGACAAACTGCAGCTCTCCTGTTCACCTCAATCCACTTTCACCAACAGCATCTGTGTCACTTGCTCAGCAAAAGCCCAACTTTCAGCCCACTGAAGCACCCAAAAGTCTGAGTCTGCCCCAGAGGAACTGCTACAACTGAAGGGCTGGTTCCACACAGATTTAGTTGCAGGGCTGTCTCACATGGCTGCTCTCAGAACACTCAAGCACAGCCCACTGAAGCGTGGGAACAACCCCAGAAGATGCTGCACTGCAGGTGGAGCCTCAGGAGCCTTTGCTGGCTTCCCCCTCCCTCAGTGCAACTGGTGCTGCCCTTCATGGAGCCAAGCCCTTGGCTAACTAGGGCACACACTTGGATAAGTTTAAGCCAGACTTTAAACCATTTTACCTGTGTTCCCAGAGCAGCATTTTCACCCAGTTTCATGAAGCCAAAAAAGGGATCAGTTTGGACACAGTGAAATGCAGGGAGACCAAGGCCATGGTGCTCAGTGGAGGGGACCCGTGGCACTGCAGGCCACGAGGGCCAGTCCTCATGCAACTGTGGGAACACAGCACTCCATGTCCCTGCCACTCTCACAGGGCTGAACTGCTCCTGCTCCGAGGGTCACAGCCTGGCAAGCTGAGTTTCATTCTCAAGTGTAAGGAACTTTATTTACAAGCACTTTTCACATGGCAGGACATCAGCTCCTGGGCTGCCTGCTCCCCAAAGCTCCTGCTTGCACATCCTAAGGGGTCAGAAGTCGTTATCACTTTCCTCCAGGGGTTCTGGTTTCTTTGCTCGCTGACTGGGTTTGCTCAGGGAGATCTCCATGCTGTCATCATCCATATCATCCTGCTCATCCTCATCTTCATCCAGGTCAATCTCACTATCCCCCAAGTCCTCCTGCAGGAGAGCAAACAGAATTCATGACCATTTCCATTGCCAGGTGCTGAGGTCCCTGCCAGCTGGTGCTGCTGGTTGGTGCTGAGCTGCTCACCCCTGTGCTTTGTGCAGCCACACAACTGTGGAGTCACAAGCCTTTGGGCTGGAAAAGCCCCCGGAGCTGCTGCAGTCCCAGCCCTGCCCTCACCCTGCCCAGCCCAGCACTGACCCACAGCCCTCAGCACCTCAGCTCCACACCTTTGGGATCCCTCCAGGGCTGGGCACTGCCCCAGCTCCCTGGGCAGCCTGGCACAGGGGCTCACACCCCTCTCAGGGAAACAGTTGTGCCTCAGCTCCAGCCTCAGCCTCCCCTGGGGCAGCTGCAGCCCATTGCCTCTTGTCCTGTCATTGCTGCCTGGGGAGCAGAGCCCGACCCCCAGCTCCCTGCAGCCTCCTGTCAGGGAGTGTCAGAGAGTGCTGCTGGCTGCCCTCAGCCTCCTCTTCTGCAGCCTCAGCACCCCCATTCCCTCAGCCCCTCCCCAGCCCCCTTGTGCTCCAGCCCCTTCCCCAGCTCTGGCCACACTCAGCAGACTCTGCAGGAGGTTTTGTTCCAGCTCAGGCTGCTGAGCATTGATGGCCTTTCAAGTGAATGCCAGGCCAGAGCCCAGCTGCCTCTGGGATCTAACAGCCCACATGGCTGTCACCACCAGCTCCCCACTTTGCTGACAGTGGCTGCTCCCTTCAGTTTACTGCAAACCTCCTTCCCCCCTTCACAGGGCTGAGAAAAAACAACTCCCTGACTTCTGGTGACTCTTGGTGTTAAAAACCCCAGAGGCTCTTTAAGTTGAGAGTGATGCCTGTTGTGAGACCAAAGAATCGAGGCCTAGTGGATGGGAATTACCTGCAGGAGAGAAACCCACCTGTGCCTTGGCGATGGTCCTGTGTGTGCCTGGCCAGGCTGGGGCTGATCTCCCCTTGAGAACCAGAGTGGAAAGAACAGGAGAGGCACAGCAGGGGGAAAAGGTACAAGAACATAAACCAGAAAGTAACCAGAACTGGAACAGGGGAGGAGGCAGCAAAGGCAGGGCCAGGTCAGGCATCGTGTGCCACACCAGCAAGTGACAGGCTGGGCACAGGGCTGCTGGCTCTTGGGCAGGCTGAAGCCTGCTCTCTTCTCAACTCCATACCCCAGTGAACTCTTTGAGGGGCTCAAACCAGCCTCACTGCTTTCCTTCCCTGACCTTGGACACCTCAGTGCCTGCAAGGCACTGCAAGGGTCCCTAAGCAAGCCCCTCAGCCCTGCTGCCTCCTGACATGCTGTATTAAGAAGGCAAAGCCATGAGATGAGAAGTGGCTGCAGCTGAGGGCAGTAAGAGGCTGAAGGACTTGGCTTTCCACACCTGGATATGCTGAAGCTGTGCCAGCAGGGAGACTGGGGACAAAGCTGTGAAGAGGAAACCCAAAGGAAGGAGAAACTGCAGGAGGTGACTACCCAAAGCTGGTAAGAACATGGCCAAGGACAGCACTGTGACTAGGGTCACAACAGCTTCACCTACACCTCTGCCACTCCTGACCCTACCCAGGAATGTTTCTGAGTGCCAACTGCATCAATCATAGAGTTGTATTGGCTGCAATAGCTCCAGGAATGGGGACTCCCCCACCTCCCTGTGCACAAAACACCATTCCTGCAGCCTGGGTGCTGCCAGTTGCACAGTGCAGGCTGAGGCTGAAGCACAGGGCAGGGCACAGAGACCCAGAGTGAAAGTAAAACAGGAGAATGTGTGTCTATGCAGATGAGGGAGCAGTGAGCTGCAGGAAAGGAGGGGAAAAGCAAGCCTTAGGCAGGAAGATTCAGCAGGTAAAAGGTGTTTAGCTGAGGAGAAGGCTGTCATCTGAAGCACTGTCAGAGAAGCTTTGGAGGCACATGGTTACTTACATCCACCTCTGTGTCTCCATCTGGCATTGTTCCCACGAGCCGTGCTGCAGCTCTTCCTGCAAGAGCAAAGAGAATCACCTTAATGCCTGGCTCATGGGTAACACTGGGGGAGAATGAAAGAGAACCTTCAAAATTCACATTTCAGGGGACAAATGGCAGTGGGAGGATGAGATGCATGTAGGGTCACCCCCCTTGTTAAGCCTCAGAGCTCGGGAGTAAGGCTGACAGTTCAGGCAGGGTGGTCATTCCAGAGGCACTGGTAGGACAGTTCTGCCAGGACAGGAGCCAATGGACATGTTAAAGCCAGGGAACTCCACAAAACAGTGAGAGTGGTCAAACACTGGAACAAGGTGGCCATGAGAAGCTCTGGAGTCGCCATGGAGATATTAAAAACCCAACTGGATGTGGTGCTGGGTAACCTGAACACCAAGGAGAACTAACCTGGCTTCCTGGATTCGTTTTGCTTGACTAGAGACTAAGCAGAACATTTCTTTTTCCACTTAAGTGAAAGACAAGCCCTCAGACTCATTTCCCTGAGCTGATTCTGACCAGTCAGCCAGAGGCTGCAGTTCCACTCCACATAACCAGTGGCAGAAGCCTCATGTCCCTCCCTGAAGGAAACAGCTCCTGTGTGTTGCACCCATGTGTCAGTGCAGGTGGCTTTATGGACTTGCCAAAGGTTTCAGAATCCTCAAATGCTGGGGCTGGCAGAGCCCTGCAGAGCTGCTCCAGCCCCAGCCCCTGCTCCAGCAGCTTCCCCTGGCTCAGGGGCACAGGAACGTGTCCAGCTGGGGTTGGAAACCTCCTGAGCAGGAGCCTCCACACCCTCCCTGGGCAGCCTGGGCCAGGGCTCCCTCACCTCAGCACCAAAGGAGCTTCTCCTCCTGTGCCAGGGGAACTGTTTGTGTCCCAGCTGATGTCCATCACCCCTTGTCCTGTCCCTGGGCACCACAGAACAAAGTGTCCCCCATCCTCACACCCACCTTTCAAATACTTGTGTTGTTAACTTGAGGAAGGCACTACAATGAGTGTCAACAGCCAAAGGGAAACAATGCTTTGCAAGGAGAAATGGGATTACTTTTCTGAGGCTTTGTAACAAACTACTTCAGGAGCCTTTCAGGCATCAGCAGGGAAGGACTTTTGTGACGTGGTACTTTTCAGTGAGCCATCCTTCAGGTGCCCCCTGGAAGCACGGGGCTTTCCCCACATGCCACCGGCCTCTTCCAGCTCCTCACAACTGAGCAGTGCCAACAGCCTTGAACAGCACCAGTGTTTTCCCACAGGTGAGGTTACTGAGGCAGCTGTGTGTGGGGCAGTGAGGAAAGGCTGAGCTACCTCGGAGCAGCATCTCCAGGGCGGCGCGCTGCCTCACCACCCGCCCGCCCTCCTCTTCGCTGCCAGAGCCTCCGTCCTCCTCGTCGGAATCCTCAGCATCTGCTTAAAACAAAACCAGGTGATAAATATCCCTCAGAGCAAGCCACAACTCACACAGGAGATGCCAGAGGCCTGTGCCTTTGTTCAGGTCCAAGATGAACTGTTGGCTCTGCTGATGAATCCAACCCCTGCACAGCAGTGCCAGAGCAGCACAGGGTCAGTGTGTAACACAACCAGCCATTGCCTTGGGACAATCCTGAGCTTGTACCATCAAGGCACTGTTCTAAACACACTCTCTGAGTGTGGAGCACAGCTACAGGCAGAATGTGCTGTTTCAGCTACTGATTTAAGGATGGAAACCCTTCTGTGGTGTTAGGGAAGTGTGGCCTGACTAATACATAACCAGCCCCTGTCCCCTAAGGCTCTTTGCCTTGCATTTAATCATAGCTTAGAGAAGCACAGAGAGACAACCCCAGATCATAGAACCACACAATGGTGGGGGCTGGAAGAGACCTTTAGAGCTCATCCAGTTCAACCCACCTGCAGAAGCAGCTCCCATCTAGATCAGGGAGCACAGGAACGTGTCCAGGTGGGTCTTGAAGAGCTCCAAGGCAGGAGCCTCCACACCCTCCCTGGGCAGCCTGGGCCAGAGCTCCCTCCCCTCACCTCCCCTCAACACTGAGAGAGCTTTTCCTTATGTTTAAATGAAACTTTCTGTGTTCCAGTTTCTTTCCATCACCCCTTGTCCTAGCAAGTGACAGGATGCCCCAAGCTCCTGACACCCACCCTTTAGGCACTTGTCAGTGCTGCTGAGGTGTCCCTGAGCTCAGGCTTCTCTTCTCCAGGCTGAACAGCCCCAGGGCTGCAGCCTTTCCTCCTCACACACATGTTCCATCCCCTCAGCACCTTGGTGTCCCTGCACTGGCCTCTCTGCAGCAGTTCCCTGTCTCTCTGGAGCTGGGGAGCCCAGAGCTGGCCACAGGACTCCAGCTGAGGCCTCAGCAGGGCAGAGCAGTTCCAGGGAGCCAAGGAACAACCTTTATGGAGAAAATGCAGATGTTTCTTAGCATCAGCAGAAAGCAACAAAGCAGCTGGAGCACACTGCTCCAGATTCCCATGAGCCAGTACAGGGAGTGCAGGCCACATCCCAAGGAGCTGCCTCACGACATCTGCAGGGCCTGATGATTTGACTTTTCACAGCAAACTGCTATTCAGCAACCCAAGTGCACAATGTCAGGCCAGCACTGGGAGCTTACTGGAGCTGAAGGCTGACACTGAAGAGCCTCTGTTTTGGCTTCTTGCCCACGAGGGCACGTTGCTGCTCATGGTTGGTTTGTTCTCACCCAGCTCTCCCAGGTCCCTCTCCTGCAGCTGCTCTCCAGCAGGTCACCCCCAGCCTGTGCTGGTGCAGGGGGTTGTTCCTCCCCAGCTGCAGGACTCTGCCCTTGCCCTTGGTGACCCTCATGATGTTCCTCTGCCCAGCTCTCAGCCTGTGCAGATCCTGCTGAGTGGCAGCACAGCCTCTGGTGCATCAGGCAGTTTGTTGCCATCAAGAAACTTGCTGAGGGTCACTGTCCCCTCATCCAGGTCATTGATTAGGATGTTGAATCAGACTGGCCCCAGAACTGATCCCTATGGAGCCCCACTGGCCACAGGCCTCCAACTTGGCTCCACTGATCAGCAGCCTCTGGGCTCTGTCATCCACCTCACCATCCACTCATGCAACCCACACTGCCTGAGCTAAAACAGCCTCCAAGAGCCAAATGTACTGAGTCACGTCTCTGCACCCATCCACACCCTGTGCAGATAAAGACAGACTGAAGCTGACAACAATGACTTGATTTTCCCAGGTTAAGCTACAGTCAATAAACGAGGCAGCACTGAAAAGCAGGACCCTGGTGCTCTCCCCACTAGAATAAATACTCATTATGACAATTCAGTGCTTGAATCAATACATATTATGGTAATATTTCTAGGTCATTAAAAGCCACAATCAGATGTTGTTAGGTGGCAGTTAAATCAGTCAGTGGAAGGCAAGGTCTGTGTTATTTCAGAGACACAGAGTGACTGAATAGCTTTTCACAGACAAGGAGAAAACCAATCAGCCAATTTCCACGTTCTGTTTCACACTGCTAATTACAGCTGATAGACAGCCCTCTCCTCTTCAACTTACTCACCCTGGCAACTGGCAGATAGCAGGACCTGGGCTTTTGCACTCAAACAAAGCCTCCATGTCATTCCACATACTTGTCATTTGTGTTGCAAATCCTATGTGTCAGCTAAAACTTCTTCAGTTGTCACTGCAGTGCCATAAGATGAGATCAAAGATGGGCAGAAATGAGCGGATTTCCTCTTCCATGAGCTCACTCTGAACGTCTCTGCCAGCAAGCAGACCGTGAAGCCCAACTTTTACGTCTTTACCCAGCTTCAGCTTTGATGAGCTCTGATCCTGAGCACTGACTTTCCTTCTGTGCTCTCCCACTAGCACATAAAAAGGCACCTATTGCAATATTAACCTCACAGGGGGAACTCATGAGGAAGCTCTTGCTGAGTCTCGACTCAAAAGGAGAAGAACCTGGTTTGTTAGCTTTCTGCATAATCTCAAGGGGTTGTTATTCCTTTCTGAGCCTCAGAAGCTGGAGTTCTAATTCATTCAGAGCAAGTTTAGAAATACAGAGCCCTGCACACCCAAATTCTAATTGCATTCACATTGGCAGGTACACACAGCAAGCAAATGCAAGCAGGCAAACGTGGAGCCTTCTTTGAAGATCAGAGAGATGAGAGTTTTTCGTCAGATCAAGTTATTGTCTGCCAGACACATCCCAAGGAGTCAGTCTAAAGGTGTAAGGGAACTGTGCAACCTCTGCTGAGGACAGAACTGGCACCTGGGTGTGCAGCACACAGCAGCATGTGTGGGATACAAAGCAGCTGAGCAGTCCCACAAACCAGCGAGGCTCCACACCCACACACAAGCATTTTGCTGAGTACAATTATCCAACCAAATCTGTTTGCAAACCAACCTTTCATCAGCAACCCCATGATGCCAGGGCAAGTGTTGTACTCAGAGCAAGCTCACAGAGGCTTTGCTAATAGTGAAATGAAGGCTAAAATGTGCTCACTGCAACTCACAGAATCCCAGTGGTGGGGCTGGCAGGGCCCTGCAGAGCTGCTCCAGTCCCAGCCCCTGCTCCAGCAGCTTCCCCTGGCTCAGGGGCACAGGAACGTGTCCAGCTGGGGTTGGAAACCTCCTGAGAAGGAGCCTCCACACCCTCCCTGGGCAGCCTGGGCCAGGGCTCCCTCCCCTCAGCACCAAAGGACTTGCTCCTCCTGTGCCAGGGGCACTGCCTGTGTGCCAGCTGATGTCCATCACCCTTTGTTCTTTCTCTTGAGACAACAGAAAAAAGTGTTCCCCAGTCCTCTTGACACCCACCCTTTAGGTACTTGTCAGTGCTGCTGAGGTGCCCCTGAGCTCAGGCTTCTCTTCTTCAGGCTCAACAGCCCCAGGGCTGCAGCCTTTCCTCCTCACACACATGTTCCATCCCCTCAGCACCTTGGTGTCCCTGCACTGGCCTCTCTGCAGCAGTTCCCTGTCTCTCTGCAGCTGGGGAGCCCAGAACTGGCCACAGGACTCCAGCTGAGGCCTCAGCAGGGCAGAGCAGAGGGGCAGCAGAACCTCCCTCCCCCTGCTGCCCACACTCTGCTTGATGCCTGTTCCTGACTTCACCACCATCCTTTAGAAGTGATTGTCATTCCACTTTTTCTAATGTAGCCTCTTGAGTCTGTCATTTATCCCATGTCCTCTCTGCTTCATGCCTCTAAGTGAATGCTGACACATGAAGTATCCAGTGCTTAACAGCTTCTCTGCTGAGACCTGAGGTGAAGAAATCCACTTACTTCTGCTCTTAAACAGGTGCAGTTCCTCTTCCTTCAGCCTGTTCTGATCCAGATGGAACATGTTTGCTGCTTCCTATAAGAGGGGAAAAACAACTGACTTAGAAAAGCTGCCACATCAGCCAGTCAAGTGGCCTGATGGGATGGTCCCACACCACCAGTTGAGGGTACTCACAGGCAGAATGAGAACAGAACATTGCAGCATTGGAAATCTGTTATGAAAATAAGGTCTTGATTGAAACATGGGAGCTCCCACTTGCTTTGCCCATGAGGGTCAGGATAGAAAGCATATGCCCAGGTAAAACAGTGCACTGAAAATCCACCCTTCACTCCCACAGGCTGGAACCTCCCTCACTACATGGAAAATGAGTTCATTTGTCTTCATCCCCAGAAAATACTGCTGTTACAGAATGGAAGGGGCTTGCTTTGGAAAGCAGTCTTCGGTGGTTGTTTTCCACCTGTACTCCTTTAAACACCAGAAGAGGTTTGTGAAATGATGGTGGCTTGATAATACACAAACCAATGCAGGACACATTCACACACTTCCAGGCATGCAAACAAAATGGGAGCAAAAGGCTGGAGAAGCAGAGCTGTACACTGGCCAGCAGCATTAGGGGGCAAAGGAGAACCCTGACAGAATGACGGCACGAGGTGGGTTGGTTTGTGATTGTCTCTTTTGGATTTAGAAGGTTGTTGTGTAAAAATAGGCTGAGAACCACTGTTGTAATGACCATGTGACAAAGTTGTGACAAATGCAGTTCAGAGCAAGGGGGAAAAGGTAGGTACAACAGTGCCTGCTGTGCTGAGGGAGAGAAGCAAATCACAAGTCTCACCCAATTCAAATGAAGGCCAATGGTAACTGGAAATGTTAACTAAGAGGTTCACAAAGACTTACAAAACCTAAGGCTTGCACAGTCAACTGAGGGAGAAATGTGGCAGCCCAGAAGGGAAGAAGAAGGAAGCTGATGGTGTAGTGGTTCAGTGGCAGTTCAGACAGGCATTCTCATTCCAGCATCATGAATTAGCAATGAAACATGGAATCACAGAGAGCTGGGGGCTGGAAGGGCCCTGCAGAGCTGCTCCAGCCCCAGCCCCTGCTCCAGCAGCTTCCCCTGGCTCAGGGGCACAGGAACGTGTCCAGCTGGGGTTGGAAACCTCCTGAGAAGGAGCCTCCACACCCTCCCTGGGCAGCCTGGGCCAGGGCTCCCTCACCTCAGCACCAAAGGAGCTTCTCCTCCTGTGCCAGGGGAACTGTTTGTGTTCCAGCTCATGTCCATCACCCTTTGTCCTTGGCTTTTAAAACAAGGAAGTTTCACCAATGCTTACAATCAGCTGTGCTTCCTTCAGTGACCTGGGTGAGGGGACACAGTGACCCTCAGCAAGTTCCCTGATGACACCAAACTGGGAGGACTGGCTGGTTCACCAGAGGCTGGTTGCCACTAAGCAGAAGGAAAAGGGAAAGAAGTGGGGGGAAGATAAGGGGATAAGCACAGAAGAACAGGACAGCAACTGGGGCTGGCTGACTTCTTGTTCATTTTTGCCTAGGTTACTCCTGTTTGCAGACACCCTCCCAAGCCCAGCAATCTCTCTAGACATCTCTGTGTAGAACCTTTTCACCTTAGGAAGGGAAAAAACACAGGGTTTCCTTCTGGTTTGGTTTTTCCTAGTGATTTGCTAGAGAACAGTGGTAATCCTCTTGCTCTGTAGGACACTCAAAGTGAACACATGTGATGATGGATTGTGCTGCCTCATCTTCACCTTGCCTATTAATCCCAGCAGCTGTTTCTTGGTTTGTTACAGAACAAAGGAGCCAAGATTGGCTCCTGCTAAGCTCACACAATGGCATTTGTTTTTCACAATAGAGCATTGCCACTCATTCAGCAGGGGTGAGATATAAGCCTGAGAAGAAATTGTCTGGTGCATGAATAGAGAGTGTGACAGTACTCTTAATAAGGAGAAGCCTGCTAGGGACAGTGGAAAGGTGAGCACAGCATTGAGGTTGCACAGCTAAAGTTCATGAGAACATGAGGTACTAACCCACTCAGAGCTGTTTAAGAATAGAAGACAACAGTTTCCTATTGTGCTGAGCCACTGTTGAATACCTCACCCTAAATTCATGCCCAGATGTATGATTTCAGCTGGAGCATGGCTCTAGTTACACCTGGCTATGGGTCAATGCTACAGGGTTTGATCCTTTTTATTCTACTGAGGAGTGAAGAGAGAGGGAAGATCCATCTGAAAAAGTAAGGCAGGGGAATCTGAACCAATAAACAGGCTTTGCTTAACCTGTGAGGAGGGCTTTGAACTGAGTCAGTCAGGGAACGATGATGGCCTGACAGGAACAGGGGCACAGTGAAGGGGAGGCTCTGGTGGGCTCCTCATGAAGGCAGCACACGTGGGATCCCATCTCAAGTGCCTTTGACTGATGATGCCACCTGGGTAATTACAAAGAGCTATCACAGCACTTTCCAGAGAATACAGAAGCAACAACCCCCCCTAAACTCACAGTATTAGATCAGAAACGATGCTTTTGAGAATGTGGTCTCAAACACACGAGCCACTGCTCTAAATACAGAGCTCTGCACCAGAAAAGGAACCATGAACTTATTTCTAGCAGGTTCTCTCAGCAAGGGCTTGTGGGGTTTGCTTCTCTGGAGGGCCTCAAAACCTGCCTGTGTTCCTGTGTGACCTGACCTAGCTGGACCTGCTTTAGCAGAGGGGTTGGACTGGATGATCTCTAACCCTTACCATTGTATGGTAATCATACAATCATAGAATCACAGCATGGTGGGGTTGGAGGGGACCTTTAGAGCTCATCCAGTCCAACCCCCCTGCAGAAGCAGGTTCAGCTAGATCAGGTCACACAGGAATGTGTCCAGTCCTTACTAATACACTAATAGAAACATTTGTGGATCATTTTGGCCCAAGAAGCATCTAAAAGCCATCCCCACTGGTCACTTAAACTTCTTCAGAGGTCATCCTCGCAGTGGATGAGCACACACTGAATGAATTGAAATCATCAGCCCATATTATAAGACCATCTGTCTCCTCCTTATTATCCTTCCTTCTCCTTCACTTTCATGTGTAGAAGCAGTGATTGCTTCTCACCCTTAACAGTCATTT
Source organism: Colius striatus (assembly GCF_028858725.1). Classification (NCBI taxonomy): domain Eukaryota; kingdom Metazoa; phylum Chordata; class Aves; order Coliiformes; family Coliidae; genus Colius; species Colius striatus. The sequence continues at coordinate 1,194,554 of NC_084761.1, read as the reverse complement.
CAGAGTAATCACTTGTATTGAAACACACCTAAAGCCTAATTGAGAGAATCCATATACACTGAAGTGATGCTCAGCAGAAAGTCATTGTTTCTGTCGTACTGGCAGCCCCAGCATGATGGAAGCTGACAGTCCCAGCATGATGGAAGCTGACAGTGATTCGTTTCTGCTGTAGTGTCATGAGTTTGGATTAGTAATCTGATTCCCTTCTTCAGAGAAAGGTGGGCTTCTAACCTTGTACCTTCCTCAGGCCCAGCTAGCCATTACCTGGCATTCCTGGCTCTGCTGTCAAGAGAATGGCACTCTTTTGATAAAACAGCAAATGTCACACTGCTGTAGAGTGGGACTCTCTCTTGCCAGGTTATTCTGCTGTGTTAAACCCTGCTAACCTTGCATTGTGCTGCTTCTTCTGCAATAACTGTTCACAAAGAGTACTGTACTAGATACAGTGACAACACTTCAATAAACAGGGCAGAGGAGTGTTGGTCATTTGAGCTGACAGAATAGCACAGGCCCTTCCAACCCCCATCCTATGACCCTGTGCATGGCAATTCAAGGAATGGGACATAGGCTACATGAAAGCTCCCAGAAGGCACACCAGTCCAGCTCTGTGCAACCCTTTCATAATGAGCTCTGCCAGTTCTAGAGTCAACTCTGACAAGCTTTGAGGCTACAAATCTTCCTTTACCCCAAGCTCTTCCCCCCTCTCTCTGAAGCTCTGATGAGTAGGATCCCTTCTTGCACACACACATGCACCCTGTGTTCATTGCCCCTGGGCCAGCCAGTTCTCCCCTATGTGTGTGCATTCTGCATAGTATGGGTCACTTCTCTTCAGACTGAGGTAACTTCTCCCTTGGCTACCTCCATTCATTCACAAATCACAGGAAAGAGGCACCAAAGAAGCCTTCACAAGAGCAGGTGAGATATCAAATGCTTCTGCTGAACTGCTCCTAGAGCACCCTTTGCTGTGCCCCCAGTGAGAGCTGCCTCATTATTCACATGATCTGGGCTGCTTTGAGAGTGAAGACTTCTGCACTGTCATGACTCACCAAAGCAAGTACCAGCATAAGTGCCTTTCCCAGTTGGTTGAAGCAGCATAAGGATCCTGCCTACAGGTACATCTAGCATGTTTACATGAAGTTAAGGTTCTCCTTTCAGATTCAGCAAAGCTGGCTACAGCCTTGAAGTCGAAGCCCACAAGGAGATGTGAGAAATACTCCTGACATCCAGGCATCCAAAGGAGGAGAACATCAGGGGTAACACAGGACTGAGCACACCACTGAGGATTTATGTGACCATCTACAACACAGCAGAACTCAAGAGGATTGTGAAGAGCCAGAAGACAAAGGGATTGGTAAGGCAATGGTAGAGATTGCAATGTGAGACTGGTCAAAAGCATGGGCCTTTAAATCATCTGCCAGCACTGAGTGAGAGAAATCTAAACACAACTAAGGAAGAAAGAAGGCACAGATCAACGTTTTCTGCCCATATTTTCCCAGTTACAACGCTCTTACACAAGGAGCTTCTCATTCAAGAGGCTCAGGAATCCACTAGTGCCTGAAGTACTGCAACAAGAGGATGAACCTGTGAATCCAATATAGCCATCATTAGATGTAATGCAAGTTTACCATAACAACTCCTCTCCATTTTCCCTATTTGCTTTTGTGGAAGATGTGAATTATAATGCCTCAATCACAGCTCATTGAGCATTCCCTTTGTGGGTCCCATTTGGATTGTCCTGAGCTCACAGGCAATGCTGGTTAGCTGTGTGATTTGCTTGGACGAATGTACAACCCTGTAGCGTAAACCTGAGGTCAGTTTGCAGTGTCTGAAGAAACTGTCCTCCAAATTGATACTGATTGGAAATCAGTAGTCACAGCTGTGCCTTGTTCACCCCCATAAAGCAGTCATTGTCACATCTCTGCTAGAATGAAACATCACAATTATCCTCCCCCTGTGTCCCAGGCAGCACAAAGCCTGGAGTGTGCCGAGGGGGATGGGGATGATTCGCTCTTTTCAAGGCCAGTCTTCATGACATTAGGGAACAGTTGTTTTTGGTGAACTTGATGGTTCCAGGAACTGATAATGGAATCTGCTGCCTTCCACCTTGAGATCAATTAGCTCCAATCCAGCCCTTGTTTCTTACATCAGAGAGGCTGACACACACTCCGGTTTACTTCTTATTTCCTACCAGTCAAGCTCCAAATGTAAAGGCAGCACCACCGAGTCTTTCTCTAAGAGCCTCGTTAGACCCTTGCATAGGACTCACAGACCTTCTTTTTTATGATTTCTCCAGCCTGAAATCTTTTGCACTCCTAGCTCCTGCTTGCCAGGACTGCTAAGCAGGGTCTGACTCGCTTTGGCAATGCTGCCTTCACTTTAAATACCTGCTTGTGTTTGCTGACAGGACAAGGGGCAATGGAGAGAAGCTGCAACACAGCAAGTTCCATCTGAACATGAGAAAAACCTCTTTCAGTGCTGAGGAGAGGGAGCCCTGGCCCAGGCTGCCCAGGGAGGGTGTGGAGGCTCCTCACCCATCTGGCACGTGAGAACATGTGGATCTTTGGGCACTGAGCTGATAGATCTGACCTCAGATGTTTCCATCTTCCAAACAGTTTTCCTGTAGCTTTTGATGGGAGACATTACCACTGGAGCATCAGGAGCAGGTACACACTAAACTGCTGCAGGTACTTTTGGGAGTCTAGATCTAGTTGCTATGGTGTTGATAGAGGACCACAGGTTTTTGCTTCAGTGGAATGAAAGCACACTGCAACACTCTCACCTTTTCCAGCACACTCCTCACATGCCTTCCCACCTTTGCTCTCCCTCCATCTCCTTTTCTGTGACCATCAGCTCTCAGGCCAGCAATTTCCTCTGCCTTTTTCTCCTGTGCTCCATTGCCCCCACCCTGTGCATTCCCTTCCTCCTCCTCTCTGTTTTTCCACCCCTCTCCACGATGGGATTTGTGTGTCTCAGTGCACCAATACACACCCCTGTACACAGGATTAAATACCAAACCAGCAGCAACAGACTGTGTTTGCTTTTAGACCTACTATTCAATATCATTCTGCAACACTGGGCCAGGAGTGCTCTCTTGGTACCTATAAAAATGTTCCCAAAGAGTCATAATTCAAATGTACATTAGCTAGAAGATTAAAGACTGCAACCAACCACTTCTTGTATTAACCTGCCTGGCTATTTCAGCAAGCACCCATCACAATGGCAATGTCCACATTTGATATTTCAACTGGGATAGCTCAATGCAAAAAGACAGGAAAAGCAGCAGAGCCAAGGAGTACCTCAGAGTGCAGCAGAACCCAGGTGTCCCTTCATCTGCATATTCAGAATAAAGCATCTACTTCAGGTATGGAGCTCTGATAGAGGTCAGTTTAATGAACAAGGGGTTTTATTTGGTGAGGATGGGCTGCAAAGGGAAAGTCACAACACAGTCTGTTGACTTGGCTTTTCCTTGTTTAATCCTGGTGGACTGTTTACTCACAGTCACATCACATAAGGATGAAAAGAAAAATGGTTTAAGCAATCCCAAAGCAAAGATAAAGACTGAGTGGCCTAGAACATCCTCTTCAGTGTGCTCACCACTTCAAGCTATCCATTCCTTAGTTGACATTGCACAGCACTAGCATAAAAGCAATCTTAAAATACCTTAGGAAACAGTAGGTGAAGAAGAAAGTAACTCAGGGATGTCCTCTGAGAAGCACAAGGAAGAATGAGCATATTGTGTCTGGAGACAAAGCAAATGCTGAAGTTATTCTGGCATTACCTAAACTGGTTTCAAAATGCCTTCTTGCACTCTGTTAGTCTGTGCTGTCCTTTAAAAGAGAGACATCATTTACAGCCCAGAGCCAATTCCAGCACCCAGAACTGAAGATCCCTGCCATTTTGATTTTTAGTGGTAACAGCTTTCATGTTTAAACAGCAGGAACAGTTCAATCTTAAAACCAGGATAAAACATTAATGAAGTGTGCTGAATCTTGTTACAAGGCAGAGGAACCTTTGAGGAGACGTGGCACATACACCCCTGCTTCTGCAGAGAAATGCAAGAGGATGGATTAATTCTGTGAGCAGCACAAGAGAATGGGAACAGGGTAAAAGAGATGGCTGAAATTGCAAAGAGGCTGAGGGGACTGCAAAGGCAAAGGACCCTCGTTTCAGTTCCTTGGATACAACAGTAAGTGCTGCATGACAGTTTGTCAGTAAATGTGAGAAACTCACTCACAGGAGGAGTCAGGTGGGGACTTTTGAGGTCTCCACAAATGAGAGTTGGTAAGAGACACATCATTTCTTACATTTCTGAGGGTTTCCACATCAAAGCAGTAGGTGCTGTGCAGGTGGGACCTTCACCATCAACCTGTACAGCTCTGGCAATTCATTCTGCTCAGACTCAACACTAAGCCTTTACATTCCTTTTAACACAGAGAGAGATTTCTCAGGCCACAGCCTGGCAGGAGACTCCTGCCAGTTGCTCTCCAACCGCTGCTCTGTGTTATTATGGGCACCAGGGGACAAAGGGAATAGGAAGCTCAAGACCCCAGGAGCTCCAGAGCGCTCCTCTCCATGCAACCCTACACCTAGCACGAGAAAGAACAAGCCCAAAAATCCACACAACCCACCAGCACTGCAATCTGGGACGCTTCAGCTGCTCAGTGGCACTTAATGAACACTGTGTGCTTGGCTACAATCTTTAAATCACTTTTCTAATTAGGAAATGCACTCTGGGCCAGGTCGTTAGCTGAGCAACGTCAACAGGGTACTGAACCACCTCTGAGTCCCAGAGCACCACAGATTAATCATGTTGTTCAGCAATGCTCTCTCAATCAGAACACAAATTCCTCCTAAAAACATGCACCTAGTCAAGGAAAGGGCTGCAGGAACCAGCCCTCAGTGCTGAGCAGCACGTGGAGTGCTGCATTAATCTCATTATCTTGCTGCTGCTTTTTCCTGACAACCCATTTACCAAAACACACAGCCATGGTGAAATAATTGACCCTCACTTCTACTACAGAAGATAATTAAGAGTTGTTTGGTGGAACAAAAGGCAAATCAGAGTTGGAAAAAAAAACCCCTCAACATAATTTTCAGTGGCTTTTGGCAGCTGGAGAGAGTGAGTATGAAAATGCATGAAATTATCCTCATTGCTCCTGCTCTGCTGGTTCTGAAAAGGACATGGAGATGATGACCTTTAGGACATGACAGAGCAGCAGTTTGGAGCAAGCTGCTGGTTTTTTTTTTCAAGCATGCAATAAATGAGACACAGATTTGCTTCAGAGACAAGTAGTCAAAGGTGGTAAACTCCACCTGAAAGGCAGATCAAGACTGACAGAAGGAGAGAGACACCCTGATGTTGCAGGTTAGCAAGAGACTAACCAAAATGGATTAAACACTGCACAGTCATTCTAAAGGAAAGGATAACATTCCCCTCACTGTTTTGGAAATACAAGAGCACCAGCCAGTCTCTTGATTTAGCTGGGACCCAGATTACTTATCTTCCTTCAATCTTGAACCCTGATTTTGAACACTGACATCTCACAAGGACTTAAAGTAACAGTTTGTTCTGAGGACTCCTGGAAATCTGTCTGAGACAGACACACACAGCCTCCTCTTCCACAGCAGCAGCTTCTAAACAAAGCAGCTGTGGCTTCCTGAGTCACTGCACTGCTGCCCACAAAGAAGTGGTTACAGCCTCATCTGTTACGTACTCTGCATAACTTTAGACACTCCAGTTTTCTGTTCTCGACCCCTGCTCCCTTCCCCAGCTCTAAAGAACCTGTCAAACGTTCCTCTTTCCTCCCCCTTCTTATTTTTGGTCTTCCCAAACACTCCCTAGGGAACAGACTAATATATGGGAAGCAAAATGAAATGATCCCAAGGTACTTTGAGGGTTAAGCTCAAGCTACAGAGATGGGCTGTGGAGTCTCCTTCTCTGGAGACATTTAAAACTCACCCTGACAAGTCCCTGTGTGCCCTGCTCTAGGTGCTGCTGCGCTGGCAGGGGGGTTGCACTGGGTGAGCTTTGCAGCTCCCTTCCAACCCTTAAGCTTCTGGGATTCTGTGACTTGACAGGTAAACTTCATGCTGGTTTAAGCTAATCCAACATATTTAACAGAGGGTTCAGCACAAGTCACTTCATCATTTGAGGTCATAGTTGAAGGCTCTGAAGGACAAACCACCAGACAGGAGAAGAACACACTCCCAATGCACAAGATGTGATGGCATTTTGCTTGCAGCATAAAATACATCTCAGAGATGTTTTCACCTGCTCATGCACAGGGCATGTAACAAGTGACAGGAGTGTGCAGAGAAAAAACACATCTGTTTGTCACAAGCTTTCGTACTCTTTAAATCTGCACAGTGTTGAAGCACTGCTCTCTGCTTATCCTAACAAGTGCAAAGCCAAAGCACACAGGTGGATTTCCAGGTGTCTCACAGAAAGAAGGAGAAAAGAGAAACCAAAAAGTACTTCCCATATTCTTAGCATAGGCTGAAGCAAATCACAAAGGCTTTTTGCTTTCATCTTACCATGTTTCAACAAAAACTCCCCTGAAGAGCTGTGTGCCAACTCATTGCTAACTTCTGTGCATGAATTTATACAGTTTCAGGTAGCTCAGTTCAAAACATTTCTACCTTTGGTATCAAGTGTCAGTGGCATTTGAACAGAAGGGAAAAAAGCAGGCTTTAGGCTTTGAGATTACAGTTTGTGTCAGGAGGCTGGAGCCAGGCTGTGCTCAGGGATGGACAATGACAGGACAAGGGGCAACGGGGACAAGCTGCAACAGAAGAGGTTCCAAAGCAACACCAGGACAAAGTTGTTCCCTGCTGAGGTGAGGGAGCACTGGCAGGGGCTGCCCAGATGGACTGTGGAGGCTCCTTCTCTGCAGACATTCCAACCCAGCTGGATGAGTCCCTGTGTGCCCTGCTCTAGGTGCTGCTGCTCTGGCAGAGGGGTTGCACTGGGTGAGCTTTGCAGCTCCCTTCCAGCCCTTAAGATTCTGTGGTCTCTAGTTATGTTGGGCAGAAGGTTGATCTGAAGGCAGAGAGTACTTTTTTGCTGCTGCTGGTGGTGTTAAATATGGTTATCTGAGCTAACTGTGATTCTGTGACTTCTATTTTTGGTCAAAAATATAAGGAAGGCTTTAGAACATTATAAACCAAGACAAATGAAAACACCAAACTGACTTCAGATTAGAAATATGTGAAATAACATCTACAGAGATAGTGCTTGTAAAAGCATTCATGGTTAATGGGAAAGAAGTTCCCAGTGATTACATTAACAAGCTGTCAAATGCCCCTGTTATCTTTTGAAAGGCAGGTTTTGTTATCCCTAAGCAAACAATGCACCAAAATGTTTGAGACTTCTTGACAGTAAGCCTGTTCCTGTGTGTAAAAGGTGAGAAATGGAAGCTGCCAAGTTTCCCCCAGGATGCAGAAGGGCCTGAACCCTGGTTTTGAAGGCCCCTGTACACTGCATTGTGTGGCTTAGGCAGGCAGGTGCAGGCCATCACCAAAGGAGAGGCTTCTCACAGGAATCAGAGACGCACAGAATGGTGGGAGCTGGAAGGGATCTCTAGGGATCACCTAGTCCAATCCTCCTGCTAAAGCAGGTTCACCTACATAAGGCTACACAGGACGTTTTTCTCAGCACAACCAGTTCTAAAGAGTGGCAAAGCTTTCTAAAACATCTCACACAAACACAGGGGAGACAGATCAGAGGAGAAGGGGGACTATAAAGTTACTGAGCCTTATCTACATCCTAAGCACAGGTCACTTTTACTGTAAGTAAACATAGGTAGGAATACTTTAAAGGAGAAGACTGAAAAGCCTGGGGTTAAACTACTTTTTTTTCACATCAGTAGACACATACAGACACAGCAAAACCAAAACATGCAGTCACAGCCAGGCAGGAGGAACATTAGGAACAGCTCTCCCCTGCCTCTGCCAGCAACAAGAGCCAGTTGTGGTGACAAAACAAAACGTGAGCAGCATGTGAAACACAGGACAATTCAGAAAGAGGAGGCATTGGTTAACTCAAGGTATAGGACAGCCTCCAGTATGAAAGTCCAAGGGGAGATCAGTCACTGAAGCAGGTTTGCAATGAAGAACACAAGATACACAGGGCAGTGACTGTGAGAGGGATGAAAAACCAAACAAGTAGAACAGGGAGCTATGGGAAACTGAATGAAAGGTATGCTGAAAGCACTGCAGCACAACAGGCACCCCAAGTGTGAGGCAAGGTGAGGTACAGCTTACCCAGCAGGATACAAACCAGAGAATGGCACTGAACTGATACAACCCAGCCACTCAGCAGAAAACAGATCTTCTGCCAAGCAAAACTGAAATGTATGTGAGAGGGGATTCCAGCACATTCAGCTTTCCACTGCTACTCTCTGCTGTTCTCATGGGACTACTGTGAGCAAACTGAAGAGCCTCATGCTGAGAAACTCTTACACACCAGTTGGCAGATGATACAAATAAGCACCTATCAACTCTGCACACACACATGTGGCAAAAGGAAGTACAGAAATGCCAAAAACATTCTTCAGGAAGAAACCTCACTGACTGAAAATGAGGCAGGGGGAGTTAGAGACTGGACAGTGGCACTGCTCCATCACCTTAACTTCACTAACTCAAACAATAACGCTGCATTATTGTGCTGGTCCAAAAGCACTCACAGGACTGTCCTGAACTCAGAGCTGGCTCTACAACTAATGCACTGCTTTGGCAAGTGGGTATTAAAACATTTTCTAAGGCCAAGAACCACAGAACACACAGGCTTGCTGGCATTCCTGAGCTGGCTTACCTCGATCATCTCCTGCTCTGCCCGTCGATGATCATCCAGCAGCTGCTCCATGTAGGTCAGATTGCGGAATTTTTCTAGGTAACTGTTGTACTGTTTCTGCAGTTGTTCCTCAACCTTCTCATACTCATCCATAAAAGGAGGACTGGGGACAAGAAGCACAATTTACTCAATGCAATATTGACCTGTGTGTGCAGCGTTCTGAGATGAGCATTGCTGGATTTGCAGCTGCCTTTCCAGGCCGCTCAACCGACCGAAGGAGACGTTTGCTTTTGAAGGTTTCCACTCCAGAGAATACAGCAGAAGACAAAAAAAGACTCATGAAAAAACCCCATCCTGCAAAAATTACACAGAGCAAAGGAAAGGTTACTGTGCACCCACTCCATTTCCTTTCAAACAGGCAGACAGGCAGCATTTTGGCTCCCTTAGCAGGCAAATCTAAGTCAATTATCCTGTTGTTGCATGACTCAAAATAAACCAGCTCGTAGCATGGCTGGGAAAACATCTCCTTTGCCTGAGACTTATTTGCTACAAAGCTGTGCTGTGTCATTACCAGCACAAGCAGATTTGACACCAGTAAGTGGTGATGTCCTCATACTACAGAGCCAACCACTGCACCCCAAAGAACACAACTGCAGTTTGCTGCTTCCCATCCACCCAATAGGCTCCCTCCAGAGCATTACTGATGAAAAGGGGCAAGTGAATCAGTGTCATTCCTTCCACCACGTTAGGTCCAAAGTAGAGCATGATCATGTGCATTGTATAAACCTGCACCTAAGGGCAAGAAATCAAACTGTGAATGTGAACACCTTGATTTTATGGCAGGCTGTACCACTGCCTAGAGGAACCAACCCTAATGAGGGGTGCATGATGAACTTGTTTTCTTGGTGGTTAGGAATGCTGGAAGCCTCTGGGAACACAGGGAATGTTTGCACCATCTGCCACTTTCAGGAGAACTACCTGACACAATCTGTGTTCAATGGCAAAGACAAGACCTGCTACCTGACCACACTGCACAGCTCAAGCAGCAACTAGCAACCCCAACAAACAATGCTCAGCTTGCTTTTAACAGCCCTGACATTCCAATCTCAAATCTCTGGCAATGGAAACATGAACAATTCCAACCCAGACTGGGCATTTCTAGAGACAAGAATCCCTCTCTGCCACAGGCCATCACCTCAGTCTCGTTACAGACTTTGCTCCACATTGCTCAGAGCACTAACAGTGTATAGCTCCATCCCTTCTGCTAACACTCGTTTATGCAGCAGGTAACCAGCTCATCATCTTTACCGGACACTTTGCAGAGTCTGGAGCCTCTTCTGGCTTCTTTCCAGTTCCAATTTTCGTTTTTGAATCTTGGCTTCCAAATTGGCTTCATCCAAAGCCACATTATTCAACATGTCTTTAGTCTTTTGGACTTGTTCCTAAAAGAGATTGATGGTGAACCATCACTTGCTCTAGAACAATCACAATCACCTTTCAGTTGCTGAGCATTCTCTGTATAATCTCACATCTCATGTCACCAAATACCATGATAAAAGTGAGCTAGAACATAAGCTAGCTGGGCAATGAAGATGAAAAGGCTCTTTGTGGGCAGGGTAGTGAACTAACTGCACACATACACATTTAAAATATCTGACTTTTTCCTCCAGACATTCTTAAAGAAGAAAGACAACCCCTGACAGCTTGTCCTGGGCTTTGACTGTCAGGTGCTGCTCAGCTGTAAGAGGGCACTTCACTAACTGATCCAGAACTAACCCAGCTGTGTTACTGCTGTTTCCCAAGGAGCCAATTGCTCTGCTGTGCTGCTGTTAGTTTATTAGCACCACTGCACATTAACAACATTTGGAACTCACCCAGACTGTGAGCAGGAGCAGAAACATATGGAAAGGTGGCCTGGAGTATCCATTGATTACGTTTAAATCTGGAACTCCACTCCTTGTAACGATACAATTGGACTGGAGACACTTTGCAGTTCAATAACTCAGAGTCATCACTGGGATTTAATACTTGCACAGCCACTGCAAGTGGTTCAGCAATACAGGAACCCAAGCACTGGAGCAAGGACAGTGTTGTTAAGAGTGGGACAGACCAAGGTCCTCCAATGGCACTAATTAGCACAGTGCCAGTTCTTCTTGCCCCTTTGCCAGCTCACCTATCCTTCCTCCAGAGTCCAACCTCACAGCTCCAGAGCTACCAGTGTATTTTGAGTTATCAAGCACATTCTCCACATCCCTGACTGCAAAACTGACATGGTTTAGACAATGTGGGAGGGATACAGATTTCTGTGCTGATTTGGGCAATTTTTATTCCTCCTGTAGAGCTCATGGGGCTACTGCTGAGCTCCTAACAGAGGCACAGAATATGGCCAACATGCATTTTTCCTCCAAGAGACAAGCCAAGAGCAGTTCTTTGATGCATCATTTGGAGGAATGCTTCTGCACATTGAACCAATGCAGTCTCTGAGTGTGACAGTGATGGCAGATGGGGTCTGAACCTGTTCTCCTAGGTGCTGCTGCTAGCATTGTTCACCCTCTCTGCTGCAGGCTGTGATTTCTGACTGCCAGCTCACAATCACCACGGTGCTATCAGCCCCTTCACTCTGCCAGGAAAGCTATCACTTCCAATTAACATGCTTGTTCACTTGGAACAAAACAGCTTTCCCAAACAAACCCTATGGATCACCAGTGACCATATTTATTACCACGACAGAGTCGTCACAGACTGATCTCTGCCTTGATGAGCTTCTGTTCACCCATCTGATGTTACCCAAAGTCTGCATTAGCCATTAACTCAAGTTCAGCATTAGCTATTAGGCAGCCCAATGCAGCTCTGTCTGGTCTATCCAGCTGAAGGTGATGTGTGCTTTGCCATTCTTGATGAGAAGAGTTGTGTTCTTCTTGCAGTAGAGGGACAACAGTTTGGGCATTAAATAAGTGTCACTTTGCTCACCAGAACACAGCCAATGGCAATTTTCAGTGTCTTCTCAGCCTCATTTATCTCCAAAGGTCTGGCAATGGATTCTATTCTTGCTTCCTATGAAATAAAAAGACACCAATATGTTTAAACACTGCCCAAAGGAAGACATACATGCAGAACTGAGGGTGGTCAGGCAACACTGACATCATTGCCTGCATAAGAAATGGAGTAGGATTTAGTGTTTTCTCACCAAGGCTCAGAGGAGTTAAAGTGTGGGAGGTGATGAAAAAGTCAGTTAAGTGAGGCTGAGACTAACACTGAACAATTAAAACATCTTTTCCTAAGTGCTACTGGCTGAACTGCAAGTCTTATGGCATGCAGATCTTTGGAAGCTGCAGCAGCTACTCCATGTTGAGCAAGGTAGCACAGAACATTCCATCACCTTTACAACACTCTCAGCACTCTGAGGACAGATGGGTTTAGCTGTAATTCAGCATGCACTTGTCTGCATGACATCTTACAACACTGACCTGGCCATTGCATGGAAACACAGTTTGCTGCTGGGAGGAGAGGAAGGAGACTTGTGCAGCTAAATGTCCTTATCATCTTATGCTGGCAAACCATTTGGTAGCAGGTGGATCAAGACAGAAATAGCCTCTCCCCAGAGAACATCTGGAGAATCTAAAAATGCTTTACACACATTGCAACCAGCTGTACCCAGCCTACTACAAGATGAATTCTGGAAACAAATACAATACTTTGTTCTTGTGCCAGATGCTCCAGATTGCATAGGAAAGGAGCAGCACAGGCAGCTCAGCTCTCTCCCCATCAACTCAAGTTCAGGGAGCTGCACAGTGAACCCAATCAGGGAGCTCAACCAGCAAAAAAGCAGCCTTTGAGGCTGAGTGTATTTCTCTGCTGCATCAGTTCCCTGAACGAGCCTCCCATACTGCACAAAGGTGCCTCTACAAGAGAAAGAGTAGAAGAAACATTATGTTGGAAATAGTGACAGGAGCTACCTCTGTTGGACTCAGTGACAGCTTATGCTGCCCTGAAGTGCTTGTAAACCTTCCCCTGTCACAGCATCACAGAGCGTTAAGGGCTGGAAGGGAGCTGGAAAGCTCATCCAGTGCAACCCCCTGCCAGAGCAGCAGCACCTAGAGCAGGGCACACAGGGACTCATCCACACTCTTTTGCAGTATAGCTCCAATTCAGCAGCCTGAAAACAGAAGTTTCTGCTTTTACACTTCTCTTCCTTGGCCTTGGTGTGAGTGCAGGGCTGAACCTTCTAGGAAACGAGGCGGATTTCTGCACAAAGACTGACCTGTATGTGGAACTTCCATGGGTAGTAAAGGGAAGGCAGAAGAAGAAAAGACATTAAACTTGTATAAATTATTCCAACTTCAAAGTGTAGAACCTCAGAAGTGTGTCTAAAGCCCACGAGCCGCCCAGACCCAACACACGCTGCGGTGGCTGTTGCGTTTCTGTGGGTGTTTCACCAGGCTACTGAGAGGAAATTGCTGAGGGAGTTGTTTGTAATTAAAAACTAAGATCCTTGCTGTTTCTTTTATCTCTTTTGAAAGTCGGAAGGAAAATAATTTCCTTCCCCCTGCTGAGGGATAAACTGTTTTGCTTGAAATCTGTTCACTCGGTAGCAGAGATCTCAGCGTTGCCATCGGAAGACTCAGGTTGCTGCTGCAGGGCAGCATCTGCCCAGGGCTCATCCTGGCTGCCATGTCAGTCCAGGCAAAATCCTCTCAAACAAACAGGCATTTTGAGCTTGTTCTATGCATTATGTTCTCAGAATAGCTACTGAGCTGTGTTATTCACGTCCAGTCTTCCTCCAAAAGTACCTGTGGAGTTATTCAGGAATATGTATTGTGCAGGCTCTTTGTAGCTTATTTTCATCCAAATTAACTTTCTGCTGCTTGAAGCTTGTGTTTCTGTGTGGACTGGAATATTGTGTCCAGTTCTGGGCCCCTCAGTTGCAGATGGGCTGTGGAGGCTCCTCTGGAGACATTCCACCCCAGCTGGGTGAGTCCCTGTGTGCCCTGCTCTAGGTGCTGCTGCTCTGGCAGGGGGGTTGCACTGGCTGAGCTTTGCAGCTCCCTTCCAGCAATTAAGGTTCTGTGATTTTCAGGAAAGACCTTGCAACTGGCCACAGAGAAAAGGACTCAAAAGAAGGGAGACCACAATAGAAAAAGCAATGCCCCAGAAAGATATGAAGCCATTAGGAAAAGCATTTACCTTAAAATACCCAACAAAACATTGTGAAGCCATTAGCAAATGAAAGAAAACTAAGTTAACAAAGCTACTTGGACTGTCATTGGCTCTCCAACAGGGACAAATAAATCCCAGTTTTCCTCCAGCCCAACTCATCCCTCACTAGTATTTCTTACCTAATGCAAAATATACAGTAACACAGTGACAGATATTTAAAGCCTGGCTTTACATAAAGGCTCTTGTGTTCATACCTACAACCTGTGGATACAAAGAGACTGTATGCTTGAACTCAAAACCAAGTTGTTAATTGAACAGGTCCAAAGAGCTGGTCTTACATTGCCACTGGCTGTACTCACAATTCCTTGTGCTCAAAACAAGTGCACAAGTGAAACAGAGCTGAAATGGCCTTGTTCATTTTCTTTTAATGTACATTTTTGCACCTAGGTGTGCTAATCAGAATGCACATTACAACACACAAATTAGCCTTGAGATTAACTGTTAAAAACAGAGTGCTCAGGAGAGATGGAAATATAGGGACAGTTGGGGGAAAATAAATCAAGGCAGGACTTGATGTTTAGGACTCTGCCTGGTAATTACAACTTGAGGAACCAAACATACACAAAACCAGAGAGTTATTCATGAACCAGCTGGCTGTTTACCTGCTTCCTGTTCACAGTGTCCAAGAGCTCCCTGGCTACAGCTTTACATGATAAACACTAATCCAAAATCAGGGAAGCCAAGTGTAAAATTGCATTTGATGAACTAAAGCTGACAGCTATTACAGAACACACATGAAGGCACACAAGAGACATCATTTGCTGGCAGCATTTCTCCTCCCTGGTTGCACTAACATTTGGTGCTGTATGGAAGGGCCAAGACTTCAATTCTCCAAGTGTTGAGGCTCACTTTGGACAAAGCCAATAGGAAACACCAACAAATTAGTTGGCTGGTTTAGACTTGAAATGTTTGTGTTCTTCAGAAATGAGAGTTTCATTATAAAGCAAGAAAGATTTCTAATCCAAGACTGGCTGAGTGCCCAATCAAGCAAAACCAAGCACAGCCTGGCAGGATGTTCCCCACAGGGCATGGGAGTTAACAGTGAAGCCAGTCCTGTCCAAATTGCACAAGCTTTAGCATCAAAACTGGAGATAGGTTTCCTCAGAGCAAATGTGTACTGCAGTCATGCCTGGAAATAGGACTGATCTTAAAGCCTTCAAATCTGCATTTCATAGAATGGTGGGGGGTGGAAGGGACCTTTAGAGATCATCCAGTCCAACCCCCTGCAGAAGCAGGGTCACCTAGATCATTTGTCTAAAGAATTCACTCATCTCAAGTGTGCATCCCTGCTGAGCAATGGCCCCCAGGGGCAAACACCAGCAAGGGTGATGGCCACAGCAGATTGTCAGAGCAGGGCCCTGAGGTGCAGCCCACAGGAATCAGAGCAGCAGCCAGCTTTCTGGAGGAGGCAAGGAGCTGCAGCTCTGGCCCTCTCTGCAGGAACCAGCTTTTGGTGGAGAAGTCAGCCTGAAACAGGACTACAAGCTACCAGTATTCTCACAACACCTGCAGGACAGTTCAGTGTTGCAGTACAGTTTCTTTCACAGAATCATTTCACTTGGAAAAGACCTTTAAGATCATCAAGCCCAGGCACTCAGCTCACACTGCCAAGCCCACCACTAACCCACGGCCCAGCCACAGTTAGCCAGTGGATCATTAGGCATTGCTACATATGAACAGGAAGGTACAAGGAGGGACATTAACAATAACCCAGAGCTTTCTGAAGGAATCTGGTGCTTCCTAACAACCCATTTTAAAAGGCCAATATAACTGAGAATCCTGCTGCTTCCAGGCTGTGCTGCTTTCTTGTATGCTCATCTCAAAGGGAATGTGCAGAGACAGAGTAGTGCCCTATTCAGCAACTCAGGGCCCTCAGTCAAACACAGAGCCCAAGCTCCTGGCTACCCCCAAGTTTAGAAGGTGTGCTACAAGAAGACCTGTGGTAGAGAGCCAACCACAAAGGACAGTTCTTGGTGCAGACCAAAAACAATCAGAAGGCCTGCCTAGTCAGTCAAGTAGAAATCTGCACAGATGCTTTATGGCAGAAGAAATCCCTCACAAGTGATGGCAGGGAAGGGAGCTTTAAACCTTTCTGACAGGCACAAAGTTACACTGCTCTGTTCTCTCCCCAGACACCCCTCTGGGTTCTTCTGGTTCCACTGAAGTACCCTCAGCTCACCAACCCCAGCACATGTACTGTTACCTTCCCACAGCCTGAAAAACTTCACCTTTCATTTACTTTGGGCAAGCACGTCGCTGCAGTAAGTAATTGTGTAAGTAAATGCTGCATTGCTGAAGCTTGGATCAGTCCACAGGACTGTGGAGCATCACAGAATGGGTCCTTAAGCAGGAGGTGGCTTGCCTGGCAAGACAAGAAGAAACACATCTCCCCTAGCAGAGCAGGAGCTGGGTTTGGGAGTGGATTCCCTCACAGAAACAGAGAGGAGTGTTCTTGGGCAGCAGAGACAGGCAGGTGCTTGCTTTTTGTTTTTTAAAAGGAAAAAGGGCAAGGTCATTAAAAGAGGCAAGACACCCAGAGAGGTAAAAGTCCTTCCTAGTCTCCTTTAATCCATTTTCCTTAACATAATTAGAAATGGAGCTTCCTTTCCTTACAGGTGACATCCAGGAACACTCCAGGCAGGGCTTTGATCTTCTTAGGAAAAAAAGCAACAGAAAGGAATACATTTTTGAGCAGCACCTTGCAGACCTCCCAGACACATGAAGACACCCTGCAAAGGCAGGAGCAGGCACTGTGGATGCAGCAATACCACCCACGAGGTGGCTTCAACTTCTAACTCCCATCAAGCCTTTGACTTCAGCAACCAATTGCCACACAACTCGTGTTTCCAGCAGCAGGAAGCAGAGGCTGTAGTATTGCAGCAACAGGAATACCAGCTGCTTCTCTTGGGCAGGAGCAAAAGCATTTGAAGTTGCTAAAAACAGCTAAAACCTTATGTTTAAGCCAGCACATTTCCATCTGATGGAATCAAAACTGTGACACAGCTCATGAAGGAAGGTTAGGAATGGAAGGTGAGGAATGGTGAACAATCAAACCTCACCAGGTATTTACATGACAGTGTTTCTGATTTAACCCAATTAATTGGCACTTCTTGCTGCCACATAGAGGTTTTGGCAAATGCTGTGACACACAAAAGATGGTTCAAACGTGATTTCCTTCAGATCTTCCAATCAGCCCATGAAATAATCAGTGCATTGATATACTGGACATAATTGGTCCCTAAACTGCCAAGAGAAAGGTGCCACTCATCCATATAGAGTCTTCAAGCTCAATACTCATGGGAAGTTCAGTATAAAATAATTTCTTACATAAAACATATCCACAAATGTTACAGCCACATAGCATACAAGCCTGGTACCCTCAGCAAGAGCCTGATGGCAACAAACTGGGAGCACTGGCTGATTCACCAGAGGCTGTGCTGCCAGTCAGTGAGGGCTGGGCAGGCTGAGAGCTGGGCACAGGAACCTCATGAGGTTCACCAAGGGCAAGGGCAGAGTCCTGCAGCTGAGGAGGAACAACCCCCTGCACCAGCACAGGTTGGGGGTGACCTGCTGGAGAGCAGCTGCAGGAGAGAGACCTGGGAGTGCTGGGTGAGAACAAACCAACCATGAGCAGCAACGTGCCCCTGGGGCTAGAGGCTAATGACATCCTGGGGGCATCTGCACTTATGGGCAGCAGGTGGAGAGAGGTTCTGCTGCCCCTCTGCTCTGCCCTGCTGAGGCCTCAGCTGGAGTCCTGTGGCCAGCTCTGGGCTCCCCAGCTCAGGACAGACAGGGAACTGCTGCAGAGAGGCCAGTGCAGGGACACCAAGGTGCTGAGGGGATGGAACATGTGTGTGAGGAGGAAAGGCTGCAGCACTGGGGCTGTTCAGCCTGGAGAAGAGAAGCCTGAGCTCAGGGGCACCTCAGCAGCACTGACAAGTACCTAAAGGCTGGGTGTCAGCAGCATGGGGGACACTTTGTTCTGTGGTGCCCAGGGCGAGGACAAGGGGTGATGGACATCAGCTGGGACACAAACAGTTCCCCTGGCACAGGAGGAGAAAGTCCTTTGGTGCTGGGGTGAGGGAGCCCTGGCCCAGGCTGCCCAGGGAGGGTGTGGAGGCTCCTTCTCAGGAGGTTTCCAACCCCAGCTGGACACGTTCCTGTGCCCCTGAGCCAGGGGAAGCTGCTGTAGCACAAGTTGGACTACATGATCTCTAAAGGCCCCTTCCAACTTGTACCATTCAATGGTTATGGGTAGTGGAATCTAAGCTATAGGACAGTATTGATTCAACTATATCTTAACAGCTGTAAGGTTTGATTGTGGCTTCCCACTTTGCAACAAGCCCTTTTCCTCTGAGCTGTTAGGTGAGGGTTTGGTTACAAGCAGGATAGTTAAAACAAAATGAAGCAAAGTCTGTAATTCTCTGTAATTCCAAGTTATCAACTTCTACCAGAAATCATGTGTGTAGCACCTTTGTAACTGAAGCAGAGGAAATGACAGAAATTGGTTTATCAGCCTCCCCAGGGCAGTGTCTGGAACCCAGGACTAACATTTGGCAGATGGAAAATGCTTCCAACGTTACAAATGAAATATTTGCTGTAGCTGCCTTCCAAAGAGTAGTGAATAATTCAGCCTTCACCCCCAGCACATCCAGCACAAAATGCAGGTGGCAAAGCCACGCCAGCGTGAGGAGGAGGGGGCAGGGAGGAAGGGTTCTTTAATCACAAAGCTGTGAATAAAGAGATCCAAGTGAAATGTCCTTAGTGGTAATGAATGGTATCTCACTTCTGCAGCTGGAGGGAAATGCCTTTGGCTTTCCAAAGAGTTTAATTCAAGGGTTTCAGGAGCGGCAGTTGGTGAAGAGCTTCTCAATGACTCCCCTCAGTTTGGGAATGAGCTTATGCTGTGTGCATACAGAACAGTAACACTTGTAGCAGCAGCCTGTACTTAAGGCATTTATCCTCCATAGGCTGGGAAACACTTCCTCTGGCTGTTAAAAGCTTTAATCTACAAAAGGACAGAAAGGACTTTATCTCCACCAGAGGACAGACAGGGAGTAAACAGTTTGTTCAAGGTCACAGATGGAGTAAGTGCCAAGAGGAGCATTAGGAAACAGACCCACTGTGGTGTTCATCTTCAGCACAAGCTACAAACACCTTCTAAAAAGAGATTAGTTTCAAGACTCTTCAGTTTTACATGACTTAGAGCTAATTAAGAGGTAAATGAAATGAAAACAACCTTGAGAAGGTTGGAAACCTTCATTCCTGCCACCAGTTTTATTATGGATTTTGTTTTTGCTTCACTCTTACTGTGTCCAATAACTCTGCAAGGCTAAAGTAAGGCAGCTTCTTGACAGGCTCTTGCTAACGTGTCTGCAGGACCTCTGGCACATGCAAAGGGGCAGGTACTCTGAGCCAGCTTTGCTGAGGTGTTGTAAAACAGTTGTGAATGTCTCCTTTTGGTGTTGTAAAACAGTTGTGAATGTCTCCTTTTGGAGTTTGGATGTTCAGTGTATGATGAAACTCAAGAGGGGCCTTCCTCATCTGATCACAACTGCCCACAGAATCACAGATATACCTTGAGGGTTGGAAGGGAGAAGGATTGGCTTGGAGAAGAGGAGCCTGAGGGGTGAGCTCATTCATGGTTACATGTACCTAAAGGGTGGGTGTGAGGAGGCTGGAGCCAGGCTGTGCTCAGGGATGGACAATGACAGGACAAGGGGCAACAAGCTGGAACACAAGAGGTTCCAAAGCAACACAAGGACAAAGTTGTTCCCTGTTGAGGTGAGGGAGCACTGGCAGGGGCTGCCCAGATGGGCTGTGGTGTGTCCTTCTCTGGAGACATCCCAACCCAGCTGGATGAGTCCCTGTGTGCCCTGCTCTAGGTGCTGCTGCTCTGGCAGGGGGGTTGCACTGGGTGAGCTTTGCAGCTCCCTTCCAGCCCTTGAGATCCTGTGATTCTGTGATCTGGAGCAATAATATTTATCAAACAGATGAGGCTTTTTCTCTACAGATTATGTCTAAATAGAAGCTCAATAAAGAAAGTAAAGTTTGTGACACAAAACAGAGTCAACACACCTAAAAGATTAGTTTTACTTCACGTTTTCCCAGTTATCTTTCCCTAAAAGCTGCTCAGGCTATGAGAACTGACCTACCCAACCCATTAGTACCACATCTTGGCATTTCTTTTGCAGCCACTGGACAATGAAGTAATTTCCACTTAAGACAGAAAGGAGATGCATCACCAGTCTGCCTAAGCCTAGGTAGGAACATCCTTCATTTCAACAGTTGGAGATGGATGGATTAGAAAAAGGGGGAAAAATGAAAGGTTCAGGGAACATAAAAGTGTTTTCAGATTAATTAAACCAGAGCTGTCCATGCAGTTCAGTAAATGCAGCAGGCTTCAGCACATAAAATGTAATGAGGAAATAAGCCCCACTGCTCTCCTCTGCTCTTTAATGGCACAGGCCCTCTGCCAGGGCAATCTGTCATGTGCACTGCTCTGCCATGCCATGTCAAAAGAAAATAAGCAATGGAAATCAATAACCTTCCCATTAAAACATAATAGAAGTAAGCTTAGATTAATGGCAACTAGCTGGATGGCTACAGACCAAGCTCTGATTCCCCACACGACACCAAAGGCAACTGCACTTGTGCCCACCTGGAACTGGGTGGTAAGGGCAGGCAGAGGATGGTGCCACCCCTGTGATCTGGGTACCTCAGCAACTCTGGGAAGGACCCAGGGAAGGAGTGTGAAATGAAGAGGGGCAATTCCTTGCTGCCCTCAGCACTGCCTGCTCACTGAGAACTGCAGCTTCACTGACTTCTGTGGGCATTATCAGATCTCACAGCAGTGGAAGAAAACAGCAGCTCTTGCTCTAAGCCTCACACCTGATGAGCAAATTTCACACTTCAAGTGAAAGGCAGAGTTGGGTGCTTCTAAGTAAAAAAGGACAACTTGACAAATGCCACTGGCCCTGCAGGCTCATGGCTTTTAACCTGCAGCCTGTTTGTTTGCTGCAGCCTCAAACTCGCCACACGCTTATGTGCCAAACTTGGTGTTTAACACGGAAGCCAGAAATGGGTTCTTCAGGTTTAACAGATCTCTGAAGAAGGCTGGAACCAGTTGCAGATCCCCAGAGTCTCTTTTGAGGCTCTCTGGAGGTTCTTACTCTGCTGTCATAGTGTCACCTTGTGCTTTTAGGATATAAACTCAGGTGGTGAGACAGAAGCAAAGGTCATCTTCCCTAAGGTAGGACTTCTGAAAGACAAGCCAGTGTACCTACCTGTACAGGATTAGTTAGGCCCATCTTGTGTGTCATGAGGAACACACACTGCCTACTGTATTCACTACTGTCATTTTAGACGTTGCACCTTTAATCTTCCATTGAAGACTTCTCCATGGACCCAAGGAGAAGTGGATACACCGAAGCACACGCTTAGCTCTCCATTTTCCACTCATTCAGCACTCTGCATTTGAGTAAGTCCCTCTTCTAGGCCCCAGTTCTAAGGTCAATTAGACTCCTAAAAGCCTTGATTTCAAGTGATTAAACAATGCCTGCTTTCAAACCAAGGCTTGAGTCCTTTTTAGAAGTGTGGCCTTCTCCTGCCCTCTCCTTGCCTTTTCAGTGGAGAGAGGCTGTACAGAATAAAAAGGGTTTGATGCTCCTGAACAAACATTAACATGGTAGGAAGCATTCATGTGAAAACTATTGCAATGCCAAGAAATGAAACAAATGCAAGATGAGAATGGATTGATGAATAGTTTTGTGACAATTGTGCATGTGGAATTAAACTGGCTTATCACTTCTCTCTCCCTTGTGAAACATGAGTGCCTTTCACACCGGTGCATTCCATGCTGATTGGGTATCTAGCAGAAAAGGTACTGCTCCACGGATAAAATCTCTTTAAAATGCTTGTAGTCCACCAAACAAGGATCTGGGAGCATTCACTATGGAGGCACACAGCCCATGGCTCTCACAGGGTGCACCTCCTACAGCTCAGATGCTGCCAATGTGAAGATTACCAAAGGCAGGACTAGAACACTCAGAGCTTCCCTTCTTTACGTGGCTGTTTTCTGAAACTGGATGATCTGATGAAGGCCTTTAAGAAAATATCTGGAAGACTGATCAGCAGTGTTTCAGGACACTTCTGTGACTCCATGCAGCAGCTTGTGATTTTACAGCTGAGCTGAAGAACGTGTACCCTGCAGGCTTGTAAGGCCTTCAATTACTGTAGCAGGAATAATGAGCCTTGCACTTGGAAAACTGATGGCATTAATCATTTCTATTTCAGAACACAGTTATTCCCACCTCTAAAGCACACTTACACAAAGCTAACAGTTTCAGTCAGTTCTACAGAGGCCATTTCAGTTTCCTAAACAGAAAATACCAAACTGTTCTCAGGCTTCCTGTAGTCCAAGTATGAGAGGAGTGGGAAGGCAACTTCCAGACCCATTCCTTCAAACTCACTGAACACTCATTTCAGATGCAGCCATTAAGAACTGCCAATACTCCTTTCATCTTTTTCCTTTGCAGCACCCAGTGAACACCAGTTCTTGTACACTTTCCAGCATGTACTCACCCTAAGGTCAACTTCTTTGCCAAGTAAGTCATAGAGAGTTGCTCCTTTGGAGGTGATTTCAGAAGCCAGCTGCCTAGCTGTCTTCAAGTCAGCAATCTGGAAACACAGCAACAGCACTGAATAGCAGAAGAGAACCCCCAACACCACCAAGAAAATCCAGGACAGGTGGGTTTCTTCCCCATTTTGATGTTAAAATTGCATGGGAGGTCAGCACAGTGGCCAAACCTCTAACATCCAAGTTGTTGTCCCCTGGAATCAGTGACCCTGTCTCTTGGTTTTAAAATGGGCTGCACGAGGCACCATCCTGACAGAAACTTCTGGGTTGGAATTCCAGCCACTTCAGGAAAACACCCAACCCCAAAACTCCCCACAGCTGTGACTCAGACACTTGTTGGCTCAGGTACTGCCCAGGGCAAAGGGAAATGTCACCTTTTTTCACGTGAGAAAGTCCAAAGTCGATATATCAAAAGGTGTGTGCCTGGCACACTGCACAGGTAATGAGTATTGATCACTTGCATGTGGGTTTTCATCATTTCTTCACACCAGACTCATACAGAGGCAAAATCATAAGTGGTTCTGCCACTTTCTTTCAAGAATGATTGCCTAACAAGCAGGCATGCCTTAGGGTAGCTATAAAAGAATCAAAGACTACACAGACTACAAAGTAGAAGAGGAGCCAAGGCTAAGAAAAGGCAGTGACAGGAATTCCTCTTATTTAACAAAGTGTTGGGGATTTTTTACCATCTAGAGATGGCACTGAACAGCTCTGATGTTTGTTAAGGTATTGTGAAGGTTTCCTTGCAAATGGGCTACAACTTTCAGTCGGGATTTGCAAACTCCTCCTGTTGCAACAAGGTTAGTAGAGAGAAAACAGCCTTTATTCCAGCCTGTTCCAACACCCCTGCCCAGAACAAGAGTACAAGTTTTCCTTACTTTTGAGCCAAGATCAAACTTGAACTTGTTGCTGTCTTCCTCACTCAGGTCTGCATGTTCCACTCCCTTGGTATTCATAGCACCATACAGCACAGAGATGACCTTGAGCAGCTCCTTCACTGCATAGCCATCTGCCTGGTAAAGCTTCTTAGTGTTGAGCTTGATGTGAGCTTTGGTAGCCTTTGGGAAGGAAGAAAGGAATTCATTGTGTCACAAGGGACAACATCCTCATTTACCTCTTCACATTTCATGCAAAAGCTCTCTTTTTATTAAGGGGGGACATAGCCTCACAGAAATAGATCTTCCTGTTTGGAAACAGAGGTTTGCCTCATGGCATTACTGCTGTTTCCAGAAGGAATGTGTCTGAAGCATGTGCACTTCCTGCATGTCAGAACATTTGCAGGTAACTGCCAGAATGAAAAGTCTCAAACTGACCATTCATTCTTCCCTGCATGAAGATCAGCAAAAACCCTGTGCACCACTTCAACTTAATTTGAATTTAAGTGGAATATAAGTGCTGCTCAGGCCTTCTGCTGCTGCTGCTGCACAGGGGTAAAGTCCTCCCTAAATGAGTTACAAGACTAAGATCAATCATCCTAATTTAGCTGTCTTCTAATAGCAGTACCTTCAGAACATTTCATTGTTTCCCTCACATTTTTCCCTGCTACAATACACACTTGTGTTATCAGTGTTACCACAAGCCATCCCCATCTCCCCAGGGCTCTGACAGTGCAAGACCTTTAATCTGGGGCAAAAGACTCAAATGGCTGGTACACGTTTTGCACACTCTGCACTGAGTTCCACTGAATAACTGACTGTGGCCAGTTCTGGGCTCCCCAGCTCAAGAGGGGCAGGGAACTGCTGCAGAGAGGCCAGTGCAGGGCTACCAAGATGCTGAGGGGACTGGAGCATCTTCCTTACAAGGAAAGGCTGTGGGACCTGGGGCTGTTTAGTCTGGAGGAGACTGAGCAGGGAGCTCATTAATAGTTCCAAATATCTCACTGGTGGGTGTCAGGAGCTTGGGGCAGCACTTTCTGTTGTATCCAATGCCAGGACAAGGAGTGATGGAAAGAAGCTGGAACACAAAAAGTTCCATTGAAACATAAGGCAAAACTCTTTCAGTGCTGAGGTGAGGGAGCCCTGGCCCAGGCTGCCCAGGGAGGGTGTGGAGGCTCCTTCTTGGGAGGTTTCCAACCCCACCTGGACACGTTTCTGTGCCCCCTGATCTAGGTGGGAGCTGCTTTGGCAGGGGGGTTGGACTGGATGAGCTCTAAAGGCCCCTTCCAAACCCCACCATTCTGTGTTCTATGATCTTGTCAAACCCTGTGAATTTACAATCAGATTTGCACTTCCAAGACATGTTTAGCTCTCTCATCTCAAAATCTCAAACTGACTCTACATCTGCTTCCTGGGTGCAGGAACTCTGCTGAAAAGTGAAGTCAAAACTGCCAGAATCCAGGTTACTGATGCTAACCCCCACCTGAGCTGGGGGAATATGACACTTCTGGTACAAAAATTCCCTTAACTGCCTTTGAAAAATCTGACCAGTGTGTCCTGAAATGACCCAACACACAAAGTGGAAAGCCAGGTACATTTTCCTTCCTCTCCTTTCAGTAGAAGGAATCTAAAAGAACTCATCAGAGAAGCAGTAGGTATTAATCTGTAAGAGAAGCAGGTCATTAGACTGACACAATCAGTTAAGCAACCAAACACAAAGCAGACTAATCATAAAGGATGTTGGTAAAGACAGGAGTTCCAGTTTCATTTCCATTTGACCTCAAGAGAGAAAAATCAATGTCTAGTAAAAGAGAAAAAAAATGTGGGCTTTTTTCCCCCTCAGAGACTATTTAGAAAGCAGATAAAACCCACAAACAAGTACACGTTTTTTCAGACTGGGAGGATGACATTGCTTACTCAAAGAGGAAGCCTCATGTTTGGAAAGCTTAACAGTCAGCTACTTCATAACAGCTCCAAACAGTCTTAAAGGATCATTACACATCACCCCCACCTATTCTGCACAACAGATTATTACAGTGCAATAGAAAAAGAGAAACAGAAGCACACTCCAGGAATGGTGCTGACAGACAGAAAGCTTGCTTTACAATGAAAACTGCTTTGCTATTATCACAGAGCCAGATTTTGGCAGTGTGATGGAAATGATCAACCTCACATAAGACAACCCTGCAGAAACTTCAGGAACTTTGGGGCAACAGCTAATTTGTATCAAAAATCAACACATCTTTCACCCTTGTTGAGTACAGGAGAGCAGTACTCTGGTTATATTCCATGATGATTAATCCCTCCTCATATTCTCTTCAGAGACAAATCTATCTCCATCAAACCTCACATCTGGCTAGGGATGCATAAAGCTACTGGAGAAGATAACTGTGGATGCCAGGGACAGCTCTTTATTGAGGAGATGTCTACAAGCTTTTCTCATTCTGAAAATGCTGAAAACTTGCAATAATTCCCATACCACCCTGTAGTATTATCTGAGACCTAAGTACAGGATGACTAAAGAAGTTTCCATTCATTCCACTTTCTGAATGATGTAATCCTTCAAAACCCTTGGGATTTCTGACATGAAATCAGCTATTGAAAGGAAAATGTACACAGAATGCTGTTTCTGCTTCCATGCTTGTCCTTTTAACATATAATTGTAGGGAGGAAGCCTCTGCAACCAAAATAGATGGGTTCAGTGCATGTGATGATGCTCAGGGGCTCAAAAGTGCATTCTGGTATGAACTGGAGTGTATCATGCTCTGAACACAGCAAAAATAAGACAAGTTATGTCAGGAGGGAAAAGCTATCTTGATAACAATGGCACTTTAATAGACTTCAATTTTCTTTTTAGAAAGAAGCATTGTAAGGAAATAACCTTTGTTATTAGCATCAATACCTCTGTTGCTTCCAGACTCAACTGCAGCCCCATCAAGCTTTTTTTCACCTGAGTGCTATGGAAATGTGTCACAGCAGCAAAGGCTGGAGTTGATGGCCCGATTCAAGCACCCTCATGTACAACGTGATAACAGATTTGATCTGAGAAAAACATGGCTTAATCTAGTAAGTGAGAAGGCTCATACAACAGCATACCAACACAGGACTCTGTATCACCAGGAAAACATCAGAAGTTATGACTATGTGAGCATACGAAAGAATCAGGTAGCCAAATTTAGCAAGAAACACGACGGGGTCTCTTCTGAACCCATTTAAATGGCTTCAAAAAAGTCATATCCACAGCTATATCTTCCACTGCTACCTTTGAATAAAGATGAAGAGACATGGGTGAATGTTGTTTTAGTGTTTGTTAGATGTTTAGATCCCAGTTCTGCAAAGAGATGTTTGCAACTACACCATCTCACTAACAGCACATCCTGGCCTGTTCCAGCTCATAACAGCACAAGACAACAACATACACTCAGCCATCCTTTGCAAGGCAATAGTAAAGGGTTAGGAGAGAAAGCATTCAAGTCAACATGGAACCTTTGCTTCCATGTGCTTAAGCAGGACTCCTCAGGCAGACTTACCATGAACTGAGCCACTGCCTTGATGAAGAAAACCCTGTCCTGTTCTGTCTCCACATCAGGAGGGATATCAGCCTGAGGTTCGTACCTGTGGGAAGAAGCATGTGTAGATTCTGCCAAGAACCACATGTGCAGTGTTAGACAGACTGCTTCACTTGTGAGGCAAAATAATCAAACAAAACAAGCCTGTATGAAATGAATCTTTAGCTCCTACTGCAGGCTGGGGCAGGCAGACTCTATGTTTGTGTACAAGCTGTAAAGCCTGAGACCCTTCTCCAGAAGGAACTGTTACTGTGCCAAATACATCTTGCAGCTGGTTTCACAAAGGAGCCAAACTTGGCTGTCTCAATTAAGTTTGTGAAATACTTCTTTTCAGAAGTTACTTTACCACTTAAGTCACAAGCTGCTTGTGTAAATCAAACCAAACTTAATCATGTGTGGCTTCACAGTTTGAAACACCTGATCTAGGTGACCCTGCTTCTGCAGGGGGGTTGGACTAGGTGATCTCTAAAGGTCCCTTCCAACCCCCACCATTCTGGGATTCTATGATTGGACCAGGTTAATATTCCCAGTGTTTCCAGTTAAAATGCCTTGTACTGGACCTACTGTTGTTGGTAACATGAAGAGGAGCCACCTCATCCTTTACAATGTGATGTCACTTTCCCACACTCTCCAAACACATAAGGGAAGTTCACACTCAGACACCACTTCAAACACCTTCCACTCAAAAGTAAAGGAAACTAATAAAAGAGCAAATTAGAAATGCTTTTAAAAAGACACCAGTGAGAGGCAGAAACATCTAGAAGTCACCTGCCTAAGGGAACCAGGGGAGAAGAGAAAGGGAATTCCCAGGCTGGTAACAGCCTTTGAGCTTTTCAGCATTCTGCCAGGTAAAAAAGCATCTTGGCTGGCAAACCACATTTGAAATGATGAGCAAGGCACGAGCAAAGCAGCCTTTCTGCTTTAAAATGTAAGTAAAAGGCTTCTAGAAGCTGGAGAAGCTGCCTGCCTGTGTCAGGTGTAATTCTGACCCACAAACAATTTGGCCTGAAAGTGAAGCACCCCGTGCCTTACCCATGACCTTGGAACGGGGAAGCACAAGCTTTTCAAATCGTTTGGCTTCATGAGGGAAACTTTTACTTCAAACATCATTCTGATTTGCTCTCAATTGCTCTGTTATTCTGCTGCAGTTTGCTCTGTTGCTCAAGTGGGAGGGACACCCATTTCTGTTTTCACACGAGTTGAACACAACCAGTGATTCAAGAACCTCAGCACAACAGCAATATTTTAAAGAACATTTAGGTAAATTAATCCCAGTCCCCCTGAATGGCTGGTATCTCACTATTTTATTGCACCTGTAACAGCATTCAGCACGTTTCTAACAGCTCTGTAATTTAAGTTAATGGATACTAATTATGGATCCAGGCCAAAGAATATCAAGTGTATTGTTCTACCTTATGAATAGCTTGAAAAGCTTAGTTTCTTTACTCACTTACAGAGGAGAAAGAAGACTATGTGTAACTTGGTTAGCACCTCAGCTTTCATAGTTAACTCAAAGTCTGTCAAGGGGTTGAGTGCAAAACTACAACTGGATAGCAGTGGATGAAGAGTGTGTCATCTCATCTCTTTTAAACATGGATGCTAGACAATCCCAGGTTGGCCCAGGAACAGCTGTAGCAACAAGGTAAGAACTAAG
This sequence comes from Colius striatus, assembly GCF_028858725.1. Lineage (NCBI taxonomy): Eukaryota > Metazoa > Chordata > Aves > Coliiformes > Coliidae > Colius > Colius striatus. Next base: position 1,165,810 of record NC_084761.1, on the reverse strand, counting down.
TGTATCTTGGTATTTCTCACTGCAGTTCTCACTAGTTTGGGGTACAAGGCCAAGCACAGGCAGAATGGCAATAGAATTAGTAGCAGGTGTGAAAGAGACAAGGGCACTTTTGAGTAAGTGAGCTCACTTTCAAGAAGCAAGTCATTGTGTCTTCTGCTTCAGCTGCTAAATCACCTCTTGTTGTCGTTGAATAATTAAAGTAAAACCCCCACAGCCTTAATTACCACATTTCCCACCTGGCATTTGGAAGAGTCGATCTCAAGGAATGATTAAATACCATTATGCTCCTCATTAACCCTCCTTCACACCAAACCATCAGCTCCCAGCAGAGAGACACCCCAGCAGCAGCCCCAAGCCTTGTCAGCCCCATCACCAACCTCTTCACGAGCCAGAGCAGTACTTCTGAAACAAGCACGAAGTTGGGTGTGCGGAGATTCTCCATGGAAACGAGCCGGGGATAGCCCAGAGCCCTCAGCATCTCGGTAAAGTCTGGGAAACGAGCAAGAGCAGGGATTCCTTCAGGACGCTGGCTCTCACAGCGCGCTGCTCGCCTCCTCTTACAAACCTATCCCGAACGGGTTAGCTAGTTGGTTTCAGTAGGAAACACGCCTTAATGACAGGGAAGCGTTTTAACAAGGGCAGAAGCGCCGTTCCAACAGCATCTCTCCGCGCTTACAGCACGGCTGGTGGGGGCTGCGGGGGCAGCGCCGCGCACAGGCTCCGCTGCCCCAGTCCCCTGCCTGCGGTACACCCCGCCAAAGCGCGGCCTGCCCGTCAGCTCCAGCCCCTGGGCAGCCTGTCCCGCAGCCCGCCATCGCCCCTCACCCTCCCGCATCGTTTCCAACTGAAACGACGGGGCAAAGCTCGCCGGCAAAGCGGGGACCGCTCGGCGGCTGAGGCGGCGGCCCGGGAGGGACCTGAGCGTGGGCTTCGGGAGCCCCGCCGCGTTCCGTCCGCTCGCCGCACACCCTCCCCCGCCCTCAGCCAGGCTCCTCACTCCTGAGGTCGCGGAACGACATCGCGGGAAGGGCCGTCGGGTCTCGGCCGCCGGGCTAGGCCGCGCCGCCGGTCTCCATGGCAACCGCGGTACGGCGCGGCGGCCGGGACACGCGGCCGCGGAACGCGAAGCGCCACGGAGCCGGAGCTCGCTGCCACTGGCACCAGGCGCCCGTCCGGGGCACGGCCAGCAGCGACCGCAGCTTCGCTTTTGTGTCGCTCAGAGCTGTCATCGGTTCTGTTCCGACCCCGTGGCGTCAGCGCTGTGAGTTACAGAGGACAAGGAGCGAGCTGGGCGCCGAGCTGGGAGCGGTGGCTCGGCAGGGCCGGCGGTGCCCGGCGGGCGCGGGGAGGAGCGGCCCCTGGCCCAGCACCGGCTGGGGGTGACCCGAGAGCAGCTCCAGGAGAGGGGCCTGGCAGGGAACAAACCGACCGTCAGCAGCAACGTGCCCCCGTGGGCAAGAGGCCGACGGCACCGGGGTGTGAACAGTGTGGGCAGCAGGGGGAGGGAGGTTGTGCTGCCCCTCTGCTCTGCCCTGCTGAGGCCTCAGCTGGAGTCCTGTGGCCAGTTCTGGGCTCCCCAGCTGCAGAGAGACAGGGAACTGCTGCAGAGAGGCCAGTGCAGGGACACCAAGGTGCTGAGGGGATGGAACATGTGTGTGAGGAGGAAAGGCTGCAGCCCTGGGGCTGTTGAGCCTGGAGAAGAGAAGCCTGAGCTCAGGGGCACCTCAGCAGCACTGACAAGGGCCTAAAGGGTGGGTGTCAGCAGCATAGGACATCCTTTTTTTCTGTTGTATCTGGTGCCAGGACAAGGGGTGATGAAAAGAAGCTGGAGCACAAGAAGTTCCATTTATAAGGAGAAGCTCCTTTGGTGCTGAGGGGAGGGAGCCCTGGCCCAGGCTGCCCAGGGAGGGTGTGGAGGCTCCTTCCTTGGAGCTCTTCAACCCCCCCCAGACACGTTCCTGTGTGACCTGATCTAGGTGACCCTGCTTCTGCAGGGGGGTTGCACTGGATGAGCTCTAAAGACCCCTTCCAACCCCACCATTCCATGACTCTGTGGTTCTAAGACTTGAGAAACAGGCTGGGGTGGTTAGAAAAAGGGGTTAATGCTGAGGCTGGAGTAACACTGGGTTGAGATGGCCATAAATGAGCAGCTTCACTGTGTGACCCAGGTTGCTCTCTATCCTTCAAGAGGGACCTGAGACTGGTAAGGAGGGAACTTCCTCCCTCAGGAGGCCCAAAGGATGATGTGCCTAATTAGTAAGAAGTCAGCAAACATCTGCAGTAAGTGAGGGAAAGGTGGCAGGGGAAGACTGTGACCACTGACTCAATTCATACCCCAGACCTAAAAGCAGAGGGCAGGGGAGGTGAGCTGAATGTTTACTGCACTTACATGCTGGGTGAAGCACCACTAACCAGTCACTACACAGACAAACAACATGTATGTGCTAGAATGGGGGCTGTGCTAATGCTTTGTGCATTGATACAGCACAGGAGGCACTGCTGGGGTGTGCTAGCTTTGTGGGTTACCCCATAGCAGCCATCTCTGCACAGATGTGCAGTAAAGTACCTCTGCTCTGGGTGTGTGTGGTTGTCCCACACACCAGGTAAATGAGCCCAGTTTTGGGACACCACCTGTGCCACGTTAAAGCATGGCTGCTGTGCCCTGAGGAGAAGGCTGTGTTTCCCCATGGGGCAGCACAGCAGTCACCAGGGATATGAAACTCCAGGTCTTTGTCACACCTGAGCAGACATAAACCCAGGTGCTGCCACATCACAGGGAGCAGAGACCCCAGCTCTGGGTCCTGCTGGAGTCAGGGCATCCTGGGTCTGTCTGAGGACAGGAGCCTGGCACACAGCTCTGCCTGGGTGCTTGGGCATTGCAGGGCTGAGCTGAGGACGAGGGCCAGCAGCAAGGTAGGTGAGGACACCTTTCTCTTTACAGTCACACGCTTCTGATGGGCATCCAGCGTGCCACAACCACACAGACACTCACTGAAGTGTACAAGAGGTCTTTGGCTTAGCCCAGGCTGCAGTTGGCTGCCCAGTGACAGAGGTAAACCCCTGTGTGCTTGCTCTCCTTGCCCAGAGACACCCAAGGAAACCAGAGCCCCCAACCTGGCTTCTTGCACCCCATCAGCTCCTACCTGCAACTAAAACTGACCCATCCTAACAAAACTTTACTCTTAGTGTCCTGAGTTTGCCTCCACAGACATAACCAAAGCCAGCTTTCCTGCTGATGCATCACAAACAGTATGAGGCTGGGTTCTCATTTGTGTGCAGCGAGAAGCATGATTGTCTCTCCACTCTGCTTGAGCTCCCTCCAAAGCAGGGTGTGATTGGACCTGCCTGAAGCCAGCACCAAGTGCTCATTTCCCAGAACCTGCCCAGTTCCTGGGTGCTCTGTTTCAGGTGGCATGGCACAGCTTCATTTGTAGCCAGCACAGCCAGTTCCTGCGTGGCTATTCTCACCCCAAACCAAATCCCCTTGAGGCACACGTTGGATCACTGTCTACAACTACCCAAAAGGTGTTGTGGTGAGCTGGGGGTCGGGCTCTGCTCCCCAGGCAGCAATGACAGGACAAGAGGCAATGGGCTGCAGCTGCCCCAGGGGAGGCCGAGGCTGGAGCTGAGGCACAACTGTTTCCCTGAGAGGGGTGTCAGCCCCTGTGCCAGGCTGCCCAGAGGCAGTAAAAAGTGTCCCCCCCCATCCTGCTGGCACCCACCCTTTAGGTATGTTCAGCAGAAGATTTTGCAGCCCAGGTAACAGCTTTACCTTCAGCCAGGCAGCCAACAGTGCCCAGGGGAGGGGTGGGCATTGCACAGTCCTCCTGTGGCACCCAGGCTCCCAGCACCCTCTTCCTTGCCCAGCACCATCAGAGGGAGATGAGCAGGAGCACTGCACGTGCCTCATCCAGGAACAACCCCTTTCCTCTCACTACCTTTTATTTCCTATTGCAAAAACACACTCAGCTGTGAAATTGAGGCTGGAGGAAGCCATCCCTCTTAAAGGAGTTCAGTGTCCCTCCCAGCAGCTCTCTGTGCTGTGCCTGCATCCCCTGCCTCTGCCTGGCTGTAAGGAGACCTTGTAACCTCTCTGCTGTTGAAGCAAAGCTATTGCACTGCAGATAGTTTGGGATTTGGGGAATGATGGCTCCCTCAGACAGGTAATGAGGATCTCTGGCTCTCTGGGCAAGAAATAGGTTTGTGTGCGAGGCTGTGTGTCTTTGTCAGCCAGCAAGCTGCTGGGTGATCTCTGGTCCATAAGAAAAAAGCCTCATGATGAGGATGTCTGTGCCCCTTTATGAGCAGAGGTGATCTGTACATGGAGAAATCCCTCTTCACTGGAGCTCCAGAAAACACATCACACCACCAGTGAACCCAGGACACAGCTCCAAGTTGCATTAACTAGAAGAGAAGTGAATACCTCTCAAAACCTACTGAGGCACTGAGAGTGGCCTCCACGGTGGGGAAGCTGCAGAGCAGGAGCCTGGGGACATGCCTGCCTGCACCTCAGCAGCACAGGGGTGTGCTAAAAGCCCTTCACTACACACAAATGCTCTGCTGCCAGTGGCACCCTCTGAGCAAGCCCTGCAATCCCCTGGTGCTGGTGGTGCCCAGCAGAAAGGAGCCCAGATGGTATCTGAGAGCTAAAAACCTTCTGGGGGGGGGGAGCAAAGCTCATCCTGCTGCTCCCAGGTGGCTTCCCTGCAAGCTGGCCATGCCCCAGGGATGACAAACAGGCTGCCCTTTGCCCAAAGCAGGGGACAAAGGGGTTGTTTTACTAGTCCAAAGGGGTTTTTCCCCAAAGTCACTTTCAGGGCTGTGTTTCACCTTTGGAAAGTTGTCTGTATTCCCACCCCAGGGCTGTAAATGCTGCCAGGGGCAGGGCAAAGCCCAGCTCCTGCCCTCAGACATCACAGCCAGGCTGGAAGGTGTCCACTGCTCTGATTTCCACACTCCCAGATGAAAGGAGATGCTGCTTCCCCTGGATGTGGCTGCAGCACCAGTCCAGCCAGGAAGATTAGGCACAGCTCTGCTTCAGTGGGTGGTACTGGGAGAAGCTGCAACCAGGCTCCTGATAGGAAGGAAATACAAGATGCAGCCTCTTACCTGCTCCTTGAATTCCTGATGCCAGGGATAGAGCATCCCCAAGGTGTAATAGGGATGCTGCACTGCCTACTGAGGCTTTGCATATGGAGGGCAAGCTGTGCCCTTCAGCAAGGATGGGAACAGAGTCCAGCTCCAGGGCAGCACGTGGATATAGATGATTTTCAGAGGAGTTCTTGATTTTGATCATTCAAGCCTTTCTGCTTCAGTAAGGCAAGAAACACAATGGAAACTGATGAGACTTGGTCAGCTTTGAATACAGACCTGGCAACCTGTGTGCCCAGGGGCTCTCTGAAGGACAGCACCTGCTGAGGGCTCCTCTGAGCGAGTGCCAAAGTCAATAGTGCCTTTATGAGCTGGGAACAGTCATTTAGCACCAGCATGGGGCAATGCAGCTTGGAAATGACCTTTGCTGCACTTAAAGAAGGAGCTTCAGAGGGCCCTGGCCAGGCTGGAGCCATGGGCTGAGGGCAAGGGGATGAGGTTTAACAAGGGCAAAGGCTGGAGCCTGCCCTTGGGCATCCCCAAGCCCAGGCAGCTCCAGGCTGGGGCAGAGGGGCTGGAAACTGCCCAGGGGGGTTGGTGCCAGCGGCTGAACAGCAGCCAGCAGCGTGCCCAGGGAGGCAAGAAGCAAAGGACATCCTGGCTGGGATCAGCTCTGGGGTGGCAGCAGGACACAGGACTCCTGATGAGACCTCACCAGGGCAGAGGGGAGGAGAACCTCTCTTAACCTGGCTGATACTGGAGTGCTGCAGCACTCAATGTTGCATTTCTCATAGTGTTTGCAGGACTAAGTCCCACAGAAGGCACGTCCTGGCCTCAGCCTACAAGAGACACATCAATAGGTACCAAAAGAGACATCCTCAGCCTTACTATCTCTCTGCCCCTGTCTCCTAAGCTCTCCCTCCCAGCTCAGTTTCTCCCCTTGGTCACGGCTCCCAGGCTCCTGGGGAGTTTTGGTGGGAGGAAGTTTCCTCCTGCTCAGGTACAGATGGACACAGCCCTGGGGAATGCAGCAGCTGGAGCAGATGAAAGGTGGGAGGACACGAGGGTCTGCACCTGCACAGCCTGGGAGTCACTCCTTGATGCCTCATGGTCCCCCAGCACGAGCCCTGCCCACCCTGGGAGGACACTAGAGGGGTCCCCAGCACCCCAGGGATTCCCCAGCAAGCACACAGCATCCCACTGAATGGTTTTACTGGCCCAGGCTGAGCTGGGTCTGTCACCCCAGGAGCAGCAGGACAGGTTTGGGCTGTGTTACACTGCCATGAGACCATGGCCACAGCACACCTGGGGATGCTGGTGAGCTCCTGCAGGATAACCAGCTCCTGGTACATGTATTACCTGCTGTCCTCATGCAGAGGCTGCTCCAGTGCTGCCAGAAAACTCAGCTGTTCTCCCAATGCCCTTAGAAATACCCAAGAGGTGGAAGGACCCGCTGCTTGTGCACAGCCCTCACACCACCATGGTGCCTGGAGGGCTGCAAGGGACCAACTCACCCTCAGCCACCATCCCCCTGCTCACCAACTTGCCCTAACAGGGCTCTGGAGCCCTACAGACAGACCCAATGAGCCTCCAGCATCAGGGGATCTCGGAGCCACATTTAACCAAAGCCCACCCGGGCTCCACTCTAAATCTCAAGCACCTGACTTTCAGGTCTCCATCCACATGCTTTGAGCAGACTCACACAAGTGCTGTCACCTGCTTCTAAGGATGGAGAGGCCCCAGAAAGAGCCTGGTGTCAGCTTGTGCTGAGGAAGGCACCCAAGGGCTCAGCTTCCCCCAGGGCTGCTCCAGTGATGGGTTTTGTTTCACTCGGGATATCCAGACACCATTGACTTCATCAGAGCCACCACCACAGCTCCTCATCCCCCATCCCTGTCCCTGCTCCCAGCCACTGCAACAGTGTCAGGGCAAACATTCATTTTGCAAATGAAATGCTTTTTTCCCCTGGTGCATTCAGCCAGCAGCAGTTTTAGGTCACAATCCTGTCATCCCACTGAGGGCACGGCCAGCACCAGCCTCCCAGCACTCACCAGCCAGGGCAGAGGGTGGCACAGCCACAGAAGGGAGGTGGGATTGTGCTGCTGATCTTTGGAAGGTCCTCAGGGCCTTTCAGGGAGGGTTCAACCTTTAAATCTCCTCCACTTGCTCCGTCGATGAGGAAATCACCTTCAGCTGCTGCCCAGGGCTGTGGCTCAGCACTGACCTGCTCCTTCCCTGCTGCCAGGGTGACCCAGACCCCCAGGCTCATCCCACAGCTTGTCCCGGCCCGTCTGGTTTCCCACGGACGGGACCCGTGTCGTGGGCTGGGTCAGACCCAGCATCGTCCCCAGGGCCACCCGCTGCTTGTCCCCAGGGGATGGGACCCCCAGCAGCCCACCCAGGGCTCTGCACGGTGATGCCAGAGCTGGGAGGTGAAGGACCCGCCCGACTCTTGCCGGGGCCGCGGGGTGGGGGCAGGGGGGCTCGGGGGAGAGCGAGGGGACCTGGACGCGTGTTCCCATGCCCGTGACCCCCGTCTGAGCGCCGCCCCATCCCTGTCCCCGTGCGATGCAGCCGGCGACCCCCGGTGGGGCCGGACCTGGGCGTGATGCTCGGGGCGTCTCGGCGGGGTCGTGCTGGTGCTCCGAGGGGCGGCCGAGCCCCGGGAGGCGGCACCTCCCCCCAAACCCCCCCAAACCCCCCTCCCCACCCGCGGGGCGCTGCGCTGGCGGGAGGCGGCGGCGCCGCACACACCGATCGCTCCCTGCCGCGCTCGCGTCGCGGAGCCGGGGCTGCGGGTGACAGCGGGGCTGAGAGCGACTGACACCGGGGCTGAGAGTGACAGCGGGGCTGCGGGTGACAGCGGGGCTGCGGGTGAGTGACACCGGGGCTGAGAGTGACACCGGGGCTGCAGGTGAGTGGCACCGGAGCTGAGAGTGACACCGGGGCTGCGGGTGACAGACACCGGGGCTGCGGGTGACACCGGGGCTGCAGGTGAGTGGCACCGGAGCTGAGAGTGACACCGGGGCTGCGGGTGACAGCGGCGCTGCGGGTGCGTGACACTGGGGCTGGGAGCGACACCGGGGCTGCGGGTGAGTGGCACCGGGGCTGGGAGTGACACCGGGGCTGCGGGTGACACCGGGGCTGCAGGTGAGTGGCACCGGGGCTGCGGGTGAGTGGCACCGGGGCTGGGAGTGACACCGGGGCTGCGGGTGACAGACACCGGGGCTGCGGGTGACACCGGGGCTGCAGGTGAGTGGCACCGGGGCTGCGGGTGAGTGGCACCGGGGCTGGGAGTGACACCGGGGCTACGGGTGACAGACACCGGGGCTGCGGGTGACACCGGGGCTGCGGGGCGGACGGATGCTCCGGTACGTCGGCGGAGCGGGACCCCGCGGGCACGGAGCGGGACCGGCCGGGGAGGGGGCGGCGGGGTGCAGGGCGCATCCGTGCTGGCCGGGGAGCGCGGGTGGGCACGGCCCGGGGGGTGCTGGAAGCGGGGTGGTACCGGGCTGAGGCTGTGCAGGATGGAGCCTTGGGGAGCCCCGGGCTGCGTCTCCCTCTGCAGCCCCCCGGGTGGGCTGTGCGGGCCGGGGGGCTGCGGGGGGTGGTCTCTGCGAGCAGGAATGGGGCCGGAGGGTGATGACACGCAGCTGTTTTGGGGGGTCCCATCCCGGCTGGCACGAACTGGGGCAGGGAAGGCACGGAGGGTCTCAGAGGAGGGCTGGAGAGGGCTGTCCCTGCAGCCCCGGCCGTTCCCCTGGGCGAGCCGTCCCACAGGGTGCTGGCCACCAGCTGGAGTGAGCGGCGCTGCCTCTGAGGCTGTCACGCTGGCTACTGGGGGTGGCTTTTGTCCCCTTCCAACTCCAGCATCACAGCCCCTGGCTCTCTGGCTGCTGGGGGCTGGCAGCAGCGGCACAGAGGCTGGCGAGGCTCGGCCCAGGGCTGGGAGCCAGTTGTGCCCCAGCTGCTCTGCCTGGTGCTCCCCGAGGGCTCGACTCTGTCAGGGAAGCGACCCAGAGCTGTGGCAGCCCGGGACGTGCCTGTGGCTGCCACTTGCAACCCGGGGAACACATCTCCTCATCCACAACAGCACGGGGGTCTGGCAGAGCCGTGCCAGCCGCAGCCCCCCACCGCTCCCCCAGACTCCAGGTCCCCAGCTCAGCACCAGGGGCCAGGGGCGCAGCCATGAGGGACGTCCTGGGGCCTGGCTGCGGGCACAGCCTCGTCCACTTTGCCTGGATGTGGCTGTTCTCCGTGCAGGTGAGGGGCAGAGGGGTTGGCACCTCCGGGTTTGCCCCACTCGGGGCCGCATGGCAGGCTGTGGGCGCTGGGCAGCGTGGGGGTCGTGGGGCGGCTCCGAGCCGGCTCTGCGCTTGCAGAACGGCGGGGCCAAAGTGCTGGAGAAGACGTTTGAGGAGTGGATGAGGTACCGTGACGAGTGCTTGAGGAGGATGGCGAGCGAGCCCTACCCAGCAGGTACCCGGCCGTGCCCTGCGGTGCGGGCACACGGGGGCACAGGCAGAGCCGCAGCCGGGGCTGGTTGGGGTTTATCCCTCCCCGGGCAGCCCCCACGCCGGTCCCTGTGGAGGGATGAGCCGGGGGACTGCTGAGCGCCGCCCCGTCTCAGGTGGGGTGCCCAGGGCTGGTGTGGGGCGATGCAGCCCCCATGGGGGTGCTGGCAGGGGGCTGGCTGTGGCCGCGCTGCCCCGCTCTGAGCTGTGGCTCTTCCCCCGTCGCTGCCGTCGGAAGGGCTCTTCTGCAACCGGACGTTTGACATGTACGTGTGCTGGCCCGACGGCAGCCCCGGCGCCGCCGTCAACGTCTCCTGCCCCTTCTACCTGCCCTGGTTTGAGAAAGGTGATGATGACCCTCTGCCCACCCCCTCCCCGGAGCCGAGAGCTGGGACCGAGCCGCGGTGGGGTGGGAGAAGCTCTGCGGGTTTCCCCTTCTGCCCCAGGGGAGAGGGACCCACGAGCAGACCCGGGCACGAGGCGCCAGCTCACGCCGGTGCTGGAAGGGGGTGTCTGGGGCTGGGCAGCGCCCGTCCCGTCGCCTCAGGACGGGGGTTTGGGGGAGCCCGGGGGAACGCGCCGGTGCTTGGTGTCCGCAGTGAAGCACGGGCTGGTGAGCCGCCGCTGCGGCACCGACGGCCAGTGGGTCACGGCCAACGGCAGCCGGCCCTGGAGGGACCACGCACAGTGCGAGGAGGAGCCCGAGGCTGCCGCGGAGGAGGTGGGACGGCCCGGGCCAGCGCGGCCAGCGCCGGGCAGGGCAGAGCGCGGGCGGGCTCACGGCGCCGTGCTCGCCCGCAGGACGGTGCCCGCCGGCTGATGCTCAGCTTCAAGGTGCTCTACACCGTGGGCTACTCGCTGTCGCTCCTGACCCTGGTCTCCGCCCTCCTCGTCCTCACCATCTTCAGGTAGGAGAGCCGGGGGGGACACGGTCCTGCCCCTCGGGTCCCTCCCGCCCCCGGGCCCCCGACACCGCCGCCCTCGGCAGGAAGCTGCGCTGCACCAGGAACTACATCCACGCCAACCTCTTCGCCTCCTTCGGGCTGCGAGCCACGTCCGTGATGGTGAAGGACGCGCTGCTGGAGAGGCGCTGGGGCACCGAGCTGCTGCACGTGGCCGACTGGGAGGCTCTGCTGAGCCACCAGGCAAGTGCTGCCCACGGCCAGGGGGCTGCTCCCTGCCGGGCTGCGGTGCGGGACGGCTCCTCGGCCCCCGGAGAGGAGTGAGGCTGGCTCCCGGTGCCCGGTGGGTGAGCGCTGGGTGGGTGAGCGCTGTGCCTGTGCACCCGAGGGTGCAGCTCTTGGGGTGCCTGTGCTGCCTGTGCACTTGGTGGGTGAGGTCTTGGGGTGCCAAAGCAGCACTCTGTGCATCTGAGGAGCTCTTGGGGTGCCTGTGCACTTGGTGGTTGGGCTCTTGGGGTGCCAAAGCAGCAGTATGCACCTGAAGGGTGAGCTCTTGGGGTGCTAATGCAGCACCATACACCTGAGGAGCGAGTTCTTGGGGTGCCCAGGTGTCTGGGGCAAGCTCTTGGGGTGCCAGTGCAGCACTGTGCACCTGAAGTGAGCTGCAGGGGTGCCTGTGCAGCCTGGATGAGGCCTCGGGGTGCCTGTGCAGCCCGTGCCCGCCTGGGCATGCTGCGGGGGTGGCCATGCCCCTGGGCACGCTGCCGGCCCCACGCTGCATCCCTGGCAGGCGGCGCTGGGCTGCCGTGCGGCGCAGGTGCTGATGCAGTACTGCATCCTCGCCAACCACTACTGGTTCCTGGTGGAAGCCGTTTACCTCTACAAGCTGCTCATCGGGGCCGTCTTCTCCGAGAAGAATTACTACAGGCTCTACCTCTACCTGGGCTGGGGTAGGGACCGCCCCCGGGGGACAGGAGCTGCTGCCGGCAGGCCCAGCCCGGCGCGGGAGGGGGTGGTGGGGAGGGGGCTTTGCTGGCCCCGGCTGCCCCCACCTTGTCCCTGGCTGCCGTGTCAGCTGAGGAGGCTGCCGGGGCTTCACCGTGTCCCTTGCAGGGACCCCCGTGGTGTTCGTGCTGCCCTGGATGGCCGCCAAGTACCTGAAGGAGAACGCGGAGTGAGCGGGGAGGAGGCGGGGGAGGGTCCCCGGGGGATGCTCAGCCTCAAGCTGGGGCTGCCAGGCTTGGTGGCCTCATCCTGCAGCCCCGCTGACGCTGTGCCCCGTGTCCCCGCGGGCAGGTGCTGGGCGCTGAACGAGAACATGGCTTACTGGTGGATCATCCGTGTGCCCATCCTGCTCGCCTCGCTGGTAGGGGGGCACCGGCAGTCCCCGGCCCCGGGGGAGGCAGCGGCCCCAGAGGGACAGACTGCCACATGGGGGGCGTTTTTTGCACTATCTTCTAAACCCCCAGCCTCTGGGGGTCCATGAGGAGGGGGCTGAGGGTGGCCCCTGCTGCCTCCTGGCTGGGATTTTGGGGGGGTGGGAGGGAAGGGTGGGCAGCCCTGGAGACCCGGTGCCATGGGGCTGCAGCAGCTCTGGCAGTGCAGGGAGGGGGGTGTCAGCTCCCACAGCCCCTGAGGGTACCACGGGCAGAGTGGGCTGTGAGGGGTGGGGGTGCCTGTCTCCTGTCCCCCCAGATCAACCTGCTGATCTTCATGAGGATCCTCAAGGTGATCCTGGCCAAGCTCAGGGCCAACCAGAAGGGCTACGCAGACTACAAGCTGCGGTGAGCGGGGCTGGGGTTGCTGCACACCCACCCTGCACAACAGCCCCCCACCCTGAGCCCGTCCCTGAGTGCTCCCCTCCCCTCAGCTTGGCCAGAGCCACTCTCACCCTCATCCCCCTCTTTGGGATCCACGAGGTCGTTTTCATCTTCGCCACGGACGAGCAAACCACGGGCGTCCTGCGCTACGTCAAGGTGTTCTTCACCCTCTTCCTCAACTCCTTCCAGGTGAGCTGGGAGCAGGACACGGCTTTGCTCTGCTCACTCAGCAGGAATTAGGGGGGTCCCTTCTCCAGCTCACCCTCCCCGTGCTGCCCCAGCCTGTGGTGGGCTCAGGGAGGGGACACTGGTTGTGTTGGGTGCCTGACGGTGCCGCCGGCGCTCCCTGAGGCGGGGGGTGGGGGCACCTCAGCCCCTAAAAGCACCCAGAAAGGATCTGGAGAGGTGAAGCCCACCCTGGCCGTGGGGAGGGGGTGATGGGGAGGCTCATGGCCCTGCTCTCTCTCCAGGGCTTCCTGGTGGCTGTGCTTTACTGCTTCGCCAACAAGGAGGTAGGAGCCCACTGCAGCCTCTCCTGCCCGCTGCCAGGCTCGGCTGGGGGCTGGGCCAGCCCAGGCCTGCAGCGAGGGCACAGCCCAGGAAAGCCCCCTCTCTCTTGTCCCCCATCATGGCAGGTGAAGTCAGAGATGAGGAAGAAGTGGCAGCTCTGGAAACTCGACCACCCATCGCTCTGCTGTGCCCAGTGACGGGGCGACAGCCCCACAGAGCCCTGGCACAGGGGCTGCCGGCCCCCACGGGCACTGGGGCCTGGCTGGGGGGTGAGGGGCTGCAGGGGGCTGTGCCACACTGGAGCTGCTGTTCCCTGCTGCAGTCCCAGGGAGGGGGCAGCATCCCTGGGCTCTCAGCAGCCCTCTGTGCCCTCTCAGAGCAGCCTGACTGCACTGGGGCTGCTGAGCCGCCTGGGGACGTGTGGCTGCTGCTTTCTACCACTCCCCAAACACCATCAGCCACCAGACGTGGTCCTGCCAACCCTCCATGCCAGCCTCAGCAGGGGGTTGTGGTGCTGGAGCAGGGCCTGGCCCTTGGCAGAGCACAGGGTGGGGAAAGGGAGATAGTGCCTGGGCAACTGGGCACCTCCTCCATGCCAGCACTGCCCAGCAGTCAGCTGCACATGCTCCTCACCCTGAGGAGGGTCTGCCCAGCACCCTGGCAGCTCCCAGACCCCCACCCCACACTTACCCTGCAAAGCTCCTTGTCAGAGCGAGGTTCTGCTCCAGCAGCTGCCTCCCCTCCCTGCTCTGCAGCTGCACCACACAGTTGTTGGTCTCTTCTCCCCAGTAATGAAGGGAAGAGGCTACAGCAGGCTCAGCTGGAGTCATGCAGGAGAGTTCCTGGAGCCCTGTAAGCCCTGAGAGACCATTTTTGCACATTAACTCTCTTTTCAGGTGTAAATAAACGTTTATTTTTCAGCAAGCAGAGCCTGCTGCTCGTGTCTGCTCTGAGGGAACCAGCTCAGGCTGCACCTCACAGGGCACCCACCTCACTTGGTCCCACACACACGCTCACCTGGGACAGGGCACAGAGCAGCCCCTGCCCCAGGGAGCACTCTGTTCCCTCCCTTGGATTACAGGGAGGAAAGCAGCACAATGAATCCCAGAGTGGTGTCTTGTGGGGCAGCCCCCAGCCCCAGGGTAGGTGACCACTGGAACAGGCCCTGGCTGGTCCCTGTTATCCCAAAATGAGGGAGGTGGGTTGTGGCTCTGTAAGCCCAGCTCCCTCCACAGAGCCCCACACAGCAGAAGCACGTTGTCAGGTTTTATTATTGTATTGAAGGCAGCAAATACTGTGGCAGTGGGCCAGCTTGCCTTAGGCTAGCAGCAGGCTCCCTCCTGCCTGCACAGCCACCCCTCCAGCAACCAGAGCTGGGATAAGTCCTGCATGTAAGGGATTTCCTCCTCAGGGAAACAAGAGCATGGAAAGGCCCCTGCCTGCTCTGCCCCTTGGGCTACTCTAGCACCTCTTTCAGTCTCTACAGCTGGGCTCCTGCAGCCCCTTTTCTGTGCAGCTGGGAGGGGATTCCTTTTGGCCATCTCTCATGGGGGATGGATCTCCCTCAGCTCTCATCCTGCCTGGGCACCTGCTGCTGCTCAGGGGCACAGGAGTGGCCTCAAGCTTTTTGTTCCCTCTCATGTCCTTGCAGAGGAACAGCTGCCTTGCAGCCACTGGCAGTGTTGGGATCTTGGCACCGACAAACCAGACCAACAGTCTCTGCCATAAAGCACTTCTCACACAACCAAGTTCTTTGGGACTGAGTAGTATGATCACAACTCCTGAGGAGGGCAAGAACGTGGGGCAAAGCAGGGTGGGCTGGCTGGAGGGGGGTTCTGAAGCCCATACCTAGGATGGTAGGAGGACAGACACCCCACCTAGGTACAAACTCTGCTCACTTTGCCCCTGCACAGACCCACCCTCCTTAATGCCTCAGATGTGTTCCCTCAGTCTGGGCCAAGATCTGGGTTTTGTGCCAATGCACAGGGCAAGTTTCAGAGGCCTCAGGGAGGATGGGATGCAGAAAAGGATAACTAAGTGGTTGCTGTGGGTAACTGCTACCTTTGTACCACCACACAACCCTGAGTGATGAGGGCTGCAGGACATCTAAGGCACATGTAGCATCTGGGCTCGGTGCTTCTCCTCTCAACCCCTTGGTCCAAACACCAATGATTCTGGGAACCCAGACAACAGTCAGGCCCAAAGAGCTGCTGGGTTGTGGTCCTCTTCCATCCCTCCTTCTCCCAGGCACGTTCTCTGATGGGTGAGAGCTCTCTCCTCACACACATCCAGGCTGCTGTGGCATCTGGCAGATGCCTCGCGCTCCTTCTCCCAGGCACACTCAGCTTCCGGGTGGAACAGTCACCCGACGTCAGGACTCCTGCAGCCACCAGCAAGAGAGGACACAGGCACTGAGGGTCTCCCACAGAGGACTAAGGGTTTCCCACAGGGAAAGCCAAGCAGAGGGCCCCCAAGGACGAGAGCCCGGCCTCAGGGAGCAGGCTGTGAGCGAGCGCTGGGCACGGGCAGCTGTGCACCAGAGCCGTTGCCCCCTCCGTGCCCGCTGTGGCTGTTCCTCAGCTCCCACTCACCCTCTGCTCTGTTATGGCTCTAGCCAGCTCTGTCCTGGGGCTTGGAGCCTGTGGAGGTTTTGAGTCACAGTCTGCAGAGCTTTTCCTGAGGACAAATGAAGAGTTGGTGTTAGGCACAGCCCAGCAAGGGGAGAGGAGCAGGTTGCGGTCTGCATCCAGCCACTGTTGTCCTGCCCCCATGCTGCCTGCTCCCCTGCAGCTTCCAGGGCCTCAACACCAGCAGTGGCTCTGCTCTCTGACTGTCCCTTGATGGCACAAGTGGCTGTCATCAGGAGCACAGGACACAGGCTCTGGGAACCACCTCAGGAGCAGCTCAGAACCAAGGCAGAGATGCAGGAGGCACAAACCCGCTGCTCCGGGCCTGGACCCGTCAGCAGAGACAGAGCCCAGGATCTGCAGGGAGAATGGGTGCAAGAAAATGCCAGCACCCACTTCAGAGCCCAGGGACTGCCCTGAATGGGAGGGGATTGTTAGGTCCCTCCAAACTATCCCTGCCAAATCACCAGAAACCTGTCCCAGCCACGTGACTGTGTGTGCCCAGAGTCCTCCCCACCTTACCCATTTCTCCCACGCACTCCTCTAGCACAGCTGACAGCTCAGGCAGGCTCAGAGCCTTCAGGGAAGGTGGCCATCCTTCCAGCACTGCAACAGAGAGGAAGCACAGCTTTAACCAACCTGCCTGCTCTCTGTGACAGAGCAAGGATGAGGGTTTGGTGCTGCTGTGAAGCATCCACACCCAACGTGGCTTCAGCACACGGGGACAGAGCTGGAACAGCCTGGGACAAACTGAAGGGTTTGATGGCAGTTCTACCACTCAGGAATTTGGGGGGTTTTAGACTCCTCTGAGGAGAAAGAAGCAGCTGAGACCATCTGTGAGAGACTGCCCACAACTCCTGCACCCCTGTGCTGCTGAGAGAGAGGAGGTATATTGGAGGCAGGGAGCTGAGCCCAGTGAGAAGGGAGAGCTGGGGGAAGGAGATCTTAAAGGGGGTTTATTTTTCCCATCATTCAGCTGTTTTTTTCCTCTGCCTTTGTCTGTTCTGGTTCTAGCTGGCAGCAAATCAAACTCCTCTTGCTTTCTTCCTTGAGTAGTTGAGTCTATTTTGCCCAGAAACATAACTGGCAGTGAGCCCTCCCCTGCCCTTGCCTCCATCCACAGGGGCTTTGGGTATCTTTTCTCCTCCCACCTTGTTCCAGTTGATGTCCATGACACCCCTTGTCCTGTCACTGGCCACTACAGGAAGGAGTGGTGTCCCATCCTGCTGACACCCACCCTTCAGCTGCTGAGAAACTGCTGCAGTTAAAGGCCAAATGCAACAAGTGCTTGAAATGCTTTCCCTGAGCAAGAGTTTTTGCATTCAGTTTAAAGGTTGGGCTGCTCATCTGCTCCTCAATCACTCCTAACTTCATCCTTTTCATCTGGGTGTCAGGATGGGGGACACTTTCTTCTCTGGTGTCCAGTGCCAGGAGAAGGGGTGATGGGAACAGGCTGGGACACAAACAGTTCCATTTAAAACACAAGGAGAAAGTCCTTTGGTGCTGAGGTGAGGGAGCCCTGGCCCAGGCTGCCCAGGGAGGGTGTGGAGGCTCCTGCTCAGGAGGTTTCCAACCCCAGCTGGACACGTTCCTGTGCCCCTGAGCCAGGGGAAGCTGCTGGAGCAGGGGCTGGGGCAGCTCTGCAGGGCCGTGCCCACCCCCACCACCCTGAGATTCTTTGGGCAATGAAGGCCAGCACTGGCTTTCCCTGGGGTGTGCTGCTGTCCCCCTGCCCCACTCCCAGGGGCTGCCCAGTGCTGCTCACCCGGGGGCTCTCCAGGCCGCCTGCTCTCCCCGCTGCCCGGCAGCTCCGTCGCGTCCCGCGCTCCGGGGCCCAAGCGAGAGGACAGCTCAGCCTGGCAGCACCTGCCAAGGGACACACAGCCCATCAGCAGGGCACAGGGACACTCCTTGGGACATCACACCAGCCTGGGGAGTTCCTACATCCTGCAAGTACCTGCTCGGGGCGCCGAGGGACCGCATGTAAGGGCCTGTGTAACAAACTGCTGCTTGCTCCTTGCTGGAAGAGGAAGCCATGGCCCAGGCAAAGCTCAGGGCACAGAGGTGAGCACCCATCTCCACAGCACTCCCTGCCCCTGTCCACAGAGGAGCTGTGGGGGGAGAAGAGAGGGAGGGGGCAGGGTGAGCAGGAGAAAGCACAAGCCAGGAGCTGTGCCTGCTTTATGTGAGTCAAGCCCCATGCAGGGTTTCTAATGGGCAAATGAAGCTCCTCAGGACAGGCCTCTGTCTGGCTTATCACCATCAGCCCATCAGTTCCAACAGGGGATCCTCAGTGTGGCAGGGCCCTTTGGCCAGGCAGCCTCAGCTCCACTGTCAGGGGAGGAAGGACAAGTGCTCTGCCCTTTGCAGCTGGGAACTCTGCTGTGGGGAACACGGCCCTGTCGCTCTTCTGGAGCCAATCCCAGCTCACTCTGGCATGATGGTGAGCAGGTCTGTTTCCCTGTTGGGCTAGGAGCTGTAAGCAGGAAGATTAACCCCACTTTCAAGGATGTGTCTGCTCTATCAGTGGACAGAACAGGGTCTGTGACAGGAGTGCAGCTGGGACAGGGAGAAAAGCACCACAATGGCAACAAAAGGTGAGAGAAAACAGAACTTCCAAGGCAGTGGTGTGAATGAACGGGACAGGTTCTTCTGCTGGGTGTCAGGAGTGCAAGGAAATTATTCTTCACCAGCCAGGACAAGACAATGCAGGTCCTTTGATGCAGTTTGGAAGGTACAGACTTTCCTGCATTCACCCAAGAACCAAGTTACACCTTGGCCACTGGGTCTCGTGGAAGCAAAACCAAAGCACTTTGCCTCTGGTCCCTTCTAGCTGAAACAGGAGCACCCAGCATCTCTGCAAAGTCAGGCCACTGGTGTCTGATGCAACTCATTAAGGCTTCACATCTGCTCACATGGCTGTGGCTTCCCACTGGAGAGAGTCAAGTGGGATCCAGAAGGAGTTCAGAGCCCTGGTGAGCTCTCCTGCCTCAGCCTAAGCATCACCTATAAGGCTGCCAATGACCTCTGAGCTCTGCATGGCCCAAATCTCATTTCCCAATAGCCTCAGTGCCATTTTCTGGGTGTGACTTACTTGATCTGATCCAGCAGGACTCCAGCATCCTTGGTGATGGCCTGAACCTCTCTGAGTTGGCACTGGATGGCATTCCAGGTCTCATCCCGCTCCATCAAACAGCTCTCGGCCACTGCACGCAGCTTCTGCTCCTGGCACACCTGGCCCTTCATCACCTCCACCTCCTCACACCTCTGCAGCACAGCAGGGCAGAGGATCAGGCTGGGAGTGCTGAACATCACTCGTGTGCTGCTCTGACGTGTCCCTGGAGCCTCTGCTGGTTTATGGCTTAGGCAGTCAGAGGGTTTCTGCAGCAGCTCACCCAGCCCCGCAGGGAAGGGAGCTGCACAAGGCCTGTCCACTGAATGCACCTTCTCTCCACACCAAAACCAGCCCCACAGTTACAGTTCTCCAGTTACAGTTCTCTTTGCAACTGTATTCAGAAGGCCCACTTCCCCAAAGCAGCAGCAGTCTGCTCACTGCTGGCTGCACCCTTTCACCATACCAGTGACACCACTGGGAGTTCAGCTCCCTGCAGTCACCCTGTCAGCTCTCAGGTGTATGGCAAGGACAGAGAACAGCTTCACCAGCACAGAGGGTGAGGAGTCAATCAGCTGCACTTACCTGATCTACCTGAAAGTCAGATCCACAGTGTCCCCTGAAATGTATGTCTTTTCATAGAATCATAGGAGTTGTTTTGGTTGTTAAAGCCCCTGAAGCTGCTGCAGTCCCAGCCCTCCCCTAACCCAGCCCAGCCCAGCACTGACACACAGCCCTCAGCACCTCAGCTCCAGGGCTTTGGGATCCCTCCAGGGCTGGGCACTCCCCCAGCTCCCTGGGCAGCCTGGCACAGGGGCTGACACCCCTCTCAGGGAAACAGTTGTGCCTCAGCTCCAACCTCACCCTCCTCTGGGCCATCTGCAGCCCACTGCCCCTTGTCCTGTCATTGCTGCCTGGGGAGCAGAGCCTGACAATTTCCTTTACCCCAGGCCAACAGAGGCACAAGGTAAGAGCATGTCACTGATCCCTTGCTGCAGTGTGGTGGGTAAGGTGTGGAGCAGCTCGTGGCAGACTCACCTTGTGCAGCTGAATGGCCAGCTCCTGCATCTCGGCCTCCAGGCGATCAGCGTAGGCCAACTCCAGGGCATCGCTGGGCGGCCGGGCGCCGCTGTGCCAGCGTGCAATGGCAGAGGTCATCTTCCTCTTGGGTCCAAACAGGCTGGGGGCAGAGGGCAAACTGTCAGGGACCCAGTACAATCAGTCACTTGTGCTCCAGCCCCTTCCCCAGCTCTGGCCATGCTCCAGCCCCTCGGTGTCCCTCTGGCAGCGAGTGAGGGGCCCAGCACTAAACACAGCCCTGGAGCTGCAGCCTCCCCAGGGCCCAGCACGGGGGGATATGTACATAAAACGGTGTGGGAGCCAGCCAGAACAGCAAAGCACTCGCTAGCTGAAGTGTCCTGAGCAGGTTTTGCCCATGGTTTGGAAGGGGGAGGATGGGAATGACACTGCAGACACTCACGTGATGCCTATTTCCTTCAGATCACTCTCAGTGAGGGTCAGGAAGATCCGGAGGTCAACGTCCTGCTCCTCAAACACTTGCAGGTACTTCAGGCAGCCAATCTGCTCAAGGAACGTTGCCAGGTCCTGTGGCCCATCCAGAACAGACTTACTTATTATACCCTCACAAACAAAAGCATTGCCATTCCACTTAATCAGAAACACCTGCTCCCTCCTGTGGCCGTCACATCTGCCTGGCTTCCAGCAGCACCCTTGACTTCCCCTGCCCCTCTCCATAGCCACACAACAGGCCTGGCCTGGCTGCTGCAGCCATTGCCTCTTGGAACAACTGCAGAGAAGACAGACAGACCAACACCTACCCTGGCCCACATCAGACACATTTGCCTGAGGGCTTTACAACATCCCTACAAGCAACAACACCCCCTAAGCAAACAGTTCTTTGTACAGAACTTGCTGTTTCACAAGCATTTCAGTTTGGGCAGGTTTGGAACCAAAGGTGTTTTGCTGACAACTTGCCTTTAATTTGAGAAAGCCAAGAAAGCAGATTAGACAACCTTGGAGAAACCTCCCATGCTCAATCCAATGACACTACTTCAGAGACAAGCTGCTGTGAGCAGTTACCTGGGGCCCTGTGTATGCAGGGGGCTCAGGAAGGGCAGGGTGCTGACCAGAGCCCCCAGCTTTCCCTGGGCAGTGGCTCCACTGGTTATCACTGTTGCTGTAGCGGTTCTTCATCTTGTTCTTGGCTGGTTTCCGACCAGGGGGGCTGTTTGCATGGTCAGAATCCTGAAAGAGAGGAAAGAAACCAACCCTACAAAATGTAAATGTCAAGGGTGACCATGTGAAGATGTTAGAAGCACTACAGCTAGCAAATGCAGATTCCTTCAAGTCTCAAGCTCTAAACCCAGCCTGTGGTCCACAAACAGACAATCAAGACTAACAAAGCCCTTGTCAGGAAGGGCAGAATCAAATCACTCCCAAGAATGCAGCTTGGTATCACAAAACAGCATCAGGCTCACTTAGAAAGCAACATGCCAGAACAAGCCAGAGCAAAGAGCAATACAGAACCCTCCCTGAAGCAAACAACACACTGAAATCCCACCTGTGAGAAGCTCCTCAAGATGCAGAGGACTGCCAGCTACATCACCCTTCTGTCCATCACCCCCAGAGCCACATCTTGAACCATGCCAGCTGTGACTTGAACCATGAAATAACCTCCAAGCTACTTCAGATATGCCAATACAGCACTGCTGTGCTTCTCTACATCTTGCTCTCCCCCGATACCTTGCAAGCTCAAGCACTGACCCAGCTCCAGCAGGTCACATTCTTTCTTGGCCACCACCCAGCTAGAAACCTGCAAAGAGTTCAGAAGCTGGAGAGAGCTTCAAACTTAGTGACAAGCCATCAAACAACCTCCTCCAGAGTGAATGTGCTCTGACAGTTGACTGCTAGCTGGAGATCAAACAAACCAATCCATGGCCTTCAAACATGGAAGCTGGTTTTCTTGCCCCTGTAATACTACCTTTCCTCCCTCAGCCTGGTATTGCATTGTCCTGGGGAGGCAGAGCTAGAGCAGGTTGTGGAAAGGTGACAGCAGTGGCCAAGCTGAAGGCAGAGGAAGGAAGATAGAAAACCTCACCTCATTGCTTTCCAAAGAGCCTTCACTGCTGACTCCTGGGGCTTTGGTCAGGCATTCACTGCTGCTGCTGCTGCTCCTGATGGTTGCTAAGTTGTTGGTGAAGCAAATGTTATCCTCTGGAAAAGAATAAGAACTTCCTTATGCCCAGTACTGGTTTTGCTACACAGTCAACAGCAAAACTTGCTGGAGGTGCAAAGGCAGAAGAAACCCAGAGAAAGGCTTTATTTGTAACACCCATGAGAAGAACATTCTGGAACTGAAATCCCAGGCACTCATCTCTCCCAGGGTCTGTTTAGTACCACAGAGAACAGGAAGGCTGTGTGTGTGCTTCTGTGTGGCTCTTGGTCATGGGGGGGAAAAGTTGATTATTACCACCAAGCCTGCACTCCATTACCAAAGTTGAGGAATCACAGAATGGTGGGGGTTGGAAGGGAGCTCTAAAGATCATTTAGTCCAACTCCCCTGCTCAAGCAGGTCCAACCTAGATCGGGCCTCTCCTTGAGCCCAGAGCCAGTTCACAGCCAGGTTATCCTTTACTAATTCAGGAACTGCCCAGAGATGCTTCCTTTGTGCTGCTGCACATAACCACAGCATGGATAGGCTGGAAGGAATCTCTCCAAACTCCTGCTCAAGCACAGTCACCTCCAGCACACTACTCAGGACCATGTCCAGAAGTATCTCCAAAGATGGCAACTCCACCACCTCTGTGACATCCCGCTCCAGTGTGCAATCACCCTCACAGTAACCCTCCACCCCTCAACAAAACCAATAGCCACAGGCTCTTACTTTCAGAGAGAAAATCTCTTTCATTCTCTTATTTTCCTGTCCTGTCACTGGACATCACCAAAAACAGCCTTGGAACACAAACAGTTCCCCTGGCACAGGAGGAGCAAGTCCTTTGGTGCTGAGGGGAGGGAGCCCTGGCCCAGGCTGCCCAGGGAGGGTGTGGAGGCTCCTTCTTAGGAGGTTTCCAACCCCAGCTGGACACGTTCCTGTGCCCCTGAGCCAGGGGAAGCTGCTGGAACAGGAGCTGGAGCAGCTCTGCAGGGCCCTTCCAGCCCCCACCATGCTGGGATTCTGTGATTCTTTACAACCTCCCTTCAGATTACTTGTACAAATTGCTGATCACCTTCCTCTTCTGTAGGCTAAACCATCCCAGCTCTCTCAGCCTTTCCTTGTGAGGGACACTCCATCCCTCAACATCTTAGTGGGAAAGGAACAAGCAAGCCAAGGGGTTGGCTTCACATCTAGGCATGCAGTGCAAGCCAGGTTACTTTCTGAGTGGGGGCCTTACCCCTGCTGCTGCTGCTCTCCACATCCTGCTCGTTAATTGGAGAGGTGACGTCCCGGTTCCGGATGTCTCCCGTGTCACAGCTGCCATCGTCGTTGAAGGTAACGTAGCCCTGAGGAGGGACCTGCTCTGTGTGCAAGAGGAAGGGAGAACAAGCAAAGATTAGGATGCAAGTTACCAGGGAGGCTCCAGCAGGAGAAAAAAAGTCAACCACTGTGTGATTTGAAAGTGATGGAAAGAAGAGGCTGTCTCCTGAAGCAGCAGGTTTCACTCTAAACTGCAGAGAGAAGCTGGGAGGCGCACACACCTGCAGCCTCCCTCACACAA
Organism: Colius striatus; assembly: GCF_028858725.1. NCBI lineage: Eukaryota > Metazoa > Chordata > Aves > Coliiformes > Coliidae > Colius > Colius striatus. The sequence continues at coordinate 1,142,498 of NC_084761.1, read as the reverse complement.
ACACACAGCAGCTGGGCTTGACTTCAGAGGACTGCAGAGAAAAAGTCAAAGGAAACAGCCTCACAGCACAGATGCACCTTAAACAGCAACTTTCAGCATGTTTCTCCTCTTCATACCCAAATGATGAAAGGAGAAAAACATCTGCTTAAGAGAGCAAGGTGCCAGCCATGTCCCGTCCCCAGCCAGGCACACACCCTGGGAAACCAACCTCTCTGCCCCTGTGTTAAAACACTAGAAGCATCCCACTGTCATTTAAGCAGCTGATAGTACCATTTCCACACAGCCCCTGCTTGTGGGAGAATATGATGTGTACCAACAGAATGAACTAAAACTCCACATTCTTGGTTTTCCCAGACAACCAGGTCATCAGCCCAGGAAACACCTCTGGCTGGGACACAGTGTCACACAGATGACAAATCCCCCCCACTGCATCCAGGGGTTGGTGCCTGAACTGGGATCATCTTTCTCTTGGCCCATTACAAAGGTTTTGTCATGTCATTTTTAGCAGTATTTCAAGCTTCAGGGAAGACAACAACTGACAGGTCTAGGAGCAGCTAGTTCACTTGCATCATCCATGACTACCTGGCCTGTGTGACCACTTCCTCTGTCATCAGCTTAGAGAAGGGTTCTCAGGCTTTTGAGCCTGCCTCAAAAAGAGAAGCCGGACTGTTCTCAGGAGTGAAGGGAACAGGAATTGAGGGAAGAGTAATGTTTGTTCCACAGAGGTGTTCCACTCATCAATATCCACCCCTGACAGAAAGGCTTTTTCTTTATAAACCAGAGACTGGATGGCCTGGCATGATGGTTTCACCACCTTTGATTCTGTACAAAGCTCACATGAGTCTCAAATGAAGAGGAAAAAAATTGCTGGCACAGAAATAGCTGCAATATATTTGAGGCCTCAAAGGACTGTCAGTTAGGGCTCTGCACTCACCATAGCGAGATTGCTTCTTGCCCCCAATTCCAACTGCTGTTATTTTAGCCAAAGCCTGGGGCCCATCGTGGATGCTGGGACCCTTGGTCCTACGAACAGGTCTCTGTCTTTGGGGAGCAGAACTTGATTCATCTGAGGAACTCAGCTCTTCGTATTTTCCTGTAGTTCAATCACAGCTTGTTAGCAGCACAGGAAGTCATTTACCTACTTTTGTTGCTACTGGTACTAAAAATGGGGTGGAAAGAAAAAGACAGAATGTTAAAAGAGGGAGGGTGAAACAGTTTAAGTAGATGAGGAAAAGGCCAGCAGAAAACACAATTGTTGGATGCATGTCTCTTCCATCCTCAGACATTCTGGAGTTTGTAGGACAGACCAGCTGGTACTGAGCCCCCCTCCAAACAGCAACACACTTCCAAACTATCAAACAACTCTCTTCAGGTTCTATCTTAACAGGAAGAAGCTAAAATATCTGTTACCTGGACCCCTGCAGAAGACCTTGGGCACTGGAGCTGCATGCAAATCTATCAGCCCCACAATCTTTGTGTGTCCATACTTCATGGCCAGTGTCCGTGCTGTGGCTCCAGTGTTATCTCTGACATCTGCCTTCACTCCCTACAGAAAAGGTTTAAAAGGTACATGGCAAAGGGTACCACATACAAGAGCTGTCTTAGCTCCTCCATCAGACATACAGACTGAACTCTGACAGGCAGTTCAAGCTCCACTAATACCCTGCTGCCTTTCTAGTTGCCCAGTCTCCCCAGTCCCTCAGTGCCAAGCAGCCCAGGCACCTGGCTCGTGTGCACTGCCACTGGCAATGAGTCTGTTTCAGATGAAACACGGTTTGCATTGCTGCCTCCTTCTGGAAGCAAGTTGGACCAGCTCAATGGGATACTAAACCCAAACTGTTTAACATTGAGACATGCATGCTCATAGGTTTTGGAGGCAGCAGATGCCCAGTAGCCTAAGCATGCAAGTCTGTAAACAATGAAGGCTTCAGCTGTTTGACAACTCAGTTCTGCTTCAGTTAAACCTGAACAGTTAGACCTCACCCCTATTAGTGGAAAGCCAGTGTAAAAATCACAGTACCAGCCTTCAGAAAGCAGATACTTTGAGAACAATCCTGGAGGTCTAGGACCTCAAAGGTGACTGTCATCAAGGATCAAACTAACACTGCAAAAAGTCTGATGTCAAACTTGTGGTTCTTCCTCTGAGGGCTGGAGCCACAGACTTTCAGTTCTACACTTACATGATTGAGAAGGTATTGAACAATTATCTCATGGCCAGAGGCAGCTGCTTCCATCAAAGGTGTATATCCATACACAGGCTCCCTACAGAGAGAACACACACACATGGACTAGGACAATCAAAGGTGGAACACACTGCAGCCCTCACCATACCCTAACAGGGCATCCTCAGCTTCCACCCTCAGCTAATCACAAACTCTACCATGTGTTGGCTGTTCTACCGCACTCCAGTCTACCTCAGCAAAACTCCCAGTGGAGACTCATCAAGTGTTACTTCATTTGCTGCACAGCAATGACTCTTTCAGTTGCATATCTGGCTTTGAGTAGCAAAAATCAGTTTTGTGGGAGTTAACAAACCAAGAACCTCTTGTTGACCTCAGGTGATCCAAAATGCACAAACGTACAAGCAGCTCCTGAGGCACAGGAATGCACTGCACACTTCAAAAGCCACCCACCTGAACTCCCAAGTACACAGAGAATTCAATAGAAAGACTTGCAAAGCACAGTTCAGCTCAGAAGGCATTGCACTTGTTTGCTTGCAGAGTTTAGCTCACAATCAAACAAGCAGTAAATCTAATATCTCTTGATCTTAGTTAAATAAACAGTGACAGCATGAGCAGACTGCACTGCTCAGCGTGGAGGTCACCTGGGCTTGTATTAGCTAACACAGCATGCCACATATCCTGGAAGCAAGACAACAACAGGCATCTTCTCCCTGCCAGTCTTCTAGTGTCCTCATATGCCTACTGCAGGGTCTGACATGACATAGCCTCTAAAACAACTGGAATGCCAGATCTGTCCTTACTTGCAGTTGGCGTTTGCCCCATTGTCCAGTAAGAACTTGACCATCTGCTGGTGTCCAGCGCTGGTGCAGTGAAACAAGGCAGTCCAGCCATGAATGTCCTTCATCTCCAGCTCTGCACCTTGCTTCAAGAGAACAGACAATGTTCTTTACTGCATTCCCTCTGCTGGGGCTCTTGGCTACTGCCCCTCTGTGCTGTGATACCAAGAGAGTTTAAATCCCTGTCAGGGAAGCCGACCTCACAACAGAGCATAAGCTGCATGCTTTGGTTGTAATTGGTGGAGAATTCTATCCCATGCATTTATCTCTGTACTGGGCATTTACTTGGTTATTAGGGGATACTCACCTGTAGAAGAAAGTAAGCAACACTTTCATTTCCACAGCTGGAGGCCAACATGAGTGGTGTCTGCCCTTCTGGGGTTGGGATGTTCACATTCACCCCTGCTTCCAGCAGCAGGTGCACGATGGTGTCGTGGCCAATGTAGGAGGCATACATCAGTGGAGTCCAGCCACCACAGTTCCTCTTATTTAAATCCAGATCTCCACTAAATAACAGAGAGAAAGAATTCATCTGAACTACTGTCCTGGAGCTGAACCTCATGATAGGTTCCTGCAGCCTCTTTCAGCCTTCATTCAATACTGTGATGGTAGCAAGAAATTGAAGCACTGAAGCCTACATGGCAATTGCTACCAGTTCTGGCCCAACTTCCACCAAATCACTAAAGAGATCATTTTTACCTTAAAGCTTTGTGCCTAAGAACCCTTTGGGAGTTCCAGAGACACGCTGCTGGTGCAACATTACACCAACCTGTATGGCAGCCAGTGAAAAACTACCTGGCAGCCAAGTAACCGCAGACCTGTGCCCTCCCCAGCCCCTCCTTACCGCTGAATACACTCCTGCACCACTTCATACTGGCCGACAGAGGACGCTGTGTGCAAGTCCAGTGGAACGTCCAGCTCCTCCCTGCAGATCATCTGACCCACCCCGTGCCACATGGAGAGACTTCGGCTCAGCAGCTCGGACTCACTGGCTTCGTCACTCAGCTCCGACATCCCGCCCTGAGACACCAAAGCAAAGCAGAACTCCGTTTTCTGTGGGACACGGCCTCACCCGATGGCACTGGGGCTCCAAGGTGCCAGGGGCTCTGCAGGTGAGGTGATCTCAGAGCTACAGTGGTTCAGATTCCTACCTTTACTTTGATCACCTTCTTAGCCTGAAGCAGCGAGACGTGCAGAGGAGTTTTTGCTGGCAGCTCTTTCTTGCTGCAGTGGACTCTGGGATTTCAATACACTGCAAAAATCAAGGCAATAATACATAAAACCATCTCTCAAATCTCATTTTAAGACTTCAGAAGCCCTGGCTTTATTTCCTCCCTTTCTAATCAAAATATGCCTAAGGCAGCTTTGGATACCCCCGCCAAGAGAAGACTGAGACTACTTAAGTGCTGATGGCATGCTCGGGGTTAGATGAAAGGATGTAATTCTTGGCCTGCACATTTTATAATTCACAGAGGGAATTAACAATTCATGTCTTGGGTGCTCCTGCTCTTCCCCCATGTGTCTTACATCACAGGATAGCCTTGCTGAAATGAGGGCTGGTCATTATTAATGACAGCAGCCCACTGCTCTCAAAGGGAGTTAATATCCCCTGAGCAGGGTGCACACCTCATTGCCTCACTGCGTTGCAAGTAGGTTGTTCCTGCTGTTTATTGTTTCAACATTTCAGAAGCACTTCTGTCTCTGTGAATCTTTGGAAGCTGCTGAAACACTTGGAGCAGCAGTGCACCTGCACACTCAGTATCTGAGCACAGCCACTGTCCTGCAGACTGTAACTTCATTACAAAGCTAGCACAGCTCCAGGATTGCCTGAAAGGGTTATTTGCCATCCCTAGCCTTCAGCAGCAATTGCATATTCATCACTTCAACCGCTCACAGGAGAGGTTCCTGCTTGGCACTTCATAAAAACCTGTTCAAGTCAGCTACATCTCTCACCTGAGGACTTCAGCTGCAGCTTCAAGATACACCCAAGTCAAACCAGTGTGATGTGCTTTCCCCTCCCTGTCTTTGCCCGCCACACAGCACTTCTGGGGCTTGCCTGATCCCACCACTCATCATGCTGGGCAGCTTAAGCCAACAGAAGCCACTCTTTCCTTTTTTCCTGATAATTTCCTGACAGTTTAATTCCTAAAACTGATTCATCCCAGGGTCATGCAAATGCCCAATTTGGCATCAATAAAGAAGAGAGCTGCTCTTCAGATTGCCTCGGCTGTAACATTTCAAACCCCTACTTATAGTGCCTAAAGAATGGGGAGTTTCCACCATATAAGGAAAGAGGCTGGTGCTTGCAAGATAAGCAAACCACCTTTAACTCCTACTTCTTCACTCTGGGTCCTTTCCCTCACACCTTGGGGTTTTTTTCCCCACCTACTCCTTCTCCAGCTTTTTAAGACTAGAACAGCACCATCCATCCTACCTAATCAGCATGTGCTGGTAATAAATGATTCCTTTCTTAGGATATCTGCAAAAGCACCTATTTTACCTAATGGCAGCAATTTGTACTACACTGTCAAACCAGAAGCCTCAGGCAAGACCTGAACAGCTCACAATGGAAACACAAGGAGACAGAAGCGGGCTTAAGTGGATTTTAAGGGGCAAAAGTAGTGTTCCTCACTATAATAGATTACAGCTGCCCCTGGAAAGCAAAAAGGCATATTCACAGTTAATTAAAGGAAGTAAAATCCAGGAGAGATGTTTGGTCTTTGTCAGGACCTGCCCCACTTTAGGTACCAGTTACCAACACAGCTGTGTCAAGTTTATCCACACTTAACAGGGTAACATCCACAGGACAGAAAGGTGATGCTGGAGTCCAGAATGTTCAAGACCCTCAGCCTCATCCCTACCACCTGCCCTGTGCTCTAACTGCCTACATCTTGGCTTATTCCCTTATTTTTAACTCTTGAGATTTTACCTCAGCCTGAACTGAAATGATGAGACCAGGTGAAATGAGATCATGGTTGTCTGGTCTAAATAAGGAGCTGCCTGGAGGAGACATGTGATAACAGCCTTCAAACACATAAATGGTTGCTGCAGAGAAGGCAACAGAAATGATCTATTCCTTGTGGCCAAAGTGAAAAAGGCAGGATGTAACAAGCCTAAGTTGTAGCATGAAAGACTTTAGTTAAAAGGCCACAAAAGCCCTTGCAAAGCAAGACCAAGAGTACCGTGATGGATTACCAGTGGAGGTTTGGTTACTAAGAATAAGCTAAACACGGACCTTCTGAATACTTACAGGCTGTTGGGACAGAGCAATTAAGTCCACATTTGCTAGAGACTTTCCTCAGCCCCATGCTTTTACTATGAATTACATTTACTACATCCACATCTAGCTATTTATCAGGGTCAGAACTCTCCAGGGCTGAGACTCAGAGCAGGGAGCAAACACCACACTGTGCTGGGTACAGAGAGACTGCTGCCTGAGCAGATGAGAAAACCAGAAAGCAAAAAAAAGGAAACATACCATAAAAACTTAGCATGAACACTACAGCAAAAAGCACCTTACTATACCTTTTTGGAAGACAAGCCTAAGAAATAAGTGACAGTAGATGAAAGAGTGGCAAAAAGGCCACACTAAAATAAATGGGAAACAAGAAGGAACTGAGGCAGCCAGTCCCTAACACAGAACCAATCCAACACTGATCATGAGGCACCATTAAGCTGCCCTGGCTCTGCTAAATTCATCCTCTTCCACAAGCAGAGATAACACCCACATGGGTCCTTCTATCCCAGAAGACACAAGACACTCAAGACAGCGCAAGCATGAAGGTTGTTGGAGTTTGTGACTGACCCATAAAGCTCGTAAGATGCTTCACTTCTGCCCCTGACTTAAGTTGCACCTCCACTAAAATCAGTAACAACATACTGGAGGCAACACGGAGCACTGTTACATCCTTGCATAGGTACAAATAGTTGTTACCAGCTAAATCATTGTAGGAGCTCTCACAGCCAGAGCATCCCATCTACTGCTGACTGAACAGAGATGGACACACACGTTACACCTGCAGGAACCATAGCAGCTCTCATGAGCTAGTGGTACACTGAGCTCCAGCTAACACCCACCCACAACACCCAGGGTCAACCCTCTGCACCTTGTTGAAAAGGCCTCCAGCTCCTCATCTGTACCTGACACTCTCAGGCATATTAAAGCACATAACTCACCCCCCAAAAGACAAAACATGTGGCACAAAAGCACTTCAATGACCATATTATGGCACATAGAATCATAGAATGGTAGAGGTTGAAAGGGACCTTTAGAGATGCCTCAGCCCCTCCTCCAGCAGCTTCCCCTGGCTCAGGGGCACAGGAACGTGTCCAGCTGGGGTTGGAAACCTCCTGAGCAGAAGCCTCCACACCCTCCCTGGGCAGCCTGGGCCAGGGCTGCCTCACCTCAGCACCAAAGGAGCTTCTCCTCCTGTGCCAGGGGAACTGTTTGTGTCCCAGCTGATGTCCATCACCCCTTGTCCTGTCCCTGGGCACCACAGAACAAAGTGTCCCCTCAGCCTCTTGACATCCACCTTTTAAATACTTGTGTTAATGAGGTTCCCTCCTTAGTCTTCTCCAGGCTGAACTGCCCCAACATGTTTCCCAGGACAGAAGCTGTGCCAGACGAGGTGTAGCAGCACTCACAAGGCCGCCAGCCAACACAGACTCAGGAGCTCGGTGCCGGGCAGGCTCCAGTCTCACACACATGCATCTGCCGACGAGCGAGCGCGGCTGTAGCTGTCAGACTCACACCCACACGGCTACTACCAGCAGCCTCACAGCACAGTGGCTGCCACACACGTTATCCCCGCACCTCACGGTGCCGCAGTTGCCCCGGGTGCCCTCCTTAGGAACCGTGCCCTGGCCCCGCGGCGGGACAGGCTGAGGTGCCTCAGCTCCGCGCCTGCGGTGGCCCAGGCCTACCTCGCGGCGCGGCGGCCAAACCTCAGCCAGCGGACTGAAACCGCCGCGGCCATGGGCCCAGCCAGAGCGGCGACGTCCTGGGGACGGCCCCACAGGTGACTGCCACCCACCCCCCGCACTCCGCGCAGCCCCCGGCCCGGGCCCCGCCACCCCTCACCTACGCTCCCGGTGAGCTCCGCTGCGGAAGGCGCCCTGTCCGCGCAAGGAATGCCGGGAACGCTCCGCCCCGCCCCGCCGGCCTACAAACCCCAAGAGCCCCCGCGGCAGAAAGAGAAACTCCGCCCCCTGCAGCGTTGGCCAATACACGGCGCCTCTGTGAGGAGGCGGAGCGAAGGCCAGCCAATAGGATTAGCGCTCGGCGGGGGGGCGGGCCCGAGCCAGTGGCTGAGGTACGGGGCCAGAGAACTAGCAGAAGTGAGGCGGGCGGGCGGAGCGGCTGTCGTGGGGCTCAGGGAGGCCTCTGAGCGGTGGTGTTGCTTATCGGGCCCGGCCGTATTGGTTTGGAGGGGTTTTTTTTCCCCGCATATATAAATCACATTCCCGTATAAATCACGTCGTTTCGCTTTGCCCGGCTGCCAGGGCGCCGGGTCCGGGGCTGAGGCGGGGAGGGTGCCGTGAGGGGGCGGCGCGGGGCAGCGGGGCGGCCGTTGGCGCCGTGGCCATGGCGACGAGGGCGCCGCCGCGGCCGCCATTTTGGTGTGTGAGGGGACTGGGGTCAGCGCCGGCCCTGGGGCTCTCCCTCCGGCACTGCGGGGCCCGGAGCGCGCCGGTGCGGCGTGACGAGCTCTGAGGATAGGGGCTAGCTCATCCCCCGGGGCTGTGGCGGGCTGCGTGCCCGTGAGGACCGCCCCGGAGCCAAGGTTTGTTTCCCACCGTTACCCGCATCTTTGCTTCTTCCTCCCTGCCGTTGCCCCAGACGGCAAAGCTCCCGAGATGGAGCTGACGGCGCTTCTCATGACACCGAGAAGCTCGGGAATTCCCCTCTCAGTTGGCACAAGCTCTCCAGAAATCGCCTGTTGCGTTACAGCTGTCTGAAAAAGTCTGTACTTTAAAGTCTGTACTGTATTTTAAACAGAGGACGGCTTGCTCCCAGAGAAGATGCTGGGTTGCATAAATCCTGTGCAGTGTAACATCCTTACTCTCGGGAGGCTCACCTCTCAAACTGGCGGAGGAAGCCACAGTAGGTAGTTTGGTTTTAACCCCACGAGGCTCCTCTTGCCGTCTGCTGTCAGCGTGGTGCTTGTGCCTCGGGGATGTCACTCCTGAATCAGATTGGGGGTGTCTCACATGAACAGAACTGCCACTGTGTGGGTACGGCACGGGAAGTGTTTGCACAGGCACTTTGCACGCTGCAGACTTCTCAGGACACATGAGAGGAGTTTCACTTGATGTTTAGCAGTGTTCAACGCCAACAATCGTGCCAGTGTAATCATGCAATCAAGCAACACGCAGTCAGAAACCTCTGAACCTTTCTTGCTAAACCCAAATGATGTACCCTCACATCTGTGTCCCCAGGAAACCATGCAATAGTGGCATAACATTTTAAACCCAAAGGTTTTCCGTGAGGATTAATGCTCTGACTTGTCTGTACAGCAATAGTTCCTACTGTGTTGTCTTCACTCCTCATGTACACCAAGGAACACCTGAGGAAACACTCTGCTTGTTAACACTTGGAGAGGTCAAATCCAAGATTGTGTGTGCTCTCAAGTATTTTTATACAAGTGCAGTGGAAGGAAGAAGCAAACATAAACAATTGTCTCTGTCTTTTGAGCAATGAGGAGGGGAACGTGAAAGAAACAGGAAAGACAAGTAAAAACCAGCTGAGAGCAGAGGTGTTGGCCTTGCCTTTGCTGTGTTTCTTCCCTCTCCATACAAGCAGTGTGAATGTGCTTTTCTGAGACACCCCAAAAGTGCTTTATAAATGAGAGGTTAAACTACCCCGTTGTGTGGTCCCAGTTATGAGTATATATGATGAGCAGGGCAGAAGGCTCTCAGCCCTCTGAACTCAGGTGGGAAGGAAAGACTCCAGAAGTGCAGATTTTATCGTGCACTGCTGACAGTGAAGATCCTGTGAGTACTGAGGATTGTGCTGCCCCTGAATGCACGTGCTGTTTTTCTTGTTTGGTGCTGATGTTATCCCTTGTGTGGAGTGTACTTAAGCTCACCTTTCATTTGATTGAAGGGAAGCCATTCAAATGGCCTCAGAAGGGCAAAGTGAAGATGCAGAGCATCTATCTGAGCCTCCTGCAGCTGCTGCTCAGAGTAACAGAACATTTCAGTGGGGAGCCATACTTGCTGCAGTGAAAGACCAGCTCCCATCTCTGGACTCTGACACCTCCACAGTAAGCACTGGAACCTGCCTTTCTGTCTCACTGTCTTTTAGAAACATCTCTCAAAAGCAAGAGATCCCTGTAGCCAGACATTTCTGAGCAGCTATTATGGTATCCTTGATGGCCTACCTCTTCTGACTGTTGTTACACTCTACACTAATCTGTTATCTCTAATTGTCAAGGTGTAATTGCCATCTCCTCTGGCTGTATTCTTTGAACCTGCATATGGGGCTAATTTCTCCAGACAATAAGTGTTTCTAGGTTAGGAAGAGGAGGGTAGTAGGCATCTTGCAGAATGAGCCTTTCTTGGTTTGTTCAGTCAAAATTGCAGTATGAAAGAATCCTACTGCTGATTTAAAGTGAAGTGATAAGGTTTTATGTTTGAGAGTATTCTGCTAGTCATTCCAATAATGTAATTGCCAGACAGTAGGCCTGTTAGTATGTTTTTCTGTGGGGAAGTGAAAGTCCACTGGGAAAAGCATTTAGCAGGATTTCAGTCCTGGATTCTCCTCTTTTTTTCCCCTGCCTATAATTCTCCACAAGGCACATTGCCTTTTTGTGCTTCAGTTCTACCTACAAAGAAGCACAGTGCCACTAACCTTTTACTATAGAGTGTAGGATTGATGGATCCTGTGCAGCATTCTTCACTATCACAGTTTTTTTTACTTGCTGAGTCTTAATGTCTGGGACAGGCTGCCTCTTGGCTGCTGAAGATCTCTGTTCACAGGACAAGAACAACCTAGTGGAGGTAATAAAAGCGCCTGCCTCTCTGGTCCAAGATGCTAGCTGTGGTATTGACTTTTTCAAGGTGACAGTGTAGCTCAGGGCTCCATTGCTAGTGGCCTTTTGTCCAAACATGAATAACTGGTGGATTTTCAAACATGTATAAACCTGAAAGAATATATTTTAACTTAGTGTGGCCTTTCATGATAAAAAGAGAGTGTTGGGAGCAGTGAAAGAGCCCAAAATGCCTCCATGGGGTATTGATTACTTAATAAGTCATCAGAAGCAGTGTGGTCCAATGGATATAGTGTTGATACACATTCCTTTACTTGTTTTCTGCACCTGTATCTGCCACTAACAAGTTCTAGAGCCTCATTCTTTCTCAATTCCCTTCTGCCTACATTCTGTTATTTAAAACACCAGTTACTTGAAACAACCATTGCATTTTAATGTGTCAATATAGTATAGACTAAGGCCTAACACTCAGAAGTTCTTTTTAGACATTCTTCTTGTGTAAGGGCACAATAAGGCTGAGAGGGAGAGAGAGCTTTGATCTGTGGTTCATTCTATAACTCTAGATCATGTTGAACATTTTTCTGCTTATAAACAATCTCCAAATTCCCTGTTTCTAGTCCACGGGGAAACAAATTTCCTGCAGAAGGAACTGAGGCAATCTATTTGGCACTTACTTGCTCCCCTTAATTTGCATTCAAAAGATCTGGCTGTATCATCTCTCTCCAGCTTTATGTGAAACAGGAGCCTGCTGAGCCTGCAGTTTCAGCTCTGTACCTTTGTCGGAGCGGTTTCCACTTGTGTGAGGACATATTGATGCACTTGATATCTGTAACCTCACAGGGCTGTGCTCCTGCATTCCAAAAGGGCCCTGACAAATGTGGTTTGTGCCCTGAAGTACTTTCATTACCCTGATACACAATTTATTAAGAGGAAGGAAGTCCTGTTGGAGTTTGTTTTCTGTTAAGAAAAATGCATTAGAGCAGGCAGAGAATTCTCTGCAGTGTGAGCTACTGACAATGTATGCTTGCAAAACAGAGACATGTGTGTCCTGACTGCTGAGGAGATGCTTAATCTCACTTTGGTGTCTATGCATAAGGATTCATCTCAAATGCATATTCTATGTTCAGAAAAGAGATATTCAAAGCTATTTAAACTCAGGCCAACCAAATGCAGATACTGCTTTGCATTCTGAATTATGAGTGTCAGGGTCCTGATTGCAATAATAAGGCTTTGTGGTCCTGCCCAGCTGCAGCTGGGTCTCCCACCCACACACCCAGCAGCAATATTTAAGCTCAGCTCTGGGTGCTTACTAACCCTTGGGCTGTCTTGGAGGAGTAGTGGTTTCTAGCTACAGTCTTGCTTGATCCAGGCTTTCACCCCTGAGCTGACTTTCAGGCTTGACCTCTGACCTGCCTCATCACTGTAATGTTGCTTTATGGTCTGGATTTTTCTCTCAACCTGGTCTGTCCTACTCCTCTTAGGTGCTGTGGGACTGGGCTTTGCCTGGTGTGGCCCTTGCCCCTCTAGTTATATGCTGCTTCTCCCAATTCCCTTCCCTTAGCCCTGCTCTTGCCACTCTGTGATAGTGAATGAAGATAGTGCAAAGAATCAGTTGGGAGTTAGAGAACTTTCCTACTCCTTTCCTCATCTCGCTCAGAGGGATGTTAGTCATCAGCCTCTGTGGTAATTCAATGTTTTGCATGGTTTTTTGCAATTCTTGCTCAAATGTTGGGCTGCTGTAAGACAGCCTGGTGTAAGACAGCCTGTGTGTTAGGCTGACAGACTGTCTAGTGAGGATCCAACTGTAGAGAAAATTCTTATCTCTGAACTTCAGTCAAATGGTGACAACATAAGATTTGTCACTGCAAAGCAGCTCTTTAGGTGAGTATCATGGTCTCTTGTTTAATCTCTCTTTTCTTGTTGTTTTGTTTGCAGTCTGATTGTGAGAGTGATGGGGAGCTTTTCATCTTCCAGAGGGAACACCCAAACTTAATTCCTGACCTGTCAGAAGAACTGATGGAGTTTTCCCTGGAAGACTCAAACTTGCAGGTTGTTGACTGTTGTGTGCAGGCTGTATGACTGTAACCCCACTCTTCTGGTTGTCTCCAGTGTGGGTAGCTGCTGTTGTTTGGCTGAGTTTTGTGATAGCATAGTTGCCAGTACCTTAGACACCAAACTAACATGAGGCAGCAATATGCCCTTGTGGGCAAGAGGCCAATGGCATCCTGGGGAGCATCAAGAAGAGTGTGGCCAGCAGGTGGAGAGATGTTCTACTCTGCCTCTACTCTACCTTGGTGAGGCCACATTTGGAGTCCTGTGTCCAGTTCTGGGCTCCCCAGCTCGAGAGAGGCCAGTGCAGGGCTACTGAGATGCTGAGGGGATGGGACATGTGTGAGGAGGAAAGGCTGTGGGCCCTGGGGCTGTTCAGCTGGGAGAAGAGAAGGCAAAGGGGAGCCCTTATCAATGCTGATCAGTCTCTAAAGGGAGGGTGTTAGGAGGATGGGGGGACACTTTGTTCTGTGGTGCCCAGCAATGGGAGAAGGGTAACAGGCACCCACTGGAACACAAAAAGTTGCACTGGAACACAAAAAGTTGCACTGGAACACAAAAAGTTGCACTGAAACACAAGGAGAAACTGGTTTGGTGCTGAGGTGAGGGAGCCCTGGCCCAGGCTGCCCAGGGAGGGTGTGGAGGGTCCTGCTCGGGAGGTTTCCAACCCCAGCTGGACACGTCCCTGTGCCCCCTGAGCCAGGGGAAGCTGCTGGAGCAGGGGCTGGGGCAGCTCTGCAGGGCCCTTCCAACCCCCATCATTCTGTAGTACTTTCACTAGAGACTAGATCTTTCTTTCTCTTTATACAGTGACTCTTTAATGTTTTTCCCCGTTCTTACAATTTTAGGCCCTTTTTCTCAGATGTCTGTGCATTTTGCATTATTGTCTTTTATTGTTTTGTTTTCTTGTGCAGTGACTCCTGAATTTTGCAGGGTTTGAAATAATTTCAGCCACTATTTAATGTGTTTAGGAAATGGAGAATTAGGACAGTTTAGCAAAGAGGACAAATATGAAACTTATCCCTTGGACAGCGTTTCTGAGAGAAAATGATGATATTGCTTCTGTGGTGATGAAGGTTAACCATCGTGGGAAGTTGGGAGAGGAGACAGCTGACCCCACTGTTCCAAAAGCTGCCTTTGTACTGCTTTTCCCCTGTTGCTTATCTTGGTGTAAGAAGTGTCATGTGATGAGCATGTCTAAGGAAAACTCATTTCAAGGATGTTTAGCACTTCCTGAAGTTCATGTCTCTGGAGGTGCTAAACAGCTTTACCTCTTTCCATGATGGTTGTGGTGTGTGGTGCTGTTTCCAGATGGTGTCTGAGTTGGAATTGCTATCTTCCAGTCACTTTAGCTTTGTTTATTGTCAGCTTCTAAAGCTTAGGGATATACACACTTGCAGAATGATGTGTTTTCTCTACCTGCAGGAAACCAAGGAAACAGAAAGACACCCGTGGGAAACCTGGAATGGAAATCTGGGGAGTTCTGGCTTTCAGAAAAAAACAGATGGTGCCCAAGTCATTGCAGATGAAGGTGTGCAATTGATTAAAGATGAGACTTCCAATCTAGCCTGCCAGACTGAAGACATTCTAAGCCAAAAAGGAGCTGTTCTTGAAGAGTCTCTTGCAGATTCTGCAGATCACCTTAAAGAGAAAGAACTGGGTGGGAGACAGGAAAGAGGGAACTCCTGTCTTAATACAGCGTTAGCTGTGGAAGTGCTGGGCAGTCACAAAGAGAGGAGAAAACTCATAGAGACAAAGATACTTACCAAAATATTTCTGAAACCATCACCCAGCAATACAGAGACAGATATCAAGCCTCCCTCACATGGCATTAGCAACAGTCTGGAAAGAGTTGCTGAGGAAGAAAGCTCCTCAGATGATCATCCTCTGAAACTGACCCAGGTTAGTTCTGGGGAGTGCTGCTCTGGGGTAGAGAGCACAGAATCTTACTAAAAGAATGGAATTGCCCAATTCTGCAGGCACCAGGGTATTCTCTGCTGCTTCCATTGTTGCCCTGAATTTGGAGGTTCTTGGGTCATGTGCTATATGAGCTACCAAAAGCTCTCAGAGATATCATTAAAAGTCCACAAGGGTAACAGAAGCCATGGCTCATGGTCTTATTGATGGAAAGTCAACCACAACTTCTGTCTGTGGGAAGACAGGCAACTCTTCTGTCCCAGGCAGACTTTGCAGCCAAACAGTGAGCTTTCCAGCACCTTGTCTTTTCTTTAGCAGTGTGGTGATGCTGGAGATGAGGAGAGAAGGTGGTTGTTCCTGAAGCCTTAAATCTCTTCCACCTATAGCAGATGCTCAGGCCACGTGTGCTTAACTGATATGTGGCCCCAGTGGGGAAGAGTTGGTTTCTTCAGTACCGTACTTACAGATCTCTACTTCCTGTATTGATTTTTAAGGTCAAAAAGACTTAATCAGCACAGAACATGAACCTGGTATTTCTTTTCAAAGCCTTCTATATAATCAGAGTATGGGTGTTTCCTTTCCCCTTCCATCTGTACTCCCCCAACCAATCTTTCTGATGTTTGAGCTGTTGTAGAATAGACAAAGAAGGCAGCTGCTTGCCTGGCTTTTAAATTGTGCATCATTTACCTATGCTATTATGGGAGGAGATCTTATTCAAGTGGTTCTAGGCTTAATTCCCAGCTCCTTTTGTATAGGTCAGTTGCTCTGTTGCTTCAAGAGGTATGATTTTCCTTTCACAACCTATTTGATATCACTGACTTCAGTGAACTGAAGTCTGATGCTGTTGGATGGGTGCTGAAGCCAGGCTCAGGTTGCCCTCCCTTTCATGAAAGGAGGGCAAAGCTCTGTCCTTTGTGTGTGTGGTTTATCTCTTCAGATTTGAAAGGTGGATGTTAATTCCCAGATCAGCAAGACATAAACCTCAACTGATGTCAAGTAAAGTTGTTAAAACTAATAAACAGTTTCTTCTTCAAAGCAGATCAGTTGATTTGAAGGGTTTTTCCTTCACTGCCTTTCTGCATTACAAATGGAATAGTGCAGATCTTCCTTTCTTCTTCTGGGCCCTGTATAGTGCTTTACAGCAATGTTATTCTTGTTGAGATTAGAAGCATAGAGCCTTAGCACAGCAGGGGAGATGGTAGTTTGATCTTTTTATTGCAAGCATTTGCATTTAAGCACTGTTATTGAAAAAGAGCTTAGTACTAATTGCACAGTAACTGAAATAAACAGATACATTGTCTTTCTCTTCATGCTGTTGGCTAAAACAGAACCTGTACTGACCTGTGACATGATTCTGGTTGCACTAAGCTCAGTTGTCAGTCATTCTTCACTCTTCCAGACCAATACATCTCAGTGACATTGTTGAACCAGTATTAGCTCTGTGTTGGTGTGAGAGTCACTTCAGCTTGTGACCCTCATCAGGCTCTTAGCTTTCATCAGCTGCAGCATGTAATATTAGAATAGATCTAATCATGGTCCAGATATGTGTGAAGATTTATTGCTCAGGGAAGCGTGAGAAGCCTCTCAAACAGGATGGGCAGACGACAGAGGCTTTTACAAGGTGAAATTGTGAGTTTTGGAGTCTGCTTCTGCTTTTCCAAAGCCTTTGAGTGGTCACATGAAATGGATGTTGGCTGTGGCTGGGACATAATTGTCATAATCGACAGCCACCTTCCTTTTGTAAAAGTAATGAGTGCTATCAAGTTCTGCTGATGAGATTTCAGATGGAGGTGGATATTTTTAATTAGAACTTTGCTTTCCCTTCTGGATATTATTTGAAATCAATGAAGTTTTGTCATCACAGGCTGGTTCTCACACCCAAGTTAGCAGTGTGAGTGTACCCTCATGTGATTCATACCAAGAAAACTGATGATCCTGATGTCTTCAGGGTGGGATAAGCAACTGTTGAGATAGCATCTGATGCTGACTGTACCTAGAGGGTTGGACATTTGCCCTGGTCAGAAGTTGGAGGTGAAGGAAAAGGCTGTGGGCTTCATCTCAAACAACTGAAAAGCCAAAAGTCCTTCTGATGTTAGTGGCAGTGAGAAGTTCTGAGCATTATTTAGGATCAGAATAATGTGTGCTTGGTCTTGTATCATCTTTTAATCTGTAACATCTTTTAATCTGTTTTACTGTCTCCAGTGGTTTTCTGTAGCCTATGTTAAAAGCATTTATGTTTCTCAGAGAAAAAGCCTCAGCAGAAGCAGATGAAGGAGCTGGATAGATGTGCTGCCCAAAGAGATAGTAAATTCCATCCTTTCATTACAGCACTTCCCTATGGTACTGCTTAAAGCTGGCAGTGTAGTTAGGGACATCATCTTTTGTAGACAGCAAAAGGGTGGGGAAAGGTACCTGGAGGGATGGCCAGGGGCTCAGGTACTGTTTGTAGGTTCAAGAGATGAATAAGAGTACTTGCCGTTGGAAAGACTCCCCCATGTGAGTGCATATGGAAGACTGAGCCATGTGGAGGGCAGCACATGAGTTATGTCCCAGCTTATGGCAGGACAGCTCAGGTGGCTATTTGGGATAGACTTGTGTTTTTCCTTTGAGGGAGCTGTTGGTTCAGTTCATTCTAGGAACATCTTCTAGACTTTGCAGTTTTAAGTGGGGAAGGAGAAGATACTCCCTTTGTTACATCTGGAAGAATGTTGGTTAATCCTTCACTGTTTTTTCTCACTTGGCTAGGCTAGATGTGCAGAGCCTTGGCAGTGGTGTGCAGTGAGCAGTATTCATACAGTTAATATCCTTTTGTTAGTCATGCCAGTTGTTGAGGCTCATGCTGAAGCAACTGTCTAGAGAGGCACTGGTTCACCTCCTCACAAGTGGCAGTGGTGTAATACTGGAGATAAGGTGAACTCCCATGTCACTTGTGTATTTGTATATGCCAGAAGAATCTGATGGAGTTACTATAAAGAATGTGAGTCAAAGGGATTTTTGTTTTCTCTCAGTCTTTTGAGAGTGAATTTTCCATCACATTTTCTTTGTCTTCTTTCAGAATGTGGAGAAATGGGATCTAGGCCAGAGTCCCGAGGGGCTGGAGCAGCAGCAGTGTAGCACTCGTGCAGAAGTTACTTTCTTCTCAGCAGATCATGGTAACGTTGATAAATTAATACTAATTTTGCTATAAGTGTATAAAACCTCAAACTCAGGTGTTAAGTCATTCCCTGCAGCAGCACCCTGAATGTTGAAATCAGTGTGCTTTTAATGCCTCTGTAAAGCAGTTTTTGCTTGATAAGATTTCATCTCACTTTTGTAGTTTGAAACCAGTGCTTTGTGGCCTGTCATGGCCTGAGAGAATCAGACAAAAGAGATGAAGGTTTGAAGTGAGTTAGAGCCAAATGGCAATAGTATCTTTATCCTTCCCCTTCTGCCAGGCTGTAGAGAAAGGGACAATGTGAATATGGGGTGAGGGTTTACTGGGTGATCCTGTGGCAGAAGACCACAACTGGTGATTCTTTCTGTTGCTTTTCCATAGAGACCTTCAGGAGTAGGTCTGAAAATCAGCTCATGGAGAAGCTAGAAGAGCTGTATGCCAGGCAGTCCAGAACAGTGTCTTCACACTGCAGGTGGCCACCAGCCAAGCTCTCCTCCTTTCAAGAACAGCAGGAGAATAAGTAGGTCCTTTCCTATCCTATACAGTAGGTAAACATGGCTGCCAGTAGGGATACCTGGAAACACCTTGTGTTCTACAGGGGCTTGTCTCTGTAGCCTCTGTGGAAAGCTGATACTGTAGTTGGAATACACTGAAGGGAAAAACTAAGACTCAGTCATTCATGTACATTTGATGCTAACCAGGCAACATCCTCCCACCCTGGTATTTTCCACCTTTGTCTCAACCTTACCAGACACTTGGGACAAATGGGAAAGGTGGGAAAACAAGTCCAAGGAAATGATCTTGGCCTTATTTTTTGTAGTAGTAATAGTTTCTCTACTTGGTATCTCAATTTAGCTAAAGTATACAGGATGGGGGCTTTTAAGTATCAGTGGAGATGTCAGTGCATCTTGGAGGGTTCTGTGTAAAGGAAGTGGATTTCCAGACTGTTTGGAGGGAACATCATCAACAGTGGCAGCACAGAGGAAACAGTAATGAAACAAACTTGTAGAGAGGAGGGTGAAAAGCATCCTCATTGCCAGAGCAGGGAGAGCCACGAGATGATTTGCACTTCCTGTGCTCTGAAGGATAAAACAGAAAGCAGAGAAGAGAAAGGAACTTGGTTTTACTGTTTGCCACTGGGCTCTTAAAACTTGTAAGCTCTTTGGTGCTGTCAGTGCCTGCCATTGTTCTACAGAAGGATTTGATATGTCCCTTTTTGAGAACTGAATATCCCTCATCAAGCTGCCTGTGGTCTCTGTTCCTTGGGAGAAGCTGAATCTTTTAGTTCAGCTTTGAAAGGAAGTGGGCAGCAGCAGCGTTCAAATCTGTACAGTAGCCAAGCACAAATCTCCCTTAGCAATCCAATTTTGATGATAATCCACGCCCTGCAGCGCTGCTTGTCTGGATCAGACAGAGGACATGCTGAAACAGTGTTTTCTTTACTTAGGGATGTTGCCTTGCTGTCGTCTTCACAAAGTTCTCTAAGGACAGACATGATGAGATTACAGTTCCTGTCAGAGCCTGTAACTGTGTACATAGATTTAAGAGATGCCAGACCACAGAAGTCATTCACATTCCCTGATGAGAAACAAAGGTAAATTCTGCCTTCAGTGAGAAGTACAAAAAAATCAGGAAACTGAAGCCTTCTCTCTGCATCTTATGCTTGTGAAATGTAGCTTTAAACTGTTCTCTTCTTCCACACCTCTGTGACCTGCAGCCCTATCTGAGCACAGATGTACTCTCAGGAGAGAAATAACTTGTCTCAGAACAAGTAGATGTGTGGGGATGCAGACACCACAGGAAGGACATGCAAGTCATGCAGAGAAGTAACACTTAGAAAGCTTCCATCTGAAAAGGGGTGGGCAGTGACTGCCAAGTAATGCTTGCAGCTGAGCTGGGGTAGCATTCTGACAGCACCGTGTACAAAATGGACATACTGGAGGTGCTTGCCAACTGTGTCCTGTGTGATTAAAAAGGCCTTATGGTCAGTTAGGGGAGGCTAAATTCTTCTCACTCTGCAACAGGTTCTGCAAACGTGTCCTTTCCCCAAGAGCTAATGGTGTCTGAGGGTTGCTCCTTCTCAGGGTGTGTAATTGCTGCAGCAAGGGGTTGACAAAAAGAGTCACCAGAAGAAACCTTGTAGTGAATAAGCAGCTGATGGTTAATGAACAGCTGACACATGTTGAAAGGATAGTAGTGTGAAGAACTATCCATAGCACCTGGAGACCTTCCCTGAAACGCTCTCTCCCTTTTTCTTTATGCTTCTACCTCTGCATCCTAGAAATGCCAAAAAGGCAGCACCTAGTTTGAACCAAGTTAACTAACATGGTCTGATTTCTTTCACAGTGCAAGTGACAGCTCTGATGAAGAAGAGACTATGCCAATTAAGGATGAAGCAGAAAGGAGAATGTAAGATCCTTTACCAGGACCATAGCTTGTATGATACAGTGTTCACTTTTTCTCAAAGCCCAATAATTGCCCTGACAGTGATAAGAGTAAGAAATGTACTGAAATGTCTCCATCCCTGGTCCTCACAGCAAAAAGAGCTCAGTCATGAAAGTGCTTCACTCTAGCCCTAGGAGATCACTGTTTTTCCTGCATGGTAAAGATACCAAAGCTAGAAAATAGTTGGTCCTTGAGGCAGGATAGTGCCTTGCTCCTGTACAGCTGCATGGAAATGGTTCAAAGGACAAGGAGAGTAGAGCAGGGTGTCTGGGAAACCAGACTCTCCAGACTTGAGTGACATGAGGAGTGTTGTTAAATGACTTGGAACCAAACTTTGACAGTGTTGTAAGGAGCTGCCTCAGACACAACTTTGATTTTAGAAGTAATATAAAATAGGCCAGAATAGATGTTGACTTAAAAAGAATGTTGAGTACGTTGTGTGGGCAGGAATGCTCTCCATTCTCTCTAACTAGGGGGGAGGGGTAGGGGGAGAGTGTGGTGCATGGAATCCTAAACTGTATGTTCTTCAGGATGTGCAGATGCCAGCCTTTTCCTGTTGCTAAGCTTGGGGCTTGATATATGCCCATAGGTGGTGAGATCTTTGTTTAATGGGAAGCAGATATGCCAAGGTTTAAGGATGTTGCTGTATTTGTGCTCTGGGTTTCCTTTAGAAGGCTGATGCATTACAGCAGGGCAGAGGACAAGCAGAACATTTGTATTGTTGCATCAGCCAATTACCTTTGTTTTAATAGTTTGAAAGAATAAATGATTTGACAAGAAAGAGAGCCTAACCACTCAATGTAATTTAGATCTTCTAATCCAAAGGCAGCACAAAGCAGGGACAAGGTGATGCTTGGGGAACTCTCACGGGCACTGAGGCGAACGTGGAAGTTGCATCAGTGTAAATCTGGAGTGATGGAGAGCAGGGCTTAGCTGGTTGTTCTTTGGGAACATTAAATCTAAATCCATACACAAATGAAATGCCTGGCAAATGTTCTTCAGTTCAGTTTCTAAATAAGAAAGCCTCATGAAAGAGAGGCACAGGAAAGCAGGGCAAGATTCTGGTCTCATTCACAAGGCATCAATGCCAGTTTCACTCTTATCTGGATGCCATTATTAAACAGGGCTACATGTCCTGTAGTACAACATACCTGGGTATTAGGGCCTTGGAGGGTTGGTCATCTTGAGCTCCAGGCACTTAGCCTAGTAAATAGGCTGTTGGCTTATCTCCAAGGCACTCAGGTAGTCAGTGCTGTCTCTAGCACTATAGCATAAGGTTGCTCTCCAGTACATGGCATGGTCCTAAAAACATGGCACACTCCTAAAATCATCACTACTAAGGTGTGCTCCTTAATAGTCCATCCATCCATGTTAAATGTTGATTTGATGGTCCTGGATAGGATGGCAGGAAACGTGAGATCCTTAAGCAGCAAGAATACTCTGTCTCTTTGTCCTGAACAGCACAGGTTTAATTGAGTTAAGCACAGCAGTATGATGCTGTGTACTCATATACACCACCTAACCACATAGTTAATATCCAACTCCAGCCATCTGTTACTTGGGCTGTGTACTTTCCAGCCACCACTAAAATAAGGTATATTATTTGCTCATAATCACAAGTTGGTGGTAGCAGGTGACTTGGGAGACTCATCACGAAACAGAGCTGCAAGACAAAATCATGTCTGCTTCTTGTGTCATGACAGAGCATTTCACGACAGATCACTGTCACAACACTGTGGTTGCTGACAGTTCAGCAGTCTGATTAACCTGGAGGAGACATGAAGGGAACTAAACCAAACACTCAGACATCCTGAAAACTTTTATAAGGCCTTTTCTATGTATTTGAATCCCAACCCCTGTATCCAAAGGGGACAAAAATCTGGAGACTAATTTCTATGATTACATTTGTTCAAGGCTCTTCTGGTAGGTGTGTGTTGTGCCTGAAAGGCAGAGGAGTGAGTAAATTGCCAGCAAGATCAGCTTCATGCTTTATCACTGTCATGTTTTGTGCTGCCTGTGCTGGTGCTGCTCTTACTAATCACTTTTCATGTAGATGCCCTGTTCTTATTTTGAGCTGTCACTCATATGAGAAGTTCCTCAGAGTTTGAGTTATTTCATGTAATGCTTTATCTTAATTAAATCAGGTTTTTCTTTTCTTTGCAGGAGGAATTGCTCAGGGAAAAGCCTGCTACTGCAACAACTCCGTAGGGCCCATAAAGAAGCCTCACAGCTTCTTCCTAACATGTCTACCCTAGCTGAAAAGCTTGAAGACACAAAAGAGGATCCAGAAAGTCTGGAAAAGACAGATTCATCTAAAATAAATGAAACCCAGCATTTAAAAGTGGAACAAGAGACAAATAACATGATTGCCAGGAAACTGATGAGAATGAAACTGGAGCAAATAAATGCCCCCATGTCAAACTGTGGGGGCAACAGAGCTGACCTAGAAAGAGAAGAGGAAATGGAAGCTGAGAAGGTTCAACACTCAGGAGATGCTCTAGAGTCTCATCTAGCCACAACAGAATTGCCAAGGTATCACACAAGAAAAGTCATCAGTAGATTTATTGTGGCTTATCTATTTGTGTGAGGTTATAGAACACTTAGAAAGCAAAAGTGTAGCTGGTTTTGTTACCTGCAAAGACAGACGGCCCTGGCGGCTGCTGCTTAACGGCTTAGAGGCAGCCAGACTCAGTAGCCCAGTGAACTGGCCTGTGATTAGACATGCTAGGGCACTTGTGACATGGGAAATGTAGGCATTTTCATGTTCTGTGTCAGAGGAGGAGAACACAGTATTGATCTCCTTTATGAAGAACTGCACTTAGATGGCACCATAGAAGATAGCTCTGGAGGGGTGTGTCTCCCTGTACCAACATAGAGTGGGGTAAACTCTGAGACTTTCCTGGTAGATTTTTATACAACTTGGTCTTGAATTCCTCAATGGGGCAGATTCCTTGACTCCCCAGGTGTAGTGTATTTGGTTGCTTCATTATCCTTACAATTGTAAAGCTTCTCCTTAAGTCTCATTTAAACTATCTCCATGAGTAAGCTGATCTTTTGCTGTGTTCCCAGGAGGCAGGGAAAATGGCTTATTCTGTTCTCAGCATAAAAAGCCTTTTCCAGGCTGGAAGAATGTGGCAAGTCTCCCCTTGTCAAATTTTTTTCCCCCAAACAAAGGAATTCTGACTCCTGACATCCAGAAAAGTGCAGGAGCTTAGAGGGACAAAGTACACCTGTGAGGAATGGCTCATACCAGAGGAATATCTTGGAAAGCTTTTTATTAAACCCAGAATGATGTCAGTTGAGGAAACAGCAGTTATTTCAGTCTCTGCCTCTTTGGGCTTAGTTTAATGCAGTGCCTTCTGCTTAAGGTCTAATTTTAAAGGGGATTCAGGTGGTTGCCCTCTGCCCAGTTCTTTGAGAGAGCTCTGTTATACTGACTTTTCAAAGGTTATGTTCTGCCTGCTATTTTCAGAGTGAAATTTAACATTTTGACTTTGACATATGAGACTTAGAACCTGGCTGCTCTAGAGACTGTTACTTTTTCTCAGTGTTAAGCAGTTGCCTGCCCTGTCACTTAGTCACTTTGGCTACTGTGTACTTGGTTTAAATGGC
Organism: Colius striatus; assembly: GCF_028858725.1. Taxonomy (NCBI): domain Eukaryota; kingdom Metazoa; phylum Chordata; class Aves; order Coliiformes; family Coliidae; genus Colius; species Colius striatus. The sequence continues at coordinate 1,118,311 of NC_084761.1, read as the reverse complement.
AGACAGTTGGTTGCAGGTGGTTTTTCCTCTCTGGGATTCCTGACATTAAAGCTCATTGCTTCCATCAGTTGGACAAACTGCATTTTTTTCCTACCTGTTGGCCTGCCACACAGATGACAGCCCATGGCTTGGTTATTTATTGTTGCTGAGTAATAGCTCACAATGATCCTAATGAATTTGTTTCCTTTCTTGCTATTCTAATTATTGTTGGAGCACCTGGGGCTTGAAGGCTTGTGATAAATTGAACTTAATATTTACCATGGAAATGGCAGATGGAACCTTTCTAGGCTGCAAAATATAGAAAGATGGCAGGCCTGGGTTCAGGGGAAACTTGTCCCTGTATTACAGCAGATTGGAAGGGAAACAGGCTAAGAATTTTGGTGTGCAGATGGGGAGTGGAACATCACAAACATGCCTCTGCCTCACGGAGTTCCTGTCTCCAGATAGTCACCACTTACAGAGGTTTGAGGTCTGCTCCTTTTATTTGGGTTTTGTTTTTGTACAGGGATGATTCAATCTAGTGACAAGTTCCTGTGTCCCCCCCACAGACACCATAAGTGCTTTCTAAATCCCTTCTAGAATTCGTGTCATGATTCACCCTCAAGCGTGTGATGTAAGAGAAAAAGGAATGCAAACAGATGAACAAAGGTGCTTTTTCTACCCAGTGAAAAGCTGAAGCCAAGCAGAATCTGTATCTTTTTCAGGACAGAAGAAAGTAAAAGAGAGCTATTGCAAAAGGAAGAACAGATGGAAGAGAGACACAGGAGATGCAGACTCCAGGAGCAGCTGGAGAGGTTGCAGCCTCGGCAGTCAGTCACTGGAAAGCAGCCCATGGCAGAGCAAACTCCAGTTCTGTTCCACATGGTTAGTAGCTCAGGGTAGGACTGTCCCTTTCAGAGTGGCTTCCTGGCCAAATGCAAGTGTGATTCTAGAAGGAAAAAGTCCTTTTCCTCCCATTGTTTGAAATCCCTGTGTTCTGGAGCACCATCACCTCATGAGGTGAGGAGTCCTATACCTCCTCTTTTATGCTAAGAATATTTTTCTCCCCTTTTCTGTGTAGGGAGTCACCAGGTGTGATGTGTCAGGGTATGGCAGGAATCTGGTGGGCTGAAGTCAGTGAGCTCAATGCCATCTACTTCCCAGGAGCCAGACTCTCACACGTGGCTTTTCATAACATTTTAGAAGTGAAATACTTTTGCTGCCATACTTGTAAAGCAAAGCCTGTGCCGAGTCCTGTCTGGTTGCCTGCCCCTAGCAGCTTTGTATTTCAGCTCTGTGGGTAGGTTTTGAGGATTGTGGTTTTACTAATGGCTTCTGGCTGATGCCTTGATTAAGGGAGTATGAAATTGTCCTGACTTTTCTCAGAGCCTAAATTACATCTCAGAGGACAGGGCTTGTCTTCCTCTTGAGAAGATTTGTATGTGTACTCCTGGTTCATCCCTGCACTGCTTTCACTGACAGCAAGGCCAGTTGAGAAGGTGAGAGGAGATGAGAAACTCCCAAATTTGTCCTTGAGTCCACAGTAATGACTTGTTTGGACTAACAACCATAAGAAAGCTCTTTTGTCAGTGCAACAGTTGAAGGACATTACAGCCCTAAATTGGAGGATGGAGCACAGAGATTGGTTTGGTTTGTAAGCAATTGACTACTGTATTTTGCACATATAGAGCTTGGGGTTATTTTAAACTCTAGATAAATGAGAAGTGATAAAGGACTAACAAAGCAACAGATGAATTTCCCTCTGTCAGGCTGCTGTGGCAAGGATGGTGGCCTGCACAGAGCTCTGTCCTGAAGGCTGTGGATCTGTCTTCAGACTCGCTCCTTTCTCATTCTGCTGGGAGGTACCAATCAGCCCTTAATTAAGAAGCAGGCATACATTTGATCATCAGAAATACTCCTGGGCCTTTTTAACTCACTCCTGACAAGTGAATAAAGCTTGGAGTCTTGCTGTAACTGAATTGCAGTGTAAATATGCCCGTAATAGATTTAATGATGTTACTACCAGCTAGCTGTGGCAGCTTGGACGTCGGCATAAGCTGCCCAGCCTGGGATTTACTCAGCTTCTGATGCCTCTAGAAGCAGCTAACTGCTACTTAAGCTGCCAGCCTGCTCGAGGGAAACCTGCCTGAATTTAGGAGGCACTGTTGGTAGAAAAACCAGCACAGCCCATAACAACTGTTCTGTGGGCAACTCTGCTCTTAGTTCTCTGTCAGAAATATTCATTATTAAAGTTGGGAATGAAAAATGTATCAGCACCATCTAGCAAATAGCACAGGCATTGATGAGATCACTTGAAATTCGTCTTGACAGCAGCATTTTTTTCTTTGAATTAAAACAAGTTTTCCTTTTCTTTGTGTTTCTTTCCTTTGCACATAGGAAGGCAGAAAGAAACCTTTGAATATTTTGACATTTAAAACTAAAGAAGCTGTAATTTGGCAGCTATTTCTCAGCAGAGATATCTAATATCTATATATAAACACTCACATTCAAAGAACAAGCTGCAGTGTTTGACAGGGTAGCACACTTTCAGATTTGGTTTTGAAGTCCTTTGTTTTGGCAAGGGTAGAGGTTCAGATCTGGAGCACTTGTCATAGTTTCCAGAGTCCCTCTGACCACTTATAATGTACATAAATAATTGAGTTGAATAATAACTGGGAGGAAAGTTTAGAAACTCTGCAATTACTGCAGCTGAGGTGCTGGGAAGAAAACACAAATGAAATGGCAAAAGCTGCATTAGGGTTACATTGGAGTTCTTGTCTAACCTTTGAAAGCAGTGAAATTCAGATTTAATGCTGCTGCCTTTTTTCCTTAACCTAGTTCAGTCAAGCTCTGCACTCAGCTTCCCTGAGTGGAAAGCACTGATGTAAATGAGACTCATGTCTGGGGAGAACACTTTCAGAGCAATGCAGGTGACTTAAGAGACTAAGAAGCAACTTTTAGAGATCCCTCAGCATCTAGATAAGAGGAGACTGCAAGGGGATCTCATTATTAGTTACAAATATCTAAATGGTGGGTGTCAGGAGGTTGGGGCAGCACTTTTTTCTGTTGTGTGCAGTGACAGGACAAGGGGTGATGGAAAGAAGCTGCAACACAGTAAGTTTCCACAATAAGTTGTCCCAGCCCCATCACCCACCAGCCCATTGCCCTCAGTGCAACACTCACCCAGCTCTGAAACCCCTCCAGGGAGGGTGACTCCAGCCCCTCTCTGGGCAGCCTGACAGCCCTGGCACCAAAGAAATTCCTCCTCAGACCCAGCCTGAACCTCCCCTGCTGCAACTTGAGGCCATTTCCTCTTGTTCTGTTGCTTGTCACTGGGGAGAACAGACCGACCTCCACCTTGCTGCAGCTTCCTTTCAGGTAGCTGTAAAGAGTGAGAAGGTCTCCCCTGAGCCTTTTCTCCAGGCTCAACAGCCCCAGATCCCTCAGCCCTTCCTCACATGAGACATGCTCCAAGCCCTTTCCTAGCTTGGTAGCTGCCTGTGCATCCTCTCCAGCACTTCTGTGTCCTTGTAGAGAGGGGCCCAAAGCTGGACACAGGATTCAAGGTGCAGCCTCACCAAAGCTGAGCACAGGGGAATGATCAGCTCCTTGCTCCTGCTGACAGCACTATGTGGTGATGTGATCCATGCTGTAAACTCAGGTTGAATTAACAGATTAATATGCAGAGGGTTTGTTTCAGTATTTCAGCAGAGCAAGTGTTATTGACAAGAAAGACAGGAGGAATGCTATGCATGATGTAAAACAGTTAAATGCAGAATGTAAACTGGGATGGGTTTGATCTGTCATTTCACTCATCTTGTGGATTACGATGGAGTACATTAGTATTAACATTGATTTCAGTATTGCATTCCTGGTAGATGGGATCCAGAGAAGAACTGTTGCTTTTGCCATGCTTGTATCTGTGTTTTATGTTGGAGAGCAGCATAAGCAGGTTACTCTGTAAAGGAGGAGAAGCTGGGAGCTGTAGTGGACAGCAGGCAGACAGGGGCAGAGACCTCATCAATAAGGAGTGCAGTGCCACAGGACCCAAACAGGAAAAGCAGGGCAGGTCTGTTGGGGTAAGCTGTTGGGAAGTCTGTATTAATGAGGTAGGTCTGAGATCAAGGTGAGAAGGTCAAGTCAGGACAGGGCTGGGGTGCAGTGACAGGGTGTAGGGTCAAGCAGCAGCTGGTGATCACCCAGGAAGTCGGTACTGATAAAGCAAGGCTAAGATCAAGGCACAAAGTCACATCAGTCAGTTAAAGCCAGGGTTCAGACGAGTGAGGTGAAGCCGGGCAGAGGTGGAGCTCCGTCAAGGACAAAGGGCAAGTGTCTGAGCTGAAGTGCAGCTCCCAGGCAGAGGGGGAAGGATGCAGCACGGGCTCTGTGCTGCTCTTCTCACAGCAGTCTCCTCTGAAGTTTCTCACCTGAGCTGGTGTCAGAACTGGCCTTCAACACAGGCAGCTAAACCACTGCAGGGGGTGGTGCTCATGGCCCTGATCCTTTATGTCCAGCTATGGCATTCATTTAACAGACAGCTACTGCTATTCCACTTTTGTTAAGGTCTCTTATTTTTGGGAGAAAATAGGTGTTCTCAGCAGGGCTTCAGCTTGGTTCTCTCTTTACCTTTATTGCTTTATCGTGATATGGCAGAGCAAGATAATGTAGTTTGAAAGCTGTTAGGAACCACCTTGTTACCAATACCTTATAAACACTTTTATCTACCTTGTGCAGACAAGCTGTTTGGAAAATGGATGTGTTGACTCATATTGAGGCATCTAATTTTTCTTGGCTACACAATCACTCTGGCTAACCTTGTATTAGTAATTACACTGCCATGATCATCATCTCACTGCAGCTTAGCCTTACAGCTGGCTCACAAAACAAAAGTGCTCAGGCACGCCATGGAGTCATTCCAGATTAAATGTATGATGCAGATACTTTCTTCTCCATCTTGTAAACATAGACTCTGTATCCTTTCTGTCAAAACTGGTTGAGTCTTTTATATTAATACACCATTGACTCAGCTTACTGATGTCAGGTAGAATTCTCATCCCAAAGACTTCCTGCTTGCACTCACATAAAGCTAAAATTAACTATCCTATGGTCAGATCTTCCTTGTGCTTTTACAGCCTTATTCTCACTTTGGTTTGCTATCACCTGGATGGGAAAATCCCTGACAAAATCCCTGGGTCTTACCATCAAGCACTGCACGTTCAGTCCCTGTGACAGTTACTCTGGGTTAGCACAGTGTGGCTGAAAGTAGAGACTGATTTCCAAAACCTTTAACTAAACATATTCCTGCAGGTCTCCTTCCATCCAGCTCTCCTTGATCTGCACAGCTGGCACTGAAATGCTTTTGGTTCTTTACCTGGTGCCTTTTCCATTGCTGTTAGGGGTGTCTTGATCATTTTAAGGCAGTAGTGCTGACATCACCATTGGAAATTGCCTTTTTCCTACACCTCATCTGAGCCCAAGCAGTTGCTCAAGGACACTGAGCATGGGTCCCAATGTACAGCTGCTCACACAGATGCACTTAGGTGATGCCCTCAGCAGTATTCAAAGGTTCTCCATTTTCATTGCTGTGTGGAAAACACATAAGGGAAGGGAACTGTAAGGAAGTGGAGTTCGTGTCTCAGTGGACAGAATGTGCAGAGTTCTGATCTGTTATGAGAGGAAGAGGCTTTGTGCTCGTTCTGTACAGAAATGCCCATTTATCTCCAACCAACTGGTGCAATATACTTATTTGGAGAAGTGGAGGAAAAGTGTACGATCTTATTTCAGTTATAATGATCTTCTGACACAGTAAGTGTGTTTTTCTTTATCTGTATTACTCTGAAACTGATCTTGTAACTATACTCACCCTCTGCCCAAATGTTTTCATTGACACTGAAGCAAAGCAACAGCCGTGGCTGCACCTGTGTGAAGGGAACTGAACTCAGCCTTTAGCCTTTACTAGAGCTTAAAAAAACCCATCATTAACTCTGAACATTGCAAAACACTTCCTGCACTAAATCTTTTCCTGACATCAGAGCTCAATTTGGCTTGTGCTTCACTCCAGGTCTTCTCCCTCTCTTGGATGGGCTCTGTGGGGTTGTGGCCAGCAGTGATGTGCCAAACAGCCAGCAGATGGCCCTTGAGTGCCTCCTTTCTTACAGTGAGGCATTTAATGAGTTCCTGAAACAAGATTAAAATCTCTTGTACGTAATGAACCTGCTGCCTCAACCCAAGAAAGGCTTAAAAATAAACTAAGGCAATTAGAGATGTAGTTAAATTTAGCATGCAAAACCAGAAGGCCAAGATTCCTGTTTGTACCACAGCAGCCCAGCACACAGGGTTCGGAATAACATGGAAGTTCCCAAGGAAATGTTTTGCTAGCATAGGTGACTGCTGGCTGGATGGCACAGTGCCTGTATTTCTGGCCTCCTCTTCATCTTCCCACTTGGTGCCAGTGAAAGCAAATGGGGGGAAGCTGCCAGCACAGTGCTTTATGCTTGGGTTAAGTTTAGCTGGTTGATGGTGTCCCTGGCTGTAGTGAGCAAGCTTGGGGCAGCTGAGGCTGCTACCATGGCTCAGGGTGGCCCAGGGCTACCCTATGGATTTGCCTTAATAGGCAAAGCAGAGGATCTAGGCCTTAAATGCCTTTGTTAGAAACAACTTCCTTGACACTGGCAGAGTCTCCTTGCTTGCTCTGCATGTTCTCTGGGAGGTGTTCTGGCAGTGTGTGCTTGGGCACTCTCAGGGCAAAACATTAAAGTCAGGAACTTCACAGACTGATGACTCTTCTTGGTAGTTCCTCTCACACAGCCAGAGCAGTTCAAAAATGACACAGTAATCCTGCTTTTGTAACCTGGTGTGTGCTTCAGTAGGTTTCTCAGCCAAATTGCTGCATATATGCTGAGAAGCCAGAAACTCACCTTCTGTACCCAATGCATCAGGACCACCAAAAAGCCATAGTGAACCTTCCATTTAAGCTTCAGTTCTGCATGAAGACCTAGTCTGGTGGTTTCACAGGGACTCCCACCTTTGTCTATTGTACTTTCCAGCTATGGGAGGAATTGAACAGCCAGGTCTTTACAAAGAAGTGACTGCTTTCAGTGCCACTTCTCTGCTTGGAGTTTGAAATGGCCCCAGAAAAAATGTGAAATGTTGAATCCTTTCTATTCCTTTGCATGTTTTGGAAGCGATTCAAATGAGTTTAGGCTTATTCTTGAATATACTTAGGCATGATCTTGACAGATGGGAACATTCATTGCTGTTGCTTAAGGGAAAGGTTAATGTAAGTAAAAAGAATATAGTTTCCAGAATTACATGCCTGAACTTCCTGCCAGTAGAGGTCCTGAATACTCCTCAGTTCTCCTTAGCAGGATGGCTCAGATTAAAATTGAAGCGAAGATAATAAAGTAAAATGACTGTGGGCTAAAATTTCTCATTTAGAAGAGGGCAGGGGGACAGAAAACCACTTCTGTGCCTTTGTCCCTTCAGGTCTCGCTTTTTGATAGGTCCTGTGTGTGTTGGCAGAAGGAATAAACCATAAGTTTGCAGAGCCTCTGAACAGGTGCCAGTCATGTTTCATTATACAGAGAATCATTTCTGCCATGCACCTCTTTCCTGGAATTGGAACAGGATTCACCACTCCTGGCCTTAACTCCCAGCTGTGGTCAGGGATGCTGTTTGTAGATGAAAGGAAGCTGCATCTGTCACTTTGGTTTTGAGGGGGAGGTACAGGCTTATCCAACACAGCCACACCACTGTTTAAGAAGCTGTATGGTTTAAACTGTAATCCTGGTTTTCTCTCATGCCCTCTTGTTGAGCATTCTGACCTAGTCTGGGGACTACAGTTCCAAATCTGAACGTGCTGCTGGATAAACTTGGTCACAACTTGCAAACACATTATCACACAAATAATAGAGATGGAAACATCATTCTTAGCAGCAGGGAATGGAATTCAAGGCTTCCTCTGAGATTATAGAGTGGAAGTGTCATGCAGTTACTGTTATTTTAAAAACACAGAGCTCTGTCCAGCTCTGTGCCAAGCACCTGGACTTGCCACAAGCTTCAGCTGGCACTGTAAGCACTTAGCAGTTCTCAGAATCACTAATGCCCTATATTTACTGCCTTGGAGAAGTCACAGTTCTGAAGGGTTATCTGCAGAGCATTTTGTAGCTGGATACAAGACCCCAGAGCCTGTATAACAAACTGGACACAACCTGTTTCTAAACTGGAAGCTCCCAGTTTGGAAAGCAAGCCATTTGGGCTCTGGTAGAAGTTCCTGATAAAGCAGCTGAGCTCCCCTACCCCCCCTTTTCTGTTTTGGTCTTGGGGCATTTTCATCAAATAGCAGGTGAAACACATGAAAAGATAAATGAAGACTAGGGAGAAAAGGCTTTGTCCAAGCTGCTGAGTATATGGTGAATGTCTCAGGGTAGCAAACTAGAGCCATTTCAGTCGTAGTTAAAGCTGCCAAGGAGCATGTGCCAAATACCAGCCGAGCTTTCTGATGGCTGAGGACCAGGTCTGTGCTCTGTCTCAGCATTTCGGAGCACAGTTTCCTTCCCTGCCATGGACCTGGAAATCCTGGCACATTGTGTTTGTGAGGCAGTTGGAAATCAGCTGAAGAGCAACGCCATGGAAGACAAAGATAGGACTGGTGGGGCTTGGGAGGCCCCACCTGTGTAAAGCAGGGGAACAGAGATTTGTGAGAATCTTACCATCTTCAGTGTTCTAGGGGTGTTTTTGCTATTTAATCCAGCTAGAAAGGGACTAGAAGAAGGAAATATCCTCATTTTCCAGTTTGACAGAGAGAGGCTCCACTCCATAGCCAGGACTGAGACACGAGTTCCTGATTGCCCCTCTTGTGCTCACATGAAATGTCTAAGTAATTAAACATTTTTACTTATTTCAGCTGCTTCTCATTAACCAGGAATATAAACTCATTAGGGGAGGAACTTTTTGTTACATGCACTCAGAACATCAGCACAATGAGGCTTTGAATCCTTCTGAGCCTCTCTGAGTGTCACTGTAGTGTAAACACTAATCATGGAGAAGGCACTTCTCATTCTGTAATGATTGTTTCTCAGAAAGCCAACAAACCCAAATAGGATTCTGTGCTACTTCACATGTTAGTGCAATTGTCAGAGCAGTTCACCTGAGGAGCTGGGTCTTTGTCAGAACCTCATGGTCCTTATGGCTCACTTCCAGCTTGAGGTATTCTCTGGAATGAAGAACTTGTATGTAAAACAGCTGCTTGTTACCAGTTCTTTGTGCCACTTTGAATGGTTTTTAGCTGCACTCAGACTTGTTAAATGGTCTCAACTGACACTCTTTTTTTCTTGGCTATATTTGGTTGAAAAAGCCCATTTTCAAACCCTTTTGGTTAGCTGAGATGCTTTGTGGATGTTCTGTGTTCTAATGCACGTTAGAATTATGTTGGAATTTTTCCTTAGTCACCTGAAAACTAGGCTGGTGTTTGACACGTGGTGCTGGCTGGCTTTAAGCACTAGTTAGAACCTTCTATTAAGGAGGTTCTTGTTGCTTTAGCTGTGCTTGCCTGGCAGTGCTGCCTGGCAGAGTTGCATCTTTCAGTCATAGCATTCTGCTCCAGTGAACTTGGACAGAGGAGAAAGGTATTGTCCAAAACAGAAGGTTGGCTGAGTTGGGTGAGATTCTCTAACAGTAGTGATATTCCAGGATAGGACAGAGCAAGAGATGAGGACACACCAGTACCTGCAACAGAGACAGTGGCCAGGGCAATGCTGTGCACTCACCTCTGGACTATAGGCAGGTCAAGCAGGAGGGAGCAGCTTAGGACAGGGAGCATACACTAGGATCCAAGGTTGTTCTTTTTCAGGAGAAACTATTTGATGCTGTGGAGTTGTCTTGTTCACTGCAGATAGCAGGATAAATGTGTTTTGAATTTTAGACCCCAAATACTTTTCAGCCTGTGTGGTACAGGGTGATCACACAGTGTCTCTCTGGAAACGTCTGCTACGGGCCAGAGCCTTGCCTCTTGCCAGTGGGGTTATGTATATCTTTGGCAACACAGATGAGCTGTTAAGTCTAGTGAAGCAGTTGAGAATTCCCTTAATGCAGGCTAATGCAGAGGTGGCACAGAACAGTGGAATTCACACCACGCTGCTCTTGCCTTCAGCTGGGTTGGGAGGGATTTTTGAGCCAGAGGTGTAACTGATCCCAGCTATCATCAGCTGACTGCCAGGCTTGTGGTGGCCATGAAGCTACTTTAAACTGCACTTGGGATTAACCGTGCTCAGCTGACAGCAACTTGAAAAGGTATGTGAAGTGAACTTGGCTGTCCTTGGCTGCTGTGCTGAGCAGAGCTCAGTTCCTCGCTGTGCGTCACGTCTGAACTGTGCTCTTCTCTGCAGTCATTTCTGGTGAGGAGCTGACATTTCTCTTTGACACTTGCCCTCTTTATGCTCCAGCAGAGATGCTGTGTAGCTTTAGCACACTCATGCTACCAGAGGTGGAAAAATGGTTTCCTCTGAATGAGGAGAGGTTATATCCTTCATGCCCAAAACTATCCAAGCAAGGTAGTTCTCAGCAGAGAAATGACTGTTGTTTTGTTTCATTTAAGCTCCTATGGTAGGTGATGCCCAAACTGAATTGGAGAACTATGGAGTGCCCAGGGGGGCAAGAAGGCCAAGGGCATCCTGGCTTGGATCTGCACTGGGCTGGCAGCAGGAGCAGGGCAGGGATTGTCCCCTGTGCTGGGCTCTGGGGAGGCTGCAGCTCCAGGGCTGTGCTCAGTACTGGGCCCCTCACTCACTGCCACAGGGACACTGAGGGGCTGGAGCACAAGGGGGCTGGGGAGGGGCTGAGGGAATGGGGGTGCTGAGCCTGGAGAAGAGGAGGCTGAGGGCAGCCAGCAGCACTCTCTGACACTCCCTGCCAGGAGGCTGCAGGGAGCTGGGGGTCAGGCTCTGCTCCCCAGGCAGCAATGACAGGACAAGAGGCAATGGGCTGCAGCTGCCCCAGGGGAGGCTGAGGCTGGAGCTGAGGCACAACTGTTTCCCTGAGCGGGGTGTGAGCCCCTGTGCCAGGCTGCCCAGGGAGCTGGGGGAGTGCCCAGCCCTGGAGGGATCCCAAAGGCGTGGGGCTGAGGTGCTGAGGGCTGTGGGTCAGTGCTGGGCTGGGCAGGCTGAGGGCAGGGCTGGGACTGCAGCAGCTTCAGGGGCTTTAACAACACAAAGGATCCTGTGATTCTATGATAGCAAATAATGCTTCTATTACACAGCTCTTTGAATTCCTGCAGTCTTACTTTGGCAGAGTTACCTGTTCTGGAGGATCATAACTCTCTCATTTTAGCAACCTGAAGCTCAGTTCAGATCAGAAAATGTCAATACCATCTTGCCACCATCATATTTTTCAGATCCATAGCCTCAGCATGGTTGATACTCAGAAAGCTGTTGGTGCTGTAGAGAGTGAATCTAATAGAGAAATGCACTAACAGACTATTCAGAGCATTGCCATCAATCCTCCTCTTCTTCATGGTATTAAATGTTACCTTCCTAATTGCAGCCTGTTGTGCCAGTGGCAGGCAGCAAATGCAGATACTTTCCCTGTTCCCACCCAGTGCTCCCCCTTTGCAATGGTGAAGCAGTTCTTTGAATGGTTTCAGGGTTTATTCCACAATTCAGTGTGGGGTTTCAGATAACCTAACAGATGGCATTGTCATCATTTTTCCTTCCCCCCACAAGGAAAATGAACAAACACTTGACATTTCCAATATGTCTCCATCCAATGGAAGCATTTTTAGAAGCCGTGGAAGAGCCTCATCTGCTTTGCCTTAGATGGCCAGAATTGTTAACTGTGTCCTAACTAGCTGCTCTCCTTTATTAGCAACATGACTGCTTGGAAAAGAGGTGTGTGGCCAGAGAATCAACATGCTTGCATTCTGTACAGGGAGCTGTGTCCATAATGAAGCAGGAACATGCCAGGCCAGAGCTGTTTCACCAGAAGAATACGGAATGTTCATTAGAGAAATTAGCCAGAGCTGCTGAAGTACCTGGAAATCAGCTCACATTTACAAATGTACAGCAGATGCATCATTTGGCAAATGATTTCTGCAGTCACTAATTTGCCATTCATCAGGGATTGCCTCTGAAAGCTGTGATCCAAGCTAGGGTGCAGATGACATAGGAGGATAAATTTAGACATGGCTGAAAACAATTATTTTGATGAAGCCTTCAGCCAATGAGAGGAAGATTGTTCCCATCCCTCCCCTTCCCCCTCACTCACCCCTTCCAGGAAAGGAGGAGACTGTGTGACTATAACTTATCTCCCTTTTACACGCAGTGGATGTTTTGATTTAGCTCTTGCTGTTTTAGAGTCTGCTCAGCACAGTAGAGAGTGGTTTTTGATTGAATATGATGCCTTGCTTCAGTGTTAGCATCAGTTCAGTTAGAAACTAAAAGGTGGAAAAGGTGCTAGAAGGGAAATACAACAGTTATATTTACCTGCAAAGAGGAGACTGTGTGTATAAAAATAAACTAATAAAGAAATAGGCTTCTCCCTGACCTACCTTCCTCCTGGGAAAGCCCTGGGACTGGGGGAGTTACTTCTGCTGGGAGATGCATACTGCTTGCTTAGGTCTATGAGGTGTCCCTGTGCTGGTTCCTGGGGAGGCTGCAGCTCCAGGGCTGTGTCAGTGCTGGGCACCTCACTCACTGCCACAGGGACACTGAGGGGCTGCAGCATGGCCAGAGCTTGCCAGGGATCTGGGGAAGGGGCTGGAGCACAAGGGTGCTGGGGAGGGGCTGAGGGAATGGGGGTGCTGAGCCTGGGGAAGAGGAGGCTGAGGGCAGCCAGCAGCACTCTCTGACACTCCCTGACAGGAGGCTGCAGGGAGCTGGGGGTCGGGCTCTGCTCCCCAGGCAGCAATGACAGGACAAGAGGCAATGGGCTGCAGCTGCCCCAGGGGAGGCTGAGGCTGGAGCTGAGGCACAACTGTTTCCCTGAGAGGGGTGTGAGCCCCTGTGCCAGGCTGCCCAGGGAGCTGGGGCAGTGCCCAGCCCTGCAGGGATTTAGAAGCTGTGGTGCTGAGATGTGTTTTAGTGGTAGACATGACAGTGCTGGGAGAATCTTTGGACTTGATGATCTTAAAGGTCTTCTCCCAGCTAAATGCTCTGTGACTCTGTGAACAGCACTTGCTAGAGCTGTAACATAGCATGGTTCCCAAATAGCAGTCACCAGCAACTGCTCTCACTTGCCATCAGCCTTCAACCTACCTGGAACCCAGCAGCACAGTTGTCACCTGGCCCTCTGGGCACCTGAGCTGCTCTGCAGTCAGCTCAGTCTCTAACACTTTAGAGTGTTTCCTAGCCTTAGGGCAACAGAGTTGTTTACCCAAGCTAGTATGCAGCCAGGGTAAAAGCAATGCCAACTAGTCTGGGGCTTTGAGATCGACAAAAGCATCGTTTAACCAGTTTGAGCTCTATTTATTGAAAGCAAAATCACATTGATCTTGGCTGAGAAGCTTGTACCCAGGAAGCTTTGGCTGGCTGTGATCAAACACAGCTCTGTTTTTTAAAAGTAATAACATAGAGGGAAAATGCTCCTTTTCCCCTGCTTGTCTGAATGGATTCCTTCACCCTACAGGTGGGGCTTTTTATGGATAGTGGTCTCCCTTGGGGCTACACCTCTGTGTGGGTAGTTCAGCAGCATTGTGGATGAAGGCTAGAAAACAGGAGCATCCTCAACTTGTCCTCCAGTTGCTTTTTCCTCCTTTCTGGTTTTTTTGGGTGTTGATTTGGGGAGGGGAGCTTGTTCCTTGGCTGCTCACTGTGGCTACAGCTGCTGCTTGCACTGTTGTTATGTTAGAGTGGGAAAGTTCCAGATGACAGGGAGCTGCTGGAGAGAGCTCAGTGCAGGGCCACAGAGATGCTGGAGTGGAGCATCTCCTTTGTGCTGAAAGGCTGAGGGAGCTGGGGCTCTGCAGCTTGGAGGAGCCTGAGGGGTGAGCTCAGTCATGTTACAGATCCATCAAGGGTGGGTGTGAGGAGGCTGGAGCCAGGCTGTGCTCAGGGATGGACAATGACAGGACAAGGGGCAACAAGCTGCAACAGAAGAGGTTCCAAAGCAACACCAGGACAAAGTTGTTCCCTGTTGAGGTGAGGGAGCACTGGCAGGGGCTGCCCAGATGGGCTGTGGAGGCTCCTTCTCTGCAGACATCCCAACCCAGCTGGATGAGTCCCTGTGTGCCCTGCTCTAGGTGCTGCTGCTCTGGCAGGGGGTTGCACTGACTGAGCTTTGCAGGTCCCTCCCAGCCCTTGAGATGCTGTGAAAGATGGCTAAAACTGGGGTTGGAGGGGTGATGGGAAAACTGAGCTGAAGGGCTTTAAGTTGCAATATTGGAGACTGCAATTGCACAATGAAATACCAAGCACTCTGGAAACAAGAAAATCTCTCCTATTTACTCTATGGTAACTGTTGGCACTTGGCTACAATCAGCTGCAGGCCTGTCTGTGATTGACAGCTCACTCCCAGCCAGAGCACATAAAAATAGCTCAGCATATGAGTAGTTTTAGTTTTTATCATCTAATAGAGTCACAAATAAAAGCCAATGCAACGTGTAGGCAAACTGAACTCTCTTCACAGGTGTACTAGGGTCAGTTGGGCACTGCTGTGAGGACATACTCAGCACTCAATCTGGCTTCTTTCAGCAATTCTTGCCCAGAATGCAACAGAATTTACAATGTTTCTGTTCATTAACCTTAGTATTTCTGAGATGAGTTACATTCTTCTACAGCTAGATTCTTGCTGGGGTGAGACAGCTGGCTGAGGGAGGAAAGGGAAGCACCAACATTGATGAAGACCTCACTTGTTCATAGAACCTTAATAAACAAAATCCTTAGCTGGTGGTGGTTAGAAAAGCTCTGGAGCCCTCCCCTGCTGCTGGGCCATGAGGATGAGAGACTGGACTCGATCGTCTTAAAAGTCTCTTCCAGCTGAAATGATGCTGTGAAACAGCTGGAAATTTCCTGCTGAAGCATCAGTAGAGAGTGGTTTAATCTTTAGCCGTTGAGTTACCTCCTGTCCTTGATCCCCACACCCTTGTTGAGAGAGGAAGACATACTCATTTTTCCAATATAGGGTGGAGAAGGAGGTCATCTTTACCCAAAAGCTTCTTTTAAGGCCTCTTTCTCAGAGGATTACAACGATGGGGTCAAAGGCCCGATGAATTCTGTGAGCCCCACAGGACATTAGTCACACAGCTCTGCAGCAGCACAAGCTTCTGCATTAATCTTTTTCCTCTAACATGAACTGCAGTTTTTATTTGGTGCTTGTAGGCAGTGCTGTGCCTGTGGCACATCTTTGGGCTCCAAAACACTGGATGGTGCAGTAAACCTGCTTGGGGCTTTTTATTAGTGTATTTGAAGGAATTGCATGTTTTGGGGACAGACACAAGCTTCATTAACTTGTCAAGAGGGTTAGTCATTGAACACCTATGTGGACATTTTAATTCTGCATTCAAGTGTCTTTAATTGGATTCCTCCTGCTTTGCTTCTAAAGTAAAATGAGGTAAATCAAATGAAGGTTAATTCAGTGGAAAGGTGTGGGCAGGCATCCCCTGTTTAGCAGCTCCTCAGCATCCTCCTGCTCTCACTGTGTCCCTGTGGTGTTCCACAGCTCACCTCAAAGAAAGGCCTGCTTGGCGGTGTCATACTGCTGTAGATGGTTTCAGATGAATTCTGCTCACCTTAAGTGGCATTTTAGTCTGTTGGCTGATTGCCTTGCCATAGACAGAAAATGCCCTTTGCTGACCCTGCACTGGGGAGCTGATGCTCTAACAACTAGCTTGGAAATGTTAACTCCATAAAGAGCTCCAGCTATTTGCAAAATGAATGTGTGGCCATGCCTGTGGAGCATGTGCACTCAGGATGCCTTGGGGGAGGCCCTGAGGGTCCTTATTAAAGGATCATAACTGTTGAGAAGCAATACTCTTATAAATAAGGGAGGATATTTGCCATTCTAGGGACCAGCTTCTCAATTTGCAAAAGGAGCATCAAGGGCAGCAAATTGAATGTAATAAGAAGAGCAAGTCAGCTAATAACTGCAGCTGCAGCTACCCCATCTTTGGAAGAGCAAAAGGGATCCCACAGACAATAAACCCATGGTTCAAGGATGGGGTTGTTTCTTAAAGAACAGGTCTCTTAAAGAAGAGGGAATTTATATCTTAAGTAGCCAGGTATTGATACTAAAGGAAGATGAGCTCACTTAAATGTAACCTCATCCATGAAATAAGATGTGTTAGATGAAGCAGAACATGATGACAGTTTTGACACTTCTATCAGGCTTGTTTTGAAGGCATTTCACTGATCTAAGAAACCAAAACCAAACCAGAACACTGAGTCTTAAAGGAACACAGAATAAACTCAGGCACACTATTCCAGCTGTGACCATGTAATCTTGTATTTGCCAAGCAGTGTTTGACCAAGACCCAGGTAACAGCTTTCAAAGACAATCTCAAGTGTTCAGGAGGTGTCACCTAGCTTTACATGGCTCATGCTTCCTCTCTGATAGATGCTCACTAGGTATTAATTGCCCCTCCTGTGATGACAATGAGTTTAATGAATTGATGATGATGAATACACTTTCAGTAATCCAAATGACTTCCATTTTCATCCTTTTGTTTTTGGCAGGAGGCCTCTTACATGCCAGATATTGACACGTTGCCTAGACCACAGAGCAGGAAAAGTGAGATGCTGCTTGTGACTGTTTGTCTGTCAAGTTGTGGCCAAGTAGCTACAGATGAGCATGGTGAGCAGGTGCCTGGTGTGGTGCTGAGAGCAGCCAACATTTACCAGGCCCTTGTGACATGGCTTCTCTCTCTGGTGAGTAAATGCAGTGACAGTGCACTAAAGAAGCTTCTGCATGATTAATGCTGTGTTTTGCCCTCCAGTGAATACATAAGCAGTCATGAAATCTCCTTCCAAGAGCTACAAAACAAAGTGGCTGAACAAAGGGGAAATTATGTTCTAATTCACCTTAAAGTCAGCAAAGCAAAGTCTTGCTGAAGCAGGAGCTGCATTGTGAAAGAACAGGGCACAGAAAGTCAAAAATTGTTGGGTCAGACTCCCAGTAGTCAGAAGTGACTAATGGGACTAGAGAGCTCTCCAAGTGATATACTTTGTTCTCTCCACAAGAAGTGAGTGGAAAGAGATGCCTATTTCTTACCACTTGCTCTAATTAAGAATGGATCCTTCTGATAGTCATGAGGGCTATGAACAGGTGATGGTTTGTTTCATCTGAATTGTCCTGTGGATGAGGTCTTTTTCTGCTCTGAAGAACTCACCTGTTCCTCATTCTTCTCATTCATCCCATGTAAGCTTTTCCTTCTAGGGGCAACAGGCAGTGTGTGCTTTTCCTCCCCCTGTGCCATGTATTGGCCTTGTTCTTTGCTCTGGTTAGAGGCATTGGCATGCCAGTACCACTCCATGCACTCAAGGTAATTTCATCCTGAGCAGACAGCCTGCACAAGGCTTTCAAATCACTTAAGCTCCACTTAAACAGTATTAATTGTTAATTATGTTCACACTTCCATTAAAACATTGCTAACATTCCTTAATGTTAGTTCAATGCTGATGGAAATTGCCATTTGAACAGCCCCAGAATCTGACTCTTCCATTCAGATACTAGTTAGCTCATGACCAGCTGCACTATGAGCTTTCTTCTCTTATGTTACTCTCGCTTAAACACCCTGAGCTCAGCTGCCACAAGTCATACTCCAAACCTGAAAGTGTGTCACAGCTTCTAGGCTTGGTGTCACTCTGCTGAGACTGTGGGCTCAAATGTTGTGATGGGCTTAGTGCCTTGAGAAGAACTGGGATAAAATCCACCCATTTATTTCCCAGCAGCTCTCAAACAGCTGCTGGGTAGCAATGGAAAACTTTCCATTCCTTTAATTAAAGGAAGTGAAAATGTTAAGGCATTTTTAGACCAAATTCTCATCTGGCCATAATGTGTAATTCCACGGGTTCCCTGCCCTGTGTGACTCGGTCTGTCTTTTACACCTCATTGGAGATAGAATGATTTCTACCAGTTGAGAGCATGATCCTCCAGATGTGAGCATGCCCCCGTGGCAGAGCTGCTACAGAACTGCCTGTGTGAAACCAGTGTTGCAAGCAGTCAAGGCCTTGGCAGTGCTATCTAGAGTGATACAGCTGACCTATGCAGCAATTTGAAAGGCAGGTCTGTGTTAAGAAGGTGTTTCTAAAGGCATTTGTCTCCCTGTAAATAGTTTTGGTTTCTATATGCAGCAAATAGCAGAGCTGCTAGTACAGCTGGAGATCACAGTGATTGTATAGACCATGAGAACAAGACTCAGTGGTTTCTGTATTCACCAGAGCCTTGGGGTGGTTATTACAGGATGACTCTGTCCTGTAATTGAAACTCGTGTGTCTCTCCATCGAGCGTGGGGTATGCTTCGGCCATCTCTGCCTCACATGGCTGCTATTCCTTTCTCATGGTTGTCTGTCTGGCTTTCCCACAGCCTTCTGCCCTCCTTCACCTGCTACCCAGGTTTCAGGATGCTTTGCAGCACTGCAGTGCCTCCCCAGCCTGTTTTGGTTAACTTTCCCGTCTCTTTCCTACCCTCCAATAACGTTTCTCATGGATTGTGTGTGCACATCACGTTTCAGCCTGAGGTTGAGCAGCCTTATGAGCCAACGAGTGGTTTATCCTCCTGGAGCCCTGTCTCTGGGGCTAAACTGGTGATTTATGGTGTAAGATGTCCAGTGTTCATCTCAGCGTTGGCAGAAGCCGCTTTTTACTCCTCTTGGTTTAGATCACAGATGTATATTGGAAAACAGAATGTTTGCCTCCCACACACATGAGTCTAACTAAAAGGTGTATTCACTGGATTGGGATTGATGGGATGTTGACTGTTAGTGATCACTAATAGGGAAGAAAGAGGCTTATTAAGGAAGCCTGCACTAGCTCCTCAGAATGGCAAAATCACTTAGCATTGGGTTTTGAACTGAGATTGGATGGGTCTCATTGTCATTAATAAAGGCAGCACACGGTGCCCCTGTGACAAGAACACGCAGTGCAGTGTTGACAGGGACTCTGCTCTCATTTCTTGCTAGGCTAGGGAGCTAATGCAAGTTCTTGCTTTCACATAGTGAAACTGGTGTAAGTTAGAGCTTGCAAGTCCTCATTGAGAAAATAAATCCTGTGACTTCTCCAAGCCTGCATGTTATTCCTATTTAATTTGCTCTTTATTGATTTTATTACTGGTTTAAGCACAGCTAATCTACTAATCACGCCAGAGTGCTCCCT
Organism: Colius striatus; assembly: GCF_028858725.1. Lineage (NCBI taxonomy): Eukaryota > Metazoa > Chordata > Aves > Coliiformes > Coliidae > Colius > Colius striatus. The sequence goes on along the minus strand of NC_084761.1, from coordinate 1,099,033 downwards.
GGACTGTTGTACCAAAGGAGGCTCTACTCCAAAGCAACAGAGCAAGAGATGGGGTTATTTTCAGTCTCTAAAAACAGCCATGTAAAAGTGAAATGCTGTTCAAATGGATTTCCAGGTGCCTTCTGTGAGAATGAAGGATGGACCCAAAGCTCCGTTCCAGGTGGTCGGGCTGCAGCAGGCCTGGCGAGAGGATGGCTTGGCCCTATACGCTTGTCTAGTGCCAGCAGATGAGTCTTCAGCCCACAACAGCCCCGAGATGCAGAAGGTAAAAGTGAGTAGCATTTCCATTTGCTAGTCATGCACAACAGCCACAAGCAGTTACCACTTTGTTACTGAGGCCCAGGCTTGGATATGCCAATTGAAGCTTGAATTTCAGGGAGCCAGGATGGAGTAGTGAAAGTGCTGCTCTAAATTAGAGTGGGGGAACAGCCCAGTACTGTGGGAACTGAAAGATTGCCTACTGCTAATTGCCAACTCAAGCTGTCCTCAGTTATGCTGAATTTAGATTAGGTGCAGATGAGAAACCAGCTCTCTATGGTGCAGTTTTTTGTCTGTGCTGCTCTTTAGCTGTTAATATATTTATGGTGGCTGCAACCCCACAGTGCAGAAATTTGACTGGATCCAGAGGAGACATATCTTTGGCATCTATTGTGAGTTTGCCTCTTATGTTTTAACCATCTGAAGAGCATGGCCCATGAGAGGGAATATTGTCTCGCTGTTTGGCTCCCAGAAGTTGGAGCCTGGAGACAGGACCTGAGACACTGTTTCTTTAACTCTGGTAGACTACAGAGTCTGTGCTGGGCAATAAAACACCAAGCTGAAAGGTCTAGCACACAAGCTAAAAATCTAGCACGTGTAGGTGGCACAGTGTGATGTGGAACGTGATGTGGACTCGTGTCCTGAAAACAGCAGAGCTATGAAGCAGCAGCTCTAGGCTGCTTTGTTGGCTTTGTCTTTCCACAGAGCTGATATGACACAGGCTGGTACTCTGAGCATCTTGTTCTGTTCCCTTTTTTGGAGACAGCTTTTTAGGTACCATTGCTACTCTTGCCTGCTATGAGTGCTTGTCCTACCTATGCAGTATAGCTGACTTGCTGGAAGATGCACCCAGGGTATCTGGGGAGCAGCAGCAATCCTTGTGTACCCCAGATCTCGGGGCCACTTGCTTGAATAACCATCCTGTTACTGAATAACCTTTTGGGATGCTGGCCCTGTGCTCTGAGGCTGAGGAGCTTTTCTCCAGTGGCTCAAAGCAACTCTTGTGGCTTTAGCAAACTGGTGGTGGATTTTCTGCCCTCTTTTTTGCCAGCTTCACCCCCAGAATTATTAAGAGGAATGGGACTGTAGATGTGCTCATCCTTGATACCCGCCCAGGACCCTAGAGCAGGTGATCTTAGGGGGGCTGCAAGGTATCTTGAGTCACACCTACTGGACACATCATGTTAAGTTTAAGTGGAAGAGGAGGTGTAAACATGTTTTTCAGACATGCTTAAGCTTCCCCTCCCAGCTGCAGCAAACATTCTCCTCCTGCAGCTGCCTCCCTGTGAGCAGTAAAGATTCAATTTCCCGTGATGTATCGTAAAGCCTGGAGTATGACAGCTGTGGCTCCAGAGCTCCTGCAAGTAAATGACTGATGCTGGCAACAAATGCCATGATTAAAACACTCCCAATAAAAACCCCAACCCCCAAAAAAGAAGTAACCTTTCTGTTAGTGTTTCCACACCTGTCAGCAGATGCAGCAGGGCTGATGGGACTAAGTGGCCTGCTAAGGCTGGACAAGCCTCAATGTTCTTGTCTGTCTGAGGCAACTGTATTCAAGGTGTTTGCTCTGTGTAACAAAATGGAGGAACGGAGACTGACCTGCCTTTTACCTACTTGTCTTGTTGCTCTCTGCTGATTTTAGCTGAGGAGTTGGCTAAAGCATCACAATCATTGAGGCTGAGGATGCTCAAAATATGTGTAGAGTGTTATGCAGCTGAATGAACTCTTGAAGCTGCAGGTTCAGGCTGCCCTGAATATTTGATTGGAGCTGGGAAGGGTTGTGTCACAATTTGGTGGAATGAGCCATACAGAGTTTCTGGTCCACAAGTAAATTGTAAATGCTATTCTGATGCCTCACAGTTGCTCACACTGTTGTTGAGGTCACCTAGTAAGCACAGCAGCAAACATACAAGGCATGTGGATGGTGCTCCTCAAAGCAAGCCTCTGTGTAACTGAGGATTCCCCTCATTAGAGGCTCTGCATTATGTCTTTGTGGTAACAATTACTTTTGTCAGTGTTGCCTTCTTGAGGTGTTTGTAAAGCTGCTGCTTTCCCCAGCTGAGATCTAAGCTGATAGGAACAACAAAAGTCTTTCAGAAATGTCAGCCACAGCAGAGACAAGTGAAACAACTTGTTTAGACAAGTTAAACAACTAGTCCTGTCTCCCCATTCCTCCCCCTGAAGAGCTTCAGCTATTGCTGGAGAGAAGTGAGGTAGATTTTACTCTTCACACTGGAGTCTTCAGTGTCTCACTGTACTCTCAGTGTTCAGTTTTTAATGGTGGAATTGGATAACCAAAGTCTGCTGTGGCACTTACTGGTTCTTGTTCCAGTTGTCTCATGTGGACACAAAGGTAATCACATAGCAGAGCCTACCTCCCAGATGTGACTGGGCTCCCAGCTGTTTCTATTGCATCTCTTTTCCATAAGAATGGGGGCAAAGCTTCCTTACTTCTTTTGAAGATCATGTGGAAAAGCCATAGCAAGTAGTGTAAATGTTCACTGGGAGCATTATGACTAATTGATATTTTAATGTTCTTTATGTGTAGGATCCAAAGTCCATTTTCAGTGCCAAAGATGGGTCTGTACAAGATCCTGCTGCCTAATAGGTACAGATTTGTGCCTGCTTGATGCTAAGAGAGAAATACCCATTTTGCTCTGTGTGTCTGTACTTGTGTCACCAAGATTATCAGGGGACTGGAGCATCTTTCTTATGAGGAAAGGCTGTGAGGCCTGGGGCTGCTCAGCCTGGAGAAGAGAAGCCTGAGCTCAGGGGGACATCGTTAATACTTACAAGTATTTCAAATTGATGTTTGTCAGGAGGATGGAGCAGCACTTTTTTTGCTGTTGTCTCCAGTGCCAGGACAAGGGGTGATGGACATCAGCTGGGACACAAACAGTTCCCCTGGCACAGGAGGAGAAGCTCCTTTGGTGCTGAGGGGAGGGAGCCCTGGCCCAGGCTGCCCAGGGAGGGTGTGGAGGCTCCTGCTCAGGAGGTTTCCAACCCCAGCTGGACACGTTCCTGTGCCCCTGAGCCAGGGGAAGCTGCTGGAGCAGGGGCTGGGGGAGCTCTGCAGGGCCCTGCCAGCCCCACCACTGGGATTCTGTGATAAGCATAACAAATTAAGTTGTCCATGGATTATGTTCAGATTGCAATATGAAGGTGATTTTTACAGCAGACATTGCATTGCTAGTCTAAGAGCCCAAGGATCTATCTGTATCAAGAAGACACAGTTTCACTCTCCCCAGCTTGCCTCTCTGTTACTTCCCAACCCTGGCCTCATTGAACATGCTGAGTGTGTTTATCAGTCTCAATGTCTTTGATGTTGTTTCATCCTGTGGCTCGTTGCCTGCTACAGTCACAGCTCTAATGGTGGGGTACAGTTCATCACCAAGAACTGGACCAAGGCAATTTGCTACTTTCATCTTACTGCAGGTTGTTGCTGGGGTTTGTTGTTGTTTTAGTTTGTTTTCCCCCCTCTTCCCAGTTACTATTAACTGGAGCTGAGCTGTATTCCAGACCTCTAAGCCATCAGCTTCTTATTTAGTGGTCATTTCACTGTCAGCTGTGTCTTCTATTGGTGGTTTTACTTCTCCATCAAGGGCTATTGGTTCTGAGCACAAATACAAGTGGTTTCTCAAGGCAAACACACCTGTTCTGAGGAGCTCAATGAGCCACTGGGTTTATTCCACTGGGATGGCATCCATTCCTTTATCAAGTGCTGCTGCTTTGTTTCCTTCCATTTCTTTCAGTTTGGTTTTTATTTCTGCCCTCCTCCAAACACCTGACAGAAATGAGGCAAATTCAAACACCCCTGCATGGTTTTGGTTTCTCGACTTGCTGTCAGAACAAAAGCTTCCACACTCACCCAGGTCCCTGTGTGCTGACAGACAGGCTGTGCTTACAGCCACATCTGATGGGAATCAGGTTTGTACAGAGGATGCTTTCTAAGAATCTACTAAGCATTCCCAATGAGGCACACTAGCACTCTGCAGAGCAATGTGGTTCTCATCACAGCTCTGTGATGGCTCAGAAGAGCTCACTTTAGATTTGGGGCTGTTTTTTTCCAGACCTTTCCTGCTTGAGCTAGAGGTTCCAGGTGTGGTAACAGCTGGTGTACACAAGATGCTTTGTGGAACTGTTAGTTTCCAGTTGAGTCTTACTGACATCACCAGTTCTGTTCTCTGAAAGTCCTGCTAATTAAGAGCCAAGCTGGAAGAACCAAGGGGCTTAGAGGGGAGGTTAAATGATGGGAAGCTGTAATTTAGCAGGGCACTGGTCAATATTAATGCATCAATATTGATATTAGCAGAAATCTTTTTAAGAGCTTTCATATTTGCCTTTATATCTCTATGAAACCCCTTGCTAATTATTGTCTCATTTTATTGGGCTGTTTTCTGGTCCTGTGGATGGCCTTTTCTCCCTCTTTGTGTGGTATATAGTCTGCTTCAGAGTAATATTTGTGGGCTGATGGATGTCCTGAGCCAATTGTTTTACATCAGTGTCTTGCAGCCACCTGAACATTGCTCTTAACTTGCATCATCCAGGGTGGAGTTTTAGCCAAGCAGTCTGAGTGTGCCCCGAGCTCTGGTGGAAGGGTAATAATGCTTTTCTCCCCAGCACATTCACCAAGGGGCACTTGGTTTGAGTCAAGTCCATGTGGAGACTCATCCTAAGCCAAGGGGTGAGCCCTTTCACACAGCAGATGGATGTAACTGACTGTTGCAGACAGCATCTGCTCTCCACTCCCAGCTGCTGGCTCAGGAGCCCAGCATCAGGACCTTCAACTCTGACTTGGGGCCTGAGAGTACAGACTTTGTGAGCTGACAGCATGATGGTGGGAGGGGTGTGCTTTCTCTGGGTGCAGAGGCAACTTTAGAGCTCTAGTTGCAGAGATGCAGGGTGTGGTATCAGGTGGGGGAGGAGCAGGGGTGTTACATGGTGGGCTTGGTTTGGAGGATCTGATGCACAGCTGTGTGGCAGATGCCTGAAGCACAAAGCTGAGATGGCTGCAGACAGAGCTGCTACAGGTGTGTGGTGTGGAACAGAAAGTTCCAGACCCATCAATGTTTTTTAACTGCTGACTCTTTGCAGGCTAAAGAAGATGGAGGAGGGACATCTGACTTTTACCAGAAGGTTTCTGAGTTTCTGGCCTGTACACAGCTCTCAGATGTTACCTGCTGGAAGGCAGAACTGGCCAGTCACTTCCAAAACCAGCTGTGTCCACTTCTTCCTGAGATTCCCTCTGTCCTGCTCAGTGACATCGCTGCCCTTAATCCTGATCCTCAGGTATGGTTGGTACTCTACAGGAATGGTTGCACTTCTGTCATTATGTCCAGTAAAAGCAGCTGCTTTTGCAGTGGTAAGGGACATTCTTGTTTGCTTCAGCTAAGGATTTAAACAGAATTTGAAAACAAATGCCTCTAAGCTGTGTAGATTTGCACTGAAGTGGGTGAGATTATAAGGACATAGCACCTCTTAAAAGCAAGTGTTTCGAATCCCTTGCCTGCCTGGAGACATCTGCAGGAACATTCACCACACACACAGAGTGATTGATAATGAACTGCTTCACTTCTGTCAGCTTAGCAGTGCTCCACAAGGAATGTTACAGAATTCATTGTACTTACTGGAGGAGCTTTTTTCCTGAGGGCACCCAACATTGCTCTGAGGCCTTTAACAGCCCACCCAACCTTAGCTTAAATACTGAGACCAGGTTATCAGAGCAGCACTTTACTATGACCCCATTTCCTACCTTTTGAAGGTGTCTTTGACTTATTTCTTTCCCATGACATCACCAGCCTTTGGACAATCATGGTCTTTTGTTTCTAAATCAACAAGAACCTCGAGCTTCAGTTCCAGGGAATGCTGAAGACTGCAGCTCTGGTTCACAACCAAGTTTAGTTCTGAAAAGAATGTGGCACGAGAACTCTTCTGCAACTTTGACCAGACCCAGGGCTTACTATTACTGTGGGAGAATCAATGCCATGAAAGCTGAGGGGCTTAGCAATGCACTTAGCAATTTGCCTAAAGGTTTATCCCATTTCTGTAGAGGGAAAGGAGGCTTAGTGTCGTTGATTTGCAGTCACTGTGGCTTCCACGTAGCAGCAAGTGCTGCAAAGCAGTCTGACGTACTTGCAGGAGATAAATCTGCTGTATGCTTTGAAGGCATAAAACAAGGCATCATTTCAAGCAGTCAGAGCTTTTATGCAAATCCCTTATTAGGGGAATTAGAAATCATTAGAAATTGAGCAGCAAGATAGCAGGCACTTTCTGGGGGTGGATCTTTGCCTTGATGCCGTATTAAAACTGAAGTGAATGTAAAGACCACACTCTCCTGCTAAATTCAAATGGTTCTGTGCTGCCCCTGTTCCCAGGCCTGAATTGCAGAGACCTCTGTGTATTGTGGCTTTTTGATAGCTGTGTCTTGCAGTTAGACTGAAAGGCTGATTTCTCAAAGCAAGGCTCAATGAGCCAGGCTCTCAGCAGGCACCAGCTAATCCCATTGTCCACCCTGAAGCCTCACAAAGTGGTGCCAACTGAGAATGTTCCCCAGTGACATTAAAACACAACCCAAAAGAGATGCAGAGAGAATTCAGTACCATATTCTTTCAACTTCATTGGTTTGAAGATGATATACAAGGCCAGGGATCCACACTTGCTTTTTGTATTCATTTTGAGTTGGTGTATGGAAACCAAACGACCTGCTGCTGCTACTGGAAAAGCAAGTGGTGAAGGACTGGTTTTGCTCCAGGTAGCTTATGGCCTGAGACAGGTTGATGAAGCAAATGGGTGTGAGTGGAGGGAGAGGGAAGCTCAGGTTATGTAGTGACCAGCTGGGTGTATGATGTTAGGAGCAATTGCTAGCAGTGATTGTAGTAACGCTAAAGCACGTTGTTAGTGCACGAGCCAAGTCTCCTTCTGTGGAGGCATTCCGACCCAGCTGGATGAGCTCCTGTGTGACCTACTCTAGGTGATCCTGCTCTGGCAGAGGGGTTGCACTGAATGATCTTTTGATATCCCTTCCAACCCTTAACATGGTGTGATTGTGTGAAGTGGCCCAGTGGTTTCTCAGCCTGTTCTAGACCTCAACCACACTGCTTTTCTCTTGCTGTTTTTCTCTGAGGCTTTCTTATTAACACTGTGCATACAGCCCACTAACCTCCAGTAATTCCCTTCTGATGCGAACACTAAACTCACAATGCAGTCATTAAAACTCCAGGTTAGGCTAAGAGTGGCATAATCCCCGTGGAAGTAATTAACTGCAGTGTTTCTTGTCAGCAAAAAGAGGATTTCTTCATTTTAGCATAAGAGTACTTTCTTCCATTAAGCCTTAGGATGCCAGTGTTAACCTCAGGGATACAGGTGACACCTGTAGCCAGTGTTGATGCTTCTTTGCCTCTTTGTTCCTGAATTTCCCTTGCACGAGGCTCACCATCTTTTTGGTTGCCTTCTAGAGCATCTCTTTGAAGCCCCAGCCTGTACAGGTGGCTGCCATGACAGAGGAGTCAGTACTGGTGGGTGATTGTGTCGGTGAGGGCTCAAGGAAGAAGGCAAACTGCCATCTCTAGGTCAAGGCTGAATGAGAGATTTTTTTCCTTTGAGTTCCAGAAAGCTGATTCTGTTGCATCTCCTGGTGATCAGTTCCCCACTTACTGCTCTTTGGTCAGTTTCCCTGTTGACTTCCAGCACAAGGGTGGTGATTTCTTTCTGGGACAACAGTACTGATTGGGGGCAGGTCTACACCAGGTTCCCTCCTCACTCTTCACTTAGCAAAGCTGTCTTTTTTATTTTTCAATGCAGTTTTGGCTAAGCCCAGATAAGAATTCCAGAACAAGGACCATGGAGCTAAATTTGCCCCTGTGTTGGAACTCAGTGCTGCCAAAAGCTTCCAACAGCCCAGACTGGACTAACAGGAAGGCTGAAGTATGGGGCTCCCAGTCAGCACAGCAGCCCTTTAATGTGGTGCTTCAGACTTTTGGGGTTTCTCTGATAGAGAGGTGATCGCAGCTGTGTTCCCAGAGGAGCTCTACCTGTACAGACACACAAACACAGGCTTGGGACTGTTCCTGACATTGTTTCTCTGTTTCACAGTGTGGAAAAGTGGGCCCAGATGCACCACTTGCTGCTTTATGCACTTAGTGCACCTAAATATAGGCATGTGACTGCCCTAATTCAGTGTATATCCTCTGAAGAGAGAGTGAGAGGCATTTCCAGAGCCTCTTTCAGATCTGTGAATCTCTTTTAGCACGAGCTCCACAAGAAGACTCCAAGCTTTAGAGTCTGAGTACTGTGACATGATTTCATTGGCAAGCATCACAGCCTTAGCCCTCCTGGGTGGCTTCAGCATCTTTCACTGTCTTTTACTGTAACTTGTTTCAACTTCAATGACAGGCTTGCTCAGAGAGCTACTTACTACCATGTCAGCTTTCCAGCCAGCTCCCTTCAGGCCCGTGGCAGTGTGGGCACTGCCTTTGCCACATCTCAGCTGCAGTCACGGTGCTACGCTGCTGTTCAGCGCCCGCCCTGTTGGCAGTTAATGCTGGTTTGATTTGGGGTTATTGCTCTGTGTGTTCTCTCTTTCTCCTTTCATGCTGTTAGAAGCATCAAACTAGCAGCAGTGCCTAAGCCAGAACATGTAATGTTTTGTGGGTGGAGAGTGCAGACTGAGGTCTCTGGAGTGCGACACGCTTTGGCCAGCTGTTAGACCTGAGCTGTGTGTTGCTGTATGCTCTCAGATTTAGTGTGTGGCTCAGGGCTATCCTTTCCTCCTCCAAAGCTTCTGCAGAGCCTGATGCCAAAGTTTGAAACACTTGATTGTTGTGCAGCTGAAATGGGCATTGGAGAGGGATAAAACACCCAGAGCAGCACCTCTGCATCTGCTTCCCCAAAGCAGACCCAGCAGGACGAGACTTGCTGCATGGCAGGTGCCAGCAGCTTAATCCAAGCTGAAGGGGTAAAACAGGAGCCTCAAAAGGACAGGATCATGCTGCCCTTTGCCTTGCAAATCTTCCTTCTGTCTTGTCTTTATCTGAGTTGGTGCCAAGGGCCAAGTCTCATATGTGTGGCACCCTGAGTCTGCTGTGCAGGGAAACAAATTCAAACGTGTGTTAATCTGGATTCCACAAGAAATCCTATGCTAAAGCACTGGGCTCCATGGCAGTGGGGAGGGGAGATAGACTGAGAGTAATGCTGCCTAATTCAGAGGCATGATTCAGTGAATCCCTTGAGACATGAGTGTTAGCGCTGAGGCCTTTGCTAGAGTGAGAACAGCGCTTCCTCTGCTGCCACTGCTGTGGTCAGTGGAGCTCAAGGGCAGAGATTATAGAGACCTAGAATTCATAGTCTGTCTCTGGAAGTAGTGCAGGAGGCAGCATCTCTCTGCAAGGGATCTGGGTGTGATAATGGCTGAGTAGGTCTTTGCATGTGAGGAGAAAAGACTGTGGAGTACACAGATGTTCTTCCTGCAGTTTCTGTTTTCCTGCTGTGCCTGAGAAGCAGCCTGGAAGACTCGCTGCAACTTAAAAGACTCTCTTAGATCATCTAACAGCAAAAGCTATTTCTTTGTTGTCAGAAGTGAGCATACACTGTAAGCAAGAAGAAGAGATATTGGATTTGGTCATACTTCTGTATGACAGTTAAAGATTCCTGGGTTTGCTGCACATAGCTCCAGTCTTCTCTAAAATGTGCTTGTTCTTGTTTCTGCTTGGTGTTTTACGACATGTTTTTGTTCAGCTGTGAATTCCCATAACTGTCTGATTTCATCTCACTAATATTGTCTCAAGCAGCAGCTCTGGGTTTCTTTTAACACCATTTGACAAAACTGTGTGTGTTCCATCCCAGCCACGGTACAAAACAGCCTCTTTCAGTGTCTTAAGGTAACAGAAATCACAATTTGTCTCCCAAAACAGATAAAAGGGATAATTGATGAAACAAAGAGTAGCTACAAATGGGAGATAATGGACATGCTCTCCCTTCCTGCTCTTCCTGAGCGTGGCACTGTGGATGGAGAACAGCAGTGCTGTAAGAAACCCTGCTTTCCCATGCAGTCATGGGAATGGTTATGGGGAAATGATTCTGGGTTTTGAAACCTGTCACAGCAGAAATCAAAGTATCCCAGGGGCTGCTCTAACTGCCATTGGCTGACTCTAGGGTACCTCTGCTCCCAGGTAGAATGCCTTTACCAGGACTTGTGAGGTGATTACAGTGCTCTGAGTCTGCAGAGCCTTACAGAAGAGGTATTTTTGGGTGGGTGTGGAAGGCTGGGCTGCCTCTTCACCATTCTGCACTGTGCACAGGGAGGAATTCTCCTCCCCACCGAAGGACAGGTCAGCACTCAGAGATGATGTATCAGCTAACCTGGGAGAGGCTTCCTCAACTGCTGTGTTTGCAGCTACTGCAGTGTTGTCAGAGGTGTAAGAGAGGAGCCAGTCCTGAGGTGAAACCAATACAATTCTCACCCCTACTCTCTCTGAACAGCCCCAGGCCCCACAGCCTTTCCTCCTCACACATGTTCCACCCCCTCAGCATCTTGGTGGCCCTGTATTCTCACACACTCACAATTCTGTCCTGTGTGCATGGGGCAAGTTGCTTTCTTCCTGTTCTCCTGTACATTGCACAGGAAGGCAGTGCCAGTTCTCCACTGCACATTGTAGCAACACTGGACAAGGTAGGAGCTGTCAGGCTGCAGCCAGCTCTGTGTATGTTCTGATGAGGAAATGGAGTTTGTAGAATTAACATGGTTTTCTGTTGCTTTGTGAAGTCTCATCCAGATTGGCTGCTGGAAAACAGAATCAGACAGATCACAGGAGCAATTGCCCACAGAGCTTGATCCCCAGGTGTGCCCAGGTCCCTGCTGTGGCAGGGAGGGAGGCTGACCATGGAACAGTGTCCCTGATGCACAGCTTACACTGGATTCCCCAGCGTGCATCCTCTGCATCCTCACTGGAGCCAGATGGTTCCAATGAAAGCTGCTGTGGGAATGTAAGCTGGAGTTGGTTTGAGCACATTTGTTCCTTCTTTTTTCCCTCCTTCTTGAAAGTTCATTGATTTGAGGTTTGTTCAAACAAGACACTCAATAAACAGAAGACTGGGCTCTTGCTGCATTCCCATTTCGTAGGGCTTGTCCGTGCTCACTGCACCGTGCCAGTGTTGCATGCAGGAGCTGGCATCAGTCACTGGGAACAGAACATCTTCTGCTTCCTCAAATCAATACATTTTTGCTTTTCCTCTGGTGATATTTTCCACAGCAACCAAATGTGGTATCATAAGTGGAGGCTGGTGAGTTGTGGATTGCAGGACAAAATGGACAAACCCATTGAGAGATGTCAAAGCTCTTGGGTTTGGTGTAGCTGTGGTGATGGAAACTGGGTGAAAAGCAAAATCCCCAGTTCTGCTTTTAGGCAAATGTGAAGCACAGGAAACAGGAGAAAACACAAAAGGTTGCTGGGGCAGAAAGGCAGATGTCAGAGGGGTTTTAATGGCATTCAAACTAATTTCATTTCCTGCTTGTTGTTAATCATCTCTGGATGAAGTGCTGGTCATTCACTAAGCAGTAAAAACACATCTCAGATGATCAGACAACTAAACAGCATTATATGTATCTCCTAATCCATGATGGACACTTCTTCATGCAGTGTTAATCCATTTGCTATCCATAATAAAAGTTCTGATGAGACCATGTTGAAGTTTAGTTCCTCTTTGAAAGGTCTGTCCACATGAGATGAGCTTGACAATGGCTGGAAAGCAAAGGAGCATCTTTAACAATAGTGAAGCTACTCTCAGATATCTGACCTGAGTAACTTTTCCTTTCCCCAGTCTTGGAATGAGTCCTGCCCACTGTGAGCTCTGCCTAAAGCATCTGTATTTCTGCAACATCACATCTTCCCAAAGCAGAACTTGCCAATGACTCTCAAAAGCTGAGTTTGCTCCTGGACTGTGGCCTCGCTTACTGAGCATGCAGTCACAGCAGATTCTCATGAGTGACACATCCTTAAACCTGCACTTGTGCAAGTTGCTGGCTTGGCTGCCTGGAAAATATAGGAGAAACAAAATAAGGTGCTGAGATTGGGAAATGCTGCACTGCTGTAAAGCTGTGACCTGAATGCCAGAGGCTTTTTGCCTGTCCATGAGTATGGGGCACGATAGGACTTAGAGATACGTGTCACTTGTGGTGACATGAGCACAGGAGAAATGTCCTGTTTTGGTTCCAGGCATGCAGAAGTTCATGCAGTTCTTCCCCCACCCTTTCATTGGATTTGGTTAATTAGAGTGTTCCTTTAACAAAGCCCTTTTCTGCTGGATGCTCCAAGGAGAATCTCTGTGTGTTGGAGGGATGCTGAGCTGGACTCTGGGCATGTTCAGTCTCTTGGGATGCAGTTGCAGATTCTTGTTCTTGGAACATCACTTAACTGGAGCTAGCAGTTGTGGATTTAGGCCCAGCTGGGCACAAGGGCCATCCAGCATCACTTGCTCCTCCCTGCACTGCCCATGGTGGGATGGGGAATAGGAAAGGTACCGAGGGCCTCGTGGAGATGCCCAGGGCAGGGAAGGCTCCCTCACCATTACAGTCCCGGGCCAAACAGCCAGGACTTCTCAACATGGGGAAGAAACCACAATGAATGTAATCCAGCACCAGCCAAAAGCAGAAAAATCAGAAAGCAAAAGAGGAGGATGATGATGAAGAGCACGATCAGCCCTTTCAGACCCCTTCCCCACACCCCTCCCCTCTTGCTGGGCTCAGGCACCCCTGGCTATCTCCATCTCTTCCCCTCAGCAGCACAGGGCAGGAATGGGAGGTGCAGTCAGTCCCTCTCTGATGGCTCCTGCTGCTGGTTTCTGCTCAGGGCAGGGGGACTCCTCAGCTCCCTGCTCCAGCACAGGTCCCTCACACAGCAGGCAGCCCTGCACAGAGCTCTCAGCCGTGGGCCCGTCCCGAGGCTGCAGCTCCTTGCTGCCTCCCATGTGGGTATCTCCCACAGCCAATGCTCATCCCATCCTGTCCTGCTCCATGGCCACCTCCTCACAGCCCTGGCACCTCTGGGCACTGCTCTGGGGTCCTCCTGGAGCTGCAGGTGGCTCTCGGTCCTACCATTGCCCTCCGTGGGTGCAGGGGCCAGCTGCCATCTTGCTGTGGGCTGCAGAGGGGTCTCTGGCTCTGCACAACTTCTTCCCCCTCACTGACCTCAGGGTCTGTGTGGCCACCTCCATCTTATCCCACTCCTTCCACCTCCTCCTCCAGCTGCAAATCTCCTGCTCCTAAACAGTGATGGTAGAGGCCCCTGGTTGGCTCAGCCAGGCCAGAGGTGGGTCTGACTCAGAGGCAGGGGAGGTTTCCAGAACTCCTTCCAGGAGCCAGCACTGCAGCCCCCTCCCACTGGTACCAGGGAAAAGCAGCTCCATAGGAGCCTGCCACAGCAGTACAGTTGTAAGAGAGCAAACACTAGATTAACAACACTGCACTAATGAGTTTAATCCTTATGTGCTCTCCAGCCATAAAACACTGCTTTACACTAACCCTTTGTTTTGAGGGGTCAGGATAACACAGAGGTGAGAGATGTCCTTTGTGCATTTCAGGCAGTGGAGAAGGTGTTTGCAGTGCCAAATGGATTTTACTGGCAGACAGTTGAAACAGATGAGAAGTACTTCCCCACCAGCAGCACCATCGAGGCCTGCAGAGACAGACACACTGAGGTGAGAGAAACCCCAGCACACTCCTCTCTGACTTACAGGGTGATGTGACAAGTTGAGAGCCCATTAAGTGACCTGGAATATTTCAGTCTTGAGGTTTGGTACAAATACTGTTCTTGAAGTATTTCTCACCCAGACTTGAATCTATCAGCTGAGTGGTTTGTGTCATGGATATTGATATGCCCATTGCTCTGAGCCACAGAAGATTAAACTGGCAAATGTGCAGGTTGATCAAATTGCTGCCAACCAGGTACCAGCTGGTGACAGCAGACAAAGTGTTGATAAGCTGAACCCATTTGACTGCATGCCAATGTACAACACAACTTGTTGCTAAAAAACTTACTCTCTGAAACACTGAAAACAAAAACTGTGAAGCTCCTGCCCTCGTGGCCAAGGCCAGTGGCACCCTGGGGTGAGTTGGAAGGGCTGTGGGCAGCAGGTCAGAGAGGTTCTGCTCCCCCTCTGCTCTGCCATCCTGAGACCACATCTGGGATATTGTGTCCAGTGCTGGGCCCCTGAGTTGCAGAAGGACAGGGAGCTGCTGGAGAGAGTTCAGTGCAGGGCCACAGAGATGCTGGAGTGGAGCATCTGCCTTGTGGTGAAAGGCTGAGGGAGCTGGGGTTCTGCAGCTTGGAGAAGAGGAGCCTGAGGGGTGAGCTCAGTCATGTTCCAGATCCATCACGGGTGGGTGTGAGGAGGCTGGAGCCAGGCTGTGCTCAGGGATGGCCAATGACAGGACAAGGGGCAACAAGCTGCAACAGAAGAGGTTCCAAAGCAACACCAGGAGAAAGTTGTTCCCTGTTGAGGTGAGGGAGCACTGGCAGGGGCTGCCCAGATGGGCTGTGGAGGCTCCTTCTCTGCAGACATTCCAACCCATCTGGATGAGTCCCTGTGCCCTGCTCTAGGTGCTGCTGCTCTGGCAGGGGGTTGCACTGGCTGAGCTTTCCAGCTCCCTTCCAATCCTTACCATCTGTGATTCTGGTACTCTCTGCCTGACCTACAGTAACTCTGGATGTGTTGCATGAACAAGTAGGAAATAATTCAACTTAGTTTACCCCAGAAGAAGAGAGAGAAGGTTAAGGTAACCTGAATTAGCCACAATTTGTTTAGGAGTGCAAAGCAAAATGTACTGGACCTCCAGTTCTGTGTGGTAACTTGTTAGCCATGGTAACTCGCCTCTCTTAGCTGTTGTGCAACACCAAACATGGCATGTTTGATCTGACAGAGGTCAGGCTCCTGTTAGCATTGATCTGGGCAGGTGCAGATACACTAAGTTCTTCCTGAACATGCAGCAAGCTGACCAGTTGCTGAGTGTACCAGACTTGCTCCTGGAAGACACTTGAAGCCCACAATTAGGAGCCAAAGATAGCTGACACTTGGCACAGCTGGGAAATGCCTCATGTCTTGGTTACAGTTCTTCAGCTTGCCTTGTGAGTGCTGTTAGTGGGTCCATGCAGGCCTCTCACAGCAAGGGCAGGATGCACTGTAAGGGATCTGAAGCTGAGACTAACAGCAAGGCAGACAAGGCCAGTTGCCTCAAAGGCAGGGTGCAGTCCCACTTTACCCAAGCAAGAGGAGCAGAGCAGGTCCAGCAGCAGGAACCGAGATCAGCCCTGAGTCCTTTGTGACAAGGCCCAGCCAGAAAGCCCAGGGGTTTGGTAATGGCCAGAATGGGTGACATTGCAGGGTGTGCCAAGGCATACCTGCCACCAAGCTCTGCAGGACACCACAGCCAAGTGCCTGGCTCCTGGGCCATGGGAAGTGGGCAGCTCCTGAGGCTTCTCAGTGCTGGGCAGCTGCAATAGCAAAGCTGGCCCTGAGCCCAGGCAGCCAAGCCCCAGGGACTCTCAGAGCAGCTACAGAAGAATACTGGCTGCTGGGAATATTGCTTAAGATCAGGAGAGCTTGAGCTAGACAAACATAAAGAAATAGAGCTTTTATTCCTAATTAGGCCACTTTGTTATGATTTGAGTAAATGTATATCTTCATTTGTCACACTGGTAGAAGCCTCACAGTGTGTTTATGGGGGAGCAGCATTTCATTTCAAGTGTCCAGTAGTGATGAGTTAATTTGGCGTTCACTGCAGCCATAAACCATGCTGCTGGGGATGGTGGTGTGTTGCTTTACATCCAGGAGAGCCAGGCACACATTGGAGGCTGGTACAATCCTGCTTGTGTGATCTATAGCTAGGCAATGTATCCCCCACAGCACCACACAACTTCCTGTTGGAAAGCACTTGCTTTTCAAACCATATGTTTCTTCTGATGAGGAAGGAATGACAATTTGCTTCCCTTTGGGGTGTAGACATTCAGGATGAGTTGGTGTGTGGCTTCCTACATGCCAGAATGGGCTGAATTGGATTAGTCAGGGAAAGAAGGATTCCAAATGCAGCTTTGGGACAGCACTAGTTGTATGCCTGCCTTTGAGTTTCTTTAGTGTTGAATTTGGCACTTTTAACCATCTTCCTGTAGTGGATGATGTTAAACAGCCAGAGCAATCTGCTTCAGTCTCTGCCCCAGAGAACCTGCAGGTTTTCACTAGTAGATTTATGTGACAAGAGGCACAATGATATCAGCAGAAATGGATTCAGTCATGGTTAGGGTGGGTAGTTATGATTCACCCTGAAGCTGAGGCCCCACTGTGCTGAACCTACACACAAACATAAACCAAAAGCCTTTCTGTAGCTCTGGCAATATAGATAAAGCATGGGAACTAAAGGTGAGCACAGAGATACAGCTGTGTGGTCGTTGGGGGCCTGGAAGAGTTTGGCTCATTTCTCCACTGTGCTCTTACTTTTCAGGTTGCCATGGTACTGCTGTTTGAAACTCTCTTCCAAAGTCCCCCAGCTACCCATCACATGTTGCAGCTGGTACTCGCTTCTGGCCTGGATGTCTGTGGACTGCGCCTGCTCTACCCTCAGCAGGACGTGCTGCTCACTACCTCAGGTGGGCTCTAGTTCACCTTTAGAGGTTCCACCATGTGATGATACTGAGGTGAAAGCAAAGATCTGTAGATATACAAAAGGGAAGAGTGGTGTGGTGCTCTGGGCGTGGGGGAGAGGGTGTCAGAGTTACACAGCTGTTGCTTTGTCAGTTCCCATATCTTTTCCCAAAGGAAGGATAAAAGATCTTGGGCTGTTTCTTTCCTTCTCTTCCCAGTGTTGAATATCCATTAGTTGAATTTTTAACCTTTGATCCATTTTTATGTCTCAGACCACTTCAGTAATTGTTCCTTTCAGTGATCTCTCCCAGACTGCAGTGTCCTGAGCTCCAGGGTTACACTTGTGGGAGCTGAATATACTCAATTAGTTGCCACTGATTCTCCTGAAGGTTTAACTGCAGAAAATCCAGCTTCCTCCTTTCACACTTCCCCCCATCCCATTGCCTGGGGAACTTCAGAAGCACAGGCAAAAGTAGTGATCAGGCCATCCTGTGGTTGCATTGGCTGACAAGGCATCACCTAAGTGTCAGCTTTGCCAGTAGAAGACGGTCTGAGACGTGACACCAAGAAGCCAATGATGGAACAAGGGGTGATAGAAAGAAGCTGGAACACTAAAAAGTTCCATGTAAACATGAGGAAAAATTCTTTCAGTGCTGAGGGGAGGGAGCCCTGGCCCAGGCTGCCCAGGGAGGGTGTGGAGGCTCCTCAGGAGGTTTCCAACCCCCCCTGGACACGTTCCTGTGCCCCTGAGCCAGGGGATGCTGCTGGAGCAGGGGCTGGGGCTGGATGATCACTAAAGGTCCCTCCAACCCCCCACCCTTCTATGATTCTGTGATCAAATCACCAGTTGTTAGGAGGTGACAGGCAGCAGATCTGCTTCAGTGCTCTGTACCATGCACCATTCTTTAGGAGCATTTTGTGTGAAGCAACAATTCATTGGAGCTGGGAACTGCCACTTGTCCTGTGAGTTTTTACCTTTAGAACTTTAAAATCACTATTTTAAGTACAGCCAGTTTCTCCATTTCTTCCTGCTCTGGAGACTTATGTTCTGGCTTCTGATTCTTATGCAACAAATGGTGTAACTGAATGCTTTTAAAGCTCAGGGAAGAAAATGACACACCTTGCTGCTTTTTCTAACCTCTGCAGTAGGAACTGTGCAGGAGCCAAATGTGCTTTTTTCAGGGTTACTTCGAGGACCCCAGCCCTGCTGACAGCATGTCATGGTCTGGCCCTGCCAGCACAGCAGCACCACAACAGTCTCTCACTCCGTGCCACATCCACCCCCACCCTTGTGAGGATGGCAGAGGCCTCAGGGGAATGGGAGGAAAAAGATCACCAGGGTTGTTGTGGATGGAGACAAGGGCAGGGAGGGCTCGCTGCCAGTTAGAGTTCTGGGCAAAACAGACACCAGTGCTCAACTGAGAGAGGAAAGGAGGAAAGGTTATTCTACTAGAAACAGAAAAGAATAAAAGCAAAAAGGGAGCAGGGTGATGAGAAAATTACACCCAGCACTTTAAGATCTCCCTCCCCCATCCCTCCTTTCTTCCCAGGCCCAGCTCACTGCTCCCCAGATCTCTCCCTCCTCTCCCTTCAGTGGCTCAGGGGGGCAGGGAATGGGGATGTGCTCAGTCTCTCACAGATGGGCTCTGCTGCTTCTCTCTGCTCAGATG
This sequence comes from Colius striatus, assembly GCF_028858725.1. NCBI lineage: Eukaryota > Metazoa > Chordata > Aves > Coliiformes > Coliidae > Colius > Colius striatus. The sequence continues at coordinate 1,080,476 of NC_084761.1, read as the reverse complement.
AGGATGACTCCTGGCATTCTTCCCCTGCTCCAACATGGGGTCCCTCCCTGGGACACAGTCCTGAACCAACTTCTCTGGTGTGGGTTGTTCCCAGCAGCTGCAGCTCCTGCCCATACAGGGTCCCTCACACGGGACACAGTCCTGGTGAACATCTCTGGCGTGGATTCTTCACCACGGTTTCAGTTTCTGCAGTTGCAGGGTCCCTCTCTTGGGACAGGGCCTCTTCTGGGCATAAGTTGAATGAGCTGCTTTGGCTGGGTTCCTTCTCACAGTTACAGCTGTGGATATTGGGTCCCTTCCTTGGGACACGGCCTCTTCCAGCCATAGTCACTGTCCCTGGCTCAGGGCCTTTAATGAAGTGAATCGCTGCCCCTGATCCAGGGCCAGCTGTAGCAAAGTGACTCTCTGCCCCTGCTCTGGGTCATTATCAAAATGAGTCTCTGCCCCTGATGTGGGGTCTTACAGAAATGCAAATAAATCTCAGCTTCACCAGTCCTCACCACAGAATGCAGGGGAGTCTCTGCTCCAGCACACCTCCTCCTCTCTTCCCTCACTGACCTTGGAGTCCACATGGTTGTTTCTCTCACTGTTCCTACTCCTTGCACCACCACCAGCCAGAAGAAGAAGGAAGAAGATGGAGGAAGATGGAGGAAGAAACCTCCTCTTCCAGCTTCTTCTTAAAAAGTGATTGTGGAGATGTCTAATTGTCTCAGCCCCAGCAGTGGGTCAGGCTCAGAGCTGGGGAGAGTTGTGAGCAACTTCTTACAGGAGCGACCTTTACAGCCCCTTCCCAGAAAAGGCTGTCATGTCAAACCATGACACAGCAACATGGAGAAAGGTTTGCCAGAGCCATAGGGCAGAGAGCTGGTGCAGGCAATGAGGGAAGCCACAGTTCAAGCCCTGTCAGGGAAATAAAGGTGGCTAATGATATTTGCCTGGATATGTCATCTTACAACAGAGTAAAAAAGCTGTATTTGGTGCAGAAGGAAATCATCTAGGAAAGGACTCCACAGATTTCCAGTTTGTGATGCCTTTATCTGAGGAAAATTGCAGACAACATCCTTCTCAGGCCCATGCTCTTGTCCTGTCTGCCCTTCAGTCCCCCAGCCTTCCTTCAGGGCAGGAGCAACACAGACTCAGAGAATGGCAGGGGCAGGAAAGGACCTCTGGAGATCAACTATTCCACACCCCCTGCTAAAGCAGGTCCACACTGCACAAGAAGTTGATGCAGACTTTTAGTATACCATCAGCTGCTCTGTAGCATCTAACCCTGTGCACACTCCTTTCCACAGCAGATGAGGCAACTAACTCCTCTTTCTTTAGCAGGATCCCTTGGACAATCTCACAGTTACCTTTGGGTAAAGACATGCAGCTGGTTGCCAGCATTACCCCACAGGGCAGGGGACCAGTAGGTTACTTTGCTGAAGTCTGGCAATGACAGGTCTGAAAATGGCACTTGAATGGAATGAACGACCTTGGGGCAGGTTGTTCCATGTTTTAGTCACACACCTTTGCCTTTCACAGAAAAGCTGCCACCTTCCAATGCTTCCCAGCCTGGCAACGTGCCACCAGTGCTGGCATTAGGCCTCAGAGGGCCTCAAGCATGGAGCACCTTGCAGAGTATCATCAGGCCACCCACCCTGCAGCTGCTGAGCGAGAGGAACTGCAGTTCCAGCCACAGCCACAGCTCAAGGGAGCCTCTCCTCTGCCTGCCCTCCCCAGGCAGTGTGCACAGGGAGCTGTGCCTCTGGTTTGGAGGGAGAGCTACTGAGGCAGCCCTGCGTGCTGGTGGCCTGGATCCAGCCTCACACTGCGACAGAGCAAGGTAATGACCCTGGATGGTTTGGAACTGTGCTTATTCCCACGGGCAACGTGTGACATGGAGGCCAGGCAGGCAGCTAGAGTGCTTTGTCTTTGTATGTCAGGCTGCTGCTAAAGGTCCTGGTGAACAAGAGCACAGGGTGGCAGCAATCTGTTGACCTTTATATTTCCAAATCACTTCCTACAGCCTGAAAAAGTCCTTCTCTCACAGGACTGTCTCCTCTGTGCCAAGGTGTCTGGTGTGGGGCTCTTGCAGTTGCTTCCCTTCATATGTTCCCTGGTAGCCAGACCTGCCATTCCTGTTCCTTGGTAGCCAGACATGTCATTCCTATGCCTGCAGCACCTGCTCTTGTGCCCTCTGTCCCCTATACAGCTGAGCAGACTGGTTTGAGCCCTCTTCCAGTGGTTCCTGGTGCTGGAGAAAAGCTGCAAGTATGTGCCACCGAGTGACCCTTTGCTGGAAAGCCTGGTTTAGCTTTGCCCTGTGTCCCTTTCCTATCAGCTGGTTAGAGATAAGAGGATTCAGGTGAAGAAGGTTCTCTGCAGGATTATGACAGAGAGATTTGAAAATAAGGGGTGACACATAAACTTCAGCAAACAGCACAAGAAATGCAATTTAGGAGCTGATGGCATAGCAATAGAGGGGTAAAAAGTGCTGGGAAGAAGTGAGGTTCAGGAGTCTGGAGTCTTGCTCTCACCCTCTGTGTGTGGCTGCAGGAGGAACTGGGCTTTTAAGCATTTGTTAATCCATTGTGCAACCTCAGCTGTCTGTGCTCTGCTGTGTAGTGCTACAGGGAGGAGGGCTACAGCTCCCAAAGGCTCACTTACACCATCTTGGACAGAAATGGATTTGCCTGGTGTTTTTTAATTTTAAAGTTGCTTGGTTGATAACACTGATGTCAGGCTGACAGAACTCCTGCTCTTGGCCTTATTCAGCACAAGTGTGTGAGGGAAAGGGCCAGGGGGCAGGGAGAAATGCTTCAGCAGCTCTCTGGAAGTCAGCCACTGGGCAGAGGGAAGGCTGGATCACTAGCATGGTCTCCCTTGCACCCCTTCCCAGCACTCCTTCCCAAAACTTTCTGCAGCGTTTCTTTGATAAGATGGGAACTTCCTACAGCACAGAACAGTCACTTCATTCCTGAGGACTTCCCGGACAGAGACTCAAACCTAAGGACCCAGGAAGCACATTTAATCCTGTGTGATTAAAGGAAGGGCTCTGCAGTGCTCCCAGGTCCCCTTCCTCTGAAGGACCAGAGCAGGCTGGCCTGTAGAGGGAGGACAAGAGGCACTTGTCTTTTTTTGGCTTCTGAAAGACAACTCTCTGATTGTTCCAAGTGTAGGTGGATCTGTGCCTTGAAACACTTGTTATCAAAAGATTTTAGGACTGGTTTAGGGAATTTGCACCACCCAGGACAACATCAAACTGCATTTCTCCTCTCCCTGCTGTCGTGTTTGTGGCCCAGGCCTGTGGGATACCAGCCTCTGCCCTGCCCTTTGCAGCCCCTCAGCATCTCCCTTGAATAACACTGAACTGAAGAAATGATGCTGTGGTGAAGCTCCCCTGCAGAATGCTCAGACAAAGGCCTGCACCTCCAGGTTTTTAAAGGTCCCTTCTGGTGCTGGGTACTGGATGCAGTGTGGCACCGTGTGGCAGTGGCAGCAGGCTGGAGGTGAGGTGATCTGCAGCCCTGTGGGTGCATTCTGCAGTAGCAAGGTGCCCCCACAGAGAATTAACCTGCTGCTCATGGAGGGACTGTGTGTCAGAGTTCTGCTTGACCATGAATAGTGACCCTCATCATTTTTACTGTAAAGGTTTGGAAAAAACCACTTTGTCAAAGCTTCACTCTCTTTATTTGTTCCTTTTCCTCAAGAATGCTTTCTTCCTCTTTACAAAGGTGATGAATTCTGCTCCTCTGGTGTAACTTAGCCAGTCCATAGCAGCACCACATTCTAAATAATGCACTTGTCTGTCTCCTAATGCTGGTAATTTGGTCCATTGGGAGACAAGAATACAAACTGCAACTCAGATTGCAGTTTTCAGATTATACTTGCAAATGCTGTGGTCTCCTGGGAGGCAGCAGGCAGGATGTATTCCAGCCAGCTCAGTGGTAGCAAGGGATGAGGAAGGCAGCTTTGCCTGAGCAGCCTGAGCTTCACAGACTCAGCCAAACTGTTTCACAGGCTGCAGGTTGTGTTGCTGTCGGTCCCTGGCTTGCAGAACCACACCTCATGTTCACCATGATGTGATTTGGTTCTTCTGGGTGTCCAGGAATGTTGTAGAGGTTTCACTGGTTGTGCTTGTTGCTGACATGAACCTTTAAATCTGGTTAAAACTCAGGCTAAAAACCCCAAAGTGAATAGCAACCATGATGTGTCTGTGGGTAGGAGAAGCTCTGCTCATGCAGCCTGCTCTATTTCCTGATTCCCAGGTTTCTTTGTCGAGCTGGCTACTTTGCATTAGCTGCTTTTAGTTGAACACAGAGAGAGCCTCGGGGGGAGTGGTATAAAAAGATGAGAGACCTTGATGCAGCTCGTATCACAGACAAGGGATTGAAATGGCTTTTCCAGTAAAGCAGTTTTGCCAGAGAGGCTTCTGTGGCCCTGGGTTTGCTGTAGGAATTAGATTTGAGTCAGAACCTGGCATAAGAGCTTTTAATGTTTATTGTTTTTCTGTAGCTCTCAGAGTCCTTCCTCAGCTGAGGCAGAAGCAAAGGAAGAGCAGGTTGATGTCCAGGGCCTGGTGCTGCCTCAGCCTCCAGCAATGCTTGTCTCAACTACCAAAGGTCAGTGTTAGGGTTGATGGTTCTGCTTCACTGCCAGTATCACTTCAGCCCACCTGTTTCAGGAAATTCTGCCTCCCTGGATTGCTCAGTGCTGTGACCTGGCCAGCTCTAAAGCTAGGGATGCATTTCTAGTGCAACACGCCTAAAATGAAGTGCCAGAGCAGTGTTATCACCTCATCCTCCTCATGGAAGTAGCTGCTAGAGTCCTGTAGGCTTACATTTCTCTCAAGGGTAAAAAAAGAACTAAAAAAACCCAAAACACCCCTCGAGAGGAAATCTCTGCACACAGAGGCCTGTGCATCAAAGAAGCAGTCACATGAAGGCTTAGCAGTGTCCTAGCTGCTTGTTTATCTGACTAGAGATCATCTGCCTGTACTGGTGAAGAGTTGATTGTAATCATCACGAGTATGAAATGGTGAAGACATCATCCAGGGCAAGACTGACCACAGGGTCAGAAAGGAAAGCACTTGATGAGTCACACTGGGTGGCTATCACCAGTAGGATCACTCCCTTTGTAGGGCAGTCGTCCAGCTTCTGGTTTCATACCTAGCTAGCAGCAAGCTGGGTGCTGAAGGAAAACCTGCCAAAGCATGCAGGCCTCAGAGCTGGGGTGTCTGCTCTAGAAGGCCAGTGTGCTGGCAGTCATCTGTAGTGGGGCTGGCACAGCAGATCTCAGGCACAAGTGGCTACTAGACAATGCCATTAAAGCATTGCTGTCCAGTTTCTAGTCCCACAGCTGAAGACAGTGTCACAGGAAAAATAAACCTGAGGGGTGTGGAAGCTCAGCAGCTGCTGGGGAGAAGATGGCAGAAGGAAAGCAGGATTGTGCTGACATGGAAAGAAGGCACAGGAGAGAAGGAGAGAAAATAAAGAAAACATAAGCCAAAAAGATGAAAGGAGCAGAAAGTGACAGGGAGGGTAACAGAGGGAAATGGAGAAGGGGGGAAGGAGAAGAAAACCCAGTCTCATCTTTGAGATACACTCTTGCATATCAAGGCATGTTAACTCAGGTAGCTTGGCAGCCAGCCATTGGCTCTGTTATTTGGGGTTGGTATTGATGGCAGCTGGTTGCTGCTGATGGAATGAGTCACATTTTCTGCCTCCCCTTCCTTTTATGGACATTAATGATTCACATTTGATGTGGGCTGCTCGGTTACACTACACCACGTTCCATCTGTATTTGGGCTCAGGAAGTCACTTTCAGGCTTTGCTCCTCAGATAGATAACTCTGTCAGAAGGGAAACTGAGAATCTGGTCTGGGAGCAGACAGCCTATGGGGTTTTAAGGAAAGGAAACATTCACTGACTCCTCTCCTCAGGTCACCAGCAGCTTGTCTTGGAGACAGGAAGACATGCAGAGCATGCAGAACAAATATACTGCAGCTCCCAGCTGGTGTATCTGCCCCTTCTCAGTAATCAGAGGTTTAGTGACCCTAGTAGATGTTGTTGTTGGTTTGGGATGTGTGTATGTGAAAAAGGTGGGCTTTTTTTAAAGTGTTATCAACTAGAGAGGAACCAAAACCTCACCACCTGCAGCCCCCAATTGTGGCAGCGTGGCACTAACGTCAGTCTGGCTCAGCCTGCAAAATTAAAGCCATAAAGCCAAAGAAACACTCTGTCTGTCCCACCCTTAGTGATAAACACAAACTTCCCCTTGTTTTGTTGCTGACCAGGCTGAGCCTTGGGCAGATTCTTGCAGGGAGACAGATCCCCATATCACAAAGTTATCACACGTATTATTTTGTGACTTCTTGATAGAAGCCTCAAGCTATTCCTTGGAAAAACTGGGTTTTGGGCAACTGATGTTGCCCACGTTAGTGTGAAGCACAGGTCTGTCACTTGGAGTGGTGGCTACAGGCTGGGCAGTGAACCATGTTGGCATCCCACTTCCCAACCAAGTGTGGGGTTTCTCTGGAGCTGGGTTGTGGCTGCTGTGCTCAACCAAGTCAATGGACTTGCACTGTCACCCTCAGCAAGTCTCTTCCTCCCTTAGGACTGATGGGATGGACACAGCTGGAAGAGTGTGTGATCAAGAACAAGGGTGCTGGGGAGGGGCTGAGGGAATGGGGGTGCTGAGCCTGGAGAAGAGGAGGCTGAGGGCAGCCAGCAGCACTCTCTGACACTCCCTGCCAGGAGGCTGCAGGGAGCTGGGGGTCGGGCTCTGCTCCCCAGGCAGCAATGACAGGACAAGAGGCAATGGGCTGCAGCTGCCCCAGGGGAGGCTGAGGCTGGAGCTGAGGCAGAACTGTGTCCCTGAGAGGGGTGTCAGCCCCTGTGCCAGGCTGCCCAGGGAGCTGGGGCAGTGCCCAGCCCTGGAGGGATCCCAAAGCCCTGGGGCTGAGGTGCTGAGGGCTGTGGGTCAGTGCTGGGCTGGGCAGGGTGAGGGCAGGGCTGGGACTGCAGCAGCTTCCAGGGCTTTAACAACCCCAAGGGTCCTGTGATTCTACTGATGATGCCCTAAGCTTTTCCACCCTAGAGGGGCCTCTGATAGCAGTTCTGAGCTGCAGAGAAGAAATAAACCATCAAATACAGTGTCAGTATTTGGGATGTGCCTCAAGTTGGAACTAGCTGCTCAAGATGATGCATTGATACTATATCTTTTGAGGAAAAAACATGCTGTTTTTCTTCCCTTCTTTTTGATCTAGGGGATGTTATTTTGATGGTGTCACCTGTGGTATCTCCTCGTGCATATGGTGATGTGATATCAGTCTGTACTCGTCGGGGGTTCATTCTGCAAGGAATCAGACAGCTGCAGCTTTCACCCAAGCAAGCTCTTGTGCTGAGCATGACAGCAAGCCAGGTACTGCCCAGAGCACCCAGCTCAGCTCTGTGCCTTGGTTTACCAGTTGTTCTGAAACTAATTGTGCTGCAACCTCATAGATATGTGAGCCAACACTCTTCTAGTAAGTGTTCAAGGTCACTCATTCCGTGTTTCCTAGTTAGCCAGCACTCTTGTTCTCTCTGTTCCTGTCACTGCAACTCTGGTTGCTTTCAGGGCATTTTCTTTATTAGGAAAATCCCACCAGGCCTCAGCCTGTAGCTGAGAACACAAGTGTAAATTCATAATCAGGCTCCCTCCTACTGAGGCAAACATGAATTTCACCATTGATCTCAAAATAAGCAGGAGCAGGCAGTAGCCCCATGAACAAAAATAACCATCTTGGCTCTGCAGCCCTGTATCCAGAACAGCCTCATCCAACAGACTGGCAGCTGAGGGTGGACTTTGCAGTCCCTCTGGGACTGCTGATGGCCTTTCAGCATGAAGTCCCCTGGTTTGCTGCATTCCAGATGGGTTGCAAAAAGAGCTTTCCTATTGTCAAAACCAACAGCTTTTCGTTGTTGTTCTTTTTCTCTGGAGGTCTGTCTCACATGGTGATTGATTTGAGTTAGAATGCAGTTGGCATTTTGACAAGTCAGTCTAAGGAAACAGCAATCATCAGAAGTGCAAGGTTTCTTTCATATGCAAGAAGTTCAGTTCTGCACCCCTTCCATGATGAATCACCCAGGAGCCCAATGACACTTTCTCTTAGGAAGGAGCAGACTCCTTACTTTAAATGACCATCCCTGGGGTGGTTTGCTGTGTCAATCAGGGAATGCACCATTTTGTGTATTAAACTGTGTGCAAAGCCCCTTTTATTTCTGCTTGTTCTGTGCTCAAGCCTGAGGAATAACACTTCTGCTGCCCATGATATTTTGTAGAATAAACATGACTTATGTATATATTACTACAGCCCACAGAGCCCACACAGCCAAATGGCCATTGAAGAGGTTCACAGGAGCAGCTCTTGCTCCAGTGTGCTGTTCAGAGCTGAATGTTTCTGAAAAACCCCCCTTTCATTTGGGACTCAAGATCATTTTGGCACGAGTGGTGTAGGATGGCACCACACATTAGCTGAGTTATAACTGTTGTGGCTTTATTCCAGCCCAGTTTCAGGGCAGAACATCTTTATGTTAAGTCTCTTCCCTGAGATTTAAATTAAGTTCCTCTGTCTTACAAGATGATGAGGCATGAACACATACTATGGCTCAGCTGGTGAGCTGTATCTCATTATGCCATTGTAACTTAACTGTTTGCTGGAGTGGTTACACCTGGATTCATTTGTCTAACCTGGCCCTCCTTATTTCAGGTTGCTGTATTTTGCCCTAGTGAGAGTTCAAGTTCAGCTGATAGTTCTGCAGGAGGAGAGCTCTCTGCTGAACCACGTGTGCACTGTCTCATTTTGCTGCTGAGGAAGGAGAATGCTAGTCATCACGTTCCTGCATTGGTGACAGGTAATGCTTTCACTGCTCAGCAGCCTTGCAAAAGAGGGTTTGCATCTCAGCACATGTGAGGTAAACATTAAGGGTCCAACCACAGCCACTACACTGCAGGGAATGCTTGTGAATAGCAGGGTCTGATAGTTTGGCTGTATTTCCACACCAATGTGTAAATCACTTCTGCACATCCAACAGGGCAGATGGATCTGTCAGTTGTTTGGTCTTTAGCACTGGAGCCCTTTCGAACTTGGAATCACAGAATCATTTTGGTTGAAGCTGCTGCAGTCCCAGCCCTCCCCTCACCCTGCCCAGCCCCGCACTGACCCAGAGCCCTCAGCACCTCAGCTCTGTGCCTTTGGGATCCCTGCAGGGCTGGGCACTCCCCCAGCTCCCTGGGCAGCCTGGGCCCATGTTTATCATGCTAGAATTCATGTTGGAAGGAACATCAGAAGGTCTCTCACCCAATGTCCTGCTCAGTACAGCATCAGCAGTGAATTCATATCAAATGTTTAGGGCATTTTCCAGACAGATCTTGAAAAATCTGCAAGGATGAAGCTTCCTCCACCTCTCTGGGCCTTTGTTGCAGTGCTCAACCATCCTTACAGGGAACTATGTTTCCCTCATGTCAAGTTTTAACCTCCTCCGTTTCAATCTGTGAGCTGTGTCTCTGGGCTTCCCACTGTACACCTCTGTAAGAGGCCTGGCTGCATCTCAGTACCCTCCCCTTAGGTGTTCTTATTGCATGGAGAGGCAGGGTAACAAAAATTGTGTGTGCCATGTAGGACAGCACCTGATCCCATCAGCCTCAGCCCTGACTTCTCTGCATACTTGTGGCTTCCAAGTGTCTGAACTCATATGTAGGGACTGCCAAAAGCCAGACAAGTTGCTGACCCAAATGTTCTTCCTTGAGTTAAACTGTTCTGAAGCTCTGGTTCAGGGAAAGCGTTATTTGATTTTCTTAAGGGTGAACTGACCTTGGTCTCGAGTTGGGGAGATCACAGGCAACAGCAGTGAGCAGTAGGGAACAAAGAACCTTCCCTGCCTGCTTCTTCCAGTGGGCATGGTTCCTGCAGCTGGAGAGCCCCTTCCTGCAAACTCTCCTCCTGACAGCACCATTGAGAGAAGAGAATCACAGCTGTTGACCCCTTTATTAACACCATCACAAATAACTCATGATGGAGACATTCATCCACTGCCTGATGGCTGCCTTTCATCCAGCCACAACACAGAGGAACATTTAGAGGTTTGGGGGGAAAGAAATGACAACTGAGAAAGGTCTCTGCTATTGCTCTCAAGACTTTCACAGAATGTTCTGAAAACACATCCAGCCACAGTGGATTAATCATGGCAGACTAATTACATGTGGATTACATGTGGATTAATCATGGCAGACTAATTACATGTGGATTACATGTGGATTAATCATGGCAGACTAATTACAGCACTGTGTCACCTGCTGCCTGTAGACCCAAGGAAAGTTGCTCATTTAGAGCAGTACAGCTCCTGCTGCTCCTCTCACAGATGATATTTACAGTGTGCATGTTTTGCATGGGGAAATTGCCACTAGAGGCATGTAGGTGGGCACTGAAACAGAGGATGTTCTGGAAAGGTAAGGTGTTTTCTCTCTTTGTGGAGAACTCAGGGTTGTTTCCTTTGCAGACAGATTTTGCAAATGCCTCTTTTCATGTGTTGGGTGGTTGGTTCAGGACTGATCCAGAGAGGTACCTTGTTCCATCATCTGAGGCCCTGGAGAGGGGAAACTGTCATTCTTGCCACATAAACTTGAGGCAGTTTGTCCTCTGGGCAGTGGAGGACTTGAGTAGGGTAAATACCATACTAACAAGCTTTGCATTTGTAATCAGTACCCCTGAAAAGCAGTTACCCCTTCAAGGCCTTGAGCACTGCTGAGTTTTCAAAGCAAGGGCAAATGCAGCAGTCATCCCTGAAACAGAGCAGATAGTTAGGTAACTTGGGTAATGAATCTCTGTCTTGAGGATCAGGCACCACACATTTTTGTCCAAGCTTGGCTTTTTGCCATGCATTGGGTTTAAATCTAGAGCAGGTAATGTTTGGTTCCTCATGCCACCTGAATGTTGAAAAGCAGGTAGATGATTGTCAGTGGCACAAGCTCAAAGCTCTTGTCAGTGCTACGTTTGACATCTGAGGTTTGCCATCAGCCTCTAGCACTAATCATCCATTTCCCATGCTACACTACAGTACATTTATGACAGGCTGGAATGCTAGAATCAAATGTATGTGAAAGAACTTCAACAAGCCTTTCAAACTGGGGTCTTGAAGTATTCTTACAGAAGGCTGAACTAATTGCTGTGAAAGTGTGTTGTGTGCCAGTACCTTAATGCACTGCCTGTGCATAGCCCAGGAAAGGAGGGAAAATTCAAGTCACACATTGCTAGTCTCAAGCACTTGGTGTCTGTGAAGGTGTCACAGAGTCAGATATTTTCCAGACTGGGGGTTATGTGAGCAGAACAGAAGATTTCTGTTCAGGTCTGTACTCCCAGCAAGGCTTCTGTGGCCACATGGTGCTGTGTAGGATGCAGGACATCAGCCCTGCACCTGCAGGGACAGGACACCTTGGGGGCCTGCACCCAAGCACAGCGACTCAGGAGCTGTAGCATCCTCTGTGCATTTGTTCTGCACTTCACAGCAGGAGTTAGAAGGTAACAGAAACAACCAGGGTGCTGGCACAAAGCAGAGATGTCTCCATAAAAGCTGTGGCCAGGCCTCAGTTTCCAACAGCTGGATGTCTCCCTGTAGGTGAATGTGATTTGAGGGAGAGGGGATGATGCAGCTGCATTAACCTCTCTCAGTAAGCTGAGCATGACCCACGTTCGTGTGTCCGGAACAGAACCATGCTCAGACGAAGCCAAACGTCTGATCAGAAGAGTTAGTTCCATGTCACACTGCATCACAGAGCTCAGCATGCCTCACATTTCCTTTCATTCTGTGCACAGGACTGGTGAATGAGTTGGCAAAGCTGGGCCTCCTCAGCAAGGGCCAGGGCAGCCCACGTGCTGGGCTGGAGCCCTCGACCTGCTTCCACGTGGCTCCTTACACCGAGGCCTCGCTGCACACACTCGGTAGGTCAGGACTGTGGGAGAGGCCCTTGCTGGCTTTTGGAAGGTCTGACAGCCTTACTGGGGGCTTTTCCTAAGTAAGAACATTGGGAATATGCTTGTTGTCTGTGATAACTCATTCAGTGTTCTGCTAGTCAAGCAGAGTAACTCTCCTTGGGTGTCTTGTGTTGTAAATGGAGGAATCAATGGGACAATGACATGGAAACACCTTTTTGAGGTAAATGAAAGACATGTGAAAAAGGAAATGATTTAAATGGGACACAGTAACAGCCAATTAAACCTTAAACCTGCTGTAATGCAAAGATTAATATCCAATCAACACATATTTATTGCTGTAGTTTCAAGAGAAATCCAGATATCAAAGTGAGAGAACTTGGTGTTTGGGCATGGAAAACTGGAATCTGCTGAAGTGAGAGATGCTGGCAGCTGTAGTAGGTGCAGAGAAGGCACTTTTTCATTTCACTTTACTCAGATGTTCTTAATTTCAATTGATACAGTTGAATTCCCTTCAGCAACTCATTCATTCAAAGCTGAGAAACTGGTAGGACTTGAAATGTGTTTTCTGTTGTAAATCTATGACTCAGACAAGCAGGAGAGTCCTCAGCCTAGTAGTTCCATACCCTTGGAGGTCATGGTGATCTGGTGGTTGTTTCACTTATGTGTTTTCCTCTGTGTTCATTTTTTATGTAATGGAATCAATTCTTTTAGCTTTTGGATACCAGGGAACCTGCTTCTGCAGGGGGTTGGACTGGATGGTCTCTAAAGGTCCCTTCCAACCCCACCATTCTCTGATTCTAAGTATATGTTGCTCTCCAAAACCAGGGTCACACTGGCTCAGAAGGAACACTAACAATCACATGCATGTCATTCACCATTCCCTAGCTCTGTGAAATGTTAAGAAGGACAAATAACCAAGGAAATAGATGTTAATCTGTACAATTGCTTAAGCAATGGTGTAGTGTGAAGCAGTGTGGCATCAAACCCAGATTTCTGATGGGCAGGGGATTCTGCAGGCTCTCCTGCTCCCACCAGGATCGATGATTGGTGATAGAACAGTCCTCAGTTCAGCCCTCACTTGTATGCCCTCTCATCACCTAGGAAGCAAAACACATACCAAGTGAAGTCAGTCCCTGGTCACCAACCTGAAAGTGACGCCTGAATCGTTTTGGTGTAGATCTGTCAGCTCTGCTTAATGCTGTGAATAAGGACCCCAAAATGTTGGTTAAATATCTTTTCTTCTCGTGGCAAAAAGCAATTGCAGTGAAGGAGTGTGAGTGATTAGCAGGAGTTGGCTGTGATCTTGCCGCCAGTGCATGATCCCTTCTGCAGCAGGAGGGGCAGCATCAGAGACACTGGGAATTAGTCAGTTCCCTCATGCCAGGAAAACACTTGAGATTTGTTTCTGTGGGATGCCTACTTGTGTTCTGATGATCTCCCTGGGCAGGAGGAAACCTCAGTGCAGTGCCAGACCCTCGTAACATCCCTCTGGATCTTTCCTGCAATCGGACATACGCCTGTGATCCTGAAATGGAGCAAGTGGTGCTGCTGACGGTGGTTGGAATGGATGCTCTGAGGAGTGCAGGACAGCTCCTGCACCAGATCCTTCTTCCTGAGCACGGTAACCAACCCTGGAGTGCAGGTGATCCCAGCTCTTGGAGAGGCCTGTAGAAACTGGTCAGGAAGGTTTGTCCTGTCTAGGTGTTTTTATCACAGCAGGAACACTGTGAGAAATGTGGTGAAAGGGGCCCGAGGAAGGAGGACAGGTTTGTTTGTTTCCCTGCCTAAAGAACTGAAGAATTATCGTGGTTAATTAGCCATGGGCAAAGCCACAAAGCTGCAAACAGCTCAGGGGTGCTTAATTTTTGTCCAGAGAGTGTCAAATGAGTTCAATGATGTGATTGGCTTGTGTGTTTTCTGTATGCAGAGCATTATGTCTCTCCCTAAGCACCGTGAGGTAACACAGCTGTGCAAGTGGGGCACAGCAGCAGGAACTCAGAAGGCACAGGCTGTTCTGGCCACTGACATCCTTTGGCATCAGAAGCAAGACACTTCATCACTTCATGCTTCCTTTCCTCACACACACACAGGAGGAATATCAACACTGTCTCCTGTGTTACATGCTTACAAAGGCATGAAGAGTGCTGTCAAGTGCTCAGCAGGATGATGATTATACAGAATTTCACGACACAGATTGCACCCAAGTGCAATAATACAGGAAGGGCACTAACAAAGGGCAGAAGTCTGGCACCTCATCTCCTGCTGTGTTGTATCCTACTCTCCTGAAACAGTATGGTGGAGTAAGTTCTGTATCAGGGTAGGTGAGAAGGAGATGATAGCTGACAGAAGCTTCCAGCAACACACACTGGTGGGTTGAGCCCCTAAATGTCTCACTGCACTGGAAGCAAGGCCCTTACAAACACAGCAACACTTAATGTGCTTCAGAGACAAGTCAGCATTAAGCTGTGGCTTGTCACTGCAATGAATACAGCTCAAAATGAGAGAGGAGAGGTTGTAAAGGATCTATAATTATGGATTATGCTGTGTCAAAGCACATTGTTATCAGTGTATTCTCAGTGTTTCCTTTCAGCTCCTCTCCATTCTCCATCCATTCATTAGAGTGTTCTCTAATCAAATCGTGGCACTCCTGCTCTGTGGCTCCCTGCTGATTGCCCACATAGGCCACGTCTTTGCTTGCACAGTAACGTCATCTCCTAGCACTGGTGTCCTGTGGCTTTTCCCAGTATATTTTTGTGTCTGCATTACAGTCCATTTTGGATGCAACAGGGGGTGAAGTCAAAGCAGTTTTGGAACTCCTTGCCTAGTAAAAACAAGATCAATGTGAGCTTAGACTTGTCTCCAAGGGAAAACACGGCTCCCGTGAAACTGACTGAGCAGATCTCTCTTCACTTGCAGATGGACCCAGATTGGGGTTTGAGCTCCTGGGTCTCAAGTGGTTGCCCCATCTCACTCGGTGTCAGGCCAGAGAAGTGACTCCCTTTGAGGTTGGAGATGTTTCCTGGCGAAGAAGCCTGGAGGTGCTGATGTCAGAGCCAGCGCTGGTGTGTGCGCTGCGGCGGCCCAACGCCTTCCAGGCTCTCGCAGATGAACTGAAGAGGTTTACACAGTGCAGGGAGGAGCTAAGCAAAGCTGGCAGCCTTCCACAGGCAGTCATGGCCTTGACCCCAGAGGTGACATTCAGACAAGCCATCCACTTCTTCACAGAGATGGATTTTGTGACTGGTAAGACGTGGTTTTGCTGTTTGTAACGTGCTATAAGGTGTTGGGGAGTTCCTTGAGCTTAGGCAAAGGAATCCCTCACTACGGGGGTTTCTCCTCACAGAAAAACCTTCTCACTTGAGGTTCCATTTGGTGCTTGGATACAGAATGGTGAAGGATATTAAATCAGGAGGAGCCAGCTGAGGTTATCTACAAGTTGGCCTATGAATTAATGTGGCTCTGGTGCCCTTTCCAAAGATCTCAAGTTACTCCATAAATACTACACAGCTACTGCAGTAGTTGGCAGGATCAGTAAACAATACTGTGCATTTTGTCTCAGCATGTAACAGAAACTGGGAGGAGGAGGCCAAGATTTATCCCACTTACATGTGGGCACCTAACAGTGCCTGACTTCTTGAGGCTAGATACCCTGACCTTGCCCCTGTACTCAGGGGGACAAAGGTGCTGCCAGTCCCACCAAAGGGCTGAAGCAAGCAGATGCATCGAGAGTTTCTTTTCATCTTTGAACAGAATGAAGAATCTGGAGACCTTTGTTGTCAAGAGCTTCTCAGGCTTGAGTGATTTATGCAAGCATTGATCCTTCAGCATAGTAAACCTGCTGCTTTCTGCTTGTAGCAAGAAATGTATAGCCACACCTCTTTAAATCATTGTGCAGACTATGGCCTGATTGATGTTGGATGCTTTGGAGGAGCAGAGTATGAGCTCCCACTGTTTTCTTCTCATGTGAAATATGTTGGCATATCAGCTCTGTTCCTGAGGAAGCCTGGCTCCTCACACCTAAAGAGAGACAGTTCTGAGCCCAATTGGTTCTGATTATTCAGACACAGACATAAATCAAGGTTGTGCTAAGGCCGTGTGGCAGCTGAGGAGGGGCGGTGCAGTTCCACGAGTGCATACGTGCTTTGTGATCTCTGGCTCTTCCCCTGTCTTTTGTGGGGTCTTCCCCACAAAAGGTCCTTTGTTGTCAGCACAAGCCAAGATGCTGGTGTCAAGCACACGATGCTTTGTGTGGTGCAGAGTTACAGATTGGCTTTACTGAACAGAAAGAAGATGTGATGGTGTCAGGAAAAAAAGAGACTTTAGTCTCACAGAATGATTGGACTGAACGACAGGGGTGTTTTATGTCAGGTTGGAGAGCAAGAAGAGAAGGCCTTGAAAAAAGAAGGCATCACACATCCCAAATTAGTGTGTAAATCTATAAGAATTTGTGCATTGCTGCCCTTCATTAAAGTTCTCTTGAGAGCAAAAGGCAAAATAAGAGGAAGGCAGAACTGTGAGATCAGTTTATTGAGGAAGGCTGCAATTGCAGTCCCAGCCTTTCCCATGAAAGCCACTGTCAGGAACAAAGGAGCATAACTGAAGCATTACTTCAGCATCCTGCACTCTCTCTTTTGTAAGGTCATTGCATTTTTTCCTTCTGTTCTTGTTATGCTGGGAGGAATGGAGGGGCCCTTGTCCTAGACAACAGCTCTGCAGTATTTCCCAGCTGGTGGATCATCTTGCCATTTCACCTCCTAATAAAATCACCTTTGTCACTCCCCACCCTCCCAAACAGGGAAGGTTCCCCCAGCAGTGAAACCAGAGACATGCATCTCCTTGCTTTCACAGATGCAGAACAGCGGCCTGCTATGAGATACCTGCCACCAGCTGGCAAGAGGCCCCGGGCTGAGGGTAAGGCCAGAAATATGCACAGTCACCTCTTCAATCAAACAAGTGATTTTATACTCCTAGAACAGATGGAAGAAAACTACAACTCTGTGTCTTTTGTCAGGCATGGAATGGTAGGGTTGGAAGAGACCTCATCTAGTCCAACCCCCTGCTGAAGCAGGCTCACCTAGATCAGGTCACAACTGAAATGAGATTAGCAAAGCTTCAGTTAGACATTGTAATCCCAGGCACTGGCAAAGAAAAGGCCAGCTGGGTTCACTTGGTACTGGAGCAAGGTGGTAGTACTGCCAGATCACTCTTCTGCTGGGTTCTGTGCATGCCTGGGTGACCCATCTAGGGCTGGTGCGGAATATAGGCTAAGGAGTAATTAATGCCAGCTCTTCAGTAGCCGTTTTCAGATACAGATCTCATTTCCTAAGTCTCACACAGGGGCTCTATCATTTTCAGTAGTGCCAGCCAAGTCACCACAGAACTGACAGATCCTAGAAGTCCTCTCAAATAACTCCAGTAGTAAAGAACAAAAGCTGGTACTGTGAGGATGAGAGCTGAAAGGTTGAGCCAAGGGGCTCAGAGCTGGTTCCACCTTCCATGTGTACTCTTACTATTCCAGCAAAATAAGAGACAGACATGTGGAAAGAGAAAGAAGTCCATTCTCATTAAAAGAATAGAACACTTTGGCTAGACACCTTTAAGATGCACTGCCCTGGGAAATAGAAATATCTGGGTTTCATGCAGTAATAAGTACAAAAGGATGGTAATTTTTTTTGGATGAAGAGACTTTCTTTTTCTCTTCTCTGTCTTTCATGTCCCAGTAGCTGAACCTGCCAGTCACTGGAAAAGGAAATCCTCTCTCAATCTGATGCAGGCTTCTCCTCATTCTGTCCCAGTCCTAGATAACTTCTCAGCTCACGTGTGCCTTGAAGTACCTCCAGTTCTCCTCCTCTCTGCAGGTCACTGCAGGTTTGATGTTAGGCTGAAGGAAACATTTTATAGAGGCTTTTGTCAGAAGTTCTGACTCACTGGGCTCCTTTCATACTGCTCTGCTCTTGTGAAAGCCACTGAAGCAACCATTCCTGGCTGCTTGGGGAACTTCAGTGAGGTTTTATCAGCAGGGCAGAGGACAGGACTGAGCAACAGCTGTGGGCTCAGTAGATGTGTGGTCAGAGTACACTGCCCTTCTTCGCTTCCAAGGGCACAAGAGAGGACGTGAAAATAAACACTTGAGCTTCTGGGACTTACAGTAGAAACCAAGCAGCTTCTAACTTGACTGTGAAATGTTGAGAGCACAAAGGTAGCTTAATGCCACCCTTAGCCACTGCCTGAAATGCACAGGAGAGGTAACCAAGAGTCAACATGGTTTAGGACTTGCAGTCCTTTCCAGCGTGTGTTATTGGGCTTCCTGGGGAAGGAGTGAGTGAGTACATCACATCCCAGCTTGGCCCAGTACATCTGAAAGCCTGAAATCAAGCCCTGTCTGCCCCAGTTGTGTCAGAGCAATGTGGGCTGCATTAGGTAGAGATGATGTATGTAGATGTATTATTTAGAGATTAATGTCCCAGAATGCTCTCAGTGCTTACTCAAACCTCCCTGCTTTGCCTCTTTAGGGGGAGAGCAGCAGAGATGCCATGCAGAATCACTGTTTACCTACTTGCAAGCAGGTAAGAGAAGAGCAAATGGAAAAAAAGGTGATTTAAGGACTTTGTGCAATTCCCTCCTCGAGATGTTCCAGCCAGACTTTCTCCTTAGGCCTGAGCCCAGTCAGTGATCTACACTCTGTTTTCTAAGCATGCCAGCAAATCTGGTATTTGCTTCTCTTAAGTTTACACTTATTTTAAGCCATAAGCATCTCTGAAGCACTGCATATAAATAGTGTGTCAAATAAACACCATTTCCCACAGTTACACTGTGAAATCAAAACCTATGTAACAGGTATTTGGCAAAAGAGATTGTCTGGGAAGAAGGGATCTAAAAATATCACAGAGCAGGAAAACCATAACAAAGACCAGACAACGTGGGCAAGACTGGAAAGCCACTAACAGCCTGAACTGGAGCTGGAGAGCAGGGATGTTTGAAAGCTGCCAAACAGGTGCCTCTGTCCCATTGACAGACAGGGGCATTTTCTCTAATGGCTGTCACTTATAATCACCAAGGAGAGAGAACACCAACTCCAGAGGGCAAAGGGTTCCACCTGTTTCAACACTTGGCCAAAACAAGGTGGCAAAATGACATGACATATCCCTCCTGAAGTGTCTGAAGTGCAATGTGTAACCATGAGGCAGCAATATGCCCTCATGGGCAAGAAGGCCAACAGCATCTGGGGGGCATCAAGAAGAGTGTGGGCAGCAGGTCTACTCTGCCTCATCTGCTGAGGCCTCATCTGGAGTCCTGTGGCCAGTTCTGGGCTCCCCAGCTGCAGAGAGACAGGGAACTGCTGCAGAGAGGCCAGTGCAGGGACACCAAGGTGCTGAGGGGATGGAACATGTGTGTGAGGAGGAAAGGCTGCAGCCCTGGGGCTGTTCAGCCTGGAGAAGAGAAGCCTGAGCTCAGGGGCACCTCAGCAGCACTGACAAGTACCTAAAGGATGGGTGTCAGCAGGATGGGGCCAGTGTTTGTTATGGGGTGCCCAGGGCCAGGACAAGGGTTGATGGACATGAGCTGGGACACAAACAGTTCCACCAGAACACAAGGAGAAACTGGTTTGGTGCTGAGGTGAGGGAGCCCTGGCCCAGGCTGCCCAGGGAGGGTGTGGAGGCTCCTGCTCAGGAGGTTTCCAACCCCAGCTGGACACGTTCCTGTGCCCCTGAGCCAGGGGAAGCTGCTGGAGCAGGGGCTGGGGCTGCAGCAGCTCTAGAGGTCCTTTCCAGCCAGCACTGCTCTGGGATTCTGGTGATTCACATACCACAAGAATGAGAGTGTTTGCCCAGAAACACAGCAGATGGTGAGGAAAACATCTTGAGGACAATGAACGCTTATGTAACAGCGTGGAGTCGAGGTTGCCCCTCTGCATGGCAGCAGCTGAGCGCATCCAAGCAGCTTCCTTCTGCACTAGCAGGCTGTTGCTATGGCATTGAAACCTTTCTGTGCAGGAAGGATGTGCAGAAAACAGCAGATCTTCAACAGAGGGTTTCCCTGCACAACAAGGGTTAAATCTCCTCTCCAGGGATGGGGGAGTAGTCTTGCTCTTTATTTCTGATGCCATATTTCCCTGTCAGTGCCCAGCAACGTGCTTCTTGCTGTTTGCAACGTGCACCCAACGACAAGCAGAGCTGTCGACGCTTCACCATGTCCACATCTGTGTCACCAGTAGTGGGCTGGTCAGGAAGCACAAAATGACACTTTCTGTACACAGACAGATGCTGGTGGATCAGTTGGAGCAGTTCCCTCGTGCTCCATGCTGGCTGACGTGCTGTGGCACCAGCACTTGGTGGGTCCTGGCTGACTGTTGGCAGTGAGTCTTCGAGGGATGTTCTTAGGATGAACTCTCACCTGCATTCCTAAAAATAAGGTGCTTTACATTAGCAAAAGTAATAATTGGAAAGTGCTGTCATTTAACAATTAAAGTTGTGGGGTTTTTTTGCTATTTTGGTACATTTTGTGTCATCAGACAGCAAAAGTGGCCGGGTCTGTTCCCCAGGGCGGGCTGAGTGCTGCACCGGGCTGGCAGCTCTGCTCAGAGAGCTTTGGCAGAAGCCAAAAGGCTTTGCTAGAATTACAACTTTAGTAAACACCATTCTATTCACAGTGGGTTTATAACTTCATTGAGACCTGTCATACTCATTAGGGTCTTTCTGAGACAGCTCTAACAGAGAGACACGAGACACTGAGAGATGAGCTGTGAGGGACAAGAACTTTGTAGCTGTCTGAAGGATGGTGTCACATAAGCACAACAGTTCACACCCAGAAAAAAAGGTAAAAGGGAATATTTTGTCCCTCTTAAAGGCTTCATATATGATATAAAGGACTGAGTCATCCTGCAGACCTGCTCTATAAACGTTTTGGACTCGGAACAGAAGCAAACCTCCACAAGCCCAGGCTGGTGAGATACAGTTTAGATACAGTTTTAATCTGAAAATCAATCAAAACAAACCAAAACGTTAAAATAAAAACCCAAACAAACAAACAGAACCAAAAAGCCCCCAAAGTCAACCCTCTGTGCACAGGGGGGTTTATGGACTTGTTTTGTTCCCGTTCTACAGATGTCTGTCCAGGCTGTGTTTCACCTCTGGTGTGGGGAGTGGCTTCAGGTTTCAGTGGTGTGCTTTGTTACAGGAGCCCAGATGCTTTGCACGGTGCTGCTGATCAAACCTGGTGCCTGGAGCCATAATCTTGCAAAGATCCTCCGAAAACTAGAGCTGGAGAACTTCACGGTGGTTGGGATGAAGCACGTCAACCTGGCAGCAGGCATTGCCTCAGGGCTGCTCTCTTCTCAGGTGAAACAGGTTTGTTAAGAAACTGCCCAATCTGTGCCTACCCTTAGGTTTAGAGTGGGGGGAGGATGTTTGCTGGAGAACAATCCATTCCCCAACACAGCAGCAATTCCCATCCGGGATTTCTGAGCTGTTGGGAACAATCAGCTCTGTGCCCGGATCAGGCTCAAAGCAAGCTGAGTGCTGGCTGCTCCTTTCATCCAGTGCCACAAGGAAGCACACCTGCCTGCTCTTAAAAGTTTGGAGGATTTGAGCGACACAGACCTCCCAGGAATCTCTTTAGTTGCTAATTTACAGTGCTCACTCCTTAACTGCCACAGAAGTGGCCTCTCCTTCTTCCCCAAGGTCACCCCAGGTAGGGCACAGCACAGCCCCTGCACGTGTGCCTGCTTTTCCTCCCCGTGTTTAAACCTGGAAGCTGGGACACACTGGTTGCACTGCCAGAGGATGGATACCTCTGGAGCCCCGTCACCTTACACTGTGTTACAGATGCAGCTGAATCTCTCTTCCAGGAGCATGTGTTCAAGTCTGTAAAAACGACCTGCAAAGAGACAAAATCGAGTTACTGTCCTTTCTAATGTCTACCACACAATCAAGAGGCTGCTTAATCTTGGGATCTTACAGCTTTTTGTTAGCTAAAACCAGGTTTCTGTTCCTGTTCTGTTCCATCACATTTTTTTCCCTAACCTGCAATAACCTGAGATGAGTGTAGAGATCCTGTGGCAGCCAGAACCTGAAAGCTGAGCACTTCAGAGCAGTTACATTGATTTTCTTTTTCCTAAAATACCTCCAAAACCAAAACAAACCCCTTGCTATTTGGTTGCTTTCATGAAGACATCTTTCCAGTCACCAGGGGTGATCCCCAGGGCTCAGTGCTGGGGCCTGGTCTGTTTAACACCTGTGTCAATGGTCTGGGTGGGGGGATCCAGGGCACCCTCAATCACTTTGGGGATGAGACCAAGCTGGGTGGGTGTGTGGATGTGTCTGAGGGCAGCAAGGAGCTGCAGAGGGCTCTGGCCAGGCTGGAGCCATGGGCTGAGGGCAATGGGATGAGGTTGAACAAGGGCAAGGGCTGGAGCCTGCCCTTGGGGCTCCCCAAGCCCAGGCAGCTCCAGGCTGGGGCAGAGGGGCTGGAAACTGCCCGGGGAAAGGGCCTGGGGGGGTTGGTGCCAGGGGCTGAACAGCAGCCAGCAGCGTGCCCAGGGGGGCAAGAAGCAAAGGGCAGCCTGGCTGGGATCAGCACTGGGGTGGCAGCAGGAACAGGGCAGGGACTGTCCCCTTGTACTCAGCACTGGTGAGGCTGCACTTCAAATACTGTGTCCAGCTCTGGGCCCCTCTCTATAAGGAGCACATGGAGGTGCTGGAGTGTGGCCAGAGATGGGCAACAAAGCTGGTGAAAGGTCTGGAGAACAGGTCTTGCGAGGAGTGGCTGAGAGCTGGGGATGCTTATCCTACAAGAACAGGAGGCTGAGAGGAGACATGATGACTCTACGGCTACCTGGAGGGGAGCTGGAGGTGGGGCTCCATCTGCTCTCTCCAGTAAGGAATGACAGGACACGAGGAAATGGATTTAAGTTGCACCAGGGGAGGTTTAGGTTGGACACTGGGAAGAACTTTTTCACTGGAAGGGTTGTTAGGCACTGGAACAGGCTACCCAGGGAGCTGGGGGGGTCACTGTCCCTACAGACATTCAAAGCACATGGTGCTGAGGGACATGGTTTGGTTGAGTTGGACATTGGACTCAATGATCTTAAAGATCTTTTCCAGCTGTAACAATTCCATGATTCCAAGACATGTAACCAGTTAACTTTTACAGCAAACAGGCCTTTGTGATCAATGTTGCCCATGGTTTAAGTCAGGAGAGTTTCTAGCACCCTCTCACAGACTCTTCCAGGAGAAGACAGGAGTGTGCCAGGACAGTGCTGTAAGATAACCATCACCCATCCCTGGGAGCAACTCACACCTTCTGCATCACAGCACACAGACCACTGGTGAGAGGGATATAGTGGCTGTTGGAGCTGATGAGGAAGTGCTCTCCTACACAGCTCAGAACATACAGCTGAGCACAAAATGCTTGTGATCATCTGAAACAGAACACTTCAAACATCCCAATGGCCAACTTGGGCAGTGATGTAGAGACGTGTGGGGTAGATCTGAAGAGAGGTTGTCTCATGACCATTTTCTCTTGTTTCTGGAGTTCTGTTACAGCCCAGAGCAGCTGTTGAGCACTGAGTTGGTTTCCTTGAAGAGCTGGTGACTAATGAGTTTCAGAATTACAGACTGTTGGGGTTTTGTTCTCAGGAGAGGGAAAAAGCAGGTCTGCAAGTGGGAGAGCAGAGATAATGGGCTGCCTTGGGCAAGGGGGGTGGAGGTGGGAAATGCTGTCTGCTGTACAGGGGCTCCTGCTCATTTGTAAAACACAGCTGAAATTCCTTCAGTCATGAGGCCTTAAAAAGACTCAGCTCCCAGGATGAGCAGGTAGGTTTTGAGAGAGCCTCAGGGACTGGGTTGGTTTGAAACTCTGGCTTCAAGTGTCACAATGGCAGCTGAGGTGGGACAGAGCTGGATTTCGAAGCTGAATGTGCTGGGAAGTGCTTGTCCTGGAGGGATGTTCATTGCTGATGTGTTTCTCAGTTGAGGGGGCAGTGGAACACAGGGCTGATTTTACAACACTGCTCTTAATATGGGGGCAGCTTCCTGAGATTTAGCATCTCTTGTTGAAGAACGTGGAGCCAACGTGTGTGACCCTTCTAGGGATTCTGTCCAGGGCTTTTTATCTCCTGCTCACCTGGAGCCTGATCCCAAATCCATCTCCAAAACACTCCCATTGCTCTTTGTTGTGCCAGTTTGATTTGTGTATGTATTGTTTGGTGGCAGATGTGGGCTTTATTCATTGGCAGCAAGACCTACCCAGCATCTCCTTCCCCTTTCAAATGTGTTAACTCCATCCACGCTGCCAAATAACCTCAGCAACATCATTTCAGACACTGGTTACCTTTTCACCTTGAGTACTGCCATCCAGCTTCTGAGTAGCTTTTAGAGCTCTGGCATACAATAAAGAATGGGTTGCTGTGCTGGTGGAGGTTATGTAATCACAGGGGAGGTGGTAATGCTTTTTGTCTGAGGTTTAATATTAATTACAAAGTACAGCCCAAGTAAGCAGAGCTGACATTGTCCCCTCAGCTCCCAGCACGACCTGGTGGTGTTGAGGCTGTGAGAAGCAGCTCCTCCCAGAGGGAGCTCTGCCCAGGGAGGCTGGATCTCCTTTCTATTCTTTCTCCTCAGCCAGCAGCTTTGTACTTTTGGATGCTGGCTAGAAAGCTTGATCTGACACTGGGACCTGATCATTCTGTTGAGGATTGCCTGATACAATTGCCTGCAGTAGCAGGTCACTGGCCTTGGGAACTCAGTGTGTTCCCTCCAGTCCTACCTCACACAATCCCAGCATGGTGGGGGCTGGCAGGGCCCTGCAGAGCTGCCCCAGCCCCTGCTCCAGCAGCTTCCCCTGGCTCAGGGGCACAGGAACGTGTCCAGCTGGGGTTGGAAACCTCCTGAGCAGGAGCCTCCACACCCTCCCTGGGCAGCCTGGGCCAGGGCTCCCTCCCCTCAGCACCAAAGGACTTGCTCCTTGTGTTTTGGTGGAGCTGTTTGTGTCCCAGCTCATGTCCATCACCCCATAACAAACACTGGCCCCATCCTGCTGACACCCACCCTTTAGGGACTGAGCAGCATTGCTGAGGTGCCCCTGAGCTCAGGCTTCTCCTCTCCAGGCTGAACAGCCCCAGGGCTGCAGCCTTTCCTCCTCACACACATGTTCCATCCCCTCAGCACCTTGGTGTCCCTGCACTGGCCTCTCTGCAGCAGTTCCCTGTCTCTCTGGAGCTGGGGAGCCCAGAGCTGGCCACAGGACTCATCAGGGCAGAGCAGAGGGGCATCAGAACCTCCCTCCCCCCACTGCCCACACTCTGCTGGATGCCCCCAGGCTGCCCTTGGCCTCTTGCCCACCATGCCACCCTGCTGCCTCGTGGTTAGTTTGCTGTCCATGATTCCAGTTTGCTGACTTCATGGTTCTAACAGTGGAGGAAGGAGAATGTTGCTGCTTTGTAATCCTGTGACTCCCCCAGAGCCAGCACACAGCTGGAACTTGCTCTCTGTGTGCATCCACAAAATTGCTCACTGATGGAGGCAGCTGCACGTGTGCAGCCTCAGCACAGCTGCTCAGGGGTCAGCAAGGACACAGCTCAGAGCCAGGGCTGAGGAGGATATAAATAAAGGCATCATTGGACTGGCAGAGTCCAGAGCAGATGTGAGGATCTATCAGAAGGAAAAGAGTCACCTTGAGTCTCTGCCTCTGCTGATAGCAATTAGAATCAACACCCTCCTCAACCCAAAGCCTGAATGTTTGCTGGGAAACAACTGAAAGATGGGAAACAGCAGCAAAGGGGGTTTGTGTAGCTCTAAAGGCATTGTCTGGAAGCTCTGCAACAAAATCATTTCATTGATTCTGTTACACTGAACAGATCCTGTGTCCTCAAGTGTGGTGTTTTAGAGTCATTATGGTTGGAAAAGACCTTTAAGATCATCAAGTGCAATGATCTCTTTTGCAGATAGATGTTCATGGAGAGAATCACAGAATGGTTTGGGCTGGAAAAGCCCCTGAAGCTGAGTCCAAACCCTCCCCTCACCCTGCCCAGCCCAGCACTGACCCACAGCCCTCAGCACCTCAGCTCCACGCCTTTGGGATCCCTCCAGGGCTGGGCACTGCCCCAGCTCCCTGGGCAGCCTGGCACAGGGGCTCACACCCCTCTCCAGCAGCTCCAAGGGCTTTTCCAGCCCAAAGGATTCTATGGCTCTATGATAAAACACTTAGCAAGGCCATGAGTGCTCTGCTGCCCCTTGGCAGCCCCCTGGCCCAGGCACTTGCCACCTTTCCCTGTGTATCTCAGTCATTATGTCTGTCTCCAGCCAACACACTGAACCCTTCTTGCTTGGGCAGCAGTTGCTAGTTATCATCACCATTTAGCCTCAGTTAAAATAAGGATCCCAGGGTGCTGGCCTGTGCAGCTGCAAGAGGAACATCTCTGCTCAGGAGTGTTACAGGCTGAACTGACCACACTGCAATAGAAGCAGAGGTAGGGAAGTTTGGCAAGGGGCACAATGCATCAGTGGCAAAGCCAGGAGGATGGATGGTTTGCTTTCAGCCCCCCATCTAGTGCCCTGCTTCTGAGGCTCCTTGTTTGAACTCTGTAGTCCTTATCTTAGCTAGGGGCTGCCATTCTACCAGCCTGTGGGAGAAGCTGGGCTCTAGCAGCAGGGTGGGTGTGAATTCAGAAAGGTACGTTCTGGTGTTAGTTGTCCATCCCTTTATACCAGCCAAAGAGTTAAATGTGGCTCCTTCTCCCAGAGCATTTATGGCCCTGTTGATGTTGTCCATGTCCATTGCTCCCACCCTCCCCATATGTCACACTGAAGGTAAAGCAACAGCTCAAGTGCAGAGCAGCAGCTGGGGTTCGTCCCTGCCCCTGCAGGTGAGCTTCACCTCTGGATGCAGCAGGAGTCACAGCACAGGGCTCTCCTGCCTTTTAGGAACTGAGCTTTGTTTCCTTCCTTGCAGAGGGTTGTGAAGAATTACTGCTGGAGTTGTCTGTGTGTGTAAAAACTCCCCTTGGCTGAGCAATGGCCACAGGGACAGAAACCACAGGCTGCCAGGGCTTAGGCTCAGGGCTTAACCCTTCCTTCAGTGCACTCAGGTGGGAAGTACCCCTCCCTGTACCTGCTGGGCATCACAACCATTTCTGCCATGGTGTATGCCCTGGAAAGTGCCTGCAGAGACCACTGCCACACGTGTTGCAAAGAGGAGAGAAAGCCAGCAGCAATGGCAGAGCTGCTTGCTTCCAGCAGGGATGGGTCTAGCCAAAGGAAAGTGGGCATGGAGCCAGTGCTCAGCAGCACTGCTCATTGTAACCTGTTCCATCTCTCATTTCTTTTCAGGATCCTGCTGTTGCAGAAGCTCATTGCACCTACCTGACCTCGGGCACTGCTCTCGTGCTGTGTCTTCAGAGGCCAAATGCTGTGAAGAAGCTGATAGATTTACTGGGGCCTGAGGATCCTAAAGCAGCTCAGGCACTAGATCCGTGCCTTTGGAGGGCTCAGTATGGCACCAGCACAATCCAAAATGGGTTTTATGGTAGGTAAAAGGCCAAAGGCTCAGATATGCCAATGGAAAAGAAACATATGATGTGCTCTTACCCCTCCTGTCAGTGCAGACCTAACCTTGGCAGGCAGCACAGAGCATTCTTCTGAGCAAGCTTTCATTGCTTCTTGGTGGCTGAGCTGAGCCTGGCTCAAGCTATGAAATGTTCTCCCAGAAGACACATTTCAGAAAGGTTTCTTCCCAGAACAGCCCTAGATCTGTCTTCCATCAGAACAGATTTCCCTTTGATCTCTTGGCTGCTTGGTCACTTTGTACTTTCAGCTTGGTTGGTTTGTAATTATCCCCAAGAATCCATCTGTCTTCTCCCTGCCTGTGAGTCCCCTCCTGGTAACTTCCTAACTCACTGGCCTCCTGCAACCAGCTTTCACAGAGAGATAAAAGGCTCCAAGATACTAAGGTATTGAAGCTTCTCTAAACAGTAATGAGTGGTTAAAGAGAGGTAATCTGGTAGGTAATCTGGTTAAAGAGAGGTAATCTGGTTAAAGAGAGGTAATTTTTGCTGGGACTGAGGAGGGCAGGGAAACTCAGCTGCTCTGCATTGAGAGGTGTTTGCCAGCTGGCTCGTTGGCAGGGTCACACCAGGATCCTCAGCTGAGCCAGTCCCAGCTCATCTTCCAGCAGGGAGGGAATTGGGGTGTTGCTGGGTGTATGGTGAGGGGGGAGAGAGCTGAGCCTGTGGGGGAAGGATGGGAAAAGTATTGGAGGGAGAAGCTTAAAGAACCAAAGGTGCTGCTGGAGGGGACCTGGGCTGTGGCCCCAAGGAGGGAAGGATGCAGTCCAAAAGTTCCTTCAGCATCATGAGGTCACAGCCCATGAGCAGTGATTTCCTCAGTGTGGTACTGATTGTGCTGCATGTACTTAAAGGAAGAGGAAAATAATGAAAGCAATGGTTTCTATAAGTCCTGGTGGGCTGGCAGGCAGTGTGTGCCTCCAGCTGCCACAGGAACGTTCCTGTTGAGATCCATTGTGTTATTTGGCTCTTTCTGGGGTATTTTATGCTGTGAAACATAGAATCCCAGCATGGTGGGGGCTGGCAGAGCCCTGCAGAGCTGCCCCAGCCCCAGCCCCTGCTCCAGCAGCTTCCCCTGGCTCAGGGGCACAGGAACGTGTCCAGCTGGGGTTGGAAACCTCCTGAGAAGGAGCCTCCACACCCTCCCTGGGCAGCCTGGGCCAGGGCTCCCTCACCTCAGCACCAAAGGACTTTCTCCTCCTGTGCCAGGGGAACTGTTTGTGTCCCAGCTGATGTCCATCACCCCTTGTCCTGTCCCTGGGCACCACAGAACAAAGTGTCCCCCATGCTGCTGACACCCAGCCTTTAGGGACTTGTCAGTGCTGCTGAGGTGCCCCTGAGCTCAGGCTTCTCTTCCCCAGGCTGAACAGCCCCAGGGCTGCAGCCTTTCCTCCTCACACACATGTTCCATCCCCTCAGCACCTTGGTGTCCCTGCACTGGCCTCTCTGCAGCAGTTCCCTGTCTCTCTGCAGCTGGGGAGCCCAGAACTGGCCACAGGACTCCAGCTGAGGCCTCAGCAGGGCAGAGCAGAGGGGCAGCAGAACCTCCCTGGACCTGAGTCACTCCCTCTTTCTGTCTATATCAAGTGGTCTTTTTGAGGAGAGCTGGGAGGGAATGAGGCACCCATCATGTTCACCTTGGAGGAGAGGATCAGTCTTTTTTTGATCAAATGTGATCATAATCCTTAGGACCAAGACTGAGCCAAGGGAGATGCCTCACCATGACTGCTCTCAGGATCTCATCTGTGGGAGTGGTGAGCAGGATCTACCTGCACAAAAGAAATGGTCAGGGCTCTTCAGCCAAGACTTTTCCACTGTCAGCCCCTGCTTCCCCTGCTCTTAAGATTAATGGATTGTGCATCCATGTTGCCTTGAGGATGAGAGCTCATCAATCTCAGCTAGGTAATATATACCCAAAACTTTAGATACCCCTGCTACAGCTAGAGTGCATCCCAGTGTAACATAAACTGATTACAGGTTGGCTTATGTTAGCAAGAGAAGCTGAGCCTCATCCTGCCTTTCACCAGGAGTCACAAAGAGCTCACTGTGCTACAGAAACCCTCAGATGTCTGCTTAGGGGTTCCCTTCAGATCCCTGCCTCCTAAGACTGGGCTGAGCACAGAGCTGCACCAGCTGGCCACTACCTGCCCTCAGAGACCACACTGTGCCTCACTTTGGGTTAGCCCACAAAGCCTCCCTTGCACACATTTGAGGCAGTGGATGCAAGGACAATGCAGTGACAATGACTCAAGACTCTGACCCAGCTGCTGTGCCAGGAAGTGTCTGTCCTTAAGGAAAGGAGTGTTCATAACCCCTTGCACCTCTGAGAGCTTGTGCTCCAGCAAGGGGGAAACATTTACCTACAAGTTAAGCAGGAAGAGCTTAATCAGTGCTTAAGTCATCATCTGGGGGACTGTGGAAGACCACCTGCCTTCCCTAGGAGGAAATGCTAAGCTTGCTCAGCTTGGCTGCAGCTGAGGAAGGTCTCTAGATGCTGAAGCAGAGCCAACTGTAGTTGTCTGTTTCCTCCCAGAGTGACTGGGGACATTCCAGTAAGATGAAGACCAAGCTCCAGTGACATCACTGAACCAAGTAATGCAGCTTTAACACTCTGAGGGTCAGCTGCAGAGATAAACCTGCACTCCTCCCTTCTGGGTCTTAGGAAGTCACTGGACAGTGCTTTTTCTTGAACTCCAAGATCTTTTCCATGAGCATCTTAAACAGTCTTGTACCTTGAGCAAAGTTAAAGTGGTTTTGTACCTTGAGCTACGTTCAAGTGTTTCTGGCTTTGGGAACATTTGTGTCCTCTGTAATGGCACCAATGGTTTCAGCAAGGAAGGTTTGACACAGAGGTACAGAAAGGATCCAACACAACTCAAATGCTGGTGGTTTCTGCAGTCTTGGGGTTGGAAACTACTTTGTTAAGGACCTTGGCTATGCAATACCTAGAATTATGAAGTTCAACCAGGGCTGAGTGCTCTAAGAGCAGTAAGACATGATTCTTTGAACAGACAGCCTGCAAAGGTGCTAATCTTTCAGAGGCTATTTGCACCTTGTGTATGTGTATCCCAGGAGCATGGATCTGTGCCAGCACGTTGACAATCCATCTGAACTCCAGTTACACACAAGTAGCTTTTCCTCCTCTAACATTTTCCACCCACAAATCTCTAACCATTCAGAGCAGTGCTTTATAACACTGTTGCTTTATAGGGAAACAGCCAGATGCTAGGCCTGGGGAGACCTCTCAGGTCCCTGAGTTCAGTTCATTCCCTCACAGACAACCCCTTTGTGTGTTCCCTTTGGTACACAAGCTCCCTGCTCCAATAGCTACACCCCTTCTTGCATTTTCAGCCTTCCCTGGAGTCATATGCAGTTTGCATCCATTTGTTCTTGTGCCAATACCTGTACTTTAGTTTCAAGTAGTTCTTTTTCCTTCTCTGACCTTTTCTACACTTGTTGTGTTTCTCAGAAATGAGATTCCTTCTCATGTTGGGTCAAACAAGGGAAGGTCTTCTACTTTGAACTCTTCAGGTGATTCTCCATTCCTTCTGTGATCCTTAGGTCGTTTCTCTGTACCTGTTCCAGCCTCAATTTACCTTTCCTGACTGCAGGTAAACAGGAAAATATACTGCTGCCATCAATGCCTCATGCTGAGTCTGACTTCTGTGGTACATCAGAGCCCCCAGCACATCTGGGACTTGTATTATCGTTACTAAGCACATTTGTTTTGCTAACTACTAGCTCCTTCCCATTCAATAAGATCAGCCTGACATGATCCAGCAGCAAGGGAACAACAATGGAAGACTGACTGGAGCTGGTATTAAAGGTTTCACAGGCTCCTTAACACAATTCCCTTGACTGCAGTGTTAGGAAATAGAGTCTTGTTTACGTGAAGCAGCAGCTGAGTGATAACAGGACAGAATCCAAACACCAAGGCAATGGGAACTGTTCTAAATAGAATGGCTTCAAATGTTTGCTATTACTGTACAGAACAGCTGGCCTTTGAAGCAATTAGTAAGTTGCACATCATCAGCCTCAGAAAGATGAGTGTGAGTCTAGAGAATGTTTAATTCATGGCCTGAGAGAATCTTCTCATTGTGTTTATCTCTCAGGCTCCAAATCCTACCAAAGAGCTGTGCAGGATATGAAGCTGTTTTTCCCAGAAGGGCTGTGCTGTGCTGAGTCTCAGACACTAGAGGAGGAAAAGGTAGGATTCTGCCCCTTCCTGGGACGTATCCTGCTGTGCCAGAGCTTTGGCCCTGCTATCCTCTGCCCTCTCTCCTGTTATGCTTTGAATAATGCCTTTTTTGCTGTGTTTCACCAGCTGCTGAGTTTTCCTTCTCCCCTGGCTTTGCACTGACCCAGACAGTCTCAGTGCACAAGTGCTGTTGCAGATATGTTTGCCCAGTGAGCTGTGCTGTAAATTCAAGAGGGATCCAGACTCATACTTTAGAAGCAAAGTTTCCAGCAAGTCAGCCTTGCACTGGAAGCAGGTGGTGGGGAGGGACAGCAACACCACTGATGTTGCTAACACAGGGTTGGCCCAGGGGCTGGTGTTTTTGACCAGCTTTTCTCATGCAGCATTCAGGAACCCAGGTGAAGTGGGACAGCTGCTGGTTGTTGGGGGTTGTCCTTGTTCCCTGCCAGCAGAGGAACTGCCTGCAGCAATGGCCACGATGGGCTCTCAGTTACTGCATCGAAGTACAGGCAGTTCACAGAGCTGCTGCCTGCATCCTTTCCTGTGTGACCTCATCTAGGTGGGACCTGCTTTAACAGAGGGTTTGGACTAGATGATCTCTAGAGGTCCCTTCCAACTCCCACCATTCTCTGATTCTGTGATCCTTCCCTGCCTGCAGACAGAGGCACACAGACTCAGACACTGACCTCTTGGCTTGCATTGCAGGCAGTGCCCAGAGGCTTACTGGTGCAGCCCACTCCTGTTCATCTGGCCCTTCACACCGTGGTGCTGCTGGTCTCTGATTCAAATCAGTCATGTGGCAATGTCTCAAATGAAACAGGTCTTTCCTCTTCAACCAGTTTTGTGTGTCATTTCCACCCTGATCAAGTTCTTCCCAAAACCAGAGGCAGAAATGGTCGGGTTATCCCTGACCAAGGGATGGGAATTGTTCAGCCTTTCTGTGTCCACGTGGCACAGGGGTGACGCAGCTGAAACAGCCCAAGGAGATTAGCTCTGCAACCAGAAGCAGCCAGCCACATCTGTGATATGCTTCACTAATGTGGATGCTCTGCCTCTGCAACTCAGTGCAGGGCATCATGGCTGTGCTGTACTGGGGTGCATGGATGTGCCAGTTCATTCAGAGACAGAAGGGAGCTATTAGCCACCAGTGTGGCACTGGGTAAAGGTGTCAGACACTCACATGATTTGGGTTTCTGGCCTTGAGAAGCTGGGAGCAGAGATCTTAGAAAGATCACAGAATCTTTTAGGTTGGAAAAGACTCTTGAAATCATCGAGTCCAACCATAAACCCAGCACTGTCACATCCACCACATGTCCCTCAGCACCACAGCCACCCTGCTTTGGAGTGTGTCTGGATCCAAGACCTTTAAAGAGATTACAAGATGCTGTAGTGGAGGAAGCCCCAGCATGCAAACTGTTGTTCTGGCTCTAGACAAGCCAACTGCTCTCTAGGCCGGCACTTACACACACACCACGGCCAAAAGCTTTGCCACTTGCCTGAATCGATACTTAAGGAGTGTTATCCTTCCTGTTCAGACACTGGTGTTCACATGATTTGCCTCTGTTCCCTTCCCTTCCCTCCTGCAGATCTGCAACCTGAAACGTGACCCCATCCTCAGTTTGGAAATGAAGCAGCAGCGCAAGCTGGTACCACGGGGGAGAGGAGAGCAGCTCTGCGTCCCGGGCTCTGAGCAGCCACCCAGCCTCGGTAAGGCACTGCCTGCCCCTTGTTATGGATTAATTGGACAGCAAGACAAACCATCTGGTGGCAGCAAGAGTTGGTATTGATGTCAGCTCAGAAGGGAAGAGACAACTCTGAGCTGCAAAGAACAGCTCCAGTGGAGTCCAGCCCTTTAACCCTTCATCTGCCAGGCCTTTGCACTGCCACTGCTGCCATGGTTTGACCACGGGGCTCTTCAGAAGCACTGACCTTGTCAGCAGCAGAGCAAGTGCTGCCCACACAGGCAGCAGCAGCAGCAGCACCTTTCTCTGCTGAACTTCCACGATGCTGCTGTTCCCCAGCTGGGCCCCTCCTGGGTGTTCTGTCCTCCTGGCAGGTAAATGGCAATCTCTGCAGGGAGTGCTTTGGGCAGCAGGGCCACCTGACTCTCAGGCATGGACTGAGACATCTCATTCAGTTCCCACTGGCTGCTGAACAGCTGCCAGCTGCAAAATGACTTCACAGAATCACAGGGTGGTAGATAACCTCCAGTTATCACTGGTCTGAATCTGATTTGCAGTTGAGGCTTTAGCAAGTCCCTCAGTTCCCTCAGCTGCCCACAGTTTGTCTGGGCCTTTTCTGTTGATAGGCTTGTATTCAACACAGGCACTATTTGGCAGGAGATGTAACTCATCCTTCCACACTGGGACGCTGTGGGTTGATCCCAAGCCTTTCTCAAGCAGCAGTGACCAGGTAGAGCATCCCTGTGGTGTTCACTGAAGAGCAGATGTGTCTGGAACAGGGTCATTCTCATTCCTGTAGCTTGAGCTCTGGTGGGACTGACACTGAGAAAATGTTCCTGTGCTACACCTGGTTGCTGCAGTTGTTGATCCCAGTGGTAAAGCCATGGGGTTGTTGTGGACTGGCAGCAGAATAGGATAACAATGCTGGAGAATGACAGACTGACATCTCCCACCTTAAACCCTGACTGAGACAGAACCTTTGGGCACTGACCCTGTGGTGGGAGCTGCACGAGGCAGCACGAGGAGAGGTGCAGGGGGCATGGTGGTAAAGCAAGGCCTTTGCCTTAGTGAAGGCATCACTGCTTGGTAGGCACAGAGTCACTGTTGTGCTGAGGGTCTCTGAAGGAGGATTTTTCCCAAGGTAATTGCTAATTAGTTCTTTCTACTGTCTTGTGCTGGCTTTGGGCTGAGCCCTGTGCATGCTTCCTGACAAAAACCCCCAACCCTCCTGCAAGCTCCTTCTCTTACACTGCACACTTGCTCCTTCTCTTACATTACTGACACAGCAGGGAGTGACTGTGTCGAGGCTGAAGCTGCTGCCTTCAGTGAGAGCTGTGTCACCACATTACTGACATTCCCAAGCCATTGCATGTGAGATGACCAGGCTGTTCTGCACGTGCCTGGGTAGCTGCAGAGATGTGATCACACCCTGGTGTTTCTGGTGGGGGTGTGTGAGCTCCAGCCAGGTTCAGAGCACAGAGCTGCTGTGAGAGGAGACTTGCAGGTGCTCCCAGCCCAAAATATCCTGCGTTGCTGACAGCAGCAGCAGCATTTGCCATCCCTTGCTGCTGCTGGGAAGGAGCAGGTGTGGCACAGGTCTGCAGTGGCTGGAGCACTCACAAGGGAGAGCCCAGGTATCCTGCAGGCTGTGCAGAGCCCAGTGTTGGGAGCAAACGAGGATCTCTCTGCTTTGAAGCTGCCAACGGGGAGGCCAGAAGGAAAGCAGTGTGCAGCCCTGACGTGTTTGTGTCTCACAAAATGTATTTCAGAGAGTTACTGTCCTGGAAAAGCAAGTACACGTGATCTCCGAGCTGTCAAGCACCATCTAGTGCGTGCCTCCAGCGAGGCAGCCGCATCAGTCACTTGGCCCGAGCTCCAACACTAGAGGTAGCTCTTGCACACACACAGACCCCTCTGCCTTGCTCAGTCACCCCAGAGCTGCCGCCAACAACCGGCTCGGATTTGGCGTGGGGAAGATGTGAAGTACATTGAGAGTCGTGTATGCTGATGAGAGTTACATCGGGGATTATCAAAGCAGCTGGATTAACGGATTCCTTTGCTCGGAAGACACGGAATGAAACAGCCCCTGTGTTCTGTAGCAAACCAGCCCTCGTCCTGGGCTGACTCCTGCAGTGGGGTCAGTGCTGCTGCCTGCTGGTCTCCAGCCACGCAGGCACACGGCTCTGACACTTCCCACACCACAGCAGTGCCTGAGTGCCTCTCATCTTCCAGGTCCTTCTCTGTGGCAGGGGACAGTTCCTTAGAGGGCTAGCAGCTGTTGGGGGGTAGATATAAAGCAAGCCTCTGTCATGTTGTGCTCTTTCCCCACCAGACCGGCCGTTGCTCCATCAGCTCTGCCAAACCACTTGCCTCGTGCTGCCTGAGATACTCCTTCGGGGTTCAGAGCACCCACCTTACATCGAGCTGCTTGATCAGCTTCTTGGCAGGGATTTCCTGGTGACTGGAGCACGCCTGACTGTCCTGGATGCCCCACAAGCTCACCGTGTCTCTGAGACACTCTGCAGGGCAGAGCTCGGCGCTGCAGCAAAGGTACGAAACACCTGGAGTTGTGCTTTGCTTGCCTTGCACAAAAGAAGAGCCTTTCCATGCCATGCTGTGCTAAGGAATCCAGGCTGGCTCTGAGCAAATGTGCTTTGGTAGCAGTATTAGCACAGCACTGCATCTCAGCTCTAATGCCACTGGTGAGCAGCGTGTGCCTCGCTAGCTGCTCCCCGCCTTGTGTTCCTGCACCTCCACTAACTCCCAGTCACCTCACCTTGGCAGAGAATCCCAGAGTCATCTGGCTTGTTAAAGCCCTTGAAGCTGCTGCAGTCCCAGCCCTCCCCTCACCCTGCCCAGCCCACCAGTAGCCCATGGCCCTCAGCACCTCAGCTATGCATCTCTCCAGGGATCCTTCATGTGAATGGCACATCCCTGTGGCACATCTTATTCCCTTCCCCTCTCAGTGCACAGTTGCTGCTGTCATGTTGTGTTCTGCTGCTCTCATGTTATGTTCTGCTGCTCTGTCCTCACCTGTATCTCCATATAAATGCAGTTTCTATTTCCCTTCCTCTAATCACACCCCATTAATCCTCTTCTACAGTGCTAAATAACCCTTCCACTTTTGGGGCTGGGCCCTGGACCCTTAGGCAGAGATTTCTGTTTTCTCAGGTGGTTGGTGCTGACAGCTCCAGCTGCAGTCCAGTGAGGGCTCTGAGCAACTGCTCACAGGGCTTAAGCACGAGCTCTGCTTCTGGGGTGAGCAGATACCTGGCTTTATGTCAGCAGAGTGTCTGGCCCAGACTGTTTTTCTCCTTGCTCTTGGTGCAGGAGAAGCCCCACCATTTCAGGAACCTTAAGTAGGGCAGAGCAGTAAGGTGGAATGTGCAAGGAAGAGCAGAGAGTAAACAGGAGGAGAAACTCCTTATGCTGGAAGTAGCAGCCAACAAAGGGCTGTCAGAGACACACAACAGTCCCTCTAAAAATACAGACTAACATTGGTGCTTCCAGCCTTTCAGTTAGAAGAGCCTTGGGTGTTATCTGTAATAAGAACAGGTAAGATCTTTTCCAGTTGTGATTTTTTTAAGCTGACAGCACCCCTTTGAAGTGTGTCTGTACAGAATGGCAGTTACCCAGAGCATCCCCTTCGTGTGAGCACTGCTGTCTGCTCCTGGGGCTCCCCTGAGGACACCAGGAACCTGCACTGCTCTCTAGAAAGGACAAAGCCAAGGAACGTGTGGGAGGGAGACCATGGCAGCAGCACTGCTGTCCTGGCAATGGAAACACTTCCTCCTGTCAGGGATGAATGGCTCTGGGCAGAGCTGGTGTGTTTGCAGAGGATCTGGTACTGCTGAGCCCAAGGTGAACGTTACAGCCTTTGCTTTCTCTTGGCCAGAAAGGAGATGGAGCTCCTTCAAATAACAAGTGTTTCTGCCACACTGTCTCAGCATTTGCTGTTATCTCCACGTTCCTGCTTGCAGCAGCCTTGCTGACTGAGCAGCACACCTCAGGAACGTGCTGATTTTCACCCTGAGAGAAGGGCACAGGAGTGAGATGCCACAGGAGCTGGGTAGCTAACAGCTCAAACACACTCCTCGCTCATCCCTGGCACGGCACACGCTTACCTGTGCTGGCAGCATGTCACCAGAGAGCCTCACACACCTATTTAAGTGGGTGCCACACCAAAGTGCTGCTCTTGCCTCCCTTGCAGTGTCCTCCCATAGGGAGTGGTGTGTGCCTGGTGCTGGCAGCGCAGCGACACAACGCGCTCCTTGGCTTCGCCTCTCTGCTGGACAGGTGAGTGGGGACAACGTGGCTCTGCCAGCACCATCTCAACCCCCTGCCAGAGAGCTTGGGATCTGAAGGAGGGGCAGCTGACACTCTTCCTGTGATTCCCTTCCAGTTCAGGCTCCCAGGAGGTCAGGTGCCACCCATTCCTCCCCAGTTTCTAAGCCACGAGTTCTATACCGAGGGCCTTAAATCCTGAGCTGTGCTGCCTGTGAAGGGCTTGGTGCACAGTTCCACAAACACAGGCAGTTCTCTGACAGAAGGGCCCACAGTGGGAATAGACCTGCTGCATCAATGAAATTCCTGGGAGAAATATCTGAGCAGCTTCTGTGTTTGCTGTGAAAAACACCTAAAGTCAACAGCAGAGAGCAATTCCAAATGAGCCTTAAAATAAAACACCAGAAATACTGGGTAGAGGATGGATGGAAGCCTGGGAGAACAAACAGAAGCCCTCTACAGGGACTGATTAGTGAAATGGAATGATTATCAGGCCAATTAACCCACTGCTCCCCAGAGGGAAAGTTTCCTTGCACAGGGGCTGGTGTTTGGCAACGTGATGTGTCGTTTGTGCACGTGGGTTCCTCTGAGGGAGGAAGCCAAGAGAGTCTCTTCTGAACCATTCAGTGTAGTATGGATATGTCTGTGTGGAGATACAGATATACACACACCACACACACAGGTATGTGGTATAACCAGTAAGACTGCTGTGACTTTGGCTGTACCATCAGGAGGACTTCACAGCATGACAGAGTCTCAAGGGCTGGAAGGGAGCTGCAAAGCTCATGCAGTGCAACCCCCCTGCCAGAGCAGCAGCACCTAGAGCAGGGCACACAGGGACTCACCCAGCTGCCAGTGGGTCAGGAATAAGGAACTGAAGGATCCTGGAGTTTACAAGCATCATCCAAGTTTACAAGGATGAACACACAAGTTGGATGGAGCTTGTGGAAGGGGAGGAGCAGCAAGGTGTGCCCAGGATGAGGA
Source organism: Colius striatus (assembly GCF_028858725.1). Taxonomy (NCBI): domain Eukaryota; kingdom Metazoa; phylum Chordata; class Aves; order Coliiformes; family Coliidae; genus Colius; species Colius striatus. The sequence continues at coordinate 1,041,817 of NC_084761.1, read as the reverse complement.
GGAAGGGAGCCAGCAGTAAACTCATACCCTTATTGTACCATAAACCATCAGCCTGCCTCAAATCAGCTTTGCATATCTCTGAAAGGCCAGGCTGAGTTGAAGTCGTCTCATAAGGACACTTCATGCTAAGACATCCACATTGTCTGGTTTATAAACACTCCAAAATAACAGCTGAGGTTAATTACACTGGTGACTCCATCAGCAGGAGCCACCTGACCTCTCTTGTACTGACTAAATCACTGTGTGTTTATTCCACTCTTGCTGCCAGGGCCCAGGACTGCAATACCTGCACAGGTCCTGACCTGCATCCCCACTGCCAGGACTGCAGTACCTGCACAGGTCCTGACCTGCATCCCCACTGCCAGGACTGCAATACCTGCACAGGTCCTGACCTCTGCATCCCCACTGCCAGGACTGCAGTACCTGCACAGGTCCTGACCTGCATCCCCACTGCCAGGACTGCAATACCTGCACAGGTCCTGGCCTCTGCATCCCCACTGCCAGGACTGCAGTACCTGCACAGGTCCTGACCTGCATCCCCACTGCCAGGACTGCAATACCTGCACAGGTCCTGACCTGCATCCCCACTGCCAGGACTGCAGTACCTGCACAGGTCCTGACCTGCATCCCCACTGCCAGGACTGCAATACCTGCACAGGTCCTGACCTGCATCCCCACTGCCAGGACTGCAGTACCTGCACAGGTCCTGACCTGCATCCCCACTGCCAGGACTGCAGTACCTGCACAGGTCCTGACCTGCATCCCCACTGCCAGGACTGCAATACCTGCACAGGTCCTGACCTGCATCCCCACTGCCAGGACTGCAGTACCTGCACAGGTCCTGACCTGCATCCCCACTGCCAGGACTGCAATACCTGCACAGGTCCTGACCTGCATCCCCACTGCCAGGACTGCAGTACCTGCACAGGTCCTGACCTGCATCCCCACTGCCAGGACTGCGATACCTGCACAGGTCCAGGCCTGCATCCCCACTGCATTGCTGAAGCACCACGGTGTAACAGAGTATTTTCCAGCTGAATCACAGCTGAGCCACCTTACTTGGGCTTTGTGCCACAGGGAGGGGGGCGAGAAACGTTGCCATCTGTATGGAAGCCTGGGATGTGATGTCAGAGATGGGCTGTGATAAGGAGGAATCAGGTGTTGAGAGGAACAATGCAGGCTTTGCTAGTAAAACTGCTGGGAGTTCAGAGCCTATTAAAGCTTTCCTAAGCCAGCTGGAGCAGTGGCACAAGGAGGAGAGACATTCAGTGTCTGGAGGATGTGCTGTGCAGGGCAGTTGCCTTGAAGGCAGACACAGACCCTCAGAGCTGTGTGGTGAGGACTGTGCAGCAGCAGCAGTGCCCACTCTGCTCTCTGGATGCACCAAAGGGCAGGAAGAACAGGGAAAGGCACAACGTTTCTGCAGGTGGGGGCACAAAAGCAGGCTGAGAGTTGACTGACTGCCAGGAGTAGGAATCTGGGAGAATCTGGGAGGGTGCCAAGTAGCTCATAGGGCAGAGGGAAATAAGTGTTTTCAAGAGGTGAGGGGAAGCTGAAGCACAGCCTAAAAGCAATGGGGGACCAGGGAGAGAACCCTGAGAAGTGACATCATCTTATCCTCAGACAAGGGAAAATGATGTGAGACTCAGCCTTTCTTCTTCTGTCAGCATCCAGCTGCCTGGGACTCCAGGATAAAGCATCTGAATTTTTCCTTGCCATAACTTGTTTTTACAGCCAGATTTCCTAGCTGCAGGGTGGCAGAGGGAAGAATTTACCAGCAGATTCAAAGCAGCTCCTGGAAGAAGGGCATGCTCTGCTTTTTATGCATGACAAACTACATTTAGCTGCTTTAATAGCTGATACTGATTTAACACTGATGGCTCCTTGTAGCTACTGGAGCTGTTAAAAAGTCCCTTCCCGTGCCCATGAGGTTGTTGGGACCTCACTGGATCCTGCACTGGTCTTAAGGAGCTCACCTAGTTAATTAACATCGTGCTGAACTCAAGTGGGCAGTGTTTGAGTACAGCACACCCAAAGCCTGGCTGGAGCAGCAGAGGGAGGGAGGGAGGGAGGACAGGCCTGGGACCTGCCTGGGCTCAGACAGCCCAGTGCAATCAGAACAAAAGGCAAGTGTTGAGGAACTTAGCTGCATCTTCCCTCTGATGCAACATTCCTAGCAAGTGTTAATTGCTGTTAGCAGGGAGGGATATTATCCCTGCAGGAAGCTCATCTCTGGGAGCTTTGGAGGGAAAAGAGGGATAGAAATAAGAAAAACAGTGAACACAGGAGATGGAAAATCCTGGAGCTGCTGAAACCCACTGAAGGGAAAACTGTTGCCAGGCACAATACCTGGATATGGGGGGAAGGGAGCTGGGAGTGGTTTCCAAAGCCTCTGGAGAGTTTCCAAGCCTGAAACTCTGTGCACGGAGTCAGTTTAAAAGGCAACTTCAACATTTGTGCCTTGCCTTTGTCTCTTGAACAGATCTTGAGGTCAGCTCATGTGTGGCTTGAGGTGGGCCAGAGAGAAACAAGGGCTGGTGAACACAGCCCCTGCTGCACAAGGCAGCTTGGCAAGCCTTGGGTCTGGGGCAAAGCACACAGATTATCTCTGCAGAGCCTTGCATAGAGCTGACTCCAGTGAGATGTTTCCCACTGCCCCAGAGACCCCATTATGCAACAGGTCATCACTGTTTGTCTGAAGGCTTATGTTGTAAGAATCTAAATCCATTTATAGAAAGCTTTGTAAAGCCCAGGGTTTATCTGTGGGAAGAAGTTCAGTAACAGATGCACATGGCCAGAGCTGCTGGCACAGAGCATAGTCCTCCTCGAAGCCAGGTCACCTGCAGCCTCTGCCAGCTGAGATGGCAAAATAACTCTGGCTTCTGTTTCCCTTTACCCCCAGAGTCTGTTGGCAGCAGCAGTCGGCCCTGGACACCACACAGCATCTCCTCTATCCCCACACTGAGAATCAGGCAAGTACCAAGCTTGTGATAGTGATGTGTCTGTCCTTTGTGCCCCTGTGATGAGTGAAACTTGTGGAGATCATTTGGGTTTTGGAAGAAAAGGTTAACTGGCATGAGACAGGGGTCATGCCTCATGGCAGCCCCCAGCCTTGGCTTATACTGAGAGCCCAGCACATGCAGGGAGGTGGGACCACAACCTTGTCAAACTCTCTTCCACCTCACAGCAGTGGCACAGCTCTGAATGCAAATATTTGGAGGCTTTGATAAGGATTCAGGATTTGCCACAGGTGCCAGATCTGTGATGCTCGTGGGGAGTTAGTGATGGGCAACGTTCATCCAGCCCTGCTGCCAAGCTGGCAGGTGGCCTAGGCTTGGGAAGTTCTGTTTCAGAAGCCCAGATCCAAACAGAAGAGGGAAGATGAAGCCATTGGCCATTCCAGGGATGGCTTGAGGACTTTCTGAGTTGTTCATCCCAAGAAAGGAAACACTCAGGGAAGGGGCTGAGTCCTGTGGGCAGCTCATGGCAATAAACTGCAAAACCACCTCTAAATCATCCAAGTGCAGCACAAAGCAAATGAGGGGGTTGGATGCAAGAGGCAGTGACTGAGGAGTTAGGACTAGGAGGGGTAAAAGGACTGGGGAGAAGTGGTAGCAGCTGGACAAGCCTCTCCTCTGGATCTCTTTTGCTTCCCCCATAACAAAAACCCAGCAAGAGAGTCAGATGTGTCTGTAACCCCATATCAGAGCTGCTGCCTCCAGTACCAGGGCTCTAAGGACTGAGCTTTAAAAAGACACTCTTTGAAGTCTGTGTTCCTGCTTTTAACACAGGCAGAAGCACCCCCAAGTTCCCAGCAGTCACAGGGCTGCTGCTTCCAGCAGCTTTCCCCAAGGCACAGTGAGATTCCCCAGGGGTGCATAGCTGGGGCTGGGAAGATCTGGCTGCAGGGCTCTGCCCAGGGCTGTCACTGCACACTGCTTGCTGCTGCCAGCCTGTTGCCAAGTAATGTGACAGGGCAGCAGGTCCAGGCTGTCTTCTGATTTGCTTTGAAAAGGACATTGCATATCTCTGGCTGACACCAAATCCTTTCTGCTTCATGGCTATGGGGAATCAGCCTATCAGGCTTATAGTGCTTTCTGTGATAAGAGGGAAAGCAAACATGCTCAGCCCTTCTCCCTGCTTCTGGCAGCTTGGGCCACTGAATCAGATGTCCCTGGTGCTGGTGGGAGCAGGGGCCAGTCCCAGCAGCGTGGGGTTTGGCCCTTGAGCACAGTGCTGGGGCAGCAGTGGGTTACGAGGAGCAGCACCAACAGCCTTTTGCTCCAAGGTTCAGGGTGGGTTTGGAAATCACAGAGGGAAGATCTGAGGAGCAAGCTCACCAGGGGATGGCTGCACCTCCAAGGATGTCCCTAGAAAGGACATGTGATCCTCTGATCTTTTGCTAATGAGTTTATGAAATGTCAGCCAGGCTTTCCAGGTCCAAGCTAATGAGGAACAACATGGTATCAGGCAAAGTTCAGGGGGGTTAAATGAACAAGCACTGCAAATCCTCCTGCTTCGAGCAGAGCTGCAGCATTTGCTGGTGGAGTCGAGCTGTGGAAGGGAAAGGGAATGTCATGCTTGCTCCCTGTGTCATCTGGGACTAGGCAATAGGGTGAGAAGTGAGCTTTGCAAGCGTGGAGTGATGCAGTGCTGGCATCTGCGTCTGGGACAGCTGTCCTGCTCCTCCTGCAGCCACTGACAGAAGCCTTTCTACAGCACTTTTCCTTGGCCCTGTTTGAAACCTGTGCCTTGGGAGCAGATGAATCCATGCTCTGGAAGTTCCTTATTGTCAGGAGGTGACCCTGCAGGCACCTGTTGCCCTTGCAGCCCTCCCTTGGGCATCACACCAGCTCACCCCTGCAAGCGAAGAGCCGGGTTCTGGCGGTGAGCTGTTGGACTTCCCACACTTCATCTCTGTGAGGCAGCCCCAGATCCTGCTCCATACCCAAACTGGAGCCTCCCCAGCCAGAAGGGAGCTGTCAGGGAGTGCTGTGCTCGGCCTCAGGGCTGGGATGTCCTGTGGCTGAACAGTTTCCCCTCACCTGCAGCTCTGCACCGTGAGCGGGGTGAGGCGCCGAGGCCAGGGCAGCGTGTCACTGACCTGCTCCCATCAGCACATCTGAGCATGTTAGAACCACAGCATGGTGGGGCTGGAAGGGCCCTGCAGAGCTGCTGCAGCCCCAGCCCCTGCTCCAGCAGCTTCCCCTGGCTCAGGGGCACAGGAACGTGTCCAGCTGGGGTTGGAAACCTCCTGAGCAGGAGCCTCCACACCCTCCCTGGGCAGCCTGGGCCTGCAGCACACACCAGAAACCCACCTCTGAAGAGCAGCTTCTTTGCAAAGCACAGAAATCACAGCTCTCCCCCCAACCCCTTTCCTTCTTTTCTCCCCAGGCTGAAGAGCTGCTCTGTTGCCTTTTTGACTCCCTGACATCCGAGAGCATCCACTGCATTGAGTGCCAGGAGTGCTGACCAAGGCGGCCAGGGGCGCTGAGGGGATGCAGATGGAGGCTCAGGGGACTCACAGCCCCTGAGAGCACTAACACTTGTCATTAAAACACAACGTCTGAGGTGTGCCATTAGCATCAGTACCAGAAGTGAGAGTGCTGGGAGGAAGGAGCAGTGCCCAAGAACAAACCTTTCTGAACTGTAGCCATGGTTTCCAGTGGGATCCTTCAGAGACAATCTGCTTGTGTTCCTGGAGCAAGGTCTGGAGTGTTGCTGTGGCTCGGGAGAGCTCAGCAAGTGAAGTTAAACCCAGGGGCAGGTGCTCAGGGCTGGCTTTCTTTCGGGACTCCTTCTTGCCCAGGCCTCAGAGACGTTCTGCAGAGACTCCTTTTCGTGCTGCTCCCGTGTTCTTTGAAGCAAAGCAGACCCACAGTCAATAAAATGGCAACACTGTGAGGGCAGGTGGGATCCCTGGAGAGCTGTGCACCAGGGAGAGATGCTGCACAGCCTCATGGTCACCTGCTTGTGCCCAGCCCCAGCTCACTGCCCTCCCCAGGCACCCAGCTCTGCTCCTTGTCCCTGCTCCTCCAGCAGCCACTCATCCCAGCACGATTCCTCCTTGGACAAATCCTTCCTGAGCTGTCTGGCCAAGAAGCTGACGTGTATGCAGAGGTGCTCAGTCTTCCTGGGACGCACTGAGCACATTCAGCTCCATTGGGGAAGATTCTTCTCAGCCCAGGCCTCGTCTGCCCCAAGGCAAAGCCTTAGACAAGCATCCAGCTCCGGACATCACAGGTGTAGCAAGAGCAGTCCCTGTGCCTCCTGTGAGTGGCACTGAGGCAGAGCAGGGTGCAGCTGGGTGGGCAGCCCACCTCTGGGTGCTGCTGGCAGGGTGAGCCCCTCCTGTGCACAGCCTTCCCCTCCCTGGCAGCCCCCCTCCTCCCAGCCAGCAGCTCACACGGGCTGGGAGTGCAACACCCCCGAGGTCTCTGCCCCACTTCAGACTGGGCTGCAAGTGTCCAGTAAGCCCAAAAGCTGTTGGAGGTCTGGCCCTGCAAGCTCTGCTTCCTCAGCTGGTAACAGTCCTAACACAGTCTCTCCCCTTACCTGAGCTACCCTGAAACAGCAAAAAGAGATGGTTTTGGTCAGATGGGTGAAGGGGGGACACAGACAGACCTGTCCTGGCCTCGTGTCAAAACTTGGAAGCACCTTCCAGTCCTCTGCTCCTCAGCACCCATCCCCTGGCCAGGCTGAGGGGGGCTTTATGGAGGGGGACACTCCACACCTCCCTGGGCAGCCTGGGCCAGGGCTCCCTCAGCTCAGCACCAAAGGACTTTCTCCTCCTGTGCCACGTTGCTGCTCATGGTTGGTTTGTTCTCACCCAGCTCTCCCAGGTCTCTCTCTGCAGAGCTGCTCTCCAGCAGGTCACCCCCAGCCTGTGCTGGGGCAGGGGGTTGTTCCTTCCCAGGGGCAGGACTCTGCCCTTGCCCTTGGTGACCCTCAGGAGGTTCCCCTTGAGTCAGTGTGAGGGAACAGCCCCTGCAGCTCAGCAGCCCATGTCCAGGCACATTTCTGTCATGCTTGTAAGCCGTGTCTGGCTTTGAAACAAATGGCAGGGAAGAGGATTCACCTCCCTCTCCCAGCATTCAGGGACTTGGATCAGGAAAAGGAGCATTTTGGGATAAAGTGCAGGCAGATAAAGCAGCAGCTGGGAGGCCAGGCCTGCAGAGCTGCATGTGGGACCACACAGGCCCTGGCTCCAACTCCCTGCACCCTCAGACATCCCAAAGACTCAGAGTGCTGGGGGTCAGGAGGTGATGCTGTGGTGCTCAGCCTGGGGAGGTGAGCCAGAGGGCTGCCCCTGCCTGGCCCCTGCCAGAGGCTCTGGGAGCTGAGACCATCACTCCTCATTCACCCACCGTGGGATAAACCACAGCCAAAGGCACCTGGCACAGGAGGCAGCCCCACTGCTCAGGGCTGTTCCTCCCCAGCCTCCCTCCAGCAGCACCCTGAGCCCCTGGGAGCCAGAGGGAACAGCTCTGCCACCCAAAGAGTTTGGAGTCTTCCACTCCTCTGCTTGCAAGCCCAGGTAACTGGCCCAGTGTACCAAACCCACACAGAGCAGGAATCCACACAGAGCAGGAATCCACACATAACCCCCCAGAGCACCCCACTTCCCTCTGGAGAGCTGGCAGCCAGCAGTGCCAGGCACCCAGCAGACCCCAAACCCATCACCCTGCCTCCAGCCCCCTGCCAGGGAGCCACAGCTCACACCCTGCTTTTCCCCTGCAAGCTGCCACTAGGCAGCCAGGATTAGCTAATCAGAGCCCAGGAGCAAATTAATGACTGCTGGAACGAGGAGAAAGGCAGATTAGATGAGAGATTGCCAGCTTTGCAGCTGGCTCCTACTTGCAAACAATTCATTTAGATTATGAAAGCAAGGAATTGAGCACAAAACCCCCCAAGATTGTTTGCTTCCTCCAGAAAGAAAAGAAAAGGAATGGAATTTAGATTAAAAATTATGCAGAGTAGTGTTAATTCCCCACCCTCTGGTGCCTCCCCTCGAGCTGCAAACCCAGAGCTCCTCAGAATTGCCCATTGTTCTGCTGCCAGTGTCAGACCTGCCTCAGTGGAGGAGGGAGAAAATACAATAGGTGGCACCTTGTGTTAACTCCTCAGGGACCTGCCAGGAGAGCACAGGGGCCCAGCTCCTGTTTTCCACACAATGACACCTTCCAGAGACACGGGAGCTCCCCAAGGCTGCACACACAGGGCTCCTGCAGCCCCAGCACCCCCAGGCACAGGCACACCGTGCCCAGCAGCGTGCCCAGCTCCCAAGGGCAGCCTGGCTGGGATCTGCACTGGGGTGGCAGCAGGAGCAGGGCAGGGATTGTCCCCTGTGCTGGGCCCTGGGGAGGCTGCAGCTCCAGGGCTGTGTCAGTGCTGGGCCCCTCACTCACTGCCCCAGGGACACTGAGGGGCTGCAGCTGGGGCAGGGGCTGGAGCACAAGGGTGCTGGGGAGGGGCTGAGGGAATGGGGTGTTCAGTGTTTATATTGGATATTAGCAAAAATGCCTTTCCCAAAGGGGTGTCAGCCCCTGTGCCAGGCTGCCCAGGGAGCTGGGGCAGTGCCCAGCCCTGGAGGGATCCCAAAGGCTGAGGTGCTGAGGGCCAGGGGTGGGCTGGGCAGGGTGAGGGCAGGGCTGGGACTGCAGCAGCCTCAGGGGCTTTAACCCAAATGGTTGATTCTCCACCCAGCCTGGCTCAGGGCTGGTGTCCCCAGCAGCTGTGGGTGACATCCCTCCTGTAACCCCTTACAGTCAGCACTGCAGACTCATCAGCTGCCCAGAGCTTTTGCAGTCTGGTTAATCCCTTTCACCCACAACACTCCCCACCCCAGTTTAAAATGCCAATGGACACCCCACACCCCCCAAATTACTGACCCCAGAGCAAAACTTGTGGGTATGTCCCTGGGTTGTTCCCTCCAAGCTCCCTGCAGCTGCATCAGGCACATTTGACAAGGAGGGACACCTGGAGCTGGATCAGCCCCTGACACCACATGTGAACTTGATTTGGGACACAAGGGTTTGGTTGGATGTTCCTTTCTCAGCATTTCCATTGACACACACACAAATGTTTCTGCTCCAGGGCTCTGCACAGGAACCTCTCACAGCACCTCTCTGACCTGGCAAAGCACAGGGCTCAGTGTCCTGCCCATGGCCTGGGATCTGGGCACTGGTTTTGCTCTCCAGGGGCCCACAGCTGGCTTGGAAACAGAGAATCACAGAATGGTTGGGATTGGAAAAGCCCTTGGAGCTGCTGCAGTCCCAGCCCTGCCCTCACCCTGCCCAGCCCACCCCTGGCCCTCAGCACCTCAGCCTTTGGGATCCCTCCAGGGCTGGGCACTGCCCCAGCTCCCTGGGCAGCCTGGCACACTTGCACAGGGAGAGCAGGAGGAGCTCATTCACCTCCTGGAGCTGTTCCTGGTGATCTGAGCATCTCCTGGGCACTGATCATCCTCACTTGCCTGGATGACCTTGGCAGGCTTCCCATCCTCCCAGCCCCTGGCCCTCAGCTGGCACAGCCATCAGCAGCTCTCTCTTGGCCCACAGCCACTGCTGTTATTTCCAGGTGCATCTGCATCTAGAGGACTTGCTGAACCACCACACAAGAGACCTGCCTGTGCTGGGAGGCTGGAATGCTTCAGACATTACTGAAGTCCAGGATGAAGACAGGGGCAAATGCTGCCTGACAAATGTGTTGGCTGCCTCAGAGCATCAGTGTTGGTGGATGAGGAAGGAGCAGCTGATGCCACCTGCCTGGGCTTGTGCAAGCATTTGACACTGTCCCCCAGACCCCCTTGATGGATAAAGCAGTGGGTGAGCGAGGAGTTAAGGTGGGTAAGAGCAGCCCTGAGGAGACAGCCTGGGGGTGCTGGTGGGTGAAAAGCTGGCTGTGAGCTGGCACTGAGCACTGACAGCCCAGAACACCAACCCTGTGCTGGCCCCCCTGCTCCACTCTGGGACCCCCCTGCAGTGCTGCCTCAGCTCTGGGACCCGCAGGGAGCTGGTGCAGAGAGTCCAGAGGAGGCCACGGAGATGATGCCAGGGCTGGAGCCCCTCTGCTGAGAGGAGAGGCTGGGAGAGGGGAGCTGCTCAGCCTGGAGAAGGGAGGGCTCCAGGGACACCTCAGAGCAGCCTCCAGGCCCTAAAGGGAGTGACAACAAACATGTGGAGGGACTTTGTCCAGGGGCCTGGAGTGACAGGAGGAGGGGTGATGGCCCCAAACTGACAGGGGGGAGGTTTAGAGCAGGTAACAAGAAGCACTTGTCTGTGAGAGGGGGGAGGCCCTGGGCCAGTTGCCCAGAGAGGCTGTGGCTGCCTCATCCCTGGCAGTGCCCAAGGGCAGGTTGGATGGGGCTGGGAGCAGCCTGGGCTGCTGGAAGGTGTCCCAGCCTGTGGCAGGGAGCAAGAGCTGGATAAGCTTTAAGGTCCCTTCCAACCCAGACCATTCAGTGACTCTCGATGCCTGGGGAGGCGACTGGTCCCCAGCAGAAGCCCATCATCTCCCTGGCGTGGGATCAAGACCCGGGCTCCAGCCTCAGCTCTGGTCCTTTGGGTGGGCAGTAGCCCTTCTCCATTCCTTGATTTCCACCTTCCTGGGGCACCATCTCCCAGGCTCCTCGCAGCAGGAGCTCCTGATTAATTGGTACTTGGCAACTGCCCATGGGCAGGGGCTGGAGGAGCACAAAGGGCGGTCTGTGTGCCAGGCTCCTGGGATGAGTCAGCCCTGGGTAATGACTCTGGTGGGAACAGCTCAGGCAGAAATCCCCTCGGGTTCCTGAGCAGCTGCCCGAGGGCTGGAAGTGGAGCAGCAGGAGCCCAGCACTGGCAGCACCTCGGGCACAGCCCCCTGCAGCACTGCTGCTGACCCACCCAGTGCTGGGTTTGCTCTGCTAGAGCTGAGCAGCTCTGCCTGGACCGTTGCACAGGGCAGGGTCAGGCTGGGGGCTGCTGCTACTGCAGGTGCTCCTGGGGAGCCTGGCAGCAGGGCTGTAGGGTCTGTCTCCAGCCAGCCACCCATCCCTCTGTCTCTCCATCCCTCCACCCACCCACCCGTGGATGCTGGAGCGGGGAGCTGAGGAGACCCCCTGCCCTGAGCAGAAACCAGCAGCAGGAGCCATCAGAGAGGGACTGACTGCACCCCTCATTCCTGCCCTGTGCTGCTGAGGGGAAGAGATGGAGATAGCCAGGGGTGCCTGAGCCCAGCAAGAGGGGAGGGGTGTGGGGAAGGGGTCTGAAAGGGCTGATCGTGCTCTTCATCATCATCCTCCTCTTTTGCTTTCTGCTGTTCAGCGTTTGGCTGGTGCTGGGTGACATCAGTTGTGGCTTCTTCCCCCAGCCCTGGCTGTTTGGCCCGGGACTGGAAATGGCAGAAGAGCCCTCCCTGCCCTTGGGGATTTTCCAGAGGCCCTTTGCTCCGGTGCCTTTTCTCTCCCGGTGCTGCCGGGAGGGGCAGGAGTGAGCGGCTGCTCGTGCTTCTTTGTTCCCTGGTGGAGCGCCGGGGCTCGGTGCTGCAGGGAGCTCACACACACACACACACACACACAGAGCTGAGCTGGCTCCTGTCCCCGAGCCCAGGCTCTGCCCCTCCATGAGACACAGCGCCCTCGGGAAGCTGCAAACCAGCCAAGACGATGCCCAGCTCCTTGGCCCTTCCAGCACAGAGTCCTGGTCTGCTTCAACCAGCCAGAGCCGATGCCAAGGTGCCCCCGTGTCCTGCAGAGCTGCTGCTGTGCCCCCCCAGGGAGATGCCCCACGCAGGGACCTGAGCAGCGCTGCTGGGGAGCCACTAAAAGCAGCACCCAGAAGCTCCTGACCACTGAACTACCAGAGTCTTGTGTGTGTCTGCTGCTGAACTCAGGTGCCCTGGTCCCAGAGTCTCTCAGCAACTCGTTTGGCAGCCTCCAGCCGTCAAAGTCCACTTGGATGTGACACCAGGTGTGTGTCCCAGCGCCCTGTGGGTCAGTCCCATGGGTACACACTGTCCTGTCCCCTGCCCCTGGGGACACAGGGACTGAGGAGCTCTGCAGAGCTGCCCACCACAGTCCCCTGGCTCCTCACAGGGAGTGAGCCCAGCAGAGGCTGAGGGAGCTGGACCATCCTCATCTGGAGAGGAGGAGGCTGAGGGAGGGGATCCAAATCACTGCCTGGGATGAGCAGCAACTTGCTCTGGGGAGGTGCCAAGGGGAGGGGTGAAGTGGTGAAGCTTCAGCAGGGAAGTGCTGATGGGCACAGGGACGAGCTGCTCAGGAGAAGGGTGATGTAGCCTTAGAAGAAGGACCTGAGGCCCCCAGTGGGTGCTGTCCTGTGCCCCTCCAGCCCCTGCTCCCTGGCTGGGGCAGGTGACCTTGCACAGAGGGGGCACACAGCTGTCCCTTAGAAACTGGCTTTGCTTCACCATGGGGCCCTGACCCAGCTCCAGCCCCTGGGGCACGAGGGTGACCCAAATTCCTCTGCCTGCCTCTGTGCCAGTGCAGGGAGAAGGGGGAGACACAGAAATCACACACACCCCCCCCCACTAAAGCAGGGCAGGGATGAGGCCCCTCACCCTGCCTCCTCTGCACCCTCTTCTCCCAGAGTTTCTTCCTGTGGGGTGTCTTTGAGGCTGGAAGGTGATGAACACCAGCTGCAGCACGTTCCCACCGTGTTCTGGCTGCCATGGAGCCCCTGAGCTGTTACAGAGGGTTATTGAAGCCTCTGTTAATCTCATGTTAATGCCTTTCAGAGGAGGCCCCGCTGGAGGAGAGGCTGCCTCAGAGGCCAACAGCTTCCCTCCTCCCCAGCCCGGTGCCAGCCGTGCCAGGGAGGGTTTGGCTGAGGCTGTGCCAGGCTGAGCTGAGGCTGCAGGGAGCGAGGGCTGCCCGTGACGATGCTCTAACGGGTGTGGGGCTGTGGCAGACCCAGAGACACCCAGAGAGGAGAGGAGGGAGGTGTGTAGCAGCGGGGTCTGGGCTCTGGGAGCCCACTGCCCACCCCATCCCCCACCCAGGGAGGGCAGGGGGGCTCTGAACGGGTGGATCCTCGCCTGAGAAGCCAAAGCCTGTGCTGCTCCTGCTGCCAGCAGCCCCGTGGGGAACAGAGAGGTGAGAGGAGCGAGGGCCAGGAGCTGGTGTAAACAGCCTCTTAGGCTCAGGCACGGGCTGGGGGTGCTGCCCGTGGCACCAGGGCTGGCAGCCGGGGCTGGGGGCTTGTGGCAGCCCCCGGAGAGGCAGCGCGATGGCAGCTATGTGCCGGCCCCGGCTCGCTGGGATGCTGCGGTTGTCATGGCAACGCGGGAGCCCTGCAGAGCCCAGCCCAGCCGTTCCGCGGGCAGGGGGTGTGCAGGGCTGCGTGCCCCCCACCGCCACCTCCCCGGGGCTCTAGCACCTCCCCCCGCACCCCAAAACTGCCGCCAAACCCCTCCTCCAGCAGCTGACAAACACCCGTTTTCCTCCTAACACACCCCGCTGGGGCTTCCCTGGGCAGAGATCTTGGGGTAAAAACAAACGCATCCGAGCTGTCGGGCAGGTCTGAGACTCGGCAGCCTCCCGCCCTCCTCTGCCCCGGGCCAGGACCCCCCCGGCCGGCTGAGCACCCGCAGAATCTGACCCAGAGCCGTTCCCTGGGGGCTGCTCACGGGGCTGTTTCCAGCTGCCCGGAGCTGGGCTGCGGGGGCTGGATGGGGACGGCTGGAGGTGCGGCCAGCGCTGCTCTCCCTGAGTCCCGGGGTGCATCTGCCACACAAGGTCACCTTCTGCCCTGGCCTTGCTGAGCCATCCCCCGGGCATTGTTTCCCCACCTCAGCACAGCGTTTGCTGCCTGGCTCCGGCAGCTCGTCCCCGCAGGGACCTTCGGTCGCGGCCGGGCTCCGGCTGACATCCGTCCGTCACCTCCCCGGCAGCGGGACACGCGGACAAGGAGAGGACGAGCAGGGGAGGAGCCGGAGCCGCATCCCCTCCGCAGGCGGCTCCGTGGCCGCGGGAAGGGCAGCGGGGTCCCCCCGCACCCCCGGGTCCCGCAGCCCCCCCGGGTCCCGCAGCCCCCCCGAGCCGAGCTCCCGCGGCCGTGCCGGGGCTCCGGCTGGCACACGAGTCACGTTTCCTCGCAACGCCCAGCTCAGCTCGGTGCCGCCGCTATTTTTGGCAGCTCTGGAGAGCGGCTCAGCCCCGGGCAGCACGCTGAACCACGGCTCTGGCCCTGCCGGGGTCTGGCTGGGGAAGCGAGGGGGCAAACACAGCCCCGGGCCCCGCACCTCGTCCCGCAGCTCCTCCGGGGTCATCGGGAGCTGAAGCAGCATCTTGGCGGCAGAACGTTACCTTATAAAGAGCTCGTTTGGGGCTCGTTTCTCGCCTGGCATCGATCGTTTGTGCTCCAAACAAGCGGCTCCTCGGCGGGTATTTTTACTCTGGGTGTTTAAGCTGAGGCTGCAGCGGCAAAACTCAGCCCCAGAGCCCCGAGGGCTGGACGGAACGGGCTGTCTGGGCACCACGGGCGAGCCGCCCCTCCTGCCCCGCGGCCGCCGCACCCCCCGTCCAGCACCGCCATCCCCCCACGCCCCGACCTCCCGGGGTGCCCCCGGCCCTCACAGACCCCGCAGCTCCTGCCCTCGCCCCGGGATGCCCAAGGCCGGCGGCAGAGCCGGGAGCAGCCCCGAGGGGAGGCGGGAGGGTGGGTTGGGGGTTTGTCGGGGGGGCTTTGCCACGTTCTGCGGGTCAGAGGGTTTCCCGTGGAGCCCAGCAGCCCCCTGCCCCCGGCGGGCTCTGACCCTCACCGACCTTGCCGGGATAAAATCAGCCGTTTCGCTTTGAATTAAGGGCGGCTGGGGGGAGAGCAGCCCGAGCGGGGGCTCAGAGGCGTCGAGCGCAGCGGTTCCGTCGCGGTCCGTGCGCGGGGACGGTCGGGGCCCTGCGGCCGCAGCCGGGTGACAACGGCACCGATTTCCCAGCGCCTTCGGTGGCGCAAAAATCGACATTTTTAACTGGGGAAGAGTGAAAAAAAAAGCGCCACATCAGTCAGGTGCGATGAAAGAAACGCTTCGCGTGCCCTGCTGGGAGGGGACGGGGGTGGGGAAAAGGCTGCGCTGCCTCGGGCTCTCGGCTCCTGCGGGCTTGGGGACGCAGCGCAGGGGCCGCGGGAGCATCTTCCCGGTGCCTATCCCGGCCGCTGCCCCATACAGCCCCTGCCCCGCTCCCGAGGGACCCCTCACCACCCCCTCAGCATCCCCCGCAGCCCGTTACCTTCCGGGGCAAGCGCTGCCTTCATCTCCACTGCCTCCTCCTCGCTCTCCCCCACCCCCTTTCTCATTTCCCCAAGAAGGTTTTAATGAAATCTGCCCTTAATTAAATCCACATTCATTTGCATAATTACCAGGAAATTGAAATTAGCCTGCGGACGTGGCTGGCATACAGCAGCCAGCCCTCCCTGCTGCTTGGGGAGGGGGCTGCAGGGAGGGCAGGGAACTGCCCCTCACCCGTGGGTACTGCCACGGACCCCCCCCTCGCCTCTCCCGTTCCCTCCCACAGCCGCTGGGCACAGGGGGAGACCCCCGGCCGCAGCATCCCCCCCCGGCCGCAGCATCCCCCCCCGGCCGCAGCATCCCCCCCCCGCCCGCAGCATCCCCCCCCCGCCCGCAGCATCCCCCCCCCGCCCGCAGCATCCCCCCGCCCGCAGCATCACCCCGCCCGCAGCATCACCCCGCCCAGCCCCGCGGCTGCACGAACAGCAGCACGTTTGATTTCTCTCTAAAGCAGAGTCTTCCCGGGCACGGAGGAGATTCGTGTGGCGTTTATAACTCTGTATTTTACCGTGGTTTGGTTTTGTTTTTGTCTTCTCTTACGGTCGTGGTTTGTTTTTGAACCCTTTTCAAACAGTGACGAACTGAGGTAAGGTCTGTGACACTACAGCCGCCCCACGGCCAGAGCCCCACGGCCGCGGGGAACCGCAAGGAAACACCCGACAACCTACCAACACAGCAACCGGGACGGGAACAGAAAGGACAGGCGGGCCCCGTCCCCACCCCGCGGGACAGCCCCCCCTCCCCGCGGCAGGGACAGCCGAGCCCTCCCGGGGCGGCCGGGACCCCTTATCTACATTATTGCACGAAAGATCGAGGACATCGAGGGAACCTAAGGCAAAAAGGAGGATAAAACCGCGCCTAGTGTCTCTACGTCGGGGCAATGCTACTTCTACACCGGGCCCTGGACCCCGGCACCGCGGGCGGGGGGACGGGAGGGGACGGGAGGGGTGGTGGGGAGGGGGCAGCGGCGGCGGCGGGGCCGTCCGGGCGCCCGCCCGCTGTGTAAACTGCTGCTGCTGCTGCTGAGGAGCGGTATAGCCCTTTGTGCGGGATTGGGGGGGACGGGAGGGGGTCCCCACGGCACCCACCCGATGCGGCGCAAGCCCAAACCGTGCCAAGGCTCGGGTGCTGCCAGCTTGGGGTGTCCCCAGCCTCCCCCCTGCCCTGGGTGCCCGAAACCAGGAGGGGAGTTGTCACCCCCACCCTCCCCTACACACTCCCCCCCTCCATGACCTCGTCACTAAGGGGCACCAGCGGCTCCTGCCACCCCCCTGCCTCGCCACGGGCAGGCCCGGGGAGGGGGGGAGGGGGGTGTCATCGGGGTTTGGGAAGGGGTGACAGCACGGAGGGGTGATGGAGACCTTGCAGACCTTGAGGACGCTGCTCAGAGCCCCCTCCCCTGCTGCCCAGGTTGTGCAGACCAGCCTGGAGATCCCCCAGCAGCAGCTTTTCCAGCCCCTGGCTACAAAGAGTCTGCAGAGGGGCCAAAGGGCACACGGCACGGAGCAGAGCCGGCCCGGCCCCGGGCATCCCACCCGCCGGCTCCCGACCCCCGCGGGGCAGGGCAGGGCAGGGGGCTGCGGGGACGCACGACAACACACAGACAGGGACACTTGCTACATCGATGGCTGCCAGCGTCTCCTGCAGCAGGGAGGCTGCCGGGGGGGCCGGGGCGACCCCCCAGCTCCCACCTCCCCATCCCCTCCCAGTGCCCACCGGCGGGGCAGGGACGGGAGCAAGGGGGCAGACCCTCACCCTCCCGACCTGCCCCCCAAGGCCTCCTCCACCGCGCGGGGTCATCGGCCTTCCCGGGGCCGAGCAGGGGTGGGGGGGAGCCGGTGGGGGCACAGGCGGCGCCTTGAGGAGACCCCTCCCCACGCTGCCCCGGGGGGTCTGTGGGTGGTGGCGGCGGCAGGAGCCGGGGCCAGGCGGGGATCCCGCCCCAGCGCTCCGCGGCACAGTCACCCTGGTCCTTCCCCTCCTCGGCTTTCTTCCTTTTCTTTTGCTTCGGGGGATGGGCTCAAGCCACGAGCAACACCCCCCCCCCATCCTCATCATCCTCATCATCCTCCTCATCCTCATCCCCGGGCCGGGGGGGGCGCAGTGGGGAGGGGGCGCCAGGCGCCGCCGTCAGACGCAGATCTCTATGGCTGTGGCCAACACCATCTGCCCTTTGCCCTTGTCCTGGCGGGCGTCTGTCCTGGCGGCCGCGCCCGGGGGGCCCGCGGGGGGCTCGGCGGCTCGGGGGGCGCCGCTGCCTTCCGTCAGCACGGTCCTCTTGAGCGGGGCGGGCGTGCAGGGCGCGGCGGCGTCGTGGCGGTGCGGCGCGGGCGGCAGCTTGTCGCCGGCGTGCTTGCGGGAGCGGTAGGACGGCCGGCGCCGCGCCTCGCTCATCAGGTCGCACTTGAGGAAGTAAAAAACCTCCTTGACCGGGCACCGCTTCTCGGGGTCGAGCGCCAAGAGGCGCTGGAACATGCGCAGGGCGCCGTCGGTGAAGCGCCGCCACTGCGAGGGCAGCCCCGCCAGCCGCCCCTTCTGCCACCGCACGAACTCCTCGAAGAAGGCGTCCGAGGCCGCCGCCGCCTCCCAGGGGAAGTTGCCGGTGAGGACGCAGAAGATGAGCACCCCGAAAGCCCAGACGTCGACGCTGGCGTCCACGGCGAAGCCCTCGGCGCGGCCGGCCTGGCACACCTCGGGCGCCGTGTAGGGGATGGTGCCGCTGATGCGCTTCACGCGGCAGCCCACCTTGCGCGTCATGCCGAAGTCGGCCAGCTTCACCCGGCGGCACTCGCGGTCGAACAGCAGCACGTTCTCGGGCTTGATGTCGCGGTGCACCAGGCTCTTGCTGTGCATGTAGTCCAGGGCCAGGCCCAGCTGCTGCACGCAGCGCTTCACCAGCTCCTCGGGGAGACCCACCTGCGGGGGAACGGCCTCAGGCGCTGCCCGCACGCAGCCCGGCCCTCCGCGGGGCCCCACGGAGCAGCCCGGGGGCTCCCAGGGGTGGGGGGTGGGTCCCAGGGCATCCCAGGGATGGGAGATGGGTCTGGGGGCTCTCAGAGGGTGGGAGATAGGTCTCAGGGCATCCTAGGGATGGGAGGTGGGTCTGGGGGCTCCCAGGGGGTGGGAGATGGGTCTGGGGGTTTCCAGGAGGTGGGTGATGGGTCTCAGGGCATCCCAGGGGTGGGAGGTGGGTCTGGGGGCTCCCAGGGGGTGGGTGATGGGTCCCAGGGTATTCCAGGGATGAGAGATGGGTCTGGGGGCTTCCAAGGGGTGGGGGGTGGGTCTCAGGGCATCCCAGGTATGGGAGCTGGGTCTGGGGGCTCCTGGGGGTGGGTGGTGGGTACCAGGGTACCCCAGGGATGGGAGGTGGATCTGGGGGCTCTCAGAGGGTGGGAGATGGGTCCCAGGGCATCCCAGGGATGGGAGATGGGTCTGGGGGCTCTCAGAGGGTGGGAGATGGGTCTCAGGGCATCCCAGGGATGGGAGGTGGGTCTGGGGGTTTCCAGGGGGTGGGTGATGGGTCCCAGGGTATTCCAGGGGTGGGTGATGGGTCTGGAGGCTCCCAGGGGGTGAGTGATGGGTCTGGGGGTTTCCAGGAGGTGGGTGATGGGTCCCAGGGCATCCCAGGGATGGGAGGTGGGTCTGGGGGCTTCCAAGGGGTGGGGGGTGGGTCCCAGGGTATTGCAGGGGTGGGAGGTGGGTCTGGGGGCTCCCAGGGGGTGGGTGATGGGTCCCAGGGCACCCCAGGGATGGGAGGTGGGTCTCAGGTTCCCCAGGAGAACAGTGATAGGTCTCAGGCTGCCCTAGGGGTCTGTGGTGAGTCTCAGACCACCCTTGGGACAGGGTGACCACCCAGGGTGACGGGTCCTAGGTCACCTTAGGGATGAACAATGGGTCTCAGTCCACCCAGGGGACAGGGGCTGGGTCTCAGTTCCTCCAGGGGATGGCTGAGGGGTGTCCCAGGCCCACCCAGCCGCGCCGGGGTCCCGGGGGGTCCCACCTGGGGCGGGATGATGTCGAACAGGTCCCCGCCGGGCGCGTACTCCTGAGCGAACACGTAGCAGTCCTCGGTCTCGAACACCACGTCGAAGACCTTGATGATGAAGGGGCTGGAGGAGAGCGTGTTGGTGATGCTGAACTCCCGCAGGAAGTTCTTCAGCTTCGTCTTGCTCTTGTTGACGAACTTCAGGGCCATCTTGGTGCCTGCGGCGGGCAGGGGATGGGGGGCGTGAGGGGACAGGATGTGCCCGGCAGCCTCCCCCCGGCGCGGCCGCGTCTCCCGGGGCCTCCCCCCAGCCCCCCTCACCTGTGCTTTTGTGGGACACCAGGTCAACCTTGCCGTAGGTGCCCTTGCCCAGCTCGCGGATGAGCTCGTAGTGCTTGGTGACGTCGGTGCCCGAGAGCGTGCGGATGGCCAGCGCCTGCATGTCCTCGGTGATGAGCGGCACCCCGCAGCACGCCAGCTTGCGCGCCGGCTCCTGCTCAAGCGAGCCCACGCTCATGGCTGCGCTGCAAGGGACAGGGGGAGGCAGCGCTGGCGGGGGGCTGCTGCAAAGCCCCTGCACCCCGCCTCATCCCCACCCAGCCCGGGCTGAGCGGAGCCCAGGCACACACAGGCTGCCAGCCCCGGGGCCCTGCAGAGGACACACAGGGGGTGCAGCAGCCCCTGTGACACGGGGGGATGTGTGAGGGCTCGGGGTGTGGCTGTGCCAGGAGGGGAGGGACGTGGGGACACACACAGATGGTGTCTCAGCCCTGGTGTGTTCACAGGCACCTTGCAGGACAAGGGCTGAGGCTGTCTGGGGCTCCCCACTGCTGCCACATCCCCACTGGGGACCCTGGGAGAGGGTCTTGTCCTCTGCAGCCTCCTGCCTTTGAGAGCACCCTCTGGCACAGGCAGCGAGCGGGACACAGCGCTGCTGAAGCAAATCACAGAATCCTTTGGGCTGGAAAAGCTCTTTGAGCTGCTGCAGTCCCAGCCCTGCCCTCACCCTGCCCAGCCCAGCACTGACCCACAGCCCTCAGCACCTCAGCTCCACGCCTTTGGGGTCCCTCCAGGGCTGGGCACTCCCCCAGCTCCCTGGGCAGCCTGGCACAGGGGCTCACACCCCTCTCAGGGAAACAGTTGTGCCTCAGCTCCAGCCTCAGCCTCCCCTGGGGCAACCTGACGCCAAATGGCTCCACCACTTACTGCTGACCATCCATCACATCCCCTCTCCCCTGCACCAGGACAAACTAGTGGAAGCTTTTCCTCGCCCTGGCCATCTCCACAACGAGAGCCAAGCCAGAAAACCTGCCCAGGATCTGCTCTGGTGTCTTCAGGGCACTGCTGCATCACCCACCACCAGCCTCACAGGCACAAGCCCAGAGGCCCACACCGTCAGCAGCCACAGGAGCACAAACCTCGAGCAGGGACACGGGCCCCAGTGGGTCCCTGGGTGGATAAATCTGCTTTTGAGGCTGTAGTGGATTGACATAGCTCAGGGAGCAGCAGCCAAACCAGAGCTGGTTTATATTTAGATTTGTTTAATGTGTTGTCTCACCAGGGAGGGGGAAATAAAGCTCCCCCTCCAAATTAATCCCACTGGCCTCCAGGACAGCCCCCAGGGCCCTGACTTGTGCTGGGACTGAGCGCGGGTGTGCAGGGCCATGGTGTGGGTGCTGTGGGCTCACTGCCTTCCAAACACCTCCTGAGCCCTGTGCCACAGCAAGCACGTAACAGCCACCCCAAACTGGGCCAGAAGCCCCAGAGGCACC
Source organism: Colius striatus (assembly GCF_028858725.1). Classification (NCBI taxonomy): domain Eukaryota; kingdom Metazoa; phylum Chordata; class Aves; order Coliiformes; family Coliidae; genus Colius; species Colius striatus. Next base: position 1,020,775 of record NC_084761.1, on the reverse strand, counting down.
CACAAAGCACCCACAGCAGCCCGGGGTGAGGGTCCTGCCCAACCCACGAGGGTCCTGCCCAGCCTGAGCCCGAGCTCCCCCTCTCCCTTCTCATCCCAAAGCACAGCTCAGCTTCTTCCTTTTAGGTTTTTTTTTTTTTTCCTGGGAAGTTGGGTAAAAAATAGCAAAAGGAACTTCAACATGATGGTGTTCCAAAAATGTAACAGCTTGACTCATCCCATCTCCCCAGCAGCTCATCCCCGGGCGCCTCATTGGAAGAGGAGCACCGTCAACGTCTGGGTGCTGGAGCTGGAGGTGGATCAGCGCAGCAGCTCGGTGGAGACATGACTGAAAAACAAGCTCCCAGCATCCTGCAAGGAGGATCCTGTCTACACTTGGGTTTACAAATCACACTCATCAATGGCTCTTAATGGACTGGTACAATGACTGCAGCCTGCAAAGTTGTGGTGTGAGGATAAAACCCTGTCGGTGGGATGGGAGGCAGGAGGGGAAGGGCTGATCCCCAGCTCTGTTTGCTTTTATCCCTTGGATAAATCTGTTGGGTTTTCCAGGCAGCTCCTTGTCAACCAGCAACTGCCCATTGCCTCGTGTCCTGAGACTGACCCCCAGCTCCCTGCAGCCTTCTGGCAGGGAGTGTCAGAGAGTGCTGCTGGCTGCCATCAGCCTCCTCTTCTCCAGGCTCAGCACCCCCATTCCCTCAGCCCCTCCCCAGCACCCCTGTGCTCCAGCCCCTTCCCCAGCTCCCTGCCCGGCTCTGGCCACGCTGCAGCCCCTCAGTGTCCCTCTGTCCCCCAGCACTGAGCACAGCCCTGGAGCTGCAGCCTCTCCAGGGCCCAGCACAGGGGCACAATCCCTGCCCTGGGTTTGGGGAGAGGGAGATGCTGCCAGCCTGGCATGGCAGGGGCTGAGGTCCAGCGTCCTCAGCCTGTGCCAGTCACACCAACACAACCAGCAGTGCAGCCATGTGCCAGGCCAGGTCAAACCAGAGCAGCACCGGGGCCCCTTCGCAGCACACAGCTCCTCTCCTGCTCCTGTGCAGCTCCTCTCCTGCACAGCCCCGAGGCACTGGGGCAGAGGAGCCAAAACCCCCTCCCAGCACAGGGGCCTCAGCTCAGCGGATTCAGGCCTTGGTGAAGGAGCTTTTGACAGCAGGGAGGAGCAACACACATCTCAGCACAAGGCGAGAGCAGAGGGGCAGCAGCGGGACCCGCCGCTCCCCGCAGGACTCGGTGCCGTCAGCTCCACGTCCTCAACCCTTTCTCCTACTATTCAGACTGAAATTGTTCTGTGTTTAAGCTTCAGAACAATTTATCTCATTGAGTGAGGAGGATAATCCACCCACCTCTTCCTCACTCCCTGGCAGGTATTTATAGGCAGCCACTTGTCTCCCATCGGCAGCTGCTGCTCCTCTCCCCGAATCTCCCCGGCTCCATCCCCGACGCAGCTCCCGGGAGGAAGAAGAGGAGGAGGAGGAGGAAGAAGAGGAGAAGGTCCTATATCCACAACGGGCACTGGGGCTGCCAACCCAGCACTGCCTTCCCCTGCCCAGAGCGCATCGGCTCTGCCAATAAGTAATTGCAAACTCATTAGCAGCTCGTTGAGAGGAGCAGAGGCCACCCGAGAGAGCTGCCCCAGGCACCAAGCAGCTGGAGACGCAGAGGGGAAGGGGGAGAAAACACCCTCCGGCCACATCTGAGCGGGGGGTCAAAGGAAAAGGAGTCGCCGGGAGCCCAGTGAGGGGCCAGGACACTCCGGGACAAGGGATTGGGAAGACAAAGGGAAAAGCCCCGCAGGACAGGGCTGGGGGCTGCACAAGACCCGGATTTCCCTTCGGAAAGAGGCGAAATGAGAAGGAGCCTGAGCGGGGCGGGCGCAGGCACACGCTGCTCTGCACCACGTGCTGTCGGCAGAGCTTTGTTTCCCCCCATCCCCATCCCCATCCCCATCCCCATCCCCATCCCCATCCCCATCCCTCCCGCCGCTGCGGGGTTCGCTATCACAGCAGCGTGCTCGTTAATTAGGGTGTAATCAGCGCTGGCTATTAGCGGGTAGCACCGCCGGCCCCCCAGCCCAGGGAACCCATCAGGAGAGGGGTCACTTCTTCTGCAACCCTGGCTCCCAAATCTCCCCCCCCAAACCCCCAACTGAAGCAGCAGAGTCGTTTCTAAGCGAGCTCTTGGGTCACCCCGGTGCTGCCCAGCACCCTGCTCCATTTCCAGCCTCTGCTGCCTCCCTGCCTGCCTGACCCCGTTCTGGGGACACCGTCTCATCTCCTGCACACGGCTGAGCATCGCTCCCCGAGGGCAGCAGCACGGCAGTGCCCAGGGAGGGTGGCAAAGGCACCTTCCCCTAACGAGGCCGACGTCTCCACGGGGACAGGCACCTCCCCGAGGCTCAGAGCCACGGATACCTGGTGTATCCAGACGTCCTCCAGCTGGACCCCACCAAAACCAGCAAAACACACGCAGGGAGAGGGTCCACACACAGCCCTGGGGCCGTGCCAAGCCGCTCGTGCGTGGCACAGGGCATCCGTCCCGCGGCTGCAGGTGGGCAGCGGCGTGGGAGCAGCCCCTCTGCCAGCACCCTGCGACCCAGGAGGAGCAGCCACAGCACCCCAAGAGCCAAAAGGGGAGATGGGACACGTCTCCTCGTCCTCCTGCCAGCTCTGTGGTGGTGGGATAGGGGCTGGGAGGTGCTTGAGAGCCACTTGCTCCAGCAGCCTGAACCAGCACCAAACCTCTGCCGAAGCACTCCCCAGTGCTCCCAGTCTGGGACACTTCTCCACACTGAAGTCACAGTTATCCAGAGATACCAGCTCCTTGCTGAGACCACAACAGACTGCCTGGTACCCAGATCAGCTTCAGCAAAGCCGGCAAACACCCTGGAACGGGCGGGTTCCCGGTGTGTGGCAGGGACACGGGGCAGGCTCAGGCCCCACACACCCATCCGTAGCATCCCCCAGGGCACAACCCATCACCCACAGGCTGTGAGCCTGTGACAAGCTGCTTCAGCCTTTCCCCTCACTCCCCAGCATTCAGCTTTCACAGGCAGATTTGGGAAGTGGAACCAAAGCAGCGCCTGGGCTCTCTCCTCTGACAGCAAGAGGGGCTGCAGCCGCTCTCCCCTCCCACCCTCATCTCATCCCCTCGCCATCGCTCTGCTGGGGCTACAGCAGGATTCTCCCTGCCCTGGGCTGCACAGACCATCAGCCCCGACTCGGTGCACCGGCCCCCCGGGTTGTTTTGCCGGGAGCAGGATGGGTTCGGCGGGACCTCAGCTCCTCCCGCCCCGGCCGTGCCTCGCCGCCAGCACGGGGGATTTATGATTACTTCATTGTTTGATTGGTTTCATCAGCCTGTCATCATCTCCCTCCCAAAAACTCTCCCAGCGAGCGCCGGCAGCGCCGCACGTTTGGGATCTGCAAAGACAAACGCGCCGGGCGGCCCCGGCCCCGCACCCGCCCGGTGCCCGCAGCACGGCCGGCGGTCCCGCGGCGCTCTCGCTGCTCCCGGGGCCCTGGAAACAGCCCAGCCCGACCCCAACGACGGGGTTCCGCGGCCTTTAGGTGCACCGGGGCTGTGTCCCACCCCGCCCGGGACGCCCATGGCCGGAGCCGCTCAACCCCGCACCCGAGCATCACCGCGCCTCGGCCCCGGCTCCCCCCCGGCGCGATGCCCCCAGCTCCGCCCCGCCTCGCCCCGCAGCGCCCCGGGCAGGGCACGGCCACGGCCCGCTGCCGGCCACGCCGGCTCAGGGCTCCGGCAGGCGGCAGCCCCGGCGCAGGGGGGTACCGAGAGCCAAGCGACCCCCGCCGCCGCTCACCCGGCCCCGCGCTGCCGCAGGACTCCCGGCCGTGGCATCGCCCGCCCGCGGCCACCGGCGCCAGCGAGGCCGGACCTGGAGGAAAGTGGGTCACGCTCCTCGTTGCCGAGCCGCAGCCGGAGAGAGGCTGGCGCGGGCTGGCGGCCGGCTCCCGTGCCCGCACCGTGCCGGCGGCGAGGGGAGGCGAAGGGGCATGACGAGGGGAGGTGACGAGAGGAGATGACAAGGGGAGATGGCCTGAGCTGCCCCCGAGGCAACCTCTCTCCCGCTCTCCCCTCCCCGCTCCCTGCCTCCAACCGCGCTCCATTTCGGTGCGTCCTTCAGACACCTCCCCCCGCCCGCTTCGCCGGGACCCCTCTCCTCCCTCGGGAACCGGCGCCGGGGACACGGCCCCCTCCTCGCTGCCGCCCCAGCCCCCGGCTCCATCTTCGCCCAGGCACAAACTCCTCCGGTCCGCTCCGCCGCAGGGCCGGGGGCAGGGAAGGGACCCGGCACCGGGCGGCCGCTGCCGGCGGGACCCGCCGCCCCGAGGGGCAGCACCCGCTGTCATCGCCCGCTGATCCCCCCCTGCCCCCCGCGCCGAGCTCTGCGGGGAGCGACCCCCACCCCGCCATCCATCCACCCACCCACCCACCCACCCATCCACCCATCCACCCATCCCGGAGCCCCGGCTGTACCGTGACGGTTATTTCGGCCGGCGGGGACCCGCCGCGGTCCCACGCCGCCCCCTCCCCGCGCCGTGCGGGCAGACAAAGGGCGGCCCCGCCACAAAGGCGCGGCCGGTACCGGCGCGGGCGACCCCCCCCGTGTGTGCGTGTCCCCCTCCCCGAGCCGCCGCCTTACCGGTGGGACCAACCGCCGCGCCCCGTCCGCGGCGGGAGAGGAGCCGCCGCCGCCCCCCGCCGCCGCCCGCCCCGCCGGGCTCATGCCGCGGCCCCGCCGCCGCCAAGGAGCGGAGCGGAGCGGAGCGGAGCGGAGCGCGGGCCCCCCCCCGCCCCCCGGCAGGGCCGCCCCCCGCCCCGCCCCGCGCTCCGCCCGCCGCCGGCACCGCCCCGCGCCTCCGCCGACGGCACCGCGGCCGGGGGGGCTGTGCCGTGCCGTGCCGCGCCGTGCCGTGCCGTGCCCGCGGGCGCGGGGGGGATGCGGGAGCCGCCCGCCAGCCTCGGACAGCCCCACGGCCCCCCAGCACCGGCACGGCGGCCGCGGGGGGGGGCTGAGCCTCCGGTGCAGCCGGGGGCGGGGAGCGGCTCCTCAGCACCGGGACGCGCGGGGGTCACCCGCACCGCGACCCCGCGGACATCGGCGTCCTCGCCCCTTCCGCACCCCGCTCACCCCCGCGTGCAGCAAAGGGGACCCCGACAGTCCACGCACGGAACGTCTGGGACCCCCCGCACCGGCGCTGTGTGGCCGCCGTGCCCTTACCCCCCCACAGCCCTCTGTCAGCAGGGTCCCCGGCACCTGCACCCCCTGCCTTCCAGGGCTTTTTATTTCTTCTCCTTCAGAGTAGGTGATGCCCACCATAGCACAGCCAATGCTCACCATGGCACAGGGAATGCCCACCACTGCACAACCAACGCTCACCATAGCACAACCAATGCTCACCATGGCACACCCATTGCCTACCATGGCACAGGCCATGCCAACCATAGCTCAGGTGATGCTCACCATAGCTCAGGTGATGCCCACTGTGGCACAGGCCATGCCCAGCTCCCCCTCTGAAGTGCTGCTCCCAAACACGTGCCAGGCAGGAGGTTTCCCACACACACTCAGGAATGGAGGGGTTGCTTTGGCATGGGCAGGGGGCAGCTGTGCCTTCAGCAAGCGATGCCAGAGCCCGGCCCCTTCAGCCCAGGGTTGGTGGCAGCTCTCTGGGGGAAGGTGAGGAGTTGGCACCATGGTGCTGATGCGTCCTGGGCATCGCCACTCTTCCCAGCTCAGCTCACAGGACTGAGCAGGGACATCTCCACACACACAGACCATGCTTTGCCCTGGGGCTCCCTTGGCTCTTTGCTGGACACCACATCCCTTTGCACCCACAATGAGCTGATCCACAGCCATGGGGCTGCCCCACACTCTGAGGGGAGTGGTGGGTCGTTGCCATGCACAGCATGGGCTGTGCCTGCTCTGCTGGACTGCTGCCCCCTGAGCCCCCCTTGCCAGGGAGGGCAGGGGAGCCATCGCCGCTGACTCACTGCCGGCTCTAACCTGCTCCTGCTTTAGCACATGGAACAATTAGCCTTTTTATGAATGACTTTAAGCAAGAGGGTGAATCACACTCTGACACTTCTCTCTAATTTAGTGCCAGGCACTGCTGTGCCATTGCCACCCTTCTCCCATCCAGCAGCCACCTGGGGCACGGGGCTCTTCTGTGTGTGGCTGATGAGCGCTTGCCAGTCCCCTCGATCCCACTCCCCACCACGGGTCCTGCCACAGCCCCTGGCACCCGTGGCTCAGATGCCCTGGGTATGGATGATGCCCACTGGGACTGGGGCATTGACGTGGCACGAGAGGAGAAACACCATTCCCTGTGTCACCAGAGCCCAGTGACCCACCAAGTCAGGGCAGGCTGGATGGGTGCTGGACGGGTGCTCAGACCAGGCTCTGTGGAGTTAGGAAAGCAGTGGCATGGTGCAGGAGAGCATCTGAGAGCTGCTGGGAACAGGCACGACGTGGGAGATGGGGCAGAGCTGTGTCACCAGGACACAGGCTGGTGAAAGCCACTGCTACCCCAATGGGATGGACCCACAGGACTGCACCAGGCGCCCGGCACCCCCCGTGCCCCCGCCTGCCCCTGCCATGACATGCTCCTGCAGCCTCCTGCTCACCACATTTCGAGCTGTGCCTCTGAGCATTCCTTTGCCTCGCCTTATTTATAGCTCAGGGCTCTTTCTAGGTCAGGCACGAGGCGCTGGTGCCTGGGGAGCACGGGGACCACGAGGGACCCCAGGGATGCCCCACACACAGCTCAGCTCCTGGGGCCACTGCCTGGGTCTTGGAGGATGGGGCTGTGGTGTGTCCCAGGTACACAGAGGCTGTTGGTGTGGGGCCAGCCGGGCTCTGTGGGGCTCTGGGGAGGGCTCTGGGCGGCTCAGTGGCTCATTTTGCACTGCCAAGCTGCAGACTGGCACATCACCAGCACGTGGGGCACGCACAGCTTGAACAGTAGTAACACCAACCGCACCAGTTAGTGTTTGCGTGGAGCTCGTGGTCTTCAAAGCACTTAGAGAACATTAATAACTAATTAAGACCAGTGAGATGAAAGGAGCTGGAGCAAACCCGTTTCTCACCTAGCCCGGTCCCAAAGCCTGCGGTGAGCCCACGGCTCCCCACGGCACCACGGACGCCCCTGGGATCCGCTCGGAGAGGAAACAGCCTCCCGGCTTGTGACACGGCGTTTGGACGGGGCAGGTGGTGGGAAGCGACCTCCAACGCCCAGAATATTTCTAGCAAGCGCAGTCCCCTCCAAATTCAACGAGAAGGTCGCTCATCCCTCCCCTGTCCCTTTGTCCCCCCCTGGCAGAGCCGGAGCCCCAGGCTGTGCCCCGGGCAGCAGCAGGACCGGGGTGCGAGGGCCACCGCAGCCTGTCACGCTCCGGGGACATGAGCTGAACGCTGCCGGGAGCTGCTGGCGGGGATGCTGGGAAGGAGCAGGCGGGAGGGGACGGGAGGGGAAGGGAGGGAAGGGGAGGGAAGGAGGGAGGGAGCGTGAGCGGAGCACGCCGGGAGCCGCAGTGCCAGCAGCGGGGTCGCACTCAGCGCGGGGGGCTGCCGCTGGCATCTCCTGGGTGCTTGGGGATGTTTCCCCCCGCTGTAGCATCCGCCGAGCCCCGAAACCTCCCGGCCTGCCCCTGCGACGAGCCCAGGCTCACACGCGGCGTGGGCATCGGTGTGACCTTCCCGTGCCCTGCTGCCCTCCGTGTCACCAGCCCATGGGCAGCCCGTGCGGGGGTGTCCCCTTGCCAGGCGGGACAAACGGAGCGCTGGGGCAGGAGGTGAAGTGTCCCCGCCTCGGTGCCCCCCGAGTGGCACCCTGCCACGGCTGCCGTGGCTCCGGGGAACCACGTTCCCAGCAGCTGCTCTCGAGGTCAGGGAGCAAACGCAGCCCGGGCGCTGTGGGGCACGACCCGCAGCTCAGCTGCCTGCTGGGCACACGCCGAGCCGCTGCCAGCAGCCCTCTGGGGTGCTGCCTCCCCCCTGCAGCCCCCCAGGCCCCGTCCCGTGCTCTTGGGGAGCAGAGGATGGACCCAAGCCAGGCAGGCACGGGGGGCACAGCATCCTACGTGCTGACCCCCGGCACAGGCTGGCCAGGACCTGCAGCCGCTTGCAGGGACCTCGGGCATGGTGTTGACCCTGGAGCATAATGACGAAGAGGAAACGGATGAGTTTTCTTCTGAACGGGTTTCTGCTGAAGAGCAGCACCGGCGGATCCATGCCGGGGGAGGTGGGATCTGGGGGTGCAGTAGGGTCACGGCACAGCCGCACACCCAGCCCTGCTGTGGGTCTGTAGCCCCAGACGCCGCTGAAGCGCGGTGCAGCGTTCCCACAGCTCCCGCTTGCGGCATTCCCCCCCTCACCTCACCATCCCGGCCCAAAGCAGCAAGCGGGGCTGCACTGGGAGCACTGGGGGAGCCCTGGGCTCTGCCCCGGCGCACGCACCCGCACCCGCACCCGCGCCTCGCCCGCAGCCCGTGCTCCTGGCACCATCTAGTGAGGCTGCGGGGACCGACACGCTGCCGGCACCCACGCGTGGGGCTGGCGGAGACGGGAGCACCCGGGGGGTCTCTGGGCCTCCCACCCGGCGGCTGCTGTGCTGGCAGGGGCAGACGACGACAGCCCCCGGCCCCACGGACAGGCTGGTGGCACCTCGGGGGGTGCTGAGGGACAGGGAGCCTCACTCCACACGGCCCGTCCTGAGGCTGGGCAGGATGGGGAGAGGACGCTGGGGACAAGCTATGGGTGTCCCCACAGGGAGGGGTGGTCCCCACAGCCCCCACGCAGGACCGTGGGCCACCACACTGCCTCTGAGGGCTGAGAACACCAGTCTCGTGTCAGCTGTGGCCCAGCACGGGCTGGATGCAGCTGCTGGGCTCCAACCCTGGGTCAGGCTGTGAGCTGGGGGTGCCCTGAGCCCCTCTCCAGCAGCAGCCCCCACAGCCGAGGCTCCTGTCCCCACGCTGCTCCCACCATTGCCCCTCGCTCATGGGCAGCGATTCACGTACTGTGACCCTGCAGCTCCCTGCACACTGGCACGAAGGACGGGCTGCCTGGGCTGGCAGGTGCCCACAGCCTGGCCAGTGCCCCCCTGCACCTTGCCACAGTCGGCTGGTGCTGGCAGGGGGGCTCCTGGCTGCGGTGGGGCAGGAGCTTTGCTCCGGGCCGGGAGGCGGCAGTGGCTCGGTGCCACAGAGGAGCAGTTGGGCACAGCATGTGCCAGCGTTCACACCTCGCTCCCCACCGGCTGCCTGGCTAATTCCGGCAGCGGCACATTTGCCTTGGCAGCCGCTCGGCTGCACGGGTGGCACCGGAGATTGCAGGGAGGGGGAGGAGGCGAGCGCTGGTGCCACTTGCAGGGCAGGCTTTGGGGAGCCCCGTGGCACTCCTTGGGGACCCCTCAACTGCCCTGGCACCCTGCTCCCCCAGCCAGAGTCCGAGCAGGGACCCTGTTTGGGTGGGCAGCAGTGGGTGAGGTGGCGCTGGGGTGCTGGGGGCTCACACACAGCTGCCCACAGCCCCGCTCCTGTGGGCACACCGGCACCCTTGGCACGGCGTGACACGGCACAGGATGCCTGCTCCATGCCCTGCAGAGCTGCTGCCAGGGAAGCACGTGCCATGCTGTGCACACAGCCTCTCCCTGGCATGGCATGGCATGACATGGCATGGCATGGCACGGCATGGTACGCTCTCCCCCAGCCAGGATGAGGCCGCTCCAAGGAAAACTTTGGCACGGCCACGGCAGGCAGCTCTTGTGCCAGGCATCACCCCCCGGTGCTATGCCCCTGCCAGGCTCCCAGAGCATGCTGCCTGCCGGGCGCCGTGGCACTGACCTGTGCAGGTGCAGGGGCTGCAGCTCCTCTTTCTGGAAGCAGACGAAGCAGAAGGAATCCATCGCTCGGCTCTGGCGGCCCAGGCGAGGGGAACCACGGGCCGGGCAGCGCCAGGGGGCCGTTGGCATCTTCCTCCTCAGGCTCACGCCAGCCTGCCCAGGGCCACGGCTCCGGGCAGCCCTTCAGCGCCCGACGGCGCCCCGGCACCCATGGCACAGCGCGGCCGCGGGCAGCAACGCTCCTCAGCGCCCGCAGGCGGGGGCCTGCGCTGGCATTGCCCGCTCTGGCGGCTTCGACGGGGCAGGATGAGGCCCTGGGCAAGCCCTGCTGTGCTTCAGAGGCCAGGAGAAGGGGCTGTGCCACCACAGCACCCGGCGCACATGTGGCACCGCGCGGCAGACGGTGCCCACGGTGCTGCCAGGGAAAGCGACCCCTGTGTGGAGTCCCACAGGGGCTGGCGGGGTCTGGTGGCGTCTGGTAGGATCTAGCAGGGTCCAGGGGGTCTGGCAGGGTCCAGCAGGGTCTGGTGGGGTTTGGCAGGGTCCAGCAGGGTCCAGTAGGATCTGTCAGGATCTAGTGGGGTCTGGTTGGATGTAGCAGGGTCCAGTAGGATCTGGTGGGGTCTGGCAGGGTCCAGGGGGTCTGGCAGGGTCCAGTAGGATCTGGTGGGGTTTGGCAGGGTCCAGCAGGGTCCAGTAGGGTCTGTCAGGATCTGGTGGGGTCCAGCAGGATCTAGTGGGGTCTGGCTGGATGTGGCAGGGTCCAGCAGGGTCTGGTGGGGTCTGGCAGGGTCTGGTGGGGTCTGGCAGGGTCCAGCAGGGTCCGGCAGGGTCTGGCAGCCAGGCCAGGAGCAGCACACACTCACGGCAGAAAGTTGTGTGTCGGGGAACAGCGGCTCAGCAGAGCTGTCTCACCGGGGCTGTCTCCTCTCACCGGGGCTGTCTCATCTCACCGGAGCTGTCCCCTCTCACCGGCAGAGCAACCGCTCTCTCTGACAGCTGAAGCAGCCCGCGAGTATTAATAGCTCCAGATTCAGGCGGCGAGGCTGGGAATTTAACTCCTCGGGTGCCGTAGCCAGCTCAGCCCAGGCTCCAGCCGCCCTCTCCCGGCTGCGGGGCTGCTGCCAGGACCCAGCTGAGACCTGGCAACCTCAGCCCATCTGCCTGCTGCACCGAGAAACCCCAGCTCTGCCCCCCATCACTCCATTGCACAGCCCCAGGCTCTGCCCTGGCCAGCCCTTGCAGGGAGGTCTCAGCCTGGATGCCCATGGGTACGTGTGGGTGCCCCGCTGAAGGTGGAGAAGGTGTCCTGGGAGCCATTCCTGGGGGCTGCTCCTCACTGCACAGCCAGGGCACAGCATGCCAGTCCCAGCCAGGCACTGCAGGAGCATTGCTGGTGCCTTGTCAGGGGTGTCTCTGCCCCCATGACATGTGTCCTTGCCCATGAGTGGCATTTCTGCCATACAACATATGTCCCTGCCCCAAAAGGGGTGGCTCTGCACCTCCAGTGAAGCTGGGGCAGCCACACCAACAATGTCCAGCAGGGACAAGCTGGGTCACCTCAGGAGGGGCACAAGCCCCTTCACCCACATGCCCTCGCTGGGCAGCTCTGGAGTGTCCCCATTCGTGTCTGCTGGGACCAGCTCAGGGACTAGTGTGTTCCCCCCAGGTCCCTGCAACAGAGGAGTGGTGCCAGTCCCTCACCCCAGCTCGGGGCAGAAGCAAAGGCCAAGTCCTTGGGAGGCAGCAGGACACAGAGAGGCTTCCCCAGCCTGGCCATGGGCTTCATCATCTCTCGCCATGAATTATTCAGTGGGTGGCTTTGCTTGCAGCCTCTGCTCCAGACACACCCCCTCTAATGGCAAAACCTGATGGCTTTCTCATTGCTGATGGCCAAAAAGCTGCTGGCCATGCTGCTCTCTGGGTCCTGTCCCCACCACACAGCTGCCCTGGGAGGCAGGGCACCCAACCTGGGGGGTGCTTTGCCCCACATTCCTTGCCACCACACGTCTAGAAGGGTGCTGAGCAGGACGGTTCCACACGCCAGGGTGGGCTTGAGCCACCCCACGCTGGTCCTGGTCTGCAGGCCAACAGCAAAGAGGAGCTGAGGGATGGTTTGTGCTGTGGGGTGGGCAGAGACGGTCTCTTTTGCACCAAGGGGCCCATGGGGCAGTGACTATCCCCTCGAGAGCAGCAGCCTGCAACCAGAGCCTGGTGCTTGCTGGTTTCTCACCCACAGGAGGGCTGGGGGGCATCAGCAAGGGCACGAGGTGAAGCTGGCAGGGCTGGGGACTGCTCCTGCAGGGTGCTGGGAATGGCAGGGCTGGGGTGCCAGGGCAGGATGGGTGCTTTGCCACCCCCTTGCCCAGGTGGGGAGCTGGCAGGGACGTGTGTCCAGGACAACGGGGCCGTGCAGTGTGCTTGTGGCAGCGCTGCTGCCCTGCTGGCCCTGGGGAGCTGGGAGCAGCATCAGCATCCCGCAGGCATGTGGCAGAGGGGAGCCCCTCCCCTACCCTTGGGGTGCCCGTGGGTACCCCCACCACAGCCAGGCACCCACCATCCCCCAGGCCCCCTGGGTATGGCGCCAGGGCCCTGGCAGCCAGCCAAGCACCCACTCACCAGGAGCAACACAAAAAGGTTAAAATTTAATGTGTCAGCTAATGGGCTGAGCAGGGAGAGGCAGAAACCCCGAGGAAAAGGTTCTGCTCTTGCAGGGAAGGGAAGAGACCGGCGTGTCTGGGCAGCCCCTAATGGCTCCATGTCCAGGACGCCTTGGTGCGTTGCCTGGGTGGGTTTTTGAGGCTTAGGGACAGGCTCTGAGCTTTGTGTAGGTTTAAAACAAGCCCGAGCCCCAAACGAGCGCTTTCTGCCTTGCCAGCAACACAAGTGGAGTCTCTTAGGATGGAGAATGAGCTGCCTTGGCTGCCTGCTGCCCCTCTCCCACCCCACTGCCCTGGCTCTGAGGCTGCTCCTCCTCTGGAGGTCTTCAAAACCTGATCTAGGTGGAGCTGCTTTGGCAGGGGGGTTGGACTGGATGAGCTCTAGAGGTCCCTTCCAGCCCCAGCACTCTGTGATTCTGTGATAACCAGTGTGCAGGAAACATGGAGCCAGAGGAAGTGTCCCAGTTGAAGCCCAAGGGGGCGCAGGGCAGGGCAGAGTGGGAGTGGAGGCAGGAGGACCTGGCCAGGAGACACTGAGGCCACAAAAGGCTGTTGCCCATCACAAAGGTGTATCCAGACAGTCCTGCTCAGCACAAGGCCATGGGACAGCCCCAGCTGATCTCCCTCCTGTGATCACTCCTATAACCACTGTATCTCAGGATCATTTGGGTTGGCAAAGCCCCTGAAGCTGCTGCAGTCCCAGCCCTGCCCTCACCCTGCCCAGCCCAGCACTGACCCACAGCCCTCAGCACCTCAGCCCCACGCCTTTGGGATCCCTCCAGGGCTGGGCACTCCCCCAGCTCCCTGGGCAGCCTGGCACAGGGGCTGACACCCCTCTCAGGGAAACAGTTGTGCCTCAGCTCCAACCTCAGCCTCCCCTGGGGCAGCTGCAGCCCATTGCCTCTTGTCCTGTCATTGCTGCCTGGGGAGCAGAGCCCGACCCCCAGCTCCCTGCAGCCTCCTGCCAGAGGTACAGCTGGTACTTCATGAACAAAGCCCACAACTTACACTTTTCAGTTTGAAACAAATCCTCACAAATAAGTTACAAGTCCTGTTTGCTTTGCATTTGTTCAGCATTGCAAAGTGCCTTGAGCTGTTTGTGAATTCTGCTCTCCACCTTAGGCTTTCATTTGGGTTTTATCACCTTCTCTTTAGGGAGAATCCCCAGGCTGCAGCCCCAGGGGTGTCTTTCCATTTGCAGCATTCAGACCTTACATTTCTTTCAATTCAGTGCTAATCTTTGCTAACTTTTGCCCTTTCCAGTGTTCACAATTTTAACCCTTTGTTGTGTTGATGTGTAAGATAGCTGCCTGTTTCTTCAACAGCTGAATAATCCCTAGCTGCTTGCTTGGGAAAAGGAGACATTTAGAAACATGGATGTTTACAGCAGTTGTTCCCCCTTTAATGACTGTTAATATAATTAGCACTGGCATTGATGATGTTGATGTTTTGTTGCTGTTGTCATTGTTAATATCAGTGTTATTGTGATTATGATTTGTATTTCCTACTGGAGTGAGAAGCAGAGCAATGCCTGGCCTTGCTTTGGGATTTGGTGGGTGGGTGGGTTATTCAAACCACTTGTCAATCGAGGTCTTTACCCAGCAATCCACATAAACACACCCTTGCAGGGAGAGAGCTGCTGGTCAGAGTCTTCCTATGCTTAGATTAAGAGTTTAAGTGGTTTGCTGGACCTGGCTGCATAAGAGACATATCATCTCTGCCTTTTCAGGGCATTTTCTCCTTCATGGGACCTCCCTGGTGCTTTGAGAAGCAGAAAGGAGATTGTACACCCAGGGCTGGGCTGGTCTCAGATGTTTGCATCAAGTTCCTCCTTAGTCTGCAGGTCAGTGCCGTTCCCCTGGCCACAGAAAGCCGGTTTAAAAGCAAAGACTTTTTGCACAAGGGTGCTTGGCAGCATGCAGGACCCCTCCTGCAAAGCCAGCTCCAGCAGCAGTTGCACTGGATGACTGTTGCAGGTCCCTTCCAACCAAACTCTTATCTCACATCGCTCCTATGAGTGCCCATGCCCAGAGGAGGGAGGACACCCACTGTGGGGAGAGGCACCCCAGGACCACCCCTTCCCCAGAGCAGGAGGCTGGAGGGCACATCTGTGCTTCCCACAGGTATCTGTGCTCAGGGCTTTGACCTGCTGTGCTGTTTGCAGCTCACTACAGGAGCAAACCTACTGCCCAGGCACTTGCAGAGCTGTTGGGCTCTGCTGCACAAAACTTTCCCTCAGCTTTCCAAGTCCTTGTGCTTCTAAAATCTGGTTTAACCCTTTTCATCCAGTTACACAAGGTGGCAGGGCAGCCAGAAGCTCGTTTGTGCATTGCAATCAGAATGAGCTCACTGCTCAATCTGTGCTAGGAGCAATAAATGAAGGAAGCAGATACGTGGCTGGATGGGGAGTGAAGCTTAGACTGAGGCTCACCCTGGAGGCAAAGCCCCCCAAAAGTGGAACAAAGCAATTAAACGTGGGGAATGTTTGAATGTGTGATTGAAGGGGCTGGAACCAAACTGCAGCTGTGCAGGGGGCTTTGGTAAGAGGGCTTCAGATCACGTTCCAGGGCGTTTCTGTGCATGTTTACAATAAAAATCGAGGGATGAGCCATGCAGTAACGAATGGTTTTCATCAATCCTCTCCCCTGCTCTCTCAGTGCAGCCATTCAGCTCACTGGGGGCTTTCTGGGTTCTTTTTAAACATGAAATTACATAAAAATAGGGTTGATGGCTTCTGCCATCCTGGGGCTGGTTCAGGCCTAACCTGAGCCTTGCTGCTTCCCTCCTTAGGAAACAGATGGGGAAGCCCCAGGTTGAAAGCCACTGGCTGCAGACACTCGGTGTTTAGGGTCACTGGTGATGTGCCCTAAGAAATAGCCCTTCCAGCAATGGGAAAGGGAGGCCCAGGGTCCAGCACCACAGCATTTCTGGGACATGAGCCTCCTTGCTGCTGGCAGCCATGCTCCTCCCTCCCAATTTTCTCCTGGATCATCACCACCACGAGGTCCCAGACAGGCTGTGCCCGTGCCAGGCACAAGGACAACTTTCCTTGGCCCTGGGGAAGATGTTTCTAAAGCAAGGATGAAGGCTTGCAAAGCTCAGAGCTCCAGCCTCCTGTCAGGGAGTATCAGAGAGTGCTGCTGTCTCCTCTCAGCCTCCTCTTCTCCAGGATCAACACCCCTATTCCCTCAGCCCCTCCCCAGCTCTGCTGCCCAGCTCTGGACATGCTCCAGCCCCTCAGTGTCTGGTAATGTTGGGGCCAAAACTGAACACAGTATTTGAGGTGCAACCTCACCAGTGTAAGGACCCAGCAGTGTGCTGGAAGGTTTCTCCATTTTCTTTTGGTCCCTGCCAGATCCCTCCTGCCCCATTCCAAGGACCTGAAGCTACTTTTGTTTCTCCCTCCTCAAAAAACCCACCTCAAAACACACAGCAGTGGAAGAAGCAGGTTTCATCAGTTCCAGAGGCACAGTGTGCATGGCTCAGCAGGTCTGTGTCTGGAACCTGCTCTTCCCCCTTGCTAGCAGTGTGCACCTTGGAGCACGTGTCAACAACCAGCCCTGTCAGCATAACAAACAGGGATGATAAGATTATCCTTTTAATGGTCACCATGGCAACCTGCCCTCTGTCAGCACAGCTACAGCTCTGGGTGCTGAGGTGGCATCTGCAAGGCAGTTCCAGCCTGTCTTAAACACACCAGTGGCCACGGCACACGGCTCTGCTCAGCCTGGTGATTTGGAGCTGTCAGAGGCGGTTTGGGGGATGTAGGAGGGGTTTGGGAGTGGCTAGAGGGGTTTTGGAGGTGTTGGAGAGGTTTTGGAGGTGTTTGAGGGGTTTTGGAGGTGTTGGAGAGGCTCTGGAGGTGTTGGTGGCTTTCTGGAGGTGTTGGAGATGTTCTGGAGGTGTTGGAGATGTTCTGGAGGTGTTGGAGAGGTTTAGGAGGTGTTGGAGATGTTCTGGAGGTGTTGGAGAGGCTCTGGAGGTGTTGGAGATGTTCTGGAGGTGTTGGAGAGATAGGTTTTGGAGATGATGCTCTGGCTGGGGCTTGCACGTGGCAATTCACCACCATGCTGCAGCAAATGGACGTGGCCAGGCAGCACCTGCTTGGCTGCAAGCTGAGCTCCTTGTTGAGTGCTCACCAGCCTGTGTGGCCCAGGAGCAGCATTTCCACCCAGAGCGATGAGCTGATCTGGGTGAGCAGGGAAGAAGTGCCGTGGAAAAGACATGGGACTGCTCAACCATAATCTCCTTGTTAAGCCCCGTGGTCAGTGACACCCCCACCACCGGGGGTTTATTTTCCTCTCTCGTTTAATCCTCTAACGTTAACTGCAAGCACCTGCAACATCCCCATATGGCTATTGTCCCCTCCAAAGCCTGTTTTCAGGCTGCAGGTGCTGCGGGAGAGCTTGGGAGCCGTGAGGAGCGCTCTGATGAGCTTTAACCGCCTTGTCCGGGGGCCGGGCTGGCCGCAGCTCCCCGGCTCTGGCAGCCAGCGCTTGGGGCTGTTTCCCGGTTGTAAATCCCCGGCGAGCGCGCCGGGCTGAGCGAAGGCGGGGGGCTGAGCTGCTCCGCCATCGCTGTGCCTGGGGGTTCCCTGCGCCCCTCTTTGGCTGGTTCCCTGTGCACGGAGCCGTTCGCGCGGGGTCGGGGCCGCCGCTGGGGCTGCGCTCGGAGTGACTTGCGGAATCAAACTCTATCACTCAAAGAGTTATAAAGAAGGTGCGTTTATTGGGCGCCGGGCGCACGGGGGATCGCTCCACCACAAACGTGCCACCCGACTCCGCAACTCGCTTGGCTTATATTTGTTACAAAGGTACAAAATCATATACTGAGATTATCCGCCTAGACAAAGACACAACCTGTCCCGATTTCGCATGTAAATTAGGTCTTTCCTTCCTTTCATTTGCGTGGTGGCTCCCGGTGATGGCCGGTGATGGTCTTTGGGGCCTTGGGAGATGAAGGCTGATAAGTCCTGAGGCTTTCTCACCGCTGATCTTCAGATATCGCTTGGCCCCTCGCAGAACCGGTTTCTGCCCTCAAGGAAGTCGGATATCCCGGAGGTATCGTGCGAGGAGATGAGCGTGACCTTTCACAGCTTGTGTGAATTTTGTCCTGTCTGAGAAATAAGCCTTATACTGTCGCGATAAGTTAGTGTAGGGTTCATTGGCACATGGTAGTGTAAAGCGCTACATCAGGAGCCGCCGCCCGGGGCCGCCCACAAGGGGGCGTGGCAACAGGGAGCGCGCCACAACAGGCCCCGCCCACAAGAGGGCGTGACAACACAGAGCGCGCCACCGCAGGCCCCGCCCACAGGGGGGGGCGTGGTATAGTGGAGCCACGCCCCCACCTCAGCTCGCCTGCGCACGGAGGCGTGGCCGGGCGGGGCTCGCCCGCCTTCCCGCCCTTCTCCAAGATGGCGGCCGCCGGCGCGCCTCGCCATACTGCGCACGCGCCTCCCGCCGCCGCCCCGGCCGTGATTGGCCCGCGGGCTCGCGGCCGCCGCTTCCGGCGGGAGGGCGGGGCGCGGCCGGCAGAGCCGCCTCCCGGTGCGCGGCAGGATGCGCCTGGCGTAGCGGCCCCGGCCCCGGCCACAGCCACACCGCGCCGCCCCTCCGC
The DNA here is from genome assembly GCF_028858725.1 of Colius striatus. Classification (NCBI taxonomy): domain Eukaryota; kingdom Metazoa; phylum Chordata; class Aves; order Coliiformes; family Coliidae; genus Colius; species Colius striatus. The sequence continues at coordinate 1,002,634 of NC_084761.1, read as the reverse complement.
CCCCGGCACTGCCCTCCCGCCAGCCGGCGCGCCTGGGCCTGCCCTCCGCCGACCCCTCCCCAGCGCCCCGGGGCTCCCCGGCCTCGCCGCGCGGGGGGAGGCCCGGGGGGGCTGGGAGGCGGCAGCAGCGAGGAGGCCGCCTGCGGTGCCCGGGGCTCAGGAGGCCAGCGGGGGTTCAGCGGTGCATGGGCGCGGAGGCCCCGCCGCCGGCAGCCGCCGGCCGTGCCATGAGGGGAGCGCGGCGCCCGGCCTAGAGCCGCCCCGCGGGAGCCGCCGGCAGCCATGGTGAGTGCGGGAGGGGAGGCGGCGGGGGACGGCGTTCACCCGCGCTGCGGCGGGGCCTACGGCCCGTCCCGGGCTCGCCAGCCCGTCCCGGGCCCGCCAGCCCGCGGGGCTCGCTCCCGGCACGGGGCCTGCGGCAGGGAGCCGTGGGGGCAGCGTCCCGGGCGGGAGCCGGGGGGCCCGCAGCGGCTGCGGCGGGCGGTAACCCCAAGAGCCCCCCTGCTCACGGACACGATGGCAGAAACTCTTCCGGGGGCCCTTTGTGGCGGGAGGTGTTGAGAACTGCAGCCTCTCTCCAGCGCCGGCCGCCGACTTTGCCGCAGTCGCCTCCCGTTTCGCCTCGGATAAGCTGCAGAAATGAGCTGGATTCCTGTCAGCGCAGAGCGCTGTTTGGTTCTGCTGCACACACGGCTCTCCGGCAGCGGCAGTTGCAGCGACGCGTGAGCCTGGCTCCTCCCGGGAGATGCAGAGCCGAGATACGGCCTGCTGTGATTTGCAGAGTCTTTTTTCCTCTCGATAAGGAGCGAGAGGAGACATCTTTAATCCATCGGGTGCACGCACAGGCAGGCTGGGAGGTCGATGTCTGTCTTCAGAGGATCCTGCTGTTTCTCACTCTCTCCACACCGACAGTGGTGTGAGTAGTAACAACTGCTGCTCTTATTTTTTTCCCTTTGGTTCTACCCGTGGGGAAACATTATCTCTCCCCACGTGTATTGGATTGGCCAAGGGAAGCTACAGCTTTGCAGCTGATCAGTAAAGGAGGGAGATGTGTTTGGCAGCCCTGAATCTGCTCATGGAACTCTGCCTCCTGTCCTGTCTCACCCAGACAGTCCCCCTGGGTCAAGGCAGTAGTTACTGATCCAGTTTCTAGCTTTAGCTGTCTTGGGTAATGTAGACTCAGGCCTTTCTTTGTTCAGGCAGTTGGGATCTTGGTTTGAAGCTGTGAATCTCCTTCCTTTGAAAGGCTTTGCTACCCCATACAGTGTCTGCAGGGGTAGGGTAGGACCCCCACAGTAAATACAAGTAGCAGCCTGCTGCTGCTGGGTCTGTGTGTCTGAGGGATGGACCCACCTGTGAGGAATGCAGCCTCCTGGGTTGTCTGCCAAACGTCCAGTCCTTCCCAAACTTAGCTCTGGGCAAAGCTGGGACAAAGGGTGGTATTCCTGAGGTGGATTCTTTGCAGTGAATTCTTTGAGCTCAGAAATAAACGAGTGATTTGGACAACTTGGGAGAACCAGTCACCTACAGCAGCATGTGTGTGGAGAGTGATTACAGAGCTTTGTGCTCCTTGGTGGCAAAAAGACTTGTAGCCTCCTGAATTACACCTTGTTTTGTTTTCTCCTTGAGCATGGAGTGTTTGGCTCAGCTACCAGCGAGTGCTGGCTTTGGCTGTGCTGCAGAACTGATGGTTGTAGCTGACTACTGTGCAAGATTTTCCTTGTGTTCCCATTTCCTTGGAGCTTTCTCATGGGCATGTTCTGCTGGTAGTGTACCCTCCTTCCTGGGAACAGTTGGAGAAGTGTGAAGATGAGATGCTGTAGGGCACAACAAGTAAAACGTCACCAAAGTCTGCTGTCAAAAGCACAGATGTGGGGAAGCAGATTTGACGTGTTGGATTGTGTTGATGTGGAAGGGAGTAAGCAATGGGAGCAGTAATGAGTTAGAGCTTGATTAACTGGGAATGTTGGGAACAAACTGTGAAGTCAGAGCACACAGCAAAGGCAGGAGGGGAAGCTGGTGATGCTCTGTGCTCAGAGACGACACGCCACAGGACATGTGCCAGCTCAGCCTGCTTGGGTGCCACTGATGCCTTGGGGATCTTATGGCACCATTAAAAAGCTGTTTTCCAGCAAGCTTGAATCATTCTTTTGCTTTCTGAGGTATTTGTGAAGAGCTGAGTCAAGCTCTCTGGCTGTCATACGTCGTGTGTGGTGGTTATTACATGCTGGTGGCACGTCAGGCTGCTAATGCATGCTGTGTGCCTGCCAAATACTCCTTGTGCAGCACCTGGTGAGTGGCTTCCTGCGAAAAAAAGTGTGTCAGTGTTGATGTTGACCTGCTGTCTTTGTAGAGCAAAGAGCATTGTAAAATACAGGCTCCTCAAGTGCATTTCTGTGGAGTCAGGTTAACCTCTAAGCACAGAGCAACCGGCTCCACCTTAATGTGCTCAGGTGGCATTCTTCAAGCTTGTGTCTTCTTTAGTAGACCACAAAGTATGATTGTGATTTCCCATTCAACTCTTAGGATGCTTCTAGATGACTTTAGCAAACAGCTCAATAATGTTGTTTGTGACACTAGTCATGGAATCATTTCTGTTAGAAAAGACCTTTAAGCCCATCAAGTCCAACCACTCGCCTCACACTGCCAAGCCCATCTTGTCCTTGAATGCCTTTGTATTTTGCATCCAAATAGGTTGTATCGGTCTCATCCCTTGTTCTTTCACCTTTTTTTCTGCTTCCACTAGCAAAGATGAACCATCAGAGCTCAGTTGTGGTCTCCTCAGCCACACCAGTCACCTGGTGAGTGTGTCCATAACTCCCATGTGGCTGGAAGTGGGGTGATGACTTCCCAGCAAACGTGTTCTTCCATTACAGGATCACAAGGGTTGGAAGGGAGCTGCAAAGCTCATCCAGTGCAACCCCCCTGCCAGAGCAGCACCAACCTAGAGCAGGGCACACAGGGACTCATCCAGCTGGATTGGGATGTCTCCAGAGAAGGAGCCTCCACAGCCCCCCACAGTGCTCCCTCACCTCAGCAGGGAACAACTTTGTCCTGGTGTTGCTTTGGAACCTCTTCTGTTCCAGCCTGTTGCCCCTTGTCCTATCATTGGCCATCACTGAGCACAGCCTGGCTCCAGCCTCCTGGGGTTTGTATCCTGCCAGCATCTAGAAGAACAACCTGAGAAAAGGGCCTTCTTCCAGGACCTGCTGTTGTGTTAGGTATCACGCTTAAAGATGTCGTGTGAAGTCAGCCCTTCAGTCAGAGACTGCAAACAAGCTTCTCAAACGTGTTGGCTCTGCTTACAAACACAAATCACACTTCTTTCAGGTTATCCCTAGGCATCATGGATGTGTAGCAGAGTGGGAAGCAGACAATAGAAGTAGCAGCAGATCCACAGGCGCTTGTGTCCCCGTTCTGCGTGAAGCAAATATAGCTTGCAGAAACGGGCGTGGGCAGCTTGAGTCTTTCTATATTTCCCACAGCAGCATCCTAGCTTTTAGTTTATAGCCCTTACTATCAACTTTCCAGGCTTGGGTGGCTTTTTATAGCAGAAAATGCTGTCATTTTCATATGATTAAAGCCTGCTTTGGAGACCTGATGATGGTTTAAGCCTTCTAGGAATAAAGTATGTCTGGACTGCAGCATATCTAGCCAGGTAATGCTGGTGAGACGTGGGTTATTGTGGCACTCTTGGTTGCCAAGGAGCTGCTGAAGTACCAAAATAGCTGGTGGTTGTTATGGTGGTCAGTGTAGCTGAGCTGGTGGCCCTGAGGCTGGATCAGGTCTGTGGGCTGTGCACCAGTCCTGTGGCATTGGGCCTGCTGCTGATGCTCACTGTGCAGGTGGCCAAGGACAGTGTCATGGCAGGAGGCAGCAGCAGCTCCTTGCTTTTGCAAAACCCCTCTGCCTGGCTGTCCTGCCATGCCAGAGACCCTTCAGTTGCATTTGGGCTGCTGCCACCTGGTCCTCAAGCAGGTGGGCTGGAGGGAGAGGGAGAAGATGGTGAAGCTGAGTGTGCTGCAGCACACAGGGCAGGAAGGAAGCCTGTGAGAGATGGGCTGTGCTCAGAGGGGAGGTTTGAGACTGAGGGAGCTGGAGCGTGTTGTTCCTGCCCCAGGCTGTGCCTGCTCTGGCGCTGCAGCCTGATGTGCAGCATCAGAACTAGACTGTTGTGGTGTAGGACTCTGGAGTTCTGTCAGCTTTCTGTATGTCCCCTTAAAGTACAGAGCTTAAAAATACAAGGAAGCCCCATTTAAAATCATCTGAGTCAGTACAGAAACAAGAGAATAGGAACTCCCAAGCTCTAGCCTCAGCTCCAGCATCTGGCTTCCTTTTTTGGCCTTCGAGTCACGTTGTAACTCTCTGTGCCCTTTTATTATCCTCACTTTATGAAATCATTACATGGGAGCTGAGACTTGGTACTGGTGAACATAGAATCATAGAATATTGGGCTAGGAAGGGATCTCTAGGGATGATCCAGCCCCTGCTCCAGCAGCTTCCCCTGGCTCAGGGGCACAGGAATGTGTCCAGCTGGGGTTGGAAACCTCCTGAGAAGGAGCCTCCACACCCTCCCTGGGCAGCCTGGGCCAGGGCTCCCTCCCCTCAGCACCAAAGGACTTTCTCCTCCCGTGCCACTGACACTTGTGGTGCTGGTTGTCATGTTTCACGTGGTTATTCTGCAGCAAAGGCTGTGCAGCACGGCGTGGTGCGTGACCGGGCGGGCAGCTCTGCTCCAGCACCCTCTGCCTGAGGTGGCCCTGGGTGAAAGCTGATCCCATCTGTTCCTTTTAGGCAGAGTTGAGAGAGGGGAATCGGAACAGAGTTTGTAGCAGGAAAGCTGGTCTCAAGCACGTCTGTAAAGGATGCTTCTCTCAGAACAAAAGCAGAAGGTAGCAAATTGAGTGGAATGGTTATGCATAATGCCTTTTGGGATCTCTGTCTACAGGACATGTGCAGTATTTCAAAGACCTGGGTAGCTAAATGCAGACTGTGCTGGCTCCAGAACAGCTGAAAGGTATTAAGGCAGAAATACTGAGCCTGGAGGCCTACTAAACTAGCTCAGAAAGCCTCTTCCTGCTAGAGGACAATCATGGCAATCTGCTGAGAGATGAGCATTGGTTGTTGGGATTATTTCAGTGGAAAAGCATTAAAGCCTGGCATGTGCTGCTAAGCTCCTGCAGTGGGCTTCAGCTCTGCAAAGACAGCTCAGCTCCCAGATGCCTAAAAGCTCCAAGGAATTTGTGTTGTGTTATTTTAATGCAGGTTATTAGGCATTGGCATCAGGGATTGTTGTTCTTAGTGGGTGTTAGTGTATGCAGAGTAGAAAACAAATCTAGCTTATACATGGATAAGCTGATACCTGTCTGGTAGAATACCGTGTCTTAAAAACCTTCCTGATAGTTGTCAGGCAGCAGGTATTTCCTGTTAGGAACTGTGCTGTATCTGGGTCACTGCTGCCTGGGCCTTCCCTGCATCCTGGGAATGGCAATCCTCTACTTTGGGAGGGAAAAAAAGCATTTGCCACCTTTGTTTTGTCCAAATAAAGTGATTACAGTACCATGTATACAGGTGAAGGGGGTGTCATGTGCCCCTTCTCTCATGAAGCTCTGTTTTTCAGGGAAGTGTAAATATTAACAGTTTGGCAGAGGAGAAGCACTTGGCTTTTGGTTGTGATGTTCAGGAGTTGTTTATGCCTTCGTGGTCTGAAATGGGGTGGGAGGCTTCAGCTCCTCTGAGCCTCATGAGGCTGCATCTGGAGTATTGTGTCCAGTTCTGGCCCCTCAGTTGCAGAGGGACAGGGAGCTGCTAAGAGAGTTCAGTGCAGGGCACAGAGATGCTGGAGTGGAGCATCTGCCTTGAGCTGAAAGGCTGAGGAAGCTGGGGCTCTGCAGCTTGGAGAAGAGGAGCCTGAGGGGTGAGCTCAGTCATGTTACAGATCCATCAAGGGTGGGTGTGAGGAGGCTGGAGCCAGGCTGTGCTCAGGGATGGACAATGACAGGACAAGGGGCAACAAGCTGCAACAGAAGAGGTTCCAAAGCAACACCAGGACAAAGTTGTTCCCTGTTGAGGTGAGGGAGCATTGGCAGGGGCTGCCCAGATGGGCTGTGGAGGCTCCTTCTCTGGAGACATCCCACCCCAGCTGGATGAGTCCCTGTGTGCCCTGCTCTAGGTGCTGCTGCTCTGGCAGGGGGTTGCACTGGCTGAGCTTTGCAGGTCGATTCCAGCCCTTGAGGCTCTGTGATGCTGTGAGCCTGGGCTTAGGAGCTCCTGCAGTTTCTGAAAGGTGTTTGTAGGAGCAGCTTTTTTCCAATCTTACCTTTCCCACACATGTTTTACTCCTTTCTTTATCTATGTTCCTGTTTTTTCTTTGCAGGCAGAGCAGAAAGCTTTCACTCCACCTGAAGTGTTTTGGGCTCTGTTAGCAACATCACAAATTCCTTCTAGTTTTTCCCCCTCATCTTCCCTGAGCTCTGCCCTTTGAGGGTCTTGTCCAGAATTACATCTCCTCTAACATTTCCCAGCACTTCACATTCATGCTCCAAATTACCTTTTGTTGCAGCATCTCCCAGCTGTGTGGCTGGCTCTGCAATCTGGGTGTATTTTTAGCAGTTTGGTTTAATATTTTATTACAGCTCTAGCTGCAGCAGGGATTTCTTACCAAGGGGGGTTGTCACCATCCCTTTCTGTCCTTTCTTTTGAGGAGGGAGCAGGCTCATCTGTTTTGTATACTGGCTGCTCAGGGTGCTAAACCAGCGAGAAAGGCAGGAGATGCAGCCTTGCAGAGGAAACAGTGGCTTTTCTTTTCCCTTATGAGAATCGGTTCTATCTGAAAAGCATGTGTTGTGCTTGGTTAATTCTCTCCTGCCTCCCTGTGTAGAAGCAGAATGTGTTTCTCCTGTGTTGCACTACCACTAGTCCTTTTTGTTGGGGTTGAGGGCAGTTTCCTCCACATTAATTTGTCTCAGTGCTTGTTTTCTTGAAGTAGGAGCTGGTGTTGAATAGCAGTGTCTTGAAAAGCAAGGTCTGGAAGGAATACAGTAAAGGCAGCTCTTCTGTGATGGTTAGGCTTGTGCTGTTTCTCCTCCTGTACCATTATCCTTCTCCTTTGTTCATGGAGAGAAAACGGAGTTTTCTACAATTCCTTGTCTATCTTTCTGCAAACAGAGGAAATAAGAGGAGGAGGATGTGATGCATAGCCTGTAATCTGTGTTGTGCATGTGTGAGGTAGTTGCTCAGGAGCAAAGCAGACTATTCCTGCTTCTATCCTGCACCAGATGCTCCCGTGATCCCCCCCAGCAACCCAGAAGGTGGATGAGGGAAAGGCTGCAGCAGCTTGCAGCGTTTCATCTGCTTTTTCCTGTTTCCTGATGGTGCTTGATTAAGTGGGCAATATTGTGTTGACCAAAGTCCAGTTGTGTGACAGCCCATCAGACCCACCGTGTCCCAGGGAGGACAGCCCTGTGTCAGCCCATTGGAGTCCCCTGGGATAGACACCCCTGTGCTGAGCATAAGAGCATCCTGGTCAGGGGAGAAGAGCCCGGCATCACCCCACTGGAGCTCTTGGTCATAGAATCCTGAAATGGTGGAGACTGGAAGGGCTCTGCAGAGCTGCTGCAGCCCCAGCCCCTGCTCCAGCAGCTTCCCCTGGCTCAGGGGGCACAGGAACGTGTCCAGGTTGGGTTGGAAACCTCCTGAGAAGGAGCCTCCACACCCTCCCTGGGCAGCCTGGGCCAGGGCTCCCTCACCTCAGCACCAAAGGAGCTTCTCCTCCTGTGCCAGGGGAACTGTTTGTGTCCCAGCTGATGTCCATCACCCCTTGTCCTTTCTCTTGAGACAACAGAACAAAGTGTCCCCCATCCTACTGACACCCAGCCTTTAGGTGCTTGTCAGTGTTGCTGAGGTGCCCCTGAGCTCAGGCTTCTCTTCTCCAGGCTGAACAGCCCCAGAGCTCACAGCCTTTCCTCTTCACAGGCTTCCTCTTGTTGTCCCTGCACTGGCCTCTCTGCAGCAGTTCCCTCTCTCTCTGGAGCTGGGGAGCCCAGAACTTGCCACAGGACTCCAGCTGAGGCCTCAGCAGGGCAGAGCAGAGGGAGAGGAGAATCTCCCTCCACCTGCTGCCCACACTCTTCTTGGTGCCCCCAGGATGCCACTGCTCCCCTTGGTCCTGGAGATGCAAGGGTGAGAAGCAGAGTGCTGTTGTGAAATGCCCCAAAGTGCAGCAGCATTGCAGATATCAGCATCTTGTTTTCCTTTAAGTGCTCTACGTGTTCTTCCTGCATGTGCTGGCCTTTGGAGACATTAAACATACCTCACAAGTCTTGCAGAGTTATTCCCATGATGAGTGTTGTCTATGGTAGCTTCATTGGACACTCCTAAATGCCCAACACAAGTTCTAATGCTCTTGCCAGGAATTAAACTTGCAGTTTGCAACCTTTTCATCTCTTTGACAGGGGATGAGGGTCTTTTAAAAGACTGCTTTTGTACAGTGTAGCCATTCCTCCTTGGAAACAAGGGCCGGCCAGGGAGGATATAACATGTGGGGGAAGGTATAATCCTGCCCCCCACTTTGCCATCAGCCTTGCACCCATGTCACTTCATCTGGTGTTGGGAGAGTTTTCCCCCAGGGCTTAATTCTGCCAGGCAGAGGTGGGTTTCAGAGAGCTGCCTGGAAAATGAGCAGCTGGGATTTGTTGGTGCCATTCACATCCCAGGGGGTATTTGCCTCTCTGTAGATGGAGCTGCATCTGAACAGAATTGCCTCTTTAAGAAATATGCTGAATAATTGCTTTCTTTATACATTTGCTTTCTGTCTTGCTTGTCCTAGTGCTTCCTATTTCCAACTCTGCATACTTTCAGAGGCCTCTTAAGCTAGGATTGCAAACAACTGCAGTCCAGAGTGTTGGAGTATTACTGTGACTTGTGTGTAGGTTCAGATAACTAAGGGCTTGTTTGCTGCTTTGCAGGCAGTAAAGTACTTGAGAAGTGCTTTTGAAAATCTGTTAATGCCCATTGGACAACCCAGTGCTGCTCTGCAAGCCTGCCAGGCTTAACACTCCTATCACTTTGGCATCTTTTCCCTAGTCTCCTCTCTTGTCAAAGGAGCTGCCACATTTGACCAAGAGGTGAGAAACAAGCTTTTTAGCTTTTCTGTGTCAAGTGTCCATCTGCAAGAGCAGGAACAGTGTTCTTTGTAAGGAGGTGTGTGTCTTAGAACTGACTTCAGCTAACAAGGCCAAACTTTGTACCTTTTGCAAGTTCATCTGGCGTGCTGCTGCTCATCAATAGGTTGCCCTGGACTGGTTCAGTAAGAAGACAGAAGCATTTTTCATAAGGCCTTTTTATCCTTCTAGAGTTTATCAGGAGTTTTTTATTCCCTCTGCTGATGCCCTTTCCCCCCAACATGCCCATGTCCAAGACAGCATGGCCTTGGGGTCTTTTTCCTACTTGCCTTTTTAAAACTCGTGTTACTTCACCTAAAATGACAGGGGAAGTGTTATCTCAGGATGAGACGAGTTGCATGCATTTGTGGTCCTGCTTCTGCAAGCCTGGATTTGCTTATGCAGAGAAAAGGGAAGTGATTTGTACCCTGTGACCGTGGTCCCAGAGCTCCTGCCTGAGCATCGCCTTGCAAGCAGGGACAGGGGCTCCCCCTGAGGTGTCTTGGTGCCTTGTGGGGAACCCAGCAGAGAGAGTACAGTGAAAAGATGGACCCAAACACTGAGATTGCAGACTGTTTCTCTTAGGGACCTGAGTTTCTAGACTTCACTGGAAGAGTTTAAGTTGCTTCTATAGTCTGGGACAGAACCAGAGTTCACCTTGCGGTGTTTTAGCATCTGGAAGTGGCTCGTGGCCAGATGGTTGCCCTTGGCAGATGCTCAGCCTTGTGCAGTGTCCATCTGAAAAGCAAGCACACCATGACTTGTTTTTTATGGTGGCAGCCAAGCTGAAAACTTATCAGTGGTGGCTTAAAAAGTGGTGGATAACAGCTGAGAATTGGGTGTCTACCTAGGGAGGTCTAATGACTGCAGCTGCATTGTCAGGCTTAAGTCCTAAGCCCAGAAGGTGACAGTAGTGCCAGCTGTACCCAGCTGAGCCCCCTGTGCTGTGGCAACAGGGAAAGGGAGTATTGCTCTGCAGCAGTGTGCTCTGGATCCCTCCACGCTTCTCATCTGTATGTAAGCATTTTAGCAACTACTTGTTTGGGGAAACAATGTGTTGCTAAGCCTCTTCCAGCAGCTAAGCCACAATAAATCAATTGGCATGTCAGTGGCACATGACCAGCTCTCCTTCCCTGGGCTGCAGGGCCTATGTGCTGCTCTTTGTGCCTGTCTCCAGCAACAGCCTGACTTCTAATGGGGCTATGGCCAAATCTTACTTTGCTTATGCCAGCTTGCTGTGGTTATTTAATCCTTTGGTGTGTTTCTAAGAGAATTTCTAGGTGTTGACTTCTAGAGCTCCCTGCTTGCTGGGTTTCCATGTAAAGAGCATCTTCTGTAAACAGCAACGTGAGTGCCAAATGCTTGGTGGAGGGCATGCTGGCTCCCAGACCTGCTGATGGCAATTAAGAGTTAGCTGTTTAGAAAGAATGGCATGTCTGAGCCTGTTAAGTCGAAGCTCAGCTTTAAAACTGGAAGCCTGGTTAACTGAACCTACCTGTATGAGGAGGTTTAAGAAATAAGATCCCTTAGGTGTTGGGGAAGGTGCCTGATTACTGGTGTAGCAGAGAGTGTTTACAGGGAAGATGATCTCTTTATCTTGTTGGAGAAATCAGATTATCACAGCTGGCTCTCCAGAGCCTGTTCCACATAGTAGTGCTCAGCCTGTGGTCGTTTTTTGCCCTTGGCTGATGTTTAAGTAAAATACATTGATTGTTGTGCTGTCTGGGGTTTCTAAAGTGGTGAGTTGTACAGACAGGAGGGCCTTGAGCAGCTCTGCTGCTAGGTGTCACCTTCTTTGCAGCAGGGAGATGGAGAGGAGTGCAGTGCCTTCACCACAGAATCGTGGAAGAGTAATAGAACAAGAGGAAACAGCCTCAAGTTGCAGCAGGGGAGGTTCAGGCTGGGTCTGAGGAGGAGTTTGTTTGGTGCCAGGGCTGTCAGGCATTGGAACAGCTGCCCAGGGAGGGGCTGGAGGCACCATCCTTGGAGGGGTTTCAGAGCTGGGTGGGTGTTGCACTGAGGGCAATGGGCTGGTGGGTGATGGGGCTGAGACAGAGGCTGCACTCCATGAGCTCAAAGGGCTCTGCCAGCTGAAACCATTCTGTGATTGTAATTCACAGCTTCTATAGGACACTGTTTACTTAGGTTGTGGTACAACAGAAATGAGTGTGCAAAATGTTAGCGAGCTGCCCGAGGTGTGGCCCTTGCAGTGAGTGACCCAGGCCCATGGCTTGTGGTGTGCAGATGGGACATCTCTCGACATGGCCCCAGGAGCCTGAGCTGTTCTCACAGCACAGAGTGAAGCCAGCTCTGGTTTCGGTTCATTAAACCACGGAAACATCTGAAATGCAACAAGGAAACAGAATAAAGGCTGAGCTGTGTCTAGATAGCATCAGCAGTGTGCTGCTGGGGAGCCTGTGTGTGGCAGGGCCTGTGTGCTGCTTCCTAATTCAGCCTGGGATCAGGACCCTGTGATCAGTGGGAAACCTCAGGCTGCCAAAGTATTAGTTGGAAATGATTAAATGTAGCATTGAGCTGCACAGCTCTGCCTCTTGGTATCCCTCTGCCTCATGAGGCTGCATCTGGAGTATTGTGTCCAGTTCTGGGTCCCTCAGTTGCAGAGGGACAGGGAGCTGCTGGAGAGAGCTCAGTGCAGGGCCACAGAGATGCTGGAGTGGAGCATCTGCCTTGTGATGAAAGGCTGAGGGAGCTGGGGCTCTGCAGCTTGGAGGAGCCTGAGGGGTGAGCTCAGTCATGTTCCAGATCCATCAAGGGTGGGTGTGAGGAGGCTGGAGCCAGGCTGTGCTCAGGGATGGACAATGACAGGACAAGGGGCAACAAGCTGGAACACAAGAGGTTCCAAAGCAACACCAGGACAAAGTTGTTCCCTGTTGAGGTGAGGGAGCCCTGGCAGGGGCTGCCCAGATGGGCTGTGGAGGCTCCTTCTCTGGAGACATCCCAACCCAGCTGGATGAGTCCCTGTGTGCCCTGCTCTGGGTGGTGCTGCTCTGGCAGGGGGCTGCACTGGCTGAGCTTTCCAAGTCCCCTCCAGCCCTTAGCATTCAGTGATTCTGTGCTCATGCAGCCATCCTTTCTAGAGGATGTGTTGGTTGCTTTTTAAAAACACCTCACAATTGAGCTTCTGTTGCTATAAATAATGCTGCACTTCTGTGAACTTCACTGCATGGAGTGACCCGAGGCTGATCCAGGGCTTCACTGAAGTGAGGGTAATATCTGTGTTTTGCTGATAGCTGCAGAAAAGGAAGGCTTTTGTGACTCACACAAGCAGACTTGAAATGACCCACAATCTTTCTGAGGGTGTAATTACTAATTTGTGTGTTCATCATCACGCCAGGGCTCAGGCAGGGAGGGGCTCTGGAAGACACCCTAGTGATTCTTCACTGAGTAAACCACTACCTTGGGACAGGTTCATGTTAGGTATGCCTGTTATTAAATCAGTCCAGGCTGAGTTTCCTTAAAAATTACCTGCAACAATACAAAACATAATAGCAGAATGAAACCCAGCAGCTGAGGTGTGTTGGTTTCTGTCTGCCCCAGTACGTAGCTGCACGCAATTGGAAGCAGAAGGCTCCAAGGTAGAAGAGGCTGGGACAGTGTGATATTTCATACTAGCAGCTGCCACTGTGGCTTGTGCATGGTTGTTGCTGTGTCTCAACCCCATCCAATGCCTTGTTGGTGGCATTGTAGCAGTTCCTGCTCAGAAGGCTTTGAACTATGTGGTTTTACCTCGCCTGCCCTCCTGCCATCCCTCCTGCCCTGGAAGAGTTGCCCATTATGAGGATGAGCTGGTAGATGTAGCTGATATTTGTTTTAGCAAAGCTGGGTAGGATGTGATGAGATGCAAACCTTGATAAGCAGGAGGAGGCTGGATTGTGCTGGGCTGTGTCTCACCCTGGTGATGGCAGGAGGCATGGAAGGGGATGCAAAAGCAGGCTCAAAAACAGGAGGGCAGGGCTGTGCTGGAAAAGAGGCCTCCATCAGCTATTAGTATGTGGTGTAGAGAGGCTTTATGGGCTGGTGGGTGTTAGGTTGAGTGTGGCAAGTGTTTCAGCAGTGCAGGTATTGAAGGAGGGATGGAACAAGAGTGGGTGTCTGGATTAAAACCACGATGGGGTGCGGAGGGGTGATGAATAACAGCTCCCTAACCGAGAGAGATCCAGGCCGCTTGATTAACGAGTAGAGACGTTGCAGGGGGTGCTTAGATCTGCTGTGAGTGAGGGCTTCTGAGTTTCAGAGCTGCAAGGGTGTTTTTGCCTGCCTGCTGCTGAAGGAGGTTCAGTTTGAGTGGTGCAAAATGCATTCTTCCACCCCCGAGGAAGGCGTTCCAGCGCTGCCTGAAGGACACTTGCAGTCACCTTCGGAACACTGCAGCTGCAATCAACGTCTTACTAAAAATAAAAGCAGCTGTGTAGAGGGATTACCTCAGTTTTGGTCTTGGAGTGATGTCCATTTCCAAGCACATTAGGAAAAAAATCACCAGCTAGAACCCTGTTCTTGCAGTCATCATCAGAAGAGTCGCTGTGCTTAGAGCGTCGTGTGTGTGATCGATGCTTTCCCAGGCTGTTAACAGCAAACATTAAGAGGGGAACAGCTTGTGTTTTTATGGCAAAGCATTAGAGAAAAGCTTTTCTCTAAAAGAAACAATAGCTTTAGAGCATGTGAAATGAAGAAGATGGGAAATGAGCTCTAAATGGAAGCGCTTCTGGAGAAAATGGAAATGGCTTTACAAAGCACTTTGTTCCAGAAGGATCAGGTGCTTTCCTAACAGGGAGCAGGGTTGTCTTTGCTTATAAGCAAGCTAACATCAGTGGTGTATCTTCTGTTGAAGTGTATGTGCAGTGTCTAAATTGCAATCCAGAAATCATTCCTCTGTTACTCAGCAGAGCTGGATGAGTAACTCGTGCTTCCCGAATGCTTTAGTCATAGGCTACAGGCTAAGCTTCTCATGGAGCCCTGCTTAAAGCAGCAAGCTACAAAGATTTTGCTTCTCCAGACCCTACTGAGGTACAATCAGCTGGGTTCTGAATGGCCTCAAATGCAGTACTTAAGCAGCTGTTGGGGTTCATCAGCAGAGATGAGTTAATGGCTCATGCATCTGACAATGGAAAGGGTTTGGAGCATCTCATGTGAGGAAGGGCTGAGGGATCTGGGGCTGTGGAGCCTCGAGAAAAGGCTCAGGGGAGATCTCACTCCCTACAACTACCTGAAAGGCAGCTGCAGCCAGGTGGGGTGGGTCTGTTCTCTAGTAACAAGCAACTGAACAAGAGGAAACGGACCCAAGTTGCAGCAGGGGCGGTTCAGGCTGGGTCTGAGGAGGAGTTTGTTTGGTGCCAGGGCTGTCAGGCATTGGAACAGCTGCCCAGGGAGGGGATGGAGGCACCATCCCTGGAGGGGTTTCAGAGCTGGGTGGGTGTTGCACTGAGGGCAATGGGCTGGTGGGTGATGGGGCTGGGACAGAGGCTGCACCCCATGGGCTGAAAGGGCTCTGCCAGCTGAAACCAGTCTGTGATTCTATGACACATCTCTTTGAGCACTGAGTGAGTTTTTTGTCTTAAATGGCTGGCAGAAGAGAGCAAAGAGCATTTCCTGATGGTTTGATCCAGCCCTGAATAGCCTGAGACTCTTTGGGGTGGAGGGGTCACTTTTACAGCTTTAAGTGAATGGGAAGTATCTCTGGTTTGATCCTGCAGTATTTAGTAGTGGCTCATGAAGGTGAGGCAGACTGCCAGCCCTTGCCCAGGAACTCTGTAGTAAATTCCACTAATGATGACCCAGACTTCATGACTTTCCTTGGAAACATTTAAAAATGAAAGTTGTATATGATCCAAATGGCTCAATTTCAGCCCAGACAAAGAGAAGCGAGTGCTGCAGGTTCTGGCTTCTGTGGGCTTTGGTCTTGTCCTGACTGCACAGGGCTGAGGCAATTGCAGTACATGCATTGCTTCATCTGCATCCCTCTTCATAAACCCTGCTCATACTTCCCTGTTCCCTTCCTCAGTGCAGAGTAAACACCAAGCCCTGGGAAAAAATAACCTGCATGTTAACATGAGCAATAATAGGTGCAGATGGAAGTACCAGAGGTGTTTGCAACAGGAGCAGGGCAGGGATTGTCCCCTGTGCTGGGCTCTGGGGAGGCTGCAGCTCCAGGGCTGTGCTCAGTGCTGGGCCCCTCACTCACTGCCACAGGGACACTGAGGGGCTGCAGCGTGGCCAGAGCCGGGCACAGAGCTGGGGAAGGGGCTGGAGCACAGGGGTGCTGGGGAGGGGCTGAGGGAATGGGGGTGCTGAGCCTGGAGGAGGCTGAGGGCAGCCAGCAGCACTCTCTGACACTCCCTGACAGGAGGCTGCAGGGAGCTGGGGGTCGGGCTCTGCTCCCCAGGCAGCAATGAC
This sequence comes from Colius striatus, assembly GCF_028858725.1. Classification (NCBI taxonomy): domain Eukaryota; kingdom Metazoa; phylum Chordata; class Aves; order Coliiformes; family Coliidae; genus Colius; species Colius striatus. The sequence goes on along the minus strand of NC_084761.1, from coordinate 987,062 downwards.
AGGACAAGAGGCAATGGGCTGCAGCTGCCCCAGGGGAGGCTGAGGCTGGAGCTGAGGCACAACTGTTTCCCTGAGAGGGGTGTGAGCCCCTGTGCCAGGCTGCCCAGGGAGCTGGGGGAGTGCCCAGCCCTGGAGGGATCCCAAAGGCGTGGGGCTGAGGTGCTGAGGGCTGTGGGTCAGTGCTGGGCTGGGCAGTGCCATGGTAACATTTAGACTGAATCTTAAAGGCTTTTTTCCACCTAATCAATTGTGTGATTCCATGACCTAGCAGAGAGCTAGAGCTGCAGGGCCTACAAACAGCTCTCCTGGTATTGCAGCCTCACTAGATAATCTACTTTCTGGTGGTGTGTGGATATAAGTGCAGTGAATTTCCTCTGCAGCTCTCCAACACCATGTGTCCTCTTTTATCTCAGTGACCTAGTTACCAGAGCCCATGTTTAAAAGGTGGGTGATAACCACATGCTCCAAGAACAGTTGACTCAAGGAATACACAAAGGCATCAGCAGATGCAGGACGCTGCTCTCTACCTGTTCTTAAGCCCTCCCAGGAGCTCGAAGGGAGTGCACTTGGCCATCAGGTAGCACCCAAGGGCAGTCCTGGGTGACTCCTGTTTGCAGAGCCTGTCCTGGGCTGGCTTTTCATTCCTTCAGACAGTTTGTGCTGCTCCACCTTTCTTTGTCCAAACCTCCCCGACAGCTGGGAGAAGTCAAATAGGAAGTCATGCTGTTGCTTTCAGACCAAGTTGCCCTTGGATTCTGGCCAGCTTCTGCCTTTTACATGAAATGCTTGAGCTGTGCACCCTGCTTTAGTTTTTGTTTCGGTGTGTGGAATGTTGTGATGGTGGCACTTTTATATGAAAGATGGAGCATCTTCCTAGGAGTGGGCTCTGCTGTCTTCCAGCTGCCCTGGCACTGAGCTGTTGAAGTCACTGGAGGATATGTAAAGTGACATGATTGGAGAGGTCTGCAATTTATCTCCCAAAATAGGAAACAAATCTGAAATCTTGGAGGGGGGGGGGAATTGACTTAACTGCTCCTCCAGAAGGAGAATTGAATTGACTGTCTGAAACTCACAGGAGGAGGCTGCAGGGAGCTGGGGGTCGGGCTCTGCTCCCCAGGCAGCAATGACAGGACCAGAGGCAATGGGCTGCAGCTGCCCCAGGGGAGGCTGAGGCTGGAGCTGAGGCACAACTGTGTCCCTGAGAAGGGTGTCAGCCCCTGTGCCAGGCTGCCCAGGGAGCTGGGGCAGTGCCCAGCCCTGGAGGGATCCCAAAGGTGTGGAGCTGAGGTGCTGAGGGCTGTGGGTCAGTGCTGGGCTGGGCAGGGTGAGGGCAGGGCTGGGACTGCAGCAGCTCCAAGGGCTTTAACAACGCAAATGATTCTGTGAAGCAGTTGAGCCCTGCCATTGTTATGTGAAGAGGTAACACTCCTTCATCTTGGCAGGTGGTGGGTTTGGCATGGGAAGCTGCTGGTGAGACTTACTCCTGCAGAGAAGGAACTGCAGGGATTTATGGAAACATGGAACATGTGTGACTGGGTCTAGGTGGGAGGAACAGTGTGCAATATCCCAGGAAGAAATGCCCAGAAATGGCACTGTGGCATTATCCTGCTGTCACTGAGGACTCCACTCCATCAAACATTGCTCTCCAAGTGAGGCCTTTGCCCAGTGTATTGCTGTTATCTGGGAAATGGTGACTGGCAGCAGGAGGAAACTGCTGGGTGGCTGAAGGGAGAAGTTCACAGTGCAAGGGACTGTTTGCAGAGACTGTGTATAAATGCATGAAAAAGGTGATGAAAGGTGCTGGGTCTTGCTCAAGCTGCCCAAGTGGCTTTGATTTGATTGTAGGTTATTTTAAGCCAATTTCCCACTAACAAAGCTTGTTGCTAAAACAGTCCTTGCTTTCTAGAGCAGATATTTTAAAGGGAAAGAAAGGAAAGGAGGGAGTGGAGGACAGCAGGATGAAACTCAGCCTTCCTTTGTGAAGTGGCTGAAAGTGCAGGGTGTCCTACAGAGCATCCCTGCCCTGCTCTGACAGCAGAGCCAACTTTGTCATCTCATGCTGTGGAGTTGAGCTGTTGGTTCTCCCAGGGGCTTAATCCAACCCCAGGCTGTTTGAAGAGGGCATCCTGGTCCTGGGCCCTGTGGTGGTCCTTGGGGAAGCTGCTGCAGGTGGAAATGGGAGCTAGCAGAAGCCTGTAGTGTTTCTACAAGTTGTCTCACCTGTTCATCGTGTTTCTCTTCATTTGAGGCAGATGTTTGTTTTCTTTAGTGGTTTTACTCTGTTTCTGTGCAGAGGAAGGTTGAAGCTCGAGTCTTGATGCCTTTATTACTGATAGCACATGTTGAAAACGTGAGGGGAATGAGTAATGGGGTGCTCTGTGCTGTAGCAGTGGTGTTAGCTAAGGCTGTCCATCAGCAGGTGTAGGCAGCCAGGGAAGTGTGGCAAAGCTTGCTGGGGGGCTGCTGACTACCATAAAATCATGCCATCTCCCCTCACAGAGGTGCAAAGCTGTAGTGGCCTCCCAGCAGCTGTGTGCTAATGCTGGGCGTTTTGTTAGCATTTATGAACACTGAGCTGCCACTGACCAGCAACAAAGGCTGAGTTTAGGGATGAGGGGTTAGTGTAACTCAATTAGATGGCTGAATGCTTGTTTCTTGCTTTCCAAAGTGCTGGAAGTCCATCAGTCTTTCCAGCTGCTGCTTCCCAAGCACCTTTGGTGTGGAGGTGGCAGCGTGGCACCGAGGCAAAGAGAGGAAGAGGTCTGAGGAGTGCTCAGAGTTCATGCTCCCTGTGCTATCGCTGCTTCTGTTAGCTCCAGGCATCTGAAAGTGTCTCCACGTGAGCTTGCTGTCTTTGTGAGAGTTGTTTGACAATAATGAGCTGGCTTAAAGCTACTAAATGCCACCAAATAAAAGGTGATTGGTTTTGTTGGTCAGTGTAGCCAGGCCAGTGGTCCTTAGTGTCCAAAGCTTTCCTTTGCTGTGCACAGATCTTGCTGCTATTTGACACCACAGCATCACAGAGTCTCAAGGGCTGGAGGGGACCTGGGAAGCTCAGCCAGTGCAACCCCCCAGGCAGAGCAGCAGCACCTAGAGCAGGGCACACAGGGACTCATCCAGCTGGGTTGGAATGTCTGCAGAGAAGGAGCCTCCAGCCTGTTTTGTCTTCCACCTGGGCCTTGTGCTCTTGTTGGGTTTTGGGTGCATCTGTGGCATGAATGGAACTGACCCTCCTGAGTGCACGTGGGAAGGGAAGTGAGCTTTAACTGCCTCCTTTCTGTGTCGTTGCCAGGCATCTGAGGAGGCCTCGTTACGGGCTTTGGAGAGTCTCATGACGGAGTTTTTCCACAATTGCACAACGAACGAGCGCAAACGCGAGATAGGTGAGTTCACCGGGCTGCTGAGGATGGGCCCCTCTGCCCTCTGCTGACTGCACACCTCAGCACAGGGGGCTTAAACAATTGTGCCACATGAGTGCTCTCTGATACCAAACTGGCATCTGGCCTCTCCTGCTTGTGGGTGAACTTGAAGTAAAGGCTCACGTGGTGTGGGTTTTGGAGATCCGTGGCAAGTCCTGTAGGTAGTGAATGTGTTGGTGACTGTCTGCCCCTGTGAGCACAGACATGGAGCTTTTTTATGAAGGATAGTAAGTTGGTTAGGGTAGGAGTATTGTGTCTGTTTCTGCCTGTACATTGTGGAACTGGACGTCCTGGAAAACCTCTGCCTTGGGTCTAGAGGTGGAGCATGGACTTTGTTCTTTCCCTGTTAACAAGGGAAAGCAGAAGACTGTGCTAGTTAATATGAAAGGGTAAGTAGTAACCACTGAGGTTTCATTTTGTCTGGTGTTATTAAATATGTCATGAAAACCAGCAGAGATCTTATAGGTGTTCTGGATTAGCTTCTTGCATCGGTGGCTAATGGCTGCAAAGAGGCAGTTGGCTTTTATTGTCAAACTTCTGCCATCCCTAACTTCAGTGCAAAGGTACAATCAGCAGCAGAACTCCTCCCTGACATCTGGTGAAAGGAAGAATAAGAAACCAGGCAAGTTTGGAGAGAAACCAAGTGGTTAAAGCTCAAATTAGCCTGTAAAACAGCCCTTGCAGCCTTTGCCATGTTTGGTGCATAATCACTTGATGTAAGATGACCAAATACCTGAGTGTTGGGAGAGGTTTTTGACATACTGACCTGCAATAAAGTCAGTGGCTCTTGGAGCAGTTGCATTAAAGCAAAGATGTGCAGTGTGTCATCTGCCTTACTCCAGGTCTTTCCCAGTGACCTGGTGTCCCAGCATGAGGCTTTTATAGATAGGATGGGAATACAATTTTGGGGGTCATTTACTACTGGTGTAGTATTTATGTCAAATCTTGTGTTCTAAAATGCCAAAACCTGTTTTGTTTTTATGAAAGCCTCTTGTTAGGTTGCCTGTCATAGCTTGGAGTGTGGTTTGAGGGTGTTTTCCTCTGCTCCAGGTGGTTTGAGTCGTTCAGTGAAACATTGTGCTGTCAGTGTACCTTGTTATTCCTTCATTTGCAGCTTAATTTTACTGTCACTTTTTAATACTTGATGTTTCCTTTTCAGAGGAGCTTTTAAATAACTTTGCCCAGCAGATAGGAGCCTGGAGGTTCTGCCTCTACTTCCTGTCAAGTACAAGGAATGACTATGTGATGATGTACAGTTTGACAGTGTTTGAGGTAAGATGTTGCCTGCTTAGTGCATCTTCTTCCTGGTGCAGTTTTATGGGGCAATCGATTGGGTTTGGAAGTGTTTGTCTGAAATGCCAGTCCCAGTAAGTAAAGTGATAAAGGTGCTTTTATTGCTCTCTCCTAGAGAGGCTGCTTAATGGCAGCCTAAGAGTAGGAGAACAGGAATCTTTGTACACAAATTGAGGAGTTAATTTCCTGGCATCTCCCAAGTACAAATGACCTACAGCTGCAGAGCCTGCTTGGGTTTTCTGCTCAGTGCTTTTAAGGGGGTTTTTATGGTGGGAAATGTGTGCATGATGACCTGACAGCAGCTGCTGCAAGCTTTCATGCTGACAGGAGACACAGTTGCTTTTGCTTTTCTGATATCTTGTACTTGTGGTTGATGCTTTTGAAATACATCTGCAAGCTTATGTGCTGCTTGTACAAGTGAGGCCTTTTAGAAGACCACATTCCTCTCCTTACCTATTTATAAACCAACAAAGCTTAAATATTGATTTGTGTATCTGCTGAGAGGAGCAAAAGTGTTCAGTGAACAGCACTGTCTCGTCAAATGATTTCTCAGTGGCCAATGCAGTGTCCTTCTCTAATGATATTGCAGGCCTTGGTCAATGTCACACCTCACCCTCCTCTGGTTGTGGCCTCTGCATTGTTATCTTGGCTGGGTTGGCAGTCTGAGCTGTGCTCCTAAATCAAATGGGCCTTCCATCCTTTGCAGTGGGCCACTTTTTACATCTAGCACGCAACTCTGTTCTTAAAAGTTGTGTTGTTTCTGACAGATTCTCTGTGTTGTTGACTCCTTCACTTGCAGTCTTTTCTGTATTTATCTGGGGTTGCATAAGGAGTCTGGACTCTATCTGCAAACAGTATCTGGTTTGCACTCCTCTCAAAAAGGAGCAATGGTGACAAATGGCAGGGCATTGTTCCCTGCTTTGGGTTTAGGTGCCACACAGCAGCAGCCTGCAATAATTAAGCCACATCTCATGATGAAGAAAAAGTGTTTGATTACTGAGCCTCTGCTTCTTGGGGTGGGGGGAAGAAATAGTACTGAAGACATAATTGTGCCCAGAGCTAAGCAGAATAAAGAAATGAGTGTCCAAGTGTAAAGTGCACAGCTCAGCTGGGAGACTGGGATCCCTCTGTGGAGGAGCTGAAATTTCCCAAGTTAATTGCTGTGGTGCTACACGTTGGACTGGTCGTTGCCATGGACTGCAGCTTCAGCAGCCTCCAGCTGTCCCTCAGTACTGCATGTCAGCAAAAGGGGGTGTATAAACACAAGGACCATTCCCCAGACTTCCCAAGAATGCTGTAGGACTTGAAAGCGGATTTGGTATAGAATCCTTGTGGCCCCCTTCCTGATCTTCCCCAAAGCGTTTCTCAAGTGGAGGAAGCTGCCTCTTTCAGGTCAGATGAGTAGGACAAAACTCAGTGGGCATTAGGATATGAATATTAAAGCTAAAGCATCTTCTAGTCTTACTGGGGCTTCTGGAACTCTTATTCTGGATTTGCATTGAGGAATTGTCACAGCTGTTTGAAAGCAACACTTCTGGATCTTTGCTGGAAGAAACCCACAAGCAGCCTCTTAGAGACTGATTATGTATAGATATACCTCTGTACCTCTGTGCTGTGGACTGGTGCCTCTGTACAGTACATCTGTACCGTGAAATGGATTTGCTTTGGCTATAAATCATCTTCCATTTTCTGCAACAAACCCCTCTGAGCATCTCCTGCTTTGGGCTCCTCCGAGCTACATCCCTGCAGATGGGTACAGACCTTGCCTCAGAAGCAGGCCAGCTCTGTAAGTTATCCTGAGAGGCTCAGCTCCTAATGCTCCAGAGCCCCTAAATGGCATCTTAGTGTGGCAGAAAAGCAATTTGCAACTCTTCTTATAGATTTTTGTCCAGCTTTAAGTGGAGTGAAAGCTTTCTGTTAAAGTGGTGCCCTGTCAGTGCACGGCACTCGCTCTGGTGGCAGCGCTCCAGCTCAGCTTCACGAGACCCTGGTGGCATCACAGGCATCTAAAACTTGCTTCTCTTTTTTTCCCCTGCTTTATACAAGGCTGCATTTCCCTAGTCAAAAGGCAATATCTAGGTGTCCAGGGTTAAAAACCAAAGGATAGTGGAAATACTTTATGGGCACGCTAACTAGTTCTGCCTGACCCCAGAGCAGGTAAAAGCACAACGTTTTGTCAGTTAATACAAGTGATGGTGTGTTTCAGGGGATCCTGGTAGTAACTGCTGGGGCACTGAAAGCCATCTTTTGTGGAACTGGAGGGCTTCTCCAAACGGGATACACTTGTAGTGGGGATGGATTTTGGGGCTTTTGTTTGAGCTCATCCCTATACGCTGTGTGACTTGTAAGACAGCAGCTCAGTGAGCTTTGCACAGCAGTCTGAGCCATCACCATCTTTGGTCACCTGATTAAGTAGCAATGTTTATTCCAAGTGGTGCAGGGTTTGCCCTCTGTCCATCTGCTCTTGTTCTGCCTGGCTTAGTTTGCAGAGACTAACCTCTACATGTTGTTAAAGATGTTGGGGTTGGTACTGGCTGAGTTAAATTCCATCCCTTTACCCACCGAGCCTGTGTCAGAGCTCTGACATCTTCTGTTGAACCTACCAATACCGGCTTGTTACCTACAGGTCTGCCCCACAGCAGCACAAGGTTGAACTGCATCAAACATAGGTGCTTTAAGCTGACCAGGCTTGCTCAGTGAGAGGCCTGGGTAGATTGGAAAGCCTTTTCCCTGCCTGTGCATTGTCCTGGGGCACAAGATGCAGCAGCTCTGTCTCTGCCTTAGGTGTCCACACTGTCTCGCTGTCTAACTTCAGCGAAGCACATCGAGATGAGCTCATTCAGGAGGCCTGTTTCTTTTCCAGAACCTGATCAATAAGATGTGGCTTGGGGTCCCATCTCAGGACAAGATGGAGATCCGCAGCTGCCTGCCCAAGCTCCTGCTGGCTCACCACAAAACTCTGCCTTACTTCATCAGGAACAAGCTCTGCAAAGTCATTGTGGATATCGGCCGGCAAGACTGGCCAATGTTCTACCATGACTTCTTCACTAACATCTTGCAGGTAAGAACTTTCTAAAGGGAACACTTGGTTTCATTCAGAGACAGGTTATTTTCTTTCCTTGAGTGGTTACTTCCCTTGATTAAATAATGTATAAAAAGCCAAGTTGCTCCAATTCCTCTTCCTTCTTAATTGTGCAGCTGGCCCTCAGCTTCCTACCTGTCAGCTTCTGACACTAGAAAGAAACGTTGGCAAAGGAACAATGCTATTCAACAGGTATCAACTGCACTCTGAGTTTTAAGCCTTTCAGGAGTAGTTGTTGAAAATGTAGGGCTTGTGGGTTGTTAAAGAGTCAGTGAAACTCTGGATGCATCCCTGGATGCTTCTCAAAAGGGACGTTTCTGAACGTGGCTGTTGGAGGTTTTTCATCTAATACCCTAAAATCTTTGGCACCTCATCGTGTAAAGTCACTAATGGAATGCTGTTGGGGTGACTGAGGGCTCTTGCAGAAAGCCTGCACTATGTATTTGAGGATCTTGGCTGAGGCAGTGCCATTAGTTTGAATGTTGGCTGTAAGTCAGCATTTTCCCAGTGAAGCCTGAGCCAGCCTAACAGCTCCCTGCTGCTGGAGCCTCACTAGGCTAGTGCAAACCTTCTCCTTCAATTTGAGTGCTTTTGTTTCCAGTTCTCTTAAAGTTGTTCATGATTTGCTTAAAGAAGCTGAGTGTAAACTGAAGTACTGCACAGTCTTACCCTGCTGACATAATGCCATGGTTTGGATGCAGCTGTGTCTGCAGACAGGCCCCAAGGCAGTTGTTTAAACAATCCCTGAGTGTCAGGGTGGTTTTTTTTAAGACAAATGGATCTGGTATTAATTGGAACATTTGTACAATGCTAACTTGCCATGCAGAGTCTGTTACTGACTGATGTCATCTTTTTGGACAGCCTTCTGTAATCATGTAGGGCGACACGCTGCAATTTTCTCCTGAGCTCTGAATTCTGTTGTCAGGTACTCTGAGATAACTGTCTGCACTTGGAGCTTTGGGTTTCCTTTCCCCTAGACCTGCAGTTGGAATTATTGAGCTTCTGCTTGCTTTTCTAGCACTATGGATGTGATTTCAGAGCTCACTTGGGCTGTCTGTCTTTCCCTTAAGCCTTTCCTCGGGTACTTGGCTTCGGAGGGAAATGTTCTCATAAACTGATTTCTGTAGCACATGCCTTCCAAAAACGTTCAGAGGGAGTGGAAGGGAACCACTAATACTGAACTTCAAGACCACCAGACAAAGAGTGGCAGCACAGGAGCAGAATGACTTGCCTTCAGAGCTGCAGACGAGTTGTCTCTCAACTTCCTTCAGAGGGAATTTGAAGTAACTGATTCTTTACCATTAACTTGTATCCCAGTGCTCTAGTCTCCAAGATTCTTACTGAGCCATTGCAGGGGTGGAAAAGTAAAGGCACTTGGGCTGTTGTGTTGTCATTGTGCAAACCCAGTTGTTTTTTGTGTAGTTACTCTTCAGAGGTATGAAATCTGCTTGATGCTGCTCAAGTGCCAGTGCTTGGTGTTGCCAAACTTCCTGGGTTTGTCAGAAAATACCCTGAGAAGAGATGTTAAGTCTCTTTTGCAAGTTACTGATGAGTTGTGTGTTTGTTGTAGCTGTCTGCTCCCGTGTCCTCACGCTTCCTTTCTGAAAGCCTTAAATGCATGTAGCCTAAGAGCTTTTAGATGGGCCTTTTTGCCCACATTTCACCAGTGTGGCTTTAGCAGTGTTAGCTCAGCGTGTCTCTGGTTTGGCTCCAGGAGATTAGGACCAAGGTCAGCCTGTGTTACAGAGTTTATGACTTCAAGGATTACTTGTGGTAACTGTGATTGGCTTTAGGCTTTTTCTCCCAGGGAGAGCGGCACAGGAGCTGTGTTGATTGTTCCAGGTCATCAGAGGAAAGGCAGTGTTGAATTTCAGATGGAAATAAAACTTTGTCCCACTTCAGTGTGTCTCTGATAGCCCAGTGGCTAACAAAGACAAAAAATCCTTGCCTTCCCTGGGCCTGTTCCTGCACGGTGGGTCACTGTGTAAATGTGATCTGCAGTTGGCCATGGGATACAGGGGTAAGGAGAGGTCATAGCCTGTAGCTGTCTCCCCGTGCCATCCCATATGGGTTGCAGCTCTTTGCATGGGAAAGAATGGTATTTTTTAAGTGGGGAATTGCTTGGCTGATGGTGCAGGCTCCTGACCTGTAGTGGCTGCCCTGTGACGTGGTGAAAGCGCTGCTGCTGAGGCAATTCTGAGAAGTGCCGGTGTCGGCACAAAGCAGCAAACAGAAGGAACAAACTGTTACTGGTAAACATGCTGGAGCAGAGAATGTGTGCAGTGGCATTATGAAAGCTCTCTTGAAGCCCCAAGGATTCCCATGGTGCTTGAGCTGTTACAACATGGTAGATTCATGTCTCAAGGAATCAGGTGCTTGCAGTTCTCTTCCCTCAACGTGCAGCGCTGCATGTGCAGGGATCTGATGCTCCCTCCGTCTTGAAGCGTTTGTAAACTCCTGCCAGCGTTACCAACCCCCTGTTTGTCAGCTGGGAGCACTGCAGTGTTATCCTCACGTGTTGCATTCGTGTGTTTTCCTCCCAGTTGATTCAGTCTCCTGTGACCACTCCTCTGGGACTGATCATGTTGAAAACGACTTCGGAAGAGCTGGCGTGTCCGCGGGAAGACCTGAGCGTGGCGCGGAAGGAAGAGCTACGCAAGCTGCTCCTAGACCAGGTGCAAACAGTGCTTGGGCTCCTCACAGGTACATGTTACTGCACTCACGTTGCTCAGTTTAATGGCCCCTTTCCCTACCTTGGTGATGCTGGTGAGCTTGCACTTGGGGTCACTGAAGTGTTGTGTGGGTGAGGCAGTGGCTGCTCCCGCAGCTCCAACGCTCAGCCTTACCCTTGGGCATTTGGCTCATCCATTTGGAGCAGCCTCGTGTAGCACAGTGGGTGTGTAGCTGTGTCTGTCTCCCTCTTCATGAGGAGACATTGAGACTGTGTGTATTAAGCACCTGGTAATTTCTTTGTGCTAAGAGAAGACGGCATCCCCCGTCCAAGCGCTGAAGAGATGTTCTCCCAAAGTTCTCTTGCAGCCTCTGGTGGGTTTGGCAGAGCAATCTGCCCTCTTAGCAAGCTCTCCTGACAAGTATCTCTTTGGCCAGGTATTTTGGAGAGCATCTGGGACAAACACAGTGTTACTGCTGCCACTCCACCACCGTCCCCAACTTCAGGAGAAAGTGGTAAGTAGAGCTAAAGCTACAAGAGGATGTTTCCTGGTTACCTAAACTCCCAATGTTAGGCATATATTCCTTCCTTTACTGCCTAACCCCCTGTGATAACCCTTTCCTAGAGCTTTGCATAGGCTAACAAATGTCTCATTGGAAAGACAAACCTTCCATGAAGAAGCTGTTCCCACTTGAGGGGATGCCTCACTGAGAATGTCACCTCATTGGAAAGTGCTCATAAAGCTGCTTGTCCTCTGATGGCAAAAAGCTTTCCAAAGTGTCAATGCAGAATCTGCTGAGGTCATTCAGTTGGCATTCTCCTCTAGAAATCTCAGCTGTGAGCATGGTAAAAGCCAGAGTGGAGCAAAACTGAAGCCCTAACTGAAAACAAAAGGTGACTAAGACTTTGTAGGTAGAACACAAACTTTCTCAAGACATTCCTGCCAGTCTCCCCTGGGGAGAGCTGACTTACATACATGTTTCTTAGTTGCCTTCAAAACAGAGACTGTGTTTCTATGTCTTTGTACTTTGTGCACATTTCACTTCCCCTGTTGATGCTGGAGAGGGGATGGATGTCCAGGCTCACCCAGGCATAATGCTGGTCTAGGTGACCACAGGTTTCTCCTGGCCCTGCTATGACAAGGATGGTTGTTATGTTCTGCTCCCCCAAAGCATTGTCCAGCAGATTGTGGTGGATCTGCTGTGCCCAGCACATTTGTCTTCCCAGAAGCAAGAAATACCATAATGCAGTGAGATCAGTGTGTTGGCTGATCTTGGCTCTGTCAGCTTTTAACAAGAATAAAGAAGGAATTGAGGTCTGGAAACCTGTAACACAGAATGTTAAGGGTGGGAAGGGACCTGGAAAGCTCACCCAGTGCAACCCCCCTGCCAGAGCAGCACCACCTAGAGCAGGGCACACAGGAACTCATCCAGCTGGGTTGGAATGTCTCCAGAGAAGGTGCCTCCACAGTACCCAGCTTGGGGATCCTGTAATTCCTTCTCCAGGGTTGTACTGATCCTGAGTTGTGCTCAGCACAGTGTGTTCTGTGAGTTAACCCTGTTGTGTTCGTGTAGCTTGTCTTTGGGACCTTAAACAGTTAACTGAGCATTGCAGATCACTTCCTTGTGGGCAGATTGCCCTAGTGAGCTTAGGGCTGCTGCCTGTGATAAGTTTGTTAGTGTTTTGGACAGTGTTAGAGCTTTCACACTGGAGATTGAACAGAGAATTGCAAGTGCTGCTTTCCTGTAGGAGAGCTAAAGAGACTTTCATATACAAAACAAACTGAAGTGGGATGAAATATTTCCTTGGCTTTGGGGTGGGGTGGGGGGGTTGATTTTGCTGTAGCCAGCAAAAAAGATTGAAAAAGAAGCAGCTCCTCCAAGAATATGAACAGAGAAGAACAGAACTTGTGGCATCACTTGACGAGAGTGAACGTGCTGATTGGAGAGGGCAGGAGCAGCAGCATCACCACCCCGGCAGTGAGAGCCTCAGAGCTTTGATGGGCCTGAGATTGGGGTCCTCCATGGTAAAACAAACCACTGACTTGTGCTGTTGCCTCAGTGGCCAGGAATGATGTGGTATTTTTACAAAGCAGCTTGCATTGCTTGGTGAACCCAGGGGCGTGCTGTCAGGTGCTGCTTAGTGCAGGCACATCCGAGGCCGTGTCTGCAGGAGGGGTTGGAACTGCACCCTAAACAGCAAGCTCCAGGGTTCTCTTGCAAAACAACCTACCACTGGTTTGTCAGGAGGTGCTGGCAACTGAAACTGGTACAATCCCTCCCAAAAAATGTTTCCTTGTCTGGAGAAAACCAATGGAACAAATTCCAGGCTGGGATCCTGTTTGAGATGTTCTCTGTGTTCCTTGGTGAGTCACTGGATGGTGCTTGTGCTGAGGCACTTTTTTGTCCACCTGTGCATTCACCTTGTGACTTTAGCCCCTGTTTCTCAAAGTGAAAGCACACTGCATTTCTGTTCTGGGTCTTTCCTCTCTCCTGTTTCCAGGAAAGCAACCAAACCTCTTACACAGCATGTTTTCATGCTAGTAATTAAGACTACAGTTCCTCTAGAAGTTTAGGCTTAGATTTCCTTGTGTTCTGCCTGTGGAAACTTGTTTATTTGACACTTCCTTTGGTTTTTTTCCTATGCTGTGCCTTAACTGCTCTCTCCATGTTAAAACTGGTTGTGCTTCAAGTTCTTGAAACCCAAAAGCAAGAGCACTGAGTGCCCTCCTCTTGCCCACTGCTTGCTCCCTTTGTGTTTTGTCAAGGACTCTGTTAACCAAATGTCCTTGACATGATCAGCCAAAAGATTGACAGACTGGAGTAGGAACATTGATGGAGTCACTGAGATGGGAAACCTCCAGGGCTTGAAGTCAGGAGCAGCAAGTGGCAGTGGCCAGCACATGGCCTGGTCTTTATTTGCAGGCAGAGCTGAAGGTGTGATTGGAAGGTGAACTGTGGGACAAACGTGGGTTTAGTGCAACTCTGCCATTAAATTCTACACTGGAGGTGTTAATTGTTCCTCTGGCCTTAAATGTGACATCTGTAAGCTGACCAGAGCTTTTTACCCACATATAGTTATACCTCAGTCTCATTCATGCAGCAGTTGTAACGCTTCAGTTTCTCTCTTGCTTGGATGAGGCCACCCAAAAGGCAAAATAAGCTTCAGGGTGCCTATAAATGTTTAATATCTTCCATCAGAGCCAAAATCTCTTTAGGAACTTGGAAAACCTTGGCTTCCTTCTTTTTTTTTTGCCCAGGGAAGCTGAGTGAAATGATTGCTTGTAAGCCTTTGCATAGATTTAAACAGCACAGTTCACTCCTTTCTCATGGCACTTCAGCAGAGTTAATGTTCTGTGCTGGGAAACGTGGCACTTGTGGCATCTGGGTACAATTTATGCAGCAATAATCTCTCAGCCCCCAAATGTTGTCTTTGCATGATTTATAGCTCTTTAGTTGATGAATCCCTTCCTTAGGCATATTCACTCACACATGGTAAACAAATGAGTAACACAAATGTTTGCTGCTGCTTCCTTCTGTACAACTAGCCTGATCCCAGCCCCTCCCCAGGGCTGACTCCTCCTGCATCATCACTTTGCAAAGACACCAAATACAGCTTAAAACCCCTTAAGCTCTGAGCTTCAATGGTTTAACTGGGTGCAAAGACCAAACTGCTGTGAGTTACAGGGACCTAATTCACAGTTTCTGGTGTTGGTGGATTAGAAGGTGAGAAACTTTGGTTCTCGTTGTGTTTCATGGAGTTTGCTGGCTCAGACACTGGAAGGCAGCATATCTGCTTCTGGCAAAGCCCCATGCAGGCAGCTCTTGCACTGCAGCCTGTGGGTGGTTGTAGATGTTACCATGGGGGCTGCTTTGCTGTACAGATGCAGTGCAGGGTTGCTTCATTCAGCTAAAGTAGCGTGATGCCTTCCATCTCTGGAGCAGAGGAGAAAGAAACAGCTCTAAGGTATGTCAGGGAGTCATGAATTTAGTGATGTGAGACGTTGATCTCGGTAAGAAATGGAGACTGGAGAGGAATCTGTTCATCACATGTATCTGTGAGTACTTTGGATACAGCTCAGTAAATCAGGCCTGTTGTGTTTGTAGTGCCAGTGTGTTGGGTCATTTCACTTAAATGCTCAGATGTTCTGGGGGGAACTTTAAAATCTGTAAGGCAGCAAGTGCCTGTGGATCTCTAAAGCTGAGGAGATTATTCAGTACACTTCTTGAGTTCAAGTTACCTGGGGAAGGTGAGTAGTCTTCAGGGTACAGGCTGTGGAGGCCTTGAGAAGGCAGCTTCTGACCCCTTGGCCACAGCCTCCTGTCAGGGAGTGTCAGAGTGCGCTGCTGGCTGCCCTCAGCCTCCTCTTCTCCAGGCTCAGCACCCTCGTTCCCTCAGCCCCTGCCCAGCCCCTTGTGCTCCAGCCCCTTCCCCAGCTCTGTGCCCGGCTCTGGCCACGCTGCAGCCCCTCAGTGTCCCTGTGGCAGTGAGTGAGGGGCCCAGCACTGAGCACAGCCCTGGAGCTGCAGCCTCCCCAGGGCCCAGCACAGGGGACAGTCCCTGCCCTGCTCCTGCTGCCACCCCAGTGCAGATCCCAGCCAGGATGCCCTTTGCTTCTTGCCCCCCTGGGCACGCTGCTGGCTGCTGTTCAGCTGGCTGACAGAAATGGGACAAGTCTGTGTACTTGCTTGGCAGAGGCTCCTGTGACTTTTCCCTTCCAGCTTGGGCAGGCAGTTGCCCCACTTGAGGGCAGTTGCCCTGGTTGGTAAGGCAGCTGCCTGCTTTGTTTCCTTAGGTGACCTGTTGAGTAGCCTGTTGCAGAGCCCCAGCGCGGCCAAATTACTGAACCAGCCAATCCCCATCCTCGACACGGACAGCGAATATATCTGTTCCCTGGCCCTGGAGTGCCTGGCACACCTCTTCAGCTGGATCCCTCTGTCTGCCAGCATCACCCCCTCTCTCCTCACCACCATTTTCCACTTCGCCCGCTTCGGCTGCGACAGCCGCGTGCGGAAGGTGCCGTGTGTGAACGGCAGCAGCCACGGCCCGCTGCCCGCCCCGGAGCGCGGCCGCCTCGGCGTCCTGGCCATGGCCTGCATCAACGAGCTCATGTCCAAGAACTGTGTGCCCATGGAGTTCGAGGAGTATCTGCTCCGCATGTTCCAGCAGACTTTCTACCTCCTGCAGAAGATCACCAGGGAGAACAACGCCCACACGGTGAAGAGCCGCCTGGAGGAGCTGGACGAGAGGTGAGGGCGGCTGAAGGGCCGGGCAGCGGTGGCAGGGCCCCTCGCTCTCTGCAGCACTGCCTCTGTCCTTCTGTGGTCATGCATGCTGTGTCTCCTGGCCTTTTCTTCCAGAGCACTGTGCTGGGGCAGAGGGGCAGTAAGGTAGGTGCCCACAGGTAAGGTCGTGGTGAGGGGCTGAGTTGGCCGTGGTGGCACAGGTTTGTGTCCTTTCCCGTCCCCTTCCCCCCATCTGTCACTGTGTGGCTGCAGGCCTGAGGTGGCTCAAGGGCTGAACCCTTGAAAGCAGAAGAGGCTCAGTGAGGTAAAGGCCTTGCAGCGTTCCCTTTCCTGGCTGGCGTCTGCCTTCTCTGCTTAAGCTCCAGCATACACCGAGGGGGCAGATGTGCTGAGTCGCCACTTCGAAAGACAACAGAAGTAGTTTCCTACCCTTCATGGAGATGTGGCTGCTGCTGGGTTGGTTTTGTCTTTACAACACCAACAGGCAGCCTGGGGAGCTCCGTCCAGCACAGCAGTGGGTGGCTCCAGCACAGAGCCTGCCTGGCTTGCTTGCCTGGAGGAGGCAGCAGGGAAGTGGCAGCATCTTGGGAAGCTGCTTCTTGTGACTTCCCAGGAAGCTGCTGCCACCTTTTCTTTTTGCCTAGAAGAGCTCAGCCCTCCTGTGAGGCATTCCCACTTGTGAGAGAGACGCTGAGCCTTGTCTTTCTGCCATATTGAGGGGTTGAGTCCCGGTGTTGGCAGGGTGGAGGCTGAGGTGAGGGCACTGCCTCTCCTTGCAGAGCTGCTGTGCCATGGCAGGACTGGCAGGCTGGCACCAGCATGGGCAGCAGCTGTGCAAACATGCTCAGGATCTGGCTATGACGGTGGCAAAGCACTTCTGGTGCTGCTGTGTAGGGTTTCTGCTCCCAGATGCAGCAGCAAGGCTTTTGGACTCTTGGGGTTTGTTGTTTTCTTTAATATCCTCTCCAGAGGAAGAAGGAGAAAAGCTGTGAGTGCATTTGTAGAGATGATTTACACGTTTCCTCTGTCAGTTTCCCTCTGGACAGGTGTGTAAGGATGGGATGGTAGCTCCAGATTAACTGTAACCCCTGTTTAACAGTGGATCCCACCTGCTCTTCCCTGGTTTTGCTGACTTGCCCTGACTGGTATCACTCCCCTTAGAGACAGGGCATGTAGAAACCTGCCACCTTTGCATGGGAGAGATGTGCAGAGAGCCAGGAATTACCCTCTGCATTTCAGAGCTCTCCTGGAATCCCCCAGTCCCTCATTTAACTCCTGTCTTTTACAGACAGCTTCAACAAGTAGCTGTGGTGGCCTTCACAGAGGTGGTGTTGCCATATGCTTACCCCTGCTGCTGAGACGTGTTCTGCACACAGACTGTGGGTGTCTGTTTGAGACACACCTCTCCATTCATTGCAAAGGGCTGAAACAGGGATTGAACTGAGATGTTCTGGTGACTGGAAGAATCTAGAGGAGCTTTGTCTGAGCTGACTGTTTCCTCCATGGAAAAAGATGTAAGGGTTTTCCTTCTGTCACTTCAGGGCATTGGCTATACTTTTATATCCAAAACTAAAGGTATAACCACAGGAAGGTGTCATCTTGGCTTGGCCTGACAAAATCCTGAGCAAAGAAGAGCCTCCCTTCATTCAACAGGCTGCTGTCTTCACAGCCTGCTTGCCCTGGGTCTGTTCCTTCCATTCCACTCACAGTGATGGTTGGTTTGTTCTGTTCTAATGATGGGGTTTGTTTAGTGACCTCCTGTCGAGTAGGCAGTGCCAAATAAAAGGTAAATGTCATCTGTCACACTCAGAGTCTTGTGTTGTTTTGCAGGCTTATCATAACCAGCTCTCTAACTGTCTTGAGTGAGTTTTTATTAGAGTAGGGTTCCCCCTGCAAAAACCCCCCATCACCCCAGTTTGCAGAAGGGAATGTGTGTGTCTGAAACTGCACTAATCCCAACCTTTTATTTAGAAGAAAGACTTGAACTGACTGGCCCTGTTGAGCTCATGCCATGTGGGAAGGATGGGCTTCTCTGCTCACAGCCTTGCTGCTGCTGGAGCTTGGGCTGGTTGTGTGTGGTGCTGCAATGCTCTGACCCTGTGTCCTGATGGACTGTTTGACTCCTTTCTGTGTAGAGAGATAGGAAGATGATTCCTAACCCTGATGAAGCCTGTGTGGTGCAGGGTGGGATTTTGTTCCCTGATAAGAGCCTGTCCTTCTGTGGTCTCTGTAACTTGTCCCCCAGCTGCATACTTGAGAGCTCTCAGTGCTTACACTGGGATCATGCTCTTGCTGGGCCCCCCGGACCTTTGAGAGCAGGCTGCTTTCTGACCCTTCGAGTCCCAAGCACTGAGCAGTCCCATGCTTTGGAGGGAGCTTTGTCTTTATGGTCTAGTTCAATCACAAAAGCCTGGGCTCGTTTCAGAAGCTGATGTGCCCAGCAGAGGGAACCGTCCTTTCCAGCTCCATGGCCCTCCTGCCACCTCGTGTACCTTTAACATGTGAACTGCTAACTCCTGCCTTAACTTCTTGCTTCTTCCCACCAAGTTGCTTTTCCTCTGGGGCACCCTTGCTGCTGCCTCACTTGTGTTTTTCTCCTTTCCCTTGCAGCTACATCGAGAAGTTCACGGATTTCCTCCGTCTCTTCGTGAGCGTCCACCTGCGAAGGATTGAATCCTACTCCCAGTTCCCCGTGGTTGAATTTCTGGCACTCCTGTTCAAATACACTTTTCATCAGGTACAGCCCTGGCATGTTGTTTTTCCTCAGCCTGTGGTCTCTTGTGCAGCAGGCTAGCTGCTTTACCCCAGTGCAGCCGATACCTAGTGAGCACAGAAAGAAAAGCAATTAACTCGTCTGACTGGCACTTCCCCAGTACTTGGGGACTGGAAATGACTTGGTGTGCTCTTGCATTTGGTTGGAGGCAGCTGTCACATGTAGTTACTTTGCAAGAACAACTTGTCTGGTGTTTATCTTTGCTTCTGCTTTTGGTTTTTTGCTTGTCCTTGGAGTGGACAACATTGTCTGGAAAAATCCAGCCTGCCTGGTTTGTGTTTGGAGATGCTTTTCATTCTCCTGAACCTGCTGCTTTTCCTGTGTCTGAGGCTTGCCTCCTAACTTTGGGTTTTAGTATTTAAAATATCCACAACACCCTGTGGCTTTGGTATGAGTGACCTTGCTGTAGAAGCTGTCACATCAACCCAGCCCTACTTACCCCACATGTGAGTAGTGGCAAGGATGCAGGTTTAAGGTCTCTTCCCACTGAAATGGTTCTATGAATGACAGGACAAGAGGCAATGGGCTGCAGCTGCCCCAGGGGAGGCTGAGGCTGGAGCTGAGGCACAACTGTTTCCCTGAGAGGGGTGTGAGCCCCTGTGCCAGGCTGCCCAGGGAGCTGGGGGAGTGCCCAGCCCTGGAAGGATCCCAAAAGCATGGAGCTGAGGTGCTGAGGGCCAGGGGTCAGTGGTGGGGAGGGCTGGGACTGCAGCAGCTTCAAGGGCTTTAACAACCAAAATGATTCTGTGATTCTAAGTTGGTGCAACAAGCCATGAGATGAGTGAATGCTGAGGCCACCCTCATAACTCCTGGGTTCCCACCCTTGTGCAAAAGCTCTTGAAGCTTCAATCTCTCCAGTGACCTCCCAGAAACAGAGCAAGAAGTTCTCCCCCTGGATTGCAGTGCATGCCAGCTCGTGTTTCATTGTGTGAGGACAGTCTTGCTGCAGCTCACAACATTCACTGTGGATTTTGATGTATTGCAGCCTACCCATGAAGGTTACTTTTCTTGCTTAGACATCTGGACCCTCTTCTTGGACTACTTGACCAGCAAGATTAAAAGCCGCCTGGCAGACAAAGAAGCAGTGCTCAACAGGTAAGCAGAGGGGCAGCTGCAGAGGGGCAGCTGCAGAGGGGCAGCTGCAGAGGGGCAGCGTGGTCACCAGGGAAAGATGGGAGAAATAAGCTGCTGTTAACTCCAGCTGCACGAGTGGATGAGCCCTTTGTCTGAAATCATAAGGAGTGCAAACTTCAGTGGTTCGTGCTCGTTGGAGAGAACTCAAACTGAGCAAGTTAAGGTAGAAAAAACAGTCCCTTGGGTTGTGTGTGAACCTGGCAGCCAGAGGAAGGAAAGCTGAAACACAGCTGGAACACACTCCAGCAGGTTTTAGAGCACAATTCACACACATTGGAGGAGGCAAGCACAGAGTGTTGCCTCGGCAGTGTTCACAACGAATTGATGAGTTGAGAGGGGTGGGGAAAGTTATCCAATCAGGATTTTAGAGCTCTTGTTTAAATGGGTGATGTGTTTGTGAGAAATACAGCTGAGCCTGAGTTTGGAAGCTGCAGTGCCATGTGTGCACTGCTGATGCTCGTGCTGTGTATCGATGGCAACCGTGGTCAGCAGCTCTTCCTCTGGAGGTGCTGGGTCCCGAAGTGACTCTTGAGAAAAGTCCCTTTGCTGCTGTTTTAAACATCTGGTGAATATGCTGGTGTCTTGTTCAAGTTTTGGAGGCTCAGAAGTGCCAGAGCTCGTGCCAGATTACCTTCTGCTAAGTGCAGAAGGAAGCTGCTTTCCCTTGGGCACGCTGAATGTCAAGTGGTTGGTTGGGTGAAAGGCAACGTGGCGTTGTAACCACGCAGCGCAGATGTGGAAGTGGCTGACAGCGAGCAGCTGGCTTCCTTTCAGCATGAGAACCCTGGGCTTTTCCTTTCTCAAGTACAGGAGGTATTTGTGTTTGAGCTTTGTTAGAACTTGTTCCTACTTTGCTTCTCTCTGCCACATGCTGTTGAGTTCTACTTGGCCTTCTGCTCTTTTCCATCTGCCTTAACGTGCACGTAACGTGTGTTGCTTAGGTGTCAAATCCTCTGTTGTGAAGGAAATTGAAACAATAGCTGCCTCTAGAACATGTGTCAGACTATAAACCAGTTTTTAAAAGCATAGAAGTGAATGAAGCTAGTGGTGTTTTGTCAGAGCAACTTGTCCTTAGTGACAACTTTGACAGCTTCAGCTTCCTGCCCCCTCTCAGACCTGCCAGCTCTGCTGTTTGACAGCCTGGGAGTGGTTACAAGAGCACAGATGAAGTTTCCTGTTCTGTGGTTTCTGAACTTTACATGTTGTACACATTACAACCTCTACTACTGGATAAATTGCCAAATCCAGAGTTATGTCATCAGTTATGGAAAGGGGGTGGTAACTCAGCCACCTTGCACAGAGCTTTCAGCTGTTTAGCTGGTGCCACAGCTGACTCTGACTCGTGGATTGCATCATC
The DNA here is from genome assembly GCF_028858725.1 of Colius striatus. Classification (NCBI taxonomy): domain Eukaryota; kingdom Metazoa; phylum Chordata; class Aves; order Coliiformes; family Coliidae; genus Colius; species Colius striatus. Next base: position 966,087 of record NC_084761.1, on the reverse strand, counting down.
TTCTGAGTCTGGTAGTGGATGCTAATGCTTCATTTTCCCATTGGAAATCTACCCTGGGAGAGTGTAGGCAAAACTTTTTGCATGAGACCCCAGCTGTTTTGAGAAAAGAGGTTTTTAAAGCAATCAAACCAACCCCCCTGGGAATGCCCAAGCTGTGTGTTGTGTCCCCAGGCCTGTTGCAGTTTGGCATTACCCTCAGGTGATCAGTGGGGAGGGTCTGCTGTGCTCTCCACCAGCTTCACAGCTCCCAGACATGGAAAGATCTTTTTTTTTGGTGATGTGCCTTTAGTGTTACAGTACAAGTGGGATAAGTGCAGACTTTGTTTCAGAGGACAGAGGCCTGAATTCTTTAGCCAACAGGGTAAGGAGAGAGAACAGCAGAACAAATAGCCTCAGGGGAGGCTCCTGTTTCAGGTAGGCAGCAATAGCTGCCCAGTTTCATCTGTTCTCCCTTCCCTGCCCAGAAAGCAGAGCACCAGACAGGCTACTAAGGAGCAACTTAAGCAACAAGCCACTCTTGGTGTCTCCTGTTTATGTACAGCTGCTTTTATTCCTAGCAAGCCACTCCTACCTTTCCTGTTTTGAACTCTTGGTCTGCTTCTCTTGCTAACAGTTCCCCCTTTCTCTTTCAGAGGTAGAGGGGGTATCAGACATTTCCAAAGCTCTTTCCTTGCAGGTAGCTTGTGACCTGAAATGGTGTGACACTTAATCCCAGGATGTCCTTGGTGTCTCCTCCACAAACCTGTGAAGCTGTGCCACAGGTTCTTTGCAGTGGCCCAGTTTAAACTGTCACCTGTTTTACCTGTGTCCTTTGCTGGAAGGGCTGTGGGTGCAGCAGCCTGTGCAGAACTGTGTGACCAGACTCTTGCTCTGCCTTCTCTGTGGCCGTAGGTACGAAGACGCCTTGGTCCTGCTGCTGACAGAGGTGTTGAATCGAATCCAGTTCAGGTATAACCAGGCACAGCTGGAGGAGCTGGATGACGAGACACTGGATGATGATGTAAGGAGCAAAGCTGCAGGTCACACTGACAAAACCTGCAGTGTCCTTCCCAGAGCTTGGACTTTGATTACAAGCCAGACAGCTGCTGCTTCCCTCTACCCTGTGTGGTGTTTGAGGTTTAAAGCAGCATGACATGCTTTTGACAGAGATGTGGCTGCAGTCACATTGAAGAGAGCTGCCCTTGGCTTTTAACTTGCTTCTTATGGGGGGGAAAACAGAGATACTTATGTTTCAGTGGTCAGAGGCATTAGGTGCCTGTGTCTGGTTGCTTTGACATTTCAGGGCCAAAATATCTCCTGAGACAACAGCTTTGAGCTGGATAAATTGTTGATTCTTTCACTCCAGCTTATTTCTCCTAAGTATTGGTGAACATCATCTCACTACTGGTGAATGCCAGAGTGAAGCACATGGCCAAAAGAGATGAGGCCAGAGCAGTGGTGGTTCTGCACAGTGTATCCTTGTCATCCAAGCAGCAACTCTGCTGTAGGAGTGGATGCTTCTGCCCTGTGACTCCAGGGAAACATATGCACACACACCCAGAGCTCAGGTTGGCACTTTGCTCTCCCTCAGATGTCTAGCAGCATACCAGAGCCATAAGAGCAGTATCTCTTCAGTAGCTGTGTGTGTGCAAAAGCCAAGCTCTGGAAAGGAACTAGCTAGCCCCAGGCATAAAGTAAGACCTACTAGTATAGCAAAGCAGTGTGTTTTCCTCTGGAAGTGCTTACCTTGGTGTTTCTTCCCATAGCAGCAGACTGAGTGGCAGCGGTACTTGCGCCAGAGCTTGGAAGTGGTTGCAAAAGTGATGGAGCTCTTGCCAACTCACGCCTTCTCCACACTAGTAAGTAGTCATCCAGACCAAAAGTACAACGTGAAATGAGCACCAGCTGCTGAGCTTTGTTGCAAACTGTTTGATAGAGGCCACAGTGCCAAAAGGAAAAGGTAGGGAGATTTGACTTTGGATGCAAAGGCTTGGCAAGGGGAGCTCAGGAACTGAAGGGCAAAGCTTGTTCTTTTGGCTTTGTCAGATTTCTTGGTGTATTTTAAAGAGGGTACTTAGTGAGGAGCTGTGTCCTGCTTGCTGGACACTAAGCTCTTTAGAAATGCCCATCTTTCAAAGTGTAACCCTCTGGCAGCAGTCCTTCACTGCTGTTGATCTTGGCCTTTTCACTGGGAGGCAGCTGCAAATTGGTCATCAGAGTTGTAAGGAGAGGGAAATCTTTGTTTAAATGAAAGGCTAAATAGAGATACTGCAAAGAGTGCCTCAGACAATTGGGAGTTAGATCTGATAAACACAGCTAAGTGCTTCTCTCCAGCTGGTGCTGCTGCTGCCACAATCCCTGTCAGAGTTGCTGTGTAGCACTGTGGTGGTTTCTGAGGAGGAGATCTCGAAGCTGTAAGCCAATTCACAGTAGTTGGTGCCCTTTCCCTGGGTGAGAAGAAAGGTGAGTACAGCAGTGAGATCTCAAGACAAGTCTGTTAAATCTGCTGGATACTGTATGCCCAAACCTCTGAGCCATACTCACAAGAAGCAGAGAAAACTGAGCTGCTGCAGAGGCAGAAGATGCCTGACCTGAACTGCTTGGCTTAAAGGTTATCTAAAACATTCTGGCTGAGCTAAGCACTAGAAGCCTGTTACTAGAAACTCTGAAGTAGTGAAGAAAGAGCCTTCACAGGGGAGTAGAGGTTGCTCTGCAGCATGGTGGCATGGCAGGAGTCAGCAAGAGGCAACAAACGGAGCAGCTGCTTCAGTGAGCAGGTGGGTCATGGTGAAGAGCCATATGTCTTCCTTAAAGTAGCACAGGAACCTGAGGAAGACTCTTTGCTTTAAATAGCTCCACTCCTGCAGTTATACAAAGACACTCCACTGCTAATTAGGGACAGTGCATTAGAAACTTGACATGGGTGCTTTCTTGAGCCCTGCATTAGGTCATTCTGGTGTATGGGGTAACCTGAGAGATGCTCAAGTAGCTTTGTGTGCTCTCCACAGCAGCCTGCAGTACTGTTGAACACAGAGGCTGGTCTGCCAGTAGTGACAGCAGCACACAGCAGCTGCCATTGATCTGTGCCATGCTGGACAGTGAAAGGCTGCAGTTCCCTCTGCTGATGGATGAGTGGGCTTGGAGAAAGCCAGGCACCTCCAAGGGGAGGGACTTCTGCCAATAGGAATTAAGGGTCAGAAAATATTCTTTCTGATGAGGTGCCTACAAGGAGAAGGTCAGTGTGCACTTCTGTGTGTATACAAATGCATCCAGGCACAGCATACATAGTCTGTGTACAGATGACTGAAGTGCCTTGACTGGCTGGGAGCTGCCCAGAAGGCTGAGTGCACAGTACACTCCCCATGGCAGCGTAACCTGCTGCTCAGCTGAAGTGTCTCCACGGTGGCTGTAAGTCCTGAGTGATGACCTTGAGGTAACACTGTTCCCAGACCAGGATGCATGGTGACTGTGGGATTTGCTGCCTGGGCTGTTGAGCTCACTGTGGTGCTGCAGAGCTTCCCTTCCCTGCTCTGTTTCAGAGGCATGAGCTCACCTTCTTGGTTGAGCCATATTTTTGGTAGCTGTGTTTTGAGAATCTGACACTTAAGGGTAAGGTGGATGCAGCACAGGCTGCCTGTGCTCCAGGCTCTGCTTCTCCTCTGCTCTGCTTGGTCTGTGTCACACATCCATCTGTGTGTTCACAGTGGTGGTGTGTTGTGCCATCCCTTGCACTTGTCAGACCATTATCTTGTTAGGCTGATTGCTGATATTTGTGGGGGAAAAGGAGGGCTACCACAGAGAAGTGCCTTCAGGGTGGTGATCCTTGTTTTCATGACAGCTATCAAGAGGTGAGAAGCTGTAGCAGGCAGGATCAGCCCAGAACCTAGCAACGTGCCTCTGCTCCAAATGGCTTTTTGAAGGCACTAGGGAGAAATAAGAGAACTGTGCTTTAACCCAGTAACTGGATGTTAACTGTCTGCCAGGCCCTGAGTCACACTCATTTCTTCTCTCTTCTAGTTTCCAGTTCTACAGGATAACTTGGAAGTGTACCTGGGGCTCCAGCAGTTCGTGGTCACTTCAGGGACAGGTAATTGCCACTGGCCAGGGCTGTGGTCCCTGCTCCTGGAGTAGCTCATTGCAAACCCCACTCCAGGACTGCTTTGCTGTTGCTTACTCTGTGCTTGCAGAGACTCTGAACACATGTATGGTGCCTAATGGCTCAGTCATTAAACTCCAAGAGCAGGCAGAAGTCTAGGAATGGGCCTTGTTTTACTCTTGATGGTTCTTCCCTCATTTTAGTACTTAAGGAAGATCATTGTGTGTTAAGAACAGGCAGGCAGCATCAAATACTGCAGTAGTGGGGATGGATAATGGTTACTTCTTTCCTCCCATTGAAACTTCAAGAAAGGCTTATTCTATTCTTCTTATTTCAAGAAACTCTTGTTTGCTTTGGGCTCAGCTCTGGGGTGAAGTTGCTCACCGTGAGAGCATTTGGATTTACCATTGAATTGACAAAACCATTGTGAGTCAGTGAGAAGATGAAGCACTTGGGATGTAGTAGGAGTTGCTGAAGACTCCTGTAGCTAATAGCCATCCTGTCCCCAAGTAGTTGACCAGTGCTCCCAACTGCATGAAAAGCATGGAGGTAGCTTTGCTCCTTCCAGGGAAATAAGGTGAGTAGCGCTGCCTTCAATTCTGCTACATGGGGCAGAGTGGGAATTGATGGATCCATGGTTCAGCAAGGTAGTCCTTCCAATTTGAGGACCATTTCAGATGTAGGGTGAGCAATGTGTAGGTTTTTAATGCTGTAGCCACAGTCTGCACTGGAAGCTGTTGTGTGGGCTGGCTGAGCAGCTGCTGAGTCAGGACAAGCAGCTCAGATGCAGGAGGGTCAGAACTACACAAGAGGATTCTGATGCCAAGGGTACAACGTGACAGGCTGCTTGCTGAGGTTAAATGTGAGCAGTGGAAATCAAAATACGCTCTTCTTTGGGATGTGGTGTGGCAGAATGTGTTTGGAGAGGCATGGAGGGAGGCTTGGAGACCAGGTATATGCAGCCAAGGAGTGGGATGGTTGCATAGGTAGGAAAATCTGCTTGTTGGTATGTTTCATCTGAGAAGTATGGAAGTGAATAACCACGTTTCACATTAGGAAGCAAATGTGTTCTTGTTCCAAACGTGCTTCTGCTGCAGCAGCCAGCAGCGTGCCCAGGGGGGCAAGAAGCAAAGGGCAGCCTGGTTGGGATCAGCTCTGGGGTGGCAGCAGGAGCAGGGCAGGGATTGTCCCCTGTGCTGGGCCCTGGGGAGGCTGCAGCTCCAGGGCTGTGCTCAGTGCTGGGCCCCTCACTCACTGCCACAGGGACACTGAGGGGCTGCAGCTGGGGAAGGGGCTGGAGCACAAGGGTGCTGGGGAGGGGCTGAGGGAATGGGGTGTTGAGCCTGGAGAAGAGGAGGCTGAGGGCAGGCAGCAGCACTCTCTGACACTCCCTGCCAGGAGGCTGCAGGGAGCTGGGGGTCGGGCTCTGCTCCCCAGGCAGCAATGACAGGACAAGAGGCAATGGGCTGCAGCTGCCCCAGGGGAGGCTGAGGCTGGAGCTGAGGCACAACTGTTTCCCTGAGAGGGGTGTCAGCCCTGTGCCAGGCTGCCCAGGGAGCTGGGGGAGTGCCCAGCCCTGGAGGGATCCCAAAGGCGTGGAGCTGAGGTGCTGAGGGCTGTGGGTCAGTGCTGGGCTGGGCAGGGTGAGGGCAGGGCTGGGACTGCAGCAGCTTCAGGGGCTTTACCAACCAGAATGATTCGGTGGTTTTATGCTATGGGGCTGTCACCAGCAGAGGGAGTGCAGGTCACAGCCTTCTCTGTGGAGTGGGAATTGCTCTTGAATGTCAGCTCCCACCAAACCAGCTTGTGCTTCACTGTAGATGTTAGCTCAAATGGAAGAATCACCCATTTCCTACGAGTGCAAGGCTGAAGCAGCTGGTACCACCCAGGGCAGCCTTTAAGGAGCAACAGGAACGTGGCAGTCACAGAGCTGGATGTGTCTCACCGGGTTTGAGCACTTGAGCCACTTGTGCTGTGCTGTGCCCTGGGGCCCTGCAGAGCTCATTCCAGAGCAAGCCTGTCATCAGGGTTCACCCTGTGCCTCTGTAGCTCTGCCATCGGGCTCCAGCCCCACAGAGCTCTGCTTAGCCACAACCTCTCAAGTCTGACCCTTCAGGCTCTTGCTGAGTTCATTCCCCCCGGGTCTCTCTGCTGACCAACCCTCAATGGCGTTGCAGGGCCCAGGCTGAACATCACGGCGGAGAACGACTGCCGGCGCCTGCACTGCTCGCTGCGCGACCTCAGCTCCCTGCTGCAGGCCGTGGGCCGCCTGGCCGAGTACTTCAGCGGCCACGTGTTCGCAGCCAGGTTCAACGATGCTCTGACCGTGGTGGAGAGGTGGGTGTGGGAAGGGGAGTCCCTGTCCCTTCAGGTGGAGAGGTGGGTGTGGGAGGGGGAGTCCCCGTCCCTTCAGCCCTGCCAGGACCCGTTGGCAGCGCTGTGCTGAGTGCCAAAGCCAGAGGTTTCTTTCTGCCTCCCTTTGAGATGCAAAGGACTCAGTGGGCAGAACCCTCATGGTGATGATCAGCAGTGCTGGGATTCCCAGATGGCTTTCTGAAGCCTGAAGCAGGGGTAGCTAACAGGGGGGATTACATAGAATGGTAGGGGTTGGAAAGGACCTTTAGGGGTCATCCAATCCAAGCCCAGGTCATGTAGTCCAACCCCTGCGTGGGTCAGTTGAGGTGGCTGTTCACTGCACCCTAAGCACAGGTGCCAGAAAAGTGAGATGTGCAGTTCCATGGCTTCAGAGCTGCATCTCTCAAAACTAAAGCACCAAAATCTTCCTCAAGCACAAAGGCCTGTGGAAGCTGGAAAGCAGATGTCTTCCTGTCCAAGACACTTCATTAGCACATAGTGGCAGAGGAGGGGATGTCAGGGCTGTGCACAGCTGCTTTGGCTGTGCTTTCCCACGTCCCTGCAGGAACATGGTGCTTGTTCCATGTCACAAACACTGAAATAACCTTTATTTTTGGCTGAATGGCCTAAACCTCGTGTACCTGTTAGCTAGATACTGCAGGGAGCTGCACTGTTTGAGCAGATGTGTACATGTGTGTGTCCATCTCACAGTCCCCTTACACTGCCATGTATCTGTTCCCTTGCAGGCTGGTAAAAGTGACCCTGTATGGATCCCAGATCAAGCTGTACAACATCGAGACTGCAGTTCCTTCTGTCCTGAAACCTGACCTCATCGATGTGTGAGTATGAGACACACCCTGCACTGCTGTGTGCAGGTTTGGTGGCACCTCCGTGGAGGGGAGGAAGCATTAGGGCTCCATCTGCTGCTCTAACCACTTGGCTTGGCAAATACCCTGAGAAGAGTGTCTTTGCAGTGATTGCCAGCTGACCAGGAGGGCACCTTCTTCCAGCTGTTGAAGGGAAAGGCTGCTGCCAGCATTTTGGGATCACTTGTTTCCTCAGGCACATCCAAGTTATTTAAAGAGAAATGTATTTGTGAGAAGTACAGAGACCTGTTATATCAGCTCTAATGGCAAACTGTCCTTCTGGCCTGTCCTAGTGGCTGGAACAGCTCGGTTCTGCAGTGTAATGAAGGGTGACATAAGTGTTACAGTAGTGGAGTTTTAAGAGATGGATCCATTGTTGGGATGTAGTTTGTGGAATTTCTGCTACCAAATTCCAACCTGTGGCTTAGGTGAAAGGTGCTTTTCCCTAGTGCAGGGTTTCAAGTCCTTAGCTTCAAAGACAAACACATGCCTTCCAGCTATACAAGCCATTTCTGAGCGAAAGGGAGGCCTTGAATCCAGAAGCTGATGTTAAGTGTGAAATCCAGTAACAGCACCTCACTCTTGACAGCCTTTCAGAGACCTTCCCCTCCCTGAGGCTGTGTAGGACAGACCTGGTGTGTGAGCAAAATTGAAGGTTGTCCTTTTTGAGCATGTCAAGTGCTTGTTCCAGTTTGCAGTTGGATGTACAGCAGCTCCTTGAGAGCCCCCACCAGATTCCAGCATAGTTCTCTGGATTAGTCCTGATAATCCCAAGGTGTGAGCACTCAGTTTTGTGCAGGTGGTGTTCTTCTAATGGTCTCTTTCCTGAGACAGCTGCCTGCTTTGTTTGAGAACACCCAGGTACCCTTGTGGGCAAGAGGCCAATGGCATCCTGGGGGCATCAAGCAGAGTGTGGGCAGCAGGGGGAGGGAGGTTCTGCTGCCTCTGCTCTGCCCTGCTGAGGCCTCATCTGGAGTCCTGTGGCCAGCTCTGGGCTCCCCAGCTGCAGAGAGACAGGGAACTGCTGCAGAGAGGCCAGTGCAGGGACACCAAGGTGCTGAGGGGATGGAACATGTGTGTGAGGAGGAAAGGCTGCAGCACTGGGGCTGTTCAGCCTGGAGAAGAGAAGCCTGAGCTCAGGGGCACCTCAGCAACGCTGCTCAGTCCCTAAAGGGTGGGTGTCAGCAGGATGGGGGACACTGTTCTGTGGTGCCCAGGGACAGGACAAGGGGTGATGGACATCAGCTGGGACACAAACAGTTCCCCTGGCACAGGAGGAGCAAGTCCTTTGGTGCTGAGGGGAGGGAGCCCTGGCCCAGGCTGCCCAGGGAGGGTGTGGAGGCTCCTGCTCAGGAGGTTTCCAACCCCATCTGGACACGTTCCTGTGCCCCTGAGCCAGGGGAAGCTGCTGGAGCAGGGGCTGGATGGGGTCCCTTCCACCCCTCTTCCCCCATCCCGTGTGACTGCTGTGGCTGTGCCCTGTGCAGCAGGCTGTGGTGCCTGGCTGTGCCTCACCCAGCCTGTGTGTGCCCTGCAGCCACGCTCAGTCCCTGGCAGCCCTGCAGGCCTACGCTCACTGGCTCGCGCAGTTCTACAGCGAAGTTCACCGGCAGAACCCGGAGCAGTTCGTCTCCCTCGTCTCCACCACTCTGGAGGCCATCACACCCCTCATCAGCTCCAAGGTACTTTCCTCAGTGCTGGGCTGAGGCTGGGCTTCCACCCTGAGCAGGGCTCCCTTGGGTCAGGGCTGTACTGCTCTGCTCTGGGCCGGGCTGTGGCTCCCGGGGAGGCTCTGAGCTGGATGTCTGTCAGACTGCAGCCGTCTCGTGTAGAGTGAGACCAAGAGCCATTCAAACTAGCACTGTCAGTCAAGCTCACAGGAGAGCTGGCAGCTTCCAGGCATGTAAACTCAGCCTAATGGTTCTAAGGCGTGCAAGCAGGAGAAGCCTCTCTCCCCAGCGTGAAGGGAACTGAGCTGTGCTCTGACTGACAAGTAAACACAACAAACGGTCTTGCTTGCAAAAACCTGGCTGTGGCAGCTGAGCAGGCTGTCTGATGCCAGTGTTGCTGCATGGGGGTGTGTGGTGGTGTGCAGCCTGACCAGCTTGTCTTTCAGGTGCAGGAGAAGCTGCTGCTGTCTGCGTGCCACCTGCTCGTCTCTTTAGCCACCACCGTGCGCCCCGTGTTCCTCATCAGCATCCCAGCAGTGCAGAAGGTGTTCAACAGGATCACAGACACCTCTGCCCAGAGGCTTCCTGATAAGGTGAATTCAGCTCAGACACCAAGAGTGTAGATGGGTGTTCCTGGGAAGCTTTGCCTTAGTTCTTGCTGTAGCAAAGGTAGAACCTAAAAAAACCCCAAAGTGAGGGCAGCAGTTGCTTCTGTGCTCTGGGTATCCAGGAGTCCAGTGGCACAGTTGGTCAGTTCCAAGCAACAGCATAAGGAAAAAATCACAATTGCAGCTCTGGGCTGTTACTCCCAGCCAGTCCCTGCCCCATCCTCACAGGCATGTTGATTCTGACTCAGAGCTTTCTGTGCAACTCAAGTTAGCACCTCACTCCAGTTGGTGCTCACACTGCACAAGTGCTGCAGAGCCTCAGCAGGGGCTGGGCCCTGGCTGTTGAGGGCTGGCACAGGGGCCTCAAGTGCTGCACAAGCAGCCAAGGAGAGCCTGTGAGCCAGATGAGGAGTAATGAACAGTGGTATCACCTTTGTTTAGTGAACACAGAGAACAGAGACTTCTGGTTGTAGGGGAGGGCTGACACAGCTGGGAGCTGCTTCCAGCCCTGAAGTTGTGGAGCTTTGCTTCTCTCCTACCCTGCAGAGCTGTTTTTACCTTGAGCTCAGCTTCTGCTGTTGAACTCTCCTCAAAGGGCCAGCACTGCTTGGGCAGCTATAAAACATCACGTCCCCCTGGGGCTGTGCTCCAGAAAGAACTGAGTTGCACACCCAGTGAACTTGGGCCCTTTGCTTCCTGCCCTGTTGTTTCTACTTGTGGGTGTCAGGAGGATGCAGGAGCCCTGGCCCAGGCTGCCCAGGGAGGGTGTGGAGGCTCCTGCTCAGGAGGTTTCCAACCCCAGCTGGACACGTTCCTGTGCCCCTGAGCCAGGGGAAGCTGCTGGAGCAGGGGCTGGGGCTGGGGCAGCTCTGCAGGGCCCTGCCAGCCCCCAGCATCTGGGATTGTGTGTGGTTCCAGGCCCAGGTGCTGGTGTGCAGAGCTCTGTCGAACGTGCTGCTGCTGCCTTGGCCAAACCTTCCAGAGAGTGAGCAGCAGTGGGCAGTTCGCTCCACCAACCACGCCAGCCTCGTCTCTGCCCTCACCAGAGAGTACCGCCAGCTCAAGGCCAGTGCCATCTTGCCCCAGAGGAAGGTGCAGCTGGAGGACAGTAAGTACCAAGTGTGTGCTGCATTCTGAGAGCTGCAGTGCAAAATGCTGCTTGGGCCTGCCTTGCCCATAACTATTTTAGCTGACAGATGGCATTTGGAGTCCGGGGAGGGCAGGAAAGGAGCAGTTGTGTTTGTCTCCTTGTTTGGGAGCACCTTATTCAGTGGGTAAAGGACACTCTCACTCTGTGGTGCCTGTGAGCTCTTCCATCCAAGCCCTGTTTTCTTCAGCTGTGCAGAGAAGGTGGGCTGAGGTTTGTGATGAAGGTTTGAATGCAGTGTTTGCAGTGGGAATACCCAGCAGGCTAATGCTGGCACAATACAGCATTAGAGGCATTGACTGGAAGCAGCACTCATGGAGATGGGGTGGTTATAAAATCCTGAGGGGGAAAAGAAGGATTTGTTCCAGATTTGGGAGGTTCTGGAGAAGGCTTATACATGTGAGAGGAGAGCCCTGAGCTGGTGAGGCCCAGGGACACTTAGCAATTTCTTGCCAAGCCCCATGTGCCTTGGGGCTGCTTCTGTGTGTGCCCTGGTTGTGGTTTTTCCCTCTTTTTGATCCAGTTGTTCAGAATCATGCAGTGCCACAGCTGCTGGCAAACACGATGTGCTGCTCAGCTGTGTGCAGGGCTTGTTCCTCATGAGGAGAACATCAGCAGACTGCTCACATGGCTTGAACTGAGCCACAAGCTCTCTTACACAATGAGTGTGTATCACTCCAGCTGTTGCTTTCAGAAATAGACATGTGGCATATGTTGCTGCCTCTCCTTGGCTGCTGTTTGTTTTGCAGTGGCATGTGGAGAGTTAACACAGTTTACAGCTGCCCTGGGCCCCTGCACTCCAGCAGCTGAGTGGTGGGTGCATCTGTAGGGCACAAAACCTGGGTGATTTCAGGAAGTAACCACAGTGACCTCATTGACCCTATTTAAACGTGTGACCTGATCCATGTGGACCTGCTTTGGCAGGGGCTTAGAGCAGATGATGGCTGGAGGAGCTGTTTCACTGCAGCCCGGGATTGGTGCTGTGTGCCGCCTCGTAGGTTGGTTCAGTTGCTCTCTGTGTGGCCTTGCCTTTGCTTCTTGCCTCTGGGTCGTTCTGACACTTGCAGGAATGATGACCTCTCTTATTTTTGCAGCCAAAGTGATCATCCACCAGACACTCAGCGTTTTGGAAGACATTGTAGAGAGTGTGTCTGGAGAGTCCACCAAGTCCCGGCAGATCTGTTACCAGTCGCTGCAAGAATCCGTGCAGGTCTCACTAGCCCTCTTCCCAGCTTTCATTCATCAGTCAGGTATAACCATAGGCCAGGCTGTCATGCTGTGAGTAGCTTCATGACCTACTGCTAACACCCAAAGCCTGTCCCAAGCCAAGGGTGGGCTGTGCTTGGGAGTCTGTGCTTCTGGGGGGGCTGGGCTGAGGCACAGTGGGAAAGGAAAGGGAGATCTCCTCAGGTACAGGCAAGGAGGCTTCTCACACTGCCAGAAGATGGGGATGCCTTGGGCTGTGCTCAGCAGTGGGACAAACAGGAGCTGCTGCTCCAAAGCTTCCAAACCCCTGTCTGGCTGTGTTTGCCACTTACATTCTCATCAGAAGCTTGAAGACAAGGAGGAGGAGATCTCATCAGATTTGGTCAAATGATGGGGATTCCTTGTGGGGGGTTTTTCTCTCTGTTAAGACACCTGGGGTGTATCCAGGACTGTTGCTTGGCCAACTTCCAGCCAGCCTCTTAGGTTTTGTATCACACCAGGGCAGCTGGGATGCCCAGGCCTTCAGCAGCCTCTCTTGTGAAGAACAAGCCCAGGAAAACTTCTGGAGCTAGGTGGGATCTTCTCAGTGAAACTGGCTCAAGGAAGGCAAAACAAAGTGGAACCTGCTTTAGCAGGGGAGGTTGGACTAGATGAGTTCTAGAGGTCCCTTCCAACCCCCCCCATTCTGGGATGCTTTGCAATGCAGGGGAGATGTAAGACAGCAAGCTGGTGCTGGCTCCAGCAACCAGTTGCCTTCAGAGCAAGCTGGCAGCCTCCAGCAGTTGCTATTTGTGGACTCTCAGAGGCTGTGTGAAGGAGCTGAGCAGCCTGAGCTCGCTGTGGTTATCCAGTGCAGTGTGCTGGGGCTGCTGCTGCCCTGCTTGCTGCATAACCACGCTCTGAGGGTGGCTGCTGACCTTAGAAGGCTCTTCTCAGTTCCTGCCAAAAGGGAAATATGAAGCTGGGTTCTGTGTGCTGGCCATCCCAAGCTGTTTAGTAGCTGCTGTGGATTCCCTTGTTTCCTGTTAACCCTGTGTGAGCAGTCAGCAGCTGGAGCTTGGCCCACAGCCTTCTCCCAGCACTCTGCAGGCAGGCCAGTGCTGTATCTGTTCTGAGTTGCTTGGTGCTGCCTGTACTTGTCATCCCTGGCAGTGGTTCAGACCTGGATGAACAATCTTTCAGTACCACCAGCTGCTGGTTGGGGTTTCTAATGGCAATCCTGCTGTGAAACTCCCAAGAGTAAATGGGGTTCCCTGTACAGGAGGTTGCAAATCTCCCATCAGACTCTCACTGAGGCACTTGAATGTTACCCTGATGTGCTCCTTTTGCTTTCCTGTTCTGTTCTTAGATGTGACAGATGAGATGCTGAGCTTCTTCCTCACTCTGTTTCAAGGACTGAGGGTGCAGATGGGAGTGCCTTTCACTGAGCAGATCATACAGACCTTCCTAAACATGTTCACCAGGTAATCCCCTGTGGTGCTCATTTCTTTCTTATCCCTCAGGATGATTTGCCTTCATAAGCTACTCAAAGGGCCCCTGCAGGCTGCAGTGTTTCCAACTCCTTTGTGTCCAGGCCTCTGTCAGACTGAATCTGAGAGCAGTGCTTCCAAGTGTGAAGTGACCTAGCCCATGCCCACAAACAAGATGTGCCATTGTGCCATTTCAGCTTTCCCACAGGCTCTCTGCAAGTGTGTGATGCTGAACTGGACTCTCACGTTGCCCATTAGCTCCTGCCTAAGATCTGAGGGTGCCCCAACTATCACACAAGCTTTGGGTGGGGAAGAAGGGAAAGTCTGTCCTCAGTCAAAACCTGCTTCCCTTAATGTAACCTGCTTGATGTACTTGGCCTGTTATTAACTGAGCAAGCTTAGGGGCAGTACCCCTAAATGAGGAGGAAATGGGGTAAGTGTGGGGATCTCTGGGAGGTTCCTCTGCAATGAGTGTGTCTGTGGCAGGGAGCAGTTGGCAGAGAGCATCCTGCACGAGGGCAGCACTGGCTGTAGGGTGGTGGAGAAGTTCCTGAAGATCCTGCAAGTGGTGGTCCAAGAGCCAGGCCAAGTGTTCAAGCCTTTCCTACCCAGTGTCATCTCCCTGTGCATGGAGCAGGTGTACCCCATCATTGCAGAGGTAGGGCTGCTCCCATGAGGGGAGGGAAGGGCTTGCTGGGGGTGTGGGAGCAATGAAGCCTTTTGCTTTCCAAGGGCTGTAAATGTCAATCCCTGTGCAGGGAAAACTGGGTGAGTAGTCAGTGGGGATTGGAAGCAGTGTGGGTGGGGATTGGAAGCAGTGTGGGTGGGGGATTGGAAGCAGTGTGGGTGGGGGATTGGAAGCAGTGTGGGTGGGGGATTGGAAGCAGTGTGGGTGAAGGATTTTGCCAGGAGTTACCAAGAGAGGTTAAAATGACAGATGTGCTCGAAGCAGTGGGTAGAACTCAAAAGTGGGTGATGAGTTGTTGGCCCCATCCAACAGCTGCTGAGTGTGTTGCCTGCCTCAGGAGGAAAGGCTTTGATGGGTGCTCCAGTAGCTCAGCTGCAAGGCTCTGCCCTGGCTGGGTGCTGGGTGCAGCCAGGGCTGGGGGGGGGTTCCTGCTCTGAGTGGTCTGTTGTGCCCCCGCCAGCGCTCGTCTCCTGACGTGAAGGCAGAGTTGTTCGAGCTGCTCTTCCGGGTGCTGCACCACAACTGGCGCTACTTCTTCAAGTCCAGTGTGCTGGCCAGTGTGCAGAGAGGGGCAGCAGAGGAGCAGATGGAGAACGAAGCTCAGTTCAGTGCCATAATGCAGGTAACCCCCAGCTCAGCAGGGTCCAACACGTCTTGTTTCCTGCCTCTGGTGCCCACAGCAGCCTTCCCATGGCTCTGGCAGCAGCGGGGTTGACTTGCCTGCCTGTGTGTAGCTTGCTGCACTGGGAGGCAGCAGAGGCTCCCAGGGGCTGGTTCTGGTGTTGGGTGAGAGTGATATTGATTTGCCTGGTAGGTAAGATACAACATCAGTCCCATCCTTCCACTCTGCTTTGCTCCCAGGCATTTGGCCAGTCCTTCCTGCAACCTGACATTCACCTTTTCAAGCAGAACCTCTTCTACTTGGAGACACTGAACACCAAGCAGAAGCTGTACCACAAGGTGGGTCCTGGCTGCCCAGTGCACACCCTGTGCAGGGGAACAGGCAGGTGCTGCTCACAGGCTCGTTTTAAGCGACCCAGAAACTGAAGGTTGGGGTTTTGGGGGCTTTTGTGGCACAGCCTTTGGTAGGTTGCTCTGATCCTGATGGGGATGTTGTTGGTCAGGGCATTGCCACCTCCCTGCTGCAGTGGGCACAGGAGGGATCCCAAATGTAGTCAGTCAGGTTAAAGCCTTGATGTGTTCCCTCCTGTGACAGTGAGGGAAAGCAAAGAACATGCACAGGGACAGTGCAGTTGAGACAGGAGAACTGGGCATCACCAGTGACAGAGTCCCTCCAGCATTCCCATCTGGGTAAGCAGCAGGATATCTGGTATTTATAGGTAAGTCACTGCCAGCTGGTTGTCTCCCAGCATGGGGAGGCTTTGTGTCACAGCCAGTGCTTGCTCTACAGAGAGAAGAACCCACACTTGTGTCTCGCAGAAAGGGCTTAGAAGCCTCTTGAACCTTGACACTTTGCACAGGGACCTCTGGAAGCTCAGAATCCCAGGATGATGGGGCTGGCAGGGCCCTGCAGAGCTGTCCCAGCCCCTGCTCCAGCAGCTTCCCCTGGCTCAGGGGCACAGGAACGTGTCCAGCTGGGGTTGGAAACCTCCTGAGCAGGAGCCTCCACACCCTCCCTGGGCAGCCTGGGCCAGGGCTCCCTCACCTCAGCACCAAAGGACTTGCTCCTCCTGTGCCAGGGGAACTGTTTGTGTCCCAGCTGATGTCACCCATTGACCTGGCCCTGGGCACCACAGAACAAAGTGTCCCCCAAGCTCCTGACACCCACCCTTTAGGTACTTGTCAGTGTTGCTGAGGTGCCCCTGAGCTCAGACTTCTCTTCCCCAGGCTGAACAGCCCCAGGGCTGCAGCCTTTCCTCCTCACACACATGTTCCATCCCCTCAGCACCTTGGTGTCCCTGCACTGGCCTCTCTGCAGCAGTTCCCTGTCTCTCTGGAGCTGGGGAGCCCAGAACTGGCCACAGGACCCCAGCTGTGGCATTCCTATGGCAAAGAAGGAAGGTTCTCATCCCCCTCTAGACCTGCTGCCCACACTCCATCATGGTCAAGCAGGATCCATCCTCCAGACCCTCTAATCCAGAGCTGTTAGCTGTTCCCATGATGGATTAAAGTTGGAATCCAGGGTCTTGCCCTAGTGGCCAGGCTGTGAAAGCAGAGCTTTCGGGTTCCCATCTGTGATCACAGCTGAAGGACAGCCTGTCACATTACCAGCTGCCTGCTGCAGGCTTCCAGGCAGCTGGCCAGCCTCCCTGGCTTTCAGGAGCACTGTGCTGGGCTAAAACTTGCTGGGTTTGAATGGGACTGGATGCTGTTTGTTTCAATGCCGATGCCTGAGATGTGGGTCAGAGCTTTAATGTTTATTGTAGCCACTTGTGGCTTGGCTTGGAAGATCATCTCTGTGCCCAGCCCAGTTTGCAGACCCTGCTGATAGCTGACAAGCTGTTAAAATAGCCCAGTGCAGCTGTGCCTTGGTCACACTAACCCCATGCCATGCTGCAGGCTGGGGGATATGTGGCTGGAGAGCTGTCTGATGGAAAAGGACCTGAGGGTGTTAGTCAACAGCAGCTGAACAGCAGCCAGCAGCGTGCCCAGAGGAGCAAGAAGGCCAGTGGTATCCTGGCTGGGATCTGCACTGGGGTGGCAGCAGGAGCAGGGCAGGGATTGTCCCCTGTGCTGGGCACCTGGGAGTGTTGAGGCTGGAGAAGAGGAGGCTGAGGGCAGCCAGCAGCACTCTCTGACACTTCCTGCCAGGAGGCTGCAGGGAGCTGGGGGTCGGGCTCTGCTCCCCAGGCAGCAATGACAGGACAAGAGGCAATGGGCTGCAGCTGCCCCAGGGGAGGCTGAGGCTGGAGCTGAGGCACAACTGTTTCCCTGAGAGGGGTGTCAGCCCCTGTGCCAGGCTGCCCAGGGAGCTGGGGGAGTGCCCAGCCCTGGAGGGATCCCAAAGGCGTGGAGCTGAGGTGCTGAGGGCTGTGGGTCAGTGCTGGGCTGGGCAGGGTGAGGGCAGGGCTGGGACTGCAGCAGCTCCAGGGGCTTTGCCAGCCCAAAGGCATCTGTGGTTTGGGGAGCAGTGCACTGGGGGCTGCTGCTGCCCAGACTCAGCCTGTGCTTGTCTCACCCTGCAGAAGATCTTTCGGACCACCATGCTGTTCCAGTTTGTGAACGTGCTGCTCCAGGTGCTGGTGCACAAGTCCCACGACCTGCTGCAGGAGGAGATTGGCATTGCCACCTACAACATGGCCTCGGTGGACTTTGATGGCTTTTACTCAGCCTTCCTGCCTGAGTTCCTGGCCAGCTGTGATGGGGTGGACTCCAACCAGAAGAACGTGCTGGGAAGGAACTTCAAGATGGACAGGGTAAGCAGGGGAGAGGCTGCAGCGGGGTGCTGGTCCTGCTGGGATGCACAGCCTCTCCCTCCTGGGGCACAGCTGTCAGGCAGCACCTTCTGCTCATAGAATCAGAGAATCCTTATGGTTGGAAAAGACCTTTAAGGTCACCAAATCCAACCACAGAACACTTGCAACCACTTCCGTGCTTGCAGTGCCCAGCCAAGGGTCCTTCACTGTTGGGAGCAGAGCTGCCACCTCGTCTCTCCTGCTGAGGGCTGCAGGAGCCAGGGAAGGTGCTTCCTGGAGAAGTTTTCACAGGGGTAGACAGATGTCTTCTAGAGTGGGATACCCAGTTCCTGACCAGAGCCCTGCCCCAGCTGCTGGCCAGATGTTTGAGGGTTGCAGTAAGACAGCAGCAGAGCAGCTGCAATGGCTCTCAGTTCTTTCAGCCTCCTCATAGGTGTGTGAAGCAAACAGAGGGGAGTCTTTAAAGCTCCCTGTGAAACATTGTGGCCTCACAGCAGGTTGTGGCTTCCATCTGCTGAAGCTTTGTTCTCTGAGGGCTTCCTCTCCTGTGGGAGATGGGGATTTGTGACTCATGGTGAGGACAGGAGCCTTGAGAGAATCACTGAACTGTAGAAGGCAGTTGAGGAGAAATGGCCCCTGTGATGGGGTCTGTGGCACCCAGGGGCCTTGGCAGGTGAAGGGGCTGGAGCACAAGGGTGCTGGGGAGGGGCTGAGGGAATGGGGGTGTTGAGCCTGGAGAAGAGGAGGCTGAGGGCAGCCAGCAGCACTCTCTGACACTCCCTGCCAGGAGGCTGCAGGGAGCTGGGGGTCGGGCTCTGCTCCCCAGGCAGCAATGACAGGACCAGAGGCAATGGGCTGCAGCTGCCCCAGGGGAGGCTGAGGCTGGAGCTGAGGCACAACTGTTTCCCTGAGAGGGGTGTCAGCCCCTGTGCCAGGCTGCCCAGGGAGCTGGGGCAGTGCCCAGCCCTGGAGGGATCCCAGAGCCGTGGGGCTGAGGTGCTGAGGGCTGTGGGTCAGTGCTGGGCTGGGCTGGTGAGGACAGGGCTGGGACTGCAGCAGCTCCAAGGGCTTTTCCAGTCCAAAGGCATCTGTGATGCTGTGAATGTAGTGAGCAGGTGCTGAGGCTGTGAGCAGGGCTCAGCTCTGCCTGGGGCAGCTCCAGAGCCCTCTCTGCTCCCAGAACATGGGCTGCAGGAACCTGTGTCCCCCAGGGTGTGTGCTGGGTGCAGAACAGAGGCCCCGTGCCCCTGCAGGTGGTGCTGCAGCCTTCGCAGCACAGCGTGGTGTTTGCTCTTTGGCAGGACCTGCCCTCCTTTACCCAGAACGTGCACAGGCTGGTGAACGACCTGCGTTACTACAGGCTCTGCAATGACAGTTTGCCCCCTGGGACTGTGAAGCTATAGTCACTGCACTGGACTGCTCTCTGGGCACTGTAGGGAACGGCTCTGTGCCTGGTTTTTCACCCCTCGCTGGCTGCAGGAGGCAGCGTCCCGGCAGCCGCCCGCCACGGCCGCGCTTCCTCCTCCTCCCCCTGCCCAGGAGCCAGCAGCATCTGCAGGAGGCCCTTGGGGGGAAAAGGCCTCACCCTGGGGCTCATGTGCTCCCCTGGCACCGTGTGGTGGGGGCAGCTCAGGAGTGTGTGACGTGAGGCAGAGGGAGCCAAAGACTACTTGAGACATTCGAACCTTCGCGTCATTCCAGCGAGCTGCCGCTCCGGGAGGAGGAGCCTGGTGCTGGGGCTCTGCCTCGCACTTGTGTCACTGCCCTGGGTTTTTAGGCTGCCTTGCAAGCCCCCTGCTGCCCCTGGGGCTCACAGACTTGTTGGGGGTTTTTATTTCAACCGTTTTCTCATCATTCCATTGTGATACTGAACCCACGTGCTTCATGGGAATAAAGTGCTTACTTTGTTGTTTTAAACTGCTGGGACACCTGCCTCGGGTTCCTTGCAGCCTGCCTGCCAGCAGCCCCCCCAGGCTGTGTTGTGTTGCAGGGGGTGAGCTGCAGCCTCCCCAGGCACAGAGCCCTGTGGTGGCTGCTTCCTCCACTCTCCCCTTGCTGTGTTTGCCTCCTGTGTTCCCTCATCTCCCCTGTCACCCCTTGTGCTGCTCTGTTTCATTCCCTGCAGCAGACTGTTGTCTGAAGTGCCCAGGAGGTGCCTGCAGGAGGAAACGTCCCAGCCCTTCCCACAGGAGCCCTGGGCCACAATCAGCTCATAGGGGCTTGTGAGCATAAGGTTAGAACCCCAGGCAGGCAGCACCAGGCACTGTGGGGCTTGTGAGGCTCTGAATCAGGCACAGGGGGAGGTTTTGCCTTGAGGTCTGGTGCAGAGCACTCAGTCAGCCTTTGTGCTGTGCTGAGGGCAGCTGCAGTAAGGCTGATGGTGGTTAATGGGGCTGGGGAAAGGCTGGGCTTGAGGATCTCAAAGGTCTCTTCCAGATGATACCATTCTATATGGAGGCTCCTTCCTTGGAGCTCTTCAAGACCAGGCTGGACACGTTCCTGTGCAGCCTGATCTAGGTGGGAGCTGCTTCTGCAGGGGGATTGGACTGGGTGATCTCTAAAGGTCCCTTCCAAACCCCCTCCCATGCTGGGATTCTGGGTGATGTGAAGTCTGTGTGTGGGCAGTGGGGTGAGCTTGGAGGGTCAGAGCACTGCTCCCTGCTCCCTTCAGTGCCAGTGTTGTGACAAACAGGCTGCCCTGTGCGTGTTTGCTGTGGGGAGAGAACACCCACTGTTTGGATAACCTGTGTGCAGACAGGGCCCCACAGCCAGCCTGCCTGACCTGGGCCCTGAGTCGTCTCTGGGCTTCGCCCCCTGCAGCTGGAGCTGAGCTGCACATGCTCTGAGCCCAGCCTGCTCTGGATGTGCCTCCCAAGCTCTGCTCCTCAGCCAGGGGCTGTGGCTGCCGTCCCTGAGGGGCTGGGGGCCTTGCCCCACTCCTGCCCCCCTCCCTTCCCTGTGGGGCTGGGGGCTGCTGCTGCTTCTGTTCCTTACAAAACAGGGTTGACAGAAGGTGAAAGTACATGTTTTTCCCTTGTTCAAGGGCAGCAGTGGGAAGGTGGCCAAAGCCCAGCCTCTGACCTCTTCCCCCTCTGGTTCTCCTTTGCCAGCCCTCCCCCAAACTGTGGGGCCAGCCCCAGCACCACCCCCCCTGCATAGAGGTGGAGAAGGGGGTGTGGGGGTGTGTGGCTCCCTTCATCTTCCTCACAGCCCCCTCTCCCTGGGTACCACAGCCCTTTATCCCCTCAAGCTCCCACCTTGGGTGGGTGACACCGGCTCAGGTCCCCACAATGTCTGTTTTGCAGCCATGCTGGGCACAGGGGGTGCTGCCAGCCCCCCTCTTCCCTCCAGGCTCTGCCCCTCATTCCATGCCCAGGAACCAAGGGACGAGATGAGGGCTCAAGGAGGGAAGGTGCAGCCCAGCCTCTCCCTGCCCGGTGCTGTGTGTGCCTGGGGCTGTTCCTCACTCACATCAGGCAGCTCTAGAGCAGGGGCTGCCAGGGCCCAGCGTTTTCCATGAGCTTTTCCCGTCCCTGCCTGCGTCAGGCTGCTCTCCTGGGACTGTGGGGAGCTGGAGCAGAAGCGCCCAGCGTGGGGCTGTGCTGGCACAGAGCTGGGGCGCTGCCTCTGTCCCCACCCCAGCGCTCAGCCCCGAGGGAGATGCTGCAGCCCCGGCAGCAGCCCGGGCTCGGCTCCTCGCTCCTGGGGGAGCTCCGTGTCCTCGGCACAGCCCGGACTGAAGGGAAGGGCTCGGGGGCCTCTGTCTGTGCCCCTCGCTGCCTCCCGGCGCCGGGCTGCCCGTCCCGGGACGCTCCCAGCGGCTGCTTTAAGGGGAGGGACGGAAACCTGACCCGTCCCCGGGCTGGGCCGGGCCCCTAAAAGCCTCGGCGGGCCCCCCCGAGCCCCGCCGCGGCCAGGTCCGAGCCGCCGGCCCCGCCATGGGCTCGCTGGTGCGCTGCGTGGTGCGGAGCCTGCTGCGGGGGCAGCCGGGGCCCCGCCGCTTCGGCTCCGGTGAGACGCGGCCCCGGCTTCCCCGGGACCCTTGGCATCCTGTCCCTGTCCCCATGCAGTCCCTGGGCATCCTGTCCCTGTCCCCATCCTGCCCCGGGACCCTGTCCCTGTCCCCATCCCGCCCTGGGACCCTGTCCCTGTCCCCATCCTGCCCTGGGCACCCCATTCCCCATCCCACCCCGGGACCCTGGGCATCCTGCCTTGGGCACCCTGTCCCTGTCCCCATCCTGCCCCGGGCATCCTATCCCCGTCCCCATCCTGCCCCAGGACCCTGTTCCCGTCCTGGGACCCTGTCCCTGTCCCCATCCTGCCCTGGGCACCCCGTCCCCATCCTGTCCCAGGATCCCTGTCTCCATTCCCATCCTGCCCCAGGATCCCTGTCTCCATCTTCATCCCTCCCCAGGACCCTGTCTCCATCTTCATCCCTCCCCAGGACCCTGTCCCCATCTCTGCCCTCAGCCTCTTCCCTCTCTTGCCCTGGGACCCTCTCCCCATCCCCATCCTGCCCTGGACACCCTGTGCCCATCCTCATCCCATCTCCACACTCCTCTCAACCCCTTCCTTCTCCCACCCCTGGGCACCCCATGCTCAGCCCTGTCCTGCTCTGCACACCTTGTCCCCATCCCCATCCCATCCTCAGTCCCCTGCCTGTCCAGCCCCTTGGGGCTCCCATCCCCATCCTGCTCCCACCACCCCATCCCTGTGCCCCCACCCCTGGGGTCTGGGCAGGGGCTCTGGCTCCGGGCGTCCTGCAGGGTGGGCTGGTGCCAGCCCCTGCTGTCCCACAGAGCCCCTCTTTGCTCACCCCCCTGGAGAGCTGTGCCTGGGGACCTGCTTGTGCCGGGGCTGGTGCTCAGGGGAAGGCACCTGAGGAGCACCCAGGGTGGCACCCACAGCCCCAGCGCTGGGCACAGACAGGGGCAGCCCGTCCCACGCTGGCTTAAAGGCCGTTTCCCAGCCCGCAGCGTGTCCTCGGCGCCTGCCGGGGCTTTGCAGAGCCAGGGGGGCGCAGCAGGAGCCGGGGCCGCTGTCAGCCCCGTGGGGTGCCCCTGCTGCAGCCCCCGGCTGGGGGGTCACGGGCGTCCCTCCGTGCCCACGCAGCGCCCCCGGAGCTGCGGGAGCAGACGCTGGTGCTTGTGAAGCCGGACGCGGTGCAGCGGCGGCTGGTGGGGAGCGTCATCCAGCGCTTCGAGCGCCGCGGCTTCAAGCTGGTGGCCATGAAGCTGCTGCAGGTAGCCAGCCCCTCCCAGCTGCCTCCCCAGCCCCCTGCAGCGCGGGCAGAGAGCGGGGGGCACCGGCCCCGAGTCCCCCCGACACGCCACGCTGCCCGCAGGCCGACCAGGGGCTGCTGGACCAGCACTACCAGCAGCTGCGCCAGAAGCCCTTCTACCCCCAGCTCCTGGCGTACATGACCTCGGGGCCGCTGGTGGCCATGGTGAGGAGCGGGGGCGAGGTGGGGTTGGGGGGCCGGGGCAGTGCTGAGGGGGGCTCAGGGGACCCCTGTCCCGCAGGTGTGGGAGGGCTACAACGTGGTGAGGTCCACGCGGGCCATGGTGGGGGACACCAACTCCGCGGCGGCGGCAGCGGGCACCATCCGCGGCGACTTCAGCATGCACGTCAGCAGGTAGGGGCTGGGCTGGGGGGGCCTGGGCTGGGGGGACCCCACGGCACCAGCCCTGTGCCCCTGCAGGAACACGGGGGGTTGGGGGGGGGTCCCTGTGAATGGAGGGACCTCATGACACCAGCCCTGTGCCCCTGCAGGAACATAGCGGGGGTCCTGGGGTGGAGGGACACCATGACACCAGCCCTGTGCCCCTGCAGGAACATAGCGGGGGTCCTGGGGTGGAGGGACACCATGGCACCAGCCCTGTGCCCCTGCAGGAACGTGGGGGGGTTGGGGGTGTTCCTGGGGTGGGGGGACCCCATGGCACCAGCCCTGTGCCCCTACAGGAACATGGTGGGGCTGAGGGGTCCCTGTGGATGAGGGGACCCCATGGCACCAGCCCTGTGCCCCTGCAGGAACAGAGTGGGGTTGCAGGGGTCTCTGTGGATGCAGGGACCTCATGACACCAGCCCTGTGCCCCTGCAGGAACGTGGTGGGGCTGGGGTGTCCCTGTGGACGGGGGACCCCACAACACCAGCCCTGTGCCCCTGCAGGAACATGGTGGGGCTGGGGGGTCCCTGTGGATGAGGGGACCCCACAACACCAGCTCCGTGCCCCTGCAGGAACGTGGTCCATGCCAGTGACTCGCTGGAGACAGCCCAGCGTGAGATCGGCTTCTGGTTCCAGCGGGACGAGCTGGTGACGTGGGAGAGCGGAGACAGCGCCTACACCTACGGACCCTGAGCGGGGCCACAGCCCCAGCCCCACAACACACAGCCCCACAACACACAGCCCCACAACACACACACAGCCCCACAACACACAGCCCCACAACACACAGCCCCAGCCCCACAACACACACACAGCCCCACAACACACAGCCCCAGCCCCACAACACACACACAGCCCCACAACACACAGCCCCAGCCCCACAACACACACACAACCCCACAATGAACACACAGCCCCACAACACACACACAGCCCCAGCCCCACAATGAACACACAGCCCCACAACACACAGCCCCAGCCCCACAGCCCCCAGCCCCACAACACAGCCCCAGCCCCACAATAAACACACAGCCCTGCCTCTGCACCCCTCCAGCAGCTGCCACCATGGAGCACTGGGCTGGTACTGGGAAGCACTGGGATGTGACTGGAGCGTTGAGATGTCCCTGGAGCACTGGGCTGGTACTGGGAAGCACTGGGATGTGACTGGAGCGTTGAGGTGTCCCTGGGAGCACTGGGCTGGTACTGGGAAGCACTGGGATGTGACTGGAGTGTTGAGATGTCCCTGGAGCACTGGGCTGGTACTGGGAAGCACTGGGATGTGACTGGAGTGTTGAGATGTCCTTGGAGCACTGGGCTGGTACTGGGAAGCACTGGGATGTGACTGGAGCGTTGAGATGTCCCTGGGAGCACTGGGCTGGTACTGGGAAGCACTGGGATGTGACTGGAGTGTTGAGATGTCCCTGGGAGCACTGGGCTGGTACTGGGAAGCTCTGCGAGGCACTGGGATATACCCCCAGGGGATACTGGAGCAGTGCTGGGAAGCTCTGGGAGTCACTGGGACGTCACTGTGAAGCGCTTGGATGTCTCTGGGAGCACTGGGGCGGTACTGGGATGTCATTGGGAAGCACTGGGGGAGTACTGGGAAGCTCTCAGAAGCCCTTTGATGTGTCTGGGAACGCAGGGGCAGGAGTGGGAGGTTCTGGGAAGCACTGAGATGTCCCTGAGGGGCACTGAGGCTGTACTGGGAAGCTCTGGGAGACACGGGGATGTCCCCGAGGGTCACTGGGATGATACTGGGAAGCATTGAGCTGTCCTCAGCATCATTGGGGTGGTACTGGGACACTCTAGGAGGCACTGGGGCGGTACCGAGAGGCACCAGGGCAGTACTGGGCGGTACTGGGAGGCACCGGGGCAGTACTGGGCAGTACTGGGAGGCACTGGGGCTGTACTGGGAGGCACTGGGGCAGTACTGGGAGGCACTGGGGCGGTACTGGGCAGTACTGGGAGGCACTGGGGCTGTACTGGGAGGCACTGGGGCAGTACTGGGAGGCACTGGGGCGGTACTGGATGGTACTGGGAGGCACTGGGGCGGTACTGGGAGGCACCGGGGCAGGACTGGGCGGTACTGGGAGGCACTGGTGTGTACCGGGAGTGATGTGGCCGCTGTCGCCGGGCGGACACGTGCAGTGCGTGGCCGTGGCCGCGAGGTGGCGCTGTGGGACACGGCGCCCAGCGCAGGCCGTTACCAGGCAACGCCCGACGTCGCCCGCGCATGCGCAGGAGCGAGCGGGACCACCCCCCGTCCATGGACTCCATCTCCCGTCGGGCTGTGCGCTCGCCCCGCCCGGCGCCGCTCGCGCATGCGCAGTGAGCCGGGCGCCTCCCGCACGGACTCCATCTCCCGTCGGGCCGTGCGGCCGCCCCGGCCCGTCCCGTGGTGCCCCGCGCTGCCGCCGGGCCGGTGCCGCTGCCGCCATGGCGGAGGCCGCAGGAGCCGCCCGGCCGCCGGCCGACGTGAGCAGCGATGAGTGTCTGCGCGAGTACCGCCACCTCTTCAGCGCCGACATCCTGGCGTGAGTGCCGCGGCGGCGGGGGGAGGCTCCGGCCCGGCGCCTCGGTGCCTCGGTGCCTCAGCTCGGGGCGCCGGGGTAAGGGGCCGCGGCTCGGGGGGCTGTGCCCGTCCCTCACGGCCCCTTTTGCTTCCGCAGGGGGCAGGTGGCCTTCATCACCGGCGGCGGCTCGGGCATCGGCTTCCGCATCGCCGAGATCTTCATGAGGTGCGGCGGGGCTGCGGCGGCCCCTGGGACGGGCGGCGTGAAAGCTCCTTCCCGTCTCGTCCCCTCCCGTCCCATCCCATCCCCTCCCGTCCCATCCCCTCCCGTCTCGTCCCTTCCCATCCCCTCCCCTCCCGTCCCCTCCCGTCTCGTCCCTTCCCATCCCGTCCCGTCCCCTCCCGTCCCGTCCCTGATGCTGAGGGGCTGGGACATGTGTGTGAGGAGGAAAGGCTGCAGCCCTGGGGCTGTTCAGCCTGGAGAAGAGAAGCCTGAGCTCAGGGGCACCTCAGCAACACTGACAAGCACCTAAAGGTGGGTGTCAGGGTGGGGGGACAGTTTGTTCTGTGGTGCCCAGGGACAGGACAAGGGGTGATGGACATCAGCTGGGACACAAACAGTTCCCCTGGCACAGGAGGAGAAGCTCCTTTGGTGCTGAGGTGAGGGAGCCCTGGCCCAGGCTGCCCAGGGAGGGTGTGGAGGCTCCTGCTCAGGAGGTTTCCAACCCCAGCTGGACACGTTCCTGTGCCCCTGAGCCAGGGGAAGCTGCTGGAGCAGGGGCTGGGGCTGCAGCAGCTCTGCAGGGCCCTGCCAGCCCCCACCATTCTATGATTCTGGGATTTTCTTCCCTCTCCCACCACTGACAAGCCCCAGGTGTGGGTGGTGGCTGCAGGGTGGGAGGGGGCAGTGAGGAGGGGGTGCTGTGTGGTCCCTGCTCACCTCTCCCTTGCAGACACGGCTGCCGGACGGTCATCGCCAGCCGGAACCTGCAGCGTGTGTCAGAGGTGAGTGTGTTTGGGCCCGGTGGGACAGCCAGCAGAAGGCAGAGCTGGAGCCCCTGCACACCCTGCCCTGGCAGCAGTGGCTTAGCAGCAACGCCCTGGCTGCTCCTGGCTCTTCCTGCAGCGGCAGACAGGGGTTACATGCGTTGGAGGGGGTTCAGTGGGCCCCAGCACCTCAGCTCTGAGACATAGGAGTGGCTGCAGGTCTGGGAAGCTGTGCCAGCCCCAGCTGTGTGGGAGCAGCAGCCTGTGTGGGCCTGGCACAGCCCCAGCCCTGCCTGTGTGCCCCAGGCTGCCGTGGGCTGCACACGGGCTCTGCTGCTCCCCAGGACTCGTGCTGCAGCCTCAGCTTGTGGCACTGTGAGAGCTTTGCAGTGCTGAGAGTGTCCCTGACACTGAACAGAGATCAAACCCAGTGCTTGGGAGCGAGCTGGCAGGGCCCAGCTGTGCCCAGGAAGGGGTTGGGGCCGTCACCTCGCACCCCCTCTTGCTCAGGTGCCAGCAAACAAGCTGCAGGGCTCAGCAGCTGTGCAGTGCAGGGGGCTGGAGCCATCTGAGACTGCATGTGCAGGCTCCTGCTGCTCAGGCTGTGTGTGTGCAGCTCACAACAGCTCACAGCAGGGTCTGAAGGGCCCAGGCAGCAGCGTGGGCTGTCTGTGGGTGTTGTGCAGGGTCGCTGCTGCGTTTGCACATCCCCTCTGCTTCCTTTGCTGCAGCCAGCCATGCTCTCCATGGGCACCCAGCCTGGCTCGTGCCACAGCTGCCCCATCGTGCCTCCAAGGCAGAGACTCTGCAGCCACTGGGCTGCCATTGCCCTTTGGCCTATTGACCTTTCTTTGATCTAAAGGTTCATTGTGTCTGGGCTTGTGCCAAAAAATGCTGGTTGGGGTCCAACCTTTGTACTTTGGGACTGTTTAGCATAGAAAAGAGAAGGCTGAGGGGGATCTTATCAAATGCTGATCAAACCCTAAAGGGTGGGTGTGAGGATGGGGGGCACTTTCTTCTGTGGTGCCCAGTGCCAGGACAAGGGGTGATGGACATCAGCTGGGACACAAACAGTTCCCCTGGCACAGGAGGAGCAAGTCCTTTGGTGCTGAGGTGAGGGAGCCCTGGCCCAGGCTGCCCAGGGAGGGTGTGGAGGCTCCTTCTCAGGAGGTTTCCAACCCCAGCTGGACACGTTCCTGTGCCCCTGAGCCAGGGGAAGCTGCTGGAGCAGGGGCTGGGGCAGCTCTGCAGGGCTCTTCCAACCTCTACCATTTGAGGATTCTGGGATTCTCCTTGCCCTGCAGAGCTGCTGCTCAGATCATGCTGTGCCCACTGCAGGCCAGGCGAGAGGTGTGCTGGGTGATCCGTGGCCTTGGGGCCAGCCTGGCCTTGGCCTGGGGTGTGACCTGCAGGAGCTCTCCCTGGCTGCCCTGTGGCTGTAGCTGCAGGGGCTGCTGGGCTGGGGCTGCCTGCCTTTGGGCAGGTCTCTCCCCTGCACACACTGTTTGCTGTGTGCTCACAGGGTCGTGGCTCTGCCCAACTTCCCGCTGGCCTGTTAGGAGCTCTGAGTGTGGCCCTTGCTGAAGGAGCCAGGCTCAGAATGAACCTGAAGTCTCTGTCTGGCATTTGGCAGGCCTCAAAGAAGCTGGAGGCAGCCACAGGGCAGCAGTGCCTGGCTCTGTCCATGGATGTCAGGCAGCCCCAGACCATCGTGGCAGCGGTGGAGGCGGCGCTGAAGGAGTTTGAGCGGATCGACATCCTCGTTAACGGTCAGTGGGCAGGGAGAGCTCTGGCACCAACACACTGCTGGGGAAGGTGCCTTCCTGTGTCTCCTGGGGTCTGGCTTATGCTGCTTTGGCCTGACAGCAGGTGCCAGCCCCTGGAGCACCAAGGGGTGGCTCAGAAGAAGTAAAGCCCCGTTGGTGATCCCTGGATCATCTGTGTGCGTCTGCATGGGCACTGTCCCCGCTCCCGCTGCACCAGCACTGACTGCCCACAGGCTGGCGCTGCTGATGGGTTCTTTGTCCCCTTATTAGGGCTGTTTCCAGTCTTCCCAGGCAGCCCCTCTCCCCACAGCACCCTGAGCCTGCCTTCCTGAGAGGAACCTCCTGAGGTCCACTGAGGGCAAGGGCAGAGTGCAGCCCCTGGGGAGGAACAGCCCCCTGCACCAGGACAGGCTGGGGGTGACCTGCTGGAGAGCAGCTCCAGGAGAGGAACCTGGGAGAGCTGGGTGATAATAAACTAACCATGAGCCAGCAACGTGTCCTTGTGGGCAAGAAGGCCAGTGGTATCCTGGGGGACAAGATGCTGAGGGGATGGAACATGTGTGTGAGGAGGAAAGGCTGCAGCCCTGGGGCTGTTCAGCCTGGAGAAGAGAAGCCTGAGCTCAGGGGCACCTCAGCAACGCTCACAAGTACCTAAAGGCTGGGTGTCAGGAGGATGGGGCCAGTGTTTGTTATGTGGTGGCCACTGACAGGACAAGGGGTAACAGGCACAGGCTGGAAGACAAGAAGTTCCACTGGAACAGGAGGGGAAGCCCTTCCAACCCTCACCATGCTGGGGTTCTGTGACCCCTCCTGCCCTGCCCCTCACTGTGCCCCTGGCTGCTTGTTCCTCAGGTGCTGCAGGAAACTTCCTGTGCCCAGCCAGTGCCCTGTCCTTCAATGCCTTCAAGACAGTGATAGATATCGACACCATTGGCACCTTCAACACCTCCAAAGTCCTCTTTGAGAAGTATTTCCGGGTAGGTGGAGCCAGAGGACTGTGCTGGGTGGGGGGTTAGTGCCAAACACGCTGCACTTTGCTCCTGGGAAGTCCAGGGAAGCGTGGAGGGCAGAAGGGGGGGCTGGAAGGGTGTCCAGTGCTGACCATCCCTGCTAGCCCAGCTCCCCTGTCCCCCTGCTCCCTGCCTAACGCCACGTCCCCTTTCCTTCCCCAGGACCACGGCGGGGTCATCGTTAACATCACGGCCACCCTGAGCTACCGAGGGCAGGCCCTCCAGGTGCATGCTGGCTCTGCTAAGGCTGCCATAGGTACCTGTATGCTCCCTGCTGGGCCTCTGTCAGCTGTGTGGGGCCATCCCAAACATTTGGGAGAGATGGATGTGATTTGATGTGGTTTCTACGTGCCTGGCTTTGGCATGAGACTTTTCCCTCAGGGCCCTTTGCTCTTGGCCAGGGTCTCCCATGGCTTTTTGCCCCCTGTTCCCCCACAAAAAGCAACTGAAGAGGCTCTGCTCTGCCTCCCTCACCCCTGCTGTAATCCCTTCCCAGATGCCATGACCCGTCACCTGGCGGTGGAGTGGGGGCCCAACAACGTCCGAGTGAACAGCTTGGCTCCGGGGCCCATCGCAGGCACCGAGGGCTACCGGCGCCTGGGTAAGGCAACCTGGGGCTGCTCTGCTGCTCCCCCCGTGCCACACAGCTCCTGGGGCATGGTGTGTGGCTGCTGGGCAGGGCTGGGGTGACTGGGATGGCCCTTGCCTCGCTGGCCCATCCTTGGGCAGCAGCCCTTCCCCGTTGCTGGTGCCTCGCAGGGTGCTGACTTTCTCTGGCAAGTGGCAGCTTTTGGTGCTCCCCTGATGCCCAGCCTGCTCGCCTGCCTTGCCTGCTGGCTTCACTCCTGCCCCATCAGCAGGTGCTGGTGCAGCTCAGGGGGCAGGGAAAGCTTTCAGGTCCTGCCCTGATCTCACTGCTGCATACAAACCCCCCTGCTGGGCTTGCCCCACCTCGCTTACCTCTCTTCTCAGGCTCTCCCCAGGCCTGTGCCAGGCTCTCAGCTGGCTTCCCCAGCCCCATGCAAGCGGAGGCTGGTGGGCAGGAGGTGCCACAGCCCTGGCTGACCCTCTTGCACCACCCCTAGGTGGGAAGTTTGCCGAGGAAGGGGAGCACTTGGCCGCCATCCCCCTGCAGCGCGCGGGGAACAAGACGGAGATCGCCCACAGCACCCTGTTCCTGGCCAGCCCCCTCTCCTCGTACGTGACGGGCACCACCCTGGTCGTGGATGGAGGGTCCTGGCTCACCTCTGCCAACAGCTTCTCTGCCTTGCTGGGTATTGCTTCATCCTCTGCTAAACTCTAGGTGACTGTGCATCTCCCCCTCGGAGGCGTTAGAGCAGGGCTGGTGGCAGAAACCCCCTGGCCCCACGGCACAGGGGCGCTGCTGCTGCAGCAGTGGGCACGGCCTCACCTTCTCCAGCTGCCTCAGCCACCCTGTGCCAGGCTGTGCCCCTCCTGAGGCAGCTGTGGCAGGGGGAGAGGTGTGGGGGTCAGGCTCTTAGGTGAGGGCAGCCAGCCCAGGTCTCATCTTGGCAGCACTTCTCAAACCTTCCTCTGCCTTTGGGGGATGGAGCAGGATCACCCTCTCCACCGGTGCCAGAGCAGTGTGAGAACATCCCTGAGCCCTCCTGGCCAGTCCTTGGGGTGCCTTGGGAGGGGCAGGAGCCCTCCTGGGCTTTTCCTCAGAGCCTGCAGCTGGTGTGGTCTCTCCTGTCCTTCCCACTGGAGGATGCTTGTCTGGGCACCTCTGAGTACCCCCAGAAGCGATGTGACTCCTCTTTTCTGTGCCCCACCAGCAGGATTGGGGCACAGAGAGTCCTGCCAGCCTCTGTCCTGCTTTTCCTCCCTGCAGGAGCTGCTGCAGCCTGTCTCAGGTTGTGGTGGGGCTCGGTGGCTGCTCACTGGGGCCTGGCACCTTCTGGGAGTGGGGGCTCCTCCGTCCCCTGGCAGCCCCTGTGAGCAGGGCAGGGCTGTGTGCCCACCTCTGTGCTCTCTTGCAGATGTCTGGGCTGCAGGAGCAAACCAGAATCAATGATGGACAGCCTGGGACTGACTGATGGACAGAAACGTGACCTGACGCTGCTGCTGCCCTGGGACATCTTGGGGTGACGTCCCCCAGAGCCAGGGAGGAATCTGCCACCTCTGGTCAGTGACTAGGGGAGGGCACTGCTGGGCCTGTGGCCACCTGCAGTGGGCAGTGCCAGGGACAGCTCAGGGTGGGCATTTGTGTCTCCCTCCAAGTCGCTCTCCCGGCCTTTCCCCAGCCCCAGGCAAGTGCCAGCCGTGGATTTCCATCCTCTCCCTCCCAGCTCCCCCAGCCTGGCTGGAGAGCTGCCCACGGCCCCCAGAAGCAGAGACCAGCCTCGTGCTGGGGCAGCAGCAGCTGGCAGCTCCTGAGGTGGGGACACAAGGACCAAGCTGGTGCTGGCAGGGGACACAGCCCAGTCCCCTCGAGGGGGTCCCCAGAGGCTGATGTGGCTGCAGCTGGGGTGTCCCTCGCCCAGAGCAGTGGTGGTGTGAGGTCAGAGCCTGCTGGAGGTGGCTCTGGGCTGCTGTGGGCCCCAGCCCTGTGCCCTGGGAGCCTGTCTTGCACCCATCTGTCTGTCCTGCCACTCTCATGCTGTCTCCTCTCTTCACACACACGCTACAGCTGGGGGTAAGCTGAGGGCCAGCTGCAGCTCAGCCTTTGTGAGCAGGGTGCTGAGCTGCTGGAGCCACACGCAGCCCCGGTGCCAGCGCCTCGGGGTGCAGCAGCCTCCCGCTGCTGACAGCGGTCCTTAAGCTTACCCTGAATCCCATGAAGCCTCTTTTCCTGCCTGATTGCATTTCCTACTTGATTGTAGACTCGCCAGGTATTGCTCCTTCCTCCAGGCCATGAATAAAGAGCTTCCACCCTGAGCTGTGGCGCTCGCTGCCGTGTGCCGGCGCCGGGGGCTCCTGCTGCCGGAGCTGGGGGAGGTTTGCTCGTGTGCTGTGTCCTCTGGTGAGGTGCTGGGAGCTTTCAGAGGAGCCTGAGCATGTGCTTGTGGTGCTGCCTGGGGTGAGGGGTCAGGACTAGGCCCTGGGGGGATGTAAACCCACTGCTCCCTGTGACAGAGCCTCCCTGCCTGTGGTGTCCTGGTGCTTGGAGACCTCAGCCCCAGCTGCCTCTGGGGAGGGTCACAAGGCCCTCTGTGTGCAGAGCTTGGGCTTCCCAGCTCAAGAGGGACATTGAAGTGCTGGACAGAGTCTTCTGGAGTCAGCCTGGCTACCAAGATGCTGAGGGGGGATGGAGCATCTTCCTTCTGAGGAAAGGCTGTGGGCCCTGGGGCTGTTTAGTCTGGAGAAGAGACTG
Organism: Colius striatus; assembly: GCF_028858725.1. Lineage (NCBI taxonomy): Eukaryota > Metazoa > Chordata > Aves > Coliiformes > Coliidae > Colius > Colius striatus. Next base: position 933,352 of record NC_084761.1, on the reverse strand, counting down.
AGGGGGGGATCTTATTGACAAATAGCTCAAGGGTGGGGTGTCAGGAGGTTGGGGCAGCACGTTTTCCTGTTGTATCCAGTGCCAGGACGAGGGGTGATGGGATGAAGCTGGAACACAAACAGTTCAGTTTAACCATAAGGAAGAACTCTTTCAGTGTGAGGTATGGGAGCCCTGGCCCAGGCTGGGTGTGGAGGCTGCTGTTCTCAGGAGGGCTTCAAACGGCTCCTGGACACGTTGCTGTGTGACCTGATGTAGGTGGGACTGTTTTGGCAGGGGGCTGGATGCTCTCTAGAGGTCCCTTCCAGCCCGTGCCTGTGTGCGGACGCTGCCCCAGCAGCCCTCGGGGAGCTGCCCCCGGCCACAGCGTCCGTGTCCCAGCTCCCAGGCCACGCGTTGGCTCCGTGGGGGCTGGGATGGACCCAGAGGGCTGATCCGATGCCCCGATGCGGGCTCCGGGGGGCGACGGCGGGTGGTCGCGGGCGGCACGTGCTCGCGCGCCTCGTGGCGGCTCCGCGCGCGCCCGGGTGGGCGGGGCCTCGCCGGGTGACGTCACCGCTCCGGCTACTGCGGCGGCTACCGGCGGCGATCTGCTGGTTCGCGTCGGGCTGCGCGCGGCGGCCGCGCGGGCGGGCGGGCGGGTTGTTTGTCGTCGCCGCCGCCGCCTTCCCCCCGCCCCACGCCCCGCGCTGTCCCCTGGAGGACGGGCCCGTCCCCGGGCGCTCGGAGCCGCCGCTGCCGGGCGGGGCGGGGCGAGGCGGGGCGGCGGCTCCGGCCCCGGTGTCGGAGCGGCGGGCGGAGCCGGAGCCGCCTCGCACAGAGCCGTGTGGCCGGGGAGCGGGCGGAGCCGCCCGGCGGGACCCGCACCGGCACCGCCGCACCCGTTACCGGCACCGCCCCGGCGGGCGGCCGCGATGTGACGGCGGCGATGGGCGCGGGGCATGGCCGCCGGGCAGCGGCGGGGCGGGCGGCGGCGGGCGCTGAGCGCCGCCGGTGAAAATGGAGCCGCGTCCGCCGGCGGCCGTGCCCGAGCCCCCGCTGCCCCGGGGGCCGCGGCGGGACGGGCCGGAGCCGCAGCCGGGCCTCTGGGCACCTGAGGCCGCCGAGCCCGCCCCGGGGCCGCCGCCGTGGTCCCCGCCGGAGCAAGGGGACCGCCCGGCCGCCGAGGGCCCCGCCGAGCTCCCGGCCCGGCCGGAGGAGGAGGAGCCGCGTCTCCGCCCCGTCTTCGATGCCCTGGACCGAGACGGCGACGGCTTCGTGCGCGTGGAGGAGTTCGTCGAGTTCGCCACGGCCTACGGCGCCGAGCAGGTGAGCACCGGGCCCACGCCGAGCCCCGTCAGGCCCGGTTCCCCCTTCGGACCTGCCCCGGGGGCGCGGGGCGTGGGGCGAGCGGCGGCTCCCGGCCCCGGGCACCGCGCTCCGTGTGGGGACGGCAGGCTCCGTGCTGCGCCGGGGTGGGCACTGCGGGCCGAAGGGGCGACGGGCGGTGATGGCTGGAGCCCACGGGAGAGCCCTCGGTGTGAGCAGAGGCAGCATCTGCATCGCCGGCCCCGGTCGTCCCGGGTGAAGGGCATCCGTGGGCTGGGCGGCAGGAGGCTGGTGAAGCTGGAGCTCACCTTTCCCAGGCCCTGGGAGCTGTCTCAGCAGGGCTGCCGGCACCCTGCGTCCCCTCTCTTTGTTCTCCATCGCTAACACGTTTGGGTTTGTGTGAGCAGCTCCGTGTGTGAGGGACCAGCAGCACCATCCCATCATCTCGAGCTGCTCCTCATCCCCCTCGCTGCTGGGCGTCCCTGCATGGCCTGGCATGAGCGTGGACTCACCTCCCTTATCACAATCCCCATCCCCTTTTTCCTCCTTCCCCCTGCTTTGAGCCAGGGTCAGCTTGTGTTTCCTTGCACCACATCAGACGCCTTGTAATTTGAGGCAGCCTGGTATGACCCAAAATGGAGAGAGAGCTCTGGCAGTGCAGCAGGGGATGGCAACGGATCTGTTGGCTTTTTGTGCGTGTGCCTGTGCTGTGGTTGCTCCAGGAGAAAAGAGGTGCAGGTGAAGTTGGGGTGTGCTCAGCGGGGAGCTGTGCTGCAGCTTCTGTGCCCGTATCCAAGTGGCATGACAAAGCAAATCATCTCGTGGGAAGGAGCGTTGTGGCGGAGGAGGGTTTTCTTCTCTCTGCCCTCATGGCAAAAACACCTCTTAAAGGTAAAACAGGGGCGTTTTGTATAGGAAATAGCTCCGTGAAGCAGGGAGCTGGGAGTTGTTTGTCGGGTGGGTGCTGGCGAGGGGCAGCGTGTGTGCGGGCGCTGTGCGATTGCCCTGCTAGCGTCACGGTGCCAGGGAGGGAGTTACAACATCACCTCAGCAACGTGCTGCTGCATCTGCCGGCTGAGAGGAGCTTTATTCAGCATCAAGCCTCTGACTTGCCGGCTCCTGCTGTGGCTCGGGCGCTCTCTGCTGCTGTGTGTCCCTCCCTTCCCTTTGCACAGCCGCCTGTGAGCTGCTCCGCGGGGGCTCCGGAGCTCTCTGTGCGATGGGCAGCGCTGTGGGCACAGGGGAAACCTGCCAGGAGACTGTGTGACCTGCAGAGAATCCCACATGGTGAGGGCTGGCAGGGCCCTGCAGAGCTGCTGCAGCCCCAGCCCCTGCTCCAGCAGCTTCCCCTGGCTCAGGGGCACAGGAACGTGTCCAGCTGGGGTTGGAAACCTCCTGAGAAGGAGCCTCCACACCCTCCCTGGGCGACCTGGGCCAGGGCTCCCTCCCCTCAGCACCAGAGGAGGTTTTGTATGCTGGTCCCTGTGTGTTTGGTGGGCAGCAGCCCGAGTGCATGGGCCAGTGCTGTCAGGGGGCTGTGGCAGAGCAGTGGCTGTGGTGGGTGGCAGTGCCAGCAGCGTGTGCTGCTCAGCCCTGAACTGCTGCTCTGGCAGTGCCTTGGGCCTCGGTCCTGACACAGGCTTTGTGCCACAGCTTCCAAGGTGCAACAAGAAGCTTGTAAAGTGCTTTGAGATCTTGGCTGGAGTGGCTGTGAACCATGAAGCTCTCTGGTAAATTGAAGCTGGGTGTCCAGGGAGGTTTTGTGAGACTGTTTGTGTGGACCCAGCTGAGAAGTGGTTGTCTGCAGGCTTCTTGCCTTGGCCGGTCCTTTAAAGCCTCCTGCTCCTTCCCACTGAGCACAGCTCCCAGTAATGCTGTCCATGCTGAAATTCAGCGTGCTTTTTAGATGTGTGTCCTCAGGAGGGGACTGTACAGCCAGCTCTTGGCCTGCAGAGCAGCTGTGTGTCAGTGCAGCAAGTGCTGAACTCTGGTGAGGCTGATGTGAGGTCCTGGGCACCCTGGGGAATGCAGCATGGTACCTTTTGCAGGAGAGACAAAGTAATGTCTGTGCCACCTCCATGTGTGAGAGGACTTGCTACGAGCTGCAAGGGCTGCTGACCCACCACGTGTGAAGGGGAAGGGGCTGGTGGAAGGGTCTGTGAGCTCCCAGCAGATGGGCTGGCAGAGAGGGAGGAGGGCTGGGGAAGAAGCTTCTTGACCCGTGTTCTTTTGAGCAGGTGGAGCTTGGCAGTCTTTTGGCTCAGTTGAAAGTGAAAGGGTTGGAACATCAGGGATAAAGGGGTGTGATGATGGCAAAAAGGAAGCGTCAAGGCGTACCCCAAGGTGGTGCCAGAGCTGGAAAGGGAAGCAAGGGAGGTGCCAGGGTTTGGTGGGTCAGGAAGGTATTGGGCAGCAGTCATCAGGGAGCTAAGGAGGAGCAAATTCCAGTCCTCTTACTGTCCCTCTCGCCTGGCAAGAGCAGGAGGTACCTGCTGCCTTTCCTTCCCCTCCTCCTTCCTCCCAGCTCCTGTGTTTGCAACGGGCTGCTGCTGGAACCGAGGGCTCAGCTGAAGCTCAGCGAGGCCTCACAGCCAGCTGATTCACTGAGGGAGGCCTGAGAGGGCTGAGGGAAGCGTGTGTGTGCATAACCACATGCCCTGGGGAGCTGGAGAGCAGCAAGTGTTGTCTTTAGCTTGAGTGGAACACCAGAGGCATTCATGGGCTGCTGAGCTCAGCGCTGCCGGATTGTTTGGCTGAAACAACAATTAGCCAAAACGTCAAAGGAAAGACACTAATGGCATTTATCCCATAGAAGGTGTGCAGTTGTGGGCCCCTCACTGCAAGGGAGACACACAGGGGCTGGAGCACGTCCAAAGAAGCGCTGGTGAAGGGTCTGGAGAGTGTGTCTTCTGAGGAGTGGCTGAGGGACCTGAGGCTGTTCTGCCTGGAGAGGAGAAGCCTGAGCTCAGCAACACTGACAAGTCCCTAAAGGGTGGGTGTCAGCAGGATGGGGGGACACTTTGTTCTCATCTTAAGTGCCAGGACAAGGGGTGATGGACATCAGCTGGGACACAAACAGTTCCACTTAAAAACAAGGAGAAAGTCCTTTGGTGCTGAGGGGAGGGAGCCCTGGCCCAGGCTGCCCAGGGAGGGTGTGGAGGCTCCTGCTCAGGAGGTTTCCAACCCCAGCTGGACACGTTCCTGTGCCCCTGAGCCAGGGGAAGCTGCTGGAGCAGGGGCTGGAGCAACTCTGCAGGGCCCTTCCAGCCCCACCATCCCATGATTTGATTTGGGAGACAATCCAAGCTGGGAAAGCCTTTTGCACCACATGATCTTGTTGCCTCTGCTCAAGACTCCCAGAGTTTGTGTGTCCAAAGGCTGGCAGCTCTCTGCCATCTCTGTGCTTTTCCTTTTCCTCTCTGGAGGCTTTTTCTCTTCAAGCTTCATCTCCACGTGTTTTGTTTTGCTTTCTTGAATGTTTACATCCTTCCAGCACCTGTCTTTGACTCCTTTCCCTGCCCCCAGGTGAGCTCTCCCCCCTCAGCTTGTAACTTTCCCTTTTGGGGTGATTTCCGAAGCTTTCTCTCAGGTGTGTTTTGCTTTTCTGGGCCTCCCACCAGCTTTCCAATGCAGCTCGGTGGGCAGCCGAGCTGGGTGCTGCAGGAGAGGTGCTTTGGGAGTAGCAGGTGTGTGCAGGGAATCAGGGGTGAACTCGGGCTTGTTTTCCCTGCTCACCTCTGATGGATCCCTTGGGAATCAAGTGCAGACCCTGGATCAGATGCCTCTTGCCTCCAGCGTAGCCCTCTCAGGGAGCTGCTGACATTGCATCTGAGGAACCCCCATTGGTATTGCATTTTCAGGTTTTTGAGGGTTCTCATACCCTCTGAGCTGAGCAAGTTCTGGCTTTGCCTATGAAGAGTTTCTGAAATTCCCTCTCCTGGCTTCCCAGGCCACATGTGAGAAGCTGAAATTGCCTCCAGCTGTGCTGCTGCTGTGCCTCTCAGAGGCTTTAATCGCTGTTTAAGCATGGTGTGTGCTGCAGGGAGCGGAGCTGGGGCTGAGGGCTGATGCTGTGCCTCTCAGAGGTTTGAGTGCTGTTTAAGCATGGTGTGTGCTGCAGGGAGCTGGGCTGGGGCTGAGGGCTGATGCTGTGCCCCTCAGAGGTTTGAGTGCTGTTTAAGCATGGTGTGTGCTGCAGGGAGTGGGGCTGAGGGCTGATGCTGTGCCCCTCAGAGGTTTGAGTGCTGTTTAAGCATGGTGTGTGCTGCAGGGAGTGGGGCTGAGGGCTGATGCTGTGCCTCTCAGAGGTTTGAGTGCTGTTTAAGCATGGTGTGTGCTGCAGGGAGCAGAGCTGGACTGGGGCTGAGGGCTGATGCTGTGCCCCTCAGAGGTTTGAGTGCTGTTTAAGCATGGTGTGTGCTGCAGGGAGTGGAGCTGGGCTGGGGGCTGATGCTGTGCCCCTCAGAGGTTTGAGTGCTGTTTAAGCGTGGTGTGTGCTGCAGGGAGTGGAGCTGGGCTGGGGGCTGATGCTGTGCCCCTCAGAGGTTTGAGTGCTGTTTAAGCGTGGTGTGTGCTGCAGGGAGTGGGGCTGAGGGCTGATGCTGTGCCCCTCAGAGGTTTGAGTGCTGTTTAAGCATGGTGTGTGCTGCAGGGAGCAGAGCTGGGCTGGGGGCTGATGCTGTGCCCCTCAGAGGTTTGAGTGCTGTTTAAGCATGGTGTGTGCTGCAGGGAGTGGGGCTGAGGGCTGATGCTGTGCCCCTCAGAGGTTTGAGTGCTGTTTAAGCATGATGTGTGCTGCAGGGAGTGGGGCTGAGGGCTGATGCTGTGCCCCTCAGAGGTTTGAGTGCTGTTTAAGCATGGTGTGTGCTGCAGGGAGTGGGGCTGAGGGCTGATGCTGTGCCCCTCAGAGGTTTGAGTGCTGTTTAAGCATGATGTGTGCTGCAGGGAGTGGAGCTGGGCTGGGGCTGAGGGCTGATGCTGTGCCCCTCAGAGGTTTGAGTGCTGTTTAAGCATGGTGTGTGCTGCAGGGAGCAGAGCTGGGCTGGGGCTGAGGGTTGATGCTGAGGGTGCAGCGAGGGCCCAAGCGTGGCTGCACACACACGGCTGTGCTTTGGGATCAGAACCAAGCAGAAGTGCTGTGCTTGCTTTGACCAAAGGCCCAGTTTTTCACTGTAGGAATTCATGGGAAAGCTCCTGCTGGTTTTGCTCATTGAGGCCAGGGCCCTTCCCCACCAGGGCTGGTGCTGCCTCATCAGGCCCAACCACAGCATTTGCTCTGCTCCTGCCCACCCCCCTTTATCATCATTAATCACACATCTGTGTTCTGTGGCAGCTCCAGGATGGGAGATTTCCTTTCTCCCTCTGAGAGGAAAATGCTTCCAAGCCAGCACATTTCATGTAGCTTCATGTGGGGTTTGTGTGTAACCCAAAGGCTCTGATGCAGAGACGATCGCTGTTCTTTCTGCTTCCCCGGCGAGGTCCTGGCTGCAAGCTCCTTGAGGGCTGTCCCTTCTCAGAGTGGCTGGGGAGGCTTGGGAGCCTCTCCTACCACAGACAGATCTGTGTGGATGATAAGTTTCATACTTGGGTTGATGGCTGTAATCAGGTTGACGGCTGGAGCAAGTCTGGCAGGACCATGAGGGCTCAAAGGCTTGGTTTGTCTGCAGGGGCTGGGAGGAGGGTGGCAATGTAACTTTATCCCAGATAGCAGCTCATTTAAGAAACCCTTTTTATTCTCCCTTTCTCCTTCAGATTGGGAAGGCAGCTGTTACTGAACAGGGTATTGATTTACTCTAGTTAGCAGCTTGTGATCACAGTTAGACGTGCTGCTCTGGAATCCGACATCACTCCTGCAAAGGAGGAAAGAGTCTCCCCCTCTACTTGCCAGAAGCAAGCAAGAAGCATCAGCACCACTTCTGTAGGGTTGGCACGTGCTGTGGGCAAGGGGGCAGCTGTGGGCTTTGCAGGGAAGTGGAGGTGTGGATGTGGCACCCAGGAATGCCCAGTTTGTACTGGGTCAGGGCAAAAGGATCCCATCGAAAGGCTCTGGGTGCCTGGGGAGTTTCTCAGTGAAATGCTTGCCAGGGGCTTTTTCCTGAGGTTGTTGGGTTTTTAGTGCAAGAAAAATGTTTTGCTTAGTGTTGCCCCGTGCTGTGGGGCAGCTCTGACAGAGCTGGGTGCACAGGGGCTTCCTCCCCTCTCAGCAGCAGGGTGTTTGCTAAGGCTGTGACTGAGAACAGTTGGATTGGGGTCCTGCTAGCTAACGGCCTGCTGTGTGATCCTGCACCTCACCACGCTCACTTGCCTCCTTCACTGGCATTTTGACCTGCTGTTGCTTACAGCCAAACGTTCCCCAAGCCTTTTGGAGTTGCTTCTGTCACTCTGCCACTTGATCCAGCCAGTGACTGATGGTCATTACAACAGTTGCCTATGGAATTCCTCTCCATTGGGTTCTTGTTTGGACTTTGGTTTGCTGCTTGTTGTCAGATGACATTTGCTTTGAACTCCTTTATTCACCTAGCTGGTTTTTTTTTGGCAAGTTGAGTTCTCATCAGCTGCAGCCTGTGGCTCTGCTTGGGCAGGGTGGTCTTCCAGCCTTCCCCAGCACTATCAGTGCCTGGAAGCTGCTGCTGGGGTCCCTGTGACTGTTTAGCCTGGCAAAAAGAAGAGAGGGGACCTCAGCAACACTGACAAGCACCTAAAGGCTGGGTGTGAGGATGGGGGACACTTTGTTCTGTGGTGCCCAGGGACAGGACAAGGGGTGATGGACATCAGCTGGGACACAAACAGTTCCCCTGGCACAGGAGGAGCAAGTCCTTTGGTGCTGAGGTGAGGGAGCCCTGGCCCAGGCTGCCCAGGGAGGGTGTGGAGGCTCCTGCTCAGGAGGTTTCCAACCCCAGCTGGACACGTTCCTGTGCCCCTGAGCCAGGGGAAGCTGCTGGAGCAGGGGCTGGGGCTGGAGGAGCTCTGCAGGGCTCTTCCAGCCCCCACCATTCCATGATTCTATGATTTCTCCTGCCTGGTTCTATCCTTAGAACCTGCCTGGTTCTATCCACAAGATCTTACTTGTGGTTCTGGTCCCGGGGACTGGACTGGCTCTTCCATGTGAGCCTGGAGTGAGCAGCACCAGCCCTTCCCTCTGCTTGTTTACTTACCTTCAGCCATCCGTGGAAAGTGTGGGTACAGTGCTGCTGGACTGGTTCTGGGGAGCTTCTCCTTTGTGCTTGCCTGGTGGCACGTTTCCTGGGCTGGGGAGTGCAGTGCCCAGCAGGGACGTGGCAGAAAGGGAGCTCCACGAAGCTGAAGCTCAGAATGGCATCTGGCTCATCGGGCAGGAAGGCACAGCGAGGGGGTGAGTAGGGTTAGGTAGTGACTTCAGACCTTGCCACTGTGTTCCCATCATGAAGTGTGCCCAGGGTGGGGATTTGTCCTTGGGGAGCTGTGATTTGTGCCTTTGGTGACCCCAGATCTGCAGAGCAGCCAGGCTTCAGGAATAGTGTGGCAGCAGGGCCAGGGCAGAGGTTACACCTTGGGGGGTGGTTGTGGTGTTGTGGTGAGGCTCAGAGGCCTGGGGCTTGCTCACCAGCAGCAGGAACCCCCACATACAGGGCTGTGGTGCTCCTGGGGCTGCAGGGGGGAGGTTCTCAGTGGAGGTGGGGAAGCCAGAGCCCTGGTGAGCTGTGGGTCTGGTCCTTAGAGCTTTGAACACCCTGGGGTCAGTGCCTGCTATAGCCCTTGTTTTGGTCCTGGTCTTTCCCTTGTCTAAGGAGAAAACTGCTCTTAAAGCAAGAGACCTGTGGAGCCTGCTTGGGAAAAGGAGTCTGGGCTGCCTGGTGCTCAGTGTGCTCCAGGCACTGATGTTCTGCTGCCAGCTCCTCAGACTCTAACAGCACAGGGTGGCTTTACCCTGGCTGGGTGCTGGGTGCCCCCCAAGTCCTTCTGTCACTCCTTCAACTGGACAGGGCAGAGAGGAATATAGCAGAAGGCTCAGGAGATAAGGACAGGGACCATCAGGGGCAAAACAGCCTCAGCTTGGGGGGAATTGGTTTGATTTATTAACAAAGAATCAAAAGTTAGTAGGGAAATGAGAAATCACAAGTAAACCCTAAAACACCCCCCACCCCCCTCACATCTCCACGGGCTTCTCCATCCTCCCCCCGGTGGCAGAGAGGGAGTGGGGGTCACAGTGAGCCCCTCACGGGTGGGCTCTGCTGCTCACAGCAAAACCCCCTCCAGTGCCAAGCTGCTGAGTTTGCTTGCTGAGGGTGGTCTTATTTGAGGCAGCTAATTGAGCCCAAGCAATCAGTGGGGTGGCAGTTGATGCAGACGGGGGTGCTTGTTGGGACGACGGCGGCTCTGGCGTTGCCTCCGTGGGTCCTGGCTCTGGCACGGGCAGTGCCAGCTCTGGGATGTCCCGTGGTGCTGCCCTTGGCACAGGGCTTGCTGCCAGGCTTTGTCTGCAGGCTGAGTGTGCCTGTGTGAGGTTACAGCAAGAGCAGCCTGCTCGTCCCTTGACTTTCATTGTTTTTCGTCATGCACTGTAGTTCAGGGGAAGAAACAGAGCTCTTGTTCCCTCTGCTCCAAGATCCCTGGGTGAAATACCAGCACTCTTACACTGGCTTGCAGTCACTGCTGCTTCTGGAAGGGTTTGCAGCTTGCAGGCTGCTGGGCTGTCCCTGCTGACTCCCCTGAGGTGGAGCAAAACTAGAGGAGAAGGAGCCGGCGCTGGGCGCTGCGTCCTCTGGCAGGAGCCGAGGCAGAGCTGGCCGCCCACAGCCCCGTGGAAAACCCGTCTGCCAGAGTCCTGTAGGAAACTGGGCTCGAGCAGAGAGTGCAGGAGGCAAAAGGAGCCTTTGGGCTCCAACAGTACTCAGAGACCAGAGGCTGTGAAGGGCAGGGAAGGAAGCGGCAGCATGTGCCACTCGGGGCCCAGGGTACGGCACCAGGCTGGGATCCGCGGCCATCAGCAAATGCAGCGTGGAACAGGCTGCTGCAGGGACCCAGCTGCTGCTGCAGGGACCCAGCTGCTGCTGACCCAGGGCAGGGAGAGCTGTGCCACACGGGGCAAACAGCATCCAGGGCCACCAGGGCTCAGCAACCTGCTCGGGACACGGCAGCGCCTTGGGCTGCGTGGGGAGTGAGAGAAGCATCTCTTCTGCAAAGGCCACGTCCCTGTGTTTGCTAGGTAGTGCTGGTTCTCTGCCTGCTCTGTGTGTGTGTGTGTGTGTGTGTGTGTGTGCAGCAGGAGACCACAGCCAGGGCAAAACCAACATTTGGAGAGCCTGGTGGAGTATGTTTTCCTGTGGCTGCTAAATAGAGACAGCAACTACCCAATCCTCTGCTGGCCACTCAGGGCCGTGGGACTCTGTGCTGGCAGGAGCACAGTGGGAGGCTGCAAAGAGCAGCAGCAGGGCTTGTGGGAGGCTGCTTGCTCTGAGAAGCCCAAGGGACACGCTGGGGACCTTGCTGTGCCACGGGGAACTGGCTCTTGGGCTTTGTGCTGCACCTCCCGGGCTGCAGAGCGCATCCAGCCCCCGGCTGCTGTGGCACAGGGGGGCTGGGTGAGGGAGGGCTGCTGGTGGCAGAGGCAGGGCTGGAAGCGTGGAGTGCAGAGGCAGGTTCCCTGGGAAGGGCAGGTGACTTGGCTGCCAGCCTGGCAGAGACCTGCAAAGCCATGGTGCAGAGTGGGGAGCAAAACCCAGCCCTTGCCCCTCCTGTGTGTGGGTGCTGGGCATGGGGTGGCTGCTGGAGATGCATCAGCTTCATCAGGGGGTTCTTATGTTGGGTTACAGTCCCACTCTGGATCCTGGGCTTCCCAAGCCATGGTGTGAGGATGCTGGAGCCAGGCTGTGCTCAGGGATGGACAATGACAGGACAAGGGGCAACAAGCTGCAACACAAGAGGTTCCAAAGCAACACCAGGACAAAGTTGTTCCCTGTTGAGGTGAGGGAGCACTGGCAGGGGCTGCCCAGATGGGCTGTGGAGGCTCCTTCTCTGCAGACATCCCAACCCAGCTGGATGAGTCCCTGTGTGCCCTGCTCTAGGTGCTGCTGCTCTGGCAGGGGGGTTGCACTGGCTGAGCTTTGCAGCTCCCTTCCAACCCTTTACATTCTGTGATTCCTCTCCTTGCTTCTGAGAATCAACCTCTGAGCCTAGAGACTCTTGTGGGCTTTTTGCTGTCCCCTGCATCCAGCAAGTCTGTGCTGTGTACCTGCCTTAGCACCAGCAGCCCTTAGCACCAGGGGCAGCCAAAAAGAGACAAATAATTTGGAGCAGATGTACAAAAGCAGTGAGCCTTTATGCTGTGCTGGCCCTGTCACGCTCCTTTGGCTCACAGTAAGCTTAGTTTTGATGGTGTGGCAGGCTCAGCCTGTCTAGGCAAGGTGAGTTAGTTCTCTCATGCTTGGCTCTCAAATGTTTAACCACCTGCTTGGGGCCAGGCTGATGTCTTGCACTCACCCAGGCTTCAGTCTGCAGCTCCAGGAGCGGCTTGTGCTCAGCACATCCCAGGTTGGTAAGGAGAGGTGTGCAGCTCCCTGCTTCCTGGGGGCTTTGCTCGTGTGGTGGCAGCGACAGGTTTCTCCTGTTTCTGGTTATGAAGAGCTTGGGTTAGAGATTGCAACACCTATGTTGGATCTGGGAGAGGGAGAGTCTTGAGCAAGCAAAAGGGTTTGTTCTGGGATGTGCTGTGGGATTTTTGTGCTGCTTTCAAACCTGCCTGGGAGGAAAGGGAAGCCAAAGCTGCAGCCCTGGATTCATAACCCCAGACAGGCTGTAACCAAAGCGTTTCCACACAGAAGTGCCTGGGTTGGTTGTGGGGGACTTTACATGAGACTAGAGCAGGCACTGCAGGATGCTCAGCACCTCAGCAGGTGACCTCTGGTGTGTTTTATCCAGTTGCTTTTTCAGCTTTGACTCGCGTGCAGGCTGCCTGCCCCAGCCTGGGCTCCAGCAGGACACAGCCATCCTGCCTCCAGCCCGGGGTGACCTGGGCTGTGGCCCTTGGCCCTTCCCCAGGGGTGGCTCCAGCCCACCTCAGCTTCTGCTGTGAGTCAGAGGGAACCCAGCACTACCCCTTTCTCCTTTTGTTTTCCTTCTTGATCCAGGGTTTCTCTCCTCATCAGAGGAACAAAAGCCTAGAAACAAAGCCTTGCATGGTTTGGAGGGTGGAGGAAGAATGCTTTTCAAGTGGCATTGAACAAGTGAGTGTGTTTGGAGTAGAGCCTGGCTGCTGGAGCCTGGAGCACTGAGGTAGCCACAGGAAACCTGCAACAAACACAGTTACACTGGGATGAAAGGGTTTCATCCTGATGGATGTTCCTGTTAATGCTTTCAAACCAGCCTTCATGTTACTTCTTCAAATGTGTTTTTGCCCTTCAGTGACAGCAGTTGGTGGAGAATCTGGAGGTGGCCTTACAAACACACCCTTACAAAGCAAGGCTGCTGAAGCCACTGTGAGCACAGAGGCACCACGGCTGCCTTGCAGCTGCCAGGCTTACTGCAGAAAGGTCCTGTACCCACAAGAGCTCCTGTTATGTAGGAGGAGACCAGAGGAGCTTGTACCAGTGGGTAAAACCCCCTGGAACTGCTGAGCATGAGTGGTCTGGGCTGGTGAAGGCGTGCTGCTGTTCAGCCCCACGCTGGGCGCCCAGGCTCTGGCTGGCTGCACTGATTCATTCTGCTTTCTTGTGAGGGGAGGAAGGAAGGATCTGGCATCCTCAGGATTTTTTAACTGCCAGCTTTTAAAACATATTCTGGCTCCTTTTCCTCCTTCCTGTTGAATTTGGAGCGTTGGAAGGAGTCTTTTCCTTTGCACTGTCCTGCTGCATGTGGCACTCGCCGGCGCTGGGAGGGAGAGGCAGAGACATGCACCAGCTTTGGGCTTGTTCTGTGGGCTTGGAAACTTCCTCCTTCCCCTTCCAAAAGGGAAAATAACAGTTTGCCAAGGAGCAACAGTTTGCTGTCCTGTTGGTTGTGTGTTCACATCAATGTCTGGTGTTCCCTGTGCTTGCAGAAGAGCCCTCTGGCCCTGGCAGAGGCTGGCGAGCGGTGTCGTGCCTCAGGGTGTAGGACCAAAGTTGTGTGGGTGCAAGGTTGGCATAGGAACTGCCCCAAGGAGGTGACATGGATCCAAAGCCGAGCACACCGAGCAGCTTTTGTCTTGGGTAAAGAGGAGGAAGGAGGGTTTGTTAGGCAGGGTAAATGGTGAGGGTATCACCTTGCTGGGGCCCTGTTCTCCTTGGGGAAGTCTCTTGGTTTGTTTCAAGGAAATGGTTGAGCTGCTGGGGCTTCTCCCTGGTGGTTTGTGGGGTTCCCTCTCCCCTCCCAGGCTTTTGAATACTTGCAGGCTGATGGAGAACCCTGGGAAGCTTATTCCCCCTTGGCCTTAAAAAGCAGGTTGGGTCATTTCTCTAGCAAGAAGAGACGAGAATGAACCCAGCTGAGTCTTTGCCTGTCTCACAAAGGTGTCTTGATTGTTGCTTTCAGCAGTCTGAGAGCAGAGCTGAACTGGTGTGGGAGGGAGGCTGCAGAAGGCACCTTCCCTGAGTGTGCACCTTTAAACACAGGCTGGACCAGATACCATCTGGTGATCTGCTGGAGCTTCTGAGAAGGCTCAGGGCACGACACACAACAGCCCTGGAGAAGTGCTGCTGCCTGTGAAATAAATAATGCACCTCTTGTGCTTCTTACTCCCAAGTGACCATGGCTTCTCCCTGTAATGGGCTCTGCTCCCTTGAGGCCATTTCAAAGGTTAGTTAATTAGGTGTAATTGCAGCAGAACACTCGGCTCTGCGGTTCCTCCTGCTTGCTGTAGCACCAGATCCTCTAACAAACCGTGGACTCCTGCTACAAACACTGCTGGAGCTGGTGCAGTTCTGAGTTAGCAGCCTTCCTCTCAGCCTGCCTGTTCCCTTGGAGGAAGCTGCAGGGTGAAGCACTGGGAGGGACGCCCCTGGGGTCCGTGGGACCGTAGCTGGGATGGCAGTGGCAGTGTGGGAAGCACGTCCCGTGGAGCAACATGAACTTACGGTGATGCTGTCAGCACGTGAATGCTCTCTCAGCACCCAGCACAGGGGGAGGATGGATGTGGTCTCAGCCCAGACAAATGCTGCATTAACAGGGATCAATTCATTGCAGCTGATGGTGTTGCAGCCCATTGACTGAGCGACTGTGATCTAAAGAGAAGGGCTCTCTAGGGACAGCCCTGCCTTTGGTGAGCTGGGGGCTGCTCCCTGTGTGGCTGGGGGAGGATCAGCAGTTCCAGCACGTTGGCAGGTTTCTCACAGGTTCAAAAATGCAGCTGCTCTGACATCTGTAAACAGCATCTAAACATAATGGCCTTTTCTGGAGAGGAAGGGTTCAGCCTCGAGAGACGAGGTGAGTTTGTACAGAGGGATGGGTGTGCTGGCTCCTGGCCTTGTGTTCAGGGCAGAGATGCTGCATCCACCTCTGCAGAACCACCACAGGTACTACATGGCACCTGCCTGCTGTGTTCAGTTCCTTTGTGCTGCTTCAGGGCAAAGGTCTGGCTAAGCATCAAGAGGAGAGCATTTGGTGTGAGCCCCCTCCTGCATTTGGAGCATTATCAGCTAAAAATCCCCTCGTCTTTGGCAGTGACACCACTGCAGCCCCAGCCCCTGCTCCAGCAGCTTCCCCTGGCTCAGGGGCACAGGAACATGTCCAGCTGGGGTTGGAAACCTCCTGAGCAGGAGCCTCCACACCCTCCCTGGGCAGCCTGGGCCAGGGCTCCCTCCCCTCAGCACCAAAGGAGCTTCTCCTCCTGTGCCAGGGGAACTGTTTGTGTCCCAGCTGATGTCCATCACCCCTTGTCCTGTCCCTGGCCACCACAGAACAAAGTGTCCCCCATCCTCACACCCACCCTTGAGGCACTTGTGTTGCTGAGGTGCCCCTGAGCTCAGGCTTCTCTTGTCCCAGGACAGGCTTAGTGAGGCTGGATATTGGTGTCCTGTCTCAGCCAAGCAGGCTTTGTGGGCCCTGGGCACCCAGAGTTGGTCTGGGTCTGGTTATTCCATGTCAATGAGCTTCTTGTGTTTAAAGCACCAAGACCCCCTGGGTTTTTAGGGCACTTTTAGTCCTCTGTTTGGCTTGAAGCTGCCCAGGCTGTAAGCTGGCAGAGCCTGTGCTGGCACATGCAGTGGCTGCAGGCTGGCAGGGCTCTGCTCCCGCTGCCCCACGTGTCCTGCAGCCTCTCCTTTCAAGCAGTACAAAGCACCAGGCAGCGAGCCGTCTGCAGCCAGGTCCTTGTACACCAGCATCAGCAAGGCTGAGCAGCCTTGTAGAAGGCTGAACAGAAGATGCAGGCTGCCTTTGGGCACGTTTGATAAGGCTGGAGGCTTGTGCCAAGCTGGGCAGAGACCCAAGCAGCAAAGGGCAGCACGGTCCAGCTGGGGAGAAGGAGACGTAGGGGCTGATGGAGAAAGCTCAGCATTGCATCAAAAGCAAAGCTTTCTTTTCCTGTCTGTGCTGCTTCAGGGGTGTGTGGAAGCCACAGGTGTGTGGGGAGCAATGTCTCCATGGTGCAAAGCTGATTAGCCAGCTATAGAAACGCTGTGGGAACCTTTCTGGCCTCTTCAGCGAGATGGTGAGAAGCTGCTGTTGCTCACCTCCCCTGGGGCATCCTGGGGGGTCTGTGCCCACTGAAGGGCTGGCTGCTCCCCCTCCTTAGGCTCTCAAACTGGCCCTGTTGAAGCTGCTGCTGGAGCTTCAGCTTGTCTGCCTAGGGCTCTGCTTGCCTGGTCCTGCCTCGCTCTCTGTTTGACCCTGAAGGCTCCCCATTCCTTCTGGAGAGGAGGAGAGGAGGATAAGGTCCCTAAACCTGTTAGTCTCCTGTAATGTTCCATTGGGAGAGAAAAAATAAGTATTGATGGGTGATTTGGGAAGAGGTGGTGGTAAATGCATGGGACTGGCGTGGCTTTGTGTAGGTGTGAGGGGACCAAGGTCCCCCCGTGCCTGTTCCATCCCTCCGTGGCAGAGCTCTGCCCTTTCTCATCCCTGCAGTGGGATGGTGTTTCCCAGGCCCTGCCTTGCAGCCTGCTGACAAGTGCACATTGATGTGAGGGGCTTGCTGAGCCCAGCAGTGAGCTGGGAGCCAGAGCCAGGCAGGACACACACACATGAAACCACGTTATTTCCTCTGCCCACCGCAGCCTCGGGGCTGGAATGCCTGTGTGAGGTGGGGACACAGCCCCTGCTCCTGCTGAGCTCTGCTCTGTGTGCCTCTGCTCCTTCCTTAGGCTGAGCAGCTGCCTTGGTGCAGCAGAGCCTTGTGCTCAGAGAGTGTGTTTTGAGCTGCTGGGACCTGGGGAGCCCAGAGAGCTGTTAGAGACGTGTCCAGATGAGGAACAGCATGTCAGGCGCTTGCCAGGAGTGTGGTTGAAGCAGGCTGACCTAGGCTTGGCATGTTTTGGGCACTTGGACCAGCCCATCCAGGAAAAAGTCCACAAAAGCAGTGAGCCCAATCCAGCTCCTGGGTGAGTGGGGCTGGATGACACAGCATCCTTACTGCTGGCTGGGCCCTGCCTTCAGCCACAGCCACCAGAGGAAAGCCTTCAGCAGGGAACTTGCCTCTAACTACATCTCTAACACCTCTCTGGGTTCTTTTTGCACATAACCCAGGTGGTTGGTCCCTTTGGGGGCCCAAGAGCAGAAGCCTTCTCTTAAGCAGACCAGATCTTCACCCTCACTCAGCTTCCAGTGACTTGCCTTGGCGTTTGTCCTGAGTAAGCAGAAGATGGAGGCCACATGTGGAACGCTTTCCAAGGGAAGGAGGGATGCAAGAGCATCTGTGTTTGCTTATCACAGCATGTGTGAGACTGCAGGTGCACAAGTTCGTGGTGGGAACTGCAGCCTGAGCTTCCTGGCCTGCCTTGAGCACTTGGGGATATCCAGCAGTGATATGTCAGTGTTGATTCCTGCCCTTGGCCTCCCTTGGATTTGCTTCTAGACCAAAGCAGTACAGGAATGCTGGTTTATTGGTACCATCAAATGAGTAGCTGATGTGTGGAGGGCAAGACGTGACTGTGGCTGGGCTGGAAGCATCATCCCCATGTGATACCATCCTGATATTCTTCCTCATGGAGTGCCCAACTGCCAATAGAAAGCTCCCAGCCTCGTTTCACCCCTCCAACAAGTGTCTTTTTGGAAGTTGATTCAGCCCTAATCCCTGCCAGGAGCTGGTGCCAGGCTCAGGGGTTACACAGGGTGTCAGCTGGCCAGTGCAGCCCTCGCTGCCTTTGGGGATCAACGCTTCAGAGCAGCACAGAGGGCGTTTGGTTCTGCTGAATTCACCTCCTGTGTGATGGAGCATGGGTGAGTCCCTGTGTGCCCTGCTCTGGCAGGGGGGCTGCACTGGATGAGCTTTTGAGGTCCCTTCCAGCCCCTGAGACTCTTATCACAAAGAGCAAAGGCCTGGAGCTTCCTTTTCCCCCAGCCTGCCTAACAGGGCCACTCACAGCTGGGGAATCCCTCAGGTCCCTGGAAAACTTTCCTTGTGTGGCTGCCAAAGCCTTTGTGTTAATTTGAATGTGGAGTGGTGGCTGTTGGCTGAGCTGAGCCTCAGAATCAGGTACTGAACTGGTGTCACTGTGTTGAAGTGAGGATGCTCCTGTGCCCTGTGTGATGGGGAAGCTGCTGCCAGGCAGGTGCTGGGGGGGGTGTTGCACATGGGGGTTGCCTGGCAGCAAACCCTGTTGGTTTTGGGAGGTGAAAGACCTTGCCACTGTGCAGAACTCTTGGTGCAGAAGTACTTGCCACTGTGCAGAGGGAGACGTGGTGATGTGGTCGCTGCAACGAGTGGTTCTTGTTCCCTTGTTGAGGTGCCAGATGAACTCCCTTCTCCTCCCCAATCTGCTTCCCTCTCCATGTCCCTGCCCAGGAGGAGGCCCTGTCACACTCGTGCCTGGAGCTCATCCTGCCTGTGTTCCAGGCTGTGCCTGGTCCCTGGTGCAGAGGTGAGCACTTTGGCACTCCTCACCACTTCTGCAGCTTAACATACATTGACTGCAAGTACTTTAAACCTCTCACTTTCCACCAGGATTTAGATCAGCTCTTTAAACCACATCACCCTCCCTGACTCTTTAACACTCTCTATTTCTAGCTGCTCTTTCTTCCAGAAGAGTTTGTAACCAGCTACAAATGCACAAATTAAGCAAAACCTTTATTTTGGCTATTTGTGGCCAGCCAGAAGCAGGAATCTCCCAGTGACTGGCTCTTGTCTGCCTGGTTTAAGCTTAGCACTGCAATTTGGTACTGTTAACTTCAGCTTTTGTGCTAATAAGAGTGTGGTATTAGCTACTCCACTCTTGCAGATTAGTCTTCAGCTAAAGCCAACAAATCTGTGACTTGAGAACTGCAAGATCTGCTAATCTGAAACAGTCTGAGCCCTGATGCTTGGGGTTTTTCCCAACTGTCCTAATAAGGTAGGGCTTGGAGCCTACTCATCAAAATGAAAACAGAAGAGCAAACTGGCACTTAGAACCCAGGAGGTTGGCTGTTCCCTGTGTGAGTGGCTCAGTGCCACAGCAGCTTGAGTGGCAGCAGGACTTGGGAAGGGGTGTCAGAGTAGTGCAGAGGGCTCCTGGGAGGTTGGGGTGTACCCTGACCCGAAGAGCATGTGCACTTCTGGCCTTCATCTTCAAAAGGGATGAGAGGAGCTGGAGAGGGAGCAAGGAACGTGGTGAAATGGCCGAGGGGCTGGAGCAAGTGCCTTGCATGGGAGGGATGGCAGGCTGGGACCCCTCAGTGGGGAGAGCGTGGTCCAGGGGATCACACGTGTGCCTCTCCCCATCTTTGGCAGTTGGGAGGTAAAAGAAGGCACTCCTGTAAGGAGAGGCAGTGAGCTTTTAGGTGCCTGCATCCCCAGAGGTGGGATAGGCAGGCTGAGATGCCAGCAAAGGGCCTGGGCAGGGACATGCCCCTGGGCATCCCCAGCACTGTGGCTGCTGGGAGACACAGGCTCTGCTGTCCCTGGGCTGCTGCTCCCAGGGGCTGTCACACAGGGACTCATCCAGCTGGGTTGGGATGTCTCCAGAGAAGGAGCCTCCACAGCCCATCTGGGCAGCCCCTGCCAGGGCTCCCTCACCTCAACAGGGAACAACTTTGTCCTGGTGTTGCTTTGGAACCTCTTCTGTTCCAGCCTGTTGCCCCTTGTCCTGTCATTGTCCATCCCTGAGCACAGCCTGGCTCCAGCCTCCTCACACCCACCCTTTAGGTATCTGTAACCATGACTGAGCTCACCCCTCAGGCTCCTCTTCTCCAAGCTGCAGAGCCCCAGCTCCCTCAGCCTTTCAGCACAGCCATGTGCCTGAGCTTTATCCACTGACCTTGTTATGTTACTGGGTGGACTCAATCTTAAAGGACTTTTCCAGCTGAAATGATTCTATGAAATATGCACCTTCTAATTTTTACTGAGTCCAGAACTGTGTCTGGAATAGTCCTGGAGGAGGCTGAGAGGAGAGAGACATCATCACAACTCCCTGAAAGGGGGTTAGAGTAAAGCTGGGGCTCGGGCTCTGCTCCCCAGGCAGCAATGACAGGACAAGAGGCAATGGGCTGCAGCTGCCCCAGGGGAGGCTGAGGCTGGAGCTGAGGCACAACTGTTTCCCTGAGAGGGGTGTGAGCCCCTGTGCCAGGCTGCCCAGGGAGCTGGGGCAGTGCCCAGCCCTGGAGGGATCCCAAAGGCGTGGGGCTGAGGTGCTGAGGGCTGTGGGTCAGTGCTGGGCTGGGCAGGGTGAGGGCAGGGCTGGGACTGCAGCAGCTTCAGGGGCTTTAAGAACACAAAGGATTCAGTGATTCACCTGCTGTGTGGCCTTTGTTTGCCTCTGTAGTGTCAGGGTTGTGAAGTTTGAAGAAGCATTTCCCCTCCCTTTGCCCTGCCCACAGCTGTATTGAAATACAGAGCTGGTGCTTTTGCATGGACACAATACCTGTGAGGCTGCTGCCTTGGTCTCACAAGCACTGTGATGGGAGAGGGGCCTTTGCTGGGGTCTTGGCAGGAGGGTTTGAAAGGCTCCTGTGTGCTGAGAAGCTGCCCAGGCTGCAGAGAGCAGCCCTGCCTGGCATCTCCCCGGTGTCATGCTGGCTGGAGCTTTACACAAACTGCACTTTAAAGTGTGTCATGATGATGACTTGGGGCTTGTCAAGTCTGATTCAATGTCAGTGGCGTTGCTGCTATCTGCATATGCTGACAGCAAATGAAGCTGCAGTGTTTGAGCCCAGAGAAGCTGCCAGATGCATGAACTGGAACTAACACATTCCTAAGAGTTGCTTTTTATTACTCTGAAATGCCTCTGTGTGGAGCACAAGGATCCTGACTCACCCGAGCCCACGTGGGAGCTCAGCAGCGTGGTACCTGCCTACCACAAAAAGCACCCCAGCAGGCTGGACAAGGGGCTTTTGGTGGCTTCTGCCCATAAGCTCTCAGGTGGGCAAGCTGGGCTCAGCCTTTCTCTCCTGGCAATGCAGCAGAGGCTCAGCACTGCTGTGGGGAAGGGGAACGGCCTCTCCTGCCTCCCCACCTTCAGAACCCCGTGGACACGCGTGTGGACGGCTCTGAGCGTGTGCCAGATGTGACTGCCCTGGGTAAACAGACCTGGGCTGAGGTGAAACCAGCAACCCAACCCAGTGCTGATGCACCAGCAGTCAGGCAGCCCTGAGCACCTTGGCCAGGCCTCGTTGTCCTGCACACCATCAGGTGCCGTTCCCTCCCTGGCAGGAGAGCTGTGGTGCTTCACTGTCTTCCCATAACTGGGAGATTTGCCCAAGTGAGTCGAAGGCAGCAGGTTGTGCTCCTGAGAGCTGAAGGAATGCAGCAGTGCCTGGAGGCTGCAGGGGGCTGGCAATTCCTCCCTTCACCTCTTCCACTCTGCTCCCTCCTGGGCTGCCTCCTCAGCTGCAGGCTGTGGCTCTGCAACAGCCCAACGTGCCCCAATAGCTCTTAAAATGAGGGTCTGTGGCTTTCCCTCAAAGGCAGAACAGCCAAGGGGGTGCCTGAGCAGCATCACAGGTGTAAAGGGCTTTCTGGAGGGGGCGTGTGGCAGCCAACACGTCTGGTTTTGCCCTCAAACTGTGGTGCCTGAGGAGCCCAGCTGAGCCTCCCCAGGTGCCAGCAGCATCCCTTGCTCCCCTCTGTGCCTTGCTGACGTGATTCCTCCCCCCTTGGGCTTTGTCTGTGTGTAAAACCACTCCAGTGGTCTGGCCTAGATTTGGGCTGTGGAGCAGTTTGTTCTCACTGAACCCTGCTCATGGAGCCTCCCCACGGGGCAGCTCTTCCTGAGCTTTCCCAGGTAAGGCAGAACCTCTGCAGCAGCCATAAAAGTAAACACACACCTGGAGGGGCAGGGCCCTGCTGCCAGTGCTGCCCCAGCCTGTGCTGGGACACTGGGCAACGGGTTCAGCACCAGCCAAGTCCTAAGCAGCCCCTCTGTAAGGAGGACTCGTGTTCCCTCCAAGGGGAACAGCCACAGGTCAGTGTCCCTTCCAGGAATTCAGCCAGAGTTTTGTGTCAGCTGCAGCAAGTCACTCCATTAGCTCAGGTCTTTCTCCTGCAAGGAGGAGCATGGTGTGCCAAGGTGTGCCAAGGTGTGCCTGGGATGGGAGGTGCCGTTTCCCCAGAGGGCTCTGTGGGTAACAGCTGCTTTTGTGGTTGCAGGTGAAGGACCTGATGAAGTACCTGGATCCCTGTGGGCTGGGAGTCATCAGCTTTGAAGATTTCCATCGGGGGATCAAAGCTATCAAAAATGGAGGTGGGTTTGCTGTGAAGGAGGACAGGGGGACACCAAACTTAACACCACGTGCACTCACCCAGCTGAGAAGTCACTTGGTGGAAACAAATTGGATCAGGCTTGCTGAGGGTCACTGCTGGGGGCAGGGAGCAGTGCAGTTGGAGGGGGGTACAGCAGCTGTGCTGGTGGCTGCATGTTTTCTTGTTTATCAGGGAAGTTCCTTTCTGAATGTCTGTTGGGAACAGAACAGATCCCTTCTGGTTTGGTGTCTGCTCTCAGCTGTGGCTGTGTGGGGGTTTGCTGCCCTGCCACAGGACACGCTGCTGGAGAGCTGCAGGGTGTAACATCATCCCTCTGAGCACCAGGCGCCAGTGTGCTGCCTTCACTGCAGCTATTTGGCAGATCAGTGTGCTCAGATGATTTCTAGCATGAAGCACATTAACCAAGAGCTTTGAACTCCCTGGCTGGTGAACAATCCTTAAACAGCCCCCCCTTGCTCCCCAGGGGCTCCTCCTGGGTGCTTCCACAGCAGTGGCCTGGTGAAATGGGACGTGTCTTTCTGGCTGGTTGGCATTCAAACTGCTGCTGCTGAGGAAAAGATGCTGTTTCCTCAGACTGGGATTCATTTCTAGAGGGTCATTTCAGGGCAAGCATGGTGTGAAAAAGCCCTCCTGCTGAGCAGATGTCCTGTTCCACCTGCACATCTGAGCTGCCACACTTGCACACTCAGCACTTCTGTTCACAAGCCCAGATGTCAAAAGATGGTTATCCCTGTACAAACCCTCTCTTTGAACCAGCAGAAAACCCTCCAAGCAGAGTGACTTCTGGTTTTCTCCCCTCTCTGCCACCCCCAGCTTGTTTGTGCCCAGGGCTGGCGTGGTTTGTGGCAGCTCTGGAGTTTGCTGGCTGCTGCAGCTTGCAGGGCAGCTGGTCCCAGCTCTCAGGATGCAGGAGGAAATGCAGCAGGCTATTCATCTGTAATAAATAGCTATTGGAGTTGAGTGGGCTGTGAAAGCCCTGGCTTGTGTTTCTCCTCAATAATTCATTGCTCTGGTACTGTGTTATAGTAATTGAATGGAGAAAGCAGATCCAGACAAAGCTTTCAGGGTCTCTATTTATTAGACTTGAAAGAGATTGCTCAGTATTTATTACAGTGGCAATAAACATTGCATGGTGTGGAAGGGCTGTACGAGAAACCCAGGACAGGCTCCTGAGTCTGTTTGAGTCTGGCCAGCTGAGCAGTTCCTCACATTAAAGCAGTCCTGAGGATTTGCTGCTGCTCTTGACACTGCTCAGTATTGATCACCCCTTTGGAAAGAAAGAAAAAGGTTCTGCTGACTGTCCCTTTGAAGTAGGTTGTGTTAATTAGCTGGTTGTGTTAATTAGCTGGGCCTCTTCGTGGCCAGAGGTAGCTGTGCTGCATTTCCTACTGCTCTGTAGTCCTTGGCTCAGTCCCTGAAGCAAGACCTGATGGAGGTTTGTACCTTGCAGTGTCTGTCCTGATGGAGGTAAGGGTTTACTTCTGAAGATGCTCCACTTTGCTCTCCCTCTCCACCCTGTCTTGGAGGCTCTGCATAGGAGAGCAGCTGTGGCTTGACCCGAGCTCCCTGGTGTGGCTGGGCAAACTGAAGGTGCAGTTACAGCACCAGCACAAGCTGTGTAGTCAGATGCTTTTCCTCCAGCTGCTTTTGTCCTGGGAGGATGTTAAACTCCTCAGTGCTATCCCTCTGCCAGCTGTTTGAGGAACACCCTGATCTGAGACTCCTTGCACTTGTCTCTTCAGTGTGGAGCAAAGCACCATTTATCTGCCCAGCACTGAAAGCTATGGTGCCAGCTCTTTGCTGCCATGAAACAGCTCTGCTGCCTTTGCTGCTGCAGTCTTTGTCTGGCCAGGTGATGTTAACTGTGGAGGAAAGGAACAAAGTGATTTGCATCCTACAGAGGCTGGATTTGAGACTTAAGTGAGAAGGGTGCCTGGAGGACTGGCCAGTCCTGCTGTAAGTCACAAAGCAGAGGGGGAAATGTGGGACAGGGATGGGTGGCGAGTCAGGGATGAGAAATAACTCCAGAAAGTGGGATTTTACAGCCTCATCTGTAACGTTTGAGAAGCTGATAGGTAGTGGAGGCAGCAAGGATACTGCTTTGAAGGAAGAGAGTGTGTTGCACAGCAGACACGGTGTGTGATGGCTGGGGAACCCCCAGGCAGAGGGAAAGCAGGTGCAGCTGGCTCCCATCACTGAGATCCACCAGGACATCTTCCCAGTCTGCTGGGGCAGAGAGGTGCAAGAGGCAGTGTGAGTGCTGCATTCACTGTGCTGAGAAGCTACAGCTCGTGGGGCATCTCTGTGAGAAAGGAGTGTGAGGGATTGTGTGCCAGCCCCTTAGAAAGCTCACACTGCCACTGAAGTCTCTGTCTCTTTGCCTGTCAAGGAGCTGATGGTGAGACAGGGGGTGGTGAGGTGCTGTCTGGAGTTTGAAGCCAAGGTGCTTGCACCAAAGAGCAGTTGTGGTCTGCTGAGTGCAGGAGGAAGAGTTAGTTGGCAACCAGAAGTGAGGATAGTATCAGCCACAGCTGCTGCTCACAAGCAGATTCCTTTCTTTGTGAGGATATTTTAACAGCTTTGAAGCTTCAAACACCTGTATTTTCTGTAGAGGCCCCTTGGCACTCAGCAGGGTGTGTTTAATGGCTCCTCTTTGTAGCAGACCTGTGCTCAACTCCAAAGCATAATGAACAAGTCAGGCACATGCTTTTAGCTGACACAGCTGTAACATCTGTCTTCCCAAAGAAAAGCCTGCTGGGCATGTGCTCTGTACCTGTGTGCTGGGGGGTTGCTGTCAGCTCACAGGCAGGGGAAGGTGCATTCCTGGAGCTGGTGGCCTTGTCTGTCCCTTCAGCCCTGCCTTGGCTTCTGAGCCCTGAACAAAGGGCTCCTGTGCACCGAGAGCACACAGGGCATCATGAGCTCAGGGGAGGGCCTGAGGATGGAAACAGCCAAATCCCTTTTCAAGTGCTTCAGCTAAAAAGCTCTTTGGATTTGGGAAGATGGAAAATCCAGCTCCAGAGCCAACACCCAAACCTGGAAGCTGTAGCCAAGTTCCTGTTTGCAGGGACAACAGGCCCCTGGCAGGAGTGAGCTCAGGGGCAAGACTGGGGCAGAGCCCTGGCAGGAGGAGCTGATGCAGGACTCACATCTCAGAGGGGGATACCCCTGAGAGGTTACAGCAGACATGTAGCAGGAGGAGCGTGTTCAGCTTCCCAAAGGCATTTGCCAGCTTTCCAACTGACAGGCTGAAGGGAAAAGCCCTGGGGAGCTGCAAGGGAGGCAGGGCTGGGGCTGGCACAGGACGGGGTGCTGAGTGGCACATAAAGGGCTGGCTCAGGGTCAGGGCACATAAAGGGCTGTCTGGCCCTGGCAGTGAGGGCAGACCACTGCAAAGAGCCTGTGTAAAAGCACTGTGCTGTGGTTCACTGGGGCTGGCAGCAGTGCCAAGCTGAGTGGGTCAGTGGGGCTGCATGGCTGGCTGGGTGAGAGCAGCCCTGGCAGGGGTTTGCTGGGTGTATCCTCAGAGCAGAGGCTGCAGTTTCAACTGGCATTTGGTGTCCCCAAGGGGTTGCTGAGCTGCTGGTAGCTGAATGCCAATCTGGGGAGTTCTTGAAAGGAAAAACAGGTCCCCAGCCCTCCCCCTGGATGAGGGCTGGGAATGTTACATCTGAGAAGCTGGCAGGCAAGAGGAGGAACTGCACATCAGCTCTCAGAGGCTGAGCCCAGCCTTGCTGCCAGAGCACTCCCTGCTCCGGGCGTCTCGGAGACGCCTCTGGATCTGATAGTGCTGAGATGGCATCTCTGAGATCACAGCTCTGGGTGCCCACGAGCCACTTGGTGCCTGTCTGAGGCTGCTGGTGAGCGTGGGGTGGCTCTGGGGTGATCTCTGGAGAGGCAGGCTGGCTGCTGCCCCGCTGCCCCGGATCTGCTCTGGCTCCATGGAGCATCTTGGGTCTCCCTCTGGTAACACAAACCACTCCTTGCTTTCTGGCTAGCTTTGGGTAGGGGATTTTTTTCTCCCTCTGTAGGATCTGCATTGCAGATGGCTTTTGCTATGCAGAATGAAAGCTTTCCTTGCATGGGGATAACTCCAGAAGGCAGAGCTTACATCGCCTTCCCCACTCCCAAGCCAGCGATTCTTCCCGAGGCCGTGTTTGTGTGACTCTTCCAGGCTGATGCTGGAAACATGGCAGCTTGCAGCAGGCTACTGCTGCCATCTAAGCAGCTTTCTCAGTGGGGGCAACCAAGCCCAATTGCATATTCTAGGCATTTGCTTTTTAAAAGGCAAATCTTTGCTGGGGCTTAGCAGATGGAAGGAGAGCTCGTGTGCACGTTTGCCTGAGCTCGGTGAGTATCTGGCACTGGGATGAGCACTTCCTACGTTCTCAGCAGATCTGCTGATCTCTCTATTCATGCAGCATTGCTGCAGTGGAGGCTTTCCTCGCTCCTCTGCCTGTTCCTAAGCCTGGCTGAAGCATCACCCGTTAGGGAGGCAGCTCGTTTGATGGCTGAAGGTAGGACTGATGCTTCTTTGTGTGCAGCTCTTGTTCAGGGATGCTGGGAATGGGAAATCAGGATTGATCCACGAGCAACAACTGAATCCACATTGCTCTGATTATGCCTTCTGCCTTTTTTCTTTTGCACTGCATCTTGCTCTGCCCTGCCATAGATACCTGTATGTGCTCTGTGTACTGCTGGCTGGGGTAAGGAGTTGATGAGAGGAGTGTTAATTCTGCCCCTGAAAGGAGTGAACAACTTAAGTGTTGGTTTAGAATATCTGTGTGTACTGGGGGGAAAATACCCCCCCCCCAGTGTTCTGTGTGATGCTGTTTGCAGATCAGCCTTCTCCCTGGCCCTGTGCTGCAGAGGGATGCTGGCAGCACCACTGCTGTGCTTGTGAGTCCTCCTGCCCGTTGTCTGTGGCCCCTGGTGCCAGGCCAGATGCAGCTCAGCCTTTCTTGGAAGCACTGACCTTGTTGAGGCTTTTTTCTTGCACCAGTGGTACTTGAACACTTGTTTTTGGAGCCACTGGGCCTGCCCATGGAGATGCATGAGAGCTGCTGGTGCAACTCTCCCTGCTTGCAGGGGATGGGTGATGAGGGGTGTACACAATGGGTGATGGAAGAGAGCTGCTCCCTGAGGTCAGTGTGGCCTGAGGTCTCTCTTCATCCTTCTCCTCTCCAGAAGAGGATCAGGGGTGTCTGGGGGCACAGAGGCACTCTCCTGTGAAAGGCAGGGGCTCAAGGTGTGAGGGGAATAAGTGGGGAACAGAGGTTCTCTGTGTGAAGGCACAAACAGATGAACTGAGCAGGAGTCCAGCCCAGCTTTCATCCTTGGTGGTTGTTCCAGGTGAGAGGAGGACACAGGAGAAGGCCTCAGGGCAGGTGGCACCGGGGTGTTTGCTCTCATCCTTCAGCCCACATCACACTGTGTCTGTGGAGAGGAAAAGTCAGTCCTGTGCTCCCAGGAGCCCCCAGATGCCACCGAGCACAAGGAGCTGGTAGCCTGGCCTCAGAGGGGCTGCCTCCTCACCTGCCTAGCACCAGGTCTGTTGTTCTTGGCACACAGGGGAAGCTGTACCACTTGCTCCTGCTTTGCCAGTGGAGCTTTGTTGTCCATGCTGGTTGGAAAAGCTGCTGTACCTGCACCTGCATTGCTGCTGCCTGGTGAACCCTGGCCTGTGTGGCTGGAGGGGCAGGGGGCAGCTTTGCTGCCTCTGGGAGAGCAGCTGAGGGATGGGAGCTCATAGAATCAGAGAATCGTGGTTGGCAAAGCCCTTGAAGCTGCTGGAGTCCCAGCCCAGCACTGCCCCATGCACTGTCCTCCCACGTGGCATGCTTTCACACTGCAAAGGATAACTCCAGACTGGCTCAGCTGGGATGAAGGATATTTACTTCTTAAAAGCAAACCTAGGAAGAAAACCACCACCCACCAAACTGTTTATCTGCAGCTGTCAGGATTCAGCAAGGTTAACCCTGACCCCAGGCTTCCCCCACGTGAGTATGAGCAGGGAGGTTTGGATGGACAGGGGTAGCTGCTTGTTCCCCTTGGAAGCAGGAGCAGTGGCTGGGGCAGTGGGGAGCGGGGAGATGCTCCTCAGCTCTGAAACCTGCCCCAGTGCTCAGCTCTGGCACAGTGGTGAGTGGAACTGGTCAGGACACATCACCCTCCAGCTCCTTTGAGTCCCTGTTTTTTTCTGCTGGGAAGTAACTAGGGAAAGGACTCTGATGCTGCTGGGGGGAGGGTGCTCTCCTGGCTCGCTGTGGCTGGTTTTGGCTTGCATTTCTCTTTCAGTTACCCAGACACTTGGGTTCATTCCCTTCCATGGCTTGGCAGCTGGGTGGGGGGTTGCAGGGGGGCCAGGGGCTGCCTGCTCGCCCTGCCTGAGCAGGGAGCACGTCTCCCCAAAAGCAGCCTGGCACATGACATGCTGCATTGACCTACTTGCAGGAGAAGCTCTGAAGTGCTGGAGGAGCTGTGTCCCTGGGTCTCCTCACAGCCCAGGGCTGGCAGCGGGCTCAAACAGCAGCCCCTGGAGCCCAGGCCATGGGAGACTGGCACCAGCACCCTCCCCACTGGGAGAATCCCTTCTTTCTGAGTGTTTTGAAGCCCATGCCAGAGCAATCTCCCTGTGTCTGGAGTGTAACAGGCTGCAGGGCCCAACTGCCCCCAGAGGCAGAGGGAGATGTGTGTCCCAGCCCTGCAGAGCAGCTGAGCCCCGTGCCCAAAGCATCACTGCTTGTAGGCAGCTCCTGGGGAGGGGAAGGCTTTAGTGTGCCACGTCTCTGGCACGTCACACAGAGGGGGAACTTGTCATGGCCCTGTGGAGTGAAGGAAAAGGACCTCGGGGTGCTGCTTCGCCCCTCAGCCCACAAGCCGAGCCTGGTAAGGGCGGGCTGGTGTGGGCTTGCATTGCAAGTGAAAGGCCTAGGTCAGATGCCCAAAAGTAATTTCTCTGGCAAAGGGGAAGGAAAAAGCACTGGAAGGGCTACCTGTGTTACTGGGGAGATGCTCAGGATGAAACCAGAGAGCAGAGCTGCATCAGAGCGCTGGAGCAAGTCTCAGCACACCCTCGTCTGCAGAGGCCGTGGCTAGAAAGGAAACAAAGGCACCTTGTGTTAGAAAACAGCTACTGCTCATCTCCTGTGTGCTCATCTGGCCCTTTGTGTGCCCTGTGTCCAGTCTCTGTGCTGTTCTGCTCCACATCTGTTGCTGCTGATCCTTTTGGGGCAAGGCTGCGGCGTGGGACGAGGCTGGGCCGGTGGCTCCAGATGCAGGGACTGGGGGGTGGTTTTGGTCCTGTCTGGTTTGATTGCTCAGGTTTGGGTGTCAGCTCTGGAGTAAGGGATTCTTAATGCTCTGCTCAAGCCAGGAAGCTGGGGAATGTCTCCTTCATCCCCACCAGAAGTGAAACGTGGCCAGAGGTCAGGTGGGGTTTGGCTGCTGGAGCTCAGGTAAAGGAAAGTAAGTAGCCCACAGTCCTGGGCAGCCAGGGCTGACAGAGCATTTCTCCTTAGGAATCCTGTCAGTCTGGTGTTAATAATGAAGGGGTGATTACTCAGCTAGCACTTCTCCTCTGAGAGTCCTGCTCTGTCAGGCCTGGAGCCTTGTGACTGTGCCCTTGTGACGCCTTGACAGGCTGATGTGACAAAAGCTGGTGTCTTCTGAGTGCTCCCTGGTCTCCCCCTTAGACAGGAGAGGCTGCCTGTGGCGTGGCTTTGCTGGGAAATTGGTCCTAATTGCAGAGGCACTGGGCTGGGCCATGATGGGTGAGCTGCAGGCAGCAATCCCCCACCCCCAGAGAAACCTTTCCCTGGTGTGTTGCCTCACCACGGCTCGCTGCTTCATCCCTCCACCCTGCTCTGCCTGGCCCAAGCTGGGGCTCCTCCAGGCTCAGTGTGGGTGTCCCTCAGATCTCCTTCCCCCTGATGATCGTGTTCCCAGTGCACACAGGCTGGCAGCTCCTGGAGGTGCCTCCAGCCCCTGGGCAGTTTCTCCTTCAGACGGGAAAGGCTCCTGCGAACGGGGCTCTGAAACCTGCTTTGCTTTGGATGGAGTTGTGCTGCTAGTCACACAGGGCAGCAGAGATAGTGTGGCAACTTGTGCTAACAGCAGTGCTGCTGAGGTGACAGGAGCTGGGCAGTGCTGTCTGTAACCTCCCTTGGCTCCTTTCTCAGGAGTCTCATGCTCTCGAATCTCCTCCCAGTCCCATTCCTCCTTCCAGCTGCAGGAGTGAGCAGGCACAAAGAACAGTGGTGGCTTCTCTTCTAGCCAAGAAAAAGTTACCAAAACCTTTGAAAAGTGTCCAAAAGAGTTGGATGCCAAGTCTCTCTCCAGAGGGGCTGAGGTTAGAGGGGCCCTGGCTGCAGCCTGGGCTCGGCAGCGCTGCGCTGTCGCTCCCGTGCCTGCGGCGGCTCTGACGCCGGCCCTCCTGCCTTCGGGGAACCTTATCCTGGGGAGAGGCTCAAAGCCCAGTCCCACAGGACCCTCCTCCACTGCTGTGGTTTGCTTTGGGCAATGCTCCTTTTGCAGAAGCCAGCTGGAGCAAAGGCACTTGAAGTGCAGCTCCCCTGTGCTCAGGACAGTTCGGCTCTTCCACGAGGGGCAGGAGCAGGAAAGGGCATTGAAGCACCTGAGCCTTCAGGAGCCCTTTGCTGTCAATCTGCAGAGCTTTGGGGAGACTTTAGAGGGTGGGAACTGTTCTGGCCCAGCAGCAGGAGAGCAGACTGACTGCCTGACACTCACAGTGACAGACAAGACGTTTCTGAGCGACACGACTGTCTCAGAGACGCCCCAGTGGGCAGAACCCTTCCTGCAGCTGCAGTTTCATGTCTCATGGCTTGTTTTTGCCCAGTTTCCCCCCCCTCCAAACTCAGGCTGAGTTCTGTTCAGGGCCTATCCTCTGATCTCAGCCTTGCCCATTCTATAGGTCCCTGTATGTAGCTTTCAGCAGTGATTGTGCAGTCAGAGGCCTGGCTGGGGTAGGAGGTGTCTGCACAGCGTTGGGCGGCTTTGCAGTTACCACACACCCTGTGTGGCCCACAGGCAGGTGGCTCTTCTGACCCAAATCACTTGCCAAGGCTCAGTGATCACTCTGCAAAGGCTTTTTGAGCTTGGCATTAGTTGTCCTCAGTTTCTGATGTGGCTGGTTTTGCTTGTGAAGTGATGGTGGTCAGTAGGTGCTGCTGGCCTCGGCTCTCTGCAGAAGCCAGAGGGTTGGGGTCCAGGAAAAGCAGGTACCAGCAAGGAGCTGGAGCGTGGCCAGAGCCAGGCAGCAGAGCTGGGGAAGGGGCTGGAGCACAAGGGTGCTGGGGAGCAGCTGACTCTCTGGTTCTATGCAAGCTGCTCTTTCCAGCTCTGCTCAGTGCCACCACTTTGTATGTGAGCAGCAGCTCACAACCACACACCTGGATCACTTACAGAAGGCAAAAGGGTGGCAGGCTGGGCTGGGGCTGGCTTGACCCTGCAGGGACTGACAGCACCTGGGTGCTCGAGCTTTGGGGAAAGCACAAGAGCCTGAGCTGCCTCTAGAAGCAGTGGTCAGCAGCTTCCCTTGTGCCTCTGCTCTGGGTGCAAGGTCCTGCTGCATGCCTGGAGCTTTTACTCCTTAGCTCTGTGTCATTTTTGCCTCCTTGTTTCCAAGCAGCACACCCAGCAAGGGAGTTTCCTTTCCATCAGGTGCCCTCCCTGCAGCCAAACAGAACTGTCTTCCTTCTTTTGGATCTGTTTTGTTTGGTGCCATTCATGCAGGTCCCTGCCCTTACTGCTGCCTTGAATAAGCTGGGGCTGTTGGCTGCACATAGCCCGCAGTGTTGGAGCCAGAGGGCTGTGGCTGTGAGGCTGGCAGCAGGCTGTGCAGTGGGTGTTGCCAGAGGACTTCAGTGCTCCTCAAAGGCTCCGTTTTTCTAGGTCGTTCCTGTATGAAGCCAATGAGACTGGCTGTGTTTGTGCCCTCAGTGTCACCACTGCACCCACAGCTCTTCACTCAAGGTGCCTTTTCACTGAAATCCTGTCTTCTGAAGGCAGTTTTTAGAATCTATTTCGGGAGGCTCCTGTAGCCCTGGTCCTGTCCCTCTGCTCTCTGCTGCGTGTCCTGCACAGCCCAGCGTGGTGCTGCATGTCCCAGCCCTCGGGAGCTCGCTGAGTGTCCCCTCAGCACAGCCAGCGCTGCCCCTCAGGGCTCTGCAAGAGCTCAGCCCCCATCCTCTCCCACACAGGGCCCAGGACCTGCCCTGCTTGTTCCCTTGCTGCCCTGCATCCAGGAGAAGTCTCTGTGCAGCTGGCTGTGGCTCTGCTGTGGGGACAGTTCTGCTGGGGAGCAACTTCAACGTGAGGCAGCAACGTGCCCTCGTGGGCAAGAGGCCAATGGCAGCCTGGGGGCATCAAGAGTGGGGGCAGCAGGGGGAGGGAGGCTCTGCTGCCCCTCTGCTCTGCCCTGCTGAGGCCTCAGCTGGAGCCCTGTGGCCAGTTCTGGGCTCCCCAGCTGCAGAGAGACAGGGAACTGCTGCAGAGAGGCCAGTGCAGGGACACCAAGGTGCTGAGGGGATGGAACATGTGTGTGAGGAGGAAAGGCTGCAGCTCTGGGGCTGTTCAACTGGAGAAGAGAAGCCTGAGCTCAGGGGCACCTCAGCAGCACTCACAAGTACCTAAAGGGTAGATGTCAGGGTGGGGGGACACTTTGTTCTGTGGTGCCCAGGGCCAGGACAGGGGGTGATGGACATCAGCTGGGACACAAACAGTTCCCCTGGCACAGGAGGAGAAGCTCCTTTGGTGCTGAGGGGAGGGAGCCCTGGCCCAGCTGCCCAGGGAGGGTGTGGAGGCTCCTGCTCAGGAGGTTTCCAACCCCCCTGGACACGTTCCTGTGCCCCTGAGCCAGGGGCAGCTGCTGGAGCAGGGGCTGGGGCTGGGGCAGCTCTGCAGGGCCCTTGCAGCCCCACCATGTGTTGTTGTTGGGTTGTGTGTTGGCAGCTGAAGTTGGCCAGTGGCTCCAGGGGACTGGCAGATACTGGGCAGAGGTTGCAGTTGGCATAAAAGGGGAGTGAATCCCCCAGCAGTGGCAGAGCATGCAGCTGGGATTGCACAGACACAGTCCTTGTCAGAAGTTCCACACAGCAGTGCTGGGACCGTGGTGTGTTGAAGCACTGAGAGGAACGAGGGCGTCATGATCACGGGGTTGAGCACAGAGGGGTAAGGCAGCAGGACACAGGGCAGCACTGGGGAGCACTGCAAATCAAAGAGAAAACAGAGTGCTGTGGCTGACTGGTCAGAGCTGGACTTGTGGCAGAGTAGCCATGGCAGCACATCTCCATCTCCCACGTGAGTGGTGATGCAGGGAGCTGGGGAGGTGATGCCAGTGCGGCCTGGCTGGGCATGGGCTGGGTGACAAGAAGCTTCAGGGCAAAGGTGGCCAAAGATTGCTGCAGGTGCCTCAGGCTTCAGTTGCTTTTTACACCTCTGTGTCTTTCACCTGAGCTTCCCTGGCTCACACAAGTGTCTGTGCCCTGCTGCTTCGTGGCTCCTGCATCAGCCACAGCCTGGGCAAGCACTGCTGCCACAGAGCTGAACCCAGGCTTTGTCCTGGTGCCCTGCCCCACGTGTTCCTGCCCCATCAGTGAGTGCAATGGATTTGGGAAGCAGCCCTAGCATATAGCTTATAGCTTGTGTGCTGGGAGGTGGTTCCCAAGGGAGGTGTCTGGGAGCCTGGCTCTTAGCCTGGAGCTTTGTGTGTGGTGTAATGGGACTAGCAGTGGGACAGAGCTGAGAGCTGGGGAGAAGCTGCAGGCAGGGCATGAGGACAAGAGGCAGCCCCTGGTGACATCTGCATGGAGGAGCAGAATCAAGCTGGAGCAGTGGTGGGGAGATGTGATGGCAAGTGTGCAGAGCACAGGGACTCTGGGAGGAGCAGGAGGGAAGGAAGGAGCTCCAGTGGAATGAGGGATGGGTGTGAGAGCTGAAAGCGTGCTTTGTGGTGAGAGGGGCTTGGAGAAGGGGGTGTGAAGGAGAGCAGGGTGTCAGCAGGGCTTTGGCTCAGAGGTCAGAGCTGGGATTTGCTTCTGAAGTCCGAGGTGGAGTGAATTGGAGCGTTTGTGCTCCACGTGTGCTGCTGGAGCTGTTGCTGGGGCATGGGGAGAACAGTGCCAAGAGCCCTCTGCCTCTCACCACGGGCCTCTTTCCACACCTGGAGGGTGACTGCCTTTCAGGGGGGTTGCCAGTTGAGCAGCCAAGGGCTCTTGGGGTTTTTGCCTCTGTCAGACAGGACTTGGAAGGCCAGTGCAGCGTGTGGTGCTGGCAGCCCTGCACAGGCTCTCCATGGCAACTCTCCCCATACACAAAGCACCATATGGCTGCTTTTTTGGAGGGGGAGGGAATGATTCAACCAGAAAAGTCAACCTTTGTGATGGTGTTTGTGTCTTTGCTCTCTGATTTAAACCAGAGGAGGAGGTGGAAACGTGGAGCAGCATCTCCTGAGCATGGCTTCTGCTGGCCACGTCACCAGCAGGGCTGCAGCTCACCTCTGAGGGGCTTTGGTCGCTCCCCGTGGCAGAGCTTGCTGTGGGAAGAAACCCTGCCCCTGCAGAGACCCCCTCCTTGGGCTGGCCACTCTGCACACACGTGGAGCAACCAGCCTCACGTTTGCCCCTGCACCAAGAAACCCCCAAAGGGCTGGGAGGGCTCCAGGTTTGGGCAAGAGCTGCACAGAGGCAGCCGATGTCAGGGAGCTGTTTGTGCTTTGCCTGCCCACACTGTGTACCTTGTGCTTCCAGAGGCAACTGGAAGCCTTCACTTGACTGTAAATCCTTTGTCAAGTCCCTTTGGAAGCAGGGAATGGAATAAAT
The DNA here is from genome assembly GCF_028858725.1 of Colius striatus. NCBI lineage: Eukaryota > Metazoa > Chordata > Aves > Coliiformes > Coliidae > Colius > Colius striatus. Next base: position 898,426 of record NC_084761.1, on the reverse strand, counting down.
ATCTGTGCCTGTAAAAAGGCAGGAAGCTTGGAGGAGGAGGAGGAGGAGGAGGAGGGATGGTACAGGACGAAGCAGGAGGGAGCAGCCTGTGCCTGGCTGCGCCGCCTCCGGGATGCTCTGCTGGGTCCCCCCAGGCCCAGGGCAGATGCTTATGCAGGGTGGGCACAGGTAGGGCTGTCTGGGTGGCAGAGGTGTGAGGTGGGGCAGCTGGGAGCACTGGCAGGCTCCTTTGGGTGCTGCCATGCACGTGGCAGCCGCCTCTCGAGGGGGCCGTTGCTGTGTCCCTGCAAGGTCCAGGGCTGGCTCTGCCCTCTGTTCCAATAGCCTGGCATGGGGTGCAGTTTAGAACTGGGCAGGGGCACCTCTTGGTGGCAGCCACTCTCAGGTGCTCCCGTGGCTTTGCAGCAAGCAGGTCAGTATCCACATCCCCTCAGACCTCCCTTGCTGCCAACAGAGAGACTCTCAAACCCCACAGTAGCAACAGGGAGAAGAATGGGAATCTCCTCCTGGGTTTAGGCTCAGATTCAGGGTGGAACTGTGCAGGGAGGGAGGTTGTGCTGCCCCTCTGCTCTGCCCTGCTGAGGCCTCAGCTGGAGTCCTGTGGCCAGTTCTGGGCTGCCCAGCTGCAGAGAGACAGGGAACTGCTGCAGAGAGGCCAGTGCAGGGACACCAAGGTGCTGAGGGGATGGAACATGTGTGTGAGGAGGAAAGGCTGCAGCCCTGGGGCTGTTCAGCCTGGAGAAGAGAAGCCTGAGCTCAGGGGCACCTCAGCAATGCTGCTCAGTCCCTAAAGGGTGGGTGTCAGCAGCATGGGGGACACTTTGCTCTGTAGTTCCTGTGCCCCTGAGCCAGGGGAAGCTGCTGGAGCAGGGGCTGGGGCTGGAGCAGCTCTGCAGGGCCCTGCCAGCCCCAGCACTCTGGGATTGTGTGTTTGGGGAGAGGTAGAACGGTGTCTTAAGACACTTTGCAGCAGGGGAGGTTCAGGCTGGATGTGAGGAGGAGTTTCTTTGGTGCCAGGGCTATCAGGCATTGGATCAGCTGCCCAGGGAGGGGATGGAGGCACCATCCATGGAGGGGTTTCAGAGCTGGGTGGGTGTTGCACTGAGGGCAATGGGCTGGTGGGTGATGGGGCTGGGACAGAGGCTGCACCCCATGGGCTGAAAGGGCTCTGGCAGCTGAAACCATTCTGTGCTTCAGTGCTAAGGCCATTAGTTAGAGAGGAGGAGGCCTGAGGCTGCCTTGCCCTCAGCAGCGTGCTCCTGCAGCAGCGTTTCAATGGCATCTCGCTGCCTTGCTCAGGGCTCCAGGCAGGAGCCCAGCAGCTGGAAGCCCAGCTCAGAGCTGCCCTTGCTGCAGAGTCACAAATGCTTCACAAGAGCTCCTTTCATCCCCTGAGGCTGTGACCCCACCGTGTGCTTACTGTAGAGCACAGCATCGTGGGCTGGCTTGCTGGAAAAGGCTTATTCCTGCCTCTGGTTTACACTCTGTCCCCTGGGAGCCCCAGACCCAGGTTGGAATGGGCTCATTTCGTGGTACCCCATGCTCAGTTGCACCCCCACGGGCTGCCAGTCCCCATGGGGTTGGTGGCTCCAGCGTCTCCTGGGGCTCTGCTGTGCTTGGTGGGCAGCAGGAGGAGGCACTGGAGGGAGGGGTGTTTGGGTGGGAAGGGTGATGCTGCACACTCACTCTGCCTGGGTCCTGACCCCTTGACTTTGTACAGCACATACAGATCCCTTAGTGGAAAAAAATAGCCTTTCTGGGTGCCTGGAGATGTGCCCAAAGCAGGGCCCTGGCTGTGCCTCTCCAGGGAACGTGCCCCAGCGGGGCTGTGGCAGCAGAAGGCTGCACACCTTCCATGCCCCTTCCCCTCAGCCCGTGAGCTGCTTGAGCTGGCTGCTCTGCCAGCCTGCTGGGAAGCCACCAGCCTGCTGGAAGGACTCAGAGAGCAGCCCCTGCTCCGTGTCTCCCTGAGCAGCCGTGCAAGGGGAGCGTGGCGCTGCCCCGGCCGAGCCCACCCGCCCCACACACAGGCAGCAGCGTGGCCTCTGCAGCTCCAGCACTTGTGGCTCTGAGCCTGCTGTTTATTTTGGGATTGCAGCATCTGATCTTCATTTGGTGTTGCCAAAGAGCCTGTGATGTAGGTCGTGTGCTGGATGGGGCATGAGCTGTTGCTGGAGGGAGGAACTGCCGGTGGAAGGGCTGGCAGGGGTGTCACTGCTCTGGTTGGGGCTGGGGGGGGCAGAGCTATTTCTTTACAGCAATCTCCTTGAAAACCTCCTCTTCTCCCGTCCCCCTGTGAGGATGGCTGGTGCTGTGGCTGCAGGAGGAGCAGTAGCTGCTGAGAGCTCCGGTGCAGCCCTGCTCTCGCTGCGGTTCCCATGGTACTCGGCTGTCACACACACATCTAACTCCCTGCCCACAGCAGGATTAGAGCCTTCTGGGAGAAGGATAAGAGGATGCAGGAAATGGAGACAGGGGAGAAGGCAGGAAAGGGAATGGAGCCCGTGGCAGGGTGGAGGTGAATGCAGGTGCCAGCCCCATCAGAGCAGCCCAGGGGTCCCGGGGGCTCTGCCAGGGAGCAGCCGAGCTGGCCGTGGGATGCCTGGGAGCAGAGACCCTTCCTGAGAGCTGAAGGCTCTGGAGCAGGCAAGAGGAGGTTCTCATCCTTCTGCTGTCGTGTCTCCTGCAGCTTGCTTCCTTCTGGGGGTGTGCATTGCCTTTTGGTGATTCTCTTTGCTGTTTGCTCTCCCTCTGCAGATCCTGACAGCCACTTGTATGACATGGGATACACCCCTGAGGAGGAAGCCCCAGCCTGTCCTGATGAGTTTGACGACTTTGTCACGTTTGAGGCAAGTATGAGTGCTGCTGAGCCCTGCAAACCTCAGCTGGAATCAGGGTGGGACCTGGGGGCTTGGCTGGGGCTGAAGGGTGCTGTGACAGTGTTCTGGGATGCCTCACGTGGAGTAAAGATGAATCCTTTCATCCTTGTGCAATCAGAGGCTAGAGGAGGCAGGAAGGGTGAAGGGTGCCTGCTGCTGCTGCTGCTGCTGCTGCTGCTGCTGCTGCTGGTGCTGCTGATGCTGCTGCTGCTGCTGCTGCTGTGTTTGTCCCACTGCTGGAGTTTCTGAGCTTGGGGAACTCGAGCCCAGCATTCAGATGCACCAGCTGGGAACCTACCCAAGAGGCACAGGAGATGAGCTGGACATTGGCCCTCAGTGCTGTTAGGCTGGAGAAAGGCAAAGCAGAAGAGGAAAACGCAGCTTTTAGTCTCTGTTGGTGGGTTGGATCAAGGGTGCTTACCTGACATGAGGGTTTTGTCCTTTTGTTAAAGCCACAGCCTCCATCCCTCATTCCCTTCCCCATTCCTTAGCACAGGAGCATGCTGCAGTGCTGAATCTGCTCTCCCAGGTTGAAAGGAGGCTGCTGCAGTGGCCTGTTGTCTGTGGTTTTGGGCTATGTGTGGAAGGCTTCTTCCCTTGCTGCTCTGTGCCTTCCAAGCTGGAGCAGAGGCTGCTGCAGACAGCTTCAGAGCAAAGGGCTGGCTGGCTTCCTAGTCCCACCTGCAGGCTGAACAGCTTCCTTCTGCTTCTCCTTTCCCAGACTTTCCTCTTCAGGTTTGTTACTCTCATTCATTGGTGCTCAGGATGCAAAGGGACTCCCAGCCTCCTGGCTGTCCAAGGCTCTGCCTTGTACACTCTGTAGTACATTGGTTGTGACTCCTTGACTGAAGCCTCAAGCTATTCTGTGGAGTTTCTAGTGATAAACTGGGTTTTGGGCAACTGATGTTGCCCATGTTAGTGTGAAGCACAGGTCTGTCACTTGGAGTGGTGGCTACAGGCTGGGCAGTGAACCATGTTGGCATCCCACTTCCCAGCCAAGTGTGGGGTTTCTCTGGAGCTGGGTTGTGGCTCCTGTGCTCAACCAAGTCAATGGACTTGCACTGTCACCCTCAGCAAGTCTCTTCCTCCCTTAGGACTGATGGGATGGACACAGCTGCAAGAGTGTGTGATCAAGAACAAGGGTGCTGGGGAGGGGCTGAGGGGATGGGGGTGCTGAGCCTGGAGAAGAGGAGGCTGAGGGCAGGCAGCAGCACTCTCTGACACTCCCTGCCAGGAGGCTGCAGGGAGCTGGGGGTCGGGCTCTGCTCCCCAGGCAGCAATGACAGGACAAGAGGCAATGGGCTGCAGCTGCCCCAGGGGAGGCTGAGGCTGGAGCTGAGGCACAACTGTTTCCCTGAGAGGGGTGTGAGCCCCTGTGCCAGGCTGCCCAGGGAGCTGGGGGAGTGCCCAGCCCTGGAGGGATCCCAAAGGCGTGGAGCTGAGGTGCTGAGGGCTGTGGGTCAGTGCTGGGCTGGGCAGGGTGAGGGCAGGGCTGGGGCTGCAGCAGCTCCAGGGGCTTTAACAACACAAATGGCTCTGTGAGTCTCTCCTGGGTTCCTCCCCCAGAAGCTTTCAAGGATGTGTTGGATATCAGATCACCTTTCCTTTCTGATAGCTCCAGAGGCTGCTGGAAGCTGTGTGGAAGGGGCAGGAGGGGAGATGAGTGGCCTTTCTCTGGTGCAGGCTCAGCAGCGTGGCTCTGCAGCCTGTCCCAGCCTGTCCCAGTGCTCAGGCAGCCAAGGGCAGCCACGTTCCTCAGACCTGCACCAAGGGACAGTCCTGTGTGAGATTCAGAGCAGGGCTGTTTGCTAGAGGCTAATTTAACAGAGCTGAGCTGTGTCAGAGCTGGGAGCTATTCTGGGCAGGAATAGGAGCGGCCGGGCGAGCGCCCCGTGGGATGGAGCTGCTGGGGCAGCCTTCCCCTGAAAGGACAAGGTGACCCACAGGGAAAGGTGATGAGTCCTGAAATGTCCTTTCCAGGAAGGTGTAAGTGGATCCCTGCTCTGAATGGAGGGTGTCAGAGGAGTGCTCTGTGCTGAGAGCCTTTGACATGCCACTGAGCAATCGCCTTTGTTGTCCTGGCTACAGCGTGGAGTCCCAATCCTTTCCAGCCTGCAGGGAGACTTCATAGAGGTTCAGCTGGAGAGAGAAATGCTGCTCAGCCTTGGGAGTGTGAAAATGACTCTGTGTCTCAGGGCACAGGGTTTGTGTTGTGCCTCAGCTGAGCCCTGATCCCTCAACGTGCAGCTCGGGGCACAGGACCTGCAGGGCTGCTCCTGGCAAAGCTGCAGCTGGTTCAGGGAAGGGGGTGGCTGAGAGGATGCCATGGGACAAAGCAACCTGCTGGCAGAGCAGCAAAGGAGAGCTTTTGACCATGCTGCCCTGCCTGGCAGAGCTGCCTGCTGGGGTGGGCTGCAGCTCCTTCTTCCTTCCGTGCAGCAGCCTCAGGAATCATGAGGCAGAGACCAGAATAAACAGTCTTTCCTGTTCCTGACCCCACCTTGCTGACAGGGCCATGGGCTGAAGGAGCAGAGCTAGTGTTTCTCCTCATCTGTCACATCAGAGGATGTAGGAGAGGAGCTGGAGGAGAGGTGCAGCATCTGCCATGCCGTGGTACTGAGGGGTTTGGAGGAGCAGCTGTGGCTCCCCTTACACAGCACAGGATCCTGGCTCTAAACGTGCTGGGGCCTTGATGGAGAGCTTTTCTCCTGAATGTTTGTTTAAACAAGTGCTTTAAGCAGTGTAAATGAAAACATCTTCTCTTTGTTAATAAGGTTGCCCTTGGTGACTCGTCTGCTCTTCTGGTGGCTGTCATCAGAGAGAGCTGAGCATCTCTGCAAACCTCAGAGGCTCTGTGTCTCAGCCAGTGCTTGCTCTGCAGAGAGCAGAACCCACACTTGTGTCTTGCAGAAAGGGCTTAGAAGCCTCTTGAACCTTGACACTTTGCACAGGGACCTCTGGAAGCTCAGAATCCCAGGATGATGGGGGCTGCAAGGGCCCTGCAGAGCTGCTCCAGCCCCTGCTACAGAAGCTTCCCCTGGCCCAGGGGCACAGGAACGTGTCCAGGTGGGGTTGGAAACCTCCCAAGGAGTCTCCATACCCAGGCTGCCATTGGTCTTGCCCACGAGGGCACGTTGCTGCTCATGGTTGGTTTGTTCTCACCCAGCTCTCCCAGATCCCTCTCCTGCAGCTGCTCTCCAGCAGGTCACCCCCAGCCTGTGCTGGTGCAGGGGGCTGTTCCTCCCCAGGGGCAGGACTCTGCCCTTGCCCTTAGTGACCCTCAGGAGGTTCCTCTGTGGGTCAGTGCTGGGCTGGGCAGGGCTGGGACTCTGCAGCTTCAAGGGCTTTAACAACCCAAAGGCTGCCGTGGTTGAGCTGGGTGTGGGGCTGTTGCCATCTGCTGGGCGACTGCTCTGCATGCTCTGGAAGCCTCAGGACGTGCATCAGAAGAGGGGAATGTGCTGTCTCAGACCCAGAGCTGCAGCAGTGCTGGCTGCACATGGGCACCCTGCAAACCTCACCTTACCCCCTGGGCACGTCTCCTCCAGCTAAATGTTCACTAGCAGGTTGTACAGCAGAGTGGGAGTGCATTAAGGGACTAAAACAATCACTGGTGAGGTCCCACGTGTAGTTGTGTGTGTTGTGGGAGGAGGGGATGCTCCTGGCTCTCTGCAGCTGGCTTGTCTGCAGGCACCAGCTGAGAGAACTGGTGTCTCAGAGCTGGAATTTCTCTTCCTGTGGAGCAATTAGGCTGAATGCCCCTTGGACAGCAAAAATCACATCAAGGCACCTTAAATCCACCTTGCTGGATTTCTCCAGCCATTCAGCACTTCTGCCATGGGCACCAAAGGCTTGTGGGCTTGCAGCTGTAGCCTGGCAGCAGGTAAGTGTGGTGAGTGTGTGGTGTCCCCTCGCTGGGGTGTGCAGGAGCCTTTCCCCACAGCCAGCAGCCACCATTCCTTGTGGATTGTGACCAGCCCACATGGGCTGGTTGCACAGGTTTGCTGTACACCCACTGTCTCTCCTCCTGGTAGCACAGTGACCCTTCTGAGTTCTTGCTACAGACTCCCCAGGAAGGCTTTGTTCTTCCCCTAAAGCAGAGAGCTGTGCCTGTGTGGCACAGAGCATTTGGAGTAGTGTGTTTTCTGCCTTCCTGGTGAACCTGCTTTGCAGTCCTCAGCAGCCTGGGGAAGGTTTTTCCTCCTCTGCCTCTCTGTACCACTGTTACCAGTGGACACATGTCTGGTAGAGGCCAAGCAGTCTGAAACAGCAGGGTTAAGGGCAGCCTGCAAAGGCAACCTGCCTCTGAGCTGCCTGAGGGGCTCCCAGAGCCAGGGCAAACGTGGGGCTCAGCCTGCCAGCCCTGGGCTGCTCCCTCACTGCCTCAGCACGGCTCTGAAGGTCTGCAGTGCTCTGCCACACTGGCACTGCTGCCCCAGCACAGCACTGGCAGGGAGGGGACGGTGGAGACAAGGCAGCAGCCTGTGAAAACTCTTCACCCCTTGAGCAGTGCCATTGCTGTGGCTGGAGGGGCTGCTCTCACAGCATCCACCCCAAACCCTTGTCATGTCCCAACAGAAGAGACTCAGAGTCCCTCTCCAAGGCAGCTGCTGCAACTGCTGTGAAACTCGTCATAAACAGCTCAGAATGTCCCAGGCCAGAACTGCAGGGCTGTGAAACGTGAGGGGTTTGTGTCTTGGTAAGGAAAAGCCTGAAAATACCAAGGAAAGTCCTGCACTGAGCAGGCTCAGAACTGCTCAGAGGAAAGGGGATGGGAGCATCAGTCAGGCATGGACAGCCCTGAGGCACCACTGAGTGCAGGGTTGTGGTGAGAACTGTCACTGCTGGTCACAACAGCTGGTCCCAGTTGGGAGTGTTTGCCTTGAGCTCAAGAGTTTGGAAAACAAAGCCCTTGAGGCTTTATCTTGAACCAGGAGCACTGAGAAACGTGGGAGCCAGGCTGCAGCTGAGGAGGAGGCTGAGGCACAGGGAAACTGGAATCACTGAATCCTCTGGGCTGGGAAAACCCTTGAAGCTGCTGCAGTGCCAGCCCTGCCCTCACCCTGCCCAGCCCAGCACTGACCCACAGCCCTCAGCACCTCAGCCCCACGCCTTTGGGATCCCTCCAGGGCTGGGCACTGCCCCAGCTCCCTGGGCAGCCTGGCACAGGGGCTCACACCCCTCTCAGGGACACAGTTCTGCCTCAGCTCCAGCCTCAGCCTCCCCTGGGGCAGCTGCAGCCCATTGCCTCTTGTGCTGTCATTGCTGCCTGGGGAGCAGAGCCCGACCCCCAGCTCCCTGCAGCCTCCAGGCAGTGCCAGAGAGCTCAGGAGGCTGCCTGTGGGCTGAGCTGTGGCTGCAGCAAAAGGATCCCAGTAAGTGTTTGAAAAGTAAAGCTGGCAGGAGCTGGGGCTTCCTAATCAGCTCCACTGCAGGAGGATGTGACTTGGGGCTCCCCACAGCCGTGCCAGTCCTTCCCAGTCCTTCCCAGTCCTTCCCAGTCCTTCCCAGAGCACACACAGGGGAGCTGGGAGTGCAGAAGGGCCGTGACCTGCTCAGCTGAGCGTCACATCTGGACAGAGCGAGGAGGAGGGTTGGGGTTAAAGCATAACTCCCCTTCAGCTGAGCTCCTCAGCACGAGTCCTTGGGCTGTTTGGACTCAGCACAGAAGGTCAAGTGGCTGTGGAGGCACAGGACTTCCAGGGAGCCTTGCTGAGTGGTGGCTCCTGCTCAGGGCTCTGTGCTGCAGGATGTGGCCCAGAGAAAACAAGATGTGATTTGTGAAGGTAATGGAAGGAAATCAGCTTGTTTATGCCAGACAGACACAACCAAGGGGGGGGGCTGAGGCTGGAACAGACTCAATGCCTCCAGCCCTGTGGGTCTGAGCAGCACCCTGTGCTCTGGGGGGGACTCGCAGTGCCAGAGGCTGCCCTGGGGAAGGGGAGATGCTGTGGCTGCTGTTTGCAGAAAGCAGCTGCTTGGGTGAGGGCACTGCAGGACTGGTGTGTTTGTAAACCCCTGAGGCAAGCCCCAGCCCAGCCTTTGTGCCCAGCACTGTGGTGGTGTGTCATAGGTGGCTGGCTGAGTCACCCAGAGGGTGATTGGCACCGGGCAGCGCGCTCCTGAGCCTGCCCTGCTCAGCCTCCCTGGGCTCTGTGCTTGTGGCTATAAGGAAGGAATTGCTCACTTAGTCCTTCAATATTCATCAGGAGTATCAGGAAGGGTGTGATAAGCCCTGGAAGCCTCTAGAGGTTCTCTTCCAAAGGAGCCTTTTGAACTGGTTTCACTGGGAAGCAAGCAGGGGAGGGAAGTGCCCCTGGAGCTGCCAGGGAGTGCTTTTATTTTGGTACTCCTGGAACAGGCAGGGAAGTGTGCAAGTGTCTCCCCTCCTTATCACAGGGCTGGGAACAAAAGGCACCCTGTTGAGCTGCTGCTGGGTTGTTAAAGCCTCAGCTCCAGGACTTTGCTCCCTCCTGCCCGGCAGAAGCAGCCGCAGCTCCTGGCACCCTCCTGGCACCGCAGGCTCCCGGGGCTGCCCGGCCCCTGGGCACCCAGGAGATGTGTCCACAGGTGGGTTTGGATCTCAGGGACCCTCAGGGACCCTCGGCCCTGGAGGTGCTGGGAAGAGGCAGGTTGAGTGTTGGCTGTTTCCTTGCTGCCTGTGTTGGAACCAGCCCCTGTAGCCCAGGGGGTGTGTAGCCCTGACCTCCCTGGCAGCCATGGACCAGGGGAGGTGGCTGAAAGCTTTTGGGGTGCTGAGGACAGTCCCCAAGGTCTGGTGTGGTGTGAGTCGCTGTTTTGGTTTGGGTTTGGGGTGCTTTTGTCTGCACTGCCAGGTGCCGTGGTGCTTGTGCCCAGCCTGGAGCACAGCAGGCTCTGAACCCAGCTTAGGGGCGTGTTGGGACTGTTGCCTTTGCTCTGGCTTCTCTGCAAAGTGCACACTGCTCAAATGCAGGGCAGGACTCACATCTTGTGCCTGAAGAGTTGATGCCTTTCTGCTGGTGATGGCCCCAGTGGGGGATTGCTCAGGTGTGTTGTGGGTTTCTGGCTGCTGGTGTCCAGAGGCTGAGGTGCTGGGGGGTGCTTCAGGGCTTTGAGGGTGGTTCTGTTCATGCAGACTCAGGTGGGACTGTAAACACAACTTACCTCCCTTCTGCCTGGCTTTGAGTTGGTTTAAAGCCTATTTAAAGCACAGGTTACCTGCTGTGAGACTGGGCAGACACCTGTGCCCATCAGAATCACAGTCATAGAATGGTGGGGATGGGAAAGGAGCTCCAGAGCTGCCCCAGCCCCTGCTCCAGCAGCTTCCCCTGGCTCAGGGGCACAGGAACGTGTCCAGCTGGGGTTGGAAACCTCCTGAGCAGGAGCCTCCACACCCTCCCTGGGCAGCCTGGGCCAGGGCTCCCTCACCTCAGCACCAAAGGAGCTTCTCCTCCTGTGCCAGGGGAACTGTTTGTGTCCCAGCTGATGTCCATCACCCCTTGTCCTGGCACTGGGCACCACAGAACAAAGTGTCCCCCCATCCTGCTGACACCCACCCTTTAGGTACTTGTCAGTGCTGCTGAGGTGCCCCTGAGCTCAGGCTTCTCTTCTCCAGGCTGAACAGCCCCAGGGCTGCAGCCTTTCCTCCTCACACACATGTTCCAGCCCCTCAGCACCTTGGTGTCCCTGCACTGGCCTCTCTGCAGCAGTTCCCTGTCTCTCTGGGGCTGGGGAGCCCAGAGTCAGGCAGATGCCACAACCCATGCTGGGCTGGCATTGCTGCCCAGGCTGCCTCCATGGGCTGCTGCAGCCCAGGGCTGGGATGCTCTTTGGGACACAGCCTGTCCCACTGCCATGGTCTGAGGGTCTCTGGGTGCCCCCAGCACTCAGCTGCAGCCAGGGCAGCGTTCCCAGCCTGGCCCTGCCCCCTGCCCACAGTCAGCACTCAGGTGTCCTTGGGTGGTGGTTTTGCTGTCCAGTCTGTGTCCTGCAGCCAGCCCTGTGTGCAGTCAGAGCTGGCATTGTCATCAGAGCCTGCATTATCAGAGCCTGCATTATCAGAGCCTGCATTATCAGGAATAAGCTCCTGCTTGCTGGGAAAATGAAGTTGTTTTTCCTTTTCCTCTCCCCCCACTTCCCTTCCCAAGCTTCCAAGAGGTTGTGGCCAAGGACAGCAGAGCTGCAGGATAGGAGCTGGCTCAGCACATGAGCAGGGGAGCAGCCCTGCAGAAAATGCCTGGGAAGAACTTCCCTGGGAGACAGACTTTGCTCTTCTCTCCAAGGCAGCACCTTACCAAAGCTTGGGCTAAAGCTTCTGTCCATCTTGCAGGCATCAAAGGCAGAATGTAGGGGAGGAGCTTTGGCTGGCAGCCAAGAGGGCAGTTGCAGGATCTTTTCATCAGGTGCAATGAGCTTTGCTGGAACATCAGGGTCTTTCCTGCAGCCACTTACAGCATCTGATTTGGAGCCCAAAATGGGGCATCTGCACCTGTCCTTTCAAACTTGTGGCACTCAGCTGAGGCTGAAGGGTGAGAGAGGAGTCCGTGAGTGCTATTAAATAGAAGACAGCAGGGGTTTCATTCAGGAGATCCCTGAGCTACAATTTTCTGGTGCTTATGCTGTCCTTACACCTTTTTCCAGGGTCCTGGGCAAAGGGGACTGTCAGTGTGATCTGGTAGCACTGGTATGTTCAGGGTATAGCACAGCTGTGTGTAACAGCTCCTACATGTGCTTGTGACACCACAGACACTTTGCTGTGACATTTCCCCAGACAGCTGGGATAGCAAAAGGCTTGTTTTGGAGGGTTTTTTAGGGACAGATTCCCCCAGCTTATATACCCTCTTCTTTCACAGTTATGGCTACTGAGCAATCTTTAGCTTCTAGAAACTGGCTTGGGTCACATTGAACTTGATTCCTTTAGTTATTAAATAGAGTAACCTTGGTGTCCCTGCACTGGCCTCTCTGCAGCAGTTCCCTGTCTCTCCTGAGCTGGGGAGCCCAGACTCAGCCAAACCAGAGACGTGGCCATGGGGTTTGAGGTCTCAGTGCTGGTGAAGAGCAGCTCTGCACTGTGCAGCTGCACCTTTGCCCAGGGCACAGGGGCTTGGTTTTGCTTTGCTTTGTCAGGAGTTTGGTAATACCCAAACCCCCTGGATTCACCTATCTCCCTCTCACATCTTTCCTTGAGGTTTTAGTTACTTAATCTGTGATGAAATGTGAAGCAGAGTTCTCCACGCTGCTGCTCAGGGGCAGGACCTTTGTTTACAGTTTGAGCTGCCTCTCAACTCATTGACCCCATGGGTTTAAGTTTAATAGGGCTCTAGTTAGTGTGACAAGAGAAAAACACAAGGGAAGTTTGCAAAGAGTGTCACAGATGCTCTTTTCCTAACCACTGAAGCAGTGACTTGCTGCCCATCCCTGTGGCTGCAGGAGGATGGGGAACGTGCTGTTGTGGTGGCTGCTTCAAGCTCTAAGGGGCTGTTGCTCCCTGGTTCAGCCCCTCTGGGTCAGTGTTTCCCATCAATGAGCTGCTTTGTAACTACTGGGCAGATCAATCTTGTAGCAAAAGGCACTGATGTCCTGACACTTCAGCTTCATGCCCAGAGGGTCAGCCACAGCAGCCACAGCAGGGAGTTTGCCATCCAGCTCCCCATGGGTTGGAATGATTCCTGTTCACTGTAATGCTTGAGCTCTTGCTTTAGGAAGGTGTTTCTCCTAGTGCTGCCATGGCTCTCCCCCTAAACGTGGAGGTGGTTTGAGGCTCAGCCCCATCTGTATGAGGCAGCAGGCAGGGCTGCAGAGGAATGCCTGCCTGAGGGGCAGAGTGGGGAGCAGAGCTCAGCCCTCCATGCTCACAGCATGATTCTTCAAACCAAATGGTGCTGCTCCCCTGGAGCCAGCTGTGGGTGATGGGCCTGGGGAGGCAGAAGGCGTGGGAGCTGGGGGTCCTGCCCCTGCAGCCCCTGCACATGAGACCCAGTGGTGAAGGTTTATAAACCAGTGCTTTCTGTGGAGGGGTGGCAGGTCACTGCTGGCACTAGAGGGGGGCAAAAGTGCTGGAGGGCTAAGTGGTTGTTTTGAGTGGTGGTTTTTATTGCAGAGGATTCAGATGAATAGCTTGTCCTCCTGAAACAGAGTGAGAGAGAGTGGTGAAAGAAGCTGGGACACAAACAGCTCTGTTTCAACATAAGGAAAAACTCTTTCAGTGCTGAGGGTGAGGGAGCCCTGGCCCAGGCTGCCCAGGGAGGGTGTGGAGGCTCCTGCTCAGGAGGTTTCCAACCCCAGCTGGACACGTTCCTGTGCCCCTGAGCCAGGGGAAGCTGCTGGAGCAGGGGCTGGGGCTGCAGCAGCTCTGCAGGGCCCTTCCCACCTCCACCACTCTGGGTCTCCATGAAAGCAACAGTGATGAGAACTGCCAAGGCAGCAGCGTGTCATCCCTCCTGGACTCAACAAATCCCCCCTTGCTCACAACAAAACCTCCCCTCAACTCTTAGTGCCTATTGGTGCAGTGTGCTTTGCAGCCCCTGCTGTGGCAGTTGCAAATCACACGTGGCCCTTGGGCTGTGGCTGCACCCTGGGGCCATGTGTGGTGCTTGGGCTTGGAGCCAGAGCAGGACCCAGCTGTGGGGTCCAGCTCAGGCTGCTCTTAGGGGCTGGATCTCTGTGCTTGGCAATGGTACCCAGCAGTAAGGAGCTGCCCCAGGTGTGCTCTGCCTTGCCCTGCAGTGCATGCCCCTGGCTGTGCTGCCCTGTGCCATTCATGGCAATGGTACCCAGCAGTAAGGAGCTGCCCCAGGTGTGCTCTGCCTTGCCCTGCAGTGCATGCCCGTGGCTGTGCTGCCCTGTGCCATTCATGGCAATGGTACCCAGCAGTAAGGAGCTGCCCCAGGCGTGCTCTGCCTTGCCCTGCAGTGCATGCCCCTGGCTGTGCTGCCCTGTGCCATTCATGGCAATGGGAGGCAGCAGTAAGGAGCTGCCCCAGGCGTGCTCTGCCTTGCCCTGCAGTGCATGCCCCTGGCTGTGCTGCCCGGTGCCAGGCGTGCTGTGGTCTCGCCGCAGGCCAACGAGGTGACGGACAGCGCGTACATGGGCTCCGAGAGCACGTACAGCGAGTGCGAGACCTTCACGGACGAGGACACCAGCACCCTGGTGCAGCAGGAGATGCACGACGAGCTGGAGACCGACAGCGCCATCGGCTCGGCCCTGCACTCCGAGTGCACCGAGGAGCCCGAGCACGGGTGAGTGCCAGCAGCAGCCCCCGGGCAGGGAGCTGAGGGAAAGGGAGAAGAGGAGGCTGAGGGCAGCCAGCAGCACTCTCTGACACTGCCTGGCAGGAGGCTGCAGGGAGCTGGGGTCGGGCTCTGCTCCCCAGGCAGCAATGACAGGACAAGAGGCAATGGGCTGCAGCTGCCCCAGGGGAGGCTGAGGCTGGAGCTGAGGCACAACTGTTTCCCTGAGAGGGGTGTCAGCCCCTGTGCCAGGCTGCCCAGGGAGCTGGGGGAGTGCCCAGCCCTGGAGGGATCCCAAAGGCGTGGGGCTGAGGTGCTGAGGGCTGTGGGTCAGTGCTGGGCTGGGCAGGGTGAGGGCAGGGCTGGGACTGCAGCAGCCTCAGGGGCTTTAACCCAAATGATTCTAAGAAACTGACAATCAGGAGGTGGTTGTCCCCAGCCCTGGCTCAGTCTTTCCCTCCAGACCTCCAGGTAGGTTCTGGAGCATGTCCAGAGCTGGGGAAGGGGCTGGAGCACAAGGGGCTGGGGAGGAGCCGAGGGAATGGGGGTGCTGAGCCTGGGGAAGAGGAGGCTGAGGGCAGCCAGCAGCACTCTCTGACACTCCCTGACAGGGGGTTGTGGCTGAGGAAAGTCAGTCTTTGCTCCCGAGTAACAGGACAAGAGGAAATGGCCTCAGTTCACACCAGAGGGGGTAGGAGGAACTTGGGAGGAACTGTTTCCCTGAGAGGGGTGTGAGCCCCTGTGCCAGGCTGCCCAGGGAGCTGGGGGAGTGCCCAGCCCTGGAGGGACCCCAAAGGTGTGGAGCTGAGGGCTGTGGGTCAGTGCTGGGCTGGGCAGGGTGAGGGCAGGGCTGGGACTGCAGCAGCCTCAGGGGCTTTAACAACCCAAAGGGTTCCGAGTAGCTGACTGTGTGGGAGCAGCAGAGGACTAAGACACAGCCCCAGGGTTTAAAGGAAAATGGGCTGAGTCTGTCTTGCTGCAACTGGTTGGTTTGTTCTTTGTATTTGTAATTTCATGCAAGACCAAAATAGCTCTTCTTTAGAAGTAATGATGGAGCTAATAAGTGGGGTGCAGCGAGCGTGGGCTGCTCTGCAGCTCAGCCTGCCAGGCTCTGGGAGTTAATTGTTGCCTTGGGAGAACTTCTCTACCCTCATTAGCATGTTTAACCTCTAAAAGAAGTTCTCAGATGATCCAAACACCTGAAATACTTTGCAGTTTTTAATCTCCCACTTCAGCCAGGTGTAATTTTCAAGCCAGGGGGGGATCTGCTGGTGTTCTTGTTTCTGCTAAACACTCGCCAGCCCTTTGATGTGCAGCCGCCTCCTGAGCTTGAGGCTGCCTGCAGCACGGGCTGCTGAGCTGAGCCTTTGTCCCCCTGTCTGAACAAAACTGCTCCTGGGCTGCCCCCCTTCCTGGCTGTTGCAGGACAGCTGGTTTTGGGGGTGAAGCTGGGAGGGCAGGAGAGGGAACAGCTCCTTTAACAGCCACTGGGCCGTGCTGAAAGCACAGGAGCCACCGTTGCTTAAGGTGTGCCAACACACAGGGTGGTTTTTGGCCAAGCCCACCGCCCTGCCCGTGCTGAGGGGAGTGCTCAGAGCTGCCCTTGCCTTTGGGAAGCCCCAGGCTGTCCTGCCAGCCTCCACACCCACCAGAGGCGGCACGGCGCCAGCTCTGCGCGCTGCCGGGGCTGAAAGGGTGCTGTGGCTTAGGCAATGGGATTAGCTGGGCAGGCCCTCACTCAGCCCAGGAGCTGAGCTCTGTGGCAGTTAAATCGGGACACCAGCAGGGGCTGAGCCAGCCCGGGGCTGTGCAGGGCCATGGCAGCCTGCGTGAGCTCCCGGCCGCTGGGGAAGGCGCCGTGCCTCCGACTCGCCTGCCTGTACGTACTCAACCCTTGGGCTGGGCTCTTCTCTGGGTGCTGAGCTGCTTGTTGAGGCTTCCCCGCTGTCCCCAGCCTGGCCTTGGGAAGGTTGGGTGTGCTTTGGGTGCTCAGGCCAAGCCTGGTGCCTGTTGCTGGGTGCACAGGCTCCAGGGAGCCATAAAACCACCACAGATCAAGGTGAAAGTTGCTTTGGCTTAAAGACTTGGAAAGCTCGGAATGGAAACCTCAGGCAGTGTCTGAGCTCAGGAGCTGCTGAGGGATGGTTTTGGTGCCATCAGGCTCCAGGCAGTGCCTCCAGCTCTTGCAGGGGACGGTCAGCAGCTACAATGCAGCCAGCACAGCTGGGGGACTGAGTCAGAGCTTCAGCACTGCTTTTGGGTAGCTGCAGCAGCAAAATGTACCTCAGATGGTTTGAGTTGGGATGGTTCTTGAGGCTGTGTGTAGTGAAGGTTACTTGCACTCTGGATCTTGAACCAGCTAGGGCCCCAGGAGGTGGATTTCAAGTACTCATGCTGTTTGTTGCCCCAAGCATCCCTGGCTGAGGGTTTCCAGGTGCCTGATCAGAGCTGCTTCTGTGCTCTGCTTGTCAAACCACAGACCCAAATTTAGAGATTTGGGGTTGGGTTCTGCTTGGGAGTTAAAAATTCCACCCCCTGCCTTCTATTCCTGGAGACACTTCCAATGCTTTTGGCAACAGTCTGCTGGGAGAGGGAGTGTCTGACTCAGCCTGGGGAGGGGGTTTGGATGGTCCTGCAGGGTGCCAGCTGCAGTGCCCAGCCCTGCAGGGATCCCAAAGCCCTGGAGCTGAGGTGCTGAGGGCTGTGGGTCAGTGGTGGGCTGGGCAGGGGGAGGGGAGGGCTGGGACTGCAGCAGCTCCAGGGGCTTTAACAACCCAACCCATTCTGTTCTTGCACAAGGAGGATGTGCAGATGCCCACAGGCCAGACTGGTTAACTAGGGATCTGTGGTTAAACAGAGACCTGCTGCTGTTCCAGCTGGAGGGTTGCCATGTCTCTGCTCGTGGGATAAGGGCAGATCCTTCAGGTGGTGCAGCCTTTTGTCGTGAAGGTGTGTAGGTTTTGTCTCCTCCTGACCTAGCACAGCGCCCTGCTCACACCCCCTTTGTCTCTCTCCCAGCAAGTGGGTGAAGGGGGGAGGGGGCATAACCTGAAATACCATTTTTATAACCATGCAGTCTTCCTTTAGCATTGAATTTTGGGGAGGCCCAGGCTGCCCAGGGAGGGTGTGGAGGCTCCTGCTGGGGAGGTTTCCAACCCCCCCTGGACACGTTCCTGTGCCCCTGAGCCAGGGGAAGCTGCTGGAGCAGGAGCTGGGGCTGGGGCAGCTCTGCAGGGCCCTTCCAGCCCCACACTCTGGGATTCTCTAATGCTAGTACCCCCCCCAAACACAAACCTGTGGCTCATAGACACAGCCTGCTCCTTACAAACCCTCCCTGCCTTTTCCTCCCAGCTTAATTTGAAGCCCTGGGCAGGAGGGTGCTCTGGGAGTGAGCACACAGACTGCTGTGGAGGTTTGACTTCTTAGAATGCCACATGACAAGACACTGAAAGGACAGCCCATGTGCTGAGCTGTGTCCCCTCCAGAGCACAGGACAGCCCCAGGATGTGCTGAGTGTGTTTGGGCTTTAGCCTGAAGCTTAACACACTGCAGCCTTCTGAATCCAGTGTTCAAAGCACCCAAAACAGCTCTCTCCCCCTCTCCAGGGCTGTCAGGGACACATGCAGCAGTGGGAGCAGGGGGTGGGCTCCCTGGTCTTTCCCTGGGGGCTTTGGCACTGCCTGGGAACCCCTTGGATTTGTGTTGAGGGGAGGAGGAGAGGTTACAGTGTTAAACCCCAGAGCTGGGCTCTTGATAGGATTACACAGCAGTAAAGGAGTGTGAGGCTGTGCTTGGGACACTCTGAGCTTTGTACTGTGCCACCAAGCCTGGGAACTGCCCTGCAAGCCTGGCTGCCCCCAGAGCCTGTGTCACAGCTGCCAGGGGACTTTGTGTCAAAAAGCATTGGTTCCTTGTGAGAAGCACTTGGTGCCAGGTTCCTGCAGGTGCCCGGGCTGCCCCTTGTGTGGGCAAGGCAGAGGGTGAGTTGCAGCGTGAGGGAGACTTAGCCTGGGCTCCTGCAGGGAGAGCTGTGACTTGGAAAGCAGAGGCACTGGGTGCAGCTGGAAAGGCTGCAGCAGCCACCCACCCAGCCTCTGACATCTTCTCCTGTGTCCCACAGATCCCACCCCCACGAGCTGCCCCTGGGCCCCGAGCTCAGCCACTCCATCGTGACAGTCATCAGTGGAGAGGAGCACTTTGAGGATTATGGAGAAGGGAATGAAGCAGATTTGTTCTCAGACAGCTTGTGCAATGGGGAAAGCAGCTTTAGCAGCTCCTCGTTCCTCTCTCCCAGGTAAGGCTGGCAATGTTCACTTTCAGCTGCCTGATGTCTCTGCCTAAGCTTTGGGGGGGAACTTGTTTCCTTTGTACACGAGTTGACCAGCAAGAGGGAGTCCCTGGCACGCCCTGGATACGACAGCATCATCAGCTCAGAAGTGGAAGAGAAGCTGTCTCCTTCAGTCTTTCCCTCTCCAGAGCCCTGCCATGCTCCCATCCACAGGCTCTCCTGCAGGAAGAGCAGGCTGCAGTTCACATGGCTCCAGTGCTGTGTCCCCACATCACAGCTGGGACCCCTTGCAGGACCTTGTGGCAGAGGAACCCCCCGTGCAGCCTTAACCCCTCCTGGCTGGCTTCTTGGTTTTCTTTCTCTCCTGTGCCTGTGTTTTTGGCTTTGATACGGTGCCTGGTTGGATTTGCACAAAGTGCAGCAGCCTTCCTTCCCTGAGCAGCCAAAGGGATCCATGGAGCAAGGAGCAGGAGGGTGTGTTTTCCTGGGCTCTTTGCTTGAGGGTCTGAAACCAGGCAAATGTTTTTCCATCCCCTGTTCCAGCCTCTCAGTGTGTAGTGAGGGGCCCGAAACTGAACCCAGCACTGGAGGAGCAGCCCAAGTGTGGCTGCCTGTGCTGCTGCTGCAGAGCAGAAGGTGCTCTCAGATCAAAACCAGCCTCGCTGTTCCAGCCTCTCTCCGAGGGTGGGCCTCCAACCTGCTCCAGAAGCCTCCTGGCATCAAAACACTCTGAGCAATCAGTTAAACTTCTTTCTCCAGTATCAGTCTGGAGCTCCCAGGTTGCCAACGCTCCCAGTGTTCAGATGTTGCTCTCCCAGGGCACTGGCTCCTCTCTGCTGCTCTGTCTCCTTGGATCTTACCCACCCCACCGTGCTCTGCAGCACCCATCCTCTGCTGGGAGAGGCTCCCCCAGCACGTGGCCACACAGCTCGTGGTGCTTGGTGCTGGAGCCTCAGTGCTGGGACCTGCCAGGGAGCAGGAAAACCCTGCAAAACCTCCAGAGGGAAGAATGTGCAGGGGTATGAGGGTTTCCTCATGCCTTTGAGGTCTAGCCCTTCCCAGGGATTATCGTTACATGCTTCAAAGTCCCTCGCTGATGGTTCTCTGAGCTTGTGCTGTGCTTCTGAGCCTCTCCCCTGTGGTCCCACGGAGTCAAGCCTCAAAGGACTGCAGGCTGTCACTGCTTCAGGCTGGATGGGGTTGTTTCAGCCATGGTTTGAATACAAGGAGCAGTATCCCTGGGCCATGGTCACATCACCACGTGCCCTTTCCATGTTACACGAGTCCCTGAACAGAAGGAACGTTACAGATCTCCCTGCTGCAGCTCCAGCTCTTCCCCAGAGGACCAAGAGCCTCCAGGGGGGTGCATTTTCCTGCTTAGTCCATGCATGTGTGTTTGTGATCCCTCCTCTTGGGTTGCCACCTCTTCCCTGGCACATCCAGCCCGTCAGAGAAGTCCCTGTGCCTCTCAGTGGGAAACAGATGGCAACTGAAAGGAAAAGCTCCTCGTGTGCATCCCTTTGGGCTGCCACCATGCTGTGCCAGCGAGCACTGGGGGCCTGTAGAAGGGAAATGTTGCTCCAGGAGCTGGAATGAGGAGGAAAGCCTGGAAGATGGAGGTTGCTCCAGGAGCTGGAGAGAGGAGGAAAGCCTGGAAGGTGCAGGTTGCTGCAGGGAGAAGGAAGGCATGGAAGGTGCAGGTTGCTGCAGGGGCTGGAGGGTGGAGGAAGGCATGGAAGGTGCAGGTTGCTTCAGGGGCTGGGGGGAGGAGGAAGGCATGGAAGGTGCAGGTTGCTGCAGGGGCTGGGGGGCTGCGTGGGGCCGGTGTGAGGTGCAGCTGAGCTCGCACCCACTCAGCGGGCACAGGCCCAAGGCAGCCAGAGGCCACGTGTGTGTGCACACAGCATCAGCGTTGCCAGGCTGGCCTGAGGGGCTCTGCTCCACTCTCCTTTCCCTGCTTTGGGGAGTGCTCCTTAGGTTTGGGCTGGGCCTGGCCCTGGGCTGCAGCAGCAGGGTGAGTGAGCTGGGGGATCCTCACGGGGCTCGTGGGCAGCCGGGCACGAGAGCCCAGAGAAAGGGCACAAGCGCCACAGCGGTTCTGCCACCTCTCACCCCCTGCAAAGCCTGAGCAACAGAACCAACTGCTGGAGCATAATGGTTGTCCTGGGTCCAGACCTGCCCTAGAGGGGAGGGGGAGTGTTCTCTCCTTCCTTTCCAGGCTTGGGAAGAGGTGAGCAGTGGTTCCAGACGCCTGCTCTGAGGGGGCTGGGAAATGCTGTCCAGGCAGCACTGACTCCGAGGCCTGAGCCTGGGGGTGGCTGAGCTGCCGACACCCCCCTGCTGCCCAAAGTGGCAGTGAGCTGTGCTGCAAAGGTGCTGAGCCCAGGGACCCCTCCTGGGGTGTCCCACAGCCCCAGCTCTCCCCTGCCTGTGTGGGTCTGCGTCACGGGGCTCACTGGCCCTTCCAGATGCCTTTCGGTTGGAAGCTTGCATGTGTTTGCTCACACTCTGACCTGTTCTTTCTTACTGATCTGCTCTGTTTTTCTCACCATTAACCTCTGTTTGATTCAAGTCCGTGGCTTCCAGAAGCCTGTTTCCCTGGGAGCCCCTTGGCCCCAACAGAACACGAACTCTGCGCTGCTCAGGGTCCCTTGGCCTGGCTCACGGCAGCTGGGGAAGGGGCGTCCTGGTTTGCCAAGTGTCAGGGCAGCTCTTCCACACCCAGCAGCTGGAGATGAGAAGCTGACAGGACCTGGGAGCTTCCCAGGCTGTTAAAGTCCCATAGAGCCCCACATCCCAGTGCTGGGCCCTCCAGCAAGGCAACGCTGCTGCTCAGCTTCTCTGAGCTTCACTTTGTGGGAGAGAGGGGTTGAATTGCAGCCACCTCTTTGAGCTGGAAAGCTCCTGGCAGTGAAAACCTGACCCTGTGTGTTGCAGTTTCACTTCAGCCCATTGCAAAGCAGCACAACCAACCAAAGGCTTTGGCTCTTGCTCACAGCACCCAGAGCAGCCTCCTGATAGCTGGGTCTGCATTCACTGGGGCAAACCAGGACCACTGCCAGAGCCTCCTGAGAGCTGGGTCTGCATTCACTGGGGCAAACCAGGACCACTGCCAGAGCCTCCTGAGACAAGCTGCTAGGGAAACGGTGCTGGAAGAGAAACCTTGTGGTGGTGCAGCCTCATGGAGAGCGCACCCCTCAGCTTCCCTGGGCTCTGGGGCATCTTCCACAGGCACTGGCTGGCACAGGGATGTGGAAACAGGGCCCAAGCAGAGCTGTCTGTGAGGAGGCTGATGGGAGCCCTGCTAATTTCCAGCAGCTCCACGCTGCAGTTTGGCTTCTCAAACCAAGGAGGGGAGGGGACGTGACTCCCACCTCCCCTCGAGCTTTGACTTGCAGGTCCTGTGTCTGGCACCAAAAGCCAAAGTCCCCCAGCCCCAGAGCACCCTGAGCTTGTGGAAGCCACGGACAAAAACGAGCCCTGTCTGTCCTGTCCTGTTCTGTGCTGTTGAAACGGCCCTTGTGCTCTCTGCAGCAGCCACCCTCTGGCTGGGAAGCTGCACAGCATCCTCGCAGACGAGGCCTTTGACTTTTACTGTAGCCAGTGCCACAAACAAATCAACCGCCTCCAGGACCTTTCTGCTCGCCTGAGTGATCTTGAAATGAATAGGTAATGGTGTGGGCTGGGGCTGTGTCCCTGCTGGGGAGGAGGGTGTGCAAGGGAAGGCTCTCCCTGTGTGCCACCGCTGGTTCCTGCTGTGGCAGGGGTGGGCTGCAGCCTCTGCAGGGGACACGAAGGGAGGGTGACAAGGTTCCTTCAGCCTGAGCCACAGAGCCCAGCAGACACTGAGAGCCTTCCCTTCTGCTCTGGGCAGCCTCTCTGCGCTCTGTGGGTGGTGGGTGCTTCTCCAAACCCCTCTCCTCGGGGCCCTGAGCTGATTGTGCACTGTACTGCCGTCTCTTCCAGCTGCTGACACCCAGCACAGAGCACCCCAGAGCACCCCAGGCTGCTGCTTCAGCCTGGAAGGGCAAGTTCCACCCATCCTCCTGCTGCAGCAGCAGCCTGGAGCCAGCAGCTTGCTCTCTGTGCCTGGAGCCAGCAGCTTGCTCTCTGTGCCTTGGGGCCTCTCCTGGAGACTCTCCTGCTCTGGCTTTGCAGCAGTGAGCTGTGGTTGCAGCCGGCTCTGCCAGCTGCCTGCTCACCTGGGAGATGGGACAGAGGCCAGGGCTGAGGAGCCCAAGGAGCGTTGCACACTCCAAACCCAGCAGCTGGCCCTGGGGCTTTGGCAGGCAGGGAGGGACTCCTCGTGGTTGATGCCTTTGGAGCTGTTTGCAGTGTGCTGGGTGGGGGGATGATGGCACTGCTGATGGCCTCTCCTCTTGCTGTGCTTCTTCAGGCCACGCTCTTGGTGTCCCTCCTCAGCAGGGACAGTGTGAGGTGGGAGCTCCCCTGGGCTGGGCACCTATGGGAGGAGAACTGGGAAACAAACAGGAGCCTGACTTGAGCCTCTGTAGGGGAAAAAGTACTTCTGTCCCTTTCTAAATCATTGCCTTTTGTGTTGGAGGCCGTGAGGGTGAGGGACAGGTCTCAGGTTGAGCAGCTGAGGGGACATTCTGGGTGCCCCAGGAGCCCCAGTCCATGCCAGGCTGCCTCCGCCTTACCCCTGAGGCTGAAGTGGCAGCCCAGAGGCTGCTGGGATGGATGGGTTTCCAGAGGACACTTCCCCATCCCATGGTGTGGCAGAGGTTTTGATTTGGGCTCAGGGTTGGTTCCTCCATCTGTGTTCAGGGCTCCTCCTGCAGACTTGCTGGGAATTGGTTCCAAGTGCCCCTGCAGGCTGAGCCAGTGGAAGGGGCACTGCCCACCCTTTCTGTGGTGAGAGGTGTCCCTGTGTGGCACAGGGGACGTGGCAGGACTTGCTTGGTCCCAGCATCAGCAGCAGCGTGAAGCCCTGAGTGCAAGGGGACAAGTCCTGGAGTGCAGGTGAAGAGAGCAGTAGAAAGCAGAGCAAAACCTGTGCCCAGCAGCCTTGTGCTGTGCCTGGCCAAAGCCCAGCTCCAGGGGATGCCAACAGCTGGGGTGAAGCACAAGCTGCCATTGACAGCCTCACCCTTCAGGACTGTGGCAATATGTGAAGGGGTTTATGCTTAGGATGAGATGAGGAGCCTGGTGCCAGCATTGAGGAGCTGCTGCCCGAGCCCACAGCACAGGGAGCAGGCAGCAAAGCCACAAGGAGCTTGGGCTGGCAAAGCCCCAGGAGCTGCTGCAGTCCCAGCCCTGCCCTCACCCTGCCCAGCCCAGCACTGACCCACAGCCCTCAGCACCTCAGCCCCACGGCTCTGGGATCCCTCCAGGGCTGGGCACTCCCCCAGCTCCCTGGGCAGCCTGGCACAGGGGCTGACACCCCTCTCAGGGAAACAGTTCTGCCTCAGCTCCAGCCTCAGCCTCCCCTGGGGCAGCTGCAGCCCATTGCCTCTTGTCCTGTCATTGCTGCCTGGGGAGCAGAGCCCGACCCCCAGCTCCCTGCAGCCTCCTGGCAGGGAGTGTCAGAGAGTGCTGCTGGCTGCCCTCAGCCTCTTCTCCAGCCTCAACACTCCCACACTGGCAATGCTGCAGCCCCGCAGTGTCCCTGTGGCAGTGAGTGAGGGGCCCACACTGAACCCAGCCCTGGAGCTGCAGCCTCCCCAGAGAAACCCCACACTGAACCCAGCCCCTCACGTTCCCTGGCAGCAGGTTTTGTTTGGCTGCCCTTGTAGCCGTGTCCCTGCCCCCTGCAGGTGCCAGCACTGCTTCCCCAGGGGCTGTTTGCAGAGAATATTGTGTCCCTGCAGTGCTGGGCTGTGGGGGGGTCACAGGGGCTGGGGCACAGCAGGGGCTGAGCTCTCCCCTCTGCAGGGGCTGGGCAGCCTTGAGGCTGCAGCTCCTGCACTGTGGGACGTGTGGGCTTTGGGCTGGTCACCCTGACACCAGCCCCTGCTTGCTTGGGGGTTGCTTTAAAAAGAAAGTCATCCTCAGCTATTTTTAATTCCCTCCTTCTAAGAAGGAGCAGGGCTGGTGCAGCTTGAGGCAGGGCTGGACTCCCAGAAGGTTGTCTGGCTTTATTTTGTCTCTAAACTGAGCTCAGCACTGGGGAATGCAGCTGCTGCTCCTCTGCAACTGCTGCTCCTCTGCAACTGCTGCTCCTCTGCAGCTGCTGCTCCTCTGCAACTGCTGCTCCTCTGCAGCTGCTGCTCTTCTGCAACTGCTGCTCCTCTGCAGCTGCTGCCCCTCTGCAGCTGCTGCTCCTCTGCAGCTGCTGCCCCTCTGCTGGAGCTGCAGCCGTGTTTGCTGCCACAGCTCAGCTGTGCTTTGTGGTCAGGGATGGCCTGGCTCACTGCACTCAGGCAGGACCAAAGGGCTCAGCAAGTAGCCATGTCTGGAAAAGGCTGCTTTTAACCTCAGTGAGGAGAGAACCTGCAGCCCAGTCCTGAGGGGAAGGAGAAGTTGAACACAGGCCTTGGCTGGCTGCAGCCTGGGTCACACTGAGCATTAGCTGAGCCCTGACCTCTGTGCAATGGTGGCAGCTGGCTGGGGCAGCCCTGAAGCCAGAGCACAGGGATGTGTGCAAGGCAGAGCTTGTGCCCTGCCCAGTGACTGTAGCTGTGCCTGTGCTTAGATTCACAGACCCACACATAATCCCAGAGAGCTGGGGCTGCAAGGGCCCTGCAGAGCTGCCCCAGCCCCAGCCCCTGCTCCAGCAGCTTCCCCTGGCTCAGGGGCACAGGAACGTGTCCAGCTGGGGCTGGAAACCTCCTGAGCAGGAGCCTCCACACCCTCCCTGGGCAGCCTGGGCCAGGGCTCCCTCCCCTCAGCACCAAAGGACTTGCTCCTCCTGTGCCAGTGGTGCTGCCTGTGTTCCAGCCTGTGCCTGTTACCCCTTGTCCTGGCCCTGGGCACCACAGAACAAAGTGTCTCCACATCCTGACACCCACCTTTAGGTACTTGTGAGTGCTGCTGAGGTGCCCCTGAGCTCAGGCTTCTCTTCTCCAGGCTGAACAGCCCCAGGGCTGCAGCCTTTCCTCCTCACACACATGTTCCAGCCCCTCAGCACCTTGATGTCCCTGCACTGGCCTCTCTGCAGCAGTTCCCTGTCTCTCCTGAGCTGTGGAGCCCAGAACTGGCCACAGGACTCCAGCTGAGGCCTCAGCAGGAGCCAAACAGTGAGAACAGTCTGTTGGAGGTGCCAGGCAGGGTGCAGAAGGCTGGAGGTGGCCTGTCCCAGGTGCCAGGGCAGGAGGGCTGGGGCAGTGCAGGGTGCAGGAGCCAGAGCCCCGTGTGCCCTCAGTGCTGGGCTGAGTCCCACAGGCTCACTGCTATTATTAGCAGCTTCCTTGGGGATCAGCTTTCAGGACGGGGAGCAGCAGGGCACAGGTCCCCTGAGGCTCCCTCTGGCCTGGCTGTGTGTGTGATGAGGGCTGCTGGCTGTGGGGGGGTGTCTGGGGTGGGGGGTGCATGCCAGACCCTCCCCTGTGCTGCAGAGGCCGTGCCCTGCAGCCCTTGCAGTTTCCCCTTGTCCTTCACTCTCAGCTTTCCTCTTTCCTGTTGTGATTTGGTTTTTCCCCTCTTCACTTCACAGTCCAAATAAAAGGCTCTCAAGCAAGAAGGTGGCAAGGTAAGCTGGTGCTGCTGCTCCCCTGCCCAAGGGAGGGGGCTCTCAGGGGGTTGGTGGTGTCAGGGCACTGGGGAAATGAGGGTTCAGTGCTGACAGAGTTTGCAGGGGGTGTGTGCTGACGTGGAGGTTGGTGTCAGCTGGGGGCTGGTGTCAGAGCTCTTTCTTCCAGGACTATAGTAGGAGCTTTCCCCCCTCCTTGCAGGGGGCACGTGGAGAGGGGCAGGAGGCTCTGCAAGGACGTGAGCTCTGGGCTGTCTCCTCCCCAGTGTCACCATGGTGGGTCTCTAGGAAGCCAGCCCAGGCAGTGCACCCAGCCAGGGGCAGCTCTCAGCACCCCAAAGAAGCCAGCTGCCTCAGACCAGTGTCTAGGTGCTGTTTGGCTTTGCTCAGTGTAATCCCCAGCACTTGGCTTTGCAGGAGCAGCCCACCTTGCTCTCTCAGGGGCTTTGGGGAGTTCTGGGGGGCCGGCTGCAGATAACCCTGCCCTGGGGTTTGTGCTGCTTCTGTCCTGTGGGCTCATCTCATCTGATGCCAGTTGCCCTTTCCTCGTGGGCTCTTTTAACCCTGACTGCCCAGGAGGAGCTGCAGGGCTTGCTCTGTCCCCTCTCAACAGCTCTTGGTGCTCCCCTTTCCTCTCCCAGCTTCCCCATCCCCCCAGTTCCCACGTCACTGGGCTGTTATGAATACACTGAGGCTGCCCGTAGCTGTCCTGCTGTTCCTCTGCAGCTGCTGCTCTTCCCTCTGCCTGTTGTGGGTGAGGGCAGGGATGCTGCAGAGGAGCCAGCAGCTTCCCCTCGCCTCTCCCTCCCTGCTGTGCTCTCACACCTTCCCCTTCTCCATCCTTCCCTTGCTCAGCAAGTGTCCCCTGACAGCATTTCCCCTCCTGGCAAGGAAGCAGGTCCCTGATGTTACATTTCCTGGTTCCTGTCCTCTTACTTTCTACAGCTTTGTTAAAAACACCAGCAGGAAAGAGGCTTGGAGGGAGCAGCCTGGCCCCAGCTTTCCTGTTCTGGGACTAGTTTCTGGGCTGTGCCTGGCAGAGCTGGCTTAGGGAAGCTTCGAATTCCACAGCTGGGAATGGAGATGCCTTGTCTGATGAGCCCTCCTGGCTCCTTGCATTTGCAAGGTGCTTCTCTGGGACTGGGACTCGTGGGCTGAAGCAAATACTGGTTCATGAACGAGCACTGGAGTTGGGTTTATGGTGAGGGGAGAGATGAGGGGGTTTTGCTGCAGAGCAGAGCCAGATCCTGAGGATCAGCCCAAAGCCAGCCCTTGGTGGCAGCTGCTGTGGTTGCAGAACAGTACCCAAAGGTTGGCTTTTAGGAAATGGATTTGCTTTTGGTGGGGGCTCAATCCTGATTCTGGTCACCCAGGTTCTGCTAGTGCCAAGAAATCTCAGCTGCTCAGGCCCTGCTGAGCTTGCTGTGAATGTCAGTGCCAAATGGGACTGTAGAACCTAAATACACACACTGGGCTGAGGATGCAGAGTGAGGCTGGGTGAGGATGCAGAGTGAGGCTGAGTGAGGATGCACAGTGGGGCTGGGTGAGGATGCAGAGTGAGGCTGAGTGAGGATGCACAGTGGGGCTGGGTGAGGATGCAGGGTGAGGCAGGGTGAGGCTGGGTGAGGATGCAGGATGAGCTGAGTGAGGATGCAGAGTGAGGCTGGGTGAGGATGCAGAGTGGGGCTGGGTGAGGATGCAGAGTGGGGCTGGGTGAGGATGCAGAGTGAGGCTTTGTGAGGATGCAGAGTGAGGCTTTGTGAGGATGCAGAGTGAGGCTGGATGAGGATGCAGAGTGAGGCTTTGTGAGGATGCAGAGTGAGGCTGGGTGAGGATGCAGAGTGAGGCTTTGTGAGGATGCAGAGTGAGGCTGGGTGAGGATGCAGAGTGAGGCTGGGTGAGGATGCAGAGTGGGGCTGGGTGAGGATGCACAGTGAGGCTGGGTGAGGATGCAGGATGGGGCTGGGTGAGGATGCACAGTGAGGCTGGGTGAGGATGCAGGATGGGGCTGGGTGAGGATGCAGAGTGAGGCTGGGTGAGGATGCACAGTGAGGCTGGGTGAGGATGCAGAGTGAGGCTGGGTGAGGATGCAGAGTGAGGCTGGGTGAGGATGCAGAGTGAGGCTTTGTGAGGATGCAGAGTGAGGCTGGGTGAGGATGCAGAGTGAGGCTTTGTGAGGATGCAGGATGAGCTGAGTGAGGATGCAGAGTGAGGCTGGGTGAGGATGCACAGTGAGGCTGGGTGAGGATGCAGAGTGAGGCTTTGTGAGGATGCAGAGTGAGGCTGGGTGAGGATGCAGAGTGAGGCTTTGTGAGGATGCAGAGTGAGGCTGGGTGAGGATGCAGAGTGAGGCTTTGTGAGGATGCAGGATGAGCTGAGTGAGGATGCAGAGTGAGGCTGGGTGAGGATGCAGAGTGAGGCTGGATGAGGATGCAGAGTGAGGCTGGGTGAGGATGCAGAGTGAGGCTGGGTGAGGATGCAGAGTGAGGCTGGGTGAGGATGCAGAGTGAGGCTGGGTGAGGATGCAGGATGGGGCTGGGTGAGGATGCAGAGGTTGGCTGGGTGAGGATGCAGGATGGGGCTGGGTGAGGATGCAGGATGGGGCTGGGTGAGGATGCAGGATGAGCTGAGTGAGGATGCAGAGTGAGGCTGGGTGAGGATGCAGGATGGGGCTGGGTGAGGATGCAGAGTGAGGCTGGGTGAGGATGCAGGATGGGGCTGGGTGAGGATGTAGAGCGAGGCTGGGTGAGGATGCAGAGTGGGGCTGGGTGAGGATGCAGGATGGGGCTGGGTGAGGATGCAGGATGAGCTGAGTGAGGATGCAGAGTGAGGCTGGGTGAGGATGCAGGATGGGGCTGGGTGAGGATGCAGAGTGAGGCTGGGTGAGGATGCAGAGTGAGGCTTTGTGAGGATGCAGAGTGAGGCTGGGTGAGGATGCAGGATGGGGCTGGGTGAGGATGCAGGATGAGCTGAGTGAGGATGCAGAGTGAGGCTGGGTGAGGATGCAGGATGGGGCTGGGTGAGGATGCAGAGTGAGGCTGGGTGAGGATGCAGGATGGGGCTGGGTGAGGATGCAGAGCGAGGCTGGGTGAGGATGCAGGATGGGGCTGGGTGAGGATGCAGAGCGAGGCTGGGTGAGGATGCAGGATGGGGCTGGGTGAGGATGCAGAGCGAGGCTGGGTGAGGATGCAGGATGGGGCTGGGTGAGGATGCAGAGCGAGGCTGGGTGAGGATGCAGGATGGGGCTGGCCCTGGTCTCTGATCTCTTCAGAGAATGCCAGTTCTGCCTCCTGAGTATTTGCATGAGCCATGTTGTGTAGCAGAGTGCATTTGAGAGCCCACCTTACAGACCCTGGGGGAAACCTGAGGTTCAAAGAGGCCTCTGTGGTTTTGCTGTTGACCTGCTCAGAGCAGCAGCAGATGAGGCTGCTCATGGCTGGGGCTGCAGGGGGAGTGCAGGGTGGGCTTTCTCCAGGCACCAGCTGCCTGAGGCTCCCAGAGCTGGAACACAACAGCCCCTCCCCATGGCAACAGTGGTTCTTGTGCTGGGGACCACGGGCTGAGCTGCAGCACTGGCAGGAGCCCGAGGGGCAGATGGGCCCCTGCATGGGCTGTGCTTTAGCTGTGGGCACAGCTCCCAGGGCCTTGCTAATGATTAGCTCCCTCTTGACCATGGTGCCAGGGGGCAGCAGGTGGGCTGGGGTGTTTCATAACCACCTCAGGGGTTTCCTCTCCCCTCCCTCCCTTTACACCCACTGACCTCCCTTCTTATTAACCTTATCAGTGGCTGGGGCAGAGTCCTCTGCCCTTTGCCTGGCCATACACCTTTGCCCCTTCATAAAGAAAGGAAAAGAGTGAGCTCTTATCTCTTCCCCTTCCAAAGAGCAGGAGCACAGGGTGCTGGGATGGAGCCCCATCGGCACAGCCACGTCCAGCCCTGGCACCCGCCCGTGCCACGGCACCCGGCTGCTGGGCGCCCAGGAGGGGCAGGGAGCCGGCCCCAGCACCCCCAGCAGCACACCCCAGAGCCACAGGGGAGCAGGGCAGCAGAGGAGGGCAGGGGAGGCTGGGCCGTGCAGGGATGCTGCCTCTGACGGGCTGCCATGTGTTCCAGGCAGCTGCAGCACAGCGGCAGCCTGGCTGTGGCAGCCATGGAGCAGCCCGACCCTGAGGCACGGCACTGCGCCGACCAGGACATCACAGACAAGGTGAGAGCTGCAGCAGGGGCCTGGGAGGCTGGGGCTGGGCAGGGGGACCCCCAGAACCCTCCTGGGGAGAGGATGGGGGATGGGAGCACTCCAGGCTGAGCTGCAGAGGTGCAGTGGGACAGAAGCACAGGATCCCAGAGTGTGGGGCTGGAAGAGCCCTGCAGAGCTGCCCCAGCCCCTGCTCCAGCAGCTTCCCCTGGCTCAGGGGCACAGGAACGTGTCCAGCTGGGGTTGGAAACCTCCTGAGCAGGAGCCTCCACACCCTCCCTGGGCAGCCTGGGCCAGGGCTCCCTCACCTCAGCACCAAAGGAGCTTCTCCTCCTGTGCCAGGGGAACTGTTTGTGTCCCAGCTGATGTCCATCACCCCTTGTCCTGGGCACCACAGAACAAAGTGTCCCCCATCCTCACACCCACCCTGTGGGGACTGAGCAGCATTGCTGAGGTGCCCCTGAGCTCAGGCTTGTCTCCTCCATGCTGAGCAGCCCCAGGGCTGCAGCCTCTGCTCCTCACACACACGTTGCAGAGCTGGGTCAGGAGGTGGCACTGGAGCCTTGTCCCGAGCTGCTGGGGCCGTTCCCTCCAGCTCAGGGAGCGTTGGGGGCTGTGTGCAGCCTCTTCTCACTTCTCCTTCACATACTGCCTAATTCTGCTTTGTGGAGATGAGCAGAGTCACCTGCCACGAAGCCAAGGCTGACTTCCCCTGGCACAGCCCTTGCTCTGCTCCTGCTGCCACAATGTGCAGCTCCTTTAGTGCTGCTCCCACAGGGCTTTCCTGGGGCATTAGAGACAAGGATCCTGGGGCAAGGTGGGAGCTGGGCAGGAGAAAGCTTTTGCTTGAGCACTTTAGCTAAGGGGAAGAGGGGAGGTTGCAGCCTGGGTAAATGTCTGCTGCAGTCCTGAAGCTCCCTGAAAATGGGGTTTCAGTGGTGGAATGAGGAACAGAGCTGCACAGAGCAGCCTGTGAGAGAAATGCAGCGTGTGTGTGGCTGCACCCGGGTGGAATTACCATGCACAGGCCACCTGTGAGGAAAAACAACTAAACCCCAACATTAAGTCAGGTCAAAAGTTAAATAAAGGCTGTTCCTTAAGGCATCTGGCCTGGGAAAGCACAGGGCTGCCTGTGCAAAGGCCCCTTGCTCTGTGTGAGTCCTGCCCAGCCCCAGCTCTGCGTGGCTGCCTCCCCTCCCCAGGGCAGCAGCACTGGGTGCTGCAGGACACGCTCCCCACTTGCCTCTTGCTTGCCTGGAAATGGGATTTTGGGGACCAGGAGCTCCATCCCTCAGGGCTTCCCCAGCCACCTGAGCCTCTGCCTGGGAGGGGGCACTCCCAGCCCCTTTGCTCCTCAAAGCTGGGCTCTGTTTAGGGAAAGTACATCAAAATGCAACTAGAGCTGAATAAGCCCTGTGTGGGTACGGGGGGATCCCCTCCTGTCCTGCCCCTCCAGCTGCATTGTTTCCCTCTGTGGGATGTTAAGTGTGTGCAGTGGAACTCGGGGTCTTTGGGTCCTGTTTCAGGCAGGAGGTGGTTGTCCCCAGCCCTGGCTCAGTCTTTCCCTCCAGACCTCCAGGTAGGTTCTGGAGCATGTCCAGAGCTGGGGAAGGGGCTGGAGCACAAGGGGCTGGGGAGGGGCTGAGGGAATGGGGTGTTGAGCCTGGAGAAGAGGAGGCTGAGGGCAGTCAGCAGCACTCTCTGACACTCCCTGCCAGGAGGCTGCAGGGAGCTGGGGGTCGGGCTCTGCTCCCCAGGCAGCAATGACAGGACAAGAGGCAATGGGCTGCAGCTGCCCCAGGGGAGGCTGAGGCTGGAGCTGAGGCAGAACTGTTTCCCTGAGAGGGGTGTCAGCCCCTGTGCCAGGCTGCCCAGGGAGCTGGGGGAGTGCCCAGCCCTGGAGGGATCCCAAAGGCGTGGGGCTGAGGTGCTGAGGGCTGTGGGTCAGGGCTGGGCTGGGCAGGGTGAGGGCAGGGCTGGGGCTGCAGCAGCTCCAGGGGCTTTTCCAGCCCAGAGGGTTCCATGGCTCTATATGGCCAGGCAGGGTATGCAGAGAAGCAAGAGTGAGGCGTGTGGCCCTGGGTTGGTACCTGTGAGGCATCAAAACCAGGGTGCAAAAGGGTCTTTTAAAGGGATGCTTTCAATGGAGGCCTGGTTGCAGCCATGCTGTGTGGTGCTGGGGGTGGGGGAGCTGCCCCTGCCCCGGGCTGAGGCTCAGCCTGCCTGTGCCCTCCCGCAGGTGCTGTTCCTGGAGCGGCGCGTGACGGAGCTGGAGAAGGACTCGGCTGCCACGGGCGAGCAGCACGGCCGCCTGCGCCACGAGAACCTGCAGCTCGTGCACAGGTCAGCCTGCAGCTGCAGCCCTGCTCAGGGGCTGCCTGCACCCCAGGCCCTGCTGGCACTGCCCCTCCTCAGCTGCAGGGGGCTGGAGAGCTCGGCTCAGCGGTGGCCGCCGTGGGCCGGGGCGGACGCGGTTCCGTTCGTCACGGTCAGAGCGGAGCTGGGTGCTGGGAAGTCAAAGCTGAACGTTAAAGCAGCTCCCCCAGCCCTCCCCTCTCCCTGCTCACCCCCTCCTCCCCCAGCAGTGCAGGGCATGGGGAGCAGGGGTTGTGGTCTGTCACAGATGGGCTCTGCTGCTGCTGCCTCTCAGCTGCACAGCTCCCCTGCTGCAGCGTGGGCTCCTCTCTCTCTCTCTGGGCTCACAGGCCCTGAGCAGCGCTTGCTCCAACCTGGCTCCTTGCCCTGGGGTCACAGCCTCCCTCAGACACCCACCCACTCGTGTGTGGGGTCCTGCCTGGCTCAGGGGGGTCTCTGCTCCCCAGGCACAGCTGCAGGGGCTCAGCTGCCTCACCATGGACTGCACCACAGCTCACAGGGGACTCTCTGCCCTGGAGCCTGGGCATCTCCTCCCCTCCTTCTGCACTGGCCTTGGTGTGTGTGGGGATGTTGCTCTCACCTTCTCCCTCCCTCCTGCTGCAGTTTTGCCCCTGCACAGCAACTTCTTCCCCTTGTCCCACGTGTCAATGCCAGAGCCCTTCCCTCCATCAGCCCTGGGCAGCGTTGGGTCCATCTCAGAGCTGACTGACCCTGGCCTTGGCACACACAGGGGCAGCTTCTGCCAGCTCTTTGTTTAAAGGAGCCTCCCCTGTAGCCCCCCAGTACCAAAACCTGCCCACACAAAGCCACTGCAGCCCAGATCTGAGATCACCTGCAGTGCCTTTACCCCCTGGGCCAGAGCTGCTGGAGGGAGATGGGCAGGACACATGAGGACACGTCACAGCTCTGCCCCTGATGATCTGCTCCCGTGGGGCAGCCCTGGTCCCATCCTGCTGGGGTGTAGCCCTTTGCATCCCAGTGGATCTAATCACCTCTTGGCTAATCTGACAGGCCTCTCTCTCTCTGCCAGCAGCATATTTACCCTTGGCAGATAAGCTCAGCAGGAGTTTATCTATAGGGCTGTAAGCCTGTTAAGTAACAATCATGTCAGGGGACCCAGCCATTCAGACAAAGGTTTCTCTAAGCCCTGATAAACTTTGCAGCAAGGGAAATGTTTTCACTTCAGCAGCTTGGCCCAGAAGTGTCAGTCAGCTCCTGATGGAGCAAAGCCCTGAGTGTTGCTCCCTGCTGCTGGAGGAAGGTGTTCCTGGAGAGGAGGAGGCTGAGGGGGGCCAGGAGCACCCCCTGACACTCCCTGACAGGCTGCAGGGAGCTGGGGGTCAGGCTCTGCTCCCCAGGCAGCAATGACAGCACACAGAGGAGATGGACCTGTAGGTCTCATACTTTTTGCTGGGGACATGAGAAGGAGGAGGCTTGAGGCTGTGATCTTCTCTGGGCAGTGAGGCTACTTCAGGGCAGGGTAAAGGAGCTCAGAACGCTGGGCTGTGCTGAAGGAGGGCTTCACAGGCCCTGTTGCTTTCCCTCTGCATCTGCTGGAGATGGTGATGGGTGCAGTTTCCCCCAGAGCTCACACAGTTTTGCAGTCCACTCGTCTCAGCTCTGCTGTGGGGTGAGAGAAGGGCTGGGGACAGCATCTCATCCCTCCCGAGGGACGGCAGCGGGCTGGGGCTGAGCTGGGGAACTTCAGCCTCCCTTTCCCCTCCCTGCAGGGCAAATGCTCTGGAGGAACAGCTGAAGGAGCAGGAGCTGAGAGCTGACCAAACCCTCCTGGAGGAGATCAAGAAGCAGAGGGAGCTACTGAGCAAAATGGAGAGGGAGAAGAGCATCGAGATTGAGAACCTGCAGGCCAGGTGGGGCAGGGGCAGGGTGGAGGGTGACAGGGCTCCTGGGCACACGGGCTGCAGGGTGCAGCTGGGCTGTGCCTGCCCAGCTCAGCCTCTGGGGACACAGGCTGCAGGGTGCAGCTGGGCTGTGCCTGCCCAGCTCAGCCTCTGGGGACACAGGCTGTGCTGGGTTTGCTTAAAGCTGTAACTGAAGTCATTCTAAACCCTGGGTTTTGGCTGCTTGTCCTGCTTCCATCCCAGAGTCAAGCCCCTCTCTGAACCTACTGTCAGGCTTCATTTCAGTGGCTCTGTTGCATTTATGGAACCCCAGAATCCCAGAGTGGGGGTTGGAGTGGTGGGGACACAGCCTGGACACGTTCCTGTGCCCCCTGAGCCCAGGGAAGCTGCTGGAGCAGGGGCTGGGGCAGCTCTGCAGGGCCCTGCCAGCCCCAGCACTGAAGCTTCTCTGAAGCTCTCTAGACCTCTGCTCTGACTCTGCCCAGGCAGTGGGGCTGCTTTGGGTGCCCAGTGCTGAGACTTGCCCAGAGACTGAGGAAACCTTTGGTCTGGAGATTAGTGTTGGGCCTGACTGAGAGGGGCATGGCACTGAGCAGCAGACTTGTCAGAAGCCCTGTGGATGCCAGGCTCTGGGAGATGTGCTGCCTCTGAGCGTGGTGCAGCTCTCTCCTGGCATGAACTCGCCCTTTGCTGTCCCTTGGCCCAGTCCCTGTGCTGGGGATGGAGCCTGCAGCTGAGCTTGCAAGCACACAGCTCTTACTCTTCCACTTGTTGGTTTAAAAACCACAGCAGCACAACACATTGAGCTGGCAGCAACTAGACTGTTTGGTCTTGTCAGTGTGAAGTAGGAGAGCAGGAGGCAGCCCTTCTCCTTCCTTTGCTTGCAGGGTTTGCAAAGGAGCCTGGGCTGGCAGCACAGCACCATAAGACATCTGGCTGCTGAGTCCAAGGGTGTCCTTCATAGCTGAAGCTCTTGGTGCAGCAGCTTGGTGTCACAGCACGGGCAGAAGCAGCTGGGTTGGGTCTGTGGTGGGATCCCCAGCGCTGCTGGCTGTGCCCTGCCTGTTCCCCTGGCACCAGCGATGGTGGGGGCTCAGGGTGGGCTTGGCAAAGACAGATCCCAGCTGGTTCACCTTCAGCAGGGCCTGGTCTGATGCTGCTGGTGATGTTTCAGCCCAGTGCCCTGCACTTGGGCTCTGGGGGTGTTTCTTACCCGTCTCGTTCCCGTTGCAGGCTGCAGCAGCTGGATGACGAGAACAGCGAGCTCAGGTCCTGTGTCCCTTGTTTAAAAGCCAGCATTGAGAGACTTGAGGAGGTGAGGACTGTGTGTGCTGGGGGTCCCCAGCCCAGCTGGCTCTCTGGGTTCCTCACACGGTACAGCTGGAATTCTCCCTTAGACAAAGGGCCCAAGTGAGATCTGCTCAACGGGAGGAGCCGGTCGGCTGCCTCTGCAGAGGTCCCTGCAGACCTCGGGCCAGAGCTTCCCCTCCCACTCCCCCTGCAGGCCCCGGGGTTTGCTCTGGGAGCTGGGATTAGCAGCCCCCTGATCCATCTCAGGGTGGCAGCTCTGGCTGGCTGCTTGGCAGGGGACTCGTGCCCTCTCGTGGAAGCTTGTCCCCGTCCCAGCTGCAGGGGAGGAAGAGGAGCAGACCTGTTCCAGCTGGCACATACGCCCTTGCAGGGATCTGTGAGTGGTCTCAGAGCACTGTGTTATCTCCCAGCTGCTCTTGCCTCTTGCCCTGCTCACCATTCCTGGGTGGGAGGCTTGTTTTTGGAGAGAAGGGGCCTTACAGAGGCAGTGTCTGGTACAGGGCTGGGTTCAGTGTCTGCTCACGCCTGGGGCAGATGCACCCTTAGCATTTAAAGGGAAAACAAACCCCTCTGCACAGCTGGAGGCCTCAGGCATGTCATCCCCTCCAAGTCCTTGAGAGAGTGCTGCAGCTCCATCTGTACCTGACACAGCCCCAATGAACTGCTGAGTGGCTCTGGGGGTGAGTCCCCTGCCTCGGTGTGTTCAGCCACACCAAGCTGGGGCTGAGCCCTGTGTCCCCCTGCAGAGCTGTGCTGCTTTCCTGCACAGTTCATGGGCTCAGTGAGGAGGGGGAGGGCCAGCAGCTGCCCCTCCCTGCCCAGGAGAGAAGCTGGGCTGACCTCTGCTGCCTTGCTCCTTGTCAGGGGTTCGTGCTCAGCATTGCATTTGCTGCTGGTGGGGTGACCATAGCAGGAGGGTGCTGCAGTACAGCCCCGTTGGCATCACCAAGGGACAAGCTTTACCTGCCAGCTCCAACCTTCAGCCAAGGCCTTGAGTATAAGAAGGGACAGAGCAGGAGAGCTGGGCTGCATGTATTCTCCAGTCAGCAGTGACAGGACAAGAGGCAATGGGCTGCAGCTGCCCCAGGGGAGGCTGAGGCTGGAGCTGAGGCACAACTGTTTCCCTGAGAGGGGTGTCAGCCCTGTGCCAGGCTGCCCAGGGAGCTGGGGGAGTGCCCAGCCCTGGAGGGATCCCAAAGCCGTGGGGCTGAGGTGCTGAGGGCTGTGGGTCAGTGCTGGGCTGGGCAGGGTGAGGGCAGGGCTGGGACTGCAGCAGCTCCAGGGGCTTTACCAACCTGAACGACTCTGTGGCTCTGTGTTTTGCACCCTGGCTTGAGCAGGTCATTTCCCTGCTTGGGTCAGTCCTTCTGAAACAGACAATGAGCATCCCTAGAGCAGCTTAACATCTTGGGTTCTTGGCTTTTCTGAAGTGCAGCCATAAGGAGCCTGAGCATTTGCCATCTGCCCCTGGCCCTGTGCTGCCCCAGCCCCTGGCCCACACCAGCACCCCCTGCCTGGACATTTGCCTGAGTGTTGACTCTGGAGTCATCTCCTACAGCCTCTCCTGGAGCAGTGCTGTGTTGGTGCCTGGCCCCTCCTGCTGCTGCCAGAACCCTCAGACACTACATGAAATCCCAGCAGGTAGAGGCTCTGGCTGTGTCAGTGAGAGGAGCCTTTCCCTGTGCCTCAGCCAGGGGGAAGAGCCCCAGCAGTGCCCAGGGCAGAGGGACCCTGTGACTCTTCCTTTCCTGTCCCTACAGGAGAAGCAGAAGCTGCTGGATGAGATTGAGGATCTCACTGTGCAACTCTCAGAGGAGCAGGAGAAAAAGAGGAAGATGGGGGACAAACTGAGTCAGGAGAGGCACCAGTTTCAGAAGGAGAAGGAGTCGACACAGGAGGTAAGTAGAGTTGAGTTCCCCAGCACAGCCCTGGGGCTCCCTGCAGGGCCCCCACATCAGGGCTGTGTGGGGAAGCCTTGGCAGCCTGTCCAGCCTGGAGAGAGCCTGGAGAAGAGGAGGCTGAGGGCAGCCAGCAGCACTCTCTGACACTCCCTGACAGGAGGCTGCAGGGAGCTGGGGGTCAGTAATGAGTGACAGGATGAGAGGAAAGGGGCTGGAGTTGCCCCAGGGGAGGCTGAGGCTGGAGCTGAGGCACAACTGTTTCCCTGAGAGGGGTGTCACCCCTGTGCCAGGCTGCCCAGGGAGCTGGGGGAGTGCCCAGCCCTGGAGGGATCCCAAAGGCGTGGGGCTGAGGTGCTGAGGGCTGTGGGTCAGTGCTGGGCTGGGCAGGGTGAGGGCAGGGCTGGGACTGCAGCAGCTTCAGGGGCTTTAACACCCCAAACAGTTCTGTGATTCCAAAAATAGGTGTAACTGGAGCATTGGGTCCTGCCTGGGCAGGGAAAGCTGGGCCTGCAGCTTGGCTGGGTACCCTCAGTCTCTTCTGCCTGTGCTTGTTTGGCTGAGTGTGTCTGCAGCTGCAGCCCCCCCAGGCTGTGCCTCCCCAGCCCCTTCCCACAGGGCTGGTGCTGCCCTGCAGCACATGGAGCCAGCAGGCAGCAGGAGGAGAGGGGTGTGAGGCCGTGGGGGGAATGCTGCCAGCTCCATGTGCAGCAGCACAGCTCTCCCAGCCTCCTCCAGGCCCCTGTGGCTGCTCCTTCCAGCTGGAGGCTGGTGCAGGGCTGGCGTGGTGTTGGCAGGGGCTGCCAGTGCCCTGATGCTCAGAGCACAGGGGACTCTGAGCACTGGAGCTGGGGGGAGCTGCCCCTTGGTGCTGCAGAGCCAGAGCCCCTGTCCCCAGGGCTCCCAGAGCTGCTGCCCTGGATTCCAGTAGCTCCCCCCTCTCTTGATTGCTGGAGGCACAGGGGAGGAAGGGGGAGCTGTGTCCCCCCAGAAAGGGGCTGCTCACCCTGCTGCTGGGGTTGCTCCTGTCTGGGCACAGCCCAGCAGCCACAGCCAGGGTGAGCTGCTGCACTCCTTGTCCCGTTCCCTGGTGCTGCAGCTCATTGAGGACCTGAGGAAGCAGCTGGAGCACCTGCAGCTCTTCAAGCTGGAAGCAGAGCAGCGCCGTGGCAGGAGCAGCAGCCTGGGGCTGCAGGAGTACAACAGCAGGACACGGGAGACAGAGCTGGAGCAGGAGATCAAGCAGCTGAAGCAGGTAGGCACAGCTGAGCCCCTGACCCAGGAGCTGACCCTGACCCAGGCAGCCAGCAGCCTCCTGCTGTCTTGCTCTCCTGGGTTGGCTCTTTGCCCCGAGGGACGGTGGGGACACTGCTGTCACTGCCTTGTCCCTGCATCTCCCCACCACATCCCCTGCAGAGGTTCTCCAGGCTCTGCTGGGACCCTGTGCTGTCCCAGCACCGTGTGAGCTGCTGCCTGGGAGGAAGGAGGGAGGGAGGGAGGCCTGGCTCTGCCTTCCCCAGCTGGATCTGCTCTGAGGGCACCTCATGCTTCAGCAGCTCCTGCTCTGTCTGTTTGTGACCAGGATAACAGGAACCTGAAGGAGCAGAACGATGAACTGAACGGACAGATCATTAACTTGAGCATCCAGGGAGCCAAGAACCTCTTCTCAGCCTCCTTCTCTGAATCCCTGGCAGCAGAGATCAGCTCAGTCTCCAGAGACGAGGTGGGTGCCCTGGTGTGCAGCTCACCCCAAACCACATCTTCCTGGGGGGCTGGTGAGTCTCCTCCCAGCCAGCCCAGGGCCCTGCCTGGGGTACTGCTCGCTCCCAGAACTGACTGCAAAGCTCTTGTGAGCAGAGCAATACCCACACAGCTCTTGGAAGAGCTTGCAGGACTTCCCCTGCCTGCCAGCCTTCCTTCCAGGGAACAGGGGAAGCTGCTCCCTTTCAACCTGCTGATGGAACATCAGCTTTCCCCTTCCTGGGACAGACTGCAGCCTGGGCAGTGTCTGGCTGCCTGTACCTGGGCTGTGCCTGGCTGTAGCTGCCCTAAAGCCCCAGAGAGCTGGGGCACCTGCCCTGCAGAGGCTTCTCTGGCCCGTGTCCTCCCAGCCCAGTGGCTCTGCCCCAGGTGCTGCTCTGTGAGCCCACATCAGCATCAGAACTAGACCTTTCAGACCCCCAAGTGATGCAGCTGCAGGTTTTGGGGGCCCAGAGATGGGATTCTCCTGCTTTCTGCAGGGTCCCATGTGGCTGAAAGCTTGAGGAGGGTCAGGAGTGAGCAGAGCCAGCAGCTCAGGGCATTTTCTATGCCTGCTTACACGTGGCCAGGAACATCCCAGGGCAGAGTGAAGGCGTGAGGAAAGCTCTGGGGGTGTGCACAGAGCTCTGAGAGGCCCCAGGGCAGCCCCAGGCAGCTCCTCACTCCCTCCCTCCCTCCCTCCTTTGCAGCTGATGGAAGCAATTCAAAAGCAAGAGGAGATCAACTTCCGTCTGCAGGACTACATCGACAGGATCATCGTGGCCATCATGGAGACCAACCCCTCCATCCTGGAGGTGAAGTAAGGGCAGCAGGGCTGCAGCTGCTGCTGCCAGAGGACGAGGAGGGACTGCAAACTGCTTTGCTCTTGATGGAGGCCCGAGGGAGCATCACCTCAGGCCACTGGGGGAGAAGAACCCCAGCAGCGAGGCTTCTGTCGCCTGACTCTGTCAACCTGGAACCCTCCCGGTGCTGGGGGGTGTCAAAGGGAACCTGGAGAAGGAACAGAGGCAGCTGCAGGGCTGGAGGCACCTGCCCTGAGGCTGGGGACTGGGCTGGCCTCGGGAGCCTGGCAGCACAGGGTCCCACAGGACCAGGGTCCCACGGGACCTTCCCTCCTGCCCCGGGGGCTGCTTTGCCAAAGTGTCCCCGACACACTCCCCCAGCCCCGGGGCACAGCAGGGAGGGATCATCCAGCTCATCCAGGTGCTGCTGCTGCTGCTGGTTTGGTGGTTTATTGTAATTAACTTAATGCAAATGCCCCTCCTCAGCCTGGCACAGTTAACCCTTGCCCTGCCACCCCCTGCTGCAGGAGGGGCTGAGGGCTGGCACAGTTAACCCTTGCCCTGCCAGCCCCTGCTGCAGGAGGAGCTGAGGGCTGGCACAGTTAACCCTTGCCCTGCCAGCCCCTGCTGCAGGAGGGGCTGAGAGGGGCAGCAGGAAGGGGCAGAGCTGCCACTCCAGGGCTGGGCTCTAAGCGCACTTTGGCACCCGCCTCCTTATTTATTTTCGCTGCCCGTGGCTCT
Organism: Colius striatus; assembly: GCF_028858725.1. Taxonomy (NCBI): domain Eukaryota; kingdom Metazoa; phylum Chordata; class Aves; order Coliiformes; family Coliidae; genus Colius; species Colius striatus. Next base: position 857,471 of record NC_084761.1, on the reverse strand, counting down.
CTCCCCTGGGCACACCTCCCTTCCTTCCTTCCTTCCTTCCTTCCTTCCTTCCTTGGCCCTGGCATGCCTTCCCCCTGGCACCCCTTCCCCCTCCTCCCCGGGGCCAAGGGCCTGGAGAGCTGCTGGGGCTGGGGGCAGTGGGGGGAGGCAGCCCCTCCTGGCCTTGCACTGCAACTGGGCTCCTCCTCGGCTCCCACGGCCTGGGGAGGGCTGAGCTCTGCCTTCACCTCCCCAGCTGCCATTCCCTGCCCCCTGAGCAGGGCTGTGCTGGGGAGAGCTGCAGCTGAGGGACAGCCCGCTGCCAGGGCTGCAGATGGGGAGCCCCTCCAAGTTCAGCCCCTGCCTCAGACCCCAGGGGCAGGAGAGCAGAGAATCCAACAGCAGCAGCCCCCTGGGAAACAAAAGCCATGTTTACATCCAACAGCTTTTGGGTTGGGGGCACAAGTGGCCCCTGAGGACCCAACCCTGGGGTACATGTGTCGGGCCCTAAAGAGCAGCTGCTGCTTCCTGCTTGTCAGGTTTTAGAGATGCCAGAGTGGCCTGGAGACACAAATCCCCAGGGGATGCCTGGGCCTGGAGACACAAATCCCCAGGGGATGCCTGAGCAAAAAGCCCCAGGGGCTGCCTGGACCTGGAAGCAAAAAGCCCCAGGGGCTGCCTGGACCTGGAAGCAAAAGCCCCAGGGGCTGCCCGGGCCCCTGCTGGGTGCTGCTGCTCCCCAGAAGGCTCCCACACACAGCCCTTGTGTCCCCAGCTCCCCCCACAGCGCCCCGAGGGTGCCACCGAGCCGGGCACGTGGCAGCTGCCACAGCCTTAGTCCCTGCTGGGGGGTCCCCGGGGGGCTGAGCTGGGGAAGGGGCTGGGCTGGGGAAGGGGCTGGGCTGGGGAAGGGGCTGGGCTGCCACCTCCCCTCCTCCAGCCTCTCTTTATGGACATCACCTCTGGGTGCTCCACATCTTCCCCCCACACACAGCCTCAGGGCTGGGGGAAGCAGCCCCCATAACGTTGTGGTGAAGGGGGGCAGGGGGCATCCCCCAGCCCTCCCTGGGCCCCCCCTCCCCTCCCTGCCCCGAGCCCAGGGGATGAAGCCACGTTACTGTACATTTCCAGAGAAGCTTTGGGTGTAAATCAGTGTAAAACACGGAGAGGGGGACATTTTTCTACCTTGTAGAGTAGGTATTTTTATAGAATGGAGGTTGACCATTTTTTTAACACTTTAAAGAAGAGAGAAATGTATCTGTGTATACACAAAGCTTATATAAATATATAGAGACGTGTACAGAGCTATAAATACAGGCCATCTGCCTTCTGTCCACACGGGGTCCTGGATCCCCACTTCTCAAACCATCCTGGCTGGGGGGTGGAGGGGGGGGTTGGGTTGTTTTCCTTTGCTGTCTCTCACCAAGAGGTACTGTAACTGTAAATAAGCACCAGGGAAAAGCGAGTGTGAAGCAAACAGCACTGAGTTGCACATTGGCCACGCTTGCAAGTGGCAGGGAAAGAGGGGAAAGAGGCAAAAGGAAGCTGAGAGTTGCCCCAAACGTTCCTGTTTGCCCAGGGGAGGGGGGAGGAACCCCCAACAACGAGGCAAAAACAGTGTTGTCTTAAATGATGTACCAGTTCTTGTCAGATTAAAGGCTGTTCCCATCCTGCCTGCAGCTCTTCTGTGCACAGGGGAGGCTCCTGGGCTGGGCTGGTTGGGGGGATGTGCCCCAGCCCCAGGGGATGTGCCCCCCTGATTCGTGGGGGGATGAGGAGAGGGGAGGCTGGGCCTGGCTGGTTGCAGAGGTGCTGAGCCCAAAGGGAGCCAGGATGGAGCCAGGCTGTGCTCAGGGATGGGCAATGACAGGACAAGGGGCAACAAGCTGCAACAGAAGAGGTTCCAAAGCAACACAAGGAAGAGTTTCTTCCCTATTGAGGTGAGGGAGCACTGGCAGGGGCTGCCCAGATGGGCTGTGGAGGCTCCTTCTCTGCAGACATCCCAGCCCAGCTGGATGAGTCCCTGTGTGCCCTGCTCTGGGTGCTGCTGCTCTGGCAGGGGGTTGCACTGGCTGAGCTTTGCAGCTCCCCTCCAGCTCCTGTGACTCTGTGAGCTCTGCAGGGGGGGATTTCACCCTTTGCTTCTCAGTAGGTCAGGGGGAGGGGGATCCTGTCCCCTCCCAAGGGCTTCCTGCTGCCCTGGAGGGTTTGGGGAGGCTGAGCCCAGGCTGTGGTTCAGCACTGGGTCCTCAGGTCTGCACCAGGGTAGGACAGGGAGGCTCTCCCTCACCCTGCACTGTGCTAAACCCCTCCCAGCAGCCCTAAAAATCCCTTAAATGCTCCGAACTGCCCTGCTAAGCTGCTCCACGCCCCTCTAAGCTTCTCCCACTTCCTCCCAGCCCTGGTAAACTGCCCCAAAGGGCTCGAGGCTGCAGAACACCCTCTCAGCTCTGCTGTGAAGAGCCAGGTGCTTCTGTGTTGGAAAATACCTCCAACATGCTCTCGAGCTCTCTGAAACACCCCAAATTGCTCCAACCCATCCCTGAGCTGCTCCAGCCCATCCCTGAGCTGCTCTAACCCATCCCTGAGCTGCTCCAGCCCATCCCTGAGCTGCTCCATAGCACCTCCATAGCACCCTGAGCTGCTCTGTACCCCTCTAAGCAGCTCCAGCGTGCACCCAGATTTCCCTAAAGGCCTCTCAAGAGCATCCTTTAAAGATTCCCCTGAAAAGCTCAGCCTGCAGCACCCTGGAGGTGCTCCAGAGAGGAGGGAAGTGGACAGCTCTGGAGGTGCTGGGTCGCTGCAAGGAGCTGTGAGCTGCCTCTGAGCAGCTCAGGCGATGGGAGAACGGACCTCTGGGCAGCTCTGGGGCACTTGAATTGCTCAAATAGCTCTTGGGCTCTTCCAGCCAGCCCTAAAAGATGCTCAAACTGCTTGGAGGGGTTCAAAGTAGCTCTTCAAGTCCTCTTGACTCTTTGAAAACTCCTTGAAATAGCTCAGAATGGATCATAAGCAAAGGATCTTGTACCAGCTCTGCAGCACTCGGAGCCTCAAGTGCCCAACACCCTCCCAAAGGCCCTGAAACTCCTCTGGCCCTTCCTGGCTCTCAGCAGCAGTCAAACCTTGCAGGAACATCTCTGAGCTCCTCCAAACCGTTTGGGACGCCCTAAAATCGCCCCCAGCCCCGAGGGACACCGAAGAGGCTCCAAAACCACTCCAAAACTCATCCAGAAACTCTCTGTGTGCTCAGAAGCGCTCGGGCTCTTCTGCACGTCCTCTGAGGAGCCCTGCAAGTGTCCTGAAACCTCCCCAGCCTCTTGGAAGCAGCTCCAGAAAAGCCCTAAAGCTCTGTGCAAGTCACATCCCTCAGAGCAGATGTGGAGCAGCTCTGAGCTGCTCTGGCACTGCCCAGCAGGGACGTGGCTCTGGGCTACGGCTGATGGGGGGAGAATGAGCTGCCTGCATCTCAGTGCCTCTGTTTGCAGCGGGCTCAGAGGTCTGTGGGGCTGCAGAACTCCCTGGGGAAGCTGAGCTGCTCCCTCCCCGCTGCTCTGACGCTGCTGCCCAGCCCCAGGTGCTGCCAGGGCAGGAGGGGAAGCGTCAGGCTCAGGGCAGGGGTTGGGGGTTGGCTGCTGGCTGCGGTGCCAGGGGCTCTGGCCACCCCCTTTGGGGTCCTGGTGCCTCCCAGAGTGGGGACATCGGTGCTGGGCACCTGCAGCCCTGGGGTGGGCATGGGGTGCATTGCCATGGGCACCCAGGCTGGCTCCCTGGCACCCTGGCTGGGTGCCTCCTGGCTTCTCACCGTGCCAGCACCAGCCATGAGAGGAGAGGGGAGGAGGCTGAGGGGAGACCTGATCACACTCTGAACACCCTGACAGGAGCTTGTGGCTGAGGGTGGCGTGTCAGTGGTGACAGTCTCTGCTCCCCAGCCACAAGTGACAGGACAGGAGGAAAGGGGGAGGCTGAGGCTGGAGCTGAGGCAGAACTGTTTCCCTGAGAGGGGTGTGAGCCCCTGTGCCAGGCTGCCCAGGGAGCTGGGGCAGTGCCCAGCCCTGGAGGGATCCCAAAGGCGTGGGGCTGAGGTGCTGAGGGCTGTGGGTCAGGGCTGGGCTGGGCAGGGGGAGGGCAGGGCTGGGACTCTGCAGCTCCAGGGGCTTTCCCAGCCCAAAAATGACTGTGGGATTCTGTGCTTCAGGGCGCTGGGAGCACAGAGCTGCTCTTCCTTCCCCTGGCAGCGGGAGTGGGAGGGGGGTGCATGGTGCCCCCCATCCTGAGCCCGCTGCAGACCCTCCCCTGGGACACTGGGCAGGACCAGCCGCGATGCCCACGGGGAGCACAGCTCTCTGAAGCTGTTCCCCAGGGATGCTCCAGCAGCTCAGGTGAGGGGCGGGAGCCCTGGCAGGGACAGTCCCCCCCCCAGCAAACACCCCACCCGCCTGGCAAAGGGGCAACGGCCGGCAGCGCTGCCTGCACCGGCGCATCCTCCTGCTGCTGCAACCCCCTGAGGGAGCTCAGCCTGCGGGGTACAGCCTGCCTGCAACCCCTCAGCCTGCCCGGGTCCCCCCAGCCTGCCTGCAACCCCTCAGCCTGCCCGGGGCCCCCCCAGCCTGCCCGGGGCCCCCCCAGCCTGCCCGGGACCCCCCAGCCTGCCCGGGGCCCCCCAGCCTGCCCGGGATCCCCCAGCCTTGGGCCCCGACGGGGTGTGATGGGGAATCAGAGCGGCGGGGCCGGGGGCGGTGGAGCTCCGGGGGTCGGTCCGGGGCGGGACCTCCCCCCTCCCCTCCCTCCGTCCCTCCCTCCCTCCTCTCCCCCGCGCCGGTTCCCTCCTCCTTCCCCTCCCCGCCGAGGGCAGCCGGCGCCGTCCCGTCCCGTCCCGAGCCGGGCTGAGCCGCGGCTCCGCTCCGCTCCATGCGGCTGCCCCGGGTGGGCGGCAGCGGCCGGCGCCCCCCGCCCCGGCATGGCCCGAATCTCCGTCAAAGAGCACCTGGACGGGATCCTCTCCGACTTCGAAGGTGCGAGACCTCAATCCCCCCTTCCTCTGCCCTCCCCTGCCCTCCCCTGCCCAGCCTCCGCGGGTGACCCCCCCACACCTCCCCCGGGGGCTGCGACCCCCGCTCGGGGCCGGGGATGCTGCTGGGGCTGAGCCCCATGGAGGGGATGGGCTGCGCCCCCCCAGCTGCGGGGTCAGGGGAGGGGGGGGCGGGGGGATTGCCCCCATGTGCTGCGCATCGTGGGGGGCTGCGCGTGGATTGGATGCACACCGCCCCCCTCCCCAATCTGGGCACGGGGGGGGCTGCGCTTCTCCCCTGCCCGAGGCTGGATTTTGGGGGGGGAGGGGACACCCCACGGGGGCTGCGTGTGGGCTGGGGGGGGGCTGCTTTCCCCACCCCCCGGGGGCTGCGCAGGGGGGTCGTGGGTGCTGTCGGGGGGGCGCACCGTTGGAGTGGAAGAAGCCCGCGTGGGTGCACAGCCCGCGCGTGTGCGTGTGCGCGCTCCCCGCGTGTGCGCGCCCCGACCCGCGGCTCAGCTGCCCCCCACCCTCCCGCGGGCCGGGGGCTGCAGACGGGGGTGGTTGGATGGACCCGGGCCGGGTTTGCCTCCCTCCCGCCCGCGATTGTCCGCGGCCGCTGCCCGGGGGGCGGGGGGCGGCGAAACCCGAGCCCGGGGCTGCTGCTGCCCTCGCCGGGGAGGAATGTGTGCACCCACCCCGGGCACCTTAACCCCGCCGCTGCCGGGCTGACCCCCGGCCCCCCCACACCCCTCTCAGTACCCCCAGAACTCTTCCCCGTCCCCCTGCCGCCCTCCCACCTTCCCCTGCATCCCCTCCAGCTCTGCCCATCACTCCGGGCGCGGTGTGAGCTCTGGGTCAGAGGCCGGGGCAGGTTTGGGGTGAAAAGGAGGCGTTTTGGAGAGCTGAGGCAGTGAGATGGATGGAGGGAGGGGGGCAGTGGCCCCACGGGCCCCGGCGGGCTGCGGAGCAGGGCAGGAGCAGCAGCACAAATACCTGCCCCGAGGAGAGCTGCGATTAGCGGGGGCCGTGCCCCGGCCCCTGACCCCTGCCCAGCCCCGGGCACGGAGCTCAGCTGGGGGCGGGACGCGGGGACGGGACCCCCCAGCACTGCCCCAGCGCTGCCGGCACCGTGGCTGAGGAAGAGGAGGGTGAGGGCATCCCGGGGGAGGCTGATGCCCGTGCCGGGGGGGGATGAAATGGCACAGCACGGCCCCTCCCCGCCATCCCCCCCGCCGGAGGCAACCGCCCACCCGCCGCCTGGTACCCGCGGGGCTCTGGGCAGCAGGAAGCCTCTGCCGGCACCTGCGGGAGCCGGGCACCCGGGGGGTCCGCGACGGAGGAGGGGGCTGCACCACAAAGCGCTTCCCACCCGCGGGGATCCCGGCTGCTCAGCCCCGCTGCGGTGCCGGGGGGGGGCGGGCAGGGGGTCTGTGAGGGGGGCACGGCCACAGGGGGGCTCTGGTGCCTGTGGGAGGGGCGGCTGCAGCCCTCAGTAGGCTTCAGGGTTAACGTTCAGACGGGGGCAGAGCCCTTCCCACAGAGCTGTTTAGGTGGGTGCAGGGGGACAGGATCGGGTTACTCGGGGCTGGATCCCTTACAGGGGGAATAAAGCAGGCAGTGTGCGGCCTGGGGAGCTGCGGCGGCGGCTGGCGGCACCGGTAAACCACGGGGACAGGGATAAACCGTGGGGCAGGGATAAACCACGGGGACAGGGATGATAAACCATGGGGACAGGGATAAACCATGGGGCAGGGATAAACCACGGGGACAGGGATGATAAACCATGGGGACAGGGATAAACCACGGGGCAGGGATAAACCATGGGGACAGGGATGATAAACCATGGGGACAGGGATGATAAACCATGGGGCAGGGATAAACCATGGGGACAGGGATGATAAACCACGGGGACAGGGATGATAAACCATGGGGAAGGATGATAAACCTTGGGGAGAGGGATGATAAACCACAGGGAAGGATGATAAACCACAGGGAACAATGACTCATAAACCATAGGGAAGAGGGATTGATAAACCACGGGGAGCAGGGATAAACCACAGGGAACAGGGACTGATAAACCACAGGGAACAGGTACTGATAAACCACAGGGAAGGATGATAGACCACGGGGAACAAGGACTGATAAACCACAGGGAACAATGCAGCAGCACCAGGAGGCAGCCAGTGCTGGGATGGTTTCCCACGGGGGATGGGAAAGCCCCAGCTTGTGTGGGGCACCTCGGGGTGCTGCAACAGCACGGGGGCCACGGGCCATGGGAGTGTCTGGGGAGGGGGCAGAGCCGGGCGAGTGCCTGTCCGTGAGTACCACCAGGTGCCACTCTGATGCCATTCCCTCTCTCTGTCTCTGTGCCCAGCGCTCAAGAAGTCGTTTGAGGCGGAGGATGGGGACGAGGCGCGCAGCTCCCCCCCAGCGTCCCCGCTGCCACCGAGCATCGCCGAGAGCCGCCGGCCCCTGCAGCCCAGCCCCTCGTCCCCCTCGGGCCCCACTGCCAGTGCCAGCCCCGCTGCCAGCCCTGTGCTGCACGGCCGCTGCACCCCCCGAGCCAACGGCCCCGCCGGCTCCGGCATCACCCGCGCCGCCTCCTTCCAGAGCCACCACGGCTTCGGTGCGGGGCCGGGCAGCGACGGCGAGAGCCTGCGCAGCTCGTCCTCCAGCCTGGAGAGCCCCGCGCCCACCGGGCCCCCCCAGCCCCCCGGCACCCCCCCGGCCCCAGGCCCCGGGCTGAGGAAGGTGCCGTCCCACGGCAGCGTGTTCCCGGCGGAGCCGGAGCATCCCCTGCGCGGGGTCACGGCCGGCCACGGCTCCCTGCCGGCGCTGGACCTGCACATCGCCGAGGAGCCGGCCACGGGGACCCCCCCGGCAGAGCCCCCGCCTTGGGGCACCCAGAGCCCCAAGCCCCAGCATTGTGCCCCCCAGCCCTGCTCCTCCCCAGCCCCGTGCCCTGGCCCCAAGGGGCTGTCGGGGGGGTGGGACGCAGCCCCCTGTGCCCTGCTCCGGCCGCAGCTGCGGAGCAACTCTGCCCCGGCCCCCCAGGCCGCCCCCTTCAAGCTGGTGTCGCAGCCGCAGACGGTGCAAGTGAGCTCCCAGCCAGCCTTCCTGGGGGGGCTGGTGCTGCTGCCAGCCCTGGGCACGCCGGGGGGAGCCAGGAGGAGCCCCCCCTGCGCCGGGCTGGCAGGACGGCGGGGACCCTGTGCCATGACGGTGGCTGTTGGCGAGGCTGCGGTGACGCCGGAGCACGGTAGGACCCTCTCCTCTCCCCCTCTCCCTGCTGTGGCGGGCTCAGCGTGGCCAAAACACGCCAGGGAGCCGGTGCCAGGCAGCGTGGTGCTGCGGGGTGACGGCGACACTGGGGACACGGTGCTGGGGGGCCGTGTGTGGTGCATGGAGGGGGGTTTGTGTGGCACCAGGGGGGATGCCGCATGGCACGGAGGGGATGCCGTGTGGCACAGGGGGGTTGCTGCGTGGCACGGGGGGGTTGCTGTGTGGCACGGGGGGGATGCCGCGTGGCACAGGGGGGTTGCTGCGTGGCACGGGGGGGTTGCTGCGTGGCACGGGGGGGATGCCGTGTGGCACGGGGGGGATGCTACGTGGCACGACGCCCAGCGTGGTGCTGGCGGCTGTCCCGGCCCCGCTGCCCCGGGGTTCCTGGCGAGCCGCCCGCGCCGCCCCGGCGCTGATTGTTTTTCCCCGGCGCGGGGAGACAGGTCGGGACACATTGTGCCGCGGCGGCCGCGGGCCCCGCACGTGCCACGGGCTTGTCCCGCATCCAGAGCTCCCCTCCCCTCCCGGCAGTCCTGGCGCTGGCACGGGGACACGTCCTGCGGCTCCCTTCCCGTGGGGGCAGGAGGAGGTGGTTGGGGGGGCTGGGGGTGATGCCGGTCTGAGCACGAGCTGGGGGACCCCCCGGCGTCCCCCTTCCCCGCCGGCGCTCTGTGGGCGGCTGGAGGGCGCCGGGCTGGCCGGGATCCGGCCACTGGTGCTGCCTGTTTAGGTGCTCGGGGCTCATTGCCCGTCTCGCTGGGGTGTCGGGAGAGCCGCCGTCGCCGGCCCTAAGTACTGACGCCGGCAAAAAGGCAAAGGCAAAGGCGGCAGCAGCGGCAGCAGCAGCCGTCCGTGTGCTGCGGGCTCGGTGAATCATCCCCCAGCAATGCCCCTGGCCCGGCACGGCACAGCCGACACGGCTGCACCACCACTGCCCCTGGCACCCGCCTGGCACAGCCTGGCCCTGGGCACGCGGCAGGATGGTGCTCAGCACAGAATGGGGGGATAGGGGTGTGGGGGAGCAAGTAAGGGGGGTGGGGACATAAGGGAATGGTGCTTGGGGTGATGAGGACGTGGGAGGATGGTGCTCAGGGCTGAGCCAGGGTGATGGGGACATGAGGGGACAGTGCTCAGGACTGAGCCAGAGGGGTGGGGAGTTGGGGGGGTTGTGCTTAGGACTGAATAGGGGTGATGAGGACACAAGGGAATGGTGCTTGGGGTGATGGGGACACAAAGGGACAGTGCTCAGGACTGAGCCATGGTGGTAGGGACATAGGGGAACAGTGCTCAGGGGTGATGGAGATGCAAGGGATTGGTGCTTGGGGTGATGAGGACATGGGAGGATGGTACTCAGGGCTGAGCTGGGATGATGGGGACATGAGGGGACAGTGCTCAGGACTGAGCCAGAGGAGTGGGGAGCTGGGGGCTTGTGCTTAGGACTGAAAAAGGGTGATGAGGACACAAGGGAATGGTGCTTGGGGTGATGAGGATGCAGGGAGATAGTGCTCAGGATCTAATAGGGGTGATGGAGACAGAAGGGAATGGTGCTTGGGGTGATGGGGACACGGGAGAATGATGCTCAGGACTGAGGTGGGATGCTGAGGACACCGAGGGACGATGCTCAGGACCAAGCTGAAGCCACAAGGACACAAGGAAACGGTGCCAGGGGCTGAGCCAAAGCGACAAGGACACGGGAATTGTGCCCAGGCCCAAGCTGGGGTGACGGGGGCACGAGGCAGTGGGGCTCAAAGTCCCGGCGGGGTGATGGGGACACGGGAGGAGGGTACTCGAGGCGATGGCAGGATGCCCGAGCGCCGTGTGCCCAGGCTGCAGAGCGGGGCGGGAGCTGGCGGGCAGCGTGCGGGCGCCGGCTGCCGCGCAGATGGCACGGGACTGGCAGCCTCTCGCCCGGGCACAGCGGTTTCTGCGCCAGGAAGAGGTGGGGACGCGCCGTTTCCTCTCCCGGGAGGCCAGCGCAGCCCCCAGCCCGTGGCCCCCGTGGGTGGCCGTGGCACGCTGGGTGCCGGCCCCGTGGGGAGAAGCGTCACGCCGGCCCCAGGCTTTCACTTCCCCGGCCAGAGAGGCTCTGGGAGCCCGGGTCGCCCACGCAGGGCCCTGGGGCGAGGAGGAGGAGGAGCAGCGGAGGAGGAGCCGTGGGCTGCAGCCACCCTCCCTGCCTTGCACCCCAGGAGCCATTTGGCCCCGGTGACCAGCTCTCGGTGACAGCAGCCGCGGCTCCGGCCGGCTCGCCCAGGTAGGGATGGCAGCGGGCAGGGGGGTGCCGGCACTGGGGCAGGATGAGTCCCCCTGGGCCCCGTCTGCCGTGGGCAGAGGGTGCTGCAGGGCTCAGGCTTTCCCAACACAGTCCACTTCTGCTTCTGCTCCCCAACAGCCGCCCTGTGCCGTGGCTGCCGCAGCCGGAGGGAGGCCGGCGCCGGGGCAGCCGTGGGGAGGGGGGCAGCACCGGGACAGGGGTCGGCATCTCCGGGTGCCTCTGGGCTGGGCAGGTGGAGCTGCACCCAGCTCCTGGCCAGCACCCTGGGTGATTTCCCCCTCTGCATCCCCCAAACCCTCCACCCCCGAGGGTCAGCTCCCCCGTGCCCACCGTGCCCGGAGCCGCGCTCTCCCCGTCCGGCGCCCGGTTCGGTGCCGTGGTGAGCGCCGGGACCAGGAGCTGCTGTCCCAGCTCGGCCTCTCCCAGCTCCCTGCAGCCTTATTACAGGCTTCCCCAGGGAACTGCCCAATTAGCCCCGCATCAGTAATTAAACCCATGGAGGAGAGACCATGGACCCGGGATTACACGTCCCTGCCTGGAAAATAAGAGCATCTGTAATGAGGCCTGGAACAGGTCTGGCTGCAGGAGCCATTAGCCCCGGAGCTAATGGTGATGCCCGAGAGCTTCTGCGTGGCCACTTGAGCCCTGGCCACAGCCCCCAGGACTGTTGGGCAGCGAGGTCAGGGACACGGGGGCACGGCACCCATCGCTGCCCGTGCCCCCCACCAGCACCCACCGCTCCTGCTGCCGGCCACTGGGGTCTGCTCGGTGCTGCCAGCGGCTCGAGGCAGCGGGAGATGGGTGCTGCAGCCCGGGGAGCTGGGGGTGCAGACCCCCACCCCACCTGCCCCCTGCCCACAGTGCCCGGCCACCCCAGCTGGCTCTGGCAGCGGCTGCGTCACTGGGTCCTGGCTCTGTCCCGGGCTGGCAGGGAGCAGGGGGTGGGGGTGAGGGCAGAGCTGGTGGCCCCCAGGGGCAGTGACAAACCCAGGTGGGCACCGAGGGGGTCCCACTCCTCACATCCCGCTGCCACCGCTGTCCCCAGATGTCCCAGGCAGGTTTGCTGCATCTGGGAACACCCCGACCCGCAGGGGCAGAGGGGGAGGGAGAGGGCTGGCACATGGCACCGCTGTCCCCAGCCCTGGCGCCTTCACTGGGCATCCACAACCAGCCCTGCGAGGGGAGGGCTGGCACCCACCCCTGGCACAGGCTGCCGGCCCCGGGCCGGGATGCTGCTGCCATGGCAACGGGGGTGTCTGGCTGCATCCTGTCCTGGTACCCCCGGCTGGCTTGGGCTGGTGGTCTCTGTGTCCCCCTGGTCCCCAGCCCTCGGCAGGGTGGCTCAGCCCCTTGGCCATGGGCAAGCTGCTTGAGCTTCCCAGTGCCAAGAGCTGCTGGCACGGACGTGGGCAGCGGGGAGGCTGTGGCGTGGGGGGACACGGAGGGGTGGGCACTGTGAGAGCAGGGTGGGCACAGTGATGGTGGGGTGGGCACTGACAGTGGGATGGGCACAGTGACAGTGGGGTGGGCACTGTGAGAGCAGGGTGGGCACAGTGACAGTGGGATGGGCACAGTGACAGTGGGATGGGCACAGTGATGGTGGGGTGGGCACAGTGACAGTGGGGTGGGCACTGTGAGAGCAGGGTGGGCACAGTGACAGTGGGATGGGCACAGTGATGGTGGGGTGGGCACTGTGAGAGCAGGGTGGGCACAGTGACAGTGGGATGGGCACAATGATGGTGGGGTGGGCACTGTGAGAGCAGGGTGGCACAGTGGCAGTGGAATGGGCACAGTGATGGTGGGGTGGGCACTGTGACAGCAGGGTGGGCACTGTGAGAGCAGGGTGGGCACAGTGACAATGGAGTGGGCACAGTGACAGTGGGGTGGGCACTGTGAGAGCAGGGTGGCACAGTGGCAGTGGAATGGGCACAGTGGCAGTGGAATGGGCACAGTGATGGTGGGGTGGGCACTGTGACAGCAGGGTGGGCACTGTGAGAGCAGGGTGGGCAGAGTGACAATGGAGTGGGCACTGTGAGAGCAGAGTGGGCACAGTGAGAGCAGGATGGACACAGTGATAGTGGGGTGGGCAGCACGACCACACCACCCCTCACCCCACCCCCTGTGCCATGGGGCAGCTGGGCACGGGGGCTGCTCGAGGGGCACGGCACAGTCGTGTGGGGGTCCCGGGATGGTACCCACGGCTGAGTGCTCCCACTCCCCTTTGGTGCCACCACAGCCACCCAGGGGGGTGACGGGTGCCGTGGGGTTGGGGGGAGCATCCCTGTGCCGGGGTCCCCGTCCACACCGGGCTGGCTGGAGGCTGAGCGGTGCCGTGTGCCAGGTGGGCACCTTCCCCACCCCACCGGGCAACCGGGAGGCTGCGCAGGGGCTGTGCTGCGGCGGGGAGGGGGCTGTGTGGGGAGGAGGGAGGCAGGCAGGCAGGGAGGGAGGGATGTTGCCATGCTGCTCATGAGTGGGAGCTGCCGCCTTGCCAGAGCCGCGTTCGGTGACAGCCGGGGGCTGGCGGAGGGGAGGGGGCCGGGCTGCGGCGCTGATGGGCGGCGAGGATGCCGCTGGCACCCAGGGGCACCCCCAGGCTGTAGCGGGGTGCTGAGCCGGGGCACCGCGGCGCCGAGGTAGGACCCGAACAATGGCCGGGCCCGGCGGCAGCAGCAGCAGGAGGAGGAGGAGGAGGAGGAGGAGGAGGAGGAGGAGGAGGAGGAGGAGGAGGAGGAAGGACTCAGGGCCCCCCAGGCTGCTGCGCAAAGGGCTGGGGCGGGCGCGGGGGGTCCCATGGGTGCCCCTGGCCGCGGCGGGGGTGATGCCCGGGTACGGTGTGCGGTGGCTCAGAGCCCCCGGCTGCTGCGGGCAGGGCGCGGTGCCCGGCGCAGACCCCTGGAGCGCCGCCGCGGGGGCCGGGCGGGGGTCGCCATGGCACGGCCGCCCCCGGCAGTGCCAGCCCGGCCCCTCTCCGTCCCTCCCCTGCCCGCCGCGGCCGGCGTGGCCGTTGCTATGCCGAGCCTCGGCCGCTGCCAGGAATGTGCCGGGGCTGCGTCCGCCGGGGCGGCTGCTGCTGGGGCAACGCCGCTGGCGGACGGGGGGGGTCCGGGCTCACGCACCGTTGCCCCCCACCCCGCGCAGGGAGCAGCCTGGAGCCCCAGGAGCTCAGCATGGAGCCGCCGGCTGTGCCGCGGGAGGAGGAGGAGGAGGAGGAGGAGAAGGTGCCCCGCAGCGCGGTGCCCGGCCCGGAGGGGTGTCAGCTCTTCGGTTACGTGGGGATCGATGCTGTGCTCGACCAGATGAAAATCAAAACCATGAAGATGGGCTTCGAGTTCAACATCATGGTTGTGGGTGAGCGCAGGGCACGGGGAGCCCGGCACTGGGGCTGCTGTGCTGCGGGAGGGGGATGCTCCCAGGGGGAGGGGACGCTCGCAGAGGGAGGGGGATGTTTTCAGGAGGAGGGGATACTCTTAGGGGAGGAGGATGCTTCCAGGTGGAGCGGATGATTGCAGGGGGAGGGGGATGATTCCAGGGGGAGGGGATGCTTTCAGGGGGAGGGGGATGTTTTCAGGAGGAGGGAATACTCTTAGGGGAGGAGGATGCTTCCAGGTGGAGGAGATGATTTCAGGGGGAGGAGGATGATTCCAGAAGGAGGGGACTCTTCCAGAGGGTTTAGAGGGATTTAAACAGCACTAAATTGGAGTAACACCTTGTAGCCTGTAAGAGTGATGGTGGCTGAGCTCAGCCAGCCCTTGGGATGCTCCCACAGGGTGCTGGGGAGTCCATTTCTTGGGGGGATTACCAGAGCTCTGCCAGCCCCAGGGATGCTCTGGGATGGACACCGAGGTTTGGGGATGGTTTGATCGTGGGGAAAGGGGGGGACACAAAGCAGAGCTGCAGCATCCTCGCAGGGCAGAGCGGGCTGGGCAAGTCCACCATGGTGAACACCCTGTTCAAGTCCAAGGTGAGCCGCAAAGCCTGGCAGCCCGGCCAGCCCCAGCGCATCCCCCAGACGCTGCAGCTCCAGACCGTCACCCACGGTGAGCCCAGCGCCCCAGGGCTGTGTCCCACGGGGCCTGCAGAGGGGCAGGGGGCTGGGGGAGGGCTGGGGGTGTCCCCACTGAGCCACACTCCATGCCCCTCAGTCATCGAGGAGAAGGGTGTGAAGATGAAGCTGACGGTGACGGACACGCCAGGGTTTGGGGACCAGATCAACAACGAGAACTGGTAGGACACGGCGGGGTGCAGCATCCCAGCTTGGGGGGTGGCACTTTAGGGTGGGGGCTGAGCTCAGATGCTGCCCTCACCACCCCCCCCGACTCCTCATCCTCAGCTGGGACCCCATCATCAAGTACATCAACGAGCAGTACGAGAGGTACCTGCGGGAGGAGATCCTCATCACCCGCAAGAGGAACATCCCCGACACCCGCGTCCACGGCTGCGTCTACTTCGTCCCCCCCACAGGTCACTGGTGAGTTCCTGCCCCACAGCACCCAGGGGTGCTCCCTGCCTGGTGCTGGGGTCATCCCAGGCTGATGGTGGGGGTCACTCTGGGGTGTTGGTAGTGGTACCATCTTGGGGGTCTTGGTGGTAGGGGTCACTCTGGGGTGCAGGTGGTGGTGTCACCCCCAGGGTGATGATGGGGATCACCTTGGGGTGCTGGTGCTGGGGTCACTCTGGCATGATGCTGCCAACTTGGGGTGGTGGTGTGGGCCATCCTGGGGTGATGGTGGTGGGAGTCAACCTGGGGTCATGGTGGGGAGGTCACCCAGGGGTGCTGCTGGTGGCATCAGGGTGCTGCTGCTGAGGTCACCCCAGGATGATGGTGGTGGGGTCACCCTGGGGTGCTGGTGGTGAGAATCAACCTGGGGTCATGGTGGGGAGGTCACCCAGGGGTGCTGGCAGTGGGATCACCCTGGGATGCTGGTGGTGGGGTCACCCCAGGGTGCTGGTGGTGGGGTCAGGGTGCTGGTGATGGAGTCACCCCAGGGTGCTGGTGGTGGTATCACTCTGGGGTGCTGGTGGCGGGGTCAGGGTGCTGGTGATGGGGTCACCCCAGGGTGCTGGTGGTGGGATCACCCTGGGGTGCTGGTGGCCCTTGGCAGGCTGCGCCCACTTGACCTGGAGTTCATGCGGCGGCTCAGTAAGATCGTCAACGTGGTGCCGGTGATCGCCAAAGCCGACACGCTCACCCTGGAGGAACGGGCAGAGTTCAAGCAGAGGGTGAGACTCCAGCAGGTTCCCCGAGGAGCTTGTGGGGTGCCCCAGTGCCACCCCCAGCTCCAGCTCAGGACCCACCTCCCGCAGATCCAGGAGGACCTGAAGGCTCACGCCATCAGCGTGTACCCGCAGGAGGACTTCGACCAGGACCCGGATGACAGAGCTCTGAACGACAGCATTCGGGTGAGGGAGGGATGTCGGGAGCAGGGGGGATGCCAGCCCCTGGGGGGCAGCCTGGCAGCACCCTGGGCTGAGCACGTGCCCGTGTGCCACAGGAGAAGATCCCCTATGCCGTGGTGGGCGCAGACCAGGAGCACCAGGTGAACGGCAAGAGGGTGCTGGGCCGCAAGACCAAGTGGGGCATCGTCGAAGGTGAGCAGAGCCCCAGGAGCGAGCTGGCGGGGGCTGATGGGTGCGAGGAGCAGCACCCGTGGGCGCATCCCTGCGTGGGTGGGTGCCGGGGGGTGGGGTGAGGATGGGGGTGAGGAGCTGTGCCGGGGTGCCAGCCCCCTGCCCGCCCTGCCTTGCCTTGCAGTGGAGAACCCGGCGCACTGCGAGTTCCCCCTCCTGCGGGACCTGCTGATCCGGTGAGCGGGGGCCGGGCTGGGGGCGAGGGGGGTGGGCAGCAGGGCAGGGACACGGTGATCTGACGCCCTCCCTCCCCTGTGCCCGCCCCCGGGCAGGTCGCACCTGCAGGACCTGAAGGACATCACCCACAACGTGCATTACGAGAGCTACCGCGTGCGGCGGCTGCGCCAGAGCCAGCGCCCGGCGCTCAGCCCCCCCAACGGGCTGCCCCCCAAGGCCGAGGGCAGCGGCGGCCCCTGAGCTGCTGTGCCCGTCCCCTGGGTCCTGCCCGGGGTGAGGAGCCCCCCACGAGTGCCCTGGCTTGAGCTCCCCCCGGCCCCTCACCCGCGTGGGCACAGACCTCCTCCATCCCAGACCCTGCACAGCATTAACGGTCAACCCCGAGCCTTCAGCCTTCACCATCCTCACCCTCCTGCCGGGCCCTCCTCCTCCTGCTGTGCCACCACCTTCCTGCCTGGCTCTGGCTGCAGAGGCTGTGGGGTGCCGCCCCCCCGGTGCCGCCGGGGTGCCGCTGCCCTGCTGGGGCGCGGCGTGGCCGGGGCGGGCAGGGGGCAGGTGCCCTCCCCACGGTCACCCCACCGGCCCTGCCCGCTGACGGCAGCTGCCGCGGACGGACTTTGAGCCGCTTATCGGCGCCGGAGGTGCCGCCCGGCAGGGTGTGGGGGGGAAACACCCGGCTGCCCCCCTCTAGGGCACCCCCCTGCCAGCGGCACCCCGGCTGCACCCCGCCGGCTGCCGGCCCCGGCGCAGCGCTGGGGATGAGGGTGCCGGGGTTCCGCTCCCCTCGGGGTGCAGCAGCGTCCCCTTTGTGCCTCCCGCTGCGGGCAGGGCCGTGGCACGGCGCCAGGACGACGGCACGTGGTGGCTCCCGCACCCCTCCCCGCTCCCCCGGCCCCGCCGCGGGCTTGGCATCGCCGCGAGCACCGGCCCCACGTTAATGATCCACCCGGCCGCGCGGAGCCGGTGCCGCCAGCCCGCGCCGAGCAGCGGCAGCAGAGCCGGGGGGTCGGCGGCACGGGCGGTGTGGGGGAGCCGGCGGCCGCCTGCCCCGCGCCCCACCCCTCCGTCCACGGCACCCAGATAAGCGCGGGCAGCCGGCAGCGCCCAGTGCCGGCGGCGCCATGGCCGTGGTGACGGTGAACCGCGGCGCCGTGAGCTCCTGGGTGGGCATCGCCCGGCTCTGCGCCGTCGTGGCGTCCTGCGTCGCCTTCAGCTTGGTGGCCTCCACCAGGGACTTCGGGGGGCCCTACGGGACGTGGTGCATGTTCTCGTGGTGCTTCTGCTTCGTCGTGACGCTGCTGGTGCTGCTGCTGGAGCTGCTGGAGCTCTACCCCAAGCTGCCGTTCTCCTGGGACGACTTCACCTCGGCTTTCTCCATGCTGGCTGCCCTGATGGTCTTCACAGCCTCGGTGGTCTTCCCCTCCATCTTCATCAGCAGCCCCTGCAGCGGCAGCAAGTGTGCCCGGCAGGCCGTGGCCACCACCTTCTCCTGCCTCTGCTTCCTCGCCTATGCCCTCGAGGTGGGGCTCACCCGCGCCAAGCCCGGGGACGTCAGCAGCTTCCTCTCCACCGTGCCCGGGCTCCTCAAGGTCTTTGAAGCTTACGTGGCTTGTCTCATCTTCTCCTTGCTGGATACCTACAGCTGGGCACCCGGCCTGCAGTGGTGCGTGGCTGTCTACTCCATCTGCTTCATCGTCACCCTCCTCATCATCATCTCCACCATCGGCCGCTGCCTGTCCTACATGCCCTGCCCGCTGGAGAAGGTGCTGGTGGCCTACAGCGCCCTGGCCCTGCTCATGTACATCACGGCCACGGTGCTCTGGCCCCTCTACAGCTTCCGAGGGAGGAGCCGGCCCGAGGGCTGCGGCAAGGGCTGCTCGTGGGACAAGCACCTGGGCATCACCTTCCTCACCATCTTCAACCTCATTGCCTACGCCGTGGACCTGATCTACTCCACCAGGATGGTTTTCATCAGGGCACCTGCCTAAGGGCTGGGGGGGGGCTCTGGGAGGGGTGGGATGTGGCTGGGGACCGCTGCCAGCCCAGGGCTCCAGGCAGAGCTGAGGAAGAGGCCATGGCCTCGGAAAGCTCCTTCTCCCCACTGAGATCCCCCATGGGACGGGGAGTTGGGGGGGGTGGGCAGATGGGGGCTGTGCTTGGGGGGTGGGCTCAGGGTGCTCCCCAAACCCTGGAGCCGGGGCAGGCTTTGGGATTAAACTGGGTCGTTTTTCACCGGCTTCTGTCTCCTCTTTGTTCCTCTTCCTGCCTTTCTGTGAGATCCTCCCCCCTGGCACAGGGGGGCTGGGATGGGAAAAGGGGGGGGGGGGGGGCTTTGGCAGCAGCATTGAGGAGCGGGGGGGGGGGGGGGGAGCACAGGGTCTCAGCAAATGTTTTTCTCCTCCTTGTTGACTCAGGGGGTGGGGGGTGGTGGGGGTGAAGCAGGGCATGACCAGGAAAAACCCAGCCTGGATGCCTTTGTCTTGGCACGGCCACGACCCTGCCAAACGGGTTTGGGGAGGAATGCAGCTGAGGGGGGTGGGCAGGGGGGGCTGAGAGCCCGCCGGGTCCTCACCAGCAGCCACAGCACGTTCTTGTCACCGCTGCTGCTGTCACCCTGCAGGAGCCACACTAGGACTGGTCCCAGCGATGCTGTGCCCTTTGGGGGCTGGTGGGGAGTCCCCTGCCCAGGGGGATGTGGGGCAGGGGGGTGGTTGGCACAGGGGCTGCTGAGCATTGTCACTGGGAAGATGGTGGCACCAGGGGAGCAGGAAGAAGGCAGAGTGAGCAGCGCATGTGTGCCCAGCAGGCCGAGCTCCTGGCACCATGCTCCTGGATCTGGGAAGGGTGCCCCATGGGGCAGGTTTGGGGGCACGCTGGCAGGTTTTGGGGCCACCATCCCCAGCCCTCGCTGCTCCCTCTGCCAGCACTTGCCTCAAGTCTGGGGCCACCCAGACTCAGGGCTGCTGTGGCCACAGGGCAATGCCAGGCTGGCCCAGAGCCCATCCCTGCTGCCTCAGGGCTCGTTGAGGTGTGCCAGGCAGCAGGATCCCCACCACCACCACCATGAGAGGACACAGACCAGCTGCTGCCACGGCTGCACCGGGACCCAGCCCGTGACACGGCACAGCACCCACGGGCACCTCCATGGGGGTCACCCACTGTGGTAGGTGATGGCAAACGCTACGGGCCGGTGGGTTGTCCCTTTGGGCCAGCCCACGTCCCCACGGTGGCCATCAGCTCGTGTCCACGGCAGCGCGGCTCTCCGGGCAGCGAGGGCAGAGTGTGCCACGCTCCCCGGGCGGTGCGGGACGGTGTGGGGGGCTGTGCGGGGGGCGGTGCGGGGACGGTGCGGGGGGCTGTGCGGGGACGGTGCGGGGACGGTGCGGGGGGCTGTGCGGGGACGGTGCGGGGGACGGTGCGGGGGGCTGTGCGGGGACGGTGCGGGGACGGTGCGGGGGGCTGTGCGGGGACGGTGCGGGGGACGGTGCGGGGGGCTGTGCGGGGGGCTGTGCGGGGACGGTGCGGGGGGTGGTGTGAGGGGCGGTGCGGGGGCGGTGCGGGGACGGTGCGGGGGACGGTGCGGGGGGCTGTGCGGGGGGCTGTGCGGGGACGGTGCGGGGCGTGGTGTGAGGGGCGGTGCGGGGGCGGTGCGGGGGGCGGTGCGGGACGGTGCGGGGGGCGGTGCGGGACGGTGCGGGGGGCGGTGCGCTCCTGCGCACGGCTCGGGGCGGCCGGGGCACGGCGGTGGCGGCGGCGGGGGGAGCGGGAACCGGGAATCGCCGCGGGTTCGGGTAAGTGCGACCGGAGCCCCAGACCCCCGGGGGAATGCGGCGGAGCGGGCCAGGGGGAGCGGAGCCCCAGGGAGGGAACGAGGGAGGGACGGAGCTGCGGAGCTCGGGCCGGGGGCTGCGCTGCTGCTGCTGTCGGTCCCAGCCCCGCGGTTGCCCCGAGCTCGCCGCGGCCCGAGCATCGTCCGCTCGTCCCGGCGGCACAGGCGGCCGGAGCCCTCGGGCAGCCCCGGAGCTCCCCCCCGGCCCTGCACGGGACGTGTCCAATTCCTGCCCCTGGGGCTGCCCCGGCCCTCCCGCACCGGGCTGAGCTCTCCGGGAGCTGGGATGGGGCAGAGCCCACGGTGCTCCCGTCCCTCGCCGCCCCCCGCCGCGTGCCAGGGTCGCCTCTGCCCCCCGGCGCTGGCTCAGGAGCCCCCCGTGGGGGGCTTACGGCTCCCCGCAGCCCGGCACCACCACCCAGCACTATTCTCTGTCAGCAGGGCCCCCCAGGTGCCTCTGTGTCCCCCCGTGCCCCCAGGGACACTCCTATGTCCCCCAGTTCCTCTGTGCCCCCCAGGGATGCCCCTGTGTCCTCAGCTGGACAAGCCACCCCCTGTGAGCCCCCCTCTGCCCCATGCAAGGCCTGACCCCCACGTTCAGGATGAGTCCCAGGGGAGGGTTCACATCCTTTCCCTGCCCCATGGGGCTGGATTCCATGGCCAGGAGCCCCCTCAGCTGCTCCATTACCCTCACCCCGAGCATCGCCAGCCCCCACTGGGGCGAGCGTCAGGGGGGTGAGGGGGGCAGCCCTGAGGTGGGTGCTGGCCCTGTAGGGTGCTGGGGGGCAGCCCTGGGGCGGGGGCTGATTGGGATGGGTCCTGGGGGGCAGCCCTGGGGCGGGGGCTCCGTCTCCTGCCCAGGGAAGGGATGTCCCACACCGGAGACAGCAGCTGGGTGCTCGCCGGGAGCAGCTCCCCCAGGGCAGGCCAGAGCGAGGGTGGGTGCCCGTGGGTGGGTGCTCGCGGCACCGACAGGTCCGAGCCCACCCCGCGGTCCCTGCAGCGCTGGCTCCGCTCTGCCCGCCGCGGCCGGCCCTGGATGCGGCACCCCGAAGGGACGGGACCACGTTTTGGGGTGGGAACACGGGAGAGTGGGCGTCTGCCCGGCGGGGAAAGGGGGGTTTTTCGGGATGTCCCCAGCCGGCTACAACCCAGGCTGCTCCTCGCACCGGTGACCTCACGCCGGTGCCATGGCAACGGCTCGTGATGTCACCGGTGCCGGGAGAGCGGGGCGGCCGCCTCGAGCGTGGGGTGATGGGATGGGAGCGTGGGAGGCTGCCGCGCCCCTCCCCCCCACCCTCATGCACCCCCATCCCCCCCGGTCCCCCCCAGAATGAGCTGAGCCCCCCGCCTCCGCCCGACCCCCCCCGCCCCGAGCCGTGGCACCATGCTCATCAAGGAGTACCGCATCTGCATGCCGCTCACCACCGAGGAGGTGAGTGCGGGGCAGGAACGGCGGGGAGCGCTGGGAAAAGGGGGTGCAGAGCTGGGGGGAGCCCCAAGCCCTCGGCTTCGGGTGCCAGGGAGAGCTCAGCTGCAGAGACCCGCCGATGGAAAGCGGGGGGGTCCCGCACCCACAGCCGCGGGGTGCCGGGACATGGAGGCGCTGCCGGGAGAGGGCAGGAGGACGCTGCGGTCCCCCCTTTGCCATCCCCTCGTGGCAGGGACCACCGGCCCCGGCTGAGGCTTTGGCACGGCCCTTGGGCTCTGGACGTTCGCTGAGTGCTGAGCCACATGCTGGGGCACAGACAGGGGGGCTGTCCCATCCCTGGGCACGGTGACCTTGGGGCACTGAGCCCGATGGCAGCACATCCGAGCTGAGTCCCGGGACCACGGGCTGAGCCAGCTGGCAACGGGCACCGGGGCTTTGGGTGCCTGTGGCACTGCAGGCCTCGGGGTGGGTGCTCCCAGGGGCAGCTCAGTCCCCACTCCAAGCGAGGAGCCCGAATCCTGTCAGCAAGCAGCGGTGGCAGCCCGTGGCATCCTCAGCCGAAGGCTGCCCGTGAGCTCCTGCTGCCAACGAGGCCGGTTCAGGGAGTGCAGAGCTGTGGTGGCAATGCCCACGCCGGGCAGCACCAGCC
Organism: Colius striatus; assembly: GCF_028858725.1. Classification (NCBI taxonomy): domain Eukaryota; kingdom Metazoa; phylum Chordata; class Aves; order Coliiformes; family Coliidae; genus Colius; species Colius striatus. The sequence continues at coordinate 835,206 of NC_084761.1, read as the reverse complement.
CTGCCCAGGCACCGGGGCTGTGTTTGCACCCGGGGAAGGTTTTCAGTCAGACAGAGGGACGATGGGCTCACGCCGGCAGCGAGGGGGGCAGGTGGGATCTTCAGCAGCACAATAAACGCTTCCTGTGCAGCTGCAGCGGCACCTACACACACGTGAATATCCCCCGCAGCGGAGCTTTCCCCGGCGGGAGGGCAGCCTGCTGAGCACAAAGCCTCCAGGCACTCTGCAAGGCTCTCTGGGCACTGAGGCGGGGCAGGGACAGCAAGATCCGGCCTTTGCCCAGCTGCCAGAGCAGCCCAGAGGCAGAGAGGTGAAGGAAGGTGGTCCAGGAGACCCCTGCCCGCTGCACAGCTCAGCGCCTCTCACCCCTTTGCTCCCTGCCTCAGTTTCCCCTCTCAGCCGTGCAGCTGGAGACCCGGTATCCCATCTTGGAGGGGCAGGGGGCTGGGGCTGAGGTGGTGCTGAGCCGGGTGCTGTGCTTGCAGTACCGTGTGGGGCAGCTCTACACCATCAGCAAACACAGTCACCAGGAGAGCGAGAAGGGCGAGGGCGTGGAGGTGGTGAAGAACGAGCCCCACGAGGATCCCGTGCACGGCCCCGGGCAGTTCACTGAGAAGCGTGTGCACCTCTCCAGGTGAGCTGGGGGCGGCTGCCGAGGGGCCCCCACTCCGTGGGGCAGCACCATGGTGGGGGGGGAGCCCATCTCTCCCTCCAAACTTCCCTGGGAATGCCCCTTCTGGGTCTTTGTCATCCTGCAGTGGGGCTGTGCCCATCTCCCAGTGGTGCGCCCAAGTCCTGGAGTGCACCGTCTTTGGGGGCTGCACCTCTCTCAGACTGTACCCATCTCCTGGGGTGCACTTGTCTTCGGGGGGCTGCACCCTTCTGAGGTGAACCATCTGCAGGGGTTGCACTCGCCTTTGGGGGTGATTTCCCAGGGCTGTACCCATCTCCCAGAGGTGCACCCAAGTCCTAGGGCGCACCCACCTTTGAGGGCTGCACCCATCTTCCTGGGGGCTGTCTCAGACTGTACCCATCTCCTGGGGTGCACTTATCTTGGGGAGCTGCACCCATCCCCTGGGCTGAACCCATCTCCCAGGCATGCACCCATTCTGGGGGGCTGCACCTTTCCCTCAAGATGAACCCATCTTCAGGGGCTGCACCCAGCTTTGGGGGTGATTCCCAGGGCTGCACCCACCTTCCTGGGGGCTGCACCCACCTTCCTGGGGGCTGCACTCATCTTCCTGCAGGCTGCACCCACCTTCCTGGGGGCTGCACTCATCTTCTTGGGGCTGCACCCACCTTCCTGGGGGCTGCACCCATCTTCAGGGCTGCACCCACCTTCCTTGGGGCTGCACTCATCTTCTTGGGGCTGCACCCACCTTCCTTGGGGCTGCACTCATCTTCTTGGGGTTGCACTCACCTTCCTGGGAGCTGCACCCATCATCAGGGGCTGCACCTATCTGTCAGGGCTGCACTGGAGTGTACCCATCTTTGGGGGCTGCACCCATCTTTCAGGACCATTTCCCAGGGTGCACCCACCTTCCTGGGGGCTGCACCCATCTTCAGGGGCTGCACCCATCTTCAGGGACTGCACCCACCTTCCTGGGGACTGCACCCACCTTCCTGGGGGCTGCACCCATCTTCAGGGACTGCACTCATCTTCAGGGACTGCACCCACCTTCCTGGGGACTGCACCCACCTTCCTGGGGGCTGCACCCACCTTCAGGGACTGCACTCATCTTCAGGGACTGCACCCACCTTCCTGGGGACTGCACCCACCTTCCTGGGGACTGCACCCATCTTCAGGGGCTGCACCCATCTTCAGGGACTGCACCCACCTTCCTGGGGACTGCACCCATCTTCAGGGGCTGCACCCACCTTCCTGGGGACTGCACCCACCTTCCTGGGGACTGCACCCATCTTCAGGGACTGCACCCATCTTGAGGGCTGCACCCACCTTCCTGAGGACTGCACCCATCTTCAGGGGCTGCACCCATCTTCAGGGCTGCACCCACCTTCCTGGGGCTGCACCCATTTCCTGGGGGTTCATCCACCTCCACGGCACGCACCCATCTTTTGCAGGGGTGCACCCCTCTCCCCGTGGGCTCCCACACCTCCGTGTGCCAGTGGGTGCCTCGGCGCGGTGCTGCCCGTGGTGCTGCGTGGGCATCCCGCCGTCCGTGCCCGCGGGTGCCCGTGGTGCAGCGCCGGCAGCCGTCGGTGCTGGGCGCCCCGCGGCTCCTCGGGCATCGCCCGCTCCCGCCGGCACCCGCTGCCGTGCCACGGGCTATTTTTAGCCGCAGCGCTCACGATTCCCCTCTCGGGGATGGTATTTATAACGCCTGCAAATCCATCACAACCCGGCTCCCGGCTCTTCGGGGGGCCTGATGCTGCCCGAGGACTGGGGGCAGCCGCGGGGTGCTGGGCAGGGGTGCCTGAGGGCAGCCAGGGAACCCTGGGATCATGGCTTTGGGGGAGGTGGAGGGGGTCCTGGGGAAGGTGGGAGGGGGGCAGAAAGAGGGGTGGGGATCCCTAGGGAGGGGTAAGGGTGCCTAGAGAGGAGATGAGAGTCCTCGGGAGTGGATGGGGGCTCTGGCGTGAAGGTGAGGGTCCTGGGGAGGTGGCTGGGGTCTCTGGGGTGGTCCTGGGGTGCAGGTGAGGGTCCTGAGGTTCAGGTGATGGTTCTGGGTTGCAGGCGATTGTTCTGGGGTGCAGGTGAGGGTCCTGAGGTGCAAGTGAGGGTCCTTGGGAAGGTGGCAGTGGTCCCTGGGGCTAGGGTGTGAGGGTCCTGGGGTGCAGATAAGGGTCCTGGGGAGGTGGCAGGGGTCCTTGGGGTGCTGCTGGGGTATGAGGGTCCTGGGGAGGTGGAAAGGGTCCCTGGGGAGGTGCTGGGGTGCTGTTGAGGGTCCTGGAGTGGTGGCAGGGGCCCTTGTGGGAGGGAAGTGCAGGTGATGGTACTGGGCTGCAGATGTGGATCCTGGGGAGGTGGCAGGAGTCCCTGGGGGAGCTCCTAAGATGCACATGGGCATCCTGGGGAGCAGGTGAGGACCCTGAGGAGGGACCTGGGGAAGTTGTAGGGGTCCAGGGGCTGGTGCCATGCAGGGCTGTGTTTGGCTGGGTGGCACCGGGCAGGGCTGTGCCCACCCACCAGCCACATCCTGCCCTGAGTGGATCCCCCACCTCCCCCTCCAGCAAACTGCCAGGCTGGGCACGGGCAGTGACCCCCCGTATCTTCTACATCACAGAGAAGGCTTGGAACTACTATCCCTACACCATCACTGGTGAGCAGGGCAGGGCACGGGCACCGCTGGGCACCCTCTCGGTGGTGGTGGTGGTGGTGGGCTGCCAGAAAGCCACTGTGGCTGCTGCCCACTCTCATGGCTCCTTCTCTCCCCCACGGTGCCACCTGGGGATACTGGTGTGCCACGGGGCCCCTGCAGAGTACACGGTAAGGGGGTGGCATCAGGGGACACGACCCCTTCCCCAGCACCTGGCATGGCTGGGGATGGGGTGCTGGGGTGGGTGACCCCTAGGATCAACATCCTTCAGGGGTGGGTATCCTTGTGGGTGGGCATCCCTTGGGGCTGGGCATCCTTCAGTGTAGGCATCATGGAGGGTGGGTGTCCTTCAAGGGTGGGTGGGTGTCTCTTGTGGGTAGGGTGTCCCTCAGGGTGGGCATCCCTTGGAGGTGGGCATCCCTTTGGGGTGATGTCCCTCAGGGTGGGCATCTCTTGGGGGTGGTATCCTTCAGGGTGGGCATCAGCTGGGGCTGTGTGTCCCTTGGGGTCAGTGTCCTTGGAGCAGGGCATCCCTTGGTATAGGCATCCCTTGGGTGGGTGCCCCTTGGAATGGGTATCCCTTGAGGGTGGGTGTCTCTTGGAGGTGGGTGCCTTTTGGGGTGGGCATCCCTTGGGGTGGGTATCCCTTGAGGGTGGGTGCTCCTTAGGGTGGGCATCCCTTGGGGGTGAGTGACTCTTGGGGGTGGGTATTCCTTGGGGGTGGGCGTCCCTTGGGGGTGGGTGTCTCTTGGAGGTGGATGCCCCTTAGGGTGGGCATCCCTTGGGGTGGGTATCCCTTGGGAGTGGGTGCTCCTGGGGTGGGCATCCCTTGGGGGTGAGTGACTCTTGGAGGTGGGTGCCCCTTAGGGTGGGCATCCCTCGGGGACAGTTGGTGGCCTCTCCCCACAGTGCTCCTTCTTGCCCAAGTTCTCCATCTACATCGAGACCAAGTACGAAGACAACTGTGGGGACAGCGAGAACGTGAGTGTGCGCTGCAGCTGAGCTGGCGGGGGGCTCATGGGGGGCTCGTGGGGGGGCTGGGGGTGGCACACACACACCTCTCACCCTCCCTCCCCTCCCCAGATCTTCCACAGTGACAAAATCCTGGGTGACCACGAGGTTTCCTTCCTGGACATCGCCTTCGATGAGATCCCCGAGCGTTACTACCGCAGCCTGGAGGTAGCGGGGATGGGGAAGAGCCCCCCCCGGGGCCACCCCGTGAAGCCTTGTCCCGGGGCGGGTGGGGGGCTCACAGCCTTGCCCTTCACCCTCCTTCCATCCCCCCAGGACCCCCGTTTCTTCAGCTCGGCCAAGACGGGCCGGGGGCCGCTGCGGGAGGGCTGGCGCCAGCACACGCAGCCCATCATGTGCTCCTACAAGCTGGTGAGCGTCAAGTTCGAGGTGTGGGGGCTGCAGACACGGGTGGAGCAGTTTGTGCACAAGGTGAGGAGGGGGCTGAGCCTGGGACACACACAGAGAGCGGGGGGACGGGACAGGGCGCTGAGCCCCGTGGTGCGTCGCAGGTGATCCGGGACATCCTGCTGATCGGGCACCGGCAGGCGTTCGCCTGGGTGGACGAGTGGTGTGGTGAGTGAGGGGCTGGGACACGGCCCCTGGGGTGGTCCCGGACCCGCGGGGTGGGGAGGGGGCCGCGGGTTTCATCACCATGCCACTAACCCAGCAGGCAGCTCCTACCGCCCCTGCAGCCCCCCTGCAACGCTGCCCCTGCCGCAGCCCCCTACAGTGCCCACCCGGGGCGGGCTTGGCTGAGGCTTGGCGGAGGGAGGGGGCACCCCCAGCCCCCTGCGTGCGCCGCTGCACCCCGCTCTGCCAGGGAGACCCCCGGGCACGGCGGCGGGAGCCGTCCCGGTGAGCGGCTCTCTGCCTTGCAGACATGTCCCTGCAAGAGGTCCGTGCCTTCGAGACTCAGATGCAAGTGGCCACAAACCAAAAGCTGGGGAGCCAGCAGCCCTAAGCTCCGCAGCCCCGCCGGCGCACGCTGCCACGGACACCCTGCAGCCTGGGGAGGGGCTGGAAGGGCGCAGGCTGAGCCCCCCGTGCCCCCCGCGCTGGGGGGTCCGCAGCCTCCCCCGGCTGCCCTCACCGTGGCCCCGCTTGCTGTGCCCATCCATCCCCTCCCCGCAGCAAGGGGCCCGCAGCTGCGCCGCCCCCCGTCCCCAGCCCCATCCCCAGCCCCAAGCCCGGCTGTGCTCGCAGGGATGACGATGGAGGAGGTGAGGCGCTACGAGCAGCAGACCCAGGAGGCCACCAACGAGCTCATCGGCCTGGTGCCACCCGCCATCTCGGTCAGCGACGTGGGGCAGCCCACGGCCCCCCGCTCGGCCCCCGCCAGTGCCCCCTCCACCCCGCTCGGCGACGAGCCCCCCGAGTTCCTGGCTCCCCCCAAGACTCGCCCGCGCAAGAAGTCGGCGCCGGAGACCCTGACGCTGCCGGCGCTGCAGGAACGCTCCGGCGCCGAGTGATGCCATGCTGTGCCATGCCGTGCCGTGCCGTGCCATGCCGTGCCGTGCCTGTCGTGCTGCCTCCCTGGCCAGGCTGTGCCAGCCCCACTGCCCACCGTGGCCCCGCTGACCGGTGGTGACCCCAGGGAGGTCCCGGCCCTCCCCAAGCCATCGTGGGGACCCCCGTGGGACGTTGCCACCATTGCTGTGCTGGCTGCAAGTGGGGGACACGGCAGGCCTGGCACGGTGCTGGCAGCGTCAGGTGATGCTCAGGGGCCCGTTCACTCAGTGCCACCCACCCTGGTTTCCTTGTGGAGCGCCAGCCTGTGCCAGGCTGAGCCAGAGCAGCACCACGCAGGGAGGCAGCGGCACGGCGTGAGTGCAGGTGAGAGCCGGGTGCTGGGGCTCCACGCAGCCCCGTGCACAGCCAGTCCTGCAGCCGGGGTCCCTTTTACCGTCCCTGCAGAGGCCGTGGCTGCCGGGGGGGCGGGGGCAGGCTCAGCCCTCCCTTTCCTTTGGGAAAACAAAGGCCTTTTTGGAAATAAACGTGGAGACGCGGCGGGCGGCTGCTGCTGCTGCTTTATTGGGTGCCTGTGCCGGGGGGCTGCAGCCCCCAGCACTGGGGGGCCGTGTGGTGAGGCATGGCTGGGCGGCCGAGCCTGGCACAGGGAGCTGGGCTCCTGGGACAGGGCAGCAAGGTGGGTGGGCAGAGCAGGCAGGATGGGGCTGGTGGCACGGGGTCAGCCCAGCCCCGGGGCTGTGCCGCCGGCAGCGCCGGGCTCTTCTCCACACCAGCCATCGCCAGGCTCCAGCTCCTGTGGCTGCAGCCCGGGCGCCGGCCCCCGCACGGCGATGTAGTGGGAGCTGCAGTAGACGGGAGCCTTGTTGGGGCTGGAGTAAACCTGCTCGGGCCGCAGCGAGGCGAAGGGGTTGGCGGCAAAGCCCACGACGCGCGTCTCCAGCTCGGCCAGGATCTGCAGCGAGGACTTCAGCTCCTGCTCGCTGCGGGGACAGGGCGGGAAGTGGGGAGGGTGCTGTGAGCGGCGCCGGCGCCGGGGGCGAGGGGCTGTGCTCACCTGTAGACGGTGAAGAGCACGGGCAGGCTGTAGTCGCGCAGCAGCAGCAGCGTGGGCAGCCACCCCGCCAGCAGGTCCGGGCACGCGTGGAAACCTGCGGGCACACGGCCGTGAGCGGCCCAGCTCCCTCCCAGCCCACCCAGGGGGAGCAGTGACGGAGGGTTTGGCAGCAAAGTGAGTTTTGTGTCCCCCCTGCTCAAACAGCATGGGCAGCACCCCCAGCTCTGCAACCTGGGCTGAGCGCTGGGACCCGCAGAGAGGAGCCCAGAGGTGACACGGGCAGGACGCCGAGTGACCAGGCAGCTGAGCCCCAGCGATGGCCCCGGCTGCTCCAGCCGCCCAGCACGGCTCGGGGCAAAGCCCTGGGCACATCCCAAGCCACCAGCAAGCCCAGCCCCGGGCGCTGCCAGTGGCCAGCCCGCTCCCGGCAGGGCCCCTGGGTGGCACAGGCACTCACCGGGGTGGAAGCCCACCACCAGGTCGGGGCGGGCGGCCAGCTTGGTCTCCACGTGGCTTTCCCAGAAGTCGTGGTACAGCCCCTTGTAGCTGCTGAGATAGACCTTTCCCCGGGGCGGCGGCGTGGCCAGGGGCGGCCTCGCCACGGCCCCGTTGACCACGTCCACCCCGACCATCACCAGCTCCATGCCGCGGTGCCCCGGGAACATCCGCGTCAGCTCGTCGTAGTCCGTCAGGCGCGTGTTGAGGGTCTCGACGTGGGAAGCGCCCACCACGTGCACGGTCAGGGCCTTGGCCAGGGGCTGGACGCCGAAGAGCCGCAGCCCCCAGCCGATGGTGAGGGGCCGCGAGTGGAAGTCGGTGACCAGGCGCCGGACGGACTCGCACAGCTCCACGTCGTCCGGCCGCGGCTTGCCGGCGTTGGCCCACAGCAGGGTCATGTACCGGCCGCTCAGGATGGCGGACAGCTTCTCCTCCAGCTGCTCCTGCATGGAGAACCAGTCCTCCCAGCTCTCCACCTCCCAGGCAGGTTTGGTCCAGGTCTCCGTGGGGAAGGGGATGTCTCCTGGGGCAGGGAGAGCTGTTGGAGGTCACGGGGGTGGCTCCGCGCTCCCCGGCCCAGGCTGCCCGTCCCACGGCAGGACAGCCCACACATCCCTCCCCGGGAGCTGTGCAGCCCAGGGTGGGGGGCTCAGGCGGGCTGAGGTGGGGGGGACAGACAGACACAGCGTCCTCACCTGTGAAGACGAGCCACTCCACCAGCCGATCCAGGGCCACCAGTCGCAGCTTCTTGCAGAACTTCTTGTGCAGCGGCCAGTTGGCACGCTGGCAGCCCACGCCGCAGTAGTACACGTTCTGGCACCTGGGGAGAGAGGCAGAGTGCCCAGGGAGCGGGCCAGGACGCAGCCTGCCAGGCCTGGCTCCCCGCCGCCCCCTCCCAGGGCTGCGCGCGTGGCTGTGTGGGGGTGCCCTGTGAGCAGATCTGGGCACCCTCGGCATCCCCCAGCCCCAAGGCACCAGCCCACCTCCCTCCCCCCAGTACCTCTTGCACCGCCGGAGGCTTTTGGGGTCAGGGAGGGCGTCGGGGAGTTTCTTGCACTCAGCACAGAACTTGAAGGTGTCTTCCATCTTCTGGAACATGTCGAAGTAAGTCCGGATGCCGAAATCGCTGCCGCTCTTCCCCCCGTCCATGGCAGACCTGCAGGGGTGAGGCTGGGGGTGAGCAGGGTCCAGCCCCCCTCAGCTCTGCTGGCACAGCGGGGCTGGCGTGTTCCCTACGAGGCTGCCAGGAGCTTCAGCTCCAGCTGGGAGCATCTTGGCCTGGCCCAGATGGGAACGGGGAGCCGGCAGAGGGGTGCCCTTTGGATCCCTGTCAGAGCACCCCGCACCCAGGCTGAGCCAAGGGAGACGCTCCAGCTGTGAGGAGACACACGGGACGTTCTGGCCAGGGGCAAGGGGGTAAAACCTGCAGCTGCGGCAGCTCCCGCGGCTGCTCACTCACTTGTAGTCCTCGTAGCTCTTCATGTTGAGCTTCTGGAGGATGACGTGGGACAGCCCCGGCACGTTGCGGTCCATGGCCTGGAATCCCAGCGAGTCCACGTCGGGCGCCGTCCCCGCGGGCTCCTCCGCCGGCTTCCTCCTGGGGACGGCGCCCGCGTTGCGCTGCGCCGCGGCGGCTGCGGGCGGCGGCGCCGCCTCGGGGGTCACCGCGCGCCGCCGGGACCCCCCGCGCCTCCTGCCGCGCGCCATCCCGCGCCGTGCCCCGCGCGTCCCGCCGCCGCTCAAGTGTCAGCGCCGGGACACGGCGGCTGCGGCCCCGCGCAGCAACCGGATAGCGGAGCTATTCTGGGCATCGCAAGCAGGGAACGGGCCAACCCGCGCCAGGGCTGCGGCACCCGCCCCGCCACGGCCGCTCAAGCCCTCCCCGCCCCACGCTGCAGCCTCGGGGGAAGCTGCGGGGGTCGTGCCCGGGCCCCCGGGACTTCTCCCGTCCGTCCCCACGGGGCTCCCCCTGCCCGTGCCCCCGTGCTGTGAGAAATATTGATGTTGCTTTTGCAGAATCCGAAAGAAATCAAGGAATTTTGACGGCTGTCGGCCTCTGTGTAATATAAATGAGTGGTCTAACCATGACTGTTATCTGCCTCTGTGTAGTGTAAGTCAGTGGATTGACCATGAGACTGTTATCTGTTTGTAATTAGAGTTTAAATCTTAGGATTGTAGGGGAATCCACGATAAGATACAAAAACCAGACATCCTCTGAGGAGGATTTGAGGCGCCTCGAGAAGCTGTAAATCTTGGAGTACCTAATCAATGGGGAAACAAGGGAGGGACCTTGCAGCCGGGATAGGGAATAACAAGCCAAATGTTGTGTCCATCGGGTGTGCCTGCTAGCTAGGACACCCGCTCTTGCAAGAACGCTTAATAAAAGTGCTTCACTGCAGAGTCTGACCTGAGTCCTTCGCGAGAAAGCTTGTTTTGTTTCTCACGGTGGGGACCCCCCTCGTCCCCGTGGGGGCGGCTGGGTGGGCGCCGTGGGCTGCGGCAGGAGGGTGCGTGTGGCAGGGGCTGCGCTCCCCGGGGGCACGGCGGGCTGCGGGGAGGCGGCCGCAGTGCCGGCCCGGGCGCGGGGGCTCGGTGGGGGGCTCGGGGGGGGTCTCGGTGGGGGGGGTTGGTGGGGGGCTCGGGGGTCCCGCGGGTCCCAGCGCACGGGGCTGCGGTGAGGGCTGCCCACACCCAGCGTGGCGGCGGCGGCTTCGCGGCCGCAAAGTCTCGCGAGGTTTCGTTGGCGCCGCGTTGCCGTGGTTACGGGCGGCCGGGGCTCGGCGGCGCAGGGAGGACGCGGGTTCGCGCCCCGCCACGGGCTTGAGGGGAGCCGCCGCCGGTACCCCGCAGCCCGGCAGTGGGAGGAGCTGGGGTGCCCTGGGCCCCGCCGTGTCTCCGGAGGGACGTCGGGAGCAGCCGAGCACAGGCCGCGGTGCGGGAGGAGCCGGGCGCCCTGGGCAGGGGGCGTGGGGCTGGGCGCGCAGCCCTGTGGCCTCGCAAAGCAGCACAAGAGGGGCCGGGGCCGAGCTCCGCCAGCCCCAGCGAGCCCCTGGGTGTGTGTGCGGGGCTGGGACCGAGCTCTGCCAGGCCCAGCGAGCCCTGGGTGTGTGTGCGGGGCTGGGACCCGCGCCTGAGCGTCGCTCGGAGCCGCACGGGTCTGCTCCTGCCCTGGGCGGGGGTCCGCAGCCAGGCCCCGAGTGATGCCGAAGGCGTGCCCGGGACACGGCGCAGCTTTACCGTTCTGTCCTCATTCCTTCCCCCTACAGAGCCATGGAGGTCCCGGAGGGGCTGCCTGCAGGAGAGGAGCCGCCTGCTGCCGCAGCTCTGCCCAGCCAGGCGCAGCCGCCGGCGCTGACACCGGTACAGATCGCAGTGCTGGAGGCACAGCCCCTGGTAAAACCCTCCGGGGATGTCTGCACGGGTTTAGCTGAGCAGGGCAGAGCGATCTGTGTGCTGCGAGCCCAGAGCAGGCTGGGGGAGCGGCGTGGGGAGAGCAGCAGGGGTTTTGGTGATGCCACAGCCTCATTCCCACCGAGAAGAGGCTGTGACTCGTGGGTTAGGGAATGCACCTCCTCAGCAGCAGCCCCGAGATGCGCTCTGCCTGCCTCGAGGCAGCTCGTTAGAGCAAAACAGGGTGGATGTGTGTGTCGGGGTGACAAATACCTCCCGAAAGATCTCACCTTGGATATAAAGTCGGGCTTTCATCCCAGCTACAGTGGTTTAAACCCTATTGAAAGCAGCTGGGTGGCTTTAGATTTCAAAGGGCAGTGGCTCCGCTGCAGTTACAGGGCAGCACCGTGAGCTGGTTCCCATCAAGCCGTGGCTGCTGGGATCCCCCTGTGCTGTGGGGAACAGCCAGCTGCCCTTAAAGGCTTCTGGAGGAGCTGGTGTTTAGGGGGGAATGTGGAGGAGAAGCTCAGCTACTGCTGCAAGCAGAGGAATGCAAATCCCTGCCTCTGCTCTAGCACCAGTCAAAAAAAACCCCAAAGCAAACCAAAAGCAGCTGCCTGGGCTGGGGGGAGGGTTGAGGGGTTTGTGTTGTATTCGAATAGCTGTCTCTGATAAATTCAGCAAACAGCATCATGGACAAAAAGCAGAAGGTGAGGGGAAGGAAAACAGTGCTGAAAACACTGGATTGATTGTACCTGGAGTGTTGCTTTGTGGTTGTGATCGCTCCATCCTGAGAAAGAGCTATGGCAAGGGGAGAGAGGGCAAACTGTTGCACCAAAGTAAGAACAACAGCATGAAAAAATGAGCCATGAGAAGTGTGGAATCTGTTTAATTAGAGGTAACACAGAGCAAGATGAGAGGGGAGGCTGGGATAATTAATGGTGCACAGAAAGGTTAATTGAATTCCTTGGTTTAGCCCTTCATAGAATATATATGGGGGAGACAGAAGGACTGGAAATTAAACCCAAGTGAATGGAATCTCTTCTAGTGTGAGAGCCAATGTGGAACTAATTACCCCAGTGAGGTGGAGAGAGGGAGCTGAGGGAGAGGCTGCTGGGGCTCAGGCATCCCTGTGGCACAGGGGTCCCTGCTAAGAGGGGCTGTGCTCTCACCATCCCTCTCCACCCGTCTCTAAGCCCCCCTGCAGAGACATTTTAAAGTTAGGACCTCCTAAATTTAAAGCAAGCAGTTTGAAGTTGGTGCTGGAGCCCTTCTTTGATTTCAGGGCATTCTCCAGCCACATAACACACCCCAGTGTCCTGTGAGCTCAGCCTTGGAGCTGAGGAGCTCATTTCTTAGGAGAGGATGAAAGCCTTAAGCTCCCTGGAAGCACAAACCCTCCAGGGGGTACTGGGGGATTTGCTTTAGGTGAGTGTTTTGTTGCCTTTCCTGGGGTGAAGCCTGCAATGCCCTGCCATGGCTCTTGGTAATCCTTGGGGCATCACAGCATGGCCAAGGAGGGTAAAGGCAGAGAAGGGGAAGGTCTGATTGGAACATTGGTTGGACATTGATGGGACATTAGGAAGAACTTTTTTTGCCAAGAACTTTTTTGTTCAGCCCTGTGCCAGGCTGCCCAGGGAGCTGGGGGAGTGCCCAGCCCTGGAGGGATCCCAGAGCCCTGGAGCTGAGGTGCTGAGGGCTGTGGGTCAGTGCTGGGCTGGGCAGGGTGAGGGCAGGGCTGGGACTGCAGCAGCCTCAGGGGCTTTTCCAGCCCAAGCGATTCAGGGATCCCATGTCTCAGCACAGCCAAACTCTGCTCCCCTTCCCCATTCCTGTAGTGGAACCCCTGCAGTGAACCCTGTGCTGGGCACTGAGCTGAGCTGCCTGCCAGAGGCAGCCTTGATCCCTGGCCTGTTGCTGCAGAGCCAACTGCTTGCTCTGCTCCTTCCTTGACAGAAAAGCATCCCAAGCGACGTGTCGGTGACTCTGGTGCGTGTGGAGCACAACGGGGTGATCCTGGGGGACTCCCCCAGGGCTGAGCTCCTGCCAAATGGGGCAGCAACCTACAACTTTGTGACCAGCTTTGAGTGCAGCCCCAATGGACCCAACTCCTTGGATGACCTTGCACAAAAACCTGTGCTCTGTGAGTCCCTGCTGCCAAACCTCCCTCCTTGGGGCGGGTGCTGCCTGCTGCTGTGCTCTGCCTGCCTCATGCAGCAGTCACTTGTTCAAGAATAGCCCTTGAGCAGCTCAGGGGGGATGGGGGGGGGGGGGGTGTGTCCCAGCAGTTCTGTTCCCATCTCTGCCAGCTGGAAGAATCCCCTTTCGTGCTGGCCTGCCCTCCTGGGCTCCACTGTTCTCACTGGGCTTGGGAGATGAAGTAGGAGCGTGTGCCAGAGCTGACACAGCCCCTGAGCTGCTGCTCTGAAGCTGCCTGAGAAGCTCTGCCAGCTCCTCTCCCTGTGTGTCTCCAGTGACAGTCATAGGGGTGTTGCAAAAGGAGAAGCGACACAAGGAGACGACTGTGCCTCTTGGTCAAGCTGTGGTGGACCTTCTGCCTCTGCTTCAAGGTACAGCCTTGACTTCCACAGCCACTTCTTAACTCCCTGGCACTTTTTGTCCTTTGCTATGGACCCCTGGCCATAACCTGCCTCCTTTTGACAAAATGCACTTCCCAGCTTTGGTAGGAAGCTGGGTCTGGGGGAAGAAGGGGTGACATCAGTAGCTCAGAGCTGGCAGTTAGGCCAGGAGCTGCAAAAGTTAGATCAGGGCTACCAAGATGATCAGGGAACTGGAACATCTCATGAGGAAAGGCTGTGGGACCTGGGGCTGCCCAGCCTGGAGGAGAGAAGCCTGAGCTCAGGGGCACCTCAGCAACACAAGTACCTACAGGGTGGGCGTGAGGATGGGGGGACACTTTGTTCTGCCCAGGGCCAGGACAAGGGGTGATGGACATGAGCTGGGACACAAACAGTTCCCCTGGCACAGGAGGAGAAGCTCCTTTGGTGCTGAGGTGAGGGAGCCCTGGCCCAGGCTGCCCAGGGAGGGTGTGGAGGCTCCTGCTCAGGAGGTTTCCAACCCCAGCTGGACACGTTCCTGTGCCCCTGAGCCAGGGGAAGCTGCTTGAGCAGGGGCTGGGGCTGGGGCAGCTCTGCAGGGCCCTGCCAGCCCCACACTCTGGGATTTCTCTACAGAATGTCTCACTTTATGCTACTCCCAATCCTGTCTCTTCTCAGGACAGTGTTCATTTAAGGTCTCAGCTCCTTTGTATGCAGTGCCTACCTCTCCATCAGAGAGCTTTCACCCAGAGGCCAAGGTATGTGCAATTTGAAGCTGTTCCTTCCCTCATTCATCTCCCTGTGGCTTCTCAATGGGAGAGGTGAGCGTGACTCAGCTGCCTGGCTCAGCACGGGGATGTCACAGCCCCGCACGGCCTCTGCTGCTCCCACTGACGTCTGTCCCTGTCGCCTGGGACAGCTGAGGTCGTGCTAGGCAATGGGAGTGTGTGCAGCTCCCAAATTGCTCTGGAGAAAAAATACTGAAGATGGAAAGGCTGGTGCTGAAACCCCAGCAAAAGCCAAAGGCAGGATTACCTGCCCGACTCTATTAGTCTCCCTAGAACGTCTCAGAGCCCATTATTGTCAGGCTCTAAATGCCTTTCCTGCAAGGTCTTTATTCATTCAGCTGGATGAAAAATACCCAGTGGAAAAAAAAAAGAGCAGGGAATGAAGGCTGAGGCTGGGGAAATGCAGCTGATTCTGGTCCCCAGCCTGCCCACGCTCGCCTCTGGGAGCCCACTGCAGGGGTAGCTACTGCATTGGCTTTTCTGTGTCTGAGAGCTGCCACACAGTAAGCAAGGCAGGGGGACACTCATTAGGGAGGAGAGATAATAAATGCTGACCAGCTGGTTTGTCATCACCCACCATCCATCCGAGGTTGGGACAGATAATTAAAGGCTGTGCACAGCTCACGGAGCCGGGGCAGAGGCGAAGCGTGGCTGCTCACACTCACCAGGGGAAGATGGTTGTTTTCCACCCTGGATGTGCCTTCTCTGGGGCTCATTTCGTGAGACCCCGACCCTTTCTTCCTGGCTCGTGTTGTGAGGGATGATTTAAGCAAGGAAATGCCCCAATTTGGCCAAAGTGATGGCGCAGTTCCTGTGCTGTGCCGCCCTGCTTCGCGCCTGCGGTGACGACTAAGACATTATGCATTCTGGCCTTGGGTTTCTGCTTGCTTCTGCTTGCAGGAGAGTTATAATTGTCTAGTCACTGGCTCTGCTTTTATCCTTGTCTCCCAGGGTGGCCTTGAAGTGACAGTGTGCACAGAGGAGCCCCTGCTTTCTGCAGCACAGCTCTCGCAGGGCAACCTCCTGAGCGTCACGCTGGAGGCAGCTTATTGTGTCCCTGAAGCCTTCGCTCCTGCTGCACCCCAGCAGCACTACATGGCTTGCTTACAAGTACCAGCAGCTGGGGAGGTGAGGGGCATGGGGAGACGGGTTTGGGCTGCCACATGGTGGCTTGTTCTCCCACAGTACTCTCAGGGAACAAGTGAGTTCCTCCTCCTTCCAGATAACAAGAGGCTGGGTGGGTGTGTGGATGTGCCTGAGGGCAGGAGGGAGCTGCAGAGGGCCCTGGCCAGGCTGGAGCCATGGGCTGAGGGCAGTGGGATGAGGTTGAACAAGAGCAAGGGCTGGAGCCTGACTCTAAGTGTCCAGGCCTGTGGGGTGTGGAGCTCCTGTGCTGGTGCAACAGCAGCTGCGTTGGTGGGTGCTCAGGGCGTCTGTGCTGTGATGTGTTTAACACAAGCAGGGCTCTGCACTGAAGCTGGCAGGGTTTTATCCACATGGCTATTTATTTTTTCTCCATTTTCTGTGTGCTTGTGGGGACTGGTGACCTCCACAGGCCCTTGCACTGCTGCTTTGCTTTCATAGACCCAGCTTGGGGCAGCCTGGCACTTGCTGCTGCTCAGGTTATAAACACAAGCCCTTTCATTCTCGTGTCTCTCTAGAAGGAACTCCCTGTGCTCTTCACCAATGGGGTCCTGAAGGCTGCTGGTGAAAAAGAGCCATTACCCAGGCCCAAAAAATGGCCCCTGGCCAACGTCCTGGCCCCTGGTGCTCTGAGCATCCCTGACTCCTTCATCGTTGGTGGTCCCTACGAGGATGAGGATGGAGAGCTCAACAAAAGGGAGGTGAGGAAGGGCTGGCAGTGGTGTGGCTGGGGGAGGACCGGTAGGTCCCACTGAAGGGACTGAGAAAGACTTGCAGAGGCTTGTTAGGGGAGAGAGGTGACAGATTGGCCTCAGCCAGTGTAACTGGAGCCCATTTCCTCTTGTCACTCCTGACTGGGGAGCACAGACAGACCCTGGGCTCGCTGCAGCCTCCTGGCAGGGAGCTGGGGAAGCAAAAGCCAGAGCTGGTGGCAGACCTCACGTCACCCAGCCTGAAGGGGAATTTGGGGCACCGCTGCTGGAGGATGTGCTGGTGACCCTGAAGCTACCAAACCCATACAGCTGCAGTTGGCAGCTCTCAGTGCCCAAGTCAGGCTCTTCTGGGCAGGCAGGGGAAACTCAAGCTGGAAGCCAGCTTTTGTGTTCATCAGCCCTCCAGCAAGCTGGGCAACCGTGCTACCAGCCAGCCAGGGGCTCCAGCACCCCCTGGGGACCCGAGCACAGGCGTGGCTGCACTGCCCACACTTACTCGTGCTCTCTCCCAGGGAGTGGTTTTGGGGATGATGTGGAGGTTGCAGGCCTGGCTCTGGCTGATGCTCTTTCCTCCAGGACAGGGAATTTAGGATCCAAGCAGAAAGCACAAAGAGGATCGTGTGGGACACGGAGAGACGTTGTTACCTGGATCCTGCTGCAGCAGCCACGTGAGTGACCCGAGAGCCTCTGCCATGGAGCAACAGGGAGAAAGCACCCCAGAACATACCTAGCTCAGCAACCTCAGGCAGGGAACAGCCATGTGCAGGTGCTCTCAGACCTCTTGCTTGGCCAAACCACGGCACTGCCTCGCCTGCCGTGGCTCCTGTGGCTGGCTGTTGGCCAAGGTGTGAAGGTGTTGACACGGGCAAGGGAGCAGCCAACTGCCTTCAGCTGCTGGCAGCAGCTTAGCTCTGCAGTGGTGGGAGAGGATGAGGTGGCTGTATGTTCTGTCTCCAGGCCCTAAATGCTCGCTCATGCTGCCAGCAGCTGGAGCTGGTGACTGTTCCCAGTTTGAAGGAAGGGTCAGTAGGGTTATGGTGAGCAGATGTGGAGCAGAGTGGCCCCCACAGCTCTCCTCTGAGCTGCTATTTCACCTTTGCTAAACTCCCCACACACAAACCCCTTCTCAGTCCATGTGAACACTCCTCACTTGCTGTTTCATTGGACAGAAGTCACCTTTAGCAGCTCCAGATGTGCTCAAGATCAGGGTGAGTATCCCATTTCTCTTGGAATGCTGTTGTTGGTCTCAGCTGCATCATGGCTCTGGGTTTTACAGCCCAGTCACTCCTCATGTGGAAATATTCCCTTCCATCTGATTCAGTTCCAATTCTTTCCCCCCTCCTCATACTTCCAGCAGCCTCCCTGCTGCTTCCAGAGTCACCAGGCACACTGAATGGGAGCTCAGGGTCCACTTGCTCTGTGCAATTCAGGGTTGATACCACAGTTAATCAGGTTCCCTTCTATTTGTTTCATTTCTGGAGTAACCAGAGGAGAGAGGAAGGCTGGTGCATTGCTCTGACAGTTGTTCTGTAGCTGCTCGTGCCACAGATACAGGGGATGGGGAAGCAAATGCTCCAACCCTGCCCCAAAGCACACGTGTTCCAGCAGCCTGAGGGTGCTTGCTGTGTGTCTTGGGTGAGAGCAAACCCACAGGGGATGTTCTGGGGCTGCTGAGGCAGAAAGGAGGGTGGTGTGGCTCTGCAGCTTGGCCTCTGCACCCTCTCAGTGCCCTGCTTTGTGCTCAGGCTGCAGCAGCGTATCGTGGAGTGCTGGTACTGGCCCATGGAGGTGTGCAGGGTGTCTGTGGCCTCACCCAGCAAAGGGAGAACCAGCAAAGCTGACAAGGTAACAGTGGGGAGGGATATGTTGTTCTGGCCTGGGAAACAGCAGCAGCATTGTGGAATAGTTTCCTTTCAGTGCCTTTGTGATCTCCAGCCTTGAACCAGCCCAAGGGAGGCAGAGGCTTTGGGAGGGGGTTAATCAGCCTCACAGAGGTGGTAAACAGACAAAGGATGGTGTGTGGCAGCTTGGTGGAAAGGGGTCAGGGAGAAGGTGCTTTTGGAGAGGGAAGGTAGCTCACTGAGCTTGCCTTTGGCTAATGAGGTTTTAGGGCATCTTGAAATAATCCTCACCTTCTGTCTCAGGGTGTAAATAAGCTTCCCTTGTGCACACAAGCTGGGGTGGCTTAACAAAGAAACAGCCCCTTAGCTGATGGTTCTGTTCCTGGTGGCTGGTCACATGAGAGCTCCTAATCTGTTCCAGGGCAAAGTTATATAAATGGGTCTGAATCCCTCTCAGCACTCGCTGGTGCCAGGATCTTGCAGCTCTGGTGGAGATCCTTCCAGAGCCTCACCAGACCTCAGCTGCCTCATTTCCTTCAGGAAGGTGTGTGTGGCTCTGGCAGGGTCACTCGGGTTTCCAACCACCCTGTTGGTAACTGTGCAGCTGGACCTCAAAAAGCCCACCCTGAGGAACGGCACAGTGTGGGGGTCAGAGAGAAAAGCTGCCCTGCAGGGACTGAGGTCAAATGAGCCTGGTGTGTTCGTGCAGGTTGTCTGTGCCAGTGCCAGAGAGCCACTGCCTCATCGGGAGCATCAGGTTGCTGGGTGGCCTCTCCATGGCATGGGTGACCTTGTTTCTTTGAGGAGAGTAACAGGCTGTTGAGTGTGTCAGTGCCTTGCTCTGCGTTTGCAGGGAGAGGAGGGGCAGGTTTCCTTCCATGGCGTGGCCTTTGTGGACGTGCTGCCCTTGCTGTGCCCAGGTGTGAAGCGGCTCCGAGGTGCTTTCCGTGTCGTCACCTACCAGGACAGCCAGGTGTCTGAGAAGGTGAGGGCAGAGCAGGCAGCTCCAGCTCTGCAGCTGTGTTTGCACAGCGTGGGCTCGGGAGCAGGCAGCGTGGGCAGCCTGCCATTCAGACGCTGCCTCTCCAACTTGCCTGCCCTCCTGGGGATGGGGAAAGGAAGGAGAGGAGCTTTGAAGTGCTGACTTCTCAAAGGCAGATCTCTGGCTGTGTGTGAGCAGGTTTGGGGGCTGAGAGGCTCTGAAGCTCGCTCCACTCCCTCATCTGGCAGCAGCTGAGCAGGGTAGGGCTGTAAGAGCTGCTCCCCTCTCCCGTCTGGGACACGGGCACGTGAGGTGCCGTGCTGGGAAAAGCAAACAGCGGCTCTGGAGGGACGGTGTTACCACAGGCAACAGCCGAAAAAGCCGTCCCTGGAGCTCTTCCAGCCGGAGCTCTGTTTGTCTTTGCCTCTCTCCCCCCTGTCTCAGGAAGAGTTACATCTCCATTTTCCCACAGTGCTCCCAGAACAGACCTGAGCTTGTTTCAGGAGGGCAGATGCACAGCCTGGTTTTTCTGTCCCTGTCCCCCGAGGTGCTGCTGTCCAGGCCATGGGAGCTGGGTGAATTACAGCCATTCTCCCTCTCTCTGTGCTCCCACTGGCTATTGCAAAACAGAGCCAGGTTTTCTCTGCTTTGCTGCTGTAAATAGCAGCCACTTGAGAGCATGGTACTCCTTGTCCTCTAGCACTTAGCTGTTGTGAGTCAAGTGCTCTCTCTGTCCTTCCCATTCTCTGGTTTTGTGGGTGCTTTGGGCTGCTCTTTGGTCCAGGATCCTCTCCTTGGGATCTCCTCAGTTCCTGCTGCCTGTGTGACAGTGATGCTGGGGGGGAGCAGCCTGGTCACACCGTCACAATATGGGAAACCTATTCCTTGCAATCCCATGGTGTGTGTCAGGGAAGGTGAGCTGGGAGCTGAGAGTCACTGCAGGGCAGGCAGGGGCAGCCAAAAAAGCACAGAGCAGACTTGAGGAGGGCAGCCAGATTCCCCTACCAGCCCACAGCACCAGGCAAGCCCACAGCTGGGAGGCAGGACCAGGATCGAGCCGGAACTCAGGCCAGTGGGTCAGGATCAGGGCAGCAGGGAGCTGGGCTGCAGCAGGGAGCTGGGCTGCAGCACGGAGCTGGGCTGCAGCAGGGAGCTGGGCTGCAGCAGGGAGCTGGGCTGCAGCACGGAGCTGGGCTGCAGCATGGAGCTGGGCTGCAGCACGGAGCTGGGCTGCAGCGTATCTGCCACATAGCTCAGGCAAGAATCAAGGGCCAGTGCCTCAGTGAAAAGGCAGCTCTGGAGAGAAGACAGGGAGACCTTGCTGAGGCTTCCTTGGGCAGCTCTTGTCATAGTCCAACTGGAGGCTCCACAGCTTTGTGGCCTCAGAGCTGGCCCTGAGCACCCAGGAGGGCAGGAGGAGGGGAGGGAGCTGTTAATGCATTTAGGAGCCTGACAACATGTTTTGCAACGTGAGGGGTTAAGGCAAGGGGCTGAGGAAGCCTGGCTTGTCCCTCTGTGCCCTCTGTTTCTTCAGACCAAATGTCAGCACAGTGTTTTCCGGGATCTCAGGACGCAGCTCAGGCTGAACAAGGAAGGCTTGTGGACCTCAGGAATCAGCACCACCCTTTCCAGCACTGTTCCCAGCAAGACTCTGAAGGAAGACAAAGAAAAAATCACCAAAGAGAAGGATTCCACCAGAAGGGTGAGGGCTAGAGAGCAACACAGTTGCTGCAGTTCCTGGTGGAGGTATGTGGGGCGCAGAGACACCAGGGACTGATGCTGTGTCACCTCAGCCAGCTGAGAGATGCTCATTCTGCTAACATGTTGGTATGAGCTGCCTCAGCAGCCTGTGGAACCCCAGAGTGCTGGGGCTGCAAGGGCCCTGCAGAGCTGCCCCAGCCCCAGCCCCTGCTCCAGCAGCTTCCCCTGGCTCAGGGGCACAGGAACGTGTCCAGCTGGGGTTGGAAACCTCCTGAGCAGGAGCCTCCACACCCTCCCTGGGCAGCCTGGGCCAGGGCTCCCTCACCTCAGCACCAAAGGAGCTTCTCCTCCTGTGCCAGGGGAACTGTTTGTGTCCCAGCTGATGTCCATCACCCCTTGTCCTGTCCCTGGGCACCACAGAACAAAGTGTCCCCCATCCTGACACCCACCCTTTAGGTGCTTGTCAGTGCTGCTGAGGTGCCCTTGAGCTCAGGCTTCTCTTCTCCAGGCTGAACAGCCCCAGAGCCCACAGCCTTTCCTCCTCACACACATGTTCCATCCCCTCAGCATCCTGGTAGCCTCCATCACACAGCTCCCATCCTGAGCTCATGCAGATGTGAGTCTGTTGAATGTGAACCGAGACACGTCTCCCCTTTTCCTTCACCAGGTGTCCAACGTGCCCAAACCCCAGCTGTCAGATGGCACCGTGGAAGCTGAAAATGCCACATGTGTCAGCCTGAATGGACAGGTAATTGTTTCTCTCCAGAGGGAAGGAAAGGCTGCCAGGCTGTCCCTGTGCTGCTGCCTCTCACCTTTCACACCGTTCAGTGCTTCAGGAGTGAGTTGGCCAAGGGATGTCCTGGAGTTCTCCCAGTGCCCCCAGCTGGAGAGCAGCCTTGCTGTGGGCTGGGAGCTCTCTGTAAATGATCAGCTGTTTATTTCAAAGGGTCCCCTCATATCTTGGCTTCCTCCTCAGAAGCCTCAGAGCCCACATGCACTCAGCAGGCAGGTTGGTTATCTGGGCTTTCTGCTTTCTCGAGCTGGATTTTGCTGCTGTAAATCATTCTGAGGGCAGGTTATAAAAGCAGCTGTATCTCTACAGTTGAGGGGGGTTCTCTGCAGATCTGTAGCTAGATGCTCAGTCTCTCATTACACCAGCACCAGCTCCAGACAGCAGGGCACTGAGAAAGCAACGTTTGTCTTCACAGCAGTACCCAGAAGCAGGGACGTTCCTGGTGGTGGAGATCAAGCTGGACAAGGCCTTGGTAGCAAAGAGGCTGCCAGAGGAGCTCACCCAGAGGTGTGTGAGGAACTTCAGGGCTGTCAGGCATTGGAACAGCTGCCCAGGGAGGGGATGGAGTCACCGTCCCTGGAGGGGTTTCAGAGCTGGGTGGGTGTTGCACTGAGGGCAATGGGCTGGTGGGTGATGGGGCTGGGACAGAGGCTGCACCCCATGGGCTGAAAGGGCTCTGCCAGCTGAAACCAGTCTGTGATTCTATGTGAGGCCATGGGGCAGCTCTGGGGCTCACAGCTCTTTTCTGCAGGGTGGAAACATGGCTTGGAGCCTTCTGTAGGGACCACCCAAGGGCCCGAGCCAGAGCCCACTGGCATGGGGGGAGGATTTGGCCAGAGTGCTTCAGAGCAGGCAGCTGGGATCTCCCCCCAGTGCCCCTCAGAAGGGGACCCCCCAGAGCAGCCCAGCAGTGTCTGCATTCCCAGCCAGGCTCTGTTCTGCAGTCCCCACATCCTGGCCCTTCTCAGCCCCACCACTCTGGGATTCTGTGTCTCTGTTGGGGTGGGAGAAGTGGCTGAGGCTCAGAACCTGGAGAAGGAGGCTGGGCAGGGGCTCAGCTGCCACAACAGTTACACAAGTGGTTCGTATTTGGCAGGGAACAAGCAGCTTGCTGTGCTGGTTGGGTAGGAGCCATCACAGGAATGTGACACCTCTGCCTGGTGGGCTGGGTTGTGTTGTAAGGACTGAGGGTGTTTGGGATCAAAACCCCAATGAGCTGAGGCTGGTTTGATACCAAGGGTTTGAGTAAAACCTCAGCAACAGTCGTGCTGAGGGCTTCAGACCCCTCTCACCAGTCAAATCCAGTGGAAATAACAAGTAAACCTCACCTGACCCCAGTGCAGTGTTGCCACCAGCAGCTCCACACCTTATGATGAGCTACAACAGTTTGCTCTCGGTCTGAGACTTCAGTGTCCTCCCCAGGTCCCTGTGAGGTGGCTCAGGGATATGATGACAGGCTGGAACCCCCCTACCACTGCAGGCTGCCTGCACCCAAGGCAAGGCAGCGTTGCTGGCAGTGTGTCTGGCTGATCCCTTGTGTCCTCTCCCTGGCAGGGTGCAGCAGATGATCCCTCCTCGGCCTCCGCTGCCGCCCCGGACCACGGGAGCCGAGAAGGTACGTGGTGGCCTTGCCACCGCTCTGCCAGCTCCTGCCCTCCTCCCTCTCACACAGGACAATCTTCAAACTCAGTCTGAATTGAATTACTTTGGTTGGAAAAGCTCCTGGAGTCCAAGGAGCCTCCACAGCCCATCTGGGCAGCCCCTGCCAGGGCTCCCTCCCCTCCACAGGGAACACCTTTGTCCTGGTGTTGCTTTGGAACCTCTTCTGTTGCAGCTCTTGCCCCTTGTCCCATCCTTGGACAAATGGGGTGTGTTTTACTTACAGCCAGTTATGCTGCTGCAGAAGAGGTGGCAGTGACTGAGATGCTGGGTTCTGGCTGCAAAATGCAGCAGGAGCAATAGCTGCTGGTGGAGGAGCCCTTTGGTCCCCGCACTGAGGTGTTTGCAGCCCTCAGGCCTGGGTGGGAAGGGGCGTGTGACAGACTGAGTCGGCTCCAAGGTCCATGGCACAAGGGGCTGGTGAGGTCTGTATCTTTCCTAGGCCGTGGAAGATTACCACAGCCACATCTCCAGCGTTGCTGCTGCCATCCTGAGGGAGTGCCACAGGCTGTTTGGGCAGGGGGTGCCCGAGGGGGAAGTGCCAGACCAGCAGACCCTGGGGGCACAGAGGCTCCGGCTCAACTTCGAGCTCAACAGCTCTGGCAAATACTTTGCTTTTAAGGAACAGCTCAAGGTAAAGAGTCCATTTGTGCCTTGCACTTCTCTGCTTGTTTCTTAGTGAAGGAGTTGATGCTCTGTGGGGGATGTGTCGCTCCAGAATCTCTTCCTGCCACCCAGGGCTGGTGCAGCGGGCATGGGGAGGGCACAGAAGCGAGCAGGCACCAGGCTGCACACACCAGGGCAGCCTCCAAAGCTGGTCATGTCTCTGCCTGCTGCTCATAGCCTGAGGAAGGCAAAGCTGACTGCTCCTGCACACCCACAGACTGCCCTGGCAGAGAAAGGGGGTTCCCCTCTCTCAGCTGGTTGCACTCAGCCACCCTCTGCCTGGAGCCCCTGTCTCTGTGCCAAAGGGATGAACCATCTGTGTGGTCCCTAAAGGAGCACCAGTGTGTCAGAGAGCCAGGGCTGGGAGGTGGGAAAGGAACTCACCCCTGTTTGGTTTTTTCTAGTTCTATCAGTGCTGGGCTGGATTTGTTCCTTGGAACTAAGCTGGAGCTTCAGGCACAGTCAGTGTGTCCTGGCTCTGCAGCCACAGAGCTGGTGGGGGGGTGGGGGGGTCCCATCCTGTCCAACAGTCCTGTGTCCCACAGTATGCTGTGGTGAAGATTGTCAGGGAGAAATACCTGAAGACCACAGCCTTTGAGACTCAGGAGGAGTTCCAGGCATTTCTCAGTGAGCTCTATGTGTACCTTGTGGACCAGATGCACGTTGCCCTGAACCAGGTAGGGAGAAACCTGGGTGGCTGGGGACATGACTTCACAGTGTCTAGTGAATCCCAGAATCATTTCAGTTGGCAAAGCCCCTGAAGCTGCTGCAGTCCCAGCCCTGCCCTCACCCTGCCCAGCCCAGCACTAACCCCTGACTCTCAGAACCTCAGCTCCACGCCTTTGGGATCCCTCCAGGGCTGGGCACTGCCCCAGCTCCCTGGGCAGCCTGGCACAGGGCTGAACAGCCCTTTGGGAAAGGCATTTTTGCTAATATCCAATAAAAACACCGAACACCCCCATTCCCTCAGCCCCTCCCCAGCACCCTTGTGCTCCAGCCCCTTCCCCAGCTGCAGCCCCTCAGTGTCCCTGTGGCAGTGAGTGAGGAGCCCACCACTGAGCACAGCCCTGTCCTGCAGCCTCCCCAGGGCCCAGCACAGGGGACAATCCCTGCCCTGGGTCTGTGCCATCTGCCTCTCACCCAGGCAGAGCCTGAGCTGGGGTCACCAGTCAGTGACACCACAGAGTATTCTCATGGTTCTGATCCAGGGGATGCTTTTACCTGTCACGACTGCAAATGATGGATATTGCCCTCCCCAGGACCAACACTCTGCCTCTTTCCCTGCCAGCTGCTGTCTGAGGAAGATGCTTCTCCTGCCCCTGTGTCCTGCACAACCACAGAGCAGCTCCTGCTCTTTGCTCGTGAAGCTGAAGTCAGCAAGGACTACAAGCTGGCATCTCTGTACCACCAACAGGTAAAGGAGCCCCCATTCCTTCCTGCCCATCCTGTGTGTCTGGGCTGGTGACCAGCACACCACCGTGTTGCTGACAGCTCAGCCAGCCCTGACTTGTGCAGGGAGGCAGGAGGTGGGTGTGAGCAGGACACTCAGGGATTTTGTAGAGAGATGCTGCTCTCTGGAGGAAGGGACACAGAGCCTGAGCAGTTCACCAAGGGCTTCTGCCTGCAGGCCAGGAGAATGGGATGAGCTGGTCCAGAAGGCATGCTGGCTCAGCAGTGGGGACACTGGGCCCTCTGACAGGAGGTCAGACAAAGCAGGAGGATTGCAACAGCCCCTGCAGCCTGTGGTGTGTGCTGAGCAGGATGGCAGCAGCCCCTGCAGCCTGTGGTGTGTGCTGAGCAGGATTGCAGCAGCCCCTGCAGCCTGTGGTGTGTGCTGAGCAGGGTTGCAGCAGCCCCTGCAGCCTGTGGTGTGTGCTGAGCAGGATGGCAGCAGCCCCTGCAGCCTGTGGTGTGTGCTGAGCAGGATTGCAGGAGCCCCTGCAGTCTGTGGTGTGTGCTGAGCAGGGTTGCAGCAGCCCCTGCAGCCTGTGGTGTGTGCTGAGCAGGATGGCAGCAGCCCCTGCAGCCTGTGGTGTGTGCTGAGCAAGATTGCAGGAGCCCCCGCAGTCTGTGGTGTGTGCTGAGCAGGGTTGCAGCAGCCCCTGCAGCCTGTGGTGTGTGCTGAGCAGGATGGCAGCAGCCCCTGCAGCCTCTGGTATGTGCTGAGCAGGGTTGCAGCCCCTGCAGCCTGTGGTGTGTGCTGAGCAGGGTTGCAGCAGCCCCTGCAGCCTGTGGTGTGTGCTGAGCAGGATTGCAGCCCCTGCAGCCTGTGGTGTGTGCTGAGCAGGGTTGCAGCAGCCCCTGCAGCCTGTGGTGTGTGCTGAGCAGGGTTGCAGCAGCCCCTGCAGCCTGTGGTGTGTGCTGAGCAGGGTTGCAGCAGCCCCTGCAGTCTGTGGTGTGTGCTGAGCAGGGTTGCAGCAGCCCCTGCAGTCTGTGGTGTGTGCTGAGCAGGGTTGCAGCAGCCCCTGCAGTCTGTGGTGTGTGCTGAGCAGGGTTGCAGCAGCCCCTGCAGCCTGTGGTGTGTGCTGAGCAGGATGGCAGCAGCCCCTGCAGCCTGTGGTGTGTGCTGAGCAGGACTGCAGGAGCCCCTGCAGTCTGTGGTGTGTGCTGAGCAGGATGGCAGCAGCCCCTGCAGCCTGTGGTGTGTGCTGAGCAGGATGGCAGCAGCCCCTGCAGCCTCTGGTATGTGCTGAGCAGGGTTGCAGCCCCTGCAGCCTGTGGTGTGTGCTGAGCAGGGTTGCAGCAGCCCCTGCAGCCTGTGGTGTGTGCTGAGCAGGGTTGCAGCAGCCCCTGCAGTCTGTGGTGTGTGCTGAGCAGGGTTGCAGCAGCCCCTGCAGCCTGTGGTGTGTGCTGAGCAGGGTTGCAGCAGCCCCTGCAGCCTGTGGTGTGTGCTGAGCAGGATGGCAGCAGCCCCTGCAGCCTCTGGTATGTGCTGAGCAGGATTGCAGCCCCTGCAGCCTGTGGTGTGTGCTGAGCAGGATGGCAGCAGCCCCTGCAGCCTGTGGTGTGTGCTGAGCAGGATTGCAGCAGCCCCTGCAGCCTGTGGTGTGTGCTGAGCAGGATTGCAGCCCCTGCAGCCTGTGGTGTGTGCTGAGCAGGGTTGCAGCAGCCCCTGCAGCCTGTGGTGTGTGCTGAGCAGGATTGCAGCCCCTGCAGCCTGTGGTGTGTGCTGAGCAGGGTTGCAGCAGCCCCTGCAGCCTGTGGTGTGTGCTGAGCAGGATTGCAGCAGCCCCTGCAGCCTGTGGTGTGTGCTGAGCAGGGTTGCAGCAGCCCCTGCAGCCTGTGGTGTGTGCTGAGCAGGGTTGCAGCAGCCCCTGCAGCCTGTGGTGTGTGCTGAGCAGGGTTGCAGCAGCCCCTGCAGTCTGTGGTGTGTGCTGAGCAGGGTTGCAGCAGCCCCTGCAGCCTGTGGTGTGTGCTGAGCAGGGTTGCAGCAGCCCCTGCAGCCTGTGGTGTGTGCTGAGCAGGATTGCAGCCACACACTCCAGCCAGGATCTCTTTTATCTAGAGGATAGCTCAGGACCAGGACAACATCCAGCCCTGGCTGGACTATGGTGCATTCTGCCTCCTGTGTGAGGACACAACCAAAGCCCAGGAGTGCTTCCAGCAGGCTCTTTCTCTGGACCTCCATCACATCCCAAGGTGCTGTGTGCTCCTGGAGGGAGGGTGGGAGGTGGGGGGTGCCCCCCACCCCCCTGCCTGCTGCCCACAAGGCTAACCCTGCCCCTGTGCCCAGCTTGCTGCTCTGTGGGGTTGTGGCTGCCATGCTGCAGCACTATGAAGAGGCAGAGGTTTTCTTTGAGGATGCCTGCTGCTTGGAGCCATCCAGCATCTTAGCCTGGACACTTTCAGGTACGAAAGCAAACCAGGCTGTGAGCTCTCAGCTCACAGGAGAGCCAAGCATGGCTTCTGCCCCTCATCCTCATCTCCCTGCTCTAATCTGAGGGCCAAGGGAAGGCTTTTGCTGGGGGGTGGATGTCTGCTCATGCTGCTCTGTCTCACCTAGGGTTGTTTTATGAGCTGCAGAACAACAATGTTCAGGCAGAAGTGGCCTTTCGTGAGGCTAAGAAGCTCCTGCAAGCACAGCTCACCAAGCAGAGGAGCAGCCCTGAGGCTGCTGAGGGAGAAGGAGGGGAAAAGCCCATTTCTGCTGAGGGGGGGAGGACTCCCAGCCCAGGCCCAGAAGAGTCCTTGTCAGGTAATGCCCAGCACCAGCAAGGAGGAGGCTCAGCAGTAGCTCCAGGGCTGGGCACTCCCCCAGCTCCCTGGGCAGCCTGGCACAGGGGCTCACACCCCTCTCAGGGAAAACCTTCTGCCCAGTCTCCAGTCTCACCCTGCACTGAAATGGGAGTTGATTCCCAGTCCCAGCTATGTGGCCAGGCCCTGGGAAATGTTGGCTGGCTTGATTTCTGATGTTACCAGCACTGTGTGCAAAGTGCCTCAGGCACCCCCTGTCACCCACCTGGCTTTTGCCCCTTATGATTATGAGGGAAGGGATCTTGCCTGGTTTACACCCATTCCTAGCTTCACATGGAAACCTTGTCCTCCAAGCCCCAGACCCAGGTGTTGCCTCCTGCAAAGAAACTTCTTCCCACTTGTGAGAATCTGACACACCTTTGTACCTTTTGTCTCTGCCCCAACCTGGGCAGCTCATGGCAAACTCTTCTTGCACCTAATGGTTGGTGGGGGTTTCATTCCAGAGCAGGTCCCAGCCAGCTCAGCTGGTGAAGTGCCAGGGGTGGTGCAGCCTGCCCTGCCCTGTGTGGCACCAGAGGAAGAGGCTGCTGCTGCAGAAGCAGCTCCCAAAGGTTTGTGGATGGGGTCTGGTGTGTAAGGGAGAGCCTGGGAGATGGAGGAGGAAGGAGAGGAGAGGGGAACAACCTGGGAGCACTGAGCTGTGGCCATCCTGATGCCAAGGCAGGACATCAAGGCTGCTTGTCTCTCCCTGGCCAGGGAACGTCAGGGCAGAGCAGGTTCAGCTCGATGCTCAGCAGGGGAATGCAGTTCCCTCCCTAGATGGCAGTGCCCACAGCAGCCTTCATCAGCTGCTCCCATGGCTTCTTCCTGAGCTGCCACCTCTTAAAGTGCCCCTGTGGCTCTCCTCTGGTCGTGTGCTGTGTGCTCTGCCTCCACTGCAGCTCCTCTCTCCAGTGGGAGGCAAAGAGGTGGCGGTGCTGGGTGCTTCAGACCCCACTGGGTTGGTTTGGAGAGTCAGGGGCCTCACTGAAACTTACTCTGACAAGCTTCAGCCCTAAATTCCTGCCTTTGCTTCCTCTGAGTTTGGTCTGGAAGATTAGTGGGTCAAGAGCATCGTTTCTTTTCTCATCTCTTACCAAACTGAAGCCCTTCTGAAGGAGATGTTGAGTTAATCTGTGCTTCAGCCTCTCCTGCCACCTCCTGGCTGTCCCACCGTGTTGCTGGGATTCCTCTGCCCACACCAGGGCAGAAATTAAAAGCTTTGGGACTGATGGAGACACCATTTCTTGCAGCACCATCCCCTGGCTCAGGACCCAGCCAGCCTCCCTGCAGCATCTTCATGAAGGCAGTGGGATTCCTGCTGAAAGCCAATGCCCTCCAGGTCAGCTCAGCGCAGAGTCTTGGGGTAGGGTGGGAGATTTGATCTCCTTCAGTGGGTTATTGCCAAAGACCAAGTGGCAAAGTTGCAGCAAACCCCCTTCTTGGGCTCAGAGGACAAGCTGTGGCTGCCCCAGCTGCTGAGCACAGGAGGAAGCAAACCCATCCCTGCCCAGAAATGGCAAAGTGTGGCCAGGCAGCGTGTTCACACCAGACTGCTGGCTGGGGACAGAGCCATGTGGGGCAGGGCAGGTCCTCAGGGTGCCTCAGCTCAGCACTGCCTGCTGCAGGAGTCAGACTTGCTGCAGATGTGCTCTTCTCTGTGCAATGGGGGTGAGGAGCTGGGGGTGTTCAATCCTGGAGAAGAGGAGGCTGAGGGGGGGTAAATCTGCTGTTTTCTGTCCTTGGAAGTCAAATAGGTGCAAGTCAGGCCTCTTGCAGTGTGCTTCTGGGGGTGCTGTGGCTTCCTGCTCCCCTCACCCCATGCTGTGTCCTTCCTCCACAGTTTGCTCACAGGGCCCTTGCCCACGAGCTGCTGAGCCCTCAGGGAGGTCCCTCCTGCAGCTACTACCTGGCCCTGGCCCAGACCTACTTGCTGAAGGAAGATGTGGCCAAGTGTGAAGAATGCCTTGGGGAGGCCATGAGGATGGGCTGCATGGTGAGTGTGGGCATGGCACAGCCCCAGGCGCTGCCAGGACATGCTGCCCTGCCACAGGCTGCTGCCCAACACCACGGCAGCCTCTGCCCCTGCTGCTGCCACGTGTGACCCTGGAGCCCACCCTCTGTGTCCCCCTCAGCAATCCCAGTGCAGATCTGCAGCAGTTCTGCAGGGGAGGATGGTGGTGGCTGATGAGCTGCTGTGCCCACAGTGCTGCCCTCTGCTTCTGCCTGCCTTCTGTCACCTCCTGCACTCACAGGGGCATTCCTGTGTGAGCATTCCTCCTTCTGCAGCCTCTGCCTTTCTTTTCCCTTTGAAGGTGGATCTCCTGCTCCTCTTTCACTGTGTGAGCCAGTCAGGCTGTTCTGTGAGAAACAAGGTTGTTATTCAGCAGGAGAGGGAATGCAGCCTCGGGGCTGGGGTTGAATGGAAGGCAGGAGGAAGGTGGCAGCTCCAAATGGACACGAGGAAATAGGCTCAAGCTGCCCCAGGGGAGGGTGAGGTTGGAGCTGAGGCACAACTGTTTCCCTGAGAGGGGTGTCAGCCCCTGTGCCAGGCTGCCCAGGGAGCTGGGGGAGTGCCCAGCCCTGGAGGGATCCCAAAGGCGTGGGGCTGAGGTGCTGAGGGCTGTGGGTCAGTGCTGGGCTGGGCAGGGTGAGGGCAGGGCTGGGACTGCAGCAGCTCCAAGGGCTTTTTCCAGCCCAAATAAATCTGTGATTCTATGGTTCTAATGCTGTTTGCCCACTCACTGTGCCTGAAGAGCCTTGTGCTGGCCAGGACACTGTGCAGGGAAAGGCTGGAGAGAGGAGGCTCCACTAGCTGCTGTTACACAAGCAGCCCACTGACTCGTTTTCCACTCTGTACCTGGAATCTGCCCTGCTCTTACCAAACACCAGTCAGCTGGTTTGTTCCTTTCTGCTGACTGCAGAGGTCCCTGTCCCCCCCCCCCCCCCCCCAAGTCTCCCTCCTGGGTTTGTGTGCAGAATCCAAATGTCTGGGCTCAGAGAGGGCACCTCTGCTACCTGAAGAGGGACTTTGGCAAGGCAAAGCAGTGCTACGAGCGAGCCATCAGCTTTGTGGAGGATGCTGAGGACATGCACTGCATCTACCTGCGCCTGGGCTGCATCCACCTGCAGGAGAAAGAGGTGAGGAGCCAGTGGGAGTGGGGGGATTGGAGCATCTTTCTTATGAGGAAAGGCTGCAGGACCTGGGGCTGTTCAGCCTGGAGAAGAGAAGCCTGAGCTCAGGGGCACCTCAGCAGCACTGAAAAGTCCCTAAAGGGTGGGTGTCAGGATGGGGGGGACACTTTGTTCTGTGGTGGCCAGTGCCAGGACAAGGGGTGGTGGACATCAGCTGGGACACAAACAGTTCCCCTGGCACAGGAGGAGAAAGTCCTTTGGTGCTGAGGTGAGGGAGCCCTGGCCCAGGCTGCCCAGGGAGGGTGTGGAGGCTCCTTCTCGGGAGGTTTCCAACCCCAGCTGGACACGTTCCTGTGCCCCTGAGCCAGGGGAAGCTGCTGGAGCAGGGGCTGGGGCTGGGGCAGCTCTGCAGGGCCCTGCCAGCCCCACACTCTGGGATTCTTGGGACCCTGTGGGAGGGAATTTGCCACAAAGCAACTGGCAGGAGTTTCCAGACCCTGGGTACAAGACACGGTGATCTGTACCTATAGCCAAGTTCTCCCAACACAGCAAACCCTGCAGGCTCAGCTCCTCGGAGCACAGCCCTGCTCTGCCTCCTTGTGCCACCTGGGGGTGCTGCTGAGCTGTTTCTCAGCATCCTGCAAATGAGGCTGACTGCTAATTACCATCTGAGTCCCAGCCAGCACTGGGGGCACTGGGCAGGCTCACAGCCCCCCAGCAGCACGGGGCACAGTGGGTGTCTGAGCTTCACCAGAGCTGGGGGGGTTGGTAAATCCCCGAGGAGAGGGGGTTGCCTGTGGAGTGATGTTTGATGCAGAGAGACACAGGGTGTGCTCTCTCCTGGCAGTATGGCCGAGCCAAGCAGATCTACCTGCTGGCCTGCAAGAGCTCTGCGTCCTGTCTCACCTGGCTGGGGGTGGGAATCGCCTGCTACAGGGTAAGTGCAGTTACCTTCCACTCGTCTGTGCTTTAAATATGAGCAACAACGTGCCCTCGTGGGCAAGAGGCCAAGGGCAGCCTGGGGGCATCAAGAGTGGGGGCAGCAGGGGGAGGGAGCCTCTGCTGCCCCTCTGCTCTGCCCTGCTGAGGCCTCAGCTGGAGTCCTGTGGCCAGCTCTGGGCTCCCCAGCTGCAGAGAGACAGGGAACTGCTGCAGAGAGGCCAGTGCAGGGACACCAAGGTGCTGAGGGGATGGAACATGTGTGTGAGGAGGAAAGGCTGCAGCCCTGGGGCTGTTCAGCCTGGAGAAGAGAAGCCTGAGCTCAGGGGCACCTCAGCAACACTGACAAGTACCTAAAGGGTGGGTGTCAGCAGGATGGGGGGACACTTTGTTCTGTGGTGCCCAGTTCACAGGAAACCCTGCTAGACACTTGCACTGATTTCCTTGGCTGTGCTCAGCTCTGAAGCCCTTTCTGCCTGCTCTTTGTCTTTTGTCTGTTCTCTGTGCTCTTAAGCTGGTAGAGATGGTGGAGGCAGAGGATGCTCTCTCTGAAGCCAATGCCCTAGATAACTCCAACGCTGAAGTGTGGGGATACCTTGCCCTGATCTGCCTGCAGGTGAGTGCCTGGCCAGGCAGCAGCTCCCACTGCCAGCCGGACAGAGCAGGGACATTCATCAGCATCTGCTCATGAGCACAAAGAGCATCTTGTAGGTCTGGCTGGGAGAGGTGGGGGTGCTCAGCCTGGAGGAGAGAAGGCTCCAGGGTGATCTTTGATCAGCCTTCAGTCCCTAAAGGGGCTGACAAGAAACATGTGGAGGGACTTTGTCCAGGGGCCTGGAGTGCCAGGAGGAGGGGTGATGGCTTCAAACTGACAGAGGGGAGGTTTAGGGATTGAGAAGCTCCATCCCTGACAGGGTGTTTATTCCTGTTGTCTCAAGTGTTGAGACAAGGGGTGATGGACATCAGCTGGGACACAAACAGTTCCCCTGGCACAGGAGGAGCAAGTCCTTTGGTGCTGAGGGGAGGGAGCCCTGGCCCAGGCTGCCCAGGGAGGGTGTGGAGGCTCCTGCTCAGGAGGTTTCCAACCCCAGCTGGACATGTTCCTGTGCCCCTGAGCCAGGGGAAGCTGCTGGAGCAGGGGCTGGGGCTGGGGCAGCTCTGCAGGGCCCTGCCAGCCCTCACCTGGGATTGTATGAGGCCCTGGGATAGTTGCCCAGAGAGGCTGAGGCTGTCCTATTCCTGTAAGTCTTTCCAAGTCAGGCTGGATGGGGCTGGTGCAAAGTGTCCCCCTGGCAGGGAGCTGGAAAAGAGCTGATACCTCAACCAGTTCCAACGCAGGGTATTTGATGACTCTATGGGCTTAGTGGAACAGATAGTTTGGGAACTGTGCTGCCACCTGTCTCGCTGCCACCTGTCTCACTGCCACCTGATGTGTGTGTGTCCCCCGTGGGCTCATCCTTCGTGCTCTGCCCGCTCACACCGTGTTGCACCACGGCCGTGCCCGTGCCTCAGGGCAGCTCCTCACAGGCTCCTCCCGTGTCCCTCCCGCAGGGCGGCCGGCAGCTGGAGGCAGAGCAGTGCTACAAGTACACCCTCAAGGTCCGTGTCGGGGCGCCCCGGGGGGACGCTGCCCGCCGTGGGGGGAGCTGTGCCGTAGCCCCGGGGGTGCCGGCGGCTGGGAGCGGGCAGCCTTCCCCTGACACCCCTTTCCCTGCAGCTGGGCCTGCGGAACGACGCGCTGCTGCGGGAGATCCGCGCTGCCCAGCAGCGCCTCGGCTTCGGCGACCCGACCCTCTGACCCCCGTTACATGAACATCCCGCACCCCCCCGTTAAATGATCATCCCGCACCCCGCTCCGTTACACGTGAACATCCCGTCCCCACCCCGTTACATGAACATCCCGCACCCCGCCCGTTACACATGAACATTCCGCACCCCCCCCGTTAAATAAACATCCCGCACCCCATCCCGTTACACATGAACATCCCGCACCCAACTCCGCGCTCGCCCCGGCTCGTGTTCGTCTTTCCCGCCACCGCCGCGTGGCCCCGGGACCAGGCTCCGCCCCCTGCCCCGCCCCGCCACCAGGCCCCGCCCAGTCACAGGCCCCGCCCCGTCGCACCGGTAACGGGCTCCGCCCCCGCGCCACGTGACGCCGGTGGCCCCGCCCCCTCCCGGAGCGCCGCGCGCGGGGATTGGCTGCGGCCGCGCGGGACGGTTGAGCGGGCGGCGCGCGCCATGGCGGCGGGGAGCGGCCGGGGTCCTTCAGGGCACGGAGGTACCGGGGGCGGCTCGGGGAGCGGCCGGGGTCCTTCAGGGCACGGAGGTACCGGGGGCGGCTCCGGGAGCGGCCGGGGTCCTTCAGGGCACGGAGGTACCGGGAACGGCTCGGGGAGCGGCCGGGGCTCTTCAGGGCACGGGGGTACCGGGGACGGCTCCGGGAGCGGCCGGGGTCCTTCAGGGCACGGGGGTACCGGGGACGGCTCCGGGAGCGGCCGCGTCCCTCAGGGCACGGGGGGAGCGGGGTTAGAGTGGGGGTTAACGGGAACGGCACCGGGGCGAGATGAGTCGGAGCACGGCGTTACCGGATCCCTCGCCGGGTTTGGGGCACGGAGGGGACGGCGGGGCTGAGGGGACTCGGAGATAGCGGGGGTCGGGACACGGGGATAAGAGAGGTGTCACCGGGGCTGAGGAGACCCGAGTCACGGGGGTACCGGGAGAGTCACCGGGACTAGGGCAGGCTCAAAGGTACCGGGAGAGTCACCGGGGCTGGGGGGGGCTCAGAGGTTCCGGGAGAGTCAGCGGGGCTGGGGCGGGCTCAGAGGTACCGGGAGAGTCACCGGGGCTGGGGGGGGCTCAGAGGTTCCGGGAGAGTCACCGGGGCTGGGGTGGGCTCAGAGGTTCCGGGAGAGTCACCGGGGCTGGGGGGGGCTCAGAGGTTCCGGGAGAGTCACCGGGGCTGGGGCGGGCTCAGAGGTTCCGGGAGAGTCACCGGGGCTGGGGGGGGCTCAAAGGTACCGGGAGAGTCACCGGGGCTGGGGTGGGCTCAGAGGTTCCGGGAGAGTCACCGGGGCTGGGGGGGGCTCAGAGGTACCGGGACAGTCACCGGGGCTGGGGGGGGCTCAGAGGTTCCGGGAGAGTCACCGGGGCTGAGGGGGGCTCAAAGGTACCGGGAGAGTCACCGGGGCTGGGGCGGGCTCAAAGGTACCGGGAGAGTCACCGGGGCTGGGGCAGGCTCAAAGGTACCGGGAGAGTCACCGGGGCTGGGGTGAGCTTGGGGCACGGAGGTACCGAGGGCATCATGGGGCTGGGGACACGCGTGTGTGCCCGCGGGGTGCCGCGGTACCGCGCCCCACGGGTTCTGGCGCCGGCAGCCTGGCAGCGCCCGTACCTGAACATCTTCAAGCACTTCCGCGTGGAGGAGTGGAAGCGCTCGGCCCGGGACGGAGACGTGGCTGCCGTCACGGTAACGGAGGCGGTGGCACGGCAGGGCGGGGGGCAGCGGCACCACGGGCAGGCAGCGCTGACCCCGCCGTCACCCTTCCGGAAGGACGCGAGGCTGAAGGGGAGCGTGTACCGCATCCGCGGCTCCGTGCCCGGCAGCAGCTACCTGCAGCTGCCCCGGACGCCGACGCAGTCGCTGGGGCTGACGGGACGGTACCTCTACGTGCTCTTCAGGCCCGTGGCCCACAAGCACTTCCTGGTCCACCTGGACGTCAGCACCCAGGTACGGGACGGCAGCGGCGGCGTGGCCCCGCGGAAGGGCCGGGGCTGGCAGCAGTGGGCTGCGGGCGGCTTGCCCTGCGCTCGTCCCTGCGGCACTCCCAGAGCCCTCACGGTGACGACAGCTCCGTGTCTGTGTGTGCTCAGGAGAACCAGGTGGTTCGGGTCTCCTTCTCCAGCCTGTTCAAGGAGTTCAAGTCCACGGCCACCTGGCTGCAGTTCCCGTTTGTGTGCGGGGCAGCGAGGCGCGGTGAGGGGCGCGGGGGGCTGGGCTGCGCATCCCCACGGAGGCTGGTGGGGAAGGACCCGAGTTGGGAAGCTGAGGGGGTTGAGGGGAGGGGTGTTGGGCCTGGGCAGGAGCCCTCAGCAGCCGTGGGTCGGAGCTGCAGCTCTCAGGAGGGGTGTCCCTGCTCCCTGCTGTCCCGTGGGGCCCTGGAGGCAGGGGGATCACAGAGTGTTAAGGGCTGGAAGGGAGCTGCAAAGCTCATCCAGTGCAACCCCCCTGCCAGAGCAGCAGCACCTAGAGCAGGGCACACAGGGACTCATCCAGCTGGGGTGGGATGTCTGCAGAGAAGGAGCCTCCACAGCCCATCTGGGCAGCCCCTGCCAGTGCTCCCTCACCTCAACAGGGAACAACTTTGTCCTTGTGTTGCTTTGGAACCTCTTCTGCTGCAGCTTGTTGCCCCTTGTCCTGTCATTGTCCATCCCTGAGCACAGCCTGGCTCCAGCCTCCTCACACCCACCCTTGATGGATCTGTAACATGACTGAGCTCACCCCTCAGGCTCCTCCAAGCTGCAGAGCCCCAGCTCCCTCAGCCTTTCACCACAAGGCAGATGCTCCACTCCAGCATCTATGTGGCCCTGCACTGAGCTCTCTCAGCAGCTCCCTGTCCTTCTGCAACTGAGGGGCCCAGCACTGGACACAACATTCCAGATGTGCTCTCACAAGAGCAGAGGGGCAGCAGAACCTCTCTGACCTACTGCCCACAGCCATTCCAACCCCCCCCAGGCTGCCACTGGGGATGTGTGTCCATCCCCACGCTGTGCCGTGGTAGTGAGCTGCCAGTTGCCTTCCCCATCTCCCATCTCAGCACTGAGAAGCCCAGTGGGAGTTTTAATGAACAGCTTTTACTCAGCCACATCCCCCTCTCCTCTCCCTTGTGTGAGATCCACAGTCTGAGGTGTCCTTTCCCCCCTCCCTCAGATGCCCTGGGAGCAGCCCCCGCTGACGTGCGCTGGACCTGCCTGGTGCTCGACCTCCGCTCCATCCTCTCCCTCTACCTGAGCCGCCGCTACAGTCACCTGAAGAGCATCAAGCTCTGCTCCAGCCTGCTGGTGAAAACCCTCTGCACCAGCGACCTGCTGTTCGACCCAGGTGAGCAGCTGGGCCCTCGGCGTGGCTTCTGGTCTCTGCTGTGACTTGTGCCCATCCTGGGTTGGGGTTCAAAGCCCCTTTCAGGGGCGTGATGCCACCAGGGCCATGGGCTGGTGTTACAGTAGTGGGACCATCTGAGGCAAAGGGGGCAAAACTGTGAGGTTTCCACGTGTGCTGATGAATCCAACCTCGTGACCTCCAGAGGAAAGGGGCCTCTGCTTCTCTAGCCATAAAAACCGAGTGACAGGAGTGAAGTTGAATACCTCACCAAGGTCAGGGTTGGTTTTTCCCAAGCTTTGTTTTTCTGAGGGCTGTGCTTTTGTGTCCAGGAAGAGCCTGTGTGGGTTTTGTCTCAGAAATCTTCCAACCTCCTCTTTTTTCATCCCCCTGCTCAGTGTGGCAGAGGCTTCACTCAAAACCTTCCTTTCTGCCTCTTGCTTTGTGCTGGGAATCTGCCCAAAGGGGCTGGCCAGCAGGAAAGCATCTGTGAGGGGGGAGTTTGAGATGCTGCTTTCACATTCCTGGCTGTTACATCTTTGGTGAACTTACAAACGCCCGAAGGAGGGAACAGAATGAGGAAAGAGCCTAAATGCAAACCATGGGAAACCTCTGGCTCAGTGAACAGCAAAGGCAGCGAGCCTGGGGTGGTGCCTCAGTGTCAAGGGTTTGTGCTCGTTGAATGCAGGCTGGAACCCTGTGCAAAGGTGTGTTGGTGTGATACACCCCTGGTTGGAATCTTCCCCTTTGGGTGTCCTCAGGGAGGGAGGTGGCTGTGCTGCCCTGGGCAGCGTGGCCCTCAGCCAGCTCCCGCTGCTCTGTGCCGCAGGGGTGACGCCAGGACACCGGCCCCGCCGCGGGCTCAGCGCCATGCCCAGGGAAATGGCCTTTCCCGTGCCCAGGGGAGAGCAGTGGCACCAGCTCTACGACTACATCAGGTACAGCCACCCCTCGGCTCCCAGAGCTGCCCCTTCCCTGGGGAGGCCGGGAGGGGTGACAGAGCCAGACAAACCTGGGCTCCAGCACACACGTGTTCACCCAATCCCAGAGTGTGGGGCTGGCAGGGCCCTGCAGAGCTGCCCCAGCCCCTGCTCCAGCAGCTGCCCCTGGCTCAGGGGCACAGGAACATGTCCAGCTGGGGTTGGAAACCTCCTGAGAAGGAGCCTCCACACCCTCCCTGGGCAGTTTCACTCCAGCATTTTGGTGTCATTAACCTGGCCTGAGCTTAATTGCTGCTGGGGGAGGGAAAAGGCCGTAGAGCTGTGCAGTGCCTGGTGCTGGCAGCAGTTCCTTCTCTCAGTGGTCGCTTGCTGGGGAAGGGGCTGGAGCACAAGGGTGCTGGGGAGGGGCTGAGGGAATGGGGGTGCTGAGCCTGGAGAAGAGGAGGCTGAGGGCAGCCAGCAGCACTCTCTGACACTCCCTGCCAGGAGGCTGCAGGGAGCTGGGGGTCGGGCTCTGCTCCCCAGGCAGCAATGACAGGACAAGAGGCAATGGGCTGCAGCTGCCCCAGGGGAGGCTGAGGCTGGAGCTGAGGCACAACTGTTTCCCTGAGAGGGGTGTGAGCCCCTGTGCCAGGCTGCCCAGGGAGCTGGGGCAGTGCCCAGCCCTGGAGGGACCCCAAAGGCGTGGAGCTGAGGTGCTGAGGGCTGTGGGTCAGTGCTGGGCTGGGCAGGGTGAGGGCAGGGTTTGGACTCAGCTTCAGGGGCTTTTCCAGCCCAAGTGATTCAGGGGGCTAACAGCAGAACACGAGGCCTCCTTTGTGTGCTGTTTCTCAGGAGCTCTCCAGCCCCAAGTGCCAGAGCAGCCTGGCAGGGGCTGCTGAGCTGCCTCCTTGGAGGCAGATGTGAGGGGCTCCCTCAGCTTTGGTGCTGGGCTCGCTGCCTTGGGCCAGGCTGTTGCCAGGGCACCGTGTTGGGCGCCAGCTGCAGCTCACCCCGGTCAGCGCCTGCGGCTGGGACTCAGGTGCACGGTGCCACGTTCACCCCTGGAAAGGGCCAGAGAGAAGCTTTGGTATCCCTGTATCTGGGGAGGAATGGGGCAAAAGGGTGGATATTGTAGGAGACAGGAGGGTTTTGTGCTGGGCAGTGAGTTACAAGGTGGGATTCCCAGTTACATGTTGCCTTCTGCCTCTGCTCAGGTTCCCGTCTGAGGGCTCCTCGGTGCTGGTTGACTCCATCCAGAAGAGCTGTGCCAGTCCTGCAGCAGGTGGGAGGGCTGGGGCCAGCAGCCCAGGCTGTGCCACCCCAGGTGGATGCCTTGGCTTTCCAAAAGAGCTTGACCTGCTCCTCGTGTCACCCAGGTGGCCAAAGCCCAGCGGACCCCGGCTGCCAGCTGCCGCAGCCAGGGGCACTCGCCAAAGCGCTCCGGGACCGACTGTCCCTCGTCCATCAGATAACCAGTCCCGAAGCTGTAAGTGCTCCATGGAGGAGGCTGCAGCTTCTTTCTGCTTCCTCTAGAGCTTTTCCCCACACCTTGCCTGTGAGTTCCTTTGTTTAGGATGCAGAGGCTGCTTGTTGTCGTTCACAGACGGTCTGGGCCTGGTGTGACGGGGTGGTTCAGTCTGGTGGGGGTTAAGTGATGATGAGAGACATGCCAAGAACCTCGTAATCTCCAGACATCTCTTCTCCCTGTCTCAACTGAGGCAGCAAATAGTTGTGTCTTCAAATTGTAGATAGGAAAGGAGGACTGGAGGCTAAAGAATTTGATGGGGTGCCCTCAGGGAGCAGAGCATCGAGTGAGTCGGGTGGCAGGCAGCTGGCTCCCCCTTGCCACTGGCTCCCCCTTGCCACTGGCTCCCCCTTGCCACTGGCTCCCCCTTCCCTGCTGCTGGGGGTGCAGGAGCTGGTGCACAGACTGGCTGACCCAGCAGCATGGTGCTGAGCTTTCAGAGAGGGGCTGGGAGAAGCCACCCCTCCCACCTCCTGAGATGGGGAAAATGAGGGGTGTGAGCACTGTGCTGCTCTGAGCTGGGATGCACCCAACTGGCTGGCCAGAGGGCAGCTCTTCCAGAGAGTGTGCAGGGCTGGGTCTTCCCTGGGGCTCTGGTTTGCTTCTGGAGGAGGAGAGCTGTGTGTGGACAGCACTAGGAGCGTGGCTGGTTAACGTGCCTGGCTGAGGTAGGTACCCAGCACACTGCTCTGCCTCAGCATCACTCCATCCCTGTTTGTGTAAGTCTGGAACACCTCTGTGAGGAGTATCTAGTGCCAGCACAAGGGGTGATGGACATCAGCTGGGACACAAACAGTTCCCCTGGCACAGGAGGAGAAGCTCCTTTGGTGCTGAGGTGAGGGAGCCCTGGCCCAGGCTGCCCAGGGAGGGTGTGGAGGCTCCTTCTCAGGAGGTTTCCAACCCCAGCTGGACACGTTCCTGTGCCCCTGAGCCAGGGCAAGCTGCTGGAGCAGGGGCTGGGGCTGGAGCAGCTCTGCGGGGCCCTGCCCACTCTCACCACTCTGGGTTCTATGAATGTACAGTCACACAGGAGGGTTGTGGGTGTCTCCCTGTCTCTGCCTTGGTGGGGGGTGAGGGGCTGATCCCTGAGGCTTTGCTCTCTCTCAGGTGCCACGCCGGTGTCCTGTAGTTATGAGACACATCCCTGAGGTTCAGCTCCCTGCCCCAGGGCCCCTGAGAGCTGTGGCTGCTGCGGGGCAGGAGAAGGAGCAGAGGCCACCCAGTGTGGCAGACGTGGCGCAGGCAGCAGCAGTCGCTGATGGTGACGGTGGCATCCACGTGTACGCTGCCCCCAGGAGCAGGCGCTGCCCCCAGACTGTCCCCAGCGCCTCGCAGGGGGTGAGTCAAGTGCTGAGGAGCCACAGCTCCTGGCTGGCTTTGGGATGCTCTGGGCTGCTGCTCATGAGCCAGGCAGGAGAAGCACAGAGAACACAAGCTTCAGCCTGGGGTCTCAGTGAATCCACTGCAGTGCTTTTGCTGGTGGTGGTGTGACTAGCAGATGCCCATTCCACTCATCTCTTGCCTCACAAGAGGGACCCTGTGTTCAAGCCTTAAGCCAATAACAGATGTTTATCCATTTGCAGCATCTGCAGCTCCCTCTGCAGGCATCCCCAGGGCTCTGGGAAGGGTGGCTGTAAACCCCAGCCTGGGGAGAGAGCTGCTCAGTTCTGCCAAATCCCAGCTCCTCCTTCCTGCCAGACCTGACTTCTTGAGGTTTCAAAGCCCTCTCCTCTAACAGGAGAGAACTCCAAGCTGCTTCTGTCATTGAGAGAGAAACAAGCCATGGGGATGGAGGGGGCTGTGGGCAGAGGACCTCAGGCTGGCTCCAAGTGCAATGCTTGTGTGTGTCTGGTTGCTTTTGCAGAGGCTCTTGCCAGATCCCATCCTGAGGCTCAGAACGATTATTGGCTTTGGAGGCTGCAGCACCAGATGGGTCAGTAGCTCAGATGCTTTGGGGAGCACATCTCTCATCATGTGGCCAGGGTGTTGATTGTTTGGAGGCAGGAAAGGCAGCTGAGTGCCACCCTTCCTGCAGTTCTCCACGGGGAACATCGCCCCCAGCAAGTGGGCACAAGCTTGTGTTTGTGCACAGGCCTTCCAGGGTCCAGCAGGGAGCTGGGGGAGTGCAGGAGCCTGCAGGTCTCACAGGGGCTGTGTTTTAACAGCTTAAGGAAGGGCTTAAGGGGCCTTGCATTGTTTCTGTGAGACACAGTGCCTTGCCTGTAGCCTGTGTTAGGGTGAAGAAGAAGTCATTTTGATCCAGCCATTTCAAGGCTGTGCCAACATCATTATCCCTGTGTCTGCTGTCCATGCAGAAGAGGTGTCTGGTACAGTGAATCCACTGAATTAAGTAGGGTGTTTGCTGGGCTCTTAGTTTTCCTTTCTGAATTAGAAGAGAGTTGGCATGGAGAGCATTCTCTCAGCTGTGCATGTGCAGCACATCTGTTGAAGGAGTCTCAGTGGGTGCAGCCTGGGGCCTGGGCACCTCTGACGGAACCCCAGCCCTCTCCCTCCTGCCTCGTCCTGCAGGTGCTGTGGACTCAGGACAGCTCTGTGGTGGTGTACCCCTGCCATGCTGTGATAGTGGCCCTGCAGATCCACACAGGAGAGCAGAGGTTCTTCATGGGACACACAGATAAGGTAGAATCAGAATCACAGAACCATTTGTGTTGTTAAAGCCCCTGAAGCTGC
This sequence comes from Colius striatus, assembly GCF_028858725.1. Taxonomy (NCBI): domain Eukaryota; kingdom Metazoa; phylum Chordata; class Aves; order Coliiformes; family Coliidae; genus Colius; species Colius striatus. The sequence goes on along the minus strand of NC_084761.1, from coordinate 793,117 downwards.
TGCAGTCCCAGCCCTGCCCTCACCCTGCCCAGCCCAGCACTGACCCACAGCCCTCAGCACCTCAGCTCCACGCCTTTGGGATCCCTCCAGTGCTGGGCACTCCCCCAGCTCCCTGGGCAGCCTGGCACAGGGGCTCACACCCCTCTCAGGGAAACAGTTGTGCCTCAGCTCCAGCCTCAGCCTCCCCTGGGGCAGCTGCAGCCCATTGCCTCTTGTCCTGTCATTGCTGCCTGGGGAGCAGAGCCCGACCCCCAGCTCCCTGCAGCCTCTTGCCAGGGAGTGTCAGAGAGTGCTGCTGGCTTCCCTCAGCCTCCTCTTCTCCAGCCTCAACACCCCAGGTGCCCAGCACAGGGGACAGTCCCTGCCCTGCTCCTGCTGCCACCCCAGTGCTGATCCCAGCCAGGCTGCCCTTTGCTTCTTGCCCCCTGGGCACGCTGCTGGCTGCTGTTCAGCCGCTGGCACCAACCCCCCCAGGCCCTTTTTCCCCGGGCAGTGTCCAGCCCCTCTGCCCCAGCCTGGAGCTGCCTGGGCTTGGGGAGGCCCAAGGGCAGGCTCCAGCCCTTGCCCTTGTTCCAGCTTGTGCCTCTAACCGCAGGTGTCAGCCCTGGCCATGGACAGCAGCAGCACGGTGCTGGCCTCGGTGCAGGCTGGGCCTCGGGCCGTGCTGCGCCTCTGGGACTTCCCGACCGGCTCCTGCCTCTCTGTGTTTAAAACCCAGGCCCAGTCCCTGTTCTCCCTGAGGTGGGTTTCAGCCTGGGTGCAGGGTGTGTTCAGGTGGGTGAGGAGTTGCAGCACAGCAGCTTTTCCGTGCCATTCCTGGGTGATGAGGCGGGGTGAGTTACCGCTCCCCTTCAGCCGCCCGTGTTCATCACCGAGACCTGCTGGCGCCTGGCCCGGAGCAGCCCAGGCTCTGGCAGCTCCCTGAGCTTGTCCCTCAGGCCTTGCTGTCTGCACTTGTGTCCTTTTGTTCCTCGCTGGGATGAGCTGGGGGTCCCGGGAGCCGTGTTTCACCCGCTGCCCTCCTCTTGCAGCTTCTCCCGCGACGGAGCCGTTCTGTGCGGCGTCGGGAGGGACGGCCACGGCAAAACGGTGAGAGCTGGGGCTGGGCACCTTTCCCTGCTCTGAGACAGCAGCACGAGGTGGCTGTTTGCTGCTTCTCCCAGCTTATGGTGGTGTTTTTCAGACAAACATGTTCTGCAGTCAAAGGGAGATCCCTTTCTCCTTGTCTCCTTCTGCCCGCTGCTCGGGAGCGTTCACATCCTCAGCTGCAGGCAGATCCCTCGGGAAGCAGCCTGTGAGACCTGCTGGGGCTGAGCTTTGGGGCTGCTTCTGGCCCTGGTATGGTCCCAGGGACGAGCCCAGGTGGGGTGCTGAAGGGGGCTCAGGCACAGCACCGCTGCCTCCACAGCCCTCTGTGTGCTGAGGGTGACGCGGGTGCCTGTGGCGTTTTGAGCTGGAAGGTTTGCAAGCACCCCATGAGGGCCTGGGAATTGAGGTGGGAGGCTCAGCACTGACTGAAGCTCCAAAGCTCTGCTTTTTGTAGCCTTTAGGGCAAGGTGTGAGGTTTCATCTTTCAGTTGTGAGCACTGCAGGCGTCGCTGCTGGAAGGGACACGGAAGCTGCCCCGTGCCGACGTAGTGAGGCCGTGACGCAGCTCCCACTGCACAGTCACAAGTAGCTGTGGCATGGCACTGGGGGTATCACTGTTTCCATCCACCAGTCTCTTACTGATGACCACAGGGCTGTCACTGTGCCTGTTAACTGCCTGCAGTGGCAGTGGGCTGGGACCTGAGTGGGAGCTGGAAGGGGGCAGGAGGGGTCACTAGGCTGAAAGCAGGATGGGACCAGGGATCACCAGGCTGAAAGCAGGATGGGACCAGGGATCACCAGGCTGAAAGCAGGATGGGACCAGGGGTCACCAGGCTGAAAGCAGGATGGGACCAGGGATCACCAGGCTGAAAGCAGGATGGGACCAGGGGTCACCAGGCTGAAAGCAGGATGGGACCAGGGGTCACCAGGCTGAAAGCAGGATGGGACCAGGGGTCACTAAGCTGAAAGCAGGATGGGACCAGGGATCACCAGGCTGAAAGCAGGATGGGACCAGGGATCACCAGGCTGAAAGCAGGATGGGACCAGGGGTCACCAGGCTGAAAGCAGGATGGGAAAAGAAGGGATGCTGGGATCTGGCCAGGAGCACTTCTCCCAGGGTGGTGCCCATCCCAGCCTCTGAGGTGATCCCAGCTCTGGTTTTAACAGTGTTCTGAAATGCAGAGCATCAAACCACCTCCATTTCTTCGCCCATCCTCTCCTGTCCTGTGGGGAGAGCGTTGGACTCTCTTGCCCCTGCTGGTGGGTGCTGTGAGCACACAGACATGCATGGGAGAGCCACCCCCAGCTCCCACAGAGCAGCTCAGCCCTGGCACAGCTCTTCCATCTCACAGTGCCCTCTCCTCCCTGCATTTTCTTTCCAAGCCTGAGCCCTGTTGCCAGGCAGCCTTGTGATTTAGAGCTTGTAATTATGGATGTCAGAGCAGTGTATTGCCAGAGAGCTTTGCAAAGCTATTGGACTGTCCTGAACCCTCTGTGTGAGAGGTGGGTTTTTTCCCTCCTGCCTCAACTCTGTTTTGTGCCCAGCCCTGGAACAGGTTCCTGTCTGTGCAGCTGGTCAGCTACTGCAACAAAAAGCTCTTTTGCTGCCAAGGTTTCCACATTTGAGCTGCTGTGACAGTGCCTTTTCTTGCTTCAGATGGTGGTGGTGTGGAACACAGCCCAGGTGACCCATGGAGGGGAGGTGGCTGTGCTGGCCAAAGCACACACAGATGTGGACATCCAAGCCTTGAAGATTGCCTTTTTTGATGATACCAGGTAACATGCAGAGAAAGTAAATGGAAAGCATTGTTTCTGGCCTGGCTGTGGGGGCAACAGTGGTGCTGCAGCTGGCTGGTTGCCATTCCAGCCCTGAGGTCCTGCTGTTGGGTGCTGGCCCTTGAGGCACTGGCCTTTCACCAGGGGCTCAGAGTCCTGCCCTGCTCCTGGGTGAGGGGATCGAGGGCACCCTCAGTCAGTTTGGAGGGGACACAAAGCTGGGTGGGTGTGGAGATGTGTCTGAGGGCAGGAAGGAGCTGCAGAGGGCTCTGGCCAGGCTGGAGCCATGGGCTGAGGGCAGTGGGATGAGGTTTAACAAGGGCAAGGGCTGGAGCCTGCCCTTGGGGCTCCCCAAGCCCAGGCAGCTCCAGGCTGGGGCAGAGGGGCTGGAAACTGCCCGGGGAAAGGGCCTGGGGGGGTTGGTGCCAGCGGCTGAACGGCAGCCAGCAGCGTGCCCAGGGGGGCAAGAAGCAAAGGGCAGCCTGGCTGGGATCAGCACTGGGGTGGCAGCAGGATCAGGGCAGGGATTGTCCCCCTGTGCTGGGCCCTGGGGAGGCTGCAGCTCCAGGGCTGTGTCAGTGCTGGGCCCCTCAGTCACTGCCACAGGGACACTGAGGGGCTGCAGCTGGGGAAGGGGCTGGAGCACAGGGGTGCTGGGGAGGGGCTGAGGGAATGGGGGTGCTCAGTGTGTTTATATTGGATATTAGGAAAAATGCCTTTCCCAAAGGGCTGTTGAGCCCTGTGCCAGGCTGCCCAGGGAGCTGGGGCAGTGCCCAGCCCTGGAGGGATCCCAGAGGCGTGGGGCTGAGGTGCTGAGGGGTCAGTGCTGGGCTGGGCAGGGCTGGGAGTGCAGCAGGGGCTGTGGCAGCTGCAGTGACTGTGGTTGCTGCTGCCTCTCTCTGGACAGGATGGTGTCGTGTGGCAGGGCCAGCGTGCGGCTCTGGCGCCTCAGGGCCGGGTTCCTGCGCTCCTGCCCCGTCGCTCTGGGCGAGTTCCAGTCCCTGCACTTCACGGACCTGACCTTGGAGGAGCCGCAGGCGGCCGCGCGGGACCGGCCGGGCCACACGCTGTAAGGGGCCGGTGGGGCAGCTGCGGGGCTGAGGCGGCTCTGCTGGAGCTCAGCGCTCTGCTGGGGCCTTCTGGAGGAGGCACAGGCGCTGCTGGCTGCAGCACAGCCCAGGGAATGGCTCTGTCCTCCTGCCATACTGCTGTTCTGCCCTATTTAATGGCTCTCTCCCTGCCCTGAGGCTCGGGCTTAGCTTTCTGCTGGCAGCAGCAGGAGCGTGGGCCACACTTTGCCTACAGGCTGATACACACCTTGTTGTGAGGGTTTTATTCTCTGGTGATGGATTTCTTCCCTGAGAGGGGTGTGAGCCTCTGTGCCAGGCTGCCCAGGGAGCTGGGGGAGTGCCCAGCCCTGGGGGGATCCCAAAGCCGAGGTGCTGAGGGCTGTGGGCCAGTGCTGGGCTGGGCAGGGTGAGGGCAGGGCTGGGGCTTGATCTTAAAGGTCTTTTCCAACCCAAAGGGTTGTGTGGTTCTGTGAAAGCCAGACCTTGGTAGCTACCACATACTGCTCCATAAACACAGAGCTGCAAGCCCAACTGGCCCTGCCTCCTCTGGGCTGTGTGCTCTGGCACAGAGCTTCTTTTTTGAAGCCTGTGCTGAGTTTCCAGCTCTTTTGCTAGTGAAGGGACGTGACATAAACCACAAAGCTCTGACTGGTGCAGGTTTGTAGGTGGCACGTGGAAAGGTGCCCTTGGACACCTCATGGACCTGTTTTGTTCTGGTGAATCCCTGCCCATCAGGCACAGTTTAATGGGTAAAACAAACTGGGTTGTTAAACTCGACCAGCACAGCTCCTCTTAACCCCAGGGTCTCTCTCCTTCCCAGTTTTGTGTGCAGCAGGAGCGGCCACGTGCTGGAGCTGGACTACGAGAACGTGTGTGTGAGGAGCGTGCGGCGGCTGCTGCCCACACAGCCCCAGCACTGCCCAGGGCAGGAGCAGCCAGGCAACGGGGCAGGTGGGAGCAGGGGCAGGCAGGGAGGGCAGGGGCAGAAACACAGTCCCAGGGGTGGGGTTGGGCAGGGCCCTGCAGACCAGCCCCTGCCCCTGCTCCAGCAGCTTCCCCTGGCTCAGGGGCACAGGAACGTGTCCAGCTGGGGTTGGAAACCTCCTGAGCAGGAGCCTCCACACCCTCCCTGGGCAGCCTGGGCCAGGGCTCCCTCCCCTCAGCACCAAAGGAGCTTCTCCTCCTGTGCCAGTGGAACCTTTTGTGTTCCAGCTGATGTCCATCACCCCTTGTCCTGGCACTAGAGATAAGAAAACACCAGCTGCCCCATCCTCTTGACAAACACCATTTAGGTGCTTGTCAGTGCTGCTGAGGTGCCCCTGAGCTCAGGCTTCTCTTCTCCAGGCTGAACAGCCCCAGGGCTGCAGCCTTTCCTCCTCACACACATGTTCCATCCCCTCAGCATCTTGACAGCCCCAAACAAACTCAGACAAAGGTCTGGGGATAGAAACCATCTCCTTACCATCTCTAAGGATCATCTGGGGTTGATGAGGTCGCTGCTGGCTGTTCACCCCTGAAGCACTGCAAAGACCTGCTGGGGTTTCATCTGAAGAAACAAAACTGTAGCATTTGAAGTGCTGAATGCAGTTTTCAGAGAAACCCTGCTTTTAGAAACCCTGGTTTTAGAAACATGAACCCACATCTTCATTTGCTGGCAGCAGCCTGAATGCAGAGATGGGAAAGGAGCTCCACAGACTGACAAACAAGATTAGTTTGGGGATTGTTGTCATGAATCAGCTTGTGCAGTGTTTGGGAGAGCTTTGCTGAAGTACTAAGTAGTGCAGCTTCCAGCTCTTCCTTTGATTTTTTTAGCAATGGGAAGAATTCCCTTTCAGGTCTGATTGCTCTCATATCTCACAGCTTCAGGTGCACTTTGCTTTGGCAAATTGAGCTCGTGACTCTAGAGAGGGGGTTGGGACCCTGGTTCTCCCTTTGTGGGTGAGAAAGTGCCCAAGAGAAATCATGTCCTTGGGTGTCCTTCTGGTCACAGTGCTGGCTCCCAGCAGGCTCTACACCTGAATCAAAATAACCCAGTCCATGTGCATCTTTATCCTCTCTCCTCACCGTGCTGCAGAGGGGATTTGAGATGTGGAAAGGAAAGGGGTTTGTACCTGCTTCCCTGCCTCGGGTGGAGCATTGGCCTCAGCCCTTGGCTCAGATGGAGCTGTCTTGTTGCAGCTGAACAGGTAGTGTTGTGGGGTTTGGTTTTCAGGCCCTGGGATCGCCATCAACAGCATCAGCATCTCCTCAGCCTTCTGTGCCACGGGCTCAGAGGACGGCTACCTGCGCCTCTGGCCACGGGACTTCTCAGCCGTCGTGTTGGAGGCCGGTGGGTAGAGCTGGGAGAGGTGCTCCTGAGCTGCCCCTCTCCCCCAGCCTGCTGCTGAGAGGCCACAGCTCCACTGCCATGTCTCCCAGAGCAACTCTCACAAACAGGGGGGTCCAGGGGTGGCTGCCATGGGAGTCTCCAGCAACAATGGTTCACTCCCATAACCCCCAGGAGAAAGGCAGTGTCTGGGTGAGGGCAGCACTGCCCCCTGGCTCCTGTGCCCTTGTACCCGCAGCTCAACTGTCCATGGAGAATAAGGGGAGAAGTCAAGCACCTGTGTTGCAACAATCCCCTCAACAGCAGAGCCTGGGGACTCCTAGAAAGGGCAGAGACTCAGTCACTAAACTCAAACCTGCCAGTGTTCAGCATTCAGGCTGAGGGCTGCTCATTCCTGGCTGCAGCACTTCCAGGGAATCACAGAGTCATTTGGGTTGGCAAAGCCCCTGAAGCTGCTGCAGTCCCAGCCCTGCCCTCACCCTGCCCAGCCCAGCACTGACCCACAGCCCTCAGCACCTCAGCCCCACGCCTTTGGGATCCCTCCAGGGCTGGGCACTGCCCCAGCTCCCTGGGCAGCCTGGCACAGGGGCTGACACCCCTCTCAGGGAAACAGTTGTGCCTCAGCTCCAGCCTCAGCCTCCCCTGGGGCAGCTGCAGCCCATTGCCTCTTGTCCTGTCATTGCTGCCTGGGGAGCAGAGCCCAACCCCCAGCTCCCTGCAGCCTCCTGTCAGGGAGTGTCAGAGAGTGCTGCTGGCTGCCCTCAGCCTCCTCTTCCCCAGGCTGACTGGAGGCTAGCTGTCCTAAACACAAAATGGGTTCCAGCTGCTGCTGCAGCCTTCCCAGGGACAGTCACCCACTGGTGTGTCTCCCCCAGAGCACGAGGCTCCGCTGAGCTGCGTGTGCATCAGCCCCGACGGCCGCAGGGTGCTGTGCAGCACGGCAGCTGGGAGCCTGGGCTGCCTGGACATCCCCTCCTGGGGCTACAGCACCCTCATGCGCTCCCACGGGGGCTCTGTCCTGGCCTTCTCCACCGAAGGGCTTCGGAAGCAGATGGCAACAGTGTCTCGGGACAACAGCGTCCGTGTGTGGGACCTCAGCTCCATGCAGCAGGTGCGTGAGACGGGACCCGGCACGTGTCTGACCCTCACGTGCAGCCTGCCTACTGGCTGGGCTGGATGTTACTGTTCAAGAGCCCTTAAGTGACCTCCTGGAAGTGTTTCAGGGTCCTGTGAGTAAGAAATTGTGCCCCTGTGCTGGGCCCTGGGGAGGCTGCAGCTCCAGGGCTGTGTCAGTGCTGGGCCCCTCACCCACTGCCACAGGGACACTGAGGGGCTGCAGCGTGGCCAGAGCTGGGGAAGGAGCACAGGGGTGCTGGGGAGGGGCTGAGGGAATGGGGGTGCTGAGCCTGGGCTCTGGAGGCTGCAATGAATGTCAGGACGAGAGGAAACGGCTTAAAAGTCTTTTCCAAGTGAAATGATTCTATGAAGTCCTTTGCAATGTGGTTCTGGGGCTTTAGCTCCATGTGTAACGTGGCCTTGGCTGCTCAAGTGGTTGTTAACCCACGTTGCTCTTTAACCCAAAGCATGACACCAAGGGCTTTGTCCAGCTGCCCAAGGAGCCAGGACTTCACTGGCCTTCAGCTCCACCCAGGCAAGACGAGATCTCTGCCGTGGTGGTGCTGGTACAGGGGCCAGGCAAAGCTTCACCCAGCCCTGGGCCTGTCTCTTCCCTGCAGCTGTATGACTTCACAGCTGCTGATGAAAGCCCCTGTGCTGTGGCCTTTCACCCTGCCCAGCACCTCCTGGCCTGTGGCTTCGACAGCGGGACGGTGCGGATCTTCGACCTGGCCTCCTCTGACCTGCTGGTGGAGCACAAGTAAGTGCTGCCAGGGGAGCTGCCCCCTGCCATGAGCACTCTGCAGCTCCCTGACAGCCCTGGAGGGCTCCCAAAGGCGTGGGGCTGAGGTGCTGAGGGCTGTGGGTCAGTGCTGGGCTGGGCAGGGGGAGGGCAGGGCTGGGGCTGCAGCAGCTTCAGGGGCTTTGCCAACCAAAACAGTTCTATGACCACAGTAAGGTTCTTACGTAGAGCTCAACAATCCGGGGCTGGGTCCCAGCTGACTGGTTTTCAGGCAGAGAGGCTGCTGTGCCCAGGCTCTGGGTGGTACATTCCAATCCATGAAGGCTCCAGGGGCTCTCTGGATGAATCCCTGGGGGGCAGTTGGGGGTCCCAGCTGAGCAGGGACCCCTGGTGTGCTTGGCTGTGGGAGGCAGATGATGCTCCAGAAGGAGAGGGAGCACATCCTGTCCAGCCACTTGCCTGGACTGTGATTGCTGTGGGGTGCTGCAGGCAGGAGCATGGTGGGCTCCTCAGCCTGGCCTCCATCCTCTTGTTCTCCTGAACTCTTCACATCTCCCTGGGCCAGGCTCATGTTTCCTGGGGTTTGGTTGGTTGTGCTTTCTCCTCCCTTTGTCCTCTGCTCTCCTTCAGGCAGCACCACACAGTGATCACTGGGCTCACCTTCTCTCCAGATGGCAAGTTCATGTTCAGCTCCTGTTTGCAGGGAACCCTGGCTCTGTACAGCTGCACAGAGCAGAGGAGCCACGTCCTGAGAGTCCTGGGTAAGTCCTGGCTTGTTGCCTCTCTTCCTTTCCTGAGTACAACAGACATCCCAGCACCAAAGCCAAACCAGACTCGGAGCTATTGCCTGATGCACCTTCTGAGCTGTGTCATTTGTGTTTATCCCAAACCTGTGAGCAGACCCCAGTGCCTGCCAGCCCTTCCCTGCCTGTCCTGCTTGAGACAGCCTCAGCTTGGTGCCTGACTGGAATCACTGAGACTTCCTCACCCCAGGCCCTGACTCTTTTCATTTCCTGAAGGGATGGTTTCATTTGTTGAAACTGATTAATTTCCATCATTGTGTTGTGCTGGGGCCTGTTGTGTTTAACATCTTTGTCAGTGATCTGGGTGAGGGGATGGAGGGCACCCTCAGTCCCTGTGGAGGGGACACAAAGCTGGGTGGGTGTGTGGATGTGTCTGACAGCAGGAAGGAGCTTCAGAGGGCTCTGGCCAGGCTGGAGCCATGGGCTGAGGGCAGTGGGATGAGGTTGAACAAGGGCAAGAGCTGGAGCCTGCCCTTGGGGCTCCCCAAGCCCAGGGCTGCCCACAGCAGGAGCAGGCAACAGGGCAGGTGGGAGCAGGGGCAGGCAGGGACAGAAACACAATCCCAGCATGGTGGGGGCTGGCAGGGCCCTGCAGAGCTGCTGCAGCCCCAGCCCCTGCTCCAGCAGCTTCCCCTGGCTCAGGGGCACAGGAACGTGTCCAGCTGGGGTTGGAAACCTCCTGAGCAGGAGCCTCCACACCCTCCCTGGGCAGCCTGGGCCAGGGCTCCCTCACCTCAGCACCAAAAGAGCTTCTCCTCCTGTGCCAGGGGAACTGTTTGTGTCCCAGCTGATGTCCATCACCCCTTGTCCTCGCCCTGGGCACCACAGGACAGTGTCCCCCATCCTCACACCCACCCTGTAGGGACCTTGCAGCATTGCTGAGGTGCCCCTGAGCTCAGGCTTGTCCCCTCCATGCTGAGCAGCCCCAGGGCTGCAGCCTCTGCTCCTCAGAGCGTTCTCTCTCCGTAGCATCTCCTGGCACACGGGTTGGTTGTTTCTCAGCCAGACTGTTAACCCAGGGCCGATGGCGAGGCAGGAGCAGCTGCAGCCAGGGCTCAGCAGGAGCCTCGTGGAGCTTCTCTGCTGCTCACTCTGTGCCTGTCTGTGGCCCCCAGGGAACGTGGTGGCCGCGGCGGGCGGGAGCGGGTCCGAGGCGCTGGCGGTGAGCGGCGACAGCCGGCTCCTGGCCTTCGTGGGGCCGTCACGGGCTGTGGTGAGCGTGCTGCAGGCCTGCTCGCTGCACCAGGTACCCAGCTGCTGCCCCTGGTGGGCACCAGCAGGTGGGGTGGGAAGGGGCCTTGGGCACCGGCAGCGTTGGAGAAGGCTCACTGACCCACGGCCCTCGGCTCCAGGGCTCGGGGATCCCTCCGGGGCTGGGCACTGCCCCAGCTCCCTGGGCAGCCTGGCACAGGCCTTAATGACCCTCTCAGCTGGCTCTTCTCCAGCTCTCAACCCTTTTCTCCTCATTGCTCTCTAGAAAGATGGTTTGGAGAAGTGTTGTGTAGGCTGTCACCTCTAAGTCCTCTTTGTGAGCTGCTCTCCTGGGCAGCTGGGGCATTGCCTGGACCCTGCAGCCCCACACGGGGTGGGAAGGGTCTGGGGGCTCCACCACGCTGAGTGGGAAGGGTCTGGGGGCTCCACCACACTGAGTGGGAAGGGAAGGGTCTGGGGGCTCCACCACACTGAGTTGGAAGGGAAGGGTCTGGGGGCTCCACCACACTGAGTGGGAAGGGAAGGTCTGGGGGCTCCACCACACTGGGTGGGAAGGGAAGGGTCTGGGGGCTCCACCACACTGGGTGGGAAGGGAAGGGTCTGGGGGCTCCACCACACTGGGTGGGAAGGGTCTGGGGGTTCCACCACACTGAGTGGGAAGGGAAGGTCTGGGGGCTCCACCATACTGGGTGGGAAGGGAAGGGTCTGGGGGCTCCACCACACTGGGTGGGAAGGGTCTGGGGGTTCCACCACACTGAGTGGGAAGGGTCTGGGGGCTCCACCACACTGGGTGGGAAGGGAAGGGTCTGGGGGCTCCACCACACTGGGTGGGAAGGGTCTGGGGGCTCCACCACACTGGGTGGGAAGGGAAGGGTCTGGGGGCTCCACAGCCTCACAGTGAGGCAGCCACACAGGCTCTCCTGAGGCTGCTGCACTCCTGAGGCTGCTGCACTCCTTGCCTCAGGGTGTTTACTCAGTGGCTCCCTGTTTCCCAGCTGCTGAGGGTGGACATCAGTGTCCTGGACACGAACTGCACGGCCTTGGGCTGCTCAGCCAGAGTCTGCTTCGCTCCTGTGCCTCGGGGGGAGCTGCTGGTGGCCACTTCTGCCAGCAAACTCCTCGTGCTGGACACAAGGACGGGACGGCTGGTGCGAGAGGTAGGAAACGCCAGCACTGAGCTCACGTCCCACAGGAGGCTGCAGGAGAGAGGAGCCTGTCCTGGGGCCCACAGGCCTCTGAGAAACACGAGTGGAAGCCTGTAGCAATGCTGGTGTGGTTGTGCTCAGGGTGAGCCTGGGCTGTCACACTCCTGTCCTCTTAGGATCCCAGAGTGGTGGGGTGGGAAGCGCCCTGCAGAGCTCCTCCAGCACAACTCCTCCTGTTTGTGTTCCTGCTTATGTCCATCACCCCTGTCCTGTCAAAGGACACTGCAGAACAAAGTGTCCCCCCATCCTCCTCACACCCACCCTTTAGGGACTGATGAGTTTCCCCCTCAGCCTTCTCCAGGCTTTTCGAGGCTTCAGGTGCTCTGAGTTTCAGCTCTTGCTGCAGCATAAGGAAGGACATGGGCAGGCTGAGCTAATGCTGTGCCATTCCTTGTCCTCAGGTGTCTGGTGTGCACAAGCTGTGCTGCTCCTCCCTGGCCCTGAGCAGGGATGGCAGGTACCTGCTCACTGCTGGTGACAAGGTCATCAAAGTCTGGGACTACCAGATGCGCTTCGATGTCAACTTCCAGGTACTGCCACCGAGGGAAGGGGCTTGGTGCTGCTCTGAGTCCCTGCAGAGAAGAGCAGCAAATGTGTGGCTTAGCCCAGCATCCCCAGTCCCAGCAGCTGAGAAACAGCCCTGTTCCCACACTGTAATAGTGCCAGGCCCTGAGCAGGGGCTGCCAAAGCACCCAGCGAGCCCCTCGGTGAGGTCCAGAGAGGTGTCAGGGGACACAGCCAGCTGCCAGAGGCATTGGGAGCCAGGATGAGGCCTTGGGGCTTAGCTTCTGCTTCAGGGTTGATCAGCCTCAGCCCTGAGCACTGGAGGGCTTGTGCTGACCTGCTTGAGGCCTGTGGGCACTGGCTGTACAAGGCAGGGATTGGAGTCACCACCCTGCCAGGAGCTGGTGCTGGGGGGTTAAGGGTGCTGTGCCCAGGCAGGAGCTGGTGGTGGGGGGTTAAGGGTGCTGTGCCCAGGCAGGAGCTGGTGCTGGGGGGTTAAGGGTGCTGTGCCCAGGCAGGAGCTGGTGCTGGGCGGTTAAGAGTGCTGTGCCCAGGCAGGAGCTGGTGCTGAGGGGTTAAGGGGTGCTGTGCCCAGCCAGGAGCTGGTGCTGGGGGGTTAAGGGTGCTGTGCCCAGGCAGGAGCTGGTGCTGGGCGGTTAAGAGTGCTGTGCCCAGGCAGGAGCTGGTGCTGAGGGGTTAAGGGGTGCTGTGCCCAGCCAGGAGCTGGTGCTGGGGGGTTAAGGGTGCTGTGCCCAGGCAGGAGCTGGTGCTGGGGGGTTAAGGGATGCTGTGCCCAGGCAGGAGCTGGTGCTGGGGGGTTAAGGGGTGCTGTGCCCAGGCAGGAGCTGGTGCTGGGCGGTTAAGGGTGTTGTGCCCAGGCAGGAGCTGGTGCTGGGGGGTTAAGGGTGCTGTGCCCAGGCAGGAGCTGGTGCTGGGGGGTTAAGGGGTGCTGTGCCCAGGCAGGAGCTGGTGCTGGGGGGTTAAGGGATGCTGTGCCCAGGCAGGAGCTGGTGCTGGGGGGTTAAGGGATGCTGTGCCCAGGCAGGAGCTGGTGCTGGGGGGTTAAGGGATGCTGTGCCCAGGCAGGAGCTGGTGCTGGGGGGTTAAGGGATGCTGTGCCCAGGCAGGAGCTGGTGCTGGGGGGTTAAGGGGTGCTGTGCCCAGGCAGGAGCTGGTGCTGAGGGGTTAAGGGGTGCTGTGCCCAGACAGGAGCTGGTGCTGGGGGGTTAAGGGATGCTGTCCCCAGGCAGGAGCTGGTGCTGGGGGGTTAAGGGGTGCTGTGCCCAGGCAGGAGCTGGTGCTGAGGGGTTAAGGGTGCTGTGCCCAGGCAGGAGCTGGTGCTGGGGGGTTAAGGGGTGCTGTCCCCAGGCAGGAGCTGGTGCTGGGGGTTAAGGGTGTTGTGCCCAGCCAGGAGCTGGTGCTGGGGGGTTAAGGGGTGCTGTCCCCAGGCAGGAGCTGGTGCTGGGGGTTAAGGGATGCTGTGCCCAGGCAGGAGCTGGTGCTGGGGGGTTAAGGGGTGCTGTCCCCAGGCAGGAGCTGGTGCTGGGGGTTAAGGGTGTTGTGCCCAGCCAGGAGCTGGTGCTGGGGGGTTAAGGGTGTTGTGCCCAGGCAGGAGCTGGTGCTGGGGGATTAAGGGGTGCTGTCCCCAGGCAGGAGCTGGTGCTGGGGGTTAAGGGTGTTGTGCCCAGCCAGGAGCTGGTGCTGGGGGTTAAGGGTGTTGTGCCCAGCCAGGAGCTGGTGCTGGGGGGTTAAGGGGTGCTGTCCCCAGGTGTACATCGGGCACTCAGAGCCAGTGTGCCAAGTGGCCTTCAGCCCAGACCAGCAGCACGTCCTCAGCGTGGGAGATGCCATCTTCCTGTGGGATTTCCTGGCTCCCCCTGAGGGGTAAGTGCCCAGGGCTGGCAGTTCCCTCCCTGCTTCCCCTCACCCCTGCCCAGCCCCTCCTGGAGTGACACCAGGCTCTTTGCCTTTCCAGGGCCTCGGTGCCAGCTCTGCTGCCAGGAGCAGGTGAGTTTCTCCTGCCTGAGCTGCCCTGCACTGGCAGACTGGCAGCTCTTCCACTGCTGCTCCTCGTGGCACAGGGTGGAGGTTGGGGGTGTTTGTTTTCCCCACTCAGGGGGTCAGCTAGCTGGGGAATAACCACTTAATTAGCCTCCAGGTTGCTGTCAGCTGTAACAGTCTGCCAGGGCCTTGGGCTGTTCTGAGCACTCTGGGTTTTCTGGCTCTTTCCCTGGCCCCATCTCTCCTGTCTTCTTTTTCCCTTCCCTCACTGTCCCTGTCTCTGTCCCTCCCTTTCTCAGAGGACAGAGGGCAATTGGCTCCTCCTGCAAGAGGGAGCTGGAGCAACAAGCATGGAGGTGTCACCAGCCACCAGCCCAGCAGGATGAGGGGACCTAAGGGACGCAGGAGGTTTGACAGCCCTTGTCTGTTGGCAGAAGGCAGCTCTGGGAAGCTGAAGGATGCCTGTGAGAGCCCTGAGCAGCCAGTTCCCGTGCCGCCGTGCCGGGGGGTCAGCGCCGTGCGCCCAGCGGCGTGTCCAGGTAAGGAGCTGCTGCCAGGACAGGGCACGATTGGTTTTGTCTCAGGAAAAGCTCCTTGCCCAGCTCAGCAGCAGCCCTTCACACACACTGACAGGCCAGGCTGAGCTTTCCTTCCCCTGGCCTGGACAAAGCCAAGCAGAGGGCTTGGGGCTGAGCTCTGCTTTGCCCTCTGCTCTCCTCCAGAGCCCAGGCTGCTGGCACAGCTTCCCTGAGGGCTGTGCTCAGTACCCTGCCAGGCATACCCTGCAGGACATGTCTGCTCTGCTCTCCACTGGCAGATGGGCTGGTCCACAGAGCAGGAGAGACCCTGCCAGGGCCAAAGGGTTGGTCCCACGGGAAGCAGCCCTGAAGGGCATCAGCATGTTCTGCCCTTCCCATGATTTTCTCTTCAGGTGTTTTCTCCGAGTTGGACCCAGAGGAGGAAGCAGATGTGCCAGGCAGCAGCAGGATAGGGGCAAAGGGGGACAAGGATGCCTCAGTCCCTGTGGTGGAGTTGCTTACGAACGAGGAGCTGCTTGTTGTGAGGCCCAAAGTGAGGCAGGAGAGCTCGAGGTCTCCTGGAGGACCAGCAAAGGGTAAGTCTGGGGTATTCCCATCCTGCACAGAGCCAGGCTCCAGCAGGGCACCGTGTGCTCAGGCTCCAGCAGGGCACTGTGTGCTCAGACCTGCCTGGCAGCTTGGCCTGGCCCTGAAAAAGGAAAGTCACAGAATCCCAGTGGTGGGGGCTGGCAGGGCCCTGCAGAGCTGCCCCAGCCCCAGCCCCTGCTCCAGCAGCTTCCCCTGGCTCAGGGGCACAGCAACGTGTCCAGCTGGGGTTGGAAACCTCCTGAGCAGGAGCCTCCACACCCTCCCTGGGCAGGCTGGGCCAGGGCTCCCTCACCTCAGCACCAAAGGAGCTTCTCCTCCTGTGCCAGGGGCACTGCCTGTGTGCCAGCTGATGTCCATCACCCCTTGTCCTGTTGCTGGACACCAAAGTGTCTGCCCATCCTCCTGACGTCCAGCCATTATGAATATGGTGCAGATAAACCTGGGCTCAGAGCTGTGAGACCAAGGGCAGCAACATGTTCCTCAGGGCTGTTCCCTCCCCTGGGAGTGATTTACCCCGGGAAGTCAGCACTGAGGGAAGCTCACGTTGGTCCCTGAGGCTGCTTGTTTCTCTGCCTCTTTCCCTGCTGCTGCTTCCAAGCAGCCCAGAAGCCCCTCTTCAGCCTGGAGCTGACACCATCTCCAAGCAGCACGTTCTATTAAACCCAACTGAAATGAAAGCTCCCAATGTCTCTATTAATAGATGCTCAACCTCAAAGCTGCAGCAGCTCGTGGCGAGCTGCCAGCGCTCAGCCCCAGGCAGGACTCCTTGGAAAGCTTCCCCAGCAAACTCTGCCTGTGGCCTCTCTCTTCTCTGATGGGTGGCTTATGCTTTGGCAGCCATGCCCAGGGCACGTGCCCAGCTGCCCCTAGGCTGTCTGCAGCGTGCTGTGATGCTGAGGGGTGGCAGGTTCCTCCTTTCCTTCCCCACATCATCGTGTAGGAGCTACTGTGACTCCACAGGCTGATCTTCGCCTCTGTGTGTGTGTGTGGATGTACCTACTGAAAGGGCAGCAAGCCCTGACCTCGGGGCTGCTCCTTCCCAGGAGCAGCATCCCAGAGGTGCTGTTTTCTTCCTTGTCTGGCAGAGCTCAGAGAGGACAGCCAAAGTGCCGAGTCCCCGTGCCCCATCCGCCCAGACTGCTACCGGCACTTCACCCCTCGCTTCAGGGCCTCGCTGCTCCCGCAGGTGAGAGCTGTGCCAGGCCCAGACAGGCATCTGGGGGTGGGGGAGCTGCATTTCCCAGTTCATCTCCATTTTGTCATCTGAAAAGAGAAAGGAAAAGCTGCAGGACCTGGGGCTGTTCAGCCTGGAAAAGACTAAAGGGCGACCTCAGCAACACTTTGTTCTGTTGTCTCAAGTGCCAGGACAAGGGGTGATGGGCACAAGCTGGGACACAAACAGTTCCCCTGGCACAGGAGGAGAAAGTCCTTTGGTACTGAGGTGAGGGAGCCCTGGCCCAGGCTGCCCAGGGAGGGTGTGGAGGCTCCTGCTCAGGAGGTTTCCAACCCCAGCTGGACACGTTCCTGTGCCCCTGAGCCAGGGGAAGCTGCTGGAGCAGGGGCTGGGGCTGGGGCAGCTCTGCAGGGCCCTTCCAGCCCCACCACTGGGATTCATTTGTGAAGCATCCCCCTGGGCCTGGTGCTGAGTTGCACTCTCCTAACACGAGCTCCCCTTTCTCCTCCCCACACAGCTCTTTCCAGACTATAACAAGTGAGTTGCCATCAGCTCCTTTTTGTTCTGTTCAGCAAGTGTGCATTCCATTCCTGCAAAGCAGTGGGGATGGGCTGTGCTATTGAGAGTGAGAGAGGAGTGAGCAGTGGGGTGATTCACTGTGTGCCCATCTGTGGGAGCAGAAGCGTTGGCAGGGTGGGCTGGGGCAGGCAGGCTGGCGAGCACAGCGCTGTCAAACAGCCATAAGAACACAGAAACATAACCCAGCCTCATGGAACACAAGAAGAAGCCTCATTCAGCGTGCACCTTCATTCTTTCCTCTGGCCCTCCACCTGGAAGCATTTTCCATCCCTGTGTTCTCACTGGAACATCGACACCCCTGAGTCAGCACAACCCCCCAGCCCTTTCCCAGCAGGGTTGGCAGCTGCTCCCCAGATGGACAGTTGCTGCCAACCTGCTTGGAGCCCCATCAGAAAACATCTGTGCCTGGTTTTGCTGGTGCAGTTTCTCTGCTGTGTGGCTAAATGTGCACTGTGGCAGCCACCCGTGGCTGTGTGAGCAGGGGCGTGGGTGAGGCCATGGGCGCCTTGCACACGCTGCTTCTCACGTGCCTGCTGAAGCTATCTCACTGGGACATCCTTCTACAGCTTATTTTAAACCAGCATCTATTTTTCTTGCAGAGTTTCTTGCCTGCTCCAGCTGGCAGCGAGGTGCTGGAGCTGAAGGCAGTGATCGGCTACAACGGGAACGGCAGAGGGAACATGGTGTGGCACCCAGACACGGGTACGTGGCAGGGACTGAGCCAGACTGTGGCCTCTGCCTGCTGGGTTGGGATCTTTGCTCTAACACAGCTTCTTGGTAAAATCCACTGACCCTTTCTCTTTGATATTGCCAAACTTTACTTCATAGAATCCCAGAACCATTTGTGGTGTCAAAGCCCCTGGAGCTGCTGCAGTCCCAGCCCTGCCCTCACCCTGCCCAGCCCAGCACTGACCCACAGCCCTCAGCACCTCAGCCCCACGCCTTTGGGATCCCTCCAGGGCTGGGCACTCCCCCAGCTCCCTGGGCAGCCTGGCACAGGGGCTGACACCCCTCTCAGGGAAACAGTTGTGCCTCAGCTCCAGCCTCAGCCTCCCCTGGGGCAGCTGCAGCCCATTGCCTCTTGTCCTGTCATTGCTGCCTGGGGAGCAGAGCCCGACCCCCAGCTCCCTGCAGCCTCCTGTCAGGGAGTGTCAGAGAGTGCTGCTGGCTGCCCTCAGCCTCCTCTTCTCCAGGCTCAACACCCCATTCCCTCAGCCCCTCCCCAGCACCCTTGTGCTCCAGCCCCTTCCCCAGCTGCAGCCCCTCAGTGTCCCTGTGGCAGTGAGTGAGGGGCCCAGCACTGACACAGCCCTGGAGCTGCAGCCTCCCCAGGGCCCAGCACGGGGGACAATCCCTGCCCTGGTCACACACAGTTTGTAGAAGCAGACTCAGGCTTCAGTTGTTGAGAGGGCAGAGCAGAAGGGAAAGCTCTCACTGAGGCCATCTTGGCTTTCTCCAGGCTGGAGTGATGCCCAGCAGCTTTGCTCAGGGTTTGGGGAGAGAGCCTTTGCCCTCAGCCTGGCAGGAAGGATGCTGACAAGCTGAGCACAAGTGTCAGCCTTTATGTATTACTGAAAGAACCTCAGTTGTCCTGAATTGTGATGTGGGTTGTAGTGAGTGCTGTGTGTGAAACCTTTCCATGAAAACATCCCCTCTCCTCCTCCTGTGCCAGGCTTCTTTGCCTACACCTGTGGCTGCATCATCGTGGTTGAGGACCTGCACTCGGGCTCCCAGAGCCACTGGCTGGGCCATGCTGAGGAGATCTCTGCCCTGGCTGTCAGCCACGATGCCCAGGTAGGAGCAGCTTCTGCTGCCCCAGGGTGACTGCCCAGGGAGCTGGGGGAGTGCCCAGCCCTGGAGGGGTCCCAAAGCCCTGGAGCTGAGGTGCTAAGGGCCAGGGGTTAGTGGTGGGCTGGGCAGGGTGAGGGGAGGGCTGGGACTCAGCAGCTTCAAGGGCTTCTCCAGCCCAATGGATCCTGTGATTGTAGCCACTCACCAGTGACACCACATTGTTCTGGAAGGTTCTTGCCTCTGCCTCAGGAAGGAGGAATGGAGACTCCCGTTGTCAGATCTGCATCTGGAACATCCAGGATGGGGTTTGCACAGCAAATCTCTTCCACCACCAGACACAAGTCCAAGCCATGGCGTTCTCGAGGGACGACAGATTCCTCGTTACCCTGGGTGAGTTCACCCCCAACAGCAGGCACAGGCTGCTCTCTGCAGCAGGCAGCTCATGGCAGGAGGATACTGGAAGTGTGTGAGAGATGGCAAGAGACTTTGTGTGTCCAGAGATAAGCAATGAAGCTGGGGAAGAGTCAAGAGCACCAGCCTTACGAGGAGAGGCTGAGGGAACTGGGGTTGTTTAGCCTAGAGACAAAGAGGCTGAGGGAAGAAGTGATCACTCTTCTTCTCCTGGGGCTCACTAGGGCTTGCTGAGCCCATGTTAACAGTTTGCAGTTGCTATATATAGTATCCAAAGGGAAAAGCCTTCTTCTGAGCTTCTTCTTGCTGCTTAGATGGCATTGCATAGAAGCAGCCAGGCTTCAAACTGTGCCTCCTGCCAGGCAGTGATGCCAGCACAACACGAACACTCAAGCTGTCTGTTTTGTTTAGGCCAGAGACATTTAAAGGACAAACATGCAATTAGTAAGTTCTTGTTTTGCACAAGAGAGGACCTGTGGAATAGGCAATACCCTCTGTCTGAGCTGCTGAGTCTGCCCTTGGGAGAAAGCAAGCTTTGCTGGAGAGAGGGAGAGCTTCGTGCTCTCAGTGGAGCATGTGGGGAAGGAGCCCTCCTCCTGGGCTGGGCTGCAGGGAAGAGGAAAAGTGAGTGTCCACTGAGCCTGTGGAGCCTGGGCAAGGCAGCAGGGGTCCCTGTCCCCTGGAGCTGTGTGGGAGCTGTGTGGGAGCCAGGGAGTCATTGAATGGCCTGTGTGGGAAGGGACCTCACAGCTCATCCAGGAACTCCATGAGGCTCCCACAGGCTCTGCAGCCTGTCACCAGGCCAGGCCAGTGCCTTCTGCTGCCACCCAGTGTGGTGGCTCCCATCTCAGCTTGCACCTCAGCAAAGGCAACGTCCCTCTCTTGTTCCAAGGCTGTTGTTAGGCCTGTGTGGGGCTGGGGGGTTACACTGAGCTGTGCAGAAGCTGCTGAGGATGCAGACACGGCAGAAAACCTGCTCAGCCTGCCGAGATCCCCCACACGGCTGCAGGGCCAGGCTGGCTCCCAGCTCCAGCAGGAGGTGTTGGGCCACTTCTGTCTGTGCTCAGCTCTGCTGAGGACCCCTCGTGTCGTGCAGCTTGTGCTGAGCAGGCAGGAGCTGAGCCCAGGCCCGGGGCAGCTTTGCAGCAGCCGTGTCCTGGCCAAGGCAGAGGCACACTCAGGGGTGTATGTGCCACGTGCAGGCTGGTGAGCGGGCCCAGGCCACAGAACCCCATCCCACTGCCTCTCACATCCTCTCTAGGGGACTACAGTGACCAGAGCCTGGCCCTGTGGGACACCTCCACCCACCAGCTCCTGGCGTCCACGGCGCTCTCGCAGCCAGCGCATGACGTGGCTTTCAGCCCCTTCTCTCACCGAGAGCTGGCCTGCGTGGGCAAGGGAGCTGTGATGTTTTGGCTGTTGGAGCAGCAGGGAGCTGATGTCAGCCTCAAGGTAAGCTTCAGTTGTGCTTTGAAGATTCCTGCTCAGCATCCCTGGCTTCTTTGCCAAGCCCTTGGTGGGTGCAGTGGAGGCTCTGCCCCCCAGAGCTGCCGCTTTCTCTCATGCCACGCTGTTGGCTGGCTGCAGGCTGCTTTGAGGCATTGTGTGAACTGAGGGGGGGAGGAGGAGGAGGGTTTTTCCCTGGTGTGGGTAAGCACCTCATTCCCTTTGATGTTTCTGTTTGCTGTGCTCTGGCAGGTCCATCAGGCCCCTGCCCCGGCCGTGCTGGGGCCGGTGGAGCTGACGTCTGTCTGTTACGGTGCTGACGCCCTTCTGTACAGTGGCACCAACTCAGGGCACGTCTGTGTGTGGGACACCCAGCAGAATCGCTGCTTCATGACCTGGGAGGCTGACGAGGGCGAGATCGGTGGGTGCAGTGCCAGGGCCCTGCAGCAGGAGCCTTGTTAGGGAGGGAGCAGGGAGCTCGTAGACTTCAGTCTCAGCTCTGCTTGGGAAACCAGTTTGATGTCCCAGATGCAAGATGTGCTGGAGCTGGGGAGGGGCTGAGGGAATGAGGCTGGAGAAGAGGAGGCTGAGGGCAGGCAGCAGCACTCTCTGACACTGCCTGGCAGGAGGCTGCAGGGAGCTGGGGGTTGGGCTCTGCTCCCCAGGCAGCAATGACAGGACAAGAGGCAATGGGCTGCAGCTGCCCCAGGGGAGGCTGAGCTTGGAGCTGAGGCACAACTGTTTCCCTGAGAGGGGTGTGAGCCCCTGTGCCAGGCTGCCCAGGGAGCTGGGGGAGTGCCCAGCCCTGGAGGGATCCCAAAGGTGTGGAGCTGAGGGCTGTGGGTCGGTGCTGGGCTGGGCAGGGTGAGGGCAGGGCTGGGACTGCAGCAGCTTCAGGGCCTTTCCCAGCCCAAAGGGTTCTGTGATCCTGTGTGTGTGTGGGGTGGCAATGGATCTGTGCCCTGAGTTTCCTCAGGGACTTGAGTTTCCTGGGGTTTCCTCTCTAGTCCATAAAAACACTGGTTTGGGTGTTGGCTTGTAGAAGCCCCCCGCTGCCCTGCCCGAGTGCATGAGTGGCCTGTGGCAGGAGCAGGCCTCAGTGGTGGATGCTGACGGGTGCCTTTCCTTCCCTGTGCCCTCCCAGGCGTGCTGGTGTGTGGGCACCACCGGCTGCTGAGCGGCAGCAACACGAAGCGCATCCGTCTGTGGGCAGTGGCTGCTGTGCCCGAGCTGAGGCTGAGGGGGCCCGACGCCAGGTACGAGGTCGTGGCCCTGGCATCCCTCCTTCCCTCCCACCCAGCCCTGGAGGGCCTCTGCCCTTCACCTGCCAGCTGTCTGAGAGGTGGCTTTTCACAGGCAGGCACAGCCCTGCCTGCAGCCTCGCTGCTCCCCCAGCTCCCCTCCTCGGCTCTTCCCCTCCAGCCCCTGACGGCTGGTTCTGTCTCTGCACCTTTTCCCTGCTTCTTTGCCTCTTAATACTGCAAACAGGTGGAGTGTCTCACGCCTGAAGGTCGTGTCAGGGACTTGTAGGAACCCCTTGAGGGGAATTAGTGGCCTTTGGTTCTTCTCTGGTGCCACTGCACCCCGTTTTCCTTCTTTCCCGTGAGAGACGGGCGGAATGCAGCGGTTGTCACGTTCACAGCCCCTCCTTGGGCCGCTTCCCTGCACGGCCCTGACTGGGCTCCTGAGAAACATGCATGTAAAGGAGGCAGAGTGGCTGCTCCACCAGCTGAGCCAGTCCTTTTCACACCCTGCTGCCCACAGGTCCAGCTCAGTCCTGCTGGAGCACGAGATGCCCCTGGACGGGACGATAGTCAGCGCAGCCTTCGATGAGTCCCTGGAGATGGGCATCGTGGGCACCACGGCAGGGACTCTGTGGTACATCAACTGGGCCGAGAGCACGAGCATCCGGCTCATCAGCGGCCACAAGAACAAGGTGAGAGGGGAGGAGCCTGGGGCAGGGCAGGAGCTCAGGGCTGGCTGCTGCTGCTGGCAGGGACGCGCCGGGAGCCGCAGCCGGGGTGCAGCTGCAGCCCTCCCTGCTCAGGCACAGGGTTTGGGCAGGCACTGAGGCCTCATTCCAAGTGCTGTGGCTTGTGCCTGCCTCTGTTTGCTGCTGGCACATCCATGCTGGGTAATGTTTCCTTTGCCTAAAGCATTGAGAAACTGCACCCCAGGTGAAGAGTGGCTGGTGTGAGGTTTGCTGTTGCTCTGGGGTGTCGTTATGCCACAGCAAAACAGGTTCACATGGGAGAAGAGAGGTATTTACTTACACAGGGCCTGGTCCTGCCCTGGGGGTCAGGGCTACATGCAATCACAGTTTGGTGGGGTTGGAAGGGACCTTTAGGGCTCATCCAGTCCAACCCCCTGCAGAAGCAGGGTCACCTAGATCAAGCCACACAGGAACGTGTCCAGGCAGGTCTTGAGGAGGCTTCCATTCCAAACCTACAGGCTTCCATTCCAAGCCTAGCTGTCAGCCCCAGGTTTGAGGGCCAAACCAAAGCACCCCACCTTGCTTTGCCTGTGGGGCTTCTTGTCTGATGTCTCCTATGAGAGGGGTCCCAAGGGCAGAGGAGCTGATGTGCCCCAGGCCGTGGCACCCGCAGAGCCCCGCTGCCCATCGTGTTTGTGCCCACAGGTCACTGCTGTGGGCTTCAGCCCTGATGAGACTCACTGTGCCACGTGTGGGGAGGACGGAAGCGTGAGGGTTTGGTCTCTGGGCAGCATGGAGCTGGTGGTGCAGTTCCAGGTGCTCAACCAGGTAATTGTTTGTGGTACTTCATAGAGCCAGAGAAGCCTTTGTGTTGTTAAACCCCTTGAAGCTGCTGCAGTCCCAGCCCTGCCTTCACCCTGCCCAGCCCAGCACTGACCCACAGCCCTCAGCACCTCAGCCCCACGCCTTTGGGATCCCTCCAGGGCTGGGCACTCCCCCAGCTCCCTGGGCAGCCTGGCACAGGGGCTGACACCCCTCTCAGGGAAACAGTTGTGCCTCAGCTCCAGCCTCAGCCTCCCCTGGGGCAGCTGCAGCCCATTGCCTCTTGTCCTGTCATTGCTGCCTGGGGAGCAGAGCCCGACCCCCAGCTCCCTGCAGCCTCCTGTCAGGGAGTGTCAGAGAATGCTGCTCCTGTCTCCCTCTCTGCAGCAGCTCCTCCCTGAAGCTGCAACCTCCCCAGGGCCCAGCACAGGGGGACAATCCCTGCCCTGCTGCCACCCCAGTGCTGATCCCAGCCAGGATGCCCTTGGGCACACTGCTGGCTTATGTTCAGCCTCTGTCAATTAACCCCCCCAGGTCCTTTTCCTCGATCTCTCCCTCTTGGCAGAGGCCACATTCCACTGCTTGGGAGCACAGGGACTGCTGTGTGGAGAAATAACTGTCAGGTGGAGCTTTCAGTGCATTGTGTCCTCGCTGTGTCATTGTGTCTCTGCCCTGGTTCCTGTGCAGAGCTGCCAGTGCCTGGCCTGGAAGCCTCATGCTGCTGCTGCCCGGGGAGCTGAGAGCCAGCACGTGGTGGCAGGGTACAGCGATGGCACCATCCGCCTGTTCAGCGTTTCCAGGACAGAGATGGAGCTGAAGATGCACCCACACAGCACGGCACTGACAGCCATCACCTTCTCCACGGATGGTGAGGTGCTTCCTCCCTGCAGCGGGGAGAAGGGGCCTTGGGGAGCGGGGCCTGGTTGTGCCGGGGTCGCTTGGGGCCAGGGCGAGCTGGAGAACCTCTGTCCATGAGCTTTGGTAGCTCTGCCAGCTGAGTGTGAGGTAAATGGGACATGGGAGGTGTCCTGGGAGGGTGAAGCAGCATTCCCTTGTGTCCTCCTGCTGCCCAGCTGCAGCAGCTCTGCAGTGGGCTGTTTCAGTGGGTGTCCCTGAGGCCCCTCATCTCACCAGTCCTTGGCTCTGATGTTCCCTTTTGGGACAGCACTACCCCCTCATCTCAGGCCTCTCCCCTTGCGGCTTTTCCTTCTCCTCCAAGACGTGTCCCATTCTCTTCTGCCCTCTGCCCACAGGAGAGATGATCCTATCAGGCAGCAAGGATGGGCTGGTGGCTGTGAGCAGCCCTCGCACTGGCATCACCCTGTGTGTCCTTGCTGAGCACAGGGGCTGTGCCATCACCGTCCTGCACTGCACCAGCAAGCAGGTGAGCCCCAGCCCGGGCACCCCCCACAGCCCTGGGCAGCAGCATGGCTGGGGGCACACACAGGTGGCTTCGTTGTCCCTTGCTTTTCCTCTTCAGGCCCCCTTCCCCCTCCAGTAACTCCTGTTCAGTTGCTTGGGATGGTGTTCAGTGGGGTAAAGCTGCCCCTGTTGCAGGTGGCACCCCGAGCCAGGCTGTGCCTGCGGGCAGGGGGACCTTTGGTGGCTGCTGCAGAGGCCTCACACACAGATGTGCCTTGTCCCTCTGCCATAGGCTCTCAGAGAGCAGCAGCCCTCACTCAGGAGCAGCCTGGGCTGTGAGCTTTCAGCCCCTGTGCCCCCAAGAAAGGGCTCAGTGTGCTGTCCCCACGTTGCTGCTCAGCAGCCTGGCCTCCCATGCATGGCTGGCTCTCTGTGGAGCCAGGAATACCTCATGGTGCAGCAGTGGGATGGGTCTGCCTTCATCTTTCTCCTTCATGGAGAGTCTTTTTCCTTAGCACAGAGGAAATGAGAACAATCCTGCCCAGGTCCTTGGGCTTTCCAATCATCCCCACCCCAAGGCTGTGATCCCTGGTTGCTCCAGGTTCAGGAGCTCCTCCTGTCACGTGCAGGATGTTGTCAGGGGCACAGGGTACTGGCAAGCACTCCCCTGGGAGGTGTGCACATCCCAAGGGCCTCCAGGGGAAGAGATCTGTGTGAGACCAAGCTCTCACCCCTCCTGCAGCAGCCTCCTGTGCCAGGCCTTTCAGCCCAGACGTGCTGCTGCTGCTCACACCGTGGCTTCCCTGGCCCCTTTATTCCAAGCGCCTTTAAGTGCTGCCCAAACCGAGGTTAATCCCGACACTGATGCCCTACAGCACGAGGCAGGTGTTCCCACAGGCCTCTGCCCCCTGCTTGAGTGCAGCTCCCTGCAAAGCCTCCTCGCTGCCAGCCCCACTCTCCTCTCCCACAGTACCATGCCTTGGGGGTGGAAGGAGGGGAGCTCTGGCTGGCCACCAGCTCCGACCGCCGGGTCAGCGTCTGGGCCTCCGACTGGCTGAAGGACAAGTGTGAGCTGCTGGACTGGCTCAGCTTCCCAGCACCTGCTGGCCCCCAGGTCAGTGTGACACCCACCTGCAGCCCCCTGCCCCTGGCTCTCACCTGCAGCTCCCTGGCACCCACCAGCATCCCCCTGCCCCTGGCACCCACCAGCATCCCCTGCCCATGGCACTCACCTGCAGCTCCTTGCCCCTGGCACCCACCTGCAGTCCCCTGCCCCTGGCACCCACCTGCAGCCCCCTGCTCCTGGCATCCACCTGCAGCCCCCTGTCCATGGCACAGGAGCTGGAGGAAGGGGCTGCCTCAAGGCTCAGAGCCAGAGAGTCATCCTCATTAGTTCTGCTTTTAGAGCATCTTGTTAATGCACTTTAGAACCACAGAATCCTTTGGGCTGGGAAAGCCCCTGAAGCTGCTGCAGTCCCAGCCCTCCCCTCACCCTGCCCAGCACTGACCCACAGCCCTCAGCACCTCAGCTCCACAGCTTTGTAGCATCTCCAACCAGCCTCAGTTTTATCTCCTTTGGTTCCCTCAGGAGGGTCTCAGCAGCCTCCCACCCAGCCTGGCCGCCTTCTGCCCTTGGGAGCCCGGGACCTTGGTGTACGTGGGCTTTGGGCTGCAGAAGGAAGCCCTGTTTTACAGTCTGCACAAGAAGCAGGTACTGGGGGCCTGCCAGGGCAGGGGGTGACAAATGGGGATGCAGGGAGGAGGAGGCAGGGCTGCCCTGCCCCACACCTGAGGCTGAAGGGGGGGGTGGGTTCAGGCAAGTGGCTCCTGAGAGCAACAGAAAGTCCCAAGCACCGGGTCAGGGCTGAGCTGCAGGGCCCTGCCCTCAGCCCGTCCTCGCTGCAGCCTTTGCATCCCCTCAGAGGCCAAGGAGTTTGCTTTCAGCAGCACTGAGAGCCTTTAAATCATTGAGTCAGGTCTCCTCTGGGAAGTGGAGGCCTCTGGCAGGTTTCCAGGCTCTGAGGGGCCATGTGTGTGTCAGCCTCCCCTGTGCCAGGAGCCCTTTACCCTCCTAAGCACTGTGGCTGCCGCAGGTCTGCTCTCCCAGCTTCTCCTCCCTGAGGTGCTGGTGTGTTTTCTCTTGGAGTGCAGGTGCTGAGGAAGCTGTCCTTGCCGTACTTCGCCACGTCCCTCAGCCTGTGCCCCGCGGCTCCTTTCATGGCCGTGGGCTTTGGTGGTGAGTACCACAGGGGGCCCTGGGCTCTGCTGACCCTGGGTGGGGAGGGATGTCCCCTTCTTCCTGCCAATGTCCCTCTTCCTTTGGATGAGACGTGCACACACCCCAGACCCTGTCCTCACTCAGCTGTGGGCATGGTGTGCACTGAGCAAGGAGAAAGCTCTGGGAGCCTGATGGGTCAGCAACGAGCTGCATGAGCTCTGTCCTGTCAATGAGCAGGATTTATCACTCAAATGACTTCCTGGGGTTAGGGGTTGTCTTCATCCCTGAGCCTGGGTGAGCTACAGCCACAGGGACAAGGACAAGGGCAGGGCTTCTGCAGGCAAGGGCACGTTGCTCCCGTAGCCGTTGGTGTGTGTAGAGGCAGCACTCGTGTCCACCCGGCTCCTGAGAGCAGGGTGAGCTCCCTGCCTGCCCCAGAGCTGCGAGGCACCCGCTGAGCTGCGTCCGTGTGCTTCAGGAGGGTGTGAGGCTGCAGTGGCTGTCAGACAGCAGCCTCACTCACAGCCTGGAGCTGCCCTGCCACGCTCTCTCCTCAGCAACAGCTCTTCATTGCCCCTTGCTTTGGCAGTAGCTGTCCCACGACTCAAAGCACAGCGGGGCAGGGACAAGAGCAGGGTGTGAGGGCCAAGCCCCACGCTGGCAGAGCCCTCAGCCCCTTCCTCTCCCCCAGAGCGGCTGCTGCGGCTGCTGCGCTGCCCCGCGGGCGCTGCCCAGGACTACGCCGGCCACGACGACACCGTCCAGCTCTGCTGCTTCGGCCCCTCCGGCCGCCGGCTCCTCACGGCCTCCCACAGCGCGCTGTTCGTCTGGGAGCTGGCGGGGGCCTGAGCCGCGACAGCCGGGGCGAGGCGGCCCCGAGGCGGCCGCGGCCGCTGGGCGAGGCCCCGGCTTCACCGTGCGCCAGGCCGCACCCGGCCCCCGGGGCCCGGCGTGAGGCCCGCGGGCCGGGCCCGGCCGCGTGCGGGACGTGTTGTACGAGCCACGTTTTGCCGGTTTTGGGGGGGTTTGTTTGTTTTTATAATAAAAACGAGAGGAAAAGCGCAGCGGGTGTGAGCGGGGGCGCTGCGCCCCGCCCGCCCGCCAGGGGGCGCCGCCGCCGCCAGCGCGCACGGGGAGGGGCAGCGGCGGCCCCGGCAGCGGCGGCGGCGCCGCCATGAAGCGGGACGTGCGGATCCTGCTGCTGGGAGAGGGTAAGGACGGGCCCGGGCTGGGGGGACGTGAGGATCCTGCTGCGGGGAGAGGGTAAGGACGGGCCCGGGCTGGGGGGACGTGCGGATCCTGCTGCTGGGAGAGGGTAAGGACGGGCCCGGGCTGGGGGGACGTGAGGATCCTGCTGCGGGCAGAGGGTAAGGACGGGCCCGGGCTCCTGGGCTGAGGGGATGGCGGTGGGACGTGAGGATCCTGCTGTGGGAGAGGGTAAGGACAGAGCCTGGGGCTGCCCCGCACCGTGAGGGCCCGGCCCGGGCTGGGGGGGAACGTGCAGATCCTGCTGCGGGCAGAGGGTAAGGACAGGGCCCAGGACTGCCCCGCACCGTGAGGGCCCGGCCTGGGCTGAGGGGACGTGTGAGGATCCTGCTGCTGGGAGAGGGTAAGGACAGGCCCGGGCTGAGGGAACGTGAGGATCCTGCTGTGGGCAGAGGGTAAAGGACAAGCCCGGGCTCCTGGGCTGAGGGGATGGCGGTGGGACGTGAGGATCCTGCTGCTGGGAGAGGGTAAAGGACAAGCCCACGCTCCCGGGGCTGCCCCGGACCTCCGGTGCTCAGCCTGGGCTGCGGGGATGGCCGCGGGACATGAGGATCCTGCTGCGGGCAGAGGGTAAGGACAGAGCCCGGGGCCGTCCCGCACCGTGAGGGCCTGGCCCGGGCTGGGGCATGGCGGCGGGACGTGAGGATCCTGCTGCTGGGAGAGGGTAAAGGACGGGCCCGGGCTGGGGGGACGTGAGGCTCCTGCTGCGGGCAGAGGGTAAAGGACGGGCCCGGGCCGTGTCCCGCCGCTGCCGGAGCCGTGTGTGGCGCGTCCCGCGGTGCGTTCACCGAACTCCAGCGCCGGGAGCTGCCACGGGACACGGGCGCTGCCGGGCCGAGGCTAACGCCGTCCCTCTCCTTCCTAGCCCAGGTGGGGAAAACGTCCCTGATCATGGCTCTGGTGGGAGAGGAGTTCCCTGAAGAGGTGAGCGGGAGGGGGACCCCAGCGCCCTGCCCGGGGGCTCTGCCGCAGGGGAGCTCCAGCCCAGGGAGGAGGCAGGTCCTGGGGCTGGTCGGGGTGAGCTGAGGTCCGTGATGACCACCCCGAGCTCCAGCTGCTTTCTCCAGCCTGTGCTCTGATCCCTGACTTGGTGCCTGCCAGGGCCCTGCTGCTGCAGCCGAGGGTCTGTGCCCCCAGCAGTGTGGCAGCCCATGGAGCACAGGCTCTTTGCTCCTCGGCTGTGGCCTCGCCGCGGTGGCACTGGCACAGAGCCTGAGCTGGGTTCCTGCACTTCTGCCCCTGTCTGGAGCCAGACCTGGTGTCTTGAGCCAGGCCACGTGTGAGGAGCAGCATCCAGCTCACTTGCACATGCTGCTTGGAGCCCCCAGCTCCCTGTCCCATCGCCTTTTGGATGGGGAAGCAGGATGAGCCTGGCCATTAGGGAGCTTCTCCCACTGCCCACAGGCAGATGGTGCCCTCTGCAGTGTCTGCCCTGGGAGGCATCAGCTCCAGGGGCATGGGGGAGGACGGGCTCTGTGCAGCTTCCCCTCGTCCCACAGCAGAGCCTGTGCAATCGGCTTAGTGCTTCCCCAGCTGCCAGGAGGCCAGGCAGAGAGCTGGGCAGTGCTGAGGGCTTATCTCTGGGGTTGTGACAGGGCCACAGTGCTGGCTCATCTGAGGGATGGCATCCCCAGCAGGAGCTGGGGCTCGAGGGAGAGCTCAGGGCAGTTGGAGGAATCCCAAGGCCATGGAGCTGAGGGCTGTGGGTCAGTGCTGGGCTGGGCAGGGTGAGGGCAGGGCTGGGACTGCAGCAGCTCCAGGGGCTTTAACAACCCAAAGGATTCTGATTCACCTTGGGGACAGTGGCTGTGCAGGGCTGGGCTGTGATGAGCTGCAGCTGTGGCCAGCTGGACCAAGAGCGAGATGGGCTGGAACTCATCTTGCCAGCGATCCAGGGGCTGAAACTCATCCTGGGCAGTCCCTTGTCACCCTTCTTCTCAGCCACGTTCAACACAGATGTCTGGAACAGGCTCTGCTGCCTTTGCAGGTGCCTCCTCGTGCAGAGGAGATCACAATCCCTGCTGATGTCACCCCTGAGAAGGTCCCTACACACATAGTGGACTATTCAGGTAGGGGTCCCATCCCTCCTCAGCCTCACTCCTGCCCAGCAGAGGAGTGCCCAGTGCCAGGACAGCTGGTGAATGCTGCTTTCCTGTTTCAGAGTCAGAGCAGACAGAGGATGAGCTGCAGGAGGAGATCTCCAAGGTGAGGGGTCAGGCTGGGGGTGTTGCAGGGCAGGGGGCTGTCATGCCCAGGGCCCCACAGCTGGGCAGTGGCTCGTGGCTCTCCCTGGGAGCCCCCTGGACATGGGCAACAGTTGGTTCCTGTGGATTAATGCTGTCGATTTGCTGAGGGGTTTAATCCTTCCCTGCTGTGTGAGCTGCTGCGTGTGGTGTGTCACAGCCCTGCAGGGAGCCTGCAGAGGAGAGTGCTGGGGGGCAGCTGGTGGGAAGGGGGAGGCTGCTGAGCCCACGGTGTGCTTTGGGACTTGGGATGTTCCCTGAGAAGAGAGGAGAAGCAAGAAATGAGAAGGCTGAGGGGGGACCTCAGCAACACTTCTAAGTAGCTAAAGGGTGGGTGTCAGGAGAATGGGAGGACACTTCTGTGATGGCTGGTGCCAGAAGGGGTGATGGGCACAAGCTGGGACACAAACAGTTCCCCTGGCACAGGAGGAAAAAGTCCTTTGGTGCTGAGGTGAGGGAGCCCTGGCCCAGGCTGCCCAGGGAGGGTGTGGAGGCTCCTTCTCGGGAGGTTTCCAACCCCAGCTGGACACGTTCCTGTGCCCCTGAGCCAGGGGAAGCTGCTGGAGCAGGGGCTGGGGCAGCTCTGCAGGGCCCTGCCCACCCTCACTGTGCTGGGATTCTAAGCAGTTGCCGAGCTTGGGCAAGATCCCCCTGCTCCCTGCATCAGGTCTCTGTGGCTGCTTGATGAAGCAGCAGCAGAGAGAGTTTGGGAGCTCGAGCTCTGGGAAGTGCTGGGCAGGGAGGGGCGAGGGCTCCTGTGTCCCTCAGAGCAGCCACACAGGAATAATCCAGCTGGCTGGCTGGGGTGGGCCCAGCTGCTCTTCTGTGCCCTGGGATTAACCTCAGCTCTACACAGAGGAGAACCTCTTGATGATGAGTAATAAAACTGTCCTTCCTCCGTGCATCTCACACGAGCAAAGCTGTTTAATCTCTCCACCTTGGTGGCTAAAGGCCAAGGAGGTGGGCACAGGGGTCCCTGTCCCTCCCCCCAGACAGCCAGAGTGTACAGAGGCTTAAAACAGCTCCAGGAAATCCTGCCTAGACCCTTGTGTGTCCTCAGGATTAGCACTAAACTCTCTCCTGAAAGGGCCAGTGATCCCTCCTGTCTGCTGTGATGTCTGCAGGGGCTCAGGGAGGGGAGGAGGGCAGAGCAGGTGGGCACAGGGCACAGGGAGTGTGGCAGGGTGCAGCCTGGAGCACAGGAGCTGGTGTTGGCCCCGAGCAGCCCTTTGGAAGGCCCGTGGTGATGAGAGGACAGGGCAGAAGGTGCCTGGCCACGAGGCTGTGGAGGTGCCTAAGCACAGAGATAGAGGTGCCTGGCCAGGGGGTTCTGGAGGTGCCTGGCCATGGGGCTCTGGAGGTGCCTGGCCATGGGGATGGAGGTGCCTGGGCACAGGGCAGGGCTGTGGCTCCAGCCAGGCTGTGGCTCTGGCTCGGGCTGGCTCCCTGCCGTGGTGGGTGCACCTCAGGACCCTCCCTCAGCACCCTCTGTCCCTCAGGCCAACGTGGTGTGCGTGGTGTACGACGTGACCCAGGAGGCCACCATCGAGAAGGTAACAGACCCCAGCAGAGCCCTCAGGGGAAGGGTTCCCAGCCCCTTCCCCACAGCCCCAGCTGGGGATCTGCCCCAGCAGCCCCGGGAGGGGGGTTTGGGGTCTGAGGCCCCTGTGAGCCGAGGCAGGCCCTGGGGGCTGCTCTGTCCACGCTCAGTGGGGGCTGCAGACCTGGGGCAGCCTGGCTGCCTGTGCCCTGCCTGCTGCCATGGGGCGTGCTGGGCAGCAGATGGCTGCAGGGCTGGCCCTGGGGGTGGCTCTGGGAGCTGCCTGGCCCTGCCCAGGCCTGCTCATGGGCCTTTCCCTCTGCTCCCCTTGCAGATTCGCTCCAAGTGGATCCCCATGGTGAACGGGGGGCTGGAGAAGGGCTCCAGGTACCGTGTGTGGGACACAGCACTGGGGGGCTCTGGGGGCTGGTGGTGAAGCCAGGTTGCTCTAGCCAAACCAGCTCCATGGCTTGTGGCAGAAGGACGTGGGGGCTCTTCTCCCTCAGCTGAGGCAGAGGGCCAGGGGAGGGGCTTCCTTCCCCCCTTGGGCAGGCAGGGAGAGGAGGCTGCCAGGGCACAGGAGCACAGTCTGTGCATGGCTTAGGCAGAAGGCTGCTGTGCTGGATTAAAGGCTCCTGAGCAGACTGTGAGCAGGGTCAGGCAGGCTGTTCCTCCAGATGGATGCTCCGGGTCGTGGGAGGTGGGGAAACTGCTGTGGAGCCTGGGCAGGAGGGTGGGGAGGCTTCCTGGCAGCAGCAGGGGCAGGGCCCACACCAAGGCTCTCTGCTACTCTTTCTCCCCCAGGATCCCCATCATTTTGGTGGGAAACAAGTCTGACCTGCAAGTTGGGAGCTCCATGGATGTCATCCTGCCCATCATGAACCAGTTCTCGGAGATTGAGACCTGTGTGGAGGTGAGGGAGCTTGGAGGGTTCCTGCAGAGCCTCTCTGAGGGGCAGGAGCACTTGTCTGGCCTGAGGCAGGGAGCCTGTGTGCTCCTGGGGATGTGCCCTGCTGGTGCTGCTCTGCAGAAGCCCCTTTGTGAGTCTGGAGGGTTTAGGCTGTCCCTCACAGGGAGTGTGTTTCAGGGTCTGTCTGGTGTCAGAGCTGCACACAGCCACTGTTGGCTCTGGGGCTGTGGAAGGGGCACAGCAAAGCCAGAGCCCGAGCAGGAGCTTTCCCTGGTGTGTTTCCCTGGGGATGGGCAGCTCTTGCTCTGTGCTTTGGTGCACAGCTCATCCGACTCCAGGAACTCATATCAGCCTCCTCTTGCCCCTTGTCACCTGCCTGCCCCCCTCTCACTGCCCTGTCTCTTCCCCTGAATCTCCAGTGCTCTGCCAAGAACCTCAAGAACATCTCTGAGCTCTTCTACTACGCCCAGAAAGCTGTGCTGCACCCCACTGCTCCGCTCTACGACCCCGAGGAGAAGCAGGTAGGAAGGTGCTCCTGCCTCCCACCCCCTGGGGGGCTGTGGTAGCAGCCTGGCCAGCACAGGAGGGGAGCCCCTCTGCAGGGGGGAGGCAGGAGGCAGGGCCAGGCTGATGGTGCTGCCCTGGTTTTGTCACTGGGGTTGTTCCCTTGCAGCTGAAACCCGCGTGTGCACAAGCACTGACCCGGATCTTCAACCTCTCGGACCAGGATAACAACCAGATCCTTAGTGATGATGAACTCAACTACTTCCAGGTAGGGCTGGCTGCAGAGCTGGGACAGTCCCCGGTCTCCAGGCAGAAGGGCTGCCCCTGCCCTGACACCGCTGCCCCACCTGCCTTCAGTGCTCCTGCTGTTGCCCACTGAAGCACCACAGAGCACGACTCTGGGCACATGGGGATCCCCTGGTCCCTCCTCCTCACTAAGGCTGGGCTCAGCTCTGCTGTGAGAAGAGCAGGAGGCTCTGGACATGTCACCTGAAACTCTTCATGGGGATGCTGAGGAACAGGGGCTGAGGCAGGAAGCTCTGAGCTGTGGGACGTTGTCTCTCCTAGAAACACTGTGTCCTTTCCAGAGCAGAGGGCTGTTGGTGAGGTAGGGGGGTGTATTCTCAGGGTGCTCTGCTGACCATCACCTTCTTTCTCTTGGGAAGTAGAAGTCCTGCTTCGGAAACCCTCTGGCTCCCCAGGCCCTGGAGGATGTGAAGATGGTTGTGTGGAAGAACACGACGGACGGGGTGCAGGACAACGGGCTGACACTGAACGGTAACAGCACCCAGACACATGTCCTTCAGCAGCTGTGAGGGCCCTGTTCTGGGGATGACCCTCCTGGCTCTCATTCCAACCCCAATTAGTCCCTCTCACCGTAGAATCCCAGAATCATTGGACTGGAAAAGCCCCTGGAGCTGCTGCAGTCCCAGCCCTCCCCTCACCCTGCCCAGCCCAGCACTGACCCACAGCCTCAGCACCTCAGCCCCACGCCTTTGGGATCCCTCCAGGGCTGGGCACTCCCCCAGCTCCCTGGGCAGCCTGGCACAGGGGCTGACACCCCTCTCAGGGAAACAGTTGTGCCTCAGCTCCAGCCTCAGCCTCCCCTGGGGCAGCTGCAGCCCATTGCCTCTTGTCCTGTCATTGCTGCCTGGGGAGCAGAGCCTGACTCCCAGCTCCCTGCAGCCTCCTGCCAGGCAGTGTCAGAGAGTAAAGAAAGAAGCCTGAGTCCCCTGTGGCTGAGTGCTCAGCTGGCCCCACTGTGTCTGAGCCCCCTGATGTCTCCTGCAGGCTTCCTCTTCCTCAACACACTCTTCATCCAGAGGGGCCGGCACGAGACCACCTGGACCATCCTCCGCCGCTTTGGCTACGACGAAGAGCTGGTGCTGACAGAGGATTATCTGTACCCACAGTGAGTGTCCTGACAGGGAGTGGGCTGGGCAGGAGGTGCCATCCCCATGAGGCACAGAGTATCCTGCCAGGGAGTGGGCTGGGCAGGAGGTGCCATCCCCATGGGGCACAGCGTGGGCTGCTCTCTGCACCCAGGGCTCTACCCTGCTCCTCCACTGAGGCTGAATCTGCAACCTCATGGTTGGGTTGGTGCCCCTCACCTTCCCCTGCAGGCAGGAGCTGAGGAGTGGGGTTGGTGAGGAGTGCAGTGGGCTGTGGAGCTGCTGGCTCTGCTGCTGGCTCTGCTGCTGGCTCTCGGGTGCTGGAGCGTGGCCAGAGCTGGGGAAGGGGCTGGAGCACAAGGGTGCTGGGCAGGGGCTGAGGGAATGGGGGTGTTGAACCTGGAGAAGAGGAGGCTGAGGGCAGCCAGCAGCACTTTCTGACACTCCCTGACAGGAGGCTACAGGGAGCTGGGGGAAGTCAGTCTCTGCTCCTGGGCTTGGCAGGGCACAGCATTGCCCTGGGCTGCTTCCACCAGCACGGGCCCTGTCACCTCCCCACTCTATGGATGAGAGGATGAGGCAGCCCACAAGCTAATCCCTTTGCTGGCTGCCAGAGCCCCAGCCCCAGGGTGGCAGGGAGAGGAGAGCAGAGCAGAGCAGAGCAGAGGCAGCCAGCAGGGCTGTGCAGACAGCTCACTGCTCCCGACAGAGCTGTTCTGCCGCAGCTCAGGCACACACAGAACAGCCACCAAAAGCTCCTCACTGATGTCAAGGGGAGGAGTGGGGAGCTGTGTGCTCTGGGTGGGCTCAGGCTTGGCCAAAGCCCCCCTGGCACACGTGCCCTTCCTGCAGGGCTGCAGGGGGCTCACTGGGGTCTGTCCGGGCAGGTTCCGCGTCCCCCCCGGCTGCTCCACGGAGCTGAACCACCTGGGCTACCAGTTCCTGCAGCGGCTCTTCGAGAAGCACGACAAGGTGGGCAGGGGCTGCCTGGGGAGGGGGGACATGCTCTCCTGCCAGGGAGCAGCTGCAGGGCCAGGGAAGGGCTTTCCTCCCACCACGGCTTCGTGCCGAGCTGCTGGTGGTCACAGCGAGCTGGAGGCAGCCTGAGGCACGTCAGGGGCTGTGGTCACTGCCCTTGGGCAGAGGGCAGCCTGGAGTGTCTGTGCCCTCAGGGGCTGTGTGTGTTTGAGCATGGGGGTGGCACAGCCCCTCATCCTGCCTGGCTGCAGCACCCAGCGTGCCAGGGAGAGCAGGCACAGCTGCTGGCACACGGCCACCAACCCAGCACACATGCCAGCCTGAGGAGGGAGTGCCAAGCTGCAGAGGGGCAGAGAGAGCAACCAGTCTGTGCCATGCTCTGGAGAGCAAGAGGAGTGGGGGGGAGGTGTTGGATGTGCTGGGAATAGTTATCCAGCTATTGGCCTAACCTGGGAGATGGAGGCTCAGGGGCCACAGGGACCTGCAGCAGGGAGTCAAAACACAGCCTGGGTGCCCATGTGCCAGCAGATAGACCCTCCTCAGGCACACAGCTCCTCACAGCCTGGGTGTCCATGTGCCAGCAGGCAGACCCTCCTCAGGCACACAGCTCCTCACAGCCTGGGTGCCCATGTGCCAGCAGATAGACCCTCCTTAGGCACACAGCTCCTCACAGCCTGGGTGCCCATGTGCCAGCAGATAGACCCTCCTCAGGCACACAGCTCCTCACAGCCTGGGTGCCCATGTGCCAGCAGGCAGACCCTCCTCAGGCACACAGCTCCTCACAGCCTGGGTGCCCATGTGCCAGCAGGCAGGGCTGTGGCACACTGCTCCTCGCCACGGTGAGCAGGGCTGTGTCGTGAAGCAGCGAGCGAGGGGCTCGTGTGCCAGGGACCCTCTCTGTGCCCCCCAGTGCCTGGGCTGGCTGCAGGAGCCGCTGCTGTGCCCATGAGCTGCTTCCCAGCCCGGCTACTGACCCCCCTTTGTTTGGGCAGGACCAGGACGGAGCCCTGTCTCCCTCAGAGCTGCAGAGCTTCTTCAGCGTGTTCCCCCGCGTGCCCTGGGGCCCCGAGCTGTGCCACACGGTATGCACCACTGACACAGGCCTGCTCCCCCTGCATGGATTCCTCTGCCAGTGGACGTAAGCTCAGTCCCTCTCCCCACGCTGGGTCTCGTGGCTCAGCCCTCGCTGACCCGCCGGGCTCCCCGGGCTGTGTGTCTCAGGCTTGTGGCGTACCTGGACGTGAGGCACTGCCTGGAGTGCCTGGGCTACCTGGGCTACCCCATCCTGGCTGAGCAGGACTGCCAGACACAGGCCCTGACAGGTATGGCCCTGCCCTGCCCTGCCCTGCCCTGGCCTCCCCTCCCGCCTCCTGCTCAGCCTCTCGCTGTCCTCGCAGTCACCAGGGAGAAGAGAATCGACCTGGAGAAGGGCCAGACCCAGAGGAACGTGTTCCTGTGCAAGGTGCTGGGGGCCCGAGGCGTGGGCAAGTCCTGCTTCCTGCAGGCCTTCCTGGGCAGGAGCCTGGCGGTGAGTGGGCCAGGGGCTGCTCAGCACCCTCAGGCAGCAAACCCGCTGCCTCCCCTCATCCCCAGGGGCTGGAGGGGCCGTGCCTCTGCCCCGGGCAGCCTCCTGTCCCCGGGGCGGGTGCTGGCCGTCCCTGCTGTCCCCTCCCCAGCCTGCCCCAGCCTCAGCCCGCGTTTTCCTCCCTGGCAGGCCCAGAGGGAGAGCCCAGGAGCCCCGTCCCTCTACACCATCAACACGGTGCAGGTCAACGGCCAGGAGAAGTACCTCATAGTGAGTCAGGGAGAGCAGGGGGGGCTCTGCTGTGTCTGTGCCCCCCGTGGCACTGCAGCTGTGGCTGTGCTCACACCAGTCTGGGTGCTGGTGTTGAACTGGTCCCTTTGCCTCTCCCCAGCTGTACGAGGTCAGTGCTGACACAGAGTTCACGAAGGCCTCGGACACAGCCTGCGACGTCGCCTGCTTCATGTACGACCTGAGGGACCCCAGGTCCTTCAGCTACTGTGCCAGTGTCTACAAGGTGTGTGGCAGCTCAGCTCGGTGTGTGGCAGTCCCACGTCGCCCAGGGGCTGCTCCCTCACCCCGTGCTGGGGCTCCTCCCTGTCTCTGCAGCAACACTACATGGACAGCCAGATCCCCTGTGTCTTCGTGGCCTCCAAGGCAGACCTGCCAGAGGCGAGTCAGCAGCCTGGGCTGTCCCCAGCCGAGTTCTGCTACAGGCACTGCCTCCCTCCACCCTTCCCCTTCTCCTGCCACGGCCAGGGCCCGCCACCCACCACCATCTACACCAAGCTGGCCACTGCTGCCACCTTCCCGTGAGTATCC
This sequence comes from Colius striatus, assembly GCF_028858725.1. Classification (NCBI taxonomy): domain Eukaryota; kingdom Metazoa; phylum Chordata; class Aves; order Coliiformes; family Coliidae; genus Colius; species Colius striatus. Next base: position 755,234 of record NC_084761.1, on the reverse strand, counting down.
TCACAGCTGGGGCTGGGCTGGGAGCTGGGGGGTTGGGGGGCTCTGTCCCCACCCTGCCTGCACCCCTTTGCTCTTGCTTTGGGTTCTCTCAGGCTCTTGGTGTCAGCTGCAGCGTGGACAGAGATGGGCAGGGAGCTGGGGAAGGGGCTGGAGCACCAGGGTGCTGGGGAGGGGCTGAGGGAGTGGGGGTGTTGAGCCTGGAGAAGAGGAGGCTGAGGGCAGCCAGCAGCACTCTCTGACACTCTCTGACAGAGTCCCCAGCCGTGGAGGGATCCCAAAGGCGTGGAGCTGAGGTGCTGAGGCTGTGGGTCAGTGCTGGGCTGGGCAGGGTGAGGGCTGGGCTGGGACTGCAGCAGCTTCAGGGGCTTTAACAACCCAAAGGTTTCTGTGCTTCTGTGACTCTGATCTGCACATACAAGTGACTGGAAGCCAAAGGCCACCTCTTCCCATAGCTGGAGAGAGTGGAGGCTCTCCCTGCCTCCCGTGTCTGTGGCAGGTTGGTGAGGCATCTCCTGCCCCAGCAGCCTGTGCTGGAGCCTCAGCTGAGGGGAGCAGCCAGGCTGCTGTGCTGAGGCAGCACAGGGGGTGGCGGCTATTTTCTCCCTGTGAGGTGTCTCAGACTGAAGGAAAGAGGTGTTTGAAGCGAGCCCTGTGTGCACACAGCCTGCCAGGGGCAGGGCCACGGGGGCAGGGCAGAAGGTGCCAGCCTGTGGCCTGGCTCTGCCCGAGGGGTTGGGCAGCGGCTGAACGCCTCTGTGGGAGGGGGATGGCACAGGGATGGACAGGGATGGCATTGCCAGGGAGTAGTTTTCCCTCCAGCTTCTTTTCAATAAACAACTTTATTTTTAGAGCTGACACTTCCCCCACACACACAGAGACACACACAGACACAGACACATACAGACACACAGAGACATACACATAGACACACAGAGACACACACACAGACACAGACACATACACATACAGACACACAGAGACACACACACAGACACAGGCACATACACATAGACACACAGAGACACACACAGAGACACACACAGACACAGACACATACACATAGACACACAGAGACACACACACAGACACATACACAGACACAGACACATACACATAGACACACAGAGACACACACAGACACACACAGACACAGACACATACACATAGACACACAGAGACACACACACAGACACATACACAGACACAGACACATACACATAGACACACAGAGACACACACAGACACACACAGACACAGACACATACACATAGACACACAGAGACACACACACAGACACATACACAGACACAGACACATACACATAGACACACAGAGACACACACAGACACACAGACACACACACAGACACACACAGACACAGACACATACACATAGACACACAGAGACACACACACAGACACACACAGACACACAGACACACACACAGACACACACAGACACAGACACATACACATAGACACACAGAGACACACACACAGACACACACACACACACAGACACACACACAGACACACACAGACACAGACACATACACATAGACACACAGAGACACACACACAGACACAGACACATACACACAGACACACACACATAGACACACAGAGACACACACACAGACACAGACACATACACATACAGAGACACACACACAGACACATACACACACAGACACACAGAGACACACACACACATTCACACAGACACAAACACAGAGACACACAGACACAGGAACACACAGAGATACAGACACACACACACAGACACACACACAGACACACACAGACACACACACAGACACCCTCTGCAGTATTAATATTTCAGTACTGTGAATCTATCTTGGGGTCTGTGGTATAAATAAATACCAGTGTGGAGGAGGGCTGGGGCTGGGCTGCTCCCCCTGCCTCAACGGGGGATGGAGGAGGGAGCTGGGTGGCCTCCCTGGAGAGGCAGGCTGAGGCAGGATAGAGGGGCTGGGGCTGCTGGGGCTGGGGCTGCTGGGGCAGGAGCAGGGCCCTTCCCTCAGTGCCCCTCAGCCAGGGCCAGCGCCTGCCTCTGCCTGCACGTGCAGTTGTGAAAGCGCCTGACCTAGAAAGGCAGAGAGAGGCCTCCAGCCTCCTCCTCAATATTTAGGTGCTGGTGTGCTATTTCCAGCCTGCAGGAGGGGAGCTCTGCCTGGCTTCAGCCACAGCATCACACAAGCCTTTGGGCTGGAAGAGCCCCTGAAGCTGAGCCCAAACCCTCCCCTCACCCTGCCCAGCCCAGCACTGACCCACAGCCCTCAGCCCCACGCCTTTGGGATCCCTCCAGGGCTGGGCACTCCCCCAGCTCCCTGGGCAGCCTGGCACAGGGGCTGACACCCCTCTCAGGGAAACAGTTGTGCCTCAGCTCCAGCCTCAGCCTCCCCTGGGGCAACGAGGCTTAAACACCAGGAGAAGCTCCTTAGGTGCTATGGGGAGGGAGCCCTGGCCCAGGCTGCCCAGGGAGGGTGTGGAGGCTCCTGCTCAGGAGGTTTCCAACCCCAGCTGGACACGTTCCTGTGCGCCTGAGCCAGGGGCAGCTGCTGGAGCAGGGGCTGGGGCAGCTCTGCAGGGCCCTTGCAGCCCCCCAGGCTGTGGCTGCCCTGGCTCAGGGGCTGCTGTCTGTCCTGCAGGCACCTGAACGCCGCGGAGCTGGGAGCCGCGTCGCTGTGGCTGCGGCTGGCGCTGGGGGCCGCGGTGGCCGCCGTGCTGGGGCTCACGCTGTACCGAGCCCTGGCCAGGAGCAAATGAGTGTCCCTGGCGCCCTCCTCAGCCCCCTGAGCCCTGGCTGGTCCCTGGGTGGGGGATCCTGGTCCCCGGGTGGGGGATCCTCCCCCTGCCCCCGGTGCCGCCTCCAGCCGGACGGATGCCCGGCCGCGCCGAGCCGCAGCCCCGTGCCCGGGGGGCAGCAGGACCCCGGCAGCTCAGCCCCCGGGCTCAGCCTCACCAGCAGCTGCAGGACCACCCTCAGCTTTTTATTCCCTCGGGTTTGTTGTTTAACGTTGGTTTTTAAGCCCAGCCCTGAGTGTCTCAGAGTTTCCTCAGCGCTCCCCCGAGGGCTGTGCCGGTGCCCTCCGTTCCGGGCGCAGCGCTCCCTGGGGCCCCCAGCAGCAGCAGCAGAGCTGGCACACGGGCTGGTGGCTCCATCCCCCCTCACAGCTCCAGCCCCTGGCCCCATTTCCTTCAGGCAGCTCTGGGAAGGGCCAGTCCCCACAGCCCATCCCCCTCCCTGCCGTGCCCACCCCTCGTCATGGCCAGTGTTGTTGGGGCCAGGAGCCCTGAGCAGCCAGGGAGGGGGTGAGGGTCCTGCTCCTGCTGTCCCCTCCCTGGGGCCTTACCCACACCACAGCCAGCTCAGGGCACCACATCTCCTGCTACAACTGGAAGCTCTTTTCCCCCTGCCCATGCCTGAGTTGGCCTTGAGCTGCTGTCCCTTCCCTGTGGTGCCAAGGTGAGTCTCTCAGCACCCCAGTCCCTGGGTGCCCCCTCCCAGCACACTCAGGTTGGGGTCTGTGCCAGCAGCCCCCGGTGCCAGCTGCAGCTGCTTTGCTGGAGTTCTACTCTCTTTAACCATTTTCTTGTAGCCTGGGGCCAGGGAGGGGGGTGAGGAGTGACCAGGCCCCAGGCAGCACTGGCTTGAGGTGAGGGTCTCCTGGGCTGGGGCTCGCTGCAGCCCCACAGCTCATGGCACTGCCCTGGCCCTTGTGTGTGCCTGTGGCTGGTGGCTGGGCCCCACTGGCAGCCCCATCTCCCCCTGCCCAAGCCAGACCCTGACCCTTTGCAGTTTGTTCTCTACAACTCAATAAATTTTTACACATGTTGCTGTTGCCCCCCCATATGTCCTGCATGTGCCAGGGAGCAGCAGCCCCCCTGAGCCCCCTCCCCGTGTCCTGTGTGTGCCAGGGAGCAGCAGCCCCCCTGAGCCCCCTCCCCGTGTCCTGCGTGTGCCAGGGAGCAGCAGCCCCCCTGAGCCCCCTCCCCATGTCCTGTGTGTGCCAGGGAGCAGCAGCCCCCCTGAGCCCCCTCCCCGTGTCCTGCGTGTGCCAGGGAGCAGCAGCAGCCCCCCTGAGCCCCCTCCCCGTGTCCTGCGTGTGCCAGGGAGCAGCAGCCCCCCTGAGCCCCCTCCCCATGTCCTGTGTGTGCCAGGGAGCAGCAGCCCCCCTGAGCCCCCTCCCCGTGTCCTGCGTGTGCCAGGGAGCAGCAGCCACCCCCTGAGCCCCCTCCCCGTGTCCTGCATGTGCCAGGGAGCAGCAGCCCCCCTGAGCCCCCTCCCCGTGTCCTGCGTGTGCCAGGGAGCAGCAGCCCCCCTGAGCCCCCTCCCCATGTCCTGCGTGTGCCAGGGAGCAGCAGCCCCCCTGAGCCCCCTCCCCGTGTCCTGCGTGTGCCAGGGAGCAGCAGCCACCCCCTGAGCCCCCTCCCCGTGTCCTGCGTGTGCCAGGGAGCAGCAGCCACCCCCTGAGCCCCCTCCCCATGTCCTGCATGTGCCAGGGAGCAGCAGCCCCCCTGAGCCCCCTCCCCGTGTCCTGCATGTGCCAGGGAGCAGCAGCCCCCCTGAGCCCCCTCCCCGTGTCCTGCGTGTGCCAGGGAGCAGCAGCCCCCCTGAGCCCCCTCCCCATGTCCTGCGTGTGCCAGGGAGCAGCAGCCCCCCTGAGCCCCCTCCCCGTGTCCTGCGTGTGCCAGGGAGCAGCAGCCCCCCTGAGCCCCCTCCCCATGTCCTGCATGTGCCAGGGAGCAGCAGCCACCCCCTGAGCCCCCTCCCTGTGTCCTGCGTGTGCCAGGGAGCAGCAGCCACCCCCTGAGCCCCCTCCCCATGTCCTGCGTGTGCCAGGGAGCAGCAGCCACCCCCTGAGCCCCCTCCCCATGTCCTGCGTGTGCCAGGGAGCAGCAGCTGCTCCGAGGCTGGCTGGGACCAGGCAGCTCCCCGTGTGCCAGGGAGGAAGAGGAGACCCTGGGCAGTGCCAGGGGGCGCCGGGGCAGGGGCGGGGAGGGAGCACGGCGGCGGAGGAGGCGGTGCCGAGGCGGATGGGCTGTGCCGTGCTCCCTGGTGATGCCAAACCAGGCCGTGCCCCGCGGGAGCTGCGGGACCGCGTGGCACGGTGGGTATGAAGAGTGGCGGCGTGCCAGAGCCCCCCGTGCCGTGCCGTGCCGTGCCAGGCGGGCCTGGGGCACGGGGTGCACATGGCAGGGCTGTGGGACCTTGCCCAGGGCCACACACAGTCCCTGAGGAAGGAGCCTGGGACTGCCTGGTGTCTGCCTGCCCCTGCCCACTGCCCACAGCCACTCTGCCCAGATGTGGGGACAGCCCTGTGCCACAGCAGTGCCAGGCCGGCCAGGGACAGCCCTGTGCCACAGCAGTGCCAGGCTGGCCAGGGACAGCCCTGTGCCACAGCAGTTGAGGGCTGTGCGGCCCTGGCACTGGGTCCTGGGGACACGCTGCCCCGCAGGATGAGAGTAGTTCAAGGGCACCCAGTGCTGGGACGGGCTTCCCACAGCAGGGTGCTGGTGCTATACTGGGGTGCTGGTGCTGCCCTGGGATGTGGGTAGTGTGGGTACCACACCAGGACATGGATTCCCACAGCAGGGTGCTGGTGCTGTGTTGTGATGCAGAAAGTGTTGTGATGTACCAGGATGCAGGGGGTACTGGGAGGACTGGGCTGGGAGACAGGGACTGCAAACAGGATGGGAATTCTGGCACTGGACTGGCATGTGGGTGCCAAACCAAGATGTGGGCACCCATATGGGACTGCACCTAACACACTGGGATGCACTGGCTATACTGGGATGTAGGTGCCAGGACTGGAATGCAGGTGCCCATACCGGGGTGCAGGTACTGTACATGGGAAACATACTGTGTGGGTACTGGACTGGGATGCAGGTATGTACTGGGGTATAGGTACTGGGCTGGGAGGAAGGTGTTGTACTGGGATGTGGGTACCAGCCTGGGATGTGGGTACCAGCGTGGGATGTTGGTACCAGCACTGGGATGTAGGTACCAGCACTGGGATGTGGGTACCAGCCTGGGATGTGGGTACCAGCCTGGGATGTGGATACCAGTACTGGGATATGGGTACCAGCCTGGGTTGTGGGTACCAGTACTGGGATATGGGTACCAGCCTGGGTTGTGGGTACCAGCCTGGGATGTAGGTACCAGCCTGGGATGTGGATACCAGTACTGGGATATGGGTACCAGCCTGGGATGTGGGTACCAGCGTGGGATGTGGGTACCAGCCTGGGATGTGGGTACCAGCGTGGGATGTAGGTACCAGTGTGGGATGTGGGTACCAGTACTGGGATGTAGGTACCAGCGTGGGATGTGGGTACCAGCCTGAGATGTGGGTACCAGTACTGGGATATAGATACCAGCCTGGGATGTGGGTACCAGCACTGGGATGTGGGTACCAGTGTGGGATGTGGGAACCAGCACTGGCATGTGGGTACCAGCACTGGGATGTGGGTACCAGCGTGGGATGCAGGTGCCATAGCAGGACGCAGACACTTGTACGGGGCTGCGGGTACCGTCCAGGATGCCCGGAGCCGTCCTGGGATGCAGGGGGATGCAGGGGGACGCAGGAATCCTCCCGGGCTGCCGCTGCGTGTCGGGGCCGTGCCTCGGTGCCGGGGCTGCCGGCGGGGCGGGTCCCGGTTCCCGGAGCGGCGGGGGGGGCTGTGTGGGGTGCGCTGCGCCGTGCGCTGCGGCGGGGGCGGCTCCGCTCGGCTCCGCTCCCGCCCCCGCCGCCGCCGCCGCCGCCGCCGCCCCGTTGCCATCGGCGGCTCCCGGCGCCGCCGCCGCTCGCAGCTCGCTCCCGGGCCCGCCGCAACGCGGGGCTGGCGGGGAGAGCCGCCCCCGCCGCCGCCCCCGCCGCCCGCGCCGCTCCCCTGCCCGGTTCGCCGGCCCCGGGCGCGGGGGAGCGGCGGAGCCCGCCGCCCGCCGGGTGCATGGACAGGAGCTCCCTGCTCCAGCTCATCCAGGAGCAGGTGAGAGCGCGGCTGGGGGGAGCCGGGGGGCGGCCGCCGGGCACCAGGCTCCGCTCCGGGAGACGCGGAGGAGGGGGGAGCGGGGCACCGGGCATGGCTACCGGGGCGGGGATGCTGCTTGCACCGGGCACGGCTGCCGCGCGGCGGGGCTGGCGGGCAGCGGGCAGCAACGGCGCCCCTCTCCCGTCTCGCTCAGCCCCCCACCTCCCGCTGCCTCCCGTCGCTGCCCCGGGGGACCCGGGTCCTCCTTGTGCCGCTGAGGCCGCGCAAACTCATCTCACTTGTGGCCCCGGGGCCGGAGCCGCCTCAAGGACGGGGGGGATCCGGGCAGCCGAGCCCCGGCGCCTGGTGCGGGATGGAGCCGGCGCGGGGCCGGTCCCCCGGGGCCGATGGGGCTCGCACGCCTTGCCGGGGGGCTGCCGCCAGCCCCGTGACCCGGTTGCAGGATGAGGCCTGGGAGCGGGAAGGCTGCGCAGCGCTGGGCTCAGCTCCGCCGCTGGGATCCGGCCCCGGTGCCCAGACCCCCGCTGCACCCCGGTCCCGGCCCCCCGCAGCTCCCGGGGTCCCCGGCGCCCACCTCCCCAGGCACCCCGGGCCGAGCTGGCGGCTCTGCCCTGGGCACGGGGAGCGAGTTATATTGGGGGGTCGCGAATATGAACGCGTCCCCGGCGCCCCTGGCTCCCTCGGTGACCTTGGCCGAGTCCCCCGGCCCGGGAGCTGCCGTGACGCGCCCCGTGCCCCCCAGGCTCGGGCGCGGGGGCTCCGCGTGCCTCCGAGACCCCCGGGGCTGAGCAGCAGCTTCCCCGGGAGAGGGCAGGGCCGGGGGGCTGGGCGGGCTGCGCACCGGCCCCCCGGGGGCTAAACGGGGCCAGTGGGGTCGGGGCTGGGGGGAAGATGCACCCCGAAAGCAGAGAGGGGCTTCCCGGCTCGGGGTGTGCCGGCGCGTGGGCACGGCGAGTGCCGGACCCGGTGTGGCACGGGCACGTGGCGAGTGTGGGGCCTGGGGGACGGGTGTCAGGGGGGGTCCCACACACCCCAGTACCTGGGGCTGCCCCCGTGGGCTGGAAGCTGCCCTGGGGATGCCAGCGCTGCCTGTGCCCTGCTCCCAGCCCCCCAGCCTGCAGCCGTGCCCACCCCAGGCACAGGCCCCGAGGGATGGAGCTGTTGGCACTTCCCTGCCAGGGATGGAGGGACGGGGTGCACACCGGGGTGGGGGTACAGCCCAATGCCCCCCACACTGCCCCTCCTGCCTGTGCCATGACGATGAGCTTCCTCTGCTGTGTTTCAAGGAGCAAAACCCACCAGGAGCTGGTTGGGGGGTGACCCTGCAGGGTGCTGAGCCCCGGGCACCCTCCGCAGGGCTCGAGCTGTGCCTCGGCCATGGCCGCCCTGTCCCCATCTCCCCCATCCTCCTGCCACCCTGGGCTCCACATCTCCATGAGTGGGACCACACTGGGTGCCCCGTGGTGCTGGGTGCCCCGTGGTGCTGGATGCCCCATGCTTCTGGGTGCCCTGTGGTGCTGGGTGCCTGGAGCGCTCAGGGTGCCCACTCAGTGGTGGGAGCCCTGGGACGGTGCTTGTTGCCCCGGCACAAGCCCTGGTGGGAGCCCAGCGCCCAGAGAGGAGAGGGAGAGGAGGAGGCTGGTGCCAGGGCTGTGTGTGTGTGGCTGGTGGTTTCCTGGCTGTCAGGCTGCCGGTGGCATGAAGTAGCTGAGTGGGAGAGTGTTGGCTGTGCCGTGGGGAGACGGGGGCAGCGAGGCTGCGGGGGGCACCGGTGGGGTACGGGGTGGGTAGGGGCTGCAGCCTCCCTCGCCAGGGCAGGGGTTGGGGTCATGGATGTGACACCACCGTGCCTGAGGCCAGGGTGAGGGGCAGCAAGAGGCTTCCCCAGCTGAACAGGGAGCCGTCCTGGTGATGCCCCGTTCCGTGCCCGCAGCTCGACCCCGAAAACACCGGCTTCATCGGGGTGGAGACGTTCGCCAGCCTGGTGCACAGCCATGAGCTGCCCCTGGACCCCGCCAAGCTGGACATGCTGGTGGCCCTGGCGCAGGGCAACGACGAGGGGCAGGTCTGCTATCAGGAGCTGGTAGACCTGGTCAGTGCCGGGGGCACCGGGTCCTCGGGGAGGGAGGGAGCGAGGGAGGCAGCCGCGGTCCCCAGGGGCTCCCTTGGGCTCACCCGCGCTGGCAGCGACGGGCAGGGGGTTGGGCACGAGGCCGGGAGCACGAGCTGTCGCCGTGGCCGCCGCGGGCACGGGCTGTCCCCGCAGATCAGCAGCAAGCGCTCGAGCAGTTTCAAGCGCGCCATCGCCAACGGGCAGCGGGCGCTGCCCCGCGACGTGCTGCTGGACCAGACCGGCCTCGGCATCTACAAGCGCTTCGTCCGCTACGTGGCCTACGAGATCCTGCCCTGCGAGATGGACAGGCGCTGGTACTTCTACCAGCACCGCACCTGCCCGCCGCCCGTCTTCATGGCAGCCGTCACCCTCACACAGGTACCCTCATCCCCTCCCAGGTACCCTCACCTTCCTCACCCAGGTACCCTCACCCTCACCCAGGTACCCTCACCCCATCCCAGGTACCCTCACCCTCACCCAGGTACCAGGCATGGGTGGGTGGCTGCTGCCCAGGCGGGTCCCAGAGCTGGGGTGGACAAGGGGGTGACCCTGGTTGTGATGTCCTGGTGCCTTTGAGGGGCTCAGACCCAAAGGAGACAGGGGGAGTGGCCCTGTTTGGGATGTCTTGGTGCCCTTTGGGGGGCTTAGATCTAGAGTGAGCAAGGGGGTGACCCCAGTTGTGGTGTCCTGGTGCCCCTGGGGGGGCTCAGACCCAAGGAGGACGGGGAGTGACCCTGGTTGTGATGCCTCGATGCCCACGGGAGAGCTCAGCCCTGTGGCAGAAGAGAGAGATGACCCCAGTTGCAATGTGCTGGTGCCTTTGGGGGGGCTCAGACCCACAGTGGACAGAGGGTGTGACCCTGGTTGTGATGTCCTGGTGCCCTTGGGGGGGCTCAGCCCTGGGGCAGAAGGGAGAGACGACCCCAGTTGCAACGTGCCGGTGCCCACGGGGGGCTCAGAGCCGGGGTGGAAGGGCTGGGTGACCCTGCCCCAGGACAGAGGGTGTGGGCAGTGCCAGGGGGTGATGGCTGTGGGGTTTGGCACAGATCATCGTGTTCCTGTGCTACGGGGCACGGCTGAACAAGTGGGTGCTGCAGACCTACCACCCCGAGTACATGAAGAGCCCCCTCGTCTACCACCCCGGGCACCGGGCGCGGGCCTGGCGCTTCCTCACCTACATGTTCATGCACGTGGGGTAGGTCCCTGCCAGGAGCTCGAGGTGGGGGGCACAGGGTGATGTGGGGGCTGCTGTGACTCCCCCCTTGTGCCCGAGCAGGCTGGAGCAACTGGGGTTCAACGCGCTGCTGCAGCTGATGATCGGGGTGCCCCTGGAGATGGTTCACGGCATCCTGCGCATCAGCTTCCTCTACCTGGCGGGTGTCCTGGCAGGTGGGTGCTGGGGGGGACACTGTGCCCATCAGCCCCCTGTCACCAGCCCTGGGGGGGACACTGTGCCCACCAGCCCCCTGTCACCAGCCCCGGGGGCGGCACAGGGAGATGCCTCCCGGGTTTGCTGGGGGTGAGTTGCCCTGCTCCCCACTGCTGGGTATGGCACTGCCCTGCCCCAGGGGGCTGGGGGATGTGAGGCAGCCTGGATTTAATTAGCATGGCTGGTAATTAGTCAATTAAGGCCATGAGAGGGTGGGGGGGAGACCCTACGCTGAGTCCTGCCCCTGCCCACAGGCTCCCTCACTGTCTCCATCACGGACATGAGGGCTCCCCTGGTCGGGGGCTCGGGGGGCGTCTACGCGCTCTGCTCAGCTCATCTTGCCAACGTTGTCATGGTCAGCGGCAGGGGGGCACCAGGGGCATGGGGGGGCGTTGTAGGGTGGGCAGCAGCTGTGGCATGGGGGAAGGGATGCTGTGGGGTGGGCAGGGTGGTGGGACATTGAGGGGGAGGTTCCATGGGGTGGGCAGCACGGTGTGACATTGGGGGGGTTCCATGGGGTGGGCAGCACGGTGTGACATTGGGGGGGGGTGTTATGGGGGGGGGCAGAATGGTGTGACATTGGGGGGGTGTTATGGGGTGGGCAGCATGGTGTGACATTGAGGGGGGTGTTATGGGGTGGGCAGCACAGTGTGACATTGGGGGGGGTGTTATGGGTTGGGCAGCATGGTGTGACATTGCGGGGGGGTGTTATGGGGGGGGGCAGAATGGTGTGACATTGGGGGGGTGTTATGGGGTGGGCAGCACGGTGTGACATTGAGGGGGGTGTTATGGGGTGGGCAGCACGGTGTGACATTGGGGGGGGTGTTATGGGGTGGGCAGCACGGTGTGACATTGGGGGGGGTTCCATGGGGTGGGCAGCACGGTGTGACATTGGGGGGGGGTGTTATGGGGGGAGCAGCACGATGTGACATTGGGGGGAGTTCCATAGGGTGGGCAGCACGGTGTGACATTGGGGGGGGGTGTTATGGGGTGGGCAGCATGGTGTGACATTGGGGGGGGTTCCATGGGGTGGGCAGCACGGTGTGACATTGGGGGGGGTGTTATGGGGGGAGCAGCACGATGTGACATTGGGGGGGGTTCCATAGGGTGGGCATGATCACAAGGTGAGCACTCTGGGGTGGGTGCAGAGGACCGGGGGGCTCGGCGGGGGGCTGTCCCATGGCACGGGGCTGTGTCTCTGCTGGGGCCCGCTGCCCCCCGCCCGCCCCCTCCGCAGTGACAGCCCCTGGTCCCGCAGAACTGGGCCGGGATGCGCTGTCCCTACAAGCTGCTGCGGATGGTGCTGGCGCTGGTGTGCAGTGAGTACCCGCGTCCCCCCCATCCCAAACCCCGCAGCCCCGGTGCCGGGGGTCCCTGAGCGCCCCCCGGGGGCTGCGTTGCAGTGAGCTCGGAGGTGGGTCGCGCCGTGTGGCTCCGGTTCTCGCCGCCGCTGCCGTCGTCGGGCCCGCAGCCCAGCTTCATGGCGCATCTGGCCGGGGCCATCGTGGGCATCAGCATGGGGCTGACGATCCTGCGCAGCTACGAGGAGAGCCTGCGGGCGCAGTGCGGCTGGTGGGTCCTGCTCCTCTCCTACGGCACCTTCCTCCTCTTCGCCGTCTTCTGGAACATCTTTGCCTACGACCTGTTGGGGGCACAGATCCCCCCCCCGCCGTGAGCCGCCTCCCCTGCCCTCCCCAGCTCGCCGGAGGAGCAACTGGGGGCGCGTGTGTGGGGAGGGGTCTCCTGCGCGCGACATGGGGACAGGCCACCCCTCTGCCCCCTCGGTGCTAGCGAGCGCGCCGTGCCCCCCCTCCCCATGGGCTGCGCGTCCCTCCCCCCGCACCTCACCCCGGCAAACCCGCTGTGCCCCCCCTTCCCCACCCCCTAAGCGATGCTTCAGCCCTGCCCCGGCACCGCCCCCCGCCCCGAGCGCCCCCGGGGCTGGGGATGTGCCTCCCCCGGGCAGGGGCCGAGCGGGGGACACCCCCCTTATTCCCCTCCAGCTTCCTGCTGTACCCCCTTTCCGAAGTGGGGGCCGCCTCGTTTCCCTCCCCAACCCCCCCCCCCGAAGGACTGGTGCCAAAATAGGAGCGATTTATTTTTCTACGCCAAAATAACTATAAAGAAATGAGAGCGAGAGAGGCGAAAGCGCGGCGGGAGCGGCTCGGCTCGGCTCGGCTCAGCTCAGTTGGGCTCGGCTCGGCTCGGCTCGGCTCAGTTGGGCTCAGCAGAGCCCTCGGAGGCGCAGCCCCCCCAAACCACCCCTCCCCGCCCCCCCGCTTTGCTGCCCTGGGCTGGGGGCGCGGGGGGCCCCGCTCCGATCCCCCCCGACCCCTCCCGACCCTTTTTGGAGTATAAATACATATTTTGCACAGTGGCGGAGGCTGCGCGTGCCGGGGGGATCTGGGGGGCGGGCAGCGGGGGCTGCGGCTGCGGCTTACTGGAGCAGAAAACTCGGAGAGGCGTGAAACGGCCCCGCGGGGGGGTGCGTTGGGCCGGGTGGGGGGGTCTCTGCAGCACGAGGTGGGCGCTGAAGACCCTGCCCCCCTTCCAGCCCCACGTGCTCCAGAGCACCCACCTCTGGCCCCACACCCCCAAACAGTCCCCCGCACCCCCCACCCTTCTGTACCACTTCAACACCCCCCCCAGCTCTGCATCCCCCCCACCAACCGTCTCTTCAGCCTCTCACCCTTCTGCACCCCTTCCCCATCACACCCCCCCGGAACCCCTCTCATCAATCCTCACACCTCCCTGCACCGCCTCAGCCCCCTGCCCCACCATAACCCCCCCTTCCAGCCCCCTGCATCCCCTGACGGCCCCTTTCCCCCCCATCTCCCTGCACACCCCTCTGCACCTTCTCCATCCCCCCAGTACCCCCCACCCAGCCCTACACCCCTCTGCACCTCCCAATCCACTCCCTCCATCCTCACAGCCCCCCCCACAGCCCCCTTCCCCTCCATATCCCCCCTATCCAGCCCTACACCCTTCCTCCTACCCTCAGCCTTCCTCACCCCCCCCATCCAGCTGTACACCTCCCTGCACTCCCCAACCTCCCCATTAACCCCCCTCTATCCTCACAGCCCCCCATCCAACCCCACATCCCTCTGCAACCACCCCGACATGCCCATTAGCCCCCCATCCAGCCCTACACCCCTCTGCACCCCTCCAATCTCTCCCCAGCCCCTCTCACCCCCCCATCGAGCCCCACATCCCTCTGCACCCCTCCAACCTCCTCCCAGCCTCCCTCACTCCCTCATCCTTCTGCAACCACCCCAACCTCCCCATTAACCCCCATCCAGCCCTGCACCTCTCCAACCTCTCCTCACCCCCCCATCCAGCTGTACACCTCCCTGCACCCCCAACCTCCCCATTAACCCCCCTCTATCCTCGCAGACCCCCCTCCAACCCCACACCTCTCTGCACTCCCCAATCTCCACCCAGCCCCCCTCCCTCCCTCCCGCATCCATCCTCACATCCTTCTGCACCCCTCAACCTCCCCATTAACCTCTCATCCAGCCCCATCCCTCTGCGCCCCTCCAACCTCCTCCAGCCCCTCACTCCCCATCCAGCCCCGTTCCTCCCCCCCCATCCCCACGAGCCTCAGCCCGCCCCTGGCCCCGCCCCTCCGAGGCCCCGCCCCCTCCGAGGCCCCGCCCCCTCGAGGCTCCGCCCCCTCGAGGCCCCCGCCCCCCGGAAGCGGCGCTGTCGCAGTGCGCGGAGCCGCCGGAGCCGCCGGAGCGGCCGGAGCGAGCGGAGCCGGCGGCCCCTCGGCCGGGCCGGGCCGCGGCCATGAAGGGGAAGGAGGAGCGGGAGGGCGGAGCGGCGGGGCCCGGGACGGCGGCGCCGGGCTCGGGGGGAGGCAGCGGCAGCCCCGAGAAGAGCCACAGCGCGCAGGAGCACAAGGAGCAGGGAAACCGGCTCTTCGGCGGCCGCAAGTACCCGGAGGCCGCCGCCTGCTACGGACGCGCCATCGTGAGTCCCGGCGGCCGCCCGGGAACGGGGGCCCGTGGGGACGGGAGTCGCTCCCCGGGCTGGGAACGGCCGCTGGGATACGCTGGCGGGGACGGGACACCCCCCCCAACCCCCCCCGGGCTGGGAACGAGCCCCGGGAAGGGGCCGACGGGCCTCCGCCTCCACCCCCACAAGCCCGCCCCGGGCACCGGCCGCGCTCCTCCCGGCACGGGACCCTCCGGCCTGGCCGCTCCCGGGATGAGACTCTTCTGTTCCCCGGGCCTGGACACCCTTTTCCGGCGCTGGATCCCCTCCCTGGGCCTGCACCCGCCGCCCCGCACTGTCCCGTCCTACTGCCCCCGGTCCTGGCCCAGCCACCCTCCTGGCCCTGGCCTCCTCCTGGGCTTGCACCCCCTCAGCCAGCCCTGTCCCACCCCCGGGCTCTGAGCTGGACCCTCCTGTGTCCATCCCCCACCCAACTCCATCCCCAGGCTGGGACAGGGCAGAAGGATCCCCTCCCCTCAGCCAGTGCCTGCTGCCGTGGGGGGCTGTTTCCCCCCCGGGGAGGGAACACACAGCTCACAGCCCATCCCCGCCGGTGCCTCCCCACAGGGTGCAATCAGCGGGGTGACGCTGTGGCACAGCCGGCTGGCCCAACCACCCCGCTGTCAGTCAGCCACCCCGCTGCCAGTCAGCCACCCCGCTGCCAGTCAGCCACCCCGCTGCCAGTCAGCCACCCCGCTGTCAGTCAGCCACCCCGCTGTCAGCCAGCCACCCCGCTGCCAGTCAGCCACCCGGCTGCCAGTCAGCCACCACGCCTTGTCCCCCCGCAGAACCGCAACCCTTTGGTGGCCGTGTACTACACCAACCGGGCTCTGTGCTACCTGAAGATGCAGCAGCACGACAAGGCGCTGGCAGACTGCAAGCGGGCGCTGGAGCTGGACGGGCAGTCGGTCAAGGCTCACTTCTTCCTGGGCCAGTGCCAGATGGAGATGGAGAACTACGACGAGGCCATCGCCAACCTGCAGAGGGGTGAGTGGGCGCCGTGCCCGTGTCCTTCCCCCGCTGGGAATGGGTCGGGGGGCGTGGAGATGGCGTGGTGGCTGTGAGCTGTGCCCCTTCCTCTGCCCAGCCTACAACCTGGCCAAGGAGCAGCGGCTGAACTTCGGGGACGACATCCCCAGCGCGCTGCGCATCGCCAAGAAGAAGCGCTGGAACAGCATCGAGGAGAAGCGCATCAACCAGGAGAACGAGCTGCACTCCTACCTGACCAAGCTGATCATGGCCGAGAAGGAGAGGTAAGGCGGCGCTGAGCCCCCGCGGCTCAGGGAGGGAGAGTGTCCCTGCCTCAAGGCTGATCCCTCCCCCGGCTCTGTCCCAGGGAGCTGGCGGAGTGCAGGAAGGCTCAGCAGGAGGAGAATGCGGAGGAGAGCCGGAGCCGAGTGCAGCTGGCCAGCATTGAGGCCAAGCACGTGAGCAAGGGGCGCTGGGGCTGCTCAGGACGGGCTGCAGGGATCCAGCCGGGCCTTCCTCCTCCCATCCTCATCCCTGGGTGCTGCTCCAGCCACGGCAGCAGCACAGGGCGAAGCCAGGAGCACCCCAGGCAGAGCACGTGTGTGCCCCGGCTGCGTGGCTGCAGCTGCTGCTGTGGGGCTTTCCTGTCCCCTCCTGACAGTGCCCCCTCTGCCCCTGCCAGGGCTCTGCGCTGTCCCTGTTGTTCCCTGTGGCTCTTGGCCTGTGGGGAACTAATCCCACTCCAAAAATAGCCCCACAAAGGCAGGTTATTTTTAAGCTGCCTCACTCCTGCCGTGCCATCCGACCTGCTGCCTTGTCCCTGCCTCTCCTGGCACCTGTGGGCCTCTCCCTGGGCACTGTGGCCCCCTGCAGCAGGGTCCCCTCACCCTCAGGGCCCTTCTCTTTCAGGACAAGTACTTGGCAGACATGGACGAGCTCTTTTCTCAGGTGGATGAGAAGAGGAAGGTGAGTGTGTGCCTGGCTCTAGCCGCTCGCTCTAACCCCGGGCCGGTGCCACCTCCCAGCCCCTGACCCAGCTCTGCTTCCCTGGCGGCAGAAGCGGGACATCCCCGACTACCTGTGCGGGAAGATCAGCTTCGAGCTGATGCGGGAGCCCTGCATCACTCCCAGCGGCATCACCTACGACAGGAAGGACATCGAGGAGCACCTCCAGGTACCCCACAGCCCTTGCCCACAGCCCTTGCAGGCAGCTGCTTGCCCGACACGGGGCTCGGCAGCCGCCCTGAGCGTGGTGCCAGGGACCTGCCCGTGCGGGTGCCCGCGGGGGTGGCGGGCGCTGCCGGGCCCTGCCCGACGTGGGGGCGGCCGTGGGCAGGGAATGGTGCCAGGGGAAGCCCCTGCACAGGGGTGCTGTGCCTGTGGGAGCAGCGTGAGCAGCCCTGTGCCCTCCCTTGCAGCGTGTGGGGCATTTCGACCCGGTGACACGGAGCCCCCTGACCCAGGACCAGCTGATCCCCAACCTCGCCATGAAGGAGGTGATCGACGCCTTCATCTCGGAGAACGGCTGGGTGGAGGATTACTGAGGGCCTGGCCGTGCCCCTCGTGCCCCCTGGCCGTGCCCCCCGGGCTGGCACGCTGCCTTACTCGCTCTCTGGCTGATCCCCCCTGCCCTGGGTGCCCACAGCCCCAGCGCTGGCCACGGGCTCGTCACCATCTCCCCTCCCCGAGGCTCTGTGGGGGCTGGGTGGGTTTCTGCCCCACAGGGAAGAGCTGCTGGGTCTGGGGGGGTCTCTCCAGCATCTCCTTTGCCCAGAGAGCAGGTGCCCCCTCGTCTCCAGCAGCTGCCAGTCCCCAGCCCTCCTGTGCTGCCCTGGGGATGAGCGTCTGGGGCTGGTCTGGCTGGTCCCCTCCATGTGTACAGAGCTGTTTCCTCCTCCTCCCCCTCTGCCACCTGTACCCCTTCCAAAGGCAAGAGACCAACACCCAGTTGCCCACCAGCTCAGAGCTGGGTCACACAGCCCCTAGGCCCCTGCTAACAAAGGGTTAAGTTGCCCAAATTAAACGTTGTTCTTCCTTTTTAATGAGATGAAATGGCTTTGGGACAAAACCCCCCAAAGCCCAGCCCAAGCAGCAGCAGCTGCCAGGCACCCAGCGCTGGGGGGGCAGCAGGAGGCCTTTGGGGCAAGTTTTGCCAATGTCAAGGGAAACACAACACTGAGAACAATAAAAAATATGGTTCAAAAGGTAATTCAGCAATAAATGTGGAAAACAAAAAGAGCTGAGTGCGTGGTGGTGGCGAGAGCAGCAGCCAGGGCTGAGGGGCTGCCCTGCCTCTGGGCACACAGGGAGCCACAGGGGAACGAGGGCTTCAGGCCAAGGGGGAGACACAGCATGCAGAGGTGCAGCTAGCAAGGCCTCAGCCCTTCTGGAATGAAATGTAGCCAGGGAGGTTAAGGACAGGAATGAGGCATTTTCAAGTACATCAGCAGCAGAGGGATGGTGAGGGGGAACGTGGCCCCGCTGCCGAACACCAGGGCAGCCCTGGTGGCCGAGGATGCAGAGAAGGCAGAACTACTGAGTGCCTTCTCTGTAGGTACAGATATGACTTGGAGCTTGAATAAAGATGGCAGGGACAAGTTACTGCAGCTGGCAAGCTACTGCCAATTATCAGAAGCAGGTGCTGTGAGTTAATCACTTGGGCCCCGGGGTGATCACATGGGTGGAAGCAGCATATAAGGAAGGAGCTGGCAAGGGAAGGGTGGCTTTGAGTCAGCTCTGCTGGTTGCTCTGCACTGCCTGTGTACGTCTCTGCACGTGCATTGCCTGGCTGCTCCACGTCTTTGAATGAATGCTGTTGCATCGTTGCAACACTTGGTGATCAGCTGAACTGGTTGGATTAAGAACCCTCGGCAGAAAACGGCCCAGAGTCCTGTCTGAGAAGACAAGTGAGCCCACTACAGTGGGAAAGGTGATGAGCAAAGAGGAAAACACTGACAGCCTCCAGCATGTCCTTGCTGAGAAAGGATTCAGCTATGAAAGAGCTGTGAGATCCTGTGAGAGGGATGCAGGATGTAGGCTGCTTCGCCTCCCCACAGTAAGTGTATGAAGTGGGGCAGTGGGAAAGGCTGGGAGATGCTTTCAGTGATGCCATTGGGCTGTGTAAACTGGTACCATCCAGTGCACAACAGCTCCAGGCTGAGCGTGCTACAGCTGCTGCCTGAGCACAGAACATCTTCTCTGCAGGTGGTGGCTTCATAGTGCCATCGGCTCCACCTCTAGAGGAGGAGAGTGTGGATGTGAGCCCACCCCCTAGAGCACCGTCCCAGGAGCCGAATGTGTGCATTGTTTCTCCTCCCACCCACCCTTTCTGTCCTGCCCCGTCCATCCTGCTGCCATGCCTGAGAGAACCAAAGTTACACCGTGCCCATGACACTACGGAGCCATTGCCCCTGAGCTCATCAACCCCTGAGTGCATCCCTCGTCCATCATCACCCCCAACATCTAGTGAAGGGGAAGACCCACAAAGACAATCGTTACAGAAGGATTAATAAGGCACGGAGAAGATCTGAAACAGACCTTGGGCCATGTGGAGGAACTGATGGAAAAGCCAAAAGCAACAGCTCACCAACTGCTGGAATGGACTGATGAATTAACCCAACCAGAGGTTAAAGTCTGACCCCCACAGGTGCTCAGAGACCCCCAGCCAGATGACTATGACCCGGCTAAGAAATGGAGAGGCCTCATAAGCGAGGCAGTAACAGAAGGAGAATTCATTCCACAAGCCTTTCCAGTAACAGCAGCACGTGATAATGGGCACCTTTGGCCTGGAAGTTGGTGAGGGAAGGCCAGGAAGCTGTGATGCAACACGGCTTGACCAACCCATATGTTCAAACCTTCTCAGATCACTTTTTCACCAGCAGATTAATGACTCCATTTGAGTGCTGGAAGCTCGCAGAAACCTTCCTGAAGCCCACTCAGGTGCTACTGTGGGAGTCTGAATGGGAAGAAGGAGATGTGGCAATGGTAGGAAATAAGGACTCACAGCAGGGAGATCCACGAGGAGCCATCACAGTGGATATGACGTTGGGAAAAGGGCTGTTGGCTGCCCCTCAGCTACAAGCCCGACTGCATGAAGCTATTTTATAACACAGACACTGGCTCATCAAGCGTTTGAGATCGTCCCTGACGTGGGGGTGCCAGCTCCCCCACACACAACCATCATACAGAACCCTGATGACCCTTTTATGATGGTCTCAGAGCAGCTCTGGATGGTACACCAGGTGTGTCAGCTGATGTAAAAGCTGAAATGGGACTGCACTGGGCAGTTGCTAATGCTAACCATGACTGTAAGGAGATCCTGCAGGCTCTCCCAGGAGTGGTGTTGACATGAGAGAAGGCTGCTCTCCAGCAGGATCATTGGCACATCTGGCTGAGGCAATGGCACCAGCATTGAAGCCATTAGCTCGGCAGGACAAAGGAAACCGGAGGCTGAAATGCTTCAGCTGTGGAAAAACGAGAACAATGTCGATGCAGAGCATTGGTGTGGACAAACAGCTCCACCAGACCATGGGGGTCCAAGGGCAGGCTCAATGGCAGTTGTTACAGATGTGGCAAGTTTGGACACAGAGCCACCGAGTGCTGCTCTCAAGGGGCCAGACACGGCACGCCGAAGGGAAATGGGTTAACGAGCACAAGGAGGGCGAGTGTGGTGACACAAAAACACCTTCCACACCAGTGGCTGCCTG
Organism: Colius striatus; assembly: GCF_028858725.1. NCBI lineage: Eukaryota > Metazoa > Chordata > Aves > Coliiformes > Coliidae > Colius > Colius striatus. The sequence goes on along the minus strand of NC_084761.1, from coordinate 735,005 downwards.
CATGGCCTCACATCAGCCACTGCACGAAGCACAGGACTGATGTGGAAACAGCAGTAGATGTAACCATCCACAATACAGATGTAACATCCCATCCAGCGCTCATGGACCACTTGGCTGTGGTTTAAGTGCTCTGCTTTGGGATGGTCATTGGCCTCTTGACAAGGTGTTTTCGTGCTCCCTGGTGTTATTGATGCAGATCATCAAGGAAACATTGGAATAATGGTTAAAGTTTGGCAGCCACCAGTTTATATACCTAAAGGAACTAGGACAGCTCAGCTAGTTCCCTTCATGGCTAAAGTTCCACCCACAGGTGCTGGAGAGCGTCGAGATGGTGGTTTTGGATGCACTGAAGTACCTGAGGTAAGACTGGCAATGCCACTTTCACAGCAAAGCCCACTCAGACAGTTGTATTCCAACATCCAAGTGGTGACTACATGGTTGGGTACAACGTGTCACTGGATACAGGAGCAGACACAACCATTGTTCCATCATCCTATTGGCCAGAAAGCTGGCCTTTAGGGACTTTAGACACCCCTGTGGTCAGAGTAGGAGGCACACAGGTGACAAAACTTAGCAGAGACATGACTGCAGTGTGGATCCAGGGTGAAGAAAATAGGTGTGTGCAAATTCAATGCCCTGTGATGAACACTTCAGCCTGGCTTTTAGGCAGAGACGCCTTAAGCCAAATGGGCTTTTGTGTGGCAAGTGGGAATGTTTAGTGGTGGCCATTGATGAGTGACCAGTCCTGGTTAACCTGGCTCACAGATAAACCAGTCTGGGTTGATCAATGGCTGCTGGGCAAAGAAAAGCTCACCCAGATTCATGAACAATTATTCAAAGGTCATATTAAGCCATGCACTAGTCCATGGAACACACCAGTTTTTACTGTCCCTGAAAAATGAGCAATGGTGGCTGTGACACGATTTAAGAGCTGTCAGTGCAGTGATATGGGTGCTTTGCAGGCAGGATTACCCTCTCCTGCAATGATTCCAAGAGTGGCCCCTGTTGGTGACTGGCCTAAAGGGTTGTTTTTATCAGTTCCTCTACATGAGGACAGGGTGACGTTTGCTTTTACAGTGCCAGAGCCAGCAACACGGTACCAGCAGGCAGCTTTACCTCAGGGAATGAAGAACTCAGCAGTGTGAGTCCCTCCCTGCAACACATACCACACTGTGTTAATAGAACCACAGAATCACAGCATGGTGGGGTTGGAAGGGACCTTTGGAGATCATCCAGTCCAACTCCTCTGCAGAAGCAGCTCCCACCTAGATCAGGTGGCATAGGAACGTGTCCAGGTGGGTCTTGAAGCCCTCCAAGGAAGGAGCCTCCACACCCTCCCTGAGCAACCTGTGCAAGGGCTCCCCCCACCCCAAATTATGTTTTGAGTTTGTGTATTTGCTGGTAAGCTACTGCTAATTATCAGAAACAAGTGCTGCAAGTTAATCACTTGGGCCCTGGGTGAGCACATGGGTGGAAGCAGCATATAAGTAGCTGGCAAAGGAAGGGTGGCTTTGAGTCTGTTGGTTGCACTGCATTGCCTGTGTACATCTCTGCATGTGCATTACCCAGCTCCTCTACATCTTTGAATGAATATTGCTTGCACCTCTACAACACTTTGCTTCAGTCTTTACAGCCAAGGCTGACCCTCAGGAATCCCAGTCCAGCAAGGACAAGAGGATGGCCAGGACAGCAGAGGACTTGCCCTGGGTGGAAGAAGTTAAAGACTTGTTGGCCAAGCTTAAGGCTCCTAAGTCAATGGGTCCTGATGGGATGCATCCTAGAGTGCTGAGGCAGCTGCTGATGTGGTTGCTGAGCCTCTCTCCATCATTTTTGAACAACCATGGAGCACAAATGAGGTGCCTGAGGGCTGGACACAAGCCAATGTCACTGCAGGCTGCAACAAGGGCAGGAAGGACAACCCAGGGAACTCCAGGCTGGTCAGCCTCACCTCCATCCCTGGAAAGGTGATGGAACAACTCATCCTGAATGCTAATGCTATTAAGGATAAGAACATATGAAGGATAAGGTGGTTATCAGGGCAGTCAACATGGCTTCACCAAGGGGAAATCCTGTCTGACCAACCTGATGCCTTCTATGAGTGCATAACCGGCTGGCTGGATGAGGGGAGAGCAGATATCATCTACCTTGACTTCAGCAAGGCTTTGGACACTGTCTCCCACAACATCCTCATCAGAAAGCTCAGGCAGTGTGGCTGGATGAGTGGAGGTGAGATAGATGGAGAGCTGCTGAGTGACAGAGCCCAGAGGGTGGGGATCAATGGCACAGAGTCGAGTTGGAGGCCTGTGGCCAGTGGAGTTCCACAGGGATGGGTTCTGGGGCCAGTCTTGCTCCACATCTTCATCAACCACCTCGGTGAGGGGACAGAGGGACCCTCAGCAAGTTCCCTGCTGGCACCAAACTGGGAGCACTGGCTGATTCCCCAGAGGCTGTGCTGCCAGTCAGCGGGATCTCGACCAGCTTGAGAGTTGGGCAGAGAGGAACCTGCTGAGGTTCAACAAGGACAAGGGCAGAGTCCTGCAGCTGGGAAGGAACAACCCCCCTGCACCAGCACAGGCTAGAGGTGACCTGCTGGAGAATAGCTCTGCAGAGAAAGACTTGGGAGTGCTGACTGATAATAAGCTAAATATGAGCCAGCAACGTGCCCTCTTGGGCAAGAAGCCAACGGCAGCCAGGGGGCATCAAGAAGAGTGTGGGAAGCAGGGCCAGGGAGGTTCTGCTCCCCCTCTGCTCTGCCCTGGTGAGACCTCATCTGGAGTCCTGTGTGCAGCTCTGGGCTCCTCAGCTCAAGAGGGACAGGGAACTGCTGGAGAGAGGCCAGTGCAGGGACACCAAGATGATCAGGGGACTGGAACATCTTCCTCATGAGGAAAGGCTGCGGGACCTGGGGCTGTTTAGTCTGGAGAATATGAATAATAGTAAATACTGTAAATATTAATAAGATCCCCCCTCAAATATCTCAATGGTGGGTGTCAGGAGGTTGGGACATCCCTTTTTTCTATAGTAGCCAGCAACAGGACAAGGGCTGATGGGATGAAGTTGAAACACAAAAAGTTCCACTTAAATATAAGAAAAAACTCTTTTACTGTTTGAGTGAGGGAGCCCTGGCACAGGCTGTCCAGGGAGGGTGTGGAGGCTCCTTCCTTGGAGGTCTTCAAAACCCACCTGGACACGTTCCTGTGTGGCCTGATCTAGGTGGGAGCTGCTTCTGCAGGGGGTTGCACTGGATGAGCTCTAAAGGTTCCCTCCAACCCCACCACCATGCTGTGATTCTATGACAGGAGATGAGGAGAAGCCAGAACAACCTGTGGCAGGGTCTCCTCACCCCAGGTGTGGTGGGCAGGAACTGGAGCTGCCAGCCCAGGCTGCTCTCAGAGTGCTGAGGGCGATGGCAGCGCAGCCACAGCCCTACCCCAGGAAGGTGGAGATGAAGACGCTGGTGTCCAGGTTGAGTGTGGCGTGCCACCAGCGCTCGGGGAAGTACAGGGCCTGGGGGCACACAGCAAGGCAGGGGCTGAAGAGTGCTCATCCTGCAGCCCCCTCCAGGAGCAGAGGCTCCCCCTGCTCACCCCACAGCCCTCCAGGAGCAGGGCCCCCTGTCACCCACCTCCCCGGGGCGCAGGGTGCACTCGAGCGGGCGCTGGGCGGGCGGCAGCCTGGGGTAGGTGTGCTGCAGCCAGGCCAGTGTGGTCTCGTTGGGGTGGAAGTGGGGAGTGTGATCCGGGGGGTACAGGAACCAGCGCTGGAAGGCAGCAGGGGAGGAGAGGACAACCCCCTCTTCATTCCCCTCCAGGACTTCCCCCACGTTCAGGGGGTGCCCAGGGGAAATTCAGCTCCCTCCCTGCTTGATTCTCACCTTCCTGCCAAAGATCACCTCAGAGAAACCAGGGCCATGCCAGTGAAAGGGGACGCCAGAGCCCGGGCCTGGGGGGCGCAGGGGGTGTGAGGTGAGGGGTGTTGGTGCTGGGGAGCCCCCCCTCGGCTGCCCACACCCACCTGCGATCCCGAAGCTGTAGGCAGCGCTGGTGCCCGGCAGGCGGAAAGGGGGGGGCACATAGTGCTGGAAGAGGGGCCCCCACTCCGTGAAGTTGTTGTCCCCAAAGAAGTAGAGGGTGTCTGGGAGGAAGGGAGGGGGGAGAGGGAGAGGATGAGGCCGCTGAAGGGGGAGCCAAGGCAGGGATCGGGGCTGTGCCACCCACCGCTGCCCAGCCGGGCCGGGTCCTGCGGCTGCAGCTGCTCCTCCACGTACTGCTGGAAGGGCACGTCCACTGCGGGCAGGGAGGGCAGGTTGGTGTGGGCAGCCCGTGGCGGTACCCGCGGGGGAGCGGGGGGCTGCGGGTCGCGGCCGCCCCCTCACCTTTGCGGTAGGAGTAGGTGTTGGCCGTGCTGAGCCGCACGGCGTGCGCGCCGAAGGCCGCCAGCAGCTTGTCCCGGGTGCAGAGGGCGCGGAAGGCCTGGGGAGCGGGGCACAGCGGGGCTGCGGCGGGACCGGCGCTCCCGGGGCTCCGCGGTGAGGGGTGGGGGTGCGTGTCCGTGCCCCGGAGCCCTCCCCCGCGCACTCACCGCGTTGTCCGTGAGCCCGCGGATGACGACGGGCCGGGAGAAGGCGAACCTGTGGGAGAGCAGCGCAGAGGGGTCCCGCCCGCCGCCCGGCTTCCCGCGCCCCCGCCCCGGGCCGCCCCCGCCCGCCCGTACCGCCGCAGGAACACGGAGGCCGTGAGGGAGGCGTCGGCCCGTTCCACCGTGCAGCGCTCCTCCTCCGGCACCGCGCCCGCCGGCCTGCAACGGGAAGCGCCGCTCAGCCCCGGCTCAGCGGCCCCGCACCGGCCCCGGCCCCGCACCGGCCCCTCACCAGCCGCCGCCCGGGGCGTCGGAGCCGGCCGCGGGCCGGGCCCAGCACAGCGCTAGCACCAGCGCCAGCCGTGCCGCCGCCATGGCGCGCCGCGCCCGCCCATTGGCTCCGCGCAGCGCGGGGAGCCCGCCCATTGGCTGAGCGCTGAGAACCCGCCCATTGGCTGAGAGCAGCGCTGGGAGCCCGGCCATTGTCTGAGCGCAGGAGCCCGGTCATGGGCTGAGCAGAGCTCGGCCATCGGCTCAGCGCAGCGATCAGGAGCCCGGCCATTGGCTGAGCGCAGCGCTGGAAGCCCGCCCATTGGCTGAGGGCAGGAGCCCGGCCATTGGCTGAGGGCAGCGCTGAGAGCCCGGCCATTGGCTGAGGGCAGGAGCCCGGCCATTGGCTGAGCGCAGCGCTGGAAGCCCGCCCATTGGCTGAGGGCAGGAGCCCGGCCATTGGCTGAGGGCAGGAGCCCGGCCATTGGCTGAGGGCAGCGCTGAGAGCCCGGCCATTGGCTGAGGGCAGCGCTGAGAGCCCGGCCATTGGCTGAGGGCAGCGCTGAGAGCCCGGCCATTGGCTGAGGGCAGGAGCCCGGCTCTGGGCTGAGCGCAGCACTGAGAAGCGCGACTCTTGGCTGAACGGGGAGCCAGAGGGACAGGCGGAGCGCCTTAAAAGCGCCACATCATGTCTCCAGGGGCCACATTTCATCTTAGAGGGGTCACACCTTACCTAAAGGGGATGCGTCTTCAAGGGGCCGCAGGGGAGGCGGCAGCACAGGGTGTGGGGCCATGACCCCCACCCTGCCCCATGGCTGCAGCCCCGCTAAGCAAAGACAAGAGGCAGGGCTGGGTTCGGGTGCTGGGGTGTGTTTTAATCCAGTACAAAAGGCGTGTGTGTGTGTGTGTCTGTGTGTGTGTGTGTGTGTGTCTGTGTGTGTGTGTGTGTGCAGGCAGAGCCCCTGGAGGGCTGGGCTCTGTGGCCCCTGCCCTCAGGTGTACTCACAGAGGTGGCCGCAGCCTGCGGGGCAGTGCGAGCTGCTCTCCAGCCACTTCATGATGTGCTGCAGGTGGCCGCCGTGGCTGCAGCCCTGGCACCACACGAAGAGCCCCTTGACCACGCGGTGACACACGGCACACATGCTGGCACAGCGCCGGCACCTGCGCACGCAGAGGGGCTGCGGTGGGCAACGGGGCCGGGCGAGCCCCTCTGACCCCCAGCCCCTCACCCCGCAGCCCCTGCAGTCCCTCTGACCCCCAGCCCGCAGCCCCTCACCCCGCAGCCCCTCCAGCCCCTCACCTGTCGCAGATCCAGCCCCGGTTGCTCATGGGCCGCTTGCAGTTGCTGCAGTTGATGTGCAGGGTGGTGGAGGCCTGGTTGAGGCAGTTGATGGCCCGGCAGGTGCTCAGCTTGATCACCTCGTTGGAGATGTTCCAGAGCTGGAAGCGCTGCAGGAGGTCGATGTAGGAGGTGTACCAGTGCTCCTGGGGAGGGATGCAGACAGCTTAGCCTCAAAACCCCCTCGGGATCCCAGCCCCACATCCCCAACCCAAGCTGCCTGCTGTGGAAGAGGCGTCCTTCCCCACATCAACAGGGCCAACTTCTGGCTGGTCCTGTGGCCACCACCCCATGTCCCTGTCCGGCTCAGCAGCCAGCACGGGCTCTCAGAGCCCGCTACACCCAGCTCGGAGCGTGCCCAGAACTCAGGTGGGATGCTGCAGTATGGGAATAACACCCCCCTGCCCGTGTCCTGGGGCTGACCTGGGTCTGCTCATCGATCTCCTTGCGGATGCGGTCGCCCAGCACGATGAGCACGGACACGGCCGTCTGCACGTCGCCCTGCTCGGCGTAGAACAGCAGCGTGTCCCTCACGATGGGGCTGAAGAAGTCGGAGGGCAGGCGGTTGTCGTAGAGCGAGTGGGAGATGGAGATGAGGGAGAAGGACTCCACGGGCGTCAGCGACACCGTCTCGGCCTCGTTGCCGCTGACGTGAGGGGAGTCGGCTTTGTCCTGCAGGTGGTCCAGGGCCGAGGGGTTGTCCACGATCTCGTGGCGCAGGGGAAAGGCTTCCTGGGGAAGGCTGTACTCCTGCTCTTCAGCTGCCACGAGACATCAGGAAGGAGTAAAGGAGGGGCCGAAGGGGAAATAATCCAGCCTGGCGGCACCCCCAGTGGCAGCCCCGCGCTCACCGTGCGGGTTCTCATGGTCCATCATGTACAGCTCGTCCTCGTCTGCTTCCACATCCCCCAGCAGGTAGTCAGCAGGGACATCACTGCCCTCTGTCTCCTCGTTGTCTGCGTGCACAAGGACAGACGAATCGGCTCACCTTCCCCCTCAGGCACGGGTTAGATCCACAGCCTCCCTGCCCTGCCCCTCCACGGCCACGTTCCCAGCACCCACAGACACTGCTGGGGGTGAAACACTCTCCTGCAATGCCCCAGGGCTTGGCACGAGCCTGGGGGCTGCAGGAGCCCCAGCCAGCCCAAGGCACAGGCTTGGCACGCTCCTGGGGGCTGCAGGAGCCCCAGCCAGCCCAAGGCACAGGCTTGGCACGCTCCTGGGGGCTGCAGCAGCTCCAGCCAGCCCAAGGTACAACATCAATGTACCAGTTTATCCAGTACCAGCAGACACCTAGAGCTGAGGAGGGAAGAGCCACAGGGGTTCCCAGCCCACGTTACCCTCGTTGTTGATGTGGGTGGAGGAGGAATCCAGGAGGATGTTCTCTGGGCGACTTTCCCCTTTGCTGCGCTCCAGCCTGGCCTCGCTGCCCAGCCCCGCCGGGATGTCCTTCAGTGTGAAGCTGCACAACAAGCACAACTTCAGTCACAGCACTTCACAGCTTCTGCTCTACCCAGGAAACAGCCTGGCCACAGGCCTCCAGTTGCATTTATAGAATCCTTTGGGATCCCTCCAGGGCTGAGCACTCCCCCAGCTCCCTGGGCAGCCTGGCACAGGGCCTGACACCCCTCTCAGGCAAACAGTTGTGCCTCAGCTCCAACCTCAGCCTCCCCTGGGGCAGCTGCAGCCCATTGCCTCTTGTCCTGTCATTGCTGCCTGGGGAGCAGAGCCCAACCCCCAGCTCAACTGCTCCTCATAATAGTGAAACATCAGATTTGGAGACTTACCTGAGAGCAAAGTGAGCTGTCCCCACGCTGGCACCTTGCCATAAACACAGCCCTTCCTCTGAGCCCAGTGTCTTAGCCCTGTGCCACAAAGGCACCTGCAAAGGTCTCCCTAAAGGATTGCAGGGCTGAATGCAGACTCTTAGCTCCCTCTCTTCATATTTACCTTCACCTCAGAGGTGAGGAGACAGAAGCCACCTCGCTGTGAGGTGCTTGGCTATTTGCTGTGCCCAGGCTTCCCGAGAAGGAACGGGGGGAAGGGGGCTGAGGCATAGCTGAGCTCCTTTGGGGCAGCAGCAGTGACCTGGCTGCATGCTCAGAGGGGTTGAGGAGAGCATTTCCTCCTCATCCTGGGAACCTGGCCTCCAGTTGGAGTCCTCAACCCTCCCTTTTATTATATGTCATCAAGACGGGGAAAAACAAGTTTTCCTGCTTCCCTTTGGCTCTCCATGCCAGCTCTCTGTGTCCTCTCCCTTTGAAGGCAGAAGACCTCTGCACTCAGCAGCTCTAGCTCCATCAGTGACACAGGGCTTCTCCATCCCAGCCCTGGGTCAAGGCCACTAATTAAACAAGATGGAACCAGCCCTACCACAGCTTCAAACTTTAGTTTCAAGGAGGGAAGGGTGGAGGCTGGGCTGCCTGCTGCCTTCTCACACCCACATGGGTAATGGCTGCATTCCATCCATGCCACCTGCAAACCAGCACAGCCTGAGGCCCTGGGAGCCCCGTCCCTGCTGCCCCTCAGCCCTTGGTCCTTCACTCACCTGTTGATGAGTGGCAGGGCAGTGCTGCCCTTGCCCAGGCTGTGGTTGAGGTTGGCAGAGGACACGGTGCCGAGGCCGGAATAGATGATCCGCAGCATCGTCCATGTCTGTGCCACCTGTGTGGGGGAGTGAGTTCATGGGGCAAAGCCACCCCGAGCACCACCTCCCACAGCAGGGCAGCCCTGTGGGGGGTGAGCTGCGGCCCAATTATCCGCTCTTGTAGCAGGGAACAGGGGTCAGGGGACAGCCAAAGCTGCCATCCAGCTGAGGCAGCAGGTCTCAGCCCAGCAGCCCAGAGTTCCCAGCCCAGATTCGTGTCCAGAGCCTCCAGCCCTGAGCCCCTAACTCAGGTCTGTGCCTGGAGCCCAGAGCCCCCAGCAGCCCAGCTTTACACCTGAAGTCCCCATCCAAGAGCTCCCAGGCCATGTCTGTGGCCAGAGCCCCCAGGCCAAAGACTGCAGCTAAAGTCCATGCCCAGAGTCCCCAGTCCAGAGCCTCAGCCCAGGTCCATGCCCAGACCCTCTGGCCCAGGTTTGCGCCCAGAGCCCACAGATCAGAGCTCTCAGCTCAGGTCTGCATCCAGAATCCCCAGGCCACATCTGTGCCCAGAGTCCCCAGGCCACAGACGACAGCTAAAATCCATGCCCACAATCCCCAGCCCAGAGCCCCCAGATCAGAGCCTCCAGCCCAGGTCTGCACTCAGAAACTACAGTCCAAGTCTGCACGCAGAGCCCCAGCACAGAGCCTCTAGATCAGAGCCCCCAGCCCAGGTCTGCAATCAGAGCTCCAGCACAAAGCCTTCAGCCTAGGTTTGCACCCAGAGCCCCAGCCCAGAGCCCCCAGCCCAGGTCTGCAGTCAGAGCCCCAGCACAGAGCTCCCAGATCGGAGCCCCAGCGCAGGTCTGCACCCAGAGCCCCAGTGCAGAGCTCCCAGTCCAGAGCCCCAGCGCAGGTCTGCACCCAGAGCCCCAGCCCAGAGCCCCCAGCCCAGGTCTGCAGCCAGAGCCCCAGCACAGAGCTCCCAGATCAGAGCCCCCAGCGCAGGTCTGCACCCAGAGCCCCAGTGAGAGCCCCCAACCCAGGTCTGCACCCAGAGCCCCCAGCACAGAGCTCCCAAATCAGAGCCCCCAGCCCAGGTCTGCACCCAGAGCCCCAGCCCAGAGCCCCCAGCCCAGGTCTGCACCCAGAGCCCCAGCCCAGAGCCCCCAGCCCAGGTCTGCACCCAGTGCCCCCAGCACAGAGCTCCCAGCCCAGAGCCCCCAGCGCAGGTCTGCAGCCAGAGCCCCCAGCACAGAGCCCCCAGCCAGAGGCACACCTGGTTGCGGTCCAGGCCCTTGGCCACCTTGGCGTTGTGGTCGCAGAGGTCGGGCAGCGCGCGGCCGGCCAGCGCGTACTGCTTGGCCGTGTGCACGAACCAGTCCATGCCGCCGCTCTCCACGTCGGTCTCGAAGACGCTGAGGGCGCTGGAGGACGAGATGTACTCGAACTGCTCGGTGGGGTCCAGCTTGCGCTTGAAGAAGATGGGGTGGCGGCGGTCCCCGACGTAGGGCTTGCGGTTGGAGTCGGAGGAGACGAGGCTCTCCTTGGCGGCGAAGGCCAGGTCGCCGTAGAGGCTGTAGCAGAGCCCCTCGGGGTTGGCCCGGTCGATGGGCTGGCTGGCGTCCTTGAAGATGTGCTGGTAGAGGGTGCTGTCCTTGGAACCCGAGAGGAGGAAGTAGGGGTCGTGGAGGTGCCGCCACACAATGCCCGTGGTGACGTCCTTGTGCTCCTCGAACATGGCAGAGGGGATGAAGGGCCGGCGCACGTCCCACACGTAGATGTTGTGGTCCACCATCATGGAGCAGGTGGCCAGGTGGTGCTTGCACTCCGGCCGCCACTTCACCCGCGCCACCGAGGCGATGGTCTGCACGCAGTAGATCTCCTTGGCCCGCGTCGTGTTCATGTCCCACACCTTCACCATCTTATCCCGGCCGCCCGTCGCCAGCCAGCCCCTGCCACCAGGATGGGGAGAGGGAGGGTGAGATGCCAGCACGGGCCAGGGTCTGCCTGAGGGCAGCAAGGAGCTGCAGAGGGCTCTGGCCAGGCTGGAGCCATGGGCCGAGGGCAGTGGGATGAGGTTGAACAAGGGCAAGGGCTGGAGCCTGCCCTTGGGGCTCCCCAAGCCCAGGCAGCTCCAGGCTGGGGCAGAGGGGCTGGACACTGCCCAAGGGGAAAGGGCCTGGGGGGGTTGGTGCCAGCGGCTGAACAGCAGCCAGCAGCGTGCACAGGGGGGCAAGAAGCAAAGGGCAGCCTGGCTGGGATCAGCACTGGGGTGGCAGCAGGAGCAGGGCAGGGATTATCCCCTGTGCTGGGCCCTGGGGAGGCTGCAGCTCCAGGGCTGTGCTCAGTGCTGGGCCACTCACTCACTGCCACAGGGACACTGAGGGGCTGCAGCGTGGCCAGAGCCGGGCACAGAGCTGGGGAAGGGGCTGGAGCACAAGGGTGCTGGGGAGGGGATGAGGGAATGAGGGTGCTGAGCCTGGAGAAGAGGAGGCTGAGGGCAGCCAGCAGCACTCTCTGACACTCCCTGACAGGAGGCTGCAGGGAGCTGGGGGTCGGGCTCTGCTCCCCAGGCAGCAATGACAGGACAAGAGGCAATGGGCTGCAGCTGCCCCAGGGGAGGCTGAGGCTGGAGCTGAGGCAGAACTGTTTCCCTGAGAGGGGTGTGAGCCCCTGTGCCAGGCTGCCCAGGGAGCTGGGGGAGTGCCCAGCCCTGGAGGGACCTCAAAGGAGTGGAGCTGAGGTGCTGAGGGCTGTGGGTTAGTGGTGAGTTTGGACTCCAGCAGCTTCAAGTGCTTCTACAACCCAAATGATTCTGTGATTCCATGATCTGTGGGCCAGGACCTGTGCCCATTCAGCTCCCCTTCCCCACCTCAGCACAGAAATACCCACAACACAGCAACTTCATCCACACCAAGGGCAGGTAGCCAGACTGCAACCATATCCTGTCACAGGCTGCCCTAAGCCTGTTGCTCTCCAGTAACCAGGTCAGGTTACACCCCACTTACCCACCCCCATGTACATCCCCATTTCTACAGCCACACTCATCTGAAGGGCTTCCAGTCAGACCAGTTCCCTGCCTCTGGTTCCCAGTTGCCAGGGACAGCAGGGAGATCCCATTTCAGTGCCTTCTCAGCTCGTGTGGAGCTGCAGCACTGCCTGGCAGGCAGCAAGGAGGGACTCACACACCACAACAGCTCATTCCACAGGCACTGGGGAAACGAGGAGGGAAATGTGACGGCACTGAGCCGTGTCCCAGCACGCCTGGGCACCGTGCACTGGGGTGAGAGGCTGCCCTGGCACTGGGGCAGCACAGCAGCTTGCCAGATCATTAGCAAGCCTCAGAACCTCCCCCAGTTTCACAGAACCACTTAAACCAGCCCTTGAAGCTCCGGGAGCCCAAGTCCAGCCCCTGCCACGTGGGGTCAGGGTACCAGAGCCTCTGCCCTCCCCCCGAGCCCGTTTTGGGGCTGCTGAGCCGGGGGCTGGCCGGAGCCCCCCACACACACCTGTCCTCGGGGTGCCAGTCGCAGCAGAAGACGGGCCCGTTGTGGGCCGTGAACATCCTCTCGTAGCGGTCGGGCCGGCGGATGTCCCACAGCTGCACGTTCCCGTTCTCAAACGTGGCGGCGAACGTGAAGTAGTCGCGGATGCTGAACTGCACATCACGCACGCTCTCGGACTGGCCTGAGCGGGGACAGCAGGCTCAGGGGCACAGCATGCTGGGGCTGGCAGGGCCCTGCAGAGCTGCCCCAGCCCCAGCCCCTGCTCCAGCAGCTTCCCCTGGCTCAGGGGCACAGGAACGTGTCCAGCTGGGGCTGGAAACCTCCCGAGCAGGAGCCTCCACACCCTCCCTGGGCAGCCTGGGCCAGGGCTCCCTCCCCTCAGCACCAAAGGAGCTTCTCCTCCTGTGCCAGGGGAACTGTTTGTGTCCCAGCTGATGTCCATCACCCCTTGTCCTGTCCCTGGGCACCACAGAACAGTGTCCCCCATCCTGCTGACACCCACCCTTTAGGGACTGAGCAGCATTGCTGAGGTGCCCCTGAGCTCAGGCTTCTCTTCCCCAGGGCTGCAGCCTTTCCTCCTCACACACATGTTCCATCCCCTCAGCACCTTGGTGTCCCTGCACTGGCCTCTCTGCAGCAGTTCCCTGTCTCTCTGGGGCTGAGGAGCCCAGAACTGGCCACAGGACTCCAGATGAGGCCTCAGCAGGGCAGAGCAGAGGAGCAGCAGAACCTCCCTCCCCCCACTGCCCACACTCTGCTTGATGCCCCCAGGCTGCCATTGGCTTCTTGCCACGAGGGCACGTTGCTGCCTCATGGTTGGTTTGTTCTCACCCAGCTCTCCCAGGTCCCTCTCCTGCAGCTGCTCTCCAGCAGGTCACCCCCAATCTGTGCTGGGGCAGGGGGTTGTTCCTCTCCAGATGCAGGACTCTGCCCTTGCCTTTGGGGAACCTCAGGAGGTTACTCTGCCCAACTCTCAGCCTGTTCAGATCTCACTGAATGGCAGCACAGCCTCTGGGGAATCAGCCAGTCCTCCCACGTTGAGATGTGGTGGGACAGAGCTCCAGCTGAGCTAAAACCCCCTCAGGAAGAGCCACAGGGGTCCCCAGCCCAGAAAGAAGGGGGAGCAGCGAGTGACGTGGCCGCTTCCCCCAGCCCCTGCAGCGGCACAGCAAAGCACCAAAACACCTCCAGCTCCCTCCCTCCACCCTGAGCAACCAAACCCTCCTCCTGGGCTGGGGGAAAGGGTAAAGCCCCCACTCGCTGGGGTTAAAGGGGCAAGGCCAACCCCTCGTCCATACCCGAGAAGGTGCTGACCGAGTCCTTCTTGCGCAGGTCGAAGCACTTCATGTATCCGTCCTGGGAGCCGCTGAGCAGCATGTAGACCTCGGTGGGGTGGAAGCAGACCTTGTTGACGGTGCGCTTGTGCTCGGTGAAGAGCTGGTCCTGCTTGTTTCGGGACGGCTTGCCCAGGTTCCAGGTGACCACCACGCCGTTGGTGGCGGCGGTGGCCAGCAGGTTCTCGTCCATCTGGTGCCACACGACGTCGGCGCAGCTGAAGTTGAGGGAGGGCTTGCGGCCCACGCGGAGGTTCAGCTTCTCCACGAACTGCTCCTCCTCGATGGAGTAGATCTTGAAGATGTTGCGGCCGGCCACCACCACCTGGGCAGCGTCGCGGCACACGCTGATGGCGTTGGCCGGGGCGTCCAGGTGGCAGAACATGGTGCGGCCCGTCAGGGTGTTGCCGCCCAGGGCGGTGGTGACCCTGGCCATCTTCTCCATGGCTGTCCTGGGGACGCAGCCCCCGCTCTGGGAGGGTGCTCAGGGGGTCCTGGTCCAGCAGGCTGCACTCAGGCTCGCACAGCTGCCCCGCTGAGCCTCAGCCAGAGCTGGCAGGGGATCGCCTGGGCTCCCCGGTGGCTTCTGCCATGGCTTTTTGTGGCCTCATCAATGGGGCTGTGGGGGTAAGAAGCTGCAGCTCAGATGCCACCTGCAGGAAGAGAGATGCAGCCCCACATAGAATCATTTCAGTTGTTAAAGCCCCTGAAGCTGCTGCAGTCCCAGCCCTGCCCTCACCCTGCCCACAGCACTCAGCACCTCAGCTCCACTCCTTTGAGATCCCTCCAGGGCTGGGCACGCCCCCAGCTCCCTGGGCAGCCTGGCACAGGGGCTGACACCCCTCTCAGGGAAGAAGTTCCCCACGCTGCTCCTCCTCCTGCTGCCCTCTCTCAGGCAGGTCTTGGAAACCTTTCCTGGGTCCCCTGTCCCTTCCCTGGTGCAGCTCCCCAAGATGCTCTGCTGGTACTACAGGAGGTGGATCACAGTGAGGTGGGCTGAGGTAAGCAGCCTCTCCAGCAAGAGGCTGGATGAAACGAGGCCACAGCCAGCTCCACGGGGCACTCCCTGCACCCCAAACCCCTGCAAGCAGCATGGCCAAGGGCTCACCCTGCTTCTCTGGCAGAGGGGGGCTGCCCACATCCACCGCCTTGCCCAGGAGTGGGGCAGGGTGCCAGGGACTGGCAGCTGCACTGAGTTGCCCTGGGGCCAGCAAGGGGGGTGTCTGCAGCCACCTCCTCCACAGCCAGGTCGAGCTCCTGCCCCGGCACTGCCCCTCTGTCCTTCCCTCACCAGGCCCCCACAACCTCCTCATACCCCACGTTCCTCAACTCCACAGCCCTCTCGGGGCCTCCTCAGGACCCCCTCCTGCCCTCAGAGCCCCATCAGGGCCCGTTCAGAGCCCCTCAGAAACCCAGCCTTCCCTCAGGGCTGTGTGGTGGCCCATTCTCTCTCCATACTCCCCTCAGAGCCCCCTCCCGCACCTCAGAGCTCCTTCAGGGCCCTCTCTCGCCCCTCAAGGCTGCTTCAGAGCCCCCTCCCGCCCCTCAGAGCTCCTTCAGAGCCCCCTCCCGCCCCTCAGGGCTCCTTCAGAGCCCCCTCCCGCCCCTCAGGGCTCCTTCAGAGCCCCCTCCCGCCCCTCAGGGCTATGTGGTGGCCCATTCTCTCTCCATACTCCCCTCAGAGCCCCCTCCCGCCCCTCAGGGCTCCTTCAGAGCCCCCTCCCGCCCCTCAGGGCTATGTGGTGGCCCATTCTCTCTCCATACTCCCCTCAGAGCCCCCTCCCGCCCCTCAGGGCTCCTTCAGAGCCCCCTCCCGCCCCTCAGGGCTATGTGGTGGCCCATTCTCTCTCCATACTCCCCTCAGAGCCCCCTCCCGCCCCTCAGAGCTCCTTCACGGGCCCCTCCCGCCCCTCAGGGCCCCCTCGCAGCCTCTGAGCCCCACCTCAAGGCCCCCTCCAATGCCACAGCCCCGTCAGGGCGCTCCCCCTGCGCTGCCGCGTACCCGTTCCCGTGCCGGTGCCGGTGCCGGTGCCGGTGCCGGTGCCGGTGCCGGTGCCGGTGCCGGTGCCGGTGCGGCCCTGCCAGCAGCCCCAGGCCGCCGAGGCGCCGCCGCCACGGAAACGGCCGCCCAGGCCCCGCCCCCTTTCCGGGCCCGCCCCGGGCCAAGCCCCGCCCCACACAGGCCACGCCCATCGGCGCGAGGCGGAGCGCGCGAGGGGGCGGGGCTACAACCGCGTGCCGGGGGGGTGAATTGGGGGTGTCTGAGGGGCGAGAGGGGTGGGATGGGGTGAATTGGGGGTGTCCGAGGGGCGAGAGGGGTGGGATGGGGTGAATTGGGGGTGTCCGAGGGGCGAGAGGGGTGGGATGGGGTGAAGTGGGGGTGTCCGAGGGGCGAGAGGGGTGGGATGGGGTGAATTGGGGGTCTCCGAGGGATGGGGAGGAGTGGGATGGGGTGAATTGGGGGTGTCCGAGGGGCGAGAGGGGCGGGATGGGGTGAATTGGGGGTGTCCGAGGGGAGAGAGGGGTGGGATGGGGTGAATTGGGGGTGTGTGAGGGGCGAGAGGGGCGGGATGGGGTGAATTGGGGGTGTCCGAGGGGAGAGAGGGGTGGGATGGGGTGAATTGGGGGTGTCCGAGGGATGGGGAGGAGTGGGATGGGGTGAATTGGGGGTGTCTGAGGGGAGAGAGGGGTGGGATGGGGTGAATTGGGGGTACCAGAGGAACGAGGGGGGGATATTGGGATGCACGGATGCACTGGGACAATGTGGGGTGTGTGAAGGGGGGAAATGAGGGTGTCAGAGGAGTGTGGGGTGAGTTGGGGAGGTGCAGGGGGAGAAATGGGGGTACTGGAGGGATATAGGGTGAAGTGGGGGGCTACAACGAGGAAAATGGGGGTGCCAGGAGGTTATGAGGTGCGGGGGGATGTGGTGGGGGAAATGAGGGGCTATGGGGTGAATTCGAGTGAGGGTGCTGGGGGGGTATGTGGTGAATTGGGGGGTGTGCACTAAGGGAAATGAGGGTGTCAGGGGAATATGAAGTGGATTGGGGTGACGATGCAGGGGGAGAAACGGGGGCGTTGAGGGGACACACAGTGCTTGGGGATGCACGAGGGGATACAGGGGTGCCCTGAGGTGTGGGGTTGCTTGGGGACTTTGGGGGTGCCCTGACCTGTGAAGCTACACGGAGGTTTAGGAGTACACAGGAGAGTGGCTACAGAGGGAGATACCGTGTGGGATGGCAGTGGGGAGGGGTGCGAGTGCCCTGGGGGGTATGGGGGTGCCCTGGGCGGTGTGGGGCACAGTGCCATGGGAGAGTGCCCCGGCGCTGGGGCTGTGCTGGGGCTGCAGGTGTGACGTGGCACCGTGGGGGTGTACAGAGCTGGGGGGCACCCCCCTGCTGCCGGCACCTGCAGGGGTGGGGGGACCCTCCGTGTGCCACTGCTCTGCCCGTCCCACGGGCAGCGGCGGGTTTGGGGGTGCGGGCAGCCCCCCGCTCAGGCTGCCGGAGTGTTCCACTCCCCTGCAGTGTCACCCCGTCCCGCGGCCCCGACGACTCCCGACGCACCCCAACCCCTTTTTACAATGGCCACGAGGCTCCCGGCGCCGCTTTGGGGGCAGAAAGGGGCATTTTGGACAAAGGAGGGAGCAGAGGCAGCGGGTGGTGCAGCAGTTCCTTCCCGCCCGGTACAAAGGCAAAACAAACCGAAAGCGTGTCCGTGTGTCCGTGTGTCCGTGTGTCCGTGCTCGTGCCCGTGCCCACGCTCGCCCCGGGGACGGCCGCCGACCCCCGCGGGAATCCCGGCCCCGTGCCCGGCTCTGCCCCCCGCTTGCCCGACGGCTTTGGGGCGGGAGGAGCTGGTGCCACCTCCCTGTCCCGGCTCAGAGCCGGCCCCGTCGCCCCGGGCTGTCCCGTCCCGTCCCAGTCGGACGGGTCGCTCCTGGCGCCGGTGTCCCCTGGGGAACAGCGTAGACCCCCCCGAAGCCGCGACCCGCCGAGACTGGGGGGGTGGGGGGAGAGCAGGGAGATGGGGGGTGGCTGCCGGAGCGGGGCCGTACCGAGGGGTCAAGTGAGGGCTGTCAGTTGTCAGCGTCCCCCCCAGGGACCCCGAAGCCTGCCGTACCACGAGACTGAAGCGAGCGAGCATGCGAGGGGGGCGGAGAAAAACATCCTATTGACCAGGAGCAAGCGGCGGGCACCCCGAGGGCAGGGCCGGGGGCTCGGAGGGGGGAGACACGCAGCACGGGGAGGGCGGCTCGGCGACCCGCTCCAGGGCTGTGAGGGGACCCAGCCAGCTTCTGCCATCACCCAAGGGTGCCGAAAACAAGCATCCTCTTCTTGCCCGTCCCCGGGAGCATCCGCTGGTCCCCGGGAGCATCCTCTGATCCCCTGCAACGTCCCTTGGTCCCCTGGAACATCCTCGGCAGCGGGGCCGCGTGCTGTCCTGGCAGCGGGGTGGGGGCAGGATGCGGCCCGGGGCGGGGGGGGGATCACTCCGCCATAGCCGTCCCGCGTTGGGTCTTCCCGATGTCTGTGTGTCCGTCCGGAAGGGACTGGCGGGACAGCGGGAGGAGGACGGGTCGTGGCAGCGGTGTGGGGGGGCAATTTACAGGGAGGGTTTTCCGCTGTGGGGTGATGCTGTCCCCCAGCTGCCACCCCCACGGAGCCCCGCGTCCCTCGGGGGCGCCGATGCGGAGGGTGTCTGGGGTGGGTTGGAATGGATCGGCGTCCTCGCCGTGCCCCGGCAGACGGGCAGCAGCGCCGTGGGCGACGTCTGGCAGGGCGGGCGCGGGGCGGGCGGCCGGGCCCGGCGCTACTCGATCACCATGCAGCACGGCAGGTGCTGAGAGAAGTACTTGAAGAGCTCCGGGGTGGCCCCGGGGCAGTTGGTGAGCTCCAGCTCCTCCAGCTCCTGCAGCTGCACCAGCCCCGACAGCCCTGTGGTGGTCAGCAAGGGGCAGCCTGCAAGGAGACAGGGCACGCTGTCACCCCAAAACACCTGCACTCCCCACGAACACCCCCCTAAACACACCGACAGCCCAAAGCCCAGCAGCTGAAAAGAACCCAGCCCTCCAAAAAACCAGTATCCCAAAACAGCAACAGCTCCAAAGCCAGCACCCCAAAACCCAGCATCCCAAACAGCAACAGCTCCAAAGCCAGCACCTCAAAAAACAGCATCCCAAACAGCAACAGCTCCAAAGCCAGCACCTCAAAAAACAGCATCCCAAACAGCAACAGCTCCAAAGCCAGCACCTCAAAAAACAGCATCCCAAACAGCAACAGCTCCAAAGCCAGCACCTCAAAAAACAGCATCCCAAACCAGCAACACCTCCAAAGCCAGCACCTCAAAAAACAGCATCCCAAACAGCAACAGCTCCAAAGCCAGCACCTCAAAAAACAGCATCCCAAACAGCAACAGCTCCAAAGCCAGCACCTCAAAAAACAGCATCCCAAACCAGCAACACCTCCAAAGCCAGCATCCTAAAACCCAGCAGCCCAAAATATGATACTCACAAAACCTCAAAGAGAGGAACCCCAAAAAGCCCATCACCCCAAGAGTGAAGCTGCACAGCCCTCCTCAGGGAGCTGGTCTGGGTGCAGGTGCCTGGATGGCTGGAGGGGTGAGGGAGCCATGCCATGCTGGTTTAGGGGGATGCTGGCTGTCCCTTGGGCTGTCCCCTGGGCTGTCCCTGTCCCCCCACCCCATGGAGACCCAGCCACCCCATCCCAGGTGGGAGATATGGGGGGGATCTCACCAGCCAGTGAGAGGAGGCGCAGGCTGCCCATGCTCAGGAGGTGCTTCAGGCCAAAATCCTGCACCTGGAAAAGAAAACGAGTGAGAGTGGGGAGGGACAAGGGAGGGGGCAGCACAGCACCCAGGGACTTGGTGTTGTTGGGCAGGGTGTTGGGGATAGAGTGCAGGATGCTGGGGCAGGGTGCTGGGTGCAGGGAGAGGGTGCTGGAGTAGGGTGAAGGATGCTGGGGCAGGGAGCTGGGTGCAGGGAGAGGGTGCTGGAGTAGGGTGAAGGATGCTGGGGCAGAGAGCAGCAGGGTGTAGAAATGGGGTGAAAGATGATGAGGCAAGGTGCTGGGAGCTGGGGCAGGATGCTGGGTGTTGGTGCAGGGAGCTGGGTGTTGGGAGCCAGGGCAGAGAGCTGGGGCAGGGTGCCAGGATTGAGCCCCAGTGAGCTGACAGGAGCACCTCATCCCTTCCCAGCACCAAGTTGGCTCCATTCAGCCTGGGGTGCCCACCCTGAGCCTGAGGCTCGTTCCCAGGGAGCTGCCATCTGCTCTGTGCCATGCTGGGACAGGCATGGCTGCATTCCCACACCTACCTGGCAGCACCAGCGCAGGTAGAGGCTCCGCAGGGACGACATGGTGGACAGGTAGCTGAGGCCGGTGTCGGTGATCCGCACGCACCTGCCAGGGACACGCCGAGTCAGCAACGGGCACAGTGGGGCACCCATGGGTGTCCTCAGAATGCAGCTCCTGTGGGGCACCCAGTGCCTCCAGCACAGCTCTGCGTGGTGTGGCACAGCATGGCTTGGTATGACATGATTTGGCTCAGCATGGCATGGCATGGTTTGGCACAACCTGACATGGCTCAGCATGGCATGGCGTGGTGTGGCATGGCTCAGTATGGCATTACAAGGTTTAGCATGGCATGGCTTGGTGTGGCATGACATGGCTTAGCATGGCATGGCTTGGTGTGGCATGGCATGGCATGGCATGGCTCAGTATGGCATGACATGGCTTAGCATGGCTTGGCATAGTGTGGCATGGCATGGTTTGGTATGGCATGACATGGCTCAGCAAGGCATGGCTTGATACAGCACAGTATAGCATGGCATGGCTTAGTGTGGCTCAATATGGTATGACATGGCTCAGCATGGCATGGCATGCCTTGGCACAGTTTGGTATGGCTCAGCATGGCATGACATGGCTCAGCATGGCATGGCATGGCTCGACATGGTATGGCATGGCTTGACACAACTCAGTATAGCTCAGCATAGAATGGCATGGCTCAGCATGGCTCAGCATGGCATGACACAGCGCAGCATGGCATGGCATGCCTTGCCACAGCTTGGTATGGCTCAGCATGGCATGGCGTGGCTCAGCACTGCTTGACATGCTGTGGCATGACATGGCTTGGTATGGCATGACATGGCTCAGCAAAGCATGGCTTGATACAGCACAGTATAGCATGGCATGGCTTAGTGTGGCTCAATGTGGTATGACATGGCTCAGCATGGCATGGCATGCCTTGGCACAGTTTGGTATGGCTCAGCATGGCATGGGATGGCTTGACATGGTTTGACATGGATTGACACAGCTCAGTATAGCTCAGCAAAGAATGGCATGGCTCGGCATGGCTCAGCATGGCATGACACAGCTCAGCATGGCATGGCATGCCTTGGCACAGCTTGGTATGGCTCAGCATGGCATGACATGGCTCAGCAAGGCATGGCTTGATACAGCACAGTATAGCATGGCATGGCTTAGTGTGGCTCAATATGGTATGACATGGCTCAGCATGGCATGGCATGCCTTGGCACAGTTTGGTATGGCTCAGCATGGCATGGGATGGCTTGACATGGTTTGACATGGATTGACACAGCTCAGTATAGCTCAGCAAAGAATGGCATGGCTCGGCATGGCTCAGCATGCCATGACACAGCTCAGCATGGCATGGCATGCCTTGGCACAGCTTGGTATGGCTCAGCATGGCATGACATGGCTCAGCAAGGCATGGCTTGATACAGCACAGTATAGCATGGCATGGCTTAGTGTGGCTCAATATGGTATGACATGGCTCAGCATGGCATGGCATGCCTTGGCACAGTTTGGTATGGCTCAGCATGGCATGGGATGGCTTGACATGGTTTGACATGGATTGACACAGCTCAGTATAGCTCAGCAAAGAATGGCATGGCTCGGCATGGCTCAGCATGCCATGACACAGCTCAGCATGGCATGGCATGCCTTGGCACAGCTTGGTATGGCTCAGCATGGCATGGCATGCCATGGCACGTCTCAGCATGCCTCGGCACGGCTCGGCACAGCCCCGTACCTGTCCAGGACCAGCTCCTCCAGCTTGTGCAGGTCGCAGGCGATGTACTCCAGGGCCATGTCGGTGATGCGGGGGCACCAGGAGAGGTCGAGGCTGCGCAGCTTCCGCAGGTTCTCGGCCACCAGCTCCACGCCGTCGTCCGTCACCTTGGAGCAGCCCGAGAGGCTGAGCACGCTCAGGTTGGGCAGGCTGTGCACCATGTTGACCACGCCGTGGTTGGTGATCTCCCAGCAGGAGTTGAGGCGCAGGGTGTGGGTGGTGTAGCCTTGCTTGGCAGTGAAGTAGGCGAGGGCCGTGTCCGTCACGTGGTAGGCTTGCAGGTTGAGCTCGGTGAGATTGGGCAGGAGCTGCGAGATGGCAGCGATGGCGTCGTCGGCCACGTTGATGCAGTCGCTGACGCTGAGCGCCGTGATGCGGGCGTTGAGGCTGGACCACAGCCCGGCCTCCGTGAAGTCGTTGCAGCCCGACAGCTCCAGCCGCACCACGCCTTGCATCTGCTCCAGCATCACCTGCGTGTGCCCGGGGGCTGCGGGTCAGGGCACGGCGGGCGCCGCTGCTTGCTCCACGCGGCCCTGCGCTGCCCCCCCGTCTCACTCTGAGCCCACCCGGGGCTGTTCCCATGGCCCCCAGTGCCCTGCGTGGCTCCAGCCCTCTCCTGGGGCTCCTCAGCGTCAGAGCAGTGCTGTGCCCTAGGGCATGCCAGCAGCTGCAGGGGACAGGGGACCAGCGGGCACCCCTGGCTGCAGCCCCTGCCTGGTACCTGATGCTGTTGTTGGGGGCAGGATTAGCCCCACACTCAGCTTGGGCACTGCCAGAAGTCTCTTCCAACCTCTACCATTCTATGATTCTCTGTGAAGATGCAGCCACAGAGCAGCTGTGTTTGGCAGGGGACCTCTGTGGGGACGCTGGTGGCACCACACAAGACCAGAAATTGCCCCACGTCCCTCTGACCCGCAGCCCCCTGCCCAGGTGACCAGCACGGCTGGGGAGCAGCCAGCCAAACGAGGATTTCTCCATCCCCTGCTCCCTGCTCACCACCGACCATCACACCCACCACCCATCGGTACAGCCGCCCTGCCTGGCTTTGCCTTCCTGGCAGCACCCACAGGCAGCAGGGACGGATCCTGCCCTCCCGGCAGCATCCTCACCCCCTCCCGGCTGGGCAGCACCAGTCGCAGCTACCAGGCAGGACCCGCCAGTGCCACGGTTCAGCCACCTACCTCCAAGCCCGCATCCGTGATGGTCGACCTCTTAAGGCTCATGGACTTGACCCCCTTCTTGGAGAGGGGGTAGTTGTCAATGAACTCACAAATGTCCAGGTCAGAGACGCCCACGAGGCAGAAGCCGTCGAAGCCGCGGACGGCGAAGCCCTGAAGGCTCACAAACTCCTTCTCTCCCCCGGGCAGGACGTTGTAGAGCTCTTTGGTGTGCAGGACCGGAGTCAAGCCCACCCAGAACTTGGGCTGGTAGAGCACCCTCCGCCAGGCCTTGCACACCTGCGCCAGGACACACTTCTCGCACGCCGAAAAGTACCAGAACAGGCGGTTGAGGATCTTCTCGTCCACCGCCAGCTGCCTCTCGGCCGCTGAGGCCGGCAGCCGCTCCGGGGACGGCTGCTCCGCGCCTTCGCTCCCGCTCAGTCCCACCAAGGAAGCGCCGGGAGGGGACGAGACGCCGGCCAGAGCGGCCAAGGAGAGAGGGGAGGCCAGGCTGGGGATGGGCAGGTCGCTGCGGTGGGCTAAGGCCGGGCTGAGGATGGCAGGCACGGAGGAAGGCTGGCACAGGCGGTTCTTCACGGCCGGGGTGCCTTTGGTGATGCTGGCGGAGCCGAGGCCGTTGGGCTGCGTGGGGATCTTCACCAGGCCATTGCGGGGCAAACATGGGGGCTTGGTGTCGCCGTTTCGAGGGTTCGACATCTTCCACAGGTCTTTCTGCAACACAGGGACGTGGGCTGAGGGGCTGTGGGGGCGGCAGAGAGGGGCTGAGGGGCTGCAGGGACAGCAGAGAGGGGCTGCAGGGACAGCAGAGAGGGGCTGAGGGGCTGTGAGGGCAGCAGAGAGGGGCTGAGGAGCTGCAGGGACAGCAGAGAGGGGCTGCAGGGACAGCAGAGAGGGGCTGAGGGGCTGTGGGGGCGGCAGAGAGGGGCTGAGGGGCTGTGGGGGCAGCAGAGAGGGGCTGAGGGGCTGCAGGGACAGCAGAGAGGGGCTGCAGGGACAGCAGAGAGGGGCTGAGGGGCTGCAGGGACAGCAGAGAGGGGCTGAGGGGCTGTGGGGGCAGCAGAGGGGCTGCAGGGACAGCAGAGAGGGGCTGAGGGGCTGTGGGGGCAGCAGAGGGGCTGCAGGGACAGCAGAGAGGGGCTGAGGGGCTGCAGGGCTGCCAGGGGATGTTGTGGTACTGATAGAGAGGGAGACCCTGGACGACCCTGTGCACGGAGCAGGGTGGCCCAGGGGAGTGGGCAGTGAGGGTCTGCAGGGCACAGCTGCAGAGGGCACAGAGTGGGGTCCTCGAAGGGTCTGCAGGGTCTTCTGAGGGTCTGCAGGGTCCTGACATTCCCCGTGGTGGGGGACAGATGGGAATTTGTCCCTGGCCATTCACATCCCTCTCTGAGCCTGAGATCCAGCCACCCATGGAAGATGGAGTTAGACCATCACATCACGGACAGGTTTGGGTTGGAAGGGGCCTTTAAAAGGCATCTAGTCCATCCCACCTGCCGTGAGCAGGGGCATCTTCAACCAGGCTGGTTTGCTCCCAGCCCTGTTCAACCTACCCTTGAATGTTTCCAGGCATGGGGCAGCCACAGCCTCTCTGAGCAGCCTGTCTCAATGCCTCACCACCCTCAGCATCAAAACCATCTGAATCTCCCTTCTTTTAGTTTCAAACCATTAAACTTTTCCCTGTCACTACAGGCTGTGCTAAAAAAGCCTGTCCACATCTTTCTTACAAGCCCCTCTTGCCATAAGGTTTCCCTGGAGCCTGCTCTTCCCCACACTACACAACTCCAGCTCCCTCAGCCTGTCTGTACAGGAGAGCTGCTCCAGCTCCCTCAGCATGTGCTCACAGCAGAGCTGCTCCAGCTCCCTCAGCCCGTGCTCACAGCAGAGCTGCTCCAGCTCCCTCAGCCCGTGCTCACAGCAGAGCTGCTCCATCTCCCTCAGCCCGTGCTCACAGCAGAGCTGCTCCAGCTCCCTCAGCCCGTGCTCACAGCAGAGCTGCTCCAGCTCCCTCAGCCCGTGCTCCCAGCAGAGCTGCTCCATCTCCCTTAGCCTGTGCTCACAGCAGAGCTGCTCCAGCCCTTGGATCCCTTCCATGGAGGGGTGTTGAGGCAGTGGTGGTGGGGCAGAGCTGCCCATGCTGTCCGTGGCAGCCAGGCGCTGGGCGCTGAGCCTGTGCCAGCCGGGAGCTGTGCCGAGCTGTGCCCAGCCTCATGGCTGCCAAAGCCCCCCCAGCAAACCAGGCCAATCAATATTTCAGTGGCAGCGAGGCCCTGCCACACCCCACCATCCATTATTCAACACATCTCCCTCTATAAATACAGAGGTGAATAATTGATGGGGGCTCAGTTCCCCCTCTGCCAGCCCCAGCCCCAGCCCCAGGCGGTGCCTGAGCAAGGCTCTGCCTGTCCTGCCCACAGCCTGGCTGTGGTTGCTATTTGTGCCAAACCTTGCCAAAGAGGGTTGGAGGGCACTGGTGGCCTCTGGGGACACGGTGAGGAGCTGGAGCCTGAGGAAGCAGCTTCCAGCCCAGAGATCAGGGGACGTGAACACAGCCCCTGAGTCCCAAGGGGTGGTTGGCACATCCATCCAGTTGTGGCTGATGGGACCCGAGTACCCTCTCCATCCCCAGCTCCCTGGAGACCCGAGATAAAAACAAGGGGATTATCTGCTTGCTTTGTGATGGAGAGAGATCGAGGGAGCAGCATCCCAGCCCGTGATGCTCCTGGACCAGGTTGCACCATGAAGCTGGCAGGGATGGCTGCCAGGCTGCCCATGGTTTCCACCCTCCCAGCATCCCTGAGCCTCATCCAGTCCATCTATAGCAGCTGGGCAGAGCAGCAGCCACCTCAAAGGTTCTGTGGCAGAGCTCCCGTGCAGGGGGTCCCGGGGAAGCTCTGCCCCCTGCAGCAGATCCCGAGGACAGGGATCGGGGGACGGGGCGGTGGGAGCTGCTACAGCCCGTCCCGTGCTGCCAGCGGTAGCGATGCTGAGGTGCCTGCAGACAGCCCGGCCCGGCCCAGGGGCAGCGACGTGGCGAGCAGCCGGTCCCCGGGGACAAGCCCAGCCCTGAGCAGACAGTCCGGCGCCTTTCCCCGCTCGGATGCAGCCTCTGCTGCCTCTGCTCACCCTTCCCGAGAGAGGAGCCGGGCTGCTGAGGCTCGGGCATGGGTTAAAACTCGCTTGAAAGCAAGGAGAAGAGGAAGGGAAAGAAAGAAGAAAGTTAAACCCGAGGGCTCGGTGCTTGGCAGTAATTAGGGAAGCAAACAGAACGTGCAGCAGGGTGTCTAACAGAGCCCATCCAGCACAAATCCAAACAGATAACGAGCAGGCGGCACGGGAAGGCTGTCACTCCGGCACCGAGCCCGCAGCCAGAGCCGTGCAGCAGGCTGGTGGCCCCCGGGGAGAGGGCAGGTGGTGGCAGAGGGGCAGCCGGGGCCTCGGGAGCCCGAGGGGACGGTCACAGCAGCAGACATATGCAGACAAGTCGTCGGACTGAAATGCAGCCAGCGGGAAGTGTTGGCAACGGCTCCAACCGGCTCAGAGCTCGGCTGGTCCCCGAGGCCGGGCTCGGGGAGGGGGGGAAAGATGAGCCAGTTCCCCCCTGCCCCCGGCACTGAGGCTGCCCGTCTGGCTCACAGAAATCCTGACTGGTGAACGAGCTGGGAAGTCACTTCGAATAGAAAGATGGCCAGAGATTCGGGCCCCTGGGCACAGGCAGGCTCCAGGCAGCAGCAACGGGAGGCTCAGCAAACAGCACAGGGATGCATCCCTCCGGGGAACGGGCAGGGGAGGATCCGGGGGCTCCTGACACCCCAAAAGGAGCAGGACTGTGACTGGGGGAGGGACCACAGCCTGGAGAAGGTGAGCTAGGGACACAGACTGGGGAAGGGTGAAGGTCCAATAGCTTCTCTCTGCCCTGTTCCTGGCACCACGACGCAGTGCTGGGATCTGCCCCCACCAGCAGCACTCTGGGGCTGAGGCCACATCACTCAGATGTCCAAAGTGCAAGTACTGCATCCTGCAGAGGTCAGAGCTGCTGTGTGCTGGGATGCCCAGGATACACCTTGCCCTGCCCCAGGCTCTCCCTCCAACCTCCTGTGGCAGTTTACTGTGAAGTTGCCTTGGAGGTGTCAGTACAGGCCCCCACTGATGTCCCAGCAGCTCCATGAGCACCTCCATATGCTTCTTGCCACCCCAAAACTGCAGGAGAGCAGAGATTTGGCTTTGTCTCCTCTCCCCATCATTTCACTCTTCTCATACTGCGTGACTGAGACAACCACATCATCATCAGAGAGCTCAGCACTCGGTACAACCAGCCTTACTCTGGGATCTCATAGGAAAGGCCCCCCCTAAGCAAACCCCAGGCTGTGGCTCACGAGGGAAGCGGCTGCTGGCAGTGGAGTGCCAGCTCCTGAGCCACAGTGGGAGGAAACCTGACAAAGCCAAAGGGCAAAGTCTTTTAGTCTCCCCAATTCACTCCAGGATGCACATTTCCCAGGAAACGTCATTGC
The DNA here is from genome assembly GCF_028858725.1 of Colius striatus. Lineage (NCBI taxonomy): Eukaryota > Metazoa > Chordata > Aves > Coliiformes > Coliidae > Colius > Colius striatus. The sequence goes on along the minus strand of NC_084761.1, from coordinate 707,599 downwards.
CAGGGAAGTCACACCATTCATGAGGGTTTTGTCATCCACAATGAGCGATGATGCAGTGGTGGGGGGCGGATTTGACGCAGGAAGAGGGAAGAAAGCAAAAGGGGTCTATGAACCTGTCACTACAAACATTGCACAGATGATGAAGGTGCTGGGAAGAACAGGACAAAAGCTGCCAGGAAGACAGAGCTTGTCCAAGCTGTTCTAAAGTTTAGAGTCATAGAATCATTCAGGTTGTTTAAGCCCCTGAAGCTGCTGCAGTCCCAGCCCTGCCCTCACCCTGCCCAGCCCAGCACTGACCCACAGCCCTCAGCACCTCAGCCCCACGCCTTTGGGATCCCTCCAGGGCTGGGCACTCCCCCAGCTCCCTGGGCAGCCTGGCACAGGGGCTGACACCCCTCTCAGGGAAACAGTTCTGCCTCAGCTCCAATTTCAACCTACCCTGGCACAACTTGAACCCATTTCCTCATGTCCTACCATTCATTACTGGGGAAAAGAGATCGACCCCCTCCTCAGTACAACATCCTTTCAGGTAGCTGTAGAGAGTGATCATGTCTCCTCTCAGCCTCCTCTCCTCTAGGGTAAACATCCTCAGCTGTCTCCGACGCTCCTCATAAGCCCTGTTCTCCATCTCTATGTGTCAGCAAAGCAGGATGAGGGCTTCAATGGACGGGACCCTGTCAGTGAGCGTTTGCTGGGACACCCCAGGCTGTGCTGGATCACAGTCATCGCACTGCAGCCAGGCTCGAGGGCAAGCTCCGGACCAGCCGGGCTTGGAGCCTACCGAGGGCTCTGTGTCACCAGAGCTCGGAGGCCGCTGGGGACCCGGGACTGGCCGGAGCTGGGAGGCGCTGGGGCGGCCCCACTCAGCACCGCGGGCACAGGCGCGTTCAGCACCGCAGACAGCGGCCCGACGCGCGCTGCCCCGCACAGCCAGCACAGCCCCGCACAGCCCCACACAGCCCGCACAGCCCCGCACAGCCCCACACAGCCCGCACAGCCCGCACAGCCCGCACAGCCCCGCACAGCCCCGCACAGCCCCACACAGCCCGCACAGCCCGCACAGCCAGCAGAGCCCGCACAGCCCCGCACAGCCCACATAGCCCCGCACGCCCCGCACAGCCCCGCACGCCCCGCACAGCCTGCACAGCCCCGCACGCCCCGCACAGCCTGCACGCCCCGCACAGCCTGCACAGCCCTGCACAGCCCCGCACAGCCCCGCACAGCCCACACAGCCAGCACAGCCCCGCACAGCCAGCACAGCCCCGCACGCCCCGCACAGCCTGCACAGCCCCGCACAGCCCACACAGCCCCGCACAGCCCCGCACAGCCCCGCACGCCCCGCACAGCCAGCACAGCCCCGCACAGCCCCTCACAGCCAGCACAGCCCCGCACAGCCCGCACAGCCCCGCACAGCCCCGCACAGCCCCGCACAGCCAGCACAGTCAGCACAGCCCCGCGAGCTGCCCCGGGGACCCGCGTCCGCAGCGGCCTGGGGGGACACACCGCTGCTGCCCCACCACTGCCCTGCCAGGACCCACCACTGCCCCGTCACTGCCCTGCCAGGACACACCGCTGCTGCCCCACCACTGCCCTGCCAGGACCCACCACTGCCCCGTCACTGCCCTGCCAGGACACACCGCTGCTGCCCCACCACTGCCCTGCCAGGACCCACCACTGCCCCGTCACTGCCCTGCCAGGACACACCGCTGCTGCCCCGCCACTGCCCTGCCAGGACCCACACACTGCTGCTGCCCCTCCACTGCCCTGCCAGGACACACCCTGCCAGGACCCACTGCTGCCCAGTCACTGCCCTGCCAGGACCCGCTGCTGCCCTGCCAGGCCCTGTATTGCCCTCCTGGGCCATGTGAGGATCATTTGTTTCTCCAACAGTTCTCTGTGAGGATCCACCATTGCCCTGCCAGGTCTCTGCAAGGATCCACTGCTTCCCATTCAGATCCCTGTGAGGACCTGCCATTGCCCCCCCAGGTCCCTGTGAGGATCCACCATTGCACTGCCAGGTCCCTGTGAGAATCCACCACTGCCCATCCAGATCCCTGTGAGGACATGCCATTGCCCCCCCAGGTCCCTGTGAGCATCAGTGCCCCAACAGGTGCCCATGAGATCCCACTGTCGCCCCGCCGGGTCCCTGCAGCCTCCTCCTGCCCTGCCAGCCTGCTCTGAAGCCTTGTTATTGCCCTGCCAGAACCCAAGGCTGCTGCAAAACCGTTTCTGTAGAGCCACTGCTTCAGTGACAGAGCTGCTTGGCAGCAAGCAGCCATCGCTCAGGGCTTCCTGCACACACACACACAACACATCAATATGTACAAACACACAACACAACCACCCTGTCAGAGCCCTGGGAGCTGGTGGCTGCACCTTCCAGGAGCCTCGGTGTTGGGCTGCACAGCCATACACACAGGCACTGGCAGGGAGAAGCGCCTGCACACACACACACACACACACACACACACAGAGGGTTGCATCAGCTGAATTCATTAGCCCGTCTATTTTTACTAATGCAGCAAATCAAGTTGCTCTACAGGCGGAGAAAAACACACCCGAGACACGGGGCTGAGGCGGAGCACACAGCCCAGGCTTTTGTCCAGCACCCCCCAGGGAAGCGGCTCCTCGGCTCTACGTGACACCCCCGAGCAGCAGCAATGCTGGGCAGGCTCTGGCTTTGGGGGCACTGAACCTGCCAGCCCAGGCACGTGGCAGGAATAAAGACATCCCAGTACACAGATCACTTTCTGCCTCCTGCTCTGATGCACAGGCCACTGTGCTGTGTGATCACCAGCCTCTGAGGCCAGGTCCCCTCTGAGAGCCTGGATACCCCCAGAAATGTGGAGGAGCCACTGGCTGCCCCCAAGACAGAGGTGCAGTGGGTGTGTTTGGGCAGGGAGAAGCTGTGCATGTGTGTGTGTGTGTGTACACGGGCAGATCTGCGCTCCAGGGCTCAGCACTCGCACAAGTCAGCTGGGACACAGGCTCAGAGCACAGCTCCAAACTGTGCTGCCTACTCCTCAGCTGCACAAGCCAGGCACTGGTGATGAGGAAGGGCCTCATTGCTCTGCTTGGCCCCAAAGACCTGTCATTTGTGTGACAGGAGTTGGGGAACTCCTTCCTGAGATCGCCCGGAGCTCCTCGGGAGACCTGAGGGCTGAGAGCAGCTCTCCTGCTCCCTTGTTGGCTCCCAACGGTGCCAAAGAGCTCGTCCCACCTTGCAGTAGACAAAGAGATTCGGGAGGGCTTGAGAAAACACCTGGTTGGAGTGGCAGCCCTGCTGGCTGCTGCTCTGAGTGCCAGGCTGGGTGAGTCTGTCGCTGGGTCTCAGGCCAGGCAGCAGAGCCATTGCCACAGGGACTCCCCAGCACTGCTCTCACCCAGGTCCCACAGCCTTCCTGAATACAAGACCTGGGGCCAGGCTCTGCGGGGTCAGCTCTGCTCAGGCCCCCACTACTTACTACAGTTCATGCCCAGGAGCACTGGGAGACACAACTTGTGTCCCTCCCTGTGTTGCAGGGAGAAGGCAGAGCTCCAGTCTCCCAGGCCCAGCCAGGCAAAACTCCTTTGCAAGAAACAGTAGAGTCCCCTCCACCTGCCACCAGCCCTTCCTGCAGCAGCATTTGTCTTCTCTGCTAAGACCCAAATGTCCCGAAGACACGGAGCTCTGACCTCCCTCCTTATCCCAGGCAGCCTCACATCCCTGGGGGTACCTCCCATCCCATGCAGCCTCACACCCCTGGGGACATCCCCCACCCAGGAGGATCACAGGATGCACAGAGCAGGACCTCAGTGTGCTGCCTTGGGCTCACCTCTTCCAGCCTCCTCTGGAGGTCCTGGCTCTCACTGCTGTAGGAGGATGCTCATGCTTCAGCCAAGCTTCACCCTGCTCCCCAACAATCGAGGTAGAGGGAAGAGGAGGCAGCTCCCCTTCTGCTGGCTGCTGCCTGGCCTGGCTTCCCCTTGCTGCAAGCTCAGAGTCCAATCACCAGCACCCAGCACGTTACAGCCCTTCTCTTGCCCCTCTCGGGCACAGGAAAGGGTGAACTAAAACACAAGATCCCGTGAGGAGAGAGGAGCCAGGGACTGTGCCCATGGCTCCCCACAAGCCTCCTATCCCCAGGACATGGATGTGCTCCTCAGGCACTGCTGGGGCTTGAGCCTCTTCTTCAAATCCCTTCCAGATACAGCAATAGCCACGCAACCAGCCACATGTCCCTGGCCTTGGGAGGTCTGTCAAGAGCAGGGGTTGGGGCAAGGCAAGTGAACACCAGGGCAAACAGGCAGCATCCAGCCACAGGACTCCTTGATGTGGGGGGCTTAAGGGGCCAAATGCCCCTTCACAAGCTGCACAAAGCTGTATGTGCATCCAGGGGGCAAAGACACGGGTCTGATCCTGCTCCCGGGGCAGCCCCCAGCCACCTGCTTCCCCCAGCACGGGTGACACCTCCAGCAGGGAGGAACCTCAGAGAGACAGCTTCCAAACACCGTCCCCTTGAGACCATCCCTCTCCCCTGCACCCAGCAAACGTGGCGGGTGGGCAGAGGCTGGGCGGGGGTGGGCTGCTGCTGAAGGAGCCCCACTCGCCCACACAGCCCATCCTGCTCCCTCCCACGCCACCAGCACCCACACGCCTCCCAAACCCCTTCTCTCCTCTGGGGGTGCTGCTCCATCCCCACAGGCACCGGCTCGGAGAGGGGGAAGCTGAGGTAGGGGCAGGGGTGATGTGGCTTGGCCATGGAGCTGCCAGAGTTTGAGGCACAAGCTTGAACCTGCAGAGCACGAAGGCAGGATCTGACCCTCAAACTCAAAGTGCTGCCACTCCAGCCACGCTTCTCCTGACCACAGTGTGGCCACGTCTCCGTGGGGTGCTCAACACGGAGCTGACCCCGCCACAGGAGATCATTTCCCACCTCCCCACTCCTGCATGTGCCACCCTGGAGTGTGCCTCTGTCCCCAGGAGCAGGATGTGGGGAAGTGGGAGGCTCATGGCCCTGGGGGTGCTGGAGCTGCTGGCATGGGGAGAGAGCAGGCCCAGCCATGGCAAAGGGATCGATGTGGGGGAAGCCAGCTCGGGGAAAAATAGATACCTAGCTCATTAAATATGGATGCTCCAGCGAGTCCTCCCCACTCCAAAGCCACCTCCCTCCCTCTTCCTGGTAGCCAGAGTGAAATCAGCGCCCAGCTTTCAGAGGAGGGGAGATGCCAGCGCGGCACGGCGCTCGCTCAGCGCCCGCTGCTCCCACCCTGCTGCGTGCTGAGCCCCCCTGGGTGCTGCAGAGGGGGACCGAGACCCCCTGTATCCTGGGCAGAGGGTGGTGGTGGAGCAGGACCTCTGCCAGGGGCGTCCATGCTGCAGGGACTGCCACGCTCCAGTCTTTGCTGCCCAGGCACTGCCACGTCTCATGGATGCAGGTGGATGCCCCAGAGCCACCCTGCTCCGTGTGCCCCGTGGCACCCCTGAACCCTGCCTGGGTGACCCGTGGAAGTTTCTGCCTGGTTGCTGCCACAATCCCCTGCCTCAGTTTCCCCCACCCATGCCTGTCCCAGCCCTTCCATGGGGCTCATCCTGCCCACCTGGCCAAGATCCTTCCACTCATCATCACCCTCTGCCCCACTGAAACAACCTGCTCCCGGCCACTGGCCCCCATCCTGGGCTGCTGAGGGGGTCCCTGGCCCCTCACTAAGCCCTGTGGGACCCCACTGTGGGGTTCAGCCCCCCAGCCCCATCCCAGCTGGGCCTTACCCTTCCTCCATCCCTCTGGGCCTTGGGATGAGGGGCAGCTGCCCCTGTCCCCAGACCCCAGCCCAAGTCACCCTGCATCCAGGGAAAGCCCCACTGAGGGGTTGGGGTGTCAGGGATTGGGGTGCAGACCTAGGGGTGCCCATGCAGCCACCGAGGAGAACAAGGGGCAATTTGGGGGCTGGTAGCCGGGGGTGGGGGCAAACAGCACCCCTACACCCCGGTGACCCTGTCCCCATGGTGCTACCCCCCCTACATCCCCTCCCCAAAGCACCTCTGCACCCCCCACTACCCACCCGACCCCCCCCCGCCGTTACCCACTGGGTGATGCCTGGCCATGCTGGGGGGGGAGGGGGGTACCAGCATCCCCCCCGCCACCCCGGGGGTGAGGGATCAGCATCACACCGACCACCATCTTCGGCTGGGCTACCGGGAGCAGGGAAAGGGTTGTGGGGAGCGGGTGGGGGCTGGAGGGAGCAGCACCGGGACCGGGAGCCGCGGGGCCGGGCCGGCTCCGCCGCCGTTATATAACGCGGCTCCATGATGCGGGGATGCGGCGGGGGGGTGGTTGCAGCTCCGGTGCTGGGTTCCGGTGCCGGTTTTACCGGTATCGGCGCCCGGTACCTGTACCCGACAGCGGCTTTGTGTTGCGGTGCGCTTTCGCGAGCGGTCCTTACCTCCGGCGCCGTGCCCCGCAGCTCATGCCATGCCTCGTGCCCCTCCGCTCGCGGTTGCAGGGGGTGGGGGGGGAAAAAAACCCAAAACCAACGCGGAGAAAACTGGGATCCCCCCCAAAAAATAATCCCGGTTGAAAAAGGGGCCGGATCCTGCCCGGCCCCCGCCCCAAACCCGCGGAACAACAGGAAAAATAAGCGGCGGCGGTGCGGGTGGGGGGGGAATAGGGCCGGATCCGGATCCGGGGGGGGATGGAGAAGGGGGGTCCCTCCTGTCAGGCAGCCCGGGGAGCTGCTCGCACACGCACACGCGCGTTTGCACACACGCACACGCGTGTCAGCAGCGGAGGCTGTTTAAAGAGACACCGTCGCTCGGTTGCGATAATGGATGGTGATGGGATGGCACCGGTACCGGCACCGGGAGGGGAGCGGCGAGGTGAGGGTGCGGGACACGGAGAGGGAGGGATGGGATGGAGGGAGGGAGGGAGAGATGCGGGGAGGGGGGCGGGAAGGGCTGGGCTGGCAGCTGGGAGTGCAGGCAGGGGGAGAGGGGGGTGGGTGGGTGAATGCAGGGGTGGAAGGATGGGGGGATGGAGGGAGGGAGGGAGGGATGGGGGGATGGAGGGGTGGAAGGAGAGATGGAGGGAGGTATGGAGAGAGAGAGGGAGGGATGACAGGGTGGAAGGAGAGAGAGGGATGGAGGGAGGGATGAAAGGATGGGGAGGTGAATGGAGGGATGGAAAGAGCTGGAGGGCTGGCTGGACAGATGGATGCTTGCTCTGGTTCTCTCCTCAGCAGGGCCCTGGCAGCTGGAGATCCTGGTGCAGACCCCTCTCACCACCCCAGGCCCCGCTGACAGCCCCTGGGGTGCCATGGGGACGGTGGATCCAGCAGCAGCACCCCGGGGTGCTGTGGGCACCCAGGGAAAGGGGGTGCACCCGGGTGCTGGGGGATTCACCCACCCAGGCCACGGCTGCTCCCACCAGAGACCCGCAGCCTCTGCCCCCCCATTTTCCATCACTCCCAGCTCAGCAACCACCCAGCACCCCCAGGCCGGGGCCCAGCTTCACCACTGCTCCCCAGACTGGAGGGGGCCAGTGAGGTGCCGTGTTTAACCCCTTCCTGCCCGCACCCCCCTGGCCCAGCCGTTTGTGAGCAGCGCCGGGGCCCTGGGGAAGCTGCAGCCGCCGCCTGGCTCCTGCCTCCATTATTTATAAGGCAGGTCGGGTTTCGAGCTGGCAGCTGGGAGAGGGTTTGGGGGAGGAGACTGTACACACACACACACACACACACACTCACACCCTCATCACACCCTGCCCAGCGGGTGACAACTGAAGGAAAAGGGGCCAGAGTGGCCCATGACTGCAGGGTTGTGCAGTGGCCTCATCCAGGTCCTTTCCCCATTGCCTGAGGAACTGTGGGTCCCCCTGTGACCCCCTGTGATGCCCAATCCCCCTGGGATCAATGTCCTCATTGACACAAGTATTTAAAAAGTGTTTATCAAGAGGATGGAGTGGCCTTTTTTTCTGTGGTGCCCAGTGCCAGGACAAGGGGTGATGGACATCAGCTGGGACACAAACAGTTCCCCTGGCACAGGAGGAGAAGCTCCTTTGGTGATGAGGGGAGGGAGCCCTAGCCCAGGCTGCCCAGGGAGGGTGTGGAGGCTCCTTCTCAGGAGGTTTCCAACCCCAGCTGGACACGTTCCTGTGCCCCCTGAGCCAGGGGAAGCTGCTGGAACAGGGGCTGGGGCTGGAGCAGCTCTGCAGGGCCCTGCCCACCTCCCACCATTCTGGGATTTTGGGATGCCTTGTCTCCATGGCAGTGTCCCAGGGGAATTGTCACCCAGCAGCAGCCTGGGGGCAGCGAGTGGAGGTCGAGCCCTTGGGGGTCACACACCATTTGCCCTCCAATTGCACCCCTGGATGCCCCCAGAATGGTGATAGGCCTGAGCCCAGTGCCAGTGGGGCACTTGGGCCCTGTATGCTCCCTGTTGTCCTGGCACAGCCCCATTGCCACTAACCCCTGCCATCTCCAGGCTCTAGATGGGACATGTTGGGGTGGCCTCGTGTCCTGGAGGATATTTTCATGCCAAGAAGAGTCACAACTGCTTGAGGAGTCCCTGGGCAGTGGAAGTCTCCATGCACATCCCCAGTGGAGGGGTCAGACCTGGAGTGGCCCCATGCCACCAGCCCAGAGGGGCACCCACATTCTGGGCTGCCCTGTGTGGGGTCTCTGTCCCAGCAGCCACGGGCAACACTGACCCACCAGCCTGTGCTGTGGCAATCCAGGCTCCCCGAGCCTCCCTGCATGCCAGGAAGGTGGTGACACGTACCTCCACACCCCGGCCAGGGCAGCAGCCAAGAACCAACAAAAACACCTCTCCTCCACGGCTCATCTTTATGCAAAACGCCAGCATCCCATCGGCCACCTCCACCCTCCCCTCCCCACCGCGCCGGCCACGCTGCGGGCTCCCGCCTTGCACCCAGCGCGTCCCGTGCCCGCCGCCCCCCAGCGCCGCGGGACCCCCGCGCCGGGCCGAGCATCCCGCGCCGGGGCTGGACCGCAGTGCGCAGCGCGGCCATCGCCACGGCAACCGCCGTCGCCTAGCGCCGGGCTGTCTCCCGGTAACCCGTCGCCTAGCAATGGGGGATTTTTTTTTCCACGGCTCGGGATGAAGAGTTGAAAGTTATTTTTAGCCCGGGCTGTGAATCAATAGGCAGCTCCATCCACCGCCCCGCGGGATGCGTGCGCGGGGGTCTCGCTGTGGCGAGGGGGGGCTGCCGGGGGGAGACGGGTGGCCTGATGGCCTGGGGTCACCGCCCCGGCATGGCCCCCACGGACCCTGCTTTGTGCTGACCCCGGTGCCTTTCGAGGGGCTCAGACCCTCTGCCTCTTCCTGCCAAGGGTCTGTGCATCCCCCTCCTCCCCCCAGGACTCCTCACCTGCGGGTCAGGGTGGACGAGAGCAGGGCTCAGCCCTGGGGGCTTTTGGGTTTGCTGTGAGGACCCTCAGGTGGCCATAAGGATGATCACATCACAGGGGGGACCATCAGCTGGCTGTAGGGTTGTCTCACCGTGGGGACCCTCATCCAGCTGCTGGGAACCTCATCCTGCAATGAGGATCTTCTTCCACTAGTGTGGACCCCCACCTTGCCATGGAGACCCCTGCCTTGCCATAGGGTCCTACACCTTACCATGGGGTCCCACACCTTGCCATGGGGACTCCTGCCTTGCCATGGAGTACCACACCTTACCATGGAGATCCCTGCCTTGCCATGGAATCCCACACCTTGCCATGGGGTCCCACACCTTGCCATGGGGACTCCTGCCTTGCCACGAGGCCTCTTACCTTGTGGTTCCCCTCCACGCAGCCTTCCTGAGCTCATTCACCCTCTCAGCACTCGTTCCTGCCCTCAGGGCCACTGTCCTGGGGGTCTGGATGCTCAGCAGCACGGAAGGTGGGAGGATGGAGCCTGTTTGGCCCTGCCAGATTCCCTGAGACAGGGCTGGGGGTTACCTCCATGAGGAACAGAGCTGGGTCAGAAGCTGAGCTGAGGGTTCTCAGCTGTTTTTTAAAGGCAAGGTGAGTGCACCAGCAGCATCTCCTGCAGGTGCTGGGGTGGGTGCAGAGCTCCCCACACAGCTGTGGGGTGTTAGGATGGACAGAGAATGCTCAGAGACAGCCCACGGGGACCCTTTTGTGGGCTCAGAGGATGTTCTGGCTCAGTGGGGGAGCCCAAGCACCTTCTTGGTGGGGGGTCTGCCCAGGAAAGGGAGAAAGCTCAGCTGAAGATGGGTGACCCAGCAGGATCACCAAAAAGTACAAAGGAAGGCACCAAGGTGCCTCCTGCCATGGGGGATGTGGAGCCCCAAAGCCCTGGGAGCCCCGTGGTCCCCATTTGCCCTGGCAGAACTGGAGACCCACTCCCCCATCACCAGCCCCCCCAAGCACATATCCAGCTCTGGGGTCCCAACACAAGGCAGAGCTGGAGCTGTCAGAGCAGGGCCAGAGGGGAGCATGGAGATGGGCAGAGGGCTGGAGGAAGCTCTCCTGTGCAGCAGGAGTGGGGGAGTTGGGGCTGTTTCACCTGGAGGAGAGCTTCTGACAACCTGTCAAACAGTAAGGGGGCTCACAGGGACGGTGGGGAACGCTCCTGGCTCAGCTGCAGGGGGCTGGAGCAGCCTGGCCCGACGGGAGAGGCCCCTGTCCAGGGATCTCTCCGGGTCCCATTCGATGAGCCGATGCTGCGCTGCGGGACGCGGCTTCCCCTCGGCAACACGCCAGAGACCCCCGGGGACCCCGGCCCGGGCAGCGGCGGGTGCCGCAGGAGGCGAATGCGAGAGGAGCAGCCGCCGTGTCCGCAGTCACCAGAGGGCACTGCGGGCTCGGGCATCCCGGGGCAGCGGGACGGGGAGGGACCGGGGCCAAGCCGGGGGCACGGAGCGAGCCCGGGACCTGCTGCGGGGCCGGCTCGGGCGGCTCCGGGGACCCCGACCCCTGCAGCCTGCAAACAGCCACATCCCACCTCCCCACATGCCGAGGTGTCCGAGGGCGCTGAGCGCCCCACTGGGGCTGACTCTCGGTGGGTGAGATGCCTGCGTGGGGACATCAGTGTCGGGGGATACCGGTGCCACCCCCGCTCCGGTGCCACTTCTCCTCTGGGGACCTGGCGGAGGCTGTTTGTGGGCTCCCTCGCCAAGCGCTGAGCCCCACCGGCCCCGCACCCCCACAGCAGCACAGGATCAGACCCCGGGGCCACGTCTCCACGTGCCGGGGGTCCCCTGGGAGAGAAGCCCCTTAAGCCGAGTGAGTCCGTGTGGCGACCAGCGGCCGAGACACGAGGGCCAGAGGGAACAGAGCCCGTAGCCCTGACCCCCCCACCGCGACCCCCCTACCCCGACGTGCTCCACCTTAACCCTCAGCCCCTCCGGCCCCTCATTCTCCACGGATTCCAGCAGCCTGACTTCTTTCAGCACCATTTCATGGCCGGAGGGCTGCGAATCCCCCTCTGCCCCGCCCGCCGCCCCCTCCCCCGCCCCCTCCCCTTCCCCCCCTTTCCCTTCTTTCTTTCCAAATTGACAATCCCTCATTTCCATTCCGCTCCACCCTCTCTCCAGGGACTTTGTTCCCGGCCTGTATCATCCCATCCCAATTGTTCCCTGTTTATTTCAAACATTTTGGCGGGCTGTCACTGGATGGAAACTTAATTAATTGTGGGGTTTGTGGTGCCGGCACAATGGCAGCTGAAAAGGGGCGGGGGAGAGGTGATGGAATCCCGAGGGGCAGGTTGGGAGTGGGGGAAGTGGGGGTTCAGGGGTGCGTGACCCCCGTGCCAGACCCGCGGCCACACATCTCTGCATCCCCCGGTCGAGGAAGTGTCCCTATGGGCAGAGGGGTGCTGCTGGGGGAGGTTTGGGGTGCGGGCAACTCGTGGGGTACATAGGTCAGGGGGTGGGGGAGAAACCAGGGGAGCTGTAACCAGGAGTGTGTGTAACTTGGGATGTGCATAGCCTGGGGGGTGTGTAACTTGGGGTGTAACTTGGGGTGTGCATAGTGTGTGGGATGTGTAGCCTGGGATGAGTACAACTTGGGGTGTGCAGAGCCTGGGGTGTGAGTAACTTGGGTGTGTAACTTGGGGTGTGTGTAGTTTGGGGTGTGTGTAGCTTGAAGTGTGCACAGCCTGAGGTGTATGTAGCTTGGGGTGTCTGTAGCCTGGGCTGTGTGTAGCCTGGGCTGTGTGTAGCCTGGGCTGTGTGCCACTCGGGGTGCGCTCATCCCGGGGCGCCTGTCACCTGGGGTGTGCATGGCCCGTGCTGTGTGTAACGCCGGGTGTGCACATCCCTGGGCGTGTGTAACCCCGGCGTGCTGTGTGTAACTCGGGGTGCACGCTGCGCACAGTTGGGGTGCCCTCGTCCCGGAGCGCACCCGGCTCCGCGCCCACCCCGGGGGGCTGCGGGCCGTGCCCCAGCCGTGCCCCCGGCCCCGCGGTGAGGGGGGGGTTGCCGGGGATGCCCGTGGGAGGGGGCTGGGGGGCGGCCCCGCCCCGTGGCGGCCATTGGTGGGAAGTTCGGGGCGCGGCGCGGGGTGGTGGTCCCGCTGCTCCCCCCGCGCCGTCCCGCTCCATCCCGCTGCCCGCCGTCCGCGCTGCGGGCCGGGCGGGCCGGGGCGGGCAGGGCCGGGGCATGTGGGCGCTGCGGGCCCTGTGCCTGGCCGGGCTGGGCTGGGCGCTCGGCGGCGGCGGGGCCGGGGCCGATCCGTGCGGCTGGAGGGGCAGGTAGGCAGCGGCCGGGCGCGGGAGGGGCGCGGGGACCTGCCTCAGTTTCCCTGCTCGCGGGTGCGGCTGACTCCCCCCCCTCGGAAGGATGCTCTTCTCCTCTCCGAGGAGCTCCTTTCCCCCCGCTCCCCCCCTACACCCCCAGTCCGGCCCCGTGAAACGCGGCTCCGCGGGGCCCCCTCGCCGGCCCCCGACCCGCCGCTGCCGCCGTGGGGAAGGCGCTGAGCTGCGGAACAAAGAGCCGCGGCCCGGCCTCGAGGGGCTGCCCCACGCGGGGGGCGAGGGGGCCACGGGCAGCGCGGCCCGGACAAAGCAGCCCCGCGGTTGCCTCCCGGGAGCCCCCAGCCTGGCTTTCCCGTGTGTCTCCCCCCCGTCCCAAAAATGTAGCGGGTGAGACGTGGCTCGGGGAATAGTTTAGACAGAAGTCCAAAACCTCTGCGGGCGGAGGGGGGGAGGGAGGACGGGGACGTGGAACCTCCCCAGCACCCACAGCGGATCCCCCAAAGCAGAGGGGAGCAAGGGAACAGGCGACCCCAAGGCCAGGGCACCCTGCCCGGCATGGCCTGGGAGCCCACCCTGGCTGCCAGGGGGGCTGTGCTGCGTGCCTTCCCCCCCCAGCCCCCCGGGAAGGTGCTGGGAAACGCGATCACCCCCCAGATGATGCGCTTGCACCCCAAGTCCGGCGCATTGAGGGCTTGGTGCTATTCCCCGCTCCGTGTTCGTCCTGCACGCCCCCGCGGAGCTGCTGCTCGGGACTGCCGCGCCGCCGCCGGAGGGGAGGGGGCGCGGGATGGGGAGGGGTCCCCCGTGGCCCGGGGAGGTCCCGGCTGATGGGGGATGCTGTGCCCGGCAGCGGGCTGTCGCAGGAGGCGGGCAGCGTGGAACAGCTCTCCCTGCACTGCGCCGAGGGCTCGCTGGAATGGCTGTACCCCACCGGAGCCCTCCGCCTCCGCCTGGCCCCCCGCCTGCCCCCCACCACCGCCGCCATCAAAGACAGGAGCCCCCGGCGTGTCACCGCCTGCGTCAAACCCGCCGGCACGTTCCGGGGGGCTCAGCTCTACCTGGAGAGGGAAGGGGTGCTGGAGCTGCTGCTGCCCGAGGCGCCGCGGCCCCGCGCCCGCTGCTTCAGCTGGCTGCCCCGGGAGAAGGTGGCTCTGTTCCTCCAGGCCACCCCGCACCGCGACATCAGCCGCCGCATCGCCGCCTTCCGCTACGAGCTGCGGGGGGACTGGCTGGCGCACCCGGCGCTGCCCGCCGCCGAAGGTCAGTCGGTGCCCTGCCTCAGTTTCCCCGCGGCCGGGGCGTCCTGGGAGCTGAGGGGATGGAGGGGGAGGGGGCAGGTGTGGAGTGGTTGCCCCCCAGGCTGCCACGGTGATGGGCTGTGCTTGGCTCTTGCAGGGGCGTGTCGGCCGTGCAACGACACCGAGATCCTGATGGCCATTTGCACTAGTGACTTTGGTGAGTGCAGCCCCTTCTGGTGGGGAAGGGGAGGGGGTCCAGAGGCCCCGGGGGAGGTCAGGAACTCAGACTTGGTGGGGGGAATGAAGTCCAGGCAACTCCAGTGTCCCCTGTCCAGCCTGGCCTGGCTTGGGTGGTGGCCACGGGTGTCACAGAGGCTGCTGTGGGATGGAGATGGGGATGAGACGGGGCTATGGACAAGGGTGGGGATGGAGAATGAGACAGGGACAGGGATGGGGATGGGGATGGGTATGAAGATGGAGACAGGAATGGGGGTAGGAATAAGGAGAGGAAATGGGACAAGGATGGAGACAGGGGTGGGAACGGGGATAAAGATGGAGACAGGGATGGAGATGAGGACAGAGATGGGCACAGGTTTGGGGATGGAGATGGGGACAGAGATAGGGACAAGATGGGCACAGGTATGGGGATGGAGATGGGGATGGGGATGGAGGTGGGAACAGAGATGGGGACAAGATGGGCACAGGTATAGGGATGGGGACAGGTATGGGGATGGGGACAGGTATGGGGATGGAGATGGGAACAGAGATGGGGACAAGATGGGCACAGGTATAGGGATGGGGACAGGTATGGGGATGGGGACAGGTATGGGGATGGAGATGGGAACAGAGATGGGGACAAGATGGGCACAGGTATGGGGATGGGCACAGGTATGGGGATGGGGATGGAGATGGGGACAGAGATGGGTATGAGACAGGGATGAGGACGGGCACGGGGAATGGGGATAGACATAAGGACAGAGATAGGGGCAGGGAGAAGGGCAGGGACAGAGGTGTGCTGAAGCCTTCTCTGCCTCCCCCCGCAGTGATCCGCGGCAGCATCCGGAGCGTGTCCAACGACGTGGAGCTGCAGGAATCCATCATCGGCGTGAGCGCCGCCCGCATCCACCGCCAGAAGCTGCCGGTGTTCCAGGCCGGGGGGCGGCCGGCGGGCAGCATCCGCACCCCGCTGCGCTGCGGCGTCCGGCCGGGCCCCGGCACCTTCCTCTTCACGGGGTGGCTGCACTTCGGCGAGGCCTGGCTGAGCTGCGCCCCGCGCTACCGGGACTTCCAGCGCATCTACGGCGCGGCGCGGCGCCAGCGCCTCAACCCCTGCGAGTTCCCCCTGGACTGAGAGGGCAGGGCAAGGGCAGCCCGGCCCCACGGCTGCGGGGGGCTGCGGGGGGACCGGAGCATCCCGGGGGAGGTGGTGCCGGCAGGGCTTCGGGGGCTCCCGCTGCCAGGCTGGGGGGGGGTCCCGGGAAAATCCTGCTGGAAGGGAAGGGATTTCCCCAGGGCGTCCCCAGGGAGCTGCCCGGGCCAGGGGTGCAGTGCAGTGGGGCAGTGGGGTGGGGAGCAGGGTGCTGCGTGCTCAGGGGATGCCGAGGGGCGCGGTGGGTCCGGCACGATGGAGGCAGCCGTCCCCCCTGCCCAGGAGGGCTCGGTGGCCGTGGCAGTGGGTGGCTGTGGTGGCAGGGTGGGGGACACGGCGGACACAGTGGGGCACAGAGGAGGTGGATTTGCAATGTTGGGGGTGGAAGGGGGAGGGCGCTGAAGGTGAGTCTTGCCCTGGCCCCATCTGCGACATGGGGCATGGGCAGGAGCTGTGGGGCAGATGCTGAGGAAGAAGAGTGAGGCTGAAGGCAGAGATGGGGATAGTGAGGCAGGAAGAAGAGAGCAGAGGTGTCCTCAGCACAGCTGGGGCAGGACCAAAGTGCCGGTCAGGAGGGTGCCACGGGGACAGCTCTGTCCGTGCCACCCAGCAGCGCCAGCCCGGGGCCGTGGCTGTGCCAAGTCACCGGCGCTGGGACACACGGTGGCACCCGGGGGGGAATTTTGGCCGTGGGGGTGGGGCATCACATGTGCACTAAAGTTATAACGATACCAAATCTGTGACCTTTTTCTCTATAAACGAAGCTGTATTTGTAGCCCCTCAGTCTCCTTTTTGTAACGAGCTGAGCAGGGTGTTCCTGACCATTGGGTCCAGTTCTGGGCTCCCCAGTTCAAGAGAGACAGGGAACTGCTGGAGAGAATCAAGTGAAGGGCTACCCAGATGATCAGGGGACTGGAATGTCTCTCTAACGAGGAAAGGCTGCGGGCTCTGGGGCTGTTCAGCCTGAGCTCAGGGGCACCTCAGCAATGCTACTCAGTCTCTAAAGGGTGGGTGTCAGCAGGATGGGGGGACACTTTGTTCTGTGGTGGCCAGGGACAGGACAAGGGGTGATGGACATCAGCTGGCATACAGGCAGTGCCCCTGGCACAGGAAGAGAAAGTCCTTTGGTGCTGAGGTGAGGGAGCCCTGGCCCAGGCTGCCCAGGGAGGGTGTGGAGGCTCCTTCTCAGGAGGTTTCCAACCCCACTTGGACACGTTCCTGTGCCCCTGAGCCAGGGGAAGCTGCTGGAGCAGGGGCTGGGGCTGGAGCAGCTCTGCAGGGCCCTTCCCACCACTCTATGAGTCGATGAACAGGCACCGTGGGTAAGTGCTGGTGCTGGTATGTGCCAAGGTGCCCACCCTGCTGCCAGTGCCAACCAGTGCTTCCCACGGGGCTGGGAACAGCCCAACTATCTATCTATCTATCTATCTATCTATCTATCTATCTATCTATCTATCTACCTAAGTAGTACTAAGTAAATAGATAGGTATCTATCTATCTATCTAAGTAACCCAGTGCTGCTCTGTGTCCCGTGTCCCTCAGGCTGGGCAGCGTTGGGGTTCCTCCCCATGGGCAGCAGCAGCAGCAGCAGCAGCAGCAGCAGCAGCATCAAGAGGGGCTGGGGCTGGGGGCTGTGTAGCCCTGTGCCGGGTGGGTGACCCCGTGCTGTCAGGGCTGATTCTCATCAGAGTCGCTGGCCACAAGGCTTCATTGTGCCGTGGCAGCTTCCCAGCCCTGCCTGCTCCCTCCCTTCTCCACAGGGGCTCCAGCTCCCAGCCTCTGCCTCCCCCTCCTCTGGGCATCCCCGGACAGTGCCGAGGGCTCGGGACTCCCAGCCATGGACAGGGCACAGGGCTCCCAGCCAAGGATGGGGCTCAGGACCCCCATCTGGGCACAGGGCTCAGGACCCCCATCTGGGGACAGGGCAAGGAACCTCACAGCCATGACCCTTTTCTCCCCATCAATGATGCCCACAGAGACTCAGGGCTGCACCAGCTCAGGTCCTGAGCCCCCCCTGAGCACCCCACAGCTCCTCCAGACCCCCCGAGCCAGCACCATGGCACACGCCAGCTGGTGCCTGGATGCCTGTGCAGTATGATCTCAACCACACGTGAGGCCAGGAGGAACTGCTAAGGATTTGGTGCTGACCATCACCTGCTTTTGGTGCCCAAGAAACTGCTTCCAAAGTGCTGGGAGGCTCAGAGTTTAATTTCTGTGTGTGTGTGTGTGTTTATGGAATGATGTGGTGAGGGGAAGCCCCTGGCTGTGAGCATGCCCAGTGGGCTCCATACACAGCACATGTTTCCACTTGAGAAGCATTTGATGCTGATTTTACGCTTTGCTGCCGAAGGGCTGGAGCTCATTTTGGGGTCTCCCTTGGGGGAGATGCTCCACATCAGGCTTTGGAGGATGCCAGTGTGTGTCCCATCCCCCCCACCCCTGCATTTTGGCAGGAGCTGAGCCAGGCCGGGGGGGGGGGGGAGGGGGAAAGAGTGGGAAACACAGCGGAGGAGGAGAAATGAGGCTGGAAAAGGGATAAATGAGGTGCGAGGGGAATTGTGCTGCCCACAGCATCCTCTGTGAGCCCTGGGGACGGAGCAGGGCTGCTGGGCCCCCGCTCCATCCACACATTCCTCTCGGCTCACTGATGGCATTCAGCGCGTGGAGCATCCGGCAGCTTTGTGTCCAGCACCAGTCTCCCGCTTTCCCTCAGCTCTGTGTGTGTGTGGCTGGGGCAGCTGGTTCTGCTGTGGCAGGAAGGGCTGTTACCCCACGGGCTGGTGGCTCCAGAGCCCCCTGTGCTGTTTTGCAGTGCCCTCTGCCCGAGGCAGCCCGGGTCGGCCGCTCTCGCTTCCCAGCTCCTGCGGTGGCTGGACACCAGCCAGGGTGCAAAGGCATCCTTGGGGGTAGCACCAAGTGGCCCGTGCCTCAGTTTCCTCAGTGTGGGATGAGGATAACAACCCTTCCTTGCTGCTCAGGGTTGCTGTGGCACCAGGCACCATCCCACAGCCCTGGCACTCCATCTTCCCAGGGCTGCTGATCCCAGCATCCCCCCAGAGTCCAGCCCCAGCCCAGATAAATTCCTGTGCAGCCTCTTGGCACAGAGCGTGGCCACAGAGGGTAAAACCACAACGAGGCAAAACTCCATCCCAGTGAATCTTTCCTCTGTGGGATGGGAAGTGTGGTGGGAGGCAGCACAGTGGTGAGGGATGGGGGTGGCCTGGAGGGGGGGACCATGGTGTGCTGGGGCTGCTGTGGGCAGAGATGTGAGCTGGGGGTCTCCAGAGGAGTACGAGAGGGGCCACAGCACCCTGAGAGCCCAAGGAAGGGTCCCACTGCAGTCATTGTGATGCCCTGTGATGCCCACCCAGTGTGGCAGCATCCCCAGGGACGGGACCAGACCCTCTCCAAGAGAATCCCCCCCCCATCTACCTGCCCCCCGTGAGTGTGGGTTTGGGGACACCGTGGAGAGTAGCTCCCCAAAATCAACTCCCTCGGTGGAAACGGAGGTGCCCAGGGCTCTGGGGGGCACTCCGGGGATCAGTCCCACTGTGGAACCCCAGGGGAGACCCCCCCTCCCCACCCCCAGTCCCAGGGAGCCCCCGGAGCCCCTGCTCGTGCTGCCGGGGGCTGTCGGCACCGGGAGCGGTGGCACCGGCGGGGTGTCCCCCGTCCCTGTCCCCAGCCCCCTCACACAAAGGGAGCCACCGTTTCCCGCCATTTCCCCCCGCTCCAGCCCTTCTCCCCCCTCTCCTGTCCCCTTCGCCCTCCTCCTCCTCCTCCTCCTCCTCCTCCTCCTCCTCCTCCTTCTTCCCGGCCGCCAGATAAAAGCCCGACCGTCTGAATCGCGGGGCACAAAGGAGAGGCACAAAGGCGGCCGCCCCCGCAGCCCTCCCTGCAGCCCCCGGCCCCGAGTTGGGCTTGGGGGGCTCAGGGCTGCCCCGGGGATGGCAGGGCAGTGCCCACCCTGCCCGGGGCACAGGGGCTGCCGAGGGGCAGCAGCAGTGCTTCTGGGACCAGGCTGTCCTCAGTAGGGTCAGGATGAGGCCATCGGGGTTGGGGGATACATCATAAGGTCAGAATGATGACTCTGGGGTTAGAGATACTCCATAAGCTCCGGGTGCATCCCCTGGGGCTCAGAGATGCCCTACAGGGTCAGGACAATGGCTCTGGGGAGCAGGGATTGCCTCACAGGGTCAGTGTGACATCCCTGGTGTTAGGAGATGCTCCACAGGGTCAGCATCACGACCCTGGGGTCAGGATTATGCTCTTGGGGTATGGACATGCCCCACAGGGTCAGGATGATCCCCCTGGGGCTTGGATATGTGCCATAGAGTCAGGATGATGTCCTGGGATCAGGGGATCTGTCATAGAGTCAGGATGATGCCTTTGGGGTATGGACATGCCCCATAGAGTCAGGATAATGCCCCTGGGGCTTGGATATGCACCATAGAGTCAGGATGAAGCCCTGGGACCGGTGGATGCCTGATAACAGGTAGGACACTTGAGGCATCCATATGGGGCAGCAGAGAAGGATTGGGGGCACAGTGGTCAGGACAGAAGGAGCTCTGCCCCACGTCTCTCAGTGAGAGCAGAAGGGAGACCCTGATGACCCTGAGGACACTGATATATCCCCCCTCCTCCCCGGCAAAACCCTGCTGTCCATGGGGAGCTGTGCCCCAAATCCTGGCACGAGGGTCTGCTTCCAGCCCCCGGTTTGGCGGTGCCGGTGCCAAAGCACCGTCCGTGTGCGGGGGAGGGCTGCTCGGGGCCGGGGCAGGACCGTGTCCCGTGTCCCGCCGCGGGGTCCCCGCAGCCCCTCATGCCGGCGCTCCCGCGGGGTCCCGTCGGGCCGGGGCTGCCGACAGCTGCCGGGAAGGAGCTTTCCCAGCGCATAGTGACACATTCCAGGCGCTCCGAGCCTCTTCGCAGCCGCCGCGGCCCCGCCGGGGGGAAACTGCCCCGGAGAGAGGCGGGTTAAAAGCTCTTTGGTTCTGGCGGCGCATCCCCTCGCACGGTCCGGCCCCACGAGCTGCTGCCGGGCACCCCGGGGCCGGGGCAAAAGGGGATGCGGGACCCCGGCAAGGAGGGGCCGGCAATTGCTTCGTTCATTACTTTGTTCTGTAGCATCACGGCAGACCTCGCCTGCCCCAGGGACCGTCCTCCCCCTCTGCAGCAGCCGCCCCCTCCCCTCCTCCCCCAGCTCCTATTTCCCGTGATTTTCTGCTCACTCTCAGCCTTGAGCCTCCACCTGCACCAGAAAATCGGAGCAATCTCCGTGGCCCCCGGCTTGGCTGCAGCCCCCGGGCCCTTTGGCGGGGTGGGCAGGATTTTGGGGCCATACACAGCATGCAGGGACAGCTTTTCCTGCCCAGGGCAGCCCCAATGCTGCACTGGGGGCTGTGTTTAATGGGGTCTGGTTGGTGTTGGGTGCCCTGAGCTCCATGCTCTGGTCTCTGTGTGTATGTGTGTGTGTGTGTGTATCCTTCTTCCACGGGCAGAATAGTTGATTCCCACAAATCAGGGTGATGTTGGAGCAGCCTTTGGCATCTCATTCCTTGGCTGCTGCCTGTGCCAGCTCATCAGCAACGGGTGAATGACTTTTGTATCAGGAAAGGCTGCAGCCCTGGGGCTGTGCAGCCTGGGGGAGAGAAGCCTGAGCTCAGGGGCACCTCAGCAATGCTGCTCAGTCCCCAAAGGGTGGGTGTCAGGAGGATGGGGGGACACTTTGTTCTGTGGCACACAGTGCCAGGACAAGGGGTGACGGACATAAGCTGGGACACAAACAGCTTCACTGGCCCAGGAGGAGAAACTCCTTTAGTGTCGAGGTGAGGGAGCTGCAGGAGGCTGTAGGGTCTGCAGGGGCCTGCCTGGAGCTGTGGGAGGTTTGCAGGGGCTTTGAGGGCTTGGGGGGGGCTGCAGGGGATTGGCTGCCCCAATAACCCCCCCTCCACTTCCCACACTCTGGAATTTTCCCACAGTCGCTGCTCACTCACAGCAGGAAACCCACCGCCCACTCTGCAGCACACACAGCCCCCACAGCTGTGCACAGCCACACACCAACTGTGCACAGCCACACACCAACTGTGCATCACACACAGCTGTGCACCACTGCACACAACTGTGCACCGCCACACACCAACTGTGCACCGCCACACACCAACTGTGCACCACACACAACTGTGCACCACTGCACACAACTGTGCACAGCCATAACCAGCCACAGACAGCTGTATGTAGCTGCACACAGCCCTGCACAACCACACAGCCCAGCACAGCTGTGCAAAACCAGCCACACCTCCACAAAGGGTTATGATGAGGTTTAACAAGGGCAAGAGATGGGTGCTGAACTTGGGTCACTCCAACTCCAGGCAGCTCCAGGCTGGGGCAGAGGGGCTGGAAACTGCCCGAGGGGAAAGGGTCTGGGGGGGTTGGTGCCAGCGGCTGAACAGCAGCCAGCAGCGTGCCCAGGGGGGCAAGAAGCAAAGGGCATCCTGGCTGGGATCAGCAGTGAGGTGGCAGCTGGAGCAGGGCAGGGATTGTCCCCTGTGCTGGGCCCTGGGGAGGCTGCAGCTCCAGGGCTGTGTCAGTGCTGGGAGGGGCTGGAGCTGGGGAAGGGGCTGGAGCACAAGGGTGCTGGGGAGGGGCTGAGGGAATGGGGGTGCTGAGCCTGGAGAAGAGGAGGCTGAGGGCAGCCAGCAGCACTCTCTGACACTCCCTGACAGGAGGCTGCAGGGAGCTGGGGGTCAGGCTCTGCTCCCCAGGCAGCAATGACAGGACAAGAGGCAATGGGCTGCAGCTGCCCCAGGGGAGGCTGAGGCTGGAGCTGAGGCAGAACTGTTTCCCTGAGAGGGGTGTCAGCCCCTGTGCCAGGCTGCCCAGGGAGCTGGGGCAGTGCCCAGCCCTGGAGGGATCCCAAAGGCGTGGGGCTGAGGTGCTGAGGGCTGTGGGTCAGTGCTGGGCTGGGCAGGGTGAGGGCAGCGCTGGGACTGCAGCAGCTCCAGGGGCTTTAACACCACAAACAATGCTGATTGTACAGAGCCGCCTCGCTCATGCACAGCCGCACGCACCGTGCACGGCCCCGCACACACGTGCATCCCGCACGCAGCGCTGCACACGCAGCCGCAGCTCCCGCACACACGGCCAGCCGCAGCCGCAGCCCCGCTCGCCCACCCGCCGCAGCCCCGCTGCCGGTGCCGGTGCCGCTGCCGTTACCGCTGCCGTTGCCGGTGCCGGCCCCGCGCTGTGACGGGCAGCGGCGGCGGCGGAAGGCGGCCGGAGCCGGGGCCGCCCCTTCCGTCGCGATGGAGCCGGGCGAGCCGGGCGAGCCGGGGGAGCCGGCGTGGGAGCGGCGGGCCGGGCCGCGGCTGGGCGGCCGGGCGCTGCTGGAGCTGGCGCTGGCGGGCGGAGCGGCCGCCTGGGCCGCCTGGGCCGTGCTGCTGATGCCGGGCTTCCGCCGGGTCCCGCTGCGGCTGCAGGTACGGGCGGCGCTCCCCGCTCCCCGCGTCCCGCGGCGGGACCCGGCTGCCGCCGCCCCGGCGCCGACCCCCGCCCCGCTCGCTCCCGCAGGTGCCCTTCCAGCCCTCCAGCCCCCGGCAAGTGGGCAACGCTCTGCGGCTGCTGCGGGGCCGCTGCGGGAAGACCGTGGATCTGGGCTCGGGAGACGGACGGCTCGTAAGGGCGGGCACGGGGGTGCTGGGGGGGATCGGGGCTGCCCCGGGGTGGGCGAGGGGCTGTGGGGAGGGGGGCTGAGCTCACTGGGAGACCCCACACACGGCTGCTGTTCTCTGCTGCTGGCTGTGGTTCCAAATGGGCATCCTGGCTATGGCCCTGGGCCGTCTGAGGTGGTCCTGGGCAGCCCTAGGTGGTCCTAAGCAGTCTTAGGTGGTCCTAAGCAGCCCTAGGTAGCCCCAGAGTGATCCTAAGCAGCCCTAGGTGGTCCTATAGTGGTCTTAAGCAGCTCTAAGAGGTCCTGGGCAGCCCTAGGTGGTCCTAAGCAGTCTTAGGTGGTCCTAAGCAGCCCTAGGTAGCCCCAGAGTGATCCTAAGCAGCCCTAGGTGGTCCTATAGTGGTCTTAAGCAGCTCTAAGAGGTCCTGGGCAGCCCTAGGTGGTCCTAAGCAGTCTTAGGTAGCCCCAGAGTGATCCTAAGCAGCCCTAGGTGGTCCTAAGCAGTCTTAGGTGGCATCCTGGCTATGGCCCTGGGCCGTCTGAGGTGGTCCTGGGCAGCCCTGAGTGGTCCTAAGCAGCCCTAGGTGGTCCTAAGCAGTCTTAGGTGGCATCCTGGCTATGACCCTGGGCCGTCTGAGGTGGTCCTGGGCAGCCCTGAGTGGTCCTAAGCAGCCCTAGGTGGTCCTAAGCAGTCTTAGGTGGCATCCTGGCTATGGCCCTGGGCCGTCTGAGGTGGTCCTGGGCAGCCCTAAGTGGTCCTGGGCAGCCCTGAGTGTCCTGGGCAGCCTTAAGTGGTCCTAAGCAGTCTTAGGTGGTCCTAAGCAGCCCTAGGTAGCCCCAGAGTGATCCTAAGCAGCCCTAGGTGGTCCTAAGCAGTCTTAGGTGGTCCTAAGCAGCCCTAGGTAGCCCTAGAGTGATCCTAAGCAGCCCTAGGTGGTCCTAGATGGCTCTTGAGAGTCCTGGTGGTCCTAGACAGTCCTGGATGGCCCTAGCTGGTCCTTGGGTGGCTCTAGAAGGCATCCCATGCACTGAGCAGGGTGGGAATGACCCCTCTAGAAAGAGAGAGCCTTTGGACCTGGAAGGTCCTGGAAGTGGAGCTGAGCAGCAGCCCCTGCCCCTCAAATTGTCCAGACTCAACAGCAAGGTTCCCTGGAGGTGCAGCTCTCTCTCTCTCCAGGTGGTAGAGGCTTACAAGCAAGGTCTCAGACCAGCCATCGGCTACGAGCTCAATCCCTGGCTGCTGTGTCTCTCCAAGTACCGGGCCTGGAAGGCTGGGTGCCACGGCAAGGTTTCCTTCCTGAAGAAAGATCTGTGGAAGGTAACAGCATCCCGGGGGTCTGGTGGTGCCCAGGGCTCAGCCTGCAGCTCCAGGCAGCCTTTGCTGATGGTTACTTGTTCCTTGCCCACCCCACGCTGCTGCCAGGAGATGGGACCAGCCATCCTTCCTTCCTTGCAGAGGGTGGCTTTGCAGACAGCAGCTGCTTAGAGCAGCTCTGAGCAGAGGGCTGAGGTGCTGTTGGCACACAGGGGCCTTCGTGGACGTGCTGCTGAAGCTGAGTGGGGAGAAGCCAGCAGGGATGGAGGTGCTGCCTGAGGCTGGTGTTTCACTGCAGGAGCTGCTTTCACACCCAGCTCATGCCCATCCCACGTGTGGTGGGGCATCTTTGCTCCCTGCAGGGCTGAGGAGGAGGCCCAGGAGGCGTTTGGCTGCTCAGGCTCCCTCTCCAGTGCCCCCTCTGCCTGTTGCTTCTGCCATTCCCCTTTTCCTTCTCTTTGAAGGTGAATCTTTGTGACTGCCACAACGTGATCGTGTTCCTGGCCCCCAGTGTGGTAAGGTCCCACCGCTGCTGGGTGAGCTCTGGGGAGGGTTTGCTTGGAGGAGAGAGAGAATGTGGGGCAGTGGCAAAGCCTCCCTAGGAGGGGAGGCCGGGTGGGCAGCACCTTGGTGCTCAGCACCACTCGAGTTTGGAGCCATTTGGGTTGGAGAAGACCTGTAAGCTCACAGAATCCAGCTGTTCCCCCCAGCACTGCCACAGCCACCACCAACCCCTGTCCCTCAGCCACAGCTTTGGGATCCCTGCAGGGATGGGGAACTCCACCACGTCCCTGGGCAGCCTGGCACGGGGGCTTCACAGCCCTTTTGGGGATGGAACTGTCCCCAGTCTCCAACCTGAACCCCTTGTGCAACTTGAGGCTGTTTCCTCACACCCTGTTGCCCGTGACTCGGCCTTGGTGCCAGCCACATGCTGGGATGGTACCAGCCCCGTGTTTTGGAGGGGTTGTGGTCGATGCTGCCAGCATGGGACCCACCAGCCGTGCCCAGGAGCTGCCCCTTGGGCACTGCCACGACCCTTTCCTAAGGCCACCTGGCTCTGGCTCTCTCTCTCTCCCCAGAAGCCTCCCTTAGCCACCAAGCTCCTTGCAGAACTCCCTGATGAAGCTCGGGTGGTGGCTGGACGCTTCCCCTTCCCCTCCTGGACACCCACCAGCACCCTTGGGCAGGGGCTGGAGCAGGTCTGGGCCTATGACATGAAGGAGGTTCGGCGAGCGGGGCAGAGCAGCCTCTGACAGCCCCCCTGAGCCTGGCCTTGGGGCTGAGCAGGGATCACAGCCTCCCCTGCCCCAGGCTCAGCCTGCGGGGGCTGCTTGGCCAGGCTCTTTCCTGGGGACCTGCAGCCCCTCGGTTTTGCAGCGAGCAGGCAGCCTGGAGGAGGTGAGGGAGGGGCAAAGAACAGGGCTGGGACTGCTGGGTGTAAGGGCTGAATCCCCAGTGCCTCTTTCTGTACATTTGCTACTTTATTTGTAGTTATTTCTCCAAATAAACCCTTGGTGTGTTGTTGCTGTGAGGCTTTGGCTGTGCTCAGGGGCTGCAGGTGCTGCTGAGCCCTCTGAGGCAGCAGGAGGGGGTCAGTCCATCTCACCTCCCGCTGAAGGAGCAGGTCAGCCCTGCTCACCTCGTGGAACATTCCCTTTTCCACTCAGACACAGAGGAAAAAAGGGTTTTCCCATCATGAAAGAGCAGCTTGTTGCCTTTGTCTATCCTCTTAGACCAAAGCTGAGCTGGAAGCAGCCCTGGCCTTGCCTCTGAGAAGCCAGGAGGAGAGGGGAGGCAGCAGCAGCCTTAGCCCTTGGACTCTGGGCCAGGTCTGACCCAGGAGCAGGGTTATCACAGGAATGGGAAGCTGTCCCCATGGCTCCACAGTGAAAAGCTGCCTGGGAAGCTGTCCCTGTGTGCTGAGCTGTGGGGTGCTGGGAGCAGCAGGGCTCCTGCAGCCAGGGGCAGCTGCCTGGCTCTAGGACCTTGAATTTGAGACGAGGATGCTCACGTGGGTGCCCCTGGCTGTGCCTCCTCGCTCCCAGCCAAGGAAGGACACAGTCCACACAGCAGAGAGCTCCTTCCTTTCAAGTGCTGCTGCTGGGAGCTGTGGTGCAGAGCTGTGGCTGCTGGCTGGCAGTCCTGGCCCGGGGCGCCTCCTGCAGCCGGAGCAGCTCCTGCTTGTACCTGCAGCGGGGAAGCCCTTTGCCCGTCAGTGGCAGGTCACACTGCATCCCTCAGGCTGCTGTGGCTGGGAGTGCAGGTGCTGACACCCCCTGCACAGGCTGCCTGTGTGGTGCCAGTCCTGTTGCCACATTTAGAGATGAGTGTGAAGGGAATGGCTTTGCTGCTGAGAGCACAGTGGTTTGACCCTCAGGGCACCAAGCTCCATTTCCCCCTCCTGCACGTGTCTGGGTGTGCAAACTCCCAGCTCACACTGGAACCAAGGTCAGTTGGATGTTCTGGGCTACAGCACATCCTCACTCATCACCTTAAGGGTTGGTGAAGCCTGCGTGCCAAACACCCACATGGGTTTGGTGGTTCATGCAGACACTGCACCTCGTGCTTGGAGCAGTGTGGAGCGTGGGTTGGTTGGACTCAATGATCTTAAAGGTCTTTTCCAACCATAATCATTCTCTGATTCTTTTCATTTTGAGAGCAGTATTGGCTTAAGAGACCATTTACATGGGAGCTCTTAATTCAGATGAGTGAGTAAAATGGTGCTATAGCCTATGCAGCACTGAGAGGGTCACCAAGCCTTGGAACCGGCTGCCCAGGGAGCTGGGGCAGTGCCCAGCCCTGGAGGGATCCCAAAGGCGTGGGGCTGAGGTGCTGAGGGCTGTGGGTCAGTGCTGGGCAGGGTGAGGGCAGGGCTGGGACTGCAGCAGCCTCAGGGGCTTTTCCAGCCCAATGGAATCTGTGATTCTCTGATTTGCTGCGTGCTAAGGATGCACAGGGGCAGCTCAGGATCAGAGCCATGCTGGGAGCAGAGCCCTGGCAGGCAGAAAACCAACAGCCTTTTCCCAAGGAAGGGGCATTGGTCAGCTCAGGCAGGTGATGGGACCAGCACCAAAGCTGCCCTGAGTTCACAGGCATCACCAGACACGTCCTGCTTGTCCTCACCCCTCCCTGCCCCAGCAGCTGCTGTTCTCCCTGTGTCAAGGCAGGGAGAGAGGGCTCTAGAGCAGGGGCTGCTGGCAGCCTTTAGCTTTGAGGCAGCCCCAGGGAACATGGAATGGAGGGGTTGGAAGGGACCTTTAGAGATCATGTAGTGCAACCCCCCTGCAGGAGCAGGGTCACCTGTGGGATGGCAGCATGAGGTCGGGTGGGCACAGCCACGTCCCTGGCAACGAGCCTGGGAGGCAAACTGGGAGCACAAAGCAGAGGGGAAGGGGGATGTGGGCACCTCACCTTGCCAGGTGCTTTTCCACGTACTCCTGCAGCTCTGACACCTGCTCTTCGGCTGCCACAGCCCGAGTCAGCAGCTGGCTCCTCTCCTGCTCCAAACCCGCCTGCAGGGGCATACACAGGGCAAGAGGGCTGGGTAACACCCACAGCCCCATCCACCCAACTGCCCTGTACAGCGACCTCAGCACCGACCCCTCTCCCCACAGCCAGCGGCACTGCTCAGCGGAGCATCAGCAGCCTGTCCCGGGTGCTGTGGGGCAGCTGCCACCCAAACAGCCTCACACCCAGGGGAACCAGCCTGGGAAGCTGATCCAGATCCAGCCCAGACTTGAACCAGGTCAGATACAGACCCAGTTGGTTTTTTTCCCCAGCTGCCTGGATGCTTGTGCTCAAACTCGAGGGAGTGATGCAGCCAGCAAGGAGCAGCTCTGAGGCTGCTCCTCCTCTGGGGCTCTGCTCCGTGGCTGCCCAGGGACCTGCTGGTGTCACTCGGTGGGCTGAGGCCAAAGGCACAGCACAGCTCCCTGGAAAGCTGCCCTGGGGCAGCAGCCAGCAGGGGCTGTGCATGTGTAGCGCCCAGGAAGGGAGAAGGTTGTGTTCAGCTGGGCTGGGCCAGGGCTTTACCTGCGTGGTGCGTGTGAACTCCCGGAGCTGCTGCCTGACTTGTGCCCAGCCTTCCTCACCCAGCTGCCTAGGGGAGGAAAGCAGATGCAGATCATGCCCACACAGTCACATCCAGCCCATAACCTCAGGTCACACTGCTGTGTTCTAGGGGCTGCACACAACTCCTGCCCACCCAGCCACCAGCCCTGCCTGCACCGTGACACCTCCTCAGGGCACACAACGCCCGTCCCTGTGCCTCACAGCCCTGAGCTCCCTCACCACAACGGCTGGGCATGGTCCAAGTTCACATCAACACTCCTACATCAGAGGAGCCTGTGCAGGAAGAGCCCTTGACCTGCCACTGCAGGGTGGGAGCAGAGTGTGGTCGGGGCCAGGCACCGTGGCTGTGCCCGTTTGGGAGCAGGTGAGCTGCCTGTGCAGCCCAGCCGTGGGAAAAGTGCTTCCCTTTCTGTCCCAGTCTGAATAAGCCAAATACAGGTCACATCTGATGCTGGGGGGATTGGGGGCTGTGTGAAGGGAGGAATGCATTGTGCTCAGAAGCGCTGGGACTGCCAGAGTTCCCTCTGGTGCCTGCAGCCTCCCAGCCCGGGCACACGGGAGACTGTGGCTGAGATTCCATGGGGGCAGCAGCAAAGGGAATGATTAACAGTGAACCCACACAGCTGATAATGATGAGAAGCAGCAGGAATTGTAGCTGAAGTGCTGCAGTAACAGCAGACTTCATGTCTCTAGCTGGAGGAGCGAGGTAACAGCACAGATCCACCCATCAGCACAGAGAAAACAGGTATCTGGACCTTGTGGCAGCTAAAAAGAAAGGACTTAACAGCGAGATGCATCACTAAAATCCAGGTACTGGCTTCTCTGTGTCTTGGCCCTGGGGTGTGTCCAAATTAATGCATCTATTGAAGGACCTAGTACTGCTCTGCACTGTGGAAAACGTGCCAGAGAAGATGGCAGAGCCTGGGTAAGGCTCAGGCTTCCTCTGAGATGCTCCCCCAGCCCCGCTGCCTCTGGCACCAAGCAGCTCCTTGGTGCTGCCATCCACTAATGGCAATACCTGGTCTGCTCTCTGCTGCCTCTGAAGCCTCCCAGCTTACACTTGGTCCCAGCTGTGTCTAATGGAGCAGGGGGCAGAGAGCCATCAGAAATGGGCAACTAAAGGGCAATGTCAGGAAGCCAGGGCAGGACCAGTCTGGGCTCCCTGAGGGGTTCCAGCTCAGCCTCTGCACTGGGAGGGAGGAGAAACAAAACCTTCCCACAGCAGTGGTGCTTCATGTGCCTTGCCCAGGTGCTGATCCACCACAGCCCTCAGGCAGGTGTTTCTCTTTGGCTTCTAAAGAGATCAGTGGGACTGAAACCAGGGTTAAGTCAAACAAGTGCTTAAGAGCTTTCCTGGAGCCAGGCCCAAAGGAGCCCTTCATCTCGCTTTCTCCCTGCTTAGTCCTGGTGCCAGGTCAGTCAGAAAAGGCTCCTCAGTCCCCACACCAAGCAGAACCCAGCACTGCAAATATCCCAAGGAGCAAGCAGCACTTACAGCTCAGGAGGTGGTGGGAAGGCAGAGGCTCCTGTCAGTCCTTTCTGCAGGCAGAGGGATGCTGTCAGCACAAAACCATCATGAGCTCACCCCAAATGCTGCCACCTTTGCCCTGGCACTGCAGCAGCCTGGCCAGGGAGGGTGGGCAGCACAAGATTAAGGTTTGGCTCTCCCAGCCTCTGAAGTTTTTAAATGGAAGCATTTCTTGCAAATGAAGGGGCACATCCCTGCCCGGGCAGTGGCACTGGGAGGATGTGGAGCTGACTGGGGTGTCCCTGACTGGGAGCTCCCACTCACTCAACTCTGCATGCTGAGGCCAGAAAGCCCCATCCTGTCCTCCCTCACTCCCCTCCCCTTTGAGCAGTGGGTGAGGCTGCTGGCCTGGCAGCTCTCCCACAGCATCTCCTGCTCCTCAGCCCACCTGGAGCTCAGTGAGCCTGATATGTGGGGCTGCAAGGCTGAACCAATAAGAGAGGCTTGAATAAAAGGAAACAGGCTGCAGCTGCCCCAGGGGAGGCTGAGGTTGGAGCTGAGGCACAACTGGTTCCCTGAGAGGGGTGTGAGCCCCTGTGCCAGGCTGCCCAGGGAGCTGGGGCAGTGCCCAGCCCTGGAGGGATCCCAAAGGCGTGGGGCTGAGGTGCTGAGGGCTGTGGGTCAGTGCTGGGCTGGGCAGGGTAAGGGCTGGGACTGCAGCAGCTTCAGGGGCTTTAACAACCCAATTCTATGATTCTATCCCATCCCTTCCCAAAAGGAGGAGGTGAGCTGCACTACCCTTCCCTGTGCCTCAGGCCCAGCAAACCCAGAGGCACTGCCTAAGGGGGGGCTGAACCCATCCCTTGTGAGACCCTCCCCACTGTCCCCACGGCCACAGAGCCAGTGGCTCAGCCACCACCTTCTGCAGGTCCTGGAGCTGCATCTCCAGCTTTGCTTTGGCCTCTCGCAGCCGGTTGAGCTCCTGGGTTGTGTTTGTCAGCAGCTCTGGGTCTGTGATGGCAAAGTGGAGCTCGGCAGGGCCACAGTCCCCAGCGCTGCTGCCCAGGGCCCGGAGCTGCTCCCGCTGGCGCCTGGAACGTGCACAGGGGTTAGTCCTGGTGCATTGACTCACAGCAACAAGAACCTCATCTGGAGTACTGCACCCAGCTCTGGGCTCCCCAGCTGCAGAGAGACAGGGAGCTGCTGCACAGAGGCCAGTGCAGGGACACCAAGATGCTGAGGGGATGGAACATGTGTGTGAGGAGGAAAGGCTGCAGCCCTGGGGCTGTTCAGCCTGGAGAAGAGAAGCCTGAGCTCAGGGGCACCTCAGCAATGCTGCTCAGTCCCTAAAGGCTGGGTGTCAGCAGGATGGGGGGACTCTTTGTTCTGTGGTGTCCAGTGCCAGGACAAGGAGCAGATCTGCAGTGCTCTTCCAGCCCCCATCCTCCTGGGATTCTGTGCTACACTTGGGACCTGCTGGCTCCTGGCCACCATGCACCAGCCCACCTGCAAAGGAGAAGTGAGAGAGCCCAGCAGTATGCACAAGATTCCTGGGAGGGTTTCTGAGGGGAGCTTGTCCTTGAGCTATTTGTGGCTTTTATGGCACCAGGATTTGTGGTGCTTCCCACAGCCCAGGCTGCCGAGAGCTGTGCAGCAGAGCCCAGAGCACGGCAGCAACGGGCTGGCAAGCAGCAGTTATTTGTGGTACCTCTGCCTTTCCACGCCACCCAACGTGGAATCAATCTCTCTCTCAATTTTACACAAGAGAGACACGTGCCAAACAGCTCCAGGCTACCCTGAGCACCCTGACATGCAGCTGGAGACACCTTGCTCCTGGCTTGGCGAGAGCAGGGAGACAAACGTGTGCTCCAGGTCCTCTGCTCAGCCTGGGAGCCCCGTTTGCTGCCCTCTCCAGCCAGGGTCTGGGTGCTCTGGGGCACCTGCCCTTGGTCCTTAGCAGTAAGCTGAGGTGCAGCCCCTGCTTAGCCTCACCCATAAGCAATCAGCAGGTTCTCATGCTTCTTGACCACGTTCTTCATGCGTTTCTTGTAGCCACGTGCTGCCCTGGCCAGCTGCTCCTCACGAGACCTGTAGGAAGCCCTGATCTCCCCCAGCATCCTGTCCACAAAGCCCCTCATGGCCCTGGCATCCCCAGGGGCTTGGCTGGATTTGCTGTCCATGTAATCCTTAAAGCAAACAGAGACAGAAACGGAGGGTGAAGTCGATCCCTGAGGCAGGTGGCACGTTTCCCACCGAGAAGGTCCTGGGCTCATCTTCCATTTGCAAGCAGCAGGAGAAACTAATTAACTGCCACCATGGCCCTTGCAGACAGTGCCAGGAGCTGCACTGTAGGGAACAGGAGCTGATGCCAGGAGGCCCCAAGCCCCGGATGCTTTCCCCTGTGTCTCACTCCTTCTGCTCACTGGGAGATGCTTCAGCATCTGTTAGAAATGGAACTCTTCCTCCCAGCATCAATTCCTTTGCTCAGTCTCCAGATCTGTCACCACACTGTGCTCTTTGGTACCTCCTCAAGCTTCCTCCCAGCACAGAAACTCTTGCTAAAACCTGCTTACTGCTACCTGGGGGGTTAGAAGGAGACTTCTCCCAGTCTCACTGCTCAGTATACTCAGGAACCACAGAATCATTTGGGCTGGACAAGCCATTGAAGCTGCTGCAGTCCCAGCCCTGCCCTCACCCTGCCCAGCCCACCACTAACCCCTGGCCCTCAGCACCTCAGCTCCAGGCCTTTGGGATCCCTCCAGGGATGGGGACTCTGTCAGGGAGCTGCAGAGAGTGCTCCTGTCTCCCCTTCTCCAGGCTCAACACCCCATTCCCTCAGCCCCTCCCCAGCACCCTTGTGCTCCAGCCCCTTCCCCAGCTCTGGTGTCAGCTCTGGCCACGCTGCAGCCCCTCAGGTACCCCCTCCTGAAGCTGCCTGGCTTGTGCCCAGCCCTCCCCGTGCTCTCTGGGCCCTGCTCTGCATCCAAGGGGCTTGTTCTCAGGGCAGATCCCAGGCACTGGTGTCCCGTGGCTCTGAGGCTGACTTTGGGGGTTGGCAGAGCTCCCTGTGGGGACAGAGCAACCACAAAGCCAGACATGGCACGGCCTGACCTGCCAAGTGAGGCTGTCAGGGCAGTGGTGCTGAGAAGCCAGCTGGGAGGCAGCTGTGCTAAACGAGAGGATCCTCCAGCCCAAGAAAAGTGCCACCAGAAACTCACAGCCTGGTTCATGTGACCACAGAGGAAAACTGGGCGAGGAGAGGGGCTGGCATCCCCTCCCCCAGGCTACACCAAGGGCACAGAGCTGTGAGCACACCCCCAGCCCTTGTGCCTGTGGGGGGTCCCAGTGCCGTGCCCGGGGTACCCACCGCCACGTCCCGGCTGTGCTGTGCCAGGCGGCCACGGTACTCCTCATTCAGCGCCTTCAGCCCCAGCTGCAGCTGGGAGTTCTCTGCCTCCACCTCCTGGAGCTGGCTCTGGGAGCTGAGCAGCACCTGGCCATAGCAAAGACGCTGCTGCTGCCCTCTGCCCGAGCAGAGAGCTCCCCAAGGGGGAGAGGGGCTTCATTTCCAGACACTCAGCTCCGGCTGGAAGGGTGCTGGGTTGTCGCAGGAGCCCGCTGGGAACCTTCACAGTCCCAGTTCCCCTGATACCTCTGTCATTTGCAATCCCCATCCACCCCCAGTGATTTCACCACCTCTCTCTCCATGTGAGCTCCCAAAATTCCTCCCACCTCCACCCCTCCATGGCTCACAGCACCTCCCATGGCACACAGCACCCCCCATGGCACACAGCATCCCCCCATGGTGCACAGCATCCCCCCATGGCACACAGCATCCCCCCATGGCACACAGCATCCCCCCATGGCACACAGCATCCCCCCATGGCGCACAGCACCCCCCCATGGCACACAGCACCCCCCATGGCGCACAGCATCCCCCCATGGTGCACAGCACCCTCCATGGCACACAGCATCCCCCCATGGTACACAGCACCCCCCCATGGTACACAGCACCCTCCATGGCACACAGCATCCCCCCATGGCACACAGCACCCCCCATGGCACACAGCACCCCCCATGGCACACAGCACCCTCCATGGCACACAGCATCCCTCCATGGCACACAGCATCCCTCCATGGCACACAGCACCCCCCATGGCACACAGCACCCTCCATGGCACACAGCACCCCCCATGGCACACAGCACCCTCCATGGCGCACAGCACCCTCCATGGCACACAGCACCCCCCATGGCACACAGCACCCCCCATGGCACACAGCACCTCCATGGCACACAGCACCCCCCATGGCACACAGCACCCCCCATGGCACACAGCACCTCCATGGCACACAGCACCCCCCATGGCGCACAGCACCCTCCATGGCACACAGCACCCTCCATGGCACACAGCACCCTCCATGGCACACAGCACCCCTCCATGGCCCACAGCACCCCTCCATGGCACACAGCACCCCTCCATGGCACACAGAACCCCCCATGGCACACAGAACCCCCCATGGCACACAGCACCCTCCATGGCACACAGCACCTCCATGGCACACAGCACCTCCATGGCACACAGCACCCCCCATGGCACACAGCACCCTCCATGGCACACAGCACCCCCCATGGCACACAGCACCCCCCATGGCACACAGCACCCTCCATGGCACACAGCACCCTCCAGCACGTGTGGCAGGGCCGGGCAGGAGACTGCAGGGAGCAGCAGCTCCCTGTGACACGCTCCCCGGGGACACACGTGTCAGAGCCCTTCCAGCCCAGACACCCCGCTCCCCCAGCTGCAGCACAGCACGTGGCAGCCAGGAGAAGCAGCTGGCACCCTGGCCTGGCTGCCAGGGGCTGGCAGAAGCCGTCCCTCACCGCCGACTGCTCCGCCAGCTTCTGCTGGGTGGCCCCGATGGCTCCCTTCGCCTCCTGCAGCTCCTTCCCCAGCACCAGCCTGGGCACACAGGAAGAAGATGTATTTAGTTTAAACCCCTCCAACTTCTCCATGGTTCCCTTACAGCCAACTGTTCTTAAGGGAGGTTGTGCTGCCCCTCTGCTCTGCCCTGCTGAGGCCTCAGCTGGAGTCCTGTGTCCAGCTCTGGGCTCCCCAGCTCAGGAGAAACAGGGAAGTGCTGCAGAGAGGCCAGTGCAGGGACACCAAGGTGCTGAGGGGATGGAACATGTGTGTGAGGAGGAAAGGCTGCAGCCCTGGGGCTGTTCAGCCTGGAGAAGAGAAGCCTGAGCTCAGGGGCACCTCAGCAATGCTGCTCAGTCCCTAAAGGGTGGGTGTGAGGATGGGGGACACTTTGTTCTGTGGTGCCCAGGGCCAGGACAAGGGGTGATGGACATCAGCTGGGACACAAACAGTTCCCCTGGCACAGGGGGAGAATGTCCTTTGGTGCTGAGGTGAGGGAGCCCTGGCCCAGGCTGCCCAGGGAGGGTGTGGAGGCTCCTGCTCAGGAGGTTTCCAACCCCAGCTGGACACGTTCCTGTGCCCCTGAGCCAGGGGAAGCTGCTGGAGCAGGGGCTGGAGCAGCTCTGGAGCTCCTTTCCCATCCCCACCACTCTGGGATTCTGTGAAGGAAATCCTTATGGAGCATCAGGAATCTCTCTGCAGCAGCTGCCAGCCCCTAGGTGTGTGCCAAGCAGCATGCACAGAGCTCTCCCAACCAAGGGTGCACCTCCTCCCTGGTCAGAGGGTGCAGTTCTGCAGTGTCCCTGCTGCAACAGCCTTTGCCAGGACACCAACCCCATCCCAGCTCATTGATAGAGGAGTTGCTGTGGGGACAAAGGCTGGGGCTGGATTAATCTCTCAGTGGTCACACATTTGCTCTGTGTCACAGAAGATGGATTTGTTAAGGTGCACAGCACAGCTTGGTACCAGAACACCACAGACTTTGAGGCAGACAGCTAATCCTCTGAAGAGCGTTGGGAATATAAGTTTTTGGTTCCAGGTCTCACTTGTTCCAAGGGTGAATCACCATCTCCCCTCCCTGTACCCCACCAGAGGCAGCTGCCTCCCCTCCTGCTCCCGAGGAGCAAATGCAGCTGCAGCAAGCTCCTGGGATGCCCAAAGAGAAGGGTGGGCCCTCAAACACTCACACTCTCTCTTCCAGCTTCTGCTGCTGCGAGTCGTGGGCTTTCTTGAGTTGTTCAAGCTCTGCTTTTATCTGGTCCTGGTTTCCAAGCAACTGAGGGACAAACGAAGAGGAAGATGAGACAGGGGGCTGGGCTGAGAGGAGGACGTGTGAGCAGGGAAGGAGAGGCTCCAGCTGAGCACAAATCCAGCTGAGCAGTGGCATACTGGGGAAGGAGAGGTTGAGCTGGGAGAGAGCAGTGCCCTGTAGCAGCCCAGGAGCTGGCTCTGAGGTGTCAGATCTGCAGCCAGGGCACAGGGAGGTGCACACCCATCCCTCTCCCAGCAGAAATCTCTGCTCCCAGCAGGATTCCCAGCAGGAGCTGCTGGTGGGACCCAAACTGCTTTCACAGGGGCTGCAGATGAGGAGGGGGCAGGAGCCTCCCTATGCTCCCAGTTTCAGGTGCTTTAGCATCCTCAAGTAGCAGCAAGAAGACAATAAGTGAATGTCCTCTGCACTTGGTGGCTGTTAACTTGCTGCCCCTGTTCAGGCAGGGAACCACAGCTGCCCCCTCAGCTTCCACCTCACAGCACCTGCAGACATTTGAGTCTCATCTTTCAACCACACAGCTCTTAAAAAAGAGAGAAAAGAAAGAAAGTGAAGGCATCATCTCAGCCCCAGCACCCAGGGCAGCCCCAGGAGGTGCCAGGATGAATTCCCCCTCTGCTTGCCCAGGGATCCAGCCCAACACTCACGTTTCCCTTCAGCTTCTGCTGCTCCTGTGCAGAGGTAACTGGATCTTCTGCCTGGTTTTGCTGGGAGACAGAGGAAGTGTCTGTCAGATCCAAGGAGCCAGGGACAGGGAGGAGAGCCTCTGACCTTCCCCTCCCGAGCAGAGGTGGCTCAGTGCTGCTCTCACCCCTTCCAGCTGGGCAGAGGCTCCGTGGGCTGTGGCAGGGCAGCAGTGGCTGTGTGCCCGGGGCCGGGTGCTCCTGGCACTGGCCAGGCTGAGCAGCTCTCGGCTCAGCTCTTCATTCTTCATAACCTGCCAGGTCAAAGAAGAAACAAAGAGCTTCAAGAACTCTGGCCTGTCTGTCTCCATGTGCTGTCTGTTCAGCACATGCCCGCTGCTCTT
This sequence comes from Colius striatus, assembly GCF_028858725.1. NCBI lineage: Eukaryota > Metazoa > Chordata > Aves > Coliiformes > Coliidae > Colius > Colius striatus. Next base: position 670,553 of record NC_084761.1, on the reverse strand, counting down.
GGCTTGTGCACAAGGCTGGCACTCACATCCCCTCCTGAAAGCATTGAATCATGGAATGCCAGAGCCCTGGGGGCTGGCAGGGCCCTGCAGAGCTGCTGCAGCCCCAGCCCCTGCTCCAGCAGCTTCCCCTGGCTCAGGGGCACAGGAACGTGTCCAGCTGGGGTTGGAAACCTCCTGAGCAGGAGCCTCCACACCCTCCCTGGGCAGCCTGGGCCAGGGCTCCCTCCCCTCAGCACCAAAGGAGTTTTTAGAGCAAGATATGTCCAAAGGAGCCAGTGATCTCCTGATTGTCATGAAAAGGCTGGGGACCATCACCAGGCATCGGCTCATTCACGTGTGACACCGAGTTATTCACAGCTCTGCCACCACCCCTCCATCCTGACCTCGAGCCTTCCTCCCCACCTTAACCCTGCACCTTCCTCCCAGCCTCCCCACACCCGGGGCAGCTCTTTCCCCACACTATGGCTTTGGACAGCGCTGGACTCCGGGATGTAAGAGAAAGGGACGGATCTCAACACCCCCCAGCTCATGCTGGCGGCGTCGGAAGGCACAGGGGCCAGCCCCCAGCGCTGCATCTCCCCTGAAAGAGCCAGCCCCCAGCCCCCCATCCATCCCTCCCACAGGAGCCAGCCCCCAGCCCCGCATCCATCCCTCCCACAGGAGGCAGCCCCCAGCCCCGCATCCATTCCTCCCACAGGAGGCAGCCCCCAGCCCCGCATCCATCCCTTCCACAGGAGGCAGCCCCCAGCCCTGCATCCATCCCTTCCACAGGAGCCAGCCCCCAGCCCCGCATCCATCCCTCCCACAGGAGGCAGCCCCCAGCCCCGCATCCATCCCTTCCACAGGAGGCAGCCCCCAGCCCCACATCCCCCCGAAAGAGCCAGCCCCCAGCCCCTCATCCTCCCCGCAGCCCCAGCCCCGCAGCCCCGCGTGGGCAGCCGGATTCAAAGCGCTGCTGGTGTGAAGTGACACATTTGCAAAAGATAAAGAGGAGCTGAGCGAGAGAGGCTCTGTTACAGGTGATCCGGGAGGAACACTGGGGGAATTCATGTCTCACGGGAGGGTTTCTCTGTAGATAACAAAGCTTTGATGGGGTTTATGGCTGGGGACAAGCTTGAGTAATTGTTACCATGGCAGTGAATCGGGAGGATGGGAGGCAGAGGTCATCTGAGTCATCCGTGGAGAGAATAGCTTATCAAAAGATAGCACAGGGTGGGCTGAGGGAGAGGGGAGAGGAGAAAAGAGGCTGACAAAGAGGTGAGATATACAGCTGTGAAAACTGACAGCTCTGCAGAGACGGGCTGCTTGTTCCCCAGCCGACGAGCATCCATCTGCAGCTGTCAGCGCCGGCAGTTTCATCAGAGGCGGTCACACAAGCACCAGCCTAGCAAAGAGGCCGTCCCGGGTGCGGGATGGGCTCCTCTGTCCCCACGCTGCCCCGTGCTCCCAGCCCTGGGCTGGCTCCAGGGAAAGCCCCAGCGTGGAGCAGCACCGACGGCTGCTTTGAGCTCCCTGCGGCAGCCTCGCTCAACAAAAGAGGAGGAGGAAACGGAGAGGGGAGGAAAGGTCAGAGCCTTGAAAGGGAAGAATTCACAGCGAGTTAGGAAACAGGCCCTGGCTGGCATCCCCTGGAAAGCACTTTGCCGGCATCCCCTGGCAAGCACTTTGCAGGGGGAGGCTGTGGCAGCCGTGCCCTGAGCCGAGTGTGACCCGGCCGGGCTCCACAATGGAGCCGCCGCCATTCACAGGCTCCGACTGTCCCCGGAGCAGGGGCTGTGAATGAGCTGCTGCTGAGCCAAGCAGCCATGACAACATATTGGCAAGGTCACAAGTAGCACTTGTAATTGGGAATGTGTAAAAGGCTCATTGTGTCCCCCCCGAGGAACGCCGGGGGGGGGGGGGGGTAGGACCATGGGGTTGCTTTTCCCGGTTCCTTTGGGAAAGTCCACGCTGGGAAAATAATGAGCAAGAGGCCCACGAGTCCCAGCTTGCCAAGTTGGAGCCTCTTTCACTTCAGGCAGGGATATTGGGTATTTGGAGCCAAGAAACTGGGGTAAAACCTTCAGCCTGTTGATTACAACCAAGGAGTTCACCTTTGCCTCTGCACACGGCTGCAGCTGGATGCTCCCCGAGCTCAAACCTGAACCTGTGAGCCTTCCTCTCAGAAACACTCCAGGATCCAGAGAAAGCAGTGTGTTATTGCTGCTAACCTGCTAAACCCATCCTTCTGAGACCTGCCACCTGAAAATCCAGGTTATGACAAGTACACTGCAGCCTCTTGGGGACAAGATGCAAGGAGGCACCGAGCTCGAGCAACGAGCTCCAAAGCCTCAGCTCTGGAGGTCTCCAACCCTGCAGCCTGCACCAGAGCAGCCCACTGGGACCCCCTCCTGCCTGCCCCTGACGGGCATCTGGGCTGGTGGGGAAGGAGAAGGGCTCTGCCAGCGGGTCAGCATGGGCTCAGCACCATCCCTGCTGTGCCCAAGGGTCAGCATGGGCCCAGCACCATCCCTGCTGTGCCCAAGGGTCAGCATGGGCCCAGCACCATCCCTGCTGTGCCCAAGGGTCAGCATGGGCCCAGCACCATCCCTGCTGTGCCCAAGGGTCAGCATGGGCTCAGCACCATCCCTGCTGTGCCCAGGGGTCAGCATGGGCTCAGCACCATCCCTGCTGTGCCCAGGGGTCAGCATGGGCTCAGCACCATCCCTGCTGTGCCCAGGGGTCAGCATGGGCTCAGCACCATCCCTGCTGTGTCCAAGGGTCAGCATGGGCTCAGCACCATCCCTGCTGTGCCCAGGGGTCAGCATGGGCTCAATACTGTCCCTGCCATGCCCACAGGTCAGTGTGGGCTCAGTTCCATACTCAGGAGAGACCAAAGGTCAATGTAGGCTCAGCATGGTGCCCAAGAGAGCCTGCAGGTCAGTGTGTGCTCAGCACCATCCCTGCCATGCCCAGGAGAGCCAGTGGTCCAGCCAAGCACAGCAGGCTCTGCAAGCCCTGCTAGGAGCTGACCACATTACATGAAACCCCTGAGCCCTGAGAACAACGCCATGGCTGAGCCACACCACCTCCCAGACCTTCCCAGCTACACCCCTAAAGCTGTGTGCACACACAGGAACTGGGAGAAGAAGGGCCACTGCAGCCTGTCTCACCTCCTGCTCCAGTTCTTTGCCCAGGGCCAGGTAATTGCTCTTCAGAATGATGTACTCGTCTGCCAGCTCCTTCCGACGGCTCTCCAGCGCCTGCAGCTGCTCCCGTAAGGCGTCGCGCTCCCCACTCACCTTCTCCCCACGCAGCTCCAGCTCCAGCACACGCTGCTCCAGGGCCAGGAGCTGCACAGGGGACGTGGCAGAATTAGCCTGTGGCACAGACTGGCAGCAACCACAGGGCACTGGCTCGGCCAAGCAGGTTCTGGCATGCTGTGAGCTAAAGAGGGATGAGTTTCGTGCAAGTCTCGTGGTCTTGGAAGGGGCTGCAAGCACTGTGCTGGGCTGCAAGCACTGTGCCAGGCTGCCCAGGGAGCTGAGGGAGTCTCCAGCCCTGGAGGGATCCCAAAGCCCTGGAGCTGAGGGCCATGGGTTAGTGGTGGGCTGGGCAGGGTGAGGGGCAAGCTGGGACTCCAGGAGCTTCAAGGGCTTTAACAACCCCAGTTCCATGATTCTATACAGCTGGGGCACTGAGGGGAAGAGTCTAAAGCCAGGAGAACACACAAAGCAAAGCAGGGCTGATGCATAACAAGCTGCACTTGTGCATAAAGGTGTTGGCAGGGCTGAAGTTGGCACAACAAGCTTTTGGGTACCATCGTTTTCAGTTCAAAGCTCTCTGTCTCGTGCTGCTCCTTCATTTTGTTTGTCTCAATCTGGAGGTCAACGAGGTCTTTGGAAATCTAGGAGAGAGAAAGGACATTAAAAAGGCCATGCACTGGTTCTGAGGGCAACACACTGCTTCAACAGGTCACCCCAGGGAACCTGAGCACAACACACACCCCCAGCAGTTCTCACTGCAGACCTACTGCAGTGGTCTTACACAGCTTCACACTCAGTTCTGTCCAGCTCCCAAAGTATTTGTTTTACCTTCAGTTTTTCCTCTTCATCAAAGACCATTCTGGCTGACAAATCAGGTTTGGAGGCAGGCAGCTTCCCTGTGCTCTCCTGCAGGTCTGTGAGATGGGACAGCTTCTCGTTCCTACCCTGCAGCTGCACCTAGACACAGACACACATCAGCCAGTAAAGCCTTCCTCTCCCCAGGCCATTCACCCACCCCGGGGCAGTGGAGGAGCAGAGCACAGTCAGCTTTTCAGGGAGTGAACAGGTTGTAGATGGGATTTTCAGATGCCATTTTCCTCCAGTAGGTAGGATTTCACTAGCAGAGAGCTTCTAATTTTGTTAGGAAGATGCTGCACGTGCCCTGGCAGAGTACTTACATTCTTATTCTCTGCCACATTTCCAGACTCCATGTGCTCAGGGCCAGGATCCTTGCAGGGTATCAGCCTGGCAGCAGCTGCAGAGCAAAGGAAGCATCTGAGGGTCTCTATGGCAGCAACTTTTCCTCCCAGGTCCAGCACAAGGACGTTGCTATCAACTTTGGTAACTAAAGGGAGCGGCATCCACCTCGGTTTTAAGGTGGAGACAATGATTGCAGCCACCTCAGGAGCTGTTAGAGGAAAAGAAATGAGGCTCCACAGGAGGTTTCTGTATTCCTAACAGAGTGCACAGTGGGTCCTGAAACAGGCAGCACAGCAGTTCCCCCCCAGGAAGCAACCCTGCCAGCTGGGAGGTAGCACTGCTCTGTGTTATGGGCCATTCCCAAAACCCGGCTGTAAGGGCAGCCTCCATCTCCACTGCAGAGATCTTTGGATCTGCTTAACTCCTTAATTCATCCATTAGGGACGGGGCTGGAGCACAAGGGGCTGGGGAGGGGCTGAGGGAATGGGGGTGTTGAGGCTGGAGAAGAGGAGGCTGAGGGCAGCCAGCAGCACTCTCTGACACTCCCTGGCAGGAGGCTGCAGGGAGCTGGGGGTCGGGCTCTGCTCCCCAGGCAGCAATGACAGGACAAGAGGCAATGGGCTGCAGCTGCCCCAGGGGAGGCTGAGGCTGGAGCTGAGGCACAACTGTTTCCCTGAGAGGGGTGTGAGCCCCTGTGCCAGGCTGCCCAGGGATCTGGGGGAGTGCCCAGCCCTGGAGGGATCCCAAAGCCCTGTGGCTGAGGGCTGTGGGTTAGTGGTGGCCATGGCAGTGCTGAGTTAACAGTTGGACCCAGTGAGTTTAAAGGTCTTTGCCAGTCCAAACAATTCTGTCATCAGCTTGCCTCCAGGGGCTTTTCCCTCTGCAGCCTCTGTGTCTCCTGCCTCAGTGACCCACCCAAAGGATATCAGGGGCTTTGACTCTGACCAAGCTACAGCTGGGTACAGGGAAGACTCTCCTCAATTTCCCCAGTTGATCACTTTGCATCAGAGTCTATATGAGAAAGCAGAAGTTTAAGAGCAAAACAGTCCCTGAAGCCAACCCCAATGAGCCCAGGGAGAGCTAAAGCTGGAGTGTGCATTAGACACGCTGCTGCCACAGCCCCCAGAGGAGTGCAGAGCTGAAAACACTGCAAACAGAGCCTCAGATGTGAGAATGAGGGTAACAGAGAGTGTGAGATAACGCTGGAAAACCCTGGTGAGCAGCAGCCCCTGGGGAAGATGAACCCCCGTGCTCCATCTCCTCATCCCGGGTGTAGCACCAGCTATTTCTGCAGAGCGGGTGAGCTGAGGTGAGAACGTGCCTCTAACAGCTCTGACAAGATGATGTTCAAAGAGGCCACAGCTCTGAATAACTCCTTAGGATCTGTTAAAGCTGGGGGGATGAGAGAGGGAGAGGGGCCATCCTGACAGAAGCCCTGAGCAGAGTTTCCCAGCTGCTGCCAGGGGCGGCTGGTGCAGGCTGTGGGAGAGGGTCCCGTAGCCCCTCGATGCGTGAGGAGCCGTGGGGGTGAGTCTCTGAGCTCTCCTGGGGCTCTGGGGAAGGAGAAGCCAACGAAACAGGCAATTATGTGGGGTTTTTTCTGCAAAAGAACTTAGACCTGAAGTAATTTTATGAAGGTAATGAAAGTGCTGGTGCCAATTCAGTCTCTTCACACCCACTGCCAAGCACAGAGCCAAATTCACTCGCCGCCCACAGCCCCGGGGAGGGGCTCAGCCCTCGGAGGAGCTCAGCTGCAGCTCCTCTCCCCCAGCACACACCATCTCCACACAGCTCTCAGCCTTCACAGCTGCCCAATTGCAGGGGGCAAAGGGCCCACCCCAGCGCAGCCGAGCTCCCCGAGCCGTGGGGTGCCCGTTTCACAGCGCCGATAGCAACGTACCCACAGACACACATGATCTGTGGCCCTGCTGTGCCTGGGGAGAGCCTGTCACAACCCCTCTGTGGCAGGTGCCGTGGCAGCACCAGAAGCCACAGCAGCCGCTTCTCCCGTGGTTTGGGAATGCGAAGTGACTTTCGACCTGGCCGACACCACAAACAGCACAATGAGGCAGAGGAAGGTTTGAGGTGTCCTTGCAGCCCAGAATCGCCACCACAGCTCCACAGCAAAACCAGAGAGGAAGCACATGCTCCATGAGCTCTGCACCGAGCTCTGCCTCCACTCTTCTTGTCACAGAATCATTTGGGTTGCTAAAGCCCTTGAAGCTGCTGCAGTGCCAGCCCTGCCCTCACCCTGCCCAGCCCAGCACTGACCCACAGCCCTCAGCACCTCACCCCACGGCTTTGGGATCCCTTCAGGGCTGGGCACTCCCCCAGCTCCCTGGGCAGCCTGGCACAGGGGTGACACCCCTCTCAGGGAAACAGCTCTGCCTCAGCTCCCACCTAAATCTGTGGAACCCCTTCATCGCACTGACGCGGTGACCGACCGCAGCGAGCTCTGAGGCACGAAACTCCCCAAACCCACAGCAGCTCAGGGGGAAACCGGCCGGAGGCGTGAAGCCCGCAGCCGCAGGACGAGCTCTCGCGGGCTGTGTTGCGGCTTCTCCGCAGCGCCGGGAGCCGGGGCCGCCTCCGCGGGCTCTGAACCGCAGCGACCGGGCTCCACCTGGCTTCCAGCGGGGCGAACTGGCACCCGCAGCCGGATCGGAGGCGGCGGAACGGGACGGGACGGGACGGGCAGGGGGACGGGCGACGAGTAGCGCGGGCAGCGGGACGGGGCGGGCAGCGGGACTAACAGTGGGGCAGGCAGTGGGACGGGCAGCGGGACAGAATGGGCAGCGGGACGGGGCGGGCAGCGGGATGGGCAGTGGGACGGGGCGGGCAGTGGGATGGGCAGTGGGGCAGAATGGGCAGCGGGACGGGGCGGGCAGCGGGATGGGCAGTGGGACGGGGCGGGCAGCGGGACAGGACAGGCAGCGGACGGGTCGGGATGGGCAGCGGGACGGGACGGGCGGGACGGGACGGGACGGGGCTTCCCGGGGCAGCCACCGCACCACACGCCGCAGAGGCTGCAGCGGGGCGGCCCCGGGAGTTGCGGGGACTCCTGAAGGGCGATTCCCGGAGCCCACCCGTCCCCCTCAAATAGCCCCGAACCGAGGCGGCGGCGCCGGGCGCGTCCCGTTCCCGTGGCAACGGCGAGAGGTGGCGCCCTCTGGCGGCGGGAGGCGGAACCGCCCCGGCAGTCCCGAGACATCGGTGCCGGTCCCGCTGCCCCGGGTCCCTGCGGAGAGCATCAGTCCATCGATGTCACACACTCACAGGCTGGCAGAGCCCCTCTCCATCGATGTTACACACCCTCAGGCTGACAGAAGCCCTTCTCCAGCAGAACACATTCAACCCCTGCTCAACAGCAGAGGTTTTTCCAGCCCCCTGCTCATATCCATGCTCCCCGCAGGTCCAGGTCTACCTTGTGCTGGGTGTGAGACCCCAGAGCTGGATGTGTGCTCTGGGGGGTCTCAGAAGAGTCCAGAGTATCCCCACCCTCAACCTGGTGGCCACATCACTTGTTGAATAGAAAGAGGACAAGACAAAAGGAAATGGGCTGTAGTTGCCCCAGGGGAGGTTGAGGTTGGAGCTGAGGCACAACTGTTTCTCTGAGAGGGGTGTCAGCCCCTGTGCCAGGCTGCCCAGGGAGCTGGGGGAGTGCCCAGTCCTGGAGGGATCCCAAAGCCCTGGAGCTGAGGTGCTGAGGGCATCACCCATGGCCAGGTCAGGTTCTCCCACCTTTCTTGTCCCTGTGTGTCTCCATCTCCCACTGCCAAGGACTCTCTTTTCCCCTCAAAGTGCAGAGCTGGGGAAATTTCCCCTCCATGCCCCCAGCCATGGCCTTGCCCACCCTGAGTCATGGCCCTGGCCACCCTGAGTCACGGCTCAGGGACATCCTGGCCTCCCCAGTCCAACCAGCCCGGCCAGCCTGGCAGCAGTGCTGCGGCCTCACGTGGCTGCGTGTGCTGCTGCTCTGGGTTCCAGCTTCCCCAGCGGCTGCCAGCACGTGGGACACGTTTCCCAACCACCCTCAGCATCCCTGAGCCAACACTTGTAAATGCTGATGGGGACTTTTGCCAGCAGCTGCCAAAACCTTCTGCCACCCCTCTGAGGTGCCCAGTAGCGTCAGGCCTCTCGGGTGGAAGATGACCCAGCGGGGACGGGGATGACCAGACACATGGGCAGGGAGCGCCAGGCAAAGCCCATCTCCGCTGAGGGGACCTGCCCAGGAGGGAGCTTGGTCCCTGCAGGTGCTCCCACGAGAAGGGCAGGAGCTCTGGGATGCCAGTGCCCCCCATCCCAGCTCTCAGCAGCAGGGCTCTCACGTTTTTGGTTTGGGATGCAGAGCAGCAGTGCTGGTTGCCCTGGCAATGGGAGATGCTCTCCTCCAGACAGGGATGATATCAGCCAAGGTCTGCTAAAAATACTTCCTACCTCAGCTCTGACAACACCTCCTGTGTCACATCCCCGCTCTGCCCCGTGCCCCTAGTGCTGCCCATCACTTGTCTTGGCTGAGGATGGCCCAGGGAGCTCCTGGGGTCTCACCAGAGTCCCACTGGGGTCCCACCAGCCTCCTGACTCCAGCTGACCTGACAGGGCCACCAGCACCAGTCCCTCCAGCAGCCTTTACTGCTGGGCACAGAGCAGGGAGCCAGGGACAGGCTTTACCCACAGCAAGGGCTGAGGTGGGGGCTCCCAGGGGAGGGATCTGCAGGGCTGAGGGCTGCTGGGGAGGGTAACGACTCCTCAGAGCTAAAAAAAGCTATTTTTAACGCTTTTGCTGCTTTCCCTAACCCCATTACAGCCTTCTCCATGGCAACCAGGTGGGGAGGCTCAGACTTTGGTCCCGGCCGGGGAGATTAGCCGGAGCTGAAATGATGGGGAGGGACTGGCTGGGGCCACGGGGAGCAACAGGACAGCCACGGCAGGGACCCGAAAGGCTCGGTGGCACGGCGCAGCGGGCACGGGGGAGGTCCCGCCGGGCTCAGGGCTGCGCTGCAGGGAGGGAGCAGCCTGCTGAGGGGCTGCAGGCGGTGGGACGGCTCTGGAGATGCTCTCCGGGAGATCTAAAGGTGCAGTTAGCTCTGACTCCTCCCTGCAGCGCGGCCACGGCCCGAGGGCTTTGCTTATTTGCTCTCTTTATTTTCCCTTCACAGCTCGTTTGCCCTTTTCCCTGAAACGAGGCTGTTGGAGGCAGGGCTCGGCTCGCTCCCAGCCACAGGTAGGGCTCGTTTAAACTTCCCCAAGAGGTTTTGTAGGTTTTGGCTGGCTCACCCGTGCTGGTTCAGCTCTTTTTAGCTTCCAGATTGATTACACCTTGTGTCAATATGTGCTTAGTGCCTATTAGTGGGTGCGTGTATCTCCATCTCTCGTTTCTCCCTCCTGATCTATAATTTCCCAGAAGAGAGGATTAAAATAGAGGGGGAGGAGAATGCTGCTCAGGGCCAAAAAGAAAGGGAGGGAGCAGTGTTTGTGGGAAAGTTGGGTTGGGAGGCTGGAGCCTGGCTGTCTGTCTCCATCACCTTTTCCCACGGGCACAGCCCTGCTCTGGCTGGTGAGAAAGGTGCTCAAAAGCCACCTGAGTTAAGCAGTGAAGAGCAGAGCTGTGCCCTGGGGAGGATCCAGGTGGTGGAGAGAGCCCCTGCTCCTTCTCCACCGGTATGGGAGGAATTGGGAAGAGGTTCAGAGTCAGTGGGAGCTGCCTGTGCTTGGAGCTGCAGGTGTGAATGATGCCAGCCCTGTCGGGGGCATCCTCACGGTGGAATGGGGCTACAGAAGTGGCTTTAGCCACGGCTGTTCCATCCAGCAGCCACCGGGCTCCTCTCTCGGGGGCAGGAGTGGCTTTGTATTTATTCTTTTCTTTCCTGGAAGCTGGTAAAAGATTCTGCAGAAGCCTCGTGGGACGCTGCTGGGGAAACGACCCAGGACACAGAATGAGGTCACCATCCTCCCCAGGGGGGGTTGGTGAGCTGCCAGGCAGAGAGTGTGATCCGGCAGCCCCTGAGCATCATCTGCCATCACCCCTCGTAGCCGGGGCTGGCGGGGGAGCAGAGGGAGCCTGGGAGCCGTCCCCTCCCCTCCGCGGGAGCCGGGCTCTGCTCTCTGCTTCCCCTGTGGCACAGCAGCAGCGGAGCAGCCTGGGCTGCTCCCAGCACCATTTCCCACCCCTACTAGGAAGATAAACCGGAGCCAGGGGCTGCGGGTTCAGCCCCGAGGCTTTCACTGCCGCACGCAGAAGAGTTTTCTCCCGTTTTCCAAGTGCTCTCCCATCACCAGGAGCCCGGGACGTTTCAGCCCCGCTCCCGGTCACCTCTCACCCCCCATCGCCCTGCTACGCGGATGCTGGTGCCGGGACTCACCCCGGGACACCCCGGCAGAGCAGGACGGGCCGGGTGTCCAGGGGAGGGACCCGCAGGAGCCCAAGGACAGCCCCGGGACATCCCTCAGGGCTGCTCCAGCCGCGTCTCCGCTCTCGCCGTGCACGCAAAGCTCATCTCCAGCAGCAACACCCCTCCGCAGGACCCCCCTCCCCACCACAGCCCGTCCCTCCCGGCCATCCCCGTCCCCGAGCCGCAATAAAGGCGGCTCCAGCCCGCGGGGGAGAAGGAGGGAGCCCGGCGCGGGTGCGGCTGGTGCCGGGGGTCGGGCCGTGCCCCGTCCCAGCAGCGCTGGGGTTAAGCCCGGCCGGGCGGGCGGCTGGACGGGCGTCAAGGTGGTTGCTCCATCCCTCCATCCCTGCGCAGTGCGCGGCGCTGGAGAGCGGAGAGGGAGCAGTGCCCGGCCCGGCACCATGAGCGCAGCCAAAGGTAAGGGGGCAGCCGCTGAAACTCCGCGGGGGCTTCGCGCTCGAGCTGCTCTCCGCTTTTCTCCCCCCTTCGCTGCTGATGGGGCATTTTGGGCCCCTCCACGCTGCGTGGGGTGCTGGCAGACAGCCTCGGGCAGAGCCCAAACCAAGGTGGGGGCTGCAGGGACGGGCAGGGGTTGTGGCAGCCAGACCCCTTGGCTCCGAGGAAGGGAGATTTAAAGAGGGGGAGGAAGGAGGGGAGGGGACTGGGGGCCTCTCTCCATGAAGGGGAGAAGCTGCTGCTGCCATATAAAGAGGTGGAAGTTGTAGGGGTGCAGACAGCCGGGGGGTCTGAGCTGTGTCAGGAGCTGGGGGGTGATCCCACGTGCCCTCTGTGGGGGCAGATCCAGCCTCTGAACCCCTCTGCAGCTGCCCAGCGTGTGCAGCAGCCTGGGCCTGGCTCCTCCACCCCCCTGCCAGCGCAGGAACCCGGCGAGGGGGGCGTCCCGGGGGGGGTGTCAGTGGAGCAGCCGTGGCCCCTCACTGACAGCGTCCCCTTTTGCTCTGCACCCCGCAGTGGGCATCGCCGTCCTGCTCCCTCTGGCCCTGCTGCTGGCCACGGGCTCCCCGGCGCCAGGCGGGGACGTGCCGAGGGAGCAGGGGGCCGCAGCCCCGCCGCGCTGCCCCAGCCCCTGCGCCTGCAGCCTGGACGACTACAGCGAGGAGCTGAACGTGTTCTGCAGCGGCCGCAACCTGACGCGGCTGCCCGAGGACGTGCCGCCCGGCGCCAAGGCTCTGTGGCTGGACGGCAACAACCTGCCGCTGCTGCCGGCCGCCGCCTTCAGGAACCTGTCGTCGCTGGACTTCCTGGACGTGCAGAGCAGCCAGCTGGCCGCGGTGGAGCAGCACGCCTTCCACGGCCTGCGCGGCCTCTACCACCTGCACCTGGAGCGCAACCGCCTCAGGCACCTGGCGCCACACACCTTCCTGCACACCCAGAACCTCGTGTCGCTCAGCCTCAACAACAACCACTTCAGCAAGGTGGAGGAAGGGCTGTTCGCCGGGCTCTCCAACCTCTGGTACCTGAACCTGGGCTGGAACTCGCTCGTGGTCCTGCCCGACAAGGTCTTCCACGACTTGCCCAACCTGAGGGAGCTGATCCTGGCCGGGAACAAGCTCCCTTACCTGCAGCACCAGCTCTTCTGCAGCCTGACCGAGCTGAAGGAGCTGGACCTGAGCGGGAACGCGCTCAAGGGCATCAAGATCAACATCTTCGTGAAGCTGCAGAAGCTGCAGAAGCTGTACCTGAACCACAACCAGATCACGGCCATCGCGCCCCGCGCCTTCATGGGCATGAAGTCCCTGCGCTGGCTGGACCTGTCCCACAACCGCCTCGTCTCGCTCTTCGAGGACACGTTCCTGGGGCTCCTGAGCCTGCACGTCCTGCGCCTCTCCACCAACTCCATCGCCAGCCTGAGGCCCAGGACTTTCAAAGACCTGCAGTTCCTGGAGGAGCTGCAGCTGGGGCACAACAGGATCCGGAGCCTGGCAGAGAGGACCTTCGAGGGGCTGGGCCAGCTGGAGGTGCTCAGCCTCAACAACAACCAGCTGCAGGACATCAGGGTCGGGGCGTTCCTGGGGCTGCACAACGTGGCGGTGATGCATTTGTCCGCCAACTGCATCAAGGCTCTCCCGGATTACGTGTTCAAGGGGGTGGGCAAGTTGCACAGCCTGCACCTGGAGCACAGCTGCCTGGGCAGGATCCGGGCAAACACCTTCTCGGGCCTCTCGGGCCTGCGGCGCCTGTTCCTGCAGCACAACGTCGTCTCCAGCATCGACGACCACAGCTTCGGCGAGCTGCACGAGCTGCTGGAGCTCGACCTGAAGCACAACAGGCTGAGCCACCTCTCGCCACAGCTCTTCGTGGGGCTGAGCAACCTGGAGTATCTCTTCCTCTCCTCCAACCAGCTCCTGGAGATCTCCCAGGACGCCTTCGGCCCGCTCCAGAGGCTCTTCTGGCTCGACCTGTCGCACAACCAGCTGGAGACGCTGGACAACGCCGTCATCTCCCCCCTGGCCAACCTGCGCTACCTCAGCCTGAGGAACAACTCTCTGGAGACCTTCTCGGTGGGTTTCCTGTGCAGCCCCTTCTCCCTGGAGCAGCTGTGGCTGGGGGGCAACAACTGGCACTGCAACTGCTCCCTGAAGGGGCTGCGGGACTTCTCCCTGCAGCACCCCGTGGTGGTGCCGCGCTTCGTGCAGTCCGTGGCCGAGGGGGACGATGCCCACGTCCCCGTCTACACCTACAACAACCTCACGTGCCTGCACCCGCCGGCCGTGGCGGGGCTGGACCTGCGCGACACCGCCAACGACACCTTCGCTCACTGCTGAGCTGCTCCCAGCACAGACCCTGGCCAGGACACCTCTGTCACTGCTGAGCTGCTCCCAGCACAGACCCTGGCCAGGACACCTCTGTCACTGCTGAGCTGCTCCCAGCACAGACCCTGGCCAGGACACCTCTGTCACTGCTGAGCTGCTCCCAGCACAGACCCTGGCCAGGACACCTCTGTCACTGCTGAGCTGCTCCCAGCACAGATGCTGGCCAGGACACCTTCGCTCACTGCTGAGCTGCTCCCAGCACAGACCCTGGCCCAGGACACCTTCAGCCACTGCTGAGCTGCTCCCAGCACAGACCCTGGCCAGGACACCTCTGTCACTGCTGAGCTGCTCCCAGCACAGACCCTGGCCAGGACACCTCTGTCACTGCTGAGCTGCTCCCAGCACAGACCCTGGCCAGGACACCTCTGTCACTGCTGAGCTGCTCCCAGCACAGACCCTGGCCAGGACACCTCTGTCACTGCTGAGCTGCTCCCAGCACAGACCCTGGCCAGGACACCTTCGCTCACTGCTGAGCTGCTCCCAGCACAGACAGACCCTGGCCAGGACACCTCTGTCACTGCTGAGCTGCTCCCAGCACAGACAGACCCTGGCCAGGACACCTCTGTCACTGCTGAGCTGCTCCCAGCACAGACAGACCCTGGCCAGGACACCTCTGTCACTGCTGAGCTGCTCCCAGCACAGACCCTGGCCAGGACACCTCTGTCACTGCTGAGCTGCTCCCAGCACAGACAGACCCTGGCCAGGACACCTCTGTCACTGCTGAGCTGCTCCCAGCACAGACCCTGTCCAGGACACCTCTGTCACTGCTGAGCTGCTCCCAGCACAGACCCTGGCCCAGGACACCTCTGTCACTGCTGAGCTGCTCCCAGCACAGACCCTGGCCCAGTCCCAACAGGGCAGCAGCGGGACCCTCTGCCTCTGAGCCCACCCCACGGCAGCCTGGCTCGGTGCTGGGCTGGGCAGCTGCTCCTCGGGCTTCAAACTGAGACCTCCCAGTCCTTTAATATTTAAGCATCAGCTCCTGGGTCAGTGTGGTCACTCCTGGGTCAGGGTGGTCTCTCCTGAATCCCCCCATCAGGAGCACGGGCAGCTCTGAGCCTCAGGGGTTGAGGGGGAAGAGCTGCAGCCCCAGCCTGGAGCCCTCCCCAGGGCGAGGGGCATCCCAGGACTCAGCAGTGGGACACAGCACAGCGTCTTCCTGCCACAGAGCAGCCAAGAAACCCCCAGAGTCCCCCCCAGGCTGTGTGAGGCTTGGGGAAGGGGTAGAGGACTCGCTCTAACCCTCCCTGGCGCTGGCCGGGTGCAGATGAGCCACACACGTCACTTCCCTGATAAACCCCAGCAGACAAATAAACCTTTGGAGCTGTTGCAACCCGCCTTGGAAGTATGTTTTCTCCCAGAGCACGTGCTGCACCCGGCCAGGGGGTCCTTGTGGGAGCCTGCAGGCACAGGGGGACGGAACGCAGCTCCCCGGGTGCTGCAGGAGGGTGGCCTGTGCCCAGGGAGCCCATGGCCAGCTCAGCTCCAAGCCCACAGCAGCCTGACCCTTGGGCAGACATGTGCCCAGAAAGCTGCACGTGGGGTTACGTGCTCAGGTGAGTCCTGCTGCTCCTGGCTGTAATCCACTGAAGGGGGTATGTTTCCCAGCTCCCCAGAACAGCCCTGCGAGGGCCAGGAGCAGAGAGGGCAGGCAGGAGGGGCTCAGAGTGCAAGAGGGAGGGAGATAAGATGGAAGAACATCCTCAGCATTTGCTTCCCCAGGTTAACTGCAGCCTGGGGAGGAGGCTGGGCCCTGGGAGCAGCAGCACTGGGACCACAGGAGCCCCCAGGGAAGGGGACACAAGATTCCCCCCAGGGACACGGCAGAGCCAGCAGCGTGGGAACAGCCCTGGAAAAGGACATCAGCTGGCACACAGGCAGTGCCCCTGGCACAGGAGGAGAAAGTCCTTTGGTGCTGAGGTGAGGGAGCCCTGGCCCAGGCTGCCCAGGGAGGGTGTGGAGGCTCCTGCTCAGGAGGTTTCCAACCCCAGCTGGACACGTTCCTGTGCCCCTGAGCCAGGGGAAGCTGCTGGAGCAGGGGCTGGGGCTGCAGCAGCTCTGCAGGGCCTTTCCAGACCCCAGCATCTGGGATTCTGTGGGAGGACTGCCAGGGACAACACTGTGCAAGACAGGGGACTGGAGGGATCTGGAAGCTGGTATGGAAGGTGGAAAGACACAGCTGAGCCCCAGCAAGGACACTGTGGGAATGGCTGAAGGTGCAGCGCTTCCCAGCCCGAGGCTCAGAGCTGCTGTGGGGCCCCAAACCAGGGCAAAGCCTCAGCCACAGACAGGGGGGTTAAGAAAAGTGTTTACTGCCTGGAACCTTTACAAACATTCCTGAGTCACGCTCACCCCCCACCCCCAGCAGCCCCCAAGGCCTCGTCTCCAGCCCCCTCATAGGTGGCCGATCTTGGGGCGTTTTCCCATGGATGCTCCCTCAGGGGCCCGTCAGCAAGCAGCGACCTGAGGTGCCAGAGTGAGGTGGCCTGGCCTGGGCCCACACCCAGCACCAACCCACTGCCCACTGAACCAGGTACCACACAACCCCTCATGCAGGGGGAAGGCAGCAGCCCCTGAACCACCACCTGGACAGTCAGTGCAGTCTGGGCTCATCAAGGGAAGACCAGGGGAGGCCCATGGGCAGGAGCCAGAGCTCCCAGAGCCTCTGCAGGACAGCAGCTGTGGAGGAAGGTGCTGGGTGTGGGGTGGGAACTGGCAGAAGGCAGCTGGTGCTGTGCAGGCAGAGGCTCTTTGCTCCAGGAGATGAAGCAGCACTTCCCTTTTCAGGTCACCCTCTCACCTCCATCAGCCCCTCACCGAGACAGTTTGAGTTGAGCAGGTTCTGCACCCCCTGCCTGGGCTGCTGCTGCTGCTCCTGCCGGGCAGGGGGCTCAGCCAGTGACAGCCCCTCCAGCTCCACACCCTGCTCAGGAGCTCGGCTGCAACGTCCCATCCAGGATCTGCTGGGCAATGTGAGCCAAGGCGGGGAAGGCAGAGCTCCTGGGAAACTCCTGGATGAAGTCTCTGCCTTCTTCCAAGCTCTGGCTGAGCTGGGGGTCCAGGGGAACGCAGCCTGTGGGACAAGAGGGATGGGAATGACTGCTGGCTCATCGTGAGGCAAAGGCCTGGAGTCAGGATTAAAGAAACACCCTGGCAGAGGCAGCTCCAGCAGAGGCAGGAGCAGGCACTGCCCCCCACCGAGCACTCCATGGATGCTTCTCACCCACAGCCACTTGCTCTGGGTGCAGGACCCAGCCCAGCATAGAGCTTCGCCAGAAATGCCCCCCCTCACACCCCACCCAGGGGGCAGGTTGAGCCCACAGCCTCATTTCCCAGGGAGGTCCCACATCCCTTCAGGACAGCTCTTGTGCAGGTAGCAGCAGGCTGATGAGCCCCATCTCCAACCCAGCAGGGCCAGGTGCCCTCTGTGAGCAGTCTGGATTGCAGAGAAGCAAAGCAAGAAACACACTTCACCACTGCCCAGGTGCCAGGGGCTCCCAAGGGCTGAAGCCCAGCCAGCCTACCCCAATGACAGGGCACCTCTGCTCAAGCACTCCCACAGCACCCTGCAGACACCAGCTCTGACCAGAGAGCTCTGCTCAAGAGGCCACTCACCCAGGAAGGGGACCCCAGCGTGCCTGGCCAGCTCCTCACCTCCTCCTTTGGAAAAGATGTTTGTGCACTCCTGAAGGAGGAAGAGCACAGGCAGTGAGTCACAGCCCAGGCGCTGCCTGCACTTCCCAGCCCCAGGGCACGTGCCCAGGTCCTCCCACAGCTCTGTGGGAGAGCAGAGCCAGTGGATCCTCAGGGCTGCCAAGGTGCTGAGGGGATGGAACATGTGTGTGAGGAGGAAAGGCTGCAGCCCTGGGGCTGTTCAGCCTGGAGAAGAGAAGCCTGAGCTCAGGGGCACCTCAGCAATGCTGCTCAGTCCCTACAGGGTGGGTGTTAGGATGGGGGACACTTTGTTCTGTGGTGCCCAGGGACAGGACAAGGGGTGATGGACATCAGCTGGCACACAAACAGTTCCCCTGGCACAGGAGGAGCAAGTCCTTTGGTGCTGAGGGGAGGGAGCCCTGGCCCAGGCTGCCCAGGGAGGGTGTGGAGGCTCCTTCTCAGGAGGTTTCCAACCCCAGCTGGACACGTTCCTGTGTCCCTGAGCCAGGGGAAGCTGCTGGAGCAGAGGCAGCTCTGCAGGGCCCTGTGTGACCCTCCCACAGCTGACACACAGCAGCCTCTCACCTCCCCAGCCCAGTGCCAGCCCCCCCGAGGAGCCCCAGCCCCGCAGCACACCGAGCAGTGCGGGCACACGAAGCCGCTCATGTTCTCCACGAGGCCCAGCACTCGCACGCCCGTCTTCCTGCAGAAGGTCAGCTCCCGCCTCACGTCCGCCACGGCCACGGCCTGTGGGCACAGCTCAGCTCAGGCCCTGCGGGCTCTGTGGCTGGAGGCAGAGGCCGTGGCCCCAGGGCAGCCCCTACCTGCGGCGTGGTGACCAGGACGGCGGCGAGGGCCGTGTGCGGCCGCAGAGCCTCCACCACAGCCAGGTGCTCGTCGGACGTGCCCGGCGGCGTGTCCACCACCAGCACGTCCAGCTCCCCCCAGGCCACGTCGGCCACGAACTGTTTGATCAGAGCTATGGAAATAAAATGGGCAGGAAAATAAACCCAGCCCAAGGGCAGAGGTTTGAGGAGATGCCCTGGAGCCGTGGGGCAGGGCTGGGGAGAGGCAGCAGGGCTGTGTGTCAGCACCCTCTGCCCAAGGAGCGACCCACGGCCCTTCCTGCACAACAGCCTCGTTCCCCCCGAGGCCTGACCTGCCCAGCACAGCCCAGCCCTGGCAGCAGCACCAGGAGGCCTGGGAGCAGGTCCCTGCAGCAGCCCAGCCCAGCCCTACCGTTCTTCTTGGGCCCTCTCCACACCACGGCATCGTCCGGCCTCTCCAGCAGGAACCCGATGGACATGAGCGAGATGCTGCCGTCCTGCCCCACGAGGACGGGCACCCAGCCGCTGTCACACTGGTGCACGGCGCTGGCCTGGGCCCCGAACATGCGGGGGATGCTGGGCCCACACAGATCCACGTCCAGCAGCCCCACCTGCAGCAGCAGGGCACAGCAGGGATTGTCCCCCGTGCTGGGCCCTGGGGAGGCTGCAGCTCCAGGGCTGTGCTCAGTGTGGGCCCCTCACTCACTGCCACAGGGACACTGGAGCACAAGGGTGCTGGGGAGGGGGCTGGAGCACAAGGGTGCTGGGGAGGGGCTGAGGGAATGGGGGTGCTAAGCCTGCAGAAGAGGAGGCTGAGGGCAGCCAGCAGCACTCTCTGACACTCCCTGACAGGAGGCTGCAGGGAGCTGGGGGTCGGGCTCTGCTCCCCAGGCAGCAATGACAGGACAAGAGGCAATGGGCTGCAGCTGCCCCAGGGGAGGCTGAGGCTGGAGCTGAGGCACAACTGCTTCCCTGAGAGGGGTGTGAGCCCCTGTGCCAGGCTGCCCAGGGAGCTGGGGGAGTGCCCAGCCCTAGAGGGATCCCAAAGCCATAGAGCTGAGGTGCTGAGGGCCAGGGGTTAGTGCTGGGCTGGGTGAGGGCAGGGCTGGGGCTGCAGCAGCTTCGAGGGCTTTCCCAGCCCAAGTGATTCTGTGACTCTGTAGCTCACAGTCAGAGCTGAGACACAGTCTCAAAGAGCTGCTTTAACTCCTGCCTGCCCTCCGTGTCTCCTTCCCGCCGTGTGCTCCCACCCCCGGGCACAGCTCTGTCCCTTCACACCTTCTTGCCGCGGTGCCGCAGCGCCAGCGCCAGCTCGGTGGCCACCGTGCTCTTGCCCACGCCGCCCTTCCCCGACAGCACCAGCAGCACCCGCCGCACGCCCGCCAGGCTGCTTCTCTCTGGAGGTACAAGGAGGCCCTGTCAGAGTCTCAGGCGGGGGCAGGGGGAAGGAAGAGGCTGTGCCACGGCTCTGCTGCCGCCGGCAAAGGGACGAGAGGAGCAAGGGCAGCGAGGGCTCAGCGCCGGTGACCTCAGCGGTAATTGGGGCGAAGCAACAAACAGCCGCGGGGCGTTGTGACGCCGGGCTGGGGGCCGCGCTGAGCTCAGGCCCTCGGCGTTTCCTCCGTCCCCGCCCCGCTGCCGTTCCTCGCCGCGCTGCGGGGGCCGCCCGGGGCCGGGCGGGGGCTGCAGAGGGTCGGCCCGGCCGCGGCACCGAGCACACGCCGCACGCCCACCCGGGCTCGCATTCCCGGGCGCCCCGTCACCGCCGGGCCCTGACTCACCGCGCCGGGCCCGGCCTGCCCCGACGCCGCTCCGGCCCCAGAGCGGCCCTGGGAGCGGCACCGGCGGCGACAGCGGCGGCATGGAGCCCACACGCACCATGGCGGACCTCATCCGCACCTCCACCGACGGTAACGGCGCCGGGCCGGGGCAGCGCGGCCGGGGCGGGGGCGCAGCGCGGGGACAGCGGCGGCCCCGCGCCAGGGCTGGTGCACGGCGCTGCCCGCGGCGGGAGGCGGCCGGGGGCTGCGGCCGGGGGCGGCGGCGAGGCCCAGCGCTACCCCTCGGGAACCGGGCCCGGCCGCCTCGGGGCCGCGGCGGAGCTCCCCTCCACGGGCGCCGGGGCGGGACGTGCCCCCGCCGGCTGGGCCGGGAGGCGCGGCCGGGCGCGCTCAGCACGGTCCCCCCGTCCCGTCCCGTCCCGTCCCGTCCCGCCCCGGCCCCGCCGCCGCTCACCGCCCGCCGCCGCCTCCATGCTGCCGCCGCGCCGCCCGCTCCCGCCTCCCGCCCCCGCTGACGGGCAGGCGCCGCCCCCAATCGCGGCCGCGCGCTCTCCGAGGACCCGCCCCCTCGGCGGCCGCACCCAATCAAACCGTCCGGCGGCGCCTCCGCCAGCCAATGAGCTTAGTGCTTTCGCTCTGCGGCTCGCTCTGCTCATGCGCGGCCCCTCCAGGGGTGACGCGCTGCGCAGCCAATGGCGCGGGGCTGCCGCGGGCACCGCCCGCTCCCGCCCCCCTCGGCTTTGAGCGACAGGACGCTCCGCCAATGGCGAGGCGGCGCCGCGCAGCCGCAGCCAATGGTCTGGCGGGGGCGGTGCCGGGAGGTGATTGTTTATGTCCCGGGAGGGGAAAGTAGGTCAGAGCGCGGCGGCGGGGCCGGGCCGGGCCGGGCCGGGCCGGGCCGGGCCGGGCCGGGCAGGGCAGGTGCGGCGGGACCGGGCGGGACGGGGCGGCACGGCACGGGACGGCGCTGCGGCTGGACCCGAGGCTGGGGGAGAGCCGGAGCCTGGCGGGGCCGAGCCGGCCCGGCTGTGCGCTGCGGCCTGGCCTGGGCCAGTCCGGCCGCGCCGCCGCTGCTGCTGCGCGGGACAGGCGGAGCCGACCGGCCCGGGCCCGGGCGGGCGGGGAGAGGGGCCGAGCTCCGCCGCCGCGGCCGCTCTGTGCGGGTCGGTGCCGGGGGAAGCGCCGCCCTGTGAGCGGGGCGGGCAGTGAGACCGCGGCGAAGTCCCGCCGTGGCGCCCCGGGCTGCCCGCCGGGGTCGAATCCGCAGCACCCGGCCTCCGAGGAGCCGCCGCCGTCCGGTGCGGCCCTGGGCTCGGCCGTGCCGCCGCTGCCCGCCCAGCCCCGGCCTTGGCGAGCTGCTGCGGGGATTGAGCTGTTGTTTTTGGCTCAGCACAGCCGCGGAAGGCGGTTCTGGCGTGGTTTTAGCCGCCGTCCCAGCACGGCTGTGCCGGACAGAGCTGAGAGCCCCTGTGCATCTCGGGGGTGGGATGCCCAGGGCCCCTCGGAGCACCGCGGGCACCGGCACGGGTAGCCCGGCTCGGCCGGGTGTGCTTCTGCAGGAGGTGCAGCAGGAAGGGGCCGTAGCGGCAGGGCTGAGCCGCTGTGTGTTTGCAGGACTCGCCTGTGCTCGGGGCGTGTCTGCAGGCTGGAGCAGCCGGGGGTGTGCAGGGAGGCAGCCCCGGGGGCTCAGCAGAGGGAGTGGGTTCCTGGGACAAGATGGGAGGGTCCCAGCCCTGCAGGGGCCTCTTTGTGCCAGGCTGATTTCTGCAAAGATAAACCCAGGGAAAAGGAGATTGAGCGTTGAAGGTCCCATCCAGCACGGTGCCTGCCAGGCTGCACACGGGAAGCAGCCTGTGCAAGTCTGCCTCTGCATAACCTACCTGCTGGAGGCAGAGATGGGCAGCTGCTCTGCTTCTGCCTCTTGCCTTTGAGGCAAGTCAGGGCAGGCCTGTGAGGAAGCTGGTTTCCCTTCAGTGAGCAGGGAGGGGGGCTCTCCTCCACCCCAATGCCGGGAGCAAAGTCTGCTCTCAGGGGGAAATTGCTCAAGGAGTGACCCGACAGCCCGTGCTGCAGGAGCCACGGGGCCAGGGCTGTGTGGGTGGCTGATAGCACAGCTGCAGCCTGGGCAGCTGCTGGGGGCACGACCAGGGGCTTGGGAGGCTGTGCCACAGTGGCTGATCATAGAATCCTTTGGGCTGTTAAAGCCCTTGGAGCTGCTGCAGTCCCAGCCCTCGCCCAGCCCAGCACTGACCCTCAGCACCTCAGCTCCAGGGCTCTGGGATCCCTCCAGGGCTGGGCACTCCCCCAGCTCCCTGGGCAGCCTGGCACAGGGGCTGACACCCCTCAACTGATGATCCTGGTGCAGCCCAGATTGGCAGTGAGCCGTGGCTGCTGCTGGGTCTCAGAGGCGTTTCAGGGGGACAATTCAGTGCCTGAGCTGGGGAAAAGCGTGGACAAAGAGGTGGAAGTTTGGGGAGGCTCGTGACGGGGAAGGGACTGATTCCTGTGTCAGACGCGGTTCATGCCGGCGTGTCCCCGGGCAGGGCGGCTGCTTTGCGGGGCAGAGCCCGGTGTGGGGCTGCTGTGGGTCAGCTCTGTCCCTCCCCGCAGCGTACCTGTCCCGGAACAGCATGGCGCGGCGCCCGCGGAGCAGCAGGGCCTGGCACTTGGTGCTGAGCGGGGTGCGGCGCGAGGCGGACACCCGGGCAGTCCCCGTCCGCGGCTGGGGCTACGACTCGGACGGGCAGGTAGGCTGGAGCAGCGGGGAGGGAGGGGTTCCTCTGCCCTGGAGCAGAGCAGCGGGGACCTGAGCAGAACTGCCCAAAACAGGGGGAGAAGAAACACCCCGGGGTGTCTCATGAGCATCCTCCGAGCCTGAAGGGCGGGTGTGGGGCTCCCAGCACATCTGTGGGTCCTCCTAGTGAGCTTCCACAGGGGTGGTTCTGGGGTCAGTCTTATTTATTCAATGTCTTCATCAGTGACCTGGATGAAGGGATGGGGAGCTCCCTCAGCAAGGTCCCTGATGGCAGCAAACTGGGGGCAGAAGGGAAGGCTGAGGAGAGAACTCATTGACACTTAATAAGCACCTAAAGGGTGGGTGTCAGGAGGATGGGGGGACACTTTGTTCTGTTGTCTCAAGTGCCAGGACAAGGGGTGATGGACAAAAGCTGAGACACAAACAGTGCCCCTGGCCCAGGAGGAGAAAGTCCTTTGGTGCTGAGGTGAGGGAGCCCTGGCCCAGGCTGCCCAGGGAGGGTGTGGAGGCTCCTTCTCAGGAGGTTTCCAACCCCAGCTGGACACGTTCCTGTGCCCCCTGAGCCTGGGGAAGCTGCTGGAGCAGGGGCTGGGGCTGGGGCAGCTCTGCGGGGCCCTGCCAGCCCCCAGCACTGTATGATTCTATGATTTTCCTCTCAGCCTCCTCTTCTCTAAGCTGAACATCCCCAGCTCCCTAAGCTGCTCCTCATAGGACTTGTGGACCATGGAGTGCCTGGGGCTGGGAGGTCCCAAGGCAGCGCAGCTGGGCTGGCAGAACTCCTCTGCTCCCTGTGTGCTGAGCTTAGCTGGGGCACGATGCTGCTGAGCTGGCCCCAGCCCAGGGACGGCCCCAGCCCAGGGACAGCCCCCTCCCCGCCGCGCAGCGCAGCCTGGGGCAGCAGTGACCATCCCTCCCCTCCCCTCCTGTCCCCGGCAGCACAGCGACTCGGACTCGGAGCCGGAGTTCCCGTCCCTCTCGCCGTCCATCCCCAGCGCCATCCCCGTGACCGGAGAGTCCTACTGCAACTGCGAGAGCCAGAGCGACGCGCCGCCCTGCTCCAGCCCGCACGCGCTGCACCGGCCCCGCGACTGCCGCTGCGGCGAGGAGGATGAGTGTAAGCAACCCGCTCCCGGCGCCTGGCAAAGGCACCCGGGCTCTGCAGGGGCAGCGCCGGCCTGGCAGCACGGGCTGCACCTCTGCACGGCTCCTGCGTGTCCCCTTGTCTCCAACCCAGCCTGCAGCGTAGGTACTTACAGGTACCTAAAGGCTGGGTGTCAGGATTGGGGGACACCTTGTTCTGTGGTGCCCAGTGCAAGGACAAGGGGTGATGGACATCAGCTGGGACACAAACAGTTCCACTTAAACACAAGGAGAAGCTCCTTTGGTGCTGAGGTGAGGGAGCCCTGGCCCAGGCTGCCCAGGGAGGGTGTGGAGGCTCCTGCTCAGGAGGTTTCCAACCCCAGCTGGACACGTTGCTGTGCCCCTGAGCCAGGGGAAGCTGCTGGAGCAGGGGCTGGGGCTGGAGCAGCTCTGCAGGGTCCTGCACACCCTCACCATGCTGGGATTCTTTGAGGACATCAGTGGCATCTTGGAGCTGTCCTTGGAGCCTACAGGAAGAAAGGAGGCTCTGCAGGGCCTCACACTGTCCAAAATGAGAACAGCTCAATGCTGACAGCTTTGGGCTCAGAGCACTAAACCGTGCCAGGGGCACAGTGCAGAATGGCTCAGGCCTTAGGCAGCTCTATGTGCCCAGCTGAGCATATGCCCAGAAGAGTTAACAACCCCCACAACATGACTCCTGCCCATGTGCC
Source organism: Colius striatus (assembly GCF_028858725.1). Classification (NCBI taxonomy): domain Eukaryota; kingdom Metazoa; phylum Chordata; class Aves; order Coliiformes; family Coliidae; genus Colius; species Colius striatus. The sequence goes on along the minus strand of NC_084761.1, from coordinate 646,054 downwards.
GACTCAGGGATTGCTCCCCGAGGGCCTCGGTCCATCCTTGTCCCCTCTGTGCCTCCTGAACAGATTTTGACTGGGTGTGGGACGACCTGAACAAGTCGACGGCCACGCTGCTGAGCTGCGACAACCGCAAGGTCAGCTTCCACATGGAGTACAGCTGCGGCACCGCCGCCATCCGCGGCAACAAGGAGCTGGCGGACGGGCAGCACTTCTGGGAGATCAAGATGACGTCCCCAGTGTACGGCACGGACATGGTACGTGGGGCAGGGGCGCTGGCAGGCACCCAGGAACCCCCACATCACATTTGAGACCAACCTGAAGGTCCACGGCACCCGATAAGATGCGCCCCTGGGTCCTGAGGGAGCTGGCAGGTGGAGTGGCCAAGGCACTTTGTGCTGCACTGGAGGAGGGGTGGCAGGCTGGGGAGGTTCCCAGTGACTGGGAAAGGAGAAACATAACCCCCATGTTTTACAAGGGAACAAAGGAAGAGCTGGGGAGCTCCAGGCCAGTCGGTGTCACCTCTGTGCCCCGCCAGACTGTGGAGCTGATCCTCCTGGGAACAGTGCTGAGGCACATGGAGGTGATTGGTGATAGCCAACGTGGCTTCACTGAGGGCAAGGCATGGAGAAAGCCTCTGGGAGGTTTAGAGGAGATAATAAGAAGCTCTTGTCTATGAGAGGGGGGCTATTAGAGCCCTGGGCCCGTTGCCCAGAGAGGCTGTGGCTGCCTCATCCCTGGCAGTGCCCAAGGGCAGGTTGGATGGGCTGGGAGCAGCCTGGGCTACTGGAAGGCGTCCCTGCCCATGGCAGGGGGTTGGACTAGATGACTTTGAAAGGTCCCTTCCAACCCATCCATTGGAGGATTCTGTGAGGACAGCTCAGCTCTGTCCCTCGCTTAGGAAACTGGAGCCTCAACGCCTCTGGGTGTCTGGGGTGGTGCCAGGAAAAGGATAGAGGAGCAGGAGGTGGAGTCCTGCTCGTGTTTTGCTACTTGAAAAGGTGCTCAGCTTGTGTTCTGCCTGGCCTTGCCTCCCAGATGGTGGGGATCGGGACGTCGGACGTGAATCTGGACAAGTACCGGCACACCTTCTGCAGCCTGCTGGGCAAGGACGAGGACAGCTGGGGACTCTCCTACACAGGTGACACAGCAGCAGCAGCGTTGTCCCAAGGGGTTGGGGATGACAAGCTCTGAAGGGGATTGAGGCCAAAAAGGCCACTGTGCCCGGGAGTCCCATTGTCAGCGACAGCAGAGCAGCTGCTGCAGCTCCTGGAGCAGCTCCCCTTACGCTTTGCAGACCCCTCAGAAGCAGGATGTGCCCCTCTGGGTGCTGGGGCTGCACAGCCCTGATGGGGGACTGGGATCACAAGACCTTCCCTCTGCATTGCCTGCTCTGAGTGGGAAGACAGCAAGCGGACAGGCCTGGGGGCTTCAGGCACTGGCAGTGCGGGGCTTGGGATAGGTGAGGGGGGCTCAGACCTTCCACTGAATGCTGCTGTTTGGCTTTAAAGGCCTCCTGCATCACAAGGGAGACAAAACTAACTTCTCATCGAGGTTTGGCCAAGGCTCCATCATCGGGGTGCATCTGGACACGTGGCATGGGACACTCACCTTCTTCAAGAACCGCAAGTGCATAGGTGAGAGCGGGGCAGGGGCTGGGGGTGGGAGCAGCCAGGGGCTCCCTGCCTGGCTGTACAGGGAAGCACCAGCAAAGGAGGACATTAGGGTGTCAATCACAGAATGGTTTGGGCTGGCAAAGCCCCTGAAGCTGCTGCAGTCCCAGCCCTGCCCTCACCCAGCCCAGCACTGACCCACAGCCCTCAGCACCTCAGCCCCACGCCTTTGGGATCCCTCCAGGGCTGGGCACTCCCCCAGCTCCCTGGGCAGCCTGGCACAGGGGCTCACACCCCTCTCATGGAAACAGTTCTGCCTCAGCTCCAGCCTCAGCCTCCCCTGGGGCAGCTGCAGCCCATTGCCTCTTGTCACAGAATCCCAGAATGGTGGGGGGTTGGAAGGGACCTTTAGAGATCATTTAGTCCAACTCCCCTGCTCAAGCAGGTTCACCTAGATCAGATCACACAGGAATACAACCAGGTGTGCATTACTGGAGAGAAGAGACTGATGCCCAGCTCCCTGCAGCCTCCTGTCAGGGAGTGTCAGAGAGTGCTGCTGGCTGCCCTCAGCCTCCTCTTCTCCAGGCTCAGCACCCCCATTCCCTCATCCCCTCCCCAGCACCCCTGTGCTCCAGCCCCTTCCCCAGCTCTGTGCCTGGCTCTGGCCACGCTGCAGCAGCTCAGTGTCCCTGTGGCAGTGAGTGAGGGGCCCAGCACTGAGCACAGCCCTGGAGCTGCAGCCTCCCCAGAGCCCAGCACAGGGGGACAACCCCTGCCCTGCTCCTGCTGCCACCCCACTGCTGATCCCAGCCAGGATGCCTTTGGCCTTCTTGGCTCAGGTGAAGCAAGAGGGAGGAGGGTTACATGTGTTGTTTAATAAATAGTAACTTCAGAAGGCTGTTTTGCAGCAGCTCTGTGGTCAGTAGGTTCAGGGTAGCTGGGAGGAGTGAGATCACCCATCAGAACTAACTCTTGGCCTCCCTGTGCTGTCCCCTGTAGGGGTTGCAGCCACGAAGCTGCAGAACAAGAAGTTTTACCCCATGGTGTGCTCCACGGCGGCCAAGAGCAGCATGAAGGTGATCCGCTCGTGCGGCAGCTGCACGTCCCTGCAGTACCTGTGCTGCTACCGCCTGCGCCAGCTCCTGCCCGGCTACGTGGACACGCTGGAGGTGCTGCCCCTGCCCCCTGGACTCAAGCAGGTGCTGCATAACAAACTGGGGTGGGTGCTGAGCATGAACTACAGCACGTCCAAGCCTTCCTCCTCCTCCTCCTCCTCGGGGAGCGACTCAGATAGCTCCTGTGGCTCAGACGCAGAGGCCTGCCAAAGGAAGAGGTGCAGGAGGACGTGATGTCTCTGCTGCAGACGGACTGCTGGGAGGGAGCTGGGGGGCTGCTCTGCCTTCTGCCAGGCTCCAGGCCCCTCTTTCTTCACAGGGGCTTCTGTTCCTACTCATTTGCAAAGGCTTCTCTTGCTCTGTTGGGAATCTTTAGCCATCACCAGCATTGAAAGGACTTGTTGACTCCAAGAGTTCCCAGCTCTGTCTAAACCTGCAGCCAAATGTCTGAGCTTCATCTGCTGCTGTGCTGTCGGAGCCATCACCTCCTTCGCCTCCTCCTGAAGGATCTGTCTCCTCTGCAGACCGTTGCCAGAGACAAGATTTAAGGTGTTCTCCCTGTTTCAAAACGCACCAGACTGTGTCAAATAACGGCCTTGGCTCCTCAAAAGACAGAATGAAAGGCCAGCCCCCTCCTCTCAGCTGCTGTGTGTTGGTTTGGTGTCTGCTGTGGACTCGTCACCCCTGGGGACCCGTTGGAGCAGCAGCTGCAGGGACACAGGCTCCAGAGACACCTGTGTGTCGCTGGGGAAAGAGCAGTCACACGAGCTGAGCTGCTGGGGGCCTTTCTCAAGCCCCTGAGGACTTTAATTGCTTTGCATGTTGGCTCTTGCTGCTTCTCTCTCAAAGACTGTATTAAGCTGTAAGAATAAAAGTAGAAACTGTCTCTTGTCCCTCTCACAGCCCTTGGAGGCAGGGATCTGAAAGGGCCTGGCACAGGGAGCCCCATCAGCACAGGCACCAGCCTGGAGGGGAGGGCTTCAGTGCCACAGGGGTGATCTAGAGGAAGTAAAGGCAGTGAGGGTGGCTTTGCCTCTGCCCCAGGGCGGGTTCTTGTGCTCCTTGCTCCAACAGCAGTCTGGCAGGGATGGACCTTCAGCACAGCCAGGATGATGCCCAGGGAAGGCCTCTCATCCTCAGGGACACAGAGCCCCAACTCCTCAGAGCAGCTGTACAGTATCTGTCCCCAGCACAGCCCCAAACCCCCATCCCAGGACAGTGCTGCAGTGTCTGTGCCCAGCACAGCCCCAAACCCCCATCCCAGGGCAGTGCTGCAGTGTCTGTGCCCAGCACAGCCCCAAACCCCCATCCCAGGGCAGTGCTGCAGTGTCTGTGCCCAGCACAGCCCCTCAGTGAGACACCTTAGCTGTCCTGGGGGACACACAGGGCCAGAGCCTGGGGAGTGATTGGTGCAGTAGTTGCCTGGCACCGCTGCAGGAGAGCCCTGATGCTCTTTGGTGTGGAACCTAGCCTCAGATGTGAGACAGAAGAGGAGGGTAGAGCATTGTAGCTGCTCCTGGCAGATGAGGGCACAAGTGCTGTCTGGGAACAGGCCATCCAGCAAGGGGGATGCTCAGGTGCTTAAGCATCCTCCCTGCCTGGCTTGTGTCACGCTGCCAGGCCAGGCTGGCTCCGGGCACCAGCCCAAGGCCCCTTTGCCTCCTGTTCATGTCCCCCAGAGCTGTGGGGCAGAGAGGGGCACAGCCTGGCTCACAGGGGCCCCAGAACTCGCTGGGCTCTCCTGGGATGGGACACCAGCACTGTTCCAGTCAGTCCCCACTGCTTCCCCCAAGGCCTACAGTCAGCCTGTGCCTTCTGCTCCTGGAGTTTCTCCCGCCCTCCTCCTGCTCCTACAGAAGACTCCAAGTTCCCCTACAAGACTCAATCCCATCAGCACAGTGAGGATCTGGGGCTGAGCCTCCATCCAAACACACCAGGGCCAGGGGATAATGCTCAGAGGAAACAAGAGCACTTGCAAACAGACCTCACACACCCAGGGAATTGTGTGTTGCCCTCCTGTGTACACGTAGGAGCTGTAAAGCCACTTCTTCCAAATAGACTGTGCTAGGGACAGAGATCAAAGCTCCAGGGGAAGGAGAGGAGAGGAATGACTACATGAGACTCCTGAAAAAGAAGTTCTGTCACAGAGATCAGTTCTTGATCTAACATAAAGAGTTTCTGTGATTAAAGCTCACAAAACCAGCACCTACTGATAAAAATGTGTCTGTGCAACTGGTCTAAGCTGCTGTCAGAAGGGTCACGCTGCATCCTGGCCTAATCCTGCTCCCCCAACACCTCACCAAGCTCATCCTTCTCAGCCCCAGTAAGCCAGAGAGTCATAACCCGCTCCAGAGCATCCTCAGACAGGGCAGGGATTTAGTCCAAGGGACATCAGGCAAGGGTTTGGATGGTACCTGACCTCCTTTATGCCTGCTGTGGCTTCACAAGGAACATTACTGCTCTGCTAGGGGACACAGGCTCTGCAAGGCAGAGGCCCAAGTGAGGACCAACAGCTCCTTTCACAGCTAACTCGTGATACCTCTGAAGTCCTTTTAATCCCTTAAACCACGTGATTTAGCAACCATGCTATGGAAGGAGTAGCTTTGTTTGCATTACTCAGTTATGATTGTTCTGCCTCCTTGAAAGAGCTCAGACAACAGAACTGAAAGAAGACTCTACACCCAACGCTGCCTCCAAGTAGAAAATCTTGGGTTTGCCACTTAGGATAGTTTAAGTTCTGCTCCCTTCAGCTTCAGCTCTCTTAAAACACCTAAAATACAGCCATCCAGGATGCAGATGTCAACCACCAGGAGCCAGCCAGGATGTGGATGCAGGCGCAGAGGCACAAACTAAACTCAGGAACCTTGTGCTTAAGGGCTGACTGTGACAAGATGAGTTATATAAATGAATGGATAACGCACAGACTCTGAGAGAACATCCAGACAATGATCCCCACTGGACAGCACTGGCAGGGGCTGCCCAAATGGGCTGTAGAGTCTCCTCTGCAGACATTCCAACCCAGCTCCTGTGTGCCCTGCTGTAGGTGGTGCTGCTCTGGCAGGGGGGTTGCACTGGATGGGCTTTGCAGCTCCCTTCCAGCCCTCGGGACTCTGTGGTTCTGTGAAACCTGCCTCTTAGAGGCTTTGCTCAAACCAGCTTTGACAGCATCACCGTGCCGGTGCCGCAGGGGCTGGCAAGGGGAGGCTGGACCAGGCTCCAAACCGCGGCTCGAAGCCTCTCCGAGCACACTGCCGGGGGGGGGGGAAGGAGGACGCGGCAGATACGGCCCGACCCAAGCCGGCAGCCGTGCCGTGCCGTGCCGGGCCGGGCCGTGCCGTGCCGTGCCATGCCGTGCCGGGCCGGGCCGGGCCGGGCCGGGCCGTGCCGTGCCGTGCCGTGCCGTGCCGTGCCGGGCCGTGCCGTGCCGTGCCATGCCGTGCCGGGCCGGGCCGGGCCGGGCCGGGCCGTGCCGTGCCGTGCCGTGCCGGGCCGGGCCGTGCCGTGCCGTGCCATGCCGGGCCGGGCCGGGCCGGGCCGGGCCGGGCCGTGCCGTGCCGTGCCGTGCCGGGCCGTGCAGTGCCGTGCCGGGCCGTGCCGTGCCGTGCCGTGCCGGGCCGTGCAGTGCCGTGCCGTGCCGGGCCGTGCCGTGCCGGGCCGTGCAGTGCCGGGCCGGGCCGTGCCGTGCCGCCCGCATGCGCCAGGCCCCGCGCGTTGCCGTGGTGACGGGCGCAGCGCTCCCGCGCCGGCCCCGCCGCTCCCCGCGCCCGGCGCCATCGTTCCGCATCGGGCCGTGACGAGCGAGCGGCGCGGCCATGATCTGCCTGGTGCTGGGCGTCTTCGCCAGCCTCTTCCAGAGCGGTGCGGGACGCGGCCCCGGCACCCTCGGCACCCTCGGCACCCCCCGCGGCTGAGGGGCCGCGTCGCCCCCCGACACCCCCCGTCACTCCTCCCTCTCCTCGCAGCCTGCAGTGAGGCGACCGAGCGCACCTTCGTGGCCATCAAACCAGACGGGGTCCAGCGGCACCTGGTCGGGGAGATCATCCGGCGCTTCGAGAGGAAGGGCCTGCAGCTGGTGGGGATGAAGCTCCTGCAGGTGAGCGGCGCGGCCCGGCCGCTGCCGCCGCGGGACGCCCGGTGCTGGGGAGCCGGTGCTGGGGAGCCGGTGCTGGGGGACTGGGTGCTGGGGAGCCGGTGCTGGGGGCTCGGTGCGGAGGAACCGCTGCTGGGGGCTCGGTGCTGGGGAGCCAGTGCTGGGGGCTCGGTGCGGAGGAACCGCTGCTGGGGGGCTCGGTGCTGGGGGGCTGGGTGCTGGGGGCTCGGTGCAGAGGAACCGCTGCTGGGAGGCTCGGTGTGGAGGAGCCGGTGATGGGGGGCTCGGTGCTGGGGAGCCGGTGATGGGAGGCTCAGTGTGGAGGAGCCCGTGATGGGGGGCTCGGTGCTGGGGAGCCGGTGATGGGGGGCTCGGTGCTGGGGGACTCGGTGCTGGGGAGCCGGTGATGGGGGGCTCGGTGCTGGGGGACTCGGTGCTGGGGGGCTCGGTGCTGAAGAGCAGGCCCCGGCTGTGCTCCAAAGAGAGCTGTCACGAGGCGGTTCTGCAGCCTGTCAGCTCGTGCAGCCTGTCACTGGGGCAGGTCACAGGGTTGTTGGCTGCTCCAGGGGGGACTGAGCTGCAGGAGCGTGCCTGCCCGCTGCCTCACAGGACCCCAGCGTGGTGAGGGTTGGAGGGGCCCTGCAGAGCTGCCCCAGCCCCCGCTCAAGCAGCTTCCCCTCAGGGGGCTCAGGAACGTGTCCAGCTGGGGTTGGAAACCTCCCGAGAAGGAGCCTCCACACCCTCCCTGGGCAGCCTGGGCCAGGGCTCCCTCCCCTCAGCACCAAAGGAGCTTCTCTTTGTGTTTAAGTGGAACTGTTTGTGTCCCAGCTGATGTCCATCACCCCTTGTCCTGGCACATGAGACAACAGAACACAGTGTCCCCCCATCCTCTCGACAAACACCTTTTAAGAGTTACTGAGATTCCCCCCTTTGTACCTTGTGTGCCAGGGCTCATGGTTGTGGCTGCTGAGTGTTGCTCTGCTGCTGACCCAGAAACTTCTTTCCTCTGCATCCAAGCAAGAGCTGGACTGTAACATGCTCTGTGCAGCTTTCCCTGCAGCTCTGGGGCACAGACCCTGCCCACCCCCCCACCTGCTCGGAGCAGACTAAGCCTTGTGCTCTCTGTTCAGGCCTCGGAGGAGCTGCTGAAGGAGCACTACATCGCCCTCCGTGACCGGCCCTTCTACAGCCGGCTGGTGAAGTACATGAGCTCGGGGCCCGTGGTGGCCATGGTGAGTGCTGGCCGGGCTCTGGGAGCACAGGGACACACAGGGCAGGGGCAGCAGCTCCGTGCAAACAGGGCAGCCTCTCTCTTCAGAGGGTCTCTGAAGCTGAAGGCGAGGGCAGGAACGTGTTCTGTGGTGACACAAATCCTCAGACAGCTCTCCAGAATGAGCTTTGGAGCAGTGTGTGTGCTTGGCAGGGGGTGCAGAGGAGCTGCTGGGGCACTGGTGGGAGCTGTTGCTCGTTTTGCTGTCACGTAGGTCTGGCAGGGTCTGGATGTGGTCAAGACCGTCCGCACGATGATTGGAGAGACCAACCCAGCTGAGTCCAGGCCTGGCACCATCCGGGGGGACTTCTGCGTCGAAGTCAGCAAGTGAGAGCTTTGCCTTTTTGTTCCCTGATTATTTCAGGGCATCCAGGTATTCCTGGACAGCTGCAGCCAGGTGGGGTCGGTCTGTTCCCCCCAGTAACAAGCAATGGAACAAGGGGAAATGGCCCCAAGTTGCAGCAAGGGAGGTTCAGGCTGGATGTGAGGAGGAATTTCTTTGGTGCCAGGGCTGTCAGGCATTGGAACAGCTGCCCAGGGAGGGGCTGGAGTCCCTGGAGGGGTTTCAGAGCTGAGTGGGTGTTGCACTGAGGACAATGGGCTGGTGGGTGATGGGGCTGGGACAGAGGCTGCACCCCATGGGCTGAAAGGGCTCTGCCAGCTGAAACCAGTCTGTGATTCAACAGAACCACCAGCAGCCCTGAGCAGGAAGGAGGAGGGCTGTGTGGTGGGAAGGGATACTGGAGGATGGGACTGGCTCAGTTGGTTTAATCACATTGGCCAAGGTGACCTTTCCCAGGCCGCAGCTTTCTCTCTCCTACCTCTGTCCTGGGCGCCATCTGATCCCTTTCTTCTTGCCCCCAGGAACGTGATCCATGGCAGTGACTCGGTGGAGAGCGCCCGGCAGGAGATCGCGCTGTGGTTCCGGCCGGAGGAGCTGAGCTGCTGGCAGGACACGGCCCACCACTGGCTCTACGCCTGAGCAGCAGCCTGAGGGGAGGCAGCACGGCACAGGGCGCTGCCAGCACCGCTGCCTGGGGGTCCTGCTGAGCTGGTGGGGGCTGGGCTGGGCTGGGGGGAGGGGTGAAAGGGTCCTGGGAGCTGGGCTGGGGCTGTAGCTGCAGCTCAGCTCCCTGCAGCCGTAGCTGTTTTCTCTCTCTGCTCTAGTAAGTAGTTGATATTGTTGCTCTGTTTGCTGCAGCACCTTAAATCCCAAGTAGCTCCGTGTGATTCTGCTGAAGTGCAAGGTGGGCTCTGTGCCTGGCTGGGGCTGTGCTCACAGCTGCCTGGCACAGCAGGATGTGTGCTCCTTGCTGCCAGCTCTGGCCACCACAAGGTGATGTGATAAATGTCACTCACCTGCCTTTCTAGAAGGTTTTTCACCAAAGGCTTTGAAAGAATTGGGCTGCTCTGGGATAAGGGGGAAAAATCCCTCCTGGGGTAAGAGCTCATTCCAAGACAAGGAAGGACAGGACAAACTGCTTGCTGTCCCTTGGTAGGAGCTCTGCGTGCCAGGGCTGGCACAAGTCCACCCATCTGAGATGGGATTAGCAAATCCATGGAAGGAAGCTTCACCAAATGCTGTTACATGCACAGTTTCTCTGGCTCAGGTTCCTGGCTGCGTGCTGGGAGTGGGGAAGCAGCTTCTCCTTGGTTCTCTGTGGGTCTCTGCTGCTGGCTGCGTGCCCCCTGGGCTGAGCTGGGGTGGCTGGTCTCACACCATCCCTCTGTGGTGACTGACAGCAGCACTGCAAACCACAGGAACACAACAGGGAAGAGTTTGTAGATCTGGGGCTCCAGAAGGACCGGGAGGAGTGTTTTGTCCTCTCTTGCTCGCTGCAAGCTGTGGAGTCATGGCACTGGGCTCCTGAGGCACTCCTTGTCTGAGAGCAGTGTCCCTGCCAGGGGGCTGCTGAGCTGTCCAGGCCTGGACACAACCTTGAACCTGCCGGGAGCTCTCCCTGGGCCACGAAGCTCCTCTGGGCTGTGCCACAGGTGCTCTCCCTCAGCCCTCACTGGAGCGCTGGGGCCGCCGCCATGGCCCTGCCCCTGCCAGGGGCCTTCTCAAACTGCTCGAGTTTGATCCTGGAAGCGCCCCGTTCGCAGTTTGGATAATAAAGGCTGGAGCCTCGCCGTCTGTCGCGCTGGTTGTTGCTAAAGGCGGGGTGGGGGGGGCGGCTGGCGGGGCGTTGAGGGCGACAGCGCGGCCGCCATCTTGTCCTTCCCGCCCGTCCTTCCCGCCAGGTGCGAGGGCGGCGCCGCTGATAGGCCCGCCCTCGTCACGTGGCGGCGGATGGGCGCGAAGCCGCAGCGCCAGGGCAGCGCCCCCCAGCGCCAGACGGCGGCGGCGGCGGTGAGTGTGGCCCGGCCCGGCCGCTGCCCCTCAGCCCCGCTGCCCCTCAGCCCCGCTGCCCCTCAGCCCCGCTGCCCCTCAGCCCCGCTGCCCTTCAGCCCCGCTGCCCCTCAGCCCCGCTGCCCTTCAGCCCCGCTGTCCCTCAGCCCCGCTGCCCCTCAGCCCCGCTGTCCCTCAGCCCTGAGGCCCCTCAGCCCTGGGGCCATTCAGCCCTGCTGCCCCTCGGCCCTGCTGCCCCTCAGCCCTGAGGCCCCTCAGCCTTGGGGCCCTTCAGCCCTGCTGTTCCTCAGCCCTGAGGCCCCTCAGCCTTGGGGCCCTTCAGCCCTGCTGTCCCTCAGCCCTGCTGCCCCTCAGCCCTGCTGTTCCTCAGCCCTGAGGCCCTTCAGCTCTGCTGTCCTTCAGCCCTGCTGCCCCTCAGCCCTGAGGCCCTCCAGCTCCGCTGCCCCTCAGCCCTGCTGCCCTTCAGCTCCGCTGCCCCTCAGCCCCATCGAGGGCCCATCAGCTCCACTGCTCCTCAGTCCAGCCGCAGGGCCTGCTGCCCCTCAGCCCTCCTGCCCCTCAGCCCGGCCCTGCTGCCCCTCAGCCCCCTCATGGGTGCCGCTGCCCCATGGCGCTGCCCGTCCAGTTTGGTGTGCCCCAGGCCAGCCCCTGCCCGCAGCTGGGTGCGTTAGCTGGAGGGTGTTTGGAGCCGGAGTTCCGAGGGCACGGGGCTCTGAGGGGAGGTGGGAGAGGGGGAGGCAGTGGGGCAGGGAGGGCTCAGGCTGCATGGGAGGCACAGCCTGGGGCAGGGCTGGGGGTGTCAGGAAGCTCTGTCTGTCCTGTGCTGTTGGGTTTCCTCAGGAGCTGGATTTCCTTCGGCCTTAAGACACAGAGCGTGGGGTGTGAGAGAGAGGCCTGTGGGGAGGGAAGTGATGCTGTGGGGGGCTGCTGGTGTGGGGGGGAATTCCTCCAGGGTTGACTTGTGTCTTTCTCTCCCATGACCACAGCAAGCACCAGCAGCACGGGCCTTTGTCTCTACCCAGGAAAACTTCAGACAACTTTCTCCACTGCCAACGTCCTCAGTCATCCTTCAGCAGCCAGTGAAACCTGCAGCTGTGCAGCTGGGGCTGAGGGGTAAGGCTGGGCCGTAGCCATGGTGGAGCCCCACAGGGTCCCGTTCACCACTCTCCAAAGGCCACTGAACAGCAGCCTTGGGAGGCCAGGGAAAGGTGATGGAGAGCAGCCCCAGGACCCCGAGCCAGCTGCAAAAACTGCCCGAGTCACAGTTCCTCTCTTTGAGCCAGATGATGAGCACTACCCAGAATTTTTCTACCCAGATCTTCTGGAGAGTTGTGAGGAGCAACTGAAAGGTGATGCTTCAGCAGACAAGGCGAGTGTCCTCGTGGCCTGTGGGGAGCCTGGGTCAATGTCTTAAATGTTCCCAAGGCTTTTTCCAGTGTTGCTGTCTCAATGCTGTGTTGAGAGTTGGTGCTGTGTGATGTGCTGAGGGCTGGGAGGAGGGTGGTCAGGCAGGAGAACCGGCATGCAAGCAGGGCTGCTTCTCATCAGAACACACCACCTCACTCCTTTGCCTTGGCTGGGATTTCACAGCAGAAAGGTGATGTGTGGGTGGCACATTGTGGGAACTAGTGCCTGTTTCGTTTGGAATTGCTTGATCCAAAGGGATGTTTGGTACCTGGCAGCTGTGGTTATGGGGCAGATCATCCCGAGTGCCATCACGAGGCACGTGGAGGACAACCAGGCGGTCAGTCCCAGCCAGCATGGCATTGTGAGAGGCATCATCTCCTCCTGTGGCACAGTGACCTGCTCAGTGGATGAGGGGAAGGCTGTGAAATTGTCTGCCTGGACTTTAGTAAAGCCTTTGACACCGTCTCTCACAGCATCCTCCTGGAGAAACTGGCTGCCCGTGGATTGGATGGACCCACTGGTGAAAAACTGGCTGAATGGCTGGGCCCAGAGAGCAGTGGGGAATGGAACTGGACCCAGTTGGTGCCCAGTCACCAGGGGTGATCCCCAGGGCTCAGTGCTGGGGCCTGGTTTGTTTAACATCTGTATCAATGGTCTGGGTGAGGGGATCAAGGGCACCTTCACTCAGTTTGGGGATGAGACCAAGCTGGGTGGGTGTGGAGATGTGCCTGGAGGGAGCCATGGGCCGAGGGCAATGGGATGAGGTTGAACAAGGGCAAGGGCTGGAGCCTGCCCTTGGGGCTCCCCAAGCCCAGGCAGCTCCAGGCTGGGGCAGAGGGGCTGGAAACTGCCCAGGGGGAAAGGGCCTTGGGGGGGTTGGTGCCAGAGGCTGAACAGCAGCCAGCAGCGTGCCCAGGGGGGCAAGAAGCAAAGGGCATCCTGGCTGGGATCAGCACTGGGGTGGCAGCAGGAACAGGGCAGGGATTGTCCCCTGTGCTGGGCCCTGGGAGGCTGCAGCTCCAGGGCTGTGCTCAGTGCTGGGCCCCTCACTCACTGCCACAGGGACACTGAGGGGCTGCAGCTGGGGAAGGGGCTGGAGCACAGGGGTGCTGGGGAGGGGCTGAGGGAATGGGGGTGCTCAGTGTGTTTATATTGGATATTAGGAAAAATGCCTTTCCCAAAGGGCTGTTGAGCCCTGTGCCAGGCTGCCCAGGGAGCTGGGGCAGTGCCCAGCCCTGGAGGGATCCCAGAGCCGTGGAGCTGAGGTGCTGAGGGACGATGTTTAATGGTGGCTGTGGCAGTGCTGGGGGAACAGTTGGACTCAGTGATCTTAAATGTCTTTTCCAACCCAAACAATTCTGTGATTCCATGAGGAGTTCATTCCCAGAGAGCAGCAAAAGGACAGATGTCTCTATGACATGTGGCTGCATCTGTTTAGGGACCCTGCTCTTCTGGATGTGAATATTTCCACCTAGGTGCTTGGCATCTCCTCCTGTGGGGTGGATGTGGTGCTTTCAGGTGCTGCCTGATGATTGTGTGTGCCTGTTGAAAGCCCTTTCCCAGGCCATGGCAGCCTGCAGCCTGCTGTGGCGCCTCAGCCCTGTGTCAGGGGCTTTCTCTATCTAAAGGCAGTTGGCTGGATTCTAATTGTCACCTTTGCTCTCCAGAAGCCTTTAGCAGACAGTTGATGTCTCACACTGCTTTTCTTGGCTTTGTGTTGAGATAGAGACAAGTACAGAGTTGGCTGAGAGGCCACCCAAAACCCGGAGGCAGCAGACTACAGAACTAAAGGCAGATCTGCCCGAGCCTCTGCCTGGATGCTGCAGCCCTGAGGAGTTTAACCCTTGAGGTTCTGCTGGTGGCATGACAGGGTTGGTTCTGGTGGGTTTGTCTCTCACTTCTGCAGGAGGATGAGCCTGCTGATCCGTTTAATGATGATAAAAAGGAAAGGCACTATGTGGAGCCTCTGTAATGTGATCTGTATGTGCTTCTCCTTTCAGTTAGGTTGTCCCTTAGAGTGGGCTGCCCAGCTCACAGCCAGTGAATGCTTGGTTGGGTTCTGCTGCTGCCAGGGGGCTTACACTGATCTCATTCCCTTCTCTGTACTGGAGGCCTGTGGTAACTGGGGAGGAAAGGTGCCAATCTCTTCTGGTTTAGGGTGGCAAGAGGTGCAGAAAGGACCGTATTGAGGACCTGGCTGACCTGGGGTACGGGTACGACGAATCCGACTCCTTCATCGATAACTCTGAAGCAGTGAGTGCTGGGGCAGGTGTGAGGGGGTTAGAGGCAGTTGCTGGGGGGGCTGAGCTGGCACCTGGGGTGAACCTTGCTGAGCTGCAAGCCAGAAGTGTGCTGGGCCTGGAGAGGGAAGAGTCCTGGGGCAACCACAGGGCAGGGGAGCTCCTGAGGCCACTGCAGGGCAGCAGAGCACTGGCTGCCGAGGTGACCACAGCTTGGCTGCTCCTGGGGGAGCACAGGTGCCCCTCTGATCTGCAGGCAGCCCAGCAGTGGGATAAAGCAGCAACCAGCAGACGGTTCTCTGCTCTTGCCAGTACGACGAGCTGGTTCCGGCGTCTCTCACCACGAAGCTCGGAGGGTTTTACATCAACTGTGGAGCGCTGGAGTTCCGGCAGGAGTCTGACTCTGAAGATGCCTCTGTTAAAGAGAGGAAGAAGAAGTGTCCCAAGGTCAGCCAGACAAGCTTTCTGTATTATTTCCTCTTTTAAAGCCAGGGGGGTTTCTGCATGAAAAGTGTGTTCAAAGAAGAACATTCAAAGAATAGAGAGATTTGTGACTTGATGTGGACAGAACAGGGACAAGCACTTGCAATCCCATTCTGTCACTGTATTTGATAGTAAAAGGAGGCACATTGGCACTGGTGAGACTGCTGGGCTTGCCTGGTGCCAAGTTCAGAGGTGATGGCAGCCACTCGTCACCCTGAGAAGCTGCTGAGCATTACAGGGATGCCAAGACACCATGGAGGGTTCTTCTCTTTCTCATCTGAGGTGTGCTGGAGACTCTGCTGGGAAACCAGCACTCCTCTTTGGTGGCAATGTCTGCTGGGGATAGCTCTGCTTTCATACTGCCCAAGCAGAGTGGCTAAAATGGAAAGAGCAGGAGCCCTTGACATTCCTTGTTATCTTGGGGGGGGCACCAAGCAGAGTGTGGGCAGCAGGGGGAGGGAGGTTCTACTGCCCCTCTGCTCTGCCCTGCTGAGGCCTCAGCTGGAGTCCTGTGTCTGGTTCAGGGCTCCTCAGCCTCAGAGAGACAGGGAACTGCTGCAGAGAGGCCAGTGCAGGGACACCAAGATGCTGAGGGGATGGAATGTGTGTGAGGAGGAAAGGCTGCAGCCCTGGGGCTGTTCAGCCTGAAGAAGAGAAGCCTGAGCTCAGGGGCACCTCAGCAATGCTGCTCAGTCCCTAAAGGGTGGGTGTCAGCAGGATGGGGCCAGTATTTGGTGTGTGGTGGCCAGTAGCAGGACAAGGGGTAACTGTCACAGGCTGGCACACAGGCAGTGCCCCTGGCACAGGAGGAGCAAGTCCTTTGGTGCTGAGGTGAGGGAGCCCTGGCCCAGGCTGCCCAGGGAGGGTGTGGAGGCTCCTGCTCAGGAGGTTTCCAACCCCACCTGGACACGTTCCTGTGTCCCTGAGCCAGGGGAAGCTGCTGGAGCAGGGGCTGGGGCTGAGGCAGCTCTGCAGGGCCCTTGCAGCCCCAGCACTCTGGGATTCTGGAATTTATGGATGGGGTTGTCTCTAGTGTAAAAGTCAGGGGGCTGGGCCATGCTGCAGAGACTGTGCCAGCACTGTGGTGACAGATACTTGAGGTTTGAGTTAATCTGTCCAGTGGGGAAGGAGCAGTTCTCAAATTCTTGGGAGAGGGCCCAAAGTGCCTGTGGGATGCAGGTAGCATTGTAGTGCACACTTGGTGACTTAGTTTTAACCCTCTCCAGAATTGGAAGCTGGAAGATGGAGGTGAAAAAATGAGGAAGAAGGAAGATGACTCTTCCAACAAGGAAAAGAAATCCAGAAAGTCCAAGTTTCCTAAAGCTGGGTAAGGAGGGGGAGGGAATGCTCACTGCTCCCCATCTTAGCTCAGGGTTACAGATGTCATTTGTCATGCTGCAGTAGGCAGTGGGGGGTGGCTTGAGTACAAGTGGCAGAGACCCTGTTGCTTCCCAAAGGGCGGCTGATGAGTAGGGGAGGAGCACAGCAAGAGTGTCCCAGTCAGAGGGGCACAACAAGCTACAGTCTTAGTGTTTGTAAACCTGGGAATGGATAGTGGGGAGGCTGAAGAGAAGGAAAAGGAGTGTTGTCCCCTGGCTTGAACAGGCAAAAAGCTCCAAGCTGCTGTCATGCTAACTCTCCCTTGTTCAGTTCCTCTGCACTGGATGTCTGTGCATTTCCCCGTCCTCCTTGCTGGCGTAGTGCAGGTAGCTAAACAAGAGCATGACTTGGTGGAGGTGGTTTAAGCTCCATCCCCTCTCTGCAGAGAGGAAGGGCTTGGACATGGACGTGAGTGCATGTGGAGCCCTGTCCCTGGTGTGAGTGGCTGCCCAGCTGAGGAACCTGCTGCATCACTCTGCTTCCCAGTGGTCCCAGGCTGCACAGCTGTCCCTTGGGATCCCTGCAGTAGGGACTATGGGTGGAGAAATGGTTGCTATGTGGAGGGCAGCTGCACACTAGGCCTTAAAAATGAAACCATGGCTCAGGTCACCAGGGAAGTGGAGTTGAGAGGCAGAGGGGCGTGCAGAGGAGCAGCTGTGTGTCCTCAAGTCTCCCTGGTTCCCAGAAGGCTGGCAGAGTTCCCTCTGCTGCAGCAGCACCTGCTTTGGGGCAGTTCTGTTAAACATCACCCAGCCTCCCAGCCAGGGTTAGTGTGACTGAGGGGACAAATGCAGTCAAAAGGTGTAGAGGGGTACAGAAGGGGAATGGAAGCTTTGCAGCTGGGTGAGAGGACACCTGTCAGATGAGTCAGGAGCAAAAGAGAGACATAACTGAATGAGAATGCCTTGTGTCATTTAGGGCAGCTGCTACGAGGTGAAATGTCAGGACTTCAGCCTTTTTCTTTAAGTTGCAGGTATGGCCTTAGGATGGCAGGTCCTAGAGTACCTCAGGCTGGCAGGGACCATCGAGTCCCACTCCCTGCTCCTCTCAGGACACCCTCAGAGTAAAGCACATGAGCAAGAGCATGGTGCAGACACTGCTGGTGCTCTGACAGTGCCGTGGCCGCTTCCCCAGCCGCCCCCTCGGGAAGGGCCTGTGGCTCGTGTCCCAGCTCTGCTCACACAGCTTTGTTCCCTTTCCCCATCCCCTGGCACTGGGCAGCAGTGAGGAGACTGGCACTGCCCTCTGTTGCCCCTTGTAAGGAAGGTGTAGGCAGTGAAGGGTCACCCTCAGCCTCCTGACGAGCAGCAGGGACTTGAGAGGCCACAGGGTGGTTTTGCTGGTGGAAGTGCTGAAGGGGCTGAGGCTTCCCAGGGGGTTGCTGTGCATGGCTGAAGGGGTCCTCCTCAATTCCCCTTCATCTGGTATTCAGTTCCCTTTCCTCCTCCATACTTTATTTACAGCTTTACAGTGTTAAGTGCAAGGAAGGGAAAGAAGAAGAGGAAGAAGAGATACTCTGGGTCTGTTAGTGTCAAGAAGAGGCTGAAGATGTTTCAGAAGGAGAAGAATGCTGAGAAGGAAAAAGAAAGAGCAGAAAGTGTTGACTCCTTCACTGGCAGGTTTCACCTTCAAGCAGTTGCTGTTCCTCCCAGAGGGCCAGCCAGCCCCTTGCCCTTCAGCAACAGCCAGGACTGCCCACTGCCTTCTGTTGCTTCTCCAGACACTTTGAAGCTAGATTAAAAGGCACAGTTTTGGTTAAAGGGCTCCAATCTGTTGATTCTAAAATCCAAAGGACTGTCACACAGTTGGGTTTGTGCTTTGTCCTTCTCTCCCTGGCCCCCAGCTCCCCAGGGTGCATCAGAGCTGGGTTTGGGGATCGGAGTTGCTTTGGGGATCCCCTGCCAGGTCCCTGTGTTGGATAACAACGCTGTTTGTCTTGTTCTTCAGCACAGAGCTGCACCCCCGGGAGCCAAACAGCCACCTCTGCTCAGGGCTCTAACCTGGCTGTTTCCTCCCCTGCAGGAAGGACACTCTGCTGAAGCGTTGCCTGTGCTGGGCTTGCTCTGGGCTGGGCAATGGAAGGAACTTGTGCAGAAGCTGAAGGAAGCCATTGGAAGGGCCATGCCCAAGCAGATGGCCAAGTACCAGGAGGAATGCCAAGCCCACACTCAGGCCAGGTTTGCCAAGTAAGCTCCTCACTTGCTCCTTCTGCCTCTGGCCCATAGCTCACCCCAGCCGGCTCCCTGTGCCCTGCAGCTCATCCCAGCGGGCTCCCTGTGCCCTGCAGCTCATCCCAGCCGGCTCCCTGTGCCCTGCAGCTCATCCCAGCGGGCTCCCTGTGCCCTGCAGCTCATCCCAGCCGGCTCCCTGTGCCCTGCAGCTCATCCCAGCCGGCTCCCTGTGCCCTGCAGCTCATCCCAGCCGGCTCCCTGTGCCCTGCAGCTCATCCCAGCGGGCTCCCTGTGCCCTGCAGCTCATCCCAGCCGGCTCCCTGTGCCCTGCAGCTCACCCCAGCGGGCTCCCTGTGCCCTGCAGCTCATCCCAGCCGGCTCCCTGTGCCCTGCAGCTCACCCCAGCGGGCTCCCTGTGCCCTGCAGCTCATCCCAGCGGGCTCCCTGTGCCCTGCAGCTCACCCCAGCCGGCTCCCTGTGCCCTGCAGCTCACCCCAGCGGGCTCCCTGTGCCCTGCAGCTCACCCCAGCGGGCTCCCTGTGCCCTGCAGCTCACCCCAGCCGGCTCCCTGTGCCCTGCAGCTCATCCCAGCCGGCTCCCTGTGCCCTGCAGCTCATCCCAGCCGGCTCCCTGTGCCCTGCAGCTCACCCCAGCGGGCTCCCTGTGCCCTGCAGCTCACCCCAGCGGGCTCCCTGTGCCCTGCAGCTCACCCCAGCCGGCTCCCTGTGCCCTGCAGCTCACCCCAGCGGGCTCCCTGTGCCCTGCAGCTCACCCCAGCGGGCTCCCTGTGCCCTGCAGCTCACCCCAGCCGGCTCCCTGTGCCCTGCAGCTCATCCCAGCCGGCTCCCTGTGCCCTGCAGCCTCCTCACGTGTATCACCTGCTTTCGCCCCGACTCCAGCAGAGCAGACGGGCATTACCTGGCCTCAAGAAGCCGCGTGCGCTCACTGCGGGACAGCTCTTGGGCTGACGGGGCACGCTGGAGCTGTCAGCAGGGAAAGGGCTGGAGCCTTCACCAGGGGCCCGACACCCACCCCGGGCCCCACCCGCTGCCGCTCGGTGGTTCCAGTCACTCGGTGCTTCCGGCTGGTGCTTCCGGTCGGTCTGTGTTTCCGGTGGGTGCCCGTTTCCGGTCGGTCTGTGTTTCCGGCCGGTGCCCGTTTCCGGTCGGTCTGTGTTTCCGGCCGGTGCCCGTTTCCGGCCGGTTCCGCCAGCGCCGTGTCCCGCTCTCACCGCCAGGCGGCAGCGCGCGCGGCCAGGGGCGGGGCTCCGGGCCAGGCCCCGCCCCTCCCGCCGTGACCCCGTGACCCCGCGGCGGAAGATGGCGGCGGCGCGCGCTCTGTCCCGCCCGATCGTCCGCTCAGGTGCGCCCGGGCCCCGCTGTGCCCCGCGGCCTCCCGCAGCCGGCCAGGCCGGCCCCGGGTCCCCGGTGTGTGACAGAGTGTCCCTGGTGTGTGACAGAGTGTCCCCCGGTGTGTGACAGAGTGTCCCTGGTGTGTGACAGAGTGTCCTCGGTGTGTGACAGAGTGTCCCCGTGTCCCAGTGTGTGTCAGGATGTTGCCATGTCCCGTGGTGTGTGTCAGAATGTTCCTTGGTGTGTGTCAGAGTGTTCCTCGGTGTGTCACGGTGTCCCTGTGTCCCCTGATGTGTGTCAGGGTGTCCCCAATGTGTGTCAGGGTGTCCCCAGTGTGTGTCACGGTGTCCCTGTGTCCCCTGATGTGTGTCAGGGTGTCCCCAATGTGTGTCAGGGTGTCCCCAGTGTGTGTCAGGGTGTCCCTGTTTCCTGCTCCGGTGTGTCAGGGTGTCCCCTGTGCCCCTCGACACGTGCCGAGCCGTCCCCAGGCCGTCCCTCAGTGTGCCAGGTTGTTCCCCGTCCCCCCATGGCTCGGGGTGTCCCGGTGTCGCTGCCCTCGCCGAGCTGGGCAGCAGTGGGGAGCGCAGCCCCCCGCAGTGCCCTGCCCAGCGCCACCCGCTCCTGTCCCCACAGGCATGGCGCCGCTCTGCCGGGGGCTGTGGGTGTGGGGCCGAGCCCCCCAGCAGCCCCCCGCTCCTGTCCCCACAGGCATGGCGCCGCTCTGCCGGGGGCTGTGGGTATGGGGCTGAGCCCCCCAGCAGCCCCCTGCTCCTGTCCCCACAGGCATGGCGCCGCTCTGCCGGGGGCTGTGGGTGTGGGGCCGAGCCCCCCAGCAGCCCCCCGGGCTCCCGCTGGCCCCGCGCCGCGCCTTCAGCAACAACAAGATCCTGGTGGAGCTGGACGAGAGCTCAGGTAGGACGGGCAGCACTGCCCCGGCACCCGGCCCACGGGCTGCTGTGGGCAACGGGCAGGGCCCTTCTGTGCCTGCCTCCTGCCACAAAGCCCCCAGAGCTGCAGCAGCTTGGGACCCTCAGAAGCGTGTGGGGTGGGGGTCTCGCAGGGCATGGGCACTTCAGGTGCCTGGGTGCTGCTTGAAGCCCGGCTGTCGCTGTGGGCAGCCCCGTCCCCTGCTCCGGGGCCCTGGCAGGGTGGCAGGGGCTTTTCCAGCGAGCAGCTGTTGGGGATTGCTGTGTCCTGGCAGCCAGGAATAGCCCTCACGGGGCCCTGTCCCCACACTGAGCAAAAGCTGCCTCTCCTCGAGGCTCCCCAGAGCCTGCCCTTGGCTGCCAGGGCCCTGGCTGCAGCCTGGCACTGCCACCAGCCTGGGCATGGCTGCAGCACCCACCCTGAGCCCTCGGGGAGAGCCTTTGGGGGCGGGTGGTGCCACTGGGGTGGGGACAGGGCCTCGGAGCCCTTCCTGCAGTGCTGGCAGGGGGCTGGGGAAGGTGCGTGGTACCGTGGGCACAGGGTGTCTGCTGGGATTGGCCACTGCAGGCTCGACCTTACCCTGTGAGCCCAGAGGGCTGGTGGCAGCGGGAGCCGGGGGATGGCGGTTCCTTGTGCCGCAGGGCACCCCACCACAGCCCTGGTGTCCCTGCTGCGGGTTCCCTGCTCCCTCCCTGCTCCTGGCCCTGCCCCTCGGGGCTGTTGGAAGAGCCAGGAGCCGCTGGTGTGGGTGGGCAGGGAGCTGGGTGAGGCCGCCCGCGGGGCTCTGACCTCTCGGCCACGGCACAGGCGTCGCCACGATGAAGTTCAAGAGCCCCCCCGTGAACAGCCTGAGCCTGGAGTTCCTCACCGAGTTCTGCATCGGGCTGGAGAAGCTGGAGAGCGACCGGGGCTGCCGGGGACTGGTCCTCACCTCGGTACGGGCCGGGGACAGGCACGGGGCAGCCTGCAGGGGCTGAGCTCTGGGTGCTGGGGAGGGGGCTGGAGCACAGGGTGCTGGGGAGGGGCTGAGGGAATGAGCCTGGAGAAGAGGAGGCTGAGGGCAGCCAGCAGCACTCTCTGACACTCCCTGCCAGGAGGCTGCAGGGAGCTGGGGGTCGGGCTCTGCTCCCCAGGCAGCAATGACAGGACAAGAGGCAATGGGCTGCAGCTGCCCCAGGGGAGGCTGAGGCTGGAGCTGAGGCAGAACTGTGTCCCTGAGAGGGGTGTCAGCCCCTGTGCCAGGCTGCCCAGGGAGCTGGGGCAGTGCCCAGCCCTGGAGGGATCCCAAAGGCGTGGGGCTGAGGTGCTGAGGGCTGTGGGTCAGTGCTGGGCTGGGCAGGGTGAGGGCAGGGCTGGGACTGCAGCAGCTTCAGGGGCTTTAACAACCCGGATGACTCTGTGACTCAGAACCCCAGCAGACCCTGGTTTATGCTGTGTTTAGTGAGCACTTTCCCATTGCTCAGGCTGCCAGGCCGAGTGTGTCAGAGGGCTGAGGGACCATCCCCAAGCAGCAGCTCCGGTGACATTTGTGTTTTGCTGCCTCCAGGCTATCCCCAGGATCTTCTCCTCCGGGCTGGACATCACAGAGATGTGTGGGAAGAGCCCAGAGCACTATGCTGAGTTCTGGAGGGCTGTGCAGGAGATGTGGCTCCGGCTCTATGGCTCCAACCTGGTGACCTTGGCTGTGCTGAACGTAAGTCCCTCAGCACTGTGGGTGTTGCAGTGGGCAGGGGGTTCTGTGTGGGGTGTGTGGGCAGAGCCTGTGTCTGCTGGCTCAGTGTGTTGGGGTTTCGGCTGTGCTGCAGGGATGCTGCAGCACCCGGGTTCTCTCAGGGAATCAGAGTTACAGAAAGCTTTGGGCTGGAAAAGCCCTTGAAGCTGCTGGAGTCCCAGCCCTCCCCTCACCCTGCCAAGGTCCTGGCAGAGATGGTCACAGGTGGAAGCTTTGTGGACAGAAGGTGTTACAGAGCCCCTGGACAGAACTGTTTCTGTAGCGTTTAGGGTGACAAACTCAAGCAGGGTGACAGACTCCTGTAGGCTGACAAAGTGCTGCAGCAAATCTCTGCTGCAGGGTTTGCAACCCGAGCAGCACGGACCTGTTAGTGAGAGTTCCAGGCTGGAAAGTGCAAGGAACAGAGGGCCCTGAGAAGGGAAAAGGGAAATGCTGGTAATGTACCAGAAATCTTCTTCAGGGCCATTTGAGATGAGGTCATCAGGGACCTGGGGGATGCTGCTGTGTCACCCTGTGCCCTCCCTGCTCTGGAGGGAGCAGTGGGGCATTTGCAGCTAGGAGCTGGCCTCACCCCTTCCTTCTCCTTGGCAGGGCTCCAGCCCAGCAGGAGGCTGCCTCATTGCCAGCTCTTGTGACTACAGGAT
Source organism: Colius striatus (assembly GCF_028858725.1). Taxonomy (NCBI): domain Eukaryota; kingdom Metazoa; phylum Chordata; class Aves; order Coliiformes; family Coliidae; genus Colius; species Colius striatus. The sequence goes on along the minus strand of NC_084761.1, from coordinate 623,283 downwards.
CATGGTGGACAACCCCAAATTCAGCATCGGCCTCAACGAAGCCCAGCTGGGCATTGTGGCTCCTTTCTGGTAGGCCAGTGCCTCCTGCTTCTGCTGTCACCTGGAGGTGTCTTGATCAGTTGATCTTGGCCTCTGAGGTGAAGCTTTAGGTGTGAGCAGTTGGGTAGTTGCAGCTGCAGGAGACGGCACCTCATGGCTCTGTCCTGTCCTGCGGGGATCTGAGGAGCTTTCAGGCTGCAGAACATCCTCATGTCCCTCACCAGTGAGGAGCTCAGTTCTGACTCTGCAGTCAGCTCCAAAACCAGTGCTGGGAGATGCCCCTGGGTCAGGCTCAGTCTGGGAATCTGGGCACATGCTGTGGAGCTGCAAGGATCCCCCAGCTCTGGAGGTGTCTGAGAGCATGGGGACAGCAGCAAACGGAGGCCCAGGCCCTGGGCTGCCCTGAGGACCTGTGAATGGGAAGGAGCTCTCCCAGCACAGCCAGTGCTTTACTGAGGGTGAAGCCAGCAGCTCTCCTGCAGAGGAGTGGGACCCAAACCAGCTCTGACGTGGCACAGCGTGCCTGAGGCTGTGTCACTGCCCAGAGCCCCAGGCCTGGGGGTGGCACCGAGCCTGCTCTTGGCCTCTGTGCCCGGGTGCAGCTGCTGCTGGGTGTTGCTTTCCCTGCCTGTGGCTTCTCCTCCTGTCTCTCCTAGGTTTAAGGATACATTTGTGAACGCTGTGGGCCACCGAGTGGCTGAACGTGCCCTGCAGCTGGGTTACCTGTTCCCTGCCCCCGAGGCACAGAGGTTTGGGCTTGTGGATGAGCTGGTGCCCGAGGAGAAGCTCCAGGAGAAGGCTGCGGCTGTCATGGCACAGTGGCTGGCCCTGCCCGGTAAGGGGGGCACAGGGGACCTGCTCTGGGGGGCAAGGACTGGTACTGCAGAGCAGCTTCCATCTCAGGGGAAGGTGTGGATGGCTGGGAGGCAGGAAAGCTCAGCACAGGGGCCCAGGCAGCCTCGGGCTAACAGAGCTGGGCTTGCCAATGCCCTGGCACAGCAAGGCACTGTGCTGGGTGTGAGGGGCTCGTGGCTCCAGCCCAGCTGAGTCAGGCTGGGCCTGGCTGAGCTCCAGGTACAGAGTGAGTCTGTCAGTGGAGGTGTTACCCCAGGAAAGCTGCCGTGGAGCTGAGGGAACAGACTGGGTGAGTGCCTGGGCAGCTGCCAGCCTGCCTTTGTCCTCTGGCTCTGCTCTGGGCACTCTGCTGAGCTGGGGGTGTGGGGACAGGCAGCAGCACAGGCATCACATGGGTTTGGGCTGCTCTGGGCTTCTGGGGCTGGGAGAGGGCTCTGGGAGAGGGCATCCCATCCCACCCCATCTCAGCTCACCTCATCCCACCCCCTGAATGCTGCAGGGGGCTGCAGCTCACACTTCAACTGCTCTCTCTGTAGAAACCTGAGTGAAACGGTGCAGAAATGGGTCCCAGGGCTGTCACTTTGCCTCAGCCTTGGAAGAGGGTCCCTGAGCAGGTCTCAGCCCTGCTGTGCTGCTGTTAGGGGGACGCCTCAGCCCCCCGGCCTGGTCTCAGGGCCTCGCTCAGCACTGGCAGCCCTGTGTGTGTGCAGCGCTGCAGGGTGCTGTGGGGCTGGGCTCAGGGCACAGGCTGCTGCCTCCTGCACGGGGTGCTGGGCTGGAGCACGCTGTCTGCTGGAGGCTGGATGGGTTGGGTTGGGGCAGTTGAGAGCTGGAATGGTTTCTAGAGGCAGAGGATTTTGTTCAGTTCCTGCTGTCCTGAGCCCGGGGCCGTGGGCTGGGGCAGGGCTGGGCTCTGCAGGGTGCATGGGGAAGCGGGTGTGTAACTCCCTGTCATCTGTCCCATGAGATGAGTCATTTCCACAGTGAGCAGCACAGATCTGAATTTATTGTGTGAGAATTCCACAGAATCCTTTGGGCTGGGAAAGCCCCTGAGGCTGCTGCAGTCCCAGCCCTGCCCTCACCCTGCCCAGCCCAGCACTGACCCACAGCCCTCAGCACCTCAGCCCCACGCCTTTGGGATCCCTCCAGGGCTGGGCACTGCCCCAGCTCCCTGGGCAGCCTGGCACAGGGCTTCATTTCTCCAGGCCAGCTCCCAGGTGCTGGGTTTTCCTCGCAGCTGGCCTGAAGAGCAGCTGTGGGCTGGGAGCCGAGTGCCTGGGCTCGGGGTGAGCAGCCTGGCCCTGCCCCATCCTGCCACGCGCTGCTCTCTGCAGACCATGCCCGTCAGCTCACCAAGGCCATGATGAGGAAGGCGCTGCTGGACCGGCTGCTCGCACACCGCGAGGAGGACGTGCAGAACTTCGTCAGCTTCGTGTCCAAGGACTCCATCCAGAAGTCTCTCCGCATGTACATGGAGATGCTGAGGAAGAAGAAGGGCTGAGCAGCCAACCACCCCCAGGAAACGGCGCGGACTCTGCCGGTGAGGCTGCCTGTGGTGTGCTGCCAGCTCCTCCCACGGCCCGCCCGGCCCCGCGGTCCCACGTTGTGCCTGATGCCGCCGCTGCCTTTTGCCACGAGGGGGAGAGCGGCTGCCGCTGCCTCTGCTGCCCCGGGAGCGCCGGGACCGGCCCCGGCACCGCTCCTCGGGTGTCCTCCCTCCTGCCCCACACCTAAGTCACAGGAGGCCTGTCAATAAAGGCTTCGATAAGGTAGGAGATGGATGCTTCCTTCCCCAGGCTCCGCTGGTCCGTGCGGGGCTGGGAGGGTTGGGCACGGCCAGGGGCCGGCTGTGACTCTCGTCCCACGCAGAGGGCTCGTGGATGGGGCTGCAGGGAGCACCTTCACGGGGGCTGGTGGGGGGAGCTGGAGCTGGAGCACGGTCTGTGGCCACGGGAGGAGCTCAAGCCGTCAGCTTCACCTCGACCGGGTAGTGGTCACTGACTGCCAGAGCCTGGGGGAGAGCGAGAGGTGGGGAGGGGTAAGGCAGGGGTTCAGGGAGCCCCCTGCCCCTCCCCATGCTGGGGGTGACAGGCACCTGGGAGTGCCCTGGCAGAACCTTCTGCCTGCTGGAGGGGAACGTGATGTCCCCAGCCCTGAGACACTCGGCACGCTGGGCTCTGGCTCCGGCACTGTTCACAGAGAGATGCCCGGGGTGGGCACTGGCAGGGGGGCACCTGCCCTCTGAGACCCCCATGTGTCCCTTGGGAGCTCTGTGCCAGCTGTGGCTGGTTGAAGGTTGGCTTGGATTGCCGTGAAAGGCCACGGAAACCCCCGTGTGTTTCATCTCTTCCCCATGGGGACCTCGGGTGCAGCCACCTGCAGGTCCCTTGTCACCCCCAGCTCCCCGTTGGCCGGCCCCAGGAGGGCCCCGTGCAGGGTGTGCGTGTGCCACGGCTGCAGCCAGCTCAGGCTGCTGCTGCAGCTGCTTCAGCTCCGCTTTTGAGCTGATAAATGCAGCAGCTACAGGCTGCCCCAGGCTGCCGGTGGCACGTGGAGCCGGGGGCGGGCTGTGCCTCTCACCTCCTCCTGGCCCAGCCGCAGGGCTCGCTGGAAGTTGTAGACGGCAGCTGAGTTTGGCACGATGCTTCTCTTCAGCTTGGAGCCGCACACCACGATCCTGCCGGGGAGACGTGGGTGCTGGGTCAGGCTCGCGGCCCCGCGCTCAGCCTGGGCAGCGGGGGCTGGCTGAGGGCGAGGGGGCAGCTCACCGGTCGTAGGCACAGTCCGACCTCCCCACCGTGGTGTCGCTGCCGTCGGGCAGCAGCCACCTGAAGATGTCGCTGGTGCGCAGGCGGACGGACGGCCAGTCGCTGGGCTGCACGTAGGCGCAGTCGGCGTTGAAGTCGCCCAGGAACATGATGTTCTGTGGCAGGGAGATGAGGGGGCTGGTGGCAGCTGGGCAACGGGGCTGCCCCCGGTGCCAGCCCTGCCCTGGGCTCAGCCCTGCCCGGGGGCTGGGGCAGATGCACAGTCCCCGTCCCACCACCCTGGTGCTGGTCACGCTTGCTCCAGAGCGGGGAGGCAACGAGGGTCATGGAGGTGCTGTGGAATCATTGTGCTTGGAAAAGACCTTTGAGGTCACTGAGTCATAGAATCACAGCATGGTGGGGTTGGAAGGGACCTTTAGGGCTCATCCAGTTCAGCCCCCCTGCAGAAGCAGGGTCACCTAGATCAGGTCGCACAGGAATGTGTCCAGGTGGGTCTTGAAGAGCTCCAAGGCAGGAGCCTCCACAGCCTCCCTGGGCAGCCTGGGCCAGAGCTCCCTCACTCCAACAGTTTTTCCTGATGTTTAAAATGGAGCTCTTTGTGTTCCAGCTTCATCCCATCACCCCTGGTCCTGTTGCCAGATACCACAGCAAAAAGGGCTGCCCCAACCTCCTGACCCCCACCACCGTCAATGAGCTCCCCCCTCAGTCTCCTCCAGACTGAACAGCCCCAGGGCCCGCAGCCTTTCCTCACAAGGAAGATGCTCCAGTCCCCTCAGCACCTTGGTGGCCCTTGGAGTGCCAACAGCCCCCGTGGCCCAGCGCCCACCCCGTGCCCCCCGTGCCAGGGCACTCACGTCAGTGCCCCACTTGCTGACGATGGCCAGGTAGACGTCGTAGAGCGCGTCGATCTCGGCGACAGCGTCGTGCGGGGCCGAGTGCAGGGGCACCAGCACAAACTCCTGCACTTCTGCCAGGGGAGAGAGGGCCATCAGCCCCAGGGCCACCCTGTGCCACCCCCCGGGGCCACCCGGCCCCTCACTCACTGGTGTGGGGCGCTGAGACCCTCAGGATGAACGGCTCCCGGCTGAAGACGTCCTGGGGGTCCTCGTATTGGTATGTGTCCAGCACGGACACAACATCCGTCCTGTGGGACCAGAGGGGTGGTGACCCGGGGGTCTGGCCCTGCCCTGTGTGCCCCCCATGGTGCCAGTGGCCCCGTGGTGCTGTGGGCAGGCAGCAGCACCCCCAGCCCTCCCACCTGTAGATGAAGAGGTACATCTCCTTGTAGTTCTCCCGGCCCAGGGGGCCACTGATCTCGTAGTCGTACGGGGATGTGGAGACGCTGTGGAGAGGCAAAGGCAGGATGGTGACAAGGCTGATGTCCCTGACAGGGCTGGTACCCATGATGTGACTGGTGTCCCTGACAGGGCTGGCACTGTCTTGCAGTGGCCGTGGCACAGCCATGAGCTGGTTGGCTGTAGGGTCAGCAGCAGCCTGTCCTGCTCTGCTGTCCTTGTCCCTGTAGGCCACCGTGGCCTGGCTGTGGGGTGACATGGCTTGTTGTGGCTCTGAGCCCCCCCTGCTGTCCCCAGCTCCTCAGCCATGGCTGGCCACAAGCAGGACATGGGGCAGCTCCTGCCACCCCTCACCTCAGGGACACTCCCCACCTTAATTTGCAGCAGGGCTAAATGAGGTTAATGAGCAGCCTGGGGCCCTGGGGAGCCTGGCGTCACCTCCCTGCCCTGGCTGTGGAGGCTGAGCTGGAGGGGACACGGAAGGGGTGAGGACATGAGGACACAGGCTGTGCCCTGACCCAAACGGGGTCAGCCCCAGCTGGGGAGGGGCCGGTGGCTTTAGCCCGCTCCAGCAGCCCCTTCTTCCTCCCAGGTTGCCTGAGCCTCTCAGTTCAAAGCATCATCCGCCACTGGGTCCCTCCTGGGGTCCCTCTGCCCCTCCTGGGGTCTCAGGGTGTGGGGCTGCCCTCCCCTACCCCCTTCACCCCCCTGCTGGTGCTCAGCCCTGCTCCTACCTGTTGAGCTGCTCCATGAGGCGCGTGACGGCGCTGAGGTCGGAGTCCCGCACCTCCTGCACCAGCACCACGTCATAGCGGCGCAGGATCTGCCGGGCAGACAGGGACGGGGCTGACACGGGACGGGCTGCTGTGGCCTCCCACACACCCACCCCCAGGCAGGCACCCAGCACAGCGCTGGGCACGGCAGGGAGTCGCACAGACAGTGGCGGGGGCTGGAAGGGCCCCAGAGCTCATCCAGCCCAACCCCCTGCTACGTGTAGGTGCTGCTGAGGTGCCCCTGAGCTCAGGCTTCTCTTCTCCAGGCTGAACAGCCCCAGGGCTGCAGCCTTTCCTCCTCACACACGTTCCATCCCCTCAGCACCTTGGTGTCCCTGCACTGGCCTCTCTGCAGCAGTTCCCTGTCTCTCTGCAGCTGGGGAGCCCAGAACTGGCCACAGGACTCCAGCTGAGGCCTCAGCAGGGCAGAGCAGAGGGGCAGCAGAGCCTCCCTCCCCCTGCTGCCCACACTCTTCACACACCCCAGATGCCGTTGGCCTCTTGCCCATGAGGGCACGTTGCTGCTCATGGTTGGTTTGTTCTCACCCAGCTCTCCCAGTTCTCTCTCCTGGAGCTGCTCTCCAGCAGGTCACCCCCAGCCTGTGCTGGGGCAGGGGGCTGTTCCTCCCCAGCTGCAGGACTCTGCCCTCGGTGACCCTCCTGAGGTTCCTGTGCCCAGCTCTCAGCGTGTCCATTGGTGCCAGGGCAGACATCCCCACAGAGGGCTCAGGGGGACACCTGAGTTCCCCCCCAGCTGCCGAGCACCCAGGGCATGCCCATGGATGCCATCCCACCCCAGGCACAGCCCAGCCACTCACGCTGACGATCACACCCGCCACCTCCTCGTTGGACATCTTGGAGTCACCAAACGCCTGGATGTTGAAGGCACCGACACGCAGCGTGGCACTGGCCGGGCACAACAGCGCCACAGCCAACAGGGACAGTGCCAGCACCACGGGCCCCATCCTGCCGGGAGGGAGACTCGGACAACCGCCCTGGATTCAGGAACAGAGCAACAGAGCTGCAGCCCCTGGAGCTGGCACAGCCTGGCTGTCAGCTCACCAGCCCCAGGAGCAGCTGAACCCCGTCCTGCCACGGTGAGTCCTCCCGGCAGCGCCTCTGCCACCCTCTGGCAGTGCCTGTGCCACCCTCTGGCAGTGCCTGTGCCACCCTCTGGCAGTGCCTGTGCCAGCCCCTGGCAGCCCGTGCTGCTCCCGAGCCCTCAGCCCAGGGCAAGGCAGCAGCTCCCCGTCCCGGCCCCTCCGCCCCCATCCTCACCTGGCCGGGTGCGTGGCGGCTCTGCGCCGCGGTGACAGGACGGGCGGCTTTATTGCCGGCAGAGCAGGATGAGTCGGCCCCCCGGGGGGGTTTGGCACGGCCCTGGGCTCCTGCCCACGTTGGGAAACCCAAACGCCCACAGGGCAGCGGGGTGGGGGCAGCGTGGGCAGCCCCCTGTGTCCCGGCGGGGACGGCGGCGCGGGGGGCTGCAGCTGGGGTGACCCCAGGGCTCGGTGCGGGGCGGGTGGCACGGGGCCAGGGCCTTGCTGGGGCTGAGTCAGACGGTGTAATTAGAGGGGAGAGAAGGAAGTGGCGGGGGTGTGGGTGAGGCTGGCTGACCCCCACGTCACCCCCCGTGACCCCCGGCAGCTGCAGCAGCCCCCTGGGCAGCCAGAGTGGCCCGAGGCGGCCTCAGGTGTCACCCAAAGCAGCCCCACTGGTGACCCACGGGGCTGTTCAGCCTGGAGGAGAGAAGCCTGAGCTCAGGGGCATCTCAGCAGCACTGACAAGTGCCTAAAGGGTGGGTGTCAGCATGGGGGGACACTTTGTTCTGTGGTGGCCAGTGCCAGGACAAGGGGTGATGGACATCAGCTGGCACACAGACAGTGCCCCTGGCACAGGAGGAGAAGCTCCTTTGGTGCTGAGGGGAGGGAGCCCTGGCCCAGGCTGCCCAGGGAGGGTGTGGAGGCTCCTGCTCAGGAGGTTTCCAACCCCAGCTGGACACGTTCCTGTGCCCCCTGAGCCAGGGGAAGCTGCTGGAGCAGGGGCTGGGGCTGGGGCAGCACTGCAGGGCCCTGCCAGCCCCACGCTGGGGGTGTGTGCCCCAGAGCAGCTCCAGCAGAGCCAGTGTTGCCGGCATCAGCGCGGCTGAGGGAGCAGGAGCCGGCGCCGGCGGCTCGTGCCGGGGCTTGTCGGGCTGTGGCGTGTGCCGCCGGGTTCTGCATCCTCAGCCCGTCACGGGGTGAGTCCCACGTCCCTCAGCGCTGTGTCGGCACCGAAACCCCCCCAGGAGGCACCGAAGTCCCTGGGCCTGAGTCATGTCCTCGGCCTCCCCCCACCCGCCCCGTCAGCGCCCCGTCAGCGCACCACGGCCGCGCTCCGGCAGCCCAGCCCCGCAGAGCGGCACCCTGGCACCCAGCAAGGGGCCAAATCCTGCCCACAGCCTCCCAGGGCCACATTGGGTCTGGGGGACCCCCGGCCCTGCGAACCTCCCTGGCTCTGGCCGCAGTGGGGCTGCTCCTGGCAGGGGGTGGGGACCTCGGGCGCAGGGGGCACTGAAGGGTCTCTCTCTCCAGAGCTGCAAGGCCTGGGAAGGGCTCGTGTTTATTGGCAGCACAGAGCATCCCGTGGTCACAAGGCCCCCAGGAGCAGCTCCTGCCAGGGACGTTGTGCAGCTCATCTGGCAGTGCTGGGCTGCCTCGAGGGACGTGACACGGGATGTCCCAGCACGGGGACGGGGTCAGCGGGCTTCCAGAGTCACCTCCACTGGGAAATGGTCGCTGACAGCCAGAGCCTGAGCGTGGGGGGAACAGAGACAGGGCTGAGTGTGGGGGAACAGAGACAGGGCTGAGTGCGGGGGGAGCAGAGATGGGGCTGAGTGTGGGGGGAACAGAGACAGGGCTGAGTGTGGGGGGAGCAGAGACAGGGCTGAGCGTGGGGGGAACAGAGACAGGGCTGAGTGTGGGGGGAGCAGAGACAGGGCTGAGCGTGGGGGGAACAGAGACGGGGCTGAGTGTGGGGGAACAGAGACAGGGCTGAGCGTGGGGGGAACAGAGACGGGGCTGAGTGTGGGGGAACAGAGACAGGGCTGAGCGTGGGGGGAACAGAGACGGGGCTGAGTGTGGGGGAACAGAGACAGGGCTGAGTGTGGGGGGAACAGAGACGGGGCTGAGCGTGGGGGGAACAGAGACGGGGCTGAGCGTGGGGGGAACAGAGACGGGGCTGAGTGTGGGGAGAACAGAGATGGGGCTGAGTGTGGGGGGAACAGAGACAGGGCTGAGTGTGGGGGGAACAGAGACGGGGCTGAGTGTGGGGGGAACAGAGACAGGACTGAGTGTGGGGGGAACAGAGACGGGGCTGAGTGTGGGGGGAACAGAGACGGGGCTGAGCGTGGGGGGAACAGAGACGGGGCTGAGTGTGGGGAGAACAGAGACGGGGCTGAGTGTGGGGGGAACAGAGACAGGGCTGAGTGTGGGGGAACAGAGACGGGGCTGAGTGTGGGGGGAACAGAGACAGGGCTGAGTGTGGGGGAACAGAGACGGGGCTGAGTGTGGGGGGAACAGAGACAGGGCTGAGTGTGGGGGGAACAGAGACGGGGCTGAGTGTGGGGGGAACAGAGACAGGGCTGAGTGTGGGGGAACAGAGACGGGGCTGAGTGTGGGGGGAACAGAGACAGGACTGAGTGTGGGGGGAACAGAGACGGGGCTGAGTGTGGGGGGAACAGAGACGGGGCTGAGCGTGGGGGGAACAGAGACGGGGCTGAGTGTGGGGAGAACAGAGACGGGGCTGAGTGTGGGGGGAACAGAGACAGGGCTGAGCGTGGGGGGAACAGAGACGGGGCTGAGTGTGGGGGAACAGAGACGGGGCTGAGCGTGGGGGGAACAGAGACGGGGCTGAGTGTGGGGGGAACAGAGATGGGGCTGAGCGTGGGGGGAACAGAGACGGGGCTGAGCGTGGGGGGAACAGAGACAGGGCTGAGCTTTCCCAGCCCCACCACAGCTGTCCTGGGGCTCCAATGTGGAGCTGTGCCCAGTCCCCTCGGAGCCCACCCATGCCCCTCACTCACATCCTCGGTCTGGAGCCGGAAAGCAGCCTGGAAGTCGTAGACGGTGGCGGAGCCGGGGCGGATGCTGCGGCGCAGCGCGGTGCCACACGCCACGATGCTGCCGGGGCAGAGCTGGGGGGTCAGTACCCGCCGGTGCCCCCCAGCCCACCCCTCACCGCCCCGGCCGCGGCACCCACCGGTCGTAGGCGCAGTCGGTGCTGGGGGACACGGTGGTGTCGGTGCTGTCGGGGATGAGCCAGGCGCAGGCGCTCAGGGAGCGCAGGCAGATGGACGGCCACTGCGCGCTCGTCACGTAGGAGCAGCCGGCGTTGAAGTCCCCCAGGAACAGGACGTTCTGTGGGGCAGCACAACCCTGTCCCTGCCCACCCCTGCAAACCCTGCCCACCCTGCACACCACTGCCCACCGCTGCCCACCACTGCCCACCACTGCCCACCATTGCAAACCCTGCCCACCCTGCCCACCACTGCCCACCCTGCCCACTGCTGCACACCAGCCTCGCTCAGCACCCGGCACACCCCGAAAGCCCCTCGGCATCCCCGGCACAGGACAAGCCCCCAATGACAGCCCCGCAGCCCCCGCCGCGGCAGTGCCAGCGGTGCCCACCCCCAGGGGCACGAGAGGGCTGCCGTGGGACGGCCCGGGGGGTGGCTGGGGGTTCGCGGTGCCGCTCACGTCGGTCGCCAGCGTGCGGGTCACGTCGCTGTAGACGTCGCAGAGGGCATCGATCTCGGGCGCGGCGCTGCCGGGCGCGGTGTGGAGTGGCACCAGCACCAGCTCCTCCAGCCCTGCGGGGCAGCGGCCGTCACACCCCAGCGAGGCACTGACGGCCCCGGGGACACCCCGGGCCGAGCCCCCGGGGCAGCTGCCAGAGGCTTGCTGTGGCCTGTGCTCGGCGCTGGGCTTTGTGTCCCTCTGGCACCGATCGGGGTTGGCTGCCTGGTTCCCATCGGCTGTTCCAAGGGGTTTTGGGGAGGGGAGGGGGGTGGGGGAGGGATGGGAGTGTGTGCCCTGGGCAGGATCTTGGGAGGCTGAGGTGATGGCACAGGGCAGGAGATGGCACATGGTCAGAGGTGCCAGGCGGTGGGAGGTGAGAGCTGGATGGGAGCTGGCACACAGCTGGTGGGAGCTGGTGCTGGATGGGAGCTGGTGGGAGCTGGCACACAACTGGTGGGAGCTGGTGCTGGATGGGAGCTGGTGGAAGTTGGCACACAACTGGTGGGAGCTGGCACACAGCTGGTGCTGGATGGGAGCTGGTGGGAGCTGGCACACAACTGGTGGGAGCTGGTGCTGGATGGGAGCTGGCAGCTGGCGTGGGACACGGTGGGAAATAGCTGGAGCTGTGAGATGGCACATGGCTGGAGAGAGCCCACGGAGGGAGGCGGCAGGCGTTGGAAGGGGGTGGGAGATGGCACATGGGGGAATTGAGTGCTGGCAGGGCAGCAAGGTCCCCGGGCACCCGTGGCTGGGGGAAGGCCCCACAGCAGTGAGGGACCCTGAGGTGGGCTCCAGGGTGCAGGCACAGCTCTGGGGTCAGCCCTGCACAGAGGGGACCCTGTGCCAGGCCCAGCCCCAGCCCCAGCTCTGCTCACGTGTGGTGGGGGAGGAGAACTTGACGATGAAGGGCTCCCTGGTGAAGGTGTCGTTCCCACAGGGCTCACAGCCATCGTCATAGTAGTAACTTTCCAGCACAGAGACCAAGTCTGACCTGAGGGAGCAGAGCAGGGCAGCCTGCAGCACCGGTCCTGCACCAATCCTGCCCCGGACAGGACCCCCAGAGGTACCCACTGCCCTTCGGGGTTCCATCCTCCTGACACACACCTTTAGGTGCCTGGAGGCGTTGCTGGGGTCAGACCTTACCTGTAGACGTAGAGGTACTGCTCCTTGTAGCTGTTCCTCCCCAAGGGGACGCTGACCAAGAAGCTGTAGGGGTGTGGGGATGCACTGGGAGCAAGATGTGGAGAGGGTGAGGGGGGTGCCAGTGCCCCCAGCACCCCCTCTCTCTGGCTGAGGCAGAGGTGCCCTGGCACAGCGAGATGCCCGTGGGATCTGTCCTGACAACTCCTTTCCAGGACCCACCACCCTGTGCCGTTGGGGTCACCTGTTGAGCTGGTCCATGAGCTTGTTCACAGCACTCAGGGAGGTGTCCCGGACCTCCTGCACCACGCTGATGTCGTACTCTGACAGGATCTGGGGGGACAAGCTCAGAGCTGCTCACCCCTGCCTGGCAGCTGCTTGTGGGGGCACCGGTGGGTGCCTGGGCTGGGCTCTGAAGCCTCCCAGGCTGGAAACGGAGGCAACGGGAGCCTGAGAGCTCAGGGAGGCAGCTCCTCTGCTGCTGCCAGTGTCCTCTGTCTTGAAAGGACCCTGGGGTGACACAGTGTCCTGTACACCCATCTTGACCACCCACCATCCCAGCAGCTCCTCGCCACAGGAGCACCGAGCAGCAAGAGTGGAGGTGGCTCAAGGGCAGAGATGGTGATGGCAGGAGAGCAGATGGGAGGGATGGAAGGATGGGAGGGATGGATGGGGATGTGTGGACAAGTGGGTTGCTGATGGAGGGAGCAGAAAGCCAGTGTGCAGCTGCCCCAGGCTGGGTGCAGCCAGGGAGCCGAGAGCAGGCTGTGCTGCTGCCGTGCCCCAGCACTCACAGAGACGATGATGTCTGCGATGGTCTGGTTGGACATCTTCTTGTCCCCAAAGGTCCTGATGTTGAAGGCGCTGATCCTCAGCGTGGTGGCCACGTGCAGCAGCAGAGCCACAGCCAGCAGCCCCAGCACCGGCTTCAGGGCCATCATCCTGCATGCAGAGGGGCAGGGCTGGGCTCAGCACCCCTGGCTGAGACGGGATTTGGCACAAACGAGGCTGCCCAGGGGTGGTGTCCAGCCATCAAGCTGCTGCCACATGCAGGGCCTCATCCTGCCTGTGCCTCCTGGAGGGAGGCCAGGCTGCTGAGGCCAGAGCAGATAATCCTCTGGCAAAGGAGCAAGTGCCATTTCACAGTGACACTCAGCAGCTGCTTCCTCAGTCACTGTGCTCAGCGCAGGCACCGCGCCAGCCCCGGGCAGGTGGCAGTGCCCACGGGCACCAGAGTCCCTGGGGCTGTGCCACAGACCCCAAACACCCTACAGCAGCCGTGCTGGGACAGAGCACAAGATGCACCCCGCTCAGCACTTCTCCCCACCTGCATCCCCCCCCCAGCACGGCCCCTGCCCCATCCTCACCCGGGCTGGAGCCCCCTGGCACTCCGCAGCTGGGCAGCACAGGGCTCCCACCGCAGCAGGATCTGAGCCCTGGCAGCTGCCCGGAGCCCACAGCCCAGGTTTTGGCACAGCCCCAGCCTGCCCCAAGGAAGGGTTTGCTGCCCCTGGGCTCACTTTCCCTCTTGCAGCCTCCCTGCCCCTGCACACGCTGCTGCCGGTATCGCTGCAGCCCCTTCAGCTGGTGACGTGGCTGTTTGGTAACGCCACGGCTCGGTCCTGCTGCCATTTGGTCACACCAAAACCCACCCAAAGCCACAGGAATCCTCCCCAGCCCTGGGGACGCAGCAGCCTCCCAGCAGCCGTCTGCCAGGTGTCTGTGAGCTGTGCCCCTTGCAGAGGGCCCTGGAAGGATGGGGGTGAGCTGCAGGCAGCGGTGCTGGCGAGGGAAGCGGGCAGGAGGCAGGAGGAGAGGGCAGTGGGACGTACCTGTGGTGTGCCCGGGGTCTCTGCAAGGGGAAGGAGCTGCACCTGCCTTTATGGGCAGGGACGTGCTGCCCTTGCCAAGGAACGTGCAAGGCCACGGGTTCCATATGGCATTTTACACAGGGATTAAGGTGTGCTCCGAGGAAAAAGCAGCCCTTTCAGTGGGTGCCAATGCCTCCTGCCACGGGGAGGGCTGAGGAGGCTCCCGAGCTGATCAAAAGGCCAACAAGAGACCTGTGAGGTGGAAACTAATCCCAGAGAGCGGCCGTGGGGAACGAGCTCTCTCCCCAGCGTGGGGCGCGGGCAGCTCTCACTCAGCACCGCCTGCAGCCGCACCAACGCAGCGTTTATTGCAGCGTTTATTGCAGCAGCAGCTGCCACCCGACAGCCCCGTCCCCGACCCGCAGGCTGAGGCCGAGGGGCCGAGCCAGGGGCTGCAGCCCGGGGCAGCCTCGGGAGCTCTGCTCTGAGCCTGGGGAGCCAAACCGGGACTCCCCAGAACGTGCCGCGATGCCTGTGCACGGCAGCCCCGGGGGGAGGTGTCAGCCCCGCGGGTCGCCCCAGCCCTGCCCCGTGGCCTCGGCCGTGTCCCGGCGCTCCGACGGCAGCTGCCGCCGCTCAGGACGGGGCTGTGATGGGATCCCGACTGTGGTGGGATCCAGGCTGGAGCTGCGGTGGGATCCGGGCTGTGATGGGATCTGGGCTGGAGCTGTGATGGGATCCAGTCTGTGATGGGATCCAGTCTGTGATGGGATCCGGGCTGTGGTGGGATCCGGGCTGTGATGGGATCCGGGCTGGAGCTGCAGTGGGATCCAGGCTGTGGTGGGATCCGGGCTGTGTTGGGATCCAGGCTGTGATGGGATCCGGGCTGTGATGGGATCTGGGCTGGAGCTGTGATGGGATCCAGTCTGTGATGGGATCCAGTCTGTGATGGGATCCGGGCTGGAGCTGCAGTGGGATCCAGGCTGTGGTGGGATCCGGGCTGTGTTGGGATCCAGGCTGTGATGGGATCCGGGCTGTGGTGGGATCTGGGCTGTGGTGGGATCCGGGCTGAGATGGGATCCGGGCTGTGATGGGATCTGGGCTGGAGCTGTGATGGGATCCAGTCTGTGATGGGATCCAGTCTGTGATGGGATCCGGGCTGTGGTGGGATCCGGGCTGTGATGGGATCCGGGCTGGAGCTGCAGTGGGATCCAGGCTGTGGTGGGATCCGGGCTGTGATGGGATCCAGGCTGTGTTGGGATCCAGGCTGTGATGGGATCCGGGCAGTGTTGGGATCCGGGCTGAGATGGGATCCGGGCTGTGGTGGGATCCGGGCTGTGATGGGATCCGGGCTGAGATGGGATCCGGGCTGTGATGGGATCCAGGCTGGAGCTGTGATGGGATCAGGGCTGGAGCTGCAGTGGGATCCAGTCTGTGATGGGATCCAGTCTGTGATGGGATCCGGGCTGTGATGGGATCCGGGCTGTGGTGGGATCCAGGCTCTGATGGGATCCGGGCAGTGTTGGGATCCAGGCTGTGTTGGGATCCAGGCTGTGATGGGATCCGGGCAGTGTTGGGATCCAGGCTGTGATGGGATCCGGGCTCTGATGGGATCCGGGCTGTGGTGGGATCCGGGCTCTGATGGGATCCGGGCTGTGTTGGGATCCGGGCTGCAGCTGCGGTTCCCCCCGGGGCCGGTTCCCCCCGTCGGGGCCACGGTCGGCATTACCCACGGTGGCCCGCAGAGGGCGCTGCTGCCGGCGGCGGCCGCGTCGGGGCCCTTTTTGTCCGCGGCGGTTTCCGTAGCGCGCGCCGCCGCCGCGGGAGCAGCGGGGCCGGGGCCGGGGCCGGACGGGACGGGACGGGAGCGGAGCCGAGCCGAGCCGAGCCGGGAGCGGAGCCGGAGCCGGGGCCGGGAGCGGAGCCATGAGCGACATCCGGCACTCGCTGCTGCGGCGCGACGCGCTGAGCGCCGCCAAGGAGGTGCTGTACCACCTGGACATCTACTTCAGCAGCCAGCTGCAGAGCGCGCCGCTGCCGCTCGTCGACAAGGGCCCCACCGAGCTCCTGGAGGAGTTCCTCTTCCAGGTCCCCAAGGAGCGCGGCGCCCCGCCCAAGGTGCGCCCCGGGGCTCCGGCCCAGGCCCCGCGGGGACACTGCCCGCGCTCCGGCGGAGCCCGGCCCAGGGGAGGCACGGCAGGGCCCGGGGGAGGCAGAGGCAGGCCCCGGGGGGAAGCACAGGCAGGGCCCGGGGGCAGGCAGAGGCAGGGCCCGGGGGCAGGCAGAGGCAGGCCCCGGGGGGAGGCAGAGGCAGGCCCCGGGGGGAGGCAGAGGCAGGGCCCGGGGGGAGGCACAGGCAGGGCAGGGCCCGGGGGGAGGCAGAGGCAGGGCAGGCCCCGGGAGGGTAGTGACGGACCCCCCCGCAGCAGCTCAGGAGCGTGGGACACAGCCCCGGGCAGTGTCTGTGGACGCTGAGGCTGGATCGCTGGGACAGGGGCTGCAGCTGGAGAGTTGAGCCTTAGAAGGGACACGCTGGAGTCCCTGAGGGGCTGCTGCTGGAGGCTGAAACCTCGGGAGGATGGGATGGGGTCTGTGGGGGGTTGGCAGGGCGGGGGCTGACCCAAGGGTCCCGGAGGCCTCACTGCCTGCCGTGCTGTGGTTGGGCCCTGGGGGGGGTTTAGGGGCCTGAGTGTGCCGTGGAGCTGGGACAGAGGCCTCCCAGAGAGCAGAGATGAGGAGCCACAGCTGCTGGTGAGTGCTGGGCCCCATGGGCTGCTGAGCCCAGCTGTGACCCCTCCAGCACAGCCCTTAGTGCTGTTACTTGTAGAGGAGGGAAGTATTTCTGGAGCCAGTGTTGCTGTGGGTCTCATCTCTGCCTTCACTGGGAGCACTCTCGGGTGCAGCAGACGCTGCTCTGGGGTATGCAGGTGTTCAGGTACAACCTGGAGCTGTAACTGAGTGAGTGCAGCTCAGGAAGCTCCAGTGTGAGTTCTGTGCACAATGGTTGAGTTTCTAACCCCGAGGCAAGCTCTCAGACTTTACTGTTCCCATCTCTTCACCAAAGAGGCTCTTGGCTCTTCCAGAGCCCCACTGTGTCTTGCAGCTTTGCTTTTGTTTTCTTTCAGAGACTGAATTCCCTCCAGGAGCTTCAGCTCCTCGAGATCATGTGCAATTACTTCCAAGAGCAAACCAAGGACTCGGTCCGGCAGATCATCTTCTCGTCTCTCTTCAGCCCTCAAGGAAACAAAGCAGATGACAGCAGGATGGCTTTGCTGGGAAAGCTGGTGTCCATGGCAGTGGCTGTGTGCAGGGTTCCTGTTCTGGACTGTGCTGCCTTCTGGCTGCAGGTACAGCTGCTGTGCAGGGAGGGGAGTTTGCCACATGGGCAGGGCTGAGCCAGGGCAGTGCTGGTGACAGCCATTCCCAGCCAGCTGCTCCTGCCTGGCAGCTTCAGCTCCTGTGCCAGGAGGTGCTGGGTGTGCAGAGAGGGACACACTAGTGCACACTAGTGTTGGGAGGCACAGGTGTTGGGCCAGCAGTGCCTGGGTGCAGTGGCAGGACAGGGGGCTCTGCAGAGCTGCCTGGGGCTGCTTTAACCCCTCCTCCCCCGTGCTGCAGCGCACCCCGGCCGTGTACTGCGTGAGGCTGGCCCGGGCCTTGGTGGATGACTACTGCAACCTGCTGCCAGGCTCCATCCAGACCCTGAAGCAGATATTCAGTGCCAGCCCTCGCTTCTGCTGCCAGTTCATTACATCTGTCACAGCTCTCTACGACCTCTCCTCAGGTAAGTGTCTCTGAGCTGTGTCCCTGGAGCTGCAGCATAACACGGGGCAAATGCTCTGCTGCAAAGGAGGGAACTGCTCAGGTTCTGTAGGTACTTCTGGCTCTGTAATTATTGCCAGAAGCAGCTCAGGGCTGCTGCTCCAGGCTGAACAGCCCCAGGGCCTGCAGCCTTTCCTGCTCCAGGTCCCTGATGATCTTGGTAGCCCCATGCTGGCCTCTCCAGCAGTTCCCCGTCTCTCAGTCAAGACTTTCCCTTGATGTGTGGTTAGTGTGGAGTTGTTTCTCTTGTCTGTAGTCTGTGGACTACAGACACTGTTCATGGCCACCTTTCACTCCTCACTTGAAGCTTTACATAACCTCACAGTCTCAGCCTGTCCCACGGTTGTGTTGTTGCATTGTTTTCCCCAGGACGTGCTTGATTAGGTAAAGGAACTTACCCAAATGACTGGGGTGAAGAGAAAGAAGTGGCAACAAGTTTTTCCCGTTCCCTTACCCGTGGCACTTCCTGTGGCAAGGGGTAAACAGGCTGAGCTTGGGGAAGAAGGGAGCAGGTGATGGGTGGGAGAGAAGAAAACGACAGCAGCGGCTTTGCTGGGACAGGCAGGGGCAGGGGAGGCATTTGGTGGTGCCCTCAGAACAGGGAGAGAGAGAGAGTGAAGCTGGCAGGAACATGCTTGTGTTTTCCCTGGTACAAACAAGCACCTGCCTTTGGTATCTTGAAATAAACCCCATCAGAGCAGGGAGCCTGTAAAACGGCAACTGGACGGGGATCACAGGCTCAGCTCACCAGCAGCAACTCTGCTGTCCTCAGATGACCTCATCCCCCCCTCGGATCTGCTCGAGCTGATTGTCTCCTGGATCTTTGAGGACCCTCGCCTGATCCTCATCACCTTCCTCAACACCCCCATCGCAGCCAACCTGCCCATCGGCTTCCTGGAGCTCACCCCGCTCACCGGGCTCATCCGCTGGTGCGTGAAGGCCCCCTTGGCTTACAGGAGGAAGAGGAAAGCCTCTCCCTCCAATGGCCACCCCCCCAGCAAACCTGCCAAGGACTCCACGGCAGGGGACGACCAGGATTGCCACCAGCTGTACTCCAAACTGCATCTCAGCGTCCTGCAGGTCCTGATGATGCTCCAGGGGCATCTGACGGAGAAGAACCTGTACGGGCGCCTGGGGCTCGTGCCCTTTGACCACGTGGTTCCCCTCGTGGAGGAAATCAACAGGCTCTCCGATGAGCTCAGCCCTCTCAACGCCTCCAAAGAGATTGAGCTGGCTCTAGACAGACTGGCGCAGGCGCTGCAGGTGGCCATGGCGTCGGGAGCGCTCCTGTGCACCAGAGGTGAGCTGTCAGGGCTCAGAGGCCTCGGCCCGGGGCTCTTCTCCAGCCCGAGGGTGGCGTGTGAGGGAGGCTGGGGATGGGAAGGGTGAGCAGTGTGCTCACACTAGTGCTTTGCTGCTCTCAGGGAGCGAAGGTGTGGGAAGCAGTTGAGGGAAAACGCTGTATGGGGAGTGAGGAAGGAGAGGGCATTGGTGTGGGGCTGAAGGGCTGACCTGCAGCCTTGCAGCCATCACTGGGGGGTATTTCTAGGGGTGCAGCACAGGGACAGATCTGACCCCCTCAGAGCTGCTTGTAGCTGTTTGAAAAGCACAGTTTAACTGGGCTTCAGCGTGACTTCTGTGGGTTTGCTGGGGGAGAGCTGGTGAGGCAGAGAGCCCCGTGGGGTGGGTGTGCTAGGCAAAGAACTTGGAAAGCAAACAAGCCCTTTGTCTGGAACTCTCCTGGAATGAGATGTCAGTTACCCTCAGTGACAAAGCTCCAGTGGTTTATGTCTGTCTTTCCTGTTTCCTAAAGCCCTGCAGAGATGAGAAAGTGCCTCAAGCCCAGTAGGGGCAGCTGGACAAGCTGCTTCCTCCAGACCCTCATCTGCAAGCAGGTGATGCTGAGTGTGGCTGGGAGGGCTTGAAGCCCCACCAACAGGGTCCTCCAGACCCTGGCTGCAGGGTGGCCTCTCTGCCTGAGGCTTTTGCCCTGGCTGAACCAGCACTGCTGCACAAGGCTCAGAGCTCTCCTCTCTTGTCTCTTACAACTCAGCTCTGGGTGCAGCAGGAACAAGCAGCTGTGTGTTTTCTTAGCTGTTTGCTGGCACCTTCTGAGCTCTTGCTGTGTGAGTTGAAGGTGGTTCTGTGTGAGTTGAAGGTGGCCCTGTGTGAGTTGGAGGTGGCCCTATGTGAGTTGGAGGGAGCCCTGTGTGAGTTGGAGGTGGCCCCTGTGTGAGTTGGAGGTGGCCCCTGTGTGAGTTGGAGGTGGCCCTGTGTGAGTTGGAGGTGGCCCTGTGTGAGTTGCAGGTGGCCCTGTGTGAGTTGCAGGTGGCCCTGTGTGAGTTGGAGGTGGCCCTGTGTGAGTTGGAGGTGGCCCCTGTGTGAGTTGGAGGTGGCCCTGTGTGAGTTGGAGGTGGCCCTGTGTGAGTTGGAGGGAGCCCTGTGTGAGTTGGAGATGGCCCTGTGTGAGTTGGAGGTGGCCCTGTGTGAGTTGGAGGTGGCCCTGTGTGAGTTGGAGGTGGCCCTGTGTGAGTTGGAGGTGACCCTGTGTGAGTTGGAGGTGACCCTGTGTGAGTTGGAGGGGGCCCCTGTGTGAGTTGGAGGGGGCCCCTGTGTGAGTTGGAGGGGGCCCCTGTGTGAGTTGGAGGGGGCCCCTGTGTGAGTTGGAGGTGGCCCCTGTGTGAGTTGGAGGTGGCCCCTGTGTGAGTTGGAGGGGACCCTGTGTGAGCAGCTGCACCAGTGATCTCTGTTGTGGAAGTGTGTTTGTCTGCAAAAGCAGGAGTCTTTCCTGAAAGAACTCTGTCCTCTCTTAGCCACCTTGGTTCCAGCTGCTCTGCTGTAGCACAAGTGGGAGGTGGTAAGAAAGGTGCAGCTTCTAGTTGACAGACTTCATGGGGGGAAAAACCCCAAGAAACCAAACCTCTGTTTTTCACACCAGCACTGTTAAAACCCCCTAAACCAACACAACACAGGTAGTGGGGGAGTTTGGCCTCATCACCAATGCCACATTCAGAGGGCAGGGCCATCCCTGTGTTTCCTGTGCCTGAGTTGCTCCTCGGGGCTGTGCTGGTGTTGCACACCCCACACTAAGGCTTGGCCTGCCTGAAGTGACTCCACGTCTCCTGTGTGGGAGGCAGGGGGAGTGACTGGTGAGGTGAGAAACATTCTCCTTCCTGCAGAGGCTTTTGGCCTGAGAATGGGATTCTGCAGCTGCTGCTGAGCAGGGGTTTTTCATTGACCTTCCCAGAAAGAGAGGGGAATCACTCTGGTTGTGCTTTACCCTCACTGTTGTGTCCTCTGTCCTCTTCCAGATGACCTGAGAACCGTGTGCTCCAGGCTGCCACATAACAAGTAAGAGATGTTTTTACAGCTCTGTTGGTTTTGGTGCATGTCCCGAGATGAGTGTTGCTGGGGCAGCATCTCCTCTAACAGCTTGTGTCTGTGTGCTGGAAGTTGGCCTTTGCACATGGCTTAGCAGGAGGGTAAAGGTGATAGTGCTGGCTGCTTCTTCACTTGCAAGCTGGACCTTTGACTGAAGGACGCTTCAGTGGCTCCCAGCAGATAGATGAGCTTGCCCAGAACAAATCACAGAGAGGGGAAAATGAACTTGCAGCCCTGGAACCTCCCCCAGAGCTGTCCTGCCCCCAACTCCCTGCTGGTTTTAACTGCCCTTAAGCTGAACTGCACTTTGCTTCTCAGCCCTTTGCAAAGAGCAACCAGGGTTCTTGTTTAGAAACATGACAGGGAAGAGGACAAAAGTCTTCTGGAAGCTGTAAAGAGAAGAACTGAATCCCTGTCCCGTGGGCTCTCAGCAGCACTGTTACAGGACCACAGATGCTTTGGGTTGGAAAAGACCTTTATGGAGTCCAGCCCCTTAGCTCGCCCTGCCCAGCCCAGCACTGAACTAAGCCATGTCCCTCAGCTCCGTGGCTTCTCGATGCCTCCCGGGCTGGGGCTGCCCCAGCTGCCGGGTGATGAGCTCCGGGGCTGCCCCAGCTGCCGGGTGATGAGCTCCGGGGCTGCCTGTGCTGCTGAGCTGGCTGCAGGGCCAGGCCCCGGGGCTGGGGAGAGCTGCCGCAGAAGCCACCTCAGAATAACCCCCGGGCCTGTCTGACTTTGTCTCCGCAGCCTGCTCCAGCTGGTGATTTCGGGCCCGGTGCAGCAGCCCACGCACGGCGCTCTGCCGCCGGGATTCTACCCGCACATCCACACGCCGCCGCTGGGGTACCCGGCGCACCCCGCGCTGCCGGCGCACCCCGCGCAGAGCTTCATGCCCGGGATGAGCTTCCCGTACCGCCCCCTGCGCTGAGCTGCGCGGCTGCCCCGGGCTCTGCGGCTCTGCAGCGGCGGCCGCGCCCCTCCCGGGCTGGGCTGAGGGGCGGGGGCTGCAGGCGGCCGTGGGTGTGGGACGGGGACACCCAGCAGGAGGCGGTGGGAAGAGGCCACGGAAAGCCCGAAGCTCTGCAGCACGTGGAGGTGGTTTTGACCCCGTGCCTCTGGGATGGTGTTTCTCAGCAGCCCGGGTCTGGGGGTGCTGCAGGAGGGTGGGAGGCACTCCCAGCCCGTCCCCTCCAGCCTGCTCCTCGTCTGTAAATGTTTGTACCTAGAGCTACAGTGCACACTGTATATTTTTGCAACACAAATGTTTGTTTTGGAAGCACAAGGTAGAGTAAAGCAGCACTTCCTATTGAAGGAAACAGCTTAAGAAGCCTGAAATCATTTTGCCTCTTTCTCTTTCCAACAGCAATTAGAAGCCCCAGCTCGTTAGGGAGGGGCCAGAACCCCTCTGTGGCTGCAGGGACCTGTCACTGCCCAGGCTCAGGAGATGCCCACGCCAGCGAGCTCAGGCAGGGAGCATCTGTGAGGGGTGAGATGGGGCGGGTGGAAAGCCTGGGAGTGTGTCACAGAGCTGCAGCTGAGCAGCCCCTGGGAGCCCTGCAGCTGAGCAGAGCAGCCCCTGGGAGCCCTGCAGTTGAGCTGAGCAGCCCCTGGGAGCCCCCCAGCAGAACTCTCCCCTGGCCCTGTGCTGGGTGTACCACTGGGCTGTGCTCTGTGGGCCCAGCTGGGTCTGTGTGCTGTGCGTGTGTGAGCTCTGTGTGTGTGTATGAGCTGTGCGTTAGCTCTGTGTGCGTGTATGAGGTGTGTGTGTGAGCTGTGTCTGAGCTCTGTGTGTGTGTGTATGAGCTGTGTGAGCTGTGTCTGTGTCTGAGCTCTGTGTGTGTGTGTGTGTGAGCTCTGTGTCTGTGTCTGAGCTCTGTGTGTGTGTGTATGAGCTGTGTGAGCTGTGTCTGAGCTCTGTGTGTGTGTGTGTATGAGCTGTGTGAGCTGTGTCTGTGTCTGAGCTCTGTGTGTGTGTGTGTATGAGCTGTGTGAGCTGTGTCTGAGCTCTGTGTGTGTGTGTGTATGAGCTGTGTGAGCTGTGTCTGTGTCTGAGCTCTGTGTGTGTGTATGAGCTGTGTGAGCTGTGTCTGTGTCTGAGCTCTGTGTGTGTGTGTGTATGAGCTGTGTGAGCTGTGTCTGTGTCTGAGCTCTGTGTGTGTGTGTGTGTGAGCTGTGTCTGTGTCTGAGCTCTGTGTGTGTGTGTGTATGAGCTGTGTGAGCTCTGTGTCTGTGTCTGAGCTCTGTGTGTGTGTATGAGCTGTGTGAGCTGTGTCTGTGTCTGAGCTCTGTGTGTGTGTGTGTATGAGCTGTGTGAGCTGTGTCTGTGTCTGAGCTCTGTGTGTGTGTGTGTATGAGCTGTGTGAGCTGTGTCTGTGTCTGAGCTCTGTGTGTGTGTGTGTATGAGCTGTGTGAGCTGTGTCTGTGTCTGAGCTCTGTGTGTGTGTATGAGCTGTGTGAGCTCTGTGTCTGTGTCTGAGCTCTGTGTGTGTGTGTGTGCATGAGCTCTGTGAGCTGTGTGTGTGCGAGCTCTGTGTGTGTGTGTCTGAGCTGTGTGTGTGAGCTCTGTGTGTGTGTGAGCTCTGTGTGTGTGTGAGCTCTGTGTGTGTGTGAGCTGTGTGTGTGAGCTGTGTGTGTGTGTGAGCTGTGTGTGTGTGCGAGCTCTGTGTGTGCGAGCTCTGTGAGCTGTGTCAGCTGTGTGTGTGTCAGCTGTGTGTGTGTCAGCTGTGTGTGTGTCAGCTGTGTGTGTGTGTCAGCTGTGTGTGTGTGTGAGCTGTGTGTGTGTGTGTGAGCTGTGTGTGTGTGTGTGAGCTGTGTGTGTGTGTGTGAGCTGTGTGTGTGTGTGTGTGAGCTGTGTGTGTGTGTGTGAGCTGTGTGTGTGTGTGTGAGCTGTGTGTGTGTGAGCTGTGTGTGTGTGTGAGCTGTGTGTGTGTGTGAGCTGTGTGTGTGTGTGTGAGCTGTGTGTGTGTGCGAGCTCTGTGTGTGTGAGCTCTGTGAGCTGTGTGTGTATGAGCTGTGTGAGCTCTGTGTGTGTATCTGATCTGTGCGTGTGCACAGGCTGCAGCACCAGCCCTGGGCCGTCTCCGGCGTTACGGAGCAGGCCCCAACCCCTTCAGCCGGCGGAGCCGGGTCGGTGAGCGGCGCGAGGCCGGGGGCGCGGCGGGGAGCGGCACGGGGCGGCGGGAGGCGGCGGGGAGCGGCACGGGGCGGCGGGAGGCGCTGCCGAGCCCCGCCGAGGCCGCGGCGCTAATTAACGGCTCCCGGTTAACGACGCGGGGACGGCCCACCCCGCGTGCCGCCGGTCACGTGCCGCGCCGCAGCCTATCGGGCGGCTCCTTGCTGCGCGGTCCCCCTCCCCCTGGGAAAGGCCCGGCGGTCACGTGCCGGGGCAGCAGCCAATGGGAAGGCTCGTTGCTGCGCCGCGCCTGGGGCGGGGAGGAAGCGGCCGCCGGTTCTCGCCGCCGGGCCCCGTCCCGCCGCCGCCGGCCGCCGCCGCCCCGCAGCCCGGTATGCGCTGAGCCGGCGCCCGCCCGGCGCCCGCCGCCCCTCCGAGGTGAGCGGGGAAGCGGGGAAAGGCGGGGTCGCCGTGGCAACCGCCCGGAGGCCGCGCCGGGCCCGTCACGGCCGCGCCCGGGAAGGGCCGCGCGGGTGGGCGGCACCCGGCCGGCGCCGCGGGCACCGAGAGCGGGTCTCCGTGCGGGTCTCCGTGCGGGCCGGCGCCGCGGGCACCGAGAGCGGGTCTCCGTGCGGGCCGGCGCTTGCGCGCGGGCTCGGACGCCGCAGAGGTGTGGGCGCGGGGGGTCGTTGGGTCATCGCAATGGACACGGCGCGTCCCGGCTGCCCGGGGACAGCGCCGCCGGCACAGAACGCTGCGCCCTGGCCTTGGCGGAGCCACAGAGGTGCTGCAGCTCGCTGTACGGCTGCTCCTGTCCCCGGCACCTTCCCGCTTGTGCCGGGACGCTCGGGCGGCAGCGAGGAGGGTCTGGAGCGTTAACTGCTGTGTCTCTGTTTCCTCTGCTCCTGAGGGAGCCCTGGCCCAGGCTGCCCAGGGAGGGTGTGGAGGCTCCTGCTCGGGAGGTTTCCAACCCCCCCGGACACATTCCTCTGCCCCTGAGCCAGGGGAAGCTGCTGGAGCAGGGGCTGGGGCTGCAGCAGCTCTGCAGGGCCCTGCCAGCCCCACCACTCTGGGATTCTCGGATCACAAGCTCCAGCCCTTTCCCTTCCCAGGAACTACTCTGGCTCTTCTTGTTGCTCTGTGGCTTCAGCCAGCCTGGGTCATAGCTGATGAACCGCCCTGGCTGGCTCCCAGCTGAGCCACCCCACAGCACCTCAGCTTTTCTGTGCTCAACAACCCAGCTTCTCTGTGCTTTGCCCTGTGGAAGCTTTGTGTCCATCTGAACCAGCCTGTGGAGTTTTCATAGAATCACAGCATGGTGGGGTTGGAAGGGACCTTTAGAGCTCATCCAGTCCGACCCCCCTGCAGAAGCAGGTCCCACAGGAATGGGTCCAGATGGGTCTTGAAGTGCTCCAAGGAAGGAACCTCCACACCCTCCCTGGGCAGCCTGGGCCAGGGCTCCCTCACTGAAACAGTTTGTCCTTATGTTTAACTGGAACTGTTTGTGTTCCAGCTTCATCCCATCAGCCCTTGTCCTGTTGCTAGATACAATAGAAAAAAGGGATGTCCCAACCTCCTGACACCCACCCTTTAGGTATTTGTAAATGTTAATGGGATCTCCCCTCAGTCTCCTCTTCTCCAGACTAAACAGCTCCAGTTCCTGTGGCCTTTCCTCGTATGAAAGATGTTCCAGTGCCCTGATCATCTTGGTGTCCCTGCACTGGCCTCTCTGCAGCAGTTCCCTGTCCCTCTGCAGCTGGGGAGCCCAGAACTGGACACAGGACTCCAGATGAGGCCTCACCAGGGCAGAGTAGAGGGGAGCAGAACCTCCCTTGACCTGCTGCCCACACTCTTCTTGATGCGTCCCAGGCCGCCCCTGGCCTCTTGCCCACAAGGGCACGTTGCTGCTCATATTTAGCATATTAGCTTATTAGTGTTTTAGTGGAGGGAAGGCAATTGCAGCCTGGAGTTACTCCAGGGGAGGCCGAGGTTGGAGCTGAGGCAGAACTGTTTCCCTGAGAGGGGTGTGAGCCCCTGTGCCAGGCTGCCCAGGGAGCTGGGGGAGTGCCCAGCCCTGGAGGGATCCCAGAGCCTTGGCAGTGTGGTGCCTCCTGCCAGGCCCTGTGCAGTTGGCTGTGCCAGGAGTCTCCAGCTGCTGTGCCTGACTGCTCAGGCTGTGCAGTGTGGGTTACACCTCTGCTGGCTGTGTGCTGGGAACAGCATCTCTGTTTTGGAGACTGCTGAAGCTGTGTGCTGGCAGCACTGCTGCTCTCCAGGTGCTGGCAGAGTGACCAGGGCTGGTGTCCTTGCTGCCAGGACTGCTGTCTCCAGCCACCATTCTTAGATAGGCATCAAATGATTCCCACCTCCCATTCTAAACTGTGTAAGTGTTGTGTTATACTTCCTATGTGGAGTTTAAACTCTGTTAGCCCACTCTGTTGTGTTTCTCCTGTCCCTGCTGTGCTACAGCAGCTCTCACTGTCAGACAGCCTGTGCTGGCTGCCCGCACTGAGCTGCTCTGAACCCTGGCAGCTCTTCTCCCCACTCTGGAGACCTGCCAGAGTGTGGCTGAGTGTCTGTCCTTTCACCCACAGATCTACAGAGGCATTAAACACCTGCAACTAGCTCAGAGCAAAGGCTTTATAGGTGTGTATTTTCCCCTTTGTTCCATAGTCCCCAGTATGCCATTTTGGCTGGTGCTGGGCAGGGAACTCACAGTGAGAGCTGGGATGCTTTTTGTTTCCCCTTGCAGTGGTGAACATGAATTGGAACCATTTCCCTTCCTCCAACTTGCATTCCTCTTCTATCTGCCAACTCCCAGGCTTCATCTGCCATTCTAATGGTCTTTTGTGCCACTGTGATGAGCTTTAGATTTGTGTCCTGGAGTCTGTGCCCCGTCCTGAAGGAGCATCAGCCAGTTTTGTTTGTTCATCTCCTCTTCCACACAGTTTATAGCTGAACAGATTATAGCTGTGGAATCTCTCTCCACTATGGAGTCACTCTAGATCTGCTTCCTCTCTTGTAATGTCTCACAGACTGTCCTTAGCCCAGTGGAGTTTCCTCCAGAGCCTGCATGGGGGACACTGCTGGTAGCTTTGGGAGGGTGAGTTTCTGGCTGGTGGCTCTCAGTGTGTCACCATTGATGTGAGCTCCTCATCTGCAAGACAAGGTTGGAGCAGGCTCAGCCCACCAGTGGCAGTGGTGCTGGTACTGCCTGGTGCCAGCTGCTGGATGCTTTTATCTTGCAGCTTACAGAAGGAGTTCTGGTTTGGCTGGTAGGCTGGTGCCTCAATGCAGGTGTCTCTATGTAGTAAATACACAAGCACAGACAATCCAGTGGTGTGCAAGTTGTTCTACAGGGCTCTTGAAGTGGCTGCTGATGGTTTTTCTGTCAGCTGGTCACTGGGTGTATTGACAGGAAGTTGATTTAAGGTGTATGAGTAGCTGTCTGTCATTTCTTTTGCTGCATGGTGGTGTCCTTGGGCACCTGGGCTGGCCTCAGATGTCACAGAACACGGGGGAGCTGCCAGGGGGACTCAGGAACACGGTCTTTTGTAGCTGGGACCCCAAAGAACATGTCACATAGTACCTGTATTTATTGTTACTGAACTCAGGTGCTTCTTTCATGTCTGTGGTATTTGCATGTGGGGGATGTTTTCCTTTGTGGAGGGTTTTGTTGCTTTGGGGGTGGGGGGAGGGGATCTGGGGGGATATGAAGGTGGGTGTTGGGCCAGTATAGCCTGATAAGTCAGTCAGTGTGGTGGTGCTGTTACTTCAGCCCCTTGGCTGATGGAGTGGACTGGCCCTGCCACCCAAGGAGCCATCCTCTCTTCCTGCTCTTTTCCACCTCTCTCCTCTCCACCCCAGCCACTCCCAGGGTCATTTCTGAAGCAAACAGGAGCAGCTGAAACTGGTTGCAAAGGCTGATTGTCGCTGACTGTGCTGTGGTAAATACCTGGGGCTGTCAGCTACAAAGCTGAGCACTTCCCTGGGAGTGGTTTGCAGGGTTGATTCAGGATTCCTCATGGCTCTGCCTTCCTGCTCACTACAGGCTGTGGGGCTGAGGTAGCCTTTGGAAACACACAGCAATTCCCTTAGTGACTCAGTGCCATTGCCTGCTGGCAATGCTTTTTGCTCTGATACACTCAGAGAATCGTTACAGTTGGAAAACACCTTTAAGGTCATCGAGTCCAACCACTCACCTCACACTGCCAAGCCCATCACTAACCCAAACCATGTCCCTCAGCACCTCAGCACCGTGTGCTTTGAATGTCTGTAGGGACAGTGACCCCCCCAGCTCCCTGGGTAGCCTGTTCCAGTGCCTAACAACCCTCCCAGTGAAAAAGTTCTTCCCAGTGTCCAACCTAAACCTCCCCTGTGCAACTTAAATCCATTTCCTCGTGTCCTGTCATTCCTTACTGGAGAGAGCAGATGGAGCCCCACCTCCAAGTCCCCTCCAGGTAGCCGTAGAGTCATCATGTCTCCTCTCAGCCTCCTGTTCTTGTAGGATAAGCATCCCCAGCTCTCAGCCACTCCTCATAAGACCTGTTCTCCAGACCTTTCACCAGCTTTGTTGCCCATCTCTGGCCACACTCCAGCACCTCCATGTGCTCCCTGTGGAGAGGGGCCCAGAGCTGGACACAGTATTCGAGGTGCAGCCTCACCAGCGCCGAGTACAAGGGGACAAAATGTTAAGGTGCTTTTAAAGAACCAATTGGGCAAAGCTGTTGGGTGTAGCAGCAGAGAAAGTTCTGTCTCTGCTGAGCACCTCTTCTACAAACTCCCAGGTTACAGCCTATGGAAAATGGTGCCTGGAGTGGTACCACGCTGGTCTCCCCGGCACGGTGTGTCTCGTGGCCTCAGCGCAGGGGCTGCACAAAGCTCTGTGTGTGTGTGTGTGTCCCTTTCCTCCTTGCAGTAAGGCAGCGATGGGAGCTGCTCACATCCCCAACGTTGGCCTTTAATTGAGTTTTTCATTGCTCCCTTTCAACTTGTTGCTGTGGATGTAAGAGCAAGCCTGCATGCCACAATCCACTCTCACACCAGCTTCAGGCAGCAGCAGGGGGCTTTTTGAGTGGAACCTGGGTGTTTCATGCTGGAAAGCACCACTGAGACAGAAAAGGAGGCCTGTTAGATCTGAAAGGCAGGATCTTGCAGAGGTGTGACTTAGGGGCACTTGCCTGCCAGCTAGGGAAGGAATCCCTTTTCAATCCCTTTGTGTGTGTGTGTGTGTGTGTGTGCAAAGCACCTCACTGCAACAGCCTGCAAGAAGTTCTTTGTTGGTGTCCCCTGTGGTGAGGGAGGCAGAGGGCCTGGGTTTTATGGACAGTCAGTAGGGAAGGGAGGCAGGCTGGGATCCCCTCAGCTGGGGTTTGCACTGCACTGCAGCCCATTTTGGGCTGGTTTGGGGGGTTTTTGGTCACTCCACAACATTTCCCGT
The DNA here is from genome assembly GCF_028858725.1 of Colius striatus. Lineage (NCBI taxonomy): Eukaryota > Metazoa > Chordata > Aves > Coliiformes > Coliidae > Colius > Colius striatus. Next base: position 594,069 of record NC_084761.1, on the reverse strand, counting down.
GTAGCTGTTGAATTCAAAGCTGGCAGCAGGCCCTTTGGGGTTGGCTCTTTTTCTGGAGGAAAGGCTGCCTGTTGGAAACTCGCCACGTTTGGCATTTGCAAGGGTCTGGGCCCGTGCTCGGGCGAGCTGCTTGTGCCGGCTGTGCCTCCGCTGTGGCCGCTCGCTTCGCTCCCCAGCGCCGCTGCCTCCCAGCGGCAGGGCCCTCTCTGAGCCTTGTGTGGGCCATGCCCTGGGGAGCTGCTGTATCTGGGGCAGCAGGAAGCCCTGCCCTGTGCAGTGTGCCTTAGAGACGCTGTGTTCGGGCACCAGCTCCTCCGAAAGGTACGGCTGCAGGGTGAAGGAACAGCCCAGGAGGCGACCGGCAGCCAAGGGCGAGCGCTGCTGCTGCTGGCCGGCTGTCGGGTCAGGCTGCCGGTGTGCAGAGCATCAGGGATACAAGCACACGGGGACTGCACTTCACAGTAAGTGTTTTCACTTCAAATGAGTAACTGCTGCTTGCTGCACAGGTACAACTACATTCTCCTTCTCATTTCTCAATATCCTTTTGAGGTCTGTTTCAAGTGCTGATCCTTCGGCAGGAGGCCAAAGCGTTAATCACCCTGGCATTGAGGCTTTCAGCCTGTGCACACCTCAGTCCCAGGGCAGCAGGGAGAACGGAGCCAGGGCTGGGGACAAAGGCACGAGTGCCCTTCTGGGAATGATGCTGTCAGCACGTCAGAGCCCAGGAGGAACTGGCAGAGCAGCGTGGGGCGAGCCTGTGGGAGGAGGGCTGGATGCCAGCATGGCTTTCCCCTGGCCAGTGCTGCCTTCCTGGCTGTCCCAGCCCAGGCTCTGGCCGATATTCCACGAGGTGGGTTTGACACCAGACTTTCTTGTTTGGTACATTTGGTGTGGTGTGGGATTTTGCTTCAAGGGCTGTTTTCCAACCACACTGATCCCACGAGGCCGCAGCCCAAGCAGCACACAGCGACTGCAGTGTACAGGGAAAGCCCAGTGCCAGCAGGACGCTGCTCCTGGCCTCCGTGTGCTCACCTGGAGGGAACACACAAGCTCAAGCCAGCTCAGGCCCTTTGCTTTCTCCCTGATTTACTTTATAATCAGCTGGTTTTCATCCTTTGGGTGCAGACACATGGATGCTCCCCCCTTGCTGGTCTGGCTACCTGAAGGAGACACTATTCTTTGTTAGTTGGCTCGGGGTACCTGACGATTCCCTGGTGCAGCTGCCCTGCCTAAACCAAAGGTTACCCTCCAGTCCCCCTGGTGCTGAGCTGAATTCAGCTTTCCTCGTGTTACCTTCCTCCCCAGGCTCCCTCCTCTGCTGTGGGCACACTGCCCTGGATGGCTTTACTGGAGAAGAAAGCCCAGACACTGCCACACTCCTTTATCCAGAGTGATGTCCCCACTAGTGAGAAGCTCCTAAGTGCCTGGGGAGAGCTTTGGAGGGAAATGGGACCTGCTCAGTGGGGCTGGACTAGCAGTGTGTCTCCAGGATGTGGCAGCTGAGGAGATGGTGTGGGTGGAGGTGGTTGAGGAGAGCATTTTTCTGCACAGGAGGAAGCTGCTACTGAAGGAGGAGCTCCAAGTCTTGGGCCAGTGCATGTGCCTGAGTGGCCAGGTAGGTCAGCGCTTGTGCTTCTGGTAGAAGTGAGAGGAAAACGTCATGCCTGGATCAAAAGGTGTGCTGGGCTGTTGGGAAATGGTGGCAGCTGGCAGCAGAGCCTGTTTGCAGACATATCATTACATCATTTTCAGACCCAGGCACACAGTCAGATGTTTTGTCCTAGATTTCCTGTTGAGAGGCTCCTCCAAACATCCACCCCTGGAGGGCTGAAGCGGTGGCAGCTTTGGGCAGCACTCTGCTGGCATGTGGTGGATGCTGCAGGGTCTCTGTTCTTGTTTGCATAACATCCCAGGAGTGAGGGGGGCCATACCTCCTGAGGTTTGTGTGCTGCTTGTCCCAAATGAACCTGCATGGTTCAGAAGAGCAGGAGCATTAGATGGAGTAAACAGAGAATGCTTGTATGGCACACGGAGCAGGGAGGGTGTATTGCTGTTGGCTGCATGTTTAACACCCCAGCTTTCCACTTGCACCTTTGGGTGCAAAGGAACTAGTCTGAGGCCAGGCAGGGGGCAGAGATTGGCTCCTCAGTGACAATGCATGGGGCTGCAGGCCCGAGCAACCTCATCTCACTGGGGTTAAACCCCAAAGGGTCCTTCCAACCTAATGTGACCAGACCTGAAGTGATACAGGAGGTATCAAGCTCAGTATTTATTTGGCTCCTACTGCTCTGACAGTGTTGCCCCAAGTCCCACAGGTGCCTCTTTGAGGTCCTTGGTAATGAATTCACGGTGGTTTCACATCCAGCCACGGCCTCGTGTGAAATGGAGGGAGCCCAGCAGCTAGGGTGTCTGTGTGGGACAGTCCCTGCGAGGCTGGTAAGCTGAAAACACAGCAAGCTTAGAATGAAATGCAGAGGGGAAAGTCTTTACTGCTTTGTTGGAATCAGACCTGTGGCTGGTTCAGATTGAGTGGTTTAATAGAAACCAAATCCCCAGTACCAGTCGGCGTGAGGTGCAGAGCCTTCGGCTGCGAACGCTGCTGCTGCTGCTCCTGGCTGACAGTCCCCTGGCCGTGGCTGGGTTGGGCACTGTGTTGCTGTCACAGCCAACATCTGCCTGTTCAGGAGCTCTTGAACTTTTGTCTGGGCTTTGTTGGATCCTGTTTCTTTACAAGTGAGAGGGGATGCCAGGTGTCATTACAAATTGGCTTTTCCTGGAGCTGTGGTGCTGCTGGGACCTGAGGCCTGTCCACACAGGAGCCCCAAAGAGGCATGTATGTGGTGCTGACACTGCTGTCCCTGTGCCTGGCAGCTAACCCAGGGCCTGCCCCTGCATGGTAGGACATGGAAGCAGCGCTGGGAGCAGCATGTCAGTGCCCACACTGGGCTCATGTGGGGAGATGGGTGATGATTCACAGAGTCCTGACCACTGGGAGGCCAGAGGCTCCTCTGCCTTTTAGGCAGAACTGTGAAATCCCAGAATCACAGAGCCTCAAGGGCTGGAAGGGACCTGCAGAGCTCAGCCAGTGCAACCCCCTGCCAGAGCAGCAGCACCTAGAGCAGGGCACACAGGGACTCATCCAGCTGGGTTGGGATGTCTCCAGAGAAGGAGCCTCCACAGCCCATCTGGGCAGCCCCTGCCAGTGCTCCCTCACCTCAACAGGGAACAACTTTGTCCTGGTGTTGCTTTGGAACCTCTTCTGTTCCAGCCTGTTGCCCCTTGTCCTGTCATTGTCCATCCCTGAGCACAGCCTGGCTCCAGCCTCCTCACACCCACCTTGATGGATCTGTAACATGACTGAGCTCATCCCTCAGGCTCCTCCAAGCTGCAGAGCCCCAGCTCCCTCAGCCTTTCACCACAAGGCAGATGCTCCACTCCAGCATCTCTGTGGCCCTGCACTGAGCTCTCTCAGCAGCTCCCTGTTCTTCTGCAACTGAGGGGCCCAGCACTGGACACAAATCCTGTTCTGTGGCTCATTACAATTAGAGCTTATTGATGCCAAACATGTATGTCATTATTCTTAGATGGTAACTTCAGGCCCTGCAAAGTGCTTTAATTCAAAATGAGATGTTAAGCTTATTTCCCTAGCAGTGTGCTGACTGTTCCTCCCCATCCAGCTTCCATTTCTGCTGAGTGTCTGCAATGGGAACTTGCCAGTGCCCCCAGGGCAAAGGGTCCTGCTAGGTTTGCTTCAGCAGAGCAGGCAGGAGACTGCTGCAAGTGCTACAATCTTTATACTTGGGATTTCTTGTTTAAATACCCTGTTGTGAGTCCTTTTTCTGCACCTTTTGGGCAGTTCTGAGGTAGGAAAGGCAATGAAATGCCCAGTTTCTAGCTCTACTCACTGCTAACTGTGGCACTTGGCAAACAGCCCCAGAGCTTGTTTCAACAGTGAGCTGCACAATCCTTTCATGAGCACACAATGCTGGCTCCTTGCATGACCATCACAAGCCTGTGCTGCCCATTCTGGTCGTGGTGCCCTGCTGGGTGATGTGAACCAGGACATTCCCTGGCAGCAGCCTCAGAGTGAGAGGCTGACACCGAGAAAAGGGTCACAGGATCACTGAGTAGGTGGCAGGGCCCTGCAGAGCTGCCCCAGCCCTGCTCAGGCAGGTTCCCCTGGCTCAGGGGGCACAGGCCCAGCCCCAGGGCTCACAGCCTTTCTCCTCACACACATCTTCCATCCCCTCAGCACCTTGGGAGCCCTGCACTGGGCTTGGACAGGGTGTGAGCCCCTGTGCCAGGCTGCCCAGGGAGCTGGGGGAGTGCCCAGCCCTGGAGGGATCCCAAAGGTGTGGAGCTGAGGTGCTGAGGGGTCAGTGCTGGGCTGGGCAGGGTGAGGGCAGGGCTGGGACTGCAGCAGCTCCAGGGGCTTTAACCCAAATGACTCTGTGATTGTATGGAATGAGGCAGCTTCACTGTGGGTTTTTGCTGCACACCTTCAGTCACTGCACGTGGCTGGAGCCTGTGTTTTGCTTCAGAGCAGCCACTGCTTGGTCTCCAAGGTCAGAACTGGGTGTTGTCTGTGTGACAGCACTCAGTGCAGCTCTGTGCTGCTTCTAAACCCATAGAGGCCCTTCTGATTGCCACTGAGTCCCAGGGCTGTGTTGGACACTGAATCCAAGGCCTTAAGGCTTTTGTTTTTCATGCTTCCAAACGTATATTTTGCTCTTTAAAACCAAGTTGGCTCTGAGAGTGGTGCTGTGGTCACTGTGCTGCCTCAGGCTGTTGTTGGGGACACCTGGGTGTGGAGAGAAGCAGCTTGTCTGGGATTTCTGCTCTCTGGGCCATGGAAGCCACTAGCACAGCTCCTCCAGCAGCAGCACTGCCTGGGCATGGGTGCACTCTGCCCAAGCCTGGTGGCAGGTCACAGTGCCAGGCACATGTCCTGTGCAGGAGGGTGCAGGCTGTGCCACAGAGGCCCTGCAGGCAGAGCCAGTGCTGGCTGAGCTGGGCATGGGAATCACCCTTTGGTTTCACAAAACACTCCTGGATTCCATTTTCCAGGCTGGCCTGGCTGCAGGACAATGCATAATGCTTGCTTAGCTCTTAGAGAAGAACTGATCCCCCCAGGAATGTGTCCTGTGCCGGCCCTGCCTCTGCTGCAGCAGCTGCTGGCTGGGGCTGCTCCCAGCCCTCTGCTTTTCCTACTCATTAGCAGAAACAAGGCTCTGTCCCACCTGCTGCATCTGGTTCACTAACGCTGAGAGCAGTGACTGGGAAGGGCTGTTGCCTTACAAGAGCAGCAAAGCTTCTCAGGACAAGAAAACCTGTGAGAGAGCAGTTCTGTGAGCCTGGAGGCACTCAGTGCTGCTGAGGCCAAGGCTGGGGCCTGGAGCTTTGCCACACAGCAGCCCTGGCTCCCTGGGCCTGCTGGCTCCTCCCTGCCAAAGCCTGCCTTGCACCAAGCCCCTCTGGCCTACCAACAGCTCTGCCCTGCCTTGCTGCTGGGGTCACTGCTCCCAGGTGGCTCAGCCAAGGTGGGAGAGTGGAACTGGGGCCCACTCAGCTGTGCATGAGCTCCTGCAGCCAGCAGCGAGCTGGGCAGGTCCCAGGCACAGAACCCCCTGGGATCGCTGCCCCATCCTCCCATCAGCTGCAGGAGCCTCGCTGCCCCTCAGCAGCTCTGTCCCTCAGGGCCCTGCAGGTGAGGCTGAGGCACACAGCTCCCAAGGGGCTGCTGCTGGGGATCAGAGCCCCAGGGCAGCATTAGAGGGCTTGAGCCAACACCAGGAGTGTGACACCAGCTGTAAAAGCAGCAGGGAGTTCTGCTGGTGTGGGTTTTGGAGGTGCTTCAGTCCTGAAGCTAGCACCTGGGTTGACTGGAAAGCTGTAGGGCTGGGCTCCCCAGTCCAGGAGAGACAGGGAACTGCTGCAGAGAGGCCAGTGCAGGGACACCAAGGTGCTGAGGGGATGGAACGTGTGTGAGGAGGAAAGGCTGCAGCCCTGGGGCTGTTGAGCCTGGAGAAGAGAAGCCTGAGCTCAGGGGCACCTCAGCAGCACTGACAAGCACCTAAAGGGTGGGTGTCAGGATGGGGGACACTTTGTTCTGTGGTGCCCAGGGACAGGACAAGGGGTGATGGACATCAGCTGGGACACAAACAGTTCCCCTGGCACAGGAGGAGCAAGTCCTTTGGTGCTGAGGGGAGGGAGCCCTGGCCCAGGCTGCCCAGGGAGGGTGTGGAGGCTCCTTCTCAGGAGGTTTCCAACCCCAGCTGGACACGTTCCTGTGCCCCTGAGCCGGGGGAAGCTGCTGGAGCAGGGGCTGGGGCAGCTCTGCAGGGCCCTTGCAGCCCAGCATGCTGTGAGTACACCAGCACTGCTGTGTGCAGCTTCTCCTTCCAACGTGGCACGTCAAAAGCAAGATTTGAGCCTCGTAAAGTTGGGCAAAGCAAAAGCAAACTCTGACAACTTTTTAAATGAAGGTGTTTTCTTTGCACCCTGCTTTGGCTCTTTGAGCTGGGAGTGGGAGGGACAGAGCTGTGGATGGAGAACTGCAGCTGGCCTGAGAAGGGGGAGCATCCTGCAGCTGGCCCTGCTCTGTGGTTTGCTCTCCCTGCTCAGCCTCTCCCGGGAGGCTTTGACCTCTGCAGAGCCTGTTCTCCAGCTCATTCTTCATTCACAGCCCTGAGCTGCAAATGCTTTTACAGCCACTTCAGTTCTTGCAGCGTCCCTCGGGTACCTTGCCAGGAAAGGCTGAAGGCACTGGGGCAGTGCCCTGCAGGAGGCTGGCAGGGCTGTGCTGCTGCTGTGGGGAAGGAAAGGCGATGTCAGGTCTCTGCGGTGGACGGCAGCCGCTGTGGAGCTGTGGCAGGTAGCAGCGAGGGGAAATGAAACTAGAGCAGCCCGTGGAAACCAGGGGAAATGAAACCCCTTGCAGCAGCTTGGGTTGCACAGCGTTACCAGCTGGAAGCACTGCAGCCCTCTGCAGCTGCACACACGGTTGTGTGAGGCGCTCTGTCAAGGCTCTCCCAGCGGTGGACGCTGCCGCTCGTGCTCGGCCTCAGGAGGCGCTGGTCCTGCACCGGGCTTTGCAGAGCTCCACGTGCTCTGGGCTTGCTCACCACAGCAGCCTGAGCTCTCTTTGGAAGTGGCTGCTGCCACAGGCTCCTTCCGAGGCAGCACCTCGGAGCGGCTCAGGCTGACGCCGTGGTGTTGGCGCTCCGAGCTGCCCTCGGCTCAGCGTGGCCGTGCCTGGCTCCCTCCCTCCCAAACCCGCCCTGCTGGGCACAACTTCCCTGTGCTGAGAGCCTGCAGCTGCCAGGGGCTCTGCTGGGGCCCTGCTCACGGGCCTCCCCCTTCTCTTGCAGGTGTGAATGACACAGGAGGTGCCCCCGGCGGCACTCGCGGACGTCAGCCTGCGCCTCCTGTGCCACGATGACATAGACACGGTGAAGCAGCTCTGTGGAGACTGGTTCCCAATAGAGTACGTGACTGCCCTGGGAGGGGAGGTGCTGGGGGCCTGCAAACAAACACTGCCACCCTGTGCTGGCCCAGCTCCAAGCTGACCCCACAGGCTCTGCAGGCAGCGGGACCTTTGCTGGGAGAGCACCATGTTCTGTGTGTCATGTCCTGTGCTGCTGCTGCTCCTGTCACTGGCCCTGTGCTGCTGCTCCTGTCACTGACCCTGTGCTGCTGCTCCTGTCACTGGCCCTGTGCTGCTGCTCCTGTCACTGACCCTGTGCTGCTGCTCCTGTCACTGACCCTGTGCTGGTGCTGCTGTCACTGACCCTGTGCTGGTGCTGCTCCTGTCACTGACCCTGTGCTGGTGCTGCTGTCACTGACCCTGTGCTGGTGCTGCTCCTGTCACTGGCCCTGTGCTGCTGCTCCTGTCACTGACCCTGTGCTGCTGCTCCTGTCACTGACCCTGTGCTGGTGCTGCTGTCACTGACCCTGTGCTGGTGCTGCTCCTGTCACTGACCCTGTGCTGCAGCTCCTGTCACTGACCCTGTGCTGCAGCTCCTGTCACTGACCCTGTGCTGGTGCTGCTGTCACTGACCCTGTGCTGGTGCTGCTCCTGTCACTGACCCTGTGCTGCAGCTCCTGTCACTGACCCTGTGCTGCAGCTCCTGTCACTGACCCTGTGCTGGTGCTGCTCCTGTCACTGACCCTGTGCTGGTGCTGCTCCTGTCACTGACCCTGTGCTGGTGCTGCTCCTGTCACTGGCCCTGTGCTGCTGCTCCTGTCACTGACCCTGTGCTGCTGCTCCTGTCACTGACCCTGTGCTGGTGCTGCTGTCACTGACCCTGTGCTGGTGCTGCTCCTGTCACTGACCCTGTGCTGCAGCTCCTGTCACTGACCCTGTGCTGCAGCTCCTGTCACTGACCCTGTGCTGGTGCTGCTGTCACTGACCCTGTGCTGGTGCTGCTCCTGTCACTGACCCTGTGCTGCAGCTCCTGTCACTGACCCTGTGCTGCAGCTCCTGTCACTGACCCTGTGCTGGTGCTGCTGTCACTGACCCTGTGCTGGTGCTGCTCCTGTCACTGACCCTGTGCTGCAGCTCCTGTCACTGACCCTGTGCTGCTGCTCCTGTCACTGGCCCTGTGCTGGTGCTGCTGTCACTGACCCTGTGCTGGTGCTGCTCCTGTCACTGACCCTGTGCTGGTGCTGCTCCTGTCACTGACCCTGTGCTGCAGCTCCTGTCACTGACCCTGTGCTGCTGCTGCTCCTGTCACTGACCCTGTGCTGGTGCTGCTCCTGTCACTGACCCTGTGCTGCAGCTCCTGTCACTGGCCCTGTGCTGGTGCTGCTCCTGTCACTGACCCTGTGCTGCAGCTCCTGTCACTGGCCCTGTGCTGCTGCTCCTGTCACTGGCCCTGTGCTGGTGCTGCTCCTGTCACTGACCCTGTGCTGGTGCTGCTCCTGTCACTGACCCTGTGCTGCAGCTCCTGTCACTGGCCCTGTGCTGCTGCTCCTGTCACTGGCCCTGTGCTGGTGCTGCTCCTGTCACTGACCCTGTGCTGGTGCTGCTCCTGTCACTGACCCTGTGCTGCAGCTCCTGTCACTGGCCCTGTGCTGCTGCTCCTGTCACTGGCCCTGTGCTGGTGCTGCTCCTGTCACTGACCCTGTGCTGGTGCTGCTCCTGTCACTGACCCTGTGCTGCAGCTCCTGTCACTGGCCCTGTGCTGCTGCTCCTGTCACTGGCCCTGTGCTGGTGCTGCTCCTGTCACTGACCCTGTGCTGGTGCTGCTCCTGTCACTGGCCCTGTGCTGGTGCTGCTCCTGTCACTGACCCTGTGCTGGTGCTGCTCCTGTCACTGACCCTGTGCTGCTGCTCCTGTCACTGGCCCTGTGCTGGTGCTGCTCCTGTCACTGACCCTGTGCTGCAGCTCCTGTCACTGACCCTGTGCTGGTGCTGCTCCTGTCACTGGCCCTGTGCTGCCAGAGGCCCTGGAAAGTTCCTGCCTGCAGATCTGGGCACAGAAGTGGGGTTTGTGATGAAGGGGCTGGTTCAGCTTGGGAAGGACTGTGTGTGGGGTGGGGGAAGGAGCTCAGCCCCAGGAAAAGGAACAACACCCCCGTGCCTGGGGAAGCAGGTTGTATTGTGGAGGGTGTGCTGAGAAAGCACCCTGAGAGCTGACCCAACCCCACACACCGCTGCCCAAGGGACTGTCTTCCCAAGCACCCTGGGGCCTGGGCAGCGCCTGTCCCTGCCTGCTCAGGGTCCCTGTTGCTCCCAAAGCCCTGGCAAACATCTGGCTTAAAGCTGACCCCAGGCCTCCCTTTGGTAAATGCTCCTGAGTGCACAGACCTGGGAGTGAGGAGCTTTCTGGGGTCAGGGGTGGCTCTGGCTTAAAGCATCCAGCGAAGGGACAGGTGGAGACCTGAAGGACTCTAAATCTTTTCTGAGGTCTGTAGAGGATTTTAGCAGGTTGTTACTGAGGTGGCATGAAATGTAACACAGCAGCCACAGCATTCAGTGTTTGGAGCCCTTCTAAAGCACCAGCCATGCTGAACTCCCTTTGGGATACATTAGTGTAGCATTGCATTCCCTTTAGGAGCTGCAGGAGGGAGAGGAGAGCTGCAGGGATGTTCTGGGCCCAGGAGAGCTGGGGCTGGTGAGGGGATGTTCTGGGCCCAGGGAGCAGGAGAGCTGGGGCTGGTGAGGGGATGTTTTGGGCCCAGGGAGCAGGAGAGCTGGGGCTGGTGAGGGGATGTTTTGGGCCCAGGGAGCAGGATTGTTTCTCGTGTGGGACAGGTTCATGAGATCCTCACTCTCCCACACGAGGGCAGATGGATCTTGCATTTAAAAATAAGTTGCTAAAGATGGGAGTGGGAACTCTGGGCAAGGGATGGCAAAGGACAATGTGGCTGTCTCAGCAAGGCAGGAGGCCACAGCAAGAGCAGCCTGCTCTGCTGCTTGGATGCAGGGAACCAAACAGGGGCAGCAGCTGACTGATGGCAGAAAACGTGACTTCATGGACTAAGCTGGATTAGTAGCTTAGGAAGAGCTTTAGATTGACAGCTGGCTGAGCCACTGAGCTGCCTGCTTTGCAGAGACAGCCCTCGGAGCCCCACAGCCTCCCCCCTGAGCTCCTGTGTGACAGCCTGCAGTCACAGTGCCTTGGCAGCCAGGGGAGCAGCCTCAGCACGCTGCTGGCTCTGCTGCTGCCTGCTCCCATGACAGTCCTGCTTTCCCTTCCTTCCTTCCCAGGTACCCTGACTCATGGTACCGAGACATCACTTCCAACAAGAAGTTCTTCTCCCTGGCAGCCACGTACAGAGGCTCCATCGTGGGAATGATAGTGGCAGAGATCAAGAGCAGGACAAAGGTGCATAAAGAGGTATGAGGCTGCCCTCAGGGGGAGGAGGCCCAGCTCTTGCCATGCTGAACTGTGCTGGAACCTGCTTGGGGTAGTTTTTTCCCTCCTCCATCCAGACACTTGTCAGAGCAATCCTGAGTTACTTTGAAAAAGCAAGGACAAGCTGCTGTGCAGGTACTGGAGCAGGGCAGGGGGTGAGGCTGAGGGTGCAGGCTGCTGCACACAGCTTCTTCCTGCTGGGGCTGGGCAGCTGCAGCTGATGGGGAGCTCCCTGTGCTCTGCAGGGATCTGAGCATGTGGGTGCAACCCAGGAGTGAGTGTGGAGCAGAGCACCTGCCTGCTCCTGCCTGTGTCCACCACAGGGCATGCATGGCTGGGGGACAGGAGGCCTCTTCCCTTCTTACCAAAGGCCTCAACTTCCTCAGCTGTGCTGGGTCACACCTCTGACTCCTGCAGAAACTCCTTCATGGGCCCCTCACTGCAAGAAAGTCACTGAGGGGCTGAAGCATGTCTGAGGACGGGCAACAAAACTGGGGCAGGGGCTGGAGCACAAGGGTGCTGGGGAGGGGCTGAGGGAATGGGGGTGCTGAGCCTGGAGAAGAGGAGGCTGAGGGCAACCAGCAGCACTCTCTGACACTCCCTGCCAGGAGGCTGCAGGGAGCTGGGGGTCGGGCTCTGCTCCCCAGGCAGCAATGACAGGACAAGAGGCAATGGGCTGCAGCTGCCCCAGGGGAGGCTGAGGCTGGAGCTGAGGCAGAGCTGTTTCCCTGAGAGGGGTGTCAGCCCCTGTGCCAGGCTGCCCAGGGAGCTGGGGGAGTGCCCAGCCCTGGAGGGATCCCAGAGGCGTGGGGCTGAGGTGCTGAGGGCTGTGGGTCAGTGCTGGGCTGGGCAGGGTGAGGGGAGGGCTGGGACTGCAGCAGCTTCAGGGGCTTTTGCAACCCAAACCATTCTGATTTCCACAGTCCCTGTCTGGAACACAAAGCAGCTGCAGAAAGCTCTGGCTCCAGGGATCACAGAGCTTGGAGGGCAGGAGAGACAGCACAGTGCAGAGAGGTGAAGAGGAGATGCACACTGAAGGCAGCAGGGAAAAGCCCCCTGGGTTAGTGTAGGGAACACAGCTGAGGCAAGTGGATTAAATGAAAAGTTGGGGCAATGCAGAGTGCAGAACTCCTACAGGCCATGGGGGTTATCATCAATCAGTCACCTCAACAGCCCAGGGCCTGAGCAGGTGCAGTGGCCCAGCTCTCTTCACTGCCACTTGGCTTCACCTGAGAGCTGCTCAGGCAGAAACTGTGTCTTGCAGCCCTGACAAAAGGGTCCTGTGCAGCCAAGCTGGATCTGGGGGCTTATGCAGACACTGCCCCGGGTGATGGAGCCCACAGAACGTGGTTTGAGTTTGCAACTCTCTCCTGGCCCTAAGCCCACAGGGTGTACACAGTAAGGAAAGCCCATGGTCTGTGTCCTGTGTCTGGGAAGGGACAGGAAAGCTGGAACAACCCCTAAGGGACCCTGCTTGGATTTTTAAGCTTCCTTTCCAGAAGCTTCAGCCACAACTGGTGAAGTTTCCTGCTCTAGCCTTGTTCTCAGATGATCCAGTGTGGGGCTGTGGCTCTCTGGTGCCTCCCCTGCCATCTTACTAAACACCCTGTCATCTCTCTCAGGATGGAGACATCTTAGCATCCAATTTTCCTGTGGACACTCAAGTTGCCTACATCCTGAGTCTTGGAGTGGTGAAGGAGTTCAGGAAACATGGAATAGGTAAGATGCTGTGTGACATCTGGTGCTGCCACTGGCCACGTGTGTCTTTCACTGCCATCCCCTTGTGAGACAGGCCACTCACATCCCCTTCCTGCTGGTACTGCAAGTGCACAGAGGTGGTGTTGCTGGTGTAGGCACGACACAACACACAGGTGTCTCCAAAGGGCACAGGGCTTTGTCCAGCTTGTTGCCAGGGGGTGGCTGAACCCACCAGAAACCGGCCCTGACGCTGACTGGAAGTGCTGGGACTTCACCCTGGAGCAGGGCTTGAAGGGAACTTCACATGGGTGTCAGAAGCCTGGTCCCTGAGGCAGAACTTAGAGCTGCTTGTAACCCTCCAGCTTCAGCAGAGAGCAAAGAGTCAGGGAAAGACAGAGGGAAGTGGCAGCAGGGGGTAACCTGGCCTTGACTCAGTCTGTCAAAGGCACCTCTGAAGGCAGAGGGCAGCAGCTCTGCAGCTGATTGCAGCTGCTGGCAGAAGGGCTGATCCCCGGCCACACCAGGCTGTGGTTTGCCATCAAATCACCGCCCTTCTGGGCAATTCCCAGCATCATGTGTCTGCTCTGCAGGAGCAAACAGGCCGGGTTTGGCAGCAGGACTGGTGTTGCACACCTGCAGGCTCTTCAGTGGACACAGGTGTAACTCATGTCCAGGGCCCCTCCTCCCCCAGGCGGCTGCAGAAAGCCACAAACTGTCAGGAGACAAAGACACGAGCAGAAGAGGCCTCAGGGAGAGCCCTGCATTGAAACCTGTTTGAAGCTGGGCTGTTGTGCAGGAAGCTTTTCTCTCCAGCCACACTTCAAAGAGAAGGCAGCTGCCCTCCTGTTGGTGTCAGTGCCTCGGCTGATGTGACTGTGCAGTCACTGCTGTGGACTCGTGCTCTGAAGCCCTGTGGGTCCTGCTGAGGGCTGTGGGTGCCCTGGGGATCGTGCCCCTGCACCATAAACCTCTCCTGGGTGTGTCTGGAGCAGCTCAGCTCCAAACTGATGGGGGAAGTTCCCCTGTGGGCTCTGCTGGCCCCTCCTGGGCCTCGTCTCTGGGGCTGGAGCGTTCTCTGTGCCCATGTCTGGTCTTTGCCTGCGGCTCACCCAGCCTGGATGAGACACCTCAGCTCTCCTTGCTTAGAGGGCTCTTCATAGGTTTTGAGTCCACAGACAGTGCAGTAACCTGACCATGGGCTCCTGCTTTGACACTGCTGGTTTAAGATAACTGGACGTGGTGGAACTGACGCCTCTGGAAGTGAGTCCCTGCCAGTCCCCACAGCGTGCCTGTGGCTGCCTGGCTGCTGCACCACGAGTTCAGGCCTTTACAGGCCCTGGTTTGTGATGCTCACAGGGGAGATGATGCAGGCCAAACCTGTGTTGGGCCTGTTAAATCCCTCCAGAGGGTCTGTGAGGGGGATCTGGAGCCTCCAGGCACGGCAGCCACTGCTGGGTGCAGGAGGTGGCAGGGCCCCCTGGCCCTTGTCCCTGAGAAGCAGCTGCAGGCTCTGACCCTGCTGTGACCCTGCTGCTCTCTCCCTCAACAGGTTCCCTCCTGCTGGAGAGCCTGAAGGACCACATCTCGACGACGGCGCAGGACCACTGCAAAGCCATCTACCTGCACGTCCTCACCACCAACAACACAGCAATAACCTTCTATGAGAACAGAGACTTTAAGCAGCACCACTATCTCCCCTACTACTACTCCATCAGAGGGGTCCTCAAAGATGGCTTCACCTACGTCCTGTACATCAACGGGGGCCACCCACCCTGGACAATCCTATATCCTTTGCTGCAGGCTGAGCAGGGCCCAGAGCCTGGCTGCTGAACAGCAGCGCTCCAGCGCCAGGGAGCTGCTGGGCCTGGGGGCTCAGGGGCGAGTTCATTGAGGTTGGAGGGGTCTGAGCACGACCCTTCTGTCCCCAGGCTGCCCAGACTCCTCTGGGGACAGCTCAGGGAGGCAGAGGAGGGTGTGATGTGGCATCAGTGCCAGTGCTGGTGTTCAGCCAGAGCACTGGGTGTGTTTTACCTCACGGGGTGCAGGGTTTGGCCAGGAGCACGGCAGAGGGGCCTTGGACTTGCTTCCTGGGATCCGCCGTGGCTCTGGCCTGGCCAGGGTTGCAGCAGGCTGCACTCAGCCTGGGTTTGGGAGTTTGTTTCAGGTCACTGGATCACAGCCTGGTCTTCCCCAGGTGCAGCCAGTGAGCCTGAGCCTCTCGGGGCGGGTGGGCAGCTCCAGACAGCTCCGGGCAGGGTGAAGGGCAGCAGCAGGAGTCAACTGCCCACCCAGGTGTGAGCTGCTGGGCCCAGGCTGCTGCCCTCACCCTGCTTCTGCCAGGCAGGAGCAGGCAGCTGATGCAAGGGGCAGAGCAGAGCAGCGTTCCCTGTGCCATGGGGTCTCTCGGGGGAGTCGTGGGCCACAGAGGGCTGTAAATTATTTGTCCTTGACCAGCGGCCACTGACTACCTGCAGCACATCGGATCCACACTGGCCAGCCTGAGCCCCTGCTCCATCCCACAGAGGATCTACCGCCAAGCCCAGAGCCTCCTGTGCAGCCTCCTGCCCTGGTCCAGCATCTCTGCCAAGAGCGGCATCGAGTACAGCCGCACCATGTGACTGCAGCACGAGTGTGGGACAGGCAGGGCTGGCAGCCCAGAGCTCCCCTGCCCGGCTGCCAGCCCGTGCCCAGCGGGACCCTTCCCAGGGAGCCTGAACCCCGGAGCCCCACAGAGACTGAGCCTGTCTCTGCTTCCCCAGCCCTCAGAGCAGCCCTGGCCCTGCCCTGCTGCAGGGTCCCGCAGGGGAGCTGGCAGCCCCTTGCTGCACTGCCCAGCACCCAGGGTCCTGACAGCTGCCCCCTTCTCTTCCCCAGGCTTGTTCTCCATCCCCTGAACCCCTGAGTGGCGGCTCTGCAGTGGTTCCTGTGGGGGTGGCTCAGCCAGAGGCCCAGCTCCTGCACAGGACCCCCCTGCACAGGACCCCAGCCCCATGGATTGCCTGGACATGGTAGAGCTCCCCCGTGCTGGGCCCTGGCCCTGCCCCACCAGTGGTCCATGGTGCTGCCCAGGGCCAGGCACCTCTGGGTTGTGCCCCCCCTCACTGGTCTGTGTGCATGTGGCACTGTGCCCCCTGCCCTGTGCCAGCCCCAGGGGCTGGCCAGGGCTCCAGTGGCTGCCCCAAGCAGCAGGATGTTCCTGATGTGCCCTGGGAAGGAGCTGCCCACCCCTGGGGTTCTGCTGCACAAGGCCCAATCCTGCCCGTGGTGCTGGGGAGGGGTTCAGGAGCGTGTCTGCGTCCTGCCAGGGCAGCTGTGGCGGCTCCCAGGGAGGGCAGCTCAGTCCCTGCCCCGCCTGAGCTCCCACCCAGCCCAGCAGCCCTGGGGAGCGACTCGAGCCGCAGCGTCTGCAGGACACAGCCGGCAGAGGCAGGGAATGCAATTGCTATTTCATAGTGAAATATATATCTGTATATTCTACTGTAGACCCTTCTGTCTCTGTCCCACCTGGTGCACAGCCCCTCTCCCCCCCTGCCTGCAGCCTCCTTCTGGCCCCTGACGCTCCTCCTCATGTCCCTGTCCCATCCTGGCCCTGGGAGCAGGAGCTGAGCTCACGGCTGTGGTACCTGGCTGGTTCTGAGCAGGGGGGCTGGGACTTGCTGCTGCTCTGCTCAGCTGCACAGGGGCTGTGGCACAGACCCCACCTCAGCTGGCCTCTGCCCCAGGCCCTGCCTGAAGGCCCCAGAGCCCTTGGGGCCTGAGCCCTGGCCCAGGCTGCCCAGGGAGGGTGTGGAGGCTCCTTCTCAGGAGGTTCCCAACCCCAGCTGGACACGTTCCTGTGCCCCCTGAGCCAGGGGAAGCTGCTGGAGCAGGGGCTGGAGCAGCTCTGCAGGGCCCTGCCAGCTCCCACCATGCTGGGGTTCGATGGTCTGCGTGGAGCAGCCCCCTCTGCCTGTCCCTCAACCTCTTGCCCTGGTCCAACCCCAGGAGCCACCAGCACTGGGAGTTCCTGTGCCCCTGCCCACAGCTCTGGCTCTGCACCAGCGGCCAAGAACCACCCCAGCTGTGAAGCCTTCAGCAAAGCCATTTATTCCACTCTCCTGCTCCCACAGATCTCCAGCTAACCCCCCCCCCAACGAGCACTGCCCAGGGCCCCGGCCAAGGCACACGGGGCCTCTCCAATTTAAGACCTTTTTGTTCCTTACGTCGCGCCGGGGAGCCGGCGGCAGCAGGTCCCTGCAACCAAAGCGTAAGCCTCAGGCTGCGGCGGCCCGAGGGAAGCACACGGAGGCGCTGGGGCCGCGCAGCCGGCTCTGGGAAGCTCGCTAGAGTTTAATGGCCATAAAAATACACGGCTGGAGCCCGCCGTCACCTCCCACCCGCGGCCGGGCAGCGGGGACCCGGCGGCGCCCGCCCGGGCGCCCGAACCTACAACAGAGTCTGTGTCTCACCCGCTCGTCACCCAGCGCGGCCGCGTCACTCCATGGCCTCTGCCGCCGGCTGCTCCGCCACGGCCGCCCCGAGCCCGGCCGGCTGCTCCGCGGCACCGGCCGCCAGCTGCTCCGCCCCGGGCTGCCCCTCCAGCGCCGCCTGGCTCTCGGCGCTCTCCGGCAGCTCATTGCCAGCCTTGGCGGGCGCTGCCAGCTCGTTGCCCATCCTGCCGCCCGGCAGGTGTCCCGGCGCCCCGGCCGCCTGCTCGGTGGGCGGTTTCTTCTGCTTCTGTGTGGCGGCCACCGCCTCGGCCAGCTTCTCCTCCGGCACCATGTTCAAGATCTTGAGGGCGAAGAGCAGCTGGAACTTGGCGGTGCCGATGAAGGAGTTGCCCAGGAAGTTGGGCAGCCCGCCCATGCGGTCCTTCTGGGTGTAGAGGGGCACGCGGACCATGCCCATCACCTGCAACGGCACAGAGCGCGGCTCAGCAGGGGCTGCGGCGGCACCAGCCCCCCCCCCGCACCCCTCTGCCCCCGCACCCTCGCCCAGCGCCCGCCAGCCCCGGCCCGTCGTGCCCCAGCTGCCAGGCCCTGCCCCGCGCTCCCCTGCCCGTCCCCAGCCCGCCTCAAGCCCCTGCACCCGGCCAGGTCCCTGCTCTCCCTGCCCAGCCCAGCCCTGTCTCTGCTCCCCCTCCTGCCCCTTTGGGGGGATCCCGCTGCCCCAGGCCGCTACGGGGAGCCCCGTGTCCCCTCCTCCACTCCCTGCCCTGCCCTGCCTGCGGGCACCACCGCTTACCCCCGGCGTCCCCCTCAACCACGCCGTGCCCCCGGGGCCAGCCGCCTCCGCTGGCGCAGCGTCCGGAGCCTGCCGAGCGCCCGGCGGGCGCGCGGGGGGGGTCCCGCGGGGGTCCCTGCGCCCGGCGCCGTGCCGCCAGCAGCCCCGGCTACCCCGGAGGAAGCCGCCACCTCCTGCGCCGCCTCCGCGGAGAACTCGGGGTTAGAGCGAGACGACGCGATCCCAGCACGCCACGGGCGACGCCACCGTCCCGCACGCCACGCGTGGCCCGAGCCCGGGCGGGCGCGAGGGGCCGAGTCCCGGGGGCCGCGCCGCGGGGCGGCCGACGGCCCCAGCTCCTGCCTGTGCCGGCGCTGCGGGGGTGCGTGGCACCCGCCGCCCGCAGCCGTCCGTGCGGTGCATTCCCCCGCTGGGCTGCGGCAGCCCAGCAGAGCCGGGCAGGGAAGCCTCGTCTTCCCTGGGCCTAACGCTCAGAGCCCTACGCACGGCCCCCTCCCTGCATGTCCCACCTCCATCCCGTGGTCTCGGGAATGCACCGCGCTGATCTCGATGGTATGCAGCTCCTCCAGGGTCAGCTGCCTGGCGTAGAAGTGTGCGACCACGCGGTGTGGCCCCTCAGTCAGGTGCGAGCACAGATAGTCAGCTTCCGTCAGGCGCACACAGCCTAAACCCAAGCCCAGCACCCGATTCAGCCCGTCCTCCAGGGACCAGTAACGGCGATCCACGAACCCCCCGGGAAAGCCCAGTAGTCCGTCAAATCGCATCTGCATCTGCAATAGAGGCGCACGGTGTTAATGGGGCTCGGCGGGGGCCCCCGCCGGGGGCGGGGAGCGAGGGGAGGCGCGGGCGGCGCAGCCCGGCGCCTCGGCGGAGGAGCGCGGGGAGGGGCCCCGGCCGCCTCCCGCCGGCGCGGCCCTACCAGCTGCAGCGCGTCCGACACCGCTCGCCGACACCGTCTCCGAGCGCTCGCCGCGGCCCTGGGCCGGGGAGCGCGGGGCGGGGCCGCCCCGGCCGCGGGTCCCGGGGGTTCCCGGGGGCCGCCCCGCCCGAGCCGGCCGCTACCGGCGCCCCGCGCGGCACCTCCCGCCCCGAGCCGCGCCGGGCCCGCCTCCCCCGGAGCCCGCGGCCGCCCCGCCCCGAGGGCCCGCCCGCCCCGCCCCGCCCCCCCCGGCTCCTGCCCCCCGCTCCCGGCCCCGGGCCCCGGCCTCCCCGGTCCCAGCCCCACGGCCCCCAGCGCCCGGCCCGGCCCCCCGGGCCGCCGCCTCACCAGCACGGCGTAGCGCAGCGGGATGCGGCCGAACAGCATGCCCGGGTTGGGCGCGTACAGCATGGCGTGGCACGAGTGGCTCCAGCCCGGGCCCAGCCGCATGGCCTCGTAGCGCGTCAGCGGCTTCAGCTCGGGCACGCCCGGCACCCCCAGCGTGGGCAGCGGCGGCAGCGCGCCCGCCGGCAGCGCGCCCATGGCCGCCATCGTGCCCATGGCCGCCATCGCCTCGCCGCCCGCCGCGAGCCCGCCCCCGCGCACGCGCGCCGCGCCGCCGCCGGGGGGCGGGGCCTCCGCCGGGCGGGAGCCAATCGCGCCGCGCCGCGCCACAACGGGCCAACGGGAGCCGCCGGCCGCCGAGCCCGCCCCCCGCCCGCCGGCCAATGGCGGCGCTCCCCTCGCCCGCCGGCCAATGGCAGCGCTCCTCCCCGCCCGCCGGCCAATGGCGGCGCTCCCCCCGCCCGCCGGCCAATGGCGGCGCTCCCCCCGCCCGCCGGCCAATGGCGGCGCCCCTCCCGCCCGCCGGCCAATGGCGGCGCCCCTCCCGCCCGCCGGCCAATGGCGGCGCCCCTCCCGCCCGCCGGCCAATGGCGGCGCCCGCCGCCCGCGTCGCGCGCCATATGAGGCAACCGCCGCACGCGGCCCCGCGGCGCGCGCAGCCAATGGCAGAGGAGCCGCGGGGCATGACGGGACGGGGCGGCCGAGCGCGGGCGAGCACGGCCCCGGCCCCGGCCCCGGCCCCGCACGGCCCCGGCCCCGCACACACACACGGACACACGCGCGGCGGCTCCACGGGTTTATTAGTACAAACGGAGAGGGGCGGCGCGGGAGCGGCCCCGGGAGCCGGCGCGGGAGCAGCACAAGGCACAGGGCGCGGGGCAGGGGCCGCGCGGGGCCGCTCCGGGTAACACGCGCCGCGGCCGCCCCTCACACCGGCCGCTCGCCCTGCGGCGGGAGCCGCGGCTGCTGCCACACCAGCGGCTGCGCCGAGCCACGGCCCGGCAGAGGCTGCGCGGAGTCGGACGAGCCTGAGGGAGGAGAGGGAGGAGATCGCGGTCAGTGGCGGGAGCAGCGCGGGGACGCCCCCAACACCCCCCTCAGCACCGGCGGCTGCCCCGGCCTGGCACAGCCGGTCACAGTGTCACAGGGCCCTGCGAAGCTCAGCCAGCGCAGCACCCAGAGCAGGGCACGCAGGGACTCATCCAGCTGGGCTGGGATGTCTGCAGAGAAGGAGCCTCCACAGCCCCTCTGGGCAGCCCCTGCCAGGGCTCCCTCACCTCGGTGTCCATGGCACCCCCAGGGCCCGGTGCGGAGGGCAGGGGCTGCTGCTGCCCTGCCTGCACAGGGGTCCCGGCCCTCCAGGACAGCAGAGACCCCCCCAGGGTGTGGGGTGCTGGTGGTGGGACTGGGGACAGAGCGAGGGCAGGCAGCAGCACAGCCCGGGGGGTTGCGGCCCCTCCTGCCCCAGCCTCCGGGAGGGCTCCTGCTGCCCCCCACCACTGCCACGTGCAACAAGAAGGAGAAGACGTACCAGCTCACTCCTCTATACCAATAGAGCAGGAATCGGGACCCAGTGCTGCCCAGGACAGGAGGGAGGAGGCGACAGAGAGGGAAGGAGACATTAGAGAGGTGTGAACAGATTGTGACCCTGGGGAACAGAACAGGCTGTGGGGCGAGGGCAGCAGAGCGGGTGCCCCACGGCCCTCCCTGCCCCCTGGCTCAGGGCTGCCCCCCTCCCCCGGCCCGGTGGGTGCCCTCCCCCAGCCTAAAGCAGGAGCGGGGTCTGGGGGGCACACATCAGCTGGGCAGCTGGAGCCCTGAGAGGAGAAAGGAGGGGGAAGGACAGAGACAAAAGGGTGAGGGAGGAGGAGAGAGAAGGTGGGGGGTGTTACCTCTGCATCCCCCCCTCGCCCTCTGCCCGTGGGGGGAAGCAGGACCCTTCCCCCCCGCCCCAGGCCCCCTGGTCCCACCACCCCCCGCCCCGCAGCGTGTCCCCCCGTACCGGGCAGGTAGACGTCGACCGGGGGCTCCCCCTGGGGCTGCGCCGGGCTCCTGCGCTCCCCGCAGCCGCCGTCCTGCAGCACGTCTTCAACCGAGGGCGGGCGGCTACCTGCGGGCGCCGGCAGCGCAGCCCCTCAGTGCCAGGGCCGAGACCCCACAGCCTGGCCCAGGCACGGGCCCAGCTCCCGCCACGCAGCCTCGCGCCCTCAGACGACCCCGCGCTCCCTCCCACGCTGGCTGCTGACTGAGCCCCAGACGCCCGTCCCCAAGCCCCAGGGCGCATCCTGCTCGCGCAGGGCCTGCCCAGGACGTGCTGGTGCACACCGCCATCTTCCCCCCAGCCACAGGAGGGGACAGCCCAGGGCGTGGGACAGCTCTGTAGAGCCCACAGCAAGGACACACGTGCCAAATGAACCAGGGAGATGTGTGGGTTTTGTCCCCCTACTTCCCAGGAGAGACGGGGGGAGACCCAGGGACAGCAGCTCAGAGATGGTACTGCAGGGAGTGGATGTTTCTGTCCAGTGCCCCATTGGCCCCATCCCACCACAGCAGAGCTGGACAGCACGACGGGCTCTGGCTGCCCCTACTCACCCTGCTGCAGGGACGAGGCCTCCTCCATCTCCTCCCCTGCTGCGCTCTGTAAGAAGAACCGTGCAGTCAGTGCTGCTGCCCAGGGGCCTCTGCAGCACCCGCTCCCCCCTCAGCAGCCTCCGGTGCTCAGCTCGGGGCCAGGGCTCGTTTCCCAGCAGGACCAGAGGCTGTGCCACGGGGCCAGGAGCGAAGGGGTTACAGGCAACAGAGCAGCTGCTGAAGCCCAGCAAGGCCCAGCCTTGCCTCAGATGCCACGAGGCTCCTCCAGGAGCCAGTGGAAGGTGGCTGCAGGCAAGAGGCTTTCCAGCCCCCAGCTGCCAAAGAGGTGTTGGGGGCACAAGGAGCAGCAACCTCCTTCCCCATGGAGCCCTGAGGGCGACTAAAGGCAGCTGAGACTGTTGGCTCTGGGCTGCCAGCGTCAAGCTCCTCTGCACCCTGTCACAGAGGGAGCGACAGCCCCTCGAGGCACGTCCCCTCTGCCAGCAGCAGCCCCCCTGGAAGAGCTCTGGCTCAGAGCAGCTCCCCACGCAGCACAGACTTACTTCTGGAGAGCTGGTCTCCCTCAGGGCCAGCTCAGCCCCGCTCAGCGCCGGCTGCGAGTCCGACTCCTCCGACAGCTTCTCTTCATCCTCCTCGTGGATGGGGGACGAGGGAGACCGGAGTGTGCTGCAGGGAGAGCAGCTCCCTTCACAAGGAGCCCTGCACACGGCGTGGCAGCAGCTCCAGCTGGCACCAGCCCTGCCCTGTCCTCCAGCGTAAGCCAACACATATGTGCAGGAGCCTGAGCTACTGAGGTCTGTTCCCTGGGGCCCTGCAGCAGCAGCAGCAGCAGCAGCAGCAGCCCAGAGCAGAGCCCACACAAAGTGGACAAATCTGCCTTTGCAAGAGGCCCATGTCCCACGCTGCTCCTCACACTCTCGGGGGCTGCCTTCCCACAGGAGTGGCAGGAACAAAGCCAGCCTGACCCCATCTGTCAGGCCCTGCAGTGGGCTGCCTGCCCCACAGCATCCACCTCTACCTCCCCTGCCACTAAAGGATATCCCCAAGCAACCCTGTGCTTGGAAATTCAGGTCATTTCCCTCCCCATTCATTTCGTTCCTGGGGAACTCCGTGGAAAGCTGCAATGCAGCAAGGTCTGGCTGTCAAGTGCAAATTGAATCACAGAATCATTTGGGTTGAAAAGACCCTCAAGATCGAGTCCAACCACCCACCTCACACTGCCAAGCCCAGCACTACCCCACTCTAGGCCCTCTGAGGGACACGGTTTAGTGACTGAGGGGCTGACTGTGTGGGGAAGGAGACACTTCCATCCAAAGGCTGGATGAGCTCTCCCTGATAAAAATCCTTCTGGAGACAAGGCCAGCCCTTAGGAGGCACAAGCTGGTCACCTCAGGCTGGACACAGTGGGGTGAGCACCCGCTGCCCTCCAAGCACTCCCCTGGTTCCCAGCGCATGCGGCCACCAGCCCCACTCCAGGCCTGCAGGCAGAGCCGGCACCTCTGCCCCGTGCTGACCTGTCTGGGGACTTGCTCCTCTTGCCCTTCTGGTGGCTGCTGTCCAGGGCTCTGTCGAGGCCAGGCAGGGGCCTGCTGGTGGGCGCCAGCCCGTCCCCTGCGTAGCCGATCTCCTCGTACAGCGGCGCCGACGGCACCGGCGGCGACACCGAGCGCAGCCCGTTCAGCGCCTCCAGCAGCGAGATGGGCTCGTAGCCTGCAGGGATGTTGTCAGAGCTCTGCTGGCCACACACACACAGAGAGGGGCATGTTAAGGAACCCAGGAAGGGGAGGCCCTGGTGCAGCGCAGCCCTGTGCCCCCCACAGCCCCCTCCCCTGCAGCAGACACACGTTGCCCCTTGGGCTGCAATGCTGACGGTCCAGACGTGTCTCCAGAGCAATGCTTGAGAGCCTGGGCGTGTCAGCAAGCTCCAACATGGCTCAGCACCCCTCTGCTATACCAGGGAGCTCTTCCAGGAGCCAGACAAGCAGGTTCCTAACAAAGCTGCTCTAACAGACACTGGGGGTTCTCTCCTCTGATGGTTCAGAGACCCTTCCAGCCCAGTGAGCACCCCACTTGTGCTTCCAGCCCCAGACACACAGCTGCTGGTCACAGGAGGGGAGTACATGTGTTCCAGCTGAGAGCTGGTGCTCAGGGCCTGCCCCACTTCCACCTCCCCCATGGCCTTGGTCCTCTCAGCTGCCAATGCTGACTCCCACCTCTGCTAAGAGGTAGGAAAGCGACCACAGAACCACGGATCTGTGAGGGAGGAGGGAGGAACTGCACGCATTCCCAGCCCCTCTGTTACCCACTGAGCTGCCAGTCAAAGGGACCCTTGCAGAGCTGTTAAACCAACACTGGTTTAACTCCAAAACCCCTCCTGATCACAAAAACCCTGTGGACTGGGAGACAAAGGGGGTTTATGCTGCAACCCCACGGGTGGCCGAGCCTGTTTGAGCACACAGAGCCAAACTGCAGCACTCCAGGCCTCCACTAACCCAGCTGCTTCAGCCCTGCATGCTCGGGTGGGTGGGTCTGTGCTGTGCCTGAGGTGGCGTGCTCCTGCTCAGCCTGGCTGTGAGCTCCCTGCTCAGCCTGGCTGTGAGCTCCCCGGGCCTCTCCGAGCCCGGCCTCCCACTCACCCTACTCCAGACCAGCCTGCCCAGCAGCCTCTTCCCACACAGCCCGTGCTTTTGGGTGAGCTGAACGCTGAACTGACTCACTTCAGCTCACAGGAGGAGCCAGATCTGACGGAGAGGAAAGGAGGAGCGGCTCCCGGCCGCGGTGGCGCCGAGCTTGCGCCGAAGGGGTGCGCGGAGCTGGTGGCGCCTGCAGGCTGCGGGCACGGAGCATCCCCGCACAACGCCCGGCGCCAGCAGCTCGGGGCTGCCGCGGCTCGGAGCATCCCCGCACAACGCCCGGCGCCAGCAGCTCGGGGCTGCCGCGGCACGGAGCATCCCGCACAACGCCCGGCGCCAGCAGCTCGGGGCTGCCGCGGCTCGGAGCATCCCCGCACAACGCCCGGCGCCAGCAGCTCGGGGCTGCCGCGGCTCGGAGCATCCCCGCACAACGCCCGGCGCCAGCAGCTCGGGGCTGCCGCGGCTCGGAGCATCCCCGCACAACGCCCGGCGCCAGCAGCTCGGGGCTGCCGCGGCTCGGAGCATCCCCGCACAACGCCCGGCGCCAGCAGCTCGGGGCTGCCGCGGCGCGCACAAGGGCAGGGACGCAACTCCTTCCCCGCCTCGTGTGTGGGACACGGGCTCCCGGCTGCGCAGAGGAGTCAGAGGCTGCTCACTGGGGCGCTGCAGGGAAAGCCGAGTGGCCGGACTCTGCACAGGCTGCGGGGTACTCACAGAGTGCTCGTCGTGGTCAACGCTCTGCGCCAGGACAGGGCTGAACGACACCGGCGACAGAGCCCCTGGCTTCTTCCTCACAGCCCGGATCTGCAGCAGGGCACGGAAGGCTAGGAGAGAACAGGAGAGAGCAGAGGGCAGGTGATGCAGGGCCAGGCCGTGCCAGGGCTCCTGCGGTGCTGTGGGCACGGGGCAGCTCCCGCTGGGCACGGGCAGGGGGGCCCTGGGGCACACCAAACCAAGCGCTGGGCTCTGGCTGCCAACCAACTGACGTGGGCAGGGACAGGATCTGCTGGCTGGAAACGTCTGGGTACACACAGCCCGTGTGGGGAACAGCCACTGGCTGCCCCTGCAGTCCTGTACAGGGGGACGTCAGGCCTGATGCTGTACAACACTGTGAGAAAGCAGGGTAAGGATCCAGGTAAGGGCAGGGCAGGGATTGTACCCTGTGCTGGGCCCTGGGGAGGCTGCAGCTCCAGGGCTGTGCTCAGTGTGGGCCCCTCACTCACTGCCACAGGGACACTGAGGGGCTGCAGCGTGGCCAGAGCCCGGCAGGGAGCTGGGGAAGGGGCTGGAGCACAAGGGGCTGGGGAGGGGCTGAGGGAACGGGGGTGCTGAGCCCGGGGAAGAGACTCACTCACCAGCCCCACACCACAGCTGTGAGAGGCTCTGCAATATCTGTGAACCAGAGGGTCAGTGGCCCTACTCCCACCTCCAGCACAACAATCCCTTGGTCTTCCCACGACAGCTGTGATCTCCCTCCCTGCCCACAGCCTCATTTGCTGTCTGCAGCTCTCTGCTGTCGTTAGTTCCTGTGTGCCAGGGGCGCACGTGAATGAGCCTGGCGGTTGCTCTGGTGCAGCTCTAAGAACTTGCTCCTCTGTGAGGAAAAGCCCAGGCATTTCCCTAGTTCCTGTTGCACCCACATCAGCTTAGAGAAGGAGAACAGAGCTGCAAATCTCTCCTTGCTGCCCCTGCAGCTCTCCTCAGCAGCAGACTCCCAGGGAGTGTGACACGGGGCCACTTTGCAGACAGACACGAGCGACTCTGCTGTGGTGTGCAGATGAGATCACACTGTTCCTGTGCTTTAAGCTGTGCTCCTCCTAGCCAAAGCTGCCTGGCACTTCCTTGCTTTTGGTTGCTGCACCTTTGCCAAGTTTGAACTGTTTAGACTCGATTTTTTTTAGGCCAAACATCTGTCTTAGGCTCTTTTTCTGAGCAGCATCGATTAGAAACAATCAAATACCTCAGGGACCAAGCACAGGGTAAACACACGATGTGTCTACTCCAGCAAGAAACAGGCATGTTTTCGGGAGACTCCCGTGCCCCTGCGCTCTGGAGACAAGGCAGGGACTTCAGCAAGTGCTGCCTGAGTGTCAGAATGGGCATTTCACTGTTTTCCTCTTCTGAGAGCTGAGCAATGCAGGGTGAAGCAGATCCTCCTCACCCTCCTCGGCAAAGCAAGGGACTGCACACTGAGTGTTGTCTCACCTCTGCCTCCTTGAGGAAGTCAAAGGAAGGCTCTCAGAGAGATGCCAAATACCTGGGCAGCACTGCAGTGGGACTGGCTGCTGCCTTGGCCACATCTCTCAGGATAAAGCTTCTCCCTCCCTTCCTTTGAGGGATTTCCCGTCAGCTTCACCAAAACACAGGAACTGCCTCCATGGCACGGCTTGGAGCACCTGCACCTTCAGACCCACCCCCAGGACAGGGCAGGCAGCAGGGAGGCACTGGGCCAAGGGCCATTCTCCCACGTGCTCCCCTCCTTCCCCGTTCAAGGACATTTTACGTGCCAGGGGTGTGCAGCTGGCGGCGAGCGCAGCGGGGTGTGTGGTGCTGAGCCGTGGGCTGGGGCTGGTAACCTGTGCTGCCCTCTGACAGCAGGATGCCCTGGGTGTGGGCACATACTCACGCAGCCTGCAGATGGGGCAGTTGTTGGCCTGGTAGCGCAGGGTGTCAGCGCAGGAGTTGCAGAGGCAGAGGTGGCGGCAGGGCAGGATGAGGGTGTCGCGCAGGTCCGACAGACAAACCACACACTCGTTGCTGTTGTCGCTGTTCTCATCGTCCGAAGGCTGCAAGAGAGGCCAGCGCTGGGCAACCTCCCACCCGAGAGGCTGTGGGACGGCTGGCACCCTCCTTGCACAGCCCAGGGACAGCCAGTTCCAGCCCACACAGCCCTGCTATGGACACTCCTGCCCCTGGGGCTCTGCCCCGGGCTCACTGTGGGCCAGGGCACCGGGCTGGGAATGCCCATCCTTCCTCAGAGCTGGGCTGAGTGCAGAGGGGACCCCCTCTGGGGTAGGGATCCCCTTGGCTGAGCAGGGACAAGAAGCTGCTCCCCAGCTCAGGAGAGACAGGGAACTGCTGCAGAGAGGCCAGTGCAGGGACACCAAGGTGCTGAGGGGATGGAACTTGTGTGTGAGGAGGAAAGGCTGCAGCTCTGGGGCTGTTGAGCCTGGAGAAGAGAAGCCTGAGCTCAGGGGCACCTCAGCAATGCTGCTCAGTCCCTAAAGGGTGGGTGTCAGCAGGATGGGGCCAGTGTTTATTCTGTGGTGGACAGTGGCAGGTGATGGACATCAGCTGGGACACAAACAGTTCCCCTGGCACAGGAGGAGAAAGTCCTTTGGTGCTGAGGTGAGGGAGCCCTGGCCCAGGCTGCCCAGGGAGGGTGTGGAGGCTCCTTCTCGGGAGGTTTCCAACCCCAGCTGGACACGTTCCTGTGCCCCTGAGCCAGGGGAAGCTGCTGGAGCAGGGGCTGGGGCTGGAGCAGCTCTGCAGGGCCCTGCCAGCCCCAGCACTCTGGGTTCTGTGAAGCAGCTCCTGCCTGCCAGCCTCACCAGTCTCCTGTGCTGGCACAAGCTTTGCTGCAGCTGTAGGAGACCCAGCCTGAGAAGCTCACCTGCTCACAGCTACCCTGATAAAAATGTCAGTGGGAACCCACTCAACATGAGCGTGCATCACACCGGTCTTTCAGTCACTCTGGGCCCCACACATTGAATCAGAGGCACCAAGCAGGCTGCTGCTGGGAGGAGAAACCCACTCTGCAGCCAGAAGAGCTCTCTTCACTGACAGCTGAGAGCCCCACACACTCTCCACCGATGCCACAGGAGCTCACCACAGCCCAGCGTGGGCCACCCTCCACCTCTGCCTCGTCTCACTGCGAGGCCCCCTTGGTCACCAGGGCTGACACATGCTAGACCATGGCCAACCTTGGTGTAAGCAGCAACACATAGCATGTGCAACCCCCACACCCACACCCAGACTGCTGACTGTGCCAGAGACAGGCTGCAAGCCTGGCTGCCCACTCACAGGCACTCCCCATCGATGTGGGGAGGCAGGGAGGGCAGGCTTTTTGCTTTCCCACTCACAGTCTGCTAAGTATACTAGGAAGTACAGAAATAGCCCCAGGCCACTTGTCTGATGAGCCACAAATGTGTGATTGCTGGATTCAGAGGATGATCACAAGACCCTGGAGGACACAAACAGGAGCCTTCAATCCTCTTAAATAGATCCTGTGCAAGAAAACTCTTTGCAAAGCCTTTTCCCTCTTGCCTCTCCAGGTGCTACCTGTTGGCTCAGAGACCACAGGATGCTTTGGGCAGGACACTGCATTGCTCAGAGGGGAACTCCTGCTTGTCCCACTCTGTGGCTGCTCCTCTGTTTGCAAATCACACGCTACACACATTGGAGCAGCCAGTGGTCTCATCCTGAGGCCAGGACCTGGGACATGCACTCTGCATCTTAGTGATGCTGTGCTCGAATGCAGGCTGCTCTCTGGACACTGGGAAGCCTGAGGGAGCTCAGTCCCCTGCAGTGCTACAGAGACATGCAGTCCCTCCTCCGAAACAGGAGAACGTGAAAGAGGCACCAGGCGTGGCACAACTGCCTTGGCTGCAGAGAGGCAGTGACGGGCCCGTGGCTGTCCCTACAAGCCCTAAAAATCAGTGCTCTGAAACACCCATGGGGCATTGATGCTCTTCTCTTCCAGCAATCCCAGCCCCAGGGAACATCCTCCAGAGTCTAAAATCGTCTCAGCACAACCTCACTGACTGTTTGGGCCTCACAACAGTGAGCTCCTGGCAGCACCCACAGTTAAGCTCAAAAGCAGAAGGTCTAGGCTGGAAACCCACAGCTCAGGGAGCAGGAGCCTCCTGAGCACCTTTACCTTGGTCTCCTGGTTGTTTTTGTTCTCGATGCCGTAGATCTCCTGAAGCAGATAGCTCACCCTGTCAACCTGGGGAGAAGACAACGTTTGGAGTGCAGCTGCCACATCATCCCTGCTTTGTGATCACCTCCCCTCCTTCCCTCCCTGTGCCAACACATCCATGTCACAGCCCCAGCAGCCAGCTCCCCGAGAGCTACAGGAAAGACTCATCAGAAACAAACCCTGCAAGGGAGAGCCTGGAGGAGGGCCTCCTTGCTCAAAAGGCGGTGCCCATCCTGTCTGGCCTGAGCAGGGTGTCTTCTGTCTCCATCAGAATCACCTTAAACCCAAGTTCTCTGCTTGTCTCAGAGATCAAGAGGGAATATGCACCCACAGCTCACACAGGTCAGCCAGCCTTCCACAGTCCTCTCCTCCTGTGAAGTACTGCTCAAGCTTGTGACCATGGTGACCTTGCACCCAGCAGAGGTGCTGTGCCAACAGCTCTCTACTGGCACACGGGGGGCTGAACACCACTTCTCTGCTCACCACCTGGGAGCAGAAGGTCAAAGTACTGAAGACACAACAAAGCATCTCCCTTGGCGTGAGAAGCACTCGAGGGACAACCCCACATTAGTGCAGTGCCATTTATTACCATCCCCAGGCCCTGGCTGGCATCTCTAAACTGGGGTGTGTGCTGGCAGAAAGTCCTTTAGGCACAGGTGGAAGCTGCTCACAGCCCCAAGGCTGGGGCAGACTCCTCCAAGCCATGCCTTTACACAAGCACTGGCAGCTGCCTGCAGACTCTCCTGAGCAGCTGAGCACTGAAGCCCTGTGCTTGGTCAGCAAGCGTGGCACAGGACTCTTAGAGCTGTGAGGAACAGACTCTACATGGATGTACAAAGGTCTCCTGGGGTTTGGTGCTGCACAGCAGCTCCCCTGGAGCAGGGTATGTTCCTCCATCTAAAAAACCACCCCACAGCAGATAAAATGGTGACAGAGATGCAGGGTATCAGACTGACACATCCTGCAACAGGGGAAGGACACACTGTCCTGACACCTCCTGTACTGTCCAGCTGACACCATGCAGTGAGGCCAAACCACCTGGAACTCAGTGCTTCAACAGCTCTTCAGTCCCAGGGCTTTTGGCATTTCCCTGTGTCTCATGCCCCTGGCTTCAGTCCTCTCCTTTTGTCAGGCCAGGTGCTCCTCAGAAGCGCACTGCCTTTGCCACGGGATCACAGTGCTGCAGAAGACACGGGATGCCAAGATAGGGGCAGGAGCTGGCTCCATCCAGCCCGTTTGCCCACTCAGCAATGCTCTGAGCTGGGACACAGCAGCTTCCACCAACTCACTCCAGAGTCTCCCTGTCCAAGCCAGCAGGCAGCTTGCAGACAATCTGTTCTAGGCCTGCATTTCACAGGAATGAGGTCAGCTCTTGGACTGCTGAGCAAAACCCTCTGCAGCCGCTCGCAGCTCACCCAGGAAGTTTGGGAACAATGATGTGGGAGATGTCCTTTTGTAACGTGACATTTCAAAGAGAGCCTGGTTACAGCATCCTGACTACTCAGAGGATCACAGGGAGTGCAGAAGTGGTCAGCTCAAAGCAAAGGAGAGGGCAGGAAGGAAGAGACCAAAGCCTCTGCAGGAGCCTGTGTTCCTTTTAACTGCTTGCCTCTCAAGATCCCCAGGAGCTGCTGTTGCAGTAGGAAAAGGGTGAGCAATACAACGTGGCACCACTACAAAGATGTCTAGTTTTCAAAAGAGTAGGAGTAAATAAGGAGCAGGTGATGGGACACAACACAGCCCCTCACCTTCACGCCTCTCCAACCCCTCCTGCACCACGTCATCCCTCCAAGCGCTCCTGTTGCTATAAACAGCTCAGCTGATGCACACAGGAGCCACCAGCCAAGGCCAGGGCATGTTTTTCTGCTGATCCATCTGTCTGTATTCACCCATGCTGAATTCCTTTGAGCAGGTTGGTACATACATTATAACTGATCTCAGCTGAGAGAACAAAGCAGTTGAGCTCATTAGCTGCTGCTCCCAAAGAGCTTTGGAGATGGATGAACACAAAAGCTACCCGGCACTCCTGGCAACGGCGAGGGGAAGGCAAAAGAAAAGCAGTGATGGGGAAGAATGTGTGATGTTATACAGATGGCTTGCTCCAGACATACACTCTATACCTCTGCTCTGTGCTCTTATGGGTGCAGATGCTATCTCAGCTTCAGTGGTACTGTGTGTTCTTCGAAGCAAGAGCTTCTTTCTATTTTAAAAGCCACAGGAGAGAACATGCAAAAGCCTCACATTTCACAAACTGCCGGTAGAAAAGTCCCCACAACCCAGCCCTGAGTGGGAAGGTTACAGGCTCTGCAGGCAAAGACAGACAAGCACGCTCTGTTTCACTGCAGGAGACAGCTACCCACAGTGTGGCAGGGTGGGAACCTCCCTGGAGAGCACTTTGAGCACGCCAGCCCTCCGTTTGGGGAGCACTGACTGGACCCTGCCGCGACCCAACGCTGCCTCGCGGAGCTCAGTGCCACAGAAGCACTGCTTCCGAACAGCTATTACCCCCCAAAACAGCCCACAAGCAAGACAAATGAGTGGCTTTTCATCAGCTCACGGATGCTCTTCTCTGAGCAGAAGAATATGTGAGAAAGCAGCACTGTTGGCATCCCGCTGCGCTGCTGCCCCAGCGCTCAGGGCACGAGCCCTCCCTCAGAGGCACAGCTCTGCTGATGTCCCCACCACAAACCTGCCTTCACATGCCCCATAGGCTCCCTGCCAAAGCAATCTCTGTCTGTCCCTATTAAAAACACTTGTGGGACCCAGGATGGATCAAGTAGCCAGGAGATGCTGCTGCAACCCAGCCAAGGGAAGCACCAAGGCAGGGAGGGGGGCACAGGTCAGCACAGGACACACAGGACAAGTGTCAGGGTGGAGTGGCAACTCACCACTAGCTCTGGGACAAGTCTACTGTTGCTGACACCAGGCACAAGCAAGGCTGAAGGACAGGCCCTGGGTCTCCACCAAAAGGAACCAAAAGGTCTCTGTCCCTGGGGCTGCTCCCAAGGAAGCTTGTTGAGGGATAAGATGATCCCCTAATATTTTGACACAAAGATGTGCAAAGCCCACAGTTTTCAGCCTCCAGGTAGGACAATGGGGGCCTTCCACACCACAGAACACAGAACCTAAGGAGCTCAGACACAGCATTTGGCTCACTTGAGCAAACCTAAGTTCCTTACACAGATATAGAAGCATCAGCCCCATGCTCTGTCAGTTTCGTGTTCAAGCACCAGGTGCCAGCCAGGCAGGAATGCACAGGCACCACTGGGTCTGTACATAGTGTCTTCTCCCAGGGAAGCACAGAGACCACCCACACCATTGCTCCACCATATTTGTTGCCCCAACACACATCTGGCTGTGCAGCAAACAACCCAGTGTTAGGGGTCACCAGCAGCTCACTGCCTTCGCTTGTGATGTCTGAGCTCACCAGGCGAGATCTCAGGCTCAGGCAGTGAACTGACACCAAAGCTTCCCACTGGTACAGTGGGGCACCCGTGGGACAGCAGCAAGGGAGTAGGAGGGAAACAGGTACTTACAATCTGCTTCTGTTTTAAGGGCTTCACGGAATAACTGCCATCGACGTGCTAGCAGGGAAAAAGGAAATGCATTAAGTAGTGAAGTGTACCACTGAGGAGAGAACCACACTCATGCTCAGAGTTGTGCCAGCTGGCTAAGGGGAGGGTGGCACACATGAGTTGTGTCTGATAGCTAAGGTAAGGGTGGCGGACATCTAACCACGACAGCCTGAACAGCAACCACTGCCCACAGTCAGCAGCACAGGGGCTCCGAGTGCTCCTTGTCTGCCCCAGCACACAGCCAGGTGGACTTGGCTCAGGGTAACCCTGTCTGAAGTGGGTCAGAGCATGCCCACAAATCCCCTGGCACACTGGATGCTTTCAGGCTGCAAACAGCCCAGCTGGGTGCAAACACTCCTTCAGCCAGTCCAGCGAGACTCTGTTAACACCCCAAGTAACATCCAGTCACAGAGCTCCCGAGAGAGCAGGGGCTGGTCCCAGGCTCAGGTCAAGGACTGGCCACTGGATGGAGTCAGACACAAGTCACACACACTCCACACGAATGGCCAGAGCTGCCTGACCCTGGAACCTTTCATTTGCTGGGGGCAGCAGGCACGGGTGAAGGACTCAGCACACACCTGGGCTCAGAGCCTGGGGCAGGACCAGCGCGATCGCTCTGTTTTCTCCATCATCCACAACAACCAACTAAACTGAGAGCAACCAGCTCTCCTGCCACAGTCTAGAGAGCAGGAAAGGAGACTTAGGGGAAACCCCAGCAAGCCCTGCTGCTGTGAACAGTTGCAGGTGAGCATCTGAAGGAGTTTCAGAAGGAAGGAAGAACAATATCGCAACAAGAGGGAACCCAGCCCTGTTCCCCAGGCAAACACAAAGTGCTCAGTTTCTGCCTTTGGGCAGACCGTACAGAGTATCAAGGTTGCTATTCTGATCCTGAAGGGACATTTGAATAGCAAGTTACCAAGGCCTGCTGGTCTGCCTGTCCTCTGAGCACACTCTGGTACCCAGCAGCAGTGCTACTAGCAAGGACCTTCCTCTGGATCTATGGACCTACACTTCAAACTGGGAGGAGAAAGAACTCCACAAGCACTTTGCCCTGCGACTTTTCATTAGAAGAAAGATCTTTATATTGTTTGAAACATTCAGTGGAAGGTGAAAAGCAAGAAGTGTCTCCACCAGACAGCATCTCCCTCTCAACAGCACAGACAGATGAGCACACTCTTGAGCTCAGGCCTGGACAAGGGGCGTAATCCAGCGCTGATGGAATGGCCTGAGCAGCTTTAGGTGGTTCCCAGTTTTGCTGCACACCCCATTCAGCTCCCTCAACGTTATGAGGGCTTTTGCCTTCACCTCTGTGCATCCAGAGAGCTCAGAGGTTCTGTACAGGAGGTGAATTTACCTATAATCCCTGAAATCCTTCTTCCAAAGCTGGACCAGTTCAAGCCACCTTCCAATCTCACGAGACAGAAATCCCCACCTCTGCCCTCGTGCTAGTACACTCCCAGCATGTGTGTGTCTCCCTGCTTCCTACAAGGTGCTCTTACCAGGTGCTGTCCACAGCATGCTAGGCTGGGGCAAACCCAGGTCCAAGTGAGAACTCTACTCCCTGACCATAGAGGCTGGAAAACAGCAACTAAATACACTCCTTTGTAAGTAAAAACCATACTCCCATCATCAGATCCAAAGGCTGATCTGAACCCAGCCGTAACCAACAGCCAGGGGAGCACAGGCGAGTCTCAGGCATGGGGAAGGGAAGCATGCTTAGAACACTTCAGGCTGTAACATGCAGGCACCTGGTGGGCTCATCTGTTTTTCCCTCCTCAGAAATAGCTCAACAACCATTTCCTAAGGCCAAGGGCTCTCCAGCTATGGTACTTTCTCCCCAAGATGACAGATGGGCTTCAACCACAGCAGGTTTTCCCAAGGACCTGATCTAGGTGGGACCTGTTTTGGCTGGGGGTTGGATGACCTCTAAAGGTCCCTTCCAACCCCACCATTCTGTGATGCTGTGATTCTATGAAGGATCCACTGCTCACACTGTCCTCTCCCAGGTGCTGCTCAACAAAGCTGAGGGGTTCCACATCAGTTTGTTTCTCCAGATCACCTGGAGCAGGAAACTAGCAGAATAACATCCCTGCCCACATCTGCACTCTGCCAGATCTCCAGTCACCAGGAATTCTACCTGCAGGGCAGTGCTGGAGCAGCCTCTCTAACACAGGGAAATGCCTTTTCTTCACATACCAACTCCAACTAAAAAAGCCCAACCTAGGACACTTAGAGCATCTTCCAGCCCCTTAAGGGCTTCCTTAGGACTGACTGTGCCTTCCTTGCCCTCTGACTCAGCTTGTCACCATCCACAGTATTGACCTAGGCACATTATCCACCCTGGCACCTTCCTCAGGGATCCAGCAGGAGCTGTGCTAAGTGAGAAACACAAGTCAGCCATAGGCCAGCCTGAAAGTGGGGAACTTCTACAAGCACAGCATTGATGCTGCTCCCCTCTTCATGCCCAGCTCTGCTCCATGAGCATCTCTTGCCTCACCCTAACATGTCACTACAAGTACCACTTGCTCAGGACATGTGTCTGCAGCATTACCACAACCAGACACAACATGATGCAGTTATGGATTTTGCAGCTGTTTTCAGGGTTCAGTTCTCCTAGAAGATTCTGTTATCAGGCTGTGCATGCAGCTTGGCTGCCCATGCAGGCTGCTACATCAAACATGCCACTGGAAAGCAGTGGGACTCAAAGTCTTGATGCAGGATGTATCCTAATTCTTTACAAGGGCTTGGTCCTAGGTGTGAACTAAAGTCAAACAGTGGTGCAATAAGGGCTGGACACAGCCAGTCTGGTTCTTCTAAGAGATCACGAGGTCCTGGAAAACTTCGTGGTAGCAGCCATGGTCAACACCTTCCACCTCACCCACCACAGGCACAGCCTCTCCCCACAACAGGAAGCAGCTACAATTAGCTGGGTGACCAGCTCAGGTACAAATGATAATTAAAGGCTGTGCAGGAGCTGCTGCAAGCAATCATTTGTACTACAGTAGGGCTCAGGAACCCCAGTCAGGTCCCAGGACTACATTGCTCTAAGTATTACATAAACACAAGCTACTGATCCATGGAACTGTTTACATACACAGGGACACAGGGAAGAGAGAACTCATTTACCTTTTCAAAGGCAGCCAGAAGAACATGGGCATGACCTGTCACCTCAACCACCACTGCAAAAGAGAAACAACAGTCCTGGTTAAACCTTGACAACAGCACGAGCATAAAACTGCCCCAAGATGAATTTCAGTTCCAAACTGCCACCTGTTGTACTTCCACCTCCTCTCACAATTTAAAACTCCCCTTGAGGCTGGTTCATTTCATGCTCCTGCAGAGCAAGAGCAAAGCCCTGCTGGGCTCTGTGCTGGGCTCTGTGGGGACACACGTGCCTGCCTTATCTGGGGTGTTCCAAACTATCCCACTTGGTTTTTAGAGGAAAGGGGAAGGGTCACATAGTGCTCAGAGGGATTCTGCTCTCCCCTCAGAATCCTGGGTTTGATTACCTGAATTTATCAGTGATGAATAACTCCATCTGGGCAGCAGCAACTGGCAGCCAGCCCTGGTACTTTTTGCTTGATTTCTTTCTAACCCATGCTTGTGAAACATCTGACACCAGTTTTGGACCCTGAGACATCTCTGTCCAGTTCTCTGTTCTTTTTTTTTCCCTAAAGACAAACACCATCAGGACTTCCCTCCTCCAACTCTTAATGCAACAGCACTGAGAAAGGGCTGTTGGGTTTCTGCACTGCATTCGTGACCTCCTCAGCAAACACCAAAGACAGGAAGCCGAGGCACAACCCCAGTCTCTCTGGCTAAAGACTCTCTGGCTCTGTTCAGTTCCAACTGGTTGGACCCTTTTGCTTAATTCTATTCAGACTCATGCCACGGCAATGGGAGGCAGAGGTTGTGCAGGAGTCACCGAGGGAAGGGAAGGCATGTGACCACCTCAGCACAGGAGCTGCCAGACATAAGGGAAACAGCTCCTGCCTTGTCTAAAAGGGAGAAGAGCTCAACAGCTTCCTTTGGGCCTCCAGAACAACAAAGACAAGAAGAACCATTCACTGGACCAGGGCACAAAGACCATGTTTGCAGACAGCAGCATGTGGGAGAAGAGAGGCCGTGCCTGCAGATTTGGGGAACTGAATTTGGGTGCAATCAGGAATGCACAGGAGAGGGCTAAACCCAGGAGTTCCTCTGCTTGCTCCCAGCCAAGAGCAAGGCTATTCTATCTCGCTCAGAAAGTGAAATCCAGGTCCCTCCCTGCAGCTTGAACAGCAAAGTCTGAGGTACCAGGCACCGCTTCATGCCCTGCACGGCACCCAAGCGTGGCTGGAGCTGCGTGACCCGTTCTGGGGGACGCTGCCCTTCCCTGCCAAGGCCTTCCTGTACCTTTCCTGAGAGCAACCCCACTGGCAGGAGTGGGAGAGGGCTACACTGCCAGCTCACATTCCTCAAGGCACACAAACATCTCCTGGCAGAACCAGCCCAAACCAAGGTCTGGCTGACTGCTGTTTGCATTTGCCACTGGATTTCACTTCAGCAGTTACAGGCCAACTGTAATCTTCCCAGTGCTCCAAACACACAAGCCCAGCTCCTTCCAGGCCCATCAGTTAAAAAAGACCCAAAACACATAACAATGTCCTCAGAACTCACTCAAGCCTCACATATTTTTGTGCTGATACTCTTTCCAGCAGAGGATTTAAAAGCAATTGTGTGTCCAGGTTATTAAAACCCATGACAGCACGTTACTGGCTAAGCCTGGGCATGGTATGTGCATAAACATACGCTTCCACTGCTGCCTCCTGCTCTGTTTTTGGTCCTTCTAGGCCTGCCCAACATTAGAAAGTGCAAACACCCCGCCAAAAGCTCCATAAACAGAGGAGGGTGGTTTATCAGCCACACTTTAAACTGGTTCATCCAGCTCTGCTTCACTCTGCTTGGAGGACTGCAGAATGAAGCAGCAACTTCGTGGGCACTTTCAGGTGTAGGACATAAGCACCTGAGCACCTGACTTCACTCTCCAGTGCAATCAGCAGTGCAATCTTCCCTTTCTAATTGTTCTTCAACGCTGCAGAAACTGTCACAAAAAGCAGAAGTGCAGTGCTGGTCCTGCTGACCACAGCAGCTCCCCATTTTGCAGCAAACCTGGCTTCTTTCTGCCCCTTTCATTGCTGATGCTCAGAATGAGTGCAAACACAGGGCACCCAAAAGCACTCACCCCCCCAAAGCAAGGGTGAGTAACAATCTGAACAGTTCCTGGACTCTCCAGGATGGCAACGTGCTTCACGACCCCTCAGCAACACCACTGCTCATCAAAGGCTCTTGTATTGCACCCATCCACCACCCTTCTGCACTGCTGCATGGAGCTGCATTGGGTTCAACAGTGGCCTGAGCTCTGCAAAGCCATTTCTTGTCCTCTGACCATTCCTAGGGGAAGCTCCAGCCTACAGTTAGCTATAGCTATTATGAAGACAACTTACCCCTCAAAGAGGGGGAGAAAACCCACAGAGATAGGAAGTAATTTGCTCCACTTTGTTCCATTTTCCCCCTAGCAAGGGAGGCTGGTTTGGAAAGCATGTTTTAGGCAAGGACCTATGGGCAGCTGGGCCCTGGGGAAGGTAAGGTGAAGTCCTGTTCTGGAAAGGCTCCCCAAGCCTTTGCTATTAAGTGAAACGTTTTCATTGCAGAAGGAGGCCTGTGCTGAAGGAGTCACATAACCTCAAAGGGAGCCAGGAGATGCCCCAGGGAGCACAGCACCGTGCTTACCGTCCCCCTCATCCACCACGGCTCGGATGACCATGGGGAACACGCCACGATCCAAGTCAAAGTTCAGCTGAGGGAAGAAAATTAGATGAGGTTAGACAATTCACACCAGGCTTGTCTGAAGAGAACGCCCAGGACAGCACTAACATCAGAGGAACCAAGGCCCTGATGGACCTTCTGAGGGGCCCCCAGTCCCCGGTCTCAAAAGGACACGACAGTGCAGAAGGATTTAAAACACAGACAGCGAGTGTCCAAGGGAGACAACCAGAGTAACTACAACATGCACACACTGACATGGCACTGAACACAGCCCAGCAAAGCAAAGCAGAGGATCTCCATTTGGATTTCACATGGTGTTTAATTCTCACTAGCTCATACACCCTGAAAGTCTCTCGAGTGATTTGTGGCAGGACAAGCTTCTCAAAACACAATCTAGTGGCACAGTTTTGCTTGTGCCTGGAGGACATCTGGTTGTGCCACAGCAGGATGCAGTGTGCTCCCTACACCCCAAAAGAAACTCTCACCCCTGTATGAAGTTCTTGAAGACATAGAGAAAAGCCTGTCAGACTGCAAGCTCACACAGCACTCGAAGGAAACACCAGACTGATGTCCCTGTTGTGGCAACCTATGAAATCCAGGTCCTCGACCTTCTAATCGGTGGGAGTGGAAACTGAAGATCTCACAAGGGCAAGGAAAACAGACTCGACTCCTTCCCTGGCCCTGCACTTGCCTGAAGCACTCCAAAGCCCCACATCACCTCACAAACACAAGAAAAATGCAGCTTAACACTGTCCTGTGGCAGGAACAGAAGTGGCTCAGAGACTGGATTTCTGGTGGGTTGTGTCAATTACTGACGGGTTCTTTTGTCTCATCTCTTGCCAAGACAGAGAAAGATCCATGGTGCTCTGGGTGGTCTGTTTGCAGTTTTCCAGTGAGAACTGAGACCCAGGTGGAGTGCTGCAGTGCTGCCATGCAAGCAGAGCCGTGGGGGCTTCTCTCACTTTTCCACAGCCCCAACATCATTTGCAGCATGCTCCTCTCCAGCCAGTCCCTCAAAGGATAAACCATCAAGACAGCCATTGGCATTGGCACGAATGGCAACCCAAGCCAACCGGCTGGAGGGAAGGTGACCATGAGCCTTAACAGAGCTGAAAGTGGCTCCTCCTCAAAGGATTACAACCTAAACGCTCGTCCTGGAACGAGTGATGGCTGTATGCTGGGATCATCCAGGCAGCCACCAGCCAAGCCCATTAGCCACGTGGCTGTGCCTCTGCCAAGAGCTGCAGGCACATGCTTCCAACTGCAACAGCTCCCCAGCCTTCCACGGGAGGTGCAGGGGGAAAAGGGAACTGCAGGTCTGCTGCTCTTCTGGCCACAGTGCATGCTCCTTGCATGGGCCGCATGCCTTTGGGGCTACGCAGCTGCAGCACTTTCTAGAGCAACTCTTAGCTATGTAACAAGGCTTTACATACACAGAGGGTGTGCTGGAAGACCTGGCTAGTCTTCAAACTTGAGGGGTATTGATCTTCATCCCTGTATGATGGCTTTACCTTTTATTCCTCCTTTAAGCTACCAGAATCTCTTGTCCTTCCAAAACAGCGGAGTAACAGAGCAAACACAAACAAATCCCCTGTAAGCTCTCAGTGTTTGTTACAGGAGACTCACTGAGCCACTGTTTTCCCAGCTGGCATTTTTGCAGCCATTACAGCGTGCCACAGAGGGAAACCTCCTCCAGGACAATTGATTAAAATTGCTGAAAGAAGCTTATGTTTTCCCTTTGCTTCCTGCTCTGATTTATTACTGCAGGACAGCAGCTGCTGTTTGTCCATCTGAAGGGAACGTCCCATCACAGCACCGGGGGTGCTTCACAATACAAACTTCTGCATTCTCAAACAAAAGGCCACTTTAAGGGTCCCTTTCACACCCATTTTTAGGCACCTGAAAACAACTGTCTCAACACAAGCCAGGCACTGTAACTTGCAAGCAAACCAGTCTATTACAAAGGCTAAGTAAACTTTTATAAAGCTTTCCACATTACCAACCCAGCATAACATCATTTCCCTTTCTGTGGGCCAGCCAAGAGCTACAGCAGACACAACGAGTCCACTGAGCAAAAACATGAGGCAAATCTGGGTGTTTTGGACCACGCCAGTGACAAAGCTGGAAGGCAGTCTGCAGCATGCAATTGTACACAGCTGAGTGGGAACGCTCTGCCAGCTGTCTCTGAGAAAAGGGCTGCATGTCAGTGGCCAGTTAGGGAGATTCAGCCATATGTGGCTCACTGGGACCGATGTGGACACAGAGCTGAAAGGGCAGAAGAAACTCTTCTGAATCACAGTGCTCGTTCTGCACTTTCTCCACAACCAGAGCTCCCAGTAACAGCAGTGAGAAAAGAGGAGGCAGCAGAGGATGCAGCAGAACAAAGCAAGGAGAGCTAGCAGCTTGCTGTTCTGCAGCACCCCTCCCTTTAAGCCACCAAAGGAACACGACTTTAGTACTTGAGTTAAAACCTTGCTGCGGGGAATAAAAGTAAGACTTAAGCTTCTCAGTTCTTTCAGGGGAACGGGATGTGAGCTCCTCGCTTCCAGCTCTCTCAGATGACAGAAGGGATTGAAAAGCAGCTCTTCCAGGCTTTTATAGGCTGAACTTGTGAAATCAGACATTGGCAGAGAAGCCAAGACATCAGGAGACCAGACTCTGCAGGCTGTTGGTAACCACCATGGCATTTGTAAAGGCACGGGACTGATCTTGGTTAGAACTGTAACCTCAAGACAATAGCTATTCAGTCTTTTCACATCCATGAAACATGACCCTTTTCCCTTCTTTCTTTCCCTCTATTTTAATTAGGAAGAGCTATTAGTTTATTAGGAAGAGGGTTCACATACACAATACTCTTACACCAGCCTGAGTCAGGCAGTGGATACTGTGCCAGTGCTGACCTGGGAGAGGGGTCCACACCAACAAATACTTTTAGCAGGAGCCACAAACCGAGTCCTCTGTGTCAGAAATCCCTTAGGGCAATTCTGCATAGAACAGGGCAAAGACCAAGGCCTCCCTGCCCCATGGCAGGGGAAGCTCCTGGGCCAAAGCACAGAGGCTCAAACTGAGTTACTGCCTGGGTTGGAGTTTTGCAGAGATACCAGAATTAATGGGGCTCCACAGATCCTGTTATGGAGGAAAAGCCACAGAGCTTAATTGCAGCTGAGCCCTCGTCTGTTTGCAGTTAGGAGCTAAGCTCAAAGGAGGAAGGTATTCCCTTATTCAGCATTAATGCACCAGTGTGAATCTGCCTCAGAAGAGAGTATCCCCCCAACACTGTACTGCTGCAGTTAGTAATGCAGGATGTGGCCCTTAAACAGCACAGGACTCTTGTGGAGCCGTGGTCTCCAAGCTATTTCCACTGTTCATCCCACCCATAAAGCACTTTGAGCACACCTTCCCCATACATGTATGTTTACAAGATATACACATGTGCTACTGGAGTCCCTTCTGTGCCTCACTTTGGAGACCACTGTTGTAGAAAACCTGCCAAAAAAAGCAAGAGCAAAACCCTTCCAAAACAAGAAATCCCCACAGACACCTGGTCCCACAAGCTCTTTGGCTGGCAGGGAGAGGAGGGCTGAGGAGGAGCAGGTTCCTCCAGGAAGGGCCCCAGTGCCAGTCTCTGCAGTCCCTCCCACCACAGATGCTGACCAGTCATCTCCAAAGTTGCTTCTCTTTCAGTTTCTTTCCCATTTGCCTGATCTACCTGACAAGTGCTCACACAGTGCTTGTACCTGCTCCTCCCAGGGCCCCATTTGCCTCACACCCACAAAACATGCCATGGCAGCTGGGAGGGGGTGTCTGCCAGCCACAATTGCATGGCACTAAATGGGGTCCCATGCTTCTGAGACAACAGGGTTGTGCAAAGAAGGAGACACTGAGAAGAGACTCACCTCGTCATCCTTCCAGTCTGAGAAATCAATCTTGAAGGAGGGCAGAGAGAACTGCTGGCTTACCCCTCTCTTGTAGTGAACCGTTTCTGACTGCAGAGAGGGATTCTTTGTGCTGTATCTGTAGAAAGGGGGGGAAGAAAACTTGCTGTAATAAATGATTGCAGAGTGCCAGCTCCCAGTCATTCACACCTGCCTGCCTTTCAGGAATCACAAGTGGCAGCTCCAGGAGGCAGAGCTGGCAGGGGCTGGCAGCATTCAGTGGCGACACAAAAAGGGAAGGGAAAGGCCAAAGCAAGAAGGTGAGCACAGGGTGAAAGCAGAGCACACAGGCACGGTCTGATTGGGTTCATACTGCACCTGCTTGGAAACACTGGCTGTCAGAGGAGTACAGTGGGGTGCAACAGCCTGGCAAAGGCTGGCAAAGGCCAGGGCCTAGGCAACACTGGCTTTCGGCCCAGCACACAGCCTTGTTTTCTGCAGGAAGCCCAGGAAGAACAAGCAATGATCTTACAGTGGCAACACACAACCCATCACGCACTGAAAGCTCTCCCAGGCCTCCGTGGGACAGCTCTGCAGTGAGAAATGTGCTTGGCTCACCATCATCCTGGTGAGCAAGAGCCATTCCCATTCACTCCTGTGTTCTTCACGTGCTTCCCCAGAGGGCCACCAACACCACCAGACAGACACCAACCAGTCCTTCACACTGGCCACCTAGAGAAGAGTCCCAGTTCTTCCACTGAACTGCCAGCATGGCCAGGCTGGGATGACCCCGCCCAGCATGGGACCAGAGCCCACCCAGAGCTGTCTGCCCTGAGGAAGATGCTTCACTGCCCACTGTCAGCCCCTGCAGACAGTGATTGACAGGGAGCTTCACTGACACAACAGGATCCAGGAGTTTGCACCCCTCCTGAGCTGATGTGCACAGCCTCTAGCTACACCAGTTCTGGCA
Organism: Colius striatus; assembly: GCF_028858725.1. Classification (NCBI taxonomy): domain Eukaryota; kingdom Metazoa; phylum Chordata; class Aves; order Coliiformes; family Coliidae; genus Colius; species Colius striatus. Next base: position 550,649 of record NC_084761.1, on the reverse strand, counting down.
CAGGAGAGGAGGCAGTGAACTGCAAAGCAGGGTGGGAACATCTGAAGCAGTTTTTGCCACCGAAGCCTTTGTTGCTGAGCCACCAACCGTGTGCTCAGAGCACACTGACAAACTGAAGTGAGAGATCCCTTGCCCAAGAGGCTCACACTGCAGAGACAAGCACCTCCCTGGCACAGGGACGAGGCAGGTCTAGCTCCAGCTCCACAGGACAGACTTTACCAGTCGGCCATGGTGCTGTGATGTTATCCTCTCTGCACGCTGACCATCACTGCCTGGGCAGAGCAACAGGCTGGACAACTCCCTTCCAGGGGGGTGAAGCGAAGGAGAGGGTATGTCTGGACCTTAACACTCAGCTTTAAGTGACTCTGTGGAAGCCTTACACTCAAGAGCTACAGCTCTGTCAGCCCACTGACCCAGCAGCCTGCAGACACAGCTGCCCTCGAGGCTCAGGCCTGAACCCAAACACAGTGATTAGGGTGCGTTTGCAGCTGAAGATACAAAATCCTGCATTCCAGAAGATGATATTTATTAACCCCTCTCAAACCCAAGGAGGAAAAACCAGGCTCCCCCCTGGCATGAACTGCTGCCTTTCTCTGGAAAGCTGCTGCAGTCCCTGCCCCCTCTGGGGATCCAGAAGGTTCCCCGAGTGCCACGAGACCCATGTTCAATTCCAGAAGGCCATGCACTCTGCTCTTCCTGCACAGGCAGGTGCATTAGGCTAATTTTGACAATACCCTGCCCTCAGAGACTGTTCTGTACTGTGCTGAAACGGTGCTGCTTTAGGAGAAGGCCTCACCCCATCCTTTGCATTTCAAGCACGGTGTGGGAGAGACCAGAGTGACGGGTCTTTTATGTGTGAGTTACAGAGCGAGCAATTGAGTGAAGTTTTATTTACTGAGTTGTCAAGCACAATGAATAGAACAAGCCTGTATCTGGCTCCCTTTGTGGCACTTTCAAAGCTTCCCAGCTCTGCAGAGAGGCACAATTCTCCCTCTACAGCTGGGAAAGCAGGGGATGGAAGAGTGACTTATCTAAGGTGACAGCAAGTCAGGAACCTACTGGATATAAAGCGTAGAGGAGAGAGTGGAGGTCAGAGACTGCCTGGGTGACATGCACCACAGCAGTGCTGGGGAAGGGATGACAACATGCTGCTGCTGAGTGCCAGGAAGGTCAGAGAACCTGCACTTACAGCACCAGAAGCCCAAACCAGTCTACAACAGAAAAACACCGTTCCAAGCAGGACAGGGTAGAACAACAGTGGCACAGACTCACTGCTCTCACTGCCCCTGAGAAAACAAATAACCCAGGCACACACATTTTCTTGTTGAGCTGAAGAGCATGGCAAAAAATACCAAGGAGGCTTCCCCAAGTGAACCAAGTGAGCTTTATGCCTTGCACTGTGTGACTGCCAGCAGCAAAACCCAGGTCAGACGTGGATGTGAACAGCCAGAGGGTGCTGGAGATCTCCAGCGCCGTGGCTGCCGAGCACAGCGAGCCTGGGCACCTCCCTGGGAGCATTGCCCACCCCACAGTGCCAGGGATCAACCACCTGCGTGCACAGCAGCCACCACACGAGTGCACACTCCTCGTGGCACACAGGAGGACAACCTGGCAAGCTGTTACAAAGCAGGTGTCCTGCATGTCAGTGTCTCAGTGGTCTCCACCCATCCCCAGCCCTTCTGCTTGGCACCTGCTGTATCCGTAAGGTCTTCTATTCCCTGCCTATGCTGCTGTGGGCTTACAGCAAACAACAGTAACAGTGGAGCAAGTCTGTAGAGCCATGGGGATGTGTTACAGAAAGAGGGAACGTGTATTGAGCATAAGGGAGAGCAGAGAAGCAACGTGCTGTGTCTCCCTGTGTGAAGGCTGAGATGTAGACTTCTTCACCGCTGTGTTCCTCAGGGTCAGCTCTGCCTGCCACTGGCGCTGCCCTGGACAATCAGAAGCCAGTTCCTGTTACCACAAGCACATGGACCCTGACCAAGGAGCACCAAGTGAGGTTCCCAGCCAGCCTGCCTCAGAGGTACCCAGAGCCCTGTCCAGACCCCACTCCTCAGAGAAAAGCAGGATGCATGTAGCAATGTTGCCTCAAGGTACCATTTCTGACTAGTAACAGCTGAGAGACAGTCTGTGCTTTGAGGAGCCTGTGGACAAAATAAGAGTCTTCCTTCTTTAGCAGCAGCTAGGCACGTTGCATGGCAATTTGCAGTGAACCAAGGACGAGGCAGAGTTACACCAGAGCTTTAGAGGGTACTCAGAAGCTCATTCCTCCACTGCTGCAGGCTGTGACTGCCTGACAGGCTCCATGTCCTCTGAAAGCTGAGGAGGAAGGAGCCAGTCACGTTCTGATGGTGTTCGAAGCGGACAAGAGTTGATGTGGAGCAAGCATGCTGGCCTTCCTCTCTCCCCTATCCACACTCTCCTTTCGTTTTGGGGCAGGATCAGCTTTCAGAGAACAGGGGAGTTGAACAAGTGTCCTAACTCAGAGCGATTTTTACTGATAAAAGAAACACTACCAGAACACAAGGCAGCCATGAGCACAAGTCTCAGTCACACTCAGGCAAGGTCCAGCCCAGACAGGCTCCCACACAGAGCCTGGAGGTTCACCAGGTGCCAAGGTGCTGCACTGCAGTTCCTGCCAGTCTTCTCCTCCCCTCCTGCTTCCTCCCAGGACTGAGTTTCCACTGCAGGCCAGGAGGAAACAGGCACATTGCCAGGCAGGCTGAACCCCTGCTGCCCATGGCCCGCCCCAGCTCCCTCCGCCGCTGGAGTCAGAGCGGGGCTGCAGAGCTGGCAGCTCACACAACAGCCACACCGAGAGGCACAAAGGCCACCACTCTCAAAGACAGAGGGTTTGTCTGCTCCCTGAAATCCACAGAATTCAGCTGTCCAGCCTGTGACCTTGGCACACCTCAGTGTTCCCTTGGGGACTGGGGTCTGCCTGGATCACGGCAGGCTTGGGCTACAGAGGCAACAAACAGCCCTCGCCTCTGCCTCCTGCACACAGGGAAGAGCTCTCTGCACAGAGAACTCGTATTAATCACTGCAGTCCACAGCCAAAAGCAGCAAGAGCACCTTTCAAAGGGACAGAGGAATATCTGAGTGCCTCTGCCTCTCCCGTGGCAGCTTTTGGGAAAACAGCCATGTGTCGAGCTCCAACCCACTCCAGTTGGATCCCCTTTGGTGAGCCACCCATTCCCCCCTCCCCACGCAGACAGAATGTGTCACAGTGTCACATCCACCCTCAGCCTGACAGACTGCAGTAGGATGTTTGCACTGAGGGTAGCAGGATGTCTGCAAAACAAACAAGGAAAGGAGAGTTTGCCTTAAAACCCGACAGTCCCGTCCAGTGCAGCCCTTTGTGCACCAGCAACACAAACAGCACGGCCTGGAGAAGCTCACAGACTGCACAGCTACCCTGACCCATTTTGTGTTTTCTCTTTGTAACAAGGAAACAGAGCTTGGCAACACCACTGGGATACAGAAGAGAATCTTTTCTGTCCAAAGAGGAAGATCTTTTTAATAAGAACAGGCTGCAAAACTCAAACCTCTCATGTCACAGTTATCATCAGCTCCTGATCTGCCTGGATTGCTCGTGTCTTTGGAGCCGGCTGCTTAAAGTGTTTCCAGCTACAGGGCTGGATTGACTTCTTCCCCTGAGGAAATAACCGCTGCTCTCATGTTTTAACTACACAGTCCTTCCTGCTAGTCAGCAGGATACCTACAGCTGGAAAAGTCCCAGGGGCCCTCTGAGAACAAGCTCAGAGTGAGCACAGCAAGGCTTTCACCACAAAACAAAGGATGCATTCGTCAAGCACACACCACATGAGACCATGAACATCTCTGCAGCCTGCTCCAAAACACATGCCTGTCTCCTAAACCAGAGACATCTAAGGTACAAACACTACTGCAGAACACAGGCTACAAAGTGGGAGCCCCTGGACTACTCTCCAGGAGCTGCTGAGTTCTGCCAGCCCTGCAGTGGAAGTGAGATGCACAGTACCCTCAGAGGATCCTCTGATGGGAGATTCCACGCTCATGGGCAGTTGCTGACGAGCAGCTGATGTTCAGCTCACACACCTACAAGTTCGTGCCTCCTACACGTGAGGGCAGGGACTCTCATGCCCTCTAGGCAGGACCCATCCTGCTCACCCTTCACCTTTTGGCCAGAATAGCCGAACCCTGCCTTGCTGCACGTGCAGATTGCTCCTAGCACAGGCAGAGAGCTGCCTCTCCAGCTGGCTAGTCTTAGAATCCAGTTAGCATCACAGATGCTGACAGCAAATTCCTCTTTGTAGGGTATTTCTGAAGCTGACAGGTACTGCTGTGCCTTGGTGACACTGAGCCATACCAGGCTTGTCCTCACTGGTGAGCAGTCGAGCCACTGTGATGGTTTCCCCAAGCAGGGTATTCCCTGCTTTCCACCCAGCTGATGGGAGACTGGAGCCAAAGGAAAGGACAAACTGAGAAATATCACCTTCCAAGCCAGTCAGATAACAGACTAGCTCCCCAAGAGTACACCCAGCACTAAGCAAAGATGAGAGTGTGTCCCTGGGGAAGATGCTGTGTTAAAGCTCACTGTGGGGCACTGCCACAGCAAACACAAGCACAGCACAAGAGTTTGCCAGTTTCCATAACCAAAGAATATGGCCACAGCCAGAAGGAAAAAAATCCCCAAACTACCAGGGGTCTTGAGCTGTTCAGAGGTAGGTCACCACCAATCCCATGCCATTAAAGAGACTCTACAGACACAGGCAGATCTGGCCCATTACCCTTGGGGTAAGGCACCAGCTGGTCCTCCGAGAACCAATGTGTTTTACTCTTCAGAGTGGCTTCACCACAAAGTAACTGGGCAAAAAATATTCATGTGAGAGCAGCAGTCCTCTCTAGATTGAAACTAATTCTCATTTCACCCAAGAGGCTTCTACAGAAACCTGCACTAGCACTAGGAAGTGCTGGGGGCCTCGCCCTGGGCACGGGGCTGCAGAAGTGAAGTCACTGCCACAACCACCAGCAGCCACACACTCACCTTCTCCAGACTTTACTGGCCAGCTGTGATGATGCAGCTCCCTGGGAAACTCCACACTTTGTCAGCTGAGGGCAAAAACCAGGCAGCAGTTCCCAAGGTCTTGGCTGGGAAATAATATAGCTGAGGATATCTCCCAGCACCATAACCTGAAAGTCTGCAGGATGCTGCTTTGAGCCAGGTCAGAGCAGGCAACACATACTGATAAAGCCACCAGCTTCAGGAGGAAGCTTCCTGGCTTGCAGTAAGGCAGCCCTTTGGTCACAGAGACCAGCTAATCCTGAAGGCAGGCCCATGGCACACAGAGCCTCGTGGCTCTGGGGTGAGCAGAGGCTCCACAAGCACCAACATCTCTGCTGGGGAGAGCCACCTTCCCTCTGTTCCCCCCAAACTGTATGAACACAACATTCCTAGCAGGAGTTTCACAGGAGCAGGAGGGCTGATACCATCAGGATCAGTGGCTGTTCTGGCAGAGAAGCAAGAATAACTTGTTTAGCACTTCTAAGGAGCCATGCTGCAGGCTGGGGACTAGGAGAACATTTCTGCTTTTGACAAGGGTCCAGAGAGTTTCTCCCATTTCAGAGATGAGCATCAGGAGAGTGCAAAAAGCAGTGGTTTGTTTTAAACAGCATCTTCTTCCCAATCAAGTGCTAGACACAGCAACAGAAACAGGTCCTGAATGTACACAGAGTGCAGCTTTTGCACAGGGCTGTTCCTTTAATGCAGCTGTTAGTAACAAAAGACATTGAGAAAAAGGGCAGAGCAGCAGCCCAGGCAGGGGAAGCTGCATTCCTCTTCCTGCACTACAAATGCACCCAGAGCTCCACTCAGAGCTCAGCCAGAGCTCACCCAGAGCTCCAAGAATGCAGCTCAGATGTTTTTTTTCCCCACTAGAATTTGAGAAGAATAAATCAAAGTAATTCTAGCACTGCCCTTTCAGAACTGCTTTGCAAAGCTGGAATCAGAGCTTCAAAGGTTTTTTACTAGCAGCCAGCAAATTCAGAGAAGCAGAGATGCCTACTTCAGACAGCTGCACTAGCCCCAAGTTGAGCTTCATGAGCCGCTTCCACATGGAAAAATAGCCTGGGCTGAATTAAAGCAGCTTATAAAGCCTGCATTTGTATCTCACTTCCCCCAGCCCTTATTACCTACACATTTGCATGAAATCAGGATCACACCTTCCAAGAGATTCCCTGGCTTGTGGTGCAGCCCCCTAAACCCTGCACTTACACAGCACTGACTGTCCAAGAGCTCCAGAGCAGAGACAGACAGTTCATCACAACTATGGAGGAAACTGATACATGATTTATGAAATGAAGGGCCAGCAGTGGAAGGAGGAGCTGGATCTGAGGGAATCTGAGGGCTCTGACTTTTGACATAGAGCTTTGGTGTGCTGCAGCCACCCAGCACATTCCATCAGCAAGGCAGTGACTGCTGACTGCTGATGCTGGTTTCATGCAGAGGCAGGGTGGGTTCATGATCAGAAGCTTCTCCTCCACCTGCACAGAGCCCCATCTCTCAGTGCACCATGGACAGGGTGGACTAAAACTTCATGGTTTTCAAACAAGTGTTTTTCCTTGAGGCTGGCAGTTGAGTTCACTTTCTCTGCCTAGGAGCTGCTCAAACTAAATTGAAAAGGTAATTAGGTAGTTCATGTTTGCTGCATAATCTTTAAAGGACAGACAACAGCACTGCTGACAGTCACTGGCACCAGATCTCAGTAAAACTTGTTCTTAAGTGAACCAGAAACTGTGTTTTTCTCTTCCAACCAACCGACAGAGTTCTGAGAGCCACCAGTTACACAAGGCTGAGAGCACACTCTGCCCAGAGTTAGTTACATTCAGTATCCATAATAATTCCATTAAGCAGTTATTACTTGAGGCACAGTTTGACAAGGGAATCTCTTAAGAGTCCAACAGAGACCAGTGTAAGCAGCCAGTTTAAGCACACTGCTCGAGTGGTGCAGCGCCACTTCCAACACAGCCCAGGCAAAGAAAAGTGCCTGTTACTTCTAGAATATCTTTCTCTTTTTTTGTTGCCATTTTGACCTAAGAAAATGCAAAACCAGGAGTCTGAAAAAGTATATTTTAAACTAATTGCACTGTGGTTACAGACTTCAGCTCGTTGTGAGACGTCGCACAGAGCCTGAAGCTCAGCCCCAGCTGTAAAGGCAGATATTCCACTGGTACCTGACCAGTGACAAACCAGTTCCCCTCCCAGGTAAAACAACAAGTGAATATGCAAAATGAGACTGAAATGGAGGTTTAAGCTGTGAGTTCCTCTCCTTTCCTCCACACAGGACGGTTTCTCCACACCCGAAAAACAAACCAAAAAGGGAACAAGATAAGACATTGGCTACGTGGAAGGGGGAAGTGGAAGTAATATTCAAAGCTGTCAGGAGATATAAAGCAAAGCACAAAAATAAGATATTCCTCTCTCCACCATCCTTTGCAGCAACTGCCCTGGGGCATGATTAACACGAGATGTTTGACAAGCCCATCATCTGAGAGCTCCTCCACACACCCACAGGCCCAGGACTTACACTGCCATGCCACCAACAAACTCTTCTGTAGCCTGGCAGTAGATTGTGATGGCAACACGGGCATCTGCATCAAATGTGAACTCCAGGCTGTACAGGACTTTCTGCTTCCCATTCTCTTCTGTAGGACTGTCAACATCATCTTTATACCTGAAAGACAATGCCAGAGGATTAGAATGTGTAGTTATGAGACAGCATCAAGATCACTCTGGAAATCAGGACGAGTACTCCAGTCTAGGTGTTCTGGGCAGTCAAGGCACCTGGGGCTTTCACATGAGGCTTCCCAGGAGACTTCCATCCTTTCCTCTGAGGAACCATGATCTGACTGAAGTTATTAAAGTGAATTGTGATGTGGAGGGATCTCACCCAGTCTTACAGTGCCAGGACAAGAACGTTAACTCTTGAATGTAAAATCCTTAGGAGAAGAAACATTCTCTTTCCTTTCAAATCTTCACATTAGGTTCAGTATTGGGGCTAAAGAAATCCTGCACGGGCCTGAGAAGGCTAAAGCCCAATTCTTTTAATTGTGCAAAGGAAATGGTTCATGACAGGCAAAAGCCAAGGTTTCTGTAACAGAACTCCAGCAGCTCAACCAAATGTACCTCCAGTATCACATAGAAGATGATATTCAGGTCAGAAAGCATCCAAATATAGGAACTTCAAATACCTTTAAATGTACATGTCACCAACCAAAGCTTCGATGCTGCTCGTGTCTGAAGCTTGCACACGCTTATTGTATGAACACAATCAACTGCACAACAGATGCATGGTGAGCAATACCACAGTGAGCTTAGAAGCTATTTCAGTCAACAAACAGGTGAGTCACAACTTGGCTATGGGCTACTGCACAGCTGGATCCCACTGGGTGATCACCACTGACTGTGTCCCCACTGCTGGTAAAAACAGGTAACAAACCTGGTGAAGGAGGGGGATGTGAAGCAAGCTCCATGGCAGCAAGCTATGGCCATGGATGAGCAGTGAGTTATGGTGTGCCAGGAGTGGCCAGGGAGCCCAGCTGATCCTGGAACAAGCAGTCAGCACCACACACCATGAGACATCCCCTGCCTCGAACTGCAAAGTGCAAAGCAGGTTCTCATGGGTAAGTTCTAGCCCTGCTGTACTCCTGTGACTGAGGTGGCAGCTCCTGCCCTGGGCAGGAGTGGGGAATGCAGCAGGTTGCCTTCAAGGTGTTCAACACTGCAACACAACTGGACGTGCCACCACGTGCCAGTCTCGCTTTGTCTATCAGAGTTCCCCTCACTGCCAGAACACCTGGCTCAAAGCCAAGCAGCTCAGCTACTCCAGAAAAGCTGGGCACCACCTCTGACTTCACAGCGTCAATCATCCTCTCCCTTCATTAAACAGCCTCGATCAATATGTTGCACTGTTGAAAACAGTCAGAAATGGACAGGGTAATAGCTCCAGAATTGAATCCAAACATTGTGTGGGGAAGCCTTGTTCACTGAGTTCACAGAGCTGCAGGGGCTCATCCAGGGCTGCTGCCACGGCTGCTACCTCACCCCACACTGAACAAGAATGAAGGGTTCAGCTTCAGCAATTTAATAAAGAAGGTGCAAAATAATCTGTATGAGCAGTATGATCAAAGGCCTAACACACACTTGCACTAATGAAACCCTGGTCAATCACTACAGCATACCCTTGCATTGCTCTCTGAAGGACGCAGAGAGCTCCAAATGAGACTCTTGCCAGAGGTTCACCTAGGTCACAACTGCAAGTCAAGCTAGAATACACCCAGTGTGCTAGTACAGAACAGATAAATCCCAACAACTGAGAGTCTGACCATCTGCAGCAGCCTGGATACAACATGCAGTATAGAGCAAGATGGTATTTTCACACATGCTATTTGCATTCAAAGAATAAAGTCACAGCACGTGAAGGCTGTCAAGCTGAAACACCCTAGCCAAGGGAGCAGGGAAGGCTGTCAAGCTGAAACACCCTAGCCAAGGGAGCAGATTTGTCTAGAAAACACAGTGGCAGCATCAACATTTGTGCTGGACTGACACAGGAGCACAGAGGGCACCAGTCCACTCACAGGTGTTGTGTGTGTCCAAGGAGGCAGCAGCACAAGCTTCTGCTAATTGTCTCTTTCTGCACCGCCCTTGGGTGACCCAAAGCTGGCAGCAGAGGATCCAGGCTGTGATACACTTGCCACTTCTTACAGAAGCAGCAGGGTGAGGAAAAGCAGCATCCCTTCCAGACAAACACCCATGAAGGTTACCTCATAGCCCCATGCTCACTGCACACAGAAGTAGGTACGAGAACAGAGATGTCGGGCACATACAAGAGGAACAGACTGACAACACAGATCTAGGCACCACTGACCACCCTGAGTCACAAGCTGAGACCTGGGGCTGTGGGCAGATCACACAAAAGCCACACATCATTAGTAAAACCCACTGCCTGCTCTGTCTTCTCAGCTAAGTCACACAAAGCATAGGGGTTCCCAGACCACGCTCCTGCTCCCACCTTGATCTCTGCACCTCCCTGTCAGCGCTCACAACGTGCTTCTATCCTTCCAGAAAGAAAGGGGGTTAAACCGTGACGAGAATAGACTTGTTGCCCTGGGAAACCACTGAGAGGCCACTACGAGCTGCAGTGCCTGGAGAGAAGGCTTCTGGAGAATGCATCTGCTGGGAAGTAGGAGAGTCAGAGCCCTGCCTGCCTGGAACAGCCTCACTGGAGCAGGGGCAAGGCATCCATGCCTAAATGGCAACAGCTGCAGCGAGGCTGCCAACACACCTTCCTGTTGCAACGTGCCTGGTGCTGGAGGTTGAGGAAATTGTCTGCACACAGCAAGCAGTTCAGGTGAGAAAAGACTATGTAAGCAACTGTGCCAGCTTGTAGCTGGGCCAGGGAATGAGCAAAGGCACAAAATAAGCACTACTTTGGTGCCTATTCTGAGAGGCAGAGGCATCCCATGTCCCACTTCACAGTGCAGGAACAGTGGTGTGTAACTTTGGGGCAGTAACGAGACAAAGCCACACATTTTACAGTCCTTCCTTCTTTGCAAAGGACGTGGCACAAGGAGGTGGTTCAGGGGTGCTTCAGGTGGTTCAAGCGCTCCCCTGTCCCCACCTGCACCTGCAGTTCACAGTGCACATTTAGTCAAGCCCTACAGTCCGTGCTGATGTGAGGTGGCCACAGCTGCATGCACAAGTTTGGAAAGCAGTGCCTCTGCGAGCTGTGCCCTTCGGCCATGCACACGAGCTAAATCACACAGCCCTCAATCACCTGCACAGAGCAGTAGAGACTGACCCCCTCTGAGCACAAAGACATGATCCAACCTTATGATGAAAAAGGCAAAGCAGGATGACCAAGGGAGCTGAGGCCACCTGGTCTGACATCGCTGACATCTGGATAAAACAAGGGACAAGCTGGAATTTTTGCTTTTCTGTTGAAGAATTAAAAGATAAAAATATAATTAAGAGCAGCCACGACAATTTTCTAGAAACAGGTGGAGCCAAACCCAGTTTGATCCTTTGAGGAGATGAAAAGGTTCCATCAACAACTTAGTAGACAGGCAGGACAAAAGCTGGGTGTTGCTTGACGTGGTATGGTGAGGTATGCATCACAACAGTGCTAGAGCAGGAGTTAAAGGAACTAACATCTCTGCCAGTATTGACTTTCACGAGGGGAGATCAGCATCAAATGGAGGCTTTCCTGTCTGGGGGTTCTACAGAGATCTGTATCCAGTGTAACACTATCCAGGGCTGCAGAGCAGGGAATCCCAGCACCCTCACCATCAGCATCACCAGCCCCACAGTGGGTCAAACAGCTCCAAGGATCAAGGTCAGCCCTGCTGTGCTAGAGAGGGAAGAGAAGGGATTGATTTCCCTTCACTCACAGCAACTCACCTGTCTCCCCTCAGTCCCTGTCATCTACCTCCCTCTCAGGCCCATATCCAAAATGCTCAGTGGTCTCACTGCTCTGCAGATATTGCTGCTGCTGCAGACAGATTCCCAAACCACCTACAGCTGCCAATTCCCTCAGCACTTTTGTTTCACAATGCTATCCAAAGCCCAAAGCCCATGCTGAAGCACAGAGGCTGGCCCAGGATGCAACTCTTCCATGAAACATGGTGCCTCATGGGTTGATCTTCCTCCTGCAGCTGCAAGTGCTTTCAAGGTAGAACAGCCTGTCAGGTACTTCAGCTCTGAAATAAAGCTTCCAGTCCAGAGAGAGGGACCAACAAGAGGGACTAAAACATACATAACACAGCCCTTTTCTGTTAGTGGTTGACAGCAAAACTCCTGCTGCACTTCTGTGAGGTTCAGAGCCTCATCCTGCCAGAAATGAAGCACTCACACAAGGTGCCAAAGACTTAGGACATTAACACCAACACCCACAGGCTTATTGCTTCTCTCCAAAGCTGCTGTAAGTACTCAGGATATGGCAAAGCTCAGAACTGTGTCTGGTCAGAGTCAGCCAGGACAACCAGGGTGGACATTCCCTCCTATTCCTCCATAAAGCCCTGTACTCCAAATTACAGATCAACACCTTCTTCATGGGTGAACAATGAATTTTCAATTAAATACAAAGCAAAACAGAAAGCTTGTGAGGATTTTACCATCAGAACCTACTTTACACCCAGACACTCAGCTCAGTGTCACTTTATTTGGTGGAGGAGGTGGTAAATTAAACCTAACTCGTTTTGGAAACAACTTGCAAGCCTCAACCACTGGTTGCAAATAAGCCAAGCTGGAGAGGGCACAAAGTGTCTGTACATGCACACAGGGAGAAAGCACAAGCCCCTAGTCCAGAACGGCAGAAAAGCATGAGACAGAATGTGCCCTTGAGGACTGGCAACTAGAGACCTCATTTTGGGTCTATGTCAGTACAAAACTGAATAGAGCAATGCTGGCAGTGGTGGTGTCAGCACCAACACAGCAGCAGCAGCCTGGGAGAGCTCTCAAGGCAGAGAAAGATCTGATAGTGACAGGAATTAGACAGATGCAAACCTAGACTTTGTCAAGGTCCACAGACACTACATTTCTGATAGCCCAGAGCTGCAACTCTGCTTGGCAGGACAGGACACACAACCACAGAATGACAGAACTGTAGGTACCAAACCCCACCAACTCCTCCACTCACAGCAAAGCCACTTCCCATTGGGCTTCTGAGAGGTGTTACACTGTTCACAACAAGTGCAAGGAGGACAAAACACCCTTTCCACAGCAAGTGTGGGAGGGAAGCCAGACTTCCTAGAGGAGTACTTCACCCTTTAGCTGAAAAAGCCAGAGAGCACCCAGAGCAGTTTACCAATGGTTACTTTTTCACAAGTTCTTCCCTCTTTTCCTGTTCAATCAGTTTTGAAATCACAGGTATTGCTCATTTAAAAGAAAACACAAGACAACCCAAACAAAAGCCCTCCAGCCTTCAGTTTCCACATGAAAACAAACAGGGTTTTGTGTGGTTATGACTCAAATTACTCACGTTACGCCGCGCTCTCAGAACCACCTTGGCTGAGAGCTGAAGCTGGCCCCCTGCCAGTACTCCAGCCCTGTGCCTGAAACACACAATTCAGAGCAACTCGAGGATCTTTGAGAAGTGCTCTGCCTGGACAACTGCCCAGTGCCTCAGCCCAAAACAAAGCACCGTGTGCTGGGCCCCTGTACTTGAGCCATCTGCTTGCAAGAGGGCAGCCGCAGGCGAGGCGTTAGCTCTGGTGTTTCATCCAGCTGGTGCTGGGTTAGATTTCAGCATAGGGCATGAAGGCTAACAGACCTCCATCATTACCCAGACCTCCTTCCCCTGTGTATGGGACACAAGCCATCTAAATGAACGTATCACACTAGAATCAAATCTTATCTTGGCAGCAGGAGAAACCCGAGGAAGTTTCTCTCAATAGCAATCAGCCTTCCTGGTCTGTGACGGAATCAGCTGCTTTCTGGCCTCTCCTTGCACAAGAACGCAGGAGGGAATCTGTCTGTAGGGTTTATTGACCTGACTGATATCTTCTGTGCATGCTAATGATTTTATGGTTTTGTTTACCACTCTAGTCTGTGCTGCAGAGACAGATATCATCGCTGGTCCTATCTGGAAACACGGATTGCTCAAGCGAGGGGTAAGGAGCGTAGAAACCACCTCAGAGTTCTGGTCACAAGGGAACACAGAAACCTCTGGACAGATGTAGCAACAAGGATCTGGAATTCAGCTATTTCTCCAAAACCTTATCAAACACAGCTTAGCTCTGATGGCAGGTGGCTGGGTTGAGTCAGATGAAGGTAACAGCCGTACCTGACGAGTCGGAGGGAGTCCTTGCGGATGTTCACCAGACTTCTCAGTGTCTTCACTGGCTCATGTGGAGCTGGAGTCACGTAGGGAAACTGGAACAAAGAGGCAGATAATTCTCCTGTTATTGTACTATAAAAGGTAGCAGCATGTTCCCTGGCATACAATTCACCCAAACCAAGGAACACCTCCCTTTAAGGGCACTCAGCACAACAGCCACAAGGAACAGCACCAGAGAGTTCTGCTCACAGAGAAATGAAGCGTGCTGCAGGGTGAAAATCCTGCCCTGGCCCAGAACAGCTCGTATCAGGAGCACACACTTTAAGAAAGGGCAATTTCACAAGCTCTTTATCCACACCTGGATTCTCAGTCTGGAAAGCCTTGCTCTCATAAGCTTTCATTTCCACTAAAGAAACCACATCCAGCTCAAGCAGAAGCAATGCAGCTCTCTCCCAGCACCTTGACTGCTAATGAGCAGGTCAAAGCTCTGCCTCACTGCCAGAAACGCTTTTAATCCTGACACAATGGGGCAAATGTTCTGGAAAAGAAAGAGACAGGGATAGGGGGGCTCATTCTGTTCTACAGTGAGCAGACCTCCTCTTACAGATTGTCCTTTAACTAAAGATGATGCTACTTCACACCGTAATTCCGCTTACTGAATCCTCAGCAGTGAGAAACGCAAAGGAAATTGCTTACTGTGGTGACCACAGGCTGTGCAGCTACAGACCTGCCTGCTGGATCTCCCACCTGCTTGGTGAAGTTCAAAGCTGAAACATCCACTCACACAGCTGCCAAGATGGATAGGTGCTCAGACTGGAGACACAGCCATGCTCCAAGTCAGGGCAACAGCACGACACAGAGGTACAGAGTTAGAGAACTGGCCTTCAGGCAGATTACTCTGAATGTATCCAGCAACTGTGCCACTGTGCAGCCCCCTTAGAGTCGGGGTCCTTCAAACACACATCTACTAGGTGCTCTGCGGTGTTGTAGAGGGAGTGACTGACGTGGAGCACAAGTACCAGGGATTGCCAAGATACTTGTTCCCTTAGCAATGAGGAGTCTGCTCAACAGGCAGCCAAATGCTGCTACAAAGCAGTTCCAGGACACAACCCTTCAGCTTTGTCCCCTCAAGCCACAGCAGTGTATTGGTGGGGCAACAGCCAGAGCCTGAGGGAAAATGTGTTTCCTGTCCGACCCCAGAATGCCAGAACACGCCGTGTCCCACAGCCACAGGCAGCAGAGAACTCAGAGGGCAGCAGCAACGACTCTCCTTGCACCCCAGCTGCTCAGTGCTGTGGCTGGCAGCACCGCTCTACACAGAGTAGCCCAGACTTCAGTTACTCCAAAGTGAGCTCTTGGTCCATGTCCAGAAAGCAGTTTTGCTGCTCTGTGCTCAAGCAGTTTTTTCCTTGAAGATTAGTCAGAGCTGCCAAGGGCATTAACTTCACATAGGCAAACTATATACCACAACAGCTTCCCTTCTCTTAAACCCATCTGGCAAACATCCCACTGTGTTAACAGCATTCTCACCCACTCCCCTCTGAAGAAACGATGAAATTCAGTGCCAGGATGTCTGCAAGGAAACCCAGGCTGAGACATGCAGGCACTTTAACTCCACAAGGTTAGTCTCTACAGCCACAGGCACATGGGATGTTTAGCTAACAGCTGCATCTTCTGCTTTTGCTGGAGCCCTGTGCAGCTGCAAGTCACAGAGCAAAGGAGAAGCAGTTGGCTTTTAACCACTGTCCTGCATGAGCCCTGCAAGCAGACATGGCACAGGGTACGTGCTGAGCACCCTCACACCTGCAGAGCACTGTTACATCCAGACCAACTCCCATTTAAAGTCACTCCTTAATTCTGTTGCTCATTTGACTTTCTGTTTGAACAAGGGCTTTCTAGGTTCTCCCTTGCCCTACCCTCCAGAGTCCTGTTAACTAATTGTGGTTCCAAGATGACCAATGGCACAGCTCAAGGACATCTCAGAAAGTGCTTGTCACTGGGCCAGTTCAAACATTGACTCATCTGGCCTCAGTTTCCTCCCATCTGTAAGTCAGGGGTGATACTGAACTGCCTCTGAGCACTACAAGCATGAATTAACTCAGTCCTCAGTTTTCTGGAGAACCACAGCATCCATTTTTAATGTTCATGTTTCGAAGCTGCAGAAACAACTAGGAAAACAACTGGCAAAGCAGGCAGCTCTTCTCCCTTTCTTCTTCAGTACCCTGAAAACATCTCCAAATGGCTCCTACTCTGCTACCTCTTTTTAAGCAGTGCTGAGATGCAAGAGAATCCCAAAACACTTGCATAAACCTCCTACCTGTCCCTCACAGCAGTGCTACCCCCCGCTCACAACAAAAGAACAAGCCAATCATTTGAGCAGGCAGCTCACAAAACACCTGTGAGCCCTGGAGCACCTCCGTGTTCCAACTGGGAGAACCGAAGGAGAGACTGAGCAGCCCACCTAGGTTACAAAGCAAACAAAAATGACCAAATATCAAGATCTGTCTTTACAGGGGGGTCAGCACACATTGAACACTGCCTGGAATCCACCCAACATGCCCAAGGGCACTGCAAAGTTCAGGCTCTGAGACTGTATCTGCCTCCCAACCTTCTCTCTGCAGCACGTTTTACACTCGCTCAGGGAGGCAATCAGAATTATTCCCCAAATCTGTGCTCCTGAGCCCCCGTCCTCCTTCCCCCACTACTGCTTCCTTCTGCCTGAAGTGAAAATAAGGCTAAAAGGTGAATACTGCTTCTTAGAAAAACTCTGCTTGCATGTCAACAGCCATGGCAGGCAGCGAGCTGGCACGTGGGTGGGGGAACGCTCCTGCACCTCAGGCTGGAATGACACTCCCCAAGTAGCAAAGGTCTCACAGGTCCCTGCTAGTCTCCTTTAGAAGCCCTACACAAGATTTTGCAAAACAGGCAGAAAACAGAAGGGTGAAACACACAGCACATAGGAACTTGCCTGAACAGGTCTGTTCCCGAGGAAGTTTAGATCCATGTTCTCGCCAAAAAGGTAGCCCTCGGGGTGAGGGGTGTCAAACTTCTCGCCTCCCATAAAGAAATGACTGGCAAAGTAGTTTCCTAGAAAAAAAACAACCACAAGGGAATAAAAAAGCCCTCTAAGTGAGTGCTTCCCAGAGAACAGCTGGTCTGTGCAGTTCTTAGTTCTCACGTATAAAAGAGCACAGGACATAGGATACACTTGCTAGTGCGCTCCTTCCCTGCACCGCTGACAGCCGCTGCCAACAGCAGAAGCAGGGGGAAAAACAGAGAGTAAATCACCAGAGAGAATGCCATTTTAATTTGCTTTCCACAGAAAGGACGGGGAGCAGCAAGAGTCATCTCTTTCCAATATTGCTTAGTTCTGATGAACTGTCTTTTCTCTACCTTCCAAGTGTGAAGCTCAGTCCCACAAACACCATCGACCTGCTCAGAGGGGGACGAGGCTTCCTCCCAAGGCAAAGCCCTGCACAGGCAGAGGGGCTCCCATTGGGCAAGGTTTGCCTTCCCTCCCCTCTCTCTTTTGCTCCCATATCCCAGGGCAAGGACCACACAAACCCCTTCCTGTGAATGCTATGCACCTTCATGCTGAATCTAATAACACTGACAGCTCCAAATGCAGAAACATAGATGTCTGGAGGAGATAAACCCTGGGACTGACCAAACTGAGCTTCAGCTCTGAAAGCTTCACCACAGACTTGGTTTATTCATCTTTAATGAGATGCACTACGGTGCAAGCGTCAGCAAAGTGTGCCCAAGGTCACTGGCATTTGGACTAACTGCAAAGTCAACCGATGGATGAGAGCACGACAAACGTGGCTCCCTCCTAGAAACACCTGAGGACACGCTCTTGAGGATGAACTTCAGCGAGATGCAGGGTCAAAGAAGTGAGTATCAGGAGAGAACGAAAACAAACGGCTCGCCGTGAGCCACCTCCCTCGAAGTTTCAGTGGGATTTGTTCGTGCAGGTGAGGAAAGGACCGAGCCAGAGGCACGTTGGCTTCCCCGGGAGAGACGCACGGACGGCAGAACACGTGGTTTCAGACACGTTGTTCTGGAAGCGGTAACTCACCGTCTGAAGGGTCACGGACGCGTTCGGGAAGGATCTGCAGGCCCTGCAGCTACGAGCACGCACGGTCTGCTCGGCAATGGGAGGCTTTCATCAATGGCTCTGTTCTTTCCATTAAGGCTTTTTTTCCTTTATGCTTCATGAAAAGCTCCTCTTACTCTGCACAGATGGGAGTGCTTTCGTGACGATGGCAGTGCTCAGCTATCGCTGAGCTCAGCACGAGCACCCAGATGTTTCTATTATAGAAACACATCCATCCTTCCAGATACAACAGCCTCAGCACAGGCCCAGAATCTACCCAGAACCTGTCCTGAAGAGTCAGCATCACAAAACACAGGTGGTCCAAGGGACAGGCAACCTTTTCCCATTCCTCTCAGAAGCAACAAACTAAAAAGCTCACGTGTATATAACCTCCAAGCACAGCCAGGGTGACACAGCCTCTCCCCCCGAGATACACTGCTGTGGTTTACGCTTATCCCAAGGTTCAGAAGAGCATGGTGAACTCTGGGGTTTAGAACAGATTTCACACTTCACACGGGTCAAGCAGGACTGTGGTTTGCAGCACTCTGTCCGATGAACTGTGAAGACCAGGCTGGTGCAGAATGTCTCAACACAGCACTCGTGAGCTGGGAGGGGGGTCAGGCAGCTCCCTCCTATCCTGTGACCCAGACTTCCCGGGGCTCGACTCAGCCCAGCAAACTTGCATTCCACTGAATCACAGCAGAGCTCTTTTGTGGAAGAAGTTCTGCATGCCCTGTGCAGAGGAGGCAGAGCCCCAGCAGTGCAGGGAGCCAGTTGGCTGGGAGAGCATGGCCAGGCAGCCTCTCCTGCACCTCAGGAAGAGAAGGTCTCTGTCACACAGCTGGAACAACACTGAGCACCTCCCAGGCTGCCTTTGCTACACCAAGAACTACTTTGGTGATTTTAAACAAATGGTTGGGGTTTCTCACAATACACACTACCTCCTGCAACACAGCAGCACGGGTCTAACTGGAAACCACAGCTTCCACATTCGGATTGAAGGCTCCCTTCATCTTCCTGCCAAGTCACCTCCTGCAAGGTGAAGGACATTTGGGGGTTCTTTTTTGCCAGAGGCACTTCCTCCACGAGCAAATAAGAAATGTAGTCAGTGCCAGTCACAAAGAGCATGTGGAACATCACTTTAAGGAGCTCAGAGGGGCATAACACTGGTGAGCAGAACACCCCTGGGCTCTGCCAGTGCTGCCACAGACACGCAAGCCACCGTGTATCCAGCAAACTAATAGCCAAGGATGGCATTGAACCCTCCTCACTAACTTACAACACAGTTTTCAGCAGCCAAAAAAAGATAACTCTATTGTTAGCTTTCAGAAACCAGTTGCTAGAACACCACATTGAGCTCAGAGCTCTCGAGGCAAGACCAGAGTTAAGCATTACTCCCTCTCAACCACTGGCACAAGCAACTCGGAGCTTGCCCAGGTCTGAGGGGGGGGAAAATGCTTTAAGGAAGCACTTCTGCAAATATCACAGCAAGGACTAAAAGAACAAAGAAAACTGAAGGAGGGAAGAATGAGGTAACCAGTTTTCCAGTCACTGTGACATCCACACATCTAGCACAAGACTGACAGGATTTTCAGTGTCTCTAAAAGGCTTGTACGTGATTTCTAGGCATTAAAATCCTGCTGCAGCTCCACCTCTAAGTTCCAACTCCATTACAAAGACAGCTTTAGGATTTTAGCCAGACTACCCTGCCTCTCAAACCCTGTTCCCATACGTCCCCCCAGCCTATAAAACAACCTTGACCTGCCTTACACAGGTGTTGCAAAGCCAGCTTTACACGGAGCTCTGCAGCTGGAGACACAAGGGGGATGAGAAGCACCTTCCTCTTTGGCAGGAAAGAAAAAACAAAGCAAAAAATCCTTGGACTAACCCTCCACAGAACTGCTACCAAAAGAAATCCCCCAGGAAAGTGCAGTGACGTGCTTAGGAGGGAGGAATCACACAAACTAACACGGGTGGCAGATGAGAAGAATGCCAGGGCAAAGCAAAAGTGAGGCTTTACTTCCCAGAGCAAAGCAACACAAAACGTAAGAGAGCATTTGATGAAGAGAACACGAAGGGGTGACACTGCCAAGGGAGGTGAGGTACAAGCAGTGACTGGAAGAGAAACTGTGGCGCTGGAAACCTTTGCAGTGGGTGGGGAAACACCACTGGGACAACCCAAAACAGACAAGTTGGACTCATTAGTTTGTCCCACACAAAACCAAACTGAAACTCAAAAGCATCAAGTGCCACCCAACGACCCAACGTTTAGTCCAACGTGGTGCCAGGGTTTATGGCCGTGGGAGCACCAGTGTGAAGTCCCAGCCCGCTCCTGCCACAGTCACATCACCCTAACCCAGCACCCTGACCATGCCAAGCCACACAGCCGTGATGCACGAGCGGCACAGCTCCCTGCCACGGCCAGGAGCACAGAGCCAACACCACCACTGCAGCCCCACTGGAACAGGGGCTGTATCCTGCAGTGCCATTAACACCCAGCAGTTAGTGGCGAGCAGCCACGGTGGCCAGCTGCTAGAGTTAACGCTGAAGCCATAAGAAATTGAGTCCTTTTTAATTAGTCCGCGAGACACTCAGCACCACAGCGTGCTGAGGGATGGACTGGCAGCACAGACCACCTCACCTTCATAGAAACACAGAATGGTAGGGGCTGGAAGGGACCTGTAAGGGTCATCTGGTCCAATCCCCCTGCTCAGCCAGGTCCAACTAGATCAGGTCACTTCCCCACTGCCCATCCCTCCTGGGCCACCAAAAGCGATCCCATGTCAGATGGGAAAGCAGCTCTGAGCTGCATTAAATACAGTCAGCAACAAAGGAGCAGCAAAAGCAACTGCTGCTGAGTGTTCCAGCCTGGCTCTCGGGCACAGCTGGGGGAAGGCAGAAGGCAATGCTCCAGCCAGCAGTGGGGACTGGTGGCCATCCCCAGCAGAGCTGGGCTGGAGCTCCCACACAACTGCAGCAGCAGCACAGACAACCAGACAACTGCTCCGCTTTGCAGAGCCTGTGAGGAGCAAAAGCTGTGTGTGAGGTACAGGGATGCATTTCTGCCTTAGCCCTGCCACAGCACACATGGGTTACGAGCTGAGAATGAGGTGACAGACTGGGCACAACTCGGGGTACTCTTCTGCTCAAAACCGCTCTTAATTTGATTAAAACACCATTCCCAAACAAAAAAGCAGTTCAGCCTCAGAGAAGAATAATCTACCTCTTTTGGTTTTTTTCCCTCCTAAAAATGTCCAAGGAATTCTCTTTCAAGAGCCCACTCCAGAGGGGAAAAGGCATCTCAAGAGCACGTGCTCACTTCCCTGTTCCACACTGCAGATGAGCTCACTGGAACAAGAGAGGAGCTGACGAAGGAGCTGCAGAAAACACTGGTGCATTGCTCACTGGTTGCTAAAGCAATAGGGGCATCATGAGACTGCATGCAAGAACACAGATTGTTTTACTGCTCTGAGCACAGAAGCACGGCAAAGATCATGACTGTTCCTTGTGATTACCCATTTCACGGAGACACTGACCCTTCTGTCCAAACTTGGCCCTCCTCCAACCAACTGGTCAGGCACCCGCAGGGCCAGCAAGCATAAAGCCAACAAGCAAGGCTAAAATGTACCAGTGAGGAGGGAACTGGTGTCACCTTGCAGCATTTCAGCAGCCTCTATGCCCCAGATGCAGGAGACAAAACACAGACGACCCACACCCAGAGACTCACAGGAATAAGCAGGGCATTTTCAGGGGATTCTTAACTACAAAACCACATACCAGTTGCAACAAAGCTGTTAAATGATCTGTGGATGCCTCTTTAGGGACTCTGGCTCATAAGGACCATGGTGGATTCCACAACAACCTGTTCAGTTCTCCACAGAGCAAGTGACTTGCCCAGCCATAACAACATCAAAAGCCAATACAGAGGAACTGAATGTTCATCAGTGCTTTGCAGCCGGTTGGGAATCAACAAGGTGCCATTGCTTGGTGCCACCTGGCAGAGTAAGCATGTTCCTTTCCACAGGCAGGTTGACATACCCCCCAGATTGCAGACACAATATCTGTGTCTGCGTTCATCTCCTCAAACAAGGTGTCCTTCTTGTGAGGTGCTTTATTTGCTGCTGACCGCAAACCCACATCCTTCCAGCTGATGACAGAATCCCCGAATGCTGAGAGGGGACAGGGCCCTGCAGAGCTGCTCCAGCCCCAGCCCCTGCTCCAGCAGCTTCCCCTGGCTCAGGGGCACAGGAATGTGTCCAGCTGGGGTTGGAAACCTCTCAAGAAGGAGCCTCCACACCCTCCCTGGGCAGCCTGGGCCAGGGCTCCCTCACCTCAGCACCAAAGGACTTTCTCCTCCTGTGCCAGGGGCACTGCCTGTGTTCCAACTGTGTCCCACACAAACACCTCACACAACTGATGGCAAACAGGCTTCATCCAGTCAAGCAGTCAGCAGCAGCACAGGGCTCACAGACACAGTGTCAAGTTCAAAATAACCAGCAAACACGTGGCCTAAGAACTTCTTGCACTACTTCCAGCTTGCTTCCTGAAATCAAACAAAATCACACACACTCCCCTCCAGCCACCTTCACTGACAGGTTCTGTACCAGTCATAGCCAATCTTTCTAGCCCCAAGACAAGCACACTTAGGAGAGCAGAACTAGAGGGACAGTGTCCTGGACACACTCCATCTGACGAAGGGAGCAGGGACTGCCACCCTAACAGCACTTAACTGCTCTGCTGTTTAGTAACCTGCCTTGACTCTCCACCTCAGAAGTGACTACAACCTCTTCTTCTGCCTAGAATGGTTCTAAGCTTGGACAGCTCTTGAGGAGGATCCTTGTTACATAAACCTGAAGAAGGTGAAGGGAAAGGTCTCTAGTCTGCTTTCAGGAAGAGCACCAGAAAATTCATTAACAGGCATCTAATTGAGTCCAAAGCCTTTAAAGGAAATACCAGCATTCTCCTTGAAAGCACTATCTGCTCAGTTTAACAAGGGAGGTACCACGTGTGGAACACTCTTTGGCAGCACCTAGGACAGCAGACCCCTTCTAGGCAGCATGTGAACAGAGAAACCCCCACCACGTGTGTGACCTCTGGAAGCAGATTGGCTGAAACTCACCCCACCGTTACACTCTCACCCAGGGAATGACAACAGTACAGAAACAACAGGGTGCTGATTTGAATAAAAGCAGGTGAATGTCCATCACATTGGGTGCTCATAATTAACCCAATCCATGTCCAAACCCTGCCCAAGTGTCAGCAGAAATCAGGGACAGCCTCTGGTCAGTAAGAAAATCACCAGCAGTGCCCAAGGTAGCGGTGACTTTTGCCTTTCCCAGCAGCCCAAGAAACTGGTCCTTATGCCCCTAAAAAAGCAGGTTACATTTTCCAAGAGAGTCAACACAGCCAGTGAATTTTTCTGAGCAGGCTTCCCCCTCCCATTCTCTCCACACCGCTATTCTTGATGGAGGCCAACCTCTATTTCAGATGATCTTGTACCCTTTCCAAACAAAACAGGGAGACCTGGCTCCCTGCACAAAGTCACGAGCCCTGAGGCTGTCACAGCCAGCCCTGGTCACCAGACACACACACAGCTCGAGTCTCAGAACAAAAAGGCTACGCTGCACCTGCACCTGAGAGTGAGGGAACCCAAACTGCTGCTCTGCAAGTTCTTCAGCCGTCCTGGAAAAGGCAGAAGCAAATGGACACTGGAGGAGAAAAGAGGATCTGGATTTCCCTGATTACTTGCTTTGTGAGAAGAATAAATAAAACCCTTTAAACAAGTTAAACCAGGCCGTTCTCAAGCCAGTGTAAGGTGAGGTGAGTCATAGGCTCATCCCAGCTTCACAAAACTGACACTGCTGACAACTCTCTACATTTTCAGGCCATCTCCTTTCAGGAAACAAATACCCACATAGGCTATGCCAGTCCAGCAGCTTCTAGGCGAAAACCACGACCATTTCAAGGAGCTACAGAAGGTTGTCACACGGGAATGTTTCCATCCTGTACTCCCTCAGATCTGATTTTCCTCCCGTGTCCCCACTGAACTCTGCTGTCACTCTCTTGGGCAGAAGATGCCCTGTTTGCTGCAGACAGTCTCGCTGCAGCCATATCCCCAGAGAGAAGCCTGGCTCACCTACGGTGACCCACCGGGGCCAAACGGCAGCGGCTGAGCCGGGGGGCCACGGGCACCGACCGAGCGACAGGCAGACTACTTGAGCATGAGAACTGGGACTCACGGCCCTCCCGGACCCTTAACAGTGCAGCCAAAAGGAACCTCGAGACGGCCCCACGCCACGGGTACAGCCCAAGAAGGTACATCCAGCGGCTCCCTCCGCACGGAGACCCCGAGGCCGGCCGGGCAGAGCCCCGAGCGCAGCGACAACCGGGCCCGGGCCCCGCTCGGCCCCGGCGAGCGACGAGCGGCTCCCGCAGCCTCTTCCCCCGCGGACCCCGCGGCGTGCTCCCCCCAGGCCGCGCTCCCCGCGCCTGTCACCCTCGGGGCGGCCCAGGGGGCGGTGGGCCCGGCCCAGGCCCGTCCCCCGCCCGCATTCCCGGCGCTGAGCGAAGCGACCCGCGGCCCTCACCGGACTTGGGCGGGTAGCGGTAGGCCGAGTTGGCCTGGATGTCGATGTCCTCCACGCCCGCGATGCGCCGGCTGAGCAGGGAGCCCATGGCGGCCGCGGGCCGGGGCCGGGGACGCGGAGCGGCGGCGGCAAGCGGCCCGCACGCACGGCGGCGGCGGCGGCGGCAAGCGGGGCACGCCGGGAAAGCGAGTCCACCCGCCCCGCGCCTACAGCTCCCGTCAGGCTCCTCGGCGGCGTCTACCACCCAGCGGCGCGGCGGCGGGGGTGTGAGGGGGGCGAGGGGTGTGACGGGGGTGTGTGTGCAGGCGAGCGCTCGGCGGCCTCCCCCGGGGCTGCAGCGTGCGCTCTGCCGGCAGAGGGAGCTGCCCAGGGACCCGGGGCCGGGGGATCCGGGAGGCGGCCGGGGGCTGCCCAGGGACACGGCGGGACCCGGGGCCGGGGGATCCGGGAGGCGGCCGGGGGCTGCCCAGGGACACGGCGGGACCCGGGGCCGGGGGATCCGGGAGGCGGCCGGGGGCTGCCCAGGGACACGGCGGGACCCAGGGCCGGGGGGCTCCCGGAGGCGGCCGGGGGCTGCCCAGGGACACGGCGGGACCCAGGGCCGGGGGATCCGGGAGGTACCCGGGGGCTGCCCAGGGACACGGCGGGACCCAGGGCCGGGGGTGCGGGGAGGCGGCCGGGGGCTGCCCAGGGACACGGCGGGACCCAGGGCCGGGGGATCCGGGAGGCGGCCGGGGGCTGCCCAGGGACACGGCGGGACCCAGGGCCGGGGGCTCCGGGAGGTACCCGGGGGCTGCCCAGGGACACGGCGGGACCCAGGGCCGGGGGTGCGGGGAGGCGGCCGGGGGCTGCCCAGGGACACGGCAGGACGCAATCACACTGCAGGTGCCAGGCCAGGGCAGCTCAGCCCCAGCACGTTGTTTTGCTCAGACCAGGGAATGATTAAACTCCTGGTAATTGTTTTGCAGAAGAGCCTCGTGCAGCAGCACCACGGCCGCCCCCACCAAGCCTCCTTTGCCACCAGGATGACGGCGGTGCATCCCTCCCCGAGGCACAGCTGGTAGCCACGCACCTCCGGGGAAGGCCGGCGTGGGGATTTGTTATCTGGGTCAGTTCTCGGAGGTGCTACCTGCTGCTGACCAAGGCTCACTGCCAGCAAAGGAGGATCAGCATCCCCAGCTGCACGACCGTGAGACGTTCACGTGGGGAAACCTCTCCTGGCCTCCTCCTCTCACAGATAATTCAGCCAGGAGAGCGAATGGAGGTGTCTGGGTTTTGGATGTGACTGCACAGGAGAGCAGGGGGGCACTGGAGGCTGACTGGCATGAAGGATGTGACAGCCAGGAGGCTGCTGTGGAGGGAGAGGCACAAAAGAGCCCCCAACTCTGAGCCCTGTCCCCTCTGGCACTGAGATCCTGCAAAGGTGTGGGAAAGGCCGCCCAGGCTCGGTTTGTTAAGGGAAGTGCGTTCCTGCACACACACTACAGACAGGCCCATGCTGCAAAGGAACCAGGGACTCACATTCCCAGTGGCAGAGGTGAGGATCTCCAAGAGACATGAAGCAGCTGAGGCAGTACATGTGATATCTCTTAAAGTGGCCTCGGGAATAGGAGACCAGCACGGGAAGGGCCTGATACAGGGAAACCGGACACGGCAGAGCCCAGCCAACCAGCATGGGAGGATCTTGTGATAGCGAGGTGGGTGGGACTTGCTTGCTGTAAACACAAACCAAAACACACCCAGCAGGGGCAAGCAAACAAACCCGCAGGGAAACAGGCTTCTGGCTACTTATTACCCTTGCAGTTGTTGCAGACCTCCAAGCACAGCTGCTCTGGGCCAGCAGGGCTGTAGGAGCCACAGGCTGTGGGGCAAACGGGTGCTGAGGGTGAGGGCAGAGCAGAACCAGACCCTCCTCTGCTGCCTGCCGTGGTGTGGCAGGGCTGGAGAGCACAGGGCAAAGCCAGGGAACCTGCAGCAGCCACGTCCTGCCAGTAAAGCGTGAGACACAGTGGACACCCAGGCTCTGCCTGGCAGTGCCTTGGCAATAACCATCCCGCAGCATCCCGCTGGCACCCACAGCCACAGCAATGCCTCTTGCTCAACCAGCCTCTCAGTGCAAGGCTTTCTCCTCACAGAAATGGCACAGAGAAGGAGGAATGGAGTCTGCTGACTGGCAAAGCATTGGCTGGCCTGTGTGCCTTGCCCCAGAGCCTGTCCTGGTGCTCCCTGCCTGCATGGGCAGGTCAGAACCGCTCCTCAGTGCCAGGAACAAACACAAACAGCCATCAGCAGCCCCAAACCCGCAGCCCTGCACACCAGCAGCCAGCCTGGGGCTCAGCACAGGGGCAGAGCTGGCACAGCAAGGCTCAGCAGCTCCATCCCCCTGTGCCCCACTAGAACCAGCTGCCATCCAGCAGCCAGCTGGCCACAAGCACCGGGACAAAGCAGAGCCACACTTGCACCATGCAGCAGGGCAAGGAGGAGAATTCACACAGGGACAGAAGAGGAGCCTTCTCCTTCCCCTCCCATGTCCTGAACACCCAGAGCAGGAAGCACCCAGAGGCACCTGCCCCAAAGCTGTGCCCTGAGCTGCGTGGGGGACAGCCCCTAGCACCTTCCCTGCTGCTGGCGAGCCCGGCGCCGTATGTGGTAAGCAAGGGAGCCAAGAGGGAAGCCAGGGAAGCCAAGAGGAAAGCCAAGAGGAAAGCCAAGGTCCCACAGGGCGCTGGCACAGTGAGCACACAGAGGAGTTTGTCGTGCAGAACCTCCCCCAGCCCCCACGGAAGGTCCCTCCCAGGCCTCGCAGCTTGCCCAGGGAAGCCTCCGGCTGCCAAGGGGGTTATTGTCATCTGCGAGGGCAAGGGCCTTTGCTGGAGAGTATCTCCCCCAGGGCCCTGCTTGGTGAGACCTGTGTGACAGACAGCTACAATAGCAGCGGCGTGCCAGGGCCAGGCTCAGCCCTTCCGCAGAGCCCCAGGCTGGGAGCTGGAGGGCAGGATGTGGCCCCTTTCCCCCCTCACCCAGCCCGGGGCCACGGGCCTGGAACACACAAAAGCAGGATATTGCACCACTGGCTTCAGCAGCCACTGCCAGCAGCACAAGGGAAGGAGAAGGGGTGAGTTGGGGCTGGAGCTGCTGCCAGCAGTGGGGCACAGGGCTGAGCTGCGATGCCAGCCTGCCCGAGGGGACCCAGCAGCACCACGGAGGGGGGGCCCATGGGACAGAGGAGCAGCAGCAGCCCCCAGCCAGAGCCACACAGCAGGAACAGCCCCACAAACCCCTGTGGTGCCACCAAGCTGTGGCCTTGGCATCTTCACCCTTAGCCTCTGGGCTCCCTATTTCCCCCCATCACGGTGCTGCCAGCCCTGGGCCCTGCCTGCACTGTGCTGAGGATGGAGACAGAGGAAGGCCATGAAGACAGGAGGCCCTCCCTGCCATCCCCCAAAGGGATGAAAGCACTCCCAGGAGGCACGAGGGAGCCTGAGACCATCATTGTGCAGAGTGAGAGCAGCCAAGCTGGGGAGGACCTGGGCAAAACCGGGCCTAGGCTCCTGCCCTGGAGCCCTGCAGAGCCCCAGAGGTGGTGACGTGGCCTCAGCTCCTGTGCTGCCTCCCAGCTCGGCTCTCCGTCCTGCTGGGCAAAATCCATGCAGGAAAAGGCAAGCATGGAGCCATTCTCCAGCACAGCCTGGAGGAGAACAGCAGGAGAGAGGAGGGATCCTTGGGCTGTGAGCCCACTGCCTCTGCCAGCTCTCAGGGCTCCCTACTGCTCAGTCTGCATGGAGCTGTCACCAAGGGTTGTGTCACTCTGTCCCAGACCCAGGTGGCATCCACTACACTGCTCCTCCCTCCAAAATGGGGGTGAAAAAAGGAGCTCTGAAGTTGGACTTCAGGTACGAAAGCACAGCCCTGGGGAGCAGGACTCCCCAGAGCCTCAGGCTGGTGAGCAAGAAGGGGGCTGGGGGGACACCCACCCTCCCACAGCCACACTCGGTTCTGCAGCCACCACCACCTGCCCTTCAGGAGTCTCCTTGGGCGCCTCTGCAGGGGAGGCAGCTATGAGCACGCCCATGTCAACAAGGAAGTGTGTTTGCCTGCAAACCTTTCCCTCACTGGAGCAGCTCATCCAAAGTCCAGCCACTCAGGGGTTTACTACACAGTGAAACAAGTTGCTTTGTCTCAGTTGTCCCCTCCCCAGTGCTTCCACTCACTTTGTTTGTTGGGAACTTGTAGGACAACAAGGTTCAGGAGCCCTGGAGACTATGGGCAGAGTTACTCCTCACCAGGAGGGGCAAGTCCATGAACTTTGCCTCCCTTAACACTGCCCTGCTCCAAAGGGCTTGCAAGCCTCCTCAAAAGCCCTGCTGGGCCAGGGCCAACTCTTGTCCCTGCAAACATCAAACTGCAAGGTTTCTGAAAACATCTGGTTCTCTCCAGTTAAAATACTCCTTCCGGACATTTGTTTTTCCAGCTGTAGTTACACCTTGCTGGCTACACACCTCCTCCTGCCACTTCCCTCCTGGGGTTGTCTCAACCTCATTTAAAG
The DNA here is from genome assembly GCF_028858725.1 of Colius striatus. NCBI lineage: Eukaryota > Metazoa > Chordata > Aves > Coliiformes > Coliidae > Colius > Colius striatus. The sequence continues at coordinate 521,603 of NC_084761.1, read as the reverse complement.
GCCTGCTCACCTCTCTGGAGTGCTTTGCGTGGTTACTGGAGACACGGAGACAGTTGCCAGTGTGACAGCTTTGGCCAGTACTCGGGTGATTTGTGTCCGAGCAGCGGAGGCTGCAAACGCCTCAGGTCAAACGCGTTGACGTGCCTGTGCCTGAGCTTCAGCCCTTAATCCTCACAGCTCAGAAACCACCGCAGCCCCGTGTGAAACGCCGGCAGGGGCAGAGGCATGAATGAGCCAACTGTTCCTGGAGAGGATGAAAATGCAGGGAAGAGCCCAGAATGCTTCAGGGAGGGTGGGGGAGGCTGGAGGTCTTTGCAAGCCCAGCAGAGCTGGTGGTTCCCTTCATCTCCTCCTGCATGTCTCTGGCTTTCCAACCCCTGGCCGCTCAACAGCGTGTCCAAGCCTGCTGATCTTTGTCTGGCACTTAGCAACACCGATGTCCACGTGTCCCCAGGCCCTGCTGCAGCCCTGGCCGCTGGCCTGCCCCTGCTGTGGCAATGCCCTGCTCTCAAAGAGTCCTTTCATGCTGCTGGGAGCCTCCCTGCGCCTTCCAGAGCCTTCCTTGTTGCCGCCTCCCCTTGTACGTCTCAGCAGCCTGGGCCACGGGGAGCTGGGACACACGCTGCTGAGGGAAAAGGCGACCGTGTAGGCCCTCATCTGTGAGCAGCGCTGCTGGAGGGCCCTGGGCCATGGCAGGGCCGTTGTCTGCACCTCACCTCAGGCCCTGGGGCCGAGGCAGCTGCGAGCTAGGGTGCGCTGAGGGGCCCTCACAGGCCTCCACGGGCCCGGGGGGAGCTGAGGGGCCCTCACAGGCCTCCGGGGGCCTCCTCGGGGCCTGCAGGGCCTCGCGGCTGCCCGGCCGACCGCTACCCGCGGGGCACAGGGCAGCGGCGGCGCCGTCCCGCCGTCCCGCGCCGCGGCCGCTCCCGCACGTCAACAGGAAACCGCACGCGGCCGACTGTAAACAGCGCCCGCGCGCCCCCGCCCCGCACGCGCCCGCGTGACGCGCCCCGGCCCCGCCCCCGCCGCGCGCTCATTGGCCGCGGCCGCGCTGTTGACCATATACGGTCAGGTACTGCCGAGCCGCGGGAGCCGATTGGCCGCGCCGCCACGTCACTCAGCGAGCGCCGGCGCCCGGCGGACGCTCCGCAAACAAAGCGGGGGCTGCCGGGAGTCGTAGTCCGGGCGGAGCGAGGCCGGCGCGGCGGCGGGGCGCGAGGGAACTACACGTCCCGTTGGCCCCCGCGCCGCGCGCCGCCCCCCGCCCCGCCCCGGGCGGCCGTCGGCGGGGCTCGCCGGGCGCCGTGAGTCAGTGCCCAGTAAACATTGGCGTGAGCCGCGCCGGCTCCGCCATGGTGGCGGCGCCGTGAGGGCGGGCGGGGGGCGGCGCGGCGGCGGGGGGGGGCCGGGGCCGGGGCCATGGACGAGCTCAAGCACCAGGTGATGATCAACCAGTTCGTGCTGGCGGCCGGTTGCGCCGCCGACCAGGCCAAGCAGCTGCTGCAGGCGGCGCACTGGCAGTTCGAGGTGAGGCCGCCGCCCCGGTCCCGGCCGCCGCGTCCCACGGGCGCTGCGGGGCGCGTTCCCGCGCGGAGGCGGCGCGGTGAGGCCGCCCCGCTCCCCCCCGCCGCCTCCCCGCGTGGCGTGGGCCGCGGGCTGTCGTTGCGGGGGCCGCGGTGTTGCTGTTGCGGGGCCGCCGTGGGCCCCACGAGGGGTCCGGCGTGGGGAACGACGCGGCGAGTCACGGTGTGCGCGGGGGGGTGCGGAGCGACGGGCCCCGCGCCGGACCGCGGAAGGGCCGGGGCAGCCGTGTGTTGCTCCTCCCCGCAAGCCTCGCTCCGACCTTCCCGCGTGGCCGTGGGCTGGAAAGCCCCAGCCCCGCTTTCCCTCCGTCCCTGCCTCGGGAGCGCGCGGGGCGGCCGCGGGAGAGAGGAGGCTTTGCAGGTCAAAGCCTCTCTGGCTCCCGACGCCTTGTTCTCTTGCTAGCGGGCATCTCGCTCCGTGGCATCGGCAGCGGCGCCCGTCACGCGTGGGGCCGGGGTTGCGGGCGGGGAGCTCCCCGGCACCCTGGCCTGGCTGCTCTGCCTCTGCCGAGGCGCAGGAGCGAAGGGGAGAGGCGGCGGCTGGAGCCGGCAAAGCTCCTAAGAGGGATTCTTTCTTTCCTCCTGCAGCCTCGGCAGCTCCCGAGGCCGGAGCCGCTGCCTTTGACGCTAACGGCAGCTTCGTGCCCGGCTCGTGCGAAGCAGGAGGAGCTGCGAGGCGCGTTGGGGAGCAGGGGGTGCAGGTTGTGCCTCCCCCGCCGGGTGCGGGCGCTGCTGGGGCTCCGTGCGGGGCTGCTCCGTGCCGGCTGCGGGCTGGCGGCTCATCCCCAGCCCGGCTCGCGTACCCAGAGGCAGGCGGCGCCCCCCGCGCCCCGTCCCGCCGCCGTGCCCGGGCTTTGGTTTACTGCTCCTCCGGCACGGGCAGGATCCGTTCCCAGCGCCTGCCGCGGAGCAGCCGCGAAGGGACCATCCGAGCTGTAACTTTTCTTTCCGAGGGCTTGCTTTGTTGCTTTTTTATTGCAGAACTTTGCCACCGTTTGGCGAGTTGCACAAGTACAAAGAGCCGTGTCCTGCCGGCTTGGCACTCACATGACTCAGAGGAAGCTGGGCTGTAAACAAACGCGCCGCGATGAGCCGTTACCATGTTCCCACTCACTTTTGGTGCGACGGTCAGATCATTCCTTCTGCAAAATGGCCGCTGGGCACCGTGCCTTGCTGGGGACGCGCCGCCCGCCTCCCTCCCGGCGCGGGATGAGGCTTTGCCTCGCTCTGCCACGGTGCCCGCTGGCGGGGGCCCGTGTCTGCGGCCCGTGTGAGTTGGGGAGGTTCGGTGTGAGGGAAGGCAGCGTGGATTCTGTCTGATCCTGCCTGCTCAGGCTGCTGCAGGGACGTGGTTTGGTGTGAGGGAAGGCACTGTGGATTCTGCCTGCTGCAGGAACATGGTTTGGTGAGGTTTGGTGTGAGGGAAGGCACTGTGGATTCTGCCTGCTGCAGGAACATGGTTTGGTGAGGTTTGGTGTGAGGGAAGGCACTGTGGATTCTGCCTGCTGCAGGGACATGGTTTGGTGTGAGGAAAGGCACTGTGGATTCTGGCTGCTGCAGGAACATGGTTTGGTGAGGTTTGGTGTGAGGGAAGGCACTGTGGATTCTGCCTGCTGCAGGAACATGGTTTGGTGAGGTTTGGTGTGAGGGAAGGCACTGTGGATTCTGCCTGCTGCAGGAACATGGTTTGGTGAGGTTTGGTGTGAGGGAAGGCACTGTGGATTCTGCCTGCTGCAGGAACATGGTTTGGTGAGGTTTGGTGTGAGGGAAGGCACTGTGGATTCTGCCTGCTGCAGGAACATGGTTTGGTGAGGTTTGGTGTGAGGGAAGGCACTGTGGATTCTGTCCCTTCACTGCAGGGCCATGGTTTGGTGAGGTTTGGTGTGAGGGAAGGCACTGTGGATTCTGCCTGCTGCAGGGCCATGGTTTGGTGAGGTTTGGTGTGAGGGAAGGCAGCGTGGGTTCTGTCTGATTCTGCCTGCTCAGGCTGCTGCAGGGACATGGTTTGGTGAGGTTTGGTGTGAGGGAAGGCACTGTGGATTCTGCCTGCTGCAGGGGCATGGTTTGGTGAGGTTTGGTGTGAGGGAAGGCACTGTGGATTCTGCCTGCTGCAGGGGCATGGTTTGGTGAGGTTTGGTGTGAGGGAAGGCAGCGTGGGTTCTGTCTGATACTGCCTGCTCAGGCTGCTGCAGGGACATGGTTTGGTGAGGTTTGGTGTGAGGGAAGGCACTGTGGATTCTGTCTGCTGCAGGAACATGGTTTGGTGTGAGGGAAGGCACTGTGGATTCTGTCTGCTGCAGGAACATGGTTTGGTGAGGTTTGGTGTGAGGGAAGGCACTGTGGATTCTGTCCCCTCACTGCAGGAACATGGTTTGGTGAGGTTTGGTGTGAGGGAAGGCACTGTGGATTCTGCCTGCTCAGGCTGCTGCAGGGACACAGTGAGGGTCAGTGCAGCCCACTTGCACCCTGAGGCTGCTGCTCCTGCCTGTGAGACCAGGGTGGGGAGAGATGTTGTGCACAGGGGTGCTGATGGCCCGCTGACAGGGCAGCAGGAGCTGGGTTCTCACAGATCTGTGCCCCCAGCCTGGCTAGGGCGCTCCTGGCAGCCGACTGTCCTGCCCAGGACCTTTCCTACCCACACACGGGCCCCGCTCTGCGTGTGACACACAGACAGGGAGAAGGAGCCTGAGGCATCGGGTCACTGGCAAGAGGGAGGGGGAAACGCGCTGTGACACGCAGATGGCTCTGGGCTGGTGGGATGCTGATGGCAGGGAACTGCTCTCCTGGGCTTGGGCTGCTCTGAGGCCAGTGTGGCTAGTGGGGGGGATGTGGTGGGGGCTGCAGAGAGGGTTTGCTGGTCATGGTGTCCTGGCAGACCCAGAGTTTGTCCAGGAGAAGGGACTGTGATCCAGGACAGCGAGCAGGGCGGGAGGTCAGGGAACCCTTGGGGATACAGCTGCCTTCAATGTGGCATGAGCCCACCAGAGCCCCTACCCCGCTCGGGGATGGACAGGGAAGCAGTTTGTGTTGCCTGCCCTGTGCCCCCGGGCAGGGGCAGCTCGTGGGCAGTGTGATCACCTCTCCCACCCTCGGGGATGTGGGGCCCCAGGGCAGGCTCCCCAGGGCAGCCTGGCACCGTCCGTGGCGCTTCCAGGGCTGTGGTGGGTGCCAGGAGGGCTGTGCCAGCTTGTTCTCAGGCTGAAGGAAGTGACTTGGAGTGTCTGTGGGTGAGGGCTGGCAGAGGGTTGGGGAGACAGCAGGGAGGGCAGCAGATACCTCCACTGTGGCTGGAACCCAGCAGGCTGCCAGGGAGATGTTTCGAGTTTGCAGAGACTCGTGTAGGGCTGAGGGGTGGATCAGGCTCCTTCCAGGGTAGAAGAGCATCATTCAGCTCTGTTACGTGCTGATGGCCCCTGGGGCTGCTTGGGAAGGATCAGAAGACATCAGCTTTAACACCACCTCACTTATTCCATCCGTGTTTCTGGGGCTGTTGGCCTCCTTTCAGTGTTGTGTGAGGGGAGCAAGAAGAGGAGCAGGTGTCTGGCTGTGCCCTCTGTCACCGCTGGATTTCCACTTCCTCTTCCAATTTATTTATGTTTTATTGAGCCCTTTTCCTTTGTGGCTCAAGGACAGGGTGCCCCTGGGGCGGCTCTGGCACCCTGGGCAGCTGGTTCCCTGCTTGGGCAGCAGGGGATCACACAGCACCAGGGCTCCAGCTGAGCAGCTACAGAGGGCTGTGTCCTGCTCTTCCAGGCTGAGCTCCCTGCCTTCACCTCCCCTCCTGGCTCCTGCAGACACCCTCCCTCTCACCCTGTCCATGGGATCTCTGTCACCTGCCTCTGCATCCCAGGGCACACGGTGGGCCCATCCCCGGCCGGGCAGCAGCGCTGGGGTCAGAGCTGAGCAGAGGAGCCCTGCTGGGCTCTGCCATTGCACCTCTTGTCCCCAGCACTGGTGGCCCTGGCTGGAGCCCGGGTGGCAGCAGCAGCTTTGGTTGCAGGTGTCCCTGATGTGCTGTGCCACCGAGAGCACGTGTGTGCAGCCCCTCACCTGCCTGCTTTTGGGCTGCTGCGGGTCCTGGGCCCCTGAGAGGTGGGAGCCGCTCCCCGTGGGCAGTGGGCGCTGCGAGGGGCAGAGGAGTTGCTTCTGCCACCCTTGGAAAGGGGCAGATGGAGATGCAGGGTTTCAGGCATTGGGGCCTGCAGTGGCAGAGTGCTCTGTGCCCCTCTGTCACTCGCTCAGCTTCATGGGCAGCTCGGGGGGGACAGTGGGGACCTTCTCTGCCCCCGCCTGCCCACAGCACGGTTCCAGGTACGAGGCCACTTGAAAAACAGGTCCAGAGAGCAGATTCAATCAGCTTATGGCATCAGGCCGTGCCCACACCTCTGCCTGTGCTTCCCCTTCACCGCTTCCTCTCTTTCTTATCACGATCCTGTCTGTTTGAGCGATAGGGCCTGTGGGTGTTGACGTGGGACCTCGCCCAGGACGAAGGGTAGTGCGGTGCCTCAGAGCTGCCCCTGTCCCCTGCGGCCCTTTCCTGCGTCTGTAGGCATGTGCTGGCCTGTTCAGAGCCACTCTGGGGGGCCACAGACCCTGTTCCTGCCCTCCCTGGACTCTGGTGGGCCCTGCCTCTGGGTGCTGAGGGCTCTGGGGTCTCAGCCTGTGAGGTTTGGGTGCTGAGACGGAGACATGAGCTGTCACAGGACCCTGGCCAGCCCAGCCACATGCTCCCTCAGGCTCTGCAGGAGTCTTGGCTTCCACCTCAGGCCTGGGTTGCCATTCTGCTTGCAGATGGTGCTGCAGGCTGCCACCTGCTCTGCCCAACAGTTTTACCCCCATTTAACCATGGACCCGGCTGGGAGCAGCAGGCAGCGGCTCACCAGCACCCCCATGGAGCGAGCACAGCCCCTGCACCTTCCTTCCCGGCTCCTTGTGCCTTCCCAGCCCCTGCCAGCTCCTTGTGCCTTCCCAGCCCCTGCCAGCCTCGGGGCTTTGGAGCCAGGAGAGTTTTCCTTCAGGTGAATGACCTGAGCTGACGTGCCACGGCTCATCCCCGTCCCTGGGGGGATGCAGGAGCGTGTGGCAGTGGGATGGGGGGTGGTGCTGGTAGGACTGTGGCTGCTGCAGTCACACAGGGTTCTGGACAGCCTGCCTCTGCTTTTTCAGTGGGTCTTGGGTTTGTTTTGGTTTTTAGCAGCTTGGGTAAGCCCAAGCTTACAGGAAGGGAACAGTCTCGGGCTGTGTGGCAGTGCCTGCCCATGGCCCTGAACCTCACAGCCTGCCTTGGAGACCTGCAGGGGAGGCTGCGCTGGGGAGGGGCAGAGTGGGGCTTGCTGAAGGCTTTTCCTCCAGCCAGAACTGAATCCAAATGAATTCTCTGACATTTCTGTCGAGTCTGATGTGCAACTGAATCAAACCATTGCTTTGGAGCCCTAACTGGGTTAAAGCCTGGCACAGGAGTCACCTTCACCTGTCCTGCATCAGCCCCGTCCCGTGTGCCCCCAGAGCTCCCACTGCCTCTGCTCCCAGACCCTGCCTGGTGTCAGCCTGTGCCTGTTCCCTCCCTGCAACCCTCCTTGTCCTCTCACGGGACATTTACCAGGTTATTACTGGTCCAAACTGGAAGCTGACCAAAGCAGTGCTGGTTTCCCTCCTGGCTCTGCACACAGTGGTTGTGGAGCATGGCTGTGAGTTGGGAAAGGGCTGTCAGGGTGGGCTGCAGCAGAGCCCTGCTGCGGTGGGCAGGGAGGAGGTGCATGGCCCCTGTGTGTGCTGGGAACATCTTCCTTGCCTTAAGTTATCATTTCTTTTTGCTTGCAGACTGCCCTCAGTGCTTTTTTCCAAGAAACAAACATCCCATACAGCCACCACCATCAGATGGTAAGTGCTTTCCCAGCCCTCCAGCTCTCACCCAGGGCACAGCACCAGCTGGCAGGGGCTTTGGGCTCTTGCTGGTGCCCAGCTCGCTGCCTCACAGCCCCAGGAGTGCAGGCAGGGAGGCCTGGCTGGGTGCTGCCAGAGCTGCTGCCAAGGAAGGTTTTCCTGGAGAGCATGTGGGATGGCATTGCCTGTCCCACACAGGGAGCTAGAGTCCTAGAGTCAGGGAATGGTGGCGCTGCAAGGGCCCTGCAGAGCTGCTGCAGCCCCAGCCCCTGCTCCAGCAGCTTCCCCTGGCTCAGGGGCACAGGAACGTGTCCAGCTGGGGTTGGAAACCTCCTGAGCAGGAGCCTCCACACCCTCCCTGGGCAGCCTGGGCCAGGGCTCCCTCACCTCAGCACCAAAGGACTTTCTCCTCCTGTGCCAGGGGCACTTCCAGTCTGTGCTTGTTAAACCTTGTCCTGCTACTGGCCACCACACACCAAACACTGTCCCCATCCTGCTGACACCCAGCCTTTAGGGACTGAACAGCACTGCTGAGGTGCCCCTGAGCTCAGGCTTCTCTCCTCCAGGCTGAACAGCCCCAGGGCTGCAGCCTCTGCTCCTCACACACATGTTCCATCCCTTGATAATCTCAGTAGCCCTAAAGCTGGACTCGTGGTTGGACTTAAGGTCTTAAAGATCTTTTCTAACAGAAATGTTAGAGCCTGAGGGACAAAGCCCTGAGTGTGCCTCTGCTGCAGCCCCAGGATGCGTGAGCACCCTGGAGTGGTGCCTCTGCTCACTCCCTGCGCTTCCCAGACTCCCTTCACTCTCGTGCCCTGGCAGCCCGTGATCTGCTTGGGCAGATGTGCCTTAGGGATTTGCTGGCTGCCCTGGCCTAGTTGGCTCTCTGGGACGAGGAGGGATTTGTGGTGTGCAGTAAGCATGCAGAGCCAGTGTCTGTCAGGGCCTGAGCACACCCAGCCCAGTGCTCTGAGCATGCAGAGCCAGTGTCTGTCAGGGCGTGAGCACACCCAGCCCAGTGCTCTGAGCATGCAGAGCCAGTGTCTGTCAGGGCGTGAGCACACCCAGCCCAGTGCTCTGAGCATGCAGAGCCAGTGTCTGTCAGGGCGTGAGCACACCCAGCCCAGTGCTCTGAGCATGCAGAGCCAGTGTCTGTCAGGGCGTGAGCACACCCAGCCCAGTGCTCTGAGCATGCAGAGCCAGTGTCTGTCAGGGCGTGAGCACACCCAGCCCAGCGTGCTCTGAGCATGCAGAGCCAGTGCGTGTCTGGTGTGCCGTGGGAGCTGAGCCCCAGCCTGGCACGTGCCGAGCTGGGAGGCTGCTGCCCCAGGAGGCTGGTGAAGCGGGGGGGGTCCGTGATGGGCACAGCAGGGTCTGTCTGGGCCCTGTGACAGCAGCTCTCACCGCAGCCCTGGTGCTCAGAGCTGCTGCCAGCGGGGCTGGGGGCTCCCTGCGCCGTGGTGGGGGGCGCAGACGGGCCCCGGGGGAGGCGCAGCCCCCTGCCCTGCCGGGGCTGACCCGCTGCCTCCTCCCCGCAGATGTGCACTCCCGCCAACACGCCGGCCACGCCGCCCAACTTCCCCGACGCCCTCACCATGTTCTCCCGCCTCAAGGCCTCCGAGAGCTTCAACAGCAGCAGCCCCGTGGCCTCCATGGCGACGTCGCCGCCGCCGCCGCCGCAGCACGGGGCGTTGAGCGCCGGCTGGCCCGCGGCCTCGCCGCCCGCCCAGCAGCAGAGCACGTGGACTCCGGCTGCGCCGGCGCAGCCCGTGGGCTGGCCAGCCGCCGTCTGCCCGCAGCCCGCGCCGGAACACAAGGCCAACGTGACCATGGAGGCGGAGAGATGAGGCGGCGGGCGGCGGGGGACCCCTGCACATCCCGTGTTACCTTTTCTTTCCCCCCAACACACACACACACACACACACCCCTCCCCGAAGAGGAGAGGAACTGTGCTGCCGGGGCGCAGACACACGAGCAAATAGCTGCCTTGCATGGGTTTGGTTTGAAGTAGTTTTTACTTGTCCTCGAGCTGAAGATGCTCCCCAGGGACAGCAGGAGGCTGTGTGGGGCCGGCGCCGGGCTCGGGGGGGAGGAGCACCCCCTCCTCTCTTGGGACACCGCAGTTTGCATGTGAGTGACATTTACCAAGGAGATCCCTTCTTCATGGTCCCCCACCACGTAGGGGGGGTTGTGCCCGAGTGGCTTTGCCCCATCCCTTGGCCCCGCTCGACCGGGTGAGGGACGGACCCCCCCCACGGTTTGGTTTTTGCAGGGGGGACAGAGAGCAGGGACTGTTCCTGCCGCAGCCCCCTGCAGCCCCCCTGCCTGCGCCGTGCTCGCCGGTGAGCAGGGCTGGGGCACTGAGCGGGGCCGGGGCGCACGAGCTGCTCAGCCCTGGCCCGGCAGCGTGCAGCAGGGGCTGAGCCGGGGGGGCCCGGCTGCGCCAGCACCCCCTCCCCGTGCCCTGCTGGAATGGGGTCTGCCCGGGGCTGTTTGCATGCCACAGTGTAACCCCAGAGCCTGGGATCGTTTCTAAGCCCTCTGTTCCTTTCTGGGCGGCTGGGGGTGTGCCCGGGCCGCAGCCGCTTGCAATACACGCTCTTGTGCTTTCAGCGCCGTGGCTCCGCGTCGTTGGGCACGGGGAGACCGGCCTGGGCACGGGGGGCTTGGGGACCCCCGCTCTGAGCAGCTCTGTGTGTGCTGGGCCTCTGAGCTGGGGCCTGGCCCATCTCTGCAGCGTGGGCTGTACCAAACACCCTGTCCCAGCCAGGCAGGGGCCGCCAGGGGTTGCCAGCTCCCGTGGCCGGTGCGTGCCGGGCTCAGCACCAGCGGGAGCCAGCCTGGCTCTGCCCACTGCCCCATGCCCTGGATGTGGGGGAGGCCCTGCCAGGAGCAGGGCAGAGCTGTGGGGAGACCGTGTGCTCCCTGTGTGACACCCACAGCTCTCGGCTGTCCTGCTGTGACCTGGCATCATCTTATGTGGGTGACAAGGGCCAGGTCCCTTGGAGGCTGCCAGCGCCGCTGTGCCCGCTCCCCAGGCTGTGCCCCGGCACCCCTCTGCTCGCCACTCAATCTCTTACTTGTGTTGCTGAAAGAGACACCATAGGTGCGATGGTTTCACCCAGACGGCCTCTCACAGCCTGGGCAGGGCCTGGAGCTGCTGCTGGCCCTCGAGACACCCCGTGTGGGCTCGTGGCAGAGCTGTGCCAGTCCTGCCCTGCTGAGGTGGGCTGGGCCACGCTGGTGGCACAGAGCGAGCCAGGGCCGTGGGCATCCTGTCCGGAGCTGTGGTGGCCTGAGCACGTCGAGGCCAGCGTGGAGTCCTGCTGCAGGGCAGCAGTGAGTGGCATGGAGCCCAGCCAGGGCAGACACGGGGAAGGGATCCAGCCCTGACCTTGCAGGGAGGCACCTGCCTGTCAAACACAGGTGAAGCTCCAAGCAGAGCTGGGTGGTGCAGAGGGGAGCCTGCCTGGGGCTACCAGGAGCTATGGAACTGGAAAAGCCAGGGCCACACCACAGACCTGAACATCTGGACGGTCAGAGAGCGCTCCCAGGAACATGACAGCCCCAAAGGGTCAGGCTCTGCTCACTGAGTCCCCAGGGACCACACAGGAGAGGCAGCAGAGGAAGGACTGTATGGCCTGCAGCTTCATTGGGACTGCAGGGATGGGGATTCAGGGACTGGGGACTCCCATCCTGGCAGGTAAAGTCAGCGTATCATCTGCAGGGTCAGACAGTGGTGAGGGAGCTGGAGGCAGACACTGGCCTGGCACAGCCCTGCTGCTCCCTGTGCACCCTCCAGCACATGCCAGCAGCACGGGGCAGCCACTCAGCACCCACCAGCAGCATGGGACAGCTGCTCAGCACCCACCAGCAAGGACATCCCAAGTGATACCCCAGTGTCTCTGTGCCAAATGGGTGTGGGGGCCGCAGCCCCCAGGCCCTGGGCAGCCCACAAGGCCTGGGCAGCTCTGGGCACCTTCTCTCCTCTGTCCTGCTGGTCCCTCATCTCGCCCAGCACCAGCTCCACTCGGGCAGCCATGTCCTCCAAGGGCCCTGAGCTGGCTGAAAGCAGGGAGCAAGGCTTTGCTCCAGGCAGTGCCCCTGCACGGGGCCACCTCAAAGCCAGGTGGGTTTATGGCTACAGAGCCCCCAGGTACCGCTGCTGAGCCCTGGGCATGGCCAGCTCTGGGAGCCACAGAGGGTACTGACCACATCCCTGCCAGCGTGACGGAGAACAGAGGGGATGGCTGAGTGCCTTGGGGACCCAGAGGGGATGGCTGAGCATGGGCCCGCCAGCCACCAGCCCTGGCACAGCGGGGATGGCAGTGCTCCCCTGCTGCTGGAGATGGCTCTTGTGGCAGCTGAGAGGGGACCCACAGCCTCGTGCTGCTGCAGCAGCCAGCTCAGCCTGCACAGGGCACCACGGAGCAGCTCCCGCAGGGCCCCGGGACTGAGCTCCTGGCCAGACTGCTGCTGAAACAAAGCAGCCCCTGAGGGTCTGGGGAGAGAGGAGAGCCCTGTGCTGCCCCAGAGCCAAGGGGCACTGCCAGCCCCCAGCTGAGGGGCCTGGCACCCAGGAGCCTGCACTCAGCTCAGCAGCAGGCACCCAGCACAGAGAGCTCTGGCATAGCTCCACCTGACACGGGACAGGAATCAGCCCTTCTGCCCTGCCCCGGGGCCTGGGCAGCCTGGGAGGGGGGGGAAGCACCAAACCTCACCACCACCCCCAGTGCCATCCCATCCCCAGCACTGTGGGTCTCCCAGGGCCTCAAACCCAAAGGGGTGAAATCCTGGCACTGCAGGAGGGACAAGAGCAGTGGAGGTGCCATGACAACAGGGCACCCAAGGACAGATGCCTCTGCTCTGGTGTCTGGGAAGGGGATGTGAACCATGTCGGAAGAAGCTTGTGGGGCCAGATGCTCGCCCAGGCAGGTCCCTGCAGCCAGGACAGCCCTTGGGAGAGCATTTCCCATACAGATTTGCCAAAGCCTGACCTGGGATAGCTTGGGGACAGTCCCAGGGACTGAGTACTGAGTGCCTCTGTGCATGGTGCCACAGACACCCACTCCCAGCCCCTCTGCCAGGGCTTCCCTCACTCACCAGTTGATCCAGGATGCTCTGCAGGAGGAGGCTGTTGTCCTGCCACACTGGCTGCTCTTGCACCTTCTCCAGACCTCTCCAGAGGCAGTGAGGGGCTGGGAATGGGGGGATCAGCAGGGCCAGGCATGATGGGCCCCCAGGGACCCCAACCCCTCTACTGAGAGCTCTCCAGCCCTGTGCATGTACCTGCTGGAAACTGTTCTTCAGGAGCTGCAGCTCCTCCTGAAAGCCTTCCACGGTGGTTTTCATGGAGGAGACAGTGGTGAGCATCTCCTGCATCATATCCATGACCTGAGGAACACAGGTTTGGTCAGTGGTGCTGGGTCCCCGTGGGTTCTGGGGCACATGGAGGGAAGGGAGGCCAAATAGTGTGCAGCAAGCACTGCGCTTGTGGATGTGTCTGGGACCCAACAGGGCTGCCACAGCATCACCACGCTTGGGCAGCCCAGAGATGTGCCCATGGAGCTCCCCAGACTTCCACAGCATCACCACACCTGGACAGCCCAGGGCTGTGCCCATGGAGCTCCCCAGACTGCCTCAGCATCACCACACCTGGGCAGCCCAGGGCTGTGCCCATGGAGCTCCCCAGACTGCCTCAGCATCACCACACCTGGGCAGCCCAGGGCTGTGTCCATGGAGCTCTAGAACTCATCCTTGCGCTGCAGCATCTGCCTGGAGTGTGGAAGATGGCTCTGATGGCACACATTGTGTTCCCACAGCCAAACAGGATGGGTCTGTGCCCTGGGGACGCTGCCGTGGGGTGGGACAGCCCTCCTGCGAGGCAGCCCTGCCACCCACAGCCCAGCCGCTCGCTGTGCCGCAGGGAGCAGCAGGAGAGGAGGCTGCCGGGGCTGCCACTGTCCCTGCCGGGGCAGCGGGACTGCGTGCTCCAGCCCAGGGAGACCTCAGCCCCCAGGCACAGTGCCAGGGTTGGATGGGACCCAACAGACGTGAATCTCGGAGCAAGCATTGCTGGAGCCTCAGGGTCAGCCGAGAAGTGCCCAAACCCACCTCTGGCTAGCGGCTGAGTTAAAATACTGCTCTTTACTTAGTCCCCGTGAGAGCTGGGGCCGCTGGAGCCGGGAAGGTGCCTCCACGCTTTGCCAGGCTCTCTGGTGCTGGGGCAGCAGGTGCCACAGCCCGGGGGCAGGACGGTGTCAGGGCAGCACACGCTGCAAGGGCAGGACCGCGGTGGAGCTGGCACGGGGCACAGCCTGCCAGGGGCTGCAGGGCAGCGCCCGCACCTCAGCGGCCCCGCAGCGGCGGCGGAGCTCGCGGGGGCGGCCCGTTACCCGCAGTTGACTCCGACATCGCCTCGGAGCGGGGAGCGGCCCCGCCCGTGCCCCAGCGCCGCCCCCCAGCGCCGCCCCGGCCCGCCCCGGCCCGCCCCGGCCCGCCCCGCGCCGCGCCGCGGGCAGGTGCCGGAGCCGCCGTTGCCGTCAGCAGCTCGGTACGTGCGTCCCCGCGGGGCTCGGGCTGGGCTCGGGGGGAGGCACCGGGGCCGCACGGAGAGGCCGGTGGGGGCCGGCGGCCGCACAGCCCCGCACAGCCCCGCACAGCCCCGCGCAGCCCCGCACAGGCCGCCCGGCGACGGGGCCAAGCTGCGGCGGCGGGGCCGGCGAGCGCGGGGGGGAGCCGCTGCTGCCGGGGGACGGAAGGACGGACCCTGAAGGAGGGCCCTGGCGGCCCCGGGCCGGGGGCACGGCGCTGCTCCGCCGCGGCTCCGCTGCGGCCCGCACGGCCCCGGGGCCCAGCGACGGCCGGACGGGGCGGCGGCGGCGGCAGCCCCGGCCTCGGGCTGCGCACACGGTGCCGCGGGGTGCTCCGGGCGCTCGGCAGCGGGGGAGGGCCGCGGCGGGGCCGCGGGGGAGCGCTGGAGCACGGCGCTGAAATCTAATCGGGTGGAAAACCGGGTGCGCCCGGGCAAAGGCTTTCCGCTGTAAGGAGAGCGCTCCCGGCCGGAGCGGCCCGCGGAGACGGCGGCCGGGGCGATGCGCTGCCCGCACGGCCCCGGGGAAGGAGAGAGCCGGGCCTGGGGACCGCGGGGTGCGCTTCCCGGAGCCCCTCGGCAGCCGTGAGCTGCGGCCAGCAGCGCCCAGCCCGTGCTGGAGGAGGGAGCTGAGGGATGAGCAGGCAGAGGAGTGATGACGGCGGTGGGGATGGTGCTGCCGTGGGCACCGAGCGAGGGCAGCTCACGCTGTAACGGGCAGCGCGACAACCGACGCTGCTGAGGCAGTGGGAGGGCTTTAGCCGTTGGAGCGGTGAGACTGTGCGTCCCGGGGCACTGGGAGCAGCCAGGGCGGCACGGCGGGTTGCGGTCGCTGCGGAAGGTGCCCGCGCAGAGCCCCGCGGCCGTGCAGGGCCGGGAGCCGGCAGGCTGCGCTGGACACCGCCGTGCCTGTGCCCCTGCACCGGCTGCAGGAGCCGTGCTCAAGGTTAAGCGGCTGCAGGGGCTGCAGGTGGGGGTGTGTGCCCCTGGGTGCGCCGTTCAGAGCTGGTCTTGCACCAACAAGACCTGGTGAAGGGGCTGGTGGTTGTCACAGTCCGGGCTGAGCCTAAAATACCCGGTGGTATCGCCTGGGTCAGGCACATTGGGTTTAAGTAGAGACATTTTAAGTGGTAACTATAGTGGTTTGGGGCTGTGAGCGAAACTTGCTGAGAAACACTTTGTGAAGGTGCCAGATTCCCTCCTGCTTGCTGCCTTCCAACCAGCGTGCTTGACACGGGGCTTTCATGTCAGCAGGGGCCCTTCCTTCTGCCTTGCAGAGTGTGAGTGGAGCGGGCAGCCAGGGAGACGGGGCCTTCTCCACAACCATCACTTGTCATTCCTTTGTCTTTAGGAACTAAACGAACTCGGGGCAGTGTGGGAACATTTCCCTTTGCCAAAGGCTTCTCTGCCTAGGTGCTGTGGTGACGTCCTCAGCCACGGCCCTGCGCCGCTCTCCGGGGGTGTCAGGCGAGGAAAGGATTCCTGCTTGGAGGTAGGGAGGCAGCAGGTTTAGGAAGGGATGCCAGGCTGTCTGTTGGCTTGAGCAGGGAGCGGGGATGAAGCTCTAACAAGGGCAGGGTGTTGGAGCAGCGCCCCCAGGCTCCCCCAGCGATGCCCAGTGCAGCAAAGGTGCTGAGCCCTCTGCAGCAGCCGTGGCACGGGCACGGGGGCTGCCGTGTGCTCTCTGGAGAGGGGCTGTGCCTGTTCCCCTGCTGAGGACCAAAAGATCGTGCTGTGGGTGTGACTGGGGCAGTTAACAGAGAGGGAGCTTCTTTTTCAGAACCCAAGCCCCTCTGAAGAAGGCAGAAGACCCTGCTCGAGTTTGCTGCTGCCTTCCCTCAACAGGTCCCAGCCGTGAAACCCAGCTCTGAAACGCAGCTCCCGGTGTTCCCGTTCTGACTGGAGCTGTGTCTCGGCTGCTGCTGTGACAGGAGGGAGAGTCTCTCCCCCAGCACCTTGCTTTGGCTCCTGAGCATGTTTTTGAAGCTCGGTTCCAGAGCAGCTGGTGCTTTCTGTGCGTGGGAGATGCCGTGGTGCTGCAAAGCGCGGCTGCTGCTTTCCTTCTGGCTGGAGCACGGCAGGCACACGCTCCTGTCGCTGCAGGGCCTTCAGGCAGGGGCTGGACCAGAGCCTGTCCACAGAACCCACCTTGTGTATGTTTCAGGGGGATATTTGGGTCCTTGACACAGTGTTGTCACCTGCAGAAGTGCTCCCATCGCCGGTGCCACTCGCTCACACAGCAGCAGGAGGGATGGAAGTCACTTCATTCTGTAAAAGGTGGTCTTCTTCTTTCCCCTTAAGCTGTGAATTTAATGGATAAGTACTTGTGTTTGAAGGATGTGGTGGATGCAGAGATCTTCCAGCATGAGGAGGAGTGGTTTTGGAAGGAGGCTTCTGGTGCCTGCTCTGATCCAAGGCTGCTGGTTTGCTTGTGGCTAAAGAGAAGTATGGAATCTGTTTGTGGTACTGTTGCAAAGCCCCATGTTTCTTATAGCTGGTCCGGAGAGGATATCCTGGGTTGTAAGGAGGGGGTTTTAACTCTTTACTGGTGTTTTTTGTAGGATCTGCAAGGGGTCAGTGCATGAGTTCTGCTGGCAGCACCACAGCCGTGGCCTCACCGCGTGGGGCACACGCTCAGGCAGCTTCACACCCAGCTGAGGAAGAGACTGAGGGCTGCCAGGCCAGGCAAGGAGGGGTTTGCATGGTATGGACATGAAAATAAAGGCAGCAGGACTGAACAGAGCTTTGAGCCTCTAGGCAGGTGTGCCAGCTTCTCATCACGCTGCGGAGAGGAGGCGTTGTCCCAGACTGAGCTGGGCAAAGCTGCTGGGAACAGGGAGGACGGGGAGCTGGAAGAACACAGGTGGATGCTGGTGTGCCTCTGGGCTCTCAGCAGCAGTCAGTGGTGTTGGAAAAGGACAGATTTGAATTGTACAGTGCTCTTCCCTTCATCCCAGTGCAGTAAAAGTGGTGGTTTGTCGTGGGAGCTTCAGCCCTTCTCAGATCTTTGGGGCTTTTTGCTCAGTTTTGCTTCTAGGACCTGATTTTGCAGCTGTTTTGCAGTCAAAGTAAACCTGAAACTGAGTGGCTCTCCTGAAGATTCCAGAGCAGGGCACCCAGGCACCCAAGTTTGCAGACACAGATGTGCATGAGCAGCCCCCGCAGTGGGACGTGATTCTCACCCTGCTGCCGCCCCGTCGTTCCCAGGCAGCACTCGGGGTCTGTCTCACTGGGAGCAGCAGTGGGGTTCTCCTGCACAGCCAAAGCTCTGGGTGCTCTGCAAAGGGCATCTCCTCCTCTGATCTGAGGCAGTGCCATTAGAACAGATGCTGTCAGAAAGCACAGTCCATTTTCTCAACAGCATAAGGGCAGGAGAGGAGCAGCTCTTGTTTCTGGCACGAAACGCTCAGGGAAACCCTTGGCTCCTCTTGCAGCTTTGCTTTGGGCTCATGCATTCAGAGCTGCCTTGTGGCTGCAGTAAAACATATTGTACTTGTGGTGGTGAGAAGGGGATGTCTGGGAGCCTGGAGAATACAGCAGAGCTGCACTGGCCATGGAGCTGGGCAGGAGATGGAGGCAGGGAGGAAGCTGCTTCGTGCAGTCTGTCTCCCGTGCCAGGCCCTGCTGTAGTGCAGCTCTTTGTTCTGAGCTCTCTGGGCAGAAAATGCAAGAAATGCCCCCAAAAGGTGGCAATGTAATGAGCACCCTGGGAGCTGTGAGGAGCAGCCTCTGGCCATGTGTGCTCCATCTCAGTGTGGGGAAACCTGAGGCCACTGGGGAAGGGAGGAAGGCAGGCAGGCAGGCACTGGGTCTTTCCAGGCAAACAAAGCAATGTATTTCCCTCCTACTAACTGTGATCAGTGGAGCAGCTCTGCATCAGTAATAGTTACCTTTCCTGTACCTTCTGTGTGCATAAGAGGGACATGCCCAGTTCTCTGGACTGAGAGCTGTGCTGAGGTGGTGATCCCTCTGTCCCAAGCCACGTGCAGGTAGACATCCCCTCCTGTCCACAGCCCTGAGCCTTCTGTGATACAAGTCTCTGCATTTAGACATCCCCCCTGCCTTGCCCTGACAGGCTGCCTGCCTGTTAACAGGTCTGGGAGCCTTTAGGTTTACACACTTGCTGCTGTGCCTTGCATCGGCTGACAGTGGGCAGTGCCGTCCATCACCCCTCACAGGGGTGCAAGCACAGCCTGTGCTCCAGCTAGAGCTGATCTCTGTGTCCTGCTTGTGTTGCCTGCTCACAGAGAGAAAGAATTTCACCCACAATTTGAACCACGAGAGCCTGTTTGCTTTGGGACAGTTCCTTGAGCTCTCATTTCGGGACTCAGTGCCGGGGCTGGGTGTACGTGTGAGGGAGCTGTGGCTGTGCCAGCCAGCCCCAGAGCTGGGAAGAGGTTCAGTCTGGGGGAGCTGCCTGCTCAGGACACATCCCCTGCCCTGCCTGGGATGGGCAGTGGGAGGTTTGGGGTGCAGGCTGCAGGGAGAGGCTCTGTGCCTGCTGCAGAGGGGCGAGTTGGGCTCTCTGAGCTCCCCTCATGGTGTGTGCTGGCTCCCTGAAAAAAAACAGAAATGCAGCCCACTAGAAGTGAAAGGACTTTGCAGGTGTGTAGAGGAAAAGCCCAGAGGCTCGCTGTTCCTTGCAGTGGGGCTGCACATGCTCACAGCACGCTCCTCACCTCGGCCACATCTCAGCCAGTGTCACCCCAAAACAGCATCTGCTGCTGGTACCTTCCCAAAGGGAGCCCTGACTGAGAACACTTGGCTCCTGAACCTTCCACTGGGCCCAGGTGAGGTGGCTGAGGGGTGGTTGCAGGTGAGCACAGGCTCCCTGCCAGGGCTGGGCACGGCAGGGATGGCAGCAAAGGGTCTTTCCACTGCTTACCTTTGCAGCTTGGATCTGACAGCACCTCACAGTGCAAGATAAAACAAATGGGATGGGGCGTTTCCAAGGGTGTCTGGAAGCAGTTACTGGGTTGAAAAGATACAGCCCCTCCCCTGGTCTGTGAGGGGTTGCTGAGCAATTGTGTCAGAGAGATGCTCTGTGCTTCCTCCTGCAGCTGGAGCGCAGCGCTCAGCCCTGGGGCGCTGGGTGAGGGAAGGACCTTCGGTGGGGAGATGATTGGAAAATCGATTTCATTTAGGTCACAGAACAAAGATTGTCACGGGGGAAGACTTGAGCAGCACCCAGCCACAGCCTGGCCGTCCTGGGGCTCGCTGGGCAGCGCCAGGAGGCTGTGAGGAGGCAGCTCTGGTCTCCTGCTCGTTGGCAGAGCCGTAGGGAACTCGTCTGGGTCGTGCTTCCAGTGTGGGAAGGGAGACGGCTCCTCACCCTCTGCTGGGAGCATCCCTGCAACGGGCTGCACCTCTGGAACGCTTCAGGAAAGCATCTGTCCAGGCTTTATGGTGGTGGGATGCTGATGCTGTGGGGGAAGGAGCAAAGGCAGCGATGGAGGTGTGAGCAGGGAGTGGTTTGGGGTGTTGGGCAGCACCACCAGCTTTGCCTGACTCAGCCAGAGCTAAATGTGCTCCCAGGAGCTGGAGCAGGGTCATCTGCTTTTTATGGCACTGCTGTGTGTATGCAGAGCTTCTCAACATACAGCTTGGCTAACACGTTCTGCCTTGCCTCTCCCCTCCCCAGGACAGCTGCTGCCCATGTTTTCCCTCCTTCCTTTCGGGTTGTTTTGTTGTGGGGCTTTTTTTCCTCCCAGCCAGCCATGACTCAGCCCTTCCCCTGCTGCTCTCAGTGTCCTGCCTTCTGAACAGGCTATTCTTGGGACAGCAGTTCCTGACAGGCAGGAACAAGGGCAGTGTTGTGTTGCTTTGGGGGCGTTTTCTCCTCTGGCCTCTCCCAGTGCTCTGCTTCCCTCTGGATTGTGCCTTGATCCCGAGTGACTGAATCATCCCCGATAGCTGACACCACCACGTGTCCCTCAGGCCTGAGCCAGGCTGTGCACCTTGTGCAGCAGCAGCTTTTCCTCAGCAGCAGGATGGAGGTGACACTCCTAAGGCTGTGGTGAGGCTCAGACCCCCTGGGTTTGGTCCCTGTGGTCCCCAGGGGCTGCAGTTGGCTCTGCAGTGACCTGGCACCGGGTGGATGCAGGTGAGGGTCACTTCTTTGTGCTTAGTGGTTGCACTGGGTGATCTTAGAGGTCTGTTCCAGCCTGTTCTGTGGTGGTGTGGCTTTGTGTGTGTGCCACCTCTGTACTTTCACAAGTCAGGGGGAAATCTAACCTGGAGTTTAAGAACAACGACTAAAAGCTTTCTGGTGGCTTTAATTACTTGTTGCCCCGCTCCCAGCTGGCAGAGAGGGGCTGGGAATCTGAAGGATGCTGTCTCTGAGATGCATCACCACGCAGTCACTCAGCTGTTTAACACAGAAGGCTTCCAGCTTTCCCCTGGGTCTGTTCCTCTGGGGGCTGTGCAGGGAGAGACCCGTTCCCAGCCCCGGCCACGCAGGTACCCGGCGGGAAGCCAGCGTGCAAAGGCACCTCTGCTGGGCTTGGGCTGCACTTAGAGCAGCTCTGCCTGCCAAGCTGTGGTGAGGGGGAACCAGCCAGAGCTGTTGTTTTGCATTGACAATCCCGTTGCCTTTAAACACCCAGCAGAGGCACCTCGTGTTTGCTCAGTGCCTCTGGTTACCCAGGGAGGGTGCTGGGGAGAAAGTACCAGAGGGCTAAAGGCACAAGGGGAGGGTTCTGCAGCGTCCCCCCACAGCTTTGGACACGCTGGATTGTTGTCAAGCCAACCCAGATAAAAGCTTTTCTGTGCAGAGAGGCTCTGGGGCCATTCCCTGCCAGAGCAGATCAGCCTTCCTGAGCACAGAGTGGCTGTGGTGATGCTCCACGTGCGCTGGGGCTGGGGCCTGCGCTCGGGGTGCTGCAGGCTTGTGGCTGGTGACAAGTGGAAGTCAGGGCACACGGGGGTCCTGGGGCAGGTCTGGAGCTGCTCCTCACAGGGCTTTGTTCAGCACAGAGGGTCGGGTTTGGTGCTGCAAACTGAGGCTCAAGTCACACAACGCTCTGGAGCACCAACGAGCGCCCTGGGCCAGGCAGTCAGTGCAGACCAAGTGTGGCTGGAACCCGAGTGCAGTGTGGAACCAGCCTGTGCTCATCAGCTCCTGTCCTGCTGCCCTGTCCTGTGCCCCAGCTCCTGCCCAGGCCTCTGTCACACGCTGCCATCAGAGCGGGGCTGCGGAGTGTGGTTGTGCATAGCAGTGAACTGTGGAGCCTCTGCCCCACTGCCTCAGGGACTTGTGCTTGCTCCCAGGCTCCTCCAGCTGGGGCTCTTGTGGTTTGTTTAAATGTCTTGAAGGCACAGGGTGAGCTCTGAGGTACATGGTTAGCTGTGCAGGCACAAGGTGGGCTCTGCAGGCACAGGGTGAGCTCTGCAGGCATAGGGTGAACTCTGAAGTACATGGTTAGCTGTGCAGGCACAGGGTGGGCTCTGCAGGCACAGGGTGAGCTCTGAAGTACATGGTTAGCTGTGCAGGCACAGGGTGGGCTCTGCAGGCACAGGGTGAGCTCTGAAGTACATGGTTAGCTGTGCAGGCACAGGGTGGGCTCTGAAGTACATGGTTAGCTGTGCAGGCACAGGGTGGGCTCTGCAGGCATGGGGTGGGCTCTGCAGGCACAGGGTGAGCTCTGTAGACATAGTGCCTCCTGCAGCTGTGTGCTGTGGCTTGGGAACCCACAGCAGAGGGCAGAAGAGCTGTCCCAGCTCCCTCCTTTCCTTTTGGCTGTTTTTCCTTTAAATGCTCAGGTTCTGCAGGCCCTGTCAGTGCTGTTTCTGCAGCCAGGACCTGCAGAGCCAAGCAGCACTGGGCCAGCCCATCTGGAGGGAGCAGGGCTGGAGAGGATCCCAGAGCAGACACTGCTCCCCACTCTGTGGGTGCTGCAGCTCAATCCTCTGCCTGAAGCAGGGGATTTAGTGTCGGGTTTTCCTCATCACCAAGCTGCACCAAGCAGTAATTTGAGTCTCTGGCTGAGGACAGCTGAGCCTGAGCTGCGTCATTATCTGATTGTGCTGAGGATTTACTGCCCTGAGAAATCTCTTTGGACACAGCAGCTGGTGTCCTGGAGCCTGCTCGTGGTCGCTTTGCCTCTGGGTTCCTGTGGCACACACAAGGTGAGGCGGCGCGCCCCAGGTCCCGAGGCAGACGGCTGCAGGGAGGGTGCTGCTGCAGAGGACAGGCTGCTGGGCAGAGCAGCAGCTCTGGCTGTGTGCTGGAGCTGATGGAGGGGTGAACACCCACCTCCTCGGGCAGCCCTGGGTTTGCAAGGCTGCTTCTGCCCTGCCTCACTCGCGGTGCCCTGAGGAGCCCCGTCCCTGCCAGGCGCAGGCAGAGCGAGGGCAGCAGCCCTGCCTGGCTCAGCACCAGCCTGGGCACGGCTTCAGACAGCTCCAGGCTGCCCTTGTGCGGGAGGGCAGCTGTGATACCGTGGGCAGGGTACCACTCTGTCCACCCCTCAGCCCACCCTGATCCGTTCAGTCTCTTCTTGCCACCCTCACAGTTGTTTTAAAGGGTCCCAGGCCTTCAGCCAAATGGCATTTGCCAGCTCCTTACCTGCTGTTGTGCTCACACCCAGCTCATCTGTGTCACTTTCCCTGTTCCTGCAGCAGGCAGAACCCTGGGCCACACAGGTGTTTCTCCTGGGGCCAGGAAAGCTGGGGTGGTGTTGGCCCCAGGCTGGTCCCTGTTTGAAGGGAGGGAGCCTGGCTCCTGCAGAGCTCCCAGCTTTGCTTTGAAAGATGTATTTACAGAAGCCTGGAAGCTGAAATGTGTCTGATGTGCAACCAAGCTGGAAGTGGCCACATCCTTTCCTCTTACGTATTAACTTCAGTGTGTCTTCTCCTTTCCTAAACACCAGGAGTAGTTGTTCTGTGGGGGAAGAGCTCCAAAAGCTGTGCAGCAGCAGCTTCTGAAGTGCCAACGTCACTGAGTGTGAGCCAAGGCTGCTCCAAGGCTGCTGCAGCCCCGGGCCGAGGGTCCTGTGCTGGAGTGAGGGTGACCCAGCACTGCTCCCAGAACCATCTGGGGTGGAAAAGCCCTTTGAGCTTCTGCCTCTTAACATCATTTCCCTGTGCTCCATGCAGAACAACACCTCTGTATCATCTTCCCCTCTTCTGTCATGGTTAACACATTCCAGTCAGACACCACCAGCTCCTTTGCTGGTCTCAGGATCATTTCTCAGTGCTAAAACCAGCCCCAGGTCAGGGATTTAATCCCATTTACCCAACAAAACACCACCACGTGTAAAACTGGATTACAGCTCACCCATTCCATTCCAGGCCATGTTCCTTCATCCTGCAGTTCATAGGTTGTCCCCCAGGGAGCAGAGCCTCTGGGCAGCCCCAGCTGGGTGCCAGAACCGCTGCCCCGAGGGCAGGTTGGTGCCCACTGTGCAGAGACTGAGCTGTGTTTGAGGGCTGCACAGCCCCAGGTGCTGGGTGGTGATGCTGTTTCAGGTGCTGGGTGGTGATGCTGTTTGTACACA
Organism: Colius striatus; assembly: GCF_028858725.1. Classification (NCBI taxonomy): domain Eukaryota; kingdom Metazoa; phylum Chordata; class Aves; order Coliiformes; family Coliidae; genus Colius; species Colius striatus. Next base: position 498,048 of record NC_084761.1, on the reverse strand, counting down.
CCAGTTACACAATTCACACCCTCCCCTGCATTGGTGATCTGCTGCAATGACGATATGGCTGCTGTAATCATCTCACTGTGTGCCCAAGGGAAGGGTCTTCACTGGGCAGGGGCTGTTTGAGCTGTGGGTGTGATGTTGGCAGCTCAGCTAAGGACACCCAGCCCTTGCTTCTCTCTGCCACGTTGGCTGCTTCTTTAGAACCTTTACCAGTAGGTCCACAAGCTCCTGGCTGTTCTGTGAGGGATGTTGCCTTGATCAGTACAACTTAACTTCAGGTACCTAATAAGGACCACTGTGATCTATCTGCTGTGGTTCTCAGGGCAATTCCACACCCAAGAAGCAGATCCATGGCCTGTGTGCCACGGGCCAGGCTCCAGAGTCAGAGCAGGGCTCGTGTGTGTCTGTGCAGAGCTGGGGGTGGCTCCACACAGCAGCACGTCCTGCACCCCACTCATACACAATCTTCTCTAACACGTTGTTATTCTGGTCAGTGAGTCCCCAAACCTGGGATGGGGTAAACAAGCCTCTGTGCAGCTGGCAGGGCTCTCTGACCCCTCTTCAGTAACACAGGAGTTAACAAGCCACACCTGGTCAGTAACGAGCCCCCATCAGATGATGGGCAGAGCACAGCCCTTCCCAAGTGAGGCACAGAAAGTGATTGGCCCCCATCAGCCTTCTGCTGCTGAGCTCTCCTCAGGCACAGAAACTTCCAGAACCACAGAGTCGTTCAGGTTGTTAAAGCCCCTGAAGCTGCTGCAGTCCCAGCCCTGCCCTCACCCTGCCCAGCCCAGCACTGACCCACAGCCCTCAGCACCTCACCCCACGCCTTTGGGATCCCTCCAGGGCTGGGCACTCCCCCAGCTCCCTGGGCAGCCTGGCACAGGGGCTCACACCCCTCTCAGGGAAACAGTTGTGCCTCAGCTCCAGCCTCAGCCTCCCCTGGGGCAGCTGCAGCCCATTGCCTCTTGTCACAGAATCCCAGAATGGTGGGGGTTGGAAGGGACCTTTAGAGATCATTTAGTCCAACTCCCCTGCTCAAGCAGGTTCACCTAGATCAGATCACACAGGAATACAACCAGGTGTGCATTACTGGAGAGAAGAGACTGACCCTCAGCTCCCTGCAGCCTCCTGGCAGGGAGTGTCAGAGTGCTGCTGGCTGCCCTCAGCCTCCTCCAGGCTCATTCCCTCAGCCCCTCCCCAGCTCTGGTGCCTGTAACATCCTTTTTGAGGTCTGTCCCGAGTCCCTGTGTCCATTTTGGTCAGTACCATCGTAACACATGGTACCTGCAAAGCCCCAGTGCAGCTGGAGCCTGAACATGCCCTTTCATCTGTCCTGTGATCTTTCAGCTGGTGGCAACAGCCCCTCGTGCCCAGGAGAAACGGCTGCAGAGAGGCTTAAAAGCATCAGGCCTCTCCTGCTCCTGGAATAGGGCTCACAGCCAACATCTTGCTCTTCACAGCTCTCTCTCAATAAGCAGAATATTGCATGAAGAGCCACTGAGTGCCAAGGAGGAGCAGCACAGCTCTGCAGCCCCTCAGCTCCCTTCATGCCAGGGCAGAGTGGCTGTGGGACCTGCTGCCCTCGGGGCTGTTCTCCTGCAGGGCTCAGGGACTCGGTGCTGGCTCATTGCTGCACCTGAGGGGTGTTTCTGGAGCACTGGGATTGCCTTGGGCTGCTCATCTGAGCCGTCTCACCAGCTGCTGTGATGAGGGAGGCTGTAAGGCCAGGGAGTGCTGGAAGATGCTATGGGAAGCACCTGAGCAGTCGTGGGGGGAGCTCTGTTCCCTCAGAAGAGCCGTGGGCTGGGCTGGCACAGGAGGCTCAGGGTGCTCTGTGTGGGGCTGGCACAGGACAGGCTGGGGCCTGGCTGCTTTCAGAAGGCAAGTTCTTTCCTTTATACCCCCAGTGAAGCTAAAAAGCACAGCCGAGTTTGTAGCTTTGTAGGTCACTGAAGGAGGAGGAGGAGGAGGAGGAGGGCTCTGCAATGCGCTCGGGGGCTTTCCTCTGGCTGGCTGCTCTGCCAGCCCTGCTGCAGCCATCAGCTCACAGGAGCAAACTGGAGAGAGAAGCAGGAGGGGACCCCTGCAGTCCCCTCCCCAGGACACTGTGGAGCTGTGTGCCTGACACACTCCAAACCTCTGGGGAGAAACAGGGACATCATGGGGAGACCCTCTGCTGCCAGGGCTTTGCACAGCTCCTGGGGGGATGAGCAGTGATGGTGCTGCTCTGAGGGTCCCTGTGCTCCTCCAGCAGCAGACCAAAGCAAAGCCAAGCAGGTCAGGGAGGGCTGGCCCTGCCCTGCGCCTTCTCAGTGCTCCAGAGCTGCCCTGGCTGTGTCTCTGGGCTCTCTGTGGGCTGGGGGGGTTCTCCTGCTCATTAGCACTTGGCTGAGAAAGCACCGTCCTTGCAGCACAGTGACCTGGCTGGAGGAGAGGAAGGGCCAGGGACAGGCTGGGATGGCTGCTCAGGCCTCATGGCCCCAGGCCCCGAGCAAACAGCCTCAGTCCCATCCTGCCAGCTGTGAGCAAACAGGGGCATGGGGGTCCCTGATGCCACCACAGCACTGCCCCGGTGCCTGGAGCGTGTCGTGGGGCTGTGCCACGTGCCCAGGACACAGCCTGGTGCCACCATCGAGGAGACACGTGGGGAGGTTCCCGCCTGCACCAGCCCTGGGACAGGAGGGGTCTGGGGCCGCAGCCCTCCTGGTAACTGTCTCCTCTCCCACAGCCCCCGTGGGGTGACGTGGCTCCTGGCCAGCGCTGCTCAGCACGACAGGTTCACAGCTGTGCCAGGGCTCTGAGCTCCTTGCTTCAGGGACAGGTACTGACTTTCCCCCGGGTAAAACCAGGTCTGCAGCCGGTATAGACCTCACAGTGCTCTGGGGGCTGCGTCCTCCAGCCCAGAGCGCGGGTTCCAGGCTCGGGGGTCTCTCCATCCCCTCAGGGTGGTGTTGGGGGGCTGTGGGCAGCTCTCCCCATCTCTGGGGCCGGGCACTTGGCAGCCCCCCAGCCCAGCCCCTGAGCCAGCCCCGTGCTGGTGGGAAGGGCTCAGGCAGAGTCCCTGCCTGGGCCGAATCCTGCCCAGCTTCGGGGCCCTGTTCCTGCCTGGGGAGGGTGCTGAGGCCCTCCCCGAGCTGTGCTGAAGGCTGTGTCCCTGCAGGGCCATGGCCAGCGACCCCCCGCCGCCGTACCCCGGCGGCCCCTCGGCCCCGCTGATGGAGGAGAAGCACGGCCCCCCCGCAGCGGCAGGTACGGGGCTGGGGGTGGGAGCCCCCGGGCTGTGCCCCCCTGCGCTCTGCTGCCTCCTGCCCCTGCCCCTACTCGGCTTTTCCTTCCAGACGGCGTCACCCCCGTGGTGGGACAACCCCAGGGGGTCCCCATCCCCCCGCCTGAGTTCGGGCCCCCCCCGTACGAGCCGCCCTCGCAGCCGGGGTTTGTGCCCCCCCACATGCCCACAGACAGCGCCGGGCCCTACGTGCCGCCGGGTGAGTGCTGAGGGGGGCTTGGGGCGAGGGCACACACCCCCTGGCCCAGGGAGTCCCCGGGGAGGGCTGCTGGGGGGGCTGGGATGGGGCGAGGGCACAGACCCCTCTGGCACAGGGGGTCCCTGGGTGAGGGCTGCTGGGGGGGCTGGGATGGGGGTGAGGGCACAGACCCCCCTGGCACAGGGGGTCTCTGGGTGAGGGCTGCTGGGGGTGCTGGGACAGGGGTGAGGGCACAGACCCCCCTGGCACAGGGGGTCTCTGGGTGAGGGCTGCTGGGGGAGCCTGGGACGGGGGTGAGAGCACAGACCCCCCTGGCACAGGGGGTCCCTGGGTGAGGGCTGCTGGGGGGGCTGGGACAGGGGTGAGGGCACAGACCCCCCTGGCACAGGGGGTCCCTGGGTGAGGGCTGCTGGGGGGCCTGGGATGGGGGCGAGGGCACAGACCCCCTGGCACACGGGGTCCCGGGATGGGGCGAGGGCACAGACCCCCCTGGCACAGGGGGTCCCTGGGTGAGGGCTGCTGGGGGAGCCTGGGATGGGGCGAGGGCACAGACCCCCTGGCACACGGGGTCCCGGGATGGGGCGAGGGCACAGACCCCCCTGGCACAGGGGGTCTGGGGGAGTGTGGGGGGCAGCCCCTGTCCCCACAGCACACGGAGCCATCCACCTGCGCCCCTTTGTTGTTCCCAGCAGGTTACTACCCGCCCCCAGGCCCTCACCCCCCCATGGGCTACTACCCTGCCCCGGGACACTACCCCTCTCCCGGCGGCCACTCGGCCACGGTGCTGGTCCCGTCCGGAGCCGCCACCACCGTGACGGTGCTGCAGGGGGAGATGTTCCAGGCCGCCCCGGTGCAGACGGTGTGTCCCCACTGCCAGCAAGCCATCACCACCAAGATCACCTACGAGATCGGGCTCATGAGCTTCCTCCTCGGCTTCTTCTGCTGCTTCGTGGGGTAGGTGCCGCGGGCAGGGCCTCGGCTGCTCTTCGCGGCCCCCCAGCGGCGATGGGGCACACGGGGGTCTGGGTGGGGGGTCTGAGTGGGCTCCCGAGGCGGTGCCGGGCTGCGTGCCCATGCCCCAGCGGCGATGGGGCACACGGGGGTCTGGGTGGGGGGTCTGGGTGGGCTCCCGAGGCGGTGCTGGGCTGCGTGCCCATGCCCCAGCGGCGATGGGGCACATGGGGGGTCTGGGTGGGCTCCCGAGGCGGTGCCAGGCTGTGTGCCCATGCCCCAGCACACGGCCCCTCCATGCAGGTGTGACCTGTGCTGCTGCCTCATCCCCTGCCTGTTCGACGACTTCAAGGACGTGACGCACACGTGTCCCAACTGCAAGGCTTACATCTACACCTACAAGCGCATGTGCTGACGGCCCCAGCGCGGCCCCTCGGCTTCGCCCCGCGTCCCGGCCCCGCCGCAGCTCTGCTCCCCGCGGGGCCGGCTCCGGGGCAGGCCGGGGAGGGAGCGGGGCGCTGAGGGACGGAGCTGTGCCCCCCGCGCCGTGCTGGGCCCCAGCCCCGCCGCATGTGCCGCCCCCCGGGCAGCCCCGGCCCTTCCCTGCCCACTGCATCCCGCTCGCATGAGGCTCCCGCCGCCGCCCCCGCCGGGGTCTCCCCGTGCATGTGGGAGAGGGGTTTAGTTGTAGCTGAGCGCCGGGAGCCCCGTCCCTGTCCCGCGGGGCTGGGGCAGCTCCTCCCCGGAGGGGGCTGGGCAGGGGCCCCAACACAGCCCCCCGGCCCGGGGGCTGCTCCCGGCTCACGGGTGGAACCGCAGCACTGCTCAGTGTTTTTATGTAAATAAATGACCAACCCTCGCCTCTGGGTACAGCTTTGCTCCTGCCCTGCTCCCCAGCCCCTGCACAGCTGCCCCTGGGGGGCTGAGGATGAGGGGCCAGGGTACCAGCTTTCCCTGCCCTCCCCTGCACTGAGCAGCCCCAGCTCTGCCCCTGAGGCAACCCCCATCCTTGTGCCCCAGCGCTTGGGAAAGAGCAGGAAAGCTCCCTTGCCCCCAGCTGGGCTGGAAGAAGGCACAAGGGTGCTCCATTCCCAAGCCCAGCACACAGCCAGGGCTGCTGTGTGCCCCCAGCCCTGTCCCCAGAGCCAACCCCCAGCCTGTGCCCTGCCCCCAGCAGCTGGGGAAGGGCCTGGGCAGCAGTGGGGATAGGTGTGGGGAAAGAGGCACAGAGTGGGAGCCCAAACCTCCCCCTTCTCCTCCACACCCCCCCCAGACCTCCCCCTTGGGGCACAGCTCCCTTCTGCTCCCAGAGAGACACTTTGGGCTTCCCCAGCTACAGCATTGCAACTTTTTATTCCAGTCAAGGCTTCAGAACAAAACCCCACAAGCCCCCTGTTGCACATTTGTCACCTTCACACCCTCCTGCCTCTGGGAGCTTCTTCCAACACCCCTCAGACATGGTCCCTGGGCTCCTGTGCCAAGCAGGACTCTCTCCTGGAGCCAAAGGCCCTGGGGCTCAGCCCCTGCAGGGCCACCAACGCCAGCTGTGTGTCTGCCCGGGCTGGGAAGCCCCCTGCAGAGCCTGCTCCCAGGGGAGAAGAGAAGCCAAGCGTGTGAAGCTGGTGCCAGCACAGGAGGAGACAGCTCCAGGCTGGGAAGCTGCGGCAGCCTGGGCAGGGCAATCCACAGCCCCCCGCACGTGTCAGCTACAGCCGCGGTAGGGCAGCGCTCGCCCTCCCTCCGTGCAGAGTCTCTGAGGGTGCTGCGGGGTCCCTGGGGCGTTTGCTGCTCGCAGCCCCTGTGAGCCTGGGCCCAGGGCAGGCTCTGGGTCAGGGCCCCCCGTCCCCCGCAGAGCCCCCGCCGCAGCCCCTCACAGGACGTACCAGGCCGCGGCTCCCGCTGCCGCAGCCAGGCAGGCTGCCAGGACGAGCTGCACCAGGGGCTGCGTGGCCAGGGCCAGGGCGGCGTGGCAGGGGCAGCCGGGGGCCGTGCCTGGCAGGAACAGACCCGTCAGTGCCGCGGGCCGGGGCAGCCGCCGGTGCAGCTCTGCCGGCGCCCACCACTCACCTGCTCTGCCCGCGTAGTACGGGCATTTCCGCGGGTCTCCCTTCCCAGCGTGGGCTGCGGACCCTCCGTCCTGAGCCTCCTCCGGCAGCGCCCTCCCGATCCCGTCCAGCTCCTCAAACACCTGCGGGCGGGCAGAGTGTGCGTGAGGCGGGCAGGGCAGCAGCTCCACACACCCTGCAGCCCCTCACACACCCTGCAGCCCCTCACACACACCCTGCAGCCCCTCACACACCCTGCAGCCCCTCACACACACCCCCTGCAGCCCCCCCCACACACACCCTGCAGCCCCACACACACCCTGCAGCCCCTCACACACACCCTGCAGCCCCTCACACACCCTGCAGCCCCTCACACACACCCCCTGCAGCCCCTCACACACCCTGCAGCCCCTCACACACCCTGCAGCCCCTCACACACACCCTGCAGCCCCTCACACACCCTGCAGCCCCTCACACACACCCCCTGCAGCCCCTCACACACCCCCTGCAGCCCCCCACACACACACCCTGCAGCCCCCCACACACACACCCTGCAGCCCCTCACACACCCCCTGCAGCCCCCCACACACACACCCTGCAGCCCCCCACACACACACCCTGCAGCCCCACACACACACCCTGCAGCCCCCTGCACACCCTGCAGCTCCACACACACCCTGCAGCCCCTCACACACCCTGCAGCCCCACACACACCCTGCAGCCCCACACACACCCTGCAGCCCCACACACACACCCTGCAGCCCCTCACACACCCTGCAGCCCCTCACACACCCTGCAGCCCCTCACACACACCCTGCAGCCCCTCACACACACCCTGCAGCCCCTCATACACCCTGCAGCCCCTCACACACACCCTGCAGCCCCACACACACCCTGCAGCCCCTCACACACCCTGCAGCCCCTCACACACACCCTGCAGCCCCCCCCACACACACCCTGCAGCCCCCCACACACACACCCTGCAGCCCCTCACACACACCCTGCAGCCCCCCACACACACCCCCTGCAGCCCCTCACACACACCCCCTGCAGCCCCTCACACACACCCCCTGCAGCCCCTCACACACACCCTGCAGCCCCTCACACACACCCTGCAGCCCCTCACACACCCTGCAGCCCCTCACACACACCCTGCAGCCCCACACACACCCTGCAGCCCCTCACACACACCCTGCAGCCCCTCACACACACCCTGCAGCCCCTCACACACCGTGCAGCCCCTCACACACACCCTGCAGCCCCTCACACACACCCTGCAGCGCCCTCCATGGGAACAGGCAGGACCCCTCCTACCCCCACAAAGGCAGCACATGCTCCTCCCTCGGGAGGAGCTGTGTGCAGACCCATGGAGGCCAAGGCTCTGGGAGGCCACAGCCCATCCCGGGGCAGCCCCTGGCCGCCCCCAGCCTGCTGCAGGCAGGAGCCTGAGGCCACGCACTCGCCCGTCCCCGCGCAGCCCTGGCTGGGACCACTGCCCCTGCTCGTGCCCTGGCCAGGCAGCCTGCAGCTCACCAGGAGCCAACCACCAAGTTTCTGGCCAGTTTCAGCTACACCAAGTGGCAGAGACAAAGCTTCCATCCAGTAGCTACCATCACGCTCAGCCCCCCGGGGCACGTGGCAGCTCAGTCAGGTTTCATGAAAGGCAAATACTGAGGCAGGGGACAAGAGCCCACAGACGTTTTTGGCTGTTGGGCAACACATCAGCTGTAACAGATGAGCTGTATCAAGTGTGGAGCAAGAGGCTCAAACCCTCTGAGGCTGCCCAGGAGCCAGAGCTCTGCTCCCTCCCTGCTTCAGAGACACCCATAGCCCATGCGAAGCTGCTCCTGAAGCCACCTCAGTGCTGCCTGGACCACAGGCTCGGCTGTGGTGTTGGAGCACGGCAGGGAAGTCCTGCCCAGCCCAGCCATGGCTCCAGAAGCTGGCTCAGCCTGGAATCCCACCCCAAGGAGCAGGGGCTCTGGGGGGCTCAGGCCCAGCCCTCTGCCTGGACGAGCTGACAGCCCAGGAGCCAGCCAGGCCCCGAGCAGCAGCACCCACGAGCCCAGGGCTCAGTACCTGCATGTTGAACCTGAAGGCTCGGTTGGCCTCTTCCACGATCCTCTCCTTGGTGTCCCTGTCCAAGTCCAGAGCGTTCATCCTCGCTCTGTAGAGCTGCTTGAACTGCTGTGCATTGGAAATGTTGTCAAAGGTGTAGAACTGGATCCCTTCCTCGGTACTGGGCAGCTTCAGGGCCCTCTGGGCCACCTTCTTCAGCACTTGGCCACCCGAGAGGTCCCCCATGTAGCGTGTGTACGCGTGAGCCACCAGCAGCTCTGGCTCGTGCTGTCCCACGTGATGGATTCTGTCCACGTAGTGCTGAGTTGCCTCTGAACACTGGATCTTGTCTCTCCAGTCTTCTCCATAGAAATACTGCAGGTCTTTGGCCAAGGCTTCTCTGCGGTGAAGCTCCAGCGGGAAGTACAGAGCAGCAAAGGCTGGGTTGTCCTTGTTGCGATCCATTTCCTCTTCCAGAGCAGAGTAGGTGAAGTAAAGTGCCACAGTGGCCAGCTGAGGACAAAGCAGAGCTCAGGTGAGGAGCTGCTCCCCAGCCTGGCACGTGGCACCACGGCCCTGCTCCCCCCACACACAGCAGAGGAGCCCCAGTGACAGCCCCACTCTGCAGAGCCTGTCCCAGGCACTTGAAGGGTCAGAGGCTCTTCTCTGCCTGTGTTCACAGATTCACAGGACTGCTGGGGCTGGAGAAGACCTTTAAGCTCATCAAATCCAACTCTTCCCCCAGCGCTGCCAAAGCCACCACTGACCCACAGCCCTCAGCACCTCAGCTCCAGGGCTCTGGGATCCCTCCAGGGCTGGGCACTCCCCCAGCTCCCTGGGCAGCCTGGCACAGGGGCTGACACCCCTCTCAGGGAAACAGTTGTGCCTCAGCTCCAGCCTCAGCCTGCCCTGGGGCAGCGGCAGCCCATTGCCTCTTGTCCTGTCATTGCTGCCTGGGGAGCAGAGCCCGACCCCCAGCTCCCTGCAGCCTCCTGTCAGGGAGTGTCAGAGAGTGCTGCTGGCTGCCCTCAGCCTCCTCTTCTCCAGGCTCAACACTCCCAGGTGCCCAGCACAGGGGACAATCCCTGCCCTGCTCCTGCTGCTGCCCCAGTGCTGATCCCAGCCAGGATGCTCTTGGCCTTCTTGTCCCCCTGGGCACGCTGCTGGCTCCTGTTCAGCTGCTGTCAATCAAACTCTGCCCACAGAGCATGAGCCAAGAATTAGTCTAACGTTGGTGGCTGCGTGCTTGGGCCTCTGTCACTGAGAGCACAGCACAGGGACCACCCTGATCCAAGGGTCCATCCAGACCTGCAGGATCTGACAGCGCTGCTCAGACCCAGAACACCAGCTCTTCTGCACAGCTGAGAAAGCAATCTGACCTGAAGCCTATGGAAAACAGCCTGTCCTGCAGAGGATGGATTAAGGGCTGTAATCCCTCCAGGATTTCGCTCCTGAGCAGTTTATGCCACCTGTACCCGTGCTGCAGCTGCACCTGCCTGGAGCAGCAGGAGATGTGTGGCCAGCAGCTCAGTGCTCCCAACTCACTGCTGGGCCAACAAGCTCCTCACCCTGCTGGCCCCAGGCAAGTGTCCTCCCTGTGTTTTGCCTCTGGGCCCCAGGCACCCAGAGCCTCCCTGCCTGGGAGCAGAGCCGACTCACCTTGAACAGCTCTTTCTTGATCCGCCCTTTCAGGAAGTCTTTGACAAACTGTGTGTTCTCTGCACGGTCATGGGAGTCCTTGGTGCCCTCCTTCAGCAGCTCTGAGAGGTCGGTGGGGCTGCAGGCACAGAGGGAGAGCTCCTTTCACCCCATCCCACACGCACCCACGAGGGATCCCTGCTCCCTCCCTGCTTGGGTCCTGTTTGGAGCAGGTACAAGGGCTGGGGCTGGCACCCCAGGAGGAAGCAGACAGAGGCTCCTTCTGCAGACATGGGCACCCATGTGCCAACCAGACTTGCCACTCTGGGGCTGGGGCTTACCAAGGGCTCAGACCCAGGATCCTGGACCAATTGCCAAGGACCTCTGATCCCTGCACTGTGACTTCTGCCTCTCTTCCATGGGAGCCCCAACAATACTACAAAAGGCACCCTTGAGCATATGAAGAGCAACTACTGGGGCAGGGTAAAGGGCAGGGGAGCCTGGGTGAGATCCTCCGTGGCCACTCCAGAAGGGGAGAGCACATGCATGCACAGGCAGGACCCCAGCTTTTCCAACTTGGGTATAAGCTGCAGGTCAGGAAATACAAGCTGAAGGGCAAAACAGGGCAAGCACACCCTTACAAAGCTTATTTATCCCAAATCACCCTGCTCTGGCAGGTTTCCACAAGTTGTCGTCCTGAAGAAGTCCCTGATTTCAGGTTACAGGCACTGGACTTCCCTGGAGTGCCGTGCAGTTATCAACGTCTGTTCTCACCCAGGCTGAAGCCTGAGTGCACCTGACATTCTGTATGAGAGCACACGTGTGTGAGCTGTGAGGGAGAGCTGGGACACTCCAGCCCCTCTGAGCAGCTGAACAGGGCAGCTCCTGGGCTCCACAGCCAGGAGCATTCACTTCCCAGCCCATCTGGGTATGCTGGGAAGCACCCTATCCCCTTTCACCTCAGCCAGGAAGGCACAAGCCCAACTGCCACAGGTACAAAGCATTTCTGAAATGCCAGTTTGTTACTGGAGGCTAAAAACTCCCCTAACTGCTTCTTGTCAGCCTGGGCCTGATGGCTCCTTCCCATCCCTTCCACCCCTCCAGTACAGTTTGACTGAACAGATTTTACTGCACATATATACGAGTAATCCCCTTTGAGAGTCCCTCACTCCTTCTCAGATGAGGAGAAGCATCAGCCCTTTGCCTGGCAGGCCTCCTGCCTTGCCCTTGCTGTGCCTGTGCCGTGCTGTGAGACAGGACTCACCGCACACTGTCATCTTCTGTCTCCTCATAGCGCAGGGTCTCCCCCTCCTCTGCTGCCTCGGAGCCGTCCATAGCTGATGGCATTCCTGCTCACTGCTGGGGTTACACACTCTGAAAGGCAACGTGAGAGAGGGGGGTTGGAGGGAAGCTGCCTTGGGAGAGGGATGGGTGTGGGGCACAGAGCAGTGGGGCAGGGAGCCTGAGCTGCCCCATGGCACGGGGCAGTGAGGAGCCACCGGCCACATCACACAGCTCGGGCACTCTCAGGTCTCACTCGTTCAGCTCAGCTGCCTCACTGAGCCCCAGCTCACCACAAACTAACCTCAGGACACCAACACCACAGCAAGCAGCCTGCATCAGGTTTCCCAGTGCAGGACGGATCCTGGATGAGACCCCCACGTTAGCAGTCAGCACTGGGATTGAGACCAAGCTGCTCTCCACTGGTGCTGCCAAACAGCTCACCCCACACTAGACCCTAAGCAGGGTGACTGGAGAGGGAACATCTCTCCTTCAGTGAGGAGGAAGAAAAGGTACTTTCTGTCCAGAGCAGCACAGAGCCTCCCCTGGAAGGGAGCAGTGGTAATCTGACCAGCTATGCTCTGCAGTCAGGCAGGTCACAGGGAAACCAAAGCCTTCCTTGTAATGGAGGATATGCAGAGAACTTCTGAAATGGGCAGATTCCACTGCTCTGCCTTTCTAGGGCTGTGCCTCATGGAAAGTCAAAGCAGAAAGCAGAGTGAGCTGCAGGTAGCTCCTGCTACCACTCCCACACTCCTGCAGCTCAGCAGGGTTTACTTCTAATCCTAGAAGTAATTGGGTTCTTCCTCCTCTTTCACAAAGGGGAAATAAAGTCTCCTTGGCAGGCGCAGGATGCACAGGACTCACCCAGGAGCAGGAGCGAGGCACCTGGCTAACAGGAGCTGAGCACCCCTTCAGCCAGAAATCCAGCCACCTCATCTCTGAAACGGGCCTGAAAGCAGCTTTGTGCAGAGCATCAGCACAGCCTCGCAGGCAGTCAGGAGCCAAGCTGCTCACCAGCTCCTTGGCAAACTGAGCCACCCCTCACGCTCTCCCACCCAGGTCCCTCAGAGCTGCAGCCACGGGGTCGCTGCTGGGCCCATCGAGGGGCTGGAGAGCAGCAGCATGGGGCCAGCACATCAGCTGCTGGGCTGCAGCTCACACAAAGCACAGCACTTCCTGCCACCCACCCTTTAGGGACTGAACAGCACTGCTGAGGTGCCCCTGAGCTCAGGCTTCTCTTCTCCAGGCTGAACAGCCCCAGGGCTGCAGCCTTTCCTCCTCACACACATGTTCCATCCCCTCAGCACCTTGGTGTCCCTGCACTGGCCTCTCTGCAGCAGTTCCCTGTCTCTCCTGAGCTGGGGAGCCCAGAACTGGCCACAGGGCTCCAGCTGAGGCCTCAGCAGGGCAGAGCAGAGGGGCAGCAGAGCCTCCCTCAATCTGCTGCCCACACACTGCTTGGCGCCCCCAGGATGCCACTGGCCTCTTGCCCACGAGGGCATATTGCTGGCTCATGTTTAGTTTGCTGCACACCAGCACTCCCAGGTCCTTCTCCAGGAGCTGCTCTCCAGCAGGTCACCCCCAGCCTGTCCCAGTGCAGGGGGTTGTTCCTCCCAAGGTGCAGGACTCTGCCCTTGCCCTTGTTGAACCTCATGAGGTTCCTGTGCCCAGCTCTCAGCCTGTGCAGCTCTCACTGAATGGCAGCACAGCCTCTCGCAGTTTGGTGTCACCAGTGAACACATCAAGGGTCACTCTGTCCCCAAATCCAGGGCACTGATGAGGATGTTGAACAAGACTGGTCCCAGAACCAACCCCTGTGGAACCCCACTGCCCACAGGCCTCCAACTCACCTCAGTGACCATTCCCCTCTGGGCTCTGTCATTCAGGCCTCTAACACCAGGGTGATGCAGCCAAGACAGAAAGGCACCAGCACAAGGGCTCAGAGAAACAAAAGCAAAGGGTCAAACAACCCGGCTGGGCTGAGCCAGGGGCTGCTGCAGGCACAGGGTGGGAAGAGCCTGGCAGCACAGCCAGCCTCCTGCCAACACTGACACGGGACTTGTGATGACACCCTGGCTTCCTGCTCAGCTGACTTCAAGCCAGGCACTTGAAGCACAGATTCCAAAATTAAACTAGATGAACTGGTTCCAGTTTAATCTCACACTTCCAGCAAGCCAGAGTCCTGGAGGCAGGGCGTGCTGCCTGAGCACACTGCAGCAGCCACCCATCCAAAGAGCACTGCAGCACTGCAGGGCCCTGAGGAGGCCTGAAGGCTGACGTGAAACCCAACCCAAAGTGACACACTGGTCAGTTCAAGGCTCCCAAGGCCTCCCTGTACAGGACACAGACACTGACTGCCTGGTTAGAGCCCTCAGAGCACATTCCTCTGCACCAGCACGTTGCTTCCCATCCGATGGGCTCACAGAAGCCTTTACCCAAACTTGGCCCCAGTGTTGCAGCAGCACAGCCCAGCACAGCACCCTTGTACACAAGAGCAAGGGGAATTCCATTCCCCACACAGGTCTGGACACTCTACATTTCAGGAACTAGGCAAAACGTTATCGTGGCTGCACGTTCAACTGTCCATCAGTGCAAAGTCATGATGGAGGAGTTTGGATGGAACCAGATAAACAACATGGTCACTGGCTACAGCCCTGGTTTCTCAGTGCACTCTGCTCCTCTGAAAGAGGTCCTACACACCGAAGGAGAGGCTGAAGCAGCAGCTTGTCTCCACTGCAGAGGCTGGGACAGCGTTTCATTTGCTACAATGAGTTCTGCTCATCAAGAGCCTGGCTGATGTTCAGGGTAAACACCTCCCTGGTAGCCTGACAGCAGCCTGCTTGGGATAGACCCAACAGTGACAGGAGCTTTGGTACAGCACACCTCAGCACTCCACTGATTTCCCAATAACAGTGTTCAAACCCTCCAAGAGCACACGCCTGCCTCATCTAGCCAGCTTGCCCCTACCCACACCTGCACCCTGGGGTTGCACAGCCACTCTGCTCGGGGTAGGAAGACACTTCACCCCAACAGTCACGGGCCTCTTGCAGGGAGCAGCACTGGGAGTCCTGGCTTCACCCTGGGCAGAAGCCCAGTAATTCACAAGCTCCTGGGCAGCACAGAGGTCACATCTGCTGTTCGACTGGAAGGTGTCTCCCCACATGCCAGGCACACATCCTCGCTACAACCAGCAGCAGAGCGGGGCTGAGCCCACCCCAGCATCACCACAGCAAGGACAAACTCCAGACACCCAGCCCATCACAGGGGCAACCTGGCACTCACATCAGACAGCTTCCCTTCTCCTCCTCCCTCCAGGGAGGTGCTGGAAATGGAGCCTCACTCACATGACTTGATCCCAGGTAGGTTTAAGATTTTACTTAGACACAGCCTAAGTTTAGGCGATAATTCAAGCCTAAGACACTTCTACCAGTGCACACATGATCACTGCTGCTGTCCCCTCGAGCTGCAGTCCAGCACCTCAAGTTTTCTCACAGAAACTCTGAGAGTCCCCAGATTTCACCCAGTCCCACATTTTGGGACACAGCCCTTGGGTCAGGCAGCACAGCAGGAACTGTCTCATGCTGTCTGGGAAGACAGTGCAAGGGGCAAGTTACTCAGCCCTGATTAGATGTGGGCACTGAGCAGCGTGACAGGCACCCATGAATCCACCAAGCAGCCTTTGCTCTGGGGAGGGTCAGGGCTTGCCCTGCCAGTCCCAGCACGCAGCCAGCTGTGCCTCGGACACCCCAAGGAGCACCAGGGACAGGCACTTACAGCCGATGCATTTAATGCAGCACTGTGTGCAAGTGCTAGGCACCACGAGGCATGAATAAGGCATTTGTTTCACCCAACAATGGGAAAATAGGGACAGCAGGAAGCCTCAGAGCCCTTCATGCTCCGAGCTCTTCACTGAGCTCGGCTGTGTCAAGAAGAGCCAAGTGCCCCCGTGCCACGGGAGCCCTGTCCCGAAAGCCTCGGGAGAAGCTGCGCACGGGGATCGCCGCGGGACCGAGGCAGCTGTTCTGGCCCGCAGCCTCGGCTGCTGTGCGGCCGCTCGCCCACGGCAGCGGCACGGAGCGGCGAGGGAGGCCCGGCACGGCGCCCGAGCCCGGCGGGTCACCGGCACACAGGGCGCTGCGGGCCCGGGCCGTGCCGCGGGCCGTCCTTCCGCGGCCTGCCGCGCACCGCGCCTCAGACAGCGGCCAGAAGGCACGGCGGCCGACAAACCCGGCCTGCGGCTGGGAGGGCCCCGGCCCGGCCGCCCCGCAACGCAGAGAGGCACCGACGCGACCCCGAGACGTCCCGCACGGGTTCTCCGGCCCAGCGGGAAAGCGCGGCCTCCTTCCCCATGCGGCAGGGCAGCCCGGCGAGCCTGGCAGCGAGGGCAGCCCGGCGGGGAGGGCTGGGGGCACGCACATAGGACACCGCGGGGCTGGAGCGGGGGAGCCCAGCAGGGAGGGCCCGGGGCAGGCGGAACGGGAGCAGCCGGGCCCGGAGCGGGTGGCAGCCGGAGCGGGGGGCAGCCCGGAGCGGAGCGGGGGGCAGGGGGAGCGGGGGCAGCCGGAGCGGAGCGGGTGGCAGATCGGAGCAGGGGGCAGCCGGAGCGGGTGGCAGCCGGAGCGGGGGGCAGCCCGGAGCGGGGGGCAGCCCGGAGCGGGTGGCAGCCGGAGCGGGGGGCAGCCCGGAGCGGAGCGGGGGGCAGGGGGAGCGGGGGCAGCCGGAGCGGAGCGGGGGGCAGATCGGAGCAGGGGGCAGCCGGAGCGGGGGGCAGCCGGAGCGGGGGGCAGCCGGAGCGGGGGGCAGCCGGAGCGGGGGGCAGATCGGAGCGGGGGGCAGATCGGAGCAGGGGGCAGCCGGAGCGGGGGGCAGATCGGAGCGGGGGGCAGATCGGAGCAGGGGGCAGCCGGAGCGGGGGGCAGATCGGAGCAGGGGGCAGCCGGAGCGGGTGGCAGCCGGAGCGGGGGGCAGCCCGGAGCGGGGGGCAGATCGGAGCAGGGGGCAGCCGGAGCGGGGGGCAGCCCGGAGCGGGGGGCAGGCCGGAGCGGGGGGCAGCCGGAGCGGGGGGCAGATCGGAGCAGGGGGCAGCCGGAGCGGGGGGCAGCCCGGAGCGGGGGGCAGCCCGGAGCGGGGGGCAGCCCGGAGCCCGGCCCCGCTGCCAGGGGCCCGGCGGCGCGCGCGCACTCACCCGTCCCGCGGCGCGAGAGAAAGCCGTGGCGCGGGCGCGCGCGCGTTTATGGCCGGAGGCGCGGCCGCGCGGCCAATCAGGAGCCACCGCCGGGCAACGCGCCGATTGGCGGCGCCGGCCGTGACGTCAGCGCGGGAACCCGCCCCCGGGCCGCCCGGCGCGTGCGGCCGCGCATGCGCAGGCGGGCGGAAGGACACGGCGCCAACGGGACATTGCAGCGGGGGCTTTATTCGGCAGCGCGAGAGTAACGGAGGCTCCGTAACGCCGCCGCTCCCACGGGGGCTCCGGCCCTGCCGCAGCGCCGGCCGCGGGGCAGCGGGCTCCGGGAGGCGGTTCGGAGCTTGTGAGCACGGCTGGGGGAGGGAGCGGTGCAAGAGCTCGGGCGGGCTCTGACAGGGACCCTGCGGTTCGCTCTGCACCGAGAAGAGGCGAAGGAGGGACGTTCCCCACGCTCCGGCCTGCTCAAACTCCTCCCCCGAGCTCTCCGTCCAGCAGCACTGCCTTCCCCCGCCCTGGCACACACCTGTCCTCACACCCCCGCGCTCGCTCCTCCCTTCTTCCACGTCTCCCTCCGGCCTCGTTCTCCGGAACAGACGCTGCTCGCGCCCCGCCCCCCAGGCTCACCCCTCCTGGGGCCCGTGGACGTGCTGGTGCCGCAGCAGCGCGGAGCTGACGGCGAAGCCCCTGCCGCAGCGGGCGCAGGCGTAGGGCCGCTCGCCGGTGTGCGTGCGCCGGTGCTGGGTGAGGTGTGCGCGCTGCCGAAAGCTGTCCCCGCAGTCGGCGCAGGCGAAGGGCCGCTCCCCGCTGTGCACCCGCCCGTGCCGCAGCAGCGCCGACCTCCACAGGAAGCTCTTGCCGCAGTGGGCGCACTCGAAGGGCCGCTCCCCGGCGTGGAAGCGCCGGTGCTGGATGAGGTGGGAGCTGACGGTGAAGCTCTTGCCGCAGTCGGCGCAGCCGTAGGGCCGCTCGCCCGTGTGGAAGCGGCGGTGCTGGATGAGCGCCGAGCTCACGGTGAAGCTCTTGCCGCACTCGGAGCACTCGTACGGCCTCTCCCCGGTGTGCACCCGCCGGTGCTTCATGAGCTCGGAGCTCTGGCTGAAGCTCTTCCCGCACTCCTGGCACTCGTAGGGCTTCTCCCCGGTGTGGACGCGCTGGTGCCGCGTCAGGGCCGAGCTCACGCTGAAGCTCTTCCCGCAGGCGCCGCACTCGTAGGGCTTCTCCCCGGTGTGCACCCGCCGGTGCTGCACCAGCTGCGAGTTCCCGCAGAAGCTCTTCCCGCACTCGGCGCACTTGTAGGGCTTCTCCCCGGTGTGGGTCACCTGGTGCCGGATCAGCTTCGAGCTCATGCTGAAGCTCTTGCCGCAGTCAGAGCACTCGTAGGGCCTCTCCCCCGTGTGGGTTCTCTGGTGCTGGACGAGGTGCGACCGCTGCCGGAAGCTCTCCCCGCAGTCGGAGCAGGAGAAGGGTTTCTCCCCGGTGTGGATTCTCCGGTGCTGGACGAGGTTGGAGCTCACCCTGAAGCCCTTTCCACAGTCCCCGCAGACCGTCAGTCTCCCCACAGAAGGATTTCTCTGCTGGATAACATCTGGCAGCCTCCTGAAGCTTTTCCCCCGTGGTGTCACTTGGCTTTGCCTCTTCCCCAGAGGTCTCTGAGCCCTTTCTGACCTGCACGGGAGGACGGGGTCCTGCGCAGGACTCTGGGATCTGTTCTCCTTGGAGACTCCTGACAGGAATCCCTCGGGCTCTGCTGGCCCAGCGATGCCTTGGTGGGCATTTTTCTCGCTCCCAATCCCATCTTCAGCTGCAATAAGATGAGAATGCAGAGAGGAGTCACAGGCAGGACGGGAACTTTGCACAGGGGAAATTCAAAAGGGGCTGAGTTATAAAAAACTGAGCAGACTGACTTAAAGCAGAACAAGTTCTGTTATTTCCCTCCAAACTACACAGGAACAAACCCTGCACACAGCCCTGAACGCTTCACCAGAATCTGCTGAAATCATTGATGTACTAAAGGTAAAGGTCTAGTGCTCCACTGGATCAGGCTGAGGAGTAAAGCCACAAACACACAGAGCTCCAGATTTCCCTGCTTAAAGATTCAAAGGCTCTCTCCTGGCTGCACCTCCTGGGGTCTGGCGGAGCTGTGAAGAGGAAGGACACTGCTGAACCCCACATAGGCAAGGAAGGCAGGAGAGTCTAGAATTCCAACCCAGACTGATATCTGTACATATCCAATCTTCCCCTTGCTGGTCAGTATAAACCCATCACAACATGATTCCACAGTAAGCTCCCGAGATGCCTTCTAGTACAGTCTGTGATGCCACTTCTCCCCTCCTACAGTTCTCATTAAAATCATCCCTTAAGAGGAACTGAAACTGGAACTTTGCTGTTCACCATTAAGGCACTTCCATTTGTCTGCAGCTGCTGCACCCAGGCCTGGAGGAAAAGAGAAAGGTGATTTCCAAAGAGAGGGGAAGGGGAGGACATTTCTGGCAGGCCAGTATGAAGCTCTTGACCCACACGTCAGACTTGGCGAGCAGACAATGGAGGTGGTAGACTTGCTGTGTTGGTGTTGTGCCCAAAGAGACACCCTGCACCTACACCTTTCACTTATACCAGGAGAGGCCTAGGATGTTCATTGAGGAACAGCACCATGGAGTTAGAGCAGCCAGGTGAAATCTGCAGCTCCTAGGCAGACAGAACTGCCACCTAAATGTTAATGACCATTGGGGAAAAAACCCAAAGCAACAGGATAGAAGAGAATGTGATTCTGCCTCACTGCTCAAACCCCACATCCTGACCATGAGGGGACAGAGCACCCACTTCAGAGGAGCTGCAATGGAGCTGAGGAAGATCCCGAGGCATGACATGAAAGAGCAAAGGCACAGAACAGCCTCTGTGGAGGAGATGACTCAAGTGCCCGTTGTTCTGGGAGGAGGCACAGCTGACAGGGGCCATCTGAGGGCTGCAACACAAGTGGCCTGTGGGGTGGGTAGGGATCCATCCTGCACCATCTCCTCTGAACTAACAACTCCTGACATCAAACTCCTAGAAGGCAGCTTCAAAGCAAGCTGAAAGAAGCCACAACTCACGAAACAGCTAAAGAGGCCGTGGAACTCCTTGCTGCAAGCTGCCAGGGATGATAAAACACACACAGCTGCTGAGGGCAAGAGAACACCAGAGAGAGAGCAGCGAGACATCGAGGCAGCACGTCTAGGTCAGGAGTTCCTGAAGCCGCAGGCTGCTTGGGCCTGGGAGAGCATCCAGGGACACAGCACGGCTCGTCTGCTTCCCCCGGGTCTCCTGCTCCTCTCGGTGCCCTGTCAGGGAGCGCGGGCCAGCCCGGGCTCCGGCGGCGTTTCTCAGCGGCAGGTTCGCAGGGGGTCGCACCAGTCCCTCACCTGCCCGGCTGCCCCTTCACCTGCCCGGCCGCCCCTCGTTGCCCGGCCGCCCCTCGTTGCCCGGCCGCCCCTTCACCTGCCCGGCCGCCCCTTCACCTGCCCGGCCGCCCCTCGTTGCCCGGCCGCCCCTCACCTGCGCAGCCTCCCCTCAGCGCGGCCTCCGCTCCGCGGGCCCGGCGGCGGCCGAGGCGCGGCGGCTCCTCCTGGTCGCTGTGGGCGAGCATCGGCGGCGCGGGCCGGCCGGGCTGTCAGCGGCCGTGCAGAGCGGCTCCGGGCCGGGGAGCGGCTGCCGGGGGCAGCGGGACCGGGCCCGTTACCGGCGGCGCCGGGGCCGCCCTCAGCGCTCGCCCGGGGTCACGTGACGGGCGGCGGCCAATGGCGGGCTGAGGGCGCTGCTGAGGGCGGCCGGGCCGGGACCCGCTCCGCATCGGGCTCACGCCGGGCCGGGCCCTCGCCCCCCGCAGCGCCTCCCGCGGTCCCGGTGCAGGGCTCTGCCGCTGCGGTCCCGGCGCAGGGCTCGGCCCGGCCCTGTGCTCCCTCCCAGGCACCGAGCGCGGGGAAGCAGGACGGGGCTCCTCGGAGAACTCATTCCTCCTTAGCCCTCGAGGCTGACGAGGCGAGTGCCTGGGCCACGGAGCAGCCGCAGAGCGCAGGACGCTGGGCAGAGGCACGCTGCGGGGCTCCCGTGTTCTGGGGGGTCTCTGCTGAAGGATTGGAGCGTGCAGTGATGTGCCTGCCAGGGAAACCGCCCCCAGCTGCTGAGCTCAGCCCAGCTGTGGCACGGCGCTCTGCGGGGGATGCCCCACTGCACAGGGTCACTGGTTGTGCCCCTCTCCAGGCCCCCAGCAGCGCCCCCTCCAAGGCCTGACACAAGTGCTCTCAGCCATAAACACCCGTGTTTCAAGCAAGATGCACGCACACAGAGAGGTGGTGAGGAAAAGGCATTTCATGTGCTACCCGCAGCCCAGAGTGAGGGGAAGAGCTCTTTTTGGTCAGAAAGTTTATCAATGGTACCTTACAAACTGTTTATTGTTTATCATACACATCAAATAAAACTGGGGATGTGCTGTACCAAAACCAGGGCAATGTTTAACATGTGCCAAGGCTATAAACGCTCCTTTTTCTGAGGAGGTGTGTCCATTCAGACTCTGAGCTGCCAGACAGTCAAAAGTCTGTCTGGTGAAAGTAAACATGTAAACCATGACAGTTTAGGGTCCAGGACTTGCCCAGGAGCCCCAGACAGTTTGTAGCCCATGATCAGTCCAGTTTGAGAACGAAACTGATCCCAGAAGCACATTTAGATCGGGTTCTAGCAGGTGCTGAAGAGAGGCAGTGGTCCCTGTAATACTGTCATCTCAAAGCCATCTCCATGGAGGATGTCCTCCAGCTATGCTGACAGGGCAAAAGGGGGCTGAGAAAGGGGAGCAGATGGCTCCAGAACACCAAGGACACACAGCACCCAGTGCCCAAACCCCAAACCACATGACACATGGTGTCAGAGGCACTTGTGGGAGCTACCACAAACAGGTCCCAGAACAGCTCCACTCTGCTGCAGGGGTTTAAGAAACACAGGTTAAGGAATTGCACCACAGACTGCAAACTGAATCAGGGGCAGAAGCTCCAGAGAAGCCACGTGCTGGAGGCAGAACAGCAAGTGGAGCAGGCTGTGCAAGTCAGAGCAGAGGGCTGGGAACAGCAGCTCAGTCCTGGCCCATCCCACAGGCCACAAGGAGGAGCAGTGCTCCCACAGATCCCAGCATGGATCCCAGCACGGATCCCAGCATGGGTCCCAGAACAGATCCCAGCACGGATCCCGGCACGGATCCCAGCATGGGCCTGCAATGCAGAGTCCAGCTCCCCAGGGAGGCCTCTGTGCACAGAATGCTCACCATGGAGGACAGGGCTCCATTCAGTATCGTCTCCTCTGTTTTTTATTCCCTTTTCTTTTCTGCTCCTTCTCCTTGCGGGCTCTGGCTGTGGTAAATGTGATACACTGAGCATCTAAGAAGTCCAGCAGCTTGGCCTGGGAAATGCGGATGCCGTTGAGCTTGAGCTCTGCGTGCAGGTCAGCCAGCTCGATGGGCTCGTAGAACAGGATCCTGTTGTACAGGGCTGTGTTGGAACGGATGTAGCACCTCACTGCCTCCAGCTTGGCTTCCTCCCGAGCTGCTGCCTGAGACGCTGGAAACTCCTCTTCTTCCTCCTCAGAGGCAAAAGCACAGGCTTCAAATCCATTCATGAAAGAACTAAAAGCAAGATCAAGGAGACCAGAGATGAAGGGAAGAACCAAGGACAGGACCAGAGCTGCCCAAGTCCCCATCTCCTCTGACCACCCTCTCGAGGATCAGACGGACAGAGGCACCCATGGAAGGAGTGAGGCAGAGGCTGGCACGTGCTGTGCCAGCTCCCCAGGCTGCTGCACCCCGAGCTGCCAGCCATGCCATGGCCACCTCGGCCCCGTCCTTGCTCTGCCTGTGGGTTCTCAGTCAACACCAAGTGCCCCTTGCTGCTCTAACTTGCAGAGACCAGGTGTGTTGGATTTGGGGCTTGCACACATGCATCCACAAGCATTTTTGTGTTCTGAGAACAGCTCACTGGGAATTAGACTAAATCTAAAGCCTGTTTCTTTTGTAGGAGGGTGCTGACCTTCAAATGACGTGCCCAAAGAGGGCCACCATAGGCCACTCACCTCTTTGCCACATCCCCAGCTCATCTCTGTCCTGAACCGTTGACTGTTTGGTTTAGTATTTTGTTGCCTTACCTCTGTGAGCCAAAAGAGATGTCACTGCCATCCAGGGAAGAGCCTGCAGACTCCTGAGATGTTGTGAGCATCGGTTCCTCGCCATCAGCTGCCAGACACCCTCTCTCTGGAGAGTCAGACGACTTTTTCCGCTCTTTGGCTCCTTCTGAGTGATGTCTCCTTTTGGTTCCCTGCTTGGGTGCTGCACAGCCTGTCTCACGGGATCCAACAAGGTCAGAGTCAGCACTGCCTGCAGGGAGCAGTGCAGGAGTGCCCCCAGCTCGCTGCTGCTGCCCCGTGCCTGCAGCCCCCTCTGCCCTGGGCTGCCTGCGGCGCTGGCGCGGGGGCTTCTGCAGGGGGGGCTGGGAACAGGGCAGCTCCTCCTCAGAGTCTGTGTCCCGGTGAGTATACTGAAAGATCTCCTTCAGCTTCAGCACCATCTGGCGTCTGGGGAGAGCACGAACCCCAAACCTGCAAGAGAAAGGCGGGAGCTCAGGTTAAGGCAACACAGCACCTTCCACCCTCAGCTCAGGAAGTCCCAGTGGGCAGCTGAAAAAGCACGATGTGACCTCAAAACCCACTGACTGGAGCTTCCCCACGGGTTCAGCCCAGGAGCTTGCTTCCACACTACCTGCCAGCAGGTTTCTGCTCAGAGAGAGGCAATGCTAACCTTCTCAGCTCCTTCTTGAGCTGGGGGGTCTCCATCATGGAGTAAGCTGGCATCGGTGTCACTGGGCTGCTGAGAGGCTCATTGTTCTCCTGACAGGAAGGTTCTGCAGAAGGAAATGACCACGAGCAGAATTAGTACAGAAGGACCAAAAATGGCTGCTATCTTCCCCCTTTAGTGGCAGATGCTCTAGTATTATCTCATAACTGATTAAGCAGCGCTGCTTTCACAGAATCACACAATCTTAAGGGTTGGCAGGGACCTTGAAAGACTGTCAGACAATGGTACCTCTGCCTGGCCCTGCAAATACTGCGGATCAGAAGGCAAAAGACACTTTCAACGTACCAAGGGAACCACAGGTTCCTTAAAACAATTTAAGCTAGTTCCATAAATGCAGTATCAGTACAAGCTCTCACCAGGAGTCTTTACAGGATCTTCCTGACAGGCACCTCCTGCAGCTGACAACCTCTGAGTCAGAGGAAGCATCTCTGGAAATTCTTCATCTTCTCCATTCCAGTCATCCCAGATTTTGGAGTTGAGGTAACTGGGTCTGCTGCCCACTGATGAACATGCCTCAATAGGGCTGTTTTCAGGACAGAGCAAGGTTGTTGTTCTGCCAACAGGGCTTCCCCGGAGAGGGGTACTGCCCAGGATCCCCTGCACGCAGGCTGGGCTCTCCTGCTGGCCACGCCAGCAGCCAGCTCTGGGGCTGCTGCCACTGCTGGTCTTGGCACAGCTGACCTGGCTGGAGTCCTGGCTCTGTCCTTGTGCTGGTGACTGATACTCAACGTGCCAACAGTTGTCAAGGGGCAGCGGGGGCTCCTCACAGAGCAGGACGCTGCTCCCCAGGGACGGCAGACTGACCTCCTGCTCACTGTCCTCCACCTCAACCACACTGGTGTTGGGCTTATCTTCCAACAGCTGCTCATGGCTCCGAGGCACAGGCTGGGACAGAAACGAGGCCTTGGCACATTTGCTTTTTGTGTTGGTGTGGCCAGGGGAGAGAACTGGATCCACTGGAGAAACCGACGGGGAGTTCCTGGAAGATGCTGCTGCTGGGCTGCTGGAAGGGCTCCTTCCACTCACTGAGTTCTTTACAGGCAAACCTGTGGCTGACAGCGTTGCTTCACCAACTTCCAGTGATTTGTCAGTCATTTCATGGTTACTGTTACCTGCTGCTTCATCCTTTATGCTGAGTTTAGATTCCAGACCCTTTAAAGAACTTATACTTGTGACCTGAGTCTGTGTTGAGAAACTCCTGTTTCTGCCCAGGAGTGGTGTGTCTGGCACTAGCCAGGAGCTGTCTGTACCTGCAGATGTCTCATGACTCAGCATTTTCTCAGGGCTCAGCTTTGGACTCCGTTTGCTCTCTGAAGAACCAGCAACTTGTCTGCTGAGAGGCAATTTGGTGGACACCTTTGCACTGTCGTTTATATGCACTGTATCTGCAATGCCACATGAGACCTGGGCTGATCTCTGCTCTGTTTCAGCCACTGACGAGTTATGTTCAGGTTTAGGTATCTCAGGACCTTGTTCTATGTTTGTAGATCTTTGCTGCTCAGGGATTTCCATTTTCTTTAGAGCAGAGCCTGTTTCTGGTGACTTCCTTTCTTGCTCTAACTCCACTTCATCATCAGAAGATAAAACTATAACATCAGCCTCGTCCCTCCCCTGAGCTGCAGCATCCTGAGCTCTGATGACCAGTGATGGCAACGCTGGGACATATGGATGGTTGTTTAAACTAACGTGGGGAAGCTCTGATGGAGAAACCAGGTTCTTGTTTCTGGAGGCAGGATCCAGCTCCTTGGCTTTCTGACAGTCTGGTTCATCAGACAGGAATGATTTTTGCGTTTTGCTTCGCTTTGGTGTTGACACGTGTCCTCTGGCAAACCTTCCCTCTGAGTTTGGGGATGCTGGTGAAGAGCCAACAGCAGGAAAAAGGGGCGCGTCAGGTCTGGGAGAAGGACTCCCACAAAAGCTGCTCCTACGTGGAGAGAGGCCTTTTGGGGACTTGCTGTGCAGAACTGAATCATTAACATCAACGTGTTCTTCACTAAGAGCCTTTCCTGATTGTTTGGCAACTTCTTTTGTTGGGGAAGGCTCACAGTAATCTACCTGAGTTACAGAAAACAAGTGTTCACAGCTTTCCTTGATACTGGCATCACCATGCACACCAGGAACCTGTTTTTCACAGTCATCTGCCTCACCACGTGAGACCTGGGATGACTTGGAATCCTTCACACCCTCCCATCTCCTCACAGTCTCTCCTTCATTAGCAGCAGCACCATGGGATGCTACAGCCCATTTTTGAGGTTCATTGTGGTGAGGCACAAACGTGGTCTGGGGAACACTCACGCTCCTGCACCTATTTATACTCTGCATTTTCCCTTCTTGTGCAGACAGGTCACATTTAGATCTTTCCACATCATTGTCATCCCTCAGATCTCTGGAGCTGCTGCTTACTGAAGCAGATTCAGATCTCTTCACCTCTTCCTCCTGCGTCTGCTGATCGGTACCTTGGGATGCCTCAGTGTCACTGCAGATGCTGCAGTCTGTTCCCTCGCTCTCCTCTCTTTCACCTTGAACCATCTTTCTCTGCGTTGCAGCAAACTCATAGATTTCCTCCAGCTCCTGTTCACCCACCCCGTTGTCGTCTTCCTTCTGGCACTCAGGGCTCAGCGCTGCTGCTTCCTCCTCCTCCTCTTCACCCATCCACACCGAATTCAAGACGTCTTGGAAGTTCTCAGCTCTGTCCTCGCAGTCGTTGTCATCCCTCACAGAGAGCAGATCATCTTCTGAATCCACTCCAGAGGACATTTGACTCTCTCCAGTGTTTTCACACTTTGTCATCAGTTCCCTCACACCGAATCTGCAAGGCAATAGTGGTAATGTTAGTATCTCCCTCTTCCAGAGGATGCTGGTTTCCTGCGATGTGCAGGATGCAGTGCACTCCTGTAACTCACAGTTCCCTTTTCCAGGTGTCACTTGCATGAATTAAGCATCAGGCTCACTCTTCCTTTCTTATGTTTGAGACTAACCATCTGTATGACTACACTACAACTCCTTTGCCAGTCACACCGGTGAGAGCTTCACGGGTACCTCTGTGCAGACATTTTAGCAAGACCCAACCATTTTCCTCTCCATATCTCAGTAACTGCTCCTGTTTCAAGCTCTTTACTTAGTGCATGCCTAGGATCAGGACTGAGAGCATGGCTGAGACAACAACTAGAGTTCTAAGCACCCAGTGCATTCTGCAGGTGCTGCTCAGACCAAGGGCGTCACTCGTGCAACCCTTTGAGAACCACACACACAAGATGGCTCGTCACCATCAACACCAGCTGACAATAAACATCCTGAGACAAAACTCTTGTTAAAAGTCACTGAAGGTAGGAAATCCCACCCAGACACCACCTGAAGAGACATTCCTGGAAAAGGTGAGGGTAGGACGTTCTAACGGGCAAGTTTCACTTGGGGTGTGAGCAGAGGATAACACCACTCAGACCGTTCTGGCAGCTATGCCACGGAGGTGTGTGTAGCTGGATCCAAACCTGTGAGCCAGGGCCCGGACCTGAGCGAGCAGCCCCGCGGGGACGGCAGCGTCTGCCGCGTAGAGGAAGCGCAGGAAGGCGCGGGCGGCCTCGGCCGACACGTCCCCCAGCAGCACGCGGCGCGTCGGCGCCTCCCCGGCCTCCGCCACCACCAAGCCCTCGCTGGCAACCTGCGGAGCAAACACACACCACTGCTCAAGGAATGGCAACACCAGTGCTCCTGTTCCCACCAGCCTACTCCTTTCCCTCGCCAAGGTCCTGCCCTGGGGCCCGGGCCTGAAGCCTCAGAGGGACACTAAGATGACTGAGCAGAGGTTCAGAGGGAATGGGCCATTTCCTCCCCACCCTACAGCTGGGGGCTTCAGTAAACCTTAACTGCTTGTTTTAGTCACACATGTAAAGGACAATCAAGAGCTTTGGAATCAAATCACTTGCCAGAGCATAATTTCCTACACCTCTCCACAGGTGAGCTCCCTCCGAGCTGGTTTCAATCTGCCTGCCCTTCAAGTCCTGCTGGTGTCTCACAGGAAGAGACAAGACACAAAGTACTGCTCCACTGACCAGGACCATTATCTGTGTGTGTCCAACTGGATCTCAGGTTTTAGCCAAAATGCACCTCCAGTTAGTAAGGCCTCACTTCCCTTGCAGCCCAGTCACACATGGTGTGTCTGAAACTCCCTCCGCAGCCAGGGGACACCATGCGGCAGCAAACACGAGCTCTGAAGTCATCTCTGATTAACTGCTGTCCCTTTGTTACCCAAAATCCTCAAAGATCACTCCCCCAGCTGTCCAGAGAGTAAACACGAAATGCTGCTCTGCAGGTGGGGACTTGGGGAGAAACAACCCTCTGAGGGCAGCAGAAGTACAGCACAGGGCCAACCCCACAAACAGCTCCCACCCGTGACAACAGTGGCGGGGATGCTGATGCCAGACAGAGTCACAGGGAAATACATGGCTAACCCAACAGCTTTTAAAGTCTTTGCTTGTGGGCACACACACTTGCCAACAGTTGTGAAAATACCTTAACAGCTCATCATGAGACTGCTGTATGGCTTATAGGAACTTGTCTCCTCTCCCTAGACTTTCATGGACCCCTCAGAACTGGCCTGGGTCACCTTGGGTGGATAAAAGCGAACTTTCCAACAGGGCAGGTTTAAAGGGAGCTGACTATGGACTGGGGGCAGCTCCGTGAAAGAGCAGAGCTCAAATGCCAGGCTTCCTGCCTTTCCCTGTCCCAAGAGGAGGCTGCGTGGGAGCAGGCTGGCAACTACCCAAACCAAAATGCTGCTGGGAACATAAGCTCTACCTCACTGGCCTTGCAAAAAGCACTGTTCAGAACAGCTCCCTCCAAAGCAACTGAGTGACAAAACCTCTGTGCAGGTTGTTTTCAAGTACCTCCCTGAAGCTCCCCAGCCTGGGTGACAGGCAGGACAAACCAAGGTGGACAAGGCAGTCTGCAACTGCCCATATGCAAAAATTCAAGGGCTAAAAGCACTTAGGAAGCTTTCTCCATCGTTGATGGACAGAACACATGGAATCCTGGACTCCTCACAGTCTCCCCAGATAAAGTGCCATGTTATCCATCACTCTGTCAGGATTCTGGTTTCCTAAGCTGACAAACCCCTGCAGGTCCAGAGGCACCTGCCTCTGTGCCCAGCAGTGCTCTGGGCTGATGCTGTAGCATTAACTGCTGGCAGGTGTGGGCAGCTTGGGCTCTCCTGAAGCAGAGGAAGGCATGTCAGCAGTACCTACCATCTGAACAGCCTGGGGACACCGTGCATACAGCACAAACATGTGGGCATAAAGCACTTCCCCACAGTCCACCTGGAACTGGATGTCACTTAAGTGGGGATTGTTAACCATGGCACTGAAATCTTCAGCCAGTAACTTGAGAGACGACTAGAACACAAAAGAAACACAAGGAGTTACATGACAGCTGTCAAACATTTCCCTGCAGGTAAGAAGGGAACAACCCACTGATCAGCACTGCCATGGTGTGAACACACTGCCTTGGCCTCCTGCAGGTAACCACCAGCACCACCAGCCTCGGGTCTCCCACAGGATGGACAAGCAGGCAACTCTAACAGCCAGTTCTGGCTTTGTTTTCCTCTGCTTTCTCACAGCTGGGCCAGTCCTGCTAGGTCCTGCTGTACTTGTTCTGCCTTGTGTTACAGCACATTATCACCTCGGATGTTCGCCACACCGCTTCCTGCTGTGGTCTGGCCACAGCCTACAGCTGCCCTCTCCATCCACTGCCTTCCACCACATTTTTAGGAAGCTGTAATTTCCACTTTGGTGGGCTTGAACTCAATCTGCTATCATTAGAGTAAGAGGAAAGAGGATGACTCAGGGATGGGGCAATGAGCCTTTCTTCTCCCGTTCCCTGGCTGGCAATGACAGCAGCAGCTCTGAAACAAGGGGCCCACACAGAACAAAACTAACGTACGTGCCTGGCTCATAAGGACTCGTGTGCTTATCACTGAAACCCCTTTTGAAACTTCCACTCCATTACAGAAAAGAAACATCATTTCTACTGGCTTTGCAGAACCCTTTGCTGTAACTTTGGGGAGCGCTTGTTGACTGAGCTACCTGTGACTGGCTACTGGTGATGGTGAGGCCAGGCCTGGGGCAGGTGCCAAAGAAAGCAAAGATGACCACTCTGCTTCTGCTCTGGAGCTGCTCCCAGTACAAACCTACCCCAGGCAAGCTTCTAAAGGCTCAGATCCCTCTAGGCAAGCGTTGTGGCTCTGGAGGTGGCCAGTGCTTCAGAGGAGTGTGAAATGTCCTGAGCTCACAGCTGAGAGGCTGCCTGACTGTGAGCAGAACACAGTTTATAGTTAACACACTAATCACCGACCTTGTGCTTGTCAAACCTGCTGCAGAGTTGAGGAACTGCAAGTTTTATTCCAGTGAACATCTGCATGAGACGCAGTTCCACCTGGAACAAGACAGCTCTTTGTTTTATCAGCAGGTTTCTACATTAGCAGTGGACTGGGGAAACCCAACCTTTCTCCTCTCTCCAGCTTGTGTCTGTGGGCTGCCAGCAGTGATTAGCACCAGCACGGCAGCACACGCCGCAGCGCTCCTCCCAGGCCTGCCTAGGTGGGCCAGGGAAGGGGCTGCGTGTCCTGGCAGGGCTGTGGGCTCATCTCCAGGGGGAACACAGGAAGCTCAGCCTGGAAACAAATCTGATGTTTCTCGCTTTCTTATTCTTGGCAGGTAGGACACCTGCAAGACATCACCTCAGGAAGCCAGCAAGCACAGACTCCTGACTGCGTTCCAGGCAGCCAGCCCAGAACTGCTTTCCTGCTGAGGCTAAAATTATGAATCGGGAACAGGAAAATGAAATAAGGCTCCTGGATGCACCCTGCTCTGTGCAGAGCAAACAGGCTGCTCTGAAGACAGCTCCAAATGGGCACGTGCTCCTGTCAGAGAGCACACCAGCCAGCCAGGACTCCACAGATGTGACGTGTCTCAGGCACGGGTAGGGGATGTGCTACCAGTGCAATGGGTGTATTTGTTCTACATGGTTAGGCTCTGTCTGTGCTCACATGGAGCACAAATCTCCTCCACTGGCAATCCAGCTCATCAACAACACTTAATTCGCTCAGGAAAGCTACCACAGAATCAAACTGAAGCTGAAAAATGATCACACTGGTTTTCCTGGTGGCAACAGAGTCTCAGCATCACTATCAGAACACCTTCTGTAACTCACAAGCTTGTAAAACAAGATGTTTTCTCCTGTTAAGGATTTTAATACCCCAAAGAACACCCAGAGTTTCTGTAACAGGCAGCTGAGATGCTCAAATTTAGTAGATTCCCACCTCCCAGAATGGTCTCCATTTAGAAGTCTCTTAACTCCATTAGCACAGTATAAAAGTACTTCCTCAAGGCATCAAAAGCTACAGCTGTCATGGCATGGTCATTTATTACCAAGCCAAGGGTGCAAAGTTTCACCAGATAAAGTGGATGACTCTGGCAAGAAGATAAACTAGTGGGTTCTTCTATGCACTTCAGTTGAAGTAAACCAATTATCCATTGAGGGGGCGTCACACACCCAGCAGGTGAGATGCCACCCACAGAACACTGCTGGCTCCAGTCAAAATTCATCTGTGACTTACTAGCCTGTGTCCTTCACCTAGTTACCACAGAGAGCACACTGGTTTCCAAGCCAGATCTTCTGTGTTCCCACAACTGAGGATTTTCTAGACCAAACCTTGCATCAGCTGACATTAGCAGCAGCAGAGTGCTCATCTTCCAGGGATGTCACAGCATTCCACAGCATCCATCAGGCTCTTGCATCAGATGAGAGAATTCAGTGCAAGTCAGCCAGTCCTTGCAAGAGCTATCTCCTCCCCTGCAAGGCCCAGTGAGGACGGTGATGGAAGAGGAATAGCTCCATCTAGAACAACCTGCAGCAGCCGGACGTGTGAGCCTGGAGAAGCACCAGGCAGCTCTGTCTCTTCAATAGTGTGGCCACTAAAGAGCTGCTCCTACCCCAAAAAACTGCTAGTGCTACAGTACACCCCTTTAACCTGTTTCTCTATGAACTGTGCACAGTCTGGCCTTAAAATTATTACCCATAATTTTAAATCACTGCTCTCATCAGGTGGGACAAATCCACAGGGCTGTCTTGGGCATTGATGAATTCCCACCACGCCTGCTGCTCCCACCTGCCCCCATGATGACTCCTGAGCCACCACAACCCTCCAGAAACACTTCATTTCACTGGAAAGGAATGGGAAGCATCTCATACCTGTAGGAACTGCAGCAATGCCACAGCTTCTGTTTCACAGCCCTCACCAAACACAACAAAGTGGAAAACACAAAAGGATCATCCTTACTCTTTCAGAGCTGCTGGTCAGGAGGCTCTTCTCTTTGGATGGCAGCACAAAGCCACTGTGGGGAATGTCACTGGGTGTCACCTCTTTGCCTCAAAGAAGAAAATGCACATCACAAATCACATAAAACCTCACTGTAAGACAGTGATGCAAAGCTCCTGACAGGGTGCTTGCCACAACAGCTCCTTGAGCCTTAACCAGCCTGAGCTGGGGGCTCAGCCTCTCCCTCATGCCTCTACTGGAGGGTTTGGCTGTGGGTACCCCAGTGCCACTCAGCCATCAGCAGCACCAGCCCACTGCCAAAGCCCTGCAGGTGGAGGAACGGCGCAGGGCATGTGCTTTGCTGCTTTGACACCTCAGTTCTCCTCCAGAGGGGAATTAACTGGCTGTCTCAACCTAGGCAAAATGCTGTGTGCCAGTGGAACCAGCCTGACGCAGCCTGAGCCCTGTGGTGACCTACAGGGCACACAGGACAGCACACAGAGCAACAGCACAAATCAATGGCCTCAGCAACAGCTCCTGCTGCACAGCGGCTTTTCTCCACCTGCACTCATTCACAGACACGACCAACATGTATGCACAGAAATGATTCCCTCACCCTGGAAGCTGTATCGCCACTGAAACCCCAGGAGCAGTGGTACAGGACCAGGAATCATTTGCTGCAGTTTAGCAGAAGTGAGGAATAGCCTAAGTGAAAGTGCAGGCAGGTGAACAGGGTGGACAGGGGACAGGCAGTGCATCCTGCTGAACAGCCAGCCCCCTCCTAGGGACAGCATTGCCCTTGGAATGTGTAGTTGTGCACCACATGCAGCTATGGCTGGGCACGTCAGAGAGTGGCCCATCAAGGAATCCTAGGTGGTGTGTTTTTAGAACCCTGCACAGGTACAGACAAACTTCAGGTTTGTGTAATAGATGTATCAACATAAAATCATCCCCCCTGCACACCTCATCCAGCATCTCAGGACCTGAAAAGACACTGCAAATAACAGAAAAGCTGTCCAAACAGCAGGGAGGAGGATTTTCTTGCAGCTATTGTCCAGGCTCCCTCCTGGCAGAAAATACTTTGATACCTCTAAGGGAGTTTTAGAATGAAATGTAATGTCTGCTGTTCAGGAGCTCTGCCAAACACTGAGATCAGTGAATCATGTCAGAAACATCAGCTAGATTGGATCTAAAGCTTACTGCAGACAAACATCTCCCCACAGTATCAACATCACCACGCTGTGGATGCTGTCACAGCTCTCCTGACTTGGCACAACCCAAGCCTGGCTCTGTGTAGCTGAAGGCACTAGGGAGAGGGCTCACAAAGCTGCCACAACTTACCGGGCTGCTCTGCTGCCTGAACATGGGCCACATCAAGGTTCCACTGAGTGAGGGTAAGTCCTTCCCTGGCCAACTCAACCAGGTCCTGCAGGGTCTGAACATCCTTCTGGCTGTGAGATAAAAGCTCCCCATCTCCTTCAGGGCCTGACTTGGAGTCATCAGAAGTTTGGCTTCCTGCTTCTGTGCAAGTGGGCTCATGAGAACTGAGGTCAGGCTGCATTTGCTGGGACAGTTTTGGCTGCCCAGATCCCACTGATGGCAGAAGGGTCTCTGGCTTATGATTCTGAGCAAAAGAAAAGGTAAAAGACAGCAGTAAATTATTTTACAGTAAACAATTTTACATATTTTCAGAGCTCAGACTACAGTCTCCACACTTCTGAGGTACCCAGTAAAGGATGACAGAGCATCCCCCAGGTACAGGGCTTTCTGAGGCAAAAGCTCTCTGCAGTTTTATGAAGGACTCTCAGAAGACAAGAGAGCTCTGAAGAGAAGAAAGCAAACAGAACATGTGGAGAAGGCAGTTTCTCCAGGAGAACGTCTGTGCAGGCAATTGCCAAGCAGGAGAAGGGATGGTGGACATGCTCCCACTCCAACATCTTCCTTTAGAGCTGGAGCTCTTGGCAACAGTCACAGCTGAAGCTCTCCAGGTGCTGCTGTTCTGAGGTCTGAAATGCTTTTGCAGTTACATGTAACTAAATCAAACCTTCACCTTGGAGCTGACATTTTCCAGGTCTGGTGTCTGGTTTCCCAATAAAGTAGTTTTGTTTGTTTACTTCTAAGTAAAAGTGGTTCAGCTATCCCTGTGAGTGGAAAGAATCAGGGAAAACACACTCTTGCCATGACTTTAAAGGCCATCTTGCTTTTTATTTTTCAGCTTCTCTGGCAGGTTTTGGCTTGAACAAAAGGTGAAAATTCTTCATGGAACACAGTCCCTCCACTACAGCCCCACTCCAGCCTGCAATACCACAGTGAAAACCTTTGGGCTTTGACTTTGACTGACTTTGAAGCAGTATTAAATAAAGCACTCACATATGCAAGGGGGCATTTGAATAGAAGCACTAAATAACTCTTCAAGGAAAGAATGAGGGAAAGAAAAGAAGTGACACCCTTCTTCCCAGAGTGTAAGTGTGTGATAAGAGGGATTCAAAGAGCTTTGTCTATTTCTGTAGAGACTTTTAACAAAAGCACAGAGCAATGCAAGGGGCAGGAGATCCAGGTGAAAACCAGACTGAAACAGAGGAACTGATCACAGGATCAAAGCTCGTGGGCACCAAGGGGCAGTGGGATGCACAGGGGAAGCCTGCAAATGCTGCACGTGCCAACCTTCTCTGTGCAAGACAAGTATCAGTCTACAACTCAAACTTTTCACCCAGATCCTTGCCGAGTGCAACACAGGCAAAGCTCATAACAGAACCAGAGACAAGTGCCAAGAAGGGAATCAAGAGTCAGGCTTGACCAGGGGACAACAGGGCATGAGCCACTGCTGTGTGCAGAGTGTGCAGAGGCAGTGGATGGTTTGTTTAATAGCAAATAAGGAAACAAAAGGGTTACAGGACAAGTGAACCTGGGCACACAAATACCAGAGCACAGACAAAAGCGCATCCCACCTGCAAAGGCTTCCAAGGTTCAATTGGAGGGATGAGTGCAGCAGTGTAGAACGATTGAGGGTCACAGGGGCCCGTCAGAGCACTGATACGCCACAAAAAGCACTCCTTGGGTTTGGGCAATGGCAAGAGCCAGGTTGCTTTCCTGGATTCATCCTCCAAAATCCTACTGGTGGGAAGCTGAGGGGTGGGAGGGGATTCCACCTCTTCTGCAAGCAGCATAGCTACTCTCTCTTGGATCCTCTTGCGGGCCTTCTCAGGGTCCTGCAGCAGCAGAGGAGGAGGTGCACTCGGGCCTCTTCTGCGCTGTTTCTTCTCTTGAAAACGAAATGGAAGAGGAACCCAAATAAACAAACAGTCCTGAACACAGGGGCTGAGGAGCTCAGCATTCCAGCTCCTTCACATGCTGTAGTCTGGCATGACCAAAAGGCAGCTACAAGCTGAACACAAGTCTAAACATTTCCACAGGCAGCCCAAAGCCTCACATCACCCTCATGGGAGAGAGCTCCAGCACACTGACTCCTGCCCTCTCTGCTCTGCTGCCTCTGCGAAACCTGACCATTATGGAAGCACCAGATAGCCTTGTGGTCTACCTCCCAGCCCCGTGGAACAGTGACTGCGTGGCACTGCTTCACAGTGAAGGGAGACACCAAACCTGTCAATGACTCCTTGTGTTCTGGTCACTGAGGACATCAAACCACAGCTCACACAAACAGTGTTCATTTGGAAATCCTGTGTCCTACCACCTTAGTCTTACTAATGTCCAAACCCAAACCCAACTGGGAGTACTTAATGGCAGGAGGAGACCTGAGCAGGGCAATGAAGAGTGAAGCCTCCCCTCTATACAGCACCCAATGCTCTCCCTGGCAGTTGTCTTCCTTTCTAAACCTTTCTGCACACTGGAAGAGCAAAGCACATGCTCACCAGCACATAGTACACACATATGTCCACCACAGAAAGAAAACACAGGTAAGAGAGAAGGCTGAAAAAGCCACATTGATCCAGCTTGCAGCAGGATGAACAGGAAATAACCTACTGCAGGAGGAATAACAATCACATTTCATGCTACTTCCCTTCAGTTCCACAGCTGACAAATCCAGCAACTTACCTGCAGAATATTTTACAGACTCAAAACAATCACTCAGTGCAAAAACCCCACAGGATTTCCCTCAGACCCATGGACATCCTGCAGCCTTTCTTGCTGTGTGTGGATCCTGCATACTTTTGAAGATCTGACAGCTTAAATAAACCAGACATGGGGCTGTCAGCCCTCCCGTACCCAGCAGGAAAGGTTCAGTGCAGAGCAGGCTGTGCTACAGGCTCCTCCAGTAACACAGCCTTTGACACTAACTCGCTTGAACACATACCTGACCCTGGCTTCCATTTGATTGGAAAAGCAGCCACTGGTTTCACATTTGTAACTGATTTTGCTTGTTCCTGCTTTTCTTGCTCCAACAGAGAGCGTGACATTGCCATAGCAACCAGCAAGTCTTCATCTTTACTCTCCATTTTGGCCCTCTTCTGCATTTTCCTCGAGTCCTCTTTGGAGGAACTTTTTCGCTTTGACCTGTTTGGTTGGTTGCTGAAACACAGGAATGCAGAAGGAAGCCTGAGTTAATGTGGCTGGATCAGAGACAAGAAACACTGAGCACCCCAGACCAGTTGCTCTGCTTGCTCATAAAGATGCCCATATCAAGGAAAACAGAAAACTGTTCAGTACCTTCTTCCCTACCAGAGAGCAAAGGGTTTCTGGTCATCCAGGGAACGGAGAGCAGTTTAGAGAAAGACTTCTTTGGAAGAGGTACACACAAGACTACAACACTCATATAAGCACCTGCTCTTTTACCAAAAGGGAAACAAGTTGAAGCAGGGCGAAACCAAGGTCATCAGCAAATGCCTTCCCACCCTTCTGCAATGGTCCTTCCTCAGCACAAATGGACTCAGGAGACCTGCTACGAATTCAGTCAGGCACCACTTGCTGTACTGCAATCCAGGACAGCAGATGCAGCTCTGTACCAAGCACGTTCCAAACCATAATGTCTGTTTCCTCTTTGGCTCAGGATATGAAGCCTAGATATCCAGTACAGCCACCAGCTGAAGAACTGAGGCAAGGGCAGGAGAGATGCTCAGGAGAGACTGCAGACACTGTGGTCTGCTCAATAATCTCAAACACACCGTTCAGCCTCACTGCATAATTGCCTCATCAAGCACAACTGCTGACAAACCAGTGTAAGATGATTTACTCTCCCTTTCACTCCTGCCTGCTGACTTTTACAGTCATCCACCACCTGACCACTTCTGAAGGAAAGCAAGATCATTTCTCCAATGAGCCACTCCACTCTCCTCCAGTGGTACTGGGTCATGGCTCTACTTGACCTTCTCTGGACTCAGGGCTCACCCAGTGTGCGAGCCTGCCCTGCTCCTGCCACACATCCCCAGAAGCACAGCTTCAGCCTCTCTCAGGCCACAGGAAGTAACCAGCACCTTTTATTTTTACTGGCTTACCTGGGACACTGAGGAGGGGCATCTCCAAGCGTGGACACCTGCAACTGCACCGCCTGAAGCAGCAGCTTAGGAGGAACCTCCATCTCAACAGCACAGCGCTTCAGGTGACTGACTCGGCTCTGAGGGGTTTGGAACTGCTTCCCACAGATGGGACATTCAGGGACCAGTGGTTTGCTGGAGGACGACATCTGTGCTTCCTCCAGCTCATCCAGACACCTGTGAGATGACAGCAAAGCTTACCAGACTCGTAAACTGTCCACACTAAGATTTAAACCATATTGAACAAACAGAAGCACAGTTATGTCCAGTATCTGCCACAGCCAGGAACATCCCCTGAGGAAACAGGAATGATGTGCCCACCACTGTGACGAGCACGGCCTGTCACAGTCATGAGCTTAAGGGGGACAGGCTGTGGAAAGGACACATCACACTGGTCTTTCACCTGTTAACATGCTGCTCCCGTCGTGTGGTGTTCATGGCTGAGAGATCCTTCTGGCAGATCTGACAGAAAAACAAGCCTGCATCCTCCAGGCTTGCCAGGGCCTGCTCTTTGGTTTCCTGCTGAAGCGCCAAAGCCAGAGCACCATCGTGCTCCAGGGATGGAAGATGGTGGGTATCTGGCGAAGGAGAGAGAGAAAACTAAGAATCCTGTATGAAAGCTGTGAAGCTGTTACACTAGGTATGATTAGTTTATTAAAGAAACACATAAAAATTAATTGCCATCTTTCCCTTGCATCCTCATGTCTGCTCTTGTACAAACTGTGCTCCACTGACACTGCAGGGCTGCACTGGCCGAGGAGCAGGAGAGGGCAATTTGCTCCTGCCAGAGCCAAATGAAGGGTAAGTTTTGGCAAAAGTTTCTGGGGAGAACATGGGATCTTACACATTACATATTAAAACACAGCAGGCTTTCACATCTGTACAGAACCAACACGGCCTTGACTTACAAAGGCCCAAACCGGAGTAAAACGGCTGTGAATTCAATTTACCTGCACAGA
The DNA here is from genome assembly GCF_028858725.1 of Colius striatus. Taxonomy (NCBI): domain Eukaryota; kingdom Metazoa; phylum Chordata; class Aves; order Coliiformes; family Coliidae; genus Colius; species Colius striatus. Next base: position 459,778 of record NC_084761.1, on the reverse strand, counting down.
ACACATCACCTTATAGAATGGCTGGAGACATACCAAAGGTGGGGGCTACCTAGGAGTCATATTTACCTAACAGTTACCTAACACTGTCCCAAAGGAAGGACTACAAAGTCCACTGATCCTGTTGGAACTTCAACCTGTTTCCAAGAAGAGAAATATCCCTCTGCACTCTATCACGAGGTTAATTCAGCCTCAGGGAAGAGCTGGGACAAAAGTACAGGTAATCCTTCATCAGTGGAGAAAGTAAATGATCGATTCAGTGCTGCACAGCGAGCACTGGGCTAGCTGGGAACACAGCCCAGGCATCTGGCTGCTGCTCAGGCAACCGCTGCCAGCAGCACAAAGCTCCCAGGGGCAACGTACCGTGCTCTGGTGGGTTCTGCTCCTGGCTCTCCTCAGCAAAATCCCCGCTGCCTACAGACTTGGGCAAATCCTCAGTGCTGTGCCTCAGCTGCTCAGGTGCCACTCTCTTGAACTGCTGCATTCTCTCCACTACCAGCTCTGCCACCCGCGTCCTGGGCCCCGCGAGCGGTGGCATCTTTGCGGTGGGGGAAGAGCAGGTTGGATGGAAGGATAATGTAGTCTGGGAACTGCCACTCTGAGTGTTTACTGGAGGGGGAGAAAAGACCAGAGCTTTACCACTCAGTTTTAAACACAGAGCTGAGCTGCCCCAGCTGGGAAGCCTTTCCCAACGGCAGCCTGAGCCAGGCTCAGCTTTGAAACAGCCGTCCTTAGAGGATGGAGCGAACAATCTCTTCAGCTATTCCGTGACTTTATGCTTGACAACCACAGTGGAGTGGCAGGCTTCTGTGCTACAGTGGAGTCCAGAGACCTCAATAACCCTTTTAGAGGAAGGAATTTTACAGCAGGCCTTGCCTGATGGTCGGACACTAGTAAGAACAAGCAGCAAGGCAGCCCGACCACCCCGCTCTCCCCAGCATCGCCACCACAGAACATCCTGTGCCTCTTGCTGTTCTCATCTCCAAACCCTACCTGTGGCTCAGACTTTCAGGCTCTGAGCTGAAGGAACTCAGCACTCCCAAAGAGAAGTGGTAAAAAGGAGGAGGCAGAGGCAAAGCCAGACTAACACCTCAGCCTACCTCTGCTGTGCCTGAAGTATCCTGTGGGCATGGGAGGCACGCAAGACAGGACCCGGGACCTCACCAGCCCAGTGATCTTGTCTCTGAGCACAGCCAGCAACATGTACTTTGACAAAGGGTGACCAGAACAGGACAGGTACAAAACAATACCTTTCCTGGCTGACCTACTTATCAGTTTAAGGACTTCCTGTACTTGTGACTGCATTCTGGCCATCATGTTTAATAACCATGGGAGGACTAGTCCTTTATGAATTCATCCAACACCTTTCTTAACTCATTTGTATTTCTGCTCCTGACAACAGCCAGTCGCAATATATTTCACCACAGTGAGATACACTGGGTGAAAAAGCACCTCAGTATATTCTAAGCTTGCTTCAGGATCATTTCATGTTTTTCTCAGTTCTGACACTGCAAAAAAAAAAGCAAATAACGACTCCCCAACACATCACTTTGTACCAAGGCTTCACCGGGCTGAAGGAGATCTGCCTGTGTGTAGCAGAGAAGACACCCCTAGGTTAAACCCCTGGACAAGCCCAAGTAGCTCTGTGTAGATGGAAACACAAAAGCAGTGCTGACACAGCACGTCTGCAACGTGTCCCCTCCAGGTGGGCTTCCAAAGACCTCCACTGTACCCCTGAGTCTTGGCCTGTTCTCTACTTGAACAATTTGAGCTCACTCACCTGTCAGAGTCCTCTGGCTACACTCGCTGGCCCCTGTGCTCAGCTGGCTGGCAGGGAAAGGGCTTCTCCTTCCATCCCCTTCTGCAGTCTCCCCACTACAGGCCACAGCATCACCATCTCTGTGCACCAATGGTTGTTCCTTCGCACCCAAACCCTGAGGTAAGTTTGCTTCCTTCGCTGTTGGCAAGGGATAACGGACTTGGCTCTTAGCAGCTGCTTTGCCTCTTCTTGATCTGCCTCTTGCTGCAGTGCTCTTTGACCTGCTCTGAGCCCTCTTTGCCGTCTCAGCATCCCCAGCTTTTTTCTTCGCTCCACACAAAAGATTCGCCCACAACTCTTTAAAATCATTGTCCTGTTCGTCCATTGGCCTGCAGGTTCCAATAACACTGTGGCCTAACGACACTGAGAGAACTGGAGGGCAGGGGGAGATAGCAGAATGAGCTCAGGTTTGCATCACCTGCAATGTTCACCAATCCCCTTCCACCACCTCCGAGATCTCCCTTCTCCAGACTTTGAGGTCAACAGAGGGAGCGCTTCTGTGCCGCGCTGACAGTTCATCCTCCCACACTGCCTTCACAGCCACTGAGCACAGCACATTCTCCCTCCAAGGACCCCACCTGCTTCCACAAGCTGGCTCTCAGAGCTCTGAGCACCTCAGTTTGTGCACAGCATGAAGAGGATCTTCATGACATGCGTCAGGGCTTCAGAAAGACCCTTCAGTGAAGAAGTAAAGCCAGGCGGTAGTGCAGGAGGCAGTGTGGGACAGGGCTGCGGTGGAACTCTGCAGCAGGAGAGAATTTGTACAAAATAGCAAGATTAGAAAAAGCACATATTGACCCAAAATACTATTGCCATAATTGTCCCACAGACAGGCACAAGCCAGGCTGGGAAAGAGGAGGAGGAAAGCTAGTACCTGGTACTGGGAAGGGCTTTGTCCTGGAGCTCAGCATCTGAGACTCTCTTTACTCACATCCATACTGACATTTATATAACACAAAATCAGGGAATGTAGCAGGAGAGGGGAAAAAAAAGTCCTTCATATCAAGCAGCTCTTCTGGAGTGCACAATCCTGCTTTTCAGCTTTAGAGGAGAGCCCGGCCTCATTTTGAGAGGTAAATGAAAGCACTTCTTGGCATTTCAGAAGGGTTTCTGGGACAAGTCTGACAAAATTCTACCAAATGCGTTCATCTTTCCACTCCTCTTGCCTCCACACGGATGCTCACCTGCAGGATTAGCTGTCCTGTTGACTAATTAGCTATCCTGCTGACTAATTAGCTATCCTGCTGACTAATTAGCCATCCCGCTGACTAACACTGAACTCTTCCTCTGACTACTCATTAAACCTTGGCACTGGTTTCTGCTTCTCAAACTGCTGTCAGATACACAAGGTAAACAGACTAAACATACGATGCTTTAAAATGAGTTTCTTAATCCCTTCAGCTGCAGCAGGAACTGCAGCACTAGTCACGGATTACTTGGAGCAGCACTGGGTAACAATGCCCAGATGGAAACGCCATCAATCCCCAGGCAACTTTAAAACTAGATCTCTATTCTTAGACATTTGGATTGTCCTCTTCCTGCTAGTCCTGAGTTCTCTATGGTTCTGGCTGTTTTACCAGAGGTTTTATATTGCTCCCAAAACCTATTTCTTTCAAGCCTAAAGCAGAGTGTTTCACTTGGAATGGCAGCAGCTGTGTTTCAGTTTCTCCAGTAAAGCTCTGGGCACAGAAAGACTCAGAGAGCAGGAAAAACACATGTGAGATTGTTTTCTCAAATGGCCTGGCTGCAGACACGCAAGGCTGAGGAATGCTGGTTACACACTTTCATGGGTCAGCCTTTCCTATAAGCAAGTACAGATGGTAATGGATTTATTTATTTTAAACTCAGGCTCCCAACCCAGCAGAGGGTTTTGCTGTGGATCTTGGAGTCATTTCCTGTTAGCCAGAAACTCAAGTTTTATGTAGCCACTTCATAAATTTCCTTTTCCTGGGCAGAAACTGGGTGTAGTTATCACTGTAAATTGACCACTTTCCTCTGGGTAGGAGAGAGCATGTGGAGAAAAATGGAATCTCACATCCTCCGTGGCTTTAAATAGCTCTCACAGCCACATCTGTACTGGTGTGACTGATGGTGAGCTCCTGATAGTAAACTCTGACACAGATCAGCACTTCTGTGTTTGCAGTAAATGTTCAATGCCCTGAGAAGACCAAGCCAGACATACAAACCATGCAAAGCTAAGGATTTGTCTTACTCCTCCCTTTCCAGACTGCACTGTTTGACATCTCTGTTGCTGCTGTACCTAACAACTCGCTCTGACACCTGTGTGCAGACCTTGAAAAGCAACAGCTTTGGAAACCATTTCTTTTGGTACAGTATAACATTCACTTGGGAAGATTTTAGGACTCAACAAATCACAAATCTGGTTGAATAAAATAAACAGCAGCACTTACCTAGCCACTGAGATGCCAAATCCACAGCTCAGCTGTGCCCTTCAAGTAAACGTGGAGCAGCCAAATGGTACAAAGCAGGACCCGTAAGAATGAAAGCTGGAACCTGCAAAATGGAAGGAAAGGGTTACACTCCATGTATTTTGTACTGACTGCTCTTTTCACTTGAGTTCTAAGTTGCAGGGGGAAGGAGGCAGCAACAGCACAGGCTCTAACGGTGCCAAGTTCTGCCACTTCCACTGAGCTGCAGGTGAGTTCCAGACAGTGCTGGAGTCTGCTCAGGCAGCAGCATGTCCCCAGCAGGAAGTAGCACCACATACCCCTGCAAACAACAGCCCCAAACCTTCAGAGCAGGTCACATGGGCTGCAGAAAGCCCCCCAAAATCTCCTTGACTTTCCATTGCTTTTTCTGAGATGCACTGACCAGTGCAGCAGAAAGCAAACTGCTGATAGAAAAGTTTCATACTGCTCACATTCCTTCCCATTCAGGCCTCACAGATCCTAATATCTTTGGTTTGTTTCCAAAGGATCTGCTTGCTGAGCAAAGGTTTTACCTGAACCTGCACAGGGCTCCTTCAGAGTCTGGCATCATTAGGGTGCTCCATATGATTTCTCTCTTTTTCTACCTCCGTGCTCAGCCCCACACTCCTCCACACTGCAGTGGATAATCTACTGTGTCACCTGCAGTTTGCAGCCTGCTGGAACCACCTCTGCTCTCGACTCAGCTGGAGAAGCTGCATCACTGCCCCGTGGGACCACCAGGCACATACCGAGACAGACTCAGAACAAACCCTTGGATGCTCCTTGCTACCTTCTAGCCCATTCCCTCTCTCACACCATGTACCATCCACGATAATTCTTTATCTCTTTCCCCCTTTCAAAGGATTTCTGAGCAAGCTACATCAATCCTTTCTTTATTCCCTGATTTGCTGACAAATGCAAACCACTTCATGAGACTGCTGAGAGACAGGCTGCTGGAGAAACCTGGAACCATGTTGGTCAGACGTTATCAGGTCAAACATATGTAATGGCAGACATCTACAAATAACCTGATCATCACTTAATGGGTACATATAAAAAACTTACTGCCTTGCAACTACTTAGTTCAATCATAGAATCCCTCTTAGAAAAAAAACAGAGGTCAAAGATCAGCTATCTTCCCACCCTTCAGAGCAGCTTCTCTTAAAGAACTGAAAGACTGCTCATTCACTGCTGTAAGATGTTTGTTCCAGGGACAATTCTCCCACCACTTCAGTCTCCAAGAACATGTCATCACTGTGGCTACGGAACGTAGCACAGCACTAGGCAGGGAATGTAGATCAGCACCTGGTTGGCCTCAACAACTGTGCCCAGTAGATACCTTCTCCCCTCTCAGTCCCCACAGTGGTGCCTCAGTCTTTATCCTTCTCAATTACTCATCTTTAAAGGAAGCCTGACTCTGCCTTCAAAAAAGGAAAGCATTGTGCTACCCTGGGAGCAGCTTCCTGGGTTTCACACAAAATCTCATGGGAAGTGGGGTTATTTAACACTAGAACGTGAGGCAAAAAGTAACCTGAATCTTTTCTCACGCGTGCCATTTCCTCCTGGTGAAAGTACAAGCGAGCCCACGCTGCAGACAGATCCCCTCTCCCCATCTCCACCAGTGAAGCCATCCAGCAGGCAGCTGCATCCCCAGCTGGGAGTCAGGAGTGAGGGTGCTGGGTCTGCAGCACCCACCTCCCCCAGGCAGAGCGAAGCAGTACTGCTGTGCCAGGCAGTGGGCTGCTGCAGGAAGCGGGGCTGGCATCTTTCTTGGAAGGAACACCTTCTCCCCCTTCCCCCACCAGCAAGATCAACACAGGAGTGGTCCTGACAGTCCTGCCAGGCTGGCCAGAACTTAACAGAAAATCAAAGGATGGGATCAAAGAGACTGACAGTGCCTGAGCCTGCAGAAATGAGCCGATTCCCATGTCTGAGGAACCACCACGTGCTGCCCACGGCGGTGAGCAGTGCCTGCTGTTGTGCTGGCACTGGAAGGTTTATTGCCCTCTCCCCTCCTCTTTTTATGAAACCTGCTGCCTGAACATCTCAAGGTTGGGAGCAAAACTTCCAGTCAAGCCAGTTCAAACATGTAAAGGGAAAGAATGTCTGTGGTGTTTGCTCTGGAACCACATCAGAGGGTGGTCCCCAGGGACCCTTCCAGACCAAACTCTCTAACAAAAAAACCTTCCTACAGCTTCCTGATGGAGAAGAACCTCCATATCAACAGTGCAACTTCTGAAAAAGTCTATTATCCTGCATCCTTCTACAGACTCTACACTAGAGCCTGGTCTCTCCAGGCTCCTGCACCAACCAACACCTTTGTAACTGACACCACAAAGGCTCAGCACCAGATCTGTGAAGTGCAGGGTCTCTATGTAGAACTGCAGATTAATCAACACTGAGGGCAGTGACATTGCTTCTATGAGGGAAGAACAAATGTTATGTAAGAATGGGAATTCCAAGTCAGGTACCAACCCTTTTGTCCTGGTCTCTGACAGCTTTCCATGCAAGAAAAGTATAAGAAAATCCAATGTGGAGACCAGGAAATGACAAATTAACTCAAGCCTATGTAAGCAAGGAAATGATAGCTAGGAGAATCGTAATCAGGTTCTAACAAGCAGTTGTAGCAACAACCAGTATCAATGTCTACCTGATGCTACCCACTTCCATCACCTGATATCCCACTGGGGTGCCACACTGACATTTCTCCTCAGGACTACACCGCCCCTGCAAGTACCTTGAACATATGGCAAAGCACTTCACAGCCAGTAAAAAATCTATCACGTTCCAGGCATGAATTTTAAATCACTACTTACATGACAAAATGTCCCTCTGCCTTTCAAGGGCTGTAGAAATTAACCTTACTGTATAAAGCACTTCACCCAAGTAGAACATTTTTACTTTATACCTCCTCTGGAAGGAAAAAGGGGAAGTGGATATAAAAATAACAACTAACGGCTGCTCAGGTGCAAATGCTCATGGCTTGTATGCAAACCCAGCAGCACTCACACCACACATGTGCCCTGGTGCAAGTGCTCATGGCTTGTGTGCAAACACAGCAGCAGCCACACCACACATGTGCCCTGGTGCAAATGCTCATGGCTTGTGTGCAAACACAGCAGCAGCCACACCACACATGTGCCCTGGTGCAAGTGCTCATGGCTTGTGTGCAAACACAGCAGCAGCCACACCACACATGTGCCCTGGTGCAAATGCTCATGGCTTGTGTGCAAACACAGCAGCACCCACAGCACACATGTGCCCTGGTGCAAATGCTCATGGTTTGTGTGCAAACACAGCAGCAGCCACACCACACGTGCTCAGGTGCAAATGCTCATGGCTTGTGTGCAAACACAGCAGCAGCCACATCACACATGTGCAGCTGCTGCTTCAGACATGCTCCTTGGATTTGACCGAGAACAACTACAAATTATGAAACAGAAAAATACAACTGAGAATTCAGGACTGGACAGAAATGTTTTAGGAGAGGCCCCAAGTACCAATAAAGAGCACAATACTAATTAAAACCTAACTTGTATTTCAGAGAAAGAAAAGTGACCAGAGCAATAATAAAAACAAATGCAGAAATGAACATGCAGGTAATGGAAATGGACAGCACTGGATATAAACAATGAGTTGTAGTGAAAAGAGAAGGAGGTGAGATTCCACAGGATTAGCTGTCTGCTCAGGGAAGTGAAGGACTTTCAAAAGCATCATTTTGGTGCACTTCCAAACCAAGAAGAAAAACCTACCAAGGCCACTAGATCACTGTAACTCAAACTACAGAACTGTTGCACGGAGAATATCGAGTATTCTTCCAACAACCATCCCCTGGTGTAGACGAACAGTAAGCCAAAGCACAGTGAACAGCAGCCACTGGAGGTACTTCTGTCAACAGAATCAGGTTATTTGCAAGGAGAAGTCACTGTGATTTTTCAAAAAGGACAGTTAGCGAAGCAAACACCCACATTTCAGGCTGAGATCAACGCCAGGCTGTCAAGGAAATGGCTTATGTGGGAACTGATGAAGAAAGAGGGATAATAAAATCAAAACCAATCAACACAGTAGTGTGAAACCCAAGCTTTGCTGCGTTAAGCTAATACCTTTTTAATGAGACCTCTGTGTGTTAACAGACGTGCTGTTCTTTGTAAACCATTAAAGAAGCATCGAGGGACAAAATGATTAATTAACATCATACAAAATCAATATTACACATTAAAAATTATTACAATGCAGCTAGATGGGTTTCAAAATGGAACTGCAAACGGCAGCCACGGAGTGCAGATGTTTCTAGTACCCTCCCACTGAGACTCACTCTGCCTGTCTTGTTTTTCCATTATTTAGACTTTGGAAATGAGGGAGGGGAAATGTAAACCAGCACTGATCAAACAGTCTGATGATGCAGAGAAGGGAACCAGCAGACAGTGCTGATGACAGAGAGGCAGAATGAGGCAGACCACCTGGTCAACTAGCACAAACCCCAACAGACAGTCCCTGTTCTAGGAGGGGGCCATACTTACAGGGTAGAATCACAGAATGACAGCATGGTGGGGGTTGGAAGGGACCTTTAGAGCTCATCCAGCCCAACCCCCCTGCCAAAGCAGGTCCATCTAGATCAGGTCACACAGGAACGTGTCCAGGTGGGTTGGAAACCTCCCGAGGAGCCTCCACACCCTCCCTAGGCAGCCTGGGACAGGGCTCCCTCACCTCACACTGAAACAGTTTTTCCTTATGTTTAAATGGAACTGTTTGTGTTCCAGCTTCTCTCCATGACAGTTTTTCACTGAAACAAGTGCTGCCCCAACCTCCTGACACCCACCATTTAGATATTTGTAACTATTAATGAGATCCCCCCCCAGTCTCCTCCAGATTGAACAGCCCCAGGTCCTGCTGCCTTTCCTCACAAGGAAGATGCTCCAAGGTAGATACACTGATCCTGGGAAGCAACAACTACAGAGGAGTTAGGAGTCCAGAGAGACAATCAAACAGTGGTGGGCCCTGTATGAGCTGAGGCCACAGGGATGTGTGTGCTGGGAGAGAAAAAGGGTTACATTTCCTTTATAGTTTGTACTAGTGAAAATTCTGCTGAAATTCTTCCAGCACGAAGCACTGGCAGAGGATGTGTTGCCCACAGGACTGACAGCACCAGAGGTGCCCATGTCAGGGAAGGTGCTGCTTCAGACCACCCTTCAGTCCCCAGGACAGAGCCTCATACAGCCCATCAGTCCTTCAAACCAACCACACATTGCCTTGTCCCCTGTGGCCAGCCTAAACAGTTTCATCACTCTGTACATCAGGAACAGACCAACCAGCGTAAGAGGTTTGTGGCAAGAAAATTAACTGAGCCATTAGTGAAGATATGAATGTAGAGAGAAGTAAGAACACATGAATGGCAAACATTCCAGCCCTCTCTTTCCAAGAAGACAGTGTTACAGGTACCTTCACCTACAACAACGTAACTCCTGCTGCTGTTCTGTTTTCCCAGGAAGGGTACCCTCTGCCTGGGGATTATGTCCAAGCTCACCACCACAAAAGCCAGGCACAAAGCAAAATTGAACACACGTTCTCTAGAACAGTGACACTTGCTTTGAAAAGGTGACCAAACTCATTGTGGATTCCTACAGGTGATCTAATAATAGATCTTTTCCACTAACATTTCATTGCAATCACTCTCTTCTCAGCTCAGATCACCTGAGAGCTACAGTAAAATACATCCTGCTTTGTGGATATGTTGCCCTCTGATGTTTCCCCACTATCACACCTGCTCTCCTCACTCCAGTCTGCCATGAACAGGCTGATCACTGCTCTGAAAATCCACTTTTACACTTCCCCCCTTTGAAATATCTTCTTTTATTCACATGTTTCCTTCACTTGGTCGATATCCAAATACATTGTCACCTGTGGACTTGATGTGAGTGCTCTGGGAACCTCTGGGGTCACACCACACCCCATCAGGGACACATCCAGGTGTCTCTTCCATAGACTGCTATGACTCGAGGGTGGCTCTCAAACAATGACCTCAGCTCCTCCACGTTCAGTTTTCAGGAAAGTTCTTCCTAGAAACTCAGGACAAGGGCCTCACAAACAACTGAGACCCCAAAGCACAGTTTGAGTTCCACTAGCATACCATTAAGTGTCAAACAGCCTGTTTAAATTGCTATTTTCTACCATTTGACAGCTTCTTTGGAAAAAAACCCCAAATATGTAACAAAAATTGACCCAGTGTGAAAAGCAACAGCTCAAAAGAACCTGAGGTCTGTTTTCTTCCAAATGCCAAGCCTGTGATTAAAATTGCTTCTGTTTCTGTTTCCAGTCTGTTTTCATCCATACAACTAACACCATGCAGTGACTCCTGGCTACCCAGAAAACAGTTTTAATCCAAACAGCAAAATCAAAGGGGACAGCAGGGAGATGAAGAATAGCATTTTAAGTAGATATGAAATCCAACCACACAAAGATCTTCTTTTGCAGTCAAAGTAGGAACTCTAGCCACTCTGTCATTTTGGACAGTTTATACTGCAGCCAATGGACTGAGCATCAGTCAGTGCTACTGCCTTTGGGCTTTACTAGAGTGAAACTATTTATAACATATGGTGTTGCTCAGCACGTGTGTCATTTCAGCTTTATTTAAAACCAGGACAGTTAAAAGAAGCACCTGTGTATCTGCAGGACGTGGAACCAAGTGCTGTGGGTAAACCAGCTGACACCCAGTGTTCCCCCTCAAGGCAGGCCCAGTCACTGATCCTCATGCCCCCAAACCTGGAAGAGAAAGATAAAATGCCATGTTGCTGCAGGAAGCTGCTGACAAGATTCCTCAGAGCTGCTTGAAGGAAGTGTCCAGCCTCAGAGCAAAGTTTTTAATGACTCTCCCTAGCAGCCAATGGATGCTTCAACTCCAGCTTTTGGCCTAGGAAAGACTAAAGGGAGATCAACACTTCTAAGTATCTAAAGGGTGGGTGTCAGGATTGGGGGACACCTGGTTCTGTGGTGGCCAAGGACAAGGGGTGATGGACATCAGCTGGGACACAAACAGTTCCCCTGGCACAGGAGGAGAAGCTCCTTTGGTGCTGCGGTTAAGGGAGTCCTGGCCCAGGCTGCCCAGGGAGGGTGTGGAGGCTCCTGCTCAGGAGGTTTCCAACCCCAGCTGGACACGTTCCTGTGCCCCTGAGCCAGGGGAAGCTGCTGGAGCAGGGGCTGGGGCTGGAGCAGCTCTGCAGGGCCCTTGCAGCCCCCAACCCTCTGGGATTGTGTGACTTACAGAGAGGGGCCTCGGGATGAGCCTCGCACTGAACCGCGCTGCTGCTGCTGCCGCCAGGCTCACACTCACTCCAGACGCGGCCTGAGGGCGCGGTGCCGCGGTCTCAGCTGCCGGCTGAGGCGGTGCCAGCCCCGCCGGCCACAGGCCCGGGCTCCCTCCGGCCCCGAGTCCCGCCAGGCCCGCGGCGCCCAGACTCCCGCTCGCCGGCGATGACGTCACACCCATGACGTCACCGCGAGCCCTCCCTGGCAGCGCGTCCTCGCCAGCAGGTGGCGCTGCGCCGCCATAATGGCGTCGACGTCACGACGTTCGCACCGCCCGCCGCGGCGGCTCCGGCTCACCCGCCCGCCCGCCCGCCCGCCCGCCCGCCGGCCGCCGTGCCGGGGCCGCCCCTGCCCGCCCGCCCGCCCGCCCGCCGCCCCTGCCCGCCCGCCCGCCCGCCCGCCGCCCCGGCCCGGCGCTGACCTCTCCGCCGCGGAGCCCCGGCGCGCACAGCGAGGCGCATGCGCGGGCTGCCAACCGTCCCGTCCGCCCCGCGGCGCGCGTGCCCGAGCCGCCTGCCACCGCGTCCCGCCGGCCGCGCCCGCGCATGCGCCTGAGGCGGCGCGCGCCCTGCCCGCCGCTGCGCGCGCCGCCCGCCAACGGTCGCCACGGCGACGCGGCCGCCGCCGCGCTCAGCCTCGGCCGGGCCCGTGTGCGCCGCCCGCCGCCGCCGCTCCTCGGGACGGGCAACGGCCGGCAGCCGCCCGCCGGGCCCGCCGCGGCGCGGGGCGGTGCCTGCGCTGGCGGAGCCTGAGGCGGGCGGCCCCGCGGCCACCGAGGGCGGCCGCGCTCCACGGAACCCCGGCCGGGCCCAGGGCAGCCGGCTGTGACGGGCACTGAGGCGAGGAGCTGTGGAAAAACGCCACGGAAAGCACACGGTGATCACTGAGTCACTTGGGCTGGGAAAGCCCCTGGAGCTGCTGCAGTGCCAGCCCTGCCCAGCACTGACCCACAGCCCTCAGCACCTCAGCCCCACGCCTTTGGGATCCCTCCAGGGCTGGGCACTCCCCCAGCTCCCTGGGCAGCCTGGCACAGGGGCTGACACCCCTCTCAGGGACACAGTTGTGCCTCAGCTCCAGCCTCAGCCTCCCCTGGGGCAGCTGCAGCCCATTGCCTCTGGTCCTGTCATTGCTGCCTGGGGAGCAGAGCCCGATGTTGCCACTACCGGCAACATCACCAGGCCGCCCGCACGGATCACTCAGCCCGCTCCCGCTGGGGGGACAAGATCACCACATACACGGTATGTATCATCCTTTATTCCAACTAATTGTGTTCACCATGCGTTTTTATCTGCGAACACAAGCACCGCCTTTCACTCCGCCCCATGCCCGCCTTCGGTACCCGCCCCCTCTCGCGTTACAACCCGACATCTTCCGGACGCCTACAGCAGCCCGACCCCCAGCTTCAGAGGGTGCTGCTGGCTGCCCTCAGCCTCCTCTTCTCCAGGCTCAGCACCCCCATTCCCTCAGCCCCTCCCCAGCACCCTTGTGCTCCAGCCCGTTCCCCAGCTGCAGCCCCTCAGTGTCCCTGTGGCAGTGAGTGAGGGGCCCAGCACTGAGCACAGCCCTGGAGATGCAGCCTCCCCAGGGCCCAGCACAGGGGACGATCCCTGCCCTGCTCCTGCTGCCACCCCACTGCTGATACTAATACCATATTTTTATAACTTTAAAGTTATATTTGTAAGGAATTCCAAATTCTTTTGTAGAAAAGTATAAGTTGCAAACAGGGAGACAAACACACACCCTCTGCTCATGAGCACACAGCCGCCAGTTGCAGTCACTCGTCTTCGTATCTCAGACCTCAGGTGCCCATTTACAGGCTGCAGCTAAAGCCTCTTCTGTGTAACGCTCTGGGGTTGTAAATGAGTGTAAATGAACACTTAAGTGCTGACGTGCCAAGGTGAGCAGTTGCATGGCTCGAGCTTTTACCGAACTCCACTGGCCGAGAAGAGCGTTGCCTTTCCATTTGTGCTTCTCACTACCTGGGGCTGAGCAGGAAGATGGATGCCAGTCCCACTGTGTGCAGGGCAGGCAGAGACCTCGTACCAGGTATCACCCTGGAGTCAACATCAACAATCACTTCCTCTGAGTGAGTAACTAGTTGTGGCCAAAGGTCTGGGGTATAAAGTCACCGCAGCTGCAGCGGGTGGGTGTTGGGAGGCTCATACAGCAGATTGACATTCGGAACGTGGTTTGTGTTGAAATCAGGATTTCTTTCTCAACTCAGTCATCAGCATCCCTCCTGGGTAACCATCCTTACCAGGCCAAGAGGCAGTGGGAAGGGGTTTAGGGACATACAGACACACTGACGCAGCCATCCCCGTTACTTTGCTTCAGAACCACCAAGGTGTGCACATCACTGACAATGACAAAGCACCACTACTGATTGTGAGCAGTTGATGGTTGCTGTACACAGAACGACTGTTTCTCCTTCATTATATCCTGATCTGTAAGTTGACATCCCTGAGGAGATGAAGTGACACTGTCTGAGCTGGAAAGCTTACAGAAAAAAAACAGCTACAACTTTAGAATCACAGAATCACAGCATGGTGGGGGTTGGAAGGGACCTTTAGAGATCATCCAGTCCAACCTCCCTGCAGAAGCAGGTTCACCTGAGGCATCCTGCTTTTATACTTCCAGCTAAGCACTTCCATTTCTAACCCATTCCATCAGTTTTATCAGGAAACCCTTGAATTTAAGCAAAGGCTTGGTGCCCCTGGTTGTTCTGGCAGGACAGCCGGGTGTATTCTCTGCAGCTCATCTCCCCAGCAGATGCAATGTGCCCACGTCAATGTGAGAACCCAAAACAGACATGAAGAAATCCTTTGGCGTCTTTCAACACCTCTGCCAGCTTATTCAAGTTCTTTCTCAAGCTGCTGCAGTTCTGGGAACTTAAGAAAACCCTGCAAGGGCCCATTGAACAGACATGCTGAGAAACAGCAGGGTGACGGTGTGCTGAGGCGCTGCCCTGGCTCCCCAGCTGACACAGGTCATGGCAACAGGTTGCTGCACAACACCCTCCATTCAAAAGCACCAAATATTGACAAGAATGCCCTGGAGAGGCGTCTCCTGCAAACCCCGTCAGGCGCCTGCAGTGAGGAAATGACCTGTGGGCATGGCCGAGGCCAGCACAGCCAGAGCACCCCCTGGCCACGCTGGCAGCTATTCCACTGCAGTTCCTGTAGTCAAATGCAATTCTCTGGCCCAGAAGTGCTGAGACCCACTAGAAAAGCACCCCTGAGGAGCGTGAAACACGTAACGTTCACAGCTGGCATGCCTCAGAGCTTGCTGCGCCCGATGCGAGGAGCACAGGCACCCTGGGCCTTGCTGACGTGTGGCAGTGCAGCCGTTCACAGCCGATGGAATTGAGATTCCCATACCAAAGCACTTGCATTTCACAGCAGGTGCTGCCTCCCAAACCAGCACCCTCTTCACAGGACATTTCAAGGCCTCCAACCAGTCCTAAAGATACTGAGGACGTGAGGACGTGGTGCTGCCACAGCTCTGCTCCTCACAGGTGTAGGGAGCAGCAGCAGCTCTCCCAGCACCAGGCAGCTGAGCTGTGTACACCTACCAGACTCACACAATCTCAGAATGGGGGGGTTGGAAGGGATCATCCAGCCCCAGCCCCTGCTCCAGCAGCTTCCCCTGGCTCAGGGGGCACATGAACCTGTCCAGGTGGGGTTGGAAACCTCCTGAGAAGGAGCCTCCGCACCCTCCCTGGGCAGCCTGGGCCAGGGCTCCCTCACCTCAGCACCAAACCAGTTTCTCCTCCTGTGCCAGGGGCACTGCCTGTGTTCCAGCTGATGTCCATCACCCCTTGTCCTGTCCCTGGGCACCACAGAATAAAGTGTCCCCCCATCCTCCTGATACCCACCTTTAGGTACTTGTCAGTGTTGCTGAGGTCCCTCTGAGCTCAGGCTTCTCTCCTCCAGGCTGAACAGCCCCAGGGCTGCAGCCTTTCCTCATAAGGAAGATGCTCCAATCCCCTGATCTGGCCCTGCACTGGGCTGCATGACAGAGCTCAGCACAACACTCAACTCACCAAGTCTCTTGAAGGGGCAAAACACACAACAATGCAGCATTTTCCTCAAGAGCAGGTTTCTTTTTTCTCCTCAGGGTGAATTTTGGGGTGGTGCCTGCCACTGTGTCCATCGCCTGTCCCCAGCCTGCCGCAAAGCAGGCATGTTTCCATTCAGCATGTCACACAGCACCAGCCAAGAGTGTGCACCTCCAGCTGGCTTGTCACAAACCACAACCTGTCCCCTTCTCCTGGGAGGTGAAAGGAACCGCAATTCCCAGGAGGAAGCACCACAGTTCAGTGAGGGCACAGGGCATGAATAAGAATCTCTAAGCACATGAAAAATACAGTGCCCAATTAAAACGACACCCTTACCTTTTGCTTTCCTGAAGCACATTTCAAGACCACTTGGCACACTTGTTTCTCAAACTACCTGCCAGAGCACTGGAGGCAGAACAAGTCCAGTGATGGAGACACAACAGTGAGGCAAAACTCAACCTGAATCTCTCTCCACCTCCCAGCACAGCTCTGACTGGTTCCCAGAGCTTCCAAGAGTTGAGTTTGGGACAGTCTGTGAAAGATTTAGTTTGTGACTCACTTCTGGATCAGGTTTTAACTCCAATTACCCTGTGTTTGCTTGAGTTGCAAAACAAGCTTGGCTTGACTCACCTCCTGCTGCTTTGTCACCTGCTGTTGCCAGAGCCCAGAATCCTGCAGCCCTTGTCTTGGGCAGATCTGTTCAACAGACAATTCATGACAATACCTGTTGCCATATGGATTTAATAAGAGGAAACTGCTGCTTTCACCAGTTTTTCATCCTTCCTGCTGCTGTGAATTATCAATCTCCTGCCAACCATTCCCTTGCCGCCAGGACTCAGTGGCAGACTTTCACCCCTTCCCTGTTCCAACTCCAGACCTTTTCCAGGGAGGGTGTGATGGGAAGGGGCTTGTGATTCTTGCTAGAAGGAAGAGGCATGGGCAGACCCAGAACTGCCCTGGGAAGACTTTCCCAGTGAACAGGGTGTTGGGCAGAGATGCTCTTGTCACATTTGCACTGATCACCCCAACCAAACCCAGCAGGGACGTGTCAGTGCCTCTGGATGTCAGAGCAGGTTCATTTCACTCTGTGCTGGGATCCTTGAGACCTGGGCTGTGTCCCTAACTCCTACTCACTCTGATTTTCTTAGGGAAATTTATTTGAGCTCCATGCAGACCTTATTTGTGCAGTTGGAATGATTCTGACTTCCTTCACAAGGAGAGTGGGAGGATTCATTAACAACTGCGAGGCACTACAGAAGCGCTGAACATTATTAATGGCTCCCAAGCTTTCTTCTTTTGGAAACAGTGGCCATTTCTTCCCATAATGTTTTTAACAGTTGCTGCTCAAGGAGCTTGGATTGCAGATTCCTGGCCTGCGGTTCACCCATAAATCACAGACCTGGAGCCAACCCAAGACACTCTTGATAGTCTCAGCAGGAAGCCTGGACAAGAGAAAACTCTGTTCTCAATCTGGCCCAGGGAACCACTTTATGGGCCAGTCCAGTGTCAAGGTCCTGAGGCAGACGTGAGAGGGATTCTGTCCAAATGTAAAAGCACGAGGTCTCAGGAATGTCCTTTCAAACCCAGTTTCACTGCCTATAAACATTTTCCATCCCCTGCCCTGGGGACGTAGGTTTGACTGCACAGCTGGTGCATCTGGGCAGAGCTGCAGAGAAGGCCACGCTGCTTATCACCAACAGTTTGTCAGCACACAAAGTTTAACTTGTAGGAACACTAGCACACATCCCCTCCAGTAAATAAACCCAGAGGGAAAAGAGAGAGGCAGCAATGAATAAGGTCTCGGGAGAAATTAAACCCAATAGATGAACCTTGTGCACAAAGCAGGGTTCAGCATCACTTACAGCCAGGAAACCAAACACGCTCCGTGAGCTTCTGGGTGGAGAGCCTCAGGTAATGGCTCCCAATATCCAACCTAAAGCTCCTCTGACACAACTTGAGGCCGTTTCCTCTTGTCCTGTCACTCCTAACTCGGGAGGAGAGCCCAAACAGCAGAGCCTTCCCATTCCTCTTTGCACAGCCAGGCTTCCTTTAGCTCTGAGCGCTGGAGGTCGTCCTGTCCAGCAGACATCTAAACAGCCAAATTCAGTCCTGCAGTCTTAATCTGGCAATTTAAAGATAAGCTAAA
Source organism: Colius striatus (assembly GCF_028858725.1). Lineage (NCBI taxonomy): Eukaryota > Metazoa > Chordata > Aves > Coliiformes > Coliidae > Colius > Colius striatus. The sequence goes on along the minus strand of NC_084761.1, from coordinate 442,028 downwards.
CAAATACCACAGCTGCCTCAGAGCCCTCCCTGAGCAGGAAAAAGGACTCTCGTAAAGGAGTTTGCGTGGCATAAACCAGAGGGAGCTTTGGCCTTTTCTCTTACAAAGGCCTCCTGCTGCACGGCCACTGCTCCCAAGAAAGGATTCAAAGGCTGAACTCCATTTTCAGAGACAAGGCTGACAGGGTCCATAGCTACAGATTCTCCCATTTCCCCTCCACTCTCTCTCCTACAACCTACTGTTTTCACAGCCCTGCCTGCCCCCCACCGCCCAGTGCCCTGAGAACCAAGCAGTATCTGAAGAGGGAAGAGTCAACACATCACCAGCTGGAAGACACAAGGACCAACAAAGCAAGGAGAAGACCAAAAGGGTGGTGGGGCTTTGGAAAAGGAGTTTATTTATCACAAATACAGATCAGCTAGACATGCAGCTTGTCCCACAGAAGAGGCAAGAACCCTGCAGGCTCTCCAGAAAGCCACACACTGGAAACCCGTTTCCCCAGTTACTTCCCTTTCTCCACAGCAAGGCCAGGATGAACTCCATTGCCCAGCAGCTCAGGCCTCTTTTCTGCCATGGGATTGTACCAACACATTCCACCAACAGAACACGTTTGCTGATGGCACTGATCTGTGTCTGTGCCAACAAACTCCTCCTGCTTGCTCAGAGGTGGAGGGCTCTTAAGCTGCTCTGGGAAAGACCACTTCTAGGACCAGGATGAAATGAGGCTCTGCAGGCTCAGGTCAGAAATTTGGGCATATTGTTGTAGTAGCAAGCTCTGGGTTTTGTTCCCACTGAGAACACTGCCCTTTGAACAGGCTGATGAGACATGATCTAATGATTGCCACTGGCTCCTCCCTGTGCAGCGAGGGGCTGAAGTCCTCTGTGTTCTCCCTGCCTCCCTCCTGTGTGGAGCCTCCCTCTGCACAGGCCTGTGAGCAGGTGCTGCAGCAGCTGGCAGAGGCACAGGGAATGCCACTGGCACATGAGGAGAAACACTAGTGTTCAGGTGAGGGACCCCCAGCACAGGCTGCTCAGGAAGGGCCCTTCCAACCCCCACCTCTGGGATTCTGTGTGATTCTGTGACTGCACTAGAGGAAAGAGAGCCAAGCAGAGTTCACTCTTCAGTCTTCTGGGGCTCAGTTCTTCTCCAGGATCCTGGTGAGGAGCTCATTCAGCCGTCCCACCATTGGCCTGGGATCCTCATTCAGCCCTGCTGCTATCATGGCATTCTCATAGATCTGAAAAGGAGAAGGAAGCATTAACCAAGCAGCAAGAGTGAGCTGGATGAGAGCTGGGGAGGAGGTGAATGCCACTCTCCAGGACCCACATGCTGAGACCAAGCATGTCTTCTGGGCCATCTGGTAGGAAAATACATGGAGCACAAGTACCAGAAATATCCAGAGTGGGACCACAGAGGGATGTGCATGGCCTCCTGCATGGCCTCCCCCTGCCCCACTGGCTCTGGGCAGGATGGTGCTGCTTCCAGGGGAGGGCTGGCTCTCACCTGATCAAGCAACAGCTGGGCCAGATCAGGCTGACTGTCCTTCAGCTCGTTAAGCTTCTTAATCAGAGTGTGCCTGAAGAGTGAGAGAGATCAACACTGGGGCTTGGTATTTTTGGACACAATGAGAAATGTATTTCCAGAATGAGCAGCTAAGCCAAGGAGGGACAGGAAAGGCTCTGACTTAAGGCCAAAATAGCTCCAGCCTCATTGCTCCTGCTCTGAGACTTCTCTCTTCTCTCCCACCCTGTCCCCTGTCCCCTCCACCTATGTCCTCAGAGGGCTGGACACGGTGTCTGGGGGTGGTTCCTGCCGACTGTGCTGTGCAGCCTCGCACATTACAGCACCGTAGCACACGCTGCACTTACTGGGGAGGGCTCTGCTAATAGCTGGGAGCCTCCTCTTTGCCTCCACCCCAGAACGACTGCAGTGCCCTGGGTGCTGCTCCCCTTACCCTGTGTTGATCTCCAGGGTGGGCTGCAGGAGCTGGGCTCGCTCCTCTTGAGTCTTGGCCAGCTGCTGCATGCGCAGGAAGTGCCTGGCAGCCCCCATCTCCAGCACAGTGATCATGGCAGGGTGCGTGTCCAGCCGCCTCGTCACCTGCACACACAGAGCAAAGATCCACACCAAGCCTCGCCACCACCCGGCCCTGCCCCACAGGAGCTGCCTAACCCAGCAGGAAAGCTGGGCCCCACGGCCACACTGGCACACAGGCAGCAGCAGGACCCAAAGCACTCCTTGCCAATCAGCCTCTCCAGTCCCCAGGAAGGCAGCCACCAGCCTGTCCTCTGGTAACCCTGCCACGAACTAGGGAAGTGGGCTTTGCTCATGACAGAGGAAGATATGATCATCATCCAAATGAGAAACACAGGCACTCACACCTTTACAGAAAGGGGGAGGGAGAAGGATGATTTCTCTCAGGGTCCAAACAGATCCCCAACCACCCACCATCATTTGTCCCTGGACTGTTACCTCTGTGAGTCTCCTGTACTCAGTCATCCAGACACGGAGCACCCACCTTAACACCAGTGACTCGAGAGCCTAAGGCATTCCTCATCCAGGCCATCAGATCCTCAGCCTCCTTCTCTGTCAGACATTCTGCAGCTGGTAGGGGAAAGGGAGCACATCTGAGTGTGCGTCTGTGTGTGCCGACAGCCAGCGAGTGTCGCTCCCGAGCTCAGCCTCTGCTCACTCCCATTTGTCTGCTGTCTGTGTCAGTGGGAAGGCAGCACGGCCCAGACCACACAGACATGGCCTTGTCCTGGACATTGGCCTCCCTGGAGAGGGCAGCCTCGTGTCTTGCCAAAGCCTGCCTGCCTCTGCCAGGGCCCTGGATGGATGCCTGCAGCTAAAACCCAAACCAGGGGAACTCCACATGCAACACCTCACATTTAAATGAGCAAATTGCTTAAACTTTGCTCACGTGGGACGGAAGGATCTGCAAGAACTGCAGGTTGCCTCAGAGCACGAGAAGGGCAGGCTGTAAAGCAGTGCTCTTGCTCCCAGGCTCAGGAGCTGCAGTGGGGGTGTGCCCTGCCAGGCTGGCAGGGGCAGCAGCACTGCCTGCAGCAGGGAGGCCTGAGGGAGCCCCACCATACCTGTGCTGCCCTCCTCAAACTTCTCTTCCTTATAGTGGTCAACAACAATATCCGTCTCCACCGAGATCAGCTTCTTCTTGTCGAACTCCCGAAGGTGCAAGAGTGTCAGCTCATCAAACTGCTCATAGCAGAACAGGACCTGTGCCAAAAAAGGACAGTAACACGTTGCTGGGGCTGTGACAGCATTTCCTCCTTCCCAGGGCAACTCTGCACCAGACAGCCAGAGCATCACAGGGGAAACCAGAGGGTTCAGCCCAGTGGTGACCATCGCTTGGGGCCCCAGATGAAACCAGAGCCTCGGAGGGCTTTGTTACCATGGGGGTGGCAGGTCTACAGCTGAACAAGTCCTGCTGCCCCATGGGATGGGGGAACCAGCACTGACTCCTGTCCTGAAAGGGCCACTTGGTCGCCTGTAACAGCAGTGCCAGCCCCGCACGGCAGCTCCTGGGCTCCCACAAAGGTGTTAAGCAGATGTCGGGCCCGGGTGTCTGCACAAGGCCTCACCCCTCCCAGCCCCACACAGCCTCAGCTGCCCTGCTGGGACAGGGGCAGCCAGGGCAGAGCCCCCACACTGGTGGGCGTCCGTCACGGGCCCTGCGCGGCTCGGAGAGCCGGGCAAGCCCTGAGCCCCAAGGCAACGGCTCAGGGGGTTCCCCTGCTCACCCACCTCCATGTCCTTCTTCTTCATGGCCTCGAAGTAGGGGGAGTGCTGAGCCAGGTGGCGGCTGGGCGCACACAGGTAGTAGATGTTCCTGGTGCCGGGGCGCATGCGGGACGCGTAGGCAGCCAGGCTGGTCAGCTGCCCCGCCGGCAGCGCCGACGACTCGTACAGCAGCAGCTTCGCAATGTCCTCCTGCAACAAACGTGCTCCTGGGGCTCTGGGACTGCTCCCAGCCCCACCAATGCCCTCTGCAGCACACAGCCCCGTGTGCAGCCCTGTAGAAGGGTGCAGGGGCATTCTGAGTCCCTCCTTTCCCGCTCCAGATATTGAGGAAGCAGAAAAGTGACCTAGACAGGCTGCAGCTCAAGCTGTCCTGGGAACGGGAATCCAGGCAGAGGGAGACAGCAGGGAAAGCCCTGCTGTGCTGCCTGTTGTAGCTCAGGTTGCATCAGGGGGGGCTGATACCATCTGGGTACAAAAACCCTGCAATGTCTTGAATTAAGTGGGAAGTGGCACCCAGTCAGAAAGAGTGAGAGTTTGGGCACTAGAGAACTCACAGGTCTCATCAGACCCAGGAACACAAGTCATGGGCAAGGTTCACAGAGAAGGAGCAATCTCCCTCATGCCAGCTTATCCCAGCAGCCAGTAATCCCTCCCAGCCGCTGCAGTGCTTCAAGCCTCCGAGTACCTTGACGTCCTGCTCTGCTGCTGTGACGATCCCCTCTCTCACGAACACCCCGTAGTCCTCAAAGAATTTGGCGTATTTCTCGGGGTCCTTCTTGCTCTGGTCAATGAAGAACTTGATTAACCTCTTCTGCAAAACATCTCGGAGCTTCCTGCAGCAGGAACAAACCCTTTTCAAGACAGCTGCTAGACCAAGGCAAGAGATTTCAGATGAACATCTCTCCCCCTGTACAGTGCTTCAGTTACTGCTGAAGGTCAAACCTTTAGAGATTCACAACTCAGGGATGCTGCTGGGAATAACCAACTGTGCACAGGGCACCTGCCTCCCACAGCTGCCCTTAAACAGGGGTAGGAGCAGCTATAAATGGGTCACACTTGGGGGAATCCTGAGTATGGCTCAGTTTCCTGCTACTGACAGCTGAGCTGCTGGAGAGCAGCTCCTGGAGAAGGACCTGGGAGTGCTGGTGTGCAGCAAACTAAACATGAGCCAGCAATATGCCCTCGTGGGCAAGAGGCCAGTGGCATCCTGGTGGCATCAAGCAGAGTGTGGGCAGCAGGGGGAGGGAGGTTCTGCTGCCCCTCTGCTCTGCCCTGCTGAGGCCTCATCTGGAGTCCTGTGTCCAGCTCTGGGCTCCCCAGCTGCAGAGAGACAGGGAACTGCTGCAGAGAGGCCAGTGCAGGGACACCAGGGTGCTGAGGGGATGGAACATGTGTGTGAGGAGGAAAGGCTGCAGCCCTGGGGCTGTTCAGCCTGGGGAAGAGAAGCCTGAGCTCAGGGGCACCTCAGCAATGCTGCTCAGTCCCTAAAGGGTGGGTGTGAGGATGGGGGGACTCTTTGTTCTGTGGTGCTCAGGGACAGGACAAGGGGTGATGGACATCAGCTAGGACACAAACAGTTCCCCTGGCACAGGAGGAGAAAGTCCTTTGGTGCTGAGGGGAGGGAGCCCTGGCCCAGGCTGCCCAGGGAGGATGTGGAGGCTCCTTCTCAGGAGGTTTCCAACCCCAGCTGGACACGTTCCTGTGCCCCCTGAGCCAGGGGAAGCTGCCTGAGCAGGGGTTGGGCTGGGGGAGCTCTGCATGGTCCTTTCTGGGATTCTGTGACTTACTGTTTGTTTTCCAAACCATGTGGTGTGCAGAACAGACATTTTAAATGTCAAGTGCCCTGTCACTGCTGTACAGCAGGGAAATCAAAGGCAGCCTAAGGAGGCAGCAGAAGACTGTGTGACTCAGGATGCTGCTCCCACATCTTGAAAAGTGACCAGCACAGCTGAGCAACAACTCACTTTACAGACTACAGAAAGTCTGCAGGATTTGCTGCAGGTTACATGCCAGATCCCTCCAAGCCTCTCTATCTCACAACGTCCTCTCCTCAATCAGCAAGAAGCCAGAAGAGCCTCAGCAGTACACAGGCTCTAACTCTTACCTGATAAGGGCACTCTCCTGCAGCAGCTCCCTGCTGAGGTTCAGGGGTATGTCCTCACTATCCACAACGCCTGGAACACAGAGCAATGTGTGAACCTGAGGCAAACCTGAGTCCAGGCTCAGGCAGGCAGCCTCTGGCCTCACTCCCGTGGAAGCCAGTCCCCAGCCCACCACTGCAGCTTGCAGAGCACACACCTCTCAGGAAACGCAGCCACTTGGGCAGGATGTCTGCAGCTTTGGTCTGGATGAGGATTTTGCGGCTGTAGAGGGCGACGCTGGAGCCCAGCTCCCTGCTGATGTCAAACACGGATGGTTTCTGCAGCAACAGGGGGCAGAAAGGTAACAGCAGTTCCCTGCAGGGTGCCTAGCTGCAGGCTGTGCTGCAGCATCTCTGTGGCTGCACCAGCTGTCCAGGGCACACCGTGGTCATCCCTCCCAGCACCGGACCAGAGAGCCAAAATCTTGGCTGTCTTCCCCCAGCAGCCACCTGAGCCACATCCCTGCTCCTGGGCAGCTCAGCATCCCCACAGCCACCCCCAGCCCACTGCAGGGATGCCACAAGGGACAGTCCCCCTGGTACTGCAGCTTTAGCTGCCTCCTTTCCCTCAGCAGCTCCCTCCTCTCCCCTGGGGACAGGCAGCCAGCCCCTGCTCCCTGGCTGGGGACAGACAGCCCCTGCTCCCTGGCTGGGGACAGACAGCCAGCCCCTGCTCCCTTCTGGGCAGTACCTGCTCAGGCACATAGAAGATGCTGCGGATGTTGAGGGGAGCGTCAGCCCTGTAGTGCAGGACGTAGCGGGGCCTGTCGTGGGCCTGGGCCACGAAGCGGTAGAACTCCTCGTGCTGCCACTCGCCGATGTCCTTGGGGTCCAGCATCCAGAGGGCCTGTGGGGGAGCAGGGAGAGGAGCCCTGATGCCTCAGAGCACGGGGCTCTTCTCTCAGAGTCTTTCCCTCAGGATGCTGAAGCAAAGGGATCTTTCTCCTGAGGGCACTGGGATGTGTTTTGGTTCAGGCACGTCACCACAAACTGACCAGTGACTGCCCCTCATGGAGGTATGCTTGCCCTGCAACACACACAAGGCAGCTTTGTTTAGGCCAAAAGAAACGGGATTTGGCCAGCCTCCATTGCCTCACACTTGCTACTGGCCAGGAGCACCCTGCACAGCTGTGGCAGCTCAGCTGGTGGCAGCACTGCTCACGTACCTCAAGACCTGAGTGGCAAGCAAAAGCAAAGTGAAGGGGGGTGTGTGTGTGTTGCAGCAGCCTCATCTCCCTACCTGAGGCCCCTGTCCCACCACAGGGGTTGCTGAGGGTGGGGGAGCCCCAGATTGCCTGTTTTATGCCCATTTGCTTTGGGACATGCTCTGGGACCCTCTTGTCTGTCCCGGCTGCAGGCTCAGAGTGCTCCAGCAGTGCCACTTCACACATCCACACCTGAACTGCAGGTGTGAGCTCCAGCCCAGGTCCTTTCCCCTGGCCATGCTTTATACCTGCAGCTCCTCTAAGCCCCACACCACCTCTGGAGCACTCAGCCCATGCTGACATCAGCAGACCAGCATCTAGCAAAGACATGGGAGGTTGTGCCCACTTCACAAGCACTGGGACCCAGTCCGGAATCTCTTGTTTCCAGCCAGGTGAAGCCCACCACACTCACTGCCACTCTTTGTCACTCAAGCCCTGAGGAGTGACAGGGGTCGTTGGGGGCAACACCAACATCCAGCCCACCCTCCACCTACCAGAGTCCAAGGGCTCTGGCAGCCTTGCCAACTACTCCTTAAAGCTTCTTCTGCCTCAAAGCCTTACTCCACAAAGTGGCTTCATAACTCCCAGCACACAAAAGTGTCCTGGAGGGCTAACAGAGCACAGGTAGGATTATGGACTCAGCTGGGTACTGAGGTGCTTTACAGCAGCTGTGAGGTGAAGTGCTGCTTTCCCAGAGCCTTCCTGGCAGCTGCAGTTACCAGACAGGCCAGAAAAGCCTCTGACTCCACACTGCCAGCCACACAGCAAGCAGTCAAGAGCTTATCTAGGAAAAGCCACACGAGGGAAGTAGCTGTGGCTCTGTTTGCAGTTGGTGTGTGGAAACACATGAGGACAAGATCACAGATTAAAATAAATGGCCTGAAATGGGAGCACAATGAGGATAAAGCTGCTGCTGCACCCCAGGGGAAACACACTGCCTGGTAAGCAGAAGTACCTGACTACCAAGGGCACCCACCCCTTGCCCTGGCACTACTCTTCTCCAGGGAGTCTGTGCTATTGACTGTCAGGTGCAAAAGACAAACAGGTGCCTACATCTACGTCTGGATTTGTAATTGAAAGGAAGTAGCTAGAAAGCCTTTGGAACAGAAACACCATTATGTGCGAATGCAAACAAGTATCAGCGACTAATAACACCAATTACAGAGCCTCAGACAAACCAACACAGCAAAACATTGAAGCACAGTCTCCAAAGCCTGAGCATTCAGTGCCACATTCCAGGACACAACCCCACACACCTCTCCTGCTCTCTTAGCTGAGGAAGCTCTAACTAAGCAGAAAGGAAGGTGCTGGAGGAAAAGGATTCACAGACTTTTGTTTTAAAGAGAATGAATTTTACCTTGGTGATTCCTGCAGCTGGGCCAAGAACTTCTGACTAAAATGGATGTGGCTGCACTATAATTTTAGGTGGTGAGGAAATGCCAGTCTCAAGGAGTGCTCAGCTAAGAGCTCTGAAGAAAATCAGGCTGAGCCATTAAGCAAACCATCCCTTCACTGGCCCTGGCTATCCCATGCTGGAGGACAGAGAGCTGCTGTCAGCACCCAGGGACTGAGCAGTCCCTGCACCACTAACATGGCACCTGGCTTAAACACACAGAGTAAGTACTGTGAAGCACTGAAACAATAATGCTGACTGAGGCAAGCTCTGGAAGATAGCTGTGAAGAAAAACTGCTTTGCTAATCTGCCAGAATTGTCTCCAACAAACACAAACAGGTAGTTCCAGGCACAGCTTCTGCTGCCTTGTGTCCTTTTGCTCCAGTTAACCCATTGCCCCAGGGTCTGTGATGTCCTGGACAATCCTCCCCTGATCCCCAGGGACAGCAGCAACTTTCTGCTGGTTCCTGTCTCCAGTGCAGGACTGCAAGGACTCATCTCCATGAGCAACCTGCCCCTGTCCTCCTGCTCACCTGCAGTGTGTTGATTCTGCCCCTGTCCCTCCTGCTCACCTGCAGTGTGTTGATTCTGCCCCTGTCCTCCTGCTCACCTGCAGTGTGTTGATTCTGCCCCTGTCCCTCCTGCTCACCTGCAGTGTGTTGATTCTGCCCCTGTCCCTCCTGCTCACCTGCAGTGTGTTGATTCTGCCCCTGTCCCTCCTGCTCACCTGCAGTGTGTTGATTCTGCCCCTGTCCCTCCTGCTCACCTGCAGTGTGTTGATTCTCCTCCCATTGAGGTACAGTGGGAAGCTGATGAAGTTGCTGTATTTTGTCACCACCTCTGGAATGGAAAGAAGACACAGAAGGGTTACATTTGTGAAACAATGCAGTAAGAATCTCCTCAGGAACAGCAGGGGAAAGGTGCTGCAGGAGAGGAGAGATGCTGTAAATTCCCCTCCCATGCCTGGGGCCCCACCAGAGCCCACCCAGCCCCTCAGCAGGTAACAGCATTGCCCTCCTCCTCTCACCCTTGACTCGGTCTTCATTTGCAAACTCCTTGCACTCTTCTTTGAGATGTATAATAATCTTAGTCCCAGTTCTGACACCAGATGCCTCTGCAATCTCAAACATTCCTGAACTGGGATTACAAACAGAGCTCGTGTCAGATGCTGCCTCAGATTCATCCACGATGGGACATTAAAAACTGTTATTGTAAGAGCACACACAACACTTCAGCACCAAGAGGAAAAGGCAACAGAATCCTGAGCGCTCTGTGTGCCTCTGAGAAGCCCCCACAGGCACCTGTCCCTGCCCAGGACACGCTGCTCTGCACACACCAGCAGCCTCTGCTGAAAAGGAAATGACCTCCAGGTTGTGTGAGCTCGGCCTTCACCCCCTCCCACGCTTCCCACAGCCACGAGGCTGCTGCCCCTTCCTGCCCCAAGGCAAGTGAGGGTCTGGGAGCTGTGTTAGCTTGTGGGGTGCAGTGGGACAGGCAGGGGTGTGCAGGGGCACAGGTCCCAGCCTGCAGCAGCCCAGTGCCTGAGTTACCAGACACTTCTCAAGAATTTCAGTAACTCAGGAAATTCTTCATTCTGAGGAGATGCAGAGCCTGTCACCCCCAAAGCCCCTCCCTCAGCAGCACTGCCACTGCAGCTGTGTGCAGCTTCCAGCACAGGCCAGGGCTGAGCAGGCAGAGCTGAGCTGCAGGTGCCTGTGGAGGCATGGCTCTGCACAGTGCCATCTGCCCCCAGCCACAGCTACACCAGAGAGACAGCGTGTCTGTGTGGTGTGGGCACTGCCTGGAGGACTGCCTGCCAGCAGGCAGGGAAAGGAGAGGCAGGTGCTCTGTGCACACCACGCCTCCTCTCACTATGCACATCTGTCTCTGTGGTGTCACCCTGGCTTGCTCAGCTGCTCTCGCTTGCAGTGTATGATCTGAGCAGCATCTAAGCCATCAAGCCATGACAGAGCACCCCAAAGTCTTGCTTTGCACAGCTTCCAGCCCATGCCTGCTCTGCACAGAGCCCCCCAGGCTTCCATCCTGTTCTGCTGCCTTACCCATCCGAGGACCAGTGGTAGCCTGGGCTGCCTGGCTCTGCAGACTGGGAGAACACCTCCACTTTATCAGCCACCATGAAGGCCGAGTAGAAACCCACTCCAAACTGGCCAATGATCTTACTGCTGGCTTCAGCTTGGCTCTGCAGAGCATCTAGAAAAGCCTGGAGGAACAAAGGAGGCATCAAACAGCACACAGGGACTTCAGGTGCCCCGGAGAGGGTGCAGACCACCCTCTGGCCAGGATCCCCCTCCTGCCCTGCAGCCCAGCACCCCCCAACATGCCTCTGCATCAGGGTCCCCAGGATGGTGCCCAAGGGTTCCTCCCACAGGAATGGCACTGCTGGGAAGGGGGATCAGTGCTCAAGGCAACACTCGCTGCCACGAGCAGTGGGAGGGCAACAAGTGAGAACTCTCAATCATGAGCACGAAAGTGGTGACTCCAGAGATGAAACCCCCCCAGGTACATTTATCTAACAACTTGTCAGCTGAGGACACAGCCTCTGCCCTCCTGCACACGGGAGGAATGCTGAGTGAGCCTGTGCCCTTGTGCAGGGACAGGGGGGAAGGTGTTTGGGAGCGAGGGCAGGAGGATGTGCTACACCCAGGGCCCAGCAGCGCTGCTTGGGCCACCCAGCAGAGACCACTAAGAGCCTGAGGACTCCATGGGCAGGCCTCAGCTGCCACGAGAGGTGACATTTCACAGCTGGGTGCTGGCCACGGGACAAAACAAAACGAATTACTGGGAGGACTGAAGTGGCCATAACTGGAGAAGAGGGAGGGAGAAGGGTGCCTCTTCCCAAGTTACCTTCGAGCCTGAGCGAGCAATGGTACCGAGGTTTGAGACCAGCTCCTCCTGGGTCATCCCAATACCTGTGTCCTGAAAAGAAACAGCAACGGTGTCTGAGATACCAGCACAGAAGCACTGCTTCAGCAGACAGCACCCCAGCAACTTCTGCCTCCTGCTCTCTCTGGCTGCAAACACTCAGAGACTCAGGCTGTTTCTTGAAGGAAGACAAACGCGTCAGGACAGGCTGGTTTCTGCACCCCTCTACAACCACACAGGCTGACAGTGCTGGAAAGAGCCCTCGAGCCATCCGTGGCCTCGCTGTGTCAGGGTCTGTGCACATACAGCAACAGCTCCCATCCTGAGCAGGCCCAGGGAGGGAAGAGCTGTGAGGAGAAGCAGCTTATTCCCAACCCACAGATGGGGAACTGGTGCAGTCCCATCAGGAATCAGCACTGAACACCTTAACTCTCAGGAAACACAGACATTAGCCTACAAGCACCACATTCAGCAGCACCTTTCCTTCGATTGCATACGGTGAGGCTGGTCAGTGGACTCGGCTGAGAAGAGGGATGATGCCCAGCAAGATCTCAGAGTGGGAGATGGAAAGCCAGGGAAAAAGAACAGGGTGTGGCAAAAGCTGAGGAATCTGACATGGTCCCTTCCCCCAGGGAAGAAAAAGCCAGAAAGAAAAGTCCTCAGCATCTGGTTCTGGTTTTGCTCGTGCCAGACCCTGAGCAGCACTCGCAGCTCCTCTGATCTGCCCCTATTTATAGAGCAGCCTGGCAGTCCCAGATTCCAGGCTGTTACAAACACGTACCTCCCTGCCCCGTGAGTGCATTTGCCTACTGAATTCCCAAGGCCCTGCCAAGCTGGCTGCAGAACGCCTCGGCACAGCTCCGGGGCTGAACCGCAGAGCCACGACAGCCCGGCCGAGAGCGGCTGCCGCCGGCAGCACCGAGCTGGGCCCCGGCATCAGCCCAGCAGCGCTGCGCTCCCCGGCTCCTGCGGCAGATGGAGCTGCGCCAGGGAACGGGACACAGCGGCGAAGGGACAGCTCAGCCTCTGCCGCGCGGGTCCTCTGCAGAGACGGGACACAAACCAACTGTGTCCGTCCAGCTCAGGAGACAGGGAGCTGCTGCAGAGAGGCCAGTGCAGGGACACCAAGGTGCTGAGGGGATGGAACATGTGTGTGAGGAGGAAAGGCTGCAGCTCTGGGGCTGTTCAGCCTGGGGAAGAGAAGCCTGAGCTCAGGGGCACCTCAGCAACGCTGCTCAGTCCCTGAAGGGTGGGTGTCAGCAGGATGGGAGACACTTTTCTTCTGTAGTGTCCATTAACAGAATAAGAGGTAACAGACATCAGCTGGCACACAGGCAGTGCCCCTGGGCCAGGAGGAGAAGCTCCTTTGGTGCTGAGGTGAGGGAGCCCTGGCCCAGGCTGCCCAGGGAGGGTGTGGAGGCTCCTGCTCGGGAGGTTTCCAACCCCAGCTGGACACGTTCCTGTGCCCCCTGAGCCAGGGGAAGCTGCTGGAGCAGGGGCTGGGGCTGGGGCAGCTCTGCAGGGCCCTGCCAGCCCCACACTCTGGGATTCTGTGAACTTGACCACGAACAACCCATCTTGGGCTGGGCTGAGGCAGCACCAGCTCCATGAAACCCAAGGGAAGAGCTGGAGGGGCTTCCACTGCCCTTCCCTCATCGCTCCACACACTCCTCTGCAAACACTTTCTGGTTGCCAGCAGCCATGTCACTGCAAGCACTGCTGTTGCTCCACCACCACAGCTTGCCCTCCCCTGCAGAGGGTTTCAAATCCTCCCTTCTGTCTGCAAAAGTTTTATCAGGCAGAAAACAGCCCCAGCAGAGTTAATGTGTAAAAGGACAAAGCAAGTTGTACGAAGGGCTTCAAAAATAACGAGCTGTGAGGGTGATGGTCCAAGTGACAAATGCTCCTCCGTAGCCTGGAGAAAGTCACCACTGTACCCCCTGAGACAGAGCTGAGTGCACTGACACTGCATTAGCTGAAGGTTAATTACAGAAGCCTTTCTGTTACTCAGCAGAACAACAATCTACTCACCTGGTTGAATGCTGCTTTATCTTTCTGAGGGTGCAGAGTACACAGCCTCCCCCAGAACCATCCCCTCTGCAGCCCTGTCCCTCTGCAAGACAACACAACAGGCTACAGGCTCCTGAGGGACTGACAGTGGCACAGCCGGGCTGCCAACAGCAACGCGGCCCCGGAGCCTGAGAGCTCTCTGGTCACCTCAGGGTCACCCTCTGAGGGTCCAAACCCACCTCTGTAAACCCTGAGCATGCAGATCTGCAGAGCTCTGCAGATCTGTCCTCACTGAAAACACAGCCATGCAGGCTGTGGCTGGGGCCAGAAGGAGCTGCTCTGGAAACAGGGTGAAGCAGGTTCCAAAGGGGTGGAGGAAACCATGGAATTGGCTAAAACAACAGGATCCTGGTGAAAGAACTGGGGTGGTGTAACCTGGTGGGCTGGACAATGAGCATTTCCCTGCTGGCAGGTACACCACCTGGCATCCTTCAGCTGGGATATCCCTGACTGAGGGCCTTGTATGGAAAATCTGAGTCCTGCTGATGGCTCAGCCCTGGCAGAGGAGTGAGCAGAGCTGCAGACACCTGGCAGAGGTGAACCCAGCCCTTCCCGGAGCTGGATCATCCCCCCAGGAACACGCCTGGAACCGAGGCCATCATACCTAACAGACCTGCCTCTTCTCAACTGGTGAGACACAAGGAGATCCTGTGGGGTTTGGAAGGGAAAGGGGAGAGACCCAGCAGATCCAGGGGCCAAGCAGCATGAAGATCCCAGGACACAGACACAGGGGCCAGAGACAGACAAAGGGATCTTTCCAGAAAGAATCTGGGGCAACCACTGCTGCAGATGATACAGGAGGGACCTGCTGCTTCTTTTATGGTGGGGCCTAGCAAGTAAAAAACACCAAACAGTGACTAAGGGACGGCTTCACCTCTGCCTCAATCACTGCAGGCAAGGTGGGGGTTTTCTGCACCTTTTTGAGAGTGAGGCTGGTTCAGAGCGACGGCTACGGGCAGCGTTTCTGCAAGAGGTTATAAATAAACCCCTCACTGCAGCTAAGGAGCTTTAGGCACTACTGAGAAGGCAAACCTATTAAGAGAGATTGGGGCAGCGCTGTTGCCTCTCCCTGCTCAGAGAGCAGCGCTGCTGCAGCTCAAAGCTGCCTGTTAGGGCTCGTTGAGTCGCATTAGAGACGCAGAGGCAGCAGGTGGGGGGGTTACAGGGAGATAAATCCCCAGCAGGATTGATTGGGTACGACATCAAATCCAGCCAAGGGGGGCAAAGGGGTCTCTGAACCAGGCTGCCAAAGAAGGGGACAGCTTCCACAGGTACAGGGCACAGCAGCGTGTCTGGATGTGTTCAGAGGCTGCGCATCCCCTGGGGTGTCTGAAGGGACTGAGGAGGGGGCTCTGCCCAGGGCTACATGAGGAGAGCTCCCAGTGTCAGGCCACAGGCAGGGAGCTGCGGCAGCCAGGTGTGACAGGAATGGCAAAGCCTCTGCATTACAGTTTGACAGTCTTTGGGCTGATGATTCTGTTGCCCACTGACGATCAGTAACTTCCCCATGGCAACCACAGCTGCTTGTCCTGCACAGAAACACGAGTACAGACCCACTGAGCGGCCTCCAGCAGCCAGGGCTTCGGTCCCACGTGCAAAACATCCCACTGTTTGCTTTGTCTGTGCCACAGCTCCCCCAGCCCTGCCACGGTCAGCCTTCCCTCTGCTCTCACCAGGCTCTGCTCTCCTGGGAGCAGTTGCAGCTACACTCATGGCTGACACTGGTCCACGAGGAAAGTTACAGAATTGCCTTCTTTGCATCAAAGACTTCAACAAGAAAAACATTGAGACTGAGCCTCAGGCTTCCAGGCTGGACAACAGCCACAAACAAGAGCAACCACAGCACAGGGGGAAGGAGCAGCTGTCCTTCCTGCACCACAGGAGCCCACAGCTGAGTGTGACTGTCCCCCTCCTGCCAAGCATTCTGTCACCAGCAGGGAACACCCAAAACCAGGGCTGTGGGAAGGAGGGCAGGTAGGTGTGATGGCACTGCTGCAATCCACAGCCCCATCTGCACGTCAGGGCAGAGCCTCAGCATCACTTGGGCTTGGCCTCTCCTGGAGCAGGAGACAGAGACCATCAGCAATGGGATGTTCTTCCCAGCATCTGCCAGTGACCAGGGTGAGAGGGGAGGTCTGTGAGCTGCCACGTAACACCTCACACTTCAGGAGGTGAGGCAAATCCTCCCAAAGGTCAGGATGAAACCCTTTGTGCTGGTAAGGCATACACACCAGGCAAGTGCACCAGGTAAGGGACTGTGAGGAAACCTACTGGTAGGTCCCAACAGGGACAGAAGGAGCAGCAAACTGAGGAACAGAATTGGTGGTTTCTCATCACATCCTGAGGTTTCAGGACCAGAGTCCAGCTGAGGATAGAAACACTTCCTGAGGCAGGCTTGGGAACCCACAGGAACGTGCTGCCACTCAGCTTCACTGGCCCTTCACGGGACAAAGGCTGGAACAAAGCTCTGCAGTGCCCAAGGGAGGTACCTGGATAGTGATGGTTCCCTTCCCACTGTCTGTCTGCAGGTGGATCTCCATCTCTGGCAAGGCCTTTCCCTCTGCCACCAGCCGGTGCCGCAGCTTCTCCAGCGCGTCGCTGCCGTTGGAGATCAGCTCCCGGATGAACACCTGGGATGAGACACAGCCTGACACTGCAGCCCTGGCCCAGCTGCTGCATGGCATCTCCAAAGCCCTGGGAACTCACCTCCTCCCAGCTCACTAGAAAAGAACCTGCCTTTCCCCATTACCTGCCAGCACAACAGTTTGTCTGGACTTGGTATTAAAGTGCAGAGATCCCGAGATTCACAGTCACCTGCTCACACCAACAAACTGTTTGGAAAACCCGTTTTCGAGATGTCTTAAGAAAAGGTCATTCAAGCAAACGGGACAGGGGAGCAGCACAGGACTTGCTGGGAAAGGGAGCAGGTATCCCCCAGCTCACCCCTTTCGCAGGTACCCCTTGACAGACAGGGCTCTGCCCACAGAGCATCTCCTGGCAGGTCCTGGGGCCTCACCTCCTTCTCTGAGTACAAGGAACGGGCAACAATGTCCAGCAGCTTCTTTGTCTCAGCCTGAAACTCATGTTTAGAGGCTGCACCTAGAAAACAATCACAAACACACCTTTAAGGCACTTCACCAGGGTCCTCTCGGGAAGGAGAGCAAAACTGCACTCTTGCCACACGCCTCAGCTTCCCAGGAGCAAAAGCCTGAAGCAGGATGGGATGAAGGCAGCTGCAGCCTCCAACAAGGTGCCACCAAAGGTGTTCACACCCCCTCAGAAGCAGCACACCCTGCCCAGCAGATGTCTGGCCCCTGCACCTGGCAGCCAATCCTCAGGGCAAGCAGCAAAGCACTGTGCAAGGTGATTGTCCTTTCTCCATGCAGTCCCAGTCCCTCTCCCTAGTGCCTCCTGTGGTTTCCAGTCTGCTTTCCACAGGCCTCCTGGACTCCACTGTCAAGGGAACCACCTACATGTGCCCTCTTAAGAGCTCCTATGCTTGAGTAGCACTTCTCAGGCCCAGACAACACTCAGAGCCTTAAGCAGAAACAGGCAGATTCTCCAGTGATGTGGAGCAGGCAAGAGAGTGCAGGTGAACACACACCAGTGCCCTGCCCAGGAGAGAGCCCTCCTCAGAAAGATTAACATTGCAAAGCACCTCAGCTGAAAGGCCATCCTTGGTCTCCTTACAACAGCCTTTCTCCTGCTAGAGGCACTGGAGAACCCTACAGCAACATGGGGACTGGCCTCTGGCTCTGCTGGTGAGGACCTACTGAGCCAAGCTGTGGAGAGCAGCGGGAGCAGAGCAGCAGCCCCAAAGGGCTCCAGGGCCTGGCAGGCTCACAGGAACCTGACAGAGCACCCAGCAGCTCAGGGGCAAGAGGCTGCTCCCGTGCTCGAGGCACTCACGTGACTTTGCTTCACTGCACCTCTCCCTGGAGGTGTGCAGAGCAATTTGTTATAACTAAAAGGCTGACAGCAGGACTCTCATGAGACCTCCACAATCCACAGCAATGACCTGGGCAGGCACAGCTTGCTTCTGGGACAAAAAGTATCTTTTTTAGGCAAACTCTGGTGCCTGTGGAGCCTCTGCACACATGCATGACCACCAGTTCCTTGGCTAAACCGAGATGCAACTTACCTCGTTTTCTTGTTTGATCCTTTGTGTTGAAGCCCCTGAGGCTGCTGCAGTCCCAGCCCTGCCCTCACCCTGCCCAGCCCAGCACTGACCCACAGCCCTCAGCTGTGTCACAGCGCTGGTGGCTGCACGGCTCAGTAAAGGCCAGTCTGGTTGGCAGGTTGTTTTGGGGAGCTCTGCCCCTGCCACGCCCCAGACCCCCGAGGCGGCGCCCACCTTTGACGTTCTCCGTGTTGCTGATGATGCTGTGCAGGGGCTCCTCCTCCTTGTCCTGGGCTGCCTGTGTGCTGTAGGCCCGGGCAGCAGCCAGGCTGATGGCAGGAACCTGGTGCCTGAGGCTCTGGCGAGGGAGTACTCGTCTCTGGAGACATGCTGCTGCGTTTGCTACAGACACAGTTGAAGGGATCTCAGTATCAATCACAGGCAGCAACAGGAACACTCTTTAAAGGCCGCACTTCAGCAACCCCGTGGGGGGCTACACCATCTGAGCAGGACTGAAGTCCCCTCACAATCCCAACCACTTCCCTCCAGCACTGCCCTCGCTGCCTAAGAAGGGCAAGTTGCTACTTTAGCCAGTCTCTTCTGAATTAAAGTTCTAGCCAGAAGACAACAATTAGTAGCTTTAACAAGAGATCACCCAGTGAAGAGGCACTCTGCAGCTTTCCCTGCTGCTGCCCGGCCAAGCTGCAGACAACGGGGAACACCTCAACTCCCACAGTGCTGCCAGCGAGAAGCTATGACCCTGCAGCCCCACACACAGCTGCTCTGGGTGCCGTGCTCACTCCCAACCCAGCCTCCGAAATCTCTGTCCTCGTCACTTTCATCCTTGCTTGTTTTGTCAGGCAAGGAAAGGAGGCAAAGCCAACACCCCAGGCCTGCGAGAGGCACATGTTCAAAGTGCCCTTTCTTCAGATCAGTGGGTACAAAACCACCCAAGGACTGAACTGAGCAGCACTGGCCTGTGAGAGTCCCTGCAGTGCCCCGACTGCCCTGGAAACAGCTTCCTTGGCTGACCACAGCCCCTCAGTGCATGGGAGCTGCTGGGAGAGCCCAGCTCCCTCCTCAGCCCTCCTTCCCCTGACACAGCCCTGGGCTGAACCCACCATCCCAGCCCTTTCACTGACACCCTTCCTTTCCTTCCAGCTCCTCTTGGGAGGTGTCTGGCGCCCCTCGCGAGCCTCTGCAAACCTCCTGCCCACCTGAGCAGGTAGGAGAGCCAGCATGGTCAGCAAGAACAGCTCTTGCTGCTCCAGACCTCCAGGCTGGGCTCTCACTCACCACAGCTCTGACCAACCCAAACCCCTGAGCCCTGACAGTGCTCCTGGCTCCTGCACCTCATCCCCAAGAGCTGACTGAGGAGGCTGTCAGTCCTCATTCTTCCTCCCCTTCCACAGAAAGCTTTGAATCGAGTCAGTAGCTTGAATTACTCCCCAGTCATTTTGCCCTTAAAGCAAAGAGCCCACAAATAGTTCCTATTGCATCTGAACACCTCCCACACACATAACTGCTCCCTCTCTGCGTCACACACGGCTCTGCCGCATTATCACAGGACACGTTCTTCATCCTTCTGCCTTTGTTGGGCTTGTGAGAAAGCAACAAGGAGAAGAGCAGAGAGCTCACCGTGTGCCTGTCCAGCCCGTGGAGCTTGGCAGAGGAAGGGGCTGAGTCAGGCCTTCACTCGCACATTCCCTTCAGCCAGGGCTTACGTGTGCTATGCTCACTTTGTGCTGGATGGTGTAGGAGACTGGAAAGCCTGTCCTTGCACACACGTTTCCCAGCCAGCAGAAACAAAAGAGGGAACGTTGCTCCTCCCCTGGCTCCAAGAGCCACAAGAGAAGCAGATCAGCAGCAGCTCACTGCAAACCTTCAGGTCATCAGAGCCCCAGAGCCAAGCAACAGTCACCCCCAGCCCACAAACACCCTCTGACTCTGGAAACTGCAGCTGCTTCTCACTGGTGATGTATTCACGTTTGCCTTCTTGTCTCCCCTTCTCTAAAGCACAACAACAAACTCACCACTCATCAGCTCAGGGGTGACTTTTGGATTTGTGCAATGTTTGCTCTTTGCTCCTGAAGCAGCAGCCTGTCTCAGGCCAGGCAGGACAAGGCTTCACGCTGCCTGTCTCTGGCAGAGCCCTTGCCCAGGCAGCAGGGGACATGCTCCCGGCAATTCTGGACATAAAGCCACAATTATGGGCACACAACAGCTACCAAGAAGGTGTCTGAGGTAACAGGCGAAGTGACACTCAAAAGGAGTCTGAGAAACAAACCCCTAAGATGAAGAGGGAAAGCAGGGCTGGCTCCTGCCCTGGCTGAGCTGCAGCTGCTGCAGACAAATCAGCTCTTCATAGGTGCAGTGAACCAAAGGCTGAGCTTCCTCACAGCCCACACACCTCCCAGCCTGCATCCTGCCCCACCTGCACCCCAGAAGGCTGCAGGCACACACACTACTCTGCAGCTCCCAGTCCTCTGCGAACCCCAGTGATCCTGTGCCTGGGGAACACACCCCAGGAGAGGGAAAGGCCCTCGATCTCACAGCTTCTTTCACTCACTGATACCCCAACCCCCTGGGACACGCAGCCTCCTGGGAAAAAGGGCTGAGAGGAATGTCAGTGAGACACTGAGGGTGGGGAAGCGAGCACAAAGCAGTACATGGCTCAAAACAAAGAGGAGAATTTGGGTCAGCAGAAATTACCATAACAGCTTGGTTGCTGTGCAGTCCCAGCCTGAGGATGCTCTTGCAGGGAAGAGCAGGGGCTTCAGCTCACACCTCGTTAGAGGGAAAGGCTCTCCTGCTGGGCACCAGACCTGTGGGCACTCAGGCAGAGGAGAGCCCCTGCTCTGCCTGTGCCAATGCACCTCCCAAAAAGCTCTGCCCCAGCTTCAGCCTTCAGCCCTGCAAGAGCTCAGAGAAAATGCTGCCAGTGTCGCTGGGCTGAAGGGAAGCATCTCCACTCCCTCCAAGCAAAAGGACAACCCCTCCTGCTCCTCCCTCTCTGTTCTCACCCCACGCTGCTTCTGCTCACTACTTTTGTCCCTGAAGGACAAGAATGAAGGAATAGACCCGTCTCTGCTGCAGCACCTGTAACCCAGGGGAGGTACAGGGCTGCTTTCTCAGACTCAGCTAACAAGCCCCTGGGGATTTCCAGGGGGGAAGAACCGAATTGCCCAGAAACATCTGACAGCACAATAAATCCAACAATCCACTCCCCACAGTCGCCTGACTTGTCACCCCATTTCCTCTGTCACATTTTCTCTTCATAACCCCCCGGGAAACCACAGACCACAGCGGGAGCCTGCAGGGCTGTGGCTGAGAGGCCGGGCAGCGGCTGAGGCAGCACCAGCACGCACGGGCTGCTCACAACCCACGGGCACGTCCCCTGAGCTGCACCCCACAGCCTCCCTGCGACAGGGCACCCGGAGCCGAGCCCTCAGAGCGGGATTCTCTCAGCCCTCGATCCAGCTGCCTCGGCTGAAGCCTCAAGAGCAGCCCTGGGGAACACACACCCCTCGGGCTCGTGGTTGGGCCACCTCGTGCCAAAACAGCCAGAGAACAGGAGCACGCTGCTGCTGTCCCAGCGCCCAGCTGAGCCGGGTGAGCCTCACCCCGGGTGCGAGCCGGGACCCACGGACCCTGGGTGAGAAACAGAGGAACCTGGACATGCTGCACGTCCCCTAACAGCCTGGAGATGAACCCAGAGACATCCCCTATCAGCCTGGAGGCGAACCCAGAGACGCTGGACACCTCGCGTGAGCCAGCAAACGAACCGGACTGTGCTCCAGCCCACGCTCCAGCCCACTGCACGGGGCAGGACACGCAGACTCGGTGTGAGCCGCAGGCAGACCCGGCCGTGCCGCACACCCCCGAGCCCGGCCGTGCCCCGCTCCGGCCCCGGGGGCGCTGGGGAGCGGCTGCGCCCCGCGGAACGCTGCCCGCCTACACGCAGCCCCGCCGCGGGGTCCCGGCGTGCCCGGGCAGGCGCCGGAGGCGGGGCCGGGCCGAGGGCCCGTCCGCCCCGCCCCGTCCCGCACGCCCCCCGCCGGGCCCGCGCCCCCCCGGCGCTCCGCGGAGGCCGGCGGCTGCCCGGGCAGGGCGGCTGCGGCTGCGGCGGCGGGACCGCTCCTGCTCACCTGCGGGGCCCCGCGGCCCGGCCCCGGCCCCGCTGCGCAGCAGGAGCGCCACGCGCCGCGCCGCCGCCATGCCCGCGCGCGCTCCCGACGGCGCCCGCCGATGGCGTCACCGGGCGGGGCGCGCGCCCCTCCGCCCGCCGGACAGGCCGGGAGCGGGATCGGCCCCGGGGCGGGGGGTCGGATCGGCCGCTCCGCGACGCCGGGTGTGGGAGCGGGGCCCGTCCGGCGCCGTGTCAGTGAGCACTGGCCGCCCGCCTCCAGGGACGCCTGTGGCCGCTTCGCCGAGGCAGCCTCGTGGCTGCCGGTGCCTCGGGGGCGGCTGGAAAAGCTCCACGTGCAGCTCCCTGCGGCTGATCCCGGCACCAGGCCGATCCGCGTGTCCTGGAGTTTGCGCTAGAAGCGCTCCTGCGGGTTCGCAGCGGTAAATCCTGCCCGGCCCTGTGCCGTGTCACCTGTCCACGCACCCTGAAGCGTGTCCCTGCTCGGAGGGCGTTGGGGTGCGGGGGTCTGGTACGGACCCTCCCGCCGGGGCTGTGGTACCTGGTGGTTGTCGCTGTCTCCAGTCGCCGCCTGGGCTGAGGGTGGCAGAGCGCGCCCTGCTCTGCATCTGCACTTCCCAGGCGGGGGGGACAGGCGGCCTCTGCACAGCAGCCCGTGTGCTCTGGCTGCCGACATGTGCTGCCTCTGGCTTCAGAGCGACTGGCCGGGCTACTGCACCCGGTGTCTGGCACAGGAGGGCTGCTCCTGCTCAGTCCTTCCCTCTAAGGCGTCCGGGCAGCGCTCACGCTGGGGCTGTGGGCAGAGCTCTGTGGCTGCGCCCAGCCTCCCATCCCAGCACTTCCACCAGCGTTTACTAGGAACACCAGCACAGTTCAAGTTGCCTCTTTTTGATCACAAATGCACTATTTTCTTCCCCTCCCGTACCAGGACACAGCACGAGGGCTTTCCAGCTGGCTTTCTGCTTGTTTTACAGCACCTTCTTTCAGACAAGCATTGGGTCAGTGTTCATTGACCTCACCAGACTTTGACATCTCGACTTGCTGAAGACCATTGTGTGGGCAGATGAATCCAGTGCTGGTGAAAGCGACAAGCTGCAGCAGAGACCCTCGGCAGGGGGAAGGAAGCACAGCACGGGGATGAAAGCTGAGAGAAAGTGTTGACTCCTCTCCCCCCGTCCGCCCCCGGCACGTCCCTGGGGCAGGGCAGGCTGGGGGAGCCCCGGGCCGGGCGCAGGCGCTGCAGAGGTGCGAGGGGTGGCGTTCAGGGCTAGTCCTGGGGGGTTAAAGCTCACACCTACGCTGGGAGAAGGGCCCCTGGGCTTTTAAAGTCGCCCAAAGGCAGTCCCTGGGGGGAGGAGGGGCGAGTGGCCCAGGCAGAGGAGGGCATGGGGACAGGATATTAAAGGGAACATGTACATGATTTCTTATTTTTTATTCCACAGAAAACCCTCAAATCTAGACTCAGAGTTAACAGCAGAAAAATAGTGTTAAAGTCAATAGGTTCATATTTTACTGTAGACTAAATAAATTAGCCTCGAATTAACTCCATACTCTCTATTTGCCTCTCGTTGGTGATCCTTCTCTAAATTAACGCAGTTTTGTTTAAAAAGCGACGGCTATTAATAATTTATTCCAGTTAACCCTTCGGGATGAACCCCTGCGACTCGCCCACGGCCGGGCACCGCTCCTGCCCGAGGGGACGCGGGCAGGGGGGGGCTGAAGGGCCCTGGGGCCGGGCTGGCACCGGCTCGGCTCCTGGCGCTGCCCCCGGGGCTGCTCCCGGGGACAGGCGAAGACTCAAGAGCTCTACAAAGAACATGATCCAAAAATATATAAATAAATAAAAACCTTAAACATTCTTACATGGATTTTAAAGAACAGAATACATGTTAAAAACTTCAGTAATTTATATCAATTTTAAGCAATACTTTATATACAATGGAAAAAAGACATGCATAGTCCAAATACAATGTTGAAAACAGCATCTTCATAACAAAAACCCCAAACACTAAGTGTTAATACCATGTACATGGATTCAAGAAGGACCACCCTTTTTGTCTGTTGCACACAGTTTATTTAACAATATGATATTATAAGTAAGAAATGAGTTTGTCTGTCTGTTTTTTACCATTCTATACAGTGATTGAATCTTCTTGGATTTCCTTATTTATAGTAATTATAGCGCTTGCATGATTTACACTAGAATTGCTTTTCCTCATTTCAAGTTTCACACAGAAGAAAAGAAAGAAAAGAAAATGCTTCTTCTCTATTCAAATCAGCACGGCCTAAGAGTGATCATCCCTATTTTTTTTTTCATCTAAAACCAGTTTTATCAGAGAAACAAAGCAACGACTTCTACATCTGCAAGACGAGGGTTTTGGCGCTGGCCAATGTGTGGTTTGTGTGTGCAAGAGTCAGTTCCTATCCTCCCAGGGGTAATACTTCAAACGCCTGCAGAGTTCACCATGGAAAACAAAAAGCCCTCTCCCCGCAGCGTGCCATGACCGGGACACTCACACTGTTGCGTTAGCTCAGGAAACAGTTTCTGAATGTTACCTTGTCGTGTGTGTGTTGGTTTTTTTTTCTTCTTTTAAACGCAAATGTTTTAAAGTCTTGAAAATACAAATAAAAAATATGAATATAATGAACTTGATTTTTGTTTTTCCCCCCCCTCCCCCGTTAAAAAAAAGGTAATGAGTCAACAGCAACAAAAACAACGAAACCCAAAGAAACCCGCCAAAGAGACCAGATATTTTAACCGCCTGGCTTTAACAAAAAAATATATTCTTTGTATTGTTATTTTGTCTCTGTTTTTTTTTTCTTTTTCTTTTTTTTAAACAGCAATTCATTCTTCCATGTGTAGGAAGCAGCAGTTCCATCCAGGATTCAAAACAACCCAGATGTCTGAATTTTCAGTACAAAATGTCCAAGAACACGAAAGGAAAGGAAAAAAAAAACCCAACAAAAAAAAACAAACCCAAAAAAAATAATAAAACCAAACCCAAAAACCAAAGCCAACCAAAGGTGATGCTCCCATAATGCTACAAACCCTCCACAAACTTTTCTAGCGTGTCCCCGGTGGTGTCACCGACCAGAGACAATTCGTTAGACAACGCACTCCTGCTGGGGGTGTTTAGTTGTGGAAGCATTGCACTCTGTTCGGGGTTGCCCAAGTGTCCCTGATCCATGGAGCTAGCCATAGTAACTGCGAGTCCTGGGTGGGGGGAACCAGTCTGGGGAGACACGTGGTGAGGCGAGGGTTGGGGCTGTATCCGGGGCGACGGGCTGGAATGTGGCGGCTGGGACTGGGGACGGGGAGACTGCACGGGTGCCGGGGACCGCACCTGGTTGCTGAGGGAGGTGGCGATCTGCTGCCCAGGGAGATGAGACGCCTGCGGCTGTCCTGAGAGCATGTGCTGCTGCGGGCTCATGGGGTTGGGCTGCCCGGGGGACCCTATCTGCTGTTTCATCTGCTGCTGTTGCAGGATCCGCTGCTGCAGCGCTTGCTGGATGTTGGGGGTGCCGTCCGCGCCCAGGCCCGGCTGCCCCATCTGGTTCAGCTGCCCCATCTGAGCCATCTGTCCCATGGAACCCCCCTGTATGGAGATGTGCTGCTGCATCCGCTGCTGCTGCATGGCTTGAGGGTAACCTCCTGGTCCTTGAGGCTGCTGGAACTGGTTGTGTCCTGCCATCCCTCCTGCCATGCCGGCCCCTCCTTGCTGCTGCTGCTGCTGCTGCTGTTGCTGCTGCTGCAGTAACTGCCGCCTCAGGATCTCTCGGTACTGCGGGCTCATGTTGGCCATGCTGGGGTTGTGGCCGGGGTTCATGATGTTGATCGCTTGTCCCTGGGGGTTCATGGCTCCTATCCCTTGCTGCTGGGGAGGAACGCTGGGTCTCTGCACTCCTGCTTGCATCGCGTTCATGTTCTGCAGCCCCGCTTGAGCGTGCATGCCCGGCTGCTGCATGCCCGTCTGCGGCTGCTGCAGCCCGGGCTGGGGCTGGATGCCTGCCTGCGGCTGCATCCCGGGCTGGTTGGCCACGTACTTGGCCGTTCTTTGCTTTATAAAAGCTGCCATAAGCTGAGGGTTGGATTTAAGGATGTTAAGAACCTGCTGTTGCTGCTGCGGAGAGCTCGGCGATTTCAAGGTCCTCAGCAAGTCCTGCAGCGCGTTCGGGGGGATGCTGCGCGGCGGCTGCTGCACGCCCGGCATCCGCGGCCCCGCCACGGCCTGCGGCGTGGCCATGGGCATCACCGGCCTCGCCATGCCCGGCTGCATGGGCTGCTGCTGCGGCATTGGCGGCGACTGCCACTGCCCGGGCTGCATGTTGGACATCACCGCGCCGCCCACGGGGTTGGGCCGGGGGACATTCATGCCGACTTGCTGCATCTGGTTCACCGAGCCCACCGCCGGATTTACCAGTCCCGGGCGGCCGGGAGGCAAACCATTGTTCATGTTGTTGACCCTGTAGAGCTGCTGCTGCTGCTGGGCAGCTTCTCTCTCGATCTGCCGAGCCGCTTCCACGGCGGCCGGCGGAGGCTGAGCCGGGGGCGGAGGCGCAGACACCGGGTTGGCGGGTTTTCCCGTCGAAACGGTGGTGGGGGGCTGAGTTCTGGCCACGCTGGGGAAGCCAGCCGGCGACATACTTACAGGGGAGGGCTGGGGCTGGGGAGGGGGCTGCGGCGTCTGCGGTGTACTTGGCTGCTGCGTGGGGGTACCAGGCGTTGCTGAGGTAGGAGAAGGCAAACTTTGCTGAGGCACATTGCGGGTGTTCATGGTCGCCATCCTTCTGCGCATGAGCTGAGCCTGCTGCAGGCGGTGCTGGATCTGCTGCTGTCGGAGCTTGTGTTTGATGTTGAGACAGAATGGCACGGGGCATTTGTTCTCTTGGCAGTGTTTGGCGTGGTAGCAGCAAAGAGCGATGAGCTGTTTGCACACCGGGCAGCCGCCATTGGTCTTGCGCTTGCAGCCCTTGGTGTGCTGCACGACCCGTTTCATCTTCTGGCAGGATGGCAACGAGCAGTTTGCGTTGCGGCACTGACAGGCGTGGACCAGGGACTGGATGCAGCGCTGGATGCTCAGCCGCCGCGACTCCTGGGGGCTCTTGGACTGTTGCTCTCCTTGGCTGTTGCTCTCATCATCCAGACCCAGGCCCCACTTAACCATCTTGTGGTCATGGCTCTTAGTGTTGTAGCAGTTAATGCAGAGGTCGTAGTCCTGAAAGCAAAGAAAACCCCGAGGTCAGTTCTGCACAGAGCACCGGCCGTGGCAGCGGAAGGGCGGCGCAGCGGGAGCGGTGCCAAGCGAGCAGGAGCGAAGTGTAGGGGCACAGTGGGGGCTTCAGCAGGCACACACACGCACAGACAGACACACGCACAGAGACACGCACGCACAGAGACACGCACGCACAGAGACACGCACAGACAGACACACACGCACAGAGACACACACGCACAGAGACACACACGCACAGACACACACACGCACAGACACACACACGCACAGACACACACGCAGAGACACACACGCAGAGACACACACGCAGAGACACACACGCAGAGACACACACGCAGAGACACACACACAGAGACACACACAGAGACACACACAGAGACACACACACAGAGACACACACAGAGACACACACACAGAGACACACACACACACAGACACACACACACACAGACACACACACACACAGACACACACACACAGACACACACACACAGACACACACACACAGACACACACACACAGACACACAGACACACACACACACAGACACACACACACACAGACACACACACACACAGACACACACACACACAGACACACACACACACACACACACAGACACACACACAGACACACACACAGACACACAGACACACAGACACACAGACACACAGACACACAGACACACACACACACAGACACACACACACACAGACACACACACACACAGACACACACAGACACACACACACACAGACACACACACACAGACACACACACACAGACACACACACACAGACACACACACACAGACAGACACACACACAGACACACACACACACACACACAGACACACACACACACAGATACACACACACACACAGACACACACACAGACACACACCAGTCCCCCGGTTCCAGCCGACACCCGCACACCGCAGCAGAGGTGGCTGCAGGACCTGGCGAGGCAGGAGCCAACCTTCGGGGCAGCACCGGGTCACTGCTGCAGCACTGCCAGCCTGCAACTGCAGCTCCCAGGGAGGGCAACAACGCAAACTGGGGCTGTAGCTGTGTCCTCATTTCATTACATGCAAAAGTCTGGTGGGAACTGGGTTTTTCTTTCCTTTTTGCCTGGTGATGACAGGAGCTGGTTACTTGTCTGTGATGACTACGGGGGTACCTACATAGGGAGGGCAAAACCACCAGCTTGGATGGCAAACCTACTGCCACTGCCTAAAAACACCAGGGTTTGGTTCCCCATTTAGCTATTTCTAAGTGTAATTATTAACTGATAATTCTTGCTCTGAAAGCTTTGTTTTTTAATATCTGCAATCATGTACAAGTTTCACGCTGAGACGCTGGTCTGAAATCCGCCCACCCTCCCATTTTCACTGCCCTGTCCCTTTTGTGCTGGAGGAAGGGCACTCCCTCACACAAACACCCAGAACCCCAAAGGCTGCACTTCCTTCCACTGTTTAATTCCTCTAATGTGTATGATCTATTTCCTGTAGTCTTGCCTCAAGAAGCCCAGTTCAATGCTTTCCTCAGAGGGATTAATTAAGACTCTTCTACTACAAACCTGACAATAACTTGCAGTGTGAAAACCAGGCTGTGCTTATTGAAATCTTTTTTTGTGTGTTCAGCTACAGCCAGGTCACCACAAGCCCTCCAGAGGCCACCTCCTCCTCAAGACCACTGGTGTAATTCCACAGCTAACTGCTCTCCAGCGCAGTTCAGTGGAAGTGATCTATGCCGTAAAAGGACTGATCATTAAAAGCACTGAACCAGGTTAGGAAGTAATGATTTGGTCTGATCAGAAAGGCGAGTGGCCACTAATGCTGAGCTGAAGAGACGGTGATGGGGAGTTGTGTCAGCCTCCTGACCCAGCAGCAGCCGCCTGGACACCTGCCCCACTGCATTCCCTGCAACACCACGGGCCACAGGTAAAGCAGGACGGGAGTCACCTCGCAGAGAGGTCCAACAGCTTCTCTTGTGGCTGTTGATCTGATGCAGATGAGCTCGTGTCTCACAGACGCAGACCAGTCTGACACAGTCACACCCCCCCACCCAGTCCTACAGCTCTTTAAAGTAAGTTAAAAACTTGGCTTTGCAGAGGAACTGAGGCAGCAGCAGCCGTTCTAGAGTACTGGTGTTTTCCACACTGAGGAACTAAAGGCACTTATTCTAGGAGGAATCCCGCTGTGGTCATCACCCTCCTTTAAGGCTTGACAGCTCTGTTACCAGGATAGGCTTAACTTGGAGGAACCTTGCGTTGCTCACAGGAAACAAGCCTGGCTGTAGGGCGAGAGAGAGAAGGCTCTGGTGACGTGCACCTACCTCACAGACAGTGCAGTGCCACCTGGTTTCCACGTGATGCTTGCACTCATTGCACGTGTAGACGAAGCGGTCCTGGCCCTGCGTGTGCAGCTCCACCAGCATGCAGAGCGTGGACCACTTGGAGCGGCGCAGCGAGGAGAACTCCCAGTGCTTGTCTCGGGCTAAGGTGAGGAACGCGTCGCGCCCGTCCATCAGGTCACAGCTCAGCAGCGGGTCAGGGTCCACGATGGGAGGCAGGGTGTTAATCACAGGCCCCGCGTGTAAATGGATCACAAAGAAGACCTGCGGATAAAGACAACCGGTGAGCTCAGGTCACCTGTCAGGGAAAAGCTCACGTTCGCTGCAGTAACGGCACGCCACAGATGTTATCTAATTAACTGGGTTCAGGCTAATCTCTTCTAAGATGATGTTACACAACAGAAACAATCCTGGTGCAATCACGAGCCTCACTCCTGCTGATGTTTCAGTTCTCAGTATCGCCGTGCCTGGATTTACAGGAACAAAATCTCTTTACATGGTGTGTTTTGACAGTACCTCTTTATGCTTCTCCATAGTGGCATACAGCTTCTGAGACAGATCATTGGACACGTTTGGCATGCTGGGTTTCTTCTTGTTAGCTCTGCTGATGCTGCTCTTATTCTTGTTGGTTTTTTTGTTGTTCTTTTTCTTGGCGTTTTTGCTGTCGCCCTGGCTTCCCTGCAACGAACACGGGGAAGATGTTACACTGCAGCTCGCTCTCATTCACTGAAACACCTCTGCTGTCAATAGAAGACCTTTGTCCCAATGCCTGCCAACCAGCCACGCTGTGGAAACACACCCTGTCTTCCAGAAAAAATAACCAAAAGCCCAACTGGCAGACAAATGCAAACAGTGTTTCAAAAGAGATGTTTCAAGCGTGCAGATGTGTTAAAGAATTCCTATCTTACACTAATGTTTGTCCTTCTCAGACACTGTAGTTCAGCTTCCACTGCTTGCCTTGCAGGACCCTGTAGCTCTCTGATGATAAAATGAGCTGCAGATAGAATTCACTTTAAAAACTTCCCAAGTGAAGCACTTGGCTTTGTTGTGCATCTGGGGCTTCGCACGCCTGCTTGAGCTGATTTAACCTTTGCTTTCATTGCATTTACACAGACAACAACATGCAGGATTTGGAACTAACAAAATACAGTATTTGCCATCCTGAAGACTTATGGCTGCACATAAAACTGCAAAAGGAAAGAAACATCCCCAAAACCCTTCACTCGTGTCTCAGTCACAACGCCACAGCCTGCAGTGACCATCGACCGAAGAGCAGGTGGAAGTAAAGAGAGTAAAAAACAGCAGATGATGCTACTGAGATGACCTGTGAAAACAGAAATAACTTTCAGACTTCTCATGGCCTTGAAAAACAAAAACCCAAGGCCTCAGCAGGGAGCTTGCCACTCAGTAAAACTCCCCTCTCAACTGCTAGAACACAAGTTATCATAACATTAAAAACAAGCTACTGCAGCTCTCCTCTCAACACACACAAGCAGGCTTCATGTTCTCCTCTCAACACACACAAGCAGGCTCCATGAACACCACGTACAAGCAAGCGTGGGGCTTATCCACAAGCCTTTTTATTCAAAGCAAACAAAAACATTCCAACTGAAGAAAGCAACTCTCTGTAGTTTGTTGCCATCCTCCCATTCCCTTCATCAGCCTTAGACAGGAATTCCCTGTCCAGTCTTGGCCTTTCCATCACTCACTTTCTTGACTCGTTGACCAAACCTGTTTGGTAATTACACTGTTTAATGGGAAACTGAGTGACCCGAAGGTATTCAGAGATAAGCTATTGTGTGTTCCCACCTTGACTTCTTTTTGCCTAAATTCTCTACCTCCCTGATGAGGTGAGGGCACGGCCTCCTCTGCCTGTGCATTCTACAGCACTGACACAGACTTCACCATTTAAACCCCAAAAGGAAGAACAGATAGAAACCCTGCTAAAAGTCCAAGTTTTCCTTCTGCTCCACCTTTAGCAACTTCATATTTGGTGGATTGTACAAAGCTGTTCCAAAATGCTTTCAGAAGGTGTAAGTCTGACTTTGTACTACATTTTGACAGCACTTCACACCTTCAGCCAGGTTTGACAGAGGTGCTGAGGGTGAGGTGGCTCGAGAGCCTTGCCCCTTCAAAACCTTCTGCAAGAACTTCTGAGGATGTACCACCTCTTTAGCTGACAGCCCCTGCTGATGTTTAAGCAGCTTTCTCTCTGCATACACAAGGTTCAGGACCAAGCATTTAAGGACAGACAGATTCTGGGCCATTTCAATACAAGGCAAATAGTGAAGACTCATCAAGTGCTTCTACACGTGGACATCCCTGTTACAACAGAAACCGGTCACCCAAGTTCAGGTGACTGCACTGGAGAAGTGTTCATGCTTTTAATTTCACCCCTTTTGTCTGTTCCCAGTGGCAAAGACCGATCTGTTATGGTTTTTGTTGCATTCTTGGGTGTCTCCTTCAGCAACCTGGATGTAGATTTTGCTCCTCTGCTACCCCAAGTGACTGCAATGGCATTAGGTGGGAACGTCTGGATGTTAACAGTCAGGGCTGCGTTTCCTCCCTTTAGACAGACCACTTGTGTGAGTTTGGCAGTTGGCTGTTCTAGGCTTTTTAAAACACCTTTTTCCCTCCTCTCAGACGTAGAGGCTTAGACTGGTGTTTCCAGTGGAAGGGCACGCTGTGATTTAGTGATACTGTCAGCAAAGGAGGACTGCAACTTAAATTCCAAGCCTTGTCTTTCAGTTATTTTTATGCTGCTGTGTTTGTTGAAATACTTCAATATTACATGTTAGACTCAGAAGGAAGAAGGTGAAAACTATCAACTTTATGATTCCACAAAAAAAACACAGCAACAAGCTACATTGGCTCTGAAGGAGCTGCTGGATTAAGGTCTCTCACTCCACACATTCTGTACACACACATTGTCATGGCACACAAGCCCAATGCAGCTCTCCCCAGTTAAAGCTTTTGGTTCAATCTGCCAGACTCCAGGTTTCCCTACTATATCTGTTTTAAAAACACCTTGCTGCAAATCACAAGGGACAATATAAAAGTGCCAAGAGCATCTGGTTACAATCAGGACAGAAATAAAAATCAATAATGAAATTCTGACCAGGACCCTGAGCTGTTGGGGTGCTTTTGTTCCCCCTACTGTCACTCACAAGGACCTTGGCTTAAACACCAGCAAAGTTTAACTCAGCTTTGGAAAACAGCATCTTTCAAAAGGCAAATACCAACAGTGGTCTGCAGAGTACAGCCCAGCAGCTCAGCCAAGCGCCTGCCAGCGAACGTAGCAGCCACGCCACAGCCCAAAAGCAGCTTAACACGTTCTTCTGAGAGCAGAGGTGCTGAACTGACATAACTGACCTCTGATTCTGCTAACAAAGGACAACTAACAAGCCACCAGTACACTGTTATCCAAGAAGAAAACCACAAATGCAGTTTAAGGCAAGCCTGATTTCACGTCTCACGTGGATCACCTTCTTCTCTAATTCATTGGATGTGAACTCACCAATTTGTTAAAGTGTTAATTGCCAGCTTTGTGAGACAGAACCAGACATGGCACATAAAGTTAACTCACCTCTGTTGTTTCACTAGCTGCAGTACTTTCTTCCTTTTTCCTTTCCTCCTCCTCCTGCTCCAACTCTTTGATGCTTTCTTCCAGCACGTTGGGCCAGAAATCGCCTTCAAAGTAAGGCAGCTCCTTGGCACTCGTCAGCCTGTCCTCAGTTGCTTGCTTGAAGATGTCCTGTTAAGTTTATCACACGACACCAAGAATAAATACATGAAGACCACTTAGAAGAGAGACTAAGGATCATCAGGGACACAATTCAGCTGTGCCTCACTCACAAGCCCTGGCCTGCTCCTGGCAGGCCTCCTTCTCTGGGTGCAGCTCAAAAAACCAGCCTGGCAACACTGATAACTGCCCACTCCCTGCTTCATCTCTGACAGACAGCTGCTGAGACTCTCCTGAACCTCTGGCATGCACCTGGTTTGTGTTCTTGACCTGATGGTAACTGTGCCAATTAAAAATGAAGCCTACACCACTCAGCTTTTCCTGTGCAGCCCCGGGACAAGAGCAGGAACTGTTCTAGTGACAGTAAGTGTGTCTCATCCAGCCCTTTCCCCTACAAATTTGAAAGCATATAAGCACTTCAACACATGTGTGCAGGAAGAATCTCTGAATGCACTGGCCAGCCACGACCCAGAGGAGCAGCACAGCCTGGCTGGGACAGGGGACTGTGTGGAGCCTGGCCCCTCGCTCACTGCTGGCTGAGGGAAAGCCTGGGGACCGCAGAGGATCAGGCACTCAGACAGCAACAGGCACGTCCTACAGTTGTTCTGGAGGGTGAAGCATGTTGCATTTTAGCCAATTCTTTCCTTCAGGTTCACTTCAAGGCCACCTTATTAGGAGACAGGTTTGCTAGCTCTTTGCTATGCCGGAGCAGATGACAAGGCCTGTCCTATGCTGTTCTATTCCACACATTTAGTAACTGTCACTTGAAGTCAAATCATTGTTTTTTCCCAGCACTGTCACTACCATTAAGAAATTCTGGTAAATTTTAGCATGTGACCAGGGGCAAATGCTGCCTTTGCCATCTTTATTTCCTTGGGTACACGTGCAATATTCTCCAATTACAGAAATTGCCCTTTTTCTCTTCAAGTGAAGAAGCTGGTTCATAAGCAGCTTTTTTGACGTTGCACTAGTGGGGTCCAGCATTTCACCTGATCCTACAGAATCCCAGAAGCTGACAAGCTCTGTGCTTCCTTCCCTGCAAGACTGCAGTGAGAGTGCGTGAAGGGAGACTCTCTCACGTTCCTCTCAAGGCAGAAACCAAACCTAAAGAACCTTCAGTCTGCAAGGCAGAACCTCCAGAAAATCTAAGGAAATGAAGACAGGAGCTGAGAATAAAAGCCCTTGTACTTTACTACCAGTGCTTTGTGCACTATGAGACAACATTAGCTACCTTCAAACGAGCAGCCCGTAAGATTAACTCAGGAAGTAAACAGCAGCAAACCTTGTAGTCATGAATGATTCTCTCAGCAAATGCCTTGTCCAGCATCTTCTTATACCACTCCTGCAGACGTTTGGGTTTGGGTATCTTCTGATCTGGCGGGTGGCAGTGGAAAATGTAGTCATCTCCTTCGCTGGGGGGACAGGCCCAGATGTGTCCTGTCACATACCTGCGTTTCACACACAAGAAAGGAAATCTTAACCATTTTAACTGGTGCCTTAGAATAACCCAGACACACTGAGCTGTAAACTCAGACCTCTGGCTTTGTAATTTATTTCCCCCCTTTTTGCCTTCTTTTTTCATTTATAACAAAGATGTTGGGGCAATAAACTACTTATACAAGATATGAGAGAAGCTCTGGGATACAATAATGGAGCTTAAGCATCAAGTCCTGATAAAAAGAATGTGTTGTCAACAAAAGAACACTAACAAGGGAAAAACCACCTCAGTGACCAAATGTCTCTTTCCCCTGCAGAAGAGGCAGGTGTCCCACATAGCTCAGAGAAGGTGGAAGAAAGAGAGACCGTCCCAAGTGAAAAGCTACTCGACACCCTGGATAAACAAAGGAAATGCTAAGAAAACCGATTTCTCTCTTCAGAAAGATCTCACTCACCCAAGTTTCTTCACATACTCCAAATACCCAATGAGAATTTCGTGGTAAACCGCAGTTCGGAGGCAGCGGGGGCGGAAGAAATGGATGCTGTCTAGGTAGGATATGTACACACGCCTGCAGAGAGAGGGAGGGCAGCACATCAGGGACGGCCCAGCGCCCGCTGGCCTGCTGAGAACTGCCTTTGATACCACACACACCCCAAGAAACATTAATGGTGATGCTATTGCAACGCATATGTAAGTGTCCTGACATGGTGTAAATAGTTCTCACAAGCAAAGGATGGGCAGGGTTTGCTTAGACAGCAAGAATGAACACCGAGAGGCTGTCACAATTTTGTTGTGCTGTTTGTTTTCCCCTCAAAGTCATCTGCAGTCATACAGCGGGACTTGTTTGTGCCACAGAACTGAAACATGTGTCCCAGCCTCCTTTATTTGAGAGCCACTGTCCAGTGAATGCAGCAAGAGGTTCCCTGCCCGTGCAGCACTGGGGCAGGAGTCAGAGGGTACCTTGTGTTTGGCGGGGGGCAGTCCGAGCCGTACTCCTGCACGTGCATGCCAAAGAAGCACACATCCACCCCATCTATCTCCTCAAATGCAAACAGAGCTTTGGTACGGTAAGGGAAAGATTCTGACATCTCACCAGAATCCACGAATCTGAAAGAAAGGGTGGTAGGAAGGAAGAAGAAATCAATACACAACCAAAAAGACAGTTATTAAAGCAGGGCCCTACCAGAATGAGGAAACTCATTTCAGCCTTATTTTTAACTCAGGAGAAGCATTTGTGCAGGAGTTAAAAGGGGTCAGATCAGAGATGTACTAAACCAGCAAGTCTTGTTACTATAAAACTCATGGAAAGAGCATTTCCATACAGTTAACATACAACTGAGCAGGCAAGCACCGAGTACAAGAGCATCCTCAGAGACCACAGGCCTTTAAACACATTGCAACACAGAAAACCTGACACGTTATGATGAAGTGAGGCCATGCAAACACCACCTTTACGAATTAAAGCCAAAATACTACACAGAATAAAGCCTTCAAGCTTTTCATTTACAAAGAAGCAAATTAGAAAATAGCTTCTGAAAGCTGAAGTGTTTTAAAACACAACAAAGTGAAGGAACAGCAAGGATGGAACCTCAGCACACTGCTCCGAGCTCCACCATGAACTCTGTAACGCCAACCAAACATGGCCAGAGTCTCTCTCAAGATCTGGTAATACAAAGTCATGGTATTATAACCAAGATGTCCCAGCCACCACCTTAAACAGTCAAGACACACTTGTCACCTCGGAGGCCGTCTACTGCACACACTGCTCTTTCAACCTCTCTGACTCACGCCCAAGGTTCAAAGATGAGCAAAGGAGTCAAGCTGCAAATTGGCAGAGGCTTGCAGTATTTATGCAGGTTGACTGAAAAACAACCAACACTCAAACCTGTGTTCATCTTAATTCACACAACCAACCTGGATTTCATTCCTGGTTTAACTTCTACTGTCTTATCTGAACTCGCCACCACTCTGACAAAGACCTCTCCAGCTTCAGGATGATTCTGTCGCCGCAAAAACTTGTTGACTCTGTCTTCCAAATGGTTTCCCAGCCGCGTTGTCTGCAGCCCTGCAAGGGGAGGGGGAGAGCAGCGCAAACGGGAGCGTTAACACTGGAGAAATCACTGCTAGGTTCAGGGTGTTACCACGCCTGGAAGGTCTTCCATCATGTTTCTCTGCACAGAAGCAGGTTTTTCCCATTCCTTTTACATCCATATGAATGTCTGATGTTTTTATTTATGCAGCCAAAACTAAACAAGCAAAATCATCCGTGTTTGTAGCCAAGCCTGAAGTGTTCGTACCCTATCGTGGAAGCTAAGCCCACTACAGTGGGGAACTCAGTAAGTGAACTCACAAAGGCTTTACGTAGCATTTTTAAATTTGCAGGCTGATTTTATGAAGACTGCAAACGTTTTCTCCTCACAAAACCAGTCTCTGGCCATTTGACAGAGATTACATCACTTTACAGATCTGGCTCGGTGCCACACCTTTTCAAGCGAAGCAAAGCAAATCAACAGAAATGAAAAGCCTTTTGACTTCAATGGAGATTTCATTGCTTTTTCTTTTCAAGAGAGCTTTTAGACTGAACAGTTACAGTAATCTGCACATAAAGCTTAAATAGTTCTTGCACAGTGATAGAGGTCTTTAGAAGTTCAAGTCCACAGACTCTCCAGGTCCCCTCTCTCAGTCTTCACATTTACAGTCAGCTGTTGGGGGGATACCTGGTTTTTGTAGTACTACAGAGAGTTCATTTTACTGAAGTGCATTTAATTTTCAGCTCTCCATTGCTTCATTTTGCGGTTGTTGACTACTGTCTGACTACTGGCACAAAGCTGTTGGTTCTTCCTGACTCCTGAGCTCTCATACAGAACGCTGCAGTGAAGTATCTATGGTAAAAATCACTGTAGGGCCCAATTTTGGGGGAAAAAGCCACACAAGCTCCAAGGGAGACTTCACTTTAAGGGGTTTATGTGCTTAAAATGTTATACTACAATCAGTTTATACCAACTGCCCAAAGCAGCAATCTTTTGTGCATCTTTTCATCTGTCCCTGGTCCAGTGAGATTCTGGGGCTCTAACCAACGCACTTTAAACAGCTCAAAGGCAGGTACAAGTGAAAATACACAGTGCCTTTTATCAGTTCCAATACTCTGGCACTTCCCAGTGTTTTCCAGCCCAGTGCAATATATTGGGCTTTCCACATGTAATACGAGAGGGAGTGACTTAAAGGGAATTAAAACAAATTAAAGGAAAGTCACAAACAGTTTCTGAAGAAATTACAGCATCTTGCTGATGTCTCCAAAGACAAACTGGAAAAAACCCCAAACCCCACCCAAATCTGCTCCACTGCAGTTAACACATTAGTACCCTTTCACAAAGCCATTTCTGTTAACTCTGTTTGTTGTGTTTGCTTTTTATCATCTTCCCAACCAAAGGGTATCTGCTTCCTTCCTCACGCTGCAGTGCATTAGGACTTGAAAAACCAAACAAAAAAAAGAGGCCAGATAAGAAGATAAAAGAAATGGGCAGCACTGAGATTGCGTGCACTGTAACAAAGGCTCTCAAAGCCACAGATTTTTTTATGTATTAGGATATGTAAATTCTATCAGAAAGCAAGTGGGTTTTGTTTCTGGGACCCCTCTGACAGATGGACTTCCAACAAAAGCTCAGGGCTCACAGAAAACTGCACTGCAAACTTGGGGAAAAAAAGCATCAGGCTTTCAGGCCACTTGAGTGCAGAAGTTGTGTCGCAGCAGCAATGGCCAGATGTTTGTTACGAGCAAGCAGACAGATAGGAAGAAAGTCAGACTTCTGCCTCATTGAGATTTGGTCAGGAAACTACCTTGGGTGACTTCTGTGTCAGGATATCTTTTGTGTTTGAGTGGCTCTGCATTAGCTACCGGTTAAGAAACATTTGTACATTTTCTTAGTACAAAAACTGCTTCAAAAGTTAGTAACTTCCCTGCACAATCCAGCTGTGCACTGGTTTATAGGTTATGTTTGGCACTCTATCAGTCAGCTTTATGCAACTCACGATGTGGTGAAGATAACCCATTTTACTTAATCTGCATCAGAAACATGAAGGTCGCCATAACAGCTGAGCAGCAGCATGGAGCAGAGGAATGCTACCTTGGTTATTAGCAGTTGTGTCAGGGTGCCTGAGAGAGTGTGGAAACACTGATGGTAATTCACTAAGGAAAGGCTTTTATCAGAGGGGACGGAGAGAGGAGGAGAAATACGTCAACGTTTCAAACTTTCATTGCTCACGTTTGGTTTTAGGTCAGTGGTATGATCCGGTTTTGACAACAAGAACAGATTTCCTTCCCCGTTCTTGTGTTTCCCCTAGAGCACTGTCAAAGACCGATCTCAAGAGCTGAGCCCAATAGTGTATCACAGCTGGCAGCAGGACTCAACTCATCACGGGAAAAAGAAAACAAGATAGCCAAGCAGCAGGAGAAGGAAGAAAGCAGCATTATTCCCCTGTCCAGATCCCCAATGAACAGAACGATTTCCTTCAGCTAAATGGCTGGTGACTCAAACTTTAAGCAACGTCACAGAACAACTGCAGTCATCGCAGGCTTATTTAAGCTCACGTACCTCAAGACATGCTGCACAGTCAGTGCGTAACAGAAGAGGCATCTATTTAAAATGCTTGACTAAACCTGTATTTTCATTTCATCATTTTATTAATGTTCTCTTACAACCTTAATCTGTCTTTAATGAGATTAAAATTAATCTTTCTAACAACACTACTGTGTGTCAGGTTTCTCCAGAGACCCGTTTGATTACTGTAACCTAGTACGTCTCATCCAGCACTATCACCTCCAAATCATCCCCCTTCAGATCTCTTATTATGCAATCAACCACACACAAAGTCGTCAGGAAGTTACATTTAATGCAAAACAACTCCTTCATCACAATTTGGAAGATTCAGGTTTGCAAAGCCAGGGTATAACAAGGCAATGCCCAGAACTTCCAAGGACCAAAGAAGGGAGGAATCAGCTGTACCTGCAAGTTCCAGCTGCGCCAGTGCCCAAATCACACTCTTGGTTTCTACACTCACTTTATTTTTCTACATTATGCCCTTGATGTTGCATTTCCAATGATGGCCCCTACTGCTCCTCTCCCCTGATATGAGCAAAAGCTATCAAATCGTGTTTTGTGATGTTAAATGGATGCCTAAGGGTTCCTGAGGAGACTGAGACAACTTGAACTGGCAGATTTTGGCCCTGTACTGAACACTTCAACAAGAGTCTGACAATAGTTACTTCTAAGGCATGTAGTACAATTGATTACTTATTCCAGCATACGGTTATTGCACCACAGTCCACTCTATTAACAAGAAAAGGTCTTTGAATGCACTGGACTTGCCACTAGCGGAGCACACCTGAAACGCAGCACAACTTGTTACTACACGTTATTTGAAGGGCACGGAGGTGACAGTAATTCAGTTTCAACACTACATGGAAACATGACTAAATATAGCCAGTAAAGTGCATGCAGCCTTGTGCTGCTCCTGTTCTGTTTGCCCCTCTTTTGTTTTAGAGAAAAACACGGGCATGGATGTCACATATCTCCAGCAGCATTAAGACTTAACCACAGATACATAAAGAACATGTCCTTAAAGGGTTGATCTGGTTTCTGACAGCTACTGCTCATTTTACAAGTGTTCCTGTACTGTATCACGACAACTGAAAGTCACAATCAACAAGCTGCTAGGGTTGAGAGCTGAAGATAAAACAGAAACATCAAACTCACTTTTAGCACTGAATTTGTTTTCTTTGCGTGTTCGACCGGTTTTCTTCAGACAATTATCACAGACAAACCTATTGAGAAGAAAAACATTGCCCAGAACTTAGCACAGGCACATCACTGGCTCAGTGTCTGAGCCCACAACTTAGATGTCAGAGTACAGCTGGATTTGAACAGCTTGTATCTCTCAGTTTTGAAGGGATTGAAGGCCTTTGTTAGCTGGTTTAACTCTGTCCAGCAGTTACACCTGCCCTTGTGTTCTGTAGTACACAAACTTAACTGCAGCCGTATTCTTTAGTCGTTAGAAAGAAAGCACAGAAATCTGTGCATATGAACCAGTTGGTTTCATGCACATTCTCATCTGAACATACCAAAATGAGACCTCAACACCAAACCCAGGTATTTTACTTAGAAAGGCTTTGTCCTTTTACACTCAGTTCTTAAAAGGCAGTGACTGCACACTGCAGAGCAAAGGCAGAAAGTCACGTTGTCCCCACTGTTAATGATGTCACGTTGTCCCCACTGTGTATGGGCTAAAGAAACCACAAATATCTTACCCCGATGGCCAAATAATGTCATAATGTAATACACAAATCTGGTGCATCTTCCGACCACACTCTTTGCAGTCAACAAACCTGAGGAGAAAGAACAGCAGAAATCACTGTTGCTGTTAGCCAAGCAATCCTCCAGAAATCCCCATCCTCTGCTAAGAGCTGAACCAACTGCAGCAGGTCCAATTTGTGTGTCAGTTTAAACACACGCTCGTGAGGATAGCTTTAGATGTACAACTACCAGCCTCACGTGCAAAGAGAGATGGATATAAACTGTAAAGTGTGCCAGAATGAAACTGTGAGACGGGCTTTCAAGCACTTTTCTTTTTTCCCTGCATCTTTTAAACCCTTTTTCTGGATCTTTTAAATCCTTCTTCTAGAGCAGCTTCAAAGACTTCTGCCCAACAGTACCCCACAGATTCAATTTCAGATCGCTGCAGTGACTGCAAGCTGACTAAATGGTTGCTCAGCTTACTGATGTGAAGAACAGTCATTGATGGATCCCTGTGCCAAGGAAACATGTATTGGCTTGTCTTTGCCTGCACGGCTCTGCTGGAGGGTTTTTGTTTATTTTGGTCAAAATGATATGTGATAATTCTTTTTTTTTTAAGATATCAACCTGCAAGACTGGTGATGAAGCCAAATGCACTGGGGTATACCCCAAAAATCTACCTTTTCAGGTCCAGGGGAGGAGCTCTATTTAGTATTTTGCAAAGGTGACAAGGAGAATCAAAATGTGTTATGTATCAAGCTGCCAGAGAACAAAGCCCCAGGAAGGTAAAGTCTTGCTTCAGTTAGTTAAGGACAGTTGGAAATGCAGCACAGTGCTAGTAAAGAATTGTTCAACTTGGCTTTTACTGAACTTCCCAAAGGTAATAAAGGCAAGGAAGAGGATGGCTCTGAGTAGGCAAAGCAGTCAGGTGATGGGAAAGACATGTTTGGAAGTCTAGCTGAACCAGGAGAGGAAAGTGCTGCTCTTCCCCATGGATACTGAGGGCTTGGTGTGAGGGGCTCTGCACGTTGGAGGGTCATTTTCAGCCCCTTGTGCCTTGCAGAACACACCTTAGGAACTACTCAGATAAACAGAACTGAAAACTGCCACTCGAACAGGCTCACATTTTCCTCTTGGATATCACAGAGGACATCAGGTCTGTATTTTGTGCTACGAACTCTAGAGGAAGATTCTGCAGCCTGTTTGGGCAGAGGTGGGGGAAAAGGAAGACTTCTTTATTTGCTGCCTAACCTCTGAAGTGCTGGCTGCAGGACAGGTGGAAGTGACGAGATTGTCTCAAGAAAAAAGCCAGGCTGGTACTTACGGCTCTGGATCTAGTGTATCATTTTTCTTCTTTTCGAACTGATCCTTAGAGATGGTTCTAGAGACAAAGAGTTAACATGAAAACTCAGTAGTATCTTTGCACTGGAGCTGAGACAATTCATGCTTTTCTGAATTGCAGCAAATGAGC
The DNA here is from genome assembly GCF_028858725.1 of Colius striatus. Taxonomy (NCBI): domain Eukaryota; kingdom Metazoa; phylum Chordata; class Aves; order Coliiformes; family Coliidae; genus Colius; species Colius striatus. The sequence goes on along the minus strand of NC_084761.1, from coordinate 399,777 downwards.
AAGCCCCAAGTCAGAAGCAAGCACACTCCTATTTATTTCCTACTCATACAAAGCAATTCAGGTCATTTTATTTTAAGCTACAGAGAATATATTTTCCCTCCATTTCACATTCTGTGCAAGTTAAAAGCAAAATAAGAGATTCCCAAGTATACACATGAATTTAAAATCATAAAGAAGGGAAGCTATCATCAGTAAAGCAGCCACCTTCCAAAAGAGTTTGTATTCCCCAAATCTTAGAGCATCTTGTTTTCTGGTCAGGTTAAAAGACAACCATTGGTTTCATAAACAAGAGCTGTAGTTCAAATGGTGAGATGGCAGGGTTAGCCAAAGTCTTTCATTTGAAAAGATAATGGATTAGTGACATTTGTTGACACAGTTCCCATTCCACTCCTCTCCAACCACGCTGTCTAGTGTCTGCCACCCCCTGCAACCAGTCTACTGGCAGCTCTCGAGTAGCACAACCAGACACAAGTGCCATTGTTGGGCAGACTAACAGACCCAACACAGTAACAAGTGATAATCATCTGTTACTGTAAAAAACCCCTATTAGCAAGGAAGTAGGCATTTCCCCACAAACACCACCACCAGCCACGGGCTCTTACTATCAAATCATGACTACACATCACCCTTCCTACTTCAAAAGGCAGCGTGCAGAAGAAAGGAAGAGACTTACGTTTGAGGCTGGGAAGGGTCATCACCCAGGGTGACATTCTCCCCCTGGATTTCAGTGAAACACTTCTCACAGAAGTGATACCTGTCAGCAAGAAGGCCATATTTGGGTGAACTGGTCCAGCACAACACACAGCCACCCAAGCACGGAGCCACCAACCAGAGCAGGGCAGATCACCACGACGAAAGGGGGGGCGTTGTTGGTTGATTGATGGGTCAGTGTGGACAATGAGGAGGAACAGAGGGGAGGGCAGGGTTAGAGAACAGGGGAGGGAACAAACAGCACAGACGTAAGAGGTAAGACGCAAAACACCAAGACAACACAGAGCAGAAAGCCAAGGCAAAGCACAGATTAGCATTCGGTCGCATTTCAGACATCGCTAACAAGTCGTCGGGCGTCAAATCAAGAATTTGGGGAGGCTGAATGGAGTAGCTACCAAGGGCTACATTTGTACACACTGCAGATTTAAGAATTTGGATTTGATTTGCATTATTCAGGGAGAAAGTGCTCTTTGAATCCAGGCTTGTGTCTGATTTGAGTTTCCTTTGGGGGAAAAAACCACCAACAGCCTGTCAAAAAGCTTCAGGAACACACTTCTTACAGAGGTAAGTAATCAGAGAATAAGCTGAAAGCATTTACTGTTTGCCAGTAAAAGCTGTAAAAGCAGAAACACTTGGTATGGAGAAAAAAAATCTATGAAAATATTAAATTCAGAAGTTTGAGTGTAAGATTAAATGTGACCAATTGCTCAGCTAATATTATTTAATACAAATGAAACCAAATCCATACTCTAGACAAACATTTAACAGAAATGCAATTATGGGTCAGAGTTTCCAGCCATTTATCTCTATAAGTGCAGTAATATATGTATATATGTGAACAACATTAAGTATTGTTCATACATACAATATATTTATTAGGTACATCAAGGATGTGGAATTAAGCTGAACAAATTGAGGACGAGGCTAGGTACAATTTTTGGTCACTGGACCAAGAGCCAATCCAAGTTATACTCAGCAAAACCAAGCTGAGTAAACTGGAACACAACTCTATGGAAATACAATCTGCATTGGAAAGAGACAAATGAAATCAGAGTTACAGGGATTTTTGTTCAGGTTGGTTTTTTGTGGGCTGTTTTTGTTTGTTTGTTTCAGATGAACTGGAACCAAAGTTGTGGGGGGTCACTGAATAAAACAAAAAGGAAACTAAATGTTTGGACAGGATATGAATTCACACATGAACAAAGGTAACAAAGAGAGGCCACAGCCGTAAAATGCAGGAAGGCCACAAAGGATCATCAAAATAAAGGAGCTTTATGGAGGATCAGGAGTGAGAGAGTATAAGCAGCAATGGCAGCACAGTGAAACGCAGTTTTAGTACTCCAACACCAGAACCGCAAGGATGGCGAGCACGATAGGCATCAAACGAGACTCGGTGTCACAATGAACCAACAACTTCAGGGACGGACGTTAATCAGTACAGCAGCCTGCCCCTTCAAAACACAGGCTCGTACACTTAAACTACTGCGATCCAGATGACAGATCTCCAAGGCTGTGCTTTCCTGGAGACCACAAAAGCCATTGACAGGCCCCTGCTGGAAGGGGTGGATCAGAACTGCCTCCTGGGACAGGCACTGGCCATCGTGGCCCCGCTCCACGCTGCCCAAGGGCTTGTGACACGGCACCAGCAGCAGGTCCCTCGGACAGCCCGGGAAGGACGTTGTGCAGAGCAATCTGCCTCCTCCCAGGCTGGAGCCAGCTCCACCTCACCAGAGTGTAATTCACAAGAGCCTGAAAACTTCTGCAAACTCTGCCAGTTGGCTCAGGCTTCAAGAGCTGCTCTGCTGGCCAAGAACCACTTAAATGCAGCAGCACTCTGAAGACTCCCCTCCACCATGGGGCTGACACAAAGAGGAAAAAGGTGTATTTTATTGTAGCTAACACAGCCCACGCTGCCACACCCACGTGAGCATCTTACCAGCCAGGCAGCTGGGACTTTGATAGCAACCAAGTGACCCAAAAGGCTCTGCTCCCTGCCTGGAGGGCTGCTTGCCAGCCTACCAAAGCTGCACCGCGAGTGACTTCTGGCTCAGCTCAGCTAGGATTAAACACACCACCCTCCAAAGGAAAATGGAAGTTCTTGGAGCTCATTACACAGCAGAACAAGGCCAGGAGGAAAACAAAGGACTCTATTAGTTCATAATCATTTGGTATGACAAATATATTGTGGAGCATATTACAAGAGAATGTCAGGAGTGGATGCTGGCACTACACATCTCATTTACAACTTCACTTGTCCCTTGTCTCATTCCCCTGAGTTGATACAGTACCATCTACTTCTATTTAAAACCCCCAAGGTACCAGGCTCAGATTTTGGTATCCTTTTACACACTGTCCTTGTCCTTTTTCTCTACAACATGTTTCTTTACATTCTTCTTCTATTAAAAAAAACCCCACTAATTATTCTCTTTACCAACAAGGCTTCTCATTTGAAGAGCTGGATTGGGAAGGACTGACACACAGGAGGACCCAGACACAGGAGTGTGCAGCCAGAAAAACCCAGGGTCAAGGCTCCCATTAATACTTTGCTACATTTAAACAACCCAGAAAAGGTTAATTCTGATCCATTTTCAAAGACCTCATGAAACTGAGCAACAAGGCTGCCCTTGATACTGGATTTCAGTTACAGTGTGGACATGTACAGCACAGACATGGTCCCCTCTGTGCCACGTGCTGCAGCTGGGGCTCGCAGGGACCAGCCCCTCGTGTGCAGCACCCGCTCCGAGGGGAGCACCGGGCTTCACCCGCTGCAGAACCAAAGCCTGACACTAGCAAGAGCCAAAAGCTTAATCCATGATATTAAGTGAGGAAATAAAATCTGAAATACAGTGAAAATGAATCACAGAGGTCACGAACATTCGTCCTGAAATACCCAAGGTGAAACACCAGCCGTGACTCACCATGGATGTGGACTCTCAGAAACAGACTTGCTCTAACCCACTGACTTTGGTGTGTCCCTGCAAACACTCAACAAACCCCACAGAAAGCACACAGTACTCTGCTTCTAGCACTCATGGAACACCCAAAGAACGTGCTTATTGCAACACATCACAGATGGAAAGCTTTTCAGACACAGACTGCTCAGGTGACCGATTCCTGCTTATCAAAGAGTAACACAGCGCTGCAGTACCAAAGTCCAGAAAGCACGCAGCCTCTGCATTGACAGCAGCCCTTCCAACTGCAATTTTGTGCATTCAAAGGAAGCTCTAAATTAGCAACTGGATGCTAGCACTGATATGAAACACCAGCTTTCTCAAATGGATATTCACACACCAAGTGTATCCTCTGGACACTTACTTTAACCTAAACTTCTGCCTTATCACAGAAGCCAAGCAGTTCTATACCAAACAATTAACTTTTATATAAAATACATAACTTTTACACCCAAAAATTACGTGTGGTGCCAGAGTTCACAGATGCAATGGTGTCTGACTGTTCTTAGCTGCAGCTCAGCTGTGTGACACCCTGGACTCTGGTGCATCCTAATCTGCCTGTTCTGCAAATGGAAGAAGTCAAGACCATTTGACCAATTAAAGATCTGCTGGAACCACAGAATTTTTCACTAACTTGATACTTGGTTAAGAAAAAGCTCAGTCATCTGCAATAGTCAATCTGCCTGTTTTAAGGCAACACAGGTGATGAATAAGGGCTTTCCATGATCTGACAGTCCAGATGCACACTGACAAATATGGGGACTCATCTACAGAAATATTTTGTTTAAAAATCTGATTCAGTTGAAACAGAAAACCTCCTCCCTCCAAACAAAACCACTGCAACCTACACCTGCTTGTGCTCTGACACTCAGACACATCACCTCCCTTTTATTACTACCCTTTTTAGGGGAAGCTCAATGCAAAAGGACTATCACATTTATAAGAGGGAGAAAATGTAAACATTGCATCCCTGAGTCCAGAGGAACCCACTGCCCAACAACCCAGCACTCCTTGCTAGTGACCAACACTGCCTTCCCCAAGTAACCCGAATGATTTAAGATTAACTTAAATGGGAGAGGTGTAACTGAAAGAAAAATGACCCCTTCATGAAGGACTTTTGAAGCTACGATTCTTTTCAAGCACAATACTGCTGGGATGCATCACGTGGTGAGTATCTGGAATTCTAACCTACAGACTTGGTGTTCAAGGCTTATTTTTTCCTTACTTTCCGTACTGATGTACTCTCTTCAAATGCATTTTAATTGCTTTATTCCTCCTCAGATGGACTTTCTTTTGGAGTTCACAGCAGCTGTATGAAACCTTTTATGAGAGAATTTACATTCCTCTGGGTCAGTATCACCTGCCTCATAAAGGCCACCTAAGAGCCAACACGATTGTAAGACAACACACGTTCATCTCCCACGCTGTGCTGCCTCAGCAAGGTGATACACAACAGCCCTGCACCACCTTACAGCATGTTTGGTGATGCAGGGATCTCCCTGAGATGAAGTGCAAGCACTGGCTGCCTGAGTTAGTTCTGTAACTGCAATTAAACAACAGCCCGCTGTGCACTTCAAAGTTGCCCAGCCTTGGGAAAGCAACTCATTACTTCATTTTAAACAGGGAAAAGGAAGTTTGTGTCTTAGCCCCTTTTCTGGGGAGGGGGAAGGATCTAAGAAATCAAACCCAAACCCAAGTTCTGAATTTGCTTTGTTATTGTAGCACTGTTGCTTTAAAGAGTAAATGGAAAATTAGTATTATAACAATTATTTAATAATCACACAAAAACAAATCCTCACATTAATTAAAACCCCCCAGAAACTATTGTTTTCAAAGCTTCTCATGGAGTCTGGGTAATTTCCAACGCTAATTAAAAGATAATTTAAATAGAATTAAGTACCAACTAGGACGAGAGAAAATAAGTCCTGCAATCAACCACTCTACCTTTCCCCTTGCAATTTCTGACACTCATTTGAAAACAAAGCTGCATTTCTCTACCATTCTCACAGAACAAAGTTAACATGATTTCTCAGTGCCTTCTTGCAGTTCTGCCCTTCTCCCTCCTGCAAGCCCTGCTACTCCTTTTGTGAAAAACATGAACAACTTCGTTCCCACTTCAGTGGTGCATGGGGTAGCCTAGCTAATAGCAAGCACTCAAGTACAGGGTGTATCAAGCTGCAGTACAAGGAATTAAAAGGTCACCTGCAAAAGGACAGCAAGCCAAGACAGATCTTTTTCCTGACTTGGCTGACAAAGGAAAGAAAAAGTTAATAATCCTCCCCCCACTTTGTATGTGCACAGGACTGAGAGGAATCTCACTGCCTGAATAAGGAAAAAGACCCAAAGTGAAGGACTTACCTGTTCTGGTAACTGTAGTAGGCAGCATCACGAGGAATAGTACACAACTGCTTGCCATAGCAGCACAAGGTCTGTGGAGAGAACTCATACTGCAAAACAATAGTGAGAAAAGAGGCTTTAAAATGGAATCTCATGTTAAATAACTATATCAGGCAAGCCTGATGCTTACAGATGTCATAATATGTGGTTATCAGTCTCCCAAGCTACTAGAAATACATTAGCACAGCTCTTAATTTAACTCCAATTACTAACTACAGAAGCTAAATAGCTGACCCTCTAACAGTCTACTTTACTGCAACTGGTATGAGAAACAAGTCATATTGAAATTCTTTGCTTATGACCAGAAAAGTGTTCTCTGAGGAAGGAAAACCATGAGAATAACAAGAGAACACAGCAAGAAGCACGTCATCTACCTTTGTTAGGTCTCAGCACACTTACAACAAAGCCAAACTTTCAGCAGCCCTTCCATTCAGTATTTAAATTAAAACCCCAACCCAGTACACAAAGCCAATGTTTTATCTGATTCATCGAGCTCTTTGCAAGACTCCAGCTCCATCCCTGGAACACATACCTTGCGCCCACAGCAGTAGCCAAGTGATTGCATAACGGGATCAATTTCTTGTTCAAACACCTCCGCCAGTTTAGTGCAAAACTTGTAGACCCTGGAAGTCTTACGATTGTACAGCCAGGCATTGTTAAACATTAGCCAGACATCATCCACATACTGCCAGGGCTCCTGGTACTGCCCAGTATCCAGTTTACGTTTAATGGTGGAAAGATCCATAGGATTCTTGACAATGTCGAAGTAGTCCTTCAAACACACACAAAACCCTTCATGTTTAAGATGTCAGCTTTCACAGTATGTTGAACAGAAAGTGTTTACACAAGCAAAGACAAAACACAACAATATTTTGTCTATTTTTTAATGCCAACTCACCGGAATCCCTAACAGCTGGGGATCCACAGGCTGTCTGAAAGGCAGAGACTCTGGGTCCTGCCGGTACAAAGCTTCCAGGGTGGGCATGAGAGCCTGGCGCAGCTCCTCGGGTTTGAAAACTGTGAAGGAAAGTCAGAGAGGTTAGAAAACTTGCTTCCATGTCTCCTAATGTCTCGACTCCTCAAAAATCCCAATCTTGAGAGGAATTCCCTGACCTGCATAGCTGATTAGAAGCAAAACCTACAGTTGGGAGGCTACTGCACAGCTTTTATGTTTACTCAAATGACAGCAGGTGATACTGCCAGAATGAGCTGGGATGGGAACAACAGTAGCCCATAATGATACACACTCCAGAGCTTGAACCCCCCCAAAACTTACCCAGAACCAAAATAATTCAATTGCTCCAACAAGGATGAACCGTAGCTCTTCAGAGAAGACACTAAGTGTATTTTCCCTCCCTTCCTCTAACCTTGTTTGCTATTTCCAAGCCGAGACTCCTCTAGCAAAAGCCACCGTAGTGGACAAGGCCCAAGAGCCAACCCTACAGAGAGTAACCAGATGTCTTGATAGCTGGCACAGGGATTTTCTGGCCACAGTGTACAAACAAGTCCTGGTCTGATGGACTGTTAATTGATTTTTGAAAGCGTTAATACTTCCAGATTTACACGCATCATTACGGCCGCTTGGCAACAGTGGCATGGCAACGGCCACGTCCCCTTCAATGACAAGGACAGGAAAGGCAGGGCACTTGCTGAAAAAGAATGGCAACTCAGAGAGCTCTCTGAAAGTCTCAGTGGTGTAATTACATTTACTTCCTTAGGAATAGCGTCTTTAAACAGGGAAGAATGCCTGTCACTGAGGAAAAAAGACAACTCTGGAAAAGAGGATGGCATCTAATATTTATCTACCTGGCTGGAATGAGAATGGCCCCAAAAAAGGGAGCAATTCGGAGTTCTGATAAAAGTACTTACATCAACATGGCTGCAGTGACCCCTTCGAGGCCAACCACTGCTCTTGTCACTCAGATGGTATTTTGCTAAGATATAAATCGCTTTTTGGGACGTGGGGTTGTGCCTCAAACGTGTGTGACCAATAACAGAACATTTGACCAGAGCATCTCCCTATATATATATTCATTTTACAAGGAAGCTTCTGTTTTCCTCTCTATCCCTTTTGCAAAACTGAATGCTCCCAGCTCTCCTCCAACAGCTACATGATCCTTGTCAGGAGCTGCCATCCAGTCGTCCTACTTTGTCTTGGATGTATGAGTGGCAAAAAGAAAACAGGGTCTCTGCCTGAATCATGACAATGCATTATCTGCCGGAGGAAAGCATAATGCTACCTTTTATACCTTGTATATCTTGTATTCCAAAGATAAAACCCTGCTTATGTCTACTAAGGAGTAAATTCATAAACAAAGACCTCTTCACAACAGAAGGGAAAATATACCTGAATACACACACTCCTTCTCCCTCCAAGCCCTTGCAGGTTTTGCACTATTGTGTCTTATAAAGTAGGGAAAAAAACCAGTAAAATTAATCCTGGAGGTCACCAAAGTAAAGGAGTCATCTACAATGACGAGACAGGAGGTACCCAAATTGGTATTACACTGTTTCTTTTGAGAAGAGGCAAGGAACCAAATACTTTCCTTTCTTGCTTACACTAAATTTGTAGAAAAGAAGTAAAACCAAATCAAAGCCTGAACTTGGAAAGATTCAGCTGCCTGAGTTTATGAGGAAAAACCTTGATGAGGAAGAAACTGTGCTGAAAGGGTGGCTGCAACTCTCAAAGAAAGAGCTCAACGAGAGAAACTCGGGAGGGAATTGAGCAAACCAGTATCTCAGCAGTATCATCCTGGTCTGTAGTGTTTCCCATCACTTAAAGCACGTTACAGCTGTGTTAGTCTAAGTGAGCACAGCCAGGTCCATGGTGCTCAGTACACCTGGAGGGGTGATACAAACAGATGATATTCCAATTCCACAACATAAGCCATCTGTACCCAGAAAAAAACCAATGCTTTGGGGTTCAGATGAATCTTTTCAAACATTAAGGTACCAGGCTACAGCTTGCTAAGTCATCTTAGAGCCTACACCCCATGGTGCTCCCAGCTGTGAGCCTTCCCCTCAGGTGCAGGATGTATCTGCTACATCCCACGCTACTGCAGGGTGCACCTCAGGAATCTGGTCACAAAGGAAGGAAGAAGAGTTTCCAGTACTTCTGTAATCCATGAGACACTCCAGATCAGTCTTACAAGGGGTTTTAAAATATCATATAACCCTTAAGCACACTTCGCAGTATTTGCTCTCAAATACCTCTTGGTGTATTTAGCATTTTAATACAAATGGTCTACTGAAGCTGGACGAATTACTTGGTGAGCAAATGTCACTGTATATGGCTGTATCTGCCCACACTGCACACGTTACACCACGTGGTTACTAGGGACAATACTTCCAAGATAAAACTGTGGTATTAAAAGAGGTATTTGAACACACACCAATCCAGACTGAAACAGCAGGACATGGTGCAGCTTCCACAGACTGGTTCTACAAAAGCCTTCCTCTTGCCTCAATTTACTTGCAGGTACAGCAAGTATCCTTATAACATGCAGCAGCAACTCTTTCTGCTGGGAATATAACTGGTTTATAAATGCTAATAAGCTTTCCACTCCCTGTGTTGCATTTTGTTTGAAACAGGCTCTGCCAGTTCGTTCTGCAGAACACACTCACTTGGCTGGCCCACTGTGCTACAAACTGTAAACACCATCTACAGCAAAACGTGCTTTCTTACAAAAAGATTATGGTTAGTAATTAAATGCAACCTGAAGCCCGAACAGGAGATCAAGAGTTAAGCTGCATAAACTTTGAAACTTTATGACTCCTCGGTCACACTCTGGAAAGCACACACACACATCCTCCTGATACAGTTATATGCAGTTTCCTTTGCAAGGGAAGAACACAAAAAAGTAATTAAAATGACCACCTCTTTAACCTTTTTGACATTTGAGATGGTTTGAAAACTTACCTTCGGTCAAAAACTAACCATAGGAAACATCATCTGAAAAGTAGAGATGCTAAAAGACAGTGCTCTAAACAGCTCAGGTTTTTGAGTCCAAAAACTGATCTTGCAGGCTCCCACAAAGCCTCAGCTACAACTGGAGTGATTTGGTTTTGTCTAAGAATCTTACTGACTTGTTCCTCACTAATCCAAGGCATGCAATCATTTATGTAAGTTCATTTGAGACCTGTAATGCCATCAAGTTTCCTTTAGGAAACTTACACAGTACAGATACAGTCACACCTAAATCTACACTAATGCTGTAAATAAAACTTCAGAGACTACTGACCGAACTGTTTCTGAGGAGGAAGCTTTCAGATAATGACTATACTGAAAAGCACATGAGACTTCACAAAAGTTTAAGGCTATTGCAGCAGTCCAGCCTCGGAGATCTGGGGAGATCAAGCACTTAACTGTCAGAATCTAATGCTAAATCTCAGTATGAAGGTGGTGCAGCCTCTAATGGAAAAGCAAAGCAACAAATACTCTTGGCTGCTGAGAGCACTCTTACCTACACTGAGATCCCCTGAAAGTGCACTGCCCAAAATATATGGGGAGAGAGATGTATATACAGTTTCACCACCAACCCCTGCTTTATTGCCTGGTCCCTCTGGGCAGAAACTGGAACATGCAAGAAGACTGCTGGGATGGACATCACAACGACATGCTTTTCTCCCCTATGAGCCAGGTAACATTAAAGGAATCCTACTTTCAAATGTATCCTACTGATCTCCTAGAGCTCCGTGTGCTGGATCACACGTGCAAACAGACCTCCCAGCAGGAGCTGAGACTGCAGCAAACAAACTCCAGTGAAAACGAAGGACACAGGAACACCTCGGTTTCCATACACGTACTTTTTTTGCGGGGCTGAGATGGTGACGTGGACTGTGAAGTGGTTCCATTAGTGCTGCTCTCCTCTTCCTCTTTAACTTCTACTTTTACTTCAGGCTTTTTTTCTTCTATTTCCATTGGCTCCTGTTTCTGTTCTGTTTCAACTGGTTCTTCTTTTATTTGTGCAGATCCTTGTAAATCCTCCTCCACCTTAAGAAAGGATGCAACGAGATGTACTATTACATCTATGGCCCACACTTCAGTCACCAAAGTATTAGTTTGAGACTGTTAAAGCACTCTCCGTCCATGGCTTTCCTCAGGACAGTTACTTTCCAGTAACTACCCTCCTCTCACCCCTTAGCTCACCAATTCAGACACATCATTAAGTGCTTTTATATCTATCACTGCTTTCAGTTAAGCTGTATAGAATCTCATTTACCTCAGTCTTAGCTTCCACTTGTGTCTCACTAGTCTCTGGCTCAGTTTCTTCAGTTTTAACTTCTGATTTGATTTCTAGCATTGGTGCATCTGGTCCTAGTTGCTGGGAATTCGTATCAGCACTAGCAACTGAGGCAGGGGTGGGGACCCTGTTATCAATACTAGCTGCTGCCTGGGATAGCTGTTGTAAAAACAGTACAAAAGAAAGACACTGCATATATAGAAATATTTTCCTTTACTAAAAATGAACAGCACAAAAAAGACATGAGATGATATTCTAAAACAGTGCAGAACATGGATACAGGAGCTCACTGCAGCCAAGCTTCGGTACCACACATTTAATAACTGCTTTACAGAGGAGAAGCCGAGGAAGGATTCTGCCCCAAAGAGGCTCCTCTTGCAGAGAAAACACCTGCCCAGTGAAACACTGTACATCCCTTGAGACGTGCATTCGTCCTGACTGTGTCTTACAAGGAAAGAAATAAACACAACTCTCATGATCAGCAAAGACTGATCCCGGTACCAGGCCCGGTATGCCTCCTCTTTCTGCACGCTGCTGCCGTTTTAACTCGCAGCAGTTTGAAGTCGTCCAGTGTGCCCCCCTCCTTCAAGCAATGCTGACGACATCCAAACACAGACATTTTCACACATCTCCACAACAAGTCCTTCGGTCTAAAGGAGAAGCTACTGTGGACAGCTACAAGCTCTACACGTTCAACGACATGGTGCTACACATGGGGAGATCTCTGTTGGAATGTCACTGTGCATGGAAAACGCAGCTAGCTGGTACTTACTGGAGTGCCGGGTGGCTGTGCCTGCACGGACGTTGGCTGCTGCTGAGGTGGCTGCGGGGTTGGCACCGACTGCGGCTGCACGGGGGTCTGGGGCTGCGGCGTGACTTGAGCCTGTGCCGCCGTCTGGCCCGTCGGTGTGCTTTGTGTCTGCGTCGCGTTCGGAACGGAGCCCGGGGTCGGCGTCGGGGTTTGTCCCGAAGACGAGACCGGTGTCGATGGCTGGGTGGGTGCTGCTGGCTGAGGAGGAGTCATTCCAGTTGGCGTTGGGTGCTGAATAGGTGGCATCCCAGCAGCAGTGGACACAGGAGGCGTAGTCTGATGTAGAGGCGGCTGGGTCACGGGCGGACACGGTAACTGCCCACTCTGTGGTCCCAGCATGTTCATGGAGTTGGGAAGAGCAGCACTGGGAACCTGCCCCTGCTAGACAGAAAGAGAGTCTCTTACAGACACGACTCCCAGAACGCTGGGAACCACACTTATCTGTTAAATCACAGCACTGAGCCTTCCTTAAAAGCATCCTGGAATTCTGACGGAGAGATCAGCTACAAACAAACGCTGAGACTGCAAACCCAGTTTATCTCCTTGTTTTTGTCAGTCCTTAGTCAGAGACCTGGCTCCTAGACCCAGATGGGCCACGCATGTCTCTGTGTTAATACAGCTGGCACAGAGAGGGAATCCTCCCCATCTCTTGACAGCAACCCACAGGCAGACAACCTCTAAGTCATGCCATGAGCTGGGCAAAGGTCAGACCTGGCATACAAAATGGTTTTGAGCAAATACACATTTTTGGCCAGGTCTCTAGAGCAGCCCTGCTTTATACACAGTTGAACACATTTCATGCCTGTCCCGTTGCACAATGCAGGGCTTCAGAGGGTTTGCTTTGGTTTTCAATTCTAATCACAGTGCTCCAGATGTGTGAGGAGATCGTGGTTCACTTCTTCAGAGCAGCAACAGTGTGCACAGGCTTCTAAATTGTACATTCTGCTACACATTGCACCACATAACCAGTGACAGAAAAGAACACTCTATCCTCAGATCTACCCCTACTCTTAGAAATCCAAATCAATTCACAGCTTCCTGCAGATGAGGTCTCAAATTTAAACATGTTTGTATATTCACTGCACTGGGGCAGTTTTATTCAAGCAAGTGCATTAGGGAAAAAGTGTTCACCACAAAAGTGGTCAAACAACTGAGCCAGAGCCCAAGAAACTGTAGATGCTCTATCCTGAACATATTCTAAACTTGGCTGGATAGAGCTCTTTGTAATCTGATCTAAGTTGTCTCTTGTTTGAGGATGGTGCTGGACCGGAGAACTCTGGAGGTCTCAACTAATCTACATTACTTGGACTCTTGAGTTAAAAACCAAGCCTCTCCCCGTGGACAAGCACATACTTGGGCATTGCAAGCACAGTTGCTACTTCACTGACCACCACTGTAATAGGGTGCTGCCCTCCAGCCAGCATGTGCAGGTAGGCCATGTAAGAGCTCATGAAGGCAGATCTAACCCAGCATTCCCCAAAGTCAGGAGTGGCCACAGTTAACAACAGGCATATGAATATAAATAAATAAATGCAAAGAAAATCACAAAGAGCAAATAACTATCAGAAACAGCTCCCACCTGTGCCACCCCGGCCTGGGCTGTCGACTGACCCATGCCGACGTTGTTCACATTCATCGCCCCACTGGAGGCTGGAAACTGATTCTGGGGCAGGAATTGGTTCTGGGTAGGAGCCTGACCCATCATGTTGTTGGAATGAGCTCCCATCATGTTCTGTGGCTGAGGCATTCGGGAAGGAGACATTGCCATCTACAAATTAACACCCAAATGAAAGATACGACCATTTAGTATTATTGAGCAAAAGAAAGGAAAATAATCTCAATGTCACTGGCCAAAACATAGGCCAAAAAAATCTCCCAAGGAAGTGGGCACATGCTTCAGCATTTGTTCCACAGCACTCAAGAGAAACTTGTTTTTAAACAGGTAGGATTCAAACTCTGCTGAGGCTCTTACACCTCCTGCTTGGTTCTGTGAGCTCAGAGGCAACCCAGCGAAACCAAAAATGCTTTCTGTTCCTCTAAAGAATAAAAACAGATTTTCATGGAGGAATAAAGAAGGTGTACATACTGCAAAGGCAGTTTCTGAAGGAAACAGAGATCACTGCATCTCTGGCATCTACCCCTAAGGATTATTTTCTTTGTAAAAGCCACATAAACACTGAAAACAAACGTCTCAATAAAGGTCTGACAGATGCAGCATGCTTCCATGAAATTATCCTGTAATTTACAGCACTACTCTCTGACATGGCCTTTTCAGAACAGCATTTTAACACTGCAAAGTGCACCCAATTCTGAGAAGGAGTTGGTAACAAGCAGTACGAACCGCAGGAACGGCACCCATGTTGTTCATCTGTACAGGGTGGTTCATCGGAGAAGCCGCACGGGGTCCCATGGGTGCTTGTGGCATCTGTACATTCCCTATGGACATGGGGTTAAACTGATTCATTCCTGCAAATGCACCCCCAAAACAGCTCATTAGGAACAAGTCATCATTAGGCATGTACACTATCACATTCACATTTATTACGCCTGAAGTGTGACCGCCCTCCACATCAACTTTTGCTTGAACTTCACTCAAATCACTTGGCTTAAGAGACAAATTGTGATGCAAGGAACACTCTGAAGAACAGCAGTTAGGGTAAAATGTAACTTCTGGTGTCTAAAACAATTGTAGAAGATGAAGAGTGTGGATGATGTGCAAAGAAGGTGACTAATACCTTGAGATAGTTTCTTACAACCAGGCGTTTGCTTTGAAGCAGCAACGTCTGAATTCAGGCCTCATTGAAATGTTTCAAGTAAGATAAAAAACCATATTGTGTATGTGAGAGCAATTCCCAGCCTCAAACTAGGACAAAAGCTAACTATATGCCTAGAGAAGCTGCTGTGTCTTTCATATAAAACATTTGATTCCTCCAACACACCCAAAACTTTTCTAACAGGAATAAATGTGTAAATAAAGCACTCTGGAACTCTGCTGTGTTCAACTTTTTCTCCTACTGTAATGAATTTTAAAAGGATGCAGCTTCTCAAGGACATTTCAAGACAAGAGTCAACTGACTTCTAACATTCAATTGAGAAATGAAATCACTGGGGGCTCTTTTTTTGGAGGAAGCTGAAGCACCTAAAAACCATGGGTTTGCGTCTTTCAGGAAAAGGACCCCCAACACCCACGAGCCCACAGCAGCCTGGATCAGTGACGGCAAACCATCAGCGCTACAAACAAGCTGCAAGACTTCTTGAGATGCACTTTACATCAGAAACCAAGAAAGGATGTATCATCCATTATACAGACCCTAGGATTAATGTGCTGCAGTTTCAGCTACAGGTGTATTTTTGGCTAGCTAACCGATGACAACGTGCTAACATCCTCCCCCTGCCCCATCATTACAGCGTGTTAATACCATATCCCCAGTATTCCTGCCTGTGCTTCTCCTCTTTCTGAAAGGACTGAATTACCTCCCGTTTGCTAGCCAAGTGCTGAGCACACGTTGCCAGTTCTTATGACAACATCACACTAAGACAACTCTTGCTGCAGAGCAACAACAACAAATGATGCTGAAAAAAGGGAGACCCGGTAGCTTCCCCCCGCTCCAACTCCCAAAAGAAAAAGAGCAGATTAGCTTTTACCCCCTAACAATTATTTTGCTCCCACAAATTGCAAGTAGAGAGGAAAACAGATACCTTGAGAAACCTGCATACGGCTGATAGGCACGGTTGGCATGGACATAGGCCCATCTGCAACACAACAGAGGAACGGTCAGCAAAAGCCAGCTAACAAATGAACTCCAAGGCACACAAAGGGAGCAGAGCTACAGCTGGAACGTGGAAGGATCTCCTCCAGCAGCACTTACTGGGTGGCCTGACGGGCTGTGCCTGGCCCATGGCAGCAGCCACCTGTGGGATACCAGGGGGCTGTGGCCCAGGGGTCTGTAAGGCTGGCTGATTCCCCAACATCCCTTGTTTATGTAGACGAGACCTCCGCTTCTCTTCTAGCTCCTTTTGTATCTTGTAGATTTTCTCTGCTAATAAATGATAGTATTCATCCTGAAAAAACAAGTGAAAATACATCAGTGTCCAGTACACAAAAGCAGCAACAAAACTTCTGCAGCCACCTGTGGCCTGGGGTTTTGCAAGTACTCTCCTGCCTATTTAAACCAGAAATCTTTATCAACAGTCTCCATTTAACAGAATTCAGAAAGTCTGTCAGTGCTTTGGTGCAGAAAGGAAAAACAAAGCTTCCAGAAAACACAGGTGAGACTTGGCTTTATGGCTACCCATCGTATCTACTCTGAATAGATAAGCTGACAAAGGAGAAGACAAGGTTCTCTGCTGCTCAGACACAAACCAACAGGAAGCTATGATTTAATTCATCAGTGTTAATGACTTTTAAGTGTTATTTTCATAACAAGCATTTTCACTAACTGAATAAATGTCAGGAGACAGATGTTAAAGACAGATCAGTTTTCACATAAAGAAGGAAAAGGTCTCCTCCTAAACAGCCTGACTGTCAACAGCCATTGCAGGGGATAAACAAAAACAGACAAAACCCCAAAGGAAAGGAGGAAATTGGTGACAAATAGTCCAGAGGCACAGACAACTAAACACTACATCTGTACAAGATGAAAAATCCATTTTACTCAATCCACACTCACAGGAGATCAAATAAAGACAGCTGCAGTGCACGGCAAGGTAGACAATTTTGCTTGTCAGGAGCTGCTGGACACACATTTGCCAAGTGCATAAGATTATCCACCTGTTAAAATACCAAACACTAACCCTCAAGACCATGTTTCTTTTGTGAGGTCACCTATGCCCTTGAAACTCAGTGTTACACGGAGCAAAGGTTGAGTGGTGCTTGTCCCACTACCGTTTTGTCTTTGTCCAATTTTCATCAAAACTAGGATTTGTGATTAGAGTAGGACTGAATTAACTTCAGAACACTAATGGGAGACAGGTATTCCTCCCCTGCCTCAGTAAGGGAGCCCAGTGCTGCAACAGGAAGCTTTGTTTCCTTCAAACGTCTGAAAAATCCATCAGCGCAGACACTTTTTGCTGTCCATTTTAAAGCCACCACAGCCCCTTCCCTGCTCAAGACACTGCACCTCTAAGCTTCTACTTGTAAGTTTAACTTGGTGCTCCTTTCACACTGCAAAGGTTCCTGAAAAAGGATGTGTTCACAAGCAGCAAAACAAACCAGTGTCACGCTGCTCACAACGGTGCCTCACACTAATCTGTTCCTCAATGTCAAAGTAGAACAGATGCTCCTCAAAAGGAGAGATGCAATTCCACGTGGCATTGTTAATGCATTCTGAACTACTCCCTTCTTCCAAGTTTGCTGCTCGCAGCCAAGCATGTTACATGAATTCCTGTAAAAGAGACCTCAAGTAATGAGGCTCTGACAGCCGTTTTAAAGGGTTTCATCCTCTCTAATGCTGTTGTCTAAAGCTGCCAAGGTGTTCAAAGGTGATCACACCCAAGTCCTCCTTGCTGAACAACCTCTTGGTAGCCACAAGGAGAACATGATATTGTCACTGACCAACCTGGCAGCACAGCAGCATCACAAGTATGGCCACTGCCCACCTGCCTCTAGGAAGTAAAACCTGCATTCCATCTCTTCTAAGAGATGGTCTGAGAGGGTCAAGACTAAGTGTTACTGTCTTACTGGATGATTACCACCTGAAACACCACTAACTACCGCCTTTAGGTACCCTTCACCTTACTTTAGAATGGACCTCAAGGTTCCCATCAGGCAAGATCTCACCAGCAATTATTACTCGTGTTACCAACACTGTCTTCACCTGATGAAACCTTTTAGGGAGGAGTTCTTTTAGGGTAGAACTACCAGTGTCATCCTGAAATGATATCCTCAGCATGTCAGTCAACAGAGGTTGCTCCCTCTGAATAACAGCGATTTGACCTGACACCTCTTCGCAGACAGAGCAAAAATCATGAAGAAGAACAGGAGTCGTGTCTTGTTTCCCATGCGCAAGGACAAACGCAGGCCAATCGACTTTCTACTGTGTTAACGTGTGGAAAAGGTATGTGTCTCGGACAAATCACTCAGTGCTGCTGAGTACAGGAGGAGTAATTCCAACAGTGTGGGTAAAAGTTAAGCAGTATATAAGAGGATGGCATTCGGAGAGAACCTCCAAAGGTAAAAAGGCATTAAGAATGTTTTATAAGTATTTGCACAGACTTCCAGAAAGCAGAAAGTCAGCAAGGCAAAGATCAAGAACTGCAAGCTGTGCTCCAGTCCTCATGCACAACAATCACACTTTCAGGAGGAATGCAAATAAGGCTGGGACAACGTTGTCTAGATTTCATGGAGCAGGGGGAGATGAATTAGCTTGGAGTGACATTAATCAGACGCCTTGGGACTATACAAATACTGTCACAGAGGGAAAGCACAGTTTTCCTTATCAAGAGAGCAGTGAAATGCTTTTCTATGGTTTTCATTATAAGGTTTGTGATACCACTCTTCTTGAGCATACAACACTGAATATCTGGACTGAAGCAACATACCCTACTGTTAGCAGACTCGTACATATCTCCTTCCACTTTTCTGGCATAAGCCACCAAGTTCTCCATGCGGCGATCCTTCAGTGCTGCTGGGTCAGGAGTGGGGAAGATGGCTTGGACACTACAAGAAAGGATAAAGAATAAAATCCTCCAGAGGAGAAAAAGTGTGATTTGATACAGCTTGATAACATTCAACCTGGACATTCCTTCACACATCAGAGACTTAAAAACAATTTCTGTATGGTTTTACAAGAGTCTAGATTGCACTACTACCCACAAGATTAATGCAAACCCAAGCATGGAAACCATGTGGGGTCTGACAGTCTGGTCTAAATACTTGTCTACTACAGCAGAGCATATTTACTAGCAATGTAAACTAATTTAATGCCCATTCCTTAACGAGCACAAAGGACAAACTGAAGAGGAGTGCTATAGGTAACAGCTCATCCTCCATGCCCCACTGTCACAGAGACACTACTGGTAACTTTCCCATCGGCAGTTTTCCAGCTCAATAGTAGAAATACAGTACTGAAATTCCTCAAAACCATTCAGGAAAAGCACCAGGTCTTGGTGAATACTTACAGTTTGTGCACTAAATGATTGCGCAGGTCCTGAGTGACATGTTCATGCCATGCTTTCCTTACCCCGGTACTAGAAGGAGGTGCAGCCGTTGGCATTGAGCTGAGGTTTCCAACATTGCCAGAATTTGTGCCATCATTCATTAGTGGGCTATAATAAAAAGAAAAGGGATGGTCACAGTGCAGAATGCAGAGTTTTTGTGGCTTGTTTGATGCCCGGAGTAATTTCTAAGTAATTCTTTCAGCACTTCGAGCTACTGCATCAAACGTTTCTGTGATTCTAAGTGAAATGCTGGTATCAGCAAACTGTGATACCTCCAGCAGCAAAACAGTTTGCAAGACACAGTAAGAACAATAAAGAATCACAGCCTAAAAATACAAAATATTCTTCCTTTGGGAAATCATTTAAAACTAGTAAATATTCTGGGGGAAAAAGTGGTAGATATAGAATTGAAATAGCAAAGAGGAGCATAGCTGTAGATGTGACTGATCATCACCATGCCAACACAATTAGTTTGTAAAGCATGCTCTTTATTTACATTCATAAGCATGTAAATAAATGTTTAATTGAGCAAGAATGAAAATGTGTGCATTACTTATTTGTCCCAAGGGATGTTGGAAGAGCAGTTTCAGAAATTAGACTAGCTTGCTGGTCTGTTGTTATTCCTCCTGCGGGAAGGTTCATCTGGTTGGCTCCTTGGGGACAAAATGAAACATCATTGGCACCCAGTTCACAATTTAGACAGTAACATGGCAAAGCCACACTTTACTGACCCCTCTGGTCAATGCAAGAAACAACCTACCAGGTGAGTATTTTTATGGCAGTATCTGCTGTGATGCACATATGGAACAATTGACAGATTCAACTTAATAAAACTAGTCTATGAAACTTAAAATTCACAAGCTCTTAAGATTAGTTCAATAAGCTAAAAATAAGACAACATTAAACAATTAAGTTCCAGAAAGAAATCAGCATTTGAAACAATTGTCTACGACAGATGAAATACTCGTTAAGCTAAAATCCTTCAGCAGTTCTGTCTGACCACCTCACACAACAATAAGCTATGGACTGTACCTTAAAAGAAACTGCAACTAGTGCTGTTTGGCAGAGGCAATATATTCAAAGCCTTCTAATATTCAACTGTGAGTGACTGCTACTGTCTATAAATAGTGTAATTTTAAGTTACTAATGGACATGACCAGAAAGTCACTACTCACACCAAGGGAAATACTTGACTATCCTAAAAATGCAACAGCTCAGTATACTTCGACAGCTTAGCTTTGGGATCTTGTCCACCTACCCAATGCATTAATGGTCCTCATCTGCTGGTGAGCCTGAGGCTGTGCCGGCTGTTGGCCTTGTACCTGGGGCTGCAGCTGCGTTTGAGGCTGGTTGCCATAGGGCAGGCCGAGAGCAGCGTAGGCTCGTTGCATGGAGCTGGGGTCAATCGGATTAGTATTACTGAGCGACGGAGTATTCTGCTGGCCTGTGCCAACAGAACCGATGGAATTCTGGATCCCACCAGCTGGAGATCCTAAAAGGGCTGTAAAAAAAGGAGAGAATTGAAAATCGATGAGGGCAAACAATAAAGCAAACCATGTCAACAGAACATGCATATAGTCACATGGTGTGTACTCTTCTGCCAAAGGACAGAGCCACAGCCGAGACGCCAAGTGAGGAAACTCAGCCTTTGATCCTACCAGACAGAAATCACCCTAGCAATGAATACATGCAGTCTGACGAGAAGTGCTGTAAAATGTGGGCAGATAAGCCCACAATTACTGCAATATACTGGAGCCTATACTTTATGTATCAGGCTAAATAGGATTTTCATGCCTGGGACAGTAGACTGGGGGGGGTGGGGTGGAATTACTTCCTCTACTTCTCTTTCCCATCAGTTCCATTTTAGGTCAAAATATTTGGCTCCAGTATAGAGATTCTGAGTTTGGACGAAATACTGTGTCCTTGGACACAAAGGTAACACTGAAGACCTGTTGGCAGAAATTTTTCATTCCCAGCAGTCACTAGATGAATCCTCAGAAGGCCAAATCACCCTAAACCTCAAGTTACTCAGACATACGAAACGCCCTGATGGGTTTCGGAGTGTACTGACGAACCCTAAAATAACTGTAAGAGTTAGAAAGGGGATGAGTCTGGCACAGGGTTTGGTAAATGGTTTATACAACACTTATGTTTTTAACCTGTACAACTGCCACAACCTTCTGATCACACAGAGGCACGGAAGAGCCATTTCCTGTGGGCAGGAAATGGAAACAATGGGGAAAAGCAGCTTTTGCTAAACCCAGAAATGAATAAAAATTGGCTTTCTGGTCCCCATTTTAGCTGCCATTCTACGCAGTAACACGTCCCACCGTGAATGCCACATGGAGTATATTCTTTCACCACAGAGACACTGCATTTCAACAGCTGAGACTCTGGTAGCAGTAATGCTTACTTTATGTTTTCCTCCTCAAGCAATTAAATTACTAACGCGCATTACAAATTTGTGAGCTAAACACAGCAACAATAATAGCATTTAATATAAGGAACAGTAGTTGTTTTATTGAGATATTAGGAGAGGCACATGGTTAGGGAAAAAAACAAATCAGGAAGACAAGGCTTGTGAGACATCAACAGCATTATCTGGGCTTTCTGAAACCCTCATCTACCGTGGAAACTGAGAAAATCACTGAAAAAGATTCACATGCTTTCAGCTTCCATCCAAGAGAAAACACACACATCACAGAGTCCAGACTTTTCCCTCTCTGGCAGAGGATTCAATCTGAGCTCATGTGCCAAAGGACTACAAATAAATACATTTGCCAAAAACCTACCAATAAATATAGCCAGAGATCCCCCTTGTCCAGAAGCAGCAGCGCCACAGAAAATATCCTTTTTTAGCCCCCAAGAACAATCCACAGTATTTTCCACACTGGGATTACCACGGGAATTAGGCTTACGTGTGCTCACACTCTGCGGACACACTCATGGTAACTTCTGAATTCACTGATTATTTCCAAGCCAGTTTTAAAACAATGACAGAAGCTGACTGACATCCTATTAGTTTCATTAGAAATAAAACCCAAACCAATCATATTAACTGTATGAATTCCTCGTTGGACTTGCACAGAGCACTCTGGGATCACACAGCGTATGAGAAAGATGCCTTTTCACTAAATGCAAGCCAAGAAACAAGAAGTGTCTAGCAAGGTTAAACAGCACAAAACTTGCGGCACTCTGGAGTTCAAAAGGCTTCAGAGGCTGCAAAAGAGCTGCTCAGGAGCTAATAAAAATTCCAGCTTGTTAGAGAAAGAGGATGATATTTCTCCAGAAAAGTTCCAACAGAAAACCCTGCCCACAGATTTTCAGCGATGGGTGTAAATCTCTGGAGATGGCACAATGACTACAGGTGGTGATGAAGAATGGGAACAGGAAAAAGGCTTCTAGCCATCCCACTGAGGATCACTCCTTATGATCTTCTCGGGGGAAAAAAGCTGGCACTCATCTAAGGACTGCAAGCTTGGCTTAAAGCTTGCACTGAAGCTAAGGCAGAGCCTGGGGAAGTCAACCACCTCCTGCCCACTGCTCTGGGCTGAGCTTTGGCACTGGTATCACTCACTATGAAGCACAAGAGCAGCTTGAGGAACCACAATCCAGCCGATGTAGAGAAGTCTGCTTCAACAAGCGCCTGTTTCCAGATCTCTATTTCTGCCCTAGATCAAAAGCTACTTATAAAACCTCAGTGTGGGTATTTGTCAGAGTTGATAGCCTGAATGTCATTTTTACGGTGACAGCATGGAGAGGGAGTCTGTTCTAAACAGAAGAAAGCCCCACTGTTTCTTCTTTAAACCACTAACTTTGTTGCAGGGGGTGAGGTCTGAAGATCACTATTTTGACTTTTAGTTTGAAAAGACTAATGATCTGTAAGAAGTTCCACATGTGTGCACATACCTATTCAAGGAGGCAGAACTTACAAAAGCTGGTAAACAGCCAAACGTTGCTTCAACATTTCCATTTGAAGTATTATTTCAAGGGGACAGACTACATTCTCACAACCCGTGGCACACTTACAATGTGGAAATGAGCGGCTCTGACTACTGATCTCAACTTTCCTGTACTTTGCAACTCAACAGCAAATTGCACTGAGCATGTTCACAACATCTAAAACCTCATTTTCAGAGTTTGTTTTGCCTCTTTATTAGCTTTATACAAACACATGACATTATCTCAATCTGTAAAACACGAAGATGAGAGAATACTAAACTTCTATACTGGACAGATCAGGTGCAAAGGCAGTCCCTTCTGTGCCAGACACCAGAGCAAACTGAGTCAAAATAGACACAGCACTGAAACAGGAGCTATCACATTAGGCCACTGCTACAAGGAGCAACAACTCTTGTGATTTTTTACTAACTGATACTTGAGATATTGATATGCTCATGACAGAAGCTACAAGCATGAAAACAACTCCGTAAATGATTGTTCACGTTCTAAATGCTCTGAAGACAACTGAGCTCTGTATGTCCCACTGTTGCAAAGTCACATGTGTTTATGTATCTTCAGAGGGAAAGTTCAAACAAGCAGAAGTCATGCAGTCCCAGAACTTCCTGAACAGCTCTGAGTAGACACTCTTGGACACGTGCATTAGGATATAATCTAAAGGATTGAACATTATCTCACCTACAGGATTCCTGTTTCAGTGTGCCAAGTAGATAACTCTGCCTTAACAGAACTGTATGTGTGTCTTCCACAGGGGAGCCCCTCTGCCCCTCCAGCTGCTCAGAATTTATTGTAAACACAGGTTCCTAATGTTATTTTAAGTGTGGATGCCCAGCACGGCTCTCACCTGACCACCCCAGCAAAAGCAGCATGGTAATCTATTTTTAAGAAGCTCAATTTCAATTTTTCATCTTGCTTCCAAATTCTGGAATTGAGACTCATTCAGCAGCGTTCAAATGCTCTGTCCTGCAGCTCCTTGTGCTGCTTGTTACATTCATTCTCCTTCAAGGTGGCAGGAGCTAAAATTCTGCTGGTAACCTTGACTCACCTCAGCTCAGGCCTGTCTTGCATCCAGAAACAGGCAGGTATACAAAAGGTAAGAGCACACACTCACTTAATGAAAGGCTGTATCCTGAATCAAACTGTGAGGTATGTAAAGATTTTATGAGCAACTTAAAGGTTGGAAGTGTGAGTATTAAACTTCCCCACCAATGCCATTTTGAATTTTACTTAGTTGATGAATGGAACTTCTTACTCTACCACATGGCCCAGTGGAATAACTGATTCTGACAGGAATATCTGATAGCTGGTAGGTCACCATCAGGAACGATTTCCAGCACTTGTTTGTATCAAGTGACACATTTTGTTTGTAGATTTTACAGACAGTTACTGAAAATAAGGCTTGAGCAAACTGGATTTCATTTCCAGTTTTCACAGGAAACAGGCTCTAGTGAAGAAGCTGTTGCCTGTTCTTTATGAACACACTTCCTTGTGCACTAATGCTCTCCTTCCTTCTCTACAACTGGTCAAGTCCCAGATGCTCTACACTCAGCTCCTCTTATTTTTCTGCCCATACTCAATAACCTATTCCCTCAGCCAGTAGCTGCTACTCTGTTTCCCTTATCAGATCCCCACCTTTCATCTCTGAGCCCACATACCGCAGAATTTCTGGCCCAATTTTCTTTAAATTCACCTTTTTAGACTAAATTGGCATGCTTTATAAGAGCCACTTGAAAGCCCAGCACAGATCCTGCAGGACTTGGAATAACAATGGTAAAACAAGCAAAAGCATAGGCAGGGGGATACCTGGAGTCAAAGTCTTCAGTGACAATCATGTGGTCATCGATTCTGTGAGGGCACAGTCTGACAAAAGGAACGAGGGTTGCTATTCCTCTCATTTCTTTCCTTTCCTAAATGCCCTCAGTACATTGTGCCGTATGCAGGCCCCTTCCTGCCCCCAATTTAGTAGATGCTGTGATCATTCGTTCCCAAGACAGCCAATTTTCTTCAAGTCTTGAACTAACCTAGCTTGAGTTAGTTTTTGCCTGATGAGGCAGTTTTCAAATGCACATACTGATACAAACCCTTTCTCAAATGATTCTGAATGCCTCAGAAGGGTAGCCTTTATAATACACCCAGACACGTATTTTTAGTGTTCCTCTTTACCTTCGAACAAACCACGAGGTGTTATGTGTGTGACTCACAGACACGAACCAGAACAAAGGACCCTGCACTTCACCACACCGATCTGAAAATGTTCACGGCTACTACCACTGGATTATTGATTAACTGAGTACAAGAGAGCCAAACTCAACACTCTCCATCACAATCGTGTTGCATTCAAACAGCATCCTATTTGATCCCATCACAAAGTTATTTTCAAGGATTGTTTTTCTTTAAGTGCCTTCTCTTTCGACAAGCTGCAGCAATGACAACAACAAATACTGCACAAGCTATTTTTCTACAGCAGCTTGTATTGAAAAAACCATTCTGTTGTGCTAGATGCTGTTAGCATTTTGATAACAACTGTGTAATAAGGATGTTGTGCACAAATGGACCATGTCATATTAAAAACAAAGTCTCCAACACATTTTTTGAAGGCCAAACATAACTCATCACTTGCAGCAAACGACTGCTTTCAGCACATTGAGTTATCTTGTTCATCAAGAAGTCAGTAACGTGAAAACAAACCCCTTACCTCCAGTAGCTCTGTATTTATCATCTTATAAATGTTATGATTTTAGTTTTGGAGGGGAAAAATAGTCTTTCCAAAACCACAATGACAGTATGCTCACTGGATAATGTGGACAGTCATAGCAGCTACTCTTCTCTGTGCCTTAATCTCACCTAACCTCGGAGCTCTTCTCTACCCGAGGTTTATTTGTGTTGCTCACTGCTGCAGTCTCAGACTAAATGGAAATTATCCGAAAGCTTCCAACACAATTTGAATGCACAAGCTTCACAAGTCCTCCAGCTATTTTCCACTTCTTAACCTTTATTTAAATATACTCAGGCACAGCATTACTTAGACATCTAGAACTGCTGCATCCATGCTGTAAAATGTTCTACCTTGGCATCTTTTCAAAGGATTTGATGAGAAGCAAACCTACCAACATCAGTTCAGTGTTTTCTGTTTCAGAACACGAGGGAAGAAATGCCTGAGAAATTCACTGCACCCAAGCGTCAGTAACAGCTAAGCTTTTGTAAAAAGCCAGGCATGGGCAAACCCCACTGTGATGTGCTGAGCTTCAGCTAGTCTATACCAGATTTAAACACACTCAATCAATAAGACACTGGGACGAGGTCTTTCTACGCACAAGAATTCTTTTTTGGGTTTTTTTTCCCCAAATATTTCGGATTATCACAGAACCACACAATGGTGGGGGTTGGAAGAGACCTTTAGAGATCATCCAGTCCAAACTCCCTGCTCACGCAGGTCCCACCTAGATCAGGTCACACAGGAACGTCTCCAGGTAGGTTTGGAAACCTCCTGAAAAGGAGCCTTCACACCCTCCCTGGGCAGCTTGGGCCAGGGCTCCCTCACCTCTAACAGTAAAGAAGTTTTTCCTTAAGTTTAACTGGAATGTTTTGTGTTCCAGCTGATGTTCTTTACCCCTTTTCCTGTCACTGGATAATACTGAAAAAAGTGTTGCCCCATTCCTTTAACATATGCCTTTCAAACACTTGTAAGTATTAATGAGATACCCCCTTCAGGCTTCTCTTCTCCAGGCTGAACAGCCCCAGAGCCTGCAGCCTTTCCTCCTCACACACACGTTCCATCCCCTCAGCACCCTGGTGTCCCTGCACTGGCCTCTGCAGCAGCTCCCTGTCTCTCTGCAGCTGGGGAGCCCAGAAATGGACACAGGACTCCAGATGAGGCCTCGGCAGGGCAGAGTAGAGGGGGGAGCAGAACCTCCCTCAATCTGCTGCCCACACTCTTCTTGAGGCCCCCAGGCTGCCATTGGCTTCTTGTCCACAAGGGCACATTACTGCTCATGGTTGGTTTGTTATCAACCAGCACTCCCAGGTCTCTTCTCCTGGAGCTGCTCCTGGTGCAGGGCACTCTGCCCTTGCCCTTGTTGAACCTCAGGAGGTTCCTCTCTGCCCAATTCTCAGCCTGCCCAGATGTCACTGAATAGTAGCACAGTCTCTGGTGAATCAGGCAGTCCTCCCAGTTCGGTGTCACCAGTGAACACACTGAGGGTACACTCTGTCCCCTCATCCAGGTGGTTGATGAGCTTGATTTGAGACTTTCCCTTTTCACTTAGTGTGAAATTCCCTTCAATAGTCAAAAAGAACTCAATAGCATACGCATCCTTACAAAAGATTACTGAACAGTCACTGAGTTTGTTGGGACACTGACAAACTTTATTCCTACACTACACATTTGATGAACATCAACAGTATCATTCCACTGTGACAGCTGCAGGACAACTACTTACGTTGTTGATTTCTTTTGTCACTGGCATTTTTCAAAGGAAGGCACACGGGACAGTCGTGCCGAGTACAATTCTTCCAGTGGGAGATGATTTGTCTCGAAGATGCACAATGAGCAACTGCAACATGGAAAAGCAATAGAATTAAGGTCACTCCTTGGTTAAATGGTTTTCAATTAGCTAATCTCATTTTTTGAGCAACTCCCTTCTTCCTTTACAAGCAATACTCTACCTACAACTGAACACAGCTGAATGTAACTGAAATTGTTTTGGACCTACCACTAATGCCATAACAAATGAAGGAAATTGGTACTAGAATCTAAGACAAAGACATGACGGTACCACACCCTCTTTATACAACAGAGGGGATGAAAAAGACGCTTGCAAGGCGACATTAGTAGTATCTGACTTCTAAGGGAAAATACTGCATTCTGTTTTCTAAACTGACAACTGCAGAGATCAGATATGGAAACTGGGCAAGGTAATGACAAAGAGAGCAACTGGTTAATTAACAAAACCAGTTTTGGCACTTGCTTGTGCCAGGTACAGGGATCTTCCTGACAAGAAGAGAAACACTGCTGACAGACAAGAAACCTCCTGCAGCCCGTTTGCAAGAGTAGCTTCGGCAGCGTGCTCTCACCTTGACAGGCCTTCCCAGCTTGACAGTGTGTCATGTGGTTGAGGACGTTCTTCATGGTCCGGCAGTGCGGGAGAGCACAGGCCCGCACCTCTCCGTTCGCTTGCTCGCGCCTCTGACACTTGTGGGCGTGAAGCAGCAACACGAGCTGCTGCTGGATCAGTTTGCGCTTCTCCGGGTCTGCTGTTGGTCCAGTCGCCATCGCCTGCGTCGGTACAATCCCCACTTGTTGTACCTGGGTTTGCATCTGGGACTGAGAGAACAGACAGGTTAGCATCGTGTTTGCAAGTCTCCATTCTGATACCCATCTTGTGTCACAACTATTGGCCAAGCATTCTGCCACGACTGCCTACACCGCCTACCATGCCACTCCAGCATTTGTATTCTAACCTTGGAACATCAAAAACGTATTGAGAGGTGCCTCTGGTAAGACATTTATGAACGGTAACTTTGATAACAAGACGCCTAAAATCTTCTATGGGACCATAATTCCAAAAGGAATGAGCTCCTACCCCACTTGGAGCTGGATTTCTAGTCTGGTATTGTGTTTTCATATTGTAGGTTTTATGCACTTGAATCTTAGTTTCTTTCATGTCCCCAACAGAAACAGAAGTCCAGTGGGAGAAGATGGGCAAAATTATGACTGTTTCCATTACAGCAAAAGGTAGAATTGATTTTCCAAAGTCTAAATTACCCTTTATTCTCACAGGTGAGTGCTGACATTCCCTTCTTAAGAGAAAATTTCCACGGTAAGATGTGTAGTTTTCTTTGAGAAAGGGCCACCTAAACCTGGAGTGCGTTGTGTCTACTGAACTAGAGCAAACACCAAGGTGAGACTAGGCTGTATCAGTTTGTAAAAACCTGATGGCTTATTTCAAGCATTCACTCTTTACAGACACACTTCTGCTCCAGCGCCTGAGCCCTGCCTGACAGAAGCCGCATGCCCACGGAGATCATTAGTCTAAGACACAGCTCATAACAGTGCCCAAGACAAAAACAGCTTCCTCAACGTGTCATTTCTTCAGCACAGATTTAGAAACTTCTCAACCACTTTCTTGGACCTTCAAAGGACAACAAATGTAGAGACCTGATTTTGCAAATGAAACACATGCACAGCCTGCAATGACTCTGCCAGCAGGAGCAGACAGGCGACTGCAGAAGTGCTGAAGTCCCTGTGACTTGCAGCCTGAATTAATCCCATGGACAAATATGAAACTGTCTCAACAGTCACGCTGACTATGCACTGTAAATACAGGTTACCACAGCAAAGCTCACCAACTTCCAAGCTACCCAAGGAAAATCAGCCATTTAAAACACTTATAAATAGAATATAAGAAGAACAGGATTATAATGGGATGGGGCAACAGAGGAAATAGTTTGGTGCCATCTACACAACTACCGACCAAAGTCTGCTCACTATATTTAAAGAAAACCACCCTTAAGTGACAGACGACATCATTTGCAGCCTGCTTTAAACTCCCCAGAAAATTCCAGCCTACAAAACAGAGCATGTAACAGCAACATAACTCATTTTCTTAGGTTAACAAAAGGTTATTTCCAGCAGTAAATTCTGTCCTCAGCTTTGCCATCTGCACACCAAGCTTTACCGAGTTAGCTGTTCTTCTGGAGAGTGAAACACACAAGATCGAGTAGAAAACACAACACTTGCTATTGGATGGAGAAAGTGGGAACTCTGCCACTGATATGATTATAAAATCTTATAGAGGAATTGCTGCATCCATTTTTATTGCAAGAAAAAGAGTAGTTAAAGGAAATATG
Organism: Colius striatus; assembly: GCF_028858725.1. NCBI lineage: Eukaryota > Metazoa > Chordata > Aves > Coliiformes > Coliidae > Colius > Colius striatus. The sequence goes on along the minus strand of NC_084761.1, from coordinate 369,697 downwards.
GTGAGGGAAACCCATTCACCTAATTCCAACTGCATGCACTGGAAACATCCATCTTCCATTTCTCCTGTGAGCAAATCCACAAGAGCAGTCAGGTTTTGCTGAAACAATTCTTGGGTCACAAATAGGAAACAATTAGCTCAGCCAATCTGCAGGAAAATACAGAGACCATGCCAAAGAAAATCTTGTTGGAAGTGATGTTTTTATCCCAATCAAAGAATTGTTTCCCAAGCCAAAGTTCTCCTTTTGTTACTACTCTAGCAGTTAACAGACATGACTAGAGCTGTATCAGCACAGATGCCCTGACCCAAAGGGATTACACAAAAAAATAAGTAACAGAAGATCAGAATCACGGAGTATCAATAGGTAAAAGAACAACCAGCCTTGGTCTAGATGTGTCTGCATTTGGGCACAAAAAAAGAACTCGGGATACTGCCTGCCTAAGCTCTGCAGAGTTGTGGCAGTCACTATTCCAACCTTAGAAACTCCTAAACCTGTAAATATAGTGAACACTCTTTCTCACTTTCTATCTCACTTTCAGGACTGCTGACTCTTTGAGGAAGTTGATCTCTTCCCTGTTTGTCTTTTAAAGCATGGTCTGCAGGACCAGCTCAAACTGGAGATAAGCCTGCATGCTGCAGCCACACCACCTCCATCAACCACAGAAACCATTCCACTCGAACGAGCGAGAGGCGTCACGTTGCTTCACCTGAAAGACTAACAATTTTCTTGACAAAACAGGAAATTCAGACACTTCTGCTCCCACCATTGAAATAAATGCTTCAATGGTCAGATACGGGGGAAAAAGAGGTTTTGCTTATCTTGCTCTCTTGCTGAGCTCCACTATAAACTGCACAAATAGATCAGGGAGTTGGAAGTCTGCTAAAACCTCCATCAGAGATAGCAGCCTCATTAGCCAGTTTTCTAGAAACACAGTAACACAACGTTTGTATAAAGCAGCTATTAGCCCCATTTACAGTTAAGGAAACTACATATTCATCCAGGAAGATAGTTCTGCCTTGTCCCTAGTCTCAAGAACAAAAACCTCCTGTGCTTCTGGGCAGCACAGATGGACAAGTATCTCCTATTCACGGACTCGGACTGACACAAAACTGCCTGAGGCTTTTACTTTACTGAGATGACCAGTAATCCTCTATGTTTTGATGTGTTTATATTCAAAAGCACTCAACATCGTCTGTCATGACACTACTGATCAAACACTATGTCTTTTCTTATAAGAGTAGGCGCCAATTTCAGCAGCACTGGTGATCCTTCAACAGGTAAGCAACTTGATACAGAACTCAGTATCAGCCTCGTTTCCCTACAGCATTATGTTTTTAAAATACACTTCCATCATCTCTGATATACACGTCCTTCTCACTGATAGGAGAATAAACACTCTCAAATCACTGTATTAGGACAAATCCTGCATTTAAAAAATACCCTTTAGTTCTTTACGACAGGTTTGTAACCAACAGCAGACCTCAGTGCGATAATTAAGAATCCACTGCCACCAAGGTGTACAGTTTTCATACAATTGTTTTGTAGACCTTCTCTCACCCTAACCAGAAGGCAGGTACCACTTTATACTTGGAGTCTCTCAGTCTGTTGACATCTTGGACTAGAGAAAAGGGACGTTATTCACTAGTGACAAGAGATTTTAAACATGTTATCCACATGTGCATTTACATTATAGGCACACCCAGCCTATAAATTAACGCTTTAGAAGAAACAACTCTTGCAGTATCTGCAGAGAGCAAGGTTGCACCTTCACTCATGCATGAGTACATAAGGTGAAATGCACCCAAACCTCTTCAGTTCCTCCTTCAGTCACAGGCTTGAAGGGTGACCTTGTGGGTCCCTTTCAGAGAAGGGATAGTGGGCATATATATGAGTTCTAAGTCTTGAAGAACACTTGAATTAGCAACACTTCTATTTGAATTAAATTCTCACAGTCTGAGCAACCTCAATCGTGCATCTCACACATTTACATTAATATTGAAAGAAGTTCTTCTGCCAAATAAGAATTGCAGGAATGCTCTAGCAAGTGTTGAACCAGCTCTGAATAACCTAGGAAGCACTAACTGCAAGGCAAACTCAAGCAGCAGCCATCTGATGGCATCAAGGAAGGAGGCATTCCCCACTTAATGAACACTGGCTTTCTCCAGCCGTTACCAGGCTTTCACTGTGGAAGAGACCCAGAACCAGTTTACACTTCTTGTAATTCACTCTGATATTCTCCACCTGGATGCTGGTTTCTCTGGTTCTGACAGTTATTTGGAACAGGTATGGTCTGAGCAGCCTGATCCTAGCCAAACAGGAAGGATTCTTCTGACACCAGGAACCCAAAGGTCTGCTTCAGCTCCAGAGGTTGGAGGCCTCCTCATGCACAGAACGGGCTGGCATGAGTGGAAGCACTGCAAGCACAGGCACTTGCCTTTGTGCCCAATAACCCTGCAGGGATGAATTTTCTCATCCAAGGAAGAATCAGGACCTCAGTATGTATGGTGGCCAGAAGATTTAAGGGTGGTGGTGATGGAGAAAATGGCTTCCTGAACCAGACACAGCCTCAGAATGTGGTCATACTCTCTTGTAGCATGACTGACTTGAGTGGCAAGTTATCCTGTGATTAGCACCAACTAGTACATCAGAACACTGGGATGGTGATACTCAGCTCCTGCATACAAAGCCAACATGATGCACAATCTTAACATGGAGAGTGTGTTCACAGCCCACAATTTCTTTCAAAGCTTTGTCATTGTCATGGCTACAGGCAAAGTTTTCGTGTCAAGAGGGAATAGGAATGTTTTCATCTTCCAGTTCTCACTTACTGCTATGGAATGTAACTTCCACCTCTGAACCTGAACTAGAGAGTGAGCCTTGCAAGTCCATGACAACCACAGTGAGTGAGAAGGCTCCTAGGGTCATATCACAGAAGGAACTTGAGTAGCTGGTCCTAGAGACCACTCTGAGTGCACCTGGCTTTTAATTGCTACAGGAATTTTCAATTAAAACCAGTAAAGGCCTCAATACTACACAGCTGACTGTGCTGGGAACAAAGTCTGGATCAGTCTCTGTCTTAAGGATAAACTTTGGGAGTTTTATCTTGTGTTTCTGTTTTGAAGGACGAGCAACTGCCCAGAAACATACAGGGAAGAAGCATTTCACAGTAACAAAGAGAGATGAAAGTTGACACAGCTATCTGTAGACAAGAGTCCAGCTTCCACATACAGGAAATTACCTGCACAAAATATTAAAGAGAGGGTTATACAGGATTCACGGTAGGATAAAACAGACTGAGGATCGATCAGCATGAAAAATCCCAAACAGCACATCTGTGGGTAAGAGACAAATGAGAAGCCTGTAAGTGAAGGAAAGCCATACTGGAGTGCTGGCTATGAGGTGCTTCCTCTCAAACACTGGAAGAGACTAAGAAATGGCAAAGGACACTCTTCACCATGTACATTTGCACGCAGAGGATCCTCTCTTTCAGCTTTTGCCAGCCTGGCATTGTATTTACTGATGATGCAAAACCTAAAACGTTTCTGAGTTCAAAGCAATACACATTCCCAGGATGAACTCCTACAGCAAGACAGAATGGAGATGTCTGCTCTGCTCCCAACAAATTAACACAGTTTCTCTGCCACTGAACACCATCTGTTAGATTTGTTTCCAGGTTACTAATACGGTCTTCCTTTAGAAGACGATGGTTAAACAACACAGACAAGAGCTTCTCACAGCTGTTTGTGAGGCTGCTGCTCACTGCAAACAAAGTGGGATCTTCTTGAGGCAGAGAAGGAGTGAGCATATCTATGAAAGAGAAACTTTTCAGAGTGCAGATCACGACAGGCATAGGGATGGTGAACACAGCAAACCCACCAGAGACTGGGAGATTGCTGAGGAGAGCAGCTGAGCAGACACACAGCAAGCCTCTGGGGCAACAGTCATAGACCTTTCCCACAGTGAAAGAGCACTGATGTTATTGCAAGAGAGGAAAAAAATCACTGAAAGGTTAAGAAAGCACTCACTGTAAGGACACAACAGTTAAGAGAGCTTTCATAAAGCTTTTTACTTCTGGTCTCTAAAATAAAATAAGAATAATCTATTTTAAGTAGCTACAGTTCTACTTGTTCTGATTAAACCTGGCCTCCCAGTTTAAAAGCTTTTTTTCTCTCTCCAGGAGGTCCACAGTAAGGCACACCTAAGATATCGTCAACCCCAGGTCACTGTTCTCCTCTCTTCTGATCAAAAACAAACTCAAAGAACATAAAAAGGAACCAAAGAAACAAGGAATAATGCAACAGAAAACTCCAGATGTAGTTTAGTAAGAGATTGGAGGGAAAAATAACCCCCAAAACCACAAAAGAAGCTGTGCCACTTCAATTGTAAGTCAAGAGAACTAAGGAGAAATTATTCCCTTTGCTTCCAAAAAGCAACATCATAAACTCCATCTGCTGGTCATGTGGATAACTGTAAAACCAAACTGGTGTCTGGAAGCCAAACTTCACGCATTGTAGTCCTAAGCCATGTAGAAATACTAGATTTACTGGTATGTCCACAAAGATACCATCCATCATCAGCCCTGGAACATGCAGCACCACAGAGAGCACAAAGCTTCAGCAGCTTTGATGGTAAAGTCCAAGAGAGTTCTCCCCCCACTGACAACACATCCTGGAGCCTGGGTGCTCTGAAAACAAGAGGCTGCTGGTTCCCATACAGGCTGCACACTGAACTGAGTGCCAAAGTGCAGGGCACAGCTCGCTTCCACAGTCCAGAGACTCTGCGTGATCTCACCCCAGCAGAGTGTTTCCAATCCTGCAAACAACCTCAGCGACACTGAATCACCAAAACTTCTGACAGTGGCAGAAGCAACATCTTTCTTTTGGAAACAAGTAATTCACACAAGATTTCAAGCTGCCCATTCTGTAAGGGGAACTGGCTGTATTCTGTAGCAGCCACACAAAGCAATAGCTAATAAGTTGTTTGGATCCAGTTAAGAAAACAAAACACAAAACCCACCTGGCACTGAAAAGTAACGCCTTAATGCTGACCTTCTAATACCATAAGGTTTGTTGCTTCTTTCCTAATTAAAGAGATTAAAGCCAATGTGCTTTTCAGGGTCTAGTATAAGGTCATGCTTGGAACAAGAGCTGGAGGATGCAATGAACTAACACTTCCAAGAACTGCTTCATGGGGGGAGGTGGGGGGAACGTGTTGTTCTTAGGAGCAGAAGCCTGAATCTGGATTTAAAAACAATTCCACTGCTGCAGCAGAGCTTTGCCCTGGCTGCCAGTGTAAGAGTTATTCCTGACAGTGGGAAAGCTCCTGGTTAGTGTTTGGGGCTGGGATGTCACTCACGATGATGTCAACATGTGGGGTCAAGAAACGTAGCCATCCTTTGCTTTACTTTTGCAGCTATGGGCAAGGCAAAAGATTCAAAGGAGTATTTAAAAATGCCTTGCTTTTTGGGACCAAGGGGTCTTAAGACAACAGTTGCATCTTTCTATTTCCTCTTCACTTATTTAGATAGTGGCAGTCAAAGTGTTGAACATCAGGCTGGAACCTGTTTCCTGCCTCAGATATGCCACATGTAACCAACGTTTTCATTCACATGGGTTTGTCTCTCACATGGAATATAGTACTTTAGGGTCCCTTTAATATCAGAATAGTACAAAGGTCTGGCTCAGCAAGACAAGTTCTAATCCTTTCACAAAAATGCCCACAGCCGTCTTTCTAAACTGCTGTAGTTGGTCCTTCACTTGCCGGAGTAGATGGAGTCTGGACTGACCCTCCACAGGTTCACTTTCAGTAGTAACACAAAGCTACTCCCTTTTGCTCTTCATTCCTGACTTCTTCAGGAAACAGGACAGACCACTCACACGGCCAGGTACATTAAATGAAACTGCCATCTCTAGGGTCCTAAAGCATCACAGGACATAGCAAATGGTGAGGGGACTGCAGCAAGAAAGCGTGGCGTCAGAGCTCAAACACTGCAACACCGCTCTGGGCAGCTGTCTCTGTCACGAGCAGCTTTTCAGAAGTGCCACTTGGGTCATGTTTTAGTTGCCCAATGTGAGAGATGGACATCACTTCCACGAGTTATGGGAGCCTACATCCAACCAATGTGAATGTTACGTTACCTGTAGATTACGTCTTAACATACGAAATGAGGAAAGCTTTACCAAGCTTGACCCTACAAACCTCAAGGTCAGAGTCAGCAGATTGTTCCAGTCTTGCTCTCTTTGTGCCTCTCAGCCTCATGTTTAAAACTGAGGCAACACATCTTTATCTCAGCAAGGCACTGTAAAAACTAACTAACCCCAAGTATACACCTGCTCCAGGGATGACAGCCACAGAAAAGATCATTTGGAAAAGACTGGCTGAGCCTAATACATTACTACATACTGTCAACAAGGCCCACAGCTACACACTGAGCAGCAGTGCTCTGTGCTCTTTCAGAGGACACCATTTACACTGTACGCTGCATAAAGCCAAGTCCCTGTGGAAGGATTAGCATCTGGCCATGGATGTACTCCTACCAAATACCGACCTGCCCTCCCCACTGCTGCTAAGGAAAGCTTACAATTTAGCACAGCTGACATTTCCTTTTAGATTCTTGGCTTTGCAATATTAGAAGCTTCAGTTTCTGAAGATGAAAGTTCCAGTTCCATCAGGACCACAATCAAACTCTAACTACCACCTTTGGTCTCAACAGTACTGGTCTATCAGCTGAAATGGCAATGACTCTCCATATCGGCTTGAGGGAGAAAAAGAGGTACTGAATACATGAAGCTTTTGCCATCTGAGAAACAAAAGATGCACAGTTCTGAAGACAGTTGGTATTTTGGACATTTTAAAGAAACTAGGATTGAGAATGCTGGGAAAATAAGTTTCCCTTACTTTCTCTTTCAGGAGCTGAAAGTTCTTTACTTTCTCTCCCACCACTAGACAAGCCTTGATGGCAAATGCCATTTTTATTCCACGTATCTGCCATTACATTATACTAGTAAGCAAGTACACTAAGATTTAGGCTTCCCAAAACATGACATTTAACTGAGCACAATATTAGGCTTCAGAATCATCCAGTCCTTGAAACGAACACAGCATTCTGGCCAGATCTGCAGGTTCTCTGCAGAATCAGGGAAACAATTCATTCGCTTTATACCTGATCCAAACTTACTGCATTTTAAAAACAAAACTAGCATAGTCACACAGCAAATTGTCTTTTAAAATCATTCTGCATGAGTGCAAGTGATATTCTGAACATGGTCTTAATCCTTGTCACCAGCTCCTTTCCATAATAACAACAATAAATGACAGATACGAAGCAAATGTTTCACAGTGCAACTAAAGGGATATTAGGAAGTGGTCCTCTCAGATCAGGGGAAAAGAGGAAGTTTATTACATCCTGTTCCCCCTCACACATACCCTTATTAGTGATGACAGGTAGCAAACTCACTGATGGAATCATAAGCGGTGCTTGTGCCAAAAAATAGGTCTTTTTTTTTTTTAGTTAAATTAAAAAATAAGCAATTTGCATCTTATGGAAGGTTTTACAAGTTACTATAGAAACTGCTATCATGTATAAGGATATAAACCGCAACAAGCTGGCGTCTCCATAGAAACGACACAAGCAGTTTGATTAATATGCAGACATCCTGAGACAAATGGGAATATTTAATTTCACTCCATAAAGAAAACTCTAGTAAACAGAACACTACAAACTTGAGCAAGGTATCCTAATAAGAACTATTATGATAAGCTTGCAAGCTGCAAGTCATGCACAATATAAGCTGAGAAGCATGTGGTGTGTTTACCATATTAGATTCAAAGGCTGTGAAAGGTACTATTTAGCTTCAGGAAGCTGATGATGTATCCAGCACGCTCTAATTGATTTAGGAATTTAAACCTGCAAACAGCTCCTACACAGAAGACATTTTCATTTGGTTTGGAACTAAATGGACCAAGATAAAATGAAAGGATGCAATACAATTGTTGTGACACTGTGATTGCTTAGGAAGTTCAATTACTGCATAAAAACACAGACAAACTTTCCAGGCACACTGCAGAGCGGGGCAGCCCGGACCTTGAACTGACCAGCTGTGTGCTGAAGCTGCATCGCCCAAGTGTTTAGAATGCACTATTAAGACATATTCAGTGAATAAGGGAAACAGGCAGGTATAACTCACCATATTTGGCACACTGGTGACGGGAGTACTCTTGATGTCGGCAGGAAAGGGAGACAAACTATTCGCCATGCCCGGCTTGTTTGGTAACTGGGGATTCACTCCTGTAGCTCCCATCTGCTGCCCTCCAGTTTGACTGAAAGGCTGCCCGAAGGGACTAGTGTTACCTGTCATTCCCATCTGGAAAAGAATGAATGGAATTACTATAATTTCCTTGATTCCCAAGACACATTAAAAAAGGGAAAGCATATGTCAAATATCCATCTTTGCATTCACAGAGACCAAACTCCAGTTCAAGTTGCTCAAGATTAAATCATCAATTTTACAACTTTAATCAGATGTAAAGTTTTAAAAGACACTTTACAAACGTACACAGCTGTGTGTGTCTGAAGTCTTGCCACTCAACTTACGGAAATCGCTGAGCATGTGCAAAGGAGAAAGCAAGATTATCCCTCCCAACCTGCACTGACAGAAATTACTTTTCCCAACACTGCAGAAACGTTTGAAAGCCAAGCAAACCTCAAGTCCTGTAACACTGCGTGTTCTGTGCACGAAGCATGACTCTGTACACAGACTAGATAGCAAGGGAGGAGAATAAGCATTTGCTAGATGTGTCTGTGTATCTATTTGGTACCTAGCACTCGAGGAAAAACATCTGAACAAAAGGATGTCTACTGAAGGCTGACATCCTTGACAAATTACACCCTCCGAACTCCTTAAGAATAGCAACTGGAAATACAACCTCCCTGAAGGAGTTAAGAGAACACTGTCCATCCAAAGAGCCATTTTGCCTGAACAGCAGCCTCCCAAGAGAAGTGGTGAAATCTCTATTACTTAAGTCAGTTATTATTACACTGGACAAAGGGTCCTGAAAAGATGTTTTAGTAGAAATTTACTTCTTTCAGAGAGGACTCCTAAGACTTGGACCCTCCTCGTCTTCTCCAAATAGAAGCTGACGGATCATGTTTGTGCTCCACTCTGCCCCATGCTGGGAGGATTTCTGGATGACTTTATCACCTGTCAGAATGTCTTAAATATAAATCCAATCCCTGAGTGAGTCTTTATTTGAAATATTAGATCCTATTTTCCTCCTCCTTTTGACCTCTCCAGCCCTTCCTTACACAACACACTGGTTTTCCATGGTGCTGGTCTTTTCACTTCCCTTACCAGCAGGGATTCAGGAGGCCTGTTCCTGTGTCTGCCCATCAGCTTGTCAGTATAACAGCCTCACAATAAGGAATTGCTCAGTGGTTGCTTTTCAGTACTTACAGGAATCAGACTGAATGACCACTTGATGAAGCACTAGTTCAGAGCAGTAGATTATGTCAGGGCAGAGTCCAATAAACACTGCTTGTCCCCTTTGTCAGTGTACTCTGTCCACTTGGGTTTCAGACAGCTGGCCCAGCTGTACTCCAAGTAGCTTTACATTAGGAAATACTCCCTTAACCCGCATCCTGCAGAGTGACTGTTGCCAGATTCAGACCTTTTTCCACTGTACAAAACACTGTATTTTCACAGAAGAATCTGACCTGCTATATACATATAAAACCCCCCAAACTCTAAGCTGTTACTTGGCAATGTAAGACTGTCATGCATGTTCTGCATTACAGTTGAATAATTCAAATCACATATAAGACTGAAAAGCCCCAATTGCTTATCAGCATCAAAAGCTCAGTAATAGAGTCTGCTTTTAAAGAACTGGCTACTATCACACTGCACAAACAGCAACGATCCTATTTCCTGTATTTCTGTGCTTGTTTTGTAGGGCTGTATGTTCAAGGAAAGTAGAGGGTTTAACTATTGTTTATTACAGCGTGGATTTGGCAGCTTTTCCCTGAAGAATTAATAGCAAAGTATTTAAAAAACTTACCCCCTCATCTTAATCCCCTATTTCAGACAAGGTATGAGAAACGATCACCTGGTATCTACAGCTACTCATTAATACTATGATGGGCTATCAGATTAACAGCGAAGAACGTTTCTGAAACGGAAAGTGGGATTCTGAGACTAGTGTATGACCAACTAATTGAACCTTTCAGAGGTCAACGATAGGAACAGGAGTTGTCTGGCTGTTATTCAGGTTCTCCTTGTATCTAAATCCCCAACCACAAACTTCCTTTGTCTGCAGAAGGACCTGGCCTGTCTAGTCCTCTCTGAATTTGCTTCAGGTTTGGTGGAGTTTCTAAAATAGAATATATTGACTATTTTGGCAGCCACTACTATGCTACAACTTCCTATGGGCCCCTACAGCCATGGCCACTACTGTAAAAGCAGTGAAAGGCCAGTGGTGAGTCTGAACTGGTAGAGAGAAATGCTGCACATGAACCTATTTCCAGAGCTTCTGTGGCCCTACTTGGGCCACCCACACACAGGAGCCAGTGCAAGCCAAGTCCTCCTCAGACCTGGCAGCCTGCAGATGCCACCGGGGAGATCGGAGAGACTTGGTGCACGCAAGGAACTTGCCCTCACATGGGCGTGCAGAGCTGAGCTCACACAGTGGGATGTTACAGGCCTCTGGCAGAATCTTAAACACTCCTGAATTTTCAAGAAGCAGAAGATCAATTTTTCCTTGGATAGTGAAAATGCTAAGCAAGCTCTACACCAAATTTGAGTTTGTGCTCCAGAGGAAGAGAGAAGCAATCTTCACCTCATTTCATTGCCAGGAAAGAATAACTATTTTTACTTAAAGGAAAAAAGTTTCAAAACAGATTTTTAGGAAAAATATTTTAAATATTTCAGTCTTAAAAAACAAAGAACAGAAAAGTTCTATTTTAAGATCATTAAAACTCTAAAGCATTGCAGCACCCCTGAAGCACCGAGTAACTGCAATCCTAACAGGTACATGCTTCGGCTTACCGTATTTTAGTACTTCCTTTTCAATACATCTTGTTATTAAACACCTCACAACTCAGCACACCAACAAAGCAACCTTTCAAGTCCTGCAAACTGAATGCTTAATATGATGAGGATAATTTTTTCTTTTCTAGGTGGTCATTAAATAACAGATACTCTCGACTGAGATTTTACTAAGTGCCCTGCTGTTCTTTGGAACCAAGCTGCAAGCAGAGCAGCTTCCATTTGAAACCACCTTGGTTTTAAACCCGCTCTCTGCGACATGGTATTTCACTGTCTGAGGCTGTGCTTCCATAAGTGAAAGGAAACTAGGGCTAAAGAGCTCCACTAGTTCACAACTTAAAGAAAAACCCCAAAGGCAGATAGCTTGATAACACTGTAACGCATTAGACATGCCCTTTAACCTACAGTTAGGTTAATTACTGCCACCAAAGCAAACTGCCAAAGACCTCCTTTTGTTTGAAGTCAATCTTCTAAAAACAAAAATTAATTTTAAGAAATCTGAAAAGGCAGAAGGATCTGTCTATCGTTTGTGCCAATCCCTGGAGTAAATACAAAGACAAAATCCAGGAGGGACCACACACAAGGTGAGTTTACCAAAGCTCACCGATGTTCACAGTTTCAGGGTTTTCTAAACTTACTTTTGCCACAGAAGAGTTAAAATTTATTAACAAGATTGTGACTTCCAGAGAGCAGAAGTGCACAATGCAGTGCAAAAACTGCTCTAATGACCCCTTATCTATTTATAACAGTTTTCAACCAAGGCTGGGATCAGTGAGGAGTTTTAGCGGCAGAACAACCTGCTGCCAAACAGCGTTATAATCAACCGGTGTTTCGGAGCTGTCACTGCAAACCCGAGGAACAGCTCAGTGGTTTTATCTAGCAGCAACCACCTCCAGCACACATAGACAGGCAGGGTCTCCAGCAAAGCAGAAGCACTGTCAGCTCCTCACTGGTGGGAAGGTAACAAAGAGGAGGTGGTAGAAGAACAGGAAAAATCAGGTAGATCCCGTGCATATCGAACACTGGAACAGATCTGAGTGTGTGAGGCCTGAACTGGCATTTCCTGGCTCATTATTGAGATCAGGTGACTTTCCATAAAACTTTATCTAAACCACTGCTAATTGAAATCTCAAAAACTAACTGGCAAATATAATCAGATGACTGAGTCTATTGGCAGTAAAGATTTTACACTGCTGATTCATTTTGCAAACTGAAACCGGTATCTCGGAAGCAAACAAACCAAAGGGCTGAAACGCTGTGGCTCCCGTCTCTGTCCCCGGGATTTTTCTCCTGTGTGAAATGAGGGGGCAAATGGGGGAAGGCAGACACTCAGATCTGTGTTTTCATATTTCTAAAACAGAAATATAATCTTCATGCCAAATCAGGTAGTTCAGGGAAAGATCACAAGGTAACTGCAAGTCATCAAAGAAGATAAACCAGCGAGAGTATGGGAATTAGCAACTGAATAAGAATCATCCTTCCCATGCAGGACTCTGAGCTTCAAGTTTGTTACTTTCCTGAAAGGAATGAAAGCAAAAAGTAATCCAGTGCCAGCTATTTCTTCTTCCACCTGCAATGAATGTGCATTGAAGTGAACCACAGGGCTTCTCAAGCTTCAACACATCAGCATGGCAGACAGTGCATTTCTGTTGCAACAGCAGAAAGCTTCTCTCTGAAAACCTGGGTTATATTGCACTTCACCCCTATTTTGTTCTAAGCTGAAGAATGTTCCCTCCCCTGTTGCCTTCCCCCACTCTCTATCAGTTCATTCAACTATCAGTTCACCTTCTTTCTCTACATGATGCAACCACCATTTGCTGTCGGCCACGTTCTCTGCACTACATCCCAGGGTGGCTCGTCTCATCCCACCTCATCCTCTGGAAACTCACATCTTACCCTTGTGTTTGTGTCATGATTTTGTGCAACTCGTGCATCTTGCCGGGTTCTTTGTGGTCACAACTGCAATGACTTCTAATGGAAAAACAGTAGACTGTTTTCCCAAGCAAGGTGGTTTTGAGACAGCTCGTCATCAATTGCAATGGGGGAGATGCAGGGGTGTTCTAAACCAGCCCAGCACAGAAGCATAAGTCAAGCCTAGAACTGCCTGGGAAGTAACACGATTAAGGCAGGACACCACCTTAAACACATTATTTCTACTCTAAACCAGCTCTTCTCAGAAATATGATAATACCACTCTCTTTTAATGGAAAAGATGTGTTTAATTTAATAGTCCTGCTATCCCAGAAAGACAAGCAGATTCTGTTCCCTTTTCATCACTATGGCAACTCTCTAAGATACTGCAATCTATTACTGAGCATGGATAGGCAAGAGGGTATTTCACTCTGCTCTCACCAGCCAAAAAATGTACAAACTTCCACGCTGAAAAAGAGAAAAGCTTTGTTTAGCTGATTTGGGCTACACGAGACATCTCACGCTGTAATACTTGGAGCAGCAGGTGTGGGAGGTGCTTCTCCTGGTTTTGCTTTTGAGTTATTTTCAGAGCAGAGGACCAACACAGTTTCCTTTAATTCCTCAAGCCTCCTAAATATTAGAGGTCAAGTTTGTATATACCTCATCTGATGGTGCAACTTTGAGTTGATATGAAAGAAATGAGAAGTTCACCAATCTAATGTAAAAGACACCTTTGAACCAGACTGGACACTCTGGCGTTTCTTCTCTTTTTAAAGCTTACCCTTTTCCTCCCCTCTCTATCACTGCTGACCCACCACAGTACTACCTCCTCTAGCCCAGCACCAGGGCACTACTCTTCTTTAGATATGAAGTGTCCAGACCATAAATAAATCCTGTCTCTTCCTCCTACTACATTTTGATTAACTGTCTCTTCACCTTTACCACCACAGTCAGTGCTCTCATTCAAGCACAGCTACTTCATTACCACATATTCCTGGGAGGCTCCCAAGACATGCAACCAATACAAAATGCTGCAAAACCCATTCACTGTTACACGCACGTGATTTCCCGTTGACAATGCCTTCCCTTCCAAAATGGTGTCATAAACAACAGACCTGTACACAGTTCTGCTCCTTACTACCCATTTTCCTTTGGGAAACTCTGCTCTCCTCTGTTGTTCCAACCTACCTTTCATTCCAATGGTTTCTAAACTTTCTAAACAGACTGAGCTCACCATCAATTTTCCTGCAAGACAGGAAGTCCCCTCAGTTGCAGGCACATGCCAAGGAGCAGCATCTACCTCTGACAGCACTCCTGGTTTTCTGTCTTGCACCACTACTGCCTACATAAAAGTAAAGCTATGAGTATCCTTTTGTATGAGTTGGTCCAAACATATTAGTCCAGAAAAAACCTCCAACTTATCTCTTTGTTAAAAGTTGATTTAAGTTTTGAAGTGACAATTCTTCTGTAAAAAGATGGACATAGGTGATACTGGCCAAATATTTAACAAACCAACCAAAACAGTACCACCAGATGTCAGAAGGAAAAACGCTGAAAGGTTGATACAGGAATCAAAGAACTCAAAGCAGCACGGGTTCAGTGGAAAATAAGCCTGGATGAAGTAATCTGATTATGATCCAATCCTATAAACTAAAAATAGCTATCATTAATATTCTGTTCAGTAACTACTAGATTTTTAACTAGAAAAGAGTCACAGAAAGATAGGAAGTGAACTGGACAAGCTCGGCTGGACTCTGTGAGCTGTGAACCCACAAACTGCTCCAACAACCAACGACAAGGGGTAGGAAGGGAAGACTGCTAAGTGTAAAACAACACCTTGATGCATTTGTCTTGGATGCTGTTGTAACGACAATGATCTTGCTGTATTAGTTCACAAATGGAATGTGAAAATGACAGGATTCAGAGAAGCCTCCAGAACCATGCAAAAGACTAAAAGGCACGGCTACAACAGACAGCCTAATTGTAATCTAATACCCTCATTTATTTAGCTTACTATTTAAGCTTATTAATTTGCTTATCTTATTAAGACAAGGACTGAAGTGATCCTAAAGCACCGGTTTTGGGAATAGAAAGGTGGTAATATAATTATTTTCTATTTAACAAAGACTTACCAACAGGTAAGAGCTGAAGCTCTACAGCTTCAATGGGGGAAAAAGGAAACTGACCAAACACCAATGAAATACTTAAGATTATATTAGTCTTTTATCTAAATACTGTGTGCTTCTACTCATCAGCAGGAATTAATTCACAAAAGCCACATGGTCTATCATCAGAGGTATCATGTCTGACTGCATTACACTCATTTTTATATGCTCCATTCTGTTTAAAATGGAGCCTAATAATAGGAAGGGAATTGGAAGATCCCTTCTGCTTGTCTAGAGACAACACAGAAAGGTGAGAAGAAAAAGCTATCTCAGGAAACAAAAATGACCAAATACCTTGACCAGTCTGCCAAGTTCATTAACCAAAGCCAGAGACAAGTATCAAAGTCCAGGAAAGCACACGTGCAGAATAGAAGCCAAAAACTGGATCAAGCTATTGCGTCCCTCCTCTGCCCCACAGGACTGAGCATGGCTAAGTGCAACTTCTTCTAATGACACAACTGCAAGACAAATTTCATCAATTCACTCAATCCAGCAGCAATTAAGCTGCCTCTTCAGACTGATACTGACTGCAGGCTCACAAACCTGGTTATGCTGCCAGCTAGGTATCCTAAGGAAACCAGGCTGAAGTGACAGCGTGTGACAATCAGTGTCTCATCTCCTCCCCTTTCTTCAAATCAATTTTTCTCTAATCACTTGGGAAATCACTGGTCAATTTGACACATTTTTTTGTTAAAGGTCTCACAGATAATTAAGTTCCCAAGACTGCTGACTAGAGAGATGGACAGGCACATTATGACATTCAGATTAACATCTCCACGAAGAAAAGGCACAAAGACCTCTGCCATTACCCACTGTGTTCAGCAGCTGCCAGTGTATGCAGGGTTCTGAATCAGCCACCATTATTGCCAGTTTTGTCCTGTCAGCACCTCAGAAAGATTATTTGAGGACAGGGGAGGGAGCTGAAAGCACAATAGGAAATGGTTTAGGAGACCCTTGGGGAGGGGTTCTGTGAAGAACTACAGCTTCTATAGTAGCAGCATGAGGATACACAGGCACATATTGTTCTGGCAATAGAAAAATAGGAAGGTCAGTGCTTTTTTGCTGTACTGAAACGTTCTGAATCTGACAAAATAATCACAGGAGGAAGACACAAAGACAGCCTTTTAGTGAGCCCTGATATCCTTACGTCATTCTGGACTTAGTCTGTGCTGTAACAGCTAAAATAAATTTAACTGTAAGGCCCAGATGAAAAGTTTATTTCAGAGCCCATGACATGCATGTCATAAGGGAAGGAGAGAGAGCAGAGGCATTTCAGGTATGATCTGTTTCCATAAAAAGGCTGGATCTTCACAAACTAACAGTAGTGTTGAGGAGTTGCATATGTGAGGGCTTTCGTGTTCAACAGTATGAATTGCTCAGTAATAACCCTTTGTCACTCAATACTGCTTTCTTCTAAATCCCCTGTATTTGCAAGGAAGGACACTCTCCCTACTTCCTCCAGTTGTATCACTGAAACAGGACAGTGTGAAATAACATGCTACGTGCTCAAAACACAGTAACTAGTTCCACCCTTCAAAAGCTACCTATAAACTACGATTCACTTTTCTGAATGCATGTAACTTTAGGGTTCTACCATAATCAATAGTCTTAGCTTGACAACTGTGCTTAAATAATCCAACCCTTCTAGAGCCGTTGCTACTCAGCATCTCACATGCTTCATCCCAAATCCCCTTGTACATCACTGATAGGGTAAGAACACAAAACGCAAACTCTCACTATCCACTATGACCCACAGATCACAGATCATGAGGGATCCTTTGGGTTCTGCAGGAACAGAATGATTTGGTATACTGCAACAGTATAGTATTGTACATCACTACAGCAGAGGGATCATAGAATGGTAGGGGTTGGAAGGGACCTTTAGAGATCATCTAGTTCAGCCCCCCTGCCAAAGCAGGTCCCACCTAGATCAGGTCACACAGTAACTCAGTAAGATGAGGTCACACAGGAACGTGTCCAGGTGGCTTTTGAAGACCTCCAGAGAAGAAGCCTCCACATCCTTCCTGGGCAGCCTGGGCCAGGGCTCCCTCACCTCAAGAGTTAAATAGTTTTCCCTTATGTTTAAATGCAACTTTTTGCGTTCCAGCTTCTTCCTATTACCCCTTCTAATACTGTTAATAAGCAATAGAGGATGGAACCGTTTCAAGAGGCTTATTTCTGCTTTCCTGAGTGACAACTCAGACAGAGATCTATGCTTCACCATCAATTCCCAGATGAGTTTCACACACCTAAATCCCAGAGGAACCATGATCTGGCATCAACCACCTGGAGTGAATCTCTCCTCGGCCCTGGGGTGCGACTGCCACAGCTCCAATCAGTCGCTTTGCTCACACACTCACTATGAAAGAACATGGGCACACATTGAGGACTTTGCACTTGGGACTCTTATCTCCCTCTGGTATGAAACACAAATCTCTAACATGATACAAGGTCCACCTAACTGATTAAGGCTCTCAGTGAAGTGTAGAAGACAAGTCCATTTGGAATGCACGCTCACTTGTGAGGTGAGAAAGACAAGCTTTCTTTACTATGCTGGCATCATCTTGTATCTGTTTACTGACAAAAAAAAGTAAGTCTCTACTAATTACTATGTCATCTTATAGTAACATGTTCCAAAAGAAAGTCACCATGGTGCTTGGAATGTATATGCCAGAGGGACAGATGGAGAAGGGAGGAAAAGATTAATCATTTAATGGCAGAAAGCCAGCGGTGTTACCAAAAAAAAATCTGTTTCAGTGCAAAACCAGAGGCAAGTTGATTATCTCAGCTGAGGTGAGAGCTCCACACCTAAACTTACCTGCGCATCTGGCAGCTTGACAAAGCTACTGATTTCAAAATACTCCCTTTCTGAAGTCAGTGAGTAACAACAAGCTCTTAAAAAAGGTCACACTTCAAGAATTAGTGCTGAGAATTAAAGCACGATCTGGCTATCAGTGTTTCAGAGGAGGCCCATCTTGTGCTGAAAGTCTCCAGTCTCCCACCTCTTTAAGCTAACCACTGTAACGGAAGTCTACAGCAACAGATTTCTGAAGCATTTAGAGTGTCTTGCTCTTCAGTAAACTAACTCAAAGAAAAATAATCAAGTGCCCCAGAACAATTGTAATTTATTTCATCCTTTATTACAAGATGAGAGATTTGGTAAAGGTAGAAATAAAACTTTTCAAATCCCATTAAGATGAAAGCAGGTGTTTTATTACTGCTTGTAATAAGATTGTGAAATGCTTGGAAGAGAATTTCAAGAGGTCAAAGACAAATTTAATATTCCAAGGCAGCAAAACCACTTTAAAATCGTGCAAACGTTTCCACATAATCACCTAAACACCAAAGATGGAATTTCATGGGAAAACACTGTACAAATGGCCGGTTATCTGGGGGACAAACTCTATCAATACATTTAACTAGAAATTACCATTTTCCAGGAAGAAAACCAGAATCACATGCTTGCACTGTATATATGCCTAAAGAAAAATATCTCCAAAAGTCTGCACGAGCCTGAGCGCTAAAACAACAAAACATACTACAGAAAGAATCAAAGGAATTTCCACAGTGCGCATTGCTCTTGTACTTACAAATCAAAGCTAAAGCTCAGAAGGCTTACTTTGCAAGGAGTGTCACCTCTGCAAATGAATACTTCAAAAGTCTAATGGATAATTAGCCACAATTGATCAATGTACTCCAATTGCTTCAAGAGCTTTAATGAGTGCCAGGCAGAAAATGTGGCTTTCTTCAGATAAACAAGACTTATTTTTACCATATAAGAAGAGAAAGTTAACCAGAACCACACAATTAACTAAAGATGTTTCAAAGGTTTATTTCATCAAGAAAATCTAGTTTGGACACAAACAGTAATTCAACAACACTTCAGAAGAGGATACTGAAAACACAACATTTAGTTAAGATGCACCTCTACTGATACCTGATAGTACAGTGACAGGCCAAAATGCTTAGGACTTACTTCCAGAAGCAGCAACAGCGTGTCCTAAGACACATTTACAGGCACATCAAACCAGAATCTTCTAACACAGGACACAAATATCTCTGTCCTCTCCTAAGTCCTATACTTCATTGTCATTAAGATACACCACATTGCTAACCAAACAGCAAATCTCAACACAAAGTCCACGCTTTTTCCTCTTTTTTTCTGCATCTTGGATATTAACCTTTCGAAATGCACCCAACAGGCCACAAAAGAATTTACAGATGTGTCTGCTGGCACCTCAGCAGTTCTGAAGTTCCTGTATTTGGCTGGAGACAGTCAAGTAAAAGGAAAGCATGTCATGCTTCAAAAATTCAGAGTTAAAAAAAATAAACTCCTCTAGTAAGAAAAACAGTAGCACTATTTAAGAGATTCTTTCCCATTTATCTCTCAGAAGGTGGCCAAACATACATGGTCAGGCAGTCTGTGAGACATGATATTCTACAGAGGTGGGATAAAAGGCAACAGCAGCTCTACAGAGCAACAGCAACAGGAAAGGTACCTCAAAAACACAATGAAAAGAGACGATGTTCTTTTCTGCATGGTATTCTCCTTGACAGCTATGATTCCTAAAGGAAAAATGGACATGCTAATGGAGAGACTGTATTCTAAAAGAAGGAATTGTTCTACTTCAATCCAGAACTCCATGTGTAGAAATGAAATCAGCAAGAAACAAATTTTTACTACAGGCTACATTAAAAGAAAAGAAATAAGCAACACAGCTTACTCAAAAAAACCACTCAGCATAAATATCACAGTCTGACATTAACTAAGGAGAAACATAACTATAAATAATTCACACTGTTGAAATAATTTGTAAATAAGAGACAAACATATTTATTTTGAAACATCTCACTGACTTCAAGAGCTACCTTGAAATCTCCAGTCTTCCTGTAGAAATACATTCTCCTTGAAGATTTGACAAATCACTTGAAGCTATTAAGGGGCTTCTCAATGGGTCCTAAACGAGGTAATGATCTGACGGTCACCTTTAAACATATGCTTAAAATTGAACAGTGTGACCCAACTAGGCCACTAATATCCCACTGAAAGCAGTCTGAAAACAGTACTGCCCAGAAACTGTTTTGAACCCAAGATGCCCAGTATCAGACGAAGTAAGCAGATGCAGCTTGTTCCAAGAGTGAAACCCCATCTTTAACTTGCAGTATTCCAACACTTTCTCATTTCCAGCATACAAAGATCCTGCCATTGCAAAGGTAGCTCTTCGATTTAGCCAATTTGCCAAGAGTTTCAAAAGGTATTTGTTTTTGCTTGGTAGGTTTCTTTTAATCCCTTTAACACAAAAAAGCTGCCCGTACAGTTGGTGCAGATTGTGCCGCAGTCACTCTGAAAACATAAAACCCTTCCGCTTCACAACAGCAGCATCTCTCAGATACTGCTAAATGACCTATTTATTCACTGCTCTCTCATAGACAGGTCCTCTTGGCAAGGATGTTCGTATATTTAATGTGCTGTGTTTTCATTATGATTCATTCTAAACCGAAGGCACCACCGAATCCCTTTTATGGCACAGTATGCCTCTTCTCTGCCAAAGCTAAAGCAGATTCATACATACACATACCAGAGACTATGACTGTCACTTTGGTGCTTGAGCATCTTCAGAATGTGTAAGTACTAACATTTCCACATACAAACAATAAGCTTAGTACACTACTTGTTACTTCAGAAACGGCTGTGACTGAGAGCAGTCTTTACTGGGATGGCAAGGAGGAGAAGCATGGGGAAAAGGCAGCATGTGCCATTCCAAGCCAATGGACAAAGCTGAGGCAGTCAAAACTCTAGGCCACACACAAACGAACTTAAGGCTTCCAAATAAAACCCAAGTGGGCCTTCCTCCGAACATTCACAAGAACAGACAATGCTATTCTACTCAGCCATGCCTCAGTCAGCCCTGCAAAGTGAACTAGCAATTGTGCCAAAAGGAATCCAAGACTTCTTTTCTTTTTCAGATGTAAGGGGGAAACTGTGTATCAAAACATCTTTTCTAGTTTAAAAGTTAATCTTTAAATAAAAGTGGAAATCAGGCTGCCTGCTGTAAAGGAGGCTCAGGCATGCCCCATGTAGCCTCTTGTATTGATGATTCAACCCTCTAGCTAAGTGAGAGGACTCTGGGATTCCACAGCGCAACTGTGAAACAGAACGGTCTTTCTGTCTGGTGGCAGAAGGTCACATTTGTTCTTCAACAGAGTGTTTTCCACTTGTGGAAGCCCCAGGAGAATCAACTCCTCTTGCTGCTTCTCCACTGCTAGGTAGGGTGACACAGTGCATCACACTACATGTAACTGTCCAAGTTCCCTGGATTGCCTTTTTTCTAATGAAACTGACCATGAGCACTCAGTTTTCAGACCATGATACTGGCTACTTTGACACATTTCTGTACCTACTTCCAATTACAGTATTCCCAATACAATCACAGCTCATTGTCACATACAAATATTAAGTAAACTCTTTTAAGTAAGGAGAAGTTCTGAGACCTGCTAAAAGGTCTTTTCATCAGGAATGCTCCTGTGAAATGGTACACATGTACATGATTGAGTCTACTAAGAAAATTACTATGACAAAGACATTTCCTTCTGACCAAAGTAACCAGGCACTTTGTAACTTCTGCACAGCAGCATTTCAGATGGCAGGTTTTCCTCTTTCTCAACAGTTTTCACATGTATATTTTAAACCCCCCTACAAACAGCAGCAGGTATACATGGGGGGAAAGCCTAAAAACTAGAAAGAAATCATTTCAGTCCCAACTATAAGGAACTGGAAGCACTCGAACAAGGTCTGTGTCGTGCTACTGCATTGGAAGATCCTGGCACAATTCTACTCCAAAATGATCCCATAAACATTTCATTTTTGTCCACTGGATGATAAGCCAATATGAGTTAACAAAAACAGGCTTTTTAACCACCTGACTTGGAAGCACAGCAAGGGGAAGCCAATTTGTGGTCTGACCCCATGAAGGCTGACTGTTCAGTTTTTTGCAGCACTAGTGCCAAACTGAACTCAGATAATTGTGCTCAGGCACATGCAGAACACAGGAGCCAAGTAACCATTGCTTCAGGTATCTTCAACAACACTGCACAACTGCAAATGAAATTTAACTCATGTACTAGGAATGAGAAAGAACTCAATTTCAGGTGCCAGGACTAACAGTTGTGGTGAGATTTTAAAGTCACCAAAACTCTTTGATACACCAGAGCAAGCTCATCTGTGGAGTACCACTGTGCCTCATCACGTTTCAAACCACAACTGTGTGACACTTTCCATTTTACTATGAGCTAAGTGCTTCTATATATTTCTCTGTTTGTATTGTTACAAAAGCCCATGTGCCTTTACTCAGTAAAAAACCACTGGTTTTGTTGGTAGCTGTTCAACAGAGAACCAAGCAATGATGGTCAGATCTGTAATACTATTAAGAGTGCCCTGAAACCTAGAAACGGCATCATTTGGAATACGATTTGGAGCGGCTACTTCTGTTTGCCAGGCAGCCTGGGATGGACAACTCTGGGGATGAGAACCAAACTAATTGCAAGTCATGTTAAAGCAACTCAGGCAGATTCAATCAGATTGAGTCATCAGAGAAAGAAACAGCACCAGCAGTTTGCTAAAACACAAGAACTACAAAGGAAGGAGGACATCCTCATCTGACTTAATTCACAATCAGCAATTGCATCTAAATCTGGTACTCAGCGATGTCAACTGAGTAATCTGTTTTAAATAAACAGTTTGCTTTATTTTTTTCATCATAAGTTTTCCTTACTACAGACTCCTCAAAACATGGAGTCAAGTAACATAACTCCCTACACAACTCAAATCATTATCAGAAGCCTTGTTCTTTAACATAGTTCGTCATCTTATTAAATTTACTTCAAGGTTAATATCCAACACGAAAACACCACCCATCAAGAAACAACAGGGCACAAAACTCTGAATGTTCTTGTCAAAAGCATGTGTATCATATATACAACCAGCCTAGAAACAAAGAATAACTGAATCCATTGCTTTTATTACTCAATATTAAAAGAAAAAAAAAGAAGGGAAAAAAAAAAAGAGAGAACTGGTCATTCTCTTGGTCAACATCAAAAATGGTTTTAGAGTTTTCGGAAGTTCACTTAAGACTTTATTTCTTCTAAGGTAAGATTTTTCTCCTCTTTAATCTGAAACTTCTACTGCAGTATGCATTGCCATGTGGCTATTTTAACTGCAACACAGTTGGAAACTCACACCATTCAAATAAATTAGGCTGATACAGTTAAGAGGAAAAGAACTGTGCTGAACTGAAAGAAAAATCCAGCATTAACAAATCTGTCAGTGATTATTTTGAACTGCTAGGATTTTTATGTCAATCCTACTACTGGTATCAACTTCTACAGAGGCTTAAATACATGCATATATACGCAGGTAAAGCAAACTCATCAGTTGCTGACAGCACCTGAAGTCTGGATCTAAACTCGTTATTGCCAGATCACCTCCTGAAATACTATATGGGAAGCAAGACCTGCCTGACAGACCAGTTTTCCTATCACCAGTTTTCCCTGCCAGGCAAGTGCTAGTTTCTATCAATACAAACATTTTCCCGTAGAATGAGGTTACTTAAAACCTACAATTTTGAAAAGGCAATTCATAAAATCCCAATAATGTTGTAATCCTCATAAACTAGGCATGAATTTTTACCATTTTCTCCTGATCTCCCTATAGATTCAGACTAAGGTCTGATGAAACAATTACATCCTTTTCTGGAGCTCAGAGAGATCAATAACACGTTTAATCAAACTGCACTTTTCAGAAAGAAAACTAACCTTGAGGTAGGGTTTACTAGTTCTATAGACAAAAACAATTTGAAAGGATCCCGAGCAAGCTGTAGTTTGACTGCAGCCTAAAAGCCCTGGCTTCTAGCAGCCACACACAACTCCAAGGCTGTTTCCAAAGTTTCTGCTGCTAGGCACCTGCACATTCTTATTGGAGTGCTATGGCTCTGAAGGTCCCAAGGAAAGGTGATTTCTTCTACAGAATGGCATAAAGAAAGCATTACAGCATGGAAACATGTCAAAGAGGAGACAAGAGTCCTACTCATCTCAGTGGGACTTTACTTCTTAAGGGAAAATCCCTCTTAGGTGAGTCACTGTCCGAAACTCTTAACAGAGAGCAAAAAGGAAGTCTGAAAAGCATACAAAACAAATGGGAACTTCCCAACATTTTCTTCTGATTTTCCACAGGCTTTGCTAGCAGTTTTGGGACAAAGGAGATGCATCTCAGCAAGAGGCTGTCACACGTCGCCTTAAACACAACCTCAAGCTCTTGCCAGCCACAAAGAAGAATGTGAAGGCTTCACCTCCCTTATATGAAAAAGATGATTTCTCACAGCACCAGGAGAGTACCAGGCACAGAGCACGCTTGCAGCAAAGTGCTCATTTCCATGGAAGCACCAGGCCACCTGCTTAGCTTTGCTACTCCTTAATGTGTTCAACAACCAACAGTATTATAAAAACATCTCTAATTGTAAAAGTTTTTCGAGAAAGTTTGAACACAAAAGAACAATCCTGCTACTACTGGAAATTACTGTGACAAGATGACCTGTTCCTCCACCCCCGCCAATGGATAATTGTTCAAAGAGTTCTGCTCTTTTAAGCAGATTTCTTGAAGAACATCAGCCCAGTCAAAGAAAACCCATCCTTGTAGTGTTGTCCATGAACACAGGGCCACAATTCCACGGTTTCAAGCAAAACTGTTACAGGAAAGGAGTCTGGTAGTGAACAAAGAGATATATACAACAGCACAGAAGACAGGCTTTCGGATCATCCCCAACAAGTCAAAAATCACAATGTAGGCACTCAAACCTGAATATGCAAACTGCACGATCACGGCCTAGGAAGAATACAAATCCTTGCTATAGTAAGTTGCTATACCTTTAATTCACAAAACCTTCTCAGGAACTACTCCTTATTCCCAAAACTATTCTAGGCTTGTCAATAAAACAGGCCTATGACTCTAACAGCTATTGTCTAACTTGCACTGACAGCTTCCTTCTTCCAGAGGATCATATGAAACCTCTGACATCCTTTGTTCATGTCTCCGTAGGCAGAAGTATTTTGCTTTAATCTCTTCCTGCCAATGGAAACATATCTGTCAGCACCTTATAGCCCTATGACAGGGACAATTAGTTCTTCTTTCCCTTTTAAATTGGTTAGGACTAAGGTCTATGCACCACCTTCAGCTTACACAAGCACCTGCACCACCAGCCTGAGTTACCACGCTTGTTTCTGGCATGCTTTTCATTCTTTCAAGAGCTGCCTTCAAATGTTAAGTCCAACTCAAAACTAACACTACTGGCTTAAGATGCTCCAGATCAAATGAGTACCCGTTATTTCTGAGAGCAGCTGAAAGGGTGGGCCTGCTTCTGCAGAGTGGTCGGACTAGATCTCTAAAGGTCTTTTCCAAACCCCACCATTCTGTGATTCTCATACTAGAAAGAACACTTTTAAAAATACACCACAGGAAAGAAAAAAGAAAGAGCAATGCATTCTCCTTGATTAGAACAAACCATCATGGAAGCAAGGTCTTGCCCAACAAAACTGGTCTCAAACCATAAATGGCCACGAGTGCTACATCAACACAATGAATTGAGAAAAGCTGGCTTCTGAATCACCCCGAGATAACTCAGTGATGTAGATCACTTATTTTAAACATAATGAGAAAATCTTGCGTTAAAAAGTTCTTTTAGATGTCTTTCTGCCTTTGTGCTTCACAACTCTTTCTTTCCCTTAGGCTATATTGCTACAGTCACCACAACTCGCTTTCAGCCTTCATACAGTTCTTCAAGCACAATGGCAGCTACATTTTACGCCCTTTGGATAAGTTAGGCAACATTCACTATGAGGCAGATCAGCTCCCTCACCACTTTTATTGCTGCCTTTAGAATCTTTTAAGCTGGATACACAACGTGGTAAACATCAGGGAGCAGGAGGTAAAAAACACAAACTAACCCACATTCTCCTTGAGCAGAAATTTCAGTTTCAGAGGAACAGACAAACTCACTGAAGTGCTTCGCTTCTTAAAAGCTTTCATCACAGCTGAAGCACCAGTAAGAAATAAAATCAAACCCAAAACGCTAACACAGTGTCACAGCTGATAATCCTACTAGGACAATAAACTGGGGGCTGGGAAGAAACTGGTAAGGGTGCCAGTCCTCAGATGACTACTAAGGAAAATGGTAAAACTCAGGAATGCTTCTGCTTCTCACAAGAAAATTCGAGGATCAAATAATTTGTTCTAAAATGGGGACACCAAATTTTTGTGTAAAACATTATGCTCACTTGCTCTCCTACTAAGAGAAAATTAAGATGTATATAAAGTAAAACTTTCCTGAAACCTCCACAATGCTCTTGAAGCTCCATCTTCTCCAACAGACAGAGCCCTGCAAAACTGTTTTTTTCTAAGTTGCCCAAGTTTTAAAATCCATTTTCTGTTAAGTGCTAGCACCTCCACAGAAGCACCATTTTACCACTTCTGCTGACATTAAATGATGCTATTTCTTCAGTTTCTCCAAACAACTTTGGCTGTAAGGACTTCTGAAAGCACTAATTTTGCTCTAATAGTTTGTAAACGCAAGTAGTTTGTAAAAGCGTTGAGCACAGCACTGCATGTGAGGACTAACTAATGATTTATGTAACTGGGATACTTCTGCTGTTCTTTTCCAATGCATTACGTCTTCAAATTAACTTTCACTTACTTCTTGAACATACTCTAACTGAGAAAGTCCAGGTCAATTTCCTGAGCTGGTGAATCCCATTTGCAGCTCACATCAGGCTAAGATTGAATTCCTTGAAAAAGGAATTTGTCTGAGTGCTGGCTTGCTCCTTACAAGGAGTGAGTTTATTCAAAATAAACCAAATCATCATAGAACCTTGCCCACCAGATTCATGTCTGAGGTCTTCATCTGATGGAGTATACAAGGCCATTGGCTTTGGTATAATTCTACGTGACTTAGTCCACACAGAAAATCAGCAGTTTCACCACATTGCTGCATAGTGGCTATGAAAGATCTACTCCTAAGAACTTACATATACATATGTTCATAGAAATAAACAGAGTAATTAGAATTTGTCACTCTTCCTGTTAATCTTAAAGAAAAATAAATGATAAACTGATTGTGTTTCTGTGCAGATCAATCTGCTCCACATGACAAACTGAGCCGATTCGGAGGCTGCAGGCAGCTCTATCTGCTGTCACGTTGTCTATCAGCTGTGTGTCACTTCCACATGCTATGACCTTCACTCAGATCACAAGCACCTCTTCCTTAAGCAAAGGGACCCCCTTCACTGCAGAGAAAACGCTTTTCATATCTTTATTTTTAACTTAAAAACCCTAAGATTAGCTACAATGATGTCAGCACTTCTTCAGAGAACACGACACACACTCTTATGTCAGGCAACGCAAGTTTCTCCACAATTCCTAACAAATCCGTGCATTAACATTTATGTCTTAACAAACTACAACAACAACAACTAGTGATTTAGGAATAGATAAAACACCAAAGATAAAAAATTATTTTTCCACATATCAGAACATGCTGGGTTTGCCATCAGAGATCCGAGAAGGAACTGCAACAAAGCAACACAGATGAGAGACAAGACACGCTGCTATCCAACTGAAAGACAGGAGGAGCAACAATCAAAACACTTCTCTAAGCTCTCATCTGGAAAATGAAGAACTAAAAAGCCATTATGCTATCAATAAGGGTCAGGAGCTGTGCCCTGAGACAGAGGCAGGTGCTTCCAGGTGTGTATGTTCCCTGCCCAGGTCTGCAATGGCCACCAAATTAGACTTCTTGCCCATACTCTGCCCTTTCCCTTCAGAGAGCTTGCATTAGCTTGGCAATCTGTGTGAAATTTGATGTTTGCAGATCACTTCCTCTATAGATGTGAAAAATATTCATTGCACAGCTGTCAACAGTGGTCCTTGACAAGAAGACCAATTGCTACAACATTCTCTTCAACCCACAAGTATTTTTCTAACAGTTTCCACGTTGCTTTGTAAGACACTGTTGTCTGACAGCTGAACTGAGACGCCTCACAGAAGTAATCACATGCTTTCTTTTTGCAGCATTCCGTTACTCTTTTCTAATTCAACCTACTAAGATACTACCCAACCTTTAACTTCAAGGAGGTGTTTTCAACAAGTGCTTTCATTTCCGGTTACATGAGAAACACTGCATCAATCAACTCGCTCTCACAGTATCACTGGTAAATGAAACAAGTAACTACGGACTCAAGAAAGTGCATTATTTAGCTCTGATTCAGAAAAGAATCAACCACATTTTCTAAACACCTGTATGGAGAAAGAACAAGCACAATGAACAGAGTATATGAAATGATATGTACATACTTTAGTCATTGCTCCTGTCTGTGCTGTGTTCAGTCCGGTGTGCCCAGCCATCTGTGGAGATACT
Source organism: Colius striatus (assembly GCF_028858725.1). Lineage (NCBI taxonomy): Eukaryota > Metazoa > Chordata > Aves > Coliiformes > Coliidae > Colius > Colius striatus. The sequence continues at coordinate 341,122 of NC_084761.1, read as the reverse complement.
TGGGTTAAAGTCTCCGCCAGCACACTGCCTGCATTCCCCTGCATGGCAGGGGCAGAATATTGCATTCCTGCTCCCCTTCCTCTTCCAGCTGCCCCAAGAGATCCATTCATTACCTGCCCTTGTCCTTGCTGAGGCTGATTCATTAAACTGTGACCAGAATTACTGTTGAGAAGGCTCTGGTGCGTCTGACTGAAATTAGTATTCATACATATTCCAGGTCCAGTCTGTGATGTTGCAGGGCTGCTCGTCACCATCCCTACTTGTTTTTGTGCTTGAGAGTTCAGAGTTTGTGATGCAGGCGTGGTAGGTCCAGAGGTGCTGGCTGCTTGCTTTGCCAGGCCTGAAGCAGAAGAGTCTCCCTGGTTTAAAGGGCTCTTACCCATAGCACTCAGATTACCAATATTAGCACTGTTCGGCTGCCCTTGAACTTGACTACCAACTCCTTGCTGGACAGGGCTGTTTGAGTTCACATTTCCAATTCCTGGGTTTAAGGAAGAGCCGCTGCCTCCCCTTAGAAGTTCAGAAAGCTGTTTGTGTTTGGAAGCCGCATCTGGAACAAGGTTCCCACTGCTGTTTAAGAGGCCCAACTCGCCATTGGGGATCAGCTCATCGGGAAGATCATTTTCCAAGTCAAACAAAGATCCAAAATCTGCAAGTTAAAACAGAAGCACGGGTGAGAAAAATATAACAAACAAGTAACTAAAATGTTCACCGATGTTACTTTTTACTAGCCTTAAACAATGGCATGCATGAAGGTAAATATTATTTTAATTCTATATTAAATAGAGAATATATCCAAAATAGCAAAACATTACACTTAAGACTCAATGTAGCCAGCAAGACACAAACCCGGGGGCCTTTCAGAAAGCACCGTTGCTCGTCCATCCTGGGCACGTGTCACCACACAGGGTCATTTTTGTGCAAGACTTTCAACAAAATATTGGTCCCAGCTTAAGGAACTAAGCTGACATGACTACAAGGATCTAACCTAACTCCTAGACATCTCTTGTTTTGGTTAAAAGAAAGCAGCAGATTTAGGGGGTTTTTTTCCCCATTTCCTCTCCCCAAAGAGCAATTCCATCACCTTCTCTGACCTACTATGCAAGCCCAAGTTGCAGTATTTAACCCAACAATCCTACCTCAGTCTGGTAATTTATGGTTGCTCATGGCCAAATAACATCTTCCAGACAGACTTCAAAGTTTGATAAGAAGACAACAACTGCTTCTTCAGTAGTTTGATCCCACATTTAAGCATGTTTAATATCAGTTTCTAATTGATTTGTATCATAATCCACTACCTCAGAAGATCCCAAAAGGCACTCGGCATGTTCTCCTCATAATGTGCCTTGAATCAAGTCACTTCTTGATCCCTGAACAGCTCAAATAATCCAAATTGCTCTCTAAGTGCCCAGCCCTCATTTATCATGACCAATATTGACAGAGGTAATCCACACACTCTCCAGATGAGCAAAAGAAATCAATCAGATCTTCATTAAGCCACTTGAAGGAACTGCTCTGCCTGGCTGGAACATCCAAATTGATCAAAAGTGGCAGGGATTTTGTTGTGGGGTTTTGTTTGTTTTCTTTCTTTAAAAAGGAGTCACTCAGGTTCACTGTCATGTTTTATTGCACATCCTAAGCAGCATCCATATAGCATTATTTTGGTATGCAATTAAAAACAGAAAGTTACTTGACTGTTTATAGGTATTTCCCAGTGAAAGTTACAGTTATATATTTGTAAGACATAAAGAAAAGGGCATACAGCAACATTAATAATCATGTAAGCAGACTAGCCTCAATTCACCAGAGGAGCTGTTCGAACAGGCAGCACGTCAGGAAAGTTTACCAGCCCAAAGATGTGATGTAAACCGACCAACATCTACTGTAACATCACGGAAATGTGTGAAAAATTTCCTTTGCCCCTCTAAAGCCAGAGCTCAAAAACCCTACTAAGCCACGGTAAGCAACAGACAAACCAATTTTTTTCCAGCTTAGAGGAAGCACAGGTTATTTTCTAACGCACAGCAGCCCAAAAGCATAATTGTTCAAACGTTTCATTCACACTTCCACCACAAAAAGCTGGTGCAAGAATCAAGGTGACAAAGGCAGCCTGAGATCATTCAGTAATGGACAGCCTGGACCACATTACCTGCATTGCAAAGAAACAAGTACCCCTCAAACACCACAAAAGCTGTATCACAAAGCCAGGATGCGTCAGCAACGCGTCTCAGCACATTAAAACACGATACGTTCAAACTCCCAATTCCACCTCACTGCAGAAAAAGGAATAAAAATTTCCAGATGTGTTGCAACGTCAACTGCAGAAACAGACCCAGTAAACACATACACAAAAGCTACATTCTGCCTGTTCTGAGGCAGCATGTCCTTCAGGGGCCCACATCGTGCCACCATTCTCTACTCAATAAGCTCTGAAGAATCCTTCAGGCTTCTACGACACCAGCTGTGACAAACACAACACAGACTCTTATCCTCTTTCAAAGCAGGGAAGTAACAAACTAACATTTTCATTAGCTGGATTCATTAGAGTTTTCTTCATTTCTCTCTTACTTGCTGCCTTCCCCTTCAGTTCTTTAGTTCACCTTTCCAGCTTGCCTTCTTACAGAAACTCCTGGTGTACCTTCAACTACATTCCTTCCAACAACCGCTTCATCTCTTCTCTTCCCCACACAACATTGTGACACTCACTGAGCTGCAATTTACACCTCCTCCCATATATTTTGCTTCTAACTTTCTTCCCCCAAGACTGCATTGTTTCCTCCCATCCACCTCCAGCCTGCACGGCTCCTTTCCAGCGCCAAGCCGTGTCTGGCCAGCAGCGAGTCTCCAGGCCCTGCTCACGCGCCGGCGGCCTCTGCCACAGACGGCGGCAGTGGCGGCTGCAGCCTGGAGCACAACCAAAGCCATCTGCCTGCACATCACAAACGGTGGTGACACAGGATCCGTCACTGCAGCTTTGCCTTTGCTAAACCGCTCTCGCCATCCCAGCTCGCTGCGAAGTTCAGACGACTCTTGTAAACCCCACGACACAGTGTTTTTCCAGGCTTCCGCACCAAAATTGCTACTGTTCCATGAACAAAAACGTGCGAGCGTGTGCACGCAAGGCCAGGGGCAGAGAACTGACAAAACCTGGAGGGGGGAGATGTTGCTGTGGCTTGAAAAAAGAAGTAGTAGTTTTTCCCAGTTGTATTTCAAAGTCGGATGCTGGAGCATAAGTGCTCAATTTTTTGTTGTTTGCCTGGCTGGACTCTTTAACAGCCTTGCCCCAGCCAAGGACTGGAAACGGTTTTGCAGTTTACAGAAAGAGGGAAGAAAGTGTTTGGGAATACTGCCTCTGAAACCCCAAAACAACCTACCGCTCCTAAGCTCCTCTAAGAAAGCTATACATTAAGGTTAGGCATGGAAAGTTTACAGCTCTGCATCAGGAAAATACAGAGCAAGTAAACAGCTTAGCACAGTGGCCTTGTAAAGATTCAGTGAGCATTCAAATGTTCAGGCAATGATTAATCTTCCTGTTTTCATATTTTAATCAGCCGTGTACGTTAAAAACACCAACACAAGGCACATTTTACAACAGCTATAAAATATAACAGAAAACAAAAGTCTACTTGAGGATGTCTGCAACAAATCCATAAAGATAAGAGATTGCCTAGGCAGTTATAAAAATAATAAATATATTTATACATATATAAAAATCTGCTGTAAGAACGCAGCACATTTCTGCTGGTAGCAAAATGAAAAGTAACTTCAGCCTCTCCATCCTCATGAGAAGAACGTAATTGATCCCATTGTCAACGCTTCAACTACTTCTCAAAGTCAATGGCAGTTACCAAGAGTCTAAATTAAACTGAGATGCCTTTGCCTTCACATGCAGTTATGTGAAGCAATGCTCAAGAAACACCTACACTGAGCAGTCCAATGCGAACTACTGAGCTTTGCTTCTGCTCCATCTCTTAAACCTGCCACACAACAGAAAAGGTGGCCTTCACTCTAGAGAAGGATGGAGTCCCTCCATTCCTATGGCACCTACACATAATTTCAGTGCTCAAGAAGCCAGAAAGCTGACTAGGGCCGCAGTGACCCCACCTTGTACTGCCTCATCTCTAACGCAGAACTTCTGATCCTAAGCCTCACACCTTTCCTTACCTCTGCTACATAAAACCAAACATCCTCTTCACAGAAGAGCACCAAAGCCAAGAGATAACACGCCTTCTGAAAGGGATGTAGAAGCACTAGGCAACACCACCACCCCCACTCTTTCCAAAGGGCTCCGTTTCCAGTCTGAGAATTCTGCATTCTTTGAGCAGCTATTTTCACACACAGAAGATAATCACACTTGAGACACAATTTCTCTCTATTTCAGTTTTATGAGCTTCCATGTCACAGTTTTCTGCCTTCCTGGACAACACTTTCAGTAACCAGAATAAAATAAAGGATGTTCTCTTTCCTTCCAAGTCTTCTCTGAAGGAAAAAAATTGTGCTGTGTTCTCAAGGCAGAACGTTTTCGTCTGTACGACTACTTGCAACTGTCATCAGGAGACTTTCTTAATATACACATTCCATCAATTAACTTGTTTCAATGTCAACATTTCCCCCCCTACCCTTAATTGAGCCTTGAGAGATGACAAACGTTCTAAGATGTTTCTCTACATGATTTACTGTCTCAACTACATCCCACAGGAAGCAGGAAGAGAGCTATCAAATTCAGTTTCGTTTTCGTACAGCGTAATCTCCACTTGAAACGCAACGGGGAGTGTTCCCGTCACAAACTTCGGCTGCCTGTCCATGGGGCAGACACTGAGGTCACACTGCAGCAGTCCCAGCACACAAGTAGTATTTTCACCGTGCCTTTCTTTCATGCCAACATGGTTGTTACATTTCAGTGAGCCCAATTTTGTTTTGTAAGGCTTCTTTCAACCATGCCAGACCCCAGCAGACAAAGCCTCAACAGTTCAGAGCTTCAGCCAGTCCCTAAAATTCGATGTCAGGTAACTCAACTCAATAGCCATACTGTTTGGTGCAGTCAGCAATTACCACATCCATTCCAACCTCCTTTCGAGGTTTGAGGATTCTATAATTGATTGTTTCAGAACACACAATTGGTGCATTTAATGTTTTAGAGCAACTAAACAATGCATTCACACACACAAAAATAACATTTCCAGTGAGGAAACTTTACATTAGCATCTTAACTTAACGAGTCACACAGTTTGCAAACTGACATGCATCTGACCTCGACTCTCAGAAGAGCAGCACCACCTTCTCAGAACACGGTGTTTAACAACCAGGTTGAGAAAGACAGTGATAAGGGACCTGGCTGGGCCCAGTAGACCCTGATGGCTGGGTGGAGGAAGGTGAGGAGGAAATGAGAGATCTGCTAGGAGGAATCTGGATGAGTCCTAACAAGTTATGTCTCACATAGCAAGAGATTTGGGTAGTTAACTAAATTTCTTTCTCTCTGATCTTTTGAACTACTTGCATTTGGGATGAGAAAGAAATACAGTCTAGTTTGCACATTCCTAAGTCAGCAGACTGGTCAAAATTCAAACGGATGGCTACTGGGCAGTGAGTCTCACCTTTAAGCATTCCAGGTACTCGCCTCTAGGAAACTGGTTGTAATAATTATCACAGTGCTCTCCTGCTCACAGACTCGCAGTCATGAAGGTTAGCAGTGACATCAAGAAGTCTGTAGTCCAGCTCCCTAGCCTCTTCGCAAAAGAAACGTACTCCAGCCGCACTGCCCCACCTCAGTAGCCCTTCACTAAGTTCACTCAAGCTCCTCCATGATCTTCCTGGTGACAGAAGGGAAACTGACCTGTCTGTAGCTGCCTGTATCATCCTTTTAGCTCGTCTTGAAAATGTGTGTAACGCTTCTCTTGCTTTCCTGTGGCTCTGAGTTTAGGGAGTGGGGGACTGAGGAGGAAGCATTCATCCTCCCACACTGCCTTTGCAGCTCCTCTTCTGGCAAAGCAAGATTCTCCGTGAGACAAATACCACTGGGGGTACAGTCATGCAACTAAGGAGTAACACAGCTCCTAAAGTCAATTACATCAGGTCTGTTTTTGTGCATCCTAATAACCAGAAGAAACCCTTAACAGCTTAGAATTCTGAAGCTGAAGTAGCTTCAAGCTCTTAAAACCTCTCCCAATTCATTCTTGTAAGACTTCAGCAACTAAGTGACTTTTCAAAAGCAAAGCTCATTATATAGAGCAAACAAATCAAGACACTAATGAAAAAGAATCAGTTCTTTTCTAACCTCTGCTGCAGTAGTCCCTGTATTCTTCATTCAGTTTCAAAAGTGCTCCAGACACCAGCCCAAACACCAGACACACAAGTCAGGATGGGGAAGCATCCCCTGCAACACCACTAGCATGTGTGATAACTCCCCAATACAGGAAAGACCAACTGTTCTGCCCCCAGCTCCTTTCTCACCTCCTTGAAAAGAGGATGTGTAAACCAAGATTCTTTATTACACCATGTTTAGTTCCTAGTCTTTCTTTCCACTTGCATCTTGTGTATCACTGTGTCAGAATGTACGTATCCAAACTGCCCCCAGCGTGTCTTTTGCTGTGCTCAAAATCTGTGTTGAAGGTCCTTAAGAACTTCAGATTCTTTCAGCAATGATCCCTTTTTCCAGATCTACTTCTACTACACTTACATTACAATAAATTAATTAAATCACAGATTACTTGAACATTCCACCATAAAAACATAATGGTACATGAAATCCCGTGGATACTAAAGTCAATATACAGAAACAAATACAAAAATCACATTTAGGTAAGAAGATGATCTCTTATTTCTTCCCAGATGCCAGAGGGAGACAAAACCAAAACACCCCCCAAAGCGTGCGTGTGGCAGAAGCAGCCCACCCAACAACAGTGCTTCCAAGAACAGACCAGAGCCAGCATTGGATGGCACATGAGGGACTGACTTGGTTTTCCTCTGCTCCCACAGAGACTCTCCATAACCCTTCTTCCTTGTCACTGTTTCTCAGGGTGTCTTTGCTATTTTGACACTACTGCTCTGTCTGCTCTTGCAAGTAACTTTAAATCCTAGCCGGCAGCATCAACAATGTGGTCATGACCATTGTCACACTGCACTTACTGACCAAAACACTTCAGTAATTTTCTGTGTTGTAAGAGCAGAAATCTGGACAGAAGGAAGAGGAGGTGTTAAGAAATTTGCCTACAGAGCAGTAACTCCAGCTTCTCATTCATGGGAAATCCTGACAATTATATATTTCAGGGTTCCTGAAGCACATCAACAGAATCTCCTTCTTATCCTATCTGTTGCCCTATTTTAACAGCTGATAAAACAAATATTTAAGTTCAGAATGGTCCTTCAAAGAGGAATCATCTGAGAATCCACTGATTAACAGTGGGCACACGAGGAATAAAATGCACAGTCTGTACCAAAACAGGGTGTTTGTGTGCAAATGCCTTCAGCTAGCGCACACAACTGACAGGTCTGCTGCTTCACCTTACGGCTGTGCCACCCTCACAGCACAGCTGGGGAAAAACAAAATCAGTAGATAATGTACAAAGAAGTGAATTATCTTGACAAACAAGCTTTAACCGTGACATTCTCTGGCCACAGACTTCTAATTACACTCACAGGTCAACACAAGGTGTTTCAGATTTCAAGTTGTTCAGTCCTCCATCCTTTCCACAACAACTGACAGTATCAGTGGTGAGAACTCCTCACTCAGTATCACTTTCTAGCCCAGGCTGATTCCAACACTCCCTCAGCTACCCAAATCCTTCTCTCAATGCTCCCACCTTCTGTAACAGCAGCACAGGATAGGCCTGTTTCTGTGGAGACTGAAATACCAATGATTAATAGGGACTTGAAGTAACATTGTGAAACAAACAAACAAAAGTATTATGCAAGATTACCAGGAAACAGACAAATTTGGTGTCTGTTTTATGATGCGTAACAGCTGTAAAAACTGTATTCCTGTTCTCTTTCATGCCACTTTCCCCTCCCTGTTTCCGACACCGAATTATGAGTGACAGGTAGTTTGCATGGCCACTAAGATTCAGCTGGGCAAGGACCTAAAACACAGAACACACCAAATGTGCATCAGAAAGCAACAGCAAACACAGGCTTGAAGCTCCTGGTTTTTATACATATCTCACTCTAAAAAACATTCCAACCCTAACTGACTGAATACAAGAAAATCTCATTCCCTAACAAATCTATTTCACTTTAAAGCATTAATTTGAGCGAGACGAGGCTGTTCTGAATCATTCTCATTAATACTTTCCTTAAAGGAGTTTATGAACCTTAGGAAAATTCTTCACAGCTACTACAAAATGGATTTACATACGGTACTTACTGAATTCAAGTCTCTTGGCAATTTCCACATTTCTTTGCTCCATTAGATCAAACTGCACAGGAGATGACACAGAAGCTATGTCATCATCAGTAAACCAACCACCAAAGCACCAGCAGTGGGGAAGCTGGGCAGAGCGAGAGAAAAGCTCACGCTCCTCAGGTGTGACACACATGGTGTGGGGTTGGAAGCTAACATTCCATTTTCCTTTTCACTGCACAACAGAAAGTTGCTCCGATGTCTGCCTCCGTAGCAATGTCTGCCTGGGAGACACGTCACCTAGAAAGGGCAACTCATTGATATCACTGTCTTGGGAAGCTCCCACAGCATTGAAGACGACCCTCAGAGGCATGGGAGATTATTTTACAGGTTTAGATATGTATAAACAAAAATTTATACACACATACAATGTAACTGCGAACCAAAGATACTGTGTTGATCCAGTGTTGCAAAGAACATCATTTCTCAATGGTGGTGAACATCACCAGAGGAAAGGCAAGATGAAGTGAAGCTTCTGAAGAGATTTAGGTTCTGAGTTATGATTGCCAATTACCAGCAGTAACAGAAGTTTCAGCTTCCTTTTGAATCGCGCTACGATCCTGCACAATGCTTGGTGCTATTTGTTGAGGCATCTCTATTAGAGAGTTCTCCGAATAAAAGATTTAGGTTCTCTCTGTATCTTAAGACATCTGAGAAGACAGATGGAAAACATAACATATGTTAAAAGGAAGATTTACAAAGCAGAATTCTTGAAAGTGTAAACCAAATTAGGGTGGAAGTGTCAGATTTCTAAGCTATCCCACATGCTTTTTCATTGTGTAAGAACAAACCCCAGAATCTTTCAAATCCTGGTTTTCAACTTCCCCCCTTCACCCTGATTTCACACTAACCTGCAGTACTTTGCTAACAGAGTGAGGTTTTTGTTCACGTACTTCTCTGTTAGCAGGTACCAACAGAGAGGATGTTCTCTAATAAAAATAAACACCAAGAATAGGTTGGACTTTTTCAGTGTGAAGTTGCAGATGTAACAACAAAACACAGCATGCTGCTGTGGAAATAATTAATGGTGCTGGACTATGACTCCGATGAACATTCAGCCAGAATAGAAAGTGAATAATCTGCAATAGAAAACTGGGAATCATTTCATAAGCTATCAAGAGATCTCGAGGGTACAACAAAGACTGACCCTCCCACTCCAGCACAGCCTTTCTTTCTGCCTGCTGTTGGCAAAGCTTCCACAGCAGCTCTGTGCCACGGCACAAGACAGCGTTTACGGTGTTCACTTTAAGTCATAGGAGGGAAGGAATCTATTTGATAAACTCCCTGGTACACACACAATTATCACTCAAAGTATGGGTTTCAAAAAAGGAATGGGCACAACTGTAGGGCTGCAGACTGTCACGTAAAATCCAGGCTGGCAGATCATCTGCTCCGCTTTTCATCTCACACAGATGTTAGCATCAAACTCCTTGGACAAATCTATAAAAAACCCAACAATACAATAACCTGACTTTCAATAAATGAGCCAACTTCTAATCTTATGACTCTCCTGTCCCAGATCACAGCTGCAGGCATAAAGTTATGCAGGTCAGCCCCTTACAATGCAGCATAACAAAGAAAGAGCTTATAGGAAACTTACCTCAAAGTAAACACTTCTGCTTGTCATCATCATCTCCCATCCACCACCTCCATCATTACACATCTATAGTAAGTCTTAAGAAACCTTACAGCCATGGAATATCACACAGCATTTTTCCCCATGCCAGATAACTATGGTGCCAGCACCACAAAAGGACATTCCCGTGAAATAATACCTACGCACACTCCTTTACCTGCATCTTTCCAGAAGAAGCATTTCTTCCCTCAATCTTTTGCTTACAAATTCAAATCTGTTCACTTAATAGAACTGCCCTTTCTCTTGTTTCAGGGAGAGATGGAGAGAGCACGCGTATGAAAGCAATTCTTACTGCCACAGCACAGGAACGACACAAAAGTTTTGTGCACATCATAGAAAACGAGAGCAGACAGAATAAAAGAGGGTTCCATGAAACTTTTCAACTGTGCAGGAATGAAGTCGCCTAAAATATACATACAAACACCTTCATGGGCACAAACCTGGCTTGTCAGTCCATTTGAAGCCTCACCTCAGCACAGCAAGATGTGCTCACAAAGCCTCCTTGTCTTTCCTTAAGCTACTTTGTGTCAAAGGCAGCCCACCTCTTTAAAAACTAAATCCACTGAAACACACCTATCTGGTTTTTGGTAGAAGAGTAAGATCAAGTCAGGCTGCGTATCGACACAAAGTCCCTTCTGCGAAGTTCTGTGGTTCGTTGGGAGTCAGCCAGAGATCTACTTATCTCAGCACGCGCAAAGGAACGTGCGACAAGGCCAGGTCGTCCGTGATTTTAACACACAGGCACTGTGATGCCAACACACTGGGTCGAAAGAGAACGTGAATTACCGGAGATCTCAGCCCGCAGCTTCTGCAGAGGCCATAACTCTTCATCTGTTTATGATCTGAACTCGTGGAGGAAAACAAAACAAAAACAACACACACGAGGAAGCCCGAGGTGAAAATGCAGCTCTAATGGACTTCTGAAGCCGCTCATCTCACTTTCTTTCCAACTTCACCTACTTTAGGAATTCATTAACTCATAACTCAGTTAAGGATACCTCCTGCTTTGGCCCAAATTAGGATTTGTTGTTTCTGGAAACAGCACAGCTCCACAACAGCAGAAGGTGACAGGGAGCGTAACCCGTGGAGCCAGAGGCAACCCACCACCGAGGGCCCTGCAGCTCCGTGGCACAGGGGCACCAGAGAGCACTGGCCTCGCTGCTGCTCCCTTCCAGCTCAGTCTTGACAATCTGTGTGCAGTGTTCAGACCAAGACCAGCTCTAGAATGCTGTCAGTTCACTGTATATTCTGATGAAGGATCCATGCCAGTAACACACAAAGTACTCACGATGTTCGCTGTTATAATAACACTGCCATAACCAAAGTTGCTGTAATTCTACTTTCCGAACGAATCTCTTGTTTATTCTGCAGCACGGCAGACAAAAATGCCTCCTAACAGTTGTAGAGGAGACAAATGGTTGAGGATGAAAAACACCATGGATCTAAAAGCAGTAATTAGACAAAGGCACTACTCCTACCTGGCTACACGGGAAAAAACCTTTCCCACAGATGTTTTACCAAAGGAGCCAGCTTGTTCCATTCTGCACAGCAACAGCAAGCTAGGAGTCCTGGCCTTCGTTACTGACAAGAACAACAACAGGGTAACTATAAAACGGGACTGTCTTGAAACCTAACGATGGTCACAGCACACATTGCTGTTATCCTTTCCTCTCTTCCCCCTCCTCTGAGACCAGACGTTTGAGTTCGCAGTTGAAGTTCCGCAGGAAAGGCAGTATTTTCAGACCAATTTTAACTGAACAAACTTTGCTCTGGTAAGCCAAGGAGCTATTTTTATCAGAAATGATTAAAGGCACCTAAAATTTACCCTGACAAAAGGAGTTGCTTAACATCACCGCATCAAAGCGCAGAGCGAAATACAAACAGGGCGAGCCGTGGCTCTCTGCAGAAGGGAGGTTCAGGCCTGCCACCAGCCCCCTCGCCACCGCTACGCTCGGCTACAGGCGTCTGCAGGCTCACAGCCTCACTGCTCAGCGACGGAGCTGCACAACCAGGCCTAACGCTGCGCCCGAGGCACAGCCCGATCACGCAAGTCGCAGCACCAAACAGAGTGGGTTTATGACTCTGATCATACTTCAGCCAATACACAACTTATTGCTCGCTCAGGATGCAAGCCTCAAACCCGTGTCCCCCAGCACCACCAGCCACAAAGGTGCCTTTCCAGGCTGCAACAGAATTTTCTCTTTTAAGCCTGGTTTAGATTCAGGAGCAGGTACTCAAGAGCAACTGCTACTCAAAGCATTCGTGTTGCCTGCTACCACGCACAGAAACATTCAGTGATCTTTCAACAAGCTGCGTGAGCCGCTGGCAACAGACCTAGAAAGCTGCTTTTTGTGAGAAAAAGCATTTCTAATGCACAAGCAGTAAGTGCACCCTCGAGCAGGGAGGTACTTCTGCCTGAAGAACAGCGGGGGATGACAGAACGCTACGGACACACACTCCTACTCGGACACACACTCCTACTCGTTCAAAACACAACCTGGGGTTTGCCATCCCTGGCGACCAACGGCCTCCTCAGTCATGCAAAACTTCATGCAGATGCTGGAGTTGACATATCTAGTGCTGCACAGGGCTCCTTGAGACGCATGAGAACTGGCTGAACAGGCTGTAATTATGACTGAAACATTCCAGAACACACCAAGTGAACTTCAAGAAAGAAAGGAAAAAGAAAGGCCCCGCTTCAAGCATCTTTTCCTGGCTACCAGGAGAGCCTAAAACATCTAGTCGAACTGAAGAATTAAAGCAAACTACTTTCCCCGAGTTTCTGTGGTGCATTTCATAGCAACTTACGTTATCAGTCCTCCCTACGATGTTCCAACGCTTCCAGAAAAAGAGATGAACACAGTACAATCGCCAGACCTCACCTAGATAACACCCTCTGTCAATTCTTACTCTCAACATTGTTTGGTTTTGGTATGTTTCATTTGTTTGTAGGCTGAGAAGAAAAAGATTCCATGAAAAAAACCCAAAAGGACTGAAGTATCTATAAGCTACCACCAAACGCAGATTAAGCAAACCAAAAACCCCACAGAATTTATCAGCTCAACCATAGCAATAATTTTTTCAGCCTATCAAAGCATAGCAGGCAGAGCACGATTAACTTATCACTGTCCCTTCAACGAGATCCATTAATGCCTGAAATCAGAAACGCCAGTCCAATACAGTCGGTGTTCCTAAAAAAACCCCGCTGTCTCAAGCAGTGACTGAGACGGGGAACACTGAAAGATGTTAGAGCACACACACATGCTCTTGTGCACACTCGTGCATACTTACAGCGGGCACGTGCCTCATAGAAACAAGAAATTTTGGTGTCTTCTGTTTTCGACAAACCCATTAAGATGGGAAACAAAACCAAGCACACCAAAGACACTACGCAACACCGGTGAGACCAGTGGCAGCGACTGCCGGCCTGCCGTCATGCAATCGACCTCACAACTTCAATCACTACCTGCAAATTACTCGTTTTCTCAAGTCAAGTGCCTTAAACCCGGGCCACGGCTGGGGAGGCAGAAGTGTGCAAAATCTGGGCAGGCTATCAGGGAGTTTTCATTCTGTAGCGTGTTGCACGTTAAGGGCACGGTGGAAGAGGTTTTAGTTGTGGGCGACAGATGGGTTTTATAGAGCCCAGACAGAAAACCCGACCACCCCTTGCAGCAGTGTGTCGGGTCTCTGCAAAGGCTGGGCTACCTCCTTCCCTACCCACAGCCCGCTCACCTGAGCACCCCGGCATCCGAGCCGAGGCGGATCCCTCCATCCCTTCACCATTAAAACGAGACGGTGGTGGAAGACAGACGAAAGGGAAATTCAACTCAGAAGGCCTCACGCGTCTCTCTCAACCGCTATTTATAGCCGGGACGGTACTTGGCGTACGGGTCCCGCCCGGTAACTTCGACTAGAGGAGGCCCAACCGCTCCGGGAAGAATTCTTCCCCTCTTTCCCGGCACCTCGCCAAGCCGGTTCCCACCCCCGCCGGGAACCGAGGCAGGGCGGGCGGTTCCCCCCCCTCCACCCCCCCTCCGGCGGGCGGTCGGGCCCGGCGGCCGCCGGAGGAGGGGTGGAACCGCCGCTGAGGCCCGGCCGCCCCCGCACCGCACGGCCCCGCAGGCCTTACCTGTGCTATCGCTGGCGGAGAAGCCCGGCGAGTTGAGCTTGGCTCGCTTAGGGTTGGGCGGCCCGTCGAGTAAGTTCTCCGCCATGGTAGCCGGCTGGGCCGTCCGAGGAGAGGCCGCCGAGCCGGTAATCGTTAGAAAGCGGGGAGCACGAGGGGGGGCGAAGCTCTCTCTCTGCCCCCTTCCTCCGAAGGGGAACCCACCGTCGAGCAACAGCGCCGCTCAGTGCCCGACCGGCGGCGGCCCCCGCTCCCCCATCGCCGGGCCGGGCCGCCGCCGCCGCAGCAGGCCGCAGGGGAGGAGGGTTCGGGGCGGGGTGGGGAAGAGCCCAGCGCCCCCTCCCTGCCGGCCTCGCTCCTCCCGGCCTCTTCCCCCCGCCCGGCCGCCGCCGCCGCCGCGGAGGTGCCCGGATGGCGGCTCAGGCAGTCACTCGGGGAGCATAGCGCCCCCCCCCTCCTCCGCACACGCTCCCCGCCACCTCGCCCCGTCCCCTCCCCTCCGTGCCGGGGGGTTCAGCCCCGGCCCCGCGGCGGCCCCCGCCCGCCGCCCCCGCCCGCGGCTGAACCGCGGCCGAGGTAGGGTAGGGGGGGGCGGGGGGGGGGGGGGCGGGAAAGGGAAAGAGGAGGGAGGCGGAAAAAAAAAAGATAATTCGAAAAATCCACCAAAAAACGGAAAAACCCCTGAAAACAGCCAAAAAACGCCCCAAAACAATGAGCGCGGCGCGGCGGCGGCCGCGGCTCCCGGTCCCGGCGGCGGCGCTCGGCTGCGGCTCCGGCGGGCTCTGCCCCTCCGCCTCTCGCCCCTCTGCCCGTCGGCGGCGCTCCGCGCGGCTGCCCGTGTCCCGGCGGGCGGCCCCGCTGCCCCGGCCCGGCCCGGCCCGGCCCCGCTCCGCTCGCGCCGCGCTCCGGCTCCGCGACAAGATGGCGGCTGTTGATTCCTCAATTAAAAAAAAAAGTTTTTTTTTCTCTTCTCTTTTCCAGAGCCCGTGGGGGCGGGCCCGGGGCGGGCACTGCGCCATGCGTCACCGCGCACGGCCCGCCCCGCGCCCCCGCCCCCGCCCCGGCTCGGCCGCGGGCCCGGCCCCGGCCCCGCCGCGCCGGAAAGGCGCGAGCAGCGCCGGAAAGGGCCCGCGTCGTGCTCGGCTGCTCCGCGCAGTGCCGGGGCGGGGACAGGTCCTGCGCGCCGGGCCCGGCGGGGCTCCACGGGGTCCCCTGGGCGCCCGCCCTCCTCCAGGGCCCCGGCGGCGGCTCGGAGCGCTCGCAGCGTCCCGCCTCAGTCCCTTCCTCAGCGCCCCGGGTCGCTCTGCTCAGCCCCGTCCTTGCTTCTGCCGGGGCTCCCCCGCAGCCGCCCCCTCACAGTCTGCTCTCAGTCCCCTCACAGTCACTCCCCCTGTCACCCTCCTCTCAGGTGACGGTCACCCCCCGACGCCTCCAGCTCTCCATCCCACCGCAGACATCTCTCAGCCTTCCCCTCAATCTCCCCTCACAGTCGCTCCCCACGTTGCCCTCCCCTCAGTGCCCCCAAGTTTCCCCTCAGACCCCTCACAGCCTCCTGTCTCAGTTCCACTGCCAAGGTCTCCCCTCAGCAACTCCTCCCAAGGTGTCCCCTCAGTGCCTCCGGTTGCCCCAGGTTCTCAGAGCCGCGGAGCAGCAGGACCTCACTCTCCTGCCACGGCCCAGGGTGGCCATGCTGTCCTCTGCCCTCCCGCTCCTGCAGCTGTTGAGCTCAGCAAGGGGCTGTGTGGCAACGCTGTGGCCACAGGGTTCTCTTATCTTGCACTCAGCGCTTGCCCTCGCCTGCCTTTGTCCTCTGCCTCCTCCTGCCCACGGGCATGGCTCTGGCAGGCCCACTGACCCTCACGTGAGGCTGCACCAGCCTACACGGTGGGACAAAGCCCCGAGTGCGGGCAGATCAGAGCTGACCCAGTCACTCAGGCACTTCACAAGTACCTTGTGCTCTGTCTAGACAGACTTCCCCAGCCCGAAACAGGATTATAGGACTGGAGCTCTTGCTCGGCTCTGGATTTCCATACTGGTTCCCAACCCGAGCAGCAGGTCGTGTAAGTGCCGGCGACGTGACGTGCCAGCGGGGCAGCAGAGCTGCTCCTCGTACGCAAACTGGTTGCGTGGGGCTGTTTCCATGGCCGGCGTGTCGGTGCGGCCCAAAGAGCAGCCACAGCAGGAGCAGAGGCCGCAGAAGGGCACTGGGGCAACCCCAGGGATGTGCTCTCCAGGGCCATAAGCCACGATGGATTAATCAACATTTTATCCGTTTAAAGGAGAGCAAGTCTGTGTTTTGTTTACTGCAGAACTCAAATTCATTACTTCTACATTTACATGCGTTTCATTTACTTGCAAAGTCTGTTTATTTACATGGTGCCTGTCCTTGCTCAGGTCTGGCTGTGTTCACGCTGGAGGTCTCCTGCAGGCCTCCGCTCCTACCGCCGTGTTACTCATCAGCTACGCAGGTGCTGTCCGCTTACGCCTGCCTTGATTTCCTTCAGAAGCAGCAAGTTCCCGTCTGTTTTAGGATGGCTGAGGGCGAGACAGGGTCCAGTCCCCGTGTTTTAGGATGGCTCAGTGTGGGACAGGGTCCGGTGTCTCACAGGGGCTCCCGACATCACAGCAACAGCTCTTGCCCAGTGGTGTTTTAGTGGAACATAAGGCATTTGTCCCAGTTTAGGCTGAGGGAAAACATTTTGCTGTTGGAGGTGGGGAGGTAGAAATTGTGTCAGATTATCTGTCAGGCACAACCCATTACAGCAGCGCCCTTTGCTATCTGCTCCTCAAGTCTGGTCAATGCATTTTGGACTGCAGCTTGGGTAGTTTTTTGTGCTTGTCTGGCCTGTTACATCTCTTGGGGGCTTGGAAATGAAGGATTTGCTGAAGCAGCTGATGCCAGGAGCTACCCCCACCCCATAGCATGTTGCTCCCCTTATAACCCCCTTATCTGCTGCTGCTGTAACTGCAGCCCTGGCATGAAGTTAGGATGGAGATCCACTGCTGGAGACAGAACCCGAGGGGTCCCAGAGCTGCTGCCCAGCTCCAGGAAGACACTCGTGCAATAGGCAACATGCTGGTGTAACACCCGTTGGGAGCCCCCAGCGCCACCCCCACCACCGTGACGGGACCTGGTGTGCCAGTGCGCCTGCCAGGGCAACGCCACGTTCATTCTTCCTTCCGCTCACTCCGTGCAGCTCCGTGCAGCGAAACCTCAGCGTTGGGAATGGGGAGCAGGCGGCAGGACTCGCGGAGGCCGTGGCTCCTCTCCCGTGAGCTGGGAGAGCTCCCTTATAGCAAGTGCCAGACTTGCCACAGAGGTGAAAGCAGAGGGGAGTTGTGAGTCCTGGGAACAGAGCAGGAGGGGAAGATGCTTTGGAGGGAGGGAATCCTCTGCCCTGGGCAGAGGGGGAGGAGAACCCTACTGCTGCTGTGTCCTGCAGCTTCTCTGCAGTGCAATGGCCCCTTAGGATGTGCCCCCTGCCATGGGATTGAGATTGCCATCGGGTTAATGGCAGGAAGGAGAGGAAGATCCTGGTAGTTATCCACTGCCTGTGGAAACGGGACTATGACGAAATACCCAAAGGCTTGATAGTACTGCAGCGCCGAGGGTACCACAGCCCTGCGCTATCGGCATCGCCAGGGTCACACGGCCTCACCCACAGGTAATGCCAAACACAAACCAGGCTAAACGGGGGAGGAGGCTTTTGTAAGAAGAAGGGAAACTCTATGAAAGACACCGTATAGCAGCGAGCAATGGGCCCTACTGCTGCAAATTGCAGCCAGGATTCCCAGTGTGGACCCCAGTACAGGGCTCCCTGCTGCCCCAGCTGACAGGGAAGCCCTCGCACGGGTTCCTGAGGGATCACCGCTGGGCTCAGCTGGCACAGTGGAGCAGGTACTCCATGCATAACTCCTTTATTCAGAGCCTAGCTCCAAGAGCAATTGCATAATGAAACCTGCACTGCTGCAGCCCATTGCCAGACTTCCTCTCTCCAGAACTGCTTAAAGACACAGTTCCCGAGACCCTGCCTTCCCTAGCCAAAACATGGAAGTACTTCTGCAGCCTGTGACCCCAAAACCTTACAGCCAGACATTTGAGTAACTCCTGAGGAGCTCTGCTCTGTGACTTGTACTCACCGCAGCACCATCAGAGAGGTTCTCGCTGGGGAAAGCAGAGTCTGTTGTCCCTGGTAGCCCGATGTGCCGGTCTCTGGCTGCCTTACTCACCATCCCCGAGAGCCCCAGCAAGGACAAGCCCAGTGCCCGTTGCCTCCTCTCCTCCCAGCAGCCGCAGGAGGTGCTTGCTGCCTGTTGTCCCTCCGAGCATGTCTGTCTGGTCACACACACCCTGCACTCATGGGATTGTGGAGCAACTTTATGTGAAATAACTGTTGTTTCTGGCTTCTGATCTCCATTGTATGTGTGAATTCTTCTTGTGTTCAGGAAGTGGTGGTAAGCCCTGGGACCGCAATCATCGTGGTGGTTTGTGTTCAGCCCTGTGTCCGTGTGCTTCTGCAAACCCTCATCTCCTTGGGCTGCCGAGTCTCCCTGACATCCCCAGCAGCCTCCTGGCTTCATTTTCTGCAGAACAAGGCACCTGCAGGTGGCTGGCCACGTTCTGTACCTGCCGTCCTGTCCTTGAATGCTGTCAAGCACTGGTCAGATCTCATTCTGCTTTCCTATTCAGAACGTAATCCTCATTTTAAAGCTACCTGCATTCGACTCCAGTGGGGACTGGAGGCAGACATGGACATTACTGTGAACTGCTCAAAATGCTGCCCATCCTCTCTGATGTAGGGGAATCCGCCGTGTAACAAGTAAGAACATCTCACAGCAGTGAGGGTAACAATTCAGGAAAAACACATCACCTTCTGCCACTGACACCAGCCAACCCACACTCAGAGTCCTTTTTTCCCCTGTGCCCCAGCCTTTTGCCGGAGCTGGCCTGTAATTTTGCTATGTTGGACAAACTACTATGAAAAACAAACCTGTATAAATCTGACCTGGGCTGTTGCTCTGGAAATCACCGTTTGTCTGACACAACTGTGCGTTTGCTTGAGTCAAACTGCCATGAAAAACGTCTCTCTGTGTGCTCTGCTCCGCTACAGTTGCATCCGTCTGACCTCAGCTCTCCCCCACTCTCACAGTTAGTTTGGAAATCATATTTCTATCCCTAAAACAGTAATCTGGGCAATCTGGGCAAGTTTTCTGTCTGCCAGCTCCTTTGTAGCAGCTGCAATTAGCGGTTTGTGGGTGGTTTCAGCCAACATGGGCCAAAATGAAGACATGAAACTGCTTTTCCCTTGCAGATGACAGCGACAGATCCCTTTCCTCAGCACCTGTAAACGCAGGCTGCCTGCAGGTACACGCTGGCCACTCCAGATGGGGAGATTTCAGCATTTCCCCCCTCCCCGCTCTCTGCTGTGTCCCTCTGTCCAAGACTTGGCTTTCCCCATCACACAGTCAGGAGAAGGGTGCATTTGCAAGCTCTTCAAGTGCTGCAGGCACAGCCTGGCATCAGCTTAACCCCAAAGGAAGGGCAGTCCAAGTTAACATGCCAAGTTGTTAGCTCCAGCAGCAAACACCGCTCGTGCTCCCCTCTGCCAAGTGCTCCAAGAACCCACCTCTTGCCTGCACCCATATCTTAGAGACAGACCTTGTCCTTCCCTCCAGAGATGGTGCTGCTCCTTTCTTCCTTCTGTTCACTCCATGCAGCTCAGGGCAGTCATGTCTCAGCACCTTTGACACTCTGCCCCAAGGTGGGGGATTGAGTGACTCCCCATCCCTTGAAAGACATCCTCAGAGTCCTCCTCGCCCACCCCTGCCCTCTGAGCTTCCCACCAGGCCATCACAAAGAAGAGACCAAGAGATCAAACCTGAAGCAAGCACTTATTGACCTGCTCGGATAAACTGCATGTTTCTTCTGTGGCAGTAAATTCATCACCATAAGCCCCACTGTTCAGTTGTTTTTCCCTCTGCATACAGCTTTCCTTCTCACACTGGTAGCAGCACTCACAACAACGCAGTGGCTTCCACTACAGGGTCTAAGATGACGTTGGGAACTGCCCTCCTTGTGCTTTGGCTGATAGTCCTTGTTTCTTGCTGCAGCAGAATCTGATGTTCCCACAAAAGCTCTGTCTGAGCCTGAGGTCTCGCCACCATCCCATCAGCCATGTGCCTGCAAAGCTCTGCTGACCCTTTGCAAAGCCAGGCCACTGCATTTTCCCCGCTGCTGCCGCTGTTCTGGCTGGTGGAGGCAGCCACAGTGGTGCAGCTCTGCTGTGGCTCCTGCTCCACGGAGCCTGGCCTGGCCTTCTGCCTCAGTCCTGTTTGGAGGAACTCTCGGTGTCAATCACAGCTTTAGTGCAAAGCCTTTGGTTATCTCTAGGAGCATTGCTCCTGGAACATTCTCCCTACCTTGTCAAGGGCTGATCCTGGCTTGGCTACTTTTTGCTTTGGGTTCAGCTCCTTGTGCCTGGTAGAAAACTGAATTTCCTGCCAGAGTAGTTGGCTGAAGCTGGGAGCCAGCTCGGGCAGAGGCCAGCACAGCGGCACCGAGCTCAGCTGCTGCCCCACAGCTCAGCTCTTTGGACGGAAAAGGTTGGCTCCTCCAGCACCTCCCTGCCCTGCTGCTGTCTCCAGCATCAGTCACCACTCAGTCTGCAGGCTCTGCTCAGCCTTTCCCCTGAGCACCCAGCTCTGCGTTTCCAGTGATGGGAATGGCTGGTGGCTGCAGCTCTGCGGCTGGACACGAGCGAGCGCCTTTGGCTTATGGCACGTGAGACCTCTGCAGCACTCGAGGCCCAGCAGCTTTGCAGGTGGCCATTGCTCCACCCCACTGGCCTGAGGGTCCCTCCACTATCAATGTCCTTGGGCAGCCCAGCCTGCATCTCCCACAGCTCCCCTTGAGGAGGAACAGGGCTGCTCGTCCTCCTGCAGCCTCTGCACGGGGCTGCGCTCTGCTCCCGCGGTGGGAAGGGCCTCCAGCAGCGACCAGGAAGCCTTTCTAGGCTGAGGCTCTGGAAAACTGTCCTGCTGAACCAGTTCCAATTTGTATAACCATTCTTCCATATTCATCAGGGCAGGGAGCCCACTGAGCTGGGCTGACAAGGCGAATACATTAACTGCCTGTTTGTTCCTCCAGCCTCGATCTTCCTCCACCACGTGGCCTCTTCCCTCACCCCGGACAACAAAGAGCAACTTCCACCAGAGCTCAGTGCTGTCTGGTTCAGAGCAGCCCAGCCCCACAGTTGGTTGAAGAGCCATGCTGTGGGGGTCTGGTCCCCACTAGCACCTTGGCCAAGCAGCCATCGGGAAAGATGTAGCTCCAGCCTCAGCCTTGGAGCAGGTGGATGGATGTGGGGGTGTCTTGAGGGCTCATCCTGCTCAGGAGCTGAGCTTCAGGAGACCTGGGCCCAAAGCAGGCAGGCTGGGGTGCAGGGCTGGACATCAGGAGAACGTTACCATGGCAGATGCCAAGCAAAGGAGACTTCTCCCTCTGCTCTGGCACTAGGGACTGCATTTTGGGGGAGAAATGAGACTGAATGCTGGTCATCCCCTCAGCCTTTCTGGGGAATCGGTAGGGCTGGATGCTGATGGGCTTTCCCCCTTCCTAGCAAACACCACGTTTGTGGGAAATGGCACTTTTCTGCAGGTGTTCAGGTATTCCGTCAGGATGCAGAAAAGCCCTGAGGGTTCAGCTTTTGGAACTTGGAAAGTGCCAAAACCTTCTGATCTGTTAATTGATAAAGAAAACATTTAATTTCCATCGTGCATGAGCAAAGCTTTAAGAACACCTTTTTAGCTCCAAAACTGGGAAAAATAAAAGGAGTGAGAAAGGACAAATCAACCAAAACGTGTTGTTGCACCAGCCTTCCCCTCACGCGGGTTTTCACACCGGTCTGGTTCAAACCAAGCTCCTTATTTTCCCTCGGTGTGGCGACAGCCAGTTCAGAGGCCCCGCTACTTCTCTATCCCTGTGGCCACCTCAGAGAGCTCCGTGGGTAAGGTCTGTCTCTCCTGCATCCCGCTCAGTGCATCTCTTGCACCTGAGTCCCCCCGGCACCTCCTGGGTGCCCAGCGCAGAGCGTGGCAGAGCCAAACTCAAACCCTTCCCATCAGTTCACTCCAGAGCTTCTCCCAAACACAGCACGAAGGCTTCAGCTCTGACACCTTTTGGATGAGAAGCTGCCTGTCGCTGTGGGTTCGCACAGTGCCTCAGGACCAGAAGGAACTGCAGCTCAGGTGTGGGAGCAGCGGTGGGGAGCGGCACAGGGGAAGCGGGTGAGGGGAGCTCCGGCCGGCTGCTCTGCTGCTGCTCTCCCGTGTTCAAGGTCATCAAACAAACCATCACCCTCTCGCTGCAGCGTCCCACTCCATGACATTAATGGCAGGAGGATTTAAAGCAGGAGGGATCTCCCAGCACGGTGTGTAATTTGCCTGGGGAAATCAGTTTAAAAAAGGATCAGGAAGTTAAATGCTATGGCTGGGCTGGAAATGGAGGCGAGTCGTTTTACAGCCAAAATAATGTTTTCCTACGATAAATGATGTAGAAGGTGAGAGTAATGAAATGTCACGCTCCAGAGTACAGAACCAGCCCCACAAAGGTCAGGAAGCACTGCCGGCACACATGCACATCACCGTGCCTCAGCCCACATGCGTGGGGGTGGGTGATCCCCTTCTCACAGGGCTGCCGGGGTGCAGAGCCCTGCACACGCGCTTCCACCAGCCACGGGCACTCCTCCTGCTTTCTTAAGCCAACAGCAGTGAGGCGCTAAGAACACAAACTCCCTTTCTTCCTGCTTTTCTTCCTACCCCACACGAGCCATTGAAGCTCACCCCAGCACTGTGCTGAGCAGCAGAGCCAAGCCAGATCAGCTCCCGATCGCCCAGCCCGGAGAGCCTGTCATCCTCATCCCGGAGCAGTGCCTGACAAACCTACTTCTCCTCACAGCCCCCCACCTCCACCATATCCTCTCTATGGTCACCTCTATTCAGTCAGCCTGCAAAGTGACCGGTGTGGCCCCTTTGCCAGGTCAGCTACGCTCCCTGTGGTCCAAGTCCACGTCTCCCTGCTTATCTGCAGGCTCCTCAGCTGCCTTCCAGGCTCTTTGACACATGAAGGAACTTGGTGCTCATTTAGGGCAATTTACCAGGCTGGTTTGAATTTGAGAGCTCTGAAATACACTTGTGAAGGACAGACCTAACCTTTTCACATCAGCTTCCAGTGATGCTCACAGCATCCTGAAACGCTCAGGTGGAATCTGCTCGTGAGCTTGGCAGAAGCACCCTGTGGGAGAGGGCAAACAGGGGGGACCCCAGCCAGGAAAGCCATTTACATCACTGATGTGCTAAGACAGGACAGAGCTGTTACCGCAGACACGTGTTACAAAGCAGCCAAAGGCTTGGTGAAATGCAGGATTCTGCAGGGGTGGAGAGTTTATACCAGCAAGAGTTTATAGATTAGAACATCACAAAATACAGCAGAGGCAGCCCAAGCCCCGTGAGCCCGGCCCAACACCAGCTGCACGCTATGCTCTCGAGCACTTTTGCACCCCAGGTCCTGCCTCCTCCTGCACTGCCATGGAAGGGGCCAGGGCAGCCTGGTGCAAACCCACCACTGGGCTGCTTAAAATCTTCCAGGAGGCATCCAGTGAAGCGAGGGACCCGGATTTCACTCGCTCACAACACCTCATTTACCCTCTTCTAGACCCAGCAGCAGGTGCAGACTCCTCCACGGTGGAGCCCCCATACCAACTTCTGGGCTTCCTGGAGGGATCTCCCAGGGCTGCTCCCTTGGTGGCTTCATGTCCTGCTGAAGCCAGGAAACGTCCCAGCACAGACCAGCAGCAGGAGGGCAGCCTGGGACTTGGGACACGGAGCTCAAATCCCCCCTGCCAGTCAGCTCGGGATTTTTGGAGAGCTGCTGGAAAGACATTCTCATCCTCATCCTCCTGTGGTCTGTAAGTGGTGGTTGTCACCACATGGCTCTAGTCTCCTCCCAGCCTTTGATCAGAGATGCTTAGAACTACCTCTACCTCCTTCAGAGCAAAGGCAGCCCCATCCCCTGCCTTCTCACCTCTCCTTGAGCAGGCAGTGGCCCTCTGCACTCCCACTCCAGTGTGAGTTCCCACCACGATGCTGGGATACTTTTATAGCATTGGCTGGCTGTGGCCAAACCATCACAAAACTTCCCCCCAAAACACCTGGCTTTGAATAATCCTGGAATCTGAACCCACCTGAAGCCACGAGATCACAGGCCATTGTGTTTTGCATGAACAAGGAACCCTGTAACTCGGGCTGGGTGAAAACCCCACAGCCCCTGGGAGCTGCTGTGGGCTGGGAGGGGTTTAAACGCTGGCAGCACGAGTTTGGGTCTCCAGCCCCAAGGAAGGCGGATGACTCGGGCACCCCAGAGCCCTCTCCTGCCCTGGCTGGCACAGGACACTGAGCTCCTGGACTGGGTGAGGCAACAAACCTGTGTGGCTTCACCCACCCATCTCCCTGCTCCAGGCTGCGCTGCTCCTCCCAGAAGCTGGATTAAAAAGGTGTGGTTGAGAAGGAGCTAATTTTGCTCCAGAGGCTGCAAGCCCCGGTGAGCGCTCCACTCCCCTCGCACGCTGTCGCAGTGTGCAGTCACCGTGAGAGCTGCAGCTTATTTCAAGGTTGAATTTGTCCAGCTCCTCGTCCCTGGGACATTTACATCTCTGGAAATAATCTGAGGCAGTCTGTTACAGGGGAGCTGTCGCTCTCCTTGGTCAAATCTCCCGGCAGCAGCTCAGTTTTTAACAGTTCAGCATCACTAGACACCCCCTCCTTGCATTCTCTGGTTTATTTAACGTGGGGGAAAACACACCTTTTACCCCCAAGCTTCTCTTTGCAAGGACCAGACACGTTCTCCAGACGACGGGGGCTGAGAAACCTGTGCAGGTGCATGGCCACAACTGACAGCTTTAAACACTCCTTTGAGGCAGAGTGTGCCCAGAACGTGTGGCAGCCCTGCAAGGCTGCTGTGTGAGGGCTGCTCACACCCTGCACACCAACCCTCCAGTGCTGCTGTGAGAGGGCTGCTCACACCCTGCACATGAGCCCTCCAGTGCTGCTGTGAGAGGGCTGCTCACACCCTGCACACGAGCCCTCCAGTGCTGGTGTGTGAGGGCTGCTCACACCCTGCACACCAACCCTCCAGTGCTGGTGTGTGAGGGCTGCTCACACCCTGCACACCAACCCTCCAGTGCTGCTGTGTGAGGGCTGCTGTGAGAGGGCTGCTCACACCCCGCACGCAGCACCACGAGCCTTCCAGCGCCTAAAATTATCCCCCGTTAGCTTCTGAAAACGTGTCTCCTCCCTCCATTCAGAATGACAACTTTTGGCAACAACAAGAAAACAGGAATGACAGATGGTAACAAAATCTGGTACACAAACATGACAGTAGGCAAGATAATGAACATTGCACCCACTCGCTCACTTATGCTAATGACGGCTTTGGAGCTGTTACGCCCGGCAGCGGCAGAGCCCGGGCACGGCACAGCTCCCAGGGCCACCAACCCCACACCAGCATCAAACCCTGCTTGTGGTGAACAGGCTGAAAGCACCACTGAGCTACAGTCGCTCTGCTGGCCGCTGCAGAAGCCCCTCGCTCCTGGAGGCTTCACCTCCCCTGCCCCGAGACACCCGGCTGGGCAACACCCGCGGCACAGCGCCGGCGCAGGGCCCTGGTCCCGCTACCCACAGCTTCAGCAGGACACAGGTGTGCAGGCAGAGGTGGGAATGAGCACCCTGGCAGGAAAGGCACGTTGTGACATTTAAGGGTAGTTTTTATGGCCACGAGGGCTGTCTTTTACAAGCCTTCCCCCAGGCTGAGCTCCCCAAGTGAACCCAGTCCCCGGGGAAAACGTTTCTTCCTTCATCTCATGCTGGCATTCCCAGTGGAAGGTGCCCTGTCACCCACAAAGCTCCTTTCATATCCCATAAAAATGGAAATTGGCCTATTTCTCCCCCCCTCCCCAACAACCTCCTGTAATGAGCAGGATCCTCGCTCCATCGTTCCGAAGACGTGCTTTTCGCCTCTGTTTTACACAGAACCCTGGTGAGACTGGCGTCATTCCCCCCCTTCCTTCCCCAGCCTTCCCAGCACTTGCTCCTACAGCTGCTGGGAGACACTCCCAGGGTGGGCAGGACCTAAAGGCCCCTGAGAGGGCAATACCAGCACCATTTTGCTCTCCTAGGGGAACAAAAGCAGCTTTCCCACAAGTAAATCACCAGCGCTCTCAGGTAAGGAGGGACTCCTGACCAACCCCCCACTGTCCAAGGTGTGGGATTGTACCAAACCACAGATTGATGGTAGGTTTCCAGTAAGCACGTCTGCAAGCCCTCTGCTCAGCCCAGGATGTCAGTGCCAGTGTCAGTGATGAGCCTTCCATCATCCCCATGGAAATTCCTCCCGATTTGGCTCACCTGGGGGAAAAAAACTTTGCTTTTCCTGCCATCTGTCTTCCTGTCGTGTCCTGCCCTGGCTGAGGCACCCCAGCCCGTTCACCTGCTCCCGCGGGTGAAAGCCACTCAGTTCCTCTGGTCATCCTTGTCTCCCATCTCCACTTCTTCCAGCCCTTCTGTGTAAAGAAACACATTGATTTGGAGCCCAGAGGGTCTCAGTGGTGTGGAGGGCTTAAGGCAAAAGCCCCCCATGGATGGGGAGGAGATGCAACAGGGTTTTCTCTTTTTCTCTCTGCTTCAGTCTCAGTCATTGCTAAAACTGATGCCCCAACCAGCTCCCAGCCCTGGCAGTGCTGCTCTCACAAAGATGCTGCTCAGCGGGGTCCCCTCGCGGCGGGGCAGCCCCGGGGCTCTGGCAGGGGGTGACAGCAGCTCAGCCCACCCTCCAAACGCCTGCTCCCTTGCAGCAGCCCTGCCCTCAGAAGAGGCCTGTTTCAGGCTCTAACGCTCCTCCACAGCTGGGTTGCTGCCCCTCAGCCCACGAGCCATCCCCATCGATGGCAAGACATTGCCCATCTGACTTGCCCGGATCTGACCTCATCTCAGGTCACTGCCCTTTCAGAAGCACCTGCCCAGGCACACTCCAGACAGCATCTCTGAGCCTTCTCTCCTCCACCCCACACAGGAGCAGCCTCCAGCGCAGGCCAGGATGCCGACAGACCATCTGATGGCTGCAGACAGTGCTGGGGATGGCTGTGGGACAGCCCCAGCAGCAGGACAGCCCCAGCTGGAGATGGGACCTGGGCAGGGAGCAGCATCAGAAGCTCTGGGCAGCAGCAGCACATGGGACAAGGCTCCTGGTGCCTGGTGCAGGGCTGTGGCAGCCGTGAGCCCAACACCTCCTCCAGCCTGTCCCCGCTGCTGCAGGCCCCGTGGGCACGGACAGGCTGACAGTCAGGGCTGTGGCAGCCACTGTGGGGCCCGTCAAGCTATAGGGAGAGATGCCACCTGTTAAAAGAGAAGCAAATACTCTTTTCTGGTTGTGTTTTGGATTTAGGGTTTTCTTCGAGGCTTTGCACACACACAAAGGCTTCCCCTCCCCTGCCACCCCCTGCCTCCCCTGCTCCGCAGCCCCATTTCAGGGTTAGGAACCCAGATGTGACATTGCTCTGCCTCACTCCAGCACGTGGTGAAGCAGCTGGCAGGTCATCTGGAGGGAAGGGATCTGGCCCAGGGCAGTGTGAGGAGGTGGAAGCTTCTCCCTGGGGTTTGTGGTGGAGAAGGGAAGATGCCTGTGTCCTGCACACGCTGCTGTGGAGCCACAGACACCCACTCGGGACGAGGCTGCTCCAGGCTGTGGCTGGGGGAGGCTGAGCCCTGCGGGTGTCCCTCGGACAGCCCGGCCTGTCCAGGGCCGGTCCCGCAGCCCGGGGTGCCTGGGTGCCTCCTGGCCATGGGGCACTCAGCTCTGGAGTAGGGTGCAGGGGACAGGGAGGTGGGGGCAGTGGTCTCGGTTGCTTTGCTGCAGCCCCAGGACCCCGGCAGCCTCCAGCTCTGCCAGGCATCCCCACGTCTGCAGCTCGGGCTCTGCCCGCTCGCTGGACACGCTCAAAGTTCACCCTGCTATAAATACCCAGGGCAGGGCTGCCAAAACCAAACGAGCCTTCCATTGCAATTAACCCTTAGGGCACGCAGCTCCCCTCCGTGCGGGCTGAGGAGCAGGAATCCTCCGATTCACGTCTCTAAAGCCAGAAGAGTGCAGCAAACCCCTTCTGTGGCTGGTTCCCGCTGGGAAGGGCCCAGGCGTCTGAGCCGGGCTGCAGGAGGGCTGGAGGGTGCTGTGAGGGGTTTGTTGTGGGCAGGCATGAGCACAGCCCCTGCATGACCCCCAGCTAGGGCAGAGCCTCACAGCAGGGATAGGGCGGCATGGGGCCAGCGTTGCTCATGGTCCCCACAGAGCAGCCCCTGCCTGGGCACCCCACGGAGCCCAGCCTCACCCCACACAGCCCCACAGCCCTGGGTCCCACACAGCCCCACATCCTGCCCTGAATGGCTCCACAGATCATCACCCCATACAGCCACACAGCCTCACCCCACACAGCCCCACATCCTGCCCTGAATGGCCCCACAGATCACCCCAAAGCCACGCATGGCACAGCCCCACATGCAGGTCTCGCTCCTCGCCACCGCTCAGCACAGCGGCTGACACACATCCAGCACCCCAACGGGCCACAGAAATGCACTAAATCAGGAAAATCTCTGTGTCCTGCTCGGGGACAACCCCAAATCATAGAGTCCCTGTCGCAGCCGGGTGCTGTGGGCAGGGCAGCGTGGGGTGTGAAGGGGCACAGAGGCACGAGGTGCCCTGGGGAGCCAAACACGGGGCAGACCCCGCTGCCCACAGCCAGATAAAGCCCTTTCCCGGCACTAAACATCTTTTCAACCATTTCCCTGCCATACATGTCACTGTGGGGGGCTGGTGGTGGAAGAGAAGAGCCTCTTCCTCCTTCACCCCTGGTCAGACCACAGTGCACAGGCTAATGGCAGCCCCACAGGCCAGGGCTGAGGCTGGATGGAGCTCGGTGCACGCACGGCCCCAGGACATGATGGGCTCAGGACTGAGAGATGTCCTTGTCCCCAAAAGTCCCGCAGTGCCCAGGCTAATCCCCAGCTGCAGCGGGGCCCTGAGCGTGGCACAGCGCCCAAGGCCATGGCCCCGCTGCTCCCTGAGCCGCCGGGCTGCAGCCAACCCTCTGCCCCAGCGATCCTCCTGATGGACCTCAGGCCTGTGCGGGTCACAGCGTCCGACTGGCCGTGGCACTGAACCTCCCTTCAGCCTTGGAACTGTCGCCTTTTGGGTACCCTCATCCCCTCCTCTCCCCATCTCCCGGGTTGCCCAGCACGTCCCGGCTGCTGCTGGGTGCCATGGCCTTGCCTGGCCTTTGCCCCACTGGGACATGGGGTTATGGGGTCACAGCTCTCAATACTGACAGGGCTCTGGCCCCAGCTCGCTGCTGCACCCCAGGCTGTGCCCCATCCCCCACAGCCGCGGCAGCTGCCCAGACCCCCGCTGCCCCACAGCCCCAGCAGCTGCCCCATAGCCCAGCCCCATAGCCCAGCCCCACAGCCCAGCCCCACAGCCCCGGCAGCTGCCCCACAGCCCAGCCCCACAGCCCCAGCAGCTGCCCCACAGTCCAGCCCCACAGCCCTGGCAGCTGCACAGACCCCTGCTGCCCAGCCCCACAGCCCCAGCAGCTGCCCCACAGCCCCGGCAGCTGCCCCACAGCCCCGGCAGCTGCCCCATAGCCCAGCCCCACAGCCCAGCCCCACAGCCCAGCCCCACAGCCCCGGCAGCTGCCCCACAGCCCCGGCAGCTGCCCCACAGCCCAGCCCCACAGCCCCAGCAGCTGCCCCACAGTCCAGCCCCACAGCCCTGGCAGCTGCACAGACCCCTGCTGCCCAGCCCCACAGCCCCAGCAGCTGCCCCACAGCCCCGGCAGCTGCCCCACAGCCCAGCCCCACAGCCCAGCCCCACAGCCCAGCCCCACAGCCCCGGCAGCTGCCCCACAGCCCAGCCCCACAGCCCCAGCAGCTGCCCCACAGTCCAGCCCCACAGCCCTGGCAGCTGCACAGACCCCTGCTGCCCAGCCCCACAGCCCCAGCAGCTGCCCCATAGCCCCGGCAGCTGCCCCACAGCCCCGGCAGCTGCCCCACAGCCCAGCCCCACAGCCCCAGCAGCTGCCCCACAGTCCAGCCCCACAGCCCTGGCAGCTGCACAGACCCCTGCTGCCCAGCCCCACAGCCCCAGCAGCTGCCCCATAGCCCAGCCCCGCCGGGCCCTGTGCACAGGGAGCAGAGGCACTGAGCAGCATGGAGCGGGTGGCACTAGGGGGAGATAAAGGCCGGGACACGGCGGCGCTGGGACACGGTGCCCCGGGACACGGCGGGCGCGCACCCTCGCCAGCCCCCGGCCCCCGGCCCAGCGCGGCCGGAGCTGCCCGCAGGGGCGAAGGGGAGAGCCGAGGCTTCTGCAGCGCAGCTGCTGCTCTTGGTGGGGTTTGTCCAGGTATCCTCAGCCCCTGGAGAGCACCTTTAGCGACGAGGGTCCTCAGGCGGTACAAAAGCAAAGAAGCCGCCTCCTGCCACCTACAGATAGCGCAGGGGAAGCCAAAGACTGCAGCCGGGAGGACGGCACCAGCACGCCCCAGAGCGGGGGGCAGCAGCGAGAGGAGCCCGAGGCCCCGCTCGGGAAGCGGAGAGCAGGCTGCAGGAGCTCCGCGGGGATCCCGGCCGGAGCCGCCCGGGGGCCCGTCCCGCCGCCGTGCTCGGCCTCAGCTCAGCGCTGCCCGTCCCCTCGGGGCTCGCCTCCCCAAACCGGGCTAGGAGCCACTGCAGGGGCAGCTGCGGCTCTGCCCTGCATCGCACCAGCTCCTCCCCTCTGGACGCTCCCTCCCCCCGGGCTCGCCGTGGCCGCTCTCGCCAGACGGGAGGATCTCACGGGGCAGGGTTGGGGGTCTCCCGGGAGATGAAGCGGGGAAGCAGCGGGACGCGCCCCGGCAGAGCCGCGTGTGCACAGCCGCACCTCGGGGCACCCCCGGGCACCGGGCACCGGGCAGCGTGCTGGCTTGTGCACGGGCCACGGCGGCTCTGCGGGGCAGGAGGCACCTGCGGAGGGCACCTCTCACTCGTGTTTCTATGGATTAAAACGGAAAGGCAAACCTTGTCCCCTTTTCCAGGAGCAGGGATTCAGAGCCTTCCTGAACAAAGGTATAATCACAAATGCTATTGATAAGGGCTCATACATCACCCACGAGGCCACCGAAGCACCGTGCCCTTTGAAGTCTGTGCTCACCAGGCACATCCCGAGCTCCCCGGAGCATCTGCAGAGCACCTGTCCCAAACCCACCACCCTGCCCCAAATCCACCACCCTGCCCCAAACCCACCACCCTGCCCCAAACCCACCACCCTGCCCCAAACCCCACCACGCTGTCCCAAATCCACCACCCTGCCCCAAACCCACCACCCTGCCCCAAAACCCACCACCCTGCCCCAAACCCCACCACGCTGTCCCAAACCCACCACCCTGCCCCAAAACCACCACCCTGCCCCAAAACCCACCACCCTGCCCCAAACCCACCACCCTGCCCCCAAACCCACCACCCTGCCCCAAACCCCACCACGCTGTCCCAAACCCACCACCCTGCCCCAAACCCACCACCCTGCCCCCAAACCCACCACCCTGCCCCAAACCCACCACCCTGTCCCAAACCCACCACCCTGTCCCAAACTCACCAACCTGCCTCCAAACCCACCAACCTGCCCCCAAACCCACCACCCTGCCCCAAACCCACCACCCTGCCCCCAAACCCACCACCCTGCCCCCAAACCCACCACCCTGCCCCAAACCCACCACCCTGTCCCAAACCCACCACCCTGCCCCCAAACCCACCACCCTGCCCCAAACCCACCACCCTGTCCCAAACCCACCACCCTGTCCCAAACTCACCAACCTGCCTCCAAACCCACCAACCTGCCCCCAAACCCACCACCCTGCCCCAAACCCACCACCCTGCCCCCAAACCCACCACCCTGCCCCAAACCCACCACCCTGTCCCAAACCCACCACCCTGCCCCAAACTCACCAACCTGCCTCCAAACCCACCAACCTGCCCCCAAACCCACCACCCTGCCCCAAACCCACCACCCTGCCCCTAAAACCACGTTTTTCCCTTCCCACAATCCTGCCTTGCGGAGGACTGGCACTTGCAGCCTCCCAGCCCCCTGCACCAGGGGCTGCTGTTTGTCCCAGGGTCTGTTTGGGGCTGCCCCTGGGCTCCCTGTGCCCACTGTCACTCCACTCCTGCAACTCTGCTCTGCTTTGCTGTATTTACAGTTATCTGGAACTCCAGCTCTTTCTCACCATCCTCACTCAAACCTGGCCGTCGCCTGCGCCTGAGAGCGAGGGGCGCCGGGGTGGCTGGTAACGTGATAGGGACATTGGCCTGGGACCAGGCTGGGTGCACAGAGCGAGGAAGGCAGAGGAGTGCCCAGCCCAGGGCGTTATCTGAGCCCCTGCAGGAACAAGGTGTCTTTGCCATGATGTGAGCTGGCGAGAGGAGGGACAGAGACCCTCTGTCAGCACGTGGCTGTGTGTGCTCCAGGACAGAGCCATCCCCACGGCTGCTGAACACTGCGGCCTCGCTCTCTCCCAGGCCTGGAAAGATCCACCTCCTGCTTCGGCTGCGTGACAAATACACGCTCAAAAAGCAGAGATGCTGTGCAAAGCGACGTCACAGCTCTTCCCGGGCCCAGAGGAGAGGGAGCTGCACGTCACCCCTGTGGGCTGAGCTGCTGGAGGCAGCTCTGGCACGATGCTGCCCTATAAAACAGCCAAAAGTTTGTGCTCAGTCCCCCTTTACAGCCCGTAGAGCTTCTGGGGGCTCTGGCACAAGTCTGGGACTTGCACAGTCTCTTGCCCAGCAGATGCCTGGATTGGGAAAACAACCCAGAGGTAAAGGCTCATCTTTTCAGAGATTTTTGAATAAAATGAGGTGGGTTGAAGCATTCCCTGCAGTTCTGCTCATGGCAGCCAGTGCTGCAGCTGCAGTGCAGCTTCCCCAGCGCAGAAGGCATAGTCTGCCACTGCAGGATGCAAGTTCATGGTCCCGGGCTGCAAACAGGCAGGGCTTGGGGGTTACCTGGATTGTTCCCCATGCAGCAAGGGACCTGGCCAGCGGGGAAGGCTCCAGCGCTCCAGGTGCTCAGAGCCAGACTGGAGCACCGACCGGTGAAACAGACAGCCAGACCCTGAGGCTCAGCTTGGAGAGGATCCCATCAGCTCCTGAGCGCTGCTGTGTCTCTGCCTCCAGCTCTGCTGCATGCCCTGGCAGACACCTGGGGACCCAGCCCCTGGCTCAGGCAGAGCCGGGCTCTCCCCAAAGGCTCCCGAGCGCAGCCGCCTCGTGCCAGGCCCAGCGTGGTGGCTCGTCTGCACAAAGCATATGCAGGACAGATGGATATGAGGTTTATACGATAATTAAGCATGTTAATGAAGTTCATTTGCATCTAGCTCTGAAATTCCCATAAACTCTGCAAAGCTGTGAAATGAGAACCGCTGCCCAACGTCACAAAGCAACAAAAGATGCAGCTACCAACAGCCAAACACTGATCAAGAATCAAGAACCAAAGGCGTGCGGGGACCAGGCGAGAGGAGGTGTGGGAACCCCGGCAGACAGGCAACAGCCTCCACACCCACCTCACTGCCCCCACTGTCCTCCTCCCCGAGGACACCGAGGCTGCCTGGGGACAAATGCAGCCTGGCTGCCTGGGCACCGCTGTGGAACACGTCCTGGAAAGATCTCTGGGCTTTCCTTGTACCCCAGGCCCCACATAACCTCAACAAAGACAGGCAGCATCATTCAGTACATGCAGCACCGGTGGCCAGTGAGTCCTCGGCCAAGAACCAAAGCACAAAGCGAGGAAGCTTTAACATGGGGAGAAGACAGGGCTGAACTGAAAAGGAGAACAGGAAAATCGTCTGCATTTGAAATGCCTCGATAACATTTATTAAAGCACATCCCCCGGCAGCTGGCAGTCGCCGTGTCTGCAGCAGGAGCCCGTCAGGGCAGCACCAGGACAGTCTGTGCCTGCAGCAGAAGGCGAGTGCCCAGGAATGCTGGAGCGTGGCTCACACACACCTCCCGGCAATAAGCAGCCCAGGGAGGGCTCGAAGAACACAGTGCAGAGCCCAGGGCCCCACACCTGCCTCACACAGGTGTTCTCGTACTTACCTTCTCTTTGGGGAAAAACATCCCATTTAAAACGTGAGAGAAAGGACGGAGCATCCTCAGAGGAACCGGACTCCACCGCTCCAAGGCTCCAGAGGGACAGAGCTCTGGGTCAGCTGCGTCCCACAGGGAGCACGGCAGGAGGGAGACGGAGTCGCCCCGACTCAGAGGCCTGGCTGGACCCATCCACAAGCCAAGTCCTCAGCATGTGGCAGGGGCAGAAGCGTTTGCTGGGGCAGGACACAATCCAGCAGGTCTCTGGGCAGCAAGGGGAGGAGCAGAGTGCTGGGGCAGGCACCCAGAAACCTTCACCTCCTCCAGGGCAGAACCCACCTGCCCTGGGGCTCATGGCTTCAATAGGGGTTGTTTCCCCTCGGTGAAACCCAATGAACACAGAGTGGGATGCCTGAAAGAGCCCCCAGGGAGGTGTGTGAGAGACAGCCAGGCCCTGGGGCTTTGCTGCCGAGGTGCCTGCAGCAGACCAGCACCCGCAGCTCCTTTAGCCAGAGGGTCAGGTTTGGAAAGCAGGACGGCTCCTCGTCCCTCACAGCCACCTGCAGTCAGCCACTGCTCCTGCCAGGCCTCTCACCCCCCAGCAACAGCACCTCGCTCCCCCGTCCACGTGGATGAGGATCCGAACATGGCCCTGCTGCTCCAGAATAACCACGGATGCTCACTGCCAGAGACAGCTGTTTAAAACCCCTCCCCAGTTTTGGCCCAAGGGAGCTGCCCGCATGGAAACGCTCCCTTGCCCAGGCCCCAGCAGCCTGGCACCGAGGGCACCGTGGCCAGAGCCACCTTCTCCGGCAGCACTGGCCACACGAGGGGCACCAGGCACAGGAGGGGCACCGGCTGCCCAGCGGCACAGCACATCTGTGTCACAAACTCCCTCCGCAGCGAAAATGCCGCTGCACGTGCCCCTGATCAAAAATTCAGCTGGTGGCTTTCTGCTCTACCACAGAACACTGGGCAAAGCCAGACTCCAAACGAAGGGCTGAGAGAACGGCTGCTCCAAACTACCCTCCCTCGGAACAAGGGGCCCACAGCAGCGGCCCGCGCCTGAGCTGGTGCTGGAGCGAAAACAAGCAAGCAAACCCATTTGGAGTTGACAGAGTGTATTGTGAGTTCCCTTCTCAGTTTTCTACATCTAGGACAGCGTGAGACGAGCGGCCGGACACGGAGCGGAGCGCGCGTGGTTACAGAGCCCGCGCACACAGACAGCGTCAACACTTCACACACACAACTGCCGCGCTGGGCTCTGCCCGTGAAGCACGGGCAGCACGTACAGCACAGCAGGCTCCAGCGGCCCGGCCCAGGCTGTCGGCACAGCGCCACGGGCGCTCTGCAGGGCCAGGGCAGGGGGGCTTCACGCCAGGGGCAAGGGAGCGGAGGCGGCTGGAGAAACCATTTCCATCCAACCCAGCGGCCTTGGGAGGTTTTCATTGGTGAGGTTTTTTTCTTTTTAACTGGAAACTGGTCTCAGTTAGTGTTTCAGTTCCTAATTCAAGGGTGTTTTTGGTCGTGTCCCCAGTTAACGCTTTCTGTGCCATCTCCACGTGTGCTTGTGCCAGGCCAGGCCGTGCCAAAGGCTCGGGGGTGCTGGCGAGTAGCTTTCGGAGGAGCCAAGGGACTGAGGGAGGGCTCCTGGGCCCACACCCTGCTCTCTAACCCCAGGCCCCCCTCCAGCTGAGAAGCTGGAGCTTCTCAGGCTGAAGATCATTTCTCACGGGCTGGTTGCAGCCGGGTGCCACAGCTCGTGAGGCAGCGATGGCTTATCCAGGGTGGTGGTGGGTGCACGACGGTACGTGCCAGGGTCAGGCAGCCCCAGCCGGCCAGGCAGCTGTGCCCCCAACTCTAGGGAAGGGTTTTAACACCCAGCTGGAACTTGCTCCCGTGAAAACGTGGAGCAAAACCTAAGGGCTGAGAGGGAAGACAGATTTACAAAGGCATCCGACAGTCACTGCGCTGGCCGGGGACTGGCTCGGCTGAGCTGCTCAGCCCCAGAGCAAACCCCCCCAACCTCGAGCATCTCACAGCACGGTGGCTCCTCAGCTGGGTCTGGCTCCAGGGGCATGTCCAGCTCCTTCCCAACGTGCTCACCTTCCCCAGCACCATCACTTCTGCCTGCTCCACCGCAGGGCTGCAGGACCGAAAGGCCCCGGGGTGGGAAAGGAGGCATCCAGACCCTCTGTCAGCAAAGACCATGCTTTACGCTTAATTAAAAACCCAGTTTCAGAGAAAGAAGGAGCTTTTCTGAGCAATGTGATGGAGAAAGCTATCACAGCAGCCCCGGGGGAGTGAGGTGCCTTCCCTGAGAGCACGAGGAGGGAGCTGGCTCAGCTGATCCTGGGAAATTGCATGAGGGTGGCCAAGGTCCTCACCACCTCTGGGTACTGCTGCCACCTTCCTCGCTGACAGGAGGCACCTGACACGCAGCAGAAACAATCCCCACGCATTCAGAGCAACCCCCAAACCCTGTTTTGCCTCTCAGCAGACGACTGGAGTTGTTAAGGCTCTTGGCTTTGAAGAGTTTATTACTTTGGAAGTTTAAAGCTGTACTCGCACTGGGGTGTAACAAGTCGGTCTCAGCATTTCTCTCTCTCTCAACACAGTCTGTGAGAACTAGACAAAACTGAAGTGGGGAGAGGGCTGCTCTGGCAGCTGTGGGCTCCCGAACCCCCACACATGAAGAGCAAGGTGTGTCAGTGGTGGTGGCAGCCCTGGGGAGCAGAACACTGCAAGCCCCCTCCCATGGGCAACAGCCAGGGCGACACAGAGGGAGTCCTACCTGACCCTCTTCAGAGCCTGACACTGCTTTTAAACCAACTCTTGTAAGACAGAATCAGCTCCTTCTGTCTGATTTTCAGAGTTCAGAGGGTGGCACTAAAGCAGATTGTAAAAAGCTAAGCCTATTTTAAGGCTCTCTGATCCCACCACAGACAAGGTGCTGCTGGGAAGCCACAGCTCTGCTTCACACCCGAGAAACCTTCCCCTCCTACAGCAGCCAAGCAAAGACATCACGCCTGGAAACTAGAGAGCAGCCTTCCCAGGAGCCTGAGGCCCGGGCTCACATGCACCCCCTCCCTTCCTCAGCCATGGCAGAGCCACAGTGCTGTCACACAGAGCCTGCACCGAGCCCACACCAGTGCCAGGCCGTGTCCCTCACTGCTCCTGCCACACTGCTGCAGACCCTGGCCTTCCACCTTGCCACTTTCCTTTATGGTTTTGGTATGTTTCAGCAGACAATGGTCCACAATTTCACAGCTCTTGGCTGAAAAGCCTTCAGGCCATCAGAGCACTGGAGCCTGGTGGGCTGGAGTGCCTGCCAGAATCAGCGTGGAACAGTTAACCATTCCCATCTTTTCCTGCAGGACCCTGCAGAATCCCCCAGCTACTGGGAGTGGAGGATACTCTCAGAACAACAAACAGGAGCTCAGGTTCTCCCCCTTCAACATTGCTCCCCTAGAGTCAACACAAGGGCTGCTACAGCCTCTATAGAGAACCGAAAGGTAAAAAACCTCTGGAGTAAATGACTTTCCTGCCCAAACTGATGGTCCACACACAGTCACACCAAGACACATTGGCACTGGGGGATCTCTGCACCTCGGCCCTTTCTCTCGTTACCTAAAAATCTTCCTGTATTTAGAGCCAAACCACCCCTGCAACATCTTCAGCATCTGGGAAAGTCACATCGATGAACCACTGCTGCATTTCCAGCCGTTCTGCAAGGTTTAACCACACCAGGGCTGGAAGGAATGCTGCCTCAGCAAAGCCCAGCACTGACAGCAAACAGGACTCTGCTCCTTACCCTGGTCTGCATTTTCCACACTTGCTAATACTCAGGGAAATCAGCTCTTTTCCCACTTCTGACACGATGAAAATGTGTTTTTTTCACCTAACTCTTAACAACTGAGATGTCTCCTGCCAAGCAGCTGAACATCACCACGAGCAGCAAGCTGGAGCTGTCACCCGACAGACAAACCAAGACACCAAAGCAAACCTGCTCTTCCCCTCCAGGTGAGGAAACAGAGAGGCCACCAGCAGCAAAGGCAGCCTCTGGAGCTGCTGCTGGGCAGCGTGACGGTGCAGCTTAGTACAGTTGAGGAGCAGGGAGCTGAGAACCACTCGTGTCCTGTCAGGACACAGCAAATGAACTGCAGCAGGGAAGAAGGGAGAAACCAGACAAGAGTCTTTAAATTTGGCCAAACCAGCCAATGCCCAGCTCCAGCGTTAAACAGCTGACCCGGTTACATCCAACCACAGCCACTCTTGGCCTCCTGCAATGTTGCAAAACAAAGACATGAAGTTAGCAACTGCTCCTTTGCAATGCTTTTGTTGTTGGGTTCAGAGTTGAAGTTTTAGGAACAGGTCAGAGTTAGCAGTTAGTGCTAGATACC
The DNA here is from genome assembly GCF_028858725.1 of Colius striatus. Classification (NCBI taxonomy): domain Eukaryota; kingdom Metazoa; phylum Chordata; class Aves; order Coliiformes; family Coliidae; genus Colius; species Colius striatus. Next base: position 302,342 of record NC_084761.1, on the reverse strand, counting down.
CCAAAAGCCTGGCTCTCTGATCATGAGTAAGCTTGTCTTTAGCTAAAAAGAAGACGATGCTGCAGAAAACACTCAGCACGTTCCTCTGTGCTCTAGAGCAGCTTCCACCAGTGAACCGTGGCAGAGGGCAACGTGGGGCTAGCAAATATTGAGCAGCCTTCCCAAGCTGCCTCCCTCTGGAGAGTTTTTAAGTTATCAGCACTAAACCGTCCCAGAACTGGGAAGTGCAGCAACACACTTGACTATTCTTGCAGGATCTGCTTCCAGGTACCCAGCCAACTCCTCAGCTTCTACACCCTGTTCCAACTGTGCTGGCAGTAGCAGCACAAGCACAGAAGAGATTTGAATGGAATGAACTTTGATCCTGGCCTCCCACGAGTACACACGTGTCACAGCTGTGGAGGGCTGCAGCACCGCCAGCACCGGGACGTCCCTGCCAAAGGGGAAGGTGCAAAGGTTCAGCTCCCGCTGTTTTATAACAGAAAACACGTATCTCCTTGCTCCTTGTGCCTGGGAGAGTATCACTGCCCACACTGCAGGGTGAGAGCCTCTCTTCCTGATTTGGTTCCTGTGCTGAAGGTTTGATGCCCACAGCCGAGTGCTCACCACACGCTGTCCTCCTCCTGACCCTCCCCAGACCCACAGCTAAGGCAGAGTAACACCACCAGCCATTCCCAGAGCAGACAGCAGCCCTTGATTTCAGGGTCTGCCAACACTTCTGTCCTCTGTCACTGGATCTGCTCTGTGCCAACAGGGAAGCCCTGGCATGGTTTTGGTGCCAGGAGCCCGCCGGTGCTCTCACAGCTCCACACCACAGCAGCACGGGAGCCACGTTCACTTCACAGGCTGGAGGATGAGGCTTTTGCATTCTGCAGTGCATTGCCTGGACAGGGAGAAGGAAGGTGCCTCTGAGTGGGCACGGGACCATTGCTGGTGCAGGTTTCATTGTTGTGCAGCCTCAGAAGCCAGCGTGGCTTGACTGAGCTGTGCCCTTGCAAACAGCTGATCAGCCAGAGAGAAACACTGGGGAGAGTCGCCCATGACAGTGGGAGAAAGAAGCGAAAGGGAGGAAGGTTTGAATGACTTTGAGGCACTAATATAACACTGGGAGGCATGTAAACAATTCTGGCCCACCTTAACCCCTCCACAGTAAGAAAAGGAATACTGACACACTGGACTGAAAGGAGAACCCTGCAAATGGTTTCAAGAATACATTCTCCAGAGACAAGAGGTATCTGCAGAGTGACACAACCTCGAAGTTGAAGTGTGACCCACCACGGGGTGGGGGCGGAAGGGGGCTGGTTTCAACCCGCAGAGAAGGAAGGCTGCTGTAAAAACGTGCCCTGATAAAACCCCTCAGACCGGTGCTCGTCAGGAACAGACCCCAGCAGGCTCCAGCACCTGTGGCGGAAGGGCACGGGGATGGCTGTCCCCTGGGTTTCTCTGTGTGCTGGCAGACTGAGCAGGGAAGGCTCATTTTAAATAGCTTTCCTATCAAATGCAATCTAGATGTGCATAAACAGCAGCTTCTGTGAGAACAACGTGCAGGGTCTTGTTTAAGTATCCAGAGACTGCACGATTTACTCTCGACACAGGCTCCGGGGACTCTGTGTGACCACGGAGCGGAGCCGGGTCTCCAATGGCTGAGGAGCAACTTCACCACGTCTCTGCTTATCACTCAAACTCCGAAAGAAGTCACACAGGGAATAAAGAGAAGTATCAACATACTCTGGTTAGATGGCAAGGAAGAACGAAGCCCAGAGCAGCAGGCATTCAGCACAGCACTCCACCAGCTCTCCCCTGGCTGACGGGCTCATTTTGGGCACGAAAACGCTTTCATTCAGTGTCACAAACAGTCAGTTGAACTGGAATAGCTCCATAATTAACATTACCCAAAGCAGGGTATCAAATGTAAGTGAAGGAGGTGATGGAAACATGCAGAGGGCAAACTAGTATAGTCCAAGGCTCCCATCCTGCAGGTCCCTCTGGGCACGCAGGCTCCCTGCTCCCGCGAGTCGCTGGTCCCAGGCACCTGCCACAGAGTCATCTGCAGGACTGGGAAATGGTTGTGCTTCTCAGCTCACTAGAAAGGACTCTTTTCCCTACTCCTGCCCTCGGTGACATGCAGGGAGCGTGCTCTTGTATTCCCTGCTGCAAAAGCACAGTGTGGTGTGTGTGGGGAAATCCTGAAAACTATTGTGCAGCACCATAGACTGAGCAGAGAGGGAGCTGGGACACTCAGCTGCTTTGGGTGGCTTTGCAAGTTTCACCAGCTTTGAAACAAATATTGCCTAGGTAACATCCTCACAGTGGCTGGTAGTTCAAAGAGGCTGAAACACCATCTTAGTGCTCTGATTAAACCGATTAACAATTGATCTCTCCTGATCCCTTCTGCACACACACACAAAAAAGCCCCAGACAGAAACAAAACCAGGACCAAAGGGAAATAAATAAATAAATAAAGGCGTTCCCAAAACATTTATTTGGCTTTTCTCTCTCTCTCTCTCTCTCTTTCTCTCTCTCAAATCAGACCAGCGTAGGGATACCAACCTCACCCACCTTGGCAAATTCAGCTAGTGAACGGCTCCAGGCTCGTAAGAGCTGACCTGCAACACTCTCGTGGTCACTCGGCTGCTGTGGGAGACCTGTCCTGAGAGCTGGTGATGCCTGAACCCTTATTCCACTCCCACACATCAGTAACTCACTGGCTATACAGAAAAGAAGTGTATCCAAAGCACACAATGGCACATTAAAGGTTGAAGAAAGCATCGGTAAAGGAGAATAAAACTACAGCAGTTGTTCAGCCTACTCTAACTAAATGTTGAGCCACTGCAGAACTCCTCCTCCAGCCCAACACAAAGTCAAATTGTGTCACCCCCTCGCCAAGACATTCTTTTGTGGTACGTTACTGGCACTTTATGTCAGTCTCAAATGGTAGATACATGCACATTTGTCTGTGTGTTTACATACAAAAGGTCTGGTAACAGTAAAACATTGTTCAGAGAGATATAAAAAACCCAAGGAGTTGCATTAGGCAAAAAAAGTGTTTTGTGAGAAACGACAATAAAAATGATAGAACCACAGCTTTTCTTCTCTTTAAAATTAGATAAATACCCGAAGCTATGATTTCACTTGGGGCCTCTGTACCTTGACAGGGAGTCCAATGGAGTATATCTGAAGGCACTTAATATCCTCTACTCAGCTGTAAGATGGTTGCACAGGGAGTTGGGGAGCTTAGGACGTGATTTGGGGCATGGAGGAGAGAGATGGATGAAAACGAGCCCTGAAGAGCTGTGATCCACACAGCACCAGGCGCTGAAATGAAAACAAACGTACAACCCAGGTGTTGAGAAGGTCTCTCTTGAAAAAGAAAACTGCCAACTGCAAATGTCTTTGTGTTTCTATTGACAGAGCACTTCATGCAACTCTGACAGTGCATCATACACTCTTAGAGATATTTAGCTTTGTCAGTTCATTGACCTCCTCAGGTCCCGCTTCCTCACAGTCAGTCTTCTCCGTGGCTTTGCCAAACCTGCACCTCTCCTCTGCTCTCACCGCCTCTTTCTGGAGCTTCTTGGCGGAGGGAAGGACGTCCTTGGTTTCTGAGTTATCTGTGCCGTGGGCTACCTTATCAGCACTGTGTACAGAAGGCACCAGGTTGGCAATCTCGTCCGTTGGAGATCGCCCAATGCTGCCATCCACTTGAACCCGAATGTCTGGGGATATGGACAACTGGTGATGTGGCACGACCCCGTTGTCCATGCATTTTGGGTACAGGTAGGTCTTCATCTGACCCTTGCCCTTCACATTGACTGTCCCCCTATAGTCAAAGTCATACCCCATCTTGCTGAGGATGCGGTAGCTCTCCTCACTCACCTGTATGCGGCACTCGACGCCGGTGGTGTCCATCCTGCTGGCAATGTTCACAGTGTCACCCCAAATGTCATACAGCAGCTTGGTAGTGCCGATGACCCCAGCAGTCAGGGGCCCGTGGTTAAAGCCAATCCTCAGCTTGAAATTAAACCACAGCATGTTGTTGTTGAAGTCATCCACCACCCGCATCATTTCTTTGGCAAATTCGAACAGGGTCTGCAGGTGTCCGTGGGGATGGTTGCTGTCCTGGCACTGCGAGGGGTTCAGGCCCGAAGCCGCCATGTAGGTTGCCCCGATGGTTTTGATTTTCTCGATGCTGCTGTAGTGTGGTTTGCTCAGCAGCTCGTCGAAGTCCCCAATCAATTCGTTCAGCACTCTGTAGCACTCTTTGCCTCCCTCGTAGTTCTCTTCGTAGAACTCGCTGAAGTTCACGATACTTGCGAAGATCACCCCGCCGCTGTCGTGGTTTTTGGAGTAGCTCTGGGAGACCTTCAGCTGCTCAGCCACGTGGTAGGGAATGATATTCCTCAGCAGCCAGTCAGCTTGATCCCTCATGCTCTGAATTTTGGTGCGGTGAAGATCGGCCTCCACGTCACCGTGGTAGTGGAGACGGTAACTGACCTCAAACTCTCGATTCAGAAACCAGACCAGGAGGAGCAGGAGGAAGGAAACCAAGATGACTTCCTGACCGATCAGGTCTGCTGGCCTCTGCATGGCGTTTGGCACCGAACCGTTGCACGGACTCCTTCTGGAGCTGGAAGCAAGGCAAGAGCAGAAAAGCTGCATTTAAAACCACAGTTAGGGCAATGCCATTTATGCTCTGTTGTTAGAAATCCTTTGCTAGAAAAAGAAGTGTAGGAAGTGTACACTAGATAGTAAATTACAGACCAGACCTTGATAACTTTATCAGCTGCTAAGCACGGCAAAAGAGTTCGTTTTGTTCTTAAACTCACCAAGCACTTCCTCAAAGGGACGGCATCAGGCTCAGCAATGCTGGAATTGCCCAGCCTTTACAGCAGCTCTATTTTAAGGACTTCACCAAGGAAACGGGTATCTCTATATCTAAATGTATGACTACAAGCACTGCATGTAAATACTTACCTGAAAAGGCTCAGTAATGCCTGGGGGTGTGTTCAGGTACGTGTGAGCACACGGCTGGCTGTGTGAGGGCTCTGCGTGTGTGAGTTTTGTAGGATTGATCTTTTTGGTATTATTTGGTAGTTTTATATTCAGAAACATCTGCTTTATACTCCTAGTGCCTTCCCCTTGTCCCTTCCTCCAGGTCCAGTGACATTTGCCCTGTGCCTTTAAGGTTAACACACGAAGGTTTTGGAAGAAGATTAACTCTGAACAACACATTTCACGGGGAGCGGCACGGAAGCGGGGATCAGGGAGCTCTGGGTTGGCATCTTCTGAATGTTATAACCACTGAGGCTTTTTATGATGGAGACAGACAGTTCCCTAGAGTTCTAAGATCTTTTAAAAAAGTAATAGTAATAATAAAAACCCTCTCCATGTCCCATGGATGGAGCTCCCACAGCGTTTCACATCCTCCCGACAGCGCGTCGGCTCCACGTTACCAAGCCCCGGTGCAGAGCGCTCCCGGTGCCAAACCACCCGTAGCAAGGAGACATCTGCAGTCTGCAATCTCAACTTTCTAGGGAGATGCAGACACACAAATCTAATCTGGGAAGACATCACCTATGCAATCCTAGAAACCAAGTCTGAATCCAGACAGGCTGGCACGCAGCTGTTTCTGGAGTCACTTAACTGTAGGGTTTTCTACGACATGATGCCAAAGCCTAAAGATTTGACATGAGCAGACACATGCTGAAGCTTTTGAAGTTGAGACGGTCTGATGAGGGAAAGCATCACACTGGCCTTTCTCCTCCAGGCTCCATACCCCAGTGTCTCTTTGTTTCTCTTCTGAAGGTATCTTAGCGAAAGAGACTAAAACTCAAAGCGCAACTGCAGCAACACCCCAAGCAGAGCAGGCTGAGTTTGTTTCTGTAGCACCTGAAAATATTCCCAAGTTCAATCTGTTCCTTTGTGTCTCCAGGGGACATGCTGCCGCTTCGGAAATCAAAGCAGATACTTGGGCTATTGAGCTTTGTTATGGACCCAGTTTCCTTTTCTGACCGTTCATTCTCAAACCTTTGATTGACGTAAAAGCATGACAAAGCAAAAAAAAAACCCCACAGCACAGGTTGGAAACACCTGAGGGTGCTCAGTTTCTGGAAACACTTGCATGCGCCATGGTCTTTGTTTGTTTCTATTAGCTTTCATCACAGTCAGCCTACAGGAGAAAGCATTTCTCCTAAGTGGAATATTTACAATAGAGAGCTTCCAAGTTGAATTTCAGATTAAAGATAAGACCAGATACTGTATTGGAAATTATTCCTTTTGTTTTCAACCGTAAATACACTTCTCTCAGAAGAAGTGAACACATATTCGTTTCATTGGTTTGATATTAAAACCACAAGGGCAGACTGAAAGCTTACTCCCAATCACAGACGAGGCCCCCAAAAGCAGGTTGCAGTAGTTACTGTATGTTTCAGTAGTAAGATCCCTTCCTTTCCCCCTTACAACTCCTTTTTCCAACAGAACCTCCCTTATGAAGGTATTCCTTTTCTCCCTCAAAGAGACCAACACAAAGTCCAAGTTATTAATGACCAGAATGGCAAAGATTCCTGAAATACAATCCTTGCTACCTAATACGCAGGTGGCAAAATATCCTCCTGTTCTGACAGGCTTATAAAACAAAATGAGCAGAGGATAAGGAAGAGAAAAGATCTTAGGAAATAAATTAGGCCAGAGAAGATGAGGAATGAGCCTCGGTGAAGGAGCAGGATTCAGGTTCTCTTCAGAACTGTGCGGTACTTTCCACATCTGGTGGGAAGAGATCTGCTACAAGATCTGAACAATGGCACGTTGCACCTTTCAGACTGGAGTCTGATCCAGATAATCTGTTCTAACAACAAACATCCCCGCCACGAGGATTTGAGTCATTAAAGTCTTCTTATTTACAGTTTACTGTACAGAATACTCCTCAAAGTACTTTAATTCCTCTTAAATGAATTAGGTGAGAACCACAACTTTTATGTTAGCAAAAGTGGCCTGTGTTGAACACAAGATCTGTCTTTTGGGAAGAAACTGCTGCCTGCCATTCACCACTCCTAAGCACACAAGTTCTCCATCATCTCCTGAAGCGCTGGCCTGCCCTTGTTTCCCACGTCGGTGTACAACCTTAGAGATCCGCATGTGAAACGAGTGACTCACTTGTAAGCTGACCTGATTTCACTAATCAGGTAGTGGGTTGGGATCTCAGAAAAGAAGGGGCAAGCACCTTTTCCAGAGCAGATGTTTTTATCACGATGTGACTTCCTCAAGCATCAGTAAATGCTTTGTAATGCTAGTTGTAAATGCTACCACCCTAGAAAATTACTTTAGCACAGCCTTCGATGCAGTTTCCCACAGCACCTTCCTGGAAAAAATGTCTGCTCACGACTTGGATGGACCCACTCTGTGTTGGGTGGAAAACTCTTGGTGGCTGGGCCCAGAAGGTGGTGGGGAATGGGGTTAAATCCAGTTGGTGCCCAGTCACCAGCGGAGATCCTCAGGGCTCAGTGCTGGGGCCTGGTCTGTTTAACATCTGTATCAATGGTCTGGGTGAGGGGATCGAGGGCACCTTCACTCAGTTTGGGGATGAGACCAAGCTGGGTGGGTGTGGAGATGTGTCTGAGGGCAGGAAGGAGCTGCAGAGGGCTCTGGGCAGGCTGGAGCCATGGGCTGAGGGCAATGGGATGAGGTTGAACAAGGGCAAGGGCTGGAGCCTGCCCTTGGGCCACCCCAAGCCCAGGCAGCTCCAGGCTGGGGCAGAGGGGCTGAAAACTGCCCGGGGAAAGGGCCTGGGGGGGTTGGTGCCAGCGGCTGAACAGTAGCCAGCAGCGTGCCCAGGGGGGCAAGAAGCAAAGGGCAGCCTGGCTGGGATCAGCACTGGGGTGGCAGCAGGAGCAGGGCAGGGATTGTCCCCTGTGCTGGGCACCTGGGGTGTTGAGCCTGCAGAAGAGGAGGCTGAGGGCAGCCAGCAGCACTCTCTGACACTCCCTGCCAGGAGGCTGCAGGGAGCTGGGGGTCGGGCTCTGCTCCCCAGGCAGCAATGACAGGACAAGAGGCAATGGGCTGCAGCTGCCCCAGGGGAGGCTGAGGCTGGAGCTGAGGCACAACTGTTTCCCTGAGAGGGGTGTCAGCCCCTGTGCCAGGCTGCCCAGGGAGCTGGGGAGTGTCCAGCCCTGGAGGGATCCCAAAGGCGTGGGGCTGAGGTGCTGAGGGCTGTGGGTCAGTGCTGGGCTGGGCAGGGTGAGGGCAGAGCTGGGACTGCAGCAGCTTCAGGGGCTTTACCAACCCGAATGATTCTGAGATTGCACAAAAAGCCACAACGTCAGCCTGAAGGAGAAAGCGATTACATCTCACTCATTTGGAAATTCTGGATGTTGCAGGTACAAGGTTACAGACCATAAATCATCTTACACAGTCAGTTAGCAAAGATGTCCTGAAGCCACCCTTCAGAATGAAAAGAAGGGGCACCACCCCATCCCCTCAGTAACAGAGAAGACCACGCTGCTCCAAATCCTTCAGGTCTGCATTTGACAAGGTCCTGCAGCAGAAAACATATTTTTAAAAATCCAAGTGAAATCTTCAGCCAACAGTGTTCCCTTAACTCAAACTGGTGAAGTGCTTCCTGGCACAGACACCAAACTACTAACTTGGCATCTTCACCCAGGCTGAGCGTTGAATATGGAACAAGTGAGAGCTCTGGAGATAGAATCTCCTTTGGCTTGATCACAAAATCATAAAGATAATGGCTTTTCACTTATAAAGAATTCTGGAAAGCCGTTTTGCTTCTGAGCCAGTAACCTATGTTTGGATTTGGATATCTTGCTACATTTAAAGAGGAATCAAGCCTGCTAAATCTCAAAAAGAGAATGAAATGGTTGAAGAGTGAGGAAAAGGGAAATCAATCCAGTGCTTTGAAGAGCACAGAGCAGATGCACAAAAAACCCTCCCTACCATCAAGTGATTTCAGTCTTTCACTTCAAGTGGCCTTTTCACCTGGGGAAAACAAGGCAAATCCCATATTTTGATTTATTGAGCATAGCGTGGACGGTCCAGAGACAAACTTTGTGCTCAGACTGTTATCAGTACTAGCATCTTTCTTCCCGTGCAACATTAGTAATTATCTCAATCCTTGATCGAGGAAAGGGCACAATCTCGTTAAAGGCAAAAACGTGAGTTTGTCCCTCTCAGAACACAGGAAAAGCTTTTGTGTCGATGAGGGGAGCAAGGGATCTTATTTAACTGTTTTAGTGAGAAAGCAATAGCAAATAAGTATTTTAGGATAAGGGAGTTTTAAGTTTTGTAGTTAAAAAACTAGGAAAAGGGGAAATGCTGTTTGCTCAGAACTCTGGAAGTGTGGCAATAATGTCCACTGCAAGAGCCCTGAGGTGAGAACCCGGTTGCTGTTCCAAATTAACGGTAGGAACAGAACAGCATTGACTCTTAGTTCTCTCTTTTAACCTCGAGACATAGAACTGGGTTAATTTACAAGTTTGGGCAGCTGCAGATCAGTGGAAGCCGGGCTGTTAGCAAAGCTCAGGCTGCACTGACAACCACTCCTGCATTAAAGCAGAGGGAGACGGACGGACCCGACCGGCTGCTGCCCACCGGCAGGAAGGGCACATGCAGCGCACAGCCTGGCACGAGGCACGTCTGCCCCAGCTCAAGGGGTGCCAGACGGATCTAGCACATCTCATAACAGTAAGTTAAAAAGGAAGTGTAGAGATGTTTAATGAGTGGGCACTATGGTCACTGCTCCATTTGACAGGTAAGTCCCAAGGCAGGGTTTGGCAGCAGGCAGAGCGCGCTCCGAGCCTGCTTGCAGGAACATCCTCTGAGTGGTTGGCTCTCACCCACTCTGACCTTTGCTTGTCAGCAGTGCTAAGTTATATTTACAGAAGAAAAACATTTGCATGCAAACAATGCTTGACAGCTATTTTTTTGACAGATTTCTAACAAATGATGATGTAGAAACAATCACTGAAGGGAAGATGGGTTGTCTATTATTTAAGGCAGAATGAATTATTTATTAGTGATCAGCAGCTGGTTGGGAGCTGGCGAAGCTGCTGTCAGCGCTGAGCAGGACACTTGTAATTCTGAGCAGCACAAAACGTTCAGTGATTTCACAAAATAATAATAAACCACTAAGGATCCAAGCTCAGGCTGATCCTAAGACATCAGATCATCATGCTTTTGGTTTTCACACACTGTCTTCCCAGCAAATTCCCTTCAGTGTTACAGTTAACAACATAAATAAAGCCACCTCAGTTCTTCTGGTTGTAACTTTCCATTCTGGATTTAGTGAACTGGAATTCTATGAAAATGAAGTTATCTTTCATGACTCAAAGCAGGGCCATGAATGAAACAAAAACGAAGCAACCCCAGCACTGCACCGAGTGCCAACCTGTCGGTAAATAAATATTTAACATGAAAGCACCGTTACCATCTCTTTGTACTTCAGAACCACGTGTCCTCTGACCTACCACAGCACTCACAGAGATGACAGTTATAAAACTAAGTCATTGTGCTTTTATACTTATATCCAACAAAAGCAACATCACAGATCCCCAGAGTGTTGGAGGTGGGCAGGGCCCTGCAGAGCTGCCCCAGCCCCAGCCCCTGCTCCAGCAGCTTCCCCTGGCTCAGGGGCACAGGAACGTGTCCAGCTGGGGTTGGAAACCTCCTGAGCAGGAGCCTCCACACCCTCCCTGGGCAGCCTGGGCCAGGGCTCCCTCACCTCAGCACCAAAGGACTTTCTCCTTGGGTTTAAGTGGAACTTTTTCTGTGCCAGCCTGTGCCCGTTACCCCTTGTCCTGGCACTGGCCACCACACAACAGACTGGCCCCAGCCTCTTATACCCACCCTTTAGGGACTGAGCAGCATTTCTGAGTTTCCCCCTTCAGGCTTCTCTTGTCCAGGCTGAACAGCCCCAGGTGACACAGCCTTTTCTCCTCACACACGTTCCAGCCCTGAACATGTATTTGTTTAGACGAACTACTGAGTCACATATTCACAGGGTCATTAGTTCACTCAAGTATATCATCCCAGTATTGCTCCCAAATTAGTGATCAGCAAACACATACCTTTCTAATACCAAAGAGCAATTAAAACATGTTAAAAATGGTATTGCAAAACTGCAATAACACCACGAGCAGCTCAAGGCTGAAATAATCAGAGCGAATCTTTAACATGTTTATTTATTTGGGGCTATTAATAACCCAGGGAATGATTTTTCTTTGTTTGTTTAAAAGTCTGGGGGCTAAAATGTCCTTTGCTCTCCATGACAGGACTTGCCCGGGCAGCGGACAGCACCCAGGCTGTCACTGCCAGCAGGTCTCCATCTGGGGAAGGGAGTTGGCTTCACAGCCAGCTGCTTGAGCTGCAGCTCCCCTGCCACAGGGAACTCTCACCTGGCCAGCTGCAGACAGCATCCTGCTCACAACACTTCTGCACGGTACGAATCAACCACAGACATCAAATAAATAGCTCATGATATGCAGATAATGCTTTAAGAACTGCTACTACTAGAAAAACAGATGCTATTTTGTATAGCTCCTCCGTAGCTCTACTTCCTAGAAATCAAATTCAAAAAGAAAATGGCACCACATAACCCAGTGACTGCAGCACCAGCTCTCTGATGATTTTTGGTCGTTTCCAAGTCCTCTGTAAAGGAAATTATGCCCATGAGGAGCCTCAACACAACTTGACAAACCAACTTGTTGAATTCCCCAGTGTGTTACTGTGGATGCAAAGTTTTGCTCCATAAAATTAGCTGAAAATGTTTCTATGCCTAAACATAAAGACAGTGATTTTGTACAGAGCTTACCTAAAGTTCTGTGCCAAATCGAGATGAGAAGCTTCCACGGAGCTGAAATTAAAAAGCACTGATATCAGAGGGACAGTGAAGGCAACGAACAAAGCATTCTACTGGAGTTTCAGGCAGCATTTGCAACCTTTCTATTACATAGCCCCCAGCCCCAGTAATTGCATCGTATGCTCAATCAGCTTCAGACAAACTTTGTCTGAACGTGACTTATCTGCACGTTTTGCTTGGAAGAAGCAACCAGCCAGAGATGCAAACACCTCTAAAGGGCAAGTGCTGATAAGGCAGGCGGGATGCTGCCTGGAATGAGTAATCCTTACACAATCCAATCTTACCTTGGGAACACGGAAAAGCAATTTCAGAGCTCTAGGAGCCAGTTATGCCTTCATCTTATCTAAGCATACAATGCAAAGATTGTCTTTAAAGAACAAAAAAGCACGCCCTGCCCCCCAACCTCCCCTCTCACCAAAACAAACCCAAACAAACACAGAGGCTATGTTTGAAAATGCCATTACAGGAAACAAGCAGTTCCAGCAGTTTTTGTCTTGACTGCAGTAAGGAAACTGCAATGTCAGGGAAGTATTACAGCTCCCAGGATTAGTTACTTTTGGGGAAAAAAAAGTAAAGAAGCCTGCAGAATGGATTTGCCTGTGATGCACACAAAGCTGCAATTACCACTGTGACAGAAAACATACTGCCCAGGCTAATGAGAAGAGAGGGATGAGAAAGTTGTTATTAACAAACCAAAGTTATGGGTCTCACTAATTCAACCTGGTTTCCTTTTGTTCCTGATCACTTCTGTAACTCACTGTTTCAGACCTGCAGCTGCACAGCCCTGCTGGTTACTTTCAGTATTTAGTTTTAAAGGATGAAATAACAACATATTCCTTTCCCAGTCCTCTAACATTGATGAAATGCAGGGAAAATCCCAAGTTCTGTGTCTCTCTGCACAAAGGCTATGTGCAAGAGCTTACGTGCAAGCTGATTTAGTAATCACAGACAGAGCTTGTCCTAAAATCTTCTCTTTGAATAAGGAATTAGAAGTTACAATAATGGCACTAGGCCTTCCTAATGAACTCCAGCTTTGGGGTAGTTATGGAAGAATAACCAGGGAGTAAAGAAATGGCATCAAGGGCTTGCTCTTCACTACTTCTGAAAAAACAAACCTGAGGCGAACTTCTCAGTGGTGCTGGGACAGTAAAAGCATCAGTGTTACAAAGGAGAAAGCCAAGAGGTGCAAAGTCAGGTCTCTTACTGGGAGAGGGTCCCTTAGGGTGCTGGAGGAGAGACAAAGTCAGGTAACCTGGACAACTAAAACCAAGGTTGCTTGTTTTTTTTTTCCAAAGACTTTCTTCCTACAGCCCCTACAGCCACTTCCAAATTGCAGAGGTGGGCGGGAGTTATGGGGTGACATTCTCCCTGCCTTTTTGGGTGTGAATTGGGTGAAGATTAAAAAAGACCACTTGAAGAGGGGATTAAAAGCTACACACTCACACAAAACATGTTATCTGCAAACTCTTTCTGGTTTGTTTGGGGTTTTTTTCCTGTTTTTTTTCACCACAGGATCCAGTATCCCTCTGAAGAAGGGATAGCAAGCAGCCTAAGAACCTAAAAAAAAAGCCTAAGAACCCCTTGCAAAGTCCACACTATGGGCTGTGGTGTTTCTAAGCCACTGAGAAGCACCAGATGATTATAAAACTTGGACAATAGGAGTGAAGGGCTGGAAGGACTCCCCTGACTCTCTTGGCAAGAAAGCAGGAGAACACTGCAAACAAGTTCTCTTATGGGGAAAAATGCTTACTAGAGGGAACACTGAAAATCCTTCAGGTTTCTGCACAGAAACCGCATGAACTCGATGCTCTGGTTACTGTCCTGCAGCGTCCTCTGAAGTGGCAGGAAAGTGAGAAAGGAATCGGGGCATTAGAATCCCATCAAATCCAAGCATCTGCCTTCCACAGTAAAAAACTCCTTGGGGAAGGAGGTGGAAGAATGTTACATGGTTCCAAAGGGCAAAAATAAACCCAGAGGGGTGTGGGGGAACAACAGGCTCTCCAGCACCAACAAATGCCTCAGAAACGGTCTTAAAAAACTACATTTTCAAACAAATGGTGAAAGGCAATTCTATGGATCTGGTAAGAATAAGTGTGACCTAGAAACATATCAGTTGAGGACACAGTATCATTTCTAATCAGGTTAAGGGAAAGAGTCTCTTCAGAGATCCTCCTGAAACCTTTGAAAGAAGAAATAAAATGCAGAACTCTTCCCAAATAAAATTATTAAGGTTGAGATGATGGAAAAAGTCAGGTCAGACAGTAAAATCCCACACGAGGCCCTCGCCTCACTGGTGGAGAAACCCAGATTCGTTCACCTGAACCACAGCCTGAGTGTGCTACGGTGTGATGCTCACCTGTCTGGACACAAGGAGACGTAGAGCAGAATGAGAAGCACTGCTCCTACTACGGTTGCCAACACAGATCTCATCCAGGAGCTAAGCTGGCAGAAGTTACAGTACTGCACAATGGTGATCAGAATTGCACAGCACATAAACATGGTGTACTGCAACAGAGAGAGAGAGCGTGCGTTAGCTTCCTCCTGCTGCCCAGAGCCCCTCTGCACATCAACGCCAGCGCCCACGAAAGCACGCGTGACACAACAGGGAAGGGTCCAAGTTCATCTGTATCACATGCACAGCAAGTAACCCCTCACAGAGTCTGTCTCAGGGGACAGCACTTGAAGATAGAGGTCTTCCCTTCAAAGAGCAAGAAATCTTTCAGCACAGGTAGTTTGTCACAAGCTTCTCTCAATGGAGTTTTGTGTTACTGTATTACACAACCATTATTTCAGCAGTTTCCAACACCCTCAGCTCACCTTTGCAAAAAGGCTCAGGGACTCTTCTTAGTGAAAAAAAAAAGGTAAAGCTTCCTTTTCTCCTAAAGGTAACTTGCCATCAGTCACTGAAGTCAGACCCTGCCTGTTTTAAACTGGACGGCAAAACTCCACTGCATCAAGAATGTGGTTACACGTTCCCTCTCAGAAACTTCACCCAACTGCCTACTTGTTAAAAAGCACATCTCAGAGGACACTACCTTACAGGCCAGCAACAAGAAAAATATCACCACTTGTGTGAATTGGAAAGGGCAGTTTTGGACTTTTCTGCTCCAAACAGTCTCTCTCAAAAACCACTTCCCCTTCTACCCCTTGACTGGATGAAAGAAAGGAGGTGCAGGTCAGTTATATTGCCCAGAATGTCTTACAGGGACCCAAATGCTCGAGATCATGCAGAAACTTTGCTTTTATCAAGAATATTCATGACCATCCAAGACAAACCAGAGACTCCACAGCTGCACCATGGAACTCTGTTCTGGCTACATACTGCACGGCACAGTATCGAAGGAGCACTCTCTCTCATTTTTAACCTCCTTTACAGCTAAAGTGCAGAGACTGCAGATCAGCAGTACTGTAGCATAACAAACCAGCATATGATGCACAAGAAGACACAATGCATGGAGAAAAAAAACCCATCCTTACACAATGAACCACTTTTAAACCACAACGCAGGGGCTTCTTTAATGACTCAAAATAAAATGGATAAAGGGAATTTCACAAGTATCCACAAAAAACCTGCAGTTTGAACTTACTTTTTTTCCCCCATTTCAGGTCTCCTAAAGTGGCAGAGCACTGGTTCTCACTCCAAGTGATGCCCCAGCATGAAGCCAGCCTATAGAGGGTCAGTGAGCACTGTGTTTTACTATGTATGCATGGCTTTGGAAAGTTTTTTTTCATTGTTGTATTTGTTTATCTTTATTTTATATCCAGGGAAGGTATAAAATGCTATGAATAAAAAAAAAACTTTGCAAAACCATGTCATAGTAAAATAGGACACTTACCTGACCCTCTATAGATTAACTCCATTTCCTAGAGCTCCATGATTGCTGAAACACTGAGCACAAGACGAGTTGGGACATCTCTTGGAGAGTGAGCCAACAACCCCACGACTCTGGAGGACCTGCAAGAGGAAAGAAAGCAAAGTTCACTCTCAGTCTGGTGATGAACACCACTATCCTACTGCTGCTGCTGTCTGAAGCGTTTACACTAACAACCTGATCTCAACAGGTATGGGCAACACACTAAGACAACCATTCCTTAAACATTTGGAGAGATGATCAAGGATGGCGATGAATGGGATGACATAAAAATCAATGGAGAGATTTGAAGGTCTGCAGCTCCCTTCAGTTTGAGGACAACACTCCTACAATTAGTTTGCTAGTAGTCATGAGGGAGGAAGACCATTATTAAGCTGAAAAAACAATGATTCACAGCTTAACACCTGTGAATCAGAATTGCCTGAAGATCCTGGAAAGGGAGGATCCTGCACTGTGCTACCTAAGAGAAACCTGCAGAGAAACAAACTTTCATCTCCAGGTCCAGTGCATTTCATTCACAAGCAGTTTTTAAGCACTGATTTCATGCTACATTGAGCCTTTAAATGACACTATTCTTCCCCTTCCTCAACATTTAACCCCTTGTTTCTCCCTTTTGAATGTTATTACCAAAGAAGACACCAAATGCCCTGTGGACCTTTCTGTGGCTGGCCTAAGTACACCAATTTTTCTGTTCCTTTAGGAAAGGCAGGTCTTGTATCCCTTTAACCACCTCAAGCCCCTGCAGGGTGGTCACTTCCCTCCTTTGAGTTTCTGCATCTAACTCTGCAAAGAAAACCCATCCACTGCTCACCCTGTTCCCACTGTTTGAGACTCCCTAGTGTGCATGCACAGTTTTTAAGCACACGCAGCATCTCTGACTACAAACTCTACACATCAAGCCCAGAACGAAGGCAAGGAAAAGCCTGCGATACATGACTTGCATTATCCAGAATCAACACCTGCAGAAGTGTTTGCTCCAAGGAAAAACAAACCAGGCATTTCATCACACACAAAAGCCTCTGTATCCAACAGATGTAAAGCACGAGGGAGGCGAGGGAAGTCGGCAGGCAAGTAACAAGCTTTGTTAGATCCAAAGCGTCAGATTATGAAACAGAGTTCGACAACTTACATGTATATTTGTTTCAAAATCAGAGGTGAAGTGTGAAAAAACTGCAAGAGCTGGGAGAGAAACCAGGATTGCACCGAAAAAATGTCGAGGCAGCCAGCCAGATATCACCTCCAGGAGACGCTTGGTGCAAGTCATCACCTCCTCCAGAAAGAACGCCATCCTGGAACAAACGAGATCACAGATCGAGGCGTTCAGTTCAGCACATCAACTTCATCCATCTCACCTACCTGTGATCACACCACTTCAAATCCTTCCCTCAGACCATAGGAGCAGCTGCAGCCCTTCACATGCCACAGCACCTGTTGGTAATTTCAGGAGATGATCTGCCTTTGCTGGGATGGGCTGTTTGCTCTGGCAAGGGGTGTGAGCAAAGGGAGGGAGAGCAAGTGGGATGGCGGGCTTGGAGAAAGCAAACTGAAACCCAAATTTCACATGCTTGGAAGTGTAGGAGGGACTTCTCTCCATTCACAAACATTGAGCCTTAAAGCAGGTGGGGGGAAGCTTTTACAAGTTAAAAAACATTACTTAAAATGACACCAGAAATGTCTGAACAGCAGGGCTGTGCCCCCTGCCAATAGACCAGGCACCAGAGGCTCTGCAAATCCACCTCAACCGAAGCTCCCATCTGCAGCTGGGCTCTGCTCCCTGCCACGAGGGGAGGGGAGGGGAGGGGAGGGGAGGGGAGGGGAGGGGAGGGGAGGGGAGGGGAGGGGAGGGGAGGGGAGGGGAGGGAAGGGAAGGGAAGGGAAGGGAAGGGAAGGGAAGGGAAGGGAAGGGAAGGGAAGGGAAGGGAAGGGAAGGGAAGGGAAGGGAAGGGAAGGGAAGGGAAGCATGGGCTGAGCACTTGGCAGGCGGCAGGGCGCGGGAAGCGGCGGTGCTGAGCCCCTCAGGGCCAGCTGGCAGCCACGGCACCGCTCGCCTCCCGGCAGCTCTCACACCAACCCAGTTGGCTCCACACGTGGCAGGAATGGCTCTTGCCTCAAGCTGCTGATAAAACAACGGCCCAGACCTGTGAAATGCTGAAGGAGCCAAATGGAGGAGCTCTGCAGAGCAGCTTAACAGAGATGCTTCTAAAATGAGAGCATTTCTAATTGTTGAACAGGGAAAGGTAAAAGGACGTTTAGTGCTCGAGGACATTGCATAGAAAACTACCATTTACCTACAGAAACAACTGCTCAGGATGGCTTCCTTCTTCAAGCTCGACAACATTAGTTACTAGAAAAACTGCAACTGCTGCTCAAGTTTCTAATGATTTCCACGAAGACATAAAAAGGTGCCATAGGACAGTTACGTCCAAAGCCATCACATGGCCGTGTGTGTAATTACCAGCATCAGTCCAGGCAGGTAACGCTGCTCTCCCAACAGCACCTACAGCAGAGCCCAAACACTAAACTGTTCCTGCTTGGGGTGTTTTTACTGACAGAAATGCTCACAGCTAAAATCCCAAGAAGTAGCAATACAACATGTGATAAATGTGAAATGCACAATCCCCAGAGCTACAGCAATCACTCCGTATGACCTGCGTGCCTTTCAGAGGAGGAACAAAGCGGCCTGCTGTTGTTTAAAACACGAAGGGTTACGGTGGATAAAAGCCTAACACAAACCAGGATCCATTCAAAGTTCCTGAGGTGAATTTGACCCTCATTCCGCAGTTTTCAAGCTGTATTGCTTGCGAAGGACATTGTAACTCTGCCCCAGGCTTCTGAGGACCTGGACACCCCAAGCATTTTTTGGAAGCATCAAGGGCTCTTCTCTAATATGTTAAAATCTGCAAATTAAACGCAGCGAAAAAGACAAGCGTGGGCCAACAGGACGGCAGAGAGCGCCAGGCGCGGGCCAGCAGGGCGGCAGGTGTGTAATGCAGCAGGAGCCCAGCAGAGGGTGCTGGCAGCTCTCAGCTGCGCTCACGCCGCAGCCATCGCCACGTTCCAGCACAGAAAAGCCTTCCCAACAAAGAACAGCAACGAAAAAAACACCTATAGAAGCAAAATAAATGTTTTTTAAAGGACGACAGAGTGAGAACTGGTTTTCCGAAGCGCTGTATGGTGTCCTCAGCTGCCTCCAAGATCTATCCCTGTCCCCAGCGGCAGCCAAGCCAGCCGGGTATCGAGTATGTGTGGAAATGCCACCCAAGTTCATGCCGCTCAACAGAAAGGTCAGTTCTCCCAAAGCCGACACATTAGGACTGACATTAGCGAGGCTGACCTGTGAGAAAGGTGAGGGGAGGGGGCTGGGAGGCAGGGCCAGCACGCAGCTCAGCCGCAGCTCTGCCGGACCCTCCTGGCGCAGGACCCGGCGCTGAGGCAGAGCGTGGCACGGAGACGGTGCCGCTCACGTCTCTCACCCCAGCCCACACAACAGGGCCTCCATGTCGCACAGAGCTTTGGTTTTTTTGCCAAGCCTTCATGCCAGGACAAATTCTGTTGTGAAATAGAGCAACAAACCCACCAGCAAACCCCATCAGCTAACCCTGCCATGAGGACACCTCTTTATTTAAGCAGCCGTGTGTTTCAAAGAAGCTAGTGCAAATTTTCCAGGACAACACCACATTTCTGCTGATAATGTTTACCTTCTTGCACTGATTTTCTTTTTCCCTTCGCCCTGTCCAGTATTTATCTGCGCTCTGGAGCTGAAATGACTGAAACCTCATCCTTCCCAACACAGCGAACGGCCGCGAACGCTGCACGACCTTCCCATCACGGGAAGAAGTGCATTAAACCCAGACAGCAACGAGAGCTGCAGACAGATTTAATGGCTACAGGGCAGTATCAGTAAATAATGCAGTGTCAGTGGGTAGCTCAGCAAGGCTTAAATGCTAAAGCATCCAAGATGTGTACACAAGCCAGAGTTCAAATTAGTAACTTCGCCATCAATGATTAATGGGTAATGGGGAACGTTACCATCATTTCTGTATTTACTGGCAGTTGAAAATCAATTCCCACAGTTCAAATCAAAAGCTTTGGGCATAGCAGCCATTTGGTGGGATATTAAATACCAAAGTCACAGACGTTAGAGATAAAGGCAAGCAGAATCCAGTGTTTTCCCCAGCATCAGTACTCTGTTATCAGTCATGTTGTTAAGGTTCATTAAGCCCTAGTTGCAGAAAACAATTTCTGTTCCTGGTCATTAAGAATTTAAGAAGATACAAGTGGTTGGCCCCAGGGCCTCGGCTGTGGACACACGGCGGGTGACACTCCAGCGAGCTGAGGAGGTGAGCTGCCACGCAAAGGGCAGCTTGCTTAGTCAGACATCAGCAGTCCTGCATTCCCCTGTTTCCATTGTTTTTGCTTTCTCCACCCAGGGGATCTTTTTTTTTTCCCCCTCTCTTGGAAAGGTCCTTCTGTATCCCCGACTCAGCTCACCGAGTGCTCCCACCTCTCGCTCTTGAGCAGGACTAACTATCCACTGACTGGCCCCATCTCTTCCCCCACAAGTCTTCACTGAAGGACGCTATCAAAAGCAACTTTGGATTTGTTTATTTAAACCAAACATATTTACAATGAGTTTTACTAGAGAACAGGAAAACTAGATGTCAGGACTATCTAGTTAACAAAACTCCGTATTTGCAGCTAAAACAGCAGGCAGATGTCTTTTACCTGCATTCCTGCAGAAGCACTCCTGCGAATCACAAGTGAAACCTCACTCACTGCACTTCCCAAGGTATGCTTGTAAACCATCAGAACTTTAGGGCCTCTTACACTTCAGCCGAGCTCACAAAACTCAGTCACGTTCCAGGTGAGCAGAGGGGCATTCTTTGCCGCTTCTCCATTTACAGAACAGGAGATGACACCTTCCACAGGCGTAGGAATGAAGTGCCAGTTTTCACAGGCAGCTTTGTGCAATTAGAGTGGCACTTGTGGTCACAGTGGGATCCTCATCTGAAGATACTCCAATAATTTATTACCAGACACTTCAGAGGAATCAAAACACCCTTGGTAAGCTTTGCTCCATGACAGCTCCTGCTATTCTAAGGCCAGTGGAGTGCTGACTCCTGTACAGGCAACAGTGCTCCCCTGTCCCGTTCCTGCTGCTGGAGCAGAGGTCTCAGCCACAAGTACTTCCTACGCTGAGTCCTGCATGCAATTAACAGGCTGATTTAAAGGTAGGGTGTTTCACATCACAATAATGAAAATACAATGAGAAATTTAGGCAAGAAATTTATGGCCCTAAAATAATCCCTTTTCCTGAAACTCTGGGATTGTGCCCAGCATTGTAGTCCAGTCTCCTCCCTCAAGATACCGCCGTGGTACTCTGTGATTGTCATCTGGGGTGACATTTCTGCACAGGAAGTTCTGCGCTGCTGCTGTGCAGAACGAGAGGCTGGGGTGAGTAGTCCTCACTGCCTAGAGGATCTGAAGAGCAAAAAAGATTATTTTCTTCTTTCTACTCAAGGGAAGTGTACAGAAGCGTGTGCCTCAGGCTGCAGGGGCTAAAGTGGCCCAAAACAGTATTTTAAGTATTTACTATAAAGGAAATAACACATCATAAATTCAGAACAACAAACCCTCCTCCAAGCCAAAACGTACTTTTCCCTACAAAACTTTGTCCCCAGTAAGCTACTGCCGTTACATTTAAAACTGAACACCTACCAGAAAGCTTCTGAGACTTCAACCTACAAAGACTGCTGATTTTTGGAGTGCAGTATGAGCCTCTTTTCAAGAAGGTGCCTTGGGTAAGATCTATTCAGACGTGCTACGAGCCTGCTTTGAGATTTTTCTTTGAGATTTTCTGGTGTTACCTCAGATGTGATGATCAAAGTTAAGCCAAATACACATTATATCTCACCAGTAGAGGAAAGATCACAAATGTGAGCCCCTGATAGCAAGTTCCTGAGAACCAATTGGTTTTACTTGTGGGGTAACTGCAGAGTGATTTGCAGACACTTCCCTCCCACCAAAAGGAAGGAGAAACATATCTCTCACTTGCATGATGAGGGCTCTAGAAACCAGGGACGCCTGGAGACTTGATTCCTACGCCCCTACTCCCCCTCTGCCAGCTTGACAGTGAAGGCAGGGAAGGGCAACAATCGCTTATCCCATCCAGCCACTCCTGTTCCCCAACTAACCAGGAGAATTTGTGCAGGAGCTACAGTGCTCCCTGCATGCCCAAACCTCTCAGGAGTTCCCCTGAGGATACAGTCCCACAGGTCGTCAGTACCAGGTGACTGAACATCTCTTCTTCCTGCAGCAGCTGGGACTGTGAGTTTTGATGGCTGGTTATGAGTGTTCTCTGCAGTGAGAGATGTTTCTCAATCTGTTTTTCAAAGCAGAATTAAGCAGAAAAGAACTAATAATAGTAAATATATATGCTTCTAAGACTTAAGAGTCATCCTGAAACACTTGGTTTGTAAATCTCATTGACTTTAAATGAGGCATCCAAGCCAGCTTAGAAAGGGAAATTCAGGATTTAAGCCAACATAATCTCATGTCAGTGGCAAAATCAAATGATGTGAAGAAAACATTATAAAGCCACTTAACTTCACCTTGGTAATGGCCCAGGCTCAGTACCAGAGAGCGTGGCTCACCCGTGTAGTGCTGTCACATACACCTGCTGAGAAGTGCTATCCTTAAAAGCATTTCCACTCTTCACTAATGACCTCATTCTACTCCTAAATGCCAGCCTCCATGCAAAAATGCTTGCAGACATTGATATGCACATGGAGTTCCAAACTTGCACCAGTGACTACAGCACTCAGTGCCTTTTACCTTGACCCCAAGAAGTCAGAGTGCAAACTGCTATCTCTTGTTTCTTTTGAAACAAAAGCAGAATTGCTTCTAATTTGGAATTACAAACACATTTAAAGTTACATATACCCGGCAGATTTGCAGAGCTACAAACTAGGACACGTTTCCACACATCACCCTTATAACAGGCTCTTGTGTCAAGGAAGTGCAGTGAAATTGGGGGATGAGCAGGGCACAATAAATCTGCTCTCGCAAGTACAGACAAACAAACAACTTATTATTAGGCCTATCATCTGGGTTAATAACAGGTTACACATGATATCTATGTAAATCAGACCACACACCCACGTCCAGGGTCCTGCACATCCAGACACGCATCCTCCGGGGACTGGGTACGAGTCAGGAATGAAGAGTCACTGCTAGATGTCAGGTATCTGCATCTACAGCCAGGCCTCACCTCCTAAGCCACAGGAGAGGCAGAGGCACTGCAAGGACACGTAAGAATTCAGGGACTAGGGATCCTTGGGTGCTTGGCTGTGAGGAGGCAGTTTGGGGACTGACAACACCGAGCACAGTCCCGCAAAGCCACCGCTTCTGCCAGCAGCAGCTGACTGCCACACAGCCCAGAGCCTGGGGGAAATGCTGAACTCCAATTACGTGCCAAGCAGAGAAAACACACACTATTTGAATATTAGACCCACCAGACTTGAAACAGAGGTCATGCAGAAAACTGATGCTGGACAGATGGAATGTGACTTCTGCAATTACTTGTTTGTTTGAGAAAAGGATTCTCTCTGCGTTTCTGATCGTTCAGTTCTGACACCAGAATGGCATGACTCTGCCTCGGAAGTTGAAGGTGGGGTTTTTTCTGAAGGACGGACAAAAGTTTTCTGGTTGAATTCCCTCACTCTGCGGTGCTGCGAGGGGAGAAGATATCCAGTTGTGTGGGGCATCCCACGCCACAGTAAGCAGGGGAAGGCATGGCGTGCAGATCCTGTGTCCTCATGTGGCTTCCATCAGAGCCACCCTTCTCTCCTCCAGTTTCTGCAGCTAGACCTCTCTTTGCACAAGGTGTGCCACAAGCCTTCTCAGCCTCACTAACACTGTTCTCCAAATACTAACACACCATCCAAGTGAGCTCCTGGGATGCTGTCAAACAAAATGTTCCCCAGCCAGCCAGCATTTCAGTTCTTACTGCTATTCCAAGCCTGCCTCACGCTGTATTTACCTGATGGAGATGACGAGGGACAGCACCTCCAGCAGGATGGCGATGACGAACACCACGACTGCTGCGGGCGGCGGAGGGGATGCCACCATCCCATGCTTCAGGAAACACGTCACAGACAGTATGAGGAAGACTGTGGTGGAGAGGAACACATCCAGGAGCGAGCTGAAGGTAGCGCTGGCAAACGTCTTCACAGGAGCATTCCTTATAACCTGTGTGGAATACAGGGACAATCAGTAAATGCTGTACCACAAACAATGGTCACAGACACAAATAAAGGAATATAGAACTTTTTGTCACCTCATTAATCCAAGGTAAGCACCCTTCCTAAGTGAGAAACAGAAGAGGCAGTTAATGGCTATCACAGTTCCCTGAAAACCAGGCTGCTGAAAGAAGACACTGGCAGCACAGCCCCTGGGGCTGGGAGGGGTTGTACAGAATACTAGGATAAAGAAATAAACCACACCAAAATTGCCTACTCTGTGCAAAGACACATAAAAATCATAGTTACTAGCAGATAAAACTACAAAAAGTTTTCTTCACGGATTTTCATTTAAAATAATGACAGATTTTAAAATAAACTGTTTAGCTCCAATGGCCCTTTAATAAAATGCTCCAAACACCACTCTACAGAAACAGCTACCTGCCTGTGGCAGAGTTCACATCTCCCTTTCAGGCCAGATTCAAAGCAGCAACCAGGATTGCTATGTAATCTGAATTACAGATTTGTTATGTAGCCCAGGACACCAAGTTCTGTTCTTCTGTAACCCCTTACCACACATCCCACTCCATCTTGTTCTGGTACCAGGGCTTGGTGTGGGTGTGTGGGTGTGTGTGGGTGTGTGTGTGTGTCTGTCTTTCTGTGTGTGTGTGTGTGTCTGTGTGTGTCTGTCTGTGTGTGCGCGTGCCCAAGGGACCACATAAAGCAGTTCCCCATATCTCCATGAGGTATACCATGGTTCCATTTGGAAGTGTCTTTTGCTCTTCGGCATGCTGCCTGCCCTCAGCAACACCGGGAAATGAACCTGTTCCTCATTTGTACCTCTCTGCAAACCTCTGCTCGCTCAGCACCAGTTCGGTGCCAAAATCACCTTTTCATCTGAACCACACCAGAATCCTGTCAGTCGACACAGAAAGTCACATATATTGAACAAAAGAAAGAACCACTATATGCTAAAGTGACAGTGTTAAGGATGGCCTAATAGTGCTGGCAGTGCCTTAGCTTCCAAACAAGAACAGGCTGAGTGAGCTCTTGGGAAGTGGAGCTGCTTACAGAGAACAATCACCAGCCGAACATGCAGCTGGCACTTCCAGGTGAAGTCAGTGGTGTTGGAGCTTACTCTCAGCAACAGTTTACTACAACACAATTAAAGAATCAGCAAATCATTCCAGTCTCCCAAGAGATTTTTGTCCTTGTTTGGGACCAGTACCATGCTAATAGCAAGGCTCTAACAGGTTTTGCCTCAGTGCTGCAGAGTTACTATTACAGAGGGAACATTCCCATTTTCAGGGAGGTTTACATCATAATTTTCATATTAATCACTTGCCACTAACAAAATGCACAAGCCACATTACAACTCCTTCCATGAATCTACACACCCACACTAATAGGTAAATCTCTGTATTTTTGACCATCACCATTTGGCTTCTCTTTCCAATCTTACCATTGGAAAAAGCTTGGTTTGCTGTTCTCTGTACAGTTTGTGCAAATTTTACAGGCTGTATCCCACAAGAAGCTTCTCCCTGCTGCTGCTACAGGAGCTTTGTTCAGAGATACAGCACTGCAGGATGAGTATGGAGTTCCTGAACAAATGGAACAAACAGAACTGCAACACAATTATGTTTCCCTTTGTTAAAAAAAACCAACCCAACAGTGAGTTTGATCTCGTTGGCAAACACTGGAAGCAAACAGGGGCTATTGCTAAGGACAATGTGACAACGCTGCCCAGAACAGAAAGCAAAAAGCAGCAGAAGCAGAAATCCTACCTGCCCTCAGATGCAGGACATACCAGGAAAAAATCAACCCCTACATTTATCATGATGCAATTTTGCCAGACGGATGACCCAAACCAACAGCTCAGCACTACTGGAAGGGAAGGGCCCATTCTCTTTCCTGCTGCCAGACACTAATTGTGCACTGGCTCTGGCACCTGCCACCCCTCTCTGTGAGCTGCTGGTCCAATACTGCAGAAAACAGACCCAGACAGAAAAAGCCCCAAACAGAAAAACAAGACATGAATATTTTATGCTATGTTAGTAAAATGAACTGGCTCACAGCTGAGAAGCCTGATAAGCATCAGAGCCATCAAAGGAGCAGCTGAGGAGTAGGAACAAGGAGGAGAGAGCACTTGCCTTCTTTCAGCAGCAACTTTCCAGCTACACACAGAAACACAGCCTCGGTTAGTACCAACACCTAACATTGCTATTGGTAAACTTAAAATATCTTGCTTAAAACGATCAGGCAGGACTATCCACTGACATGGAAGGCCTGCAATACTATTAGCCCCCAAGGAGATTAAGGACCTTTTACACTCGGTGCAGAGTCCCAAAGCACGCACCAGGTTCTTAACAATCCACCCACTGTTCCTTACCATTGTGCAGTGGTTTGACCTGCCTGTTTGAGGGCAGCACAGAACTCAGGACATTTAAGTTCAGAGTGGGTTTGGGTTCCAAAGGGATAACTGTGAGGCTGTGACATGAACAAGTTATCATTCTCAAAGTTAGGATGAGAAGTCAAGGAGCATTTGGTCCTTTCCTTCCATCCTAGCATGGTTCTCTGGCCTGCCTAAAGCCTTAACCTGAAAAAGGAGAAAGGGCAGGTGAGAAGTAGCCAGTGTATCTGTGGACTGTGAAAATATATTCCCAGCCTAAATACTGGACTAGACTCGGGGAATGGCAGAGACAGGTAAACAAGGAGACTGTTGTCAGACACAGCAACACCAAGTAGTAAATCACAGGGGACATTCCATGACCCTGTCATCAACTGCAATGAAGTGCACTAAAAACAATGACAGGCAGTTACTTAGATAGATTACAGAAAGAAACCAACACCAGGAGAAACACACCTCTTCCTGATAGCTCGTCCTGTAGGCCATCTCCAAGTCCTGGTCCAAGAAGTTCAGGCTCAGCTTGTTAATAGGTGGTTTAAAGAAGTAGTCTTTCATGAGGCTAAAGAGAAAAGAGGGTACCAACATCAGTTTATTGAGCCCCCTGTCATGTAGTTTCTGTTTTGAGGAACACTGGTGCCTTGCTTCCAAGTTCCTGCAGCTGTTCCTGGTCCCCAAGGCCACTCCCATCCACATCATTCCTCTGTCAAAGGAAATACCTTACAAAAAAATCGACAGAGCAAACTGCTGTACTCCCAGGAGAGACTAGCAAGTCCTTCCAGAAACTTAACAGCTGCAACTGCAGATGAGTAGAGATAATTCTAACATAAGCCAGCAAACAGTAAAGGTTAACTGCTGCTACAGAGGCACAACCTTAGGAGACACGTGGCTGTGGGATATTTGTGTTTTAGGTGGAATTCTATCACTCAGAGCAAGCCAAGGATGACAAAGGTGACAAATGCCTAGGAAAAAAACCCTGCCACATGGAAAAACCGTTGTCCATTTTAGAAAACAGCATTTCCTTGCTGCTTCCAAGACATTGAAGTAACTCAGTAACTGAACTGGGAACGTTCTCTTAATGACCCGGGCAGCTGAGAAATGGAACCTGAAGAGATGGATAGCTAACATTTACATCTGAAACAGGAGACCTGAAATCACCAGGATCATCACTACAGGCACTGACAATGAAACTAGCTCACTGGGACTGAGGAATCAGGAGGCAGGATCTATCAGAGGGGTTTGTGCACTCCTTCACCTTCTCTTTCACTGTCAGGTGCAGAAAAACCCCAAAGGATAAAAGATGCCTCCATCACTCAAGAGTTGTTTTTTCCTCCATCCTCTGGGGCAAAAAATAGAATTTTTTTGAGTTTTGCGTTAGTTGTAAGAGGTTTATGAAAGAAGTTCTCTAATGACATCTGTGACACTTGACCTGCAAATCTTTTCTTTCTCGAGCAGGTGTCGAAGAGCTGAAAGGACTCAGTTTACAGAGTACCACGTGCCTTGTGCCCAGTGAGTGAGGTCAGGCCTGCTTATGCCATTTACTGCAGAGATAGCCCGTCCCTATCTGCACACACCCCATCTGAGACTTCAAAACACACACTTTTGCTATGAACCTCCTTTAATTTTCAAGCAACCACTTCCACTTGCTATTCACAGTGAACTGTTATTAAAACTGCTGTAGTATTTAAAACAGGGCAAGTTTCTTTTCAAGTGCTATTCCTGCCTTGAGCATTGTAACACCAGAGCAACAATTAGAGTGGGCTATTTTCAAGTGGATAACTCCAAGCGAGAACCAGAGATTCAGAGATGGTAGTAGTACCTGCACACTATACACTGTTTGCCAAACACATATATAATCAAGTTGTAAGAAGATGCAAACAGGTAACTTCTACAGAAAGGATTCTTGTAAGATGCAACAATAGAACATGCTACACTAACACTGGCTTTATACCATCAGGTTTAAAAACAACTTAAACTGAAGTTATCAGCTCCAAGGTGAAACCTCAGCATGAAAAGAAACTGATGGCCACTCACAAAACTCTCAGCCACACACCTGAACTCTGGAAAGAGGCTGGGAGATGAAACATCCCAGCAGTGTCTGGCATTTCCTATAGGCCAGCCCCTGGCAGCTTCCTCGCTATGCAGGCTCCCCACTCCTGCCTGAGTTACGTTTCACTCTCCCCAGCTGCACAGGAAGCCTGTGACGTTACTTGGTGCACCTGATCACCATATGTGGGGCAGGTACTTTCTGGTAATAGCAATTTCTATCACAGATCAGAAGAGCAGCATCCTGCACCAAGGTGGGAATCCCTGCCCAGTGCTCCAGGAAGCTCACACTTTGCTATGTTTGCAGGAATAGAAAACCAAACCTCCAGGATTATTGCTCCAAGTGGGGTTTCATGTAAGATAAGCAAGGTTTGGACTTCATCCCTCCCTGAGAAAACTCAAATGTTCCATTCAAACATCCTCACAGATCCTAGATTTGTGAGACCAACAATAGATCATGTTTTACAATAGGGGATCAAGAATGTTTTAAACACATAACTTCACATTAAGAAGCGTTAGGAAGGATTAATGTAAAACAGTAGGCTTAAACCATTTTGCATAGATCCAATTAATCAGAAGATTATTTTTGGAAAGTTATGTTTACATGAACTGAACTCAGCAGAGAAGTTTCCCTGGCAACAAGAAATGGCCCACTTAATATGGTAATGATGATATTTAATTGAAGCCCCCCCAAAAAAAAAAAGAGTCAGGCTTTGACTGATGTCAAATCATGGTCCTGCTTCTTCCTTTTCCAGATCAGAAAGAATTATCCATCTTGTAATTGGAGGAGGAAAGCATCAGGAACACGTGAGCTTGAGCTAGGTATCTTCAGCTGACCAACAGCATAAATTAAGCTACTTCTACAACACAAAATTTGCAGGGTGCTAGTTACACTGCAAACAAAAATCCAATTTGTTCGCCATGATTTCTGCCAACATTTGGCCTTTCCCAACCCATCTGTGTTCTAATGTGAAAACACCACCTATCCTCAGTCACTACAGACAAATCACACACAGAGTGGGGGGAAGGAAAAGAGGGCCTAAATTTTAACTGAAGTTTGCCTCAGGAGAAAGATAATCTAAAAAAACCCAGAGAAGAGAGTGCAGAGGGACTGGTGTCCCTCCCTCTCACCTCTCCCTGCTTTAGCCATGTTTTTGGTTAAGATGACAAGTGTCCCTGTTCCGAGCACCCTGGAGTCTCTACAAGCATACAATTTCAAGGATATTTAGATAAAATACCCCTAATCTAAGTAGAAGCAGTGAAGCAATAATAAGAATAGCCATAAATAATAACAAACTCAAGTTATCTGCTTAGTTGCTCCAGCCAAGTCATTGCCCTAATAAGGGAGATACGGTTGAGAGTGTACAAAAACCACACACTACTCAATTTTGGAGAACCTGTTTTCCTCTGCCCAAAACAAGTTTCTTTGCTTGAAACAGAGAGAGAGAGGCCAACTTTACAGAATGCTGTAGGTAGGTAGTAGGTCCCTGAGGATTCACTCATTAATTCTGCTTCCAAGCCCAGTGTGCTCTCTAGGTGTGAACACAAAGTTCAGGCGATGTTCTTTTGCTACACAAAAGGTGAGTTTTCTGTTTCAGATCTTATGTTACACTGTTAATTGCAGAGGAAGGTGCATACTATGTGCATCAAGAGGACTTCTGATAGCTCAACCTCATAACAAGTCATTTAAAAAGCATCTTTCTGTTTGAAGACTTGACTGAAGAATGACTGTTCACCACAGAAATGATGAAAACACTGGTGTTACATATTCCTGAGTAAAATGTTTCCTCCTGTAGTTCAAGTAGAATGTAGACTAAGAAAACATAAGGCATGTTCTAGATACAGTAATTACAAACGTTAGACAAAAAGCACACAAGTAAAGATTAAAGAGATGGTACTGCCCTCTGGCCTTTACACGATCTCACACTGTACAGCTCGATTTTCCTTACCTGTCTTCTTTAATCACATCCACAAAGTGAGCATCTGTCTTCTCTCTGATGTTTTTGAACCTCAAAGGAAGGAGAGCTGATTGATCCAGACTCACGCCGCCCCACCTTCCTTTCTCTTGCAACATTTCATAAAGTGAGGTTTGACTATTACTGAGCTTTTCTTCCTGTGGAGGGCTCAAAAGTCCATTTTGAGTCTTTGGACTGTGTCCTCCTGGAGCCTGAGTGACAGAGAGCAAAATACACGAGGGACATCAGTGGCTGAGAAAGCAGACAGAAGAGATTTCATGGAGCAAAAGTTGAAGAAGTTGTTCCCTCGACACATTGAACTTTCCCTTGATGGTGTCAAAGACCCAACTCTGCCTGCCCTGAAGCAGTTCACAGCTTCTGCAGCTGCATCGCTATTTAGGTGTCATCTTTTTGCTTTTTATGTACCCAGTTACCAAGGAGAAGAAAACAAAGTACATTTTCACACACAGTGAAGACCAATCACAATCCCAAATTTCATTCACTTATCTTACGGCCAAGAATCTTCTCCAAAGCTTTATAAATGCCTGCTTAAACTGTGTTACCTTTCCACAGGCAGTGAGCCAGCCCTTGCCAATCCTTCCACTCACCACTACTACCCTGCTGTTTTCCCAGACAGAGCTTCCTCCTCTCTCCTGCCCTGGGGAACAGCCTTTCGCACACCTCATCGTCCTACACGAAAACTGATCCTGCAAATTAAACTGTGTTCTCTTCACTGACTAAGACATAAAACTTCTTTCTGGTATTCCTTTGCCTTTGTATTAATTAATACTGCAGTTTGACATTCTGACACCAGCTTGCAGCACAGCTCAGGCACGCAGCATTATCCATGATGCTTTCATTCATTTCAGAATGCAAATTAATTAATTTTAACAAAAAATTATCCTATTCTCATGGAACCTGAAGCTCCTTCTGAAGCAATTCTCCCCAGCAAAAATTAGACAACTATGTATGGTTAGAATGAAAATGAACTGCAGTTAAGTCAGGACCATTTAAAATGCAAGCATAGATCAAACTTGGCACATTTGAATGTTCATCTCCTTCCATGTCTTATCATTTATCATGTATCATTTCTCTTCATCCTGAAACCCACTCACGACAGAAGCTTCTTCATTTCTGCCTGTACAGCAGTCAGCACAGCAGTGACAAGCTCCTCCAGAAGACTATTCTTGGATGCCACCACAGTGACCGTAAATAAACACCATAAATACCATCACCACCCCAACCATGCACTGAAATATGTTACTTACATTGTAGAAGAATCAACTTAGTTAAAGCAAAGAAATATGCGACTCCCCATGCAAAATTAATTCTACCTCCTCATGAATCTAATCCTGCAAAGCAAATGAGGCACATGAATGCAGGCAGGTATAATGAAAAGTGCAGACAAAACCAGTGAAGATACAGGACTAACGGAGCAGCAGGAAAATGTCACCTTGTGCAGGGAAGAGATGGAAAGCCCTTGGGCGAAGCTCCCTATCACTGCCAAGACCTCAAGAGCTGAAGTCCTAAGAAGGTGTGTTGGAACGGCTCCCTGGAGTGACAGGAAGAGCAGGGGGGAGGTGGGCTATGCTTCCCTTCCAGCATTCCCTTCCAGCTGGGAGGGATGCAGGATGCACAGCCTGTGGGCTGCCCTGATGGAGGCGTGAGCCCCTACAGCCTCGTGCTGGGAGCCAGGAGATGACAGGATTCACAGTCTAGTCCCTTCTACCACTCACAACAGTTGTTTTGGCAGCTTGCAGGTGTTCCCAGCACAGTGACAGCAGCTGACAAAGTAGAATAGGAAATTTAGTAGTTACCTTGGTGTGCTGCCAATGTTTTGCTAAAGCACAGAATCAATAGAGGAGGAAGGTGATTTCAGGCACACAGACCTCAGCAAAAGCAGTCCCAGACCCCTTGGAGCAGACTGGGGCTTGTGTATGACAGAAGAGCTCTCTCCTGGCAAGCCAGAGGCACAGGAACTTCTCACATAAAAGGTCACCCATTTCTTTTCTAAGGGAGAACATTCAGCAACTCCAGAGCATATCCTCATGCATCCGCAGCAGGTTCCTCAGCCTGCCCACAGGGAACAGGGTATGGAGCACAAGGCACCGTGCAGTGCCCGGGAACCTCTGTTTCTCAGAGGAGGAATACCAACACAGGCAAATGAGACAACTGCCCGACACGCAGCTACAAGTGAAGGGTCTTCATTGTTTGGGTTTCTCTTTTTAACTTATGCTAAAGATGCTATTTGCTCAGAGCACTTCCCAGAAAAAGCTAAGGCCTAAACAAGTAAGAAATGAGGTCCTAGTTACCATGTTGTTTTGGGGTTTTTTTCCTGGTGAAGAATCTTTCTCTTTTTCCTCATCCCTGCAGCAGATGCAGTTGCTTGAAAAGCAGGAACTGAGAACACAATTTCTGCTATGAGTAGCTCAAATGAAAGACAGAGTCTGGTGTGCACAGTTTGCTGTCTGTTCTTCAAGATCATCTGAAAAATGCAGCAAAAATTTCTGCTCTTTTACAGAAGGTCAGCATGGACTTCTCTTGGCCTTCTTTAGCTCCTTGGCAAAGGCTCAAATCCCTAAGAAAATTCTTCCTTCAGTCATCTCAAGGTTTTCCTGTGCTGTCTCCACTCTGTTAATCTCACCAGCAGGGGATTACAGTCTGAAACTGCTTGTATGTAAGGAGAAAAATCTCTATTTATTGTATGCCGTTAGCTCCAATGTTACTGTGGTTTCTGATGACAACAGGCTGCAAAGGTTGTTTTTTGAACGCTCAGAGATTTGATGCACCATGTGATCAGTTTCATCAAGAGGCTGTTGGGACCCACGAAGGTCTAAGGACGTGGTTAAGATCATTAACATTCCCTAAAGATGGGGCCACGAGTGCTGTGGGGCTGGGCACAGCAACACGGCATGGAAAGGGAACAGACTCCCAAGATGGAACTTAGGGCTCTTCTTCCCAAGAAAGCTGAGACTGCAAAGAAAATTTGGAAATCCAATGCCACAGCAACTTTGCTCATGTGGCTGCTGTTTAAGCTTTCAGTTAGAAAGGCATCCCTGAGTTACTGGACAGGCACTTAACTGTTCTCACTTCTGACTTAGCAATGACTCAACTCAATCAGAGAAGGACATGTGACTTGCTCTCCACTAACCTGTTTCTTCCAGGGAAATTATAGACATTTTACCCAACCCTGTACAGACTCCTTCTGAGTAAGGTTAGATGACTTGCTGATTAACACCCACGAAGCTAATACAGCTGTAGCAGGAGGAAAATTAAAGGAGAGTTCTGATGAACACAACATATGACACTAGGCAGTTGGTACCCAAGGAAAAGCTCTGCTTGCAGTCAGCTCCTGGAGATCCCTGGCATGTGGGCTGAGGCAGCCTGGGGAAGAAGCATCTCATGTGTTCCTTCTTGGCAGCCTGGGCAGATCTCCCACAGTGTTTTCTGTCTTAAAGATCTCATGCTGTTTTGAGACCAGAACCTGCTGGCTACTCTGCTCTATCTCCCTTGGGGCTGAAGGGATGCTTACTTTATTTTTCTCTTTGGCTGCTTCCTAGGAATTGTGGCACAGAACGAAGTCTACTCTGTTACACACTATTTCAGCTCAGTAAGGCAGTCCTTGCTTCTGAGCTTACAATTTAAGGATCAGAGACAACAGGTCAAATATGGCTGAGGAGGACAAGCACAGATTAATTGGTAGAATAACTGCTGGGAAGCTTTTCAATTAGCTTTGTATGCAAGAAGAGTTGTAAAGACAGATGTGAAGAACAGGACAGATATCTCTGAGCATGTTTATGAAGTGGTTCTCCCCAACAAGGCAAAGCACTCAACTTACTCAAAAATGTAACAATCAGGTGATGAGCACTGACATCCTGTCTGCATTTAGGCAGGAGCTTAATGCTCAGCAAGGATTGAGAGGGGACAGAGCAGAGAGGCTGCAAAAGCCATGAACAACAGGACAAATGGGTAATGTCTGGTATTGCAGAGGAAGTAGGTGGCTTCAAGTGAAAACATCTATGCACCAGGCAAGGAAAGCAATCTTGGCAGCAGTGTGCTGGATATGTAAGACACTCTTATTCGTCAGCCAGAAAAAGAATGCAAACTGACTGAAAGGCTGTGAATTTGGGCTGTGTGTGTGAACAGGAATCACGGTGTCTTAGAGCTACAGTGCAGGAGACACAGGCAAGACACGGGTGTAACCTGTGGCTAGGGGACACACAGCCAACCTGCCTAAGGCACAGAGAGCACAGTAATGCTGTTCTGTGCCTCTTTCTTTGGGTAGCCTCAGCACAATTTAGGTCCTCTCGGTATCAAACTGGGCCTATAAAATCACTAATAATTTTGGAAAGGGGGGTGGAGTGTCTCAACTAAATTTTAGAACACAACTACTCTAAATCAAAACCAGTTCTGCTGCTGGAGAGCTTGAATAAAGGAACAGCAAAGCAAAAATGAGACAGCTAACTGAAGCAGAGAAAGAAGGAAAAAGAAGGGAAGTGATACTTAAATTACCTTTGTACTGTTTTTATGCTCATCCTGACAACCATTTTGGATAGCTCCTTCGTCTATGCTGACATCGCAGTGGGGAGCAAGGGTGGTACTACATGAAGGGCAAGGCTGCAATGAGACAAAAAGATTTTAGTGAGGAACGTTCTGGTGTTGTCCTCACAGTATTATGCAATTTGTAATTCAGTCCACTTGTATACTTGTGGCACAGTTCAAAGATAAACAAAGCTACAGAATGGGAAGCAGGGAGCAAAATTTGACTGGAACAGAATGCACCATTTCACAAATAAATCACAGACCTTCTGTTTACTGAAGCTAAATCTAATCCAGGAAAGCTTTGTTAGTGTAAGATCACAGACCTACTGCAATCACTGCATACCAGCAAAGGGCCTCCCTGGGAAGAATGAATGCTCTTCAGTGAGAGAAGCGCAATTTCCTTGTTTAAAAACTGCCCACAAAAGGATCTGAATGGCTTCATGAGCAAAGACTCAGCACAGAATGCAGCAGAACTCAACAAAAGAACAAAACGCCACGATGCATTATGAACAGTACAAGGAAATGGAACGCAACAAATCTGAAGTTAATAAAAGGAAATATCTTTTCATATCGTGCTCCAGGACAGTAGAGGGGAGCTGAGGCTGTTTTACATTGCTGAAGCCAAACACCCAGCTAATGTCACAGGAAACAAGCAGAGGAAAAACATCAGGACTTGAAATAGCTGCAGGTTATGCATTTTGGAAGCAACCTAAAACATCACACTTCAGCTTTTAAAACAAACTCATCCCTTAAAGAGTGACCTTAAGGCAAATTTCTACACACTTTTCTCCAGCCCTGGCAATGTCCAGGGAGGATCCTGCAGCAGAGGGACTCTGTGTCTGATCTCTGTTGGCAACTAATGGGTACAGAGACACCAGCCATGGGGAATGACCCACTAAACTTGGCACACACGGTGGAAGGTGATCCACTAAACATCTTGACAAATTTTCCAACAAGCAACTCAAACCTTTTGTCCAAAATCAACATCCCACGTCCATTTTACCTGTTTATGTTGGACCTGGGAGGGGCTTGTTTAAGCCTCTGTAGCCTACCACTCTCCCGGTCTAAAAACAAAACAACTTCTGCCCTCAGGTTCACTCCCAACTTCAGAGACCAGTGTCTTGGTCTTTGCGCCCAACGTGTCACACCTGAAGCTCAATAAAGCAGCATGTTTAACTTTCAGGTTGTTACAGGGCACCATTGCTCTCAGCCTGCTCTTCCTGTGACTACTGTTCTACCTCACCCATTCAACATTGTCTCTCAAAGGCCTTTGGGACGATGCTGAGCCTTCTCAGCAGCCAGCAGACCCTCATATCTGCTGCTCCTCAGGGCCACGGTCCAGCTTGGGGAACTGAAAATACTAAGAGTTTCCTAATCTGTCATCAGATAAGCAGATTACTTATAGTTCTGAGCCTGAACAGTCTGAACAAATACCAGCACACTTGTAGAAACGATGAAGTTGGGTCTCAAATGGCTTTGTTTAAAAATAACCTAGGAAGAAATATGAATGCCTTGGCTGCTTTGTGGAAGGTGGTACCAAATGGCTTGGAAAGTGAGTATGACATTGTACTCAGAATCACAGGATGGTAGGGGTTGGAAGGGACCTCTAGAGATGATCCAGTCCAATCCCGCTGACAAAGGAGGTCCCACCTAGATCAGGTCACACAGGAACGTGTCCAGGCAGTTTTGGAAACCTCCTGAGAAGGAGCCTCCACACCCGCCCTGGGCATCTTGGGCCAGACTCGTAAGCCTTTTGTACTCCTAGGGAGTTAGTAGATTTATCCATGACAAAAGTCAGTTCATGGTAAAAAAACCAAACACTTCTAACAAAAAACCAGAGAAAATACTCCCTGTTTGATCTTGCTGATTTATTAATCACCAAGCTGCCTCAAACGCTGAGCTCCTGGGGTTAAACCAGAAGACAAAAAGTCCCAGAAAAGAAAGCTTACCTTTGGAGAGGAGGCAGAAGCCCATCTGACCTACTCATGTGTTCCAGTCAACATCACTAACCTCATCCCCTGGTGCAGACGTTCACACAAGCTCAGTGCATATGTGACCTCATCACAATGCACAAGTCATTAATGCACCTTGAGCAAACACTGAGGCAAGCAAAAGCACCTTCTGTTTTCATACCAGGAGATGATCAGAACATTTTTACACCAGCTTACAATTCCCTGTCAAGTCAGGGACTTTATAAAATATGACAGGGAAAATAATCTGATACTAACACCACTTGAGTATGTCACAGTGTTTTCATTCAAAAAATCAGCTGCTGTTATAGATTCACTTGTAGCTTTTAGCCTCTGTCCTCACCATTTTAATTGAGCTCATGCACTTAATTGATATCCATGCTGCAACAAGGTCTGCAATTACATGAACTAGAGACACACTGGAGGAGAGGAGGAAATATAATTCCCTTGGTGGATCAATTACTGTTGCATTCTCCTTCCTGACTTTCCTTCACAGACCTCATCCGTTCAAGCCCAAAATGTGAAAGTCATCCTTTGCATCTAATATGGCCACGGATTCCTTTTAAAGCAAAAACATCTCAACTTGCCTGCAATTTTGATCCTCCTACTTAAGTCTCTTTTAGCAGAGCTGGAATCATCTCCTCCTACACTGACACTGTTTACAGCTTTGTATTTAAAACAGTTGGCATGTAAGTCATGATTCTTTTGCAAATTATCATCTTCAGGCCCTACCAGCAAGCTGCAGGCCTTTAAAAAACCCAAACCACAAAACCTGTAAAAAAGAAACCCACTCCTTTTCAAAAGCTGGGCATGATCTGCAATTCAACTGCAGTTGTTCCATGGGGGGAATTGTTAATATAATTTTTTGTTTTAACACTGTAAAGACCTCCTCCAGCACGGCTGGTAAACTGAGCATTCCTCAAAAGCTTGATCCAGCCCTCTTGGTCCACCATCAGTACCCCTTAGAGAGAGGGCTGGTACACATCTACACTCAAAAGTGTGCTGTGCAGTTCGGAATAGCTGCACTCAGCCACACTGAGAGAAACAAGAACGCTTTGCATTGCTGTGCTGCAACCACAGCTGCAGAACACATTGTTGCTGCTCAGCACCCACCCGACTGCTTCCTCCCCGTGCTGTGTGCGCTGGGACGCTGTGGTACGCATTATACAGATGCTTATCAGACCGTAGGAAAAGCTGAGTTTGGGGTCATTCAAAATGCACTCTAGCATCAGTGTATTTTGGGCAAGATGCACTCTATTTTCAGAGTTGTGAGGCTGCTGAGGAAATTGCTGGCCAGACCTGCAGTGACCATAGAGAGGAATAAAACCAGGTGCCTGGTTTATAGACAGACTATCCAAGAAGGTTGAAACTGAGCTGGCACTTGCCCTAGATGCTCTTGTGAAGCAGCTTCTTTCAGCTTCTCCTTCACTTATTTGGATAGCCACATTTGTACTTCTGCACTGTGCAGATCATTGTGCAGCATTTAAACTGCAATTAACAATGACTCAAGAGCAGAAAATCAGGGACTAGGCAGAAAACAAACCATTCTGGGCCAGCAACATGCCTGCACATCACATACTAGCTGGTGAAGAAAGTGGTGCATCTCCTGTAAATCACCCCATGTTTTACAGAATACATACCATAGCTGACCCTTAACAATAGCTTTCGCTTTAGACTTGGATCGTTTTAACAAATACCCCAGCCATTGGATAACAAATTTCATCAAATGCTAGTTGTCCAGTCCTGTGCAGGCCAGTCCTGTGGTGCTCTGTAGTTTCAGGGTCCTTGGTAACAGCTTCCTGTGCTGTCTGACATTGTTCTGAGACAAGGCATCCACGTACAGGCAAGCTCAGTAATGCTGTTCCACTTGGTACATTCTTCCTCCCCCTCTTGAAACACAGAGCTTCTACTCCTTTCAGCACAGCCATGCACTGGGCACCAGAGACAGGCTTATTTGCACAGATACCCACCAACTGCTCTGAGATATATTTTCCTGCCTTACTTGCTAGTACTTTCATTAAAATACAAGAGAGAGCTGGAAGGCTGGTGCCTGAGGGACGCCAAATAACTTTTTTCTTACATGAGAGATGGAATAGAAAAGTATGAATGGCAACTTGGGTGCAGTCCGTGCTCACACTATGCATATTTTGGGGAGAGGTAAAGATGGCTGCCTTCTGCTGTTAAACAGTCCTGGCTTGCCCTCTAAGGAGTTCACTTAACTTTGGACCAGTTTTCCAGCTGATCTCACTTATGATCCAGTGTTTCTACTCCAAAACTTAAAAACAGACAGAGAGGCTAGGTAAAGGTGCCCCGCTCGTGCTCTTCTAATCCAGACAGCAAACAAACAAGTGGTAAAATGGGAACAGCATGAAAGTCGCCTCTCCCATCGACTCAGCCAGCTCAACATCAAACCAGCACTGAAGAGATCCTCTCAGCACTGAACACATTGAAGTCTAAGGACAGTGCTCTGCAGGTGACCACTCGTGACTCTGACATTAGTGACCAGCTCGGGCAGCCCAGGAGGGGACTGAGACCCAACTCATAGCATAAATGAAAATAGAGAATAGACGTCTGCTGTTAGGGAAATCTGTTCTGAGCTGGAAGATGGGGAGTAACAGCAAAGTTTTGAAGCAATACACATTGTTCCACAGATTGACTTGTTAAGAGATCTTCTGAGAAGTATGAACATAACAAAATGTCATCATTTCTCTAAGCTGAATCCAGACAAATCGTTGCCCTCAGTTCTAGTTACAGGTTTCTAGACCAAGTAGGTAAAACACAATCTCACAGCCTACCAAAACGCTTTTTCCCATCACATAAACCACTCTGTTATCTTTTTTACAGGGATGTCTGTTATATACTGATATGAAAAGGTTCACAGGTACGTGACCTCACGACAAAGGAACAGCAGAAACAGGCTGCAGCAAAAGCAGAAAACCATACAAGCTACAGTAGCTGCAGAAAGCGTGTTCTTTGCTCCTCCACAAAATCAATATCACTGAAAAAGCAGCAATGACCTCAGCCCTGGAATACAAAAAATGTAACTTATTTGAAACTACCTTTAAAAAGCACGCACCTGACTTTAGGGATTGCTTGGCAAGTGGCAAGGCATTGCACTTGGTACTTTTTTTGGTCCCTCAAACTACATTTTGTCACTATATGTGTATATACACACATACACAAACACACAAACATATAATGCAGTGCACAAATAAATCTGTAAGGTTTCCCCATCCACAGATCTCTCTCCCTGGCTCGCACAGTCTGACATCGATGCTGCCTGGCTTTGAAACGCAAACTCACCTTGGGCTTCTCTGTGTGTTTGAGACTCTTTGTCAAGTCACCGGTGTTCTCAGCTGAGGAGGTTCCCTGTGTCCTGGCTCCATCCCCAGCCTCCAAGCCAGGAAGTAATGTTTGTGCACAGCTGCAGTGGGGCTCCTTCACCTTCTGACCAGAGATCAGGTAGGTCTTCAAACCTACAGAAGAAAAGAAGTCAACAGTCAGAAACAACACTCCTTGGGATTTCTCAGATCTGCAGCACAGTATCTACCACAGCACTGTCAAGGATACAGAATACAGCACACAGTAAGATTTAGTGGCTGGGAACAATCTCCAGGAATACAAAGATGCTCTGTGTAAAGTGGTGGCAATGAAGATTGCCCAACATCTGCTGTCCCAGGCACCAGAGACTACCTCTAATATGCAGCAAGAGCCAGGATTGGTGTGCAATGTCTTTATTCCACTTTCACTCACATGTACTTCTGCTAAGACCGTATGTATTCTCTTGCAAGTTGGAACTTGAGCTCTCACATTAACTCTTTACTTCTGGAAAGGGTTTGCTGTGTGTTTTTTAGTGATAGCTGTGTTAACATTCTAAAGATCAGCATGCATTCCTCCCCTTGCACTCTGCTTGTCAGAGAGATGTCGTGAAGATGGCTTAATGCTGGGAGCACACTCAGAAAGGAAATGGCGCTTAAGTGCTAGAAATTCTGACAGGTTTTCATAGTGCAGACTTCACATTTTTAAAGAACAAAATCAATCTCTGTCTCTTGCATATACGCCCACACATGCTCTCTGCAACTGTTGTATGAATTGAAACGTAATTGGAAAGCAGATCCAATATTAAAGGCCAGGCTGGTAAATACCATGTTGTGTCAAGCTGAGCTGTATCAAAAACCTGTTCAAAAACTAAAAGATCTGAATTTTGTGTAGAATCTAGCTTATTTTACTTCCTTTAAACTTTGTGTTATGATGTTCTGTGTTATTTCTAGGCAACAAGAAAAAAGAAGGAGCTACTAATCACACTGCTTTCTGAATTCAAATGAGTTAACTTTATTGCTTCTGTATGGGATATTTCCCACTCAGCAAGGGAGTGCACTGACGTGCCCCAAAACGCATCGAGGTTGCTCACAGACCTGGAAAGCACTTTTTTTTTCCCTTGTGGTAGCAAAGACTGTTATCCAGAGTGAGCTGCCCCAGGCTCAGAGGATGCCTGCTGGTTTTCTGTTTGGGTGATCACTACCCCCCCTCCCTTTTTCTGATCCTTGTCTCCCAGTTGCAGCCAGACTCGTGACTGTCACAGCCATCGACTGCACTCCATTGCTTCCGACCAGAGGATGAAAGCTGAAATGAATACTTTGAGTTGCAGCTCTTGAAAGAGCGCCAGGTTTCTATTCCTTGAGATAAGGTCATTCTCTTATACCTTATTTACAGACAGAAAATCATACTCTATAAATCCTTCTTTTGGTCTATAATATGTAACACAGCACTTTGTCTGTGGTACTCTTCCAGCAAAAATAAGCTCAACACATCAATAGCAATTTTGCAGTTTCTCTGTTTATTCCACTAGTAACTTAAGTTCCCGAGCACTTCTACAACCAACACAGAAACCCACAACCACATCGACCGTTTCAACCTTGGGCTCCAAAGCTGCTGGGAAAGTCACAGTGCTCTCCTGTAGTGCTGCACACTCCCAGCACTCGCTGGTCTATCTCAGATGCTATGCCGTAGCCAATCTTTCATTTTATATCATTTATAGGAGCTCTTGGATTTTATTTGGCAGCATGGCTCAATAAAACCCCGAGCTGCTGCTGGCTTCCAGATGTAGGGCTGTCTCTCTAAAACTTACATGGATGAGGGCTCTCGTTTAATGAATTCATCACAACCAGCTCATAATTATATGTTTACTGCGGTAAAAGCTGGAGCATTAACCTTACTACTCCTATTTCTAAAAGCTACCTTAAAGCACCAAGATCCTTTTACCACTCCTATTATTCCTCTATTTTTTTCCCTAAACAAACAGTTTTTTTGTTTCTTGTATTTCTGAAAAGGCACCTTTTATGCCTTATCATGCTCAGCAGGATAATCTTTTTGTCAATCTCTTGCACACAGCAAAATTATCTCCAGTTTGAGCTCCATACCAAGAAAAAAGGAGAAAGGCTCTGGTACACCAGTAATTGAAAACATATTCAGGAAAGGAGAATCCACCCTCACCCCAACCTGAAACCATAGTGGGCTGTGGCTCCTTGGCCCTGCTCCCACCCCCCCATCTTCCCACCCATGGCAACCCACCAGCCCACAGCCACATCGCCATGCTTTGCATCAACAACCGCTTGTACCTGCTCTGCACTGCAGGCTTTAGGGTTTAAAGTTGGCTAAAATGGCTGGTGGTTGGCCAAAGCACTATAAATATCTCCTCATTACGTCCTCGTGCTCCCCAGCCCCTGCCCAAGCAGCGTTACTCAGAATGGGCAATGTGAAGTCTGGCAAAGAGAAGCCAATATCCTGCAGAACCACAGCACACCTTCAGAGAGAAGCCAGCAGGGCTGCTCCTGGTGCTGAATGCAAGGCTGGGGTCTCAGGAGAGCAAATAAGGGAAAAAGGTCATTTTTGGAAAGTTTCTGAAAACTAAGTGTAAAAAGCTTCCACCTTTACAGAACCTTCCTAACATTGCCTACCTAAAACTTTGTTATCAAATCCTTCCTACGGTAGGAATATTCTGTTTGCTTCAGTGTTCCTTGCGACTCTGTGACACCTCACAAAGCAACTCCCACACTCAGTCTGAAACATTTCCGTATGAAAAAAGGGGTCATTAATTCAGCAGAGCTGCACCGATGTAACCAAAATGTATTATACAAAAACAGTATTCTTCCTCCTCCTACATCTCCAGCGAATTGGTACAATCAGCCCTCTGTCATACTCCCTGCAAACGGTGTATGGAGTGAAAAACATTCACGCCACCACGCAGCACGTTTAAATCAATTAGGTAACGCATCGGTATTAAGTGACTAAGCCAAGGAGGGAGGAGCTGCTATTTTATGTGGAAACCAGCAAACACGGTGCAATTTTCGGTGCGTGTTGCTGTGCAACGATGTAACTCAAGACACGGCAATGAAGAAAGTGCTACGAGATGCTTACAGTGCTATTTATAAAGGCAAAGCTCACCCTTTCTTCCCCTCCTGCCCGTCTCTAATCTTATTGCTCACTTCCCTTCTCCAAACTTATTCAAAATAAATGCTGAAAAACAACACAACCTCAAACTGCCTGACAGCAAACCCTGTACTCTGGCAGGCTTTATCCTGCACTGCGTTGCTGCTTCTTCCAGGGACAGCTCGTGGAAGCAAGGATGAGCAACTGGCTACGACAACCCACCCCCAGTATACCCATTGAATGTATGTAGTATTTTCTGCCCTGGGGGAAAAAATGAGCTACATCATTTATCTTTGAGAAACACAAGCCATTTCCTCCACTTGTTTTCAAGTTCTGAATATCTGTAAGTATTGTAAAGAGTAACAGCTCCTTCACAACGAGCCAATACACTCACTGCTTGAACTCAACCATCTTGAACACTGACACGGCAGTTTGTAACGTGCATTTTTGACAGAAGAGTTAACAGGGGAGACCTCCATAGAATGACAGTGGGTTTGTTAGTCCTAGTACTGCTGAGTTTTAGAAGCATTGGGAAATGTCTGTACTCGGCTCCTTTCTTCAGTTAGCTCTTCTTTTTATCAGTGTCATTTCTCTGAATTTACAAGAACAGAAAACCACCCCAAAGACTAAAAAACACTCCCAGGAATAACCACCCAAACCAATCCCATGCCTGCACCCCCACACGAATTATTTCCTGTACACACAAAAACAAACAAGTATAAACAAATTTGTCAACAAACATCCTAGTCTCCTCTGAGAACAGCCCATGGCTGCAGGGTGAGTGTTGAGCCCCATCCTGGGGGCACGGGCACAGCTGGTGCTCCCCCCTGCACCCCCCAGCCCTGTGTGAAGCCTAGCCCTGCAGCCTCTGCTGCAGTTGTGCTCACAGGGAAAAACCCTCCCAGGTCAGCAATGGGAAGTCGCTTACTGGGAAGGAATGGGGAATGGGAGAGAAAAGATGTTATGGTGCTTCAATTCCTTAACCTTAATGTTAATTATTTCTTTACTTTCAGCTCATTTATCCTCATGACCTGAGGACAGAAGGTGCTCTTATGCCAATCTAATCCGATTTTTACTTAAGTAGAAAGCATCCCTCCATGCATCTTTTAAAGATGGGCTGTGTTCCCCTATAAGAGATGTGAGACCAATACAAGTACTGATATTCCTCGGTAAGATAAGATTCAGGTTTCAATTTGAAATGCTTCACCTGTATGGATTGAAACTTTTTAGCCCTTTATTGACAACAGATAAGAGAATGACTATGTC
Source organism: Colius striatus (assembly GCF_028858725.1). Taxonomy (NCBI): domain Eukaryota; kingdom Metazoa; phylum Chordata; class Aves; order Coliiformes; family Coliidae; genus Colius; species Colius striatus. Next base: position 257,755 of record NC_084761.1, on the reverse strand, counting down.
AAACTGAATGTGTCATCCTTCACATGTCTCCATCTAACCACCTTCAAATGCTTTTAAAGTGCTTTTCAGTACTGATTCTGAGAGATACCAGAAATGATGTCAATATTTCAGTCATGGTCTTACTGATCCATTTAATAAAAATATCATCCCACTCTTATTATATATCCCTACTCCTTTCCCCATGACTCACTTCACCTTTTGAGTTGCAGCGGTGGGAAACAGCATTTAACTAACAAGTGACCTTCCGTTTGAGAATGACTGCTTCCCAGCAGACAGCCCTCTGCTCTGTAAGACTAGCAATATTCCCCATACTGACATAAGAAAATCCAAACTCTATTATGTCCTCTTTTACTAAATAACTGTAAAGAACAGATAAATAACAGATAAACTGTCCTCTTTTACCAAAGAACTTTATATTAGTGCTTCTCCTTATTTATCTGTCCATCATTTCCCCTTGAGTCTAATTACTTTAATCATTTAACCAAATCTCTTTCCAAGTACTTAAGCATAAATTTACACAACTAGTTGAGCTCCGTTCTCACAATACTCTACTTTTGCGTATCTTACCTCACAAAATCAGGATTTGAACGAAAACTGTTTTGTCATGAGAACCACAGTGACTGTCACTCCCACCTGAGGGCAAGAATTACTTGCCAGATAGAAAGTATTTTAAGCACCTGCCACAACCAGCCATGCTGAACAAGGTTAGCCATGATCTTTGAATAATTTAGTATCTCATTTTATATAACTCTGACACAGGTAAGTAGCAGTAGCATAGCAAGGTCACAACAAAAAGCTCTGCAGTTTAAGACTGGCTTTCGCTCCTTCCTCTCTGCACTGATGGGTGGGAACTCAGTTTCAGGTCATGCTTCTCTGCAATCAACCAGCTCTTGCTTTCTCTTCTTAGAAATACAATCAGAAATCTTCTCCACGTCTTTTAAAGATGCTATCAAAAACCTAGGAGCAAAAACGGCCACTGACACTCCAAGGAAAGGAAACAGAGACCTACAGTTAGGCTTCCTCATACAACACAACATGATGCTCTGTGATTTCATTAGACTGTAACTTGCTCTGCAAAATAAATTAACCACAATTTCTGGAATATAATTTGACAGGCAAATAACAGTACCAAAACAGTGAGAACACAAAACTATGTATTTGTTTTAACTGCAGTTTCTTTTAGGAATTGCTCAAGCTTTTCCATGTTGGCTTTTTTTTCCCCTTGCAAAGCTTCAAAAACATTTCAGGCACTAACCTAGTCTGATGTTTGTGCAAGAAATAATACAGTGTATACCATCACTCCAGGAGCTTTAGTATCTTCTGGATGCAAGATGCTGCTGAAACTAAAGATGATTTTCAGTAGCGAATACTCTCCCTCATTCTTAAGATCCAGCAGTTGTCAGATCTGTATTTATGGGGTTCTCACTTTACTAGACCCACTCTTGCACTAAGAGTTGGAGCAGCCCTCCTCCTCCCTATCAGCCCACGGCTCTCTTCTACTGAACCAGGTGGAGACTCATAGTTGACACCACCACAAGAAACCTCAGAACCAGCAGGAGTGATGCAAGGCCATCGTCCCCCCAGGGTGCTGTGCAGCAGTGTTGACCTGCACCAGCAACACCTGCAACCACCCAAAGGATGGACTGCCCGCAAGATACAACTAGGACACAAAACACTGCTCAAAATACACAAACACTAGAAACTGAAGGACAGAGATCTTCACTTTGTATTTCACTAAAGAGCAAATCTGAAAAGGGATGGATGGGAACTTTGAAAGCCTTTTCCTAGACAGACTCTGTAGCTAACACAATACAGGTCAACTGAAGCATCTTCAGAGGTACCCAGTGATAAAGCTGAACTTAGTGCCAAGATATGTGCATCTTTAAACGCACCTAGGGGTTGTTACTTATAATATGGAAGTGTTTCCCATTCTGCAACCTTTATTTGTAAAAAGACTGTTACACTTAAGAAATAACTTCAGAAAGTTTTCCCACTTGAAGCTCGTTATAATTTCATTATTGATGTATTTGTGTATGCAGAAACAGAGAGAGAGGCAAAAGCTCAGAGGAACGACCTTACCTGGGCAACAGTGGCTGGTACATCCAAACTCAGCAATTAAAGAGGTTGTGACATCCCCGTGAAATGTCTTTCAGTCTGTTGAACTGTCGTGGTTGTGAGAGTGGAAATGCTAGCTATGCTCTAGTAATTACATCACAATGAAGTCAGTCTGCAATGAAGTCAGTCTGACTTTGAAACTCAGCTTCACGCTTTTAGTTTGCAGGAATATCGAGCGACTGCACTGTAATTAGCTTGCCTGGAGAGAAAATTGCAGCCAAGCATGACAGCAATCAGGAAAAATCATAATAATTTTGTAAAGTGATCAATTTCTTCTTGAACCTCTGAAGCTGCCCAGAACCTGTGGGACTGTGCAGCACCCAAGGCCGTGCTAAGAAGCCACTCATGAAACAAGCACTTGCAGCACCTTCCTTCCTGAAGGGGCACAGGCAGACGATCATGTATCTGCTTGCCCATGTTGAAGAGTGAAGCGTTTCCATGGCAGAACCCTACCAGCTCCCTCCACGGCATCATGCCCAGGACACAGAGTTATTAGCCTGATCTTTAACTGCAAGAGAGGCAGCTTTTCCAGCAAGCTTACAAGATGCTCCAAGAGTGGAAACAATTGCCTCAGCTAGCGGTGCCCGACAGGCCGTGCCAAACAGCCTTTATCTGATTTCCTGAAGGAACTACCAGCAGCCACAGTTAAACACCACTAGACACAGTATCAAAAAGAGAGCTGTTCTCCCTCACTCCTCAGGAAAGATCAGAGAAAGGAAGGAGCACTTCACATGACATTTGGTCTTTATGTTTAATCATTACTCCATCTGCAAGGCTGTAATAGCTCTCACCCCACAGATACCCAGTGGGGCATTGCTTACTTCTGACTACAAACTCACAGTTCTCTCATTTTGACTTTTTCAAGACCTTTACCTTCTTCACAGATCTCTCCTGATAAACTAAAGAGAAGAGCTGAAAGGGTCTCCTTAACCATACTGCAAACGAATGTTTACTTTATTCTTTTGGACAACTTCCCCAGTACCACTGATAATCACTTCTCTTTCAGGCACAGCATCTCTCTTGCCACTCCTCCTCCAGGTACCAGGGGTAGCCCAACTGATGAAACACACAACCTGACCTCTCCAACCCATCAGCAGAGGTTTGTATTGCCAGGTCTAGCAGTCACAGACTTGCTCTTTGCAGAAGAGCACAGGCAGAAGCGTCCTGCATTGCACAGTCCCTTCCTCTTATCCTTAGACCTGAAGGCAAACCGATCCCTGCAGAGCCAGTAGATTTCTTCACACACGATTAAGAGAGATTTTTTATGTTAATTTTTACTACTCCTATCCAAAATGCTTGCAAATTTCTACTGCTTCTATGTGATGTGGTTTAAGTGCAACGTTACATGCCACAGCGGTTTACTGAATGCTTCAATATTATTAAATACAATCTAAAGCCTCCCACATTATGATATCCATCCTTGTTGGAAAATCGCGGTGAAGCGCCAGGAAAGTCAGACACAACACGTCCCACTGGTCTGGTAAATGGCTGCGGAGAAGGACAGGGAAAAAAATTCTTGAGGGTTGGTTTGTTTTTTTCTAAGTCCTAAAAATACTCTTAAGACTTGTCCTGCTGTAGTCAATTCCAGCTTTTTATCTCCAGATATTTCTGTAATATAGCTAGAAATCAAAAGCATATCCCTGTCTCTCATATCAACAGGCGTTTTCCATCACTCACACTGGAGGGCTGTGCAAGACGATGCTGGATGACTTTTCTGTAAAGTCATTTTCTCCAACCTGGGAAGCCACATTTCTGATAAAGTCCCACCCTTTAACCCATGGAAACCACTTCCAGCTCAGTGCAAACAGAAGCCTGTAACCCAAACGGCCCGGATTCTAACAAAGCAGCCTACCTGAAAAAGCTCTGTGAATGTATGGAGCAGCATTTCCTGTGGCTAAAATTAGGAAGGGAATTTATGAGCCAACTTGTTATCTTAGGTCTCTGGAAGGCAGAAACAATGATAATAAGAAACAGAACTTTGTAGAATGGAAACACAAGAGACGCTCCAAAAAACAAAATCCCAAACCTATCTCCATAATCTTCAAAGAAGAACTGCAAAGAGCCCATGAAATCAGAGGCACCTTCCACACTATGGAAAACCACTGTTCTGTTCGGCAAAGTGCTTACTTCTACCAGCTAACAGACAACAGTGGGCTTGGAAAACACTGATCAACAACTTTTGTGTAATTTTGGTATTTAAGCAGGGAACCCTGTACCCAAACCCACCATCTACACTTGCAGCTAAACTGCAGAAATGGTCTATCCCACTTCAGGCTCATCATCTTCTTCTCATCTAGGCAGTATAAAAAACAACCAAATAAAAAAACCATGGGGGAGAAAAAGGCCCAGACAAATCCATGCAGCTCAGACACAAGGATCTAGATATCACTGCTTCCTCAGAAATACATTTACGTACATATCTTTAAACTCTTCTGGCAAAATGAAAGCCAGGCTGAGGAGCAAGACTGATCCCCATCCTGGGGTTTACAACCGCCCTTATTTACTTTGTGCTTCACCAGCTTTGTTGGTGCCTGTATGCCACCAACCACGGCTTGAAAGTAAACAGCAGATGAGCCCATTCTCTGGAATGACTCTCTGAGTTTTGAACACATTTTTTTTACTCATTTTTTTTACTCACAGTTTGACACCTGAACAGGAACGAAGGTTTGAGTCAAAAGGTAAGCCTGGGATTTTTCCATCTTGCCAAAGGAAAGTGTGCTCCACAAAAGAAGCTTGAAGTCCAGCAAATTTAATAACTTGCTATAGATAACAGATTATCTCTATCCTAAGAGTTCCTCCTGCAATCTAAGATATATATGATGCTCCTACATTTAAAGCACAAAAAGGAGAGCTAATTCCAGCTCTAGGATATTTGGGACTGACCAGTAAAGATACTGTCTGGCCTCTACTCATGCTAGCCAATCCTTCTGTGAACTTTCCTGCAGTCTTGGTCATGAAAACAAATTCCACAATGCACTTACATGTACGAAAGAGCATCTGCTCTTATCTTATTGACATTATTTTTTATATATATTGACTACCCTTTTGCCCCAGTGTTAACTGTAGCACCTGGGAAGGAATAAGTGTGAGGAGGGAAAGTGAAGATTCAGCTGTCAGTCACGCACAGAGGCGCACAGAATTTTCACGGGGTTCAAACTTCTGCAGAAATGGTAATATCTTTACCACAGATCATCTTTTCTGAAGATATACCTAAAGAATAATGAATTAGAAGTGGAATCTAACTATGAATATTGCCCATTTAGAAATCTGACACTTGCTTCACTGGCTGGGCTGTGAATGAGGGTTTGACAATGAGAAACTGCAGAGGCAGAGGAGCAAAGGGATGCTGTGCAGCACGGATGGAAATTGCTCCATCTCAGTCCCACTAAAGTCACCCTTTGGCACTGCTCTGCTTGCTACCACAGCTTCTGTACCCTGGGTACGTGGTGTGGAGACACACAGGCCGCTTTGCGCTGATACAAAGCAGATGTAGATACATTTCAGATTTACAATAGGCCTGTTTTGGCATGCTAGAGACTCTGTTCTTTGAAAAATAAGGTCACAACACTCTAAAGACTTTTGAAGACCTTAGAGAGACATTTTCTTGTTTAAGGCACAAATGTAGGTTTGGGTTTCCCCCCGCCACCCCTTCAGAGTTGACAAGACACAAACAGACGGCAAAGGTAATGACCCATCTCAACTTCTGCCCAGCCATCCACTTACCAACTGCAGGGCCTTGTATGGAGACCCAGTTGCTCCTCTGTAACATGCCTGCACTATGTGCATCCCTGTACTTACATTAAACTACTGCTAGTGGCCAGGCCATGGTAATGACATGGAAGTCAGCAAGATGATGGAGGAGGCCTTTGGAAGCAGCTTCCTGAACAGACTCTTTAATCCAAGCTTTGGTCCAGCACGTCAACCTTTATCTGGTGCATTTACACACGTGGGAAGTTCTGACACCCCAGACTGCTCAAAGAGCGCAGCAATCCTTCGGGAATATGTAGCATATATAATAAAAGGACATTTTGGAAGTAAGTAAAAAAAGTGCCTCCAACTTAAAACTACATTTTACTGTGATCAGAAAACTGCACAGGGGCTATTTCCAAGGCAAAGGACTTCAAACCATCTAAACAGCAGCACTATAAACCAGAGATGTATGGCTAGATGAAGACTTTTTTTAAAGACAAAATTCCACTCCTCTAAATGGATCAATTACACAAGGCCACAAGTATTTCATCCTATATATCAAGTTTTCCTCTGCCCACACACTGTCTGGCACACCTCAGGAACTGTGGAGGGCCATACCAGCCTCTGCAAAACACTGGCAGAATTTAGTAAGCCGAAGACACACAAGCTCCAAGTGAAAGTTTTGTCAGCTCCAGGCTCTCGGGAATGGGAATTTATTCACTTCAAACAACAAACCAGGCACGGACGGACTGAAAGCAGTTGATTAGAAATCCCACTCATGAAAATTCTGCTCAGGACCAGAAGATGCCACCTGCCTTTTGGCTGATATTTTAGAGTGATGAGCAGCAAGCGTGCAGGATGCATGAAAGGATTCCAATGAAAACCAATAGTCTGATGCAACTGGAGCCTGCTGTGGCCCTTGGTAACAGAGTGAGCTATTGTGGCTCTCGGAACTAACATTTTTTTAATGGAATCCAGACAAGAGCACGCATCAATTTAAACAAGACTTTAGAAGTCTATTTTGTTACACTGGTGCAATCTCTTTGTGTTGACAGGACTACAATCAGGCAAATTCTTTCCCTCTTGCATAATGCAGGTAGTCTGGTAGTCTGACATGCTAAATCAGCATTTTATTTAAACCAGGGCAATCCCACAGGCTAATTCTGCCCTCGCACAGAGCCGTGTGACTGCGCTGCTCTCTACATGCTTGCAGGGAAGTAAATCTAAATCAATGAAGGGTGCAAAGAAACCTACGATGAGCTGGTGGGCTTCGCATGTAGGACTTTTTGTGGTTGGTCACAGTTAGAATTCACAGGCTGACACTTAAAAGGTAAAGTAAAAACCAGACATTATGCTGTCATCAACACTTGTAATGGTTTTTGGTTTTTTCCCCCAAGTAACTGCTTGAATAATATTGAAAATCCACAGCAAGCACCCATGTTTTGACTCAAGTCAAAATGAAAACACAGCACCTCAGGCATCTTTGTGACCACATGTAAGAAAATTCTAACTTGTATGTTTCCAAACGTTCATCACATACTGGCAAGAAGGACTCTTCATTTAACCTTTCCTCAGTACTGGCTATCCACACATGTAAATCGTCACCTCTTCCTCTGACAAAAAGCAGCAACAAAATGACAGCAATTATTTGAGAAGGCATGGCAGGGCTTTGGGAAACACACACCATTGGCTCTGCCATTCCACTCTACTACAAACTCTGGCCAGCTTTTCTCCTCACCCACAGTGAGTTCTCCTCACTGTATTTGCACTTGGGGCAACTTTACAAAGATGACAATGAGAATGCTGTGTGAAATTTTACCAAAGCACTTACACTGATATTACCTCAAATAACACCTCATTAACTTGATTTGCCTCAGTCATACTCAGAGAGCATAAAAGATGTGTCCTCACAGGACCAAACTGAAAGAAATAAATTTGCACACCATGGATATTCCAGCATCAAAAAACCAAGACATTCCCTTCCGTAAATTGCATCTCTGTGACAGTTTTTAAAGCCATCACTTTTTCACCTGCCATCAGAGCCTACCAGTGCAGTTTGAAGAATTAATATCTACATCAAGTGTTTTCTAAATACATCTTATTATTGTTAAATCAGTTAATGATTATTTCCTTCCCTCCCCATCCAAGCTCTGCTGCTCTTCAGTCAGAACGAAAAATCTATCTAGTGAGCAAGCACAGCTTCCAAGTAGCCTGCAAAAATGTTGCTCATCATGTGGCAGATGGAGTGGAGTAGAGCCAGTGTATTTCAACAACATGACAATTCAGCAATCCCCCTACCAGCACTGCTGGCTGAGGAAATCGTGCTAGCATCAAGGTATTTATTCAAATGGGCTACAAGAGAGCAGATAAATAGAAATGATGTTGCACTCCCGCATTCAGCTGTTTCACAACTCCCCCAGCATCGTGCCTTGTGCAATACAAACAGGCAGTTGTAATGCAAGGTAAGTTGTTATTCAGAACTTATGCACCACTTGTTTACATGTGGTTGAGAGTTTTAAATGGTTACTAATTCAGTACTGAAAAATAAAACTAACGCAAATAAAACTCTCAGGAGGCACTTCAGAATAACAATATATAGCTGTGGTATAAACACTGGTAAGGTAGTGAAGAAGAAACTCAGAAGTGCAGCTACCAAGTACATACGCAATACCATACAGCTGTACTTTCAGTTTAATTGGCAAACTTCAGCCACAGAGCACTGGCAGTGTTTCTAGCACAAAAGATTAATTTGAGTGCCACTGCTGAGCACAGCTACTGAGTGTTGTGTCTCCCCCAAGCAGAGTATCATCTTTTCAGCAAGCAATCCCTTCTTAAAACAATCTGAAAGTCACAAAGTTAAAAAGGAGGTATTTCCAGAACTGTGTTTCTTCACACAATCAAAACGTTTCTGAAATTCCTCCCATTTTCGCCCTGTATAACATTCTGACAACCTCTGGTCCTGGCAGGACACGTTAACTGTCCCCCATTCCTCTTCACATGGCAGCTATAGTGTTGGATGCCAGGTCAGATCTACCACGTGGAACCCTTTGATGAAGGGTATGGCATTAAACCCATCGTGAAGACTGACCACGTGCTGCCACACACAGAGCAGACCCTCAAGGACACGATGGCATCTGCTGCCCCATGCAAAGGGTGCTGAGCTCTAGGCTAGTTCCACCAATGAGAAGATCCAGTGAAGAAGTTGGCTGTAAAAACCTTATCCAACAGCTGATTCATTTTCCAGTTGTTTTCAGCATACAAGCCTTACCCCGTTTATTAGGAGTCTGCAAATGAAAACCAAGGAAAACAAGCCTCAGAGATGGCTTTGAGTCTCTAAACGTGACAAAGCACCTATATATTCACCTGGAGGCTACAAATCAGAACAGGAGAAAGCCACCAGCAATGTTACAAGGCATTTTCTAGGACATCTTTTACTGTCCTCTCGCATTATATCGTTGTCCATTCAAGTAAGCTGCATCTCTTACCACTAGAAGGCAAGAAGGATGATGATCCATCTACCTAACTGCAAAGACAGAGAACAACCTTTTTGCCACATGGGCAGCTGCAGAGGGTCTTCAGCCCATCACCCATTGCTCCCAGCCAGACACTTGAATTGTGAGACATTAGAGCAAACACAGGTATCTCATGGCAAGACTTAAATCATGCTACCTCTGGTCCTGTGCATCCACTTCAAATGCTGTATCACTATGCAGTTTAGCCACTTGTACTTCACCAAATAATGTAACACAATAAATTAACCATAACTTACATGAAACGTGCCCATAAAATACAGAACATAGGTAATTAATTCTTTCCAGGATCCAAATGGTAAGAGCATCTGAGGAAATGAATACCGAGACTGGTCACTTGTTACTAAATGGATTTGCTGGACCATCATCATGTTGTATCACTAAATCTACCTAGTGGGAATGGTGTTGAATAACACAGAGTGAAACAAATATTCTCCAAATGCAAAGCCATTGACATATTCCTTTGGCTTGTTACTATGTTTGAAATGAGTTCATTCCCATACTATGAACAGTAAGCCCAGTGCTGATACTCAAATCTAGTTTTAAGAGTGGAGACACCAGATGACAGACAAGAAGTCATCTTTCAATTGACATTAAATGGACATGGGTAAATTCAGCATTCCTGTTTTTCCAAGGCTTAAATATTCCATAAATCATCCATTATTATTCCCCTCATTTGGATCAAACCTGGCAATCTGCTTCGTGCCAAAGCAAGTCCCCAACAATCAGCTCCTCTGTCAGCTCATGTCCCATTTTTTATTTCTTCATCCTTTGCAAAAACATTCTCAGACTTTGTGCTAATAACTAGCTGACTACATATCAAACTTTCCTCAGGCTAGAAGTTATTATTGGGGAGTACAGGAATGTGTCTGGAATGCAAAAAACAACCGGGGTGAAAAATCAGTGGGCTCTGAGCTTCTATAAATAGACAGTTCACTGCAGAAATTCATCCCCTCTCAAAAAAACCACAAAACCAGAAGATTCCTCTTGTTAATCTACTGGGGAACCAATTCAGCCAGTCTCCCGCCTCTTAGGAAGAGGCAATTCATTACCTACACAAAATACAATATAAATCACATTCCTGTTACGCTTGCATGCTAGACAACTAACTACCCTGAGTAATCTGTTGATAAACTGAGGTAAGAGACAGTAGCTTCAGGACATGCCAAATACTTCCCATTTTGGAAAGAAATGGAAGCTTGCTTTATGGTTACTTGATACACAGTGACAGGTTTATTGACAGAAAGTCTGTTATGAAAAATTCCTTTAGTCCATGCAAATGTCTGCATCACTCTCCACCTTTTAGTGCCTAGACATCTTCAAGCAGAGTACTACCCCAAGAGACAGCACACACGTCTGCTCCCTTTTTCCAGCCTCTCTGCAAAGGGTGTTAATGCACAGGGCAAGAAAGAAGCCAGGCAAGGTACCTGCACACACAGGCCCCAGCAGCCATGGAAAACAGGGAATCAGTCCCCCAAGATTAATTCTGGGGGGTTTGGGCTGGTGGTATGCTATACCTCTGTAACTTAAACCCCTTCTCATTTAGACATAAGAGTTATTCTGAATCACTTTGAAGTAACATGCAAAGGACACTGGGGAAAGATCACATTTCAAGTCTCCAGAAGAAGATTCCTATGAAAACTACATATTTAATTGCAGCCACACTTGTAGGAAAGAAGAAAAGAAAACAACCTAAAAACTGAAAATCAAGTGAAAGTACAGTAACAGAAGAGACACTCCCTTCCCCCACCAAACCCCGAAAGAGCCCTTGGCTATACTTAGCAAAACTGAAAGAAATCCAACAAAGGCTAAACATTTCCCTGACCCCTGTATTTGCTTCTGTGTTGCTGTTGCTGTCAGAACTCTGTTAAAATTGGCAGGAGTATCTCCACGGTCCAGTTTCTCTGGACTTCTACTGGATCACTTGCTTAAGGAAGTCTTTCATGATTCAGTTGAAGATCCAAGCATTCAAAAACAAAATTCCTCAATGAAGAGTGAGGTATTTTGTGGGATTACTCTTTCCCTGAGGTTAGGGATCAAGGTTTCTGAGAAACATGATGAATCATAGTGGTTTTAGCTTACTCATCTTAAAAAAGTGTGGTGTTTTTAATCTGATAACAAGTGAGTCTCCTTCAAAAATACCTAAGCAGCGCTATGAGCTTGTCTGGATGAGACATGTCTTTGTTACCCTCATATTTGTATAATACTGTTTTATAACCAGCTGCTGTCACTTTTTAGTATCACCCTGAGACAACCATCTTGCTGGTTTAGAAGCAACAGCTTCTAGAGTAGAGCAAAGCAGCTGCAAAACTGGGAGATGTATAGATACCGTTTGTTTCAAAACAGAGAAATGCACTGTTAAAATGGCCCTTCACTTTGCACCACCTTCCATCAAGGAAACTGAAATTAAACAATCTACACTATGAAATTAATGGAATGGTTTTAAACAGAGTGAAGGACATACAGATGAGTTCACCAAAACTTCAGTCACACAACTCCCTGCTTTGGCTTTCATGTAATTTCTGTGTACAGTGAGATCTCTACTCCTCATGGGCATTTTCTCCTCCCTCTACATGGACTTTTCGCTCTTCCTGTTGCTCTTAGACACTCTCCTTCCCTAACCAGCAATACAAAAATTACAGATCAATTTTATGTCAAAATAAAGAGTAGTCTCCCAAAAGATTAAATCTAAAAAGGTGTTAACAACCCTGTTTCATAAAAGTCTACTTACTAAAACCAGTTAAAACTGAACAAACACCTTTTGACAACAATTTTTAATATAAAGGAAGACACACCAATGCTGTGGATATCATGTAGGAGTGATTTCCCTCCCTTAGAAAGCGTCATCCTAGGGTATCTTGGAAACTGCAGGAAAACCAGAATTACATGATGATGCACACGAGCTTGCAAATACACATTGTTAACTCAGCAGCCCTCCCCTGGGGCTTACAGAAGAAGTCGTTCAATGCAGAGGGAAAAAAAGTCATCTGAAATGGTCAAAAGCTGCACCGAAATGGGCAAGCCAAAATTAATTGCATTAGGTAGCTAATAAATTTCAAAGGGTATTTTGCTGATCTCCCAGCACTCAGCTGCAGCTCTTGGGTTAACCAAAATAGGTCCAACAGGTTACACGCACGGCTTGCGGTTTTGGTTCCACTTGAGAAGCTTCCCCAGGCTGGAAACCTCCATTCATATCTCAGGAAAATGAAACTTCAAAATGAGCAGCCTTATCCTCCTGCAGGGCACAAAATCCAACCTAAACCAAACCTTTTACGCTAAACCTGTAATGCGATGTCTCTTTTTCCAATTAGCTGTGTAGTCCAAGACAGGATGTTTTAATTGCTCATTGATCGAGGCCACTGGAATTTCATGCAAGAGTTCACTTGGGAAACTGGAACGGGAGTGTATAAACTTCAACTGGGAAAGGAAATACTTTTCTAATGGTTACTGGAGGGCTCCACTGAGTCATAGCCATCCACTGAAGGTATTACACAACTGCTGGGTGTCTTGTTTGCAGAACACCAAGGATATATGGAATATGGTAATCATAGAGTATTTCTTAAAAAGAATTTCTCATATGAAGCATATACAATTTATTTTAATTTTTAATTTATGAAGCTGCCACACTCTTAAGGAGCGAGCTCTGGTTTTAAAGGGAGATGTGCTTTTCGTCTTCTATGTCAGAAGCTTGAAAGCTGTTTACTTTAGAGGAAAAGGATTATTTTAAGTCTGCTCTCCCATTAGCACCAAAGTACAAGCAAAGCATTTGTCTTTTCAGCTGGAGCTGCACGGTACACACATCCAGGGTAGCTGCGCTTTCTCTCTGGGGCAAACCAACAAGCTCAGAAGCCTGGAGGCCGTGCTCGGTGAAGCCTGAATCTTCTGGTGTGAAGTCTGTGTTGCTTTTAGATTGCCACTTTATCTACTGGAGGTACAGCAAGTTCACAAAAAGTTTTGCCAACTTAAACAGGGAACTGTTGTAAGGACTATCACAACAGTTATGCTTTGTTCAAGATAACAAGGTGATTTCAGGAGTTCAACTGAGGGGCTCATAACAACATCAGAAACCGAATGTCATGGAAAAAAACCGTATTTCGGAAAGACAAAGAACAGCTACTGCTCTCAAAAGCAAATAAATAGAAACACTGGGTACTGAAGTAAGGTGAAGCTCATTTTTGCACAATGCACTAAAAATGACAGGCAAAGACGAGAGAGCATGCGATACAGAACCCGCCCTGAGAAACCAACCTTGTAAAACACTGCAGTCTATACACTCTTCTTTCGGGAAAAGAGACTTAGAGGACAATGTCTTCTTCTAGTCCAAAACAAAGAATCCACTGACCTCCCCAAAGGCTCTTCACAGCCTTTATTATCTGTGACAGAAGACATAATGAGAGCAGCACTCCAGTGCATCCAGCACAACTCCTCAGGCTCCTGCAGCTCTCGCAGCACTGCTGCTGCAGCTCAGACCCTTTTGATAGCCAGGACCTCCTCAGGCCCTCCACGGATGCATGTAGCTGAGGGACACAGACCCGTGCTGTGCTTGCAGCAGTGCCTCCGAGAGGAATCCCCTTGAGGCACTCTTCTGAAAGTCAAAACAAAAGATGCTCCGGTTCCTCCCACTGTGTTTGTAACCACATGGACCTGCACATCTCTGTATCTGTGTGGTTTTATCCCCTCTGTTTCTCTCATTCTATTGAGAAGGAGTTTATCTTGCAGTTACAGTTGGGAATATTTTTCTTGAAAAAAAAGGGGATAAAACCAAGGACTTGTGTTAAACCCAGTGGAACTTCCAACCTTCTGCTACACTCTAGAGACAAAACAAGGCAGGTCCCATAGGAGAGGAGACAGAGGTCAGGCTCTAAGCACAGCCGTCCAAGGGGAACTTCTGGCCAGCTTCTTTCCTGGAGATGGGCCTGTGCTAGCTCAGAACCACCAACGGGTTAGAAAACACATCAGCACACACTGCACAGCCAAGAGCTTCTGAGGATCACAGAATGGTAGGGGTTGGAAGGGACCTCTAGAGATCATCTAATCCAATCCCCTGCTAAAGGAGGTCCCACCTAGATCAGCTCACACAGGAACACGTCTAGATAGGTTTTGAAAGCCTCTAGAGAAGGAGATTCCGCACCCTTCCTGGGCAGCCTGTTACATCAGATCCCTTATCAAGCTGCATGTTGCCTTCTCTGCAAACTCCTCTGCGTCCTGATGGACTACAAAGAAATTTCCTTGATGGTCAGAAATAAAATGTCAGACTGGCTCCTGCCTATGGGTACGAAAGTTCCCAACTTCAGTGAGGAGGCTCAGCCCACCCTTCCCCAGCTTTCTGAAATGTCTCCTACACAAGGAATCGCTGCTCAGTAACCATCGCCACCGTTCAGAACGGCAGCATTATAAACACACTTGCATCCCAAAAGAAATTCTGGGTGAGGAAATAAACATAACATGGGTTTTGGTTTTTTTAAAATCGTTTTCTGTTGAGATTTTAACGTGTTTCCTTCCATAATTGTATTGCTATTTTTTCAGAAACACCACAGTTTAACATCATATGTGTCAGAAATTCCCACTCTGTTCTCTGAGAACTTTCCACCACAGCCTCACATGGCCTTGGAAGATACCGACCACATACACTGAAATTGCACTTATTCACAGAATACTTCATGAAACATCTTCAGCAAGATGCCTATACGGGGCAAGACCTTCTATATCCCTCTTAGAGATGCCATGATAAACCAAATCAAGTCCTGCTGTTGAAAGAAGAAAAACTCCAGCGATGAATGGGTTCATCTGACTCAAAGCATGAAGGTTACATCTGAAAAGCACTAATTTTACCTGCCAAACTAGTTATTTTTATTGTGCCCTCTCATTTGAATTTAAAGCAGGACACCACTACTGATATTTTTAGGTGCTAATGTTGTTGAAATGCAACAGGAATCAACAGCTTTTTCAGAAGGAGAGCATGTGAAAAAGAGATGAGCAGTTTCAAGTCTCCTTCACCTCTGCCAGCAGTGGCTTCAACCACATCCCGGATACTCAAAACCCAAATTATCTCCAGCACCTTCCTTCTGCCAAATACACTAATTTTTCCCTCATCATCTAACAAGTCCCTAGCTCTCACATTTTCAACAGCTCTTCCAATATGAGTTCACACGATGAATAAAAAATATGCGGCATATTGAATTAAAAAAACCTGGGAACGGTTCTAACAGCTCTGAATCTGCTGTACAGATTTCATTACTCTTGCGCAGCGAGGCAGGGCGTACTTGCAGCAGCCGCCTACTTTCCAGTTCAAAAGAACATGAAGCTCTTATCAAGCGTTACAAGACACATTTCCAGGTTGAAGGAGAGTCCAGACCGCAACTTAATGACATATGACTGCAATTCTCACTCTTCATACGTACCCCCATAAACCTCCCAGTAAGGCCATATATCACAGCAATACGTTTTTGGTAAGCAATTTAGCTCTTGTGTTTAAATTGTTTTCATTTAGAAACCTGCAAGATTCTTGTGCTTCAGGAAAAAAAAGAAAAAGGAAGTTAAAAAAAGAAGGAATGAGAAAACTGCAAACAGTGAAGTCATATAGAGCTTTCATGGCAAAATCATTCTGAATCCAAATTTAATTGGAATATAGCAGCCTAGGAAATTATGTTTCTAAACCACAAACAAGTGAGGGAATGTTTAGTAATCCCAAGCAAAAATCCCCTGGCCTCTCTAGCAGCACAGTTCAAGCTCAAAGCTTTACATCTATTTATAGACCTCGGGCACATATCACTACAATAGTTGATTGTGCTTTGCAGCTGTTTTGTATATCTAGAAGGGCAGGAAAGAACAGACTGCACTTTGATCTTTCCCTTTTTTGGAGTATTAAAACAACAAAAAAATGCCATTAGAAAGGACGCAATGGTTTCAAATCACAAGGATTCACGTTCCAGGAGCCACAGCTTACGCTGCACACGCAGGACTCGGGGCTACCATGTTCAATTGTTTACTGTTATTGTAAATATGGGCTGCCCAAAATATTTACTCTAGAGGCATGCAAGCTATTTCACCTATCACTGAAACATATGCCAAACCTAATTATAGGAGCCTTTACTCCCCAAAGCATCTGTTGTTAACTTACACACACATAAAATTACGATTCAACCTGAATGCTCCGCATCATAAATTAGCACTTAATGTTTCACAGGCAATAAAAGAAATTAAGCATTTGCTCAAGATATCATTGTGGGATAAGAATTATCTACAAAGAACCTGTAAAACCTGTTGGTGTTAAAGCTTTATAAATCACAAAAATGGATGGGAGTGAACACTACGAAAGGCAGAAAAAACACACGTTGCTGTTGAAAGCCAAATCAGCAATTCCTACCTTACAAAGCATGCTGGCCTGTTCTGAGCTCTGAGCTCGGGGAAGGACCTGTTAGACACTTACCATGAGTCTCGCTCCATCATTCAAACAGCTGGATGATGGTCAGTGAGAAAAAGCTAATGTTTTTAGCAATAGAAAATAAATAAGTCTAAAGCAAGTATATCCAGAGTCTTAACCACACTGTATCTGGCCTCCCCAAAGAGAATTTCTTATCCATTACTGATAGGATTTACAAACTGCAATAAAACGTAAAATGGGATGTAAGTGTACAGCTTACAACTACTGTCTAAATGCGTTTGAGTAGCTCTTTTCCAGACATGAAGTACATGACTATGTTTAAAACACAGCAAATGAGCTGTCTGCAGAAGTGATTAAAAAATAAAAAGCACCATTAGAGAAAAATAGACGCCAAAAAGAGCTTGTGGTGAGCCCTGCAGCACCACAGCCAGACCTTACCCATGACCCAGCGTGCCGTGCAGCAGGCTGCAGCGCAACTTCTACACATTCCAAACCTTAACTCAGGTATGTCAGAGAGAGCAAATAAACAAATTACTGAATTAGTGAGATGGAAAAGGAGCAGTAGGCTGCACGAAACACAGCAGATCAACTGCAGGAGAGGAAAAATCTACAGAAAGAAAGTTGGCAAGATCAGACTTTCGTGAAGTAGTGCTAAACAGCCTCGGAGTTATCTGTACGGCATGATCAGCACAGCACACTTGATGATAATGAACAATGCTTTTAAGACTTGTAAATATATAAGATAGGGCATTAGATAGCACTTTTTAAAACCTCCTTTTAAAAGAAAATATTTAGGTAAACTCATATCCTGAATACAGATTTCTTTCTGCTGGGGCCTGTGTATCTCAGTTGCATCTCTTGTTCATTTAAACCAGAGCTCACAGGGACAGACACTTTTTTGTTTGTTTGTTTTCAGAGCACATTCTTGATTTTCATTCACATTACTATATAATTATATACTAGGTTAGAAACTCATCTATAAAATAATAGTTTACTAAATCTGTTATTTATGATGATTATTAAAATGGTGCAGGTACAGGAGTGCAGCACAAGTGCTTATCGTTAAACATAGAACCATGTTTCACTGAGCACATGTGAACAACTACTGAAAAAAAAAAAATCAGTGATCTTTCTTGGCCACAAAAGCTTTTAAAAATCCTTTATTTTTCCATGAATAAAAATTACTGATGTAATTTGGTGAGCAAATAACACAGTCAGGAACATTGCTTGGGGACATTTGCAGCATTCCCTGTTGCCTTTCCCAGTGCTGTGATGACCAGATTAGCTTAATTGGAAGCAGTCACCCTTAATCTTCCATCTCCTCTTGTATCCACCTAGTGAGAGGAGAATCCCCATGACATGATTATCATCCCATCACCAGAACTGTTTGGTAGAAACAGAAGTTGCCTGGCCACCAGTCTTGTGCTGTTGTGCAAAACTAGTTGTGTATGGGGCAAAAATTCCACTTTGCCACGAAGACCATAGGTGGTTCAGAAGGAAAACATGGGGATACAAGTTAGCACCAAAAGAAATTGCTGCTAGAGGAAGCAATGCAACATCGTGCTTTGCTGGTGCAGAACTTGTGGACTTGGGAAGGAGTCTCCAAACCACAGACTCAAAATATGACTCAGTATTAGCAGGCAGTATTAAAGAAAGAATAAACAAGAGTAAATATGAGCTGATGATGACAGCAGCAGCATCGATGGAGACTATGATAATAAACATTTTTAACTGTGTATCACTGACAGATTTACTAATCTGGTCTGAGCAATCTACATTTGAGAAAGGCAAGAAAACACTCTGAAAGGCTCCAGTGTATTCACATCCCACAGTGCAATCGAAGATAAAGTTTTGCATTTTAAACTCAGTATTTAGAGAGCTGGAAAAGCTGAAATTCAGAAAGATGTCCCACACTATTCCCTTTCACAAAACTCTAAAAAACATGTCTTCAGTACAAGATACAAACTTCAAAACAGATTTCTCGCTAATTTCCAATGGATTTCCAAACAAGTGCTGCCTGCTATCATAATCACTCTTTTCAAGAGAGGGATGCCTCTCTAGTGCCTCTCTCATATTATTGCTAAAGTAAAACATGTTAAACATTAAGTTCCATTGTCAGGTCGGCTCAGGCTGAGCTAAACTTTAGCTTTAAGTAGCATACAGCTGTTGTGCAATGTCTCACCACACTAAAAGCTTCCATTTTACTGGTTTTGTGCCCATGTGGAAGCCAGCCAGTCTTGATGACACAGATAGGATACAGTAAAGCTTGTACAATTACTGCTAAACCCGAGAACTGCACTGAAACAACATTTCAATCTTCCTTAACTCTGCAGGAACGGGAAATCCAGAGAGGAGTCCCTCAGTCGAGGCTGTGGGACAAGGCACTTCAAGACACAAGGTACAATCAATACATAAGTGCTAAACACCAGGTTCCAGAGAGGAGGAGAAAAAACAGACTCCACTTGCATGGTGACATGCCCGAGACAAGAAAAGTTAATTAACAGTATCTGTGCAGGACAATGAAGAGAGAAGCTTCCCTATGGAGTGCTGGGCACACCAATAGCCAGGCAGGAGCCCTAGACTTTGAGTTGACCCAACACTGGCATTTGATGAAGCCAGCTCCCACTGCCTAAGCATTTTCCTCATTTTTGGATGAGACAGACAGCTCCAAATCCAGTCTGGATTACGGATGAACCTCTGGGAATGACAAACTTTGCTGCCTGTTAATTTGTGTCTGCTGACAAGCGGATCAGACCTTCTCAGGAGACGAGTGACAAACGCGTAAGGGATCTTGACAGCTGTCAAAGATGTATCTGCGAGCAATTTGAGATATAGTTTTCAAAATATAAGTGTAGCTTTTAAAATACACCACCATTTCAACAAGCAATGGTGCACACTAACAGATGCCTAGAAATATTTTTACAATTGAACCATTGCACGCAGTAACTGCTATTTATACCTTAATACGTCAGCCTTAAATATTTACTTTTCCCCTCAGTTTATATCCTATGCCAACAGAGTACTTTCTTGCATCATTTAAAGAGCTTATAAAAAGTTAAAATTCTCTGAGTGATAATGAAAGGTGCTATAAAATAATTCAAATTATGAGGAAAACGTTTTTATTTGTCATCCCAAACCGAATTCAGTGCAGAGATCATTGCTTTTGCAAATAATGAGCTCCTTTCCTATATTCCTGCTCACAAAAGCCTTTTTTTAAAAGCAGCAAACTGTTTTGAACCTTAAACCACTAATGCTACATGGTGGCCATCCATCAGCTGTCAGCATTATACTACCCCCCTACCCAACAGGTTCTGAAAAGCCAAGGATTCTAGTTAAGAGTAAGTAAGTGTTTATGCTTTTACTCTGCACATCACAAGGCTGTACCAGCAGAGTTACTGGACTTTTTTCCCTGAAAGTGAAGGGACTGGACAGAAAAGCAATGCTGTTTCCTTTTATGGCCCACAGAGTCAGTGGCTGTGGTCTGTGCAGGGGAAAGGCGATGAGCACCCTGTGTTTCTATTCAATGGCACCATTGTCCCTGCGCAAGCTTTTCTTCCCATATCATCCTGATTCTTCTCCACTTATTTTCAAGTGCATCAAGAGATGCTCCAGATAGCATATGGTATTACTTAGCTTCTGTTTTCTCTAGTGAAATCCCATAAATCCAGAGTCAAAATAAACTACTTGGATTGAAAAACGTTCCTTGGCACTTCATGGCCAACCAGACATGAGATTCCCTCCTGCCAAGGAACCAACAAGGGGCTCAGCTACTCTGACACTAGCATCTTTAAATTCTTGTGTTATTAAAACAACTAAAATGGGTTTTGAAGAATTGAATGGCCTGGAGATTCATTCACTGACAATTCATCAACAGACTGCATAATGTTCCAGATCATGATCCATATAAAATTAAAAGGATGACTGTGACAGTTTCCAGTCACATTTTTGGCTGCTTCTTCAGGAAGCCTGTTCTGACGGGCACATTAACTGGACAAACGCAAGAAAGAAAACAAGAGCCCAGAGGAAGTGGGAAGCCCCTGTAGCAGATCTGCTGCAGACTGACAAGGAATGCCTGTTCATCAGCAGATCTGCTGTGTAAGTTTCCAACCAGTCCATTCCAGCTTAGACCCATTACTTCATTTACCCTGTCTTCTTCAGCTTTTCATTCCTTCAGTTGTAGCAAACACTAACAGGCCACTTCTTGTGGCTTCAGACTCAGAGCAGAAAGGTTGAGAAGAAGGACTGGAAGGAAGAGAAGGAGCACAGGGAAAAGTAAGAAGTTGGAGGTGGGGAGAAAAAACACTTCTAAGATTTTATTAAAGAAGGTAAAACAGCTTTTCCAAATGGCAAGTGGAAATGCAACAATTCTAATCTACACAGAGGGAGGAAGGCCAAGAAAGCACACAGCCCTGTGAACACTTTGTGCATCACATTACAAGCAGCAAATCCTCACTACCTCTCCTACTTAAAAACCCTTATCTCACTACTGTCCCTTTCCTAAAACAAAGCAAAAGCTGAAATTTTGTATGGAGGCAAACTCCAAGCAGCACTGAACAACAAACACTGCACCAGCAGAGAATAACCAGCCTCTTAAAGTGTATGGATTTTACCTTCTGCTCCTTAATTTAATTTGAATAGAAGTCACACTAATGAGAGGAGAGGGAAGTGCTGGCAAAGAAGAGAGAGAAGGGGAAGGCAGAGTGCAAGCAGCAGTAACTGAGGAACACAGCCTGAGTAGCATCAACGCCAAGCCTGGAGGCCCATTTGTAGGGATGTGGCTTTGCTGGTAAGTTATGGACATGGGAAAAGTGCAGGATATTGATGGGAAACATCTTAACCTCCTGGAACAGAAAATCCTGCAGAGAAGCAGCCTCTGCCAACGCCACTGAGCACCAGCCTGCCAGGCATTCACTTGTCCTCCAGCAAACATCCGACTCAGCAATCCTGACAGAACTGTCTTGGGAACCAGATGGAGAAATCAAACCAACCTGTCTCCTTCCCACCAAAGGGCAGATTTAGATTACTGGACTAAACCTCAGGTCTATCCCAATTGCATCAGTCCACACGAGACTGCAGAATAGGCCACCAGTACTCCCTGGTGTTTCTTGGGAACGTGCTGTATCATACCAAGTAAGGAGTTTCAACTGCTCGACATAGCTTACTTTCTAGTAAAACAGCCCCAGCAAGATAAGCAAAATGTATTTATACTTTGGGTTCCCCCCCCCCAAATCAGATTTCAAAACCTAATTTCCACCACCTGTAGACTGACAGATCAAAAAGAGTTATGACACAGCTCCCAAATTACAAATTAAGTACAATGTACAGCCTGGACAAGTTCAGGACTTGTGAAAGCTCAGTGCTGTAGAAAACATTTAAGTTCTAAGGAGGTTACAATGGGAAATTTAAATAATTACTTCTGGCACTGCTATAACAGACATGAACAAAACCAAATACAAGACTCAAGTTTCAAACTGAAAGAGAGAACAAATTATTGAGGAAACAAGATACAAACACACACTGGCAGCCTTTCTACACTAAACGTGGCCCTGTGCAATTAAATGAGAACAGTAAAGAGATATAAAAATTAATGTAACATGCAAAGAAATCCTTGGGTAAGAGCCTTGGTACTGATTAATAGAAACAATATAATCCTCTAAAACTTCCTGGGACCCTTAAAAACGTAGACCTTCAAGGCAAAAAATTTCCCCATTATGAAAGTGAACAGAACTTCTGAAATAAAAATCCCCAAATCCTCAAACAACAAGTAAAATCAACCAACACACCATATAAAACCAAGGCTGGGTGGTGGGGGGTACGACATGACATGGCAAATATGACAGTCTCAAGTTTTAGGTACCTAAAAACAGTCCTTGAAGTGATTCTTAGTCACGTGTTTTTTCTAAGGTATTTTTATTTAGTCTCCCTGCAGATAACTCCAAGGAGATAACTGGTAACATGATATTAAATTAATTACTTGATGTCTCCCCTCACAGCTGCAAGAGGCAGTAAGGCTGAAACATTACCAATAAAACCATTATGCTCACTGACCTCAGAAAACGTTCTCTCATACACACATTGTTTCCATCACTTCACAGTGCTGTCTCCATCAAAAAAGCAAGTTTATTTTCTTAATCTTAGATACAGGTACTTCGATACCTACCTGCTTATCAACAAGCAAGCCTACACAATTGTACCAGTAGATAAGAAAAAAATCAGAAGAGAAAATATTTGAGAACATTTCATGATACACACATGCTCTTGTTTACACAATGCCAAGGAGGAAATGGATCTACTGCTGCTCAAGGCACATCCTTTCACCCAAATCACCTGTTTTTTCACTTTTATCTTACTGTTTGCATCATACATTTGGAAAACATAAAGGACAGCTCACACAAAACCTTTCCAAACAGTTACATCTGGTTTGTTTTTGCAAGTTCAGGCAACACAAGTGAAGTTTCCAGTTAAAAAGTCTTGACAGCGTTACAGCAGGGCTCACGGACCAGAGCAGAATCAATCCCAGCAACAAATACAAATCCAGTCACAAAAACTTAACATACAAGAGCACTCACAACAAAACTACCTTCAGAGCCAGGCTCACCAGCACTGCAAAACAAGGCCTGGCTAATTGGAGTGGAATTGGGATTATCTGGCCAAGGCAAACACAGATAAGCACAGAAAGAGAAGACATAACAGCCCGATTTGCTCACACATTGTCAACGCTGACCTGGGCTGTCATAGCTACCTGTGTGGGACACGGGCCGCCTCTGCAGCCGAGGCATCACTTCCCAACAGCTACAATGTGCAGAGACAGTCTATCGTGCCATTTTGTATGGCTGCAGCACCCAAAGGTTTTCACAGTAAAGGCTAAACAAACTCCCAAAACAGCAGTTTGCAATGTTTTTTTTTTCATTTCTGAACTAACAGCATCAATGCACTGATTTATATACCCACACATGCATGCACATAGGGACAAAAAGGAGCATCACTGCATGTTGGATTTCTATCAATAGAAAGCCTTTGACAATGAGAAGCAGAGGCTGTGTTAAAAAAGAAACTTGTCCTTTGAAGAAAAGTTAAAAAAAAGGAGTGCAACCACTGTGGAGCACTTTGCTCAGCAGCTCTCATCAGAAGGCAGGGCAAGCGTACAATTATCTGTTCAACCACATTTTAATTCCAGAAATGGGTACCACGACATCCGCATGCTTCTGGGTCACCATCCTGCAACCTGCGTGAGCAAACCTGCATTCATGTGCACCCTCGTGCTCCTTGGGTACACGCTACTCGGCTGGGCCACCAAGACTGCTGGGTACTAAGCCTTCACAGAAAGGAAAGGCCTAGCAATAGTATTACATTATTACTTCATGTAGCTTTTGATGACAGCAAAGATTATCTCTATCCACTTCAAGTGGAGCAATTCTCTTTTATTCTGTGCCTTGAACAAGTCAGACAGTTCATGACAAAAAAAGCCCCAAACCGATAATAGCCGCCCCCTCAGTAAATCAGCAACAGATCTGTGTCAAATTATTCAAAAAGAGAATTAAAACTCTTTCAATGCCATCTTGCTGAAATACTGCATCTTTCTTTAGAGCAGCACGGCTGAGCTGTTACAGCAGCAATCCACCGCCACTCACAGCTTTCCCATCCCTTCTGCAAGGTGGTAAGTTCTCTTCTCAGAAGTAATAAATGCTGCAGCTCAAAGGATTTCTGCCCAGACCAAGCACTCCCCTGCCCCAAGGCTGGGCGTTCAAAGCAGGCCCTTCAGACAAGGCCCTAACTTCTGCTCAAGTTGGTGTTGTTCTCCACCACATGCTTGGTGGTTTTGCAGCAATCTCAGTACAGAGCTTCTTGCCCTGTCTCCTTTCCTCTCCTCAGGCATCTGAAAACAGTAGTGTTCTTTGCCATCCAGCTTTTTACTCCAGACTAAAACAACTGCAGCTCCTTCTCACTTCTCTAGACATCATTCCCAGTTGCTCTCTTACAAACTCTCTCCATTTGGTTTGCATATTTTTTGTTTATATTCCTCCTATTAATGAAAAAAAAAATTCTGAGATTTAAGGACTAAACCAGAAACATCACATAAAATGTGACCCGGGTTAGTTTTCCATGGATAGTAACTTCTTATAAAGCCTTCCCTCATGCTGTCACTCAACATCTCTTTGGTTTCCACTTCCCTGCGGCCTCCTTCCCAGTTTTTCCAAACCCTATCAAAAATTCCTCTCTAATTTACTTCTCAGAAGATACAATCTAATGGGTAATTAAAAATACAAAAGAAAATTTAGGAATAACTATTTTCCCATAACAGTTTCCATCTCATTAAAATATTTTGCTGCTATAATGCCTATGGGGCTTATCTTTGGTTGCAAGAAAACAAAGAAACAAACACTGAAAATTTATCTACGTAAGCCACAATATTCTGAGTAAAGCTCCCGTGGTGCTACGGGACCTTGGAAACGTGCAGCAAAACATGTGAGATATTGCTCAGAAGTAGGTTTTGCTCTTCATTTTTCTGTCTGGAAACCATAGCACTGCCAGGACCTGTAAATCCTACCTTTCGCTTTTCCCCAACATATTTAACATGAGCAAATTGCAGTGGAAACAGTGTCACAACTTCAATCACAAAGTGCACTACTACCTCCAGTTGTTTATCCTTTTGAACTATCAGCAAACAAACATTAAAGAACATTAATGTAAATAAAAAGAGGGAAATAAACTACAGCATTAACATATGATCAACTATGTTAAATTGTAAATAAAAGTACAAAGCAATGTTTAAGGGAAGGGGAACACACTGCTAAGCTTGTTTACACCTGGTTCTCTTCCAAGTTTCACGTTCCAGCCTGAAAATAACTTCTAAAAACAGCTGTCAGGTTTTTTTGGGAGGGAGAACGATCTACCAGCCAATGCAATCTTTCTTTAGAAACGCACAAGTCACCACGGCTAGCAGCTTGTGCTTCACTGGGGAAAATCAGCTTCACCATGGCCCCTAAAATCTGCAGACAGGGATGTAAAAAACCATCCATAAAGAAAAACTAATCCCCACAGAGAAAGCCCAGCATCTGAGCTCATGAAACAGAGATACATCATCATCCCCCTGCTCAGAAGACCATGGGAACTAATCATGTACTAATCATCCACTAATCACGGGAACTGGACCAAAAATCAGCCATTAATCTTCCTTTCACTTCAGGTTCTTTTAAAACAGGTTTTTCCTCCCAACTAACTTCTTAGTTAAATAGATTAAAAAAATAAAATAAAAGCTGCAGTATATTTAAAAATTAAGTATTTAAAGCTCCAAGTCTCCTACTAGTATATTTTAAAGGCAAATGTGAAGGAAATCACTGCCTCTGCTGTAAACACTCAAGCTAGAGCTTACCTCTCAGACTGTCATGTACTGCATACATTTGGTCTCTCTGCTGTCTTGGCTGATAAAACAGCAACTAAAAATAGGTGATTTTTTTGTATAATGCACACTGATAGCTCAAAAGCTCCAGTTTCTCCATACATGAAGACACGTTCCCAACAAAAGTATTCACATAAAAATTCATGCTAAGTAGTCTCTGTATTCAAAACAGTAAAAAACTAGCTGGATGCCTTCACTGAATCAATTACTTCTACACCTGGGACAAGTCGAGGCTTCTCCATGTTTTAAAGGTCTCAGAATTTACTTTGGGATGAGCTTATTACAAATGATCAACAAAAAACATCTTGGGTATCAAGTTGGTGCTGCAGTGTGCTCTGTCTCCAGAAAGCTGATTTCTGTTGCAGGGGATGGCATGAACTACCCTGAATGTTAGGCAGTGTCAGAAAGCTTTAGACAGACAGAGAATCCCTTCCTTCTATATAAACATCAGTTAAAACTCCTCTCTTTTCTAGAGCTACTGTAACATGGCAGTAAGAAAGAGAAATCATTGTCATCTGTATTAAAGACAAACCTACTGAAAAATGTAATTCACAACAACTTCTCTCTTAAGTCTCAAGGCACAACACTCAAGTCCAACCACAAGTACCTGTCACCTGGGCACGGGAAAGCAAAACAAACACCGGACTGCATGATGCCTGGTACGCAGCCCCTCTATCTCTTCTCATTCCACATACAGATTTGCCTTTTTAAGACCTTCAATTGTTTTCCAAATTATTTGCACTGCCAAACTAAGAAGGTAAAGCACAATACTCCTCCATTCAATACAAGGAGAAAAACGCTTTATGCAGAAAACACAGGACTGTGATGGGATAGGAGAAAATATTCCCAACTCAGCATAAAAAGAACACTTGCAGACAAACAGCAATCACGACACAATTATCAAGTAATACACCCGGTGTCCTGTGAAACAATAGTATTAATTTTACCTACTTAGTCTATTTAACCATGCTAGAGGAGCAAGAACCTGGATTTCTGGAGATGCCATACAGCATTTTGGGAATCACTGTCAACAAAACATTGGCACAGCTGCTTCTCAAGAAACGAGCTCATTACCTCACCTCGGCTAAACATGTCACTCCATGTTGCTCATTGTACCACAAATACATTTTAGAAGTGAACACACCTATGGCTGCTAGGTATTTAAACTTTAGTTTCAGGAGTCACACAGCAGAACCTACTGTAGAAATCTGAGTTACAGCAAGCAAATGCTTCACCATCACATTTTCAGGACATTTCCAGTAAGTTTCACATAAAACCAACTTACACGAGCAATAGGTAGAACTTCATAGAACACAGAACCAAAGTAAACTATTCCAGAAGCTTTCTCAGAGCTAACAGGAACACCACAATACACAAACAAGAAGACTCCTTGACAGCAGCTCTCACCAGAGTGCAATTCAGGATGACTTATCTCCCCTGGTAGAATACTGAACAGGCATGTCAGAAAAAAAAAACACATTCAGACAGTCAAATGTCTAGACAATGGGTTTTCAGGAATGGGCTACACAGCTACTTATGAGGAGTTTATTCGTGAAGAAACTAAAGATAAGGACTCTAGACAGTTTTCAGTCAAGCACCTGGCTTGCTCTTCCCACAGTATCCACATACAAACAGATATTTAACCCACACTAGTTACTTCAATATCTAGCAATCTTTCCAGTTTTTCAATCTTCCTTCATGGCAGATTTTTATCCCCCAATGAGGGAAAGAGTAAACACTAGAGAGTAAAATTTCATTCTCCATTTGTTATGATTCAGCTATATATTAGTATAAAAATATCCAAACATGTATAAATCAAGTAATTTATTTCAGGTTCTTTTGAAAGAAAGGAGTTCTTCTTCAATTTATACTACACATGGTAAAGTCACATGAGGGGAAAAAAGCTAACTAAGCTCAACAAGTGAGAGGCATTTCTTCATCCTACAAGTCTCTAAAAGAGCCGTTAGCAACTCAGGTATATGGGATCGTCCCTGGTTTTGTTTGATTACTGCTGAGCACTTAGTTGGAGCTGCCGTCTCTTCTTCCCTTGTCTCCACATACATCCCCCCTCCGCTGCACAGGCTGGGACAGTACATCTAGCAAAAGTCACAAGCGTTACTGAGTCCCTGTTCTCTGCCTTCACTGAGGCTCAAGCACCACCAGCTCCTCATCCAACAAGGAGCCCAGGTAGCAGCACAGATCTCAATACCTTCTTTGTTCCAAGAAGTGCCTCAACAGTCCCCTTGTATCAGCAGCCCTTCACTGGCTAGTTCTCCATAAGATTGTCTCCTAATAGTCATTGCAGCAGAGTTGTAATTTTACATATGTATTGAAAGGGCAAGAAAAACTTTTCTAAGTGCTCTCAGCCATCCTTCCGATGCCAAAGCCTGTGTTTATAGCTTTTAACTCTTGTACATTGTGTGCATTTTATAGTGAATCACCTAAATACTGCAGGAATAGTGTCGAACACCATTTTGCTTTAGTTATATTTGTGAAAGTAATTAGCTATATTTAAAGTTACCTTATTTAGATAAGCTATGGACACACTCGGTGTCTATTAAATGCAGTTCCTAAATTGAGCATTATGTATCCCCACCCCAGATATCAGATTGTGGCATGATCATAATGACCCAAACATCACATTATTCCCACAAATTGTTAGTTCTGCTATTAAAAACAACTGGCTTTTCTTTGAAATTAAAGTGTGTGAACTTCAACAAAGAGTGCCATTTGGATTAGGAGGATTTAGTGTTAAGAGCTGCACCAAACACTGGTGGGGCACAGTCCAACTCCTGCACTTACTAAACGGTGCAAGGATTGACGAATCCTGTGCTCCAAACACGTCAGATAAATCACACACCGTCAGCAAAATCTGAGGCTGTACAGCCTGCTCCATTACAGCAGCAGCAGAACAGCTCACACAGATTTATGACAGTATTGGCTGCACGCTTGCCTATGGCTGCCACTAGGCTCTTATGAGTCAAACCGTAATCCAGGTCTCAAAATCCACATGCAATGCAGTTTATCTAAGTGTTTATCAAACATACTACTTCAATGAAGCACTGATAAGCTGGCAAATATCCTAACTTGGAAAAAAAATATATCAACTTTAAGAAAATGTCCAACTTTTTAATCCCCTGAAATCTTGGAAAGAATCAAACACTTAACAGATGTACTACATTTTAAACACAGCCACATCATGCATGCATTTCTTATAACACTTAGAAAACACTGTGCCCAACCAAAAATGTCTTCCTTACGCTCTGATTCAGTTTCAGTATCCAATTATGGACACAAAATCATTACCAGCTCCTGAACAGCAAACAGCCATCGCTAAACTGCTATCTCCAAGCCAAGGCAAGCAACAAAGCACAACACTTCAATGGGGCTCAGAAACTGGCCCCTTCCCTTCGGGAGCCTCTGACTGCACGTTCGAAAACACCACAGCATTCTTTATCTCCTTTTTTTCCATTCATAAGTCAAACCAAGAGGTCACAGGCTCAGTTCCTGTGAGCATACAGGTCACATTCAAACACACCTCTGCTAGAGCACCAACCGTGCAGATCCCACATCACACTGAAGCAGTTGGAGCTCAAGACAAGCTCACTCTGAAAACCTCCTTTAGATGTGGCTGTCACCTTCTCTTATCAACAAGTAGGTTTTATGATGCTCACTATCACATATAGATAGCCAAGCAAAACATCTATTAAAAAACACAACCCATTTTATAAACATCTAGTCATTCGTGCTACAAGAATTAAGTACTTTCCAAGCTGATGAAACATGACTCCAGTCTCTAATTATTCATAAATAATGGACTGCAAAGACAGCTCAGAGTACTTTCCACATAAGAAACATCCTCAGGAGGCACGTACTTACTGAAATGCTGCATATACACATACATGTATGTGTATGTACAAAAAGCACATAACAGCTTTATGTAATTACACCTTTTGGACTTATTTGTGGAAAACTGTTGTCAGATACTAAATTAAAGTAACTGACACAGGTAAGAAAATGTGACTTCAGTGAAGACCTCAGTGTTTACCTCTGTAGCCATAGCAAATGCCAGCAGTAGCAACATTTCATAACCAAGGATGTATATGTCATTTTAACATCCTCAGCAGAAAAATCCAGTTACTGATCATTATGGATTCCAGAATCTGGGGTGAGGCGTGGGTGGGGTGAATTTCTCTTAAATGGTTTATTGGGATTATGAAACAACGTATAAGAAATTTTCTCATCCCCACGTGTTATTTTTAGGAATGCTCTCTGCTTCTAGTTCGTGCCACATTGCCCAGCAGCAAGTAAAACATTAAATATTATTCATGTTGTCTCATTAGTAACTTTTATGTATGTAGGAGAGAGAATCTCTTTCGTAACCTGGACCTTAGTAGCAATGTCAGCTCCAAATAGGAAGTCTGACAGAGGAAAACAAGTAAAATTCTTTTGCTTCCCTACATATTGTTATCAAACCTGAACCAAGTTATACAACCTGGAAATAGATGGGAAAGGTTACAAAGCCAGATTATCTGCTGGTGTGATTTCCCTGTGGGCGTGACTGACACTGCAAAGTCTCAATCTTTCTTCTGGAAGCCTATGGCCATCTCTTTCCTTAGTGTTGTCCTAATGCAGACCTCCTAGAAACACAGACAGCTCTTAGCGAGCATCACACCGCCTAAACAAAGGAAATCTGGAGCTAATGTTGTACCTGGCCTCTTTGCAATTAATGCCCTTACGTGAACATTTCCTCATTACATCCTGTCTTTAACACCGGTCCTGTCAGGCCCTCAGAATTTCCAAAAGATTTATCTGTTGTACTTTCAGCCAAGTTGGTCAGAGGTTAAAGACACTTCGTACCTTACAGGACAGACTTCAATGTCCATTAAACAAGAGTGAAAGAATGCATGAACCTGATTCCAAGAACTACTGGGAACAGCTATGCAAAAGCTTCCCAGGCAGGTCTTTTGAAAACATCGTAACTAATCTCATACCCTGTCAAGAAAAACAACATTAACTTCCATTCCATATATTGGGCATATGCATCTAAGTCCAACACCAAAGCCACACATCTAAAACACATCTAAATCTGACACAAATACCCTTGTTTATCTAAAGAAGGTAAAGAACTAAGCAGCTGGTATCAGAGGCAGAAGTCTTCCAGTGTTTCCTGTAAGCTGAATTAATATTTAATAGCATGTCTGATTTAAATTATAGACTTTTTTTGCTTATTGTGCAGCTAAGCACAGTCAACCCAACCACCACCATTTTGGCTCTTAAAACACATGAATAGCTGTTAATATTGTTGATACTGATCACCGACTACCTTTGCTTTCCATCTTCTCCTCCCCTCTCTTTTCAGGAAGAAAAAAAGGACATTTTTTGTTAAGGTCTGTAAATTAACAGGCCTAGAAAGAAACTAAGACTTTACAGACTCAGTTATACACAGCTGAATCTGGACACCTTTCAGCTCTGTTCCCACACGGCCTCTCTCCTTCCCCTGCAATGGGACGACCTCCGCATGAGGAATCCCATGGCCAGCAGGAACCCTCCAGCCCACAGTGACATCCACACAAGTGGATTTAAGTTAATTTCAGCCTACAGCTGAAGGGAAAAAAAGAAAAAAAAAAAAAAAAAGCAAAAGGGAAGCTCTTTGACTAGTAGATATTCAGGATGTTACATACAGAGCAAAAAACATTTCCCTTTGTTGCATGTTTCTCTGTGTGTCGAGCAGCAGGCAGAAGGAAAGGTCCATTGGCAAGCTGTTGGACTTTATTCCACTAGTTCCTCTGCACTGTCCCAGTTTTGGAGATTTTTTTAAGTAACACTATTCTACAACAACAACGTGATTTCTACATTTATCAAGTCAAGTTGAAGACAAGGGCTTTAGAAGTGTAACAACAGTGAAATAGACTTGCAATATCAGTGAAATAGACTTGCAATAAAATCATTGTTATTTATATGGTTTGCTAAGGATTTCCACATTCAGTTACTGCTGCAAATACGAACCCAAAAAGCTGTAATTATAAGGCAACTGTAGGGGACACTTTGAGTCTAAGGGATGTTAGCTAAAGAAGCGTATCCAGAATGTTTTGTTCTTTCACTGAGTAACTTCAGAACCATGAAAAATACCTATCCCCAAAGCCATATATCTAGTAGGCTTTTTGCTCTTTGTTAAAACATTTGGAGAAGAGGAAAAACAATAGAATATTCATTTGATGAAAGCAATGTGGTTTGGAATGGCAGTACAGACCTCTGACCAACGCCTGGCAACATAAGCCCGACCAGCCCGATCTGTCCTGTTGTCAGGGTCAGTACCAGAGCCCCACTGTAATGTTTAGGTGAAGAAAACGCAGTAACACCATGGCACAATCTCCAGTCCAGACCACTATTCCAACTGCCACTTTACATTTTGATAAATTATTACTCAGGAGCAAGCAGCTACACTTTCAAAACCTGCATGTCTTTGTTTTAAATAGAGTTTCAACAATTTCCTACAAACCTATGAACCAGCCGTGACAATAATGCAAACTTACATAACAGAACCTGTTAAATGTGTTAACGAGCCTCTATTGACTAGCTGGCTTCTTTGCAATAGCAACTCCCACTGGAAGTTAAAAATGTAAAGGCTAGGAATATTTTTTCCTCTTTCTTTTCAAAGGACAGAAATGAGATTGAAAATCATCTAAAAATAGCAGAGAATTTTCAAGTGTCAGCTGTAACGGAAAGAGGAATGGCTGTCTCTCCTTACAGAGCCAGGATGGATGGAGCAAGCTTGTGATTCGGGATCGAGAACAGCTTACACACAAATTGGAGATGGCAGAAAAGAATGTCATTTTAGTAATCCTGCAGGACAATCGTCAGCAACACGAAAACCAGTGAAACTGTACTTCATTTTAAAGTGGCAAATGCAAATTCTTATCTACCCCACCTGCCAGGAGGAAAAGTGAAGTACATATTGTGAAATAAATGCAAAAAGAGTTTTAAACAACCCATTCAAATCACACATCCTCCTCGTGACAGAAGATTAATATAAATTATGTGTCTTTCACTTTGTTTTGTCTTTTCCATCAATCTTTCCTCTCTGAAAGCCACAGTGTCAAGGTTTTTATTTAAAGAAGAAGTTCTCTTGCATTTAAATAGTCCCTTCACCTACCTCTAAAGACTTACTGGTGTAAATGAGAAGAAGGAAGAAGAAAGCTCAGATTCATTACTCATAGGGTACCTGTTTACATTGCAGCATCTATATTTTGCATAGCCAAAGAGAGAAACATAAATGAAAGACTGCAGATGATCATCACTGAATGCAGGAGAAGCTGTGGTACCCCTCCAACATCACACAGCCTCAGATTCCATCCCTCACCTTCCACATGTCCTAGAATAAAGCTCCACTCCTGCCATGCTCCTTCAACTCTTGTGGGACATAAATGTCTTAAGGTCTATTGAAACTCTTACTGTGATGCTTATGCAGGGCTCAAACAGAGAGAGTTGTAACATTTTACAGCCAGGCTGTCAGTATCACATAGACTTATTTGTTAATTAGCGTCAGGACACCTGATAAATTGAAACTGGAGTCCATACTATAAACAAAATACATGATTAGAGCCAGTTTCCATTCTGTACTTAGTGCACAAGCTTACACAGACATTAACCATGCTTTTAAATTATCTTTTGCTGTGTGCAGGAAAATTAGCCCTTAAGTATGTTATCAAAACTCAAAGCCTCAAAAGCCAACACCCAAGTTCTCCTTAAACAATAAAAACGGCTTGAGTGGGAATATTTTTTTTTAAACTGAGATGTTTTTCTACTTGGTCTTGAGCAAGACAACAAATCTTCCCCAAGATTCGGAGACATGATGACAGTCCTGCAGAGGTCACAAAGCCTACCTGTCAGTGAAGCTGATCTGCATTAATGCACAAATACATATTTCTGATGATGATTTATCATCAGAAAACTTACATCACTGCATCATCTAAAATACTTGGAAAGCTCAATAATCCCCAGGTTTTCCTACCAAGTTCTTTCATTTGTTTATAGCTATGAAACACATCTTCACCACATGAAGACCTGACAAGAACCAGGTTGAGTGACTATATTCACCCTTTTCTTCTTGTTATCACGTGGTAAAACTACAGATCACGTCAAAATGTTAAACAAGTGTAGAATTTACTTCTTCCTGGCAATGTGCCCTCATGCAGATTACCTCTAATCACAATTCTTTATGTGTCACTGAATACTTTTAATTTTTCAAACACAGGAGTGCAGTCAATTTGTGTATGGTATTTTATTTTCAGTCTTGCTCTTGAAAGTAAGATCATGGCCCTCAATAACAATAGTTAATAGGTCAGATTATGTAAGACTGATAAACTGAATAGCCACTAAAATTTTCCATCTCAGCACTCGGAATTTTGTTTAGGGGGAAAGTGGAAATACACACATAATTCATTAGCACTTAAAAACTGACACTTGATCTAACGAGGGGTTGCTGCCCGACTGCCACATCGGCAGCAGAACACGTGAAATCCAGAATTACACTGTATGTCACAAATGAGTTCAATAAATATAAAAAGCCAGTATCTAAAGATTTACGTTATTAAACGCGATGCAAATAGAGGCTGAACAGCGAGACCCACACAGCAGCTGGCCAGACACAAGCACTCTAACCTCCTGCACCCACCCGAAAAACACCCACTAGTTAGGGACTGAAGCTGCTCTCCACCCAGCCACAGAGCAAAGCCCAATCCGTGCAGAGCTCTCTGCAGAGCTCTCCTGCTGGCACAAGCAGGAGCATTCTAGATTTACACTGTGCTCAGCAGGCTCAAAAAGCAAAGGAAAACCTCCACTTTAGCTTTCATCTGCCTATGAACTTCCAGAAGCACATGGCAGCTATGAGTCCTCTGCATGCACGTCTGGTAAGGGACAGAAAGATGGGGCAGGCGGAGAAGCCTTCACGCATGGCTGCCAGTGTGTAATCGTGGTCTCCCCTAGATCAGCCGCAGAGGGGAGGAAGGGAAGAAAACTGAATGACTTATCTCTTCACTACCTTATCTGAGACTTCTGTCTCAGGAACATCCGCGTTGTGCTCCCTCTAACTCAAACCTGAAGCAGCAGCAGGGTATCAAGTGACCAGGCAGAGCTGCATCCCATGGTTTGCTCAGGGAAAAGCAGCCCACTGGTCGCAGGTTGCCACCATGTAAAGAGCTAAGTTATTTACAGAGAAGTGACAGTCTTAAATTACATCAAAAGGTTTCAATATTGAGCAAAACAGTGACTTTACTGTAAAGTAAAATTTACTTTATTAAAAAATGTCTAGAAGTAAAGCAGATACTAAAAGAAACAGTGAGAACAGTGAAAGACAATACAGTGAGCTGTGGTCCTTCGATAAGCATCGTTGGGAGCGGACACCGGTTGCCACAGGTGTGAACTGGTGAGTTTCCTTAACACCCGGGTTTGGTTTGCCAGGTGACAAGAGTGCACAGGGTCCACTTATGTTTTTTCCCATGATTAAGCAAACAACAAAATCAGAGAGAAGATCACGTCTGTATCTTCAACTGTCTCTAACAGAAACTCAGCCATAAAGCCATCCCTTGAGGCAAACTGAAGGAGGCTTCTTGCTGCAGAGAGTTTGGGGGCTATTTTAAAAGGAAAGATGACTCTTACTAGAGAATCAGCATACACACAAATGCCCCGGATGAAGTCGTGGTCCCACTGCGCCATGCTCTATAAACACAGAGAAGGCATTCTCACCACAGCACTTACGTATTTTGAGCACTCAAAAAAAAAGAAAGATATCGGTGACCCTGGTATTTCTGGAAGAGCTGTTTGCCGACTGGCAAAGAGCAGTACTGTGACCTCCTCAGTTACAAGACGGAGAAATGCAAACAACCAAAAAGAACAGAACAAAACACAAACATTTCCATAAGCAGAAGTTTTTATATCCCAAGAAGAGAGTTCTGACTCCACAGAGTCCAGAAGGGACACATTAACATGTATTACGTGACTCTCAGTATCTCATACTCTCCAATAAATTTACTTGCCAGGAAGCTCAGCAAGAAATCAGGAAAAAGAAAACTGTCTCAAATCCTATGGCAAAATTATTACTGAAGATATAATTGAACTGATGTCTAGGGTTTATCTATGGAGCTCACAAAAATGCCACGACATTGTCCTCCTGCGCTCCCCTCAAATCCAGGGAGATGAGGTGCTGTGAAAACAGACAGCCTAAGCTAGCTGAAAGCAGTCAGAAAGGGGCAAAAAACATTTTAAGGTCCTCAATGAATGGCTTGTGCTCTGTGTCAGTTTTTTTAGACACTATTTAGTTTCTTCAGAGTGCAGATACAGAAGGGAACATACCGGCACCCCACTGCTTCTTGCAATAAGGAGACAAGGAGGCAAAGGTGGAAGAAAAGATACTTCCATCCTAAGACTTCAGTGAACCATAGAAAAGCACACGGAAAGAGAAATTTAGTTTTACCTTGTCTGTTCCAAAAAAGGAGGAGGACAGCACTAGGACAACTCAGAGTACATCGACGCTAGTATTTTGAATGGAACAGAGAGAGTGGTTTGGAAGCAGCTGGCCCAAGTTCCTCCTGCATACCCTGCTTTGGTTGTACCAGGATTCCTTCTGGGTGAACTGAGCCCAAAGACTCACTCCAAGAGCACACTTGATGGGCACCAACCACAGAAGTACCTCTGTTCAGTCCAGAATCAGCCTTAGGAGATGTCCCAAAGTGGGTGTAACGTGGACATCGAGTCCTCAGCACTTCCCATTCCGCTCTGTAGTTTACTTGATGGTGTTGACTTAGCCTCAGAAAGATAGCTACCACTGCTGCAGCAGCCAGGGCAATTAAGAGATAATATACTAGAAAAAAAATAGGATATCATTAAGATACCAGAGGTTGAAAGGAAGCTGAAAAGTGAAGCACTGGTAGGGAAACAAAGCTTATGTCTGTTATCTCCGCAGCACTTTCATACTTGAAAAGAGTACGACTATGACATAATCATACAACCACAGTAAACTTCCTCTTCTGTATCACTACTATCAACAAATTCTCAGGGAAATCAGTAAAGCAAAGCTTCCTAACAGCACCTCCGTTCCCAAAACTGAGAGAGTGCTTGTCTGAAGATAACCAAGAGGTGAAACCTCAGTTTATTAAATCTCAGAGCTGCTCCTTAACAAAACCCTCCCCTGCAGTAAGTTCCAGACAGCAGTCTGTGGCACAGCTGTCAGATTGCTGTTATCATTGCCTTTTTTTTTTTCTTCCCCCGATACCATTTACCTATCAGCCAAGTAATCTGACTGCAGAACAAAGAACTGAGGAAACAGGAAAAAAACCAAGCAACTCTGTAATACGCACCACGTGTCCCTGAGGGTCTGGGCACGAGAGGGAAAGGGACCACACATGCCACAGGCCTGCAGATAAAGGCAGTCATGGCAGAGGTCTGCTTGGGTTAAAAATTCACACAGGTTCTGATTTATATAACTATGCAAGACATTGATACGACATAGAAGCCAGTCACAGTTCCACAACAAAATATAAAAGGGCAAGAGGAAAACACCTCAAGCCAACCCCTGTTCCTCGCTGAGGCAATTCTTACCATGTGCTCCAGTTGCTTTCATAGCTAAGCTTCAGGGTAAGAAGAGATCCTTAAAATGTCAGTCCACAAAGCATACTTCATCTCATCTGGACTGCTTTCCGCTTTGCTCATCTGTAGTGCCCTGGCTAAAGCAAGACCTGTGAAAGGCATTCGAAGCTGCAAAATCCAAACCACTGCACTGTTGGGACACAGCAGCCTACACCCTTTCACAATACACGTAACCAAGGACAGAAGTCTGAGAAAGACCATGAAAAACACACTTTCGGCATGGGGTGGAATTGCTCTACGCAGTGCTCTTGTGATTTCCTAGAAGATATAAACAAATAAATACAGATACTTCAGAGCAGTACCGTGGGTCTCCACAAGTCAGCTCCTGTCGTTCTGTGATTAATGGTATCAAGTACGGTTATAAACTTAGGAAAAATACTTTCATTTGTTGCTACAACAACCTCACGCTGCACCTGGCTGTGAAGGTGGAGGGAAATACCTCAGGGTTGTTTCTCTACAGCCTGTTCAATTCATTTTCACCAGAAAGACCTGGCTCAGAGTAAAGCAGAGATTACATCTGACCCTTTTTTCTTGAGAGCGCATTTCCACTGAAATACATCAGTGGCAACAGTTTTCAAAGGAATTAACTGAATTTGTCTGTTCAGACTGCAAACAGAAACCCGAAGCCCAGGGACAAACATCTGCTTCAGATCTACAGCTTCCAGCCACTAGTGTCCCTGCCGATATTTCTCCTCCCGTGAGCCTCTCCCTCCAGCCCCACTGCC
The DNA here is from genome assembly GCF_028858725.1 of Colius striatus. Classification (NCBI taxonomy): domain Eukaryota; kingdom Metazoa; phylum Chordata; class Aves; order Coliiformes; family Coliidae; genus Colius; species Colius striatus. The sequence goes on along the minus strand of NC_084761.1, from coordinate 219,265 downwards.
GTGTGCACGCGGACAGCCAGCTCACCAAAAATAAGTGTTTGTGTCACAGCAAAATGAGCACCTGACACAGGCGAGCGGGCTGCCATTACCGTTGTTTTGCAACACTCTCCCCCCTGTCCTTACTGACTGACCTTTCTACAACCAGCCTGGCCTCGTTTCGTAGCCGTTGCAACAAATATCTCCTTCCTCCAACGCTGTCAGAAGGCTGTCCTACGGCTCCTTCAGATTCTTGCACTCTGTTTTCCGTGCTTACTTTATTAAAATGGGTACATTTGTAAACAGAGCAAACTCACACAGCCTAAAAGGCTTTGCAACATTTTCTGCTCCCATTTTGATTTGCCTGCTCCCCACCCTGGGCTACAAGCACTGCAGACAACCGTACCTCCACCAGACAAAGGCACAGCAGTAGAGGCATGGCTTTTACTAATGAGACAATTAAACCCTCAGCATGTACAAATCCTCCTGCACCCGCTTCTAAGTGCTGCTAGAAAGCAGTCAAGGGTTTCATTTCAAAACAAATACTCTGCAGAAAAAGGAAAACCAGACCCTTAGCCAAGTCATAAGGAGAAACGGAGGATCCCTCATTGTCTGTTCCAAAAAGGCCAATTTGCAGTTTCATCCCCAAATCCTTCGAGTTGCAGGAACAAGACCGTCTGCCAGCTCACACAACCACCTGAGTAACTTTTTCCAGCCTAACTTCAAACTGTAACAACTCGCTATATCAAACTGCCAAATCGACAGTACTCATTTCTTTCTGTGAATCCAGCTGTCATTTTTCCCAAATGCCTTCACAGCCGCAACTCACCCAATGCCAAAAAAAACACCCCTTTTCACAGATACACATCACTTTGCAAAACACAGATGCTCTATGTATGGCACATGAAGTCAATTAACAAGTTTACTTACTGAATTAAAGGATGACACACAACAAAAACCTCTTGCAGACAGCAAACACATTAACCTTCTCCTCCCTCTGATGTGATACGCTAAGGAGTTCTGAAGTCTAAGGAAATCTTTAGTACCCCAGAAGATCTTTCATGCCTGTATCTGCGGCATCTTTTAATCTGTCAATTCCCACGGAGATTGTGATCGCTGGCACGGGGAGTTAAATGCAAAACGCATTCAGTTTGGAAGTCAGTAAGCACAAAACATGCACCGGGGAAAATATATTCCCTCACGGAAGAAAAACAAACCTGAACAATTGAGCACAAAATAAAAGCACATACCTTTTAACTGGTCGGCTACCACGCTCTGCCCAACTCGCTCCATCACCTTTCCATCCTCCATTTCGTAACGATCATCCAAGTATTTCGCGGTAGCTTCCGAAATATGGACTTTCCCAGCCACCCCGAGCTGCTCCATCAGATTGGCCAAATTGACATCGTTGGACCACACATCGAACTTGAATCTCCTCATTCCCAAAATGCCACACAGGACCGTGCCGGTGTGAACACCAACTCTCATGTTCACCATCTCTTTTTTCTCTTGGCAAAACTGCTCAATGGCTTTAATCATCCCCAAGCCCATCTCGATGCAGCAGTACGCGTGGTCTGCCCGGGGCTCTGGGCAGCCAGCGACACAGTAGTAACAGTCTCCCAAAGTGCTTATCTTCTCGCATTTAGTGTCCTCACACAGACGGTCAAAACGTCCAAAGAGGTCGTTCAGGAGTCCCACCAGAGCATGGGCAGATTTATTGGCACTCATTTTCGTGAAGCCAACAATATCTGCAAACAAAATGCTCACCTGCTCTATCTGCTGCATTTTGAAAGGACGGAATATGATGGGGGTTTTCTGTATGGAGGGCTTTTTCTTCCTATTTTTGGGGCTCGAGGTGGAATGACGCTTGACAGAGTTTTCACTTTCATCATCCCCCTGCTTCATTAAGTCATCGGCTATTATTCTCGGCATAACAGAATGAATCATCCTCTCTTTCAGGGCTTTTTCCACTTCCAAGTCTTTTCCATGCATGATGGATTGTCCCACTTTCAGGAATGTGCTTCTCGATCTGACTTCAGACATGATAAATAAATGGATGCCAATGGCGTGGATGCAGATGTGCAGGAAGGCCTTACTCATCAGCTCCCAGTAAAACACACCAGCCCCAAGAGGTGTAAAACAGTTCTCATCACGGAAGTGATAACCAAAGGTCTCAAACAGAATCGAGTACAACAGTCCCAGGAACAAGCTTAAATACAAGGGTAAGTGCATCACCGTGTAAAGCAACAATAGCACTTCAATACACATAGAAAAACTGCCCACTTGAGAAAGACAAGTGTCTGTGGGATCTGCCGGGGCAGTCCGATTGGAGATGTCACCGCTTCCTGAGAGAGGCTTCAGAGCCTGGAACTGCGGAGCGAGAGTCAAAGCAAAAACCAGGAGGGTGAGGATCAGCGAAGTCCGTACATAATGGCGGGCATAAGTCTTAGTGAAAGTGAACACAAAAAAAGCTACACACACCAAGAGGAAGCACAGAGCTGGCACCATGAAAACTATCTGTTTCTCTCTCATGTGTATGCCGAAGTAGATGCCCCAGAGAAGACAGGCCACGCCGATGTAGAAGAGGGCATAGCGAAACCTGCGCTGGGTCTGCGGGAAGCACCTCTCCATGCATGCCTCCTCCAGGTTGTTGGAGTCGAACTTGGGGTTCCACCACTTGGAAGAGGCCCTCTCGAAGAGCTGCGGCAGCTTCTTCTGCCGGCGGAGGCCGGGGCCGCTGCTGCCACCTCTGCCGGCTCGGCGGGTGCCCCCCGACTCCCCCGAGCTGCAGCTGGAGGAGATGCTGTACTTGCAGTGCTTGGAAGAGGTACAGCCCTGGTGCTGCTTGGGGTTGATTTTCACCGTCACGCTGTTGCTGTCCCCGCTAGAGTCGCAGCTCACCTCGGTGCTGTGGTGATGCAGCAGCTGCTGGTGCGGTGGGGAAGCCATGTTGTCAATTCCTCTCGAAGAGTCCGCTCAGGAGTTGGCTCTCTCGGGCTGGGAATGCCGCCGGGCTCCTCGGATCGTCGCCTCTAGTCTCCTCCCGTCGCCGCCGCCGCCCGCGGGGAGAGGCGGCCGGGCAGCGCCGCGGCGCTCGGCCGCTCGCCGGGCTCGGCACACTGCGCGCTGGGGCGCGGGCAGCCCCACATATTCCCCTCGCCTCGCACGCCTCCGCCGGCCGGGCAGGGCCGGGGCTGCCGCCCGCCGCTGGCCCCGCTCCCGCAGCCCTGCCGAAGCGGGGGCCGGCCGCCGCTGGCTCAGTCCCGCGGGGCGGCCGCCGGGCCCCCGCCGGGAGGGGACCGCTCCTCCATGTCGAGCTCGCAGCTGGCCGCGGCTTCCTCCCCGCGCCCGCCGGGCAGCGCTCCCCTCACGGCCGCCGCCAAGGGGCCGGCTCCCGCCGCGCCGCCCCCTCCCACCCTCCCTCGCCCGCCCAGCCGGGACGGCAGCGGCGGCCGCCTCTCGCCGGCCTGCGCGGCCCCGCGCCCGCCGCCGGCGGGTCCCCGGGCCCTCAGCCGCCCCAGCGCTTCGCTGGCTGGAGCGCGAGTGTCCCTGCGGTGCCGCTCTGCCGCCGGCGCGGGGTCGGCGCCCGCCCGCCTCCTGCTCCCGGCCTGCGCGGGTCCGAGGCGTCCGCTGCCGCTGCCGGAGGGGTGGCGCCTGGGCGCTCCGTGCCCTGCCCGGGGGGTCGACCCGCCCGCCCGCGCGCCGCCGCGGAGGGAGGGGAGGGAGCGGCGGGGGCGCGCTCAGGCGCGGGCGGGCGGCGCCGCTGCCACCATCTTCCTCGAAGGAGGGGGGGGGCGGGGGGGGCTGCGGGCGCGCGCCCCCGCCGGCCAATGGGGCGCGGCGCCGAGGCGGGAGCGCGCGCCCCCCCTTCCCGCCCGCCCTCGTCCCGGGCGCGGGGCCGCGGGCACACGGCGTCCGGCCGAGCGCCGGGCACTGCGCGACCCCGGCGCCCAGCGACACGGCTGGCTTCCTCCGGGAGGCACCGACGGCCCCCTGCCGCCCTCCGCGGGCTGACGGGGACGGGCCGGCGCGGGGGAAGCGCCGGGCGGGTGCGTGCGGGCGTCCGCCCTCCCGCCCGCGGCCTCGCCGTGCGCTGCCCCCGCCGCCGGGGGTCCCTCCCGCTGGTGCCCCGCCGCCCTTAGGGCCTTGTTTGTTCCCGGGGTGGGGGGTGGCACGGCTGACATTTGCCATGCGCGAACAACACGCTTCCAACAAACAGATCAACCTTTCCGCATCCCCGCTGCCTGCTGGACACTTGCTGCCTTATTTTTCTGCTCTCCTCTTTCTTCGCTTGTTTATAACTGACGCTATCTCGCCTGTGCCGCTCCCTCAGTTTTATTATCTCTTCCTCACAGACGGCCTGTCTCTTTACCTCCTTCACAGGGTTTCTGCACATGCTTCATCTCCTTGCTCTTGCCAGCTCTCCATCCCTCTTCCATGCTCACAGGTGATGTTCCCAAACCCTCAGTCTCACCAGCTCCTAATCCCACGCCCATCCTCCCCGACCCTTGCTCTGGTGCTCGCCTGCTTTCTGCCTGCAGCATCGGGGCCTTACCGTGCCTCCTGCTTCCCAGAGTCCCAGTTCACAGAATCCCGGCATGGTGAGGGCTGGAAGGGCCCTGCAGAGCTGCCCCAGCCCCAGCCCCTGCTCCAGCAGCTGCCCCTGGCTCAGGGGGCACAGGAACGTGTCCAGGGGGGTTGGAAACCTCCTGAGAAGGAGCCTCCACACCCTCCCTGGGCAGCCTGGGCCAGGGCTCCCTCCCCTCAGCACCAAAGGAGCTTCTCCTCCTGTGCCAGGGGCACTGCCTGTGTGCCAGCCTGTGCCAGTTACCCCTTGTCCTGCTACTGGCCACCACACACCAAATACTGGCCCCATCCTGCTGACACCCACCCTTTAGGGACTGAACAGCACTGCTGAGGTGCCCCTGAGCTCAGGCTTCTCTTCTCCAGGCTCAACAGCCCCAGGGCTGCAGCCTTTCCTCCTCACACACATGTTCCATCCCCTCAGCACCTTGGTGTCCCTGCACTGGCCTCTCTGCAGCAGTTCCCTGTCTCTCCTGAGCTGTGGAGCCCAGAACTGGACACACGAGTCCAGATGAGGCCTCAGCAGGGCAGAGCAGAGGGAGAGGAGAATCTCCCTCAAGCTGCTGCTCAGACTTTTCTTAATGCCCCTAGGATGCTATTGGCCTTCTTGGCCACCAAAGCACATTGGTGGCTTGTGTTTAATTTGTTGTCCACCCCTGTCCTCCACAGGGCTGCTCTCCAGCAGGTCACTCCAGCCAGTTACTGTTCTCCAGGTGAGCCTTTCCCAAAACACTTGACTCCAGCCGTCCTTCCTTCAGCACCACTTCTTACCCAACAGGGAGTCCCTTTTCTACTGAAGACAACACCATTCAGTAAAACAGGGTTTTTTAAAATAGTAATAAAAAAAATACATAACCACACAGTTGCTGGAACAGAAACCTGTGTTTTCTCCCATTTCCTTTGTAAAGACCTTACTTACTGTGCAGTAACCATGCTGTAAAGTGTGGTGTTCTTGATATTGCTGTTGCTATTATTATTTTGAAGAAATTTGTATTTCCCAATGTACTCAAGGTACCAAAATCACCCTCAATTAAAAAGCCGAATCAATAGCAGTAATTGTTTTGGCTTTGCTGCGACATGGCTCTTTCTGGCATACCAACTAATGGCTCAGCTGATCAATACTTCATAGCGAGTGCCACTCATGTCAAAATATTGTTGGGAAGAATGAAATCCCTGTGTTGTTAGAGCAGAAGGGAAGGATGGCCTCCTGGGGATGGCTATTAATTGATAAACTTACTAAGACTTCTCTGCAACCATTTAACGATTCCTCTAAGTGTACTGTAAGTTACCTTTTTGCTTCATAACGGACAATGGAATGTGTTTAGTCTGGAGAATTGAGTTCAGCAACTTCCAAGGACTCAAAGATTTTGTACAAATTTGGTGGAAAAAGGAAAAAAATGTTTTTACCTCAGTGACAAAGAATTTAAGGTGAAACACCCTGTGTGATTAAAGTTTGCTCTGTAACGCTGCGGGGTTTGTTACGTTGGAGACATGAGGTGGTTTGGACTTTGAGGTGTGAGAGGTACTGACATTCCAGCATCAATTTCTTCAGCCTTGCATTGTAATAGTGTTGTCTTGTTGTTCTTGCCTGTGGCACGGCTGCCAGTCTGGGTCAGCTGTGCTTCCTTAACGCCCCCCCAAAGAGGCAGAAACTACAAAGAGATAAAATACGGGGGGGAGAGAACAGGGAGTCATGTAAGCCCTTATTGTTTCTAAGTAAATCAGAACCCTAGGGTGCATTTTCCTCTAGTGGAAGATGTAAGTTTTCCCTCTGGTATCAACCAAGTCACGATCTCATTCCGTTCCTTTGGCGCAGGGTGATTGAGAGCGCCTGGGTGGTAAATGTGTGAAACATCACCTTGTCTAGAGTGTAGCAAAATTAGAGACCCTTCAAGTGGGCATTTAGTACTGAAACTTGCTCTGATCCCATCTTGCTCTCACAGGGAGCTGCGGGATCATGCCTCCGCTCCACGTGTGGCGGTGGTTCGTGCGTGTGCAGCGGCAGGCTGGCGTGGTTGGGTGCGTGTGTGTGCTGCAGAGCGTTCACGTGCAGCAGCGTGCTCACAAGCAGAGCAGAGCAGCCACTCACACGCCTTGTCAGGACAGACAGACGCCTGGGGCATGGGGGGACGGGGCACATGCAGGAGCAAAGCTCAGACTGAGGAGTGAGAGCAGCGCGTCTCGTTCCCCCCCCCCCCCCCCCCCCCCATCAATAAAGTGGGACTTTGTATGTTCTTACTTAGAATAAGCAGAGTCACATCAAAGGCACTGGCCACATCACAAGTTTTAACTGAGTGCCCCACATGATCCCCAATTGTGTCTGGCTGAGTCAGAAGCTGCTTTTGATCACTGCTAATGAAGGAGTCTCCTCTTTCCCAGCTTCCATTTACTGGGTTGAAGGACCAAAGAAGACATCTGCCCTATCAAAACTCTCCTTTGCTAAGCTTCAGCTCATGATTGTGCGTTTGCTTAGACTCCGTGCTCCTTTGAGGAAGCTCTCACTGGGTTTGTTACTCGTGGACTCCCACTCTGCTCCTCATCCTGGCATTTGGGGTGAAGCAGTTGCCCAACACTCCCCAGCCCAGCTGTTCCCCAGCTTCCTCTGCCATCCTCCCGTTCCACGGACGCACACTCTGCGTGCAGCAGCAGAATGGTCAGCATGTGTTTGGTAGCTCTGGGAAAGACTCTCCAAAAATTCTACCTCCTAAAAGACATTTTTTTTTAAATGGAGCGCCATGGACACTATTCCTTCAGTTTGCTTTTATCATTGAGGTTTTTCTCCGCTGAATTCAGGAAGCAGGTGTGACACATCAGCAGTAATCAAGAAACACCAGTGATGCTTGTATTTATTTCAATTGACTAGAGTTTGTCTTAGAGGGCAAGAAGTGGTTTCAGGCTGTATCTGTTAAATGCCACGTGCATTCTGATTTGTTTTTATCCAGGAGGAGTCTAAACCCATGGAATACAAGCCCAGTCCTCCCTTAAGGATGATGCTTCCTCTGGGTCACTGGGCAGCCACAGTTGTCACGTCCCGATGGAGCTGGGAGCGACCACCCAGAGTTGATTTTGAGTCCCAGGATCATTTTAGTGTTTGGTACTTCTGGGTTGTACTGTTTTCCTGCAGAGAACCCCGACTGCCCTTCCAAAACTCTCTGTTTTTGGACTGATTTCCTTTCTCAGAGACACGGTTAGAGGACATTTTGTGCAAAGCAATAGATGTGCAGATGCATATCCTACTGGCACATTCCTTCCAACTTCACACTACTAAATGTGCATATTTAGTCTACAGAATTGAGTGTACTTCCCTTCTCAGAGGCACAGCTTTGTCAGCTAGAACGATCAGCTTTTGTTTGGAGTTCATAATATTGTACCTCACCGCTTATCTGCTGGAGCTGTGCAAAACTATCCAGGGGGGTTCTGAAGTGTGACAACCCACATGATGCTTTTTTAGACTTCACAAACCGCCTCCACGAGGCAGGAGAATATGACATGGGAGCTGCTGGCTGGAGCAGCAGCATGGATGAATGCTGGTACTGCTGGGGTAGCTGGGGAAGAGGAATGCTACTGAGACGTTCATGGCTTTTATTTTGTCCTGTCAAAGGAAAACACATCGCCTGAAGGAAAAGGCACCGTGGATGCTGTGGGTGGAGGCTATTGGTCCTGCCTGGCTCTGGAACAAGACAATTATTGGAGGAAAGGATGTTAAAACCTGTTTTGTCCATCCTCTGACAAAGACTCGAGGGAGAGAGCCCAGATGCCACATTCCCCGCGTTCTTACCTTAATAAATGTCAGGATCTGATTTTCTGACAAACTTCTGTGTCTGTGTTGGCAGAGCAGAAGGGAAGGATGGCCTCCTGGGGCTGGCTATTAATTGATTAATTTACTAAGACCTCTCTGCAACCATTTATCGATTCCTGTAAATGTACTATATGTCACTTTTTTACTTCATAAAGGACAATGGAACGTATCTAATCTGGAGGATTGAGTGCAACAACTTCCAAAGTGCAACACTTGCTGCTGTGTGCAGCATCCACTGAGCTGTGCTTTGAAGCTGGGTAAACTCTAGGTGAAAAAAAACCATGTTACAGTTTTAAAAGTACCAGCTTTTCTGACTCTTGTCCACAGAGTCAGAGGTAAGCACTGGGAAACCTTTCTGAGGATTGTTTGGTTTTTTAAGTGGAAAAATGTCAGGATGCTTATTTCACTGTTGAGACAAGAAGAGCACGCAGACGGACAGCTTTTCCATATGAAGCTGCAGCAGCTGAGTGCCTGGTGCACTCTTCCCACTCCCTGGGGGTGGCCAGCTTGGTTTTGTGGCCTGAATCTTCATCCTTCTGAAACTGCAGTTCAAATTATTCACGATACTGACATGATTTCATATCCAAGACGAGATGCACACAGGAAATATGCAAATAAGCAGTAGAAGATCTTTTTATGTGACTTGAACTTCAAGAGGGAAGACAAAACCTGTCTCAGCTGAGTGGGAATCACTGGCTCCCGTGGGACCAGGATTCTGTTTGCAGGGTTTATAGTTGTCTCACTCGAATGGCCCTCCAGGCTGAAAGAGTCATGGATTGTACCACTTCACTTGGCAAAATGTGTCCCACCAGGAGGTGGCTTCACTCAAACGTGTATTTCTGTAAGATGGAGACAGACTTAAATTTATTACTCATGCCATTTATAACCAGAAGTTCTCTGGGTTTGCCAAGATGCTGAATCAGCTTGGGCACTTCACCCTTGAGTCGGCAAAGCCTGAAATAGACACTTGCTGTATTTGTGAGAGGAAGTGCCACCGTTCTGCGAATGCAGCCGCATCTGACGCGCCCTGTAGCTGCAAACACTGGCTGGAGGAACTGGCAGGACACTTAGAAAGAGGAGAGGGGAAAACATTTTCTTACTTGAAATAGGTGTGTTCAGATTGCTATGAATGGAACTGTCTGGGTGTGGAAGCACCAAGGGGAGAGCAGCAGGAGAAGGCGTGTACAAGAGGCAGTCACCCCGGCATCAAGCCCTTGCTCCATCAGTGCTCATCCGGATTCCCAGGGGAGAGCTGCATGGCACTCAGTGCTGTGCTGGAACTCTGCTGTGTAGCATAGCATAAACCAGCCAAAAGCAGTGAGAACTACCAACAGTTGCAAACAGTGGGAAGTGACAATGTAAAGTCATCAGCAGGACTCCCCTGAGGAGGTGGAAGGCAGTGAAAAGGCACATAAAAATAGTGCTGATGTGATATAAATCAGGGAGGACTTTGTGTGGCTCCAAGTCAGGCCACGAAGTGGGACAACAATCATCATGTTGATTCACCCTTCTCCCCTTCTCAAGTTGCTCAGCTTTTTATCTCACAGATGTACCATCGGTGACTTTTACCATCCTACAAAAGACACCTACAAAAAGTTGGAGGAGCTGCCAAGCAGACCCTCGCATGCCACCTTCCTGCCAACGCTCCCGGTGTTGCCACCACGTGTGCTGCAGGCTGGCCTCACCTCCTCCTGCCCCAACAAACACTTCAAACCCTGCCAGGCTGACGGGCAAAAAGCCCCTTTGCCTCAGGGAAAGCCCAGATGTGTTTTACTTTCTCTGGAACGTTTCCCTCCGTCTCCTCTGAAGGGAGGTCTGGATGCCCATGAGCTGTTCTGCTCTGCAATGCCACCTCCATCCCTCCGGCTGTGAAGCTCTTGTGTACGCTTCTTTAGCTGTTGTTTTGCCAAATAAAGTTTGTAACACCAACGTTATAGAGAAACAGACAATAAACCCTTTCTGTTCTCCCAGCTCACTTACTTAGGCAACCTGTCTCCATGGTGGAGCTTCTGTGGGAAGGTCCCACAGAAGGATCTTTAGGAGAGGTTTAGTTCAGAGCTGGGGCAGAACTGTTTCCCTGAGAGGGGTTTCAGCCCCTGTGCCAGGCTGCCCAGGGAGCTGGGGGAGTGCCCATCCCTGGAGGGATCCCAAAGGTGTGGAGCTGAGGTGCTGAGGGCTGTGGGTCAGTGCTGGGCTTGGCAGGGTGAGGGGAGGGCTGAGACTGCAGCAGCTTCAAGGGCTTTGACAACCAAAACAATCCTATGATTCTATTCTGTGATTCTATCCTGATGCACAGGGGTGTTCCCTTTTACAGGAGCAGCAAAAGGACCCTCTGAACTAAATTATTCTAAACTAGACTACTCAGAACTAAGCTGACAGAAGCTAGTCATGCAATCCTGCAGGCCCCCTAGGATGCCACTTGGAATGGGATTTCTCTGCAGTGCTGTGGAGGAAAGAGCAGAGATTGGGGGGATAATGCCATTTCTGCGGAGAGCGTGGACATTGTAACCCACAGCTTCACCATTTTTGGGTTTCTGCAACTGTGCAGTGGCAAATTGCCACACGTTTTGTAGGTAGGGTTTTGGATTGTTCATCTGAAAAGAGGTGGGGATGGGAACTGAGCGGCGCAATCACAGGCTTATGCAACCGGCTGCTGCACATGGGAAGCCCTGGCGCCGGGGTCGCCAGTGCCACGAGCCATTGCACAACGTGGAGCTCAGTGAAACACTGTGGTGGGTGCCCCGGCCCCTTTCACAGCCGGGGTTGTGGGGAGGAGAGCGTTGCTGTGGTGCTTTGGTGACCCAGCGGGTCCCTCATCTCAGTTGGTCTGTGGCAGACGGTGCAGATTGACGTGGGAGCGGGTGTGGCGAGAGCCATCGCCTCGGAGCCAGCAGAGCCTTCCCAGACACATCCCTGAATAGATTCACTTTCTCTCCCCCTGGCTCCGGCTGGCACAGTGTATTTTAGCTACAAATCTGTTATCCTGCTCTCTGGGTGCCAGAACCACTTACCAAAAGAAAGAACCCAACTCAGTAATATTGTTTTTTAGGTGTTTTTTTCACCCAGAAAGGGTAGAAGAGAGCGTCCCTCTCAGCTGTGCAAGGGATTTCACCTGGAGCTGCAGCTGTGTGTGGGATTTCACCAGGAGCTGCAGCCCTTGTGCTGTCCAGGAGTACTGGCGACCCCCAGCCACTCCAACCGGAGCAGATCTATCTGAGCTGCTCAGTGACGATGTGATGAGGGTGAAGCAGAAGGCTCTGGGACAGTACTGTGTCCATTTTTAGTTCATGTTTAAGATGGCTCTGTGAGCTTAGGAAAGGTACGCTCTGTCTGCAAGCACGGGAAGCGGTCATCGTTTCAGTGCCTCGGTGTGGTGGTAGGGTTAAGCGTTTGGTGAAAGGAGGAGGAATTACACGGGGCAGTTGAGCCCCAGCTGTGTTAGTGTGGGACCCAACGCAGCCCCCTGCTTATGCTGCAGGGTAGGTGCATTTAGCATTGGTGTTGATTAAGAACTGATTTCATTCTAAACTGGTCGCTGCCACGCTCCACACTTTATGGCTCAAAGATCTTAAGCCACTGCACAAAGACCAGACTGCAGCGAAAGGTTATTGCTGGGGCTTCAGAACCAAGTGCTGAAAAATGACCAAAGGGCAATGCTGATTTTGACACTCTCAGATGACATCCAGGGAGCCCTCGGTGCTCGCTGAGCATCCGGGACCGTGAGCACAGAAAGCTGAGCGAGCACCGTCCAAGCAGCCGCGTTGGAAGCCGTGCTGAGCACATGCTGCTGCCATGCGCCAGTCCCATTTCCAGGGAACAACAGGGGAAGAAAACGTAGCTGAAAACACACTATTACCTCAGGCTTTGGCAGAGACAGCGGTTGCACCTCCTCATCGTTCTTTACCTGTGATGCTGCCCTGACAACTGCAGTGTGTTGTGGAAATAAACCGTGGCATCACTGGGGTCTGGGTACAGCTCTTCCTGAGTGAGGCAGAGATGTGAAATACCTTTTGATAGAGCTAAGAGAAAACACATGCTGCTGCTGCTCCAGAGAAGCATCAGTTCTGGGGTGCTGAAAACACGGCACGTGTTTGTTCAAAGGGGAGTTGGAGGGCAAAACAAAGTGGCATACAGGATGCACTGAAAAATCAGGGCGGGAGAAATGGACACAGCAGCAATTATTGTCTAGATGCAGCCAGGATTTGGGAGTTCCACACCAGGAATCTCCTTCAGCTGAGTACCAGCAGTGACACCTGATAAGCAGAAATCACACAGTGAACCCTCAACCACAGAGTCAGGAAAGAAACATGATGCACCACGGGCTCTCCAGGCATTTCCCACCAAAGGTTTCCTCCGGGCTGCAGCTCCCAGAGGCTGTGCAGGGTTTGTGCCTGTGGGATCTGCTCAGGGTTCTGCTTCGGGAGCTGCAGACAGGGGCTGGTTTGCTGAAGGACATTTGTGCAGGTTGAGCTGGCTGCTGGGCTGCTGTGTGTGACCCCATCCTGTCACCATGTGCCTCAAACTGTATCACACGTTGGCTGTTAATTTGGTAAGCTATTTTCTAGAATGCTTAGAGAACAAAGCAAGGAGCTGAAATTGCCTCTCAGCGTTTCTTTAGTCCAAACAAACAAACAAGCAGATTGCATGTCTTGTGTCTCTTGTCAAAACATCTCAGTTATTAATATGAAGCTCCTGAGTGCCTGGGGAACCTGCTCCTGAGGAAGCTACAGAGCTGAACCATGGCTGAAGATACTAAATAAAAACGATTCCTCCATCTTCAGGGGATATTTCTGCAAGGCAGCAAGCACAGTCTCTCCTCTCCCCTGCAATGGCAGGGGCTCTGGGGTGTCTGGTGCTAACTGCTGGCCATGAGCTCTGTCTGTCCTGATAGCCTGGTCCTTGTCCTCTTCAAGGACACTCCTGCAGCAGCTTCAGGAGGCTGAGACACAAGGCTGCAGAGAGAGAAAAGGCTTTGGCCATAAGCCTCATTTCAGTTCCTTCCATGGAAGCGCAGGGAAAATATTCTGTTCCCCTTCCACATCCCTAACGCGTGTTTATTAAGTCCTACTCTAACCCAAACCACGATTGCCATGTTTTAGGTTTTATCTGGACCATTTAGGCCCTTAATGAAGGATTTGTCCTTCCTTAGGATCTCTTCCTGCCTTTTCTTGCCGCTCTCACAAACTTCTCACAAGCTTGCTCACCACCTTTGTGTTCCCAGCACGGCTTGGCTCAGCACGGCAGCAATCCTAGGTCAATGTCTCTGTCTTGAGAGAACAGAGCTTAGGCTTGAGCTCACCACTGCCATGCCTCAGCATCCTGGAAGAGGGTGAACACATAGTTTGGGGGCTGAAGTCTTAGCTAAATTGTGTATTAGGCTGAAGAATGAACATCCTGGTTATGGGAGTAAAGGGTGCTCATCAGTGCCTACAGACGCAGCTTTGCTGAGCAAAAAGCAGCCGAATGCACCAGATTGGTACTGGAGCGCTCTTACCTACAGCAAATCCTTCTTGTCTTTAACTAGCTTTAGTTACATCATCAGTGTCAATGTTCAACGCTCTGAATGGAAAGAGTAGAATCTCTTCAGTGAGAGACATGATTTTTGAAACCTCTCAAAACCAGAGGGAAGGGTTTTGCTCAGACTGCCTGGGGAGAAGAAAAATCACCTTTGGCTCAGTGAAACAGGAAGGATTTCAAGCCCACAGCAGAAGTTTTTCAAGAAACTAATGAAAATGGAGGATTATAGTTTAAACTATTTTGCAATCACTGGCCCCAATCCTGCAGACTCTGCTCAGCTTCATCAGCATGGTGAGATTTGCTGACCTGCATGGCCTTATTTACACGTGGGGATGTGAGCACGTGCCTGGGTGTGCACAGAGGGGAGTTGAAACTGCAGCATCAGTTGCTGAAAAAAAAAATGACATGATGTCAAGATCTCCGTAGTTGGCTCGTGGAGATTCTCATTGTTGCTGAGAAGTGGAGGAATTAACATTCCTGAGGCCGCCTGGATCCGCTGCCTGGTGTGAACAGGATCTGTTGTTGTGCTGAATCGGGGCATTGGGCCACACAGCTTATTTAGCAGCTATTAGAAACAAGAAACCAATACCTTTATGTAGCTTGAATGTACTGCTCAGGGGAAGGTGGTGTCTGAGTTTCTTTCCAGCCTCTATATCAAAGCTAAAAAAGGGACGTTTGTCCATGAGCTGAGACTGAAAGGGTTTCCCCCCATTGGTGGGGAGTAGCTGACTGAAAAACAAAAACACCCTACCTTTAAAAATCATTTATCTATTCATTTTCTGTGATGGGAATTTACCTGCTGTGAGGCAGCTTGTTGAGAGCCCCTGACAGGGACGAAGTGGCCTCCGCAGGCTGCAGTTCCACCGCTGGTTGGACCGTGGCTGTGCAGGAGCCAAAGTGCCATTCAGCTGACTCACATTTTGGCATTTTGTGTTTATACACAAGATGACGACGTTTGCAAGCAATGGGGAACAAAAGCCCTTGTCCAGCACAGTCCCTGCGTGGGACAGGGGCCATGGCTCTGCCGTCCGGTGCCGGGTGAAGCCGAGACCTTCCCGCAGCCCCTTGTTTTGTCCCAGCCCGTGGCTCAGCTGCCTCTGCCTGCCCTGGCCTCAGCCAGCCAGCCTCAGGGACTGCCAGAGCCACACACCTCCCTGAATTTAGGCACACCTGGTGTTCCTTCCCTTCCCATCCTGACCCTCTGAGTGACCCTGGAAGGTTCTGCAGGCATCCCTCACAGTTCCGCAAAGCAACCTTCAGCTCTTGGGACACTTCTTACATGATCTTTGTCACATTAGGTCCAAAACACTCCAGATAGTTTCCTGGCAAGTATTCCAATGTCTTACTTGCTGCAGGGTTTACTTCCCTTGCCACCATTCTTTACCTCCCACTTCCTCACTCCAAGTATCCTCTTGGTTGGTTTTGCCTTTTCCCAGGTGATGTCAGGGGTTTAAGGACCTGCTCTGGAAGGGCCGGGGGATGCTGCCCCCGCTGTTCCTAACCTGCCATGGCACAGCATACCTGGCTCCGTGTTGCTGCCGCTCCCGCCTGTTTCTCCTGGCATTCCCTCGACTCAGCGGCTTCGGGCTGTATAACAATCCCCTCGGTCACTGAGAGGCAGAGGAGGGTCTCCTTTGGCCCTTGCCCGGTGCCTCTTGCCCATGTGCTCTGTCTAGGGCTGCCCCACCGCCCCCAGCCCCGCGCCACCCTGCTCGTCCTGCACCCAGGGGCACCGCAGAGGCATCCCGGGGGGCTGGGGTCCAGCAGCACCTCCGGATCAGGCTGCACTCCTCCAGCTGATGGAGATGAGGAGACCAGAGGTACTGCCGGGCTGCACCGTGCCTGCAGGAGCCAGCGCATCTCCCCGGGTCACACACAGCGTGTGACGGGGGACCCAGGGCACCCCGCAGCTTGATGATTGAACTGGGGCACACAGTGCCTCTGTACCCAGCTTTGCCAACACATCCCCTCCCTGGCAGAGCTTTAGCACGCTGCCTGTCCCGGGTACAGCTCACAGCCCGCGCTGGAGCCGCTGCGCCAGGGATCCCCGGCGCTGGGCGAGTGTCCGGCGCCGCAGCTGCGGCTGACGCGGCGTTTGCATCGGCTGCAACGGGTCAGAGGCAGATGAGTCTCCTTCCTCCCCCTCGAGCTCCTGCCGGCGGGAGCCGCGGGCAAGACTGAGGAGAAAAAACAACGGACGGGTCATGGGAAGAGGGAAAACAGAAGCAGCTTGGCCAGGCGGAGAGGAAACGGTGGGACACAGATGTCCATGCAAAGCTGCAGCCGCCTGCAGAGGATGCGCTTACTTGTGCTTCCTTCCACCACGGCTTGATTGCAACACTTTTTAATGACAGGAGCTGGGCTTCTGCCTAAGCACTTCTGCGTCCTGCATGAAAGTGCTGAACGGAATAGTAACAGCGATTAATCATGGCCAGAGGGAAGCAGGCGGCGGCGTCCCCGCCCCGGCAGCGCTGC
This sequence comes from Colius striatus, assembly GCF_028858725.1. Classification (NCBI taxonomy): domain Eukaryota; kingdom Metazoa; phylum Chordata; class Aves; order Coliiformes; family Coliidae; genus Colius; species Colius striatus. Next base: position 202,914 of record NC_084761.1, on the reverse strand, counting down.
GTTCCCACACTCAGCCCCGTCAATTCCTGTCTCCGGGGACAAGGCACCGCAGAGCCATCGGCCTTCCCTGTCCTGCTGGACTTAGACCCAGAGCTGGTGTAGCAGTAGCAGCAGCACCCGTTCCCATCCCTCCCTGCGGGCTCGGTGCGTCTGCCCGTGCGCGCTCACCCACCCACCGGCCCCTCACCTCTGCTGCCGGGCTCGGGTTTGCTGGGACGCTGCTGCGCTTTCCCTGCCGCTGCTGCTGTGACTCTCTCTCTCTCATTAGAGGCGCTAATTGCTCACTGCAGAGTTTGCACACGTGTGCTGGTATTTCAGAACAGCTGGGTTTTGCAGCCAACCGGTTTGGTAATTAATTGACCGCTAACGAACACGTTAGAAAAAGAGCAAGGGAAGGAGCTATCCCGTGTGTGAGCGCCGGGTGTCTGGGCTGACACTGCCTGCGCGCTCCCTGAAATGCAGCACCCAGCTGCCTCTGACCACCTCGCTCTCACCCCCTTCGTTTCCTTCATCCAAGTGAGGTTGTGGGCTGAACCACCCCCCTCCAGCGCTCCGTCCCCACGTTTTGCAGGACTTATGTTTGTCAGACGCTCCATGGGGTGAAAATAACGTGCCCAGGGCTCTGGTTTTCCCTGACTCCTCTGCCTCTTGCCCTGACTGTCACCCAGGTGGCCTACAGCCATCAGTGACTTGTCAGGGCCAATATCCAGGTTTTTCCCACCTCTCAGATGCAGCCAATCATTCGGGGCCCTTCCCCAGGCTGTCATCCCCAGGCCTGGGCTCATTCCCCACCCTTCACCTTGTCCCCAATGGGAAGGGCTGATGTGCAAACCCCAATTCTGGGTCTGAGCCCCTCTGCAAGTGGGGAATCTCCTTCCACAGGTATCCACCGAGGCCAGTGTCCCCAAGACACCTGCGCTCTTCAGAGCATGACTTGAGCAGCCCTCCCAATTCAGTATCCTGCACCTGGGTATTTTGGGCACAATGGATTGATTTGTGGGCTTTCTTCAGACACAAACTGGCTGTGGTGCTCTAGCTTGGGGCAGGGGTGTGTGGCTGATGAGACTCTCCCAACTGGGAGCAGATGGGTGGTGGAGAGGTCTGGCTGGGGAGATTTGAGTGGGGAGATCTGAGCCCTGTGACACCCTAGCGAGGGGATGGTGTGAGCCGTGGTGCCCTCTGGGCTGCAGAGAGCTTAAAAGACCCCAAAGGAGGGACTTGCAGGGAAAGGGTGTTTTGTTTGCACTTCACTGCAGGAACGTCTGTCCTGAACCCACCCATTGATTGCTCAGGCCCCTCCTCATCTCCCTGCTGCTGTTGCCTGTAAAACCCCAGGAATCACGTTGGAGTTGTTGCAAACGAGCTGTGAGGATGGGGGATATTGTCATCTCTGAAATGCCTCCGAGGGGCTGAGGTTGTGGAGGGCATCTAAAGCAGAGCACAGACTTGTGTTTGAATCTTGGTGACGTCCCCGCCAGGCTGTGGGAGACCTCTGGGAAACCTGCTGGCAGCTGCCCTTGGCGGGAGCTTCCCGGACACAGGCAGGAGCCGTCGGCTCCTCCCCAGCCATGTCTCTGAGATAAACGTTTGTCTTTTCCATCCAGGAGATGCAGTGGAGCTGCTGCCAGCTCCAGGGCTCGGTGGAACGGGTTGTGGTGCTGCCAGGAGCGTTGCTGGCCCATGACTCACATCTGCACGGCGGCTGTAGCAGGGGAGCCAGGCAGGCTTCCACGCAGCCAGGCAGGCTGCAGCTTCTCCAGACTTTCCAGAGGAAGACACAGCCAAGGGAGACATTCCTTCTCCTCTTCCAGCCTTCTTGGAACAGCCTCCTTTGATTAGCGAGCGAGGCAGATAGTTGGAACAGCAGGCAGAGAGCTGGGCCACGCAGCAGGGGTGTCAGCGGCAGTTTGTGTGAGCCCCAGCCCACAGCGATGGCAGCTGGGAGCTGCCCCCAGCACTCACACCACAGGGCAGGACAGATAGAGCAACATGTCCAGCAGTGTGCTTGGAAAATGCCAGGTTTTATTAGACAGGCAGATGTTCAAGCTGACAATTTTATCCCAATGCACACGACCATGGACATCTATGTGGGCCTGTGTCCCAGCTCCCTCCCTCCTTTGATGCTCTCTGGTGAGAGGCTCAGCCCTCGGTGCCATGGGGCCTTCAGTTTCTTGGCAAAGTGCAAAGGTCTCCCTGCTCCCCATTTCCACTGCCAGGCCCCCAGAGCTCTCCTAAGAAAGCCCAGAGAGAGCTGGGCTGGGGGCTGCAATCCTCTTGGGACTGGCAGCCATTCAGATCCACAGGAGAGAAAGGACCTCAGCATTGGCATCTCCTCCTGCATCACTGGCAGTAGAGGACAACCTAACACTGGGAGCAGAGGACAGCCCATTGCTGGGAGCAGAGGACAGTCCAACACTGGGAACAGAGGACAGACCATTGCTGGGAGCAGAGGACAGTCCAGCACTGGGAGCAGAGGACAGCCCAGCACTGGGAGCAGAGGACAGCCCATTGCTGGGGCTTCAGGCCACTGCTCTGAATGAGTAGCATTCGATATGCAGGGGAAAATGGGATTTGGCTGTCATGGAGGAGCCCTATCCAGGACACAGGCATCAGAGCTTTGCACAAGGGGAGTGGGAGCTGAAGGGAAGAGAAAGGGAGGAGAGGAGGCCATGAGCACTGGAGGACAAGCAAAAGAAAAGAGAGTCAGGGTGGGGAGAACAGCCTGAGAGCAAAGTGATGGTACCTCCAGGCTCAAGGCCACAAGGAGGAAGAGTCAGAACTGCCCCTGGGATGGGGCCTGTCCCTGGGTATCTTGGTGCCCAGGGTCTCAGGGGGACAGGGCAGAGAGGAAAGAGGTGTCACATACAGTGTGTGCAAATAGAAGCATGTCATGGCCTTTGCTTGTTGTGATGGTGACACAAGGCAGGAGCAGTGACAGAATCAGCCCATTCCTGATCGTGTTTCCAATCCATTACATCCTGAGAAATTCATGCAGACCAGCCCAGAGACAGAGAGAGGCAAGGGGGAGTGGGGAGCTGGAGAGGGACACCAACGAGCAATGGGATCACGTGCAAGAAAGACGAAGGAAGAGCAGCTGAGCAGCAGCAGCTCTGGGGCAGGTGTGAGACTGCATAGCACTGAGTCACAGGCACATCACTCTCTCCAGGCTGTTCTGGCTGCTGCTCTCTCTGGCATGCTGCTGGGCTTCTCCCAGACCTCCAGTCCCCTCTGTGCTGTGGGCAAAACCCCTCTGCACAAGCAGTGCCCCTCTCCAAGCTTGGACGTGGGTTTGGGTCTCATCCCCATCAGTTCAAAGGCAGACTCCTGCCTTGAGGCAGAGGCAAGAGTATGGAAGTCCCTGGCCCAAACTCACCTGGGCTCCAGAGCACCTCATCTTCACAGCACCTGGCCTCAGTGCTGGGGACGTGGAGATGCCACAGACCTTCTGCCTCAGCCCACGTCCCTTTGGGCACTGCCCTTCACACCCTTCCCATCACAACAGAGCCTTCTGTTCCAAACTTTCCCTTACCCTCTTTCATTCCTTTTGCCTTTCTTGCCTCACCTGGTACCTCCACATCTCCTCGTTGCTGTCAGACATAAGTCCATCTGCTCCAGAGGTTCCCTGGAGAGCAGTGCTGGCCGTGCTCGTTCAGCAGGAGGAAAGATATGGGATGTTCAGAAGGTTGTTGGTGGGCTCAAAGCTGTCAGCCTCCATCCAGGGCAACATCTGCCTCTTGGTTGGCTTGTGCTCAGCAATTAGCCATGCTGGCCAGGAGGCTCAAGCAACAAGGCCACCCCTAATCCCCTGAGTTTCAAGGTCAGCCATCCACAGGGAGCCTCACGCTGCTCAGGTGCTTCCAAAGCAGTTCTCATCCTCCTCCTAGGGCTGAGTGCCGATGAATAGAGATGAGACAACCAAATCATGGCTAAAATGGGGCAAGTCTGGGGAGCGAGCCAGAGACACCTGGCTGGGCTGTCCTAGGGAGGAGATCAGCAGATGGGCAAAAGCCCGTGGCTAGTGACCCCCCGTTCCTGCCTCCCTCCACAAAGCACAAAAACACAGGGGGAAAAAGCAGCAACATGGACTTGAACAAGGCCAAACTGCCTTAGCCCTTGGAGCCCTGCTGATCCATGGGCTAGACTGGCCACCGTGGGCTTTTGAGGCTGATAGCACACACAGGGACAAAGTGCCCAGTCCCTGTGCTGGCCTGGGGGAAGCAAACCTGCTCACGGCTCCTTGCAGCACCGTCTCATTAGGGGTGCTGGCCCTCCTTCTCCTCCAGTACAGCTCAGCTCCTCTCCAATCTACTGCTTTCTGACATGGGCTTGCAAATCCCATCGTGGCTACCTGTCTGGAAGTACAAATGTCCCTGCAAAAGCCTCTTCTTAGGGCAAACACCCAGGTGAGGGCTGCAGAAGTTCTAGTCAGCAGAAGGGAATCTCACCGGGCGACCTAAAAGTCTTGGGAAGAAAAACGAGATCAATAATTGTAGCGATGTGAAGGATGTTTGTGCCTGATGAGGAGAGCTGTGGCCTCTCTGTCCTGGTGCAGCGCTCTGGCCTAGGGCTGCCGGCAGTGCCCCAGCGCAGTGTCACCGCTCTCCCCGGAGCTCTCGCGCCGTGCCCTCCTTCTCACTCCCTGACGCCTTCAGGGACGTAGAGCTTGAAGTTCCCGCTCTTGGCACCAGTGGAAAAGCAGCTACAGTTCTAGCTCACTGTGCATTGCTCATACATACAGCTTAAACATTGCCTTCTACTCGAAAGAACAGAGATAAAATGTCAGGAATTCACAGTTTTTATTCTCTTTCCTACGCCCACCCATCTTCCCCTGCCATCGATGTCAGTGGCTCCAGGTCCTCATCGTGCAGCAGCTTTTGCTGTCACTCCAAGGGTTAACAGACCATGGCATCTTGGACAGATAAGACATAAGCTCATTCACCGTAGGAACACGTGGAGGGTCGGTCACAGGGCGCCTTAGGGCTTCCTGTAGCGATTCTTTGGGGTCTCGCTGCAGCCCGTGACGTCGCAGGAGAGAACGTTGGGCTTCTTCCCCAGGCCGATGCTGCCCAGGAGGTCGGGAAGCTCGCGGGTGATGGCCTTCTCGATCTTCTCTAGGAAGCACCCTCCCATGTAGGAACACTGCTGAGAGAGGAGCTTGAAGCTGGTGATGGGGTTGATGCCAAAGAAGTCCTTGTAGGCCTCGCGGTTGGGGAGGTCAAATTTGCTGACATTGGTCTTTGCCAGGATGGACTTAAAGATAAAGAACCTGTCAGGATCCTCCACAATGTCCCTGAACACCAGTTCTCCATCACTAAAGAAGGTCATTTTGTCCTTGAATGTCTGCAGGTAGCGATCGACCAGCAGGGCGTGGATGCGCACGCGTATGGCGTGCTGCCGGATGAAAGCGATCTTGTTCTCCATCCTGTTCTCAATCACCTGGTTGAGATCTTCCAGCAGTGAGATCTCTTCTTTGAGGAACAGCTCCTTGTGGGTGTCTGGGTGGTACTCCTGGGGCCAGAAGGAGCTGACATACACCCTGGGCGGCTCCGTGACATTGATGAGAGGAGCCAGGCTCCAGAACAAGGCGCCGTAGACTCTCATGAGCTCCTGGGTGGCCAGGCTGTCGGCTTTGTTCAGGATGATGCGGATCTGGGACTCGCGGCCCTTCAGCTGGCGGAACAGCATCTCCAGCTCCAAGCCCACGTCCAGCTTCGTAGGGTCGAAGACAACGAAGATGAGGTCGGCTCTGTCAATGAACCACTGGCACACGTCGTTGAACGGGTAACCTTGAGGAGAGGACACAGACATTCAGCAGAAGTGGCCCGTGAAGGATGAGGCCCTGCAGGCCATGGGGTGGATGAAGCCCGAGCCTGCTGTGCCTCACGCCCTGTCAGGGTGGGCTGGACTCCCCGTGTAGCCTGGAACCTGTTCCTGGTGTGCTAAAAACACTTCAGCTTCTGGCATGAAAACCCATCCCCATGTGCCTGGGCCTGCAACTGCATGCCTCCCTCAGTCCCCTGCTCCATGCCAGCTGTCTCCCTGCTGCTGGCCCCACTCCTGCAGCTCCTGTGAGTAGCAGCGCTGCGTTCCCCATTGAGCACCAAGCAGGGAGAGAAGCCCCTCGGGTCTGTTGTGGCAGAGCAGGCGGGGTGAGAAGCCCCTCAGGTCTGTCCTGGCAGAGCAGGCGGGGTGAGAAGCCCCTCAGGTCTGTTCTGGCAGAGTGGGCACTGCGTGTGGGGGTGGGCTGGTGCTGCTCTGGGCCCTGCAGAGCCTGACTTGCAGCAGCGGTATTAGGTGTGGGGCTGAGGAGTCCCCGAGGAGCTCTTGCTGAGACCCCTGCCTGTCACTCAACCAGCAGAATTGGCCGCTCCAGCCAAAGCACTCGGGAGTGTTTCCCAGGCCCCGGCTGCTGTTGCCTCAACCGTGGGCAGACAAAGGTCCCTCCAACACGAGACCCCTTTTGTGGGCTGAGGCTCTTCCCCGTGGGGCTTCAGTCACTAACGACCTCTCAGACCCTCACGGCACCTTTGCTGGAGTGGACAGTGAGCCCCTACCTCGCTCCTGCTGCTTGCGGTTTTCAATGATGCCTGGCGTGTCCACAAAGGTGACTCTCTCCAGCAGCTTGTGGGGCACCTCGATCCCAATCAGCTTCTCCAAGAAGTTCTGCCCAAACTTCTCCAGGGGTGAGAAGGAGCGGGCGCTGTCAGCAGCCATCACGATGCCCTCGATGGTTTTCAGCTTGGGGCCGTGCATGATGACAGTGAATTCGGAGGTGGTGGGTTCAGCCCCTGCCCGGCAACGAGAGGAGCAGTGGAGCTGTGAAACCCAGGCTGGGATGCCCCAGGACTAGCTGGGGAGCTCAGGGGCTTCGCTCGCTTGCCGAGAGATTCTGGGGGAAGGCGAGCAGCGGGGCTGGGGAATTCGTGCCAAACCTCTTGAGCGAATGGCAGCGGGGCTGTTTGCTGCGGGGACTGGTTGTGCTGGAGCTGCCCAGACTGCACAAGGCGCCCTGCAGAATCCCCCTCCCGGGAGCCCCCCGTACAGCAGCACAGAGCCGCCGCAGACATCTGCCTGCAGCAGCGGGACCGAGGCGTGGGACCAGGCAGGATAGAAGGGGAACGGCTTTCCTCTCCCTGAGGGTGAATTAATTGGCTCCATGTGAGGAGGGACGAGAGGGTGCTGTCCTTGTGACACGACTGCTGCTCTCGTTGTCAGGCTCAGAGGCGGAGAGCCCTGCACTGTGGGACAGGATGGTATGGGGATAGATGCCCTCCTCCTCCTCCCTGGGGAGGTGGGTAGGCACTGGGCTGTGGTAGGGAACTGCTCCCTGTCCTGGCATGGCTGCAGGGCACGGGGCAGCCCGCAGCTCCCCAGCCGCGTGGCGGGAGGCGGAGGGGCCATGGCCGCGGGCGCCAGCTCGGCCGGGCAGAGCAGGGCAGCGGGGTACCTGTGTACAGCTGGTAGGGAGTGTTGTCCAGGCCGAGGAGGTAGTTTATCATGGAGGATTTGCCGACGCTCCACGGTCCCAGGAATAGCACCATTGGCTTGGAAGTGATCTCCCCATCTGCGGAGAGGGGAAATAACAGGAGGAAGTGAAGGAACAATAGCCGTGGCCGCCGCGGCATTAGCTGCCGGCTGTAACGAGCATCCCATCCGAGCGGGCAGTGATGCTGCCGGGCAAGCAGCCACCCCAGCGGGGCCACCAGCCACCCCAGAGGGGCCACCAGCCATTCGCGAGCCAAGGCATGGCCCATGACGGGCCCCGCTGCCTGCCGGAGCGGCCCCTCACCGTGCTGCGCCGCACACCCACCGCGCCTCGCTGACGTGCTCTGCGCTCAGACGGGCTCTTGAAGGTCTTATAAATGCTGGCTTGGTTTGGTTCTGGTTTAGCCAGCGTCAGTGTGGGGCTGGCTGCGGGGGCAGGGCTGGCTGAAGGCAGCTGCAGGACATGCGCAGGAGGCCCGTGAGGCCATGCCACAGCCAGGCCGGTGCCCACGCAGGGGAGATGACGTGGGTTAGGGAGCTGGCATGGGTTAAGGAGCTGGTGTGGTGCCTGGTAAGCACAGCGTGAGCCTTCTGCCAGCTGCCTGCAAGCCTCTCCCCCGCACCATTGCAGGGATCAGCCCCTGGGTCGCAGCTCCCGGCCCCCTGCTCGAGCAGGAGGTCCCTGCCCAGCTGTGGACTGTGTTCCAGGCTCGAGGTTGCACAGGGAGGGCAGGCTGGGCACATAGCCCCGCTTTGGGCTTGGGGAAAGGCAGGAGGAGCCTGCCTCATCCCAGAGTCTTCGTGTCCTGCAGCTTGCTGATGGGCTGAGGGAGGCTGGTGATGGGCCCGTGGGGACCTGACTCCGGGCCACACGATCACTCTGGAGCGTGGAGGTCGCTGGACACGGGCAGCTGCTGCCCCTCGAGCAGGGCCTGTGCAGCCTGTGCCAATGCTGCTCACTCCCCCAGCTCCCAGGCCACTGGGCAGGCAGCTGGCATGGCCAGAGAAGCCCCTGGCCACACAACCAACCTTGGTGGGAACTTTCCCCATTCTCTGCTCAGACTGGGAGAGAGTCCTTCAGCAGTCCAGCCAGGAGAGTGACTGGATGCCACTGGAAGAGCCAGAGCTGAGCTGGGCACCCACACTGCCCTCCCTGCCTGCTCCAGCCCCCTGCCTGCTGCAGCCCCCTGCCTACTGCAACCCCCTGCCTGCTCCAGCCCCCTGCCTGCTGCAGCTCCCTGCCTGCTCCAGCCCCCTGCCTGCTGCCATCCTGCAAGCTACTAGCACCCAATGCTGCCTTCTCACATGGGACACAAGTGCTGGAACCTCAGGCTTTTGTTATTAATCACTCCAACATGCCACTCCATCGCTGCTGCTCTGCTCACTCGCTGCCTTTACTTGGGCTTTGGATGATGATGATGATAATGACGATGAGGATGATGCTGATCTCCCCTATGATGTTGTGCCAGAGGTTTAAGGTGGCTCCTGCGTGCTCTTTTGTAGGCAGTCCCGTGCCAGGCGTGGCTGTGCTGCAGGCAGCTCATGTGCCCTGGCCCTCCTCCACCTGTCCCCTCTGCCCACTGTGCCCAGGCGGGCAGCAAGGCAGCAGCCCCTCCAGCCCACCTCCAGCCCCTCTGCTGGGAGCAGGGGGCTCTGTGGGCAACACCAAGGATGTAGGGACAAGTCTGGGTCCTCCTCGCTGCTGCCCAGGGTCTGGGAGAGCAGAGCATCTCCCACCCAGGAGGGTGCCAGCCTGGCATCTGTCCCTGCTGCATCCCTACACCACGACTGCCAGCACTGATTTGGGACACTCTGATGGCCCAGACACTGGAAAAGGGTCAGTCCCTGCAGGCACGGGTTGGGCTGGCAGCAGGGCTGATGGCAGCTCCATCTCAGCAGCTCTCTCCAGCCACCCTGTGGCTGCTTGCTCCAGCCCAGCCTGCCTGGCTCCCAGCTCCAGCCCAGCCTGTCTCATTCCCTGCTCCAGCCCAGCCTGCCTCGTTTTCTGCTCCAGATCAGCCTGCCTCATTCCCCGCTGCGGATCAGCCTGCCTCATTCCCCGCTGCGGATCAGCCTGCCTCACTCTCAGTTCCAGCCCAGCCTGCCTAGCTCCCTGCTCCAGCCTAGCCTGCCTCACTCCCTGCTCCAGCCCACCCTAGAGGTAGGAGCAATTTGGATCTCCAAATAGGGTTTTTTTACCTAGAGCAGTGGGTTTCTGGGAGGTTTTTCCCAAGGCCAGGCTGCCTTTGGGTGGGAGCACTGCTGCTCTGGAGCTAGGATTAACTCCAGGCCAAGTCTCTTCCGTACCTGTCCCAAAGCCCAGCAGCAGTGCCTGGTGTTGGCCCAACCCCATCGTGCCTCCTCTGCCCCAGGGATGCCAGGCAAAGCGAAGGACACACCGAAACCTCTTTCCTCTCCTAGTTCATACTGAGCCACACACAAGGTCTTGCTGTGTCCTCACACCACACCATCACCACACACACTGCCAGCTGCCTGGCACCAGAGCTGGGGAAGGGCTGACTGCTGTCTGGCCCATCTCCCATCGTCTGCCCCGGACAGGGGTCCTGGCAGCATGCCCCGGGCAGGGAGAGGAGCCGTCTGGGTCCTGAGGGGCTGAGGCTGCTGCACAGGGAGCAGCCCATGGCCCTGGGACAGCTGCTGAGGGCTCATCGGCTCAGTCTGCAACCAGGGGGATCAGGGGGGACATTTGGGAAGGCTTCCGCATGCAGGAGGGTGATGGGTGGGCAGAGCTCCCTGCCGTAGGGTGCTGGGCTCCTCCAAGCCATGGGCAAGAGATCAACCCGCAGATCCACCACAGGTGCCTTTGAACCATGGCTACAGGAATATGTGAGCTCTTGAGTCTTAACCCAAGAGGGAAAGGTGTCACAGCCTGGATGAGGTGGGGGCTGCGGGAGGGAGGGGGCTGTGGGGGCACACGGAGTCCGGCCTGGCAGCAGGCGTGGTGACACATGTGCTGAGCTGTGGAGGCGCCGGGGACACGGGCTGCAGTGCGTGCCACGGGAGTGCGAGGGCTGCGCCGTGCCTGGCAAGCGTGGCTGTGCCGGGGCGGGCGGGAAAGCTGGGGGCTGGCAAAGAGCCCTGGCAGCGCTGGCAGCATGCAGCAGCAGTCAGCGATACCAACCTGTGGCGGAGGAGCCCAGGGTGCGTCCGGGATAAGCTGTTAGCGGGGCACACGGGGAGAGAGAAAAGTACCGTGAGTCGGAGGAGGGACGCGGCTGCCTGGCCCTGGACCTGGCTGAGGAGGGAGCAGGAGACTGGCCCTGGCCTTCTCGTGGGCAGGAAAGGCCACCGATGGCCACATTCCCAGCAGAAGAGAAGGCGTTACAGTCTGTGAGCAGCGAGACCTGCAGCTACCACGACAAGCCCCAGAGCCCAGTGTGCCCTGCACAGCGGGGATGTGGCTCAGGGCAGCAGCCCCAGGAGAGCTGCCACATCTGACACAGCACCCCGAGCGTCCTGCCCCGCTCAGCAGAGCTATTGCCTTCCCTAGCTATGTTCACCAAGCAAACAGAGCCCAACAAGCTGGGATGAGGCCAGCAACCAACCCCAACACCTGTCCTGAGCACCCCAGAGGGGTGATGGATTACCCTGAGCACCCCAGAGGGATGATGACCCCTACTCAGCCCTGGGGCAGCTGGCAGTGGCAACTGGGGGGTTGTTGTGTGGGCAGGGACACTTGCTCATTGGCACAGCAATCAGGGTCACCAGCATGCACCACAGACGGGGCTGACTTCACAGCAAGCTTCCATCACCACTCCGGGAGAGCCCCTGGGGACAGTCCCTGCGGGGCGGCCGCACTGTGACCGGCGGCACAGGCAGCCCGGCCCGCCGTGGCATGGCAGAGCGGGGAGGCAGGAGGGGCAGCAGGGGAAGGAAGGGGCACCTGCCAGGCTGGAACATGCTGTAAGCAGAGGGTGTGGGGTGAGGCTTCTGGGGTGCAGCTCAGAGCCCCGGGCTGTGACCGGCAGAGCTGCTGCTGCCGCTCGCGGGGAGCGGAGGGGCTCCGGGATCGCAGCGGCTGCCGTGCCCAGAGAGAGCAGACGGGAAGGGACACAAAATGGAGGGCTGCTGCATAATGGAGGGGTGAAGATGCTTGCGCTGGCACCCCTATATATTGGCTTACACCTCCAAAGGTCACACATATTCCATGACAGGCCTGTGCTGCCACTCTCCAGCTGTCCTGCTGCTCTCCGCCAGCAGGGCCGGCAGCTCCACACCCTCCAGCTCCCCTGCCCTGGGGGGGCACGGGGGCAGAGGCTAGGGGCATCTCCCAGCTGCAGGGGCACCACCGATGCCATGAACACGCTGATGACAGCAGCACAACACAGGGGAAGCAACTGAGACAACTCCCTCAACCCCATCCCAGCCTCACTTGCCTGGACCAGCCCTCTAACTAACTTGCAGGTGTTTCTCATTACACTGCTAATGAGGGATTGGGAAAAGCTGTATCTTTGGCTACTGAGGACAAACTGCTGGCTTTAGGCCTCCAGGGTGGGGCTGTGTGCACCAAGGAATGGTTGGGGTGTCAGGGATGCTTCGAGGAGCCATCCCCTGCCTGCTGAGCAGGAAGGACGCCAGCTCCAGCCACCCCCAGGGAGCTCATCCCCAGCCTTGAGAGGTCCTGAGCCTCCTTGCCAAACCCTTTCCCCTGGGCTGTGACCTCTGCTTGGCACAGGTACAGGGTATTGGTGTTGAGCAGGTGGAGGGCCCAAAGCAGGCAGGGCTCCGTGCTCGGCTCACACAGATGGTCCTGCCAGCAGACGGGCTGAGGCAGATGCGGGCATGCCTGCCTCTGGGGTCACTGGGGCAGCTCCCCTAAGCCCAGCACGCTCGTGGCCTTCTTGGGAAGCTGCAAAGGAAGAGAAGCTCCCCGAGCCTTTGCGTGACCTGTGCTGCTCTCTGTGTCCCAGCAGCCTGAGGGAGCCGTGGCGTTACCTGTGATCTCGTGCTGCCGCAGCTCGTTGTATCTGTAGGACTGCTCCAGGGGCTTGATGGAGGAGTGGTAGATCTTCCTCAGCCGCTGCAGGACGCCTGCGGGGACAGAAGCGTGCGCAGGGCTGAGAGGCAAACCCACCACCCCGGCTGAGTCCCTCCTGGGCAAGCTGCTGAGCATTCCCTGCAGATCTTCAGGGTGACTCAGACGGTGATCAAGGAACTTGACTCGGGGTTGAAATCTTGGCCAAACTGATCCAGGCCACCCCTTTTGATGCCACCCCCCTGCTAGTGTTTCCTGCTGGGCACTGTCCCCAGCTGCTGCTCGTCTTGCACGTGCCAGCAGCTGGGAGAAGGCACATCTCTCCTTAACACTGGTTAACACTCAACACCTGTGATCCCAAAAGCCCTGGTGCCAGGGACCCATGGCACAGCCTCTGAGCTGCTGGTGAGAAGGAGGGAGGATTGTTTCCCACAGTAGCTTCCCAACCCAGCCTACTGGTGGGGCCAGCAGAAACAAGCCTCACAATAGTGAAAGTCAGTAAATCACTGGAGTAAAAATACAAGCCTTTTATCACAAGCTGCCCTGCGTTTCTCTGGGAAGCAGTGTGGCTGGCTCGAGTTGATTCACCATCTCCTTCTTCCAGCTGCTCTACCTTCCTAACTTTTGTATGCCCTGGGGCTTGCTTTGGAACACCTCACAAACCTGAACCTGAGAGCAGCAAAGGAGCTGTTACTGATGATACGACGTTGCTGGGTCTACAAGAGGCAGAATTAAAGCCAAGAGGTTCTGGAGAAGGGAAATCCCACCCGTGCTGGTGGTGCAGCAGAAGGGTGGATGAGGACCTGTGGTGCAGGAGCAGGCAGCAGGAGCAGGCTATGCTTGTCTTGCTGCACCCAGGCCCCCTTACCCGAGACGTCGTCGGCAGGTTTGTCCTCGTTCAGCTTGAGGGTGTTCTCCAGGTGGGACCGGTCGCGCTTGGTGGGCTCGCTGGCATCTTCCACCTCTTCTGCAGGACAGAGGCAAGGAGACCTGTTACTGCTGGAGCGGGTTCCACACAGGAGCTCACACAAGCTGCTGCTGGGGAGAGGGCACAGGGAAGCACACACACCCCCTGGGCGCGCGGACACCACTGCAGCCACCATTGCCTCTGCCATGCTGCGCGGCTTCTCCTTCGCCAAACTCCCGCAGGCTCAGTGGTGGCTGCCGGGGCAGGGCTGAGGAGGGGCTGTGGTAGGGGCACGCTGTGCCACAGCGGGGCGAGGGCTGGCGCTGCAGGGCGATGCCAGGACATGCCTGGCAGGGGCTCAGAGCTGCGGCGCAAGCCTGGGGCAGCCGCTGCCCGTGAGGCCCGGCAGCCCCTGCCCTGCCCGGCAGCCTCAGCTGTGGCCACAGTCTGCCCTGCTTCTCTGTCCATCCGCTCCCCCACAAACTGCACCTTGAGCCAGAGACACGAGAATGTGCGAGACTGGGGCTGGCCCCTGGGAGACCGGCCGCCTGACCCGCCGTGGCTGCATCGTCGTTACCAGCCGTGTCATTCCCTCCCGCTTCTCCTCCTCTGTCCCCCGTCAGGCTGGAGCCCTCTGCATTGGGCATTGGCTTGGGGTGGCCCTAGGAGTCCCCTGTCCCCATGCCAGGCCCAGGGAGCATAAGGCAGCAGGGGTAGGCACCCCGACGCTCCTGAGGCAAGCAAACAGAGGTGTCCTGGCCCTGGAGATGCTGGCACGCCAAAGGCCCTCTCCAGCTCGAAGTGCTTTTTGAAATTGAGAGCTGTATCGGGCTTAGTGGGGGCATGGGGACAGGTATGGGGACAGACATGTACTGGCTGGCTGGGCTGGGGATGCGTGGGCTGAGTGGGACACCACCGGGCCCTGAGACTGTGGTGAGCATCTGCCATGGGGCTGAGGAAAACCTTTTGACTTGCCAAGTAAAGCCACAGAGACCAAACTGGGTTTCCCTATTGGCACAAATGGGAACTTTCTGAGCTGGGGCATTGCAGATAAAAGCAAAAAAGCCTCAGCTGGGTTTGAAGGTCACTGCCCAACCCCGGGGCCAAAGTCCACGAGCATTTCTAGGAAATCATGGCAGGAGGTGTCCCTGTTTCCTTAGCTAGCCTTTCACTGACCAAACGTGGCCAGAGCCAGTGCTTCGGCAGCTTCTTGGTCTGAATTAGCTCTTCACACCTTCCCTACAAGGCAAAGGGTGGTGGATGAGACCCACCAGCCCAAGCAGCATCCTGCTCTCACGCCAAGAAAGTCGGGAGGCCAGAGGACGCTAAGGGTGGAGGATAAAGAGCGTTCCAGAGGTCTGAGGGTGCCAAAAGGGGCCTGGGTGTTAAAAATCTTATCCATGTCCACAACTCAGAGGGGAAATCGTGGGCTGAAAGTGCAGGGAGGGAAAAGTCGTCCAGCTTTGGCATGGCTGCGCTGAGCAGCGGCCCCGCAGCCGTCCGTGGGCTCCCGCCTGCGCCTCGCAGCCCGCGCCGGCCCAGCCGTGCAGCGGTTAGGGGCAGGCATGGGCTTAAGCACAAGCGTTAGGAGAGGGCCATGCACTAGGCGCGGTTTAATGTGCCAAGCTCAGCTCCGCCGGTGTTGATAGTCGGTCACTCTGGCTGCTACAGCACACCGACAAGAAAAGACTCCAACCTATCTGGCTGTGCCAGCGCTCGGCAGCGGCCGGGGGGTCTTCAGCAACGGCTGGGGAGTCTTCTGCTGTCGGTGGGTTTTTTGCTGCTGAGGGGTCTTCTGTCCCTGCTGGGGGATCTTCTGCTGCTGGGGGGTCTTCCAGCACTGCTGGGGGGTCTTCTGCTGTTGGTGGGTCTTCTGCTGCCGGTGGATCTCCCACCACTGTCGGCGGGTCTTCTGCTGTTGGTGGGTTTTCTGCTGCAGGGCCATCCCTGGCTCCTCCCTTGCTGGTAGCTGCTGGTTTGCCACGGCCTTTTTTGTCAGCAGACGCCTCCTTCTCACTCCGTTCAGCTCCATGCTCTGGCCCCACTTGTCCAGCACCATCTTCTACGGACTCATGCTCCTCCTTAGATTCTCCCTCCTCTTTAGACTCTCCTTTGCCTCCATCTTCCTCAGACCTGCCGTGTTCATCTTCCTCAGACTCCCCCTGCTCATCATTCTCCTCTGAGCTCTGCTCACCTGCTTCCTCATCCACTCTTGCCTCTATTTTCTCTTTCCCGGGCTGCCCTCGCTCCTCGGAGGCTCCTTTCTCGGTGCTGGGCTCCTCTTCCCCCTGGCCATGGAAGCCATCCTGTGGGTTTTCTTCATTATGTGCAGTCTCAGGGGTGCCCAATATGACGTCCTCTTCAGAGCCCCGGGCCTTGCCAGGCTCCTCCTGGCCCTTCTCTCCGGTGGTCTTCTCCAGCTGGCCATGCCCTGGCCCCAGGCCCCCACTCAGGCCACCCACCGGCTCTTCCTCCCCCTCTCCTTGTCCCTCCTCAGCGGTGCCAGGCAAGGAGGCGTTGGCAGAGCTGCCATCTCGGTCCTCCTCAGGGCTGCCATCGGCTGCCTTCTCCTCCAGCCTGGGCTCTGTGGCTGGCAAGGGGCTTCCGGCAGCACCGCCGGCAAGGTCCGTGCTGGGGGCATGCGGCTCTAAATGATGAGAACAGCTCAGTCAGTCTCACCTGCACTGCACACAGCTGCTGGGGCACCCGCTGGGCCCCGTCAGCCTCGGGGCAGCACGTGTGGCTGTTACCAAGGGGGTTAAACACTTTCCTAAACCCTCTCTAGCTCAATTTTTTCTGACTATCGCAAGAAGCTGTTTGCAAAAAGAGGTGTTTATGTGGGGGAAAGTCTGTGCTAGCGGGGGGCCCTATAGCTATGCCAGCCATGGCTGCCCCAGGCTGCCACCCGCTGCAAAGCGCTGCAGGAAGGCGGCAAAGCAGCCCTGAAAACACAGGGAATAACAAAAAGCATAGCTTGAGGGGCTGCAGGCACTTGGCAGGTTAAAAGGGTTCTTCCCCAGCCCTGCCTCAGGTGAGCATCGCTCTGGCCATGGTGGGCAGCTAGGTGAGGAGCAGGAGTGAGGGGGAGGAAGGGGCACAGGGGTCCCCGGTGCAGGGCCCTGCCTTTTCACAGGCAGGCTCTGACCCCAGCAGCGGGCTTGGGAGCTATTTATTGTGATCATCCCTTCACTAGGAAAGCATTTGCCACGCCGTGCGGCTGGCGGGGACACAATGGACTTGTTCTGGGGCCCGTGAGGAGCCATCCATACTTTCCACAGGCCTCCAACTGCAATTCAACATTAGCCAGCAGGTGCCAAAAATAAAAGATCACCAGCTATACTGTCTCTGTTACAAACAGTTGCTGCTAGTCTAAATAATCCCCAGAAACCTCCAGTGCCTGCATATCAGGGAAGTGTTTCAGAGGGAAACAATCCCTTTGTACTCCAGCTGGCAAGCAGATGCCAAGCAGGAAGCAATGCCACCTCCAAGCCAGGCTGTAGGGAGGTGAGCAGCACGGCCCTGCTGGGGAGTCTGACAGAGCCAGGCACAGCCTCGCCGGCCTCGGCAGAGCTGCGGTGCCGGGGCTCGCTGGGCTCGGCCGTGGGGCACCGCAGTGACTGGGCACAGCAGCAGCGTGCTGCCAGCCCCGGGCCACTGCCGCCAGTTTGCCGTGGTGCCAGGCAGGCAGCTGTGTGTCCGTCTGCACTGGGGCTGGCAGTGCTGTTAGCCTGGGAGCCAGCCGGCCCATGCCGAGGATGGGCCATGCCAGCAGCAGGGAGGGACAGGCTGTGCCTCGGCCTGCCAGGGTGTCCAGGCATGCTCACGTGTACAGCCTGGCACGCCGGAGCTGCCACCATCCTCACAGCCCCTTGCGCTGCCGAAACCGGATGCGTGGGTCACCTTTGCCCTGCCCTCCCCATCCTCTGCTGGCTCACAGCTTACAGGCACCTCCAGGCTCCCAGTTCAGCTCCCAAACAGGGAGATGGGTCCCACACTGCTCCCACCTACCTGTAGCACCCTTCTCCTTTGGGCCAGCCTCCCATGGGACCTGTCAGGGTGCCCAGCCTGCCAGGAGCCGCTCCAAGGGGAACGTGCTACAACTGCCCTGCAAAGCCCCAGGTGGCCCGAGGCCAGCATGCCCCTGCCTGGCCCCGGCAGCCTGGAGACCAGCCTGGGTCTCCTGAGGGTCCCCTCGGCCAGTAGGGATGGGATATTCTCAGCTCAGCCCCAAAATAGCCAGTGACCTGGAGGGCTGTGAGGGATCACAGCTCCTCAGCAGGCTTTTGGGGAGGGTCAGGGTAGGGCACGGGGGAGCACAGACAAGCAGAGGAGATCCTACATGTGCCGAGAGCTTTGTCCGGGGTCTATGTGCCCCCTGAGCCAGAGCAGGAGCACAGAGGGGCTGTCAGCCACCAACGGCAACCCCAGCGCCTGCTGGCAGCCATCCTTTGCTGGGAAAGGGAAACGCTCCCCGGGTGCTGTTCCTGCCAGTGTGCCGCTCACAGGCTTTACTTCCTGTGACCTTCAAGGTCTTATATAAAGTCCCTCTCCACCTCCTTCTCCCTTCTGTTTCCCCTACATGGTCTCCAAATCCATCAGAAGGCGAATTGTGCTGATCTGCAGATGGCCAGCCGATGAGCAGTGAAATGGGCCGAAGGTTAAGGGCTTAACACCCTCTGCACGTCCACTGCCGCTAAAAATACAGCCCAGCAGCTCCACGGGGGAAGCAGAAGGAGCAGCAACCTCGCCGGGGTGCAGGCAGCGCTGCAGCAACCCCACTCAGCCACTGGCCGCAGCCCCTTGCCCTGCTGCCAGCCAAGGGTGACGTCCGCGCCTGGGGCCCGTCCTGCGGGTCCCCGTGGGCCCCAGGGGGAGCGGGGACAGACACGTTGTAAAGTGACACCGGGGCTCCCCTTGTTCACACCCTGCATTGTGCCAAGCAGCTGGGTGGCATCGACAAGGAGCCCTTGCCCTGCTCCTCCTGGGGACCGACCTCCCGTAGGGTCCCCAGTCTGCCCCTGCCTGCCCTGAACCTCACACCCACCGTGGGGGCTGTGAGGGCTGTCACCTGCCTGCGGACACCTGCCCTCGTGGTGATGGCACCTGGGGACACAGCTGGGGGACAGAGGGCTGCAGGGCTGCACGTGCCACAGCGTGCCATGGCTGGTGCGTGCCCTGGAAAAGCTCCTTTGGAACGGAGAGGAAGGGAGGGACAGACGGGCACCAGAGGCTGAATGGAGCCCTGCCAGGGTGTCCTCTCCATCCCTGTGCCAGCCGCATGGAATAGCAATGGGGCCCGTGGGATGGCAATGGGGTCATATGGAACTGCAGTGAAGCCCATGGAAGGACAGCAGGGCTGTGTGGAATGGCAGCAGGGCCATAGGGAACTGCAGTGGGGCCCATGGAAGGGCAGCAGGGCTGTATGGAACGGCAGCAGGGCCCATGTAAGGACAGCAGGGCCTGTGGAGCAGCAGCTGGGCTGTATGAGACGCCCCACGGCTGATGCTGGTGCTGAGGCCGGGGCCGGCTGTGAGGGACGGATGGGCACAGGTGGCCCTGGGAGAGAACACTCTCCCCCTCCCGCAGAAATTGGAGCCCAAGCGTGGGGCCGGCGCTGCACAGTGCCGGGGGAGGCTGTGGCGTGGCCCTTCCCCTGCCCCCTGCCCGGCCCCTGCAGCGTCCGGGGCAGCAGCCGCCGGCTCGGCCAGCCCCGCTCTCCCCTCGTCCTCTCAGCGTGCTTTTGAGAGGACCCCACACCCCAAACGTCTGCCCTGTCCTTTTCAGGGCAGGGTAAGGCTGTGCCTTGTTCTGCCAAAAACACTTTGAAACCTCTCAGGTTGTCTGGGCCCAGAGCACTGCTCTGCTCTGGGCACTGCTCTGGGCCTCCCTCGGACGTTCCATGGCAGACATGAGCCATGCTGCTGGTCCCACGGCAGCCCCCTCTTTCCTGCAAGACCCCTGGGCTTATGGCACTGTCTCTGCTGCTGCTGCCAAGCCCCACGGAGAGAGCGCCAGCGTTTCATCGCCCGCGTGCCTCACACAGCAGCCCCTGGTCAGCCAGACCAGGCAGGAGCTCAGCTCCAGCATCAGTTTGGAGCTGGCCAGGACAACACCTTCACGGATTCAAAGACAAAAGTGTTCCAAAGTGGCTCAAGAGGCCCAGGGGACACAGTCAAGAGGGTGGCTGAGGATGGGGTCATCTCCCCAGACCCAAACCCAGGGATGCCCAGCCACAGCCTCCCATCCTGGAGGCTCTGTGATCCCAAGGCACCAGGAAACACAAATATTCTTGTGGAGCCTGGCCAGGGGTGTAGGAAACAGTCTTGACAGAACAACTGCCAACTTGACCTCATCTGTGGAGATTCTCAAAGTTTAGCTGGACAAAAATTAAAAGAATTTCATTTCTAGGAATACTTGACTAGAACTGCGTGGCATTTTGATTAAGGAAGGGTAAAGAAACCTCACCAGGATGCACCAAAGGGATAAAAATCAGGCTTGGAGCTTTCTAAATATCAGGATGAAAACAGCAAATCACTTCCCTGGGGTGTTTCTTCAACTGTCTCCCCTCCCTAAAGATTTGAACAAAAACCTGAACTGCGGACTTGCAGAAGCCAGGGAGATGGGGCAGTGGGAGACAGAGCAGCCACCGCTCCCTGCTCAGGGCAGATCTGAGGTCTGTGGGTGAGGAGACGGCAAGCAGACAGCACGGACTGGGGCACAGGCAGATGTCACCCTGTACATTGAGGAGCATCTCCCCAGTGTCACCTGGGGGGTTCCATGGCACAGGGGGGCTGGAGGAGCTGAGGGAAGGACTGTCCCTTAAGACGGGCTCCTGGAAGGGCACGCTGGGCTTGTCCCCAGTGAGAAGCTTCGCCAGCCCACCCTGGGCTCCCCCAGGGCCCCGGAGGACACCCACCCTTCCTGGGTGAAGCCTCCCTGTCTTTGTTCTCGGGGATTCCTGGTCACCTGGGAAATCAGGGAGGGCACTGGGACTTGTCAGCTGGGATTCTGATGCCTAATGATTCATTGTCCCACAAGATGCTCAAACCCTTGGGATTTTGGCTGTGCCAAGAAGCAGTACTCAGCCCTGCGGGTCCCAGACGTACCCCCACACAGCTGTGAGCCCTTTTCTGTGGGCGGGGGGGGACGCAGGGTCATGCCACGTGCCCGGCTGGCACCGCGGCTGTGCTGCTGCTGCCAAGGCCTGTCCTGCGCGGGGCCGGGCCACGGCCCCTCCAGCAGCCTCTCTGGCCATCTCTCCAGCAGCAGCCCCCTCAGCAGGGGGGTTGCTTCCAGGGGAAATGCTCCCACAGGCTGGAAATAGCCCGGCAGAGCCCTGCCAGGGCCCTGGGCCCGCTGCTGTTCCCCTGCTGCCTGGGAAAAGGCAATTTCATGAGCGATTTGGTCACTCTGGGACCCGCTGACCAGGCAGTGTTCTGGCAGTATGGCCAGTGCACGCTCCCAGCATGTGGCTGATGGCAGAGGGCGTCAGACCACAGCCAACCCGCCTCACTTTGCTCAGCCAGCAGCCTGGGAGCAACAGGGCACCCACGGGGCCAGGATCAACTCCAGGCGAGGAGTGAGTGCAGGAGGAGCCTGCCCTGGGGCAGGAGCGGAGACGAAGCAGCGGGTGCCCTCAGCCATGGCCCAGCCCCACGATGGGTGCCGGCCCCAGCACAGCTCCCGGCTGTGCTGGGGAGCTTTGCCAGCCCCGGCCACGTGGGCCGTGACCCATTTGTGGCCAGGGCTGCAGGAGCGTAGGCACAGGGCACTTCCCACCCTCGTGCCTGGGAGCAGTGACAGGGTCTCAGCAGCCCCGGGCATCACCAAACCCTGCCCTGACTCCACGGAACACACCTCTCCGTGACGCATCCAGGAAGCCCCCCGTTTCCCACAGCGCTCTCTGTACCTTCCCCTCCCTAGGCAGGGGTTAAATGGGATGACAACATGCAAGAAATGGGAAAACTACCCGCTCCCTGAACCACCTTCTGCACCCCAAAGGAGCCCAAGCCTGAGAGCCCAGCCTGGCACCAAAGGAAAAGCAAAACTCATCATGCAAACCCCACCGGTCTCTGCGGAGCAGAACCACAACAGGACACATGGCATCACACATGTTATGTTCCCAAAGCTACAGGACTGAGGTGAAATATAGGCCCCTGGATAAGCAGGAGATGCTAAGGGTGGGGATTTGGGGGCTCCAGCTGCCCCTCAGAAACAAATCTGGGGCTGCAGACCAACACACCTCCTGACCCTGGAGCCTCCTCAGCAGATGCTCAGCACTGGGCTGAGCAGGGTGCTGGGGATGTCCCAACACTGCCCCCAGCCCCACAGCACCTCCCAGGCTGCTCCCTCGCTGTGGGCCACAGCTGGGGCCATGCCAGACCCTGTGCCAGTCCCTGTGCCTGCCCCCACGCCAGTCCCTGTGCCAGCACCATGCCAGCCTCTGTGCCCGTCCCGATGCCAGCCTCTGTGCCAGTCCCCATTCCAGCCCCTATGCCAGCCCCCATGCTAGCCCCTGTGCCAGCCCTTCTTCCAGCCCCATGCCAGCTGCAGCACAACCAGGTGCTGGGGTGGAGGTCATCTGCTGTGGTGACAAAGCCCCTGATGTCCCACAGGGCCACCAGCCAGGCCTGGGGTGGCACCAGCCCCCAGCCATGCCCAGAGAGAACCTTTCCATGCCCCTCCATCCCCAGACACGACCCGTGGCCCCTCAGAGGTCACCCCACCACCGACAAGGAGCTCTGGTAGCCCCAAAACCTATTTATTCACAAGAATGGTCCGAGATGCCCTTAAAAGGCCACAGCAGCCCGTGGCCGGGGTGCCGGCGCTGGCAGGCGGCAGCTGCGGCAGCGCTGGGCCGCGGCACAGGCCAGGCAGGGCAGGGCCGGCAGGGCAGGGGGGCCGCTGCCCGCGCTGGCAGCCGCAGTGTCCCCTTACACGGCTGTTTCCATTCTTAGCCACCCCCCTCCCGGCCCGCGGCTGCCAGTGCCCGGCCGGGCAGGGAACCGGCCCGAATTAACTCAAGGGCAAGCAAGGGTAACGGCAGCGCCACGGCCGGGGATGCCGGCTGAGCGGGACGGGGCGCCGGGGCACGGGCTCTGTGGGCACACAACGCGCTGATCTGCTTGGCAGGGCCCTGGGTGTGGGGAGGGATGCCCCGGCCAAAACTGCCCACCTCATGCAGCACCAACGACGGGCGCCCCGGCAGCTGCCCGCGAGTCCTCGCAGCCCAGAGCCGAGCCGCCTCAGCAGTGCCGGGTGACTCCAGCCCCAGGCATGCTGGCAGCAGCACGGTCCCTGTGCCCAACCCGGCTCCGGGGAAACCCAGCCCATGGCCCCCTCCAGCCTGCAGCCCCCACCGTGTCCCACCACTGCTTTGGGGTGACTGCAGCCCTGCAGAGCTGCTGGGAGCCCAGACAGCTGTACCGCTGACACCCTGCCCTGCTGCCAGCCCCCACACAGCCCTGCAGCACAGGCTGGGCTCACTGGGCGCCCGCAGCCTCACGGGCACCCACAGTCCCACAGGTACCCGCAGCCCCAGCGGGCACCTGCAGTCCCAAAGGCGCCCAAGACCCCACCGGGCACCCACAGCTCCATAGGCACCCACATGCTCTGTGGGTGCTCACAGCCCTACAGGTGCCTGCAGCCTCCTGGCACCCCACAGCCCCCCACAGCCCCATGGTACTCCGCAGTCCCACAGCACTCCACAGACGGGCGGGCAGCCGTACCTGCAGTGCCGAGGAGCAGCAGCGAGGCCACACAGCAGCAGAGCAGGTTGAGGCCCTTCATGGTGGCTGCCAGGAGCTCCCTGCCGCTCGCTGCCTCTATTTATAGGGTGCGTGTGTCGGGGCAGGGCTGGCAGCTGCCGCGGGGCCAGCGCAGATGCTGCTACCATCGCCGCCTTCCCGCTGCCGGGGGGCCCTGGCAATGGGGCCAGGGCTCAGCGCTGCTGCCGTACCAGGGCAGGCTCGTGTCGGGGGGGGTCTCTCTGGTGGCACTGCCTGTGAGGGGTCACCGTCCCTGTCATGGCACCGGGCTGGTGTGAGGTGGTGGAGCTCCTCCGGCTGCCTCCAAAGCCTGGCAGCGGCCTCAGCCTCCATCACTGCAAGAGACACTTTTGGGGGGGGTCTGTGACCCAGCTTTTCCTGGGGGAAGTTAAACTGGGAAGAAGAGAGCAGCCCCCCAACCCACCCCAAGCCAATCTGTCCCCCCAAGTGTGGGAGCAGGGGGAGCCCAAGGTGGGATGTGGGGAGGGGGCAATGGCAGGGGAGTCAGCAGGAGTGGAGGGGGAATGAGACCCCAGACACAGGGGATGCTGAGCGGTGGGTGCCCTGTGGGAAAAGATGGGTGCCAGCTCCAGCCCCACTCCATCTCAGCAGGAAGCTGAGCCCCGAGGCACTCACAGCCCCTGGGCAGCACTGGCAGGGCTCAGGCTCAGCCTTCACACCCAGCCTGGCTGCTCAGCAGGGGCTGCAGCCTCTGCTTCCCCTGCAGGGGCTGAACCCATCCCTGCCCCCCCTCACAAATGTCAAAGCCAGGACCAAGCTTCTAAAAAACCAAGTACAAACTTTATTTTGTTTCTTTACAAAGGCACAAGCCTCTTTTTTTTTTTTCTCCACTTTCTTAACAAAATAGAATAGCTTCTCGATCAACACAGAGACCTGAAAACCGTAAAAAAAATACAAAAGGAAAAAAAACACCAAAAAAACCATGAAGGGCAAGGAACCGAGAAACAGCTGCGGCCAGGGGGAACCTACCAAATACCACTTAGCTCTAACACGACTGGCCTAAAGCCCTACAG
Organism: Colius striatus; assembly: GCF_028858725.1. Taxonomy (NCBI): domain Eukaryota; kingdom Metazoa; phylum Chordata; class Aves; order Coliiformes; family Coliidae; genus Colius; species Colius striatus. Next base: position 178,725 of record NC_084761.1, on the reverse strand, counting down.
CCGGGCGGGGGCAGGGGGACACGCAGAGGGACCCCTGCCGAGGGGACCCCTGCCCGCTGCGGCGGGCCCAAGCGACACAACCACGAAACAGAACAGCTCTCGGGAGCCGACAGAGCCCACGGGCCGGGTTAAGTGCTTAAAGGAGGATGTGAGGGGGGCGGGGGGCTGGGGCGCAGCCCCCAGCGCTGGCCCTGTGCCCGAGACGAGGGCTCTGGCACAGGATGGGGGCACTGGTACAGCCTGTGGCACACGCTGCCCTCCTGCCCCTGCTCCAGTGGCAGCATCCCAGCAGCCTGGCTCTCTCCAAGGGGGCTTTTCCCTGCCTGAGGCGGGCCATGGGAGCCGCAGCGGGGCTGCTGGACGCCACGCTGGGGGTCCCTGTCCCGCCTCTGGTGCCACGGCCCTTGGCATCTGCCCCCTGCTTCAAAACGGACACTTAAAAGAAAAAAAAAACAAAAAAACCCCTCAAAAAAAACAAGACAAAAGAAGAAGAAAAAGCTAATTAACATCCCAAGCAAAGGCCCTGTCTCCCAAGGGGACGCCGGCGGGACGCCGGGGCTCTGCGGCTCAGCAGATTCCCTGTGAGGCGGTGGGGAGGGGTGTGTGTGTAAAATGGGGTGGGTAGCCGCGACCCTCCGTGTCCCTCCTGCCCCCTGGCACGCCCGCAGCTCCCCTCAGCCACGTCCCCCCACGGGAGCTGAGCTCTGCCTGCTCCCAGCGTTACAGTATCGGAGGAAGGTCATAAAAGAGACCCAAATCGCCTTGTATTTTGTAAAAATTTCAGCATATTGTCTGGCGTTTCCCCCCCCGCCCCAGCTGCCCGCCCCGGCTGTGGGCCGGCGGGGGTCAGGGCAGCTCCCCGTCCCCCGAGGGCTCCTCTTTGCTCTGGTCCATGGAGTCACTGTCGTTGCCCTCGGTGTCGGAGGCGGTGTCGGAGGCCGAGGGCTCAGGGCAGGCACGCGCCGGCGTCACGATGACGGCACGTCTCTGCTCCTCTTCCTGCAGCTGCTTCTCCTGCGTCCCTTCGATATGCTGGATCGCCTGCCGAGGGCAGTCGGCGCCGTCAGCACCCAAGGGGGCGACAGGGACCCCCGGTGCCGCTCCGACCCCGGCCTCCCCACGCCCCTCTTACCTGAACGATGGTGTCCAGGTTTTGCCGGGACGTGGAGACCGTGTTGATGACCGAGGCTGGGCCCATGGTGACCACGGTGACGTGATGGGAGGGAGGCGGAGCTGGAACGATCACGGTGGGGTGGTGGGTGGGCGCTGGGGGAGCGTGTGATGGCAGGAGCTGCGGAGAGAAGCAGAAACACCCCCCTTCCCGCTCAGCAAAAGGCTGGGCATGGCAGCGACGGGGAGAGTGCCGCAGCCGCTGGCAGAGTCCAAACCCCCCCGAGAGCCTCTCACAGCCGAAGCAGCCACTTGGCTGCTCCAGTTCCCCCATCCCAGCGGGCACGAGAGGATGCCCACAGAAGCCCCCAGCACCCCGCTCCGGCAGAGCAGGACGCGAGGGATCCCCCACCTCCCAAAGCAGCCAGATGTGGGCGGTAGAGCCGCAGAGGTGAGTCCCAGCCCTGCCACCCCCCCGCCGCGCCCCTGGGAGGGAGATGCAGCAGCGGATGGGAAGATCCACCCTAAGCAGGAGGCCAAGGGGAGTTCACCTAAAAATAGGCTGAACTTCCCTGGGAGGTGGCCGGCAGGGATCCCGCGGGGGCGCAGCTCCACAGAGCCTGAAGCAGGGAGGAAGCTGGATTGTCTCCCTCCCCTTGGAGCTCCTGGGGCTGAGCTCGAGGGCAGCAGAGAGCAAGGCCCGGGAGCCTGTCACAGCTCTGGGCTGGTATCAGGCTCCCCCCACTGTCAGCAAACCCAACTGCTGGGAAAACGCTGACTGGCGGCTCCCTGCCCGCTTGCCTGCTGCCCTCCCTCAGGCTGGCAGGGCCAGGGAGCAGGCTGGGAGCCCCTAAAACTCCACAGGAGTCACCCCGAGAGAGGCGAACCCCCAGACACAGGGCTGACTTCCACACCACTGCTAAGCACCCGCTCTGGCAAAGGGAGCAGGACCCGCATCGACTGCTGGCAGCACCCATGGGCAGGATGGGGATCCTTCATCACCCAGGGGCACAGACACGTGCCCGGAGGCATCAGCGGGACCATGGCTCTCCTGGCTGAGCCTGGTGGGGAGGGTGAGGTGGGGGCACGAACACCTTCCCAGCTTCCCCGGGGCAGGAGCTTCGCTGTGCCCCACTGTCTGACCCAACTGCTCCGAGTGAGAAGCCAAGCCCCTCACCAAACACCCCTGGGTTTCCGCCCTGGCTGCCTGGCCGCAGTGCTCAGGGGGTGGGAGGCTGCCGGGGGCACCGCACACTCACCTGGGTCCGGATCTGCTGCTCGCGCTCGAGCTTCTCCTGGTGCAGCAACCTCACCTGCTCCTGCTGCTGCTGGAGCTGCACTTGCTGCGCGATCACCTTCAGCTTCTCGGGGTACATGTGGGCCTCCAAGGAACGAACCTGCGCCGGAGAGCCGTCACATCAGCGGGGGCTCAGCCCACCACTGCACAGCGCCGCAATCCCCAGCCAGGGGCTGGGCACGCCAGAGCCCATGGGCACGCGCGGGGCGAGGCGGCCGCAGTGGACAGCCCGTCGCACCGTGGCAGTGTCCTGCCATCCCCAGCACAGCCATGGCACAGCCCAGCCTGTCCCGCGCCACAGCTAGATCAGGCCCCACGCAGCCTCACCTGCTCCTCCAGCATCATGCGGACCGAGCGCTCCTTGTCCAGCTGCTGCCGGAGCTCGATCATCTCCCGCCGCAGGTCCTCGGCCTTCTCATCCTCCCAGATGTCCGGTGAGCCGATGCCCTCGTCCTTGTCCTCCGCCCGTCGCCGTTTTGGGGAGGAGCCGCTGAACTCCTACCGGGGGACACGGGATCAGGGGACATGGCCCCCACTGCACAGACCACACTTGGGCAATGCACCCCCGCAGCTGCCCCCAGCACAGCTCCTTCTCCATAGGGAAGGGACTCCCTGAGGTCGTGGACAGCACTTAGGGATTGATGGGCTCCTGCATCTGCCCATCCTTCCTCCATCCTCACTCCCAGCCTCGTGCAAACCAGCTTCTCCCACTATGACACAACAGCTCAACCAGGCCACCTCAGGAACTGGAGATACCCCATGTAGAAACTGGGAGCCCAGCCCTTCTGCTCCTGCCAGGCAGGGGTCTGAACACACTCCTGGCCCTGCCAGGGGGGGTGAAACATCTCCCTTCCTCGGCTTAGGAGGGCAGAGGAGCTCACCCTAGCCCCAGGAACAACAACGACATCCCCTCACAGCAGCCGTCCCGTCCCCTCACACCCCATCCCCGGCGCTACCTGGATGAACCGCTTGAGCTGGGTGTTCTGCTGCAGTAGCCGAGTCTTCTCCTGCTCCAGGGAGAAAATGTACTCGGCCGTCTGCTGGAGGATGGCTGCCTGCAGGAGAGCCAGGAGGGACATACTGAGACAGGGGGCTCCGGCAGCCCCCAGCTCCACTCCTGCCGAGCCCCCTGCCAGCATGGTGGCAGCAGCACCGCTCCTCACCTGGCTCACGTGTCTCTCGTGTGATTTTCACCACGGTGAACCTCCAGTTCACCCATCTGCATCCCAACCAGCTGCTGAGTCCCACCGCATCATCCCCCTCCCTCTGCAGCGGGGGCCACCTCATCACCCGTGCGTATGCCAAGGCACTGGGACACCAGGTTCATGATGCACACTCACTCCCACCCAGGAGATCTCCCCAGGAGACGCCTCCATCGCTGAATTAACAGCCACAAACACCCCAAACACTCTGACAGCCCTGTCCTGTCTGATGAGCAATGCCAACGAAAACCTGCAGGTGCAGGACAGGCTCCTGCCCTCCTGCTTCATCCCACACCGCGCAGCTCGCGCTCACCTTGCTGAGCTTCTCCCCGTCTGTGTGTGGGATGAGGGTTTTCAGGGACTGGAAGCCAGCATTGATGCTCTGCATCCGCCGCCGCTCATTGCTGTTGGCGATCTCCCTGCGTATCCGCCGCTCCTGGTCCCGCTGGGTCTCCGGAGTCAGTGGGATATTGGCCAAGCTACAAGAGAGGCATGGAGTCAGGGGGGAGGGGACCATGGCCCTGCCGCTGCCTCGCCCCCGCCATGGCCACCCTCACTCTGCTACACCGCCAAAGGGATGGCAAACACCGACAGGATGAGGGCTACCGGGCTGGTAAGTGTCAAAAGCAGGTTTCTCTAGCCCTATACCCAAAGCTCCGGGCGATGCACTGACCAAACAGCAGCCCCCGGCTCGGCCTCGGGCTGCCCAATGCTGGCAGGGCAAGGGGAAGGCAGGACACGGTGCAGACCCCCGGGTGGGTGAGGGAGGCCGTGGGCCGGGCCCCTATGGCGCTGGTCAGCGTGTGTGGCCCCAGGAAGGCAGCTCCTTCCCTCCCGCCCCACTGATGGCTTCCAGATGACAGCTCCCAGCAGAGGAGCCCCCGTCCCACCCCAAGCCGCAGCTCCTGCCTGCTTCCTGCCGCCGCCTCCTCGACCCCCGTGCCCTCGGCCCCCCAGATGGGCCAGGAAACACCTCCAGTGCCAGCGATGCTGCCGGCAGCAAGCAAGGAGGGTTCTGGCCAGCCATGGCCAGCAGCCAGGGGTCCAGGGCACCAGGTCGCTGGTGTGGGAGTCCAGCTTCTTCACCCAGATCCCCTTTCTCCCCTGAGCCAGCCCAGGGCAGACGAAGCTCGGGAAGGATCATGGTGGTCACAGGGCTGGCAAGCCTGCCAGGCAGTGGCCAGCCGCAGCCATTAATAGGCCAAGCACTGGGGCGATAGCTGGCCACGACACCAAACCACCATGGGCAGCAGCCCCCGCCGTGCCACCAGCCCTTCGCCTCCTCTCTGCGGGTACATGAGCACCCAGGACCCACCAGCTGTGACTCAGGCTGCGGGCGCCAGAGAAGCCACGAGGCACCAAAGACTAAACAAGGGCCAGGCCGTCAGCACAAGGCGAGATAAGATGGGCCTCAGCCTCCTCCACAGGTGCCCAGCGGCACCAGGTGGTGAGAGGGACCCTCCCGCCCGGCCAGCATCAGGCTGGGAAGCAAAGCCCCGAGTCCTGCCCTGCTCCCAGCGGGACCACAGAGGAACCACAGGCTTTGGGAGCCCAGGGGTCTATGCAGCAAAGCCACGTGCCCAGGCAGCAACCTGGAGGCTCTCAGGCCACCCCTCACCTGGTGGGACCAGGGAATGCACCGCAACTCCTCTGAGACACAAAGGATGAGGATGGACCCAGAACAGCCCAGGGGGACAGGAAGACGTTTGTCCCCAGCCCCAAGGCAGCATCCCAGTGCAGGCTGGTGCTGGCACCCGCTGCACTGGATCGCTCTGATGCAGCTCCCAAGGACGGGGGATGCAGAGCTGGGATGGGGGCCTGGGGGTCTGCCCCACTCACAGGGAGCAGCCGTCTGCCACACGGACCAAGAGCTGTCTGTGGTGGGATCGTGGCACAGAGCTCCCACCCGGCACTGACCATCACTCACCTCCCTACTCTCCACAAAAGTCAGCTCAAACTCATCCCCAGAAGATGTCAAACCCCAGCAGGTCTCTGGGACCCTTCACACGGGCAGGGTTGCTCCCCATCCCTGCAGCGATGGCCAGGGGGCCAGGCACTGCCCCGGCATGTCAGACCCAGCTGTGACCACGCAAGGGGAACGGGCCGAGGAGCCCGGGGCTGGGCGGCACAGAACTGGCTTTTTAAATAGTGGGGCACGAGGAAGAGCCTGCTTCCTCACCAACAACCTGCCCTGGCTGCACTTCCTGGGGAAACAGCTGGGAAGCAGCAAACGCAGAAAGGGGAAAAAGCCCCATGGATTCGGAAGCCAGGCTGGCACCCAGCATTGCCAGGGATGCGGCCAGACATGGGCCAGGGAGGCAGGTGGCTCCCACCCCAGCCCCAGCGCAAGAGAGAAACCCTCGGGGTGTCCCCAGTCCAGCACTGGCAACACAGGGTTTGGGTCAGGCAAGGAGAATTTGGTGCTTCTCATTCCAGTGGCACAGCAGCCCCCAGCACAGCCCTTTGGGGACGTCACACTTGCCCAGACCTCGAGGCAAACGAACCCACAGAGGGTGTCAGTGCTGCCTGCTGCCACAAGCACCTGGCCCTGGAATCCTGGGGCAGATGCTCCCCTCTACACACTCCTGTCTGCTGCTGCCCAGAACGAGTGCCGCGGTCAGTGCCGGTGGCCAGGGAGGCACGGCCACCCAGGCGGGGTGTCCCCGAGCTCCCGTCCAGGCGTCCCCGAGCTCCGGGCTGCAGAAAGCAGCAGCAGCGCTGCCTCGGAGCTCTGTCCCGCGGCGGGTCGGGGCCACACAGCTCCCCAGCCCCGGGCAAGATGGCTGCAAGTCCCTGCCCCAGCCAGTCGCGTTCCCACCCAGGCCACGGGCCCGCAGCTACCCGCAGGAGCTAACGCGGGGCGGGGGGGGAACCTCGGTGAAGGCGCCCCACGGCGCCGGATCCCTGCCCCACGGCTGCACCCACGGCGGCCCTCAGGCGCGGGCACCTCCGAGCATTCCCGGGACGCTGCCCCCATCACCCCAGGGGAGCGTGTGGGGCAGCGCGGAGGGGACGGACGGACCCGCGCCGCCCCGCACGTGCAGAGGGGCCCGGCTGCCGCACGCGGACTCCCCCGGGCCCGGACCGTGCTACGGCGGGGCAGGACCCGGAGCGGGGAGGGGGGCGGGGGGAGTCTCCGGCAGCCCCACGGCTCCCGCGGCCGCCCCGCGTGGCCCTTCCGTGCCCGCACCGCCCCCCGCGCGTGGCGGGGCCCGCACCGCCTCTCCGCCGGGCCCTGCGCAGCCCAGCGGCTCCGGGCCCGTCCCCGCCCGGCGGAGGGGCGCGGGAGTAGAGCCCCTCGGGCCGCCGCGGCCGCCCCGCCGCCCCCCGCTTTGTGCCGGCCCGCACTACATGTCCCGGCAGCCCCGGCCCGGCCCGCCTCCTCCGGGAGGGCTGCAGAGTCACGGCCAGGCCCGGCAGTAAACACACCCCCCCGCGCGCTCCCCACCGGACCCCCGCTCCCGCAGCCCCCCCCGCGCGCCCCCCTCGCCCCCGCGCCGTGGGGGGGGTGTGGGGGGGAGCGCGCGCGGGCGGCACCTCCCCCGGCGCGGGCACGCGCGGCCGCCCGGCCCCGGCCCATGTGCGCGGCCGGAGCACGTGCGGGCTGCGGCGGCCGCGCTCCCCGCGCTCCGCGCTCCCGCCATCGCCGCCCGCACACGCTCCGCGGCCCCCGGCCCGCAAACCGCCTCCCCGACCGTGCTCCCCGCGCCCGGGGCCGCCCCGCGGGCCCCGCGCCCCACCTGCAGAGCCCGCCGATGACCTCCTTCTCGGATTTCCTGAAGTGCTGCAGCGAGGGCACCTTCTGGGCCGGCACCATAAAGTACTCCATGCCGGGCAGGGACGGCGGGGGCTGGGCCCGGCGGCTCTGGCGGCTGCGGCGGCGGCGGCCTCTGCCCGCGGCCCAAGGCGGGAAACAGCTGGTGCGAGCGCGGCGGCTCCCGCCCGCTCCGCCGCCTCCCCCCGCCCCCGCCCCGCGCGCCGCCCCCGCCCGGCACCGGCCCGTGTAAACAAAGGGCGGCGCGGCAGGAGGAGGGGCGGCGTGCGAGGGGCGGGCACGGCCCAGCGCCCCCCGACCCGGTCGCTGCGGGACCCAGCGCACCCCGTGGCGTTTGGTCCCGTCCCGACCCAGTCCTGTCCCACCCCATCCCATCGTGACCTGTCCCGTCCCCGTCCCACTCCCCTATACAACCCCATCCTACCCCATCCCATCCCATTTGGCCCTATCTCTGTCCAATCCTGTCCTATCCCACCCCATCCAATCCCATTCCATCCTGACCGGTCCTGTCCCCACTTCACCCCATCCCATCCTGCCCCAGCCCCACCCCATCTCATCCTGACCCATCCTGTCCCGGGGCCGTTCCAGTCCCACCCTACCCTCAGCCCATCCAGCCTCATCCCATCCCACCCTGCCTTAGCCCTACCTCATCCCATTCTGACCTCATCCCATTTGGCCCTGTCTCAATCCAATCCTACCCTACCCCGTGATGGTCTGTCTTGTCCCTACTTCACCACATCTCATCCTGCCCTATCCCATACCCATTCCACCATATCCTTATCCCATTCCACCTCATCCCATCCCATCCCGACCTGTCTTGTCCCCATCCCATCCTGGCCTTGTACTTGATCCAGTCCTACCCTATTCCACCCCATCCCATCCTGCCTTATCCCATCCTGACCTGCCTTGTCTCCATCCCACACTATCGCATCCCTTTCTGTCCTCATCCCATCCTGTCACACTCCATCCTAACCTCATCCCACCCCATCCTATCCCACTCCATCATCCCACCCCATCCCTCTCTGGTTCAGGGCCCAGCAGCCACCGCTCTGCCTCCATCCTGGGGTGCTGCGCCCCCTCTTCTGCCCCACCACATGCCACAGAACCTGTCCCTGCTGCATCGGAGTGCTCGAGGGAACAGGGGCTGTCTGGGGCCTCAGGGGGCTGCCAGGGGGGCTCACCAGAGGCCATGGAGGCTGGCAGGGACCATGAGACTCAGAGCAGCCTTGGGAATGGATGCCATAGGGCTCAGGAGTTTGGGGGTGACAGGGCTGGCAGGGGGCTTTGTAGGCTGATACAGAGCTCAGGGACTCCCACAGGCTCAGGGTGGGGGAGCTGGGAACTGCCGAGATGGGGCCTGGGCCACCCAGGGCCACCAGAGCAGACACGGCGACCACTGAGGGCATGGGGAGCCTAGAGCTGGCCTGGCACAGAGACGGCGGGCACATCTCCCCAAACCCATACCCCTATGCTGTCGCAGTGGGCTCCTGTGCAGGTATCCCCAGGGTGGGGGTCCCACGTCCCCCAAGGCAGGGAGACTTTGGGACTGGGGCAGCGGGGCGATATTGGCACACGGTGAAGGGGAGCTGGTGGCCCAAGGGGAAGCCAGGCCAGGACTCCAAGCCACCATGTCATCGCCACGTGTCCCTGTCCCCACCGGGGCCACCTCCATCGTGGGTGGCACCAGAGCCCCCCCGGAGGTAGCTCAGCCCACTCCGGGGGTTTTTTGGGGGGCAGAGCCATCGGGGCTCACCCTCCTGTTTCGGGGGGAAAAAAAAGAGAATGAAGAAGTGCAGGCGCCAGCCAGGGAGAAGCACCAGGGCGGTCCCTGCGGGGGACACGGCCGCTGCCCCCGCGAACGCGGCGCGAGCGGGGAGTGACCGCAGCTCCCGCGTGTCCCGCGCTCTGTGCCGGGGCCACTCGCGCCGCCCCGGCCCGGCCCGCCGAATCCCCACGGGTGGGGTGCGCCCGCGGCCACCCGTGCGGCCCCGCGCCCCACCGCCGCCGGCCCCGAGACCCCCCCGCGGGCTGCAGCATCCGGGCCGGCCCCGCCACATCCTGCCGCCGGAAGAAGCCGCGGCCCCGGGACAGCCCCCGCCGGGACGTCACGCGGAGGCCCCGCCACGCGTGACGCCACCCGCGCTCCGTGACGTCACGCGGGCGGGCGGTGCCGCTCCCGCGAGGAGGGGGATTCCCCCCCTCCCCGGTGTGACCCCCCCCCCCCCATCCGTCCCCGGTGCGGGGCGGGGGGGGCCGCTCCGGTGGGCGCCGTCCCCGCGTCCTGCGCCGCCGCCGGAGTTCCCCCCCCCCCCACCCCCGCCACGTCCCCGGCGGGGGGGGACACACGGACACACCGGGGGGGCTCGGCTCTGCCGCAGCGCCGGGGTGACCTTGCGCGGGGGTGTCCGTCGTGTCACCCCGCCTCACGGGGGGCGGGACTCTCGCTGTCCCTCCGGTGTCCCCCCCCCGCCGTGCCCCCCGGTGCCCCCCGCGGCGGGGAGGGGCCGCCCCGGCCCCCGCCCAGCTCCCGCCCGCAGCCGGGGCCGGGCCGGTCGGTGCGGGGCGCCCATAAATCACGGCGGGCAGAGCCCCCGCCCCGCCGCCGCCCTCCGCCGCCGCCGCCGCCCGGGGGACCGGGGAGGGGGGGGCCGAGCCCCGCCGCCACCCGCCCCCCAGCCCCTGCAGATGTGGCGGAGCGGCCCGGCGGCCCGGCTGCGGGGGGGCCCGCTCCGCCAGGCTGCGCTGCCCGCCCGCCGCCGGCCCTGAGACCCCGCCGCAGGTACGGTCGCGCACCGGGCACCGCCGCTTTGTCGCGCCGGCGGGTGGGGGGAGGATGCTGCTGCCAGCGTCGGGGGGGGGGAGAGGGCGCACAACCGCGCTCCCCCCATTCCCCGCCCCGCGAGGGGCTCCGAGACCCCGTCCCGGGGAGTGTGTGAAGGGGGGTCCCTTGGCTCGGCACCTGCAGCCCCCCCCCGCCCCTTCCCCCTCGGTGGGTTGAGGTTGTGGGGGGGGACGGGACGTGGCCCCGCTGCAGCCCTGGGGCACGGGGAGGGTGGCGGGTGAGGAGGGAGGCGGCGGGAGTGCGGCGTCCCCCGGGGGACACGGTGGGGGGTGTGCAGAGCGGGGCCCCCCACCGCCCCGGGGGTGCGGGAAGTGGTGGCCGTCACCCTATGTGTCCCCGCACTCGGGGCGGCTGTCCTGACCTTGGCCGTGGGGCGGGGGCTGCGGCGGGGCCGCGCTCGGTGCCTCTGCCCGGCCGCCCCCGGGGACCCCCCCAGTGTCCCCAGCGTGTGCGGAGGGCGGCTTTGTCCGGGCAGGGACCGCGAGCAGCCCCCACGCACACCCCCTCACCCCCGGCTCCCATCACGGGGGGCAGCCTCGTGGGGCTGAGGCGTGGGGCGGCAGAGACAAAAGTGGGGTGGAGGCTTTGTGGGCCCGGCCAGCGTGACCCCTCCCTGAGGTGCCAGAAATCGTCCCCAGCGTCCCTGGGCGCTGCTGCAGGGGCTTGTGCCCCGCTCCGTGTGGAGAAACCCCTTTGCGAGCAGCCACCTCCCCTTCCCCGTGCCTTTGTGTCACCCTGCTGTAACCACACGCCCCCCAAACCCGGGCTCCCCGTGTCCCCGCAGCCTGGGGCTGTTCCCGAGGGTCCCATCCGCGGGCCGGGCCGGGCACCAGCCCCGCTCCTGTCCCTGCGTGGGCCGGCCCCAGCCTCAAGCAGAGGTGTCAGGGTGCGTCTGTTGCCAGCGGCACCGCCGTGGGGCTGGGGGCTCAGGGAGTCCCCCACCGGGACCTCCTCAGCCACCATGTGCACAGGAAGGGGGGGACCATGGCACCGGCCTCGGCTCAGGACCAGAGCCGCGGCCACCTCTGTGGATGCCTTGAAGGCTGCCGTCGCTGCGTGGGGCAGGGGCTGCTGGGGTCAAGCTGCGGGCAGCAGCAGGATGTGGCCCCCCAGCCCTGGCAGGCACTCAGGAGCTCGGGTGAGGAGCCGGCCGCGGTGGGACAAGAAGGGCTGGCGGCTTCCGCGGTGGCCGGTGTCCTGTCAGCAGCCCCGGGGACAATGCCCGGGCAGCAGTGCTGGGTCCTGCCAGCCGCCTCCCTCGTCCGGGCCAGGGGGGCTCCCGGGGCCGCCCGGCCTCGGCAGCGGTGCCAGTGCCCGGGGGGCTGTGCCGGGGGGGCCCCGAGCCTCCCCGCCCGCAGCGCTGGCATCGCTCCCGGCTCGCAGGCCCCGGGTCACCGTCCCCTCCCGGGGCATGGCGGGCCTGGCGTTGCCACCCCTGGCCGCCGCCATCCCCGAGCCCTCCGCGCCTCTGCCCCGCCGCTCGCCCAGCGGTATTCCTGGCGGGTTTCGTGCCGCAGCTGGGACCGGGGCGGCGAGGGGGAGGACAAACAGCCTGGCGGGGTGGCCTCGGGACCTGGCACCCGCCGGCGGCGCCGGGGTCACGCCGGGTCCCCAGCCGGGCAGCGCGGGGGGGGCTGCAGGACCCCAGCCCGGGCGGCCCCGGGAGCTGCGGAACGCCCCCGCCCCCCGCGCCCGGGCTTCGTCCCAGTGGCTCCCGCCCCAACTAGGAAGCCCAGCGCCGCGCCGGACTGGTTTGAACTGGCGCGGCGGGTGCGGGGGGGGGGGTCTCCCTGTGCGGCCGGGGGGGAGCTGTGCCGAAGCTGGCAGCGCCTGGCGCGGGCAGGAGAGGACGGGGCGGGGGGAGCGGGGCGGGCAGGGGCCTCTCACGGGGGCCGCAGGTGCTGGGGCGACCGGCCAAGCCGCGGCGGGGCCGATCCCCGTCCCCGTCCCGGCGAGGCCCCCGCGGCCCCCGGTTCCCAGGCGCGGCGGCGGGGCCGCGTGGTTTGGCAGCTGCCCACCGCCCGGCAGCCCTGGCGTCAGCGGACCGAGGCCCCTTTCCCACCCGCCCCACCCGGGCGCGCGGCCGCCCCTCCCCTCCTCCCGGCACCGCCCGGCCCCGGACCCCCTCAAACGCAGCACCCCGGGCATGTGGGGGCACAGCCGCTGCGGTGGGACCAGCCCTGATCCCCCCCGTGGGACGCCTGGCATCTGGAGGGCTGCTGGGGTCCTGTCCCTCTGCAACATCCCGGCCGCGGGGTCCGTCCGTCTGTGCCCCGGGCAGGGGGCGGGGGGAGCTGCAGCCTGAGAACCGTGGGGGGCTGAGGGAGGGGGCAAGTCCTGATGTGAGAGCAGGGCGAGGACCCCCTGGAGAGCAGGGACCCTGCCGTGGGGCTGGCCCCATGACTGCGGGGCTTCGGGGAGGCGGCTCTGCCACAAAGGAGGGAACCCTGCTATGGGGCAGCCCCACAGCTATGGGGGGGAGGTGGAGGCTCGGGCAGGGACCCGTCGTGGGAGAGGAGGGACCCTGCCGTGGGGCAGCCCTATAGCCACGGGAAGCAGGGAGCCTGCTGTGGGGCAGCTCCTCTCACGGGAGCGTGGGAGGGGACCTCCGTGGGGCCGGCCTTCGCGGCCAGGACATGGGGCAGCCCCGGCGGGGGGGTGCGGGCGGGGGGTCCCGCCGCCCCACCGCCGGGCCCCCCGCCCCCCGCGGCTCCTCCGCATTCCTCAGCGTCTGAGCCGGGCTGGACCCCCGCCAGCGCAGGGGGGCAGGGGGCCGCCGGAGGGGCAGGGCGGGGGCCGGGCCCCCTGGGGCGGGGTGGGGTGGGATGGGGGGGCCCCGCTGCCACGTCTGCCGGGTGCGCCTCGCGGGCCCCTCCGCACGGCCCCGCGCCCGCCCCCGCGCCCGCCCGCCCGGGCGATGCGGGTGGCCGGGGGGGGCACCGCGGGGGCCGTGCTCGGCGCTCACCGCTGCGCTGAGCTGCCCGTGCTCAGCCGCCCGACAGGGCGGGGGGCTCAGCTGAGCTGGCGGTTGTGGGGAGGGGGGACACCGGGTAACGCGGCGCTGCGGAACTGGCACCCTGTGGACAGGGGCATGGGCGGAGGGGTGCTGAGATCCCTCGCCGTACCCTGGTAAGGGGAGGGGGCATGTGGGCAGTCGCCCTGCTGCACTACACTGTGCCACGCCGTGTTCTGCTGTGCCACACGGCGCTGTGCCGTGCCACGCCGTGCTGTGCCGCAGCCCCTGCCCAGCCCTGGCGCTGGCTGGCGGGGAAGGGGCCCCGGCGGGGGAGGAAGCTCGGCCTCCTCCGGGGCTGGGGCCAGCAGGCTCAGCCGCCCGGGTCACCGCCGGGCTGATGGCCACCACCGCCCTGCTCTGCGGCTGGGAAAGGCCTCGCTGGGGCAGCCCCGTGGGGACAGACGAACGGGCGGATGAGGGAGGCAGAGTGGGGACACCGCAGCTCCGGGGCGGTGGATGCCTGGGGGATTTGGCAATCCCTGACAAGGTTTGGTAGCCAGCCAAGGGACTGTGCCCATGACATGGAGAGGACACACTGGGGACACTGCGGGGCCAGCAGTGGGGGCCCCGGGGTCGTGCCCTGCCCTCTGCCCACTGCAGAGGGTGGCTGTGAGGGACGGCGTGGCGGCGGGGTCCCCGTGCCAGTACCACAGCCGCTGGCACCCGCTGAGACTCTGGCCCAGAGCAGGCGGCATTGCCACGGGGCCAGGCTGGAGCAATGCCTGAGGTGGCGGTGATGCCCCACGGTGGTCCCCATCCTCACATTGCACCCCATCCTCGCGGTGTCCCCCACTCCACCATGCCGCCCATCCTCGCGGTGCCCCCGACCCCGCCGTGACCCCTGCCTGTCCCCGCAGCACCCGCCCCGGCACCATGCATTCGCTGGAGGAGCCGCTGGACCTCAAGCTGAGCATCTCCAAGCTGCGAGCAGCCCGGGAGAAGCGGGGTGTGCCCGGCCCCCGGCCCCGCGGCCCCCCGCGCCCCGATGCCCCGCCGGCCGGGGATGGCCGAGGGGGCAGCCGGGGGGGGCCGCCGTGCCGTGCCGGCCCCCGGCCTCCTGGCACACTCCAGGCTGGCGGAGCTGCGGGATGGGCGATTCCCCACTGTGCCGGTGGTGGACCTCAGCCTCTCGCCCCGCTCTGGCGCAGAGTCTCCGGCCGGCAGCGTGTCGCTGTCCCCCGAGCGCCAGAGTGGCGGGGACCTGCCCGGCCCCCTCACCCCACACGTAAGTACAGCCGTGTCCCCCCACACCGTGTCCCCTCCCTGCAGCATCCCAGTGCCCGGGACAGGGCTGCTGACCTTGGCAACACGGTTGGTGCAGCCGGGGACACAGTCCATCCGTGTGTACACACATCCTGGGGTCAGTGTCCTGCCTGCCCACACCAGTATCCACGTAGAATCTCCCCGGGGGGGGGGGGGGCATGTATCTTAAGGGTTCTGGGCTCCCTGGGGCTCTCCAGGCAGCTTGGGCCCATCATCCACCGCCCCCACCCCGGCTCTGCTCCAGGATTTCCAGTCCCTGCGCTACATTGACGGCCTCCCCAGCTCCTTCCAGTTCTTCCTGCCGCTGGGAGCAGGGGGGGCCCTGCAGCTTCCCCCCGCTGCCTTCCTGCCCCCCAGCAAGGAGAAACGCCTGCCCCCTGAGCTGCCTCTGCCCAAGCAGCTTGTCTGCCGCTGGTCCAAGGTCAGCAGGGAGGGATGGGGTAGCTGAAGGGTTATGGGGCTGTGGAGCTGTGTGAAAGCTTTGTGGGGCTGGGGATGGTGATGGGGGACTGGGAGACAATGCAGGGGCATTGGTGGGAGCGTGGTGACACACAGGGGCATTTTGTGGCTGGGGAGGGGATGTGGGAGTAGAAGGCCATGGCGGAGCTAGCTCTATGGGGCTTTGGGGTGGAATGTGAGGCTGGGGACGGGGAGTGATGGGGAGCTGGGGCTGTGCAGGGATGCTGGCAGGGCGATACAGAGCTGTGGAGACCATTTCCATCTGCCCAGATGCTGGTGCTGCTGTGCAGGGAGTTTGAGTGGCAGCTGAGTGGGAGGATGAAGGGCGGGGGGTGGGCCTGGAAGGGGATTCCTGCCCTCCCCATGCCCACCCTGCTGGGCTCCCTCACCCCTGGCCTCCTGCCCATAGTGCAACCAGTTCTTCGATCTCCTGCAAGACTTGGTGGACCACGTCAACGACTTCCACGTCAAACCTGAGAAGGATGCAGGGTACTGCTGTCACTGGGAGGGCTGTGCCCGCCACGGCAGGGGCTTCAATGCCAGGTGAGCAGGGGGCTCTGGGCACCACAGGGTGGGGGTGGCTCTGGGGAGCTGCTCTGGGTCACCACGAGAAGCTGAGCCTCTCTGACAGACTTCTAACCCTGCAGGTACAAGATGCTGATCCACATCCGGACACACACCAACGAGAAGCCGCATCGCTGCCCTACCTGCAACAAGAGCTTCTCGCGTCTGGAGAACCTGAAGATCCACAACCGCTCACACACAGGTCAGTGCCGGCGCCAGGCAGTGGGATCTGCAGGGCCCCTGGGGTGGGGAGGGCAGCGGGACCCGCGGGGTCTCCGGGGCAGGGAAGGCAGGGGGGGCTGGGCAGGGCGGGCTGCGTCCCTGTCAGACCCTGCGCTGTGCTGTCCTGCAGGCGAGAAGCCCTACATCTGCCCCTACGAAGGCTGCAACAAGCGCTACTCCAACTCCAGCGACCGCTTCAAGCACACCCGCACGCACTACGTGGAGAAGCCCTACTCCTGCAAGATGCCGGGCTGCCACAAGCGCTACACCGATCCCAGCTCCCTGCGCAAGCACATCAAGGCTCACGGCCACTTCGTCTCGGCTGAGCACCCGGAGATGCTCAAGGTGCACCCACCTGCCAAGACGCCACTGGGCCCAGCAGAGCTGCCCTACGTTAACGGGGCGCAGCTCGTCATCCCCAACCCCACCGCGCTTTTTGCCCCGCCGGGGCTGCCAGCGCTGCCCATCCCTTTGGCGCCAGCCCCGCTTGACCTCAGTGCTTTGGGCTGCGGGGCCACGGGGGCCCTGCCCGGCCCCATCCTGCCCCTCAATGGCAGCCCCTTGAACTTGGCCAAGAGCCCGCTGCTGCCTTCGCCCTTCGCGGCGGGGCTGGGGCTGCCCGTCATGTCGCTGCTGGCCGGCGGGGTCAAGGCCGAGGGGGAGAAAGGCAGCGGCGCCGAGGGGCGGCCGCCCAAAGCAGGTAAGGGGCTGGAGAGCCGCAAGGAAAGAGGCGAAAGGACGGAGCCAGGGTGGTCGCGGGCGCCCTCCGAGAGCCTGGCGCTGCTGCCCGGGGCCGTGCTCGACCTCTCGGCCGGCGTGGGCTCGACGGGCAGCCCCGAGGCACTGCCGCCAGGCTGGGTGCTCATCCCTCCTGGCTCCCTGCTGCTCAAACCCGCTGCCGTGAATTGAGGGCCCCGACGACGCCCAGGGTTGGCCGCTGGCCCCACGGGCAGATCCCCGCTCCCCCCCCCCGCAGACCCCCAGCCCCAGCGGGGCCTCGCTCCTGCTTTGAACCGTCACGAAAGAAGAAGGGACTCTTCTGAGAAAAGCAATAATCCCTCGGCGGCCGGAGCTGGCTGCGCCTCGCGCCAGGGGCAGCCCTGGGGCTGGTGGGGCTACCCCTGCGCCCCCCAGCCCAGGCAGCCCCAGACGCTGCTATTTATTTCTCGACCAGCCCCCTTTGCTGACAGGGTCCCGCTCGGGCTCGGCTGCTGCCACTGACTCGGGCCACCTGTGGCCCCTGGGCTCCCCGCAGGGACAGGAGTGACCCCTCAGGACAGGCTGTGCCGTGCCGGGCTGCACTGTCCGTCCCCACTGGCAGCATGGCTGCAGGTGCTGCCGTGGCCATGGCACCTCTGTGCCAGGCCCAGCTGGCTGGGCACACGCCGGCCTGGCAGCTGCCTGCGTGCCTGCAGCCGCCCTCATCCCCCACTGCCTCCCCGGCCCTCCCTGCGACAAGGCACACGGCTGGTGTGCCGCTCGCCGCGCCAGCTCCGCGCCGGGGCAGAGCCACCCTCTGTAGCTACGTTCATACCCAACCATGGTCCGTGGGCACGCGCCAGCGCAGGCAGGGCTCCAGGTGCTGGCCTGGCTGCTGCCGCCACCGCCCCCAACACAGGGTCTCTGAGCCCCTCGGGGCAGTGCTGGGGCGGGCGCGAGGCTGTGACAGTGCCAGGAGCGGGTGCCGTGCCCAGTCTCAGTGAGGCAGAGCCCAGGGCCTCCCCTGGCACGTGCCAAGGGGGTCTCCTCTCCCTGCCGCCGCTGCGCAGGATCCTTGCCTGCAGCCCCCTCTCCCAGCCAGGGGCCGTGCCATCGGGAGCCCCACGGGGAGCCGGTCTCCCTGCACCCGCCCTCCTGCTGCCACTGCTGCCGCGGGCCACGACCAGGCCCCCGCGGCCGGTGCACGGTGTACGTCTGTCCCCTCGCTCCTTCGCCCCTTTGTTGTTGCACATTCCAGGACATCAGTATTTTAACGGTCTCCAAGTGCCTTTCTCTCGTAGTTTCTGGGTTGTGTTTCCGTTGCCGTGCCAGGCTCCATCGCTGTCAGCCGCGTGTAAGGACTGCCGCCGTATGATAAGCTAACGACCATAACACTACACTCCTCCCGGGGAGACGAACTTTATTAAGGAAACAATAAAGCGAAGCTGAAGTCGAGTTCCTGTCTGGGCCCGTGGCAGGTGCCGGAGAGGACAGTGCCGTGGCTGCGGCTCTGCCCGGTGCCTTGGCAGGTCCTGGTGGGTCTGGCAGCAGTGGTAAGGCTGTGCCAGGGTCTGTGGGACCCCCTGAGGTGGGGATGGCAGCACCCTGCCCGCAGAGGGCATACAGAGAGACCCCCCCAGCTCAGGCCCCCAGTGGCCCAGCCCAGCCCGGAATGGCTCCTGCAGCCTCCCCCCAGGGCCCTGGCAGCCCTCAGAGCCCCCGGGACACCCCTTCTTCGGCAGCCACCTCCCTCCTCCCCAGGGCAGACGGCATCACAGCCAGCCCCTGGCCCCCAGTAGGGCGTGGAGCAGCCAGGCCAGGCAGGGAGCACACGGTGTTTATTGGCTGTGTATAAGTTAAGGGTGAGGGCTGTGGCGCTCGAGGCCGCCCTGCTCACGTCTCGGCCTTCCGCCCCTTCTCCTCGGCCTTGGCCTGGATGCGCAGCT
Organism: Colius striatus; assembly: GCF_028858725.1. Lineage (NCBI taxonomy): Eukaryota > Metazoa > Chordata > Aves > Coliiformes > Coliidae > Colius > Colius striatus. The sequence continues at coordinate 160,330 of NC_084761.1, read as the reverse complement.
CCTCGTCCAGCCGCTCCTTGGCTCTCACCACCTGTGGGACGTGGTACCAGGGTCAGCCATGGTGCTGGGGCTGCTGCTCCCCTCCCAAGGCCCTGGCAGGGGAAGGGGCAGCACAGTGCCTGCCCCTCTCCTCACCTTGGACTGCAGGTAGAAGGAGCCTCCCACTGACTTGTCGTTCACCTTGAACAAGTGCTCATAGTTCTGCCAAAGAGAAGGTCCCTGTTGGATCTGCCTCCTCTGCCCGCCCCAGCCACAGCCCTGCAGCCTCCAGCTGGGACACTGGTGGCTGTGCCCAACCACTGCCACAGGCAGCACCGCCAGCTGGGGCAGGGGAACTGCACATGGGGATTAACTGGCCCCAGGGCAGCACCCAGCTCCCCAGGGAGCAGCTCTCAGCCCCTGCCCGGTGGCTCTGGGGCAGCCTCTACCTTCTGGATCTCCTCTGGATTCAGGCTGGAGATGTTGAGGATCTGCTGAGCTTCCTGGAGGCTGATGCCAATGATCCTGGAGGCAGCGGCGGACTGAGGCCTCTCTGAGCGCCCTCGTGCATCTGCCGCTGCTCGGCTCGCTGCTCGGAGACACCCCAGCCTGAGACCCCGGCCCCCTCGGGCCTCGGCAGGGTTTGGGCACCAAAGCCCGGGTGGCTCTGAGGAGCTCAGGGCCAATCCCAGCCCTCCCCACGCCGCCCGTGCCCCATAGGGACCATCCCGACAAGCCGCCGGGGCTCTGGTTTGCCGTGGGTGCCTTCAGCGAGGGGGGCTGCGGGTGGGCAGGGCTGGGGCTGCCATGCCCCACGGCTCCAGCCGAACCGCCCCCGGGTCGGTACCAGGCTGTGTGTGCTGCCCGTCACACCGGGACCCGCCGGGCCCGGCGCCGTGGGGGGACGCGCCGGGAGCTGCCGCTCGGCTCCTACCTGCGAACTCCTGGCGCAGCGCACGCATGAAGGCGCGTCCCACCACCTGCGCGCCCACCAGGATGATCTGCGCCAGGTACTTGGCCTGCGGGGACACGCCGCGGCCCGTCGCCGTCACCGCCGCGCCGGGACTGCCCGCCCGGCCACCCGCGGCCTCCCCGCCGCCCGTCCCGCCCCGCGCCCCGGCCCAGCCGCTGTCGCTCCCATTCCGCCCCGCGCCCCGGCCCAGCCGCTGTCGCTCCCATTCCGCCCCGCGCCCCGGCCCAGCCGCTGTCGCTCCCATTCCGCCCCGGCCCAGCCGCTGTCGCTGCCGTCCCTGTCCCGCTCCCGCCGCCCTCCCCGTCCGCCCTCACCATGTTTCCCGGCGCCGCTTCCGCCCCGCGGCGTCAGGGGTCGAAGGTCGCTTCCGGCAACCGAGAGGCGGTGGCGGGGGACAGAGCGGGCCCGCGCGCCGCGCAGCGCCTCCTGGTGGTCCCGCCGGGTGGGAGGTGCTGGCAGGGCGGCGTGTGCGCGTGTGGCGGCCGCAGCCGCCCCGCCGCCGCCTCCCCGCTCCCGCTGCCCGGCCCCTGGCTCTGCGCTCCCGCTGCCCGGCTGCCGCCCCCCGCCCCAGAATCACGGCCAGAGCCGGCGGCTGCTGTAGCGGGTTTAATGCAGAGCCCCGGCCGCGCGCCGCTGTGCTGTCCGCGCCCCGCCCGGCTCCCGCCGCTCCGCCGCGCCCGTGCCGGGGTCCCCGCGCGGCTCCAGGGCGCCGGGCCCGGCCTAGTCCTGCGGAAGGGAGCGCGGGGGTGAGGGGCGGCACGGCGCGGCCGGCCCCGGGGCTGCCCTCCCGGCCCTCCGCACGTACCCACTCGGCCTCGTCCACCCCCTCGAAGGAGTCCTGCGGCAGCGGGTCCTGGCGGCTGCCCAGCCGAGCCACCATGGCGCTGAGCAGCTGCGGGGCGGGGCGGAGCGTGGGCCCGGGGCGTCGGCCCCGGCCCCGGCCCGGCCCCGCCGGCCCCCGCACCCACCTCCTCCTTCTTCTGCTCCTCGCTCTTCTCCTCCAGGTACACGGCCGCAGGGACGAAGCGCCGCGCCGGAGCGTCCTTCGGGGCCTGGCTCGCTGCGGGGCAGATCGCTTTGGGGCTGACACCCCCCCGCCCCGCTCTCCGCCGCCCTCCCGCCCGCCCCGGGGCCGGGGTCGCCCCGCCGCCCACGCACCTGGCAGCATGTCGGGGGGCCGCAGGCAGAGCCGGCGCTGCCGCCCGTCCTGTCCCGCCAGCCAGGCGCTGCCGCCCAGCGCCGGCTCCCAGCACACGCGCGTCGGCGGGAAGATGTCGTCCTGGAAATACTCCTTCTGCGGGGCGAGGGGCGGTGAGGAGGGGTCCCGGCCTCCCGCGCCCCCAGCACACGCGGGACACCCCCAGCTTACCCTGACGCGCGGCACGCGGAAAGCCACGGGCTCGAGGCTGCTCTGCCCCAGGCGCAGCGCCCGCGCAAACTCCACGTCCCGCAGCTCGCACGCCGGCTTGGGCAGGAACGCAAAACCCTGGGGGCACGGAGGCGTGGGCAGGGGCTGGCAGCGGGGCCAAGCAGCACGGTCCCCAGAGCCCACCCCCGTTACCTTGTGGGGCTCGGTGGAGGTGAAGCTGTTGCACTCGAGGAAATAGGGGGGCTCGGGCGTCACCTCGTAGAGGAAGACTCTGGTGTCGCCCTGGGGAGGGAGCGAAGTGGGGCTGGCGGCAGGGAGGGTCCCTCCACAGGCAGCCCCCAAGGCTTGTTTGTGGAGCAAGGCCTCACCTTGCCAGTGAGGAAGACCACGCTGGTGTCCTCATCGTAGAAAGGCAGGAGGGTGGAAGGGGCTACGTCAAGGCTGAGGACAGACACGGGTCCCTCAGGCAGCGCCTGCGCCCGGTACAGGAGGATCTTCCTCTCGCTGCGGCTGCGGGGACGTGACAGGGTGGGCTTTGGGGAGGGGGCACACGGTGTCCCGTGGGGGACTCCAGCCCTGCTGTGTGTGTCCCTCCTATTTGTTACCTATCAAAGCCGGACACCAGGAGGAAGTCGCCGCTGCAAACCCAAACCAGGCGTGCCCCACGGCCCCCCTCGGGCCCTGGCCCCTCCTGCGAGGGGTGAAGGTCGTCCTCACTGTGTGGCAGAGCTGGGAGTGCGGGCAGGGGCCCGCGGGGGTGTACCCCCAGCTCTCCAGCTCACCCCCAGCACCACGATACCTGCAGGGGCTGAAGGCTGCGCCGGGGCTCGTAGAGCCGTAAGCGTCCATCTTTGCTCACTGTCGCCAGCTTCATCCCATCGGGGCTCCAGGCCATGCTGAAAATCTGGGGAGACAGATACTGTGTGCCCCCATCTTTGCCTGGCCAAATGCATCCCCTGGCATGTCTCCAAAGTCATAGAATCACTGAATCCTTTGGGCTGGAAAAGCCCTTTAAGCCCCTTGAGCGTGACCATTGACTTCACCCTGCCCAGCCCAGCACTGACCCACAGCCCTCAGCACCTCAGCCCCACGCCTTTGGGATCCCTCCAGGGCTGGGCACTGCCCCAGATCCCTGGGCAGCCTGGCACAGGGGCTGACACCCCTCTCAGGGACACAGTTCTGCCTCAGCTCCAGCCTCAGCCTCCCCTGGGGCAGCTGCAGCCCATTGCCTCTTGTCCTGTCATTGCTGCCTGGGAAGCTGAGCCTGACCCCCAGCTCCCTGCAGCCTCCTGTCAGGGAGTGTCAGAGAGTGCTGCTGGCTGCCCTCAGCCTCCTCTTCTCCAGGCTCAGCACCCCCATTCCCTCAGCCCCTCCCTAGCACCCTGTGCTCCAGCCCCTGCCCCGGCTCTGTCAGTGTGCCCGTTACCTGGTCGGTGTGTCCCTGCAGGCACAGGGCCTCCTGCCCTGTGCCCAGCTCCCAGATCCGCACCGTCATGTCGTAGGAGGAGGAGACCAGGAGGTCGGAGGCCAGAGGGTGGAAGCGGATGGAGTAGATCTTCTCCGTGTGACCTGGGAGGCCGAGCGGTGCGTGGCCGTTGCCGCCTCACACCAGAGCCCAGGCAGGGGGCTCAGCATGCCCCCTGCCACACTTACCTTGCAGCACGGCCTCAGGCTCCCGCAGCGGCTCCCGCAGCCCTCCCTCGGGGATGCGCCACAGACGGATCTTGGCATCTTCACCCGCTGCGGCACCAGAATGGGGAGGGGGACGGTTAGTGCGGCACGGCCAGTGCAGGGGGCTGTGCCCGCGCATTGCCTGGTGCCGCCACACGTACCCACGGCCAGGCGCCGCGTGTCGAATGGGTCCCAGCAGAGGTCAGCCACAGCCACGCCGTTCTGGATGGTGGGCACGGCCACATCGGGGAGACGGCCAGGCCGGGAGTGCTGCGGGGCAGAGCAGTGGGTCAGCTGTGCTGCACTGCTGTGCCGTGCCGTGCCGCGCCACGTTGTGCTGTGGGTACCTCAAGGATGGCGATCTGCCCACCGGCAGAGAGCAGTGGGAGGGCGACGCGCAGGCGGTTGGCGCAGAAGCCATCGCTCTCACCCGGCGTGGTAAGGCTGAGCCCCCGCAGGTTGGTGAGATGGGTGTCGCGGTGCAGCACCCTGCCCTGCGCATGCCGGAACCGGGAGCTGGGCCCTGGCACGGGCAGGGGGACGGGTGAGTGCCGCGGGACCCTCCCCGGGCACTGCCCTAGCCAAGGCCCTGCGCAGCCCACCCTGCTGCCTGCTCACCCAAAATGCTCTGGAGAGACTTCTGGCTGGGGCTGCTGGCGAAGCCACTGGAGGGGCCGGTGCTGGCTGAAAGGGAGCCGCTGGTGCTGCCTGGTGAGGCCAGCGAGGACGGCGATGAGTAGCCGCTGCCCTCCTGCGGGACAGAGAGCAAGATGGCAGGAGGTGCCAGTGTCCCAGCCCTCCCCTTCCCTGCAGAGAGAGGGCAGCGGGGACCTCTGGCACCACATCCCCCTTGCTGCCCTGGCCCCTCCTCACTGCCCTGGCAACCCCACTGCCCAGCAGCCTGTACTCACGCTCCGGTTGGTGTCAGTGTCGGTGGGGCCGGTGTCACCGTCAGCGGGGCTGGTGTCAGCCGCCTGTGGCTGGGCGCAGGCGATGACCGAGGAGGTGAAGGTCTCTGTGGGTCTCCGTGCGGGGTGTAGGCTCACCCTTCTCACCTGCTGGCGGGCAGGGCGGTGGGCAGGGAACAATGGCAGCCCCCCGGCAATGCCACCATGCAGGACACTGCCCACTGAGCCACGCTGACCTGCTGGCTGTCCCCTGCCCACCAGGCCTGGGCACTGGTGGCTGGCAGCATCCCGGCGCAGTCAGGGAACAGATCCTCATGGAAGTCCTGGACGGACTGAGGGAGAGGAGATGGGGGCAGTTGGGTGTCCCTGAAGACCCCCAGCCCCATCCTTCTGACACTTGGCACCGCCTGGGCTGGGGCACCCCCCAGCACTGCGGCCCCTCCAGCCACAGAGCCCTCTCCTCATGAGCTGCAGCTGCTGCCCGCCGGTGCTGGGCTGCCTCAGCACCCCTGGATGCAGCCAGCCTAGCAAACGGCACCCAGCTGCCAGCACTGCTGCTGACAGCACTCAGCTTCCAGCTTCAAAGCACCCAGCCCCCCCGGGTTTGACACCTGAGATCCTGCCCCAGCACACAGACTCTGCTCCCCAGCGCTCACATTTTAGCCGCTTTGACACGGCTCTAAGCACCAGCATTTGGGATCTGGCACCCAGCACCTGACAGGAAGCACCCAGTGTTCTGGATCCACTCTCTAGCACACTGCATGCAGCACCCAGCTTCCCAAATCTGTCCCCTCAGACACATCCTCCCTGACCCACCTCCAGCTTCCCAGATCTGCCCCCCAGATGCAGCCCTCCTGACCCACTCCCAGCTTCCCAAATCTGACCCACTGCCAGCACCTGGCTCCCCTCTGCTCCTGCTCTGCCCGGCCTGGCAGTGCCTCTGTCACCCTCCGCTGCGTCCCCCACGGGATGGACCCGGGCAGCCCCTCACCTTGCGCGGCACCACGTAGCTGATGGGGACGAGCGCGGTGTCAGTGAGCTGCAGCACACGCAGCACCTCGCAGGCCATCACGTCCAGGGCCAGGCGTGGCACGGCCGCCAGCCCACGCGTCCTGCCCTCCATCCGGCACTGGGTCACTGCGGGGCGGGCAGGGCAGCCATGGGGCCGGTGCCAGGTGGGGACCAGGACCCCGCCAGCGCCAGCAGCCCCACATAGGCTGTGGGCTCCTTACCCGGGGTGAGCGCCGGCTGCACCACTGCTGCCTCAAAGCAGTACAGAAGGTTTTCTCCCTGGAAAAGAGGTGGTGGGGATGGGGTGTGAGTGGCGCTGTGGGGAGCGACTCCTGCACCCACGTGCACCCTCCTGCACCCACACGTGCCCTGATGCACCCCCTGCGCCCCGCTGCCCGCGCACCTCACCTTCCCTGCCAACACCAGCAGTCTGGTGTCGTCGTCGTACAGCGGGATGGCTGCCCTGCAAGGCAAAGAGGCTGCTGGGCTGGGGTCCCTCCGGGTGCAGCATCCCACCAGCCACAGGATTGGACCCTGCACCTTCCTGCTTGGCTGAGGCACAGCCCCCATGCACAGCCCTCACTGCTCACCCCTCACTGCTCACTCCTCACTGCCCACTCCTCACTGCCTGCCCCAGTGATGGCTTTGCAGTGGGATGGCACTGCCGGCTGCCCCCGGGCCTGGCTGCATGGTGCCTGAGTGATCCCTTGAGCAGCCGCGGGGCATCCGCTCCTGGCCCTGCACCCTGTGCCTGGCGACGGCTCCCAGCCCCGCTCGGGGAGGCCGCTGGCACCCACAGGGGAGCCCTGGGGCTGGCCAGGCTGGCTTGGCGAGTTTGGGGCGGGCGCGTGGCACACCCCGGCATGCTGCTGCCTCTCCCGGCACCTGCGGTCCCAATCAGCCCCGGGAGTGCCCCGTGGTGGGGCCATGCTGGCTGCAGCGTGTCCTCGTTCCTGTCCCGTGCCCTGTCCCAGCCTGTGGCCGGGGGTGCTCAGTGGCCATGGGGAACCATGGCTGGGGGTCACTTGGTAGCTGGAGGGGGCAGCGGTCAGACGGGCTCCGTGACTGGAGGGGCCTGTGGCTGGGGGATGCTGGGTGGCTGAGGGGACAGTGGCCAGAGAGAGGCTCAGTGGCTGGCGGCCAGAGGGGCCTGTGACAATGGGTGCTCGGTGCCCACTCTGCTGCCCCTCGGCTGGCACAGAGGAGGGGGCTTGGTGGGCAGAAAACAAAGCAGTGGTCCATTACTTTGGGCTGACACTTGGGCGGCTGTGCACAGGGGAGGGAGCTGCACTGTCCCATGCCATTCTGTGCTGTGCCATACTGTGCCATGCTGCACTGTGCTGTGCCGTGCCATGCCATGCCAGGCTATGAGGGAGACGCCTGTACTTGCCCCTGTAGCTATGCCACTTGTGCCTGTACCTTGGTGCACACACATCAGATGCACTGGGAGCCCAGGGACACTGGTGGTCCCGGGGAGTCCCGGGGAGGTTCAGGGGCTCGCGGGGTCCGGGGGGTCCCGGGCGGGCCCCAGGTGCGCGGGGGCGGGGCCTCGAGGCCACTTTGCCCCGCCCCTCCTCCCGTGCCCAGCAGCCAATGGGGCGGCGGCGGGAGCGCAGGCCCCGCCCCCGCGGCTTTAAAGCCGCCCCCCCGCGCCCAGCGCCGCCAGAGAGGGGAGCGTTCGCCGCCATGGACTGACTGGTCGGCCGCCCGTACGGTGAGTCCCGTGGCCTCGGGCGCCGCTGCCAGACCCGCCTCGACCCTCTTCTCGACGCCGCGCCGGGAGCCCGCAGGGCTGCAGCCCTCGGGAGAAAGGGGGTTGGAGTAGGCGGCTGGAATCTCGGGGGGATGGTGGGGCCCAGTGGGCCTCTGCTGGGCCAGGGGCTCCCAGAGCCGACCGCCCGCCCTCCCTCACTTGGGGCAAGGGGTCACCCAGGCCGTGGCAGCACGCAGGGCGTCCGAGGCTGCAAGACCTCGGTCGGGGGTCGACATGCCCTACTGCCTCTGAGGCTGTGACCAAGCCTCGGGGCATCCAACCGTCCCCTTCAGGGCTGGTGGAGAGGACTAGGCCGAGTGGGGAGGTGGCCGTGCAGACAGGACAGGCAGGCAGGGCCCTGGGCCTCCTGCCCTGTTTTTGCCTGTCCTGCCATAGGTTTTGTTGGGGGTCTGTCCTGGGGACATTGGCCTGGTGCTGCTCCTGTCATGGGGAAGGGGAGACTTGTGTCTGGGTCTCATGTGGAGCGTAGCTCCCTCTGGCTGCAACCCACCCACCAGCAGAAGGGCTCCAGGACCCCCAGGGACCAGCACGGTCCTGGGCTGGTCCCATACATCTCACCTAGTCACAGCAGATGTGGCAACAGAGCTTGCCTTTTGGGGTCAGTCAGAGGTGGGAGCTGCAGGCAGCAGCCTCCATCACCACCCTCCTCAGTGGAGGGCTTGGCCAGGGTGGGGTTTGGCTGCCCTCACCCTGCCTGTCCTTGGGGGACAGTGTCCCGGGTTGCTGACTCGTGGAGCTGAGCAGGGTCCCTGGGCAGTGCCGGCAAGGGAATCCTCATGGCTGGTACATAGGGCTGGGTGCCAGCAGGGCCTCAGCCAGCCTGGCAGCCAGCCGGCAGGGATCCCCTGGCTGCCAGCTCCCAGCACACTCTGTCGCCAGCAGTATGTGCTGCAGGGTCTGGCCCCCTTGTCCTCTCTGGGGGGGGGGGGGGGGGGTGACTGTGCTGCCGTGGGGTGGGTGTCCCTGCCCGAGCCTGGCTCCCTCCCAGGCTGGCAGCTGCCATGAGCCAGCGCACCCCAGCAGAGATGCTCCAGCTCCAAGACCCCTTTCGCTGACCAGAGACCCCCACTGACGTGCCCCCCGCGCACCCTCTTTGCCAACGCACCCCACGCCAGCAAGTCTGACGCTGGCCTGGCCCCGCCGGGGCTGTGCCGCTGCCCACGCAGCTCTGGGCAGTGCCGCCGCCGAGGATGACACTACTGGGTGTTGTGGCCGGGCCGTGGCCGGGCGGCCCTGACGCAAGCGCAGCCGGCCCGGCCGGCCCGGCCGGTGGGACGCGGCAGGAGGAAGCGCTGGGGGACAGCCCGGTCACCCCGTCACCCCGCAGGAATCTGCCCGCACGGCCGGGGCCGCGCGTGCCACCGTCGCGGCCTCCTCCCCGCCTCCGCCAGAGCTCGGGCTGCTCCGCAGGCGCTTTGGCTGCCGGAAAAGCGGCTCTGCTGGTTTTTCTGCTCACCGGCACCTGAGCCGGGGAGCGCGGCCGGGTCAAAGAGGCAGGAGCGGACCGGAGGGGCCGGCGCACGCCCGGGAATGCAATAACCAGGCACATTCCTACGGGGCTGCTGCGGAAACCTTAATGAAACCGGGAGGAGGGGGGAGCTGCGGCGGCGCGGGGTGAGCTGAATAGGAGGAGGATTAAGGGCTTAGTCCTGCATCCCCTCGGCTGGCTCTCGGGAGGGGGCACGTGCTGAGGTGGGCTTGTTTTGTGGCTATGACACCGACCACCACCCTGCAGTGCCCAGAGCTCGGCTCCCTGTGGGACCCCAGTCCCGGTGGCTGCTGGTGGGGAGAGAACCCGCTAGCAACAACGGTGGCTTGCTTTGGCTGCAGGGCCTCGCTCACCGGTGCAGGAGGGACATCCCAGGCATGCCGGGCTCCCTGGGGACAACAGCCATATCCTAGGGGCTGCCCTGGCCCGTCCTGCGCTGGTGTCACCCTGCAGCACAGGGAACCACATCAGCCTCATCCTGAGCATGCATGGTGGGTGCACAGTGCGCTGAGCCCGCACCCTTGGCAGGCAGCAGGATAGGATGGTCTGGCTAGGGGGCTGCAGGCAGGGATGGGGGGGACACAATGCTCCCAGCCCAGCAGGCTGGCAGGGAAAGGCTGAGCTGGGACGGGGGGAATCTGAGCCCAGATCCTTCCCGCAGCCGGAAAATATGAATAATTCGGCAAATATCTGCGGTGCAGGCGCAGGGGAGCCCAGCCAAGACAGCAGCAGGCTGCTGGCAGGCCGGGCCTCACACCTCCAGCACAACCAGAGCCCCTTCTCCACCGTTGGAGACCCCTTGGGACCCCTGCCCCTGTGTTTTGGGGAGGTGGGCACCCCAGTGCCCAGGTTAACCCCTTGCTGCCTCGAAACAGTGGCAGGGTGTGTAGACGGCATGTGGGCAGGATGCTGCGGTGTTTGGCGGTACTGGGGGAGGCGGCGGAGGTGGCGGGTGGAGTGGTACTGCCGACCTGCCCAGCGCGCGTGGCATGGTGAGGTGAGCCGAGGGCGCAATGCATGGCTGTGGCCTGGCTGGCCCAACCTGCCCGGAGCAGGAGCCTGGCAGGCGGGGAGGAAATGCCAGCGTAATTAAAGGGACTGGGAAAGGGAGAGAGCCTGGGAGTCACCAGCTGGCTGCAGCTCCGGACACGTCAGTGAAACCCGACCCTGGCATTGCAAAACCAGCCCCGGCCTTGGCAGCCTCCTGCTGCCCTGGCCCCGCTCTGGCGCTGCCCACCCAACTGGCACCCTCCTCTTGAGGGCTGGTGAGGGGTCCCAGGTGTGCCCTCAGCCCCAAAGAACATTTCATGAGGGCTCCATGGCGCTTTTTCGGCTCTACTCAATCCTTGTGCCGTAGCATGAGTGTGTGGAGAGCCATGATGGCAGCAAGGAGTGGTGGGGAGGGGGCTCAGTGGCCCCCTGGCTGACTGTGGCACAGCCTTTCCCCAGCATCTGAGGGCTGATGGCACAGGTCATGGCAGGGCAGGTGCTGGTCAGGCCAAGTGAGTCAGGCAGCTGTGGTGGCCCTGCCCTGCACACCCCACCCTCAGCTGCACCCACTGGGGCCGCAGCAGGACAAAGCTGCCGCCACGCCGAGCCTGCTGCCGCCTCTGTGGTGTGGAGACTTTGCTGATGAGGCCACAGCGGGTGTGTGGGGGGGCACACGGCCCATGTCCAGCCCCTCCTGCAGCCGCGGCACAGGATGCGGTGTCCTGGAACCAGACAGCCCTTTCCCCAGTGCAGGGGTGGCTGGGGCAGGCAGCACGTGCTGCCATGAGACCCTGTGGCCCCCAGAACGTGGCGGGGCCCCTTGTGAGCTGCAGGGGCAGCAGAGCAGGTCAGAGGCACTTCACGGCCCTGCCAGCCCAGTTCCCACCGGCAGCGCCTGGCCTCTAACCTTGGCTGGATCTCTCTCTCCCACAGAACTGACACCATGAACCAGCTGGTCCTTTACACGCTGCTCTTCTGGGTGCCCAGGCAGCTGGCTGGGGCGTGTCCTGCCGGCTGCCAGTGCCATGACCCTAAGACCATCCTGTGCGCGGCCCGACGTGGCCAGAGTGTGCCCCAGGGGCTGCCCCCCACCACCCTCTCCCTCTACGTCTTTGAGAACGGCATCACGACACTCAGTGAGGACAGCTTTGTGGGCCTGCCTGCCCTCCAGCTCTTGGACCTCTCCCAAAACAAAATCACCAGCATCCAGAAGAACGTCTTCCAGCCCCTGACAGAGCTTGTCAACTTGGACCTGTCCTCCAACCTGCTGCAGGAGATCACCAACGAGACCTTCCATGGGCTGCGGTTGCTGGAGCGGCTCTACCTGCAGAGGAACAGGATCCAGCACATCCATGCTGCTGCCTTCGACACGCTGGAGAACTTGCTGGAGCTGAAGCTGCAGAACAACCAGCTCTGGGCCGTGCCCCCCCTTGACCTGCCTAACCTCCTGCTGCTGGACATCAGCTGGAACAAGATCCCCACCATTGCACCGGCAGCCTTCCGTGCCATCAACATCGAGTCCCTGAAGATTGCTGGTCTGGGCCTCACAAGCTTAAGCGAGGAGCTCTTCCAGGCCCAGAACAACCTCCATGAGCTAGATGTCTCCGACAACCTGCTGGAGCACGTGCCAGGGGTGCTGCAGCGCCTGGGCAGCCTCACCAGGCTGAACCTGGCCGGCAACGCCCGCATCACCCAGCTGCCCGCCGACCACTTCCGCGGCCTCCACAACCTCCAGGAGCTGGACATCAGCAACCTCAACATCAACACCATCCCTCGGGACTTCTCCCGCTTCTTCCCACGGCTGCGGGCCGTGACGGCCGCTGGCAACCCCTTCAACTGCATCTGCCAGATGAGCTGGCTGGTGCAGTGGGTGAATGCCAGCGGCGTGCTGCTGCGCCGGCCCGAGGAGACACGCTGCCACTTCCCCCCTAAGAACTCCGGCAAGCTGCTGCCCCGCCTGCAGTACGCCGACTTCGGCTGCCCCACCACCACCACCACGCTCCCGCCCAGCACGCCGCATGCCACCATGCTGCCGCCCACGCTGCCTCCCACCAGCGCCCTCCTGCTGGCGCCGCCACAGCCCAGCACCGCTGCTCCCACCACGAGGGCGCCGGCCCTGCTGCACAGCTCCACGCCGTCGCCCTTCAGCGGCGCCCTGGCGCTCACCAGCCCCCCGCCACCCCTCTGCCCACCTCGCACCTGTCTGAACGGTGGCACCTGCCTCCTGGGTGCCCGGAGCCACGTGGAGTGCCTGTGCCCAGCAGGTTTTGCTGGCGTGTACTGTGAGGCAGAGGTGAGGACCACGACGCCGTCCCCGGCTACGTGGCCTCCGGTGCAGGGCCGGCGCGTCAGCATCGCGCAAGTGGGCAGCACCTCCCTGCGAGTGGACCTCCAGAACTATGTGCAGTCCAAGGCGCAGCTGAAGGGCATCCGCCTGAGCTACCGCAGCCCATGCGGGCCGGACAAGCGGCCAGTGATGCTGCGCCTTCCCGCCTCACTCTCAGAGTATACAGTGCGGGCGCTGAGGCCCAACTGCACGTACCGTGTCTGTATCGGGGCACTGGGGGAGAAGGGCTCTGCGGAGGAGCACTGCGCTGAGGCACAGACCCTGCCCGCCAGCCAGCAGCAGCACTCGCCCGTCACCCAGAGCAAGGACGGCAGCCTTGCCCTCATCATCGTCCCCGCGCTGGCTGCCGTCCTACTGCTGCTGGTGCTGGTGACAGCCGCCATGTACTACCGGCGGCAGCGCCGTGCCAAGATGGGCACTGGGCGGGACGTGGGCCCGCTGGAGCTGGAGGGGGTGAAGACTTGCCTGGAGAATGGGGACTTGGGCAGCCGCAAGGCGCCCGAGGCGGCCGTGCTGTCCAGCAGCTCCGAGTGCGAGGTGCCGCTCATGCAGTCACACTACCCCAGCAACAACAACACCCCAGGGCTCAAACCCTCCTATTTCTGAGCTGGAGGGTCAGCGGCAGCCCCCAGCAGGGGGGAGGTCACAGAATTAAGAGGGGAGACCCCCAGACCCTTGACGTGCAATTTGCAGGAGGAGACAATGTCACCACTCAGTGCCTTGGTCTCTATGACTCTGTAGAACGTGGGGAGCAAAAGAGGGGACGCGTGAGGTTTTCATCAGAGGGTTGAGGGGAGGCTTGTTTTAGCTACTGCTGAAAACAAAGCTGCCATGTGCCTGGGATAAGGGACGTCCATGTGCTGGTAACAGGGGCCCTTTAGCGCAGCACGACCTGGGACTCTTCCCCTCCCTGGAAGCTGATGTGAACAGTAAGGCCTGGCTGAGGTGCTGGGACCCTCGGGACACCCAGGCCGAAGGAAGCACCGAAGAGGCAATCCGGGAATTGAAGCTTTAAGAACTCAGAATATTTATACAGTTATTTCCCATTTCTTCTGGGAAAACACTTTTTTGTTTCTAGTACAGATTTGTGTACATCTCTTTTGTAAAAGCGGAACAGAAGGTGGCTTTTGTAAAAAAAACAAGAAAAACAAACCCAAAAACACCAGGAGTGCAACCCCTCTGTGCAGGGCCAGGGACTGCCCCGGCAGAACAGCGGCACGCTGTGCCTCGGCCGCCCGGGGTGTTGGCGAGTGCTGGGATGAGTCAGGGGGGAGTTTTCCTGCTGGTGGGGGAGGCGTTGCCCCCACCGAGCTGCGTCCCCACTGCAGGCTCCAAGGGGGTGTTCCCAAAAAAGAGGCCACAAGTTTGCAATGGGCCACTGCCCTGTGCATCATCCAGCCTGACTTCATCCCTCCCTGCCTGCCAGATGGCTCTGGGGCCAGTGGCCGGACAAACAAGCTGTGCTTGACCTCCTGACATCAGCCCCTGTGGCACTGGCACCCCAAAATGCCCGGGACAAGTGTCAGCCTGCTCGGTGCCCCCCAAACTGGGGGGCTGTGCTCAGAGCCCAGGCAGGGCCCCCGCAGCGAGCCCCCTCCCCCGGCCCCGCTCGGTGCGCGGGGCAGGCTGGGAGCCGGCGCTCGGCAGGTTCCTGCTGCCAAGTGGTTTTTGCTCCAACCCTCTGGTTTTAATCGTTTTCCAATCCTTTATCTTTCGGGCTGGAATTTTCCAGGTTGGGGCCCTGCCCGTGGAGGTATGTTTGATTTGGAGAGAATGAGCAAGCGGCGGGCTGGAGCGCCGCAGCTGCCGCCAGTAGAGCCGGGGTCACGGTGGTGCCGTGGGCCACCGGCCACACCGGGACTGGCGGCTCCCCTGGAGCCACAGCTCGGCCGCGGGACACGGCCCTGGTCCGGCAGCGCCGTGGGGAGGAGGCAGCTCTGGATGTGGTTAGGGGTGCGGGGCGGCGGTGGGGCCATCTGGTGCCGGGCCCTGGCTCCCAGGTGGGCTTCCGGCAGGGCTGGCTCCCATTAGGGCCGGCGCAGCAGCAGGAGGGGCCCCTCGCCGGCGCGGTGCGGTGGCCACGCTCGCCCGCTCAAAGGGCCCATTGTGGTCCTTTCCCCACAGATTTTTCAAATTAACATCCCAAATTCCTCTGAAAATTGCTGCTGTGTAAATATTTTCACTGCGAGCTTTGTATATTTTCCAGCCCTGTGAGGAGAGGAGAAAAGGCTCCGGAGGAGCTGCAGCCTTGCGCCGGGTGTGTCCGGCCGGCTGCTGCCGCTGCCCCCCGGGCCCGGCCGGGCATGGGGCAGCCCCTGTGTGCCATCGCTGGGCTGGGAGTGACGGGCAGCCCCTGAGCCCCTTCCCTGCTGGCTCCTCTCTCCCCCTCCTGCTGCTCGGCTTCGCCACGTGTCCTTCCCCTAATGCAGCTCTTTTCCCCGCCTGCAATCAGCTGGAAGCTTGCAGCAGACCCCTCCACGTGCCAGCTGGGTGCCGCAGACCCCCATGACCGCTCGGTAAGTCCCACTGCTCCTGGGGGATCTTTCAGCAGCTCCACAGCAGCTGCATCTGCCTCGGATCTACTGCAGCGGCTGCCCCGGCAGCGCAGGAGCAGCGCAGGGACTCAGCTCCAGCGGTGCAGCACAGCCTGGGAGCACCGAGCCCAGCTCTGTATGGTGGCATGGCAGAGACTGGCACCAGCCGGGGTGGGGAAGGGGCCGTGGCTGTGGCAGGGCTTGGCTCCCCATGGGACTCAGAGCCCACGGACACAGTGTCTGTGCCCAGCCGTGCCCAGAATGAGCCCGGCAGCCCCTCAGCCCCTTCCCAGACCCGTCAGGAAAAGTCCCGCCGGCTGCTGCCAGGGCCAGCACATCATGCAGTGTTGCTCATTCCTGCGGGCTGAATCAGCGCTGGGGAAGGATTGCAAAACCCCCTGAAAGAAACCCAAAAAAAGTCCCTCTCCATCAGGGCTGGTAACCGAGAGCCCCAGCCAGAAGCCACTGGCAGAGCAGTGGGGAGCTCGGTGGGGAGCCAGCTTCACCACGGCCAGTCCCACCACCCCCAGCCCTGCCACATCCCGGGTGCCTGTGGCCTCCAGAGGATCATCCCTGGCCCCATGGAAACTGAAGCCGGGTCCCCCAGGACCCCTGGGGCCCCACGGCCAAGGCAGAACCTGGGGGGCACGTGCTGCCTGTGCCCCCCCCCCTGCAGCCCCACACGCCACCGGCTGCCGGGAAGAGCATGTGGAGAGGCTGAAATCCCGGCGGCTTCCTGGAAAGCCGCAGAGGCCGAGGCCGTGGCCATCTGGGAGCGATTTCGGCACTGCTGCTGCCTTCCCGCCCCAGGGCCCTGCGCCACGGCTATTTCGGGTTTGATAGGGTGTAATTACCGGCCCAGCAGCCACCTCGGCGTTAACCCCTTTGTGTGGCCGCCCAGCAGCATCTTGCCCCACGGGGCTGGGTCCTGCCAGGCGGCAGGTGATGGGGCGGCCAGGCAGGAGCAGCAGGGAAAGCCCCTTCCCCTGCAGCCGCCAGCCCAGGCAGCTGTGTGAGGAGGGGGTGAGGGCAGGGGTCTCGGGGAGAGCAGGGATTGGACTGTCCTGCTCAGGGCTCTGCCACGTCACGGGAGAGCAGCAGCGCTGGGGCCTTGGGATGGGGCAGGGATGGGCATCAGGGTCCTACTGAAGCTGGTGACTGGGGGAGGTGTTGGGGTGATGGTGGGATGCGCTTCAGTGGGGTCGTGTGCCTTGGAGCATGTGAGGTCTGGAGCTGGCAGAGGTCAGGGCTGTGAGCTCGGCCACTACGAGCCGGCTCAGCCACAGCCAGGCTTTGGCAGGAACAGGGGCTGCAGGTGGGTGCTGGTGGCTGAGCACCCCTGGGCACTGTCCTAGGGAACCACAAAGGCCTCGCCACGGCTCGCTCTTGGGGCTGGAGGAACCAGACAGCCCCAAACCCCTCTGCAAACACCCTGCCCTGCTGGCTCCCTGCTGGCAGCTCCCAGCTCCAGCACCTCGCATCTCCGCTGGACTTTATACCGTGACAGGCAGTGGGGATGCAGCTGCCCCCATCTTGGCCCCTGCCCTGTAGGGATCTGCCCAGTGCTGGCTCGCACCGTGGGGAAGCAGCTCCCCAGGGCCCTCGCAGACCTAGTCACCTCAGCCCTAGCAGCCTGGCTGCAGCCCTGAGCCGGCCGTGGTACAGGCAGGAGGCTGTGGGCAGCCCCAGCTGTGGTGTGGGCAGGAGGCTGTGGGCAGCCCCAGCTGTGGTGTGAGCAGGAGGCTGTGGGCAGCCCCAGCCTCCCTGAGGACATTTGTGGGACACCGAGAGATTCGGAGGGCACAGGGGAGCTACTGTTGTTGCCGGCCCCAGTGCAGTGATGGCGCTGACTTGGCCAGTGCTGTGCTGGGCGTGCGGCAACGGGGTCTGGTTGCTGACCCCAAGTTGGAGCCGGTGCTGGTTACAATTTAGGGCAACAATAACCTATTGAGGCCCCTTCCTGGCTCCTGCCCTGCTGCTCCTTGATCTAATTAAAAGGGGGTGGGGGAGACAAAACCCGAGGCGAGCGGAGCGACGGGTACCTGACAGCAGCATGTTGAGGACCATACCACAGAGGCAGGCTGTGGCCCCCCACGCCTCCTGCCACCAGCTCCTTGAGGAGTCTGAGCACTTGGGGGAGGGCCAACTCCTACACACAGCCCCGGCACAGCCAGGGCACTTCAAAAACGGGGTTTACATGGTCACAGAGATCTCACCTGGGCATGGGATGGGGGACCCCAAAACATACTTGTTGATGTGAGGGTCAATGAGACAGTTGCCACTGCTCTCTGCCCTCTTCCCCCATGGGTGCTGGCAGGGGCACAGCCACTCCACAGGCATGGGCACTGCCGTGGGTGTGCTGCAGGGGTATCTCCCACCTTAGAGCACCCCATGGTCCCGCTTTGGGATGCTGTAGGTGGCCTGGAACACATGGTGCCGGGTGGGTGGGCAGGTCACCCACAGAAGGGTGTGGTGAGACACGGTGGGACATGGTGGGGATGCGGTGGAATGTGGTGCAACGTGGGCTCCCGGCCCCTGCTGCCCAGCCAGTAATGAATGGTATGAGTTTCCTGCCCGCCCACCGATTGCTTCCTCAAAGAGCCTGGATGAGCTGCTGCGGTGGCGGCGGCTCCCTGCTCCCTGCTCACGGCACGGCTGGCACTGCCATGCCGCTGGGCCATCCTCCAGGCCCCACTCCGGCCCCCACGGCCATGCTGGAGACTCACAACAGGCACCACAGCCCCATGGCTGCTCTGCCATGCCCTCACTGCCGAGCCTGACCCCAGCCTGCAGCTCCCCTGCTTGATGTCTGGGCACAGCCCCCCAAGCCCTGCATGCCCTGCCCTGGCTATGGCTCTGGGGCTCCCCAGCATCACCCCCTGCGGCCCCCCTCGGGACGGCTCTGCCAGAGGGGAAGCGCAGCCCCCGCTCGGCCCCGCAGCCAGGAGCCAGCCCAAACCCCCCTCTGCCATTTGTCATCTCCACAAGATTTACAGGCGGGGGAGTGGCTGGGGCTAGAATCACAGCCTAAAAAAAGCACCTCCTGCTCCTTGGCAGCTCCCCGGCACAGAGGGGTCCCCGTGTGCCCCAGCCCCTGGCCCCTCCCCGCAGCACAGCCTGGCGTGCCGTGCCGGCAGCCCCCGCCAGCCGCGTTCCTGGCGGCCCACAGCCTCGGCAGCCCAACCAGCCGCGTCCTGCGCAGAGGGGCTGACGCAGCCCGGCGCCTGCAGACAATTTATCTCTGCTGGCTTACCCGGCCCCGCGCCGGCGGGAGGCCCCAAGCCGGGCTGCCAGCAGCAGCGGCACCTGGGGTGATCCCTGCTGGATCCTCTGCTGGCAGCAGTACCAGATCTTGGGGCATCCCCAGCAGCCAGCCTTGTGCCACGGTGTGTCTTGGAGTGTTCACTCTGGACACTAACGGTGGCTGGTTGCCTTGCCCATTGTGCCTGGAAGCCACAACCCACTCACCCCAGAGCTCGCAAGAGGCACAGGGCTCCCCGGCAGCCCCTTGCCAGCTCCCAACCGCTGCTGCTGCCATGGCACTGGCGCCTCCATGGTGCAACCCCCACCAGCTCTATCCACTGCTGTCAGTCCTGGCTGCTGCCAGCACCGGCCTGGAGCTGAGACCACGGCACAGGGGATTCACTCACCTGCAGCACCTGGTCGTGCTGCCCCAGTTCACGTGCCCACCCAGCTGGCAGCCACTGCAGGCACTGCTGGTGCTGTCCCCAGCAGTGCCACCACCCACAGCAGCACCAACACCCAAACGGTGCCGGGGACATGGCCACGCCATCCCCAGCCTCGTCTCCAGCTCCGTGTCCAAGCGCTGCTGCTGTCTGGAGCTCTCTGCTGCCTCCTGCTCCATCTCTGTCCACGTCCTCATGTCCCGAAGGCCCCACTGCCCGCCCACCCAGTGCCAAGTGCTGTCCCTACCCGGGTGAGGTGTCCAGTGTCACGGTGAGCATCGCTGCGCTGAACTGCCGCGCATCCCACAGCTTCACCTCCCGCTCCCGCATCTGCAGGGGCACACATGTGGCGTCGGTGGGCACCGGGGCTGCCCAGCAGCACCACGACACCACTCCTTCCCCAGCCAGCCTCCCTCCATCCCCAGAAAGTGCCAGGTCGTCTGGCAAGGGCACCTCTTACTTTAACAGGGAACAGGCCACCCAAAGGGCACGAGGCCGGGACATCCCCACGAGGACTGTACCTGGCTGAACCCCACGGAGATGAGGCAATCGCTGGAGCCCATCCAGAGCAGCCGGCAGTCCTTGTTGTTCTCGTGTCCCAGGACGCTCTGCAAGGCACAGGACACACGACCATCAGTACTGCCGCCGGCAGCACCGTGAGGGACACACGGCGCCAGCAGCAGCTGTGAGCCGCCCAGGGCTGAGCACTTGAGCCAAG
This sequence comes from Colius striatus, assembly GCF_028858725.1. Classification (NCBI taxonomy): domain Eukaryota; kingdom Metazoa; phylum Chordata; class Aves; order Coliiformes; family Coliidae; genus Colius; species Colius striatus. The sequence continues at coordinate 140,881 of NC_084761.1, read as the reverse complement.
CGCCGGCTCCTGACCTGGCTGAGAGATGCCCATGGTGACGGGGCAGCAGGGGCAGCCTGCAAGCAGTGACAGCCCCGAGCCCCCGCCCTGTGCCGCTGCCGGCGGGGCTGCTTTGTGGAGCAGTAGCAAGGAACGTGAGCGTGAGGGGCAGGAGGCGGCTCCCTGACCCCCTGGGACTCTCCCCACAGCTGGTGAGGGAGCCTGGGGGGCAGTGTGCTCTGAGGAAGCTGCTCCATGACGGCAGGCATGGCTGTGACTGTGGCCATGGTGCAAGAGGAACTTACTTTCCCAGCCGCATCCCCTGGCTCTTGATGCGCGGCGAGTCCCAGCTGCAGGAGCCAGGTGCCCCATGTGTGTCCAGGTGCTACCGAAACACACAGCGAACTGAGCCCGGCCACAAGCCCCACACTACCCTAACCCCCCACAGCCCCAGCCAACACCTCATCCTGCCACCACCCCCGGCCCCAGCGCCGCTTTGCCAGGAGCGAGGGGGGAAGAGCCAGCGTGGGGCTGTGGGGAGCTACTTGCTGACTCCCATGTGGGCCCCAGATGGGCCCTGCGGTTCCTGGCGTCTTGGTGGGAGCCGGCAGCTGGTGCTGGCCCCACGGTGCAGCCCCTCGCTGTCGTTTGCGACGCCTCAGTCAGAGACTGCTAACGATTTCGGAGCTGGCGTGGAAAAGCAGAGGGCTCTGCCAGAGCCAAACCCAGCACGGCACTTCCGGCCCCTCCACACAGGGCAAGGGGGGAACCCGGCGTGGGGGCAGCAAGGATGGGGTGGGCACAGGAAGCTGCCCACGCATCCACAGCCCCAGGCTGGCAAGCACCACGAGCCGCAATCTGCATACCCGTCAGTGTGAGCTCCGTGCACCACCGGCCATGGCCACAGCGTGCTGGCCAGTCTGCCATGGCGGGGCTGCAGCCCCGATTGTCCCCGGTGGTAGCAGCCCCGCAGCGATCCCCACTCTCCAGAGAGACTCGCCTCTGGGGCAGCAGAAGGTGCATGGTGCGAAGCTCATCCCCTCGGCTGTTGCACACAAGCCTCCTTGCCAGCACAAGCCAGACACCTACCAGCCAGCGCGGCTCACGGCACAGCCAGTGCCGGCCAAGCCCAGCCCAGTGGTCCCAGCACAGGGGCAGGATGTGGGGCAGGAGATGCCTGTCCCCCACCCCCAATGCGCTGGCACCGGTGCTGGCTGCCGGGGAGAAGGCCCTGGAAAAAGGAACGGATCCCAGGATTGGTGCCAAGAGAGATGGGAACCCTGGGAGCTGGGCCCAGCTCTCTCATCAGCCAGGAGAGCACTTCTGCACCTGAGCCGTGCGGCTGTGGCAGCCAAACCCCAACAGCTCCAGGTTCGATCACTGACCATGCTGGCTCCACTGGGCCCTGGCACTGCTGCTGCCAGGACCCTCCGACCATGCAGCAGCAGTGGAGGCAGCCGCGGGGGCTGGGCTGGCAGGGAGCAGGGGATGTGGCTGCGGCCCCCAGCCCGTGCCGTGCCGTGCCGTGCCGTCTGCAGCCTGGGACACGTTTTATGCATTAGTTCCATCCCAGCTGCGCAGCACGTACGGCAGCAACACGGGGGGGGCGGGGCTGGGCTGCTCCATGCTCCGTGTTGGCTCAGATACCAGCTGTGCAGGTGTTGCAGAGGTGGGCACATGGACTGTGTGGCAGCCAGTCCTAGAGGGTCCCTGGGGACCCCCTGCCCTGTGACTTTTCCCCTGGTGCTGAGGGTTTTGGCAGGAATGGGGCAGTGTGACCTGGCACTGATGGTGGTCCCTAGTCAGTGGAGAGCTCTGGGGTGGCCGTTGGGGCTGCTGTGGGTCCCTAGGATGGCAGATCTGGGCAGAGACCCTGGAACCGAGCCTGGGGTGATGCCAGGATCCTGCTGTGACAGACCAGCTGCAGCCCAAGGGATGGGCATCCCTCCCGAGCTGCTCGTCTCCTTGGCAGGCCGAGGAGCCCACCAGCTCTAGGCTGGCACAAGGGGAGCGGAGGAGGACTCCCAGCTCCCTGGCCACGCTAGTGCTGTGGCAGCCCAGCCTCCTCCAACCCATTGTGTGGGTCCAGCCCAGCTGGTTTTAGGCAGCCCAGGCTGGGGGAAGCTTGTGCTCCCTCCTCAGAGTCAGATCAGCTGCACGGGGAGGGTTTCCCATCATCATCCCTCTCCCCATCCCTCCCAGAAGAGGCTGGGGGTCTCCAGCCATGCCCCTGTGCAGCCCAGAGCTGCACCCGCTGTGGGGGCTGCATGGGGCCAGCGCTGGGGAGTGCAGCCGGCTGTGGGATGCAGCTGCTGGCAGCAGTGCCGCGCCGGGGCCCGGTGAGATGGTAACAGCTGCCCTGGGAGCGAGCGGCTCCTTGGCTGCCTGGGACAGCCCGACATGGAGTAAATGCTGCTGCAGCCCCGGGGCTAGAGGCAGGGCAGGGCAGGCCAGAGGTGGGAGCCCAGGGCAGAGCCGTGTGGCTGGATGGGTGGGAGGTAGCTGGGGCATGGGAGTCACAGCTCTGCCCCTGGCAGAGGTGCAGGACAGCTCAGCCCTGCCTGTGGCTAGCAGACCCTGTGGGAAGCTACCCCAGCAGAGGGACCTGAGCCAGGCAGAGCCACCCCTTTGCCAGGGGGTGCCAGGCCTCCAGGTGACCAGGAGCTGCCAGGGGACTGCTGGGATACCAGGCATGTGCACGGCACTGGTGATGCTCCCGTAGCCATCATGCCACCAGCACTGGCCCCTGTCCACTGCCAGGCACAGGGTGTCTCTATCATGGTGAGGAGGAAGGACCGAGGTGGGTCTCTCAGATCCCACTGGCCAGAGCAGCACCACCATGGTGCCCATTGCCCCAGGGAGCTGGGCACCATCAGTACTGGTGCAGGCTCTGCCTCTTCCACAGCCCTCGGGGTAGGAGCTGGGCAGGGGAGGGGGACCCGCTGGCCACGGGGGCTGGGCAGACTGCAGCACCCGTCCCTCCTCATCCCCTCATGCAGCCCCTGGTCCTGCAAGCCCAGCTATGAGGCTGTTCTCAAACCCCCAGAACACCTTTGCCTTTTTGAGAAGGAAATGCCAGGAGCCCCAGTCAGGTCAAGCAGTGAGCTGGGGGCTCCCACAGTGCTGTGCCAGCGCCTGAGCCCCTGCCCCAGGTTGGCAAACTCTGACCTGCACCCTCGTCCCCACACTCTGCTGAGCCGGGGACAGCCTTGGCCAAGCAGGGCGGGCCGGAGCCCACATCCCGCACCATGCTGCTGCCTCATCCTGGATCCTCCTCAGCTTCCCCACGCCTGCCATTGCAAGCAGCATTCCTGGGAAGGACAGCCGAGAGGGAAGCAGAGCAGAGGAAATATAAACAGTCCCGTGCAGCTACGCTGGGGAACAGAAGCATGAGAGCGGCGAGCACGCCGTGCTATAAATAGGCTGCCCAGAGCCAGGCCAACTTTTTCAAAGCTTCCCACGGTCTCCTTGGGAATGTGGGATGCTGTGGACCTTCCCCCAGCCCGGAGGAAGCCGTTGCTGAGGCTGGGAGTCAGGTACCCCCGGGGTGACCTCAGCGTGGGATACCGCAGAGATGCAGCAGCGCGGGGGAAGGCTGAAGTTCTCCCTATGGCCTGACGTGCTTTGCCCCAGCCAGTAGTGGCCAACCAGCCCCAGGCCAACAGATGGATCGTGGGCAGTGGTGACATATCAGGGTCTGTGGGGTCCTGGCTGTGAGCTCGGCTGGGTCTCCCGCTCACCACAGCATTGCCTGGCCACCGTGGCACTGCTGCTCACGCAGACTCTCTCCCTGCTGCATCCTCCTGGCCTGGCCAGGGCTGATGCGGCCCATGGGATGGTAGCCACAGTCTGGGAGAGGGGCTGGAGTCCCTGTCCCACCCCTGGAGCCAAGGGCAGGGGTGAGGCACCCCCAGCCTTGGGGAGACAGCACAGTCCTTCCCCACACCGGCTGTGCTTGGAGGGCTGTGAGCCCTGGCTGCTACCAGACACCAAGCTCTGTCCCAGCTCGGTGGGGAGACACAAACCCTCAGGGACACCCTCCCAGCTGTCCCCAGGCACCCTCAGCCCTGTCCCACTCATTAGAGCAGAGCTCATTGACCCGTGAGCAGAGCGTGCGCTCGCCTGGCGCGCGCAGCCATTCCCTCGCCCCCGGCCCTGCTGAAGCACAGGAGGGGGGAAGTTTCTCATGAGAACGCAGCCGGCTCCTCTCCATCCCACACCAATGGTGCTCAGCAGCCCCACAGCCCAGCTTTGGCAGCACTTGGCCCCACACAATGCTGCCCATCATGCTGCTGCCTCCATCCTGCCCCTGCCAGCCCAGCAGCCCAGGGCGTGCCAGTACCCAGAGGACAGGGTGAGCAAGCAGAGATGCCACCTTAGTAACCCTCCCCATACCCAAATTATCATCCTGCACTGGTCCCAGTGACCCTCCCAGTGCTTCAACTCCCAGCTCAGCACTGCATCCCTTGTCCCCTCACGCTGTGATGTGACCCATGCTAGGGGCAGGTCCCAGGGGGCTGCCTGGGCATTGCAGGGTGTGCAGGGACGGGCGCAGCGGAGAACAGCTCCAAGGCAGAGATGGAGCCACAAGACAGAGGATGTGACTTGCTTCTAGGGTCAAGGTGAGGAGGACAAGCATCAGTGCCTGTGGGAGGGGAGGGTGGGGGGGGGGCTGCGGCAGCGTGGCTCTGGGATGGGAGGAGCAGAAGATGGGACCCCCGGGACCTCTCCAGAAGAACGGCAATGCTCAGCCCAGCATGGCTGCATGGGGAGGCACGGCAGGACCTACGGCAGCAAAAGGGCGGCTCTGGCGTCAACACTGAGGAGGGAAGCTGAGCAGTAGTGGGCTGCAAACACTGCTCTAATGCTTGCAAAGGGGCTGCTGCAGTTGCAGCTCCTTGTTCCAGCCCAGATGCAGCGCTGAGGGGCCAGGGGTCCAGCAGGAGGAGGGCACTTGCTCTCCCAGGGGGAACTGTGGCCTCGGGTATGTGCTGGGCACTGTGCGGGGTCAGCCAGAGCCTGGCCAGACTGCGTCACATGCTGCTGCCCGCTGCTGGGACATGCTTACAGGAGATGCCAGGGGCGAGGCCAGGGCACAGCCTCATCACCCACCTTCAGTCCTCAGCCCAGAGACCCGAGAGCACAACGGCAGGCCCCCACTGTCCTCCCTGCCATGACTGACTGGCTTCTGCACCGCAGTGAGCTGGCAGCCATGCTGAGCCTGCGGTGCAGAGGGAGCCCAGCCCGCAGTGCTGCCGGGGCCAGTGCAGCTGGAAAATCCATCAAGCTGCTCTGCTCACTTGCTCACTGCTGCAAAAGAACAGGTGACTTCAAAGGCAGGAGCTCATGAGGTGCTGGCGCTGCACAGCGGCCCCGGCATCACCCAGCGCTGTAACCGTGGTGGCCCGGGGGATACGGAGCCCTGCCAAAGAACCCGGCCCTCCAGCAACATCGGGAAAGGGAAAATACAGTGCAGGAGTGTTATTCTTCTTGGCTAAGCAAGCCCTGTGCAAACGTCCAGAGGATTTATGGCATTTTAAAGTTTTCCCCTTCAGCACAGTCCTCCAAGACTAAACACCTTCATCAATCCTCAGCTGGCCGGGGCTGGGGCTGAGGCTGAAGCTGAGGTGGAGGCTGGGGCTGGGGCTGGGGCTGGGGCTGAGGCTGAGGCTGGGGCTGGGGCTGAGGCTGAGGTGGAGGCTGGGGCTGGGGCTGAGGCTGAATCTGAGGCTGGGGCTGGGGTTAAGGCTGGGGCTGGGGTTTGGGCTATGCTGCTGCAGTGAAGGTGCATATTTCTCTTGGCAAACCCTGAGCACCAGCCCTGGGCTGGATCAGACAGCAGCAGAGGGAAGTGAGCTGCCTGCTCTGAACAGCCATCATCATTCACACATTATTTTTAACAGCTCAGCGAGACAGAGTCCACCTTCCCCAGGAGACTTGGCTCGAGCCCATCTCTCTCACAGCTTTGCTAAACACCATCGTACAAACCGGCAGGTCTGGTGCGGGGAGCGAGGGCAGACGGAGAGGGCAGCAATGCCTGGCCACCACTGGGGAGGCACAGGATCAATTTGGGAGCAGAAACTGTCACCTTCCAGCCATGCCAGTGGCACCCAGAGCAGGGATGCATCACGGGGGCCACTCGAGGTCTGGAAGCACTGTGCTCTGGCTCACGTGCACGTGTAAGTCCCAGGCTCACACATCTGTGTGGTGATGGTGTATTGACACGGCTGCCTGCAGGCTCAGGGCACTGCTCGTACCCTCAGAAGGCATCTGAGGGCCTCATGGGACCTCAGCACCTGGGCTGCATGCAGCACAATCCCAGCACAGCGCGGTGCTGGAGCAGCCACTGCCTGCAGCTGGTGCCGGGGCTCACCGCCATGCCGGGGGTCACCGCTGTGCCAGGGGTAACGGCTGTGCCAGGGGTCACCACCATGCTGCGGGTCACTGCTGTGCCAGGGCACAGGCAGCAGAGCCTATCAGCTCCCCGAGCCCATGGGCAGCCCCCACGCTGGAGCCAGGGGAGGCGCGAGAAGCAGCAGAACCCGCTGTGGCCATCTTGCCCACTTCTCTGCTGCATCCCTCCCCTCCCAAAGGCTCCCAGCCCCTTCCGCGGCGAGGGACAGCAGCCACCAGCAGTCAGAGTCCTCCGGCCACGGGAAACCTCTAATAAGATGCTGTTCAACCTCGAAGTTGAGGCTTAAGATCTCTAATTCCCTAACTGCTGTTACTTGCTGAGCTGTGTGGATCCAGCTGCCCAGCCCTCACCCCAGCAGGTCTTCACCCTCCCAGAGCCCTCTGCTCAGCTCCTGTGTGGCACTTCAGAGCCCAGGAGCCTGTGGCCGCACCACGGCCCTCAGTCTCACAGGGCTCTGGATCACTGCCTACAGAGCTCACTGGCCATGGCAGGAGGTCAGGAGTCCTCCATGCCCAACCCCACAGGGGCTGAGGGGCAGGATGCCCATTCCCCCTGCCCTCAGCCCTCGCTGTCACGGTGCCTCTCCCATGCCACGCCAGGGCTGGGACGGCGTGGAGCACTAAGCCCACCCCACAGCAGGCCCGGTTCAGGCAGGGGCTGCCTGCACTGTGCTGTGCCCTGCACCCGGGAGGGGTGGTACCTGGGAGGCGGCTGGGCTGGCTCGGGGGTCAAAGATTCGCAGTTTCTTGTCCTGTTGAGATAAAAAGAAAACAGTAGAGGGTTAAGGACCCTGGGGCCAGTGGGATTTGAGGCCGTATCAGGCAGAAGGCTGGAGCAAGCAGCTCCATTGTTTCTGCCCACCACCCTGCTGCCTGTTGTCCCTATGGATGGCTTGCATACTGTTCTCCAAGTCCTGCCGCACAGCGTGGGTAGGGGTACATCCCCAGGACCCCCCCAGCCTCACCAGGACTCCTGACACCCTCAAAGCTGCTCCCAGAGATGAGGGGAGATTCCAAAGCAGAGCCAGGGCTGGAGCCTAACTCTCGGGTGCCATCCTGCCAGCACCCGCAAGCATCCCGTGGGCAGGGGAGCAGGTTCTGCCCTGCCTGGTGCGCTGCAGCCAGACGGGGTGTGGGGAAGGGCTGGCTGGGGCGCAGGGGCAGCAGGACATGCCCTGGTGCCAGCCTTGCTGCCAGGGTACAACGTGAGGAGTGCAGCTCATGCTGGCTGGACCCATGTGGCACAGCACAGTGCTGCTGCAGGCCTTGGTGGTGCCTGAACAGTGGGTTCATTACCCAGTGTGCAGCTTGCCGACAACCACGCACTCAGGAGAGACACTGCTGATTTATTGCAGGTCAGACCCCTGATCAGGTGAAGACCCTTCCCCTGGGCACATGTAGCAGTAAGATGATTATGTCAGTCATAATTGTATGCAAATCACTAACACATTGTACAGGGGGTGTGAATTGTGTAACTGGTGTGTACAAACAGCACAGAAATGTTCTGACAGGGGTGCTGGGTGTGCGGCATCACCACCCAGCACCTGGGGCTGTGCAACCCTCAAAAATGCCAGCGCTGTCTCTCCTGAGCATGCGATTATGGGCAAGTTGCACCCTGGGTAACGACCTCGCTGTTTGGACTATGCTGGGGGTGCAGCGGGTTAGGGGCTCACCTGCAGCCCAGGGGGCATGGCTGGGGGGGGTTCAGCCCCGGTGCTCAGCCCACACGTGCGGCACGGGGCTGTGACTGCTCACTGAGCCTGCACACAACGCTGGGGCCCCGTTAGCTGTGCCTGTCTGCTGGGCATGGCTCTGCCCGCCCGGCACTGCTCTGCCCACCCATCACCCGTTTGGCACAGCTCTGCCAGGCCATCGCCCACCTGGCACGGCTCTGCCTGCCCATCACTTGCTGGCACGGCTCTGCCCGCCCATTGCCCCTCACCCATCGCCCATTCGCCAATTGTCCATAATTCACTGCCCATCACCCATCGCCCCTCACCCACTGCCCATCGCCCACCGCCCCTCGCCCACCGCCCATTACCCACCGCCCATCGCCCACCGCCCATCGCCCACCGCCCATCGCCCACTGCCTGTTGCCCACCGCCCGTTGCCCACTGCCCATCGCCCACCGCCCATCGCCCACTGCCCATTGCCCACCGCCCGTTGCCCACCGCCCGTTGCCCACTGCCCATCGCCCACTGCCCATCGCCCACTGTCCACCGCCCACTGCCCACCGCCCACCGCCCGTCGCCCACCGCCCACTCTCCCGCGCTCCCTCCGGCGTGTGTCGCTCCCCAGGGCGTGCGCGTGCCGCGAGCAGCAGGCGCCCCCTAGCGGCGCGACCCGACCCCCCCAGCCTCGCGCCGCATCCCGTTCCTGCGCTTTTTTCCCCAAACCGGGGCCTGGGAGCCGCCAGCCCGGCCCTGCGGCACAGACGTTCCCCAGGACGAGCGGCTCACCTTGCAGGAGGTGCCCAGGAGGCGGCCGTCTCGCTTCCAGGTCAGGCTCCGAAGCTGGTCCCCGTGTGCTTCCAGGGCTGCGGGAAGGATGCCAGGCTGAGCCTGGGCAGGGCTGCTCCTGCGGGTAGGATGGGCTGCCAGCAGCCACCCTGCTCCCACCCGTGCACAACACAGCACTTCCCAGGGGGAAATGGCCTGGCCTTTCTGAAGGGCTCAGCGGCAGCCAGAGCGGGGGCCAGGATTGATCAGGGCAACGTGCCCATGCACTGCTGGCAGCTCAACCCGAAAGACAGGAGCCCTGGGAAAGCATCAGGGCACTTGCATCCCGATGCTGCAGCTCAACCTCCTTTCCTCGTGTTAGCTGAGGTCTGGGCAAGGCTGGTCAGTAACAGCCTGTCGCACTCACTGGGAGAAAAGCTGCTACAAACACCCTCGGCAACGCAGGAGCCTTTTGCACCATGACATCAGAGTGCAGGGGAGTCTGTGCACACAGACGATGGGTGCTGTGGTGTCCTGTGCTGAAACGCCACCTGTGCTGCTTGTTCTGTGACACCGAGGCTGGGGCTTGAGCCCAGGCACCAGCACGGTGGAGATACACCCTGATCGCAGGAGCTGGTGGGCATGGCCATTCCTACCTGTCAGCGGCTCCTGCTGCCCCACGTCCCAGACAGTGACTCGCTTCCCTGCACCGCTGGCCAGGACGCCGTCTGCCGTGGGGTGGAACTGGAGCACATCCACAGGGCCCCCGCCAGGCGCCAGGGTCAGCCCCGCGGCACTGGGCATGTCCTGGCCGCTCTTGGGAAGGTGCCACACCTTCACCTGCAACCCCAGGGAGAGACAGGTCAGTCCCGAGGCAGGTGAGCTGTACCCATCTGTGTGCCAGCAGTGCTCGACCCGGGCTTGTTGCTTGTCCAGGCTTTGGTCCCTGAGGACAGAAGGTGACCCCTCATTGCAGCTCAGCGGGATCAGCGCCACAGGCAGCCCAGGAGAGAAGGCTGATCCCTGGCTGACACCATCTGCCCTGTCCCCTACAACCTGGGGATGTCCCACACTGTTCCCCAAGGCTGGCACCCTTCTCCACAGCCTCTTCTTATTCGCATCACTCTAGGCTTGTCTCCACTGGGCTCTACAGTGAATCCCAGGGACGTGCCTCCTTGGGACCCCTGGCACTAAGCACTCACCGTCTCATCAGCAGAGCCTGTAGCCAGCAGGAGCTGATCAAAGGGTGAGAAGTCAAAGTCTGTCACCACATCTGGAAGCAGAAGGGCAGAGGTTTGTCCTTACCTTATCCCTGCAGACACTGTGTCTGCCCAGCTTTGCTCTTCCCCAGCCTCAGACTCTTTTCATACACACACAGGTGCAGGCAGGCATGGGCAGCCAGCGCAGATCCAGCCCCACCGAGGTGTTTTGTAGCAGCTCAACTTCGCCATGAGCACCCAAGCCCCCCCAGGCTGCCTGTCAGGGTTTTGCACCCCATCAGCGGGGAACAGAAGCCCTGAGGGAAGCACCACACAACTGCATTTCCTGCTCTAAGCCATCACCATGCAGGCTTGGCTCAGATTTTTGGACAGACGTCCCCAGGAGGCCCAGGGAGGATTACAAGCAGAACAAGGGCGTTTGTGCTGGCCCATGGGCCAGCGAGTGAGGCTGCAGCCAGCTGTGTCCACGCTGGTAACAAGACTCCTTTTGTCACAGCGTGCTCGGTGTGCTGGTGGCAAGGCCACTCCTTGTGGCTCTGGTGGCAGGGCCTGGGGACAGGGGCTGGCACTGTCAGCAGTAGCCCCTTGGATGCGTTTGGCACGCTTGGGAAAGTAGGTCACTGTGTACTTTTCTGCTTCCAGGAGGCTGCAGAAAGACAGGCCCAGGAGGCACAGGCAGTGAGCAGCTCCCTCTGCCCCAGGAGCGGAGAAGAATCCATTCCCTGCTCTGGAGGCGTTGCTCTGGCACAGGTTGCTTCAAAGGGCTTGTGCTAAATCTCATTCAGAAGGCATTTCTGTTGCCTATCTTCCTGTGCACCCCTCCAGCACCCCCTGGGAGCAGCAGAGCTTGCTGTCCTGCCTCCCAGCATGGGGCAGCTCCCTGTGATGAGTCCTACACTGCAGGGGCTTGGACCCAGCCGGGCAGAGGCTGCACAGGCTGGACACGCTGCGTCCTCCCACAGCCTTGGAGCCTGGCACACAGGAAGGCAGCGCTGGGACCATCTCCCATCTTGCTGCTTGGGTGCAATCTTTTTGGGAAGTGGGCAGTCGGTGCCCCTCAGGCTGGCACTGCTGCTCTGACACCAGCACAGCAGTACCCTGAGCTCCCCACTGCTCCAGCCCTGTGCCCTCTGAACCCTCGGTGCATGCTCCTCTGACATGGGCAAAGCTGTCAACTGCTTCTTCCCCACACCAGAGCTGCTCAGGGTCTGTTGCTCCCACAGCTGGAGCTCGGTACATGCGCGGTGATGCTGTCCCCAGTTCCTCTGCCAGCTTGGCGCTGGGTGTACTGGGAATTTCAGGGCATGCAATTAGTAGCAAGGGAAGGGTGTGCCGGAGTAAGAGCATGAGCAACAGCTACGTGTCCAGACCTTGCTGAAGCTCATGGCACATGGATCAATTCTGCGCCTTAGCAAAAGCCCAGCCGGGCAGAGCCTCATATGGTCAGCATGGCTGAAGTTGGCTTGTGCCTTGCACACAAGAGACTCATCAGGGTCACCCTGTCCACATGGATGGTCCCTGGGAACACCAGCAGCTCCTCTAGTCCCTCACCTGGGAGACAGCTCAACGTGGCATCTGCACAGCCCTGGCAAGGCCAAATGCTCCTGCCAAGGTGGGAGGTACCCCACTCCTTGGTGCCCTGGTGAGGAGTGTGGCGGGGAGTGGGACAAGCTGGACAGGGCTGGCAGACACTCGGCTCACCTGAGTGGCAGCAGAGCTGAGACACGGTCCTCGTGCCTCCATCCTCGCACTCCAGCGCCACGATGCCCAGCACACCTGCGGGAGAGGACACGGGAGCAGGTCACCAGCTGCCTGCCAGCCTGCCCACCGCCCACAGGATGCTGCCAGCATCCCCCCAGCCTGAGGCACGGCGGGGAGGCACCCGGCTTTGTAATACAAGCCAAGCTGCCAGCACCTTTGGGGGAACTCAGGGGAAGCTCCCTCTGCTCACCCTCGTGTCTCCTGGGGCCTGTGGGGATGACCCAGTGATAAGACCCTGCCACGCTCAGCGTCCCTCTCCTCGTGCCTCACCTGCTGCCTCGGTGCTGAAGGCGACCCAGCGGCAGCCGGCCTTCACCTGGCTCCCGCTGCCCGCGGCGCAGCCCGCTCGGATGCCCACAATGCAGGCCTGGCATGGAAAGGGAAAATCTATGTCAATGCCTCTTTTGGAGGGGCACGATGCTGTGGCTGGAGCACAGCTGAAGCTGACACAACGAAGCATCAGCACAGCATCACCAGAGACCCTCAGCCCCAGCAGCTCCCACATCGATGGGTCTGGCACTACTTGGAGGGTGCTGACACCAACAGGACTGTACCAGAGGCACATTTGTAGGGCTCTCTCCTCTAGGAGGGCTGGGACAATGCGGCTGCTGATGCTCCCTGAATGAAAGGACAGCCCTTTGCCAGGGTTGGAGGCTTCAGAGTCAGTGTTGCCAGGAACAGGAGACATCCCAGCACCCAGCACTGCCTCTCCCCAAAACTGTCCCTGTCCTGGGCTCTCCCAGTGAGAAGAGCTCAGATGAGTTTGTGATTGACTGAGGAAATTTGGGATGCGACAAAGGCTCCTGGGCTGTGAAGCACTGCAGGGTCAGGCTGTGGCTGAGGCGGATAAACCCCTCCGTCACGTGCTTCCCATACAGACATGCAGCCAAGCGACTTCGTTAAAGCTACAAAACAAAACTGCTTTGCAGTGCTTCCCATTGCTACTCCAGAGCCAGGCACTGGGACACCCTGCATCAGCTAGACCTGCTCCAGGTGACACAGACACCCAGCCTTAAGTGGCCAGCAGGACCAGGAGTTCCCTGGCACACCCAGGGCCAAGTCCAACGCTCGAGCCAAGGTGTTTTACAGCTGCCACCGTGCCTGTTTGTCTGCTGGCATCACCAAGAGCTGTGGCGGGCATCTGGAGCCATGGATATCCCACAGGCAGGGCAGAGCCCTTTAGGGAAGGGAGCTGTATATGCAGCCCCAAAAGGACAGAGCCTCATGTTTTGCCTCCTTGCACAGTTTCCTTTTGAGGCCTGACAGAGAGCAGCAGTTCCTGCAGCACTTCCTCTGGTCCTTGTCACAGCCGACTGCTCAGTGGCAGATCTGTTAACCCTTCTCCTGCCAAAGAGGCTCCTCTCTCTGCACCCAGCAGGTGGGCCAGGGGCTGCAGCAGGGATGGGGAACACGTCTGAAGCATGACAGAGATCCAGGAGAAAGAGGTCCTGCAACCTGCGTCTGTCACCCTGCACTGGTCCCTCAATGAGAGGGGACACCAGCCACAGCCAGCTCCCAGCATCCAGGGCTACCACACAGGACCTTTGCAGCGAGGTTTTGCAGAGGAAGCACTGAAACGGTCCATCCCAGCCCTGCAACATTCCTGCAGACGGGTGGGAGCCCTGGGGGAAGCGATCCTTCCCGCAGCATGCCGGGCTGGCTGGTGAAGCACGCGGTACCACCCTGGCGGTACCACCCTGGCTACATCCCTAAAACAAACCACAAGCTTTCAGGGTGCCTCTGCCAGCAGAGCCCTGCAGATGCTGCCTAGAGGGGAGAAGCAGCTCAGATGTGATCCTCCATGTTTACGCCGCGCTTCCTGATCCGGCCAGGTCAAGTGTCTGCCTTCGCCTCCACAAACAAGCTGCTGGGACAGATACGGACAGTGTTTCCTGCTGTGACACCCGAGAAGGTTTTGAGATGAGACATCCAGCTCCTACTTCCTTGCCCTGTAGAGCTGGGTGATGTGGCCATGCTTCCTGGGGACACGTTTCATGCCTGGATGGGAAATGCCTTTTGCAAAGGCCACCTCCTGTGTGCCGAGCCCAGCACAGGCTGTCGGATGCCTCCCTACACATGGGGCTGAGACCACAGTGTCCCAGGCTCACATAGAGCCCCCTGCCATGAGAACTCACACCAGGGCAGTGGTGACGAGGATGTCCCTACCTGGAGGATGCCATAATCCCTGCCATGGCCAGCGCCCACATCACACCGCCATGCACACTCCCTGGGGCAGCCATTGTCAGCAGCTCATCTGCACCCTGAGTTTCGCAGCCAAACAGTCATCTGGCTGAGATTTCAGCAAACTAACGCCTGTTCTGCAGATACACCAAGGCTGGCACGCCTCAGGGATGGTGGGATGCTCGAAGTTGGCAATGATGGCAGGGGCCAGCACATCCCCTCCTACAGCTGGAGCACAGGAGGATATTTCGGGTGCACACTGGGACAGCAGAGGTGGGCAAGTGCAGGCAAGGCAGGGCAACCTGGCTCAAGGATGGCTGGCAATGGATGGGAAGTTACAGGGAAGGATTGCAGTGATGTCTGAGGGCTGGGAGACAAACATTTTGGTGGCCCTGGGGGTCCCCAAATTACGTTTGAAGGCAGCAAGACGCAATGATTTCTAGCAGCATTCAACAGCCTCGCCCATGCCCATGGTGCTGCAGAGACGCTGGGTGAAGGGTGTCCAGCTTGAGGATTCCATGGAAAGGCTACATATCCTGATGTGGCTGAGCCAGCCCAACCCATCCCTGTCCCAGTATCTCTTCACAAGCCAAGGCAGATCATGATACCTGGCATGGTTGGGGCTGGTTATTTGCTGGGCACTGCCTGACTCCATGCTGCCTGGTGAGACTCATCAGACTTGCCTGGCCTTACCAGTGCCAAGCTCCACAGCTTGTGGGCAGGGTGATGTAGCCCAGCAACGTTTCGTGGGGCCCCAGAGCTTCCTCTTTGCTTAAGGAAACCGGGTGGCAGGAGGGGGGGGAGCAGCATTTCATGCTCAGGGTGCGTGCTTCCCCAGCCTGCATGGGCGAGCACTCGCTGCCAGGGGAGGGCCGGGCACAGGCGAGGTACCAGCCTGAGCCGGGACAGCAGCAGCACGGACCGAGGCCAGCCGTGCCTAGCCAGGGCCAAGCCAGTGGCATCGGCTGCACCGCAGCAGCTCCCGGGCGGACGGGGCCGCAGCGCCCGCGGGGAGGGTTGCGGTTCCCAGCCGGTCTCTGGCAGCAGAGCTTCCCGTGGCAGGGAGCCTCCGCGGGCATCGGCTACCGCAGCGCGATCGGGCACCGAGGGGGACCCGGGCACAGCCCCGGTGACTCCGCAGCGGGAACCGGAGCCGCGCCCTGCTGCGGCCGCCCCGCTGCTGCCGCCGCTGCGGGAGCCCCCCTCGGCCCCGATCTCCGCCGGTACCGGACGGGGCAGCGCGTCCCGCGGCTCTCACCTCCCTGCGGGGCAGCCGGGCCTCGGTGTGCCGGAACTTGGACGCCTTGAAGCGGTTCATGGTGCTCCGATCGCCCCGAGCCGAGCCCGGCCGCGGCGCCCCGCCCGCCCCAGGCCCCGCCCCCTGCTAGCACCGCCCCGCGCGTCCCTCGGCCCCCGCGGGTCCCGTGTCCCCAGCGCAGGGACGCGTCCCGCCTCGCCGAGGCCACTGTGAGCGCGGCAGACACCTCGGGCAGCGGCCCCCGGGGCCCTTCTCAGGGCCTCCCGACCCGGGGGCTGAGCCTGAGCTTCGGAGCCAACCCGGGGGCTGCAGCCCCCTTCCCTGCCTCCCGCACAGATTTGGGGTCACCAGGCCGGCGCGCACCTGAGGCTGTAACGCCCCCGCCGTCACACAACCGTCCCGCCAGACAGAGACAAGGGCAGCCGTTCTGTCATGCTTCGGGCAGACGGGATTGGGACAGCGGGGGATTGCCAGCCTCGCTGCCGGTGGTGAACAGAAACCTTTGTGTACCCGCAGCTGCCGAAGGAGGGCAGGGAGGGCCGGGTCGGAGCCCACGGGGCCCGGCCATGGCATCACCCACACCGGCAGCGCTCAGGTCTTCATCCCGCCGCCCGGGCTGTGACTCTTGTGTGCACAGCGAGTGCAGACAAGATGTGACGCATCGCTCTGGCTGCTCAGCACGGCTGCCGCGTCCTCCCACGCATCCCTGAGCTCAGCCCTTCTGAGGAGCGCTCGCTTAAAGGCGCCTGGCAACGGCGGCAGAAACGCGCTTGGCACACATCACTCCTCTCCCCAGAGAAACGCTCCAGCTCGTGGTGCAGCGGGGCGTCAGCTCGCCCTCTGGGGGTCCAGAAGAGCTTATTTCGGCTCGACAGTGTTTTGTCCACTCGAGGGGAGCAGAGTCCCCGGGCGGGAGCTGAGGGCGCCGCTGCGGGGCTGGCGCCTCGGCCCCTCCCGCGCCGGCCCGCGGCTCTGTGGGGGTGCCCCGGCCCCGCGCGTGCGCGGCGCGCTCCCGGCGCAGCGCGTGCCGTCGCGTGGTGCCGGTGGCGCAGGCGGAGCGCTGCGCGCGGGCCAAGATGGCGGCCGGGAGCGCCTCGCGCTGGCTTGGGGCGGCCGCCGCCGCCGTCAGGAGCCGCGGGCCGGCGGACGGGCGGCCGCCGCTCGTCTGGCTGCTCCGGGGGCTCAGCGTCCCGCCGCCGCCTGCCGCCGCCTCGGCCCGCGCCGCCCGCCGCCTCCTGCCGCCGTGCGCCGGGCTCTGCGCCGCGGGTGAGCGGGGCCGGGGGGGGGGGCGGCGGTGGGGCCTCAGCCGGCCGGGCGGCTGGCCGCTGCGTCAGGGACTGGACTCCTTCCCCCAGGCCTTGTCCCGCCGCGGCGCCGGCCCGGCCCTCACCCCGGCCCCTCTCTCCTCCTCTCCTGCAGGGACGAGTCGCGCTGCCGCTGCCTCCTTCCACACCAGCGCCGCGGCCCGCGCCAAGGAGGACTACTACCAGGTGCTGGGGGTGCCCCGCACCGCCACCCAGAAGGAGATCAAGAAGGCCTATTACCAGGCACGTCCCGCCGTGGGCCCGTAGCCGGGGGACAGCAGCGGTGGCTGCCGCAAAGAATGAAACCTCTGCAGAGTTTGCTGCGTTTGGACCTCGGGGGATGAAGGGAGGGAGCAGTGGGAAAGCTCAGTGTGTGGGTTTGGGCATCTGCTAAAAAGAGTAGTCACCTACAGTACTGTTGTGGGTTTCATCCTAGAAGGTCTTGGGATGGTGGAGAGACTCAGGAGCAGCTTCTGGAGCCCCTTGTATTGGGATGGTAATGGGAAACAAAAGCTTTTAGTTCCCGTGCTGAAGTGAATGGCTTCTATCTGTCTCTAGTGACTTGTTTTTTGTTGTTTAGCTGGCAAAGAAATACCACCCTGATACAAATAAGGATGACCCTAAAGCAAAAGAGAAGTTCTCTCAGCTGGCAGAAGCCTATGAGGTAACGTGCAGGATTTTATCATGGTGAAATGGAGGAAAGATGGGAGGATAGAGGGGAGGAAAGAATCTTATGTGCATTTCTCATAAAAGCATGGCTTTCTTTCTGGTGTCTTGTACTTCAGGCGTGAGGGCCTCTGTCCCAACGGTGTCTCCAGGAAATTACCTGGCCCAAGTATCTGATTTAGCAGAGTATTGTGGGAGGTTTGAATTTGTGCTCGCTCTTAGCAGCAGCTGACTGGCACAGATGCTGTGCTCACTGTGATGCAGTTATTGGTCATCTTAAACAAGCAGAAAACCCTGTCAGCAGTTAGCAACTCCTTGTGACAGGTACCTCTGCTGTGCTACACCTTGTCCCTGCTTCTTCTTGCTCTCCTTCAGAAATCTGCTGGTTTTTGCTCCCTGTTACTCTTATCACCGGCTTCCACACAGTGTGTTAATGATGAGCTCTGTAAGGTATTTTTGCTTGCTGTAAATTAGCAAGACCTTGTTTTCCTGACAACGAGCTGAGGGGTGCCAGGGAAGAGGCAGCTTTTCAGCAATTCATGTGCTGCTGAGAGCTGGGGCTGCCCCCCCCACCCCATGCTGGGGTGGTTTAGGAGGTGGGCTGGTAACTGTAATGCCAGTGCTCTGGGCTTTTCCCAAGAAGGGCCGCTCTGCCAGTGGGCGGTGTGGCTGTCTGGCACCTGCACAGCATCCTGAGGGCATTGCTCTTTCTCCCCCAAGGTGCTGAGCGATGAGGTGAAGCGGAAGCAGTACGACGCATACGGCACGGCCAGCTTTGATGCAGGCGCAGGTGGTGCGGGCTCGGGGCGGCAGTACTGGAGCAGCGGCCCCTCCATCGACCCCGAGGAGCTCTTCAGGAAAATCTTTGGAGAGTTTTCGGGATCCCCTTTTGGTGACTTTCAGAATGTCTTTGACCAGCCCCAGGAGGTATGAAGTGTGATGTTTTCTGAGTGGTGAAATGAGAACAAGAAACGTGGAACACAAAAGCTGGGGAGGGGCCCCCTTGTCTCAGATTGCTCTAGGACAGGGCTGGAGTGTCAGCACGTGAATGTCCCTCTCTATGGTGGGGGGATTGCCTGGTTTTAGGAAACTATGTAGATACATCCTCCACAGAGAATGCATTTTCCTGAACTTCAGCCGCTTCATCTGGTATCTGCTGACACTGGTTGTTGCTGCCAAACAGTTCCATGGGTGTCAAGGCAGCTTTTCTGCAGTATGTTGATTTACATAGCTTCACTTTGATCTGTGGTGCTAAAACCCACAAAATACCTTTAAGTATAAAACAAGCCTTCCAGCATTAGGTTTGACTGCTTAATTTGCTTTATTTTGCAACTTATTTGGCTTCACTTTGCAGTGGAGCCCGTAAAAAAACCCCTTTGTTCTGCAGCTAAGTGCTCTTTTAAGTATTGACAGTGTTGATTCATGTCTTCAGAAATGCTTAGTATTTGGTTCTTCTGGCTTTACTAAATAGCCTTTCTGTTATAAACAGAATTTCCTATTTTGTGCAGCCATCTTTGCTGATGTAAAGAGTTTATTGAGGAAGAGCTGAGGATTCTTTTGGATTGAAAGCCTCTCCCTTACCTGCTGCTGTGTTCTCATTAAACAAAGCCTTCTAAGTATTAAGAGTTGTCCTGAGGGCAGAAACAAAAATGCTTGACTTCCATTTTTTACTTCCTTTTGTGTTTTTTTTAAATCTCATCCCTGGTATGTAACTTCTCATCAGAGTGGTGTAGTCATCATTCCTGCAATGTTTGCTATCCTACTGTACCCCTGTTTCATTTATATGAGATAGGTTGTCTCTTCCTCAAGACAGGCACAACCCTCCTCAATCTGTTTCTTCCCACCTTCCAGTACCTGTATGATGTGTTTTAATCATTGTTTGGTGTTTGGCCTAAACGAGTTTGAATCTGCTTAAAACCTCTTGCATGTCAGTTGTAGACTGGTGTTGGTGTTTCCTGTACAGTACATCATGGAGCTGACCTTCACCCAAGCTGCCAAAGGTGTCAACAAGGAGATTGTGGTGAACATCAACGACTCCTGCGAGCGATGTGATGGTAAAGGACACGAGCCTGGTACCAAAGTGCAGCGCTGCCACTACTGCAGCGGCACTGGCATGGTAAGGGCTGGTGGAGACACGGGCTCTGCTGGGCTTCTCCTTCCATGGTGAAAAATTCACACCACGGTCATTAACTTGCCTTCAGCAAAGCCCAGTTAATGTGGACTTGATGTTCATAGGCACTAGATGGGTTTTTGCATTAAAGTGCTCTGTCCAGCTTAAAAGCACTGGCCTTCGGGGCTGGATCATCAGCAGGGCTGGATCATCATTGTGCCCCAAGCAAATCGTGTTTTCATGCTGTAACATTCTGAAGTTACTTGGGCGTTCAGTGGGATGCTTTGAATTGAGGGGTGGAGGGAGGAGGGAGGTGATAAGGTGATGATAGCCTAAGGGTAATCATGAACCAAGATGGTGCGTGTTACTTATGGTAAGCAGTGATCAAGCCTCAGGTTTTCAGCTTCCATACCTCAGGATGGGAACTGGCACTGGCAGTGACCAGTGCAGCTGTAGCTGGCCAGAGGAGGCTCTTGCCTCCTGTGCTGTGGTCTGGTGGATGGCTGGCACAGGTCGGCCCATAGCTTAGTCTGCATAATGCTTTCCTGAACACTGGCAACAGTTAATGTAAGTGGTTTGTCCTTGGATTCCTCAAAATGCTAATATTTGTAGCTCCTCATGAAATCACACTGTAAGGAGCTTTGTTCCTGCTTGAGCGTTAAAGCCTAGAGACCAAGCATTGTGTTTGCCTTC
The DNA here is from genome assembly GCF_028858725.1 of Colius striatus. Classification (NCBI taxonomy): domain Eukaryota; kingdom Metazoa; phylum Chordata; class Aves; order Coliiformes; family Coliidae; genus Colius; species Colius striatus. Next base: position 120,857 of record NC_084761.1, on the reverse strand, counting down.
CCCTCCCCATGAGACCCTTGCTTATGGCAGTGGTGCTTTGCAGGGGAAACCAGAATGTGGTGGCAAGTGACTGACCCAACTTCTCAGGAGCAGCATCCCCTTTAGATTGCTGAGATGGTTTTCTGCTCCACGCCTTGTCAAAGGGGGTTAGTCACTGCCCTGCCAGGTTCCGTGTGTGATTAGAGGGGCTCAAATGTGCGAGGCTGGTCGCTGGGAACATTCTGTGGAGTTGAAAAGTTCCATCTCAGTACCAAATAGTTGTATGGTCTGTGTTTTGCTCACTAGGAGACAATAAACACGGGCCCATTCGTCATGCGCTCCACGTGCCGGCGCTGCGGTGGCCGCGGCTCTGTCATAACGACACCGTGCGTGGTATGCCGAGGCACTGGGCAGACCAAGCAAAAGAAGAGAGTGATGGTTCCCGTGCCAGCTGGTGAGTGGTGTGCTCGTGTGCTGCTCACTGAGAAATAATTGTAGTCCCTTGCTTTGACTCTGCTGATGGCAAGGCACGTGCCTCCCTGCCAGGTTCCAACCTGAAAGCAACATGAGAAGTTTTACTGCAGAGGGGTTATCTTAAGAAGAAAGCAGGTTGATAGCTTGGTGTTGGAAAGGGCTGGGAATAGAGGGGAGCTTACTGGCCATAGTATAAATGTTTGCTTTGCCCTTGCTGAGCAGAAGTTTTGGTTCTGGCATGGATCCTTCTAGGCAGATTTTGAAGAGTGAAACTCAAAAGGTTTTGTATCCTTAAGTCTTTGGTTTGACCTTGATGAAGCCTGGGGAGAGGCTGTGAATCTTGAAAGGCTTAGCTTGGCTCAGAACAGTGAGCTGATGACCTTCCTCAACAGAGAGGACAGAGTGAGGGGAAGGACTGAAGGCTTCCTTCTCCGAGACCACCCTGGTGAGCAACCTGTCATTTTCCTGCAGCTTGTGGAGACTTAGTCTGGTGCGTTTCCCTAAAGAATTCCATAAGGATTGAAGTAATGAGCCTGATTGGGGTGTAGCTATCACCTCAGAGCTATAACCATGTGCTGACACCTCTTTCCCTTGGCCACAGCTCCTGGGCTCCTGTGGAGAGAGTCACTGTGCTGCCTGTGAGTGGGTGGGGGCAGCTGTGATGGCCAGGGACAGTGGTAGGTATACACCTGGACTGTAAACACAGGTTAACAGTCCCTCTTTGCTTTGTTTTCCCCCCGGTTGCAGGTGTTGAGGATGGGCAGACAGTTCGGATGCCCGTGGGGAAGAAAGAAATTTTCATCACGTTCAGGGTATGTACCATAAGCTGTTCTCATTATTTAAGCTGTTTGATTGTGTGGTTCTTAACTGTCTGGGAGGTGACTGGCTGAATGGGAGATGGAGGAGGAAGAGCGAATGATCCTTGGAAACAGCTGAGGTAACACGATCCACGTGAACTTTGCTAGAGAGCAGGAGGTTTATGTGGTAACAAGTGGTGTGTCGCACTGAGTCTGCTCAGGAAGTTGTGCTGCTGCTTCCAGGACGGGGCCCTTCTGCAGGGCAGATTCTTGATACCTGGAGTGATTCAGACATGTGAAGGAGCTGTGTGCAAGGGTGGGAGTAGCCAGGGGCTGTGGGAATGCCCGCCAGAGGCTGACTGGGCATGTGTCCTGCCGCGGGTGCACACTGAGTGCTGCCTTGCACAGGGTTTGTAGCTGGGGCCCTCTTCTCCTGTAGGTCTCCTGTCATGCATGTCTCTGTCAAGGAGAAAATTTCAGTTCTTTTTTTTGTGGTGCAGGAGGGTTTAATCGTCTTCCACCCTGTGAGGCCACTGCAGAGGTGCTTGCCTCCCCCTTCTCTTCTGGCTTCCCTCTGTTCGTGGAAGTGGGCAAGGCAGCGTCTTAGTCTCCACAGAACAGACTGACCCTGATAAATTAACAGGATTAGGGAGGGAGTTGCTGAGGTAGGAAGCAGGCATCCTCCTGAGCCTCTGGCTAATTACAGCTGCTTTCAAGATTTGTGTTCGTCTGAAAGACTGATCATTAATGACATTCCTGACCGGTGCTGTTTGAGGACGATAAAGGGTCTGGCTGCAGCATTCTGTTAGGCTTTCTTATGAGAACCTTCAGTTTACTGTGATAACTTTATGGTGTCTACTCACTTCTCTTTGGAACTGCCTGCCTTTTAGGTTCAAAAAAGTCCTGTGTTCAGAAGAAATGGAGCAGACATCCATTCAGACCTCCTCATTTCAGTAGCACAGGCTGTTCTGGGAGGCACAGCCAGATGTCAAGGCTTGTATGAGACAATCAATATCACGGTAAGTACCACGATATGTAAAAGCTTGAGCATAAGTCAGTGTGGGACAGCAGAGGCTTCTCCTTTGCTGCAGAGGTCTGCAAGTATCCAGTTTCAGAGTTCTTCAGGACTGAGTGTTAGGGGATTTGGGACCTGCTTGGTCACACCTCCTTCTCTGTTGATGTTTGGGGGTAGGGAAAGGAAGGGCTGGGGGGATTCTTGGACAAGTCCTCTCCAAGGTCTGCAGACTGCGAGGTTCCTTGTTGCTTAAGAAGTTTATAGATTTGGAATTGCTATTTAAATTACTGTAATAATTACTGTAGAAATGGTGAAACTATAGTAATAAAGGTGACACTTTTGTGTTACAGATACCCCCTGGTATTCAGCCAGACCAGAGGATTTGCATGAATGGGAAAGGCATCCCCAAAGTTAACAGTTATGGCTACGGAGACCACTACATTCACATAAAGATAAAAGTTCCTCAGTAAGTGGAGCTGATACCAGTTTCTGTGACATTTTGAACTTTTTGCAAAGGATTTTGTGGAGGTGCCTTATTGCTTTATGAAGCTCATTGATTTCTCACTCTGCTTTTAATTCAAATGTGAGGTAGACTGGTTTTGGTTTTGTAATAATACTGTTTGGCAACCCAGCTCTAAAAAATCCTAAACCTGGAGGTATGTTAGAAGTTCTTCAGCTGTATACTTTCCTGACTGGCTGTGGTCCTGCCTGGGTCCCAGTGACAGAGATTCAGTCTCCTGGCTTGTCACGTGTCTGTGCTTTCACACCCGCAGCTCAGAGGAACCCATCTCCTTGGCAGTTACTTTTCAGACTTGCACTGAAGGAAACTTTTTCAGCTAGTATTTCTGCACTTGGCAGGGGCTTCATTTCCTGAGATCTCCCTACCAGATATGCCTTCTGTTGTAGCTCCGTGTGTTTCTTCTCAGCACGTCAAAGTGTTCTGTGTTTTCACCGTGGTTTTGTGAAATGCAGCGGGTCTTACCTTTTCCCTTCCACTTGGGCTTACTCTTTATGGGGTTCTCAGTGTATGCCAAGTGTATTAATCTTGTAGATACCTCTGTTCTAAAACCAGCTGTAACCAGCATCTCTGTCTTGCACTTGCAGGAGGCTGACGGATCGCCAGAGAGCCTTAATGATGAGTTATGCTGAGGATGAGGCTGATGTGGACGGCACGGTGAATGGGGTCACCAGCACAGCGTCAGGTGAGTCGTGGGAGCTAGTGCTCCTTCCTCGGGGGGCTGGTGTGGGAGGCCAGAGTGCTTCCTGAGGGTGGGCACCATGAGAAAGTGTGTCAGCACACCCTGCCAAACCTTGACAGCTGGAAATAGTGTAATGTTAGCAGGCTGTAGTACAAAGCAAGGGGGGAACTTCTTCCAAGAAAGCTAAACTGAGCAAAGCTGTGCATGAATAGAGTGTGAGTATTGAGATACACCAGCTCACTGTGGTGGTGAATGCCTTCCACTCCAGCTTCTGCCTTTGGGCCAGAAGTAACTTATATTAGTAGCAGAGAATGTGCTTGAGACCAGTTTTCTGTGTGGGTAATGAATGTGTTCTGCTTCTGACTGCAGCAGGGATGCTTCTCCTTGGCAGCAGAAGGGGGGTGCTGCTGGCAGGGCTGCTCTGAGCCACCCTCTCTTCACACAGGGCAACGTACAGAAATGTGCAATGGTGCTGAGTGTTGGCTCCAGACAGCAGCCAGCGGGGTGGAGGGAACCAGGTCAGCTGGCAGCTGTGTACAGCTGCTCTTGCAGCTCCAGGCTACAAATCTGGAGGCAGCAGTTCTGTGTGTTAAGTTTCAGTGAGATACCCAGCATCAGTAGCAGCTAAAGGCACAGTATAACAGTAAGGCAAGAGCTTTGTCACTGGAAAACAGGTTTAGGATTTTTTTTTCTAATATTGGAACCATGAACTTCTTAAAGTGGGTTTGATTTTATGCTGGAAATCAAAAAGGGCACTTGTGACTCTGGACAGCTGGGTGAAGGTGAGGGTCATGCAAAGCTGCTGAATGATCCCAGGCACTCGGATTCTTTCTGTGACACATGCCAAAGCCTGAGGAATACAGGGCTCAGGATACTGGGAGGCAGTGTCTGCCCAGTACTTAGCAGTGTTAGGTTTTAGAGTGCTCTCATAACACAGCAGATCGGTCTTTTCCACTGAGGGTAAGCACTAAAGGTCAGCCTGGGGGTTAAGGAGAGAGATCTCGAAGCACAAAACTTTCATTCCAGCTTTTTAAAGGCATTTACATGCCAAAGCAAAAAGTACTCTCCAAACTTGGATTTTAAGAATCAAACCTGCCAGTTTTCACCACAATTAAGCAGCAAAGTGGATGAAAACCAGCGCCGGTGGCTTGTGTAGAGCAGAGCTGAAGGTGTGTCCTTGCTCTGGGAAACGGAAGCACCTCGAGGGCTGGAGGCGGGTTCTGCTGCTCCTGTTTCATACCATTGCATCAGGCTGGGCTTGGCAGTCAGCCAAGGAGGGCTGGCCATGTGTTCTCTGTGCATAAAGGAAGCCTGAGGAGGGCCTGGGGGGTCTCATTATTGAGAGTTTTACTGTAGAAAAAGCAGATTGTCAGAGAGGCCTCGCTCATTCTTGCTGTAATTGCTTCTGGAGGGACATAAAACTTCTAAGGACCTGTTTGTACAGAAAAATAATGTTGCTGCTAGTCAGATTCCTTATCTAGACACTTGCTCTGAGATACTTGTAGCCTTTTTTATTTTATCCTGAGTTTCTGTTCTCCTTGATACTGTTTGAACAGTGCTTGAATTTACACGAGGCAGGTTCCTGGTATAGTTTTGCACCACTTTGCTCTACAGGGTCATGGCACAACTGTGAAACAGGGAGAGGCTGTTCCAGGACCACCAATACAGCTTTTTCTTCTGTAGAGCTGTGGCTGGCTGTGGCCAGTTGACAACTCATTTTTAGTGGCAGGGTCTCAGTTCAAGGGCTTATTTTGAAAGCCCATGGGGTTTCTGACTTGGTTGTTCAACAGGAGAATTCCCTTGCTGATAGGAGGGCTGAGAAGGGGAGAAGGGATTGGTGTTATGTGGACTCACAGATGTCCATTCCCCCTCCGGGCTGTTGAGTGCTTCCACTGCAAGTGGCCCAGTACTGTGGCCTTGTATACAAGGATGCAGGCAAACTCATCTGCCTTCATTTGGCCTTTCCCTGTCTAAAACAACTCACTTTGTCAGAGGTGGTGGCTGCTGGTGGGAGATGTGTCTGACTGCAGCCCTTTGCTGTTTGTGTCCAGGTGGCAGGGCCACGGCTAGCGCCGGCGCAGGCGGGGATAGGCCTGAGGCTGAGGAGAACAAGGAGGGATTCCTTTCCAAACTTAAGAAAATGTTTAGCTCCTGATTCCCCATCCGAGGTAGGAGGCCTCTTGTGTTTTGTTGTCGCCTTTCCCCCAAACTCAGCAGCATTTGTGCTTCTTGGGAGGCAGAAGCAGCAAAAGCACAGCACCACTTCTCACTTAGCCTCAGGCCTTCCAGCCACTGGTGTGAAAAGCCCTTCCTGTCCCCTGTGACCCAGAGCAAAAGGCTAGGGCCTAAACTGCATTGCTGCTGCAGCAAAAGGCAGCAAGAATGCTGAGTACGTCTGCAGGGAGGCTCTGCTCCTGTGTCTGCTCTGCAGCTGTACCAGAGTCCAAGCAGCCAAGGTGTTCCTGGGGGAGCTGGGCCTGGACAGCTCTGCTGCCCCTGCACAGCCTGGGCTCACCACAGAGCTGCCAGTGCCGTACATCTGGACCACTCCTGCCCCACCACCAGTTGCAGGGGCTTGGTATCCCATCACCGCGGCCTTCACACCTCTGTTCTGCTTCAACCACAGGGAAACGTTCCACTGGAAACTAAGAGCCAGCAGCAGCAGCTCCTCTTTGCAGCAGGGAATGAATCTGGCAGCGGGCTCAGGAGAGTGAAGGATGTCAGTCAGCAGCAGCAGAGTGAGAATACCAGCTGGAAAGGCCACGAGCCAACAATCATCATGATAGATCCACCCCACCACCCTCGGGAATGATAATGAAGGAGAAGCCAGCTAGGCAGAGACATGGCATGCTCTTGAGGTGGCTCCACGGCCCCTACTGCTGCTGGAGGCTTCTTGGGTAAAGATGGAAGTTGAAATATCGTTTAGAATCCTAACAGGAAATGTGAGACAAAAATTGTCCTTCCAGCACAGACTGGAGCAGTTTGCTGTATGGAGCCAAAGATGGTGCTCCCTCAGGTGCCCTCCTGAGTGCCGGATGTGCTTGGTGGACTTGTCACTGCTTCTCTTCTCCAGGAGACCGAGTGGGTCAGTGAATGCTAACTCTGCATCCCCCCCACCTCCTGGAGAGGTAAGCCTCCCTGGGGCTGGGACTTCTCTGAGCCTACCCTCAGAGACCAGGGTTTCTTAGTCCTGCTGACTTCCTGCACAAAGAGCAGCAATGGAGTCTGTACTTTGCTTCAGGTTCCCCTGACCTCCCCAATTAACTGGAGATACCCCACAGACGCTGCTGAAGGAGCACACATTTATCACCAGGCCATTGTGCCAGCTGGGGCAAAAGCTTTTATTAATTAGCGCAACACTCATAGCATAAATGATTTGTCCAAGAACACGTGTGAGAGTCAAGTGCAGGGGATCCCTCCTCCCAGGCAGGTGTGAGCTGGTGCAGTAGTTCCGTGGTTGCTGAAGCTGTTGTTAGTTACACTGTGCAGGCACCGCCAGCCTCTATGCTGATCCACTCATGAAATGAGGATGTGTCCTAGTCTCATCCTTCTTAATTTGCTGACATAAAGTACACCTTCCCTCCTGATTAGACTGTACAGTGATTCTCTATCCATGTAAATAAGATTGATTTCATAAAGATGTTTAACACCCACTGTGTTTTGCTGCCTTGTCTGCTCCTCCAGCCCCCCGCTGTCACCCCTGCCCCCAGTACCAGGAGAGAAGGTTTCCTATTGGCCCAGGAGAGGACAGGGCAGGATGGCTGGAGAGTTGCTCTAGGGCCTGCAGCTGACTCAAAGCTCAAAGGCTGCCGTGCCCTCAGCACAGGGTAGTATGAGGGCAGGAACCTTTTAAGTGAGTCTCACATCCTGCAGCCGGGCAGGCTTGCAGAGGTCTCGCCCAATGGCCCTTCCCGCTCTACAGGACGTCTGTCTGCATGTCATCCCCTTGGCCAGGGTGATGCCAGTGCAGCGCTGCCTCTCCAGCTCTGCCCCAGCCTGGTCCATGGAGAAACCCTCATCTTTCCTCCTTGCTTAGGAGCCTGCAGCAGTGCAGGTCCTGCCGTAGGGGCCCAGAGGCAACTACACCTTCAGCCCACCAAAGGGTACTGCGTGCTCGGAGCTGCCTGCAAAAGAGAATGATCCTGCCACAAGCCACTGCCACCACCCCAGAGTCATGAGAACACCCGGAATCACTTGGGAATCTGCTCCCTGCAGAAAGCTTACACAGGTACTGCTGCTTCCACCTGCTGCTGCAGGTCTGCAGCCTTTCCTCCTGCTCCTGCTGGGCCCAGTCTCAGCTGCAGCACAGCCCCAGAGCACAGCTCTGCACTGTGCCACAGGGTCAGCCTGTTGCCAGCATGAGGAGAAAGGCAGTGTGCTTAGCCCAGCTCCCTTCCTCAGGCAGCTCAGTCACTCTGGGCTGCAGCAGCTGGGGTGAAGAGGAGGAGGGGGGAGGTCAGAAGGCGGCTTTGTTGTCTGCCACCCACTCTTGGAAAGTGCGGGCCTTGGGGTTCAATTTCATGGTCAGGTCGACGTTGCGGTCTGGCTTCAGGGTATAGAAACTGAACATAGCAGCAAGTTCCTTGGCCCCAGGGAAGTCCTGTTTCCCAAACTTCTCTCGTGATACCTGCAAATTGAATTTGGAGAAAACCCGGGTGTTTCCCTCAGACCATGCAGGGGAGCTGCTGCAGGCAAAGGTTCTGCTGCTCTGCACGTGTGGCAGCTGGGGCTGTGTGGGGAGCAGCAGCAGCCCTGCAGCAGGAGGGGAGGCTGAGGAAAGCCTTCAGCAGAGCAGCGGGGGAGAGGGGGATGAAGCTGAGCAGGGCCTGCAGCCAGTGCTGACCCAAGGGTGCCCTTGTCACTCTTTCTCCAGGCACAGTGCAAGAAGGGATTGAGGTGGTGGGGAAATCATGGTGCACAGGTGCTGAGGAGCTTGTTCTGGATCTGTCCCAAGCCAGCTTCCCCCTAAAGCCACAGCTACGGCCATGCCCTGAGTGCCCTGCAGCCCTGCCTGGCAGAGAACAGCCCAACCTGTCTGGGGCTAGTGCCTGGCTCTGGCACAGCTAGCCTGGACTTAGGCAGAGGCACACAACCCTGTGTTCCTACTGAAATATGTTTTGTTCTGAAGGCAGATTGCTTCCAGAGTCCAAGTACTTGTATCAGCTGCCCAAGGGAAGGAGCACAGACAAAGGAGAAACAACACAATGAGTCATGGGACACGGAGGCCACGAGCACTGTAAGGGTGATACAGCACAGAAAGGTCAGGTAAGGTTAACACAACATACAGAATTCAGGAACATTGTAAGGGTGACGCAGCACACAGGGCAGGAGCGCTGTAAGGGTGACGCAGCACACAGGGCAGGAGTGCTGTAAGGGTGACGCAGCACACAGAGGGCAGGAGCGCTGTAAGGGTGACACAGCACACAGGGCAGGAGCGCTGTAAGGGTGACACAGCACACAGAGGGCAGGAGCGCTGTAAGAGTGACACAGCACACAGAGGGCAGGAGCGCTGTAAGAGTGACACAGCACACAGAGGGCAGGAGCGCTGTAAGAGTGACACAGCACACAGAGGGCAGGAGCACTAAGTGTGACACAGCACACAGAGGGCAGGAGCGCTGTAAGGGTGACGCAGCACACAGAGGGCAGGAGCGCTGTAAGGGTGACACAGCACACAGGGCAGGAGCGCTGTAAGGGTGACACAGCACACAGGGCAGGAGCGCTGTAAGGGTGACACAGCACACAGAGGGCAGGAGCGCTGTAAGAGTGACACAGCACACAGAGGGCAGGAGCGCTGTAAGGGTGACACAGCACACAGAGGGCAGGAGCGCTGTAAGAGTGACACAGCACACAGGGCAGGAGCGCTGTAAGGGTGACACAGCACACAGAGGGCAGGAGCGCTGTAAGAGTGACACAGCACACAGAGGGCAGGAGCGCTGTAAGGGTGACACAGCACACAGAGGGCAGGAGCGCTGTAAGAGTGACACAGCACACAGAGGGCAGGAGCGCTGTAAGGGTGACGCAGCACACAGGGCAGGAGCGCTGTAAGGGTGACACAGCACACAGGGCAGGAGCGCTGTAAGGGTGACACAGCACACAGAGGGCAGGAGCGCTGTAAGGGTGACACAGCACACAGAGGGCAGGAGCGCTGTAAGGGTGACGCAGCACACAGAGGGCAGGAGCGCTGTAAGGGTGACGCAGCACACAGAGGGCAGGAGCGCTGTAAGGGTGACACAGCACACAGAGGAGCCCTGAGCCCTGTAACAGTGATAGAGCAGGGCACTCAGGGAAGGGCACACAGCAGAGATGTGTTCTGTGGCTGCCTGGCCCCAGCTCTTCTGGAGACCTCTTGCTTCAGTTATCCCTCAGATCTAAGCCCAGACCTGCCTGGCTGCACCCACACGCTCCATCAGTGTGAGCTCTCCGTGACAAGGAGTTTCTGTGCAGTGTGTTCCACTTGCACGCATAGGCAGTGGGACCAATCCCAGATGCCAGCACTGAGTCACACCAAACCCACACCGCTCCAGCCCTCATCGCTGGCCCTCCAGCCCGGCACATCCTCACCCTGCTTGTTTTGCAACTGCTGCCGATGCTCAGCCCCTGTGCAGGACCCTTCTCTACTCCAAATGAACAGGAGAGGCTCAGCTTGCTGCTGCTCTGCTGCCACCAGGCCCAGGTGCTGCCCACCACCAGCAGTGGCCCAGCACCAACCTGCAGAGCACCGAGCTGTCTCCCCACCACCTCATCCAGGCTGTGGGACTCCAGCCAGCTTCCCCCACCTCAAGAACGTCACAAACATCAAGGGACACATCCTACCTTGCTGGCTTCCACAGTCTTGCCCATCTGCTGGGAGAGGACAGCAGCATACTCTGCCTCAGTGAGCTTGCCAGTGCTAAGCCCAATCACTTGGCCTATGTACTCCTTCGGGGACTTCAGCAGGCTAAGGACAACAGGCCCAAGGTCCTCCACGGCCATCCCATCCATAGGGCAGTCCTCCATGGGCAGTGCTGCACAGGAGAGATTGATCCTGCTCAGAGTGCAGCCCAGCTCCAACAAGGTACAGCTAGAGATTCTGTCACCCAGACTGAACACCAGGTGAGGAAGAGCCGAGAGCACCCATCAAGGCTGAGCCAGCAGACTGTGAACAGCCAGAGCAGCACCATGACTCTCCTGGATCTGCAACCCCACTGTTAGCCTTCAACATCCCAACTGCAGGTGTCCAGAGTTGGGGTGTCCAGAGATGCTCTGGAGTCTGCAGAGCAGCCCTCAGCACCAGAAATAGGACTGGTTTCTTGCAGGAGACCCAACACATCTGAAGGGCCTTAATGCAGCTGCAACAAGCTGGCACAGGCCTCCCTTCCCCATCAGTCTAAAGCTCTAATGGTTCCTCCATCCCTCAGTGAGGCTCTGCATAGGGGGAACAGTTGAGAATGACAGGAGAGTGACCTGAGGAGTAAGAGACCTCATCTTACACAGCACAAAGGTGTCTCCCTGCGAGGCCTTCTGTGGCTTGAAGAAGGTGAGGAAGTTCTCAAAGTAGAACGGCAGTCGGATGATTGTGGTGGGAACACCAGTTTTCTGGAAATACTCCTCCACCACACCTTTGCCATCAAAGTGGGGCACTTCCAGCTGGCCTCCTGTCAGCTGCTTCACATTCTCCAGGCCGCTGTACACTACGTGTTGCAGACTGAGGCGCTTCGACAGGTCAGCTAGACGCTTTCCCTGGGTGAAGGGTGAAGCATGAAACCGGCCATGAAGAGGGGAATGGGACACATGGGAGACCTCATCATCCTCATCCCCTTGCTTCCCCTTTGTGGCACCCTGAGCCCTCAGCTGGAACCAGAGCTGAGCAGACCCAAAGAGCTCTGTGAGGTGCCCAGCACAGCCCCCAGCTTTGGTGCTAGGTGCTCCACCAAACACAGAAACACCAGCCCTAAAGTCAGCCAGGGCCAGCACACCTGCCCTAACGTATCTTATCATTTATTTGTTGCCAATTCAGGTGTGGCAATCATGCTGCCTCACAAAATCAGTCCTGCAGTGAACATTGCCCTTGGGTAAGGCTCTGGGATTTCTGAGACTGCAACCCATTGTGGCCTTAAAGCTGCGAGTGCTGAGAGCTACAGGACCGCAACCAGCGACAGTCTTGGCTAGGCAAAGCTGAGTCTTCCCACTCCTGCTCCCACTCCCAGGCAGTGTTCCCCATTGCACCAAGCCTTGTGCCATCTAACAATACCCCGAAGGCACCAGATCCTGGAGCCACATGACTGCAAGGAAACAGGGAACAAGTTCTGGCTTTTCAAGACCTGGGAGCTGGTTCGTTGGTGAAGCCTTGGGACCTTCGGGCACTGGCCATTTGAACCATTGGGCCTGGCAGGGCTGCACTAAGAGCTGTCCCATGACCCCTGCCCCGACCAGGCCATTCTGCACGTGGGCTCAGTTAAAGCAAGCACTGGTACCTGTGTGATTTCTCTCTCTTTGCTGCCATGGTCCCAGAAGTTGGTCACAACAAAGGCTCCATAAGCACCTGCCAAGGCCTGCTCCAGCGATGGCTCATCATCCTGATCTGCCTTCACCACCTCAGCTCCCCTCTGCTTCAGCTCCTCGACCGCTTTCTTGGTGAGGTCCCGTGTCACCGCACGGACCCTGAAGATCCCATCTTCCAGCAGAGCCCGGGCGACGGAGCCCCCCTGGGCCCCTGCAGGGACAGCGCGGTCAGAGGCCCAGCTCCCCTTGGCTGCCCACAGGGCTCTGCTCAGAGGATGCTGGCACTGGGAGACGGCGTCGTCTGACTCTGCGCTCTCCTGAGGTCCCTCCAGCCCACCCTCTGCTCCCTGCGCTGCTGCCCGGGCCGGGCCGGCGCTCCCCAGACCCCCCGAGCCTCCTGGGGGCCCCGGAGCCTGCCGCCTCTGGGAACCTGCCGCTGTCTCCACCTTTAGCTGCGGGGATCGCGGCACCTCTCCCGCATAGCAGCGACGCGGCCACGGCGGCACGGGCCAGCACTCGCCCTCCCACCGCCTGTGCCAGCAGCTTCCCGGGCAGGGGCCGGGCCCTTCCCCGAGTACTCACCGGTTGCCCCGAACACCACGATCAGTTTCTTCACAGACATGCTGCTGCGCGGGCGGTCGCGGAGCCCTGTCAAGACGAGGAGCGGAACGGTCGCACGGCCGTGCGGGCGCGGCTCGGCGACCCCGCCCCGGCCCCGCTCGGGCGGCCTTGTCCGGGCACGGGACGGGGACACTGAGGGCCCAGCGCCGATCACGTAGGGAGCCGCGACCTCGCCATGGGGAGAGCGGGTTCGCTCACCTCGGTTCAGCTTTACTCGATCCCGTTGGGTCCCGCTCGGCTCGGCTCGGCTATATCTGCCGGCGGCCGCACCTCCCCGTCCCGCGTGACTCCACCCCCGCGGGGTGGTTCGAGGCTGGGCTGGGGCTGGCCGCTTGAATTCGAAGAGCCGCGGCGTCGCCTCCCGGGAGGTTGCCAGAGGTTTTTCCCTTTACCGTCCCGCGGCCTCGAGATCCCCGCGGTGTAACAGCCGAGAGTCGCGGCTCCTCCAGTGCCTCACGTTTCTGTCCGTCCTTCCAGCCCTCCGGTGCCGCGCCTTCCCTGTGTCCTCGGTGTGGAAACGCGGCTGTTCCAAGGAGCATCATCCCCCGTCCTCTCCGGAAAGTGCATGGCGTGTTATCCCCGGGAGAGTGGGTGCTGCGTGGGGCAGAGCTCTGGGGACGGACACAGGTGCCCCCGGCCAAGCGACCAATGCCGAGCGAAATGAGGAGAGTCGTTCTGGGGGTTTTGTAGCCACGCTGGTGAGCTCTGCGGCACCGCCCGAGTCCCGGGCGGCCTCCCGAGCTCCGCCGGGCCCCATCAGAGGTGGGGAGCAGGGACTGAGGCCACAGTCATCCTGCTGGGAGCTTGGTAGGTGAACTTAGTACACAGGGAAATTTGGGGTTGAATCAAGTTAATAGTCCCGAAAATACGTGAGGGAGGTGTTAAGGTGCACTTGCAACACAATAATTGGAATGCGTTAATTAACACAAAGGAGTAGCTGTGGGACAGGAGGCGCAGCCCTGCCTGCGGACTCTGCACCAGCACTCGCGACCTGAGGGCACTTCAGCTTATCGGGAAGGCAACAGCTGACAGTACTTGCCAGATGCCACCTCCTCCTGAAATCAGCCTCCTGACAGGGTGGGAAGTTGCCATCAGAACCTAACACCGGGGAATGGAAAGTTTTAACTCCTTCCCAGGCACAGCCTTGTAACAACGCTGGCAGAAAGCCATACGGTGATGGCCGGTCAGAGTAAACTCCCTCAGGCTCCACGTGGAGTTTCAGAGAGCAGCATTCTTGTCTAAAGCTGCAGCAATGGAGACACCCGGGGATATTTCCTCGGCAGTGGGTCTGTCTTATCCTATTGACTGCCATCTTTATCGTTGAGTTACATATTCATTATATTTCTCATTAAATACATGCATATTCGTTTTAATTCCCACTAATTATTTACATAGCCCCCACCCCCTTGCACATGCTCCGTGATTTGAATCAGGGGTCTTTTGGTGGGCTCTGGTGGTCGTTTTGGAGTGCCTGCGGTTTGACCCTGAGCTAGTTAGTCCATATGGCTGGCCTTGAAAGGAGCTGTTTTTCTCAAAGACCTTGATGGTTGCAGGTGTGTTCATGAAGATCTTGTTAGCTGCTGATGTATCTTTTTCTAAGTTAGTTATTACCCCGTCCTCTTGCTTCCTCTGTCTCGCGGGTTAGCTCCTTGGTACCTTTCAATCCACCTTGTTTGGGAGAAAAAAGGAAACATTCAGTGCTGGTAGAGAAACAGCTTTGGGGAGGGTGTGTACTTCTGCCCCTTTATTCTGCTCTTTCAAGATACAGCTTGAATTTACTTGTAGAAATGTTGCCCTGCCCAGCAAAGGGCAGAGCTGCTGCAGCACCAGCCTCTGCCGTGGCACCTCGCCAGTGCTCCTGCCTCCTCCCTCAGCTCTTGCAGGCTGCTATGAGCTCGTGGTTCTGCTTTGAGGGAATCCAGTGTAATTTGGAGGATGGCCAGCCTGGTTTTGTGGCTCTCCTGGGAGAAAGCAGCTGTGGAGTTGGCCATGCACTGAGCATCCTGTTGGGACAGATGCCACTGCCAGGGGGTCCTGGGGGGTTGTCCAGGCTACGGGCACTTGTGCTGCTGCTTTTCAGCAGATGACTCACTTCGATTTACATAGGCGGCAGCCCTGTGCTGACAGGAAGGAAGACTGAGCGAGACCTGTGCTGCAGGAAGGGGTGAGGAGCAAACTGAAAGGGAGAAAAAGCCACGGGGCTTGAAATGGGGGGGGCAGGTGGCTGGAGAAACTGGACTCCCCTTCCCCAGGCGCTGCCCTGAACATCACCCAGGCTGCTGGGTCCCATTGCCTCTGCGAGTCCCCCAGAGGCAGAGCCACCAACCAGAGGGGCTTCCACTTTCTACCTTGAACTTCAGCATCCAGAAGAGGAGGAAGCAAAGCTCTTGGGGATAGGGACTGAGAGGGGGGCACGAAGGGGCTGCATCCTTCTGCCACAGCAAGGATGCCCGCTCTGCACTCCTGCTCCCACATAGACCACGTGTAGGTGGTATGAGGACAAGGTAAGGTTTTTGTGGGGCTAGTTTTGCTTTGGAGGAGTATGGGAAGAAGGGGAGGCATCGCTCAGCCCTCCTACATGGGAGATGAGCTACTGCAGACCTCTCACTATAATGGCCATGTGAAATGGAATGGCTGGGTCAACATGTGGCAGGGCCAGGAGCTACTGGTTAGAGGTCCCTGGGACAGCCAAGATGTGACCAACTGCCAGCAGCTGGTGCTGGCAGGAGTGGGTGCAGTGGGGCATAGCCTTGAGCGATGGAGATGAGCATGGGACCTCATGGGGGACCTGGCACTTGTAAGAAATTCTGTCCCTTTGCCTGCTACCTTCTGCCCAGACACGAAGGCAGCTGCAGCCAGGTTGCCCAGCCCATGCCAAGCCTTTCTGCTTTGTGCAGCATCAGCTTTTCTCCCACATTGTCATTTACTCGACTCATTCCACTACAAAACCATCCCCCCAAATGCCTAATATGTACTGCAAATAAAAAAGGATGAGATCAGCATCATATCCATTCGTGGCATGGTGCTAAATGGCACCAAAGAGTGGGGTAGGGTCCTGCATCTGTCAGTGACAGACAGTGGTCATCTGAGACCCACAGACTTTGGAGCCCAGAGCTGCAGCCCTATGTCTCTCCTTGGGAAACAGGGTCAGCCTTCCTGGAACTCAGCTGGGGGACCAGCAGCACCTGGGCCTCCAAAGCTGCAGCTGGTGCCTCCTTTGGCCCTATTCACTACAGCACATCCCCAGCGCTGTGTGGGACCGAGGTGCGGGGAGTAGGTTGAGGGGCTGCAGCTGAGTGGGGGACGTGTAGCTGTGAACCCTGGTGCTGCATGGGTAGGGAGCCTGAGACATGGCAGGTTGAATCCTGCTGCCATTAGGGCACTGGATATCCCCTAGAGATGGGACTGCTGGGGAGAGGACCAGATGGAGCACTGCCTGGGTGCTGTCACCCACTGTGGCCCCAGAGCCCAGGGTTTGGCTCCTGTGCAGAAGGGTTATCTGAGGCCAGACGTGTGTTTCTCAGGACATCCTGGGCAGAGCTTATACAAAACATGTCTGTATTGCATAAAAATTTCTTTCTGGAAAACTGGGAGGCAGTAGCTCCAAAAAGTTGGGGCCGACTCCAGCATCAAACCCCAGCAGGGTGCTGGTGTGGGTGTTGCATCTGTAGGCATCCCTGCAGTTCCCAAGGTGGTGGATGGGGCTGGTGCTGGGGACAGGATGGCACCAGCTCCTTCCAACCTTCCCACTGATTTCCTGAGATCTCATAGGTGAGAAGGGATCTGCTTTTCAATCAGCTGTGTGTGTCTGTGGTAAAGTGTCCTGTGGGCACAGTAAACACATCAGATTTCATTCTACAGCTTGTGAGGTGTAGCAGTGCCCTGTGAGAGACCTTCTCTGGGAAGTTAGCTTTGTTTTAATCTGTTTGGAATTACCTGCAGGTTGTTTTTCTGCTTTTCCCTAATGAGATGTGGTGTTCGGGCTGCTGGCATTCAGCCTGAAGGTCCTTCACAGCTTCTCACCTCCATGGCTTGCTGTTTCAACTCCTGCTATGTCTGGGCCCTATTATTCTTGTTGGAGTTTGGAGATGGAAAAAAGGCTGGTAGAGGTTAGATTTTACATGGGACTTCACTCTGACATTGCAATAGAATTTACTAGCATTAAATCCAGATAAGAAAAATACCAAAGACTGCATCTGAAAGTCAAATGTAATCTCAGATAACTGAGTTACCTGCAAGTTTCATAACTGGCTGTCATGCAAAAGATACTTCATTGTTTTGCTTAATTAGCATAAATTAATAACGTTGAATCCTTTTTGGTTGTGCGAAAAAGTGGCAGCCCACATCCTGGCTTGAGGATTTGCTCACCTGAGAGGGAATGGCTGGAGATGCTAGCTTGGCAAATGTTTGTGTGCAGCTCGCTGACCTTTGAAACAGAATCAATTCAGGGTGGATCCAAGGCAGGAGAAAGAAATAAAAGCTCCTACAGTCTGTTGTCAAAGGAGCTTGAAAATTGCGGGAGGAAACCCAGTATGGCAGGAAGTGGTAGGAAGGTCTCATGGGGCTGGTTTTCTCTCCCCCATGTCTGGGGGAAGCAGAGCAGAAATGAGATGGCTGCAGTGCTGCTTGGGTTTGAGCTGCACTGAGACATGTCACCCCAAACTGGAGACATGAGGAACTGACTGCATCAGCAACACCCCCAGTGATGGGGTAGGGAGAAGGCAAGGGCCAGGCTGAGGGGATATCTGCCTGTTTGTGGGGACAGAGCCAGGCTGGAACAGGCATTTCTCTATTCCTTCAGCTGCCTGGTTAATGATGCAATCACTGCTTCATATAGAAAGCTTTATGAGATGCTCAAATACTGCAGATCAGCCCATTTTCTGGTGCTTTCGATATGTGGATCTCTGCAGCCATTCAGGAGCTCTTGCCCAGCACTCTGGTGCCTATTTAGACTAAGCACCCTTCAGCCCTGTCCACAGCCCACCCAGCAGTCATCCCCAGAGCTCTGACAGAACCCACTCGAGGTGTCAACTACTGTCCCTTGGCTCTGCCCATGGATCTGCCCACGAGCCCCCACACCACAGGTTTCTGAGCATCACAACCTGAGGAACCCTGGTGCTGCTGGCAGCTGCTGTGGCGGATCCTGGTGTGGGACAGTCCCGAGTCCTTGGGAGTTTCCCAAAGCACAGGGTGATGGATGTGACTCAGGGGGATGGCTGCTGTATGAAGACCAAAGCCACCTCCTGTCAGGAGGACGATTTGAGAAGTCAGGGAGAGCAGAGATGCAGCAAATATTCGTTATCTCCAGCCACCTTTGTGCTGTGGACATCCTGGGACTGTCCCCTCATCTTGGATCCTCTGAAAGCTGCTTTTGATCCTTGTTGGGCTTCCAGGAGCACAAGTGCATGCATGTATGTAATCAGAGCTAAAGATGGGCAGAGGCAGCTACGTCTGGGTCTATGTTTTCTGGTGTTGATGCCAAGCAGTTTGAACCCTGGAACAGGATGCACATGGTGAAAAACACAGTGGTTGTTTGGTAGAGGGTTGTCTGCCCATGTGATCAGGGACTTTCCAGCACAGTGGTTGTGGCTCCCTGGCACTGCTGTGTTTTGGATAGGGTCCGTCTGCTAACAGATGTGGTTTGATGTGGGGACGGCAGGATATGGGACTGAAGCTGCTGAAAGAACACATCAGTGTTGAGTGGACATCATCAGATGGGAAGATTTTCCCCTGGGCTGGGCTCTTGGACCACACCAGGAAAAAAATAAGTGTTAATGCCACACTCTTACCAACAAAACTCCCTGTTTCCCTCCCTGAGGCTTGCAGATGCCGTTCTTCAGTGGGGATGAGCAGTCTCCCACTCTCCAGCTTCTTATCCTGGTGCCCAGTGGATGCAGGCAGTGAGGCAAAGCAGACACAGACTGTCACTGGGTTGCTGCTTGTCTAGCTGTCAGTGGGGCAGGGATGACCACTTGCCCTACTTGAACCCAGGCACGTGGTAGCTGCCACTCTGGCATTAGCACTGTGCATGCAGGGGGACTGTGGGCACCACTTTCCAGGTGCTGGAAGTGTGGCACTTGCAGAAGGTGACTCATTCCAGCAGCCTTGGGCTGGGCTGGGTCACATCCTGGAAGCACCTTTTGGTGTCTATAGAGGTTGGCTTTGGCTGGCCTCTACCCTTCAGACAGCTCATGTAAGAGCAGAGAACACCCTTCACCCTCCTTGGGTGAGGCTGGAGCTGCAGCTGAGCTGGCATGTACCAGAAACAAAGAAACTGCAGCCGCTGCATTATTTCTTCTGCTGCTGTGATCTCCCGGTGCTGACCCCAGTCACGAGCTGACCCCTCGCTGCTGGTTTCCAGCAGCAGGATCATGTTTTGAAGTGGCACCAGAAGACACCATAAAAT
The DNA here is from genome assembly GCF_028858725.1 of Colius striatus. Classification (NCBI taxonomy): domain Eukaryota; kingdom Metazoa; phylum Chordata; class Aves; order Coliiformes; family Coliidae; genus Colius; species Colius striatus. The sequence continues at coordinate 101,885 of NC_084761.1, read as the reverse complement.
GATCTCTGGCATTAGACCAGGCTCCCTCATCAAAGGTCTTTTTCTTAGCAGCTGTGTTGTAGAGGATGGGCTGTGTGGAACACGGCTGCAAGCAGCAAAACCCCCTTTCACTTTGTCTGTGTTCCTGGTTGCACAGCAAACAGGAGAGATTTGGGGACTGCTCTGTGCAAAGACTTCACTGACTTCCAGGTCAGTTAGAGACAAGAAGGCATCAAAGGGTAAAAATCTGTGAGTTGCTCACTGAACTTCTTTAACTGATGGTATCTTAACTGACCAAGCCACTGGATGGGAGGTGAAGAGCAAGAGCTACTCCCTGTATAGAGAGGATGGTTTTGCTGTGGAGCCACCATCACTACCGGGGGGGAGCATGGGCCTTGGCCACCTCTGAAACCAGGGGCTCAGAGCTGGGCTGCCAGGGAAGAGCAGAAGAGCTCGGGTTTCCAGGAGAGAAAGGTTGTGGGTTCAGACCTAAAAGGACAAACAGAAGAGTCTGCAAAGGGGGTGTCCCAAGCACCTGAATCTTGCAACATGGGCCAGAAACTCTTAACAATGCACTCTCAGGCATGAAGCCATTTCCCTCTTCCCCTCTGCTCCCAGAACAATTGGACTCAATGAGTAGATGCACTTCTTAAAAGCAAACCACCAAACCCACAGTGTGCTTTGGCAGTGGCCGGGGGGAGGGAGCAGGGAGATGCTCCTTCTATGGGTGATGAATCACCAGTACTGCTAAAAGTGGAGCATCTACAGAGCTCTGCAACAGGATGTGGTGTTGGCCAAGCTCAGCGAGCCCTGATGGAGGCTCTGGGTGGTGGCAAGGTGGATTTGAAACTGAAACAGGTCCTTCATTGCACTGCTCTTCAACTTCCTGCACAAGGCAGAAGAGGAAAGCACAAGGCGTCTGATGGCCGTGCTGTCCTCTGGTGATGCAGCCGCTTGCTGAGTGGCCCGAGGGTGGCATGGGGCATCGTCAGGGCAAGTAATGCAATTACTCTGCCCATGAAAGACTCTGGCATAAGTGATGGTTGGGGGAAGGCACCAAGTTTGTGGCACATGAGGTCTGGGCAAAGATGCTGCAGTGTGATGATCCTGGCTCTACCCTTGCCAGGTCCACAGCACCTGGGACTCTGGTCTTGGCTAAAAGCTGATGAGTGGACCCTTGGTTTGACCACAGTCACCACCACACTAGCTCAAGGTATGCTTCTGCCTGCGCTGCTCCTGATGCTTTTCTTCTCCTTCCACCAGGAACATGGATAAAGGCTGAGGAGCCTCATCTGCTGCTGTGAGCCAGCCAGGGGAGCGGGGCAGCCCATGGGACGGCCACACTGCTGCCAACGCTGTGTTCCTCATCCAGGGATCATCCGTGTCACAGGAGGTCTCTGATGGAGGGTGAGTAGTGGCTAGGCAGCCAGAAAGACATCATCTCAGTGGAGTTTCAGATTCAAAGATGGGACAAGGTGGGACACCAAGGTGTGAGGGTTGACAGTGGTTCCCAGTCCAAGGGCTTGGGGATCGCTCTGGTGGCACAGCGGGGAGCTGCTGTCTGTGGAGGAAAATTATGTTGCTCAGACTTTTATCTCCATATGGACTTGATTTATAGGAGGAGATGTCATTTCATGATTATTTTCTTTGGCTTCTTTGACTCCCATTTCAATACCTTCTGCCTTGACCAAGCCATTCCTAACAAAACAGCCCGGCACAGCTTTAGGATGGCATAGTCTCAGGAAGGACTTTGGCAGGTCACTCTGGAGGGCTGCGGTGTACCTCTGCTACCTTTAAGAGTCAGACAATGTGCTCTGCTGCTGCCTTTCCCCATCACTCCTGAGCCAACTCTCCCACTCTCTTCTTCCGCAGAGGCTTGGATCAATCGCTACCGCAAGCAGCTGGTGAGGTCCATCTCACCACAGTTCCTGGAGGAGATCATCTGCCACCTGCAGAGGCTGGACCTCCTGACGGCAGAGGAGGCTGGCCGGGTGCAGGAGGCAAGCTCCCTGCCCGAGCAGGTGAGGACAGTGGTTGATGTCCTGGCTGGCAAGGGCAGCTACGCCTCCCAGTCCCTGCAGACCTTCATCGAGACCACCAACTCCCAGCTCTACCTTCACATCACTGTCTATGGTAGGCAGTCAACTTTGGACCCAATGAGGGGTGTCTATACACATGTCCTGGATGTGGGCACTTGCTGGAGCACCCTAAGATGTGCACAGAGATGGCAGCTCTAAAGGGAATGTCCATGCAGTTGGGCTGGAAACGGGGGGACAGCAGGAGGAGGACATCTGAAGCATCCCTGACAGCGTGGCTCTAGGCTCTCCTTGCAACCTTCTTGCTGGGTTTCCCTGGTTTACCTCTTGGTTGGAAGGCTCCAACCTTGGCTGGTGTCTGCTCTGAATCTCTTGTAGTGTGTCCAGCCTTTGCTGGAGGTTTTAAATATGCTCTACCAGATTCTGTGGTTCCAGAGCTAGGTGAGGACAGGTCCAGAGATGGTCATCAGGTTCAGCCAAGAGTCCAAGTCATCAGAGAAGTCCATGGAAGGACTGAGGTCAAGCCAGGAAGTCAAATCAGAGGTCAGGATCAGGTCCAGCAAGAGCAACCAGGTTCAGACACCAGGTTCAGTCCAGTGGTCACCAGGCAAGCGCAGAGTTATGAGGTCCAAGCAGGCGCAGGTGTGATGGTGCTGTAGACAAATGCTCCTGTGACATAACTTAGGCAGGGACTGAAGGCTCAGGGCTGAGCTTCAAATGGTTCCTGGACTGATGGGTGAGGCTCGTCAGGGCCATTTAAGCCTATTAGTGCCCTCCAGGCCCTGGCACATACCTTCCTGCCTGGTCATAAGGGCTCTGTGCAGTTTCCCTTCAGCATGGGCATGTCAGAAAAGTGAAGCAGTGTCTCTCATTTGCATTTGTGGTTAACATCCTCCTCCTCACAGCAGGGGGTTCATTTCTCTCTCTGTGCAGAACCCATGGTGCAGAAGCACGTGGAGACCCTCCGAAGCTACTATGGGAATGGCCTGGAGATGGGTCCCCTCCAGCGACTCACGAACCTGCTGCTGATAGAAGGCTTGACCGACATCCAGCAGAAGGAGCATGATGTCCTGCAGACTGAAGCCACCAAAGGCTTACGAAATCTATCCAAGACCATCCCTCTGGAGAAGCTCTTCCTGCCTCTCTCCAAAGTCAGCATCCCACCTCGGATCTCTGTCACCATTGGAGTGGCTGGGATTGGCAAAAGCACACTAGTGAAGCTGTTTGTCTACACCTGGGCAAAGGGGGAAATCAACAGGGACATTGTCTTTGTGCTGCCTCTCACCTTCCGGGAGCTCAACACCTATGAGAAGCTCTCTGCTGAGCGACTCATCTGCCTGGCCTTCCCTCACATCACCGAGCCGAGTTGTGTCTGGGCGGGAAGCGCCAGGACCCTGCTGATCCTCGATGGCTTGGACGAGTTCAAGACCCCCTTGGATTTTTCCGACACAGTTGTATGCACCGACCCCAAAAAGGAGATCCAAGTGGACAGCCTGATCACCAACATCATACGTGGCAACTTGCTGCAGGAGGCCTGTGTCTGGGTGACGTCGCGGCCAGCAGCAGCCATCCAAATCCCCGGTGGGCTCGTCGACCGCATGACAGAGATACGAGGTTTGGGAGCTGCAGAGATCAAGGACTTCTTGGACCAGATGTTCCTTGAAAACAGAGACCTGTCCAGCCAGGTTCTGCATCACATCAGAGCTAACAGGCCGCTGCATGTCATGTGCACAGTCCCTGGCTTGTGCTGGATTTCTGGGTCCTCAATTGGCTATTACCTGAGAAGCAGCACCGAGCAGCCACAGGAAGCAGCCATCGTCCCCAGGACCCTGTCAGAAATCTACTCCTATTATTTTAAAATGGCTCTGAGCAGTGACTGGCCAGAAAAGCCAAGAGAAACACTCAGGATCGAGCAGGCTGTGAACAACAGCAAGAAAATAGTGGGCAGCCTGGGCAAGCTGGCCTTCTATGGGCTGCTCAGAAAGAAGCACGTGTTTTACGAGCAGGACATGAAGGCATATGGCATTGACCTTTCCTTGCTACAGAGCAGCCTGTGCAGCCGGCTCCTGCTCAAAGAAGAGATGCAGTCCTTCACAGCCTATTACTTCTTCCACTTAACCATCCAGGAGTTTCTAGCTGCTGTTTACTATTACACGGCTGCAAAGCGAACGATATTCGACCTGTTCACGGAGAGCGGGATGTCCTGGCCCAAGCTGGGCTTCCTCAACCACTTCAAGAGCGCTGTTCAGAGGTCGTTGCAAGCAGAGGACAGGCAGCTGGACATCTTTGTGCGTTTTCTCTCTGGGCTCCTCTCACCGCGGGTGAACAAATTGCTCTCTGGGTGGCTGCTGGTGAAGGATGAGCACAACAACTTCAGGAGCCAAGTGATCAACTTCCTTCAGGGCTGCCTCAACACCGACTATGTCATCTCCTCACGGGCAGTGAACACCATGCACTGCCTGTACGAAATTCAGCACACGGAGATCGCCAAGACTGTGGAAGAAGCAATGAAGAATGAGAGCTTGGCCGGGATGCTTACACCCACAAACTGCTCTGCCTTGGCTTATCTCCTGCAGGTCTCTGACATCTGCATGGAGGAGACAAACCTCTCCAACTGCCTCACCTACAACATCTGTAAGAGCCTGCTCTCCCAGCTCCTCTTCTGCCACAACCTCAGGTGAGTCCTGGTCAGCTTGCACCCAGGGAAGCAAGCTGGGATGTCAGGCTGTCACTCAAGACCCCGGGTGTCAATGGGAGACATGAGCCTGTCAGCACTGGTCATCAGCAGAGAGCTGCCCTGGGGGTGGTTGGTACTGGGTCAGCTCTGCTTCTGTGCTTGAGTTTTTCCACCTGCGATGGGCAGACGTCACAGGCGGGTAGTAATTTCTGTTCTCCAAATGCTTGGGTTTGCTCTTTCCTTGTATCTTCTCCAGGCTGGACAATAACCAGTTTAAGGATAATGTGATGGAGCTGCTGGGCAGCATGCTGAGTGTGAAGGACTGTCAGATTAAGAAGCTCAGGTAGGATGTGGCCTAAGGCACATGGACTGTTCTGGAAGATGCAGGGCAGAGCTGGGGCCACCTTAAAACTGAGGTGAGGGTCCTCCAGGGACATCTCTTACACTGGCTCCCCAGGGTGCCTAGGCACAAAGACAGTCCCACGTGATCTCTTGCACCCAGGTGTGGGGACCTCACACCCATGTCCTGGCAGTGGCCTGGCAGGCTGTCTTGCCCAGCCTTCCTGGGACCTCTGCCTCCTCCCTGTATGGGTTATCCCAACAAACAGCTTACCAAGGTCCTACTGTTTGCCAGACACCTGAGGCTTCACAGTCTGCCTCTGGTGTGTGGAGGGATTGGGCTCCTGAACCCTGCGCAGAGACGTGTCTCATCCCAGGCAGATGGGTCTCCACTTTCCCCACTTCCTTGACTTTCTTTGTGGCAGTGCATAGAGTCCCCTGTGCCACAATCTGAGCTCCCTTTTCATTACACAAGTTAAATTTAAATCTAGAAACTCCTTTTCCACCCTGTCTTTGCAATCCCCTGCCTGGTGTCCTGCAAGAGAACAGACCTCGGAGCACCTGCTCCTGTGTGTGATTGTGCCACAAACCAGGCGCTGCCCATGGCCTTGCTCTGATCACCCATCCCAGCTGCAGCCTGGGACATGCCAGGGGCTGGGAAAGCCTCTTTCTCCCCCTGAAAAACACCCTTTTAAAATTTTTCTATGCAGCTTGGCAGAAAATCAGATCAGCAACAAGGGAGCCAAAGCACTGGCTAGGTCACTGATGGTGAACAGGAGCCTGACTATGCTGGAGTAAGTGTCCCCCCTTTACCAGCTCCTGCCATGAGCATGTTCCTCAGCAGGAACCCTTCCCATGGCCACAGCAGGGCTGGATCCCACCCAGCCTGGCTGAGATGGAGGGGGTCTCCATCTCCCAAAGCCCACACTGCTCAAGGTGTGAACTTTGGCGAGCTAGTGGCCTGACGTCCCACCTCAGCAGTGCCTGAGACTATGACACATGAAGGTATTTGGCTTAGGCTGGGCATGTGCCACTCTGACTTTGCTGACCTTGGCTTTTCTGCCCATCTCGCCCCAGCCTGCGGAGCAACTCTATCGGCCCCACTGGAGCAAAAGCACTGGCTGATGCACTGAAAAAAAACCAAGTCCTGCTCATCCTGAAGTAAGTCTCAACTTATGCAGCACCTCTGAGGAGCAGATCCCCAGAACAAGTCCCTCTGTCCCTCTCCCACTGAGATTTGCCCACTTGCTGACCCCTTGGGTGGGGAGGTGCTGGGCACAGCCTGGTTTGGTTGTGGTGGGCAGTGAGCACAAGTACAGCTGGCAGTGACCCAGGCAGCTGTGGAACAGAGATGTTAGGATCCTCCTGCCTCTCAACTTCAGTGGGTTGAGGCTGAGGTCCGGGTCCATCCCTTGTGTGGGAACTCACAGGGTACTGGTGCATGGAAGGAGGCACCTTCTGTGGGAGAGGAAGGACAGAGACCCCAGGAAGCGATGCTCAGGGGCCACGTGCCCTTCTCAGGGATGAGGGCAAGCAAATGCCAGGGCAAGCGACCAGCACCCTGCGCCCACACACAGCCCCTTGCCTTGCTGCAGAGGCAGCCAGGCACAGCTCCACTCCTCTCTCCTTGCAGCCTGCAGCACAACACCATCAGGGAGGATGGTGCCACCTTTCTGGCTGAGGCCCTTGTGACCAACCGCAGGCTGATGACCCTGCAGTGAGTGACTGGGATCTGCTCTCCCCACTTCCAGCAACCCAGCAGACCAAACTGCTACTGCTGAGGATGTGACACCTGTTATTCATGGATGCTTTTCCTCACCTTTACAGCCTGCAGAAAAATGCCATCGGAGCCCACGGTGCCAAGAAAATAGCAGAGGCTCTGAAGCAGAACTGCAGCCTGAAGGAGCTGATGTAAGGGCAGCACGAGGCCAAGGGATGGTGACTCCAGCACTGTGTGTCAGTGGGATCCATGGGCAGGGGCTGGGCCATGTGGCACAGGCAGGATGAACGCTGTTGCTGCGGGTTGTGGGGTCAGTGCTTTCAGAGGAACCCTGTGGAGATGCTCTCCATATCTCCAGGGGTGCAGAGAACCATGTGAAGAACCAAGAAGCCAAGTCTTCTCTCCAGCAAGGGTAAATGACAGGTCTCCAGGCCCCGTGGGCACATTAAAAGTGATTTTAGCTCAAAACCAACACCTAAGAGCAGAGGTGTATGTAGGCTGGAAATGAGACAGCAGGAAATTTATGCTTCTTGCTGCAGTGGAAAGAGCCTCAGAGAGATGACTCCTTTGCCAACAGGTCCCAGCTGGTTGCAGTGTGGTGGTGGGTAACGCCTGCTCTTCCTCTTGTGTCTTAGACTCTCGAGCAACTCGGTAGGAGACAATGGCTCGGTTGCCTTGGCTGAAGCTCTGAAGGTGAATCACAGTCTTCAAAGCCTTGAGTAAGTCTTCCTTCCACGGTTGGACTCCTGCTTATCCAATGGAGCACAACTCAGCCTTTTCACTCCAGTATGACCTCCCACCCCTTAGAGGCCTTCGTGCCAACCCAGACCCTCCCCATATCTCTCCCACCCCACATCGCCTGGAGAGACATGGGGCTGTGGGTGCTCTGTGCAGGCTGGAGCACCATGCAGTAGTTCCAGCAACAGCCAGGCTGATCCTGCTTTCACAAATGGAATGCTGAAGGAGTTTATCTTCAACCCAGATTATTACCTTTTTTTCCTGCTTTTGGAGGATACTAGTATTTGGCTCTTCTCTCTCTCTCAAAAGTAATGGGGATTGTCTAACGAGGAAGGTAACGAGCTGGGACCTGGCAGAGTCAGGGTGGGATGGTGTGACCTTCATTCCGCTTGGGAACAGCAGCAGGGAGGTCTGCTCCTCGCACCCAGCCAGAGCAGAGGGCTGGTGGCTCCTGGGGACAAGCTGCTCTGCCTTGGGTCTATTGCCAGCATCCCGTGGCGTGACAAGGAGATAAAAGACCAAGGGAACTTCATGCCCAGCTGAACTGGCAGCATTGGTGATGGCCAGGCAGGCACAGGGCTGTCCCCCAGCACTGGCAAACCCTGGCACCTCTGCTTGCTGGGGCTGTGGTGAGCAGGAGATGCTGGTCCTGGCCTGGCTGCTCCAGAGGCTGGTCCTTTAGCCTTGGCTGCCCCCTGTCTCTTGTGGCTGGGAGATGGAACAGTGGAACAGGCAAAAGGGCACTTTTCACCCCAAATGTGACCCTGCAGCCTGCCTGTAGTGCCAGGACTGGCCCATCCTCATGCCTTCCCTCATCTGTCTCAGTCTCCAGAGCAACTCCATCAGCAGCACTGGGGTCACTGCGCTGACAGCGGCTCTCTGCTCCAACAAGGGACTCGTCAGCCTCAAGTAAGTGACTGTCCTTCTGGCCACCCTGGCCAAAGGCTGCTACTGGGACGTGGAAACTGCTTGGCATTCTGGGCTTGTGCCTGGTTGTTTCTGCAAGTGCTCTGGCAGGCCGAACGCAGCCTCTGTCCCTCTGGCTGTGAACATCTTCTCTCCATTGTTAGCTTTCTCCCCTTGGGACAGCATCTGCTTAGCCATGTCTCCCAATGAAATGATGGCAGCAAGGCTGGAAAAACCCCTGATGGTCATCCTTTGGTGTCCACAGTTGTGGGATACATAGGGAATGGAGACATAGCTGCTGTTGGAGATGTAGATGCTGCTGGAGATGCAAGTCAGGCTGCTTTTGCACACAAGGTGTCCTAAAGAGGGAGGGATACTGACTCTTGAGGATATTTGTGACCATCAGGAAATATTTGGGAGGGAAAACCAGAGACCTGTTTGTGGGAAGTCTGGGAGTATGTGCTTTGTGTGTGTCAGGGCAGCTGAGGGCAGCAGCAGAGTGGAGAGAGGAGCATGCTTCCGTGCAGAATGCACAGGCAGGAATCAGGAGCGAGTGGGCAGCGTCAGTCCCACTGACCCAGGTCCTGCCAGCTCCCTGCCTGCAGAGCCCTACAGGACTGTGGCATAACCCAGACATTTTAGTAGTAGTGGTGTTTTGAAACTGGACAGGGTAGGATGAGTATCAAACAAGGATGAGCTAAGTGCCTCAGGACTTGGCAAGTCTGCCGTATCACCTGCCAGCCTAAGAGACAACTATGGGTCATATCGAAGGATAAAGCAAGTTAGAAAACGCCAAAGTACCTGACACCTAGAAAGTACAGAAAGAACCAAGTAACAAGTGACAGGACAAGAGGCAATGGACTCCAGTTGCCCCAGAGGAGGTTGAGATGGGAGCTGAGGCAGAACTGTTTCCCTGAGAGGGTTGTCGGCCCCTGTGCCAGGCTGCCCAGGGAAGTAAGGGAGTGCCCATCCCTGGGGGGATCCCAAAGCCGTGGAGCTGAGGTGCTGAGAGCCGTGGGTTAGTGGTGGGCTTGGCAGAGTGAAGTCAATGGTCAGGCTCAAGGAGGGAGTGCCCATCCCCGGAGGGATCCCAAAGCCATGGAGCTGAAGTGCTGAGAGCTGTGGGTTAGTGGTGGGCTTGGCAGGGTGAAGTCAATGGTCAGGCTCAAGAGGCTTAAAGGGCTTTTCCAGCCAAAACAATCTGTGATTATAGATGGCCTCAGCCCCAGAGTAGGGGCTGTGGGGGAGCAGCTGATGTCCTACCTTGGCTGCTCCTCCCCAGCCCCTTGTCCTTCCCCAGCCTGCGGGAGAACTCCATCAGTGAGGAGGGGGGCCCGGCCATTGCCCGTGCCCTGCGGGCCAACAGCACCCTCAGGAAGCTGGAGTAAGTGCCACGGGCCCTGGGCAGCACAGCGGTGCTGGGTCTGTCCCAGGCTCTGCCTGTGTGACATGTGCTCTGTCCTCTGCTCCAGCTTAGCTGCCAACCTGCTGTACGACGAAGGCGTCAGGGCCATCGCCGCAGCGGTGAAAGAGAACCAGGCCCTCACATCCCTTCAGTGAGTTTCTCCTTGGACCTGGCTTGGTTTGAAGCCCCTTGCGTGGACGTGGGGCACTGATGCTGGTCCTCAGCCCCTGCAGGCTGTGAGTGCGAGTGTCCCTGCTGTGGGAGGTGGGCTGTGCCATCCTGGATGGGCCCCAGGGTCTTGGCATGGGTCACATCACAGCCTGCGCCACGCTGGGTGAGAGCAGCTGGCGGCTGAGCCTGGAGGGGCAGGGACATCCTTGGAGTCCTGCACTCCACCTCCCCTTTTCTCCTGTCTGCAGCTTGCAGTGGAACTTTATCCAGGCAAAAGCTGCCACGGCCCTGGCACAAGCACTACAGTCCAACAGGAGCCTGGCTAGCCTTGAGTAAGTGGGGACACGGGTGGATGGGTCTTGGGCAGCATCTTCCTACTGAGACCTGCACCAGGACTCTGCTCTTATGCTGCTCCAGGGGAGATGGCTTTGCCTGCCGCCTCCCCTATGGGCTCCAGTCCATCCTGTGTCCCCATTGCATGTCCCTCCCTGGGGATGCTATGAGGGCATGGTGGCCCAGGAGCTCTTCAGGCTGTTTGGGGAAGCCTGGGACGCAGTGGCCTCTGCTCACTGCCCCTCTCCCTGCTCCTGGGCGCCTGGGCTGTGGGTAGGAGCAGCACTTGTGTGTCTTAGCTTGCAGGAAAATGCCATTGGAGACGAGGGAATGGCTGCCCTCTCTGCTGCACTGAAGGTCAACACAACCTTGGCAGATCTCCAGTAAGTATCCAGGCTGCGATGAGGCCTCAGCATTGCAGCCTAATTAGCGTGTCTGCTTAGCACACCATGGCCACCTCCCCACATGCCTGAAGGGTTCTTGTTCTTTTGCAGTCTGCAGGTGGCTTCAGTTGGTGCAGCTGGAGCCCAAGCCCTGGCAGAAGCCTTGGTAGTCAACAAGAGCCTGCAGATCCTGGAGTATGTGCTTGGTGGGGCCAGCGAGCCTCCATGGCTGCAGCATCGCTCCCTGAGGGTGTCTGAGACCCTGGCCCTTAGCTCAGCACTTGCATTGTGTCCTACCAGACCTGACTGGCCTGTCCCTTGATTCAGTGGTGTGGGGTCACCTCTCCCACCTCCTGTCACCATCAGAGAGTGCAGGAGTGTCCCGGGTCATCCATCCTTACCTCCTGCCTTTCTTCACAGCTTGCGGGGAAACTCCATCGGCGTGGCAGGGGCCAAGGCCATGGCCAATGCACTGAAGGTGAACCTCAGCCTGCGCCGGCTCAAGTGAGTATCCCACTCCCGAGAGTGAACCAGAACGAGCCCCTGCTCCCGAGGGTGAGCCAGAACGAGCCTTTCCAGACCTTCCTGGAGGGAGCAGCGAGGGGATAGCCAGGCCAGCAGCTCTCAGTGGGGCACACCCCTGAGCTGGTGGCTTTTGCAATGCCTGTGCCCGTGTCTGGTGTTCCCTCCCGGTGGCCACATCTCCCTGACCGGTGCTTTCTGATCCTCCCACCTGCCGCAGCCTGCAGGAAAATTCCCTGGGCATGGATGGAGCCATCTGCATTGCCACTGCTCTGAAGGGCAACCACGGCCTCACCTATGTGAAGTAAGTGACCCCTGCCCTTGTGGACCTTTAGGCAGGGATGGAAAGATGATGGGAACCATCAAGGGGCCTTCCTCACTGGCAGCACTGCCCTGTGGGGACCTCCCCTTTGGGGCAAGGCTGCCCTGTGCTCCTCCTGTGTGACAGTCACTGTTCCCACACAGCTCCTCTCTGGGAATGTCTCTGGGGCAAAGCACCACCCCAAAAGCCAATGACTATCCAAACTATTGCAGGGATGGGCTGGCTCAGCCCCTCCTGCTCTACAGTGGCTCACTACAGCTTCTCACCTGGCCACCTCTGGGATCTCAAACCCAGAGTCCACTGTGACTGGGGTCCCAGCAAGAGCTCCTAGATGTCATGGGGAGGGCAAGATGATATCGGTGCAGAGCTGGGGAGCATCTCTCATGCCCACCGAGGGTCCTGCTCTGCTCTGTGTCCAAGCCTGACCTCTGCTTTTTGCTGCCAGCCTGCAGGGGAACCGCATCGGCCACTCAGGAGCCAAGGTGATCTCTGACACCATCCGGACACACGCACCCAACTGCATCGTGGATGTGTGAGGCTCCCTGGCCACCCTGAGGAGGTGGCCCCGTGGGCCTCTTTGGCCAGTGTAATTCTGCAGGGAGCTGCTCAACCCTATGCCTGCTGTCTCAGGGAGGAGAGCTGAGGCAAAGAGAGCTGCTGAGCTTCTCGGCAGGGCCCAGGAGGACTGAAGGCTTCCAAATCAGCAGTGCAGGAGGGTGAAGACACAGTAGTGTTGAAAGCTGAGAGATATATGACCATGTTACTGTTCATCCAGGCCCTGGGGGAGCTTCAAGGAATGGGTGAAATGCAAAAAGGACAGAGGAGGGGGCAGATCTCACATGCCAGCCCTTCCTGTTTCTGAGTGCCTTTACCTGCTGCAGCAGCAGCCCCTCCTGTGACCTCCATGGGGTCACAGTGCTGTGCTCAGACCCTGCCTCAGCACAGGTGCAACCCGACCACCCTGGAGCTCTGCTCTTGTCCCAGCCCAAGTCACCATAGCCACACATTGCAACATGCCAGATGGGGGTCCAGTCTCTGCTCCCAGCACCAGCTCTTTGCTTTTGGCAGGATCCCAGGAGAACCAGGTGAAACACGGCAGGATTCACAGCAGCCCCTTCTCACCTGGCTAAATACAGCCCGGTCCCACAGTCTCTCCTTGGAATCCCAGAGACAAGGGGTTTGCAACCCCCCCCAGAGTCCCCTCCAGCCACTGTCTCCTCTCTCTGCTTCACCCCAGCTAAAGTGCATATGAGACATAGTGCTGAGGCCATCAGGGCAGTAAGGGGCTGCTTCAAGGACCTCTGTGGCTGATCCCAGAGAAACACTGGGCTGAGATGGGCAACATGGATGTACTTGACAATGAATTAGTTCTGGCTGAGACAATGCCTTATGCCACCTCTCTCCCTTGGTGTTGGGGATAGGCAGTGCTGTTCTGCTGGGTTGCAGCCCCCAGCGTTGCTTGGGTGTGATGCGGAACTAAAGGCTCTTCCATCAGGCGCTGGTGTCTCCAACAGGACTCAGTGATGCCGACTGATTTCATTACTGCATCTTTCACCATTATTTCAGAGCAAACTGAGGCTCGGGTCCAGCTCTGACAAAAGCCTGTGCCTAACCCCTAGCTCAAATGTTAACTGAAGCAATTGAGATGTTAGCATGCACTGTTCTGCCCTGTTCTGTCTGTGAAGTTTGTCCATGATTGTCATTAATGGGACTATAGTTCCTAAGGTACCTGTTCCCTTCCATCCTGGATGGGGGTAATGCTTCTGTGAGATGTATTTGCACACAGCCAGTGGGATCTGCATCTGTGAAGTCCTGGGTCTTGATTTCTGTGTGTTACACGTGTTTTAATGTCAATGGTAAGGTGACAAGAGCTATCGCAGTGTGATATTGCCAAGCTGGACTCGTGGCTGCCATTGCAAACAGAAGCAGACTAAAGGAAGTGAATCCTGGCATTTATCTTTAAACGTGAAGGCTGCTTGTTTGAATGTCTGTCCTGGGTTTGTGAGGAGCTGCTTTGGCTTGGTAAGAGGGGGAGAGGGCTGCAGTGGGGACACGGTAAAGAGTTCTCAGACCGTCCTCTGGCTCTGGGGTTTGGTTTGCACCCTCCTCCAGCCCCGCTGGGGCGATCTGGCTCCTGTGCAGCACGAGTTAAGGACAGGAATTTGCAGTGCAGAGGAGGAGGTGGAAGGGAAGGGCACGGTGAAGATGCTGACCCTGCAGCCAGGAAAGGAGGACAGAAGGAGCGATGCTGGACCAGACAGACCCTTGCAGCCCACGGCAAGAAGCAGAGAGCCTGTGAGAGAGGGGGTGAGGGTTGGAGACTCTGGGTGAGAGGGGGCGAGCAGCTCAGAGCCCAGCCTGCAGGAGACGAGCCAGACCTGCCTCGCCCTGCCAGAGCGGCCTGTGCAGGGCTGCCTGGGATGTGGGGGACCCTGAGCTGGAGCAAGGGAGGGCTGTGAGGAGCACATCTCAGCAGTGAGGGAAGCAGCCAGAGAGCTGAGGAGAGGGCTGACTGCAGCCCCATTCCCTGCCCCTGGCTCTGGTTGTGCTGAGAGGAGGGAATGGCAGCAGGCTGAGGGCTCTGGAGCATGGAGAGGAAGAGAGGAGGGGAGGGGGAAGGGGATCGTAAAAGGGATGGTTGCCTTCCAACCTTTGCCCCACTCTGGGGTGTTTTTCCAGTAGATTTTTCTCTTTGTTATGTTTTGGTTGGAGGCAGATTCAATAAAGTTGTCTTTTGTTGCCCAGTCTGAGTAGCCTGCTCTGCTTTGTCCCAGACCATAAGCAGGAATTAAGCTCTCCTTGCCCTCCGGGAGTTTCCAGGTCTGTGGTACTTAAAGTCTAATCGTGGTCTTTTGTCCTTGGATGGGCCTAAAGCACAACAATCTCCATGAGGCTGGGGACTTATTAATTTTGGGGGGATGGATCCATGGCCCTTCTCTCCTGACTTTAATGGCTGTAGATGTAGTCAGGAGAATTCAGAATGCTCCTTTCCACGTCTCTATAGGTTTTGTGTTTTACATCTTCAGGTGAACCGAGTCTCAGGCTGGTAGGGTTGTGTAGGTGTATCCTATTCCATAGGATATAGATCCTATACTTCTTGCTATGTATTTTGTAGCTTTTCCAGTCTCTTTCTGTTTTGTCCCTGGGGATATGGGAATTGGAGGGCTTTTCATGTAATAACTCCTAGGGACTTCAGGTTATGGGGCTTTTTTACCATGAGGTTGTGTTCTCATTGTCAGTCATGTCCAAGGTAGTGCTTGTGCTCCAGTCACAGCTATTTCCTGACAGATTGTTCTGATTTGTTATTTAATTGTATAGTTCATGTTTTCTTTTTCCTGCTTGCTTGTGGCTTGTCAGGAGTGTGGTGTTCTCGTCTTGTAACTAAACCTCTGCTTACTTGTGTAAGTTCTGCAACAGTGTGTTCTTCTTTCAGTACATTTCCAAAGGAACACCTAACTTTGGGCTAATTTCCTTTAACGGGAGTTTAGTTGCTTCCTGAGCTTTGTTGGTGCAGCAGGTGAAGGCCTCCGGCCACCCAGAAAAGCTGTCTACAATGATGAAAAGATCCTTGTTCCCATTTTGCCCTATTCTTTTTGAAAAGTCTATTGGCCAATAATTTCCTGGGTTATTCCTTGATGCAAAGGACTAATCTGCTGTCCCTCCTGGCTCTTCTGAGCTTTCAGGAGCTCAGCCAATGTATCACGTTCTGGATTGTACTCTGGTGAGGCTCCCCACTTGATTTGGCAGACAGACCTTGTGTAAGAGGTCCTGAATCAGGAGTTGATCCTTACGAGGTGAGCGCTGTGAGTTCAGACATTCTCCTTGATCCATGGTGATCAATGCCTAATGTGTGCATGTAGAGAGGATTTAGCCAGGCTTTGTTGGCCTGGCCAACAAATTGGCAGGACAAGGTGCCGGGTCTGAAGGCGGCCATGCCGGCTAGAGGCAGGGAGGGGGCGGCGCCTGAGCTGCTGGAGCCCCGCAGTGGGACCCCGGCAGGGAGCAGCGGGAGGGACCTTGGCTGAAGCCCAGGACTGGACATTACACTGGGCTGGAGCTCTGTGGAGGTTTGCTTTTATTGAAGAAAGGGACAGTAAGTCATATTCAGCCCCCTGTGGGGACTCAGCTTGGCACAGGGTGCAGCCTCCTTTTCTCTCGACTTCCTTACCACTTGTGACCCTCCTCCTTTGCCCTTTGGCTGAGATACTCAGAGGGTACAGACTTCCCCATCCCCTGCTCCCTGTTCTCTCTAACATGTCCCTGCTTTATATCATACACGGAATGTCTCGTGAACTCCAGCTGTGTGCTGCCCAGGGCAGAGAAGTTGATATTCATGACCGTGTGAAGCGTCTGTGTGCTGAGCTAAAAACAAGCAAGGCTGTGAAAGTGTCCATCGCTGTTAAGGCTGTGCAGTTTGAGCAGCTGTTGTTGGTGCTGGAAGGTCTGATTGGTGCTGTTCAGCCTCTTTGCTGCCTCTTTATTGGTGAAGCCACCACCGCTGTGGTCCCATCCTTCTCATCAAAGGTGCCCTTGCTGCGGCTCTGAGGCAGAGGTTCAGTCCCAGTGGTCTCATGCTCTTGCTGAGGGGCCAGGAGGAGGCTGGTTGTGGGTGGGAGTTGTAGCCAGCCTGGTGTTCAATCTCCATCGCCTGCTTGGGCCTGTGGGGCTGTTTCCTGCCCCTGGCATTGTGTGTGGGAAAGAGGAACTTTGACACGAAGCAAGCAGAATCTGCCACCTCTTTAAGGACTGCTAAAGCAGTCCTGGGGCAAAGCTCTTTGCACAGCTGCTCTGGGATGGGGGTCTGTAGCAAGGACCTGCAATCAGGGACAGCATGTTCCCTCAGCCAGTTCCCTGCTGGCACCGAGCTGGGAGCAGGGGCTGACGCACAGAGACCGAGCTGGCATTCAGTGAGAGGTGGACAGGCCGAGAGTTGGGCAGAGAGGGAGCTGCTGAGGTTCAGCGAGGGCAAGTGCAGAGTCATGCCCCTGGGGAGGAAGGATCCCCTGCCCCAGCACAGGCTGGGGGTGAGCTGCTGGAGAGCAGCTCTGAGGAGAGGGACAGGGGATTTCTGGTGGGCAGCAAAGTAAGCATGGCACAGCAGCGTGGCCTGGTGGGCAAGGAGGGCAGTGACATCCTGGGGGCACGAAGAGAATGCGGGCAGCAGGCTGTGGGACATTGTCCGTCAGGCGTGGTGGGAGTTGGGGCGGGTCTGGGGGCACTGGGGGTGGGTCTGGGGCGGGGCCAGACCTATTTGAAGCCCACTGCAGCTGCAGCACTGGGCTGCGAGGGGCGGGTTGGAGCTGATCAAACGGCAGTGGGGTTCGGGCAGCCACCAGCTTTGGGCTGGATCCTGGCAGCGGGTCAGGGATGGGGGCACTGGAAAGGTTCCCAGAGGTGCCTGAAACCTCCCAGTTCCTGAAATTATGTTTCCGTGTTTGATTTTTCAGTATTTCTGAGCCCATCAGGTCCCAGTGGATTTGTTGCACGGGGCTGCACAGAAACAGACATTGTTATTGATACAATAGTAAACATATCTTTAAATAACCATCTGTTTCATAGTCACAGGGTGAGCTTAGGCTGTAATGTCCTGGATCCTCAGGACCTTCTGTGTTTTGTAATCTGGTGCAAGACTTTGTTTTGAGATTCCTTTTGATTTAAATGTTGCTGTTTTGGTCTATGTCCTTTGAGCAGCTTGAGTGTGCAAACATCTCCCTGTGAAGTCAGCAGTGAGTTAAGTTATTCAGCTTTGCAACACTGCCTTGGATAAACTAGGGATTGTGGTTTGCAGTTTCTCTATAGCAGCAATGGTTTTGTTTGCAATGTTTGCAATTGTACTTGAACTTACTAGGTAGTAACTGTGCTGTCTTGAAGGAGGCTTTTGCCACCCCTCATGTGGCAAAAGTTCCTAGAAAGTGCACCACCGTGTTATGCAAATGCATTGACATTCGTGTGTGGGAAAGACGGAGAGGGGCAAACTGTGCATGAAGTCATTGGTCAACTGACAGTATGGAGGAAGTCTCTCTTCCTCCCTGTGTATGGTTCTGTGTCTCAGCTGGGGAGAAACTGGCCCAGGAACTCCATCAATTAAAAAAACCACATATCCTACTCCCCACCTGTATGGGCCCATGTCTCAGCTATTGTCTCCTCTGATCAAGGGAGGAGTTGCAGAGGGTACACACACCAGGGTATCCTGTGGGGTCTGTCTGTGCAGAGAGGACACGAGGAAGTGGAATGGAAAACCTACCCTGTCCCTATAGGAACAGGTAGGTGAGTTACAAGGGAAAACAGAAACAAAAGGGGATTCATCATGGAGAAATGCTGCTCGGGAGCCATCCACATGCAACAGCACCTGTAATAACTGCTTAGGATCCAGAGGGTTGGGTTTCGTCTGGATTTGGTTCAGTATCAGGGTTACAGCTCTATTAGGAATGGCATTGGGTTGAATTGTGTAATGTAAAGAAACTGCTTAAATACAGCTTCTCCATCTTTTTCTGTCTCTACCCTAGAACAGCTCTGTTTAAATCTTAATCTGTTCACATTGCCAATCCTAGAGATGTGTTTGCACTGCAAGAGCAACATCCTCCTTTCCAGGCAGGATGGCTTTTTCCATCCCACCCTTTCCACACAGTAAGCCTGAGGCAGAGGAGAAGCCTGATTGCTGCTCCCCTGGAAGCCTTTGTGGCTCCCTGTAGCTGCCTCTGTCCTTTCCCAGGTGTTTGTGATAAGAGCAGTGATTATGAGCTGGGGTATATGAGCCACAGCCTCTAGTAAGGGAGCTTATTTTGGTCCTGGGCTGTTTTGGAGTCGGGGCTCTGCCTGTCCCTCTGTTGATTGCTGAGGTGAGGTTAAGCAGTTTGGGCAGGTGCATTTTGATGTTTAGGAAAGCAGTGGTGGCTGGCTGAGGTCAGAGCTTCAGGACTGCTCAAGGTTAAGCACAGTATCTAGTATAAAGCAGATTTGAATGCACATTTTTTTTAAGTTCAGCTGTTTTGTGTAGAGGAGTGACAAGAGAGTTTAATGGTAAATCTTTCTCTTTTGTTCCAGACGCATTTCATTTTCCTGGAGTTGCTGTCTGCACTGTCGCCCTTTGAGGTGGAGCGGTTCAGCAGCAGTAAAGCAGATGGAACGTCAAAGGTCAGAGGACTTCCATGTAAGGCCTAATGTTAGGAGTTTTTCTTTAATGTTAGGTGGGAGTTGGGATCTAAATCACACTCCTAAAGGGGAAATAGAGCTCTGGAATTTTTTGTCTGTGGCTTTGCATTGCCACAGACAATTGCCATTTTAGTTCACTGTCTTAATTAGTTCTTGCTTCCCTTATTACTGCCTCTTTGAAAATTCCTTTTTCTACACCTTTTATTTTGCTGGCATTATTTCCTATTTTTTCCTCTCTCTTCCTTAATTAGTTCCTCAATCAGCTCATCAGGTTCTAAATGTTCTTTCTATGCCTAATTGTATTCTCTGTTTTGTTTTCCTTAATAATGTTGGCAAAAAGGTAAAACATAAAGTCTTGCAGCACGCTGCTGTGTTTTGTTCTGGCTTAGACCAGCGTTGCTACAAGCTGCTCCTAGGAGCATACGGGCCTTTGTCTTGTGTAGGAAGTCTGTTCAAAGTTAACACTGTCATTACTACTGTATTGCCTGAAAGGATACTGGTGCTCTTATTGTTTCCGCCCTCGAGGAAGTGCCTTAGCAATTGTCCTCCTGTTGTACAGAAGTACCAGAGCAACCGCGTTCTCCGTTCCAAACAGCGGAACTTTGTAGTATTGATGTGCTCGTGCTATATGGAGTATAGCATCTCACAAATAAATGGAAGTGAGGTAACTTTTTATTGAGATGTTTTTTTAAAGGTGGAAGGCTGCCCCGGTCTGGTTAGTTCTGCTTCTGCTCTGTAGTCCCTTCTTGTCTCTTGGTCAGTAGCTCCTCCGTCACAGCTCATGAGGAGCGAGCGTGTGCTGTGCAGTGCCTGAGTGGCCTGTCAGAAGCCCCGTTCCCCATGAGCATCCCGGTTCTAGTCCTCGCTGCTCTCTGTCGGGGGTCCCCCTGATCCTAGACTTTGGAGATTTCTTATGTACAGACCCCAAACCCCCAGCCTCTTGCTGTTTTGTTACAAGCATGATCTGGACCTGGAGTTGAACGATGAGAGAATTGCAAGCACAGGGTTAAAAGTATTTAAAAGCACCAATGCCCCCTTATCTGCTCTGCAGACACCCGTGAGCTGAGGCCTTCAAAATCAGCCTGGGGGGCGGCTGGGGGAGAGAGCCTTACACAGGGCAGAAATTCAAAACAGTTTCAGTGAGGCTGCAGTACCCAAAATAAGAGAATCACTTCATTTCTCTGATGTCTATAAGGAGTGTTCTTTCATTTTGCAGGGTGCACGTGGAGTGGAGCGATCCCCTGTGCACTCAGCGCTGCGAGAAAAAAACGTCTGCTTCCCTGAGAGGGCTGTCAGCCCCTGTGCCAGGCTGCCCAGGGAGCTGGGGGAGTGCCCAGGCCTGGAGAGATGCCAAGGTCTTGGAGCTGAGGTGCTGAGGGCCGTGGGTTAGTGGTGGCCGTGGCAGGGGGAGGGGAGGGCTTGGACTCCAGGAGCTCATAGGGCTTTTCCAACCCAAATGACTCAGTGGTTCTAATGGTACGTTGGCGTTGAGGAGTCTGTTCCCAATATCAGTGACACCTTTGTGCCAGGCAGGAGGCAGCCGTGATGCCCAGGGAGCCCTTGGGGCTTCTCCCCCTTCCTGGGCCCCAGGGAGCCCCACTGTGATGTCAGAGTCCTCTGCCCACAGCCCTGTGGTTAGGGTGACGAGGGAAGGAACACTCAGATGCCATTTGGCAGTTACCCGGGGCAGTCGCTCCTGGAGAGCTGCTTTGGCCTGACCAGGCAACGACTGGGAGTGAGGAGGGAAGCGTGAGCAGGCAGCCTACCTCTGCCCAGAGATGCCAAGAAGAAGGGCAACCACGGCAAGACGCCAACGGGTTGTCTGCAATCTGGAGGAGGAAGCAGTGGAGCCAACCCCCTGCCAGCAGAGCAGGTAGGAGGGGGAGCAGGGAGGGATGAGGGGAGGATGGAGCTGGGCTGCTTGGCTGGGCTGCTGCCACCTTGGTTCCTCTTCTTCTACTGCAGGCCTGTAAAGCTTAAGGATGGGGAAAGGAGAGGGGAGAGTCCTGGAAGCAGCCCGGCCTTGCTGCCCTCTCTCTCTGCAGCTGGGACATGCCCTGGGAGGCTTCCAGAGCCCAGCTCCTGGCGAGGGCCTTGGCTCACACAGCCTGGGGACAGCGGGTAACTGGCACCTGTTTTTTTTTTTCCTGCCATAGTACGGTCTGTGTAGAGCCAGATGTCAGCTTGCCACCAGCTGCCGGCTCAGACACTGCTCGAGCGCAGCCCGAGGCAGGGCACCACAAAGGCCGAGACGTTGGAGGTAAGCTCAGCACTGGTGCTTGCTCGGGGGTGAACTGGGTGAGCTGCGCTGTGCCAGCGGCAGGAGCGGCAGGAGAAGCGCAGAGTCCCCACAGGGAGACAACAGACGCCTCGGCTGGGCATCCATGAGAAGAGGCCTCAAGAGACAGGCCTGACTTTTCTCCGATTTCTTTGCCCAGGGATGATCTTCAGCCTGGCCTGCACACTGGCAGTCTGCCTGTGGAACCGGCTGCAGCACTCGCACACCTTTGCTAGGTACGTGCTATGTGGTTCTGCTGGGCACGGGGGGAGGAAGGAGAGGCCTGAGGGCCAGCACGAGCCAAGGGGAGAGCAGAGAGGCCTCCCCAGGCAGCTGCCCCGTGCTCCGCTCTGGGCACTGAGGCTTGGACACTGCTGGGGCTGCGGCCATTCACAGGGAGAACCAAGAGCAAATCCCCTTGGCACTCTCACTCCCACATCTGCCAGAGGCCCAAACTTGGGCCACGGTGGGGCAGTCACTAGCCAGACACTTGCACAGGGAAAGGGTTTTCCACAGCTCTGGCAAGAGACCGTGCAGGTCTGGGAGGGCCCCGAGAGCAGAGCCAGACAAGGCTCTTGCGCCTCCCAGCTGTGCAGAAACCCCCCTTAGAGAGGACTGTGTGATGGCAAGCGAGAGCACGCCTGCATTCTCAGCCAGAGAGAGGGAGCAAGGTTCACAGCCAAAAGACTGCTGAAATGCAGTCTCCATGGTCTGCTCGACCTCTTTGCTTCCCAGCACGATTGTCAGTGGCTTTTGGAAGGTGCTCCTGGAGCCCTTCCTTTGGGGGAGAGCTGCTGGCACTGCCGAAGGGTGAGGATAGCGTGTATTAGTCCCGGGCGCTGCTCTGCCAGCTCTGTCAGTGACAGGCTTCCAAAGCACAGGCTTTTCAGCCTGAAAAGGGGAATCTGCCTGTGAAGGGGTTTGCTCCAGCCTTGGCTCGCTGACGGCCACGAGGCTCCCTCTGTTTCAGGCTGAAGACATCCCTGGAGAACAAGAGGTTCAGGGCAGCCCTGGAAAACAAGTTCTTGTTGGTGCTCGTACTGCTTCTGGGTGAGTTGGCGTGAGCAAAGGCCTGTCTGTGCTGCACGGCAGCTTTCAGATGGCCAACTTTCCTGTTTACGTGTGGTAATTCTGGGGCCCAAGTGCTTCCTGAGCGTGTCCTTGACTGGGACTGGCTTTTGGACTGCCACTAAGGCTGGTAGTCTCCCCGGCATGCTGCTGCTCTGGCCAGCAAGCCAGAGGGCTCAGCCTGTGTCGCCTGTGTCTGGGAGAGAAGGGCCTATGTATGTCCAAGCCTGAACTGGAGACGGCAAGAGGGGCCGTGCACGGGACTGATGGAGAGGTACCTCTCCTGGTCCCTGCAGCCTGGTCACAGTGCTCAGGGGAGCAGGGAGGGGAAATGGGGCCCCGAGCACCACGGAGCCCGGGGCTGCGCAGCCCCTGAAGCCTGGGCTGATGGCTCCCGGGCAGAGGCGCATGGCCTTTCTCTGCACCCCTCACCGTTCCCCACCTCCCCAGCCAACCTGCTGCCCCAGCCCAGGGCAACAGGGAGGAGACAAGGGGCGTGTAGGTCTGCTTGCAGCCCCAGGCAAGTAACTGTCTCTTGCTGATGTGAATTGCAGTTGTCGTTTACTGCGGGACCTTGCTGTCAGCGTGGAGGATGCAGGCAAAGGCAGGCACAGAGGTTGGTGACACTCATGGGACGGGCACCTCCTGCAAGGGAGCAACCAGGGCCAGGCCCAGGTCAACGGGCTGCTGCGGGCAGCGCAGGACTCCTGACGTCCTTTCCCTTGTAGTGCCGGTGCTCTGGCTGTGCCCTTGAGGCAGGGGCGAGAGCCAGGCAGGCTCAGAGGGCCAGCCGCCGCCGCCAGGGCCTGGGCATATCTCCTAGCTGACCTGGAGAGCATGGAGGGTGGCCGTGAGGGTGTGGGGCCCCTTGTCAACCCACCTCACAGCCACAGCCTCAGACGGTGTTTCTCAGCCTTTGTGGCTCACGTCAGCAGCAGCGAGTCTGGCGGCTCCGTGGACTCGCATTGCTGACACCGAGCTTTTGCATCTCTGGGTGCCAGTAGGCACGCTGAGCAGCCTGCTGATGGGATTCTTTTCTGTGTTCCTTCATGGCTTTCCCAGGAAGACGACCAGGGAGCATTGAAGATGGCTTTGGAAGGCAACATGAGGAAGTCTGAGTGGGCCCTGAAAAGCTTGGGTACGGACACAAGCAGCCCCGTCTCCTTGCCCTGTGCCTGTCTGCAGCAAGCCCCAAGGAGGCTGTGCTCCAGGCACCGCTCTCCAAAGTAGGGGAGCTGATGTGCTCAGTGCAGCCCAAGAGGAAGGCTGTGGCAGCGTGGCTCTCCTGCTGCCACACACGTCCCTCCTGCTGCTACCCTCAGCCTGTGTGCCCCCGCCGCTGCCCCCACACGCGTTCCTGTGCTGATGGAGGGACTCTGCTCCGAGGGGACTCGGTGGGCCTCCTGGTCTGTGGCTGTTGTAGTCATCTACCCTCCCTTCCTCACAGATGCCACTGTTGACATGACGAGAACTTCCCAGACCTACAAGTGCGGGTGGAACTGGGTCTTCAATGCTTTGCTGAACAGAAGGTGCACTGAGGATGGGCCCAATACCATCTTGCAGGTACTGTAGCAGAAGCCACCAGCGCTGCTTGCCTGTCTGCCTGCCTGCCAGTGGCACTGTGGAAGCCCACAGTGTTGATCAGGTTCCTGAAACCAGAGCTCCAACACAGGGCAGAGCTTGCCAAAACCCAGTGGTTCCCCTCAGGAGGGGAGCAGAGCAGGACTGAGGGGCCCTGCTGCGACCCTGCTGCCCCCCTCGCTCCTACCAGTGCTGGTTTGGGGGCGTGAGGCGGGGGCCCTGGCCAGGACGGTTTCACAGCCCCTTTTCTCCTCTTTTCCCTAAGAGGCAGAGCCCCTTTGGCAGGCAGGGAAGATGCCTCCCGCTTCTGTCTGTTTCCTGGCAGGCACCTCCTCCCGGAGCGGGAGCAGTGCCCCAGGCACACAGGCGCCTGTGCTCCAGGCCAGAGGAGCCAGCTGCACTGGCCCCGGCACGCACTCCTGTCTCATTGCTCTCCTGTGCTGCTTTGCAGATGGACGTCTCCCTGGGCAAGCGCTGGTGCTTCCATGGGCGTTCTGGCCAGGTGGTCATCAGGCTGCCAGCCCGAGTCCACCTGACTGCCATCGCTGTGCAGCACGTCGCTGAGGAAGGCTTGCTGTTTGTGGCTGCCAGCAGTGCTCCCAGATCCATGGCTGTCTATGTAAGTCTGTGCTGGGCGCTTCTGGCTCCATCGGGCCCTGGGGGAACGAGACAGGGACTCGCTTGCTTTTGTGCTCCCTCTGAGGCTGCTGCCCCGCTCTCTCCTGAGCATTGCAGTACCCTAGAGACAGGTGCTTCAAGGACTTGAGAGCTTTCATCGCTGTCATGACGTACTGTGGCCAAAGCCCCTCAGGGTTCTTGACCAAAGCTTAAGGCGGAGACTGAGCCCATCCCCGGCCAGCACTGGGCTGTGGCTGTTGCCCAGGAGAGGCCGGGTGGGTAGCAGGGCTGGTGCAGCACGTTCGAACATTCCCTCTTTGTCAACATGAGTCCGAGCTCTCTCCTTGTGTTTTGCCTCTGAGGGACTGGATGCTGATGGAGATGAGGGAACTTGTCTCGGTTTTTTCACGTACGATGTGGAAAAAGAAGCCATTCAGCCCTTGCCTCTGAAGGTACAGTCTGTGCAGGGGGGAGAGATGCCACGGGGCAAAAGAGGTTTGCCTGCAAGTCAACAGCAGGGAGGGTGGGAATGCTGTCTCCCTGAGCACTGGGTCGCTTTGAGAGACTTGGTGGGGTTGTGAGGGCTGAGCAGCGTGTGGTAGTGGCAGCAAAAGGACAACACGGGCAGGATCAGGCAGGTGGGTGCACAAGCTCCGAGAGATCCCTGGCTGCAGCCGCTGCCTTCAGCGGAGCCAGCTGCACACGCAGACGCTGCACCAGAGCAAGGCCTTTGTGACCTGCGGAAAGAGGGGTGCCCGGTGCCAAAAGCCCTCGAGCAGCCCCAGCGCTCCGTCCTGTGGCCGTCCTGTGGGACAGTGTCCTCTCCTCCCCACGCAGCCCCTTCTCTCCCCTGCCCTCAGGCTTCCAGGGGAAGGCGAGCCGAGGGGACAGCGGGAGCTTGGTGGGGTTGCCCAGCAGCCGCCCTACGCATCGCAGTCCCTCCTGGGCCGCTCTGTCAGCGCAGAACAAGCAGCAGAGGCAGAGGGTGGAGGGAAGGAGACGCAGCCCCAGCAGGGCCGGCGTGCACAGCATGCCCAGCCGCTTTGGGGAGCCTGTCCCTGAGCAGGAGCAGGGCTGGCAGGGGGAGATGCGGTTGCGCTGTTTCTCTGAACATCTCCATTTCCTTTTCTCTCTTCACAGAACACGCTGCACCCCAGAGCCTTTTCTTACATCAAAGTGCTTGTACTGGACAACTGGGGAAACTCAGAGTACACCTGCTTTTGTCGAGTGTGGGTCCACGGGAAGATGGCAAAACCGGAGAGCCCGTTGTGAAAGCAGAGAGTCCAAATGTTGTTGGGTTTGGGGGAGACATTTTTTCTTTTTTGATGGTCTGCAGTAGTCCCTAGTGGTTGTTGAAAAGGTGTCTTGCAGGTGTCTTGAGCCCTTTCCGTGAACTCTCAGTTCCTTCTTCCAAGTACGGTCTTTGTCTTAGGTCCCCTGTTTGTAGAGCTCTCGGGTTTCTTATCTTGGTCTTGTTGGGTCACCTGCACACCCTTCCCCTGGCTCTGAGTTGGGCCCCCCTCCGTCTCAGGCCGGGCCAACCTGGCACCTCTGCGACTACTGTTTGAGAAGGGAAGTCTGCAACCCCTGCAAAGCATGGAGTGTGCCAGTGGCTCTGAAACGCCCTCACAGCCCCGGGAGGACCCCACAGTGGAGGCCCCGCGCCGTGTGTGGAGGCTGCTGGAGCCGGCCGTGCTGGGCCGGGGGCCGGCCGCGGAGCAGACCCACGCGGGAGCCGGCTCTGAGGCGCTGCAGCCCTCGGGACGGACATATGTCTGGCTGACGTGTGAGGAACCCAGTGCTGGGGCAGGGGAACTGTGAGGAGCCCCCTGCGCGGAGGTGAGACAAGAGGCAGGAGCCATCAGGGAAGGACTGACTGCAAGTCCCTTTCCCTGCCTCCCTGTGCTGCTGAGGGCAGCAGGGAAGCAGAGCTACGGGGACCAAGTGTCTGAGACCAGGAAGAGAGGATGGATGGGGGAAAGACTGTCTGAAGGGACTGATCCTGCTCTTCCTCATCATCCTCCTTTGTTTTGCGTCTGTTAATTACTTTTTTGGTTGGTGGCCGATTAAACAAAACTGCGTTTTCTTCCCCAAGTCAAGCGGTCTTGTCTGTTTCACCTGGACTGTCATGGGTGAGCGAGCTCTCCCTGTCCTGGAGGACTTCCATGAGGCCGTTAACACCTTTTCTCTTCCCTGTGCTACCACGGAGAGTGAAGGACAGCGAGCGAGCGGCTGTGTGGCTCTTGTGCCTGGCTGGGCCTAAAACCGCAATGAAAAAGGACAGAAAAGGAAAACCAAAAAGGGTGGGAGGGGATAAATGATGTGTCAGTTCAGATTGGTGTAGATTTGTCTCTGCAATGTAGCTTAGGAGAAGTGATGTGAACAAGGAAGCTGTGTGAAACCTCTCCCCGAGGCACGTGCTGCAGGGCCTCGCACCCTAAGGCAGACTGTGACTTCACAGAGCAAGGCCTTTGTGCCCTGCAGAAAGAGGGGTGCCCGGTGCCAAAAGCCCTCGAGCAGCCCCAGCGCTCTGTCCTGTGGCCGGTGGCGGGTGGGACAATGTTCTCTCCTCCCAGCATAGCCCCTTCTCTCCCCTGCCCTCGTGCTGCCAGGGGAGGGCGAGCCGAGGGGACAAGGGGATCGTCGTGGAGTTGCCCAGCAGCTGCCCTACGTGTCACAGCCCCTCCTGGGCCTCTCTGTCAGCACAGAACAAGCAGCAGAGGCAGAGGGCCGAGGGAAGGAGATGCAGTCCCAAGGATGGCATGCAGAGGATGCCCAGCTGCTTTGGGGAGCCTGTTCCTGAGCAGGAGCAGGGCTGGCAGGGGGTGATATGGCTGCACTGTTGCTCTGAACGTGTCTGTTTCCTTCACAGAACACACAGATCTCCAGAGCTTTTTCCTCCATCAAAGTTCTTGTGATGAGCAACTGGGGAAGCCCAAAGTACACGTGCATTTCTCGAGTCTGGGTTCATGGGAGGATGGCATAACAAGAGAGACCCAGATAGAAGGCAGAAAGTGGAAAGGTTGTCCTCAGAGAGATGTTCCTGGCTTCTTTTAGAACACTTGCTCTGTACGAAGAGTTTGGCTGTAGACACACAATTGCAGAACCTGGAACCAGGGGAAGAGCTTGCAGACACCCTGCAACTTTGATATATGACTCTGGATGACCAATTACTTGTCAGGCTTCTTGACTCAACTGCGTCTGCTTTGTCCTCCTCCATTGCCTGGCTGCCTCTTCTCTGAGCCTCTGGCTTCTCCAACAGCTCATTGTCTGTCTCTTTAGAAAATAAGAGGGTCAGTTTAGTTAGATGTAAGATGTAGGTTTTAGTTAGATGTTAGATGTAGGTTTGATTAGAAAGAAAGAGGGTTTATCAGTAGACAGCAAAACTTGATCTGCTGAGACACCAGGAGATTGCAGGGGATCTTCTTGTGTGCAATTCACTTAGGGCATGTTTTGGCAAACTGAATGACGTCCTGCAGAGATGACAGGTAGATGCTGCAGCCCAATCAGCGGCAGAAACAGCTGATGCAAAGTACCAAATCAGCTGATGGGAAGCATTACCCATCTTGCCAACTCCAGCTGGGACCCAGGTGTGGGTGGAGATTTCCAGAGCTCTAGAGAGGGGCCTGAGTGACCTGTTGGCCAGCATCTGGAAGCTCTCTACATTCTGTTTCCAGGCCATTTGCAACCCCACTCAAGGAGCAGACGGGCAAATGTTCCTTACTGGGAGATGTCTCTGTACCTGACAGGAGGGACAAAATGATCGTTGGCAGCTTCCTGGAGAAGAGCTGGTTGGGCAGCGAGAGGCTGCACCAGTGCTGCCCTGACAGTTTCCCAGGCTGCAGGCTGGGGCTTGTGTTGGGGACCCGCATTTGCCCAAGGAGAATACTGCAGGGCTGGAGCTCCCAACCTCCTCAGGGGACATGTCCCAAGGGTGGACATGCCCAAAGCTGAAAGCCGGGACCCAGCTGGGGAGCAGCTGAGCCTGGCCTTGCTGTGCAGCTCTGGCCCCAAAAGGCAGACTGAGGTCTGGCTGCCCTGGGACAGGCAGTTCAGAGCTTGCTCTTGGGAAAGTCTCACACCCCATGGCACTGCTCCAGCCCCACTGCCCACCTGGTGGGCTCCTGCAGTGGCCACGGCCTCCTGTGCCTCCCTGCAGGGCACCTGCCTCCTGCCTGTTCATGGGGTGGCCCCACTGCTCTCCTGGCTCTGCCTCACCCCAGCCCCACTGAGACCCCCAAGGTCTTGGTGCTGCTTTTGCCTGCCCACCTACCCTATTGCCGCATTCTCCATGGAGCAGCCTGGGCGTTCTGGGCTAGCAGGGACACTAGCAGAAAGAGGACAGGGAGGGGAGTGTGGGCTGTGGCCCACACCATGGTGAGTCTCAGCTCCTCACCAGCACATTATGTTGCAGACCACACTGATGATGGACTACACTGTCTAGAGCCACAGCATGAGCTCAGCACCTCCATGGAACTCAGCCAATGAACCCTTCAGGATTTCTAGCTGTGCCTTTGCCGTATCCCCCAGACTTTCTGTGCTGAAGCTTAACGTGCAAGACACTCAAATGGCTCTGGGCAGCAAGAAGCAGCTACAAATGTCTGTCCATGGCACTGCCAAGGAAATGCCAGTCCTGAGCCCAGAGCAGTGGTCAGTGCCAGGCACACATTTCACACCCCACAGCCCTCACTGAAACACCCAGTGCAGGCTTAATTAGTTCTTGCTTCCCTTATTACTGCCTATTTGAAAATTCCTTTTTCTACACCTTTTATTTTGCTGGCATTATTTCCTATTTTTTCCTCTCTCTTCCTTAATTAGTTCCTCAATCAGCTCATCAGGTTCTAAATGTTCTTTCTATGCCTAATTGTATTCTCTGTTTTGTTAAAATGAATTTTTTTTCCTTTTGTTTGTGCCACTCTATTTAAATTTTTGCCTGTTTTTTACTCTGCTGCCTGGTTTCAGAATCTTGCCCTTTCATTTCTCTAAAAGCCTCTTGCTTTTGAAATGTTCTTTTGATGTCTCCCCCCCATGTCTGTGGCTTTATTTGTGTTGATTTCTTCTTATTCCTTAGTGCTTCCATGTTTTCACACATTCTACTAGGTCTCCTTTTTAGGGAGCTGCAAGTGTTAAGAAATTATTTCCTTATTCCATGTGGCTGGTCTGCAGTCCCCTTTACTGTTTGAGTGTCTGGCCTTTACATACTCTCCTCAATTTGACACGCCCGTTATTGTATCCATTTCAGTGTGATGCCTCCACTTTTTGCTTTATTTCATTTATCACGGTTGCTTTTAAAGTCCCTGTATTTATCTTATTTGTCATATTTAATGAGCACAGTCACTTTTTACATGTTCTTTCATCTCAGTTGTAATTTTTGCTGTCTCTATTTTTAATTTTTGCCCTTCACATCCTTCAGCCCACAGTGCAAACTGGAACATACTAATTCATTCTTTCAGTAATCGATTTTATTTGTTCCCGTTTAGTTGGCGCTGCTGCCCCCGCCCCCGCCCGCAGGACGCGGCTCGGTGCTGCCGCCCCGTGGCCACAGTCGGGTACAGCAGCCTGGCGGCTCAATTGCGCCATCAAGTGGTGAAAAGTCGGCATTGCAGCGCTGGTTTAATGACGTTGCTGCCACTCTGTGGTCAAAACCAAGCACTGCACCTTCGGATGCTCGATGCTGTCACCAAGTGGTCAAAATGCGGTATTGTAGCGCAACTGCGCACGCGCGGAGGCGTACGTCTGTTTAGCTCCTCCCCGGTGCTGTTGCCGGGTGACCAAAACCCGACACGACGCTCGGAAGCGGTGCATGTGCAGAGTCCCGTGTAATGATGGCGGCTGACTCTCCTAAGGGCCGCTGCTTCCCTGCCCTTGGGGGCCGTGGGAGAGCCGTGGAGAGTCAGGCTTCTGCTCCTCGGGAGAAGGTGAGCGAGGAAACGGGGCGAGCCCAGAGTTGCAGAGCTGCAGCTGCCCCGAGAGTGAACGCGAACTGGGAAAAAGTGTAATGCCCGCCGCTGGATTCACATTGACTCTGCCTTGCTGCTGTGGGGCTCCTGGGAAGTCGGATGCCCCTGGCTGGGGGTAGCCGTCCAGCAGGCCAGCTCTCGTTCTCATGTGCCAAAGGAGAAATGGCCGAAGTTATTACCTTGGGGAAAAGCCCTAAGAAAACCTCAGAAGCGAAGGGAGAATCACACTCCGTGCCCACCCTCCCCAGCGCAAGTGGTTCCGCCCCTCATTGCACGTGGTCACGCCCCTTTCGCATGCACAGCGGCGGTTGCGGTCCCGCTGATTCCGCCCAATGGCTTTCATTGCTCTGCCCACTAGTAACAGCCAGTTTGCTTTTATCCATACCTCTTCTTTTTTTGAACATCTCTGGTCTTCCCAGAGACCCAAAGGTATTAATTTTTCACTCTTATGGTCGTTGGAGTTTGCCTCTGCATTTTACTGGCTTGCCTTCTTTCCTTCACCTAACGTGCTTTCCTCACTCTGACATGCTCCTTTGCTGCTGCCTTTATCCTGTGCTCCTTTGCTGCTGCCTTTATCCTGTGCTCCTTTTCTGCTGCCTTTCTGCCCGGCTCCTTTTCTGCTGCCTTTCTCCTTTGCTCACGGTAGGGGGGGACACACAAACGAGTACATCTGCACAAGTGTGGCTCCCTGGCTGCAATACCGCCTGTCACCATCGGGAGGCAGCGCTGAGCACGCCGTGGCCTGTGTCCGCCAGGTGGCAGCACCGAGTCGCACTTCTGGCGGGCGCTGCATCGACGCGTGGGGGAACCTCAGTGGGTCAGGGGCATGGTCCAAGGGAAACACTTGAGAAGCAGCAGCGTGCAACCAGTTGCTCCTTTTCTGCTGCCTTTCTGCCTTGCTCCTCTTTCTGCTGCCTTTCTGCTTGATTTGGTCCTTTGCTGCTGCTTTTCTGCAAGTGTTCTCTTTTGCTCCTTTCCTGCTACTTTTCTCCTTTTTTTGCTGCCATTCTGCTTTTCTCCTGCTATTTACGCACTGTACGCACTTCACACCTCTCTGCTGTTGGAAGTACTTTAACTCTGTTGTTATGGTCCCACCCCTGAGTTGTCATAGGCTGGAAGCTGTGTTTCATAACAAGGATTTAAAAAGTCCTCCCTGTCCCTGAAGGCCTTGATCTTGAAGCGAGGAAAGCATGTTCAGAAGCTGCAGCTTTCCTTTCCCCTGTGTCCAGGCCGGTGTGGTGCAGCCACCTGCAAATGGAGACTTTTTCCCAGTTGGTAAGTGGTATGCAGCTCCTGAGAAAGCCAGGGGCACCAGGCTGGAAGCAGCTGTCTGGCAAAGGAGCCCTCGTTTTCGTACGGAGCAGCAGCAGTGCCCGCTGTAAGGCTGGTTTTGTGGCAAGGGCCTGAAGCAATGCTGGACAAGGCTGGGCAGGTTTCTCCCCCCCCCCCCCCCCCCCCCCCCCCCCCCCCCCGCCCCAACTTCTCCGTGGCAGGCGGGGTTCCGCTCGCGCTGCCCCCCGCCCCTTGGCGGGTCCGCCCCGCCCCTGCAGTTGTTGGTGCCACCCCCAGATGCAGCATCTGCATGTGCACGAAGGTGCCTTTAGTGCCGCCAGTCCCCACCCCCTGCCGTGTGCAGTTTCCCCCAGACGGCGCTGCAGAGTGATGTCTGCGCCCCCTCAGCACCCCGGTTGTACTGTAGCCCTGCTCAGTCCCCACCTCCCGGTGTGACACGCCCCTCGGGGCTTCATCTGCGCATGCGCAGAGGTGCCCGCAGCTCCGCACAATCTGCGACCCCCACAAAGTCCCCCGGACACGGCCCTTTGGGGCTCCGGCTGTGCATGCGCAATGGCCGCTGCCCTGACGGGCGCTCGTAGCTGCTGTCCTGTGGTCTCCAGTCGCCTCAGTTGTGGCACGTGCAGCCCCCGGTGCCTTAAGGTCTGGCGCCGGCGGGTCACGAGTGGCTGTGCAAGGGCAGCACTTTACACATTTTACTCCTTCTCTGCTGCTTTTCTGCCTTGCTCCATTTCTGCTACCTTGCCCCTTGATTTACTTCGTTTCTGCTGCTTTTCTGATTGCTTTATTGCTTTTCTGCTGCCTTTTTGCTTGCTTTTCTCCTCCTCTTCCCCTTTGCCCATTTTCTTTATTCATTCATCACTACTCTTTTCACTCCTATCATTTCTACTCTTGTAACACAAGTGTTTTTGTTATTCTGGCCTTGTCTTCCATTGTTTCGTCCTTTCATCACTGCTGTTTTCACTTCGTGCTTTATGACGGTGGCGCTTGATGGTGGCGCTTTGACAGCCATGCCCCTGGTTGCTGCAGCCCCACGTAGCCATTATCCTTGCTCAGTCTCTGCCCGTTGCATTGGATCTGTCCTTTCAGGGCTGCCGTGTGTGTGAGAGACTCCGCAGAGGTACAGGGAGGACTGGTGTGGAGCCTGCCTGCCCTGAGGAGAGATGAACTGGAGAAGCCATCAGGAACTGACCAACTGAAACCCCCATTCCCGCCCCCCTGAGCCATTCATGGCAGGGGAGGAGATAAAGACACTGGGATCAGTGCTCTGAGCCCAAGAAAAGGGGAGGGGTGGGGAGAAGGTGGTCTCAAAGGGCTGGTTGTACTCTTCATCGTTGTACCACTCTGTATTGTTTTGTGTTGGTTATGTTTTGGGGTTTTGTGGTTATGTTTTAGTTGGTGTTGGATTAAATTATTTTCTGATTTCTTCCCCAAGATGAGTAGCCTGGTCTGTTTTGTCCTGGACCATAAGCATTAATTAAGCCCTCCCTGCCCTTTGGCAATTCTCAGGTCTTTGGTACTTGGGTGTAATGGTGGTTCTTTGTCCCCTGATGGGCCTAAACCCTGACAGTTTGTCTGGAATGGAGTAAATGTCACCCCATGTCCCACACATTGCTCAGGGTACAGGAGGAAGCTGAGTGTGAAGTTTCCCCAGTCTGTGTCTTCTCTCCTGGGGATGGAAGATGATAACATTTTTCTTATCCCATCCCCCTAGTCTTTACATTTTTCTCAGGATTCCCCTCCCCATCCCTGCTGGGTGGGAGTACATGGCCAGTAGCTGAGCGGCTCTTTGTCTGAAAACACAACAGCTGTAAGATAAAGGGGTTTTGCCATAAATGGAAAGTAGGGTGGTTTTATTCTTAATATAGGGTAGATTTTTTTTTTTTACCATAAGATGAAATTATTTGTCTTAAAAAGAGCTTTTTGCCCCCATAAAATATGGCTGTGTTTGTGTGCCAATCTGAATTAGTCCTGATTTTGCACAACTCCCATCTGATGTTTTATAGAATTATTTTAATGCCTGAAATAAACAGAAACAATGAAAGAAAGCAATGACAGGGTAAAACGTTTGCAGAGAAAGTCAAAGCAGTGAGCACACTGAGTGAAGGAATAATTAAAAGGCATCAAAGGGAAGAAAGTAAATGTAAAAATAAGGTTTTAAAAGTGAGGAGGGTGAGGTAATGGATAAAAAAACCAAAAACAAACTAAGAAGAGGGACAGCCAGGTTCAAAGTTCAGAGCTCACTCCTCCCCTGCTCAAGTGTGGGTGGTAAATGCCAGGTGTGACCAGGGGTATATGAGCCACAGCTGCTCCACTGGGAGTTCATTCTGCTCCTGGGACTCTTCTGGGTCTGTGTTCTGATGGTGGGTTTGGAGGCTTCCGAGTTGCATGTGCAGAATATTCTGAGCTCCAGTGAAAGCTGAGGTAAGAGCGTGGGTACGGAGCAATGTGGTGAGATGCGATTGGGCAGCGATTCTGATGTTCTTCATAGGGAAGATTCAAGCCAGATGTTTCTTTCCTTTTGGGATATTCTCACGTGTGAGACTATTCAAGTTGGAGTTGGGGAGAGCGAGGGTGCAGAATACTGGAGCATCCCATGGGGGCTCAGTTGAAGGCCGGAAAAAATCCGTGGGCATGAAGGCAGGTTCGGCATCACCCGGCCCTCCTGTTTTGTCACATTTTCTAGTTGTCCTGTTAGACTTCCCTTGGGGTTTTTTTTGGGTCTTGCACATCTACATTTTTGAAATATTTATGAATAGGTTTAGCTTGTGTAATAAAGGACCAATCGATTAGAGCGATATAATGTGTAAAAGTAACAAATAACCAATCCAGGTAAAGGGTAAATTTAATGAACAATTCTAAGCGGGCTTTTATGCAGAGTAATAAAGAAAAAAAGAATATTGAGGATAAATATTTGTTAATTCTAATACCTTGTCAGCCATTCTTTGGGAGTGATCCCCTCTCTCCAGTGTGCATCGTCAAATTAAGGATGTCTCTACTTTCTGACTTTGTGTAGATAAGTTTTTCTTCCCCAGCAGATTTTCAGCAGTTTTGGTGAGTCTGATAGAATACTGAGCTTAGTGTGTACATTTATCTTAAAGAATTTCTCTCTGATTGGAGAGAATTGGAGAACTACTGAATTTATTGTGTGCACATATCTACACCTTAAGGAATTTCTGTCTGATAGAATATTCCTTTTAATATATTATGTGCACAGAGTTAAAGATGTTACCTTAATGAGCGACAGTGCTCCAGATGTTATAAGACATTGGAGGAGTTCTTTCACAGTCCTTGGCATTCCGTGAGAGAGAAAAACTGATAATGACTCGGGACATATAACCAGTATAACACATACATTTCTAAACTTATGGGGTGTCAAACATACTACTGGAATCCCAGGCAATTCTACCAGTCAAGCCGTTATCGAATGTACTCATCAAGCTTTAAAAGGACTGCTAGAAAACAAAAAAAACGAGGGAAGAGGGGGTGAACCCTCAAGGTAGACTTATGAAAGCCATTAATACAATGCATCATCTAAGAATCGTGGCAAACCAGAATGAACCACCGGCATTAACACATTTTGCCCAAACAAGTCAGGATTAATAGATTTTACTAATAAACCTAAAGTTTGGTATAAGAATCCCACTACTGGAGAGTGGCAAGGACCTGCTGATCTGTTAATGTGGGGAAGAGGCTATGCTTGTATTGTTACAGATCAAGGTCCCTGGTGGAATCTGGCAAAGTGCATCAAGCCATATCAACCAAAAGGACTTAATGACTGTAAGACCAATGGAAAAAACAATCCCCTAAATGATCCACCCTCAATCCATCACCCTATTAAAATGTAAAACCTGTCAATGGTGGTACCACGTATGTTGTTGTAAATTCCTCTGGCAATCTGTATCTCATTAGAAGAATTGAAGAACTTAACAAGACAGCCAATGGAAACTTGAAAGCAAAAATGGTGTGTTTTTACAGATGTGTAATAAGTAATGGTAAAAATTGTTATTGTTGAGCAAATCGAGTGGGATTCAGTTGTGTTGTGCATGTTGTTATAAGCAATGACTCTGTTTGTGTAAGTTTTATTATGTCTTGTAATAGTAGTTAAGTGGTTAAGCCAACACCTGGGCAGCGCTGGGAAGGTGCAACAAAATAGCGAAACTTCAAAGGCAGGAACACCCAGCAACATTTTTCACCAATCTGGAGCTGGTAGATGAGCCAGGACGACGCGTGGACACTGCCAACTGACCAACCAGAGACCAACCTCGCAGTGTCCCAGCCCATGAAGGGGGGGGGAAAACATATATAAGGACATGCAAAGAATGAATGTGTGTGCCGTGGCGGAACTGTTGCAGTTCCCCCGGTCACCCAGCGCTGTTTGCCCTTTTATCGCTTGCTACAATTGGTTTAATAAAATTCCCTTTGGTTAAGAAAGCTTTAGAGGCTGATTCCTCTATAACAATTTGGTGCCGTGACTCGGATTCTCGAGCTTCGGCGGAGGACCCTCGCACATCGGGACGGCGCCTCGTCTTTTTTTTGACAATCCCGGGGTGAGTTGGGAACTCCTCGAGGCCCTTGAATTCTGAACCCTAAATTTCGATAATTGGGCAAAGAATTGGACCCCGTAAACTTTGTGCACGAAGAACCGGACGAAGACCCCAGGGAGGGTAAGGATTCCTCCAGAACCGGACGAAGACCCCAGTGAGGGTAAGGATTCCGTTCAGAACTGGACGAAGACCCCAGAGAGGGTAAGGATTCCGTTCGGTTGGGGTGGGTTTCCTGGAGTGTGCTTGAGTGAGACGCCCCCTTGGGGGAAGCGAAGCGAGTGTGGACCCTGCCGTGAGGCAGGGCGGGACTCTCTTGTAGTGCGGTTCTCATTGCCCGCGAGGGCGTGAGCCACGAACGAGGGGTGCGTGTGTGTGTGCGTAAGAAGGCACTCCGGAAGATGGGACAGAAGAAGAGCAAGCCTTCTGATCTCATGGGGAAGGGACCCAAGGAGAGGTTACCAGATATTCCCCAAGATTCCCCATTGGGCCTTATGCTCAGGCAATGGGAAGGTGCGCCTTGCACAAGAAACAAAAGTAGGGAAAAGATGGTTTATTATTGCATATGTGTCTGGGGAAACCAGCAAATTAGACCAGATCACTTGTGTTGGCCAATTTTTGGGACATATGACAATTGGATTTGTCAGGCTCTAAACCTTTATGTAAACGATAAGGAGCCCTTTAATTCTGAGGAGAGCGAGTATGCGCGCTGTTGGCTATCTTCTGCTACTCGTGCTAGGATTTTCGCTTTAGGTGAAAATAAATCTGGCCGTAAGAAGAGGGTCCCTGAGGAACCTCCACCCCCTCCCCCTCCCTATGATCCCCCGCCAGTAGAAAATCCAAGACCCCCCTCTCCTCCTGTGCCTTCGGCCCCTGAGGAGGATCCCGATTCTTCGGGGACAGTTGGGGGGACCCGAAGACTCACGAGGAGTCAGGCTAGACAGCAAATAACATCAGAAAAGGGGCTACAAACATCATCAAAAACAGGGCTATACCCACTAAGAGAAATAGCAATGGGAGGCCCACAACCCGGGATGGGGTTTGTGTCAGTGCCTTTAAACTCGGGAGATGTAAGAGAGTTTAAGAAGGAAATGGGGAGTTTGTTAGAGGATCCCTTAGGAGTTTCGGAAAGGATAGACCAGTTTCTAGGACCTAACCTATATACCTGGGATGAACTGCAAGCCATTTTAGGGATACTATTTACTGTGGAAGAGCGGGAGATGATCCGAAGGGCTGGGATGAGAGTCTGGGACCAGCAACACCAACAGGGGCCGGGTGCTGACATTAAGTGGCCTCAGCAGCGTCCTAATTGGGATAATCAAAACCCGGAACACAGGGGCCATATGGGAGATCTCCGCACTATAGTCGTACAGGGGATTAAGGAATCGGTCCCTCGAGGGCAGAACATAAATAAAGCCTTTAATGAACAACAAAAGAAAGATGAGACTCCCACAGAATGGTTAGAAAGATTAAGAAAGAGCTTGCAGCTTTATTCTGGGATAGACCCTGTGACACCGGTCGGGCAAGCCCTTCTAAAAACTCAGTTTGTGGCAAAGTCATGGCCGGATATTAGAAAGAAGTTAGAAAAGTTGGAAGATTGGCAGGAGAAAGGATTGGACGAGTTGTTAAGGGAAGCGCAGAAGGTTTATGTGAGGAGGGAGGAAGAGACCCAGAGGAAACAAGCTAAAATTTTAGTAGCGGCAGTTCGA
Organism: Colius striatus; assembly: GCF_028858725.1. NCBI lineage: Eukaryota > Metazoa > Chordata > Aves > Coliiformes > Coliidae > Colius > Colius striatus. Next base: position 64,151 of record NC_084761.1, on the reverse strand, counting down.
GAAGGACAGAGGATGGCTCCGCAGAAGGGAGGGCCACCACGCATAGTGGGAATGGGCCACCTCAGGGAAGCCAAGTCGGACCGAAGGATTTAAGAGAAATAGAATGTTTTTACTGCCAGAGGAAGGGACATATGCGTAAGAATTGTAGGAAACGTATACAGGATGAAAAGATGTATCATGCGGAATAGGGGTGTCAGGGGCTCCATTTGCTGGGGACCTTTAAAACAATGGAGCCCTTGATAAAATTGAAGTTAGGTCCTCAGCGTCAGGAAATGGAATTCCTGGTGGATTCGGGGGCAGAAAGATCTACTGTCCAAACTGTGCCCCGGGGATGCACCCCGTCCTCGGAGAAAATACAAGTAATAGGAGCAAAAGGAGAACCCTTTTTTGTACCCGTAATTAAAAGAGTAAAAATAGAATCCCCATCCAGGATAGGGGAAGGGTCCTTCTTACTAGTACCTGAAGCCGAATATAACTTATTAGGAAGGGATTTAATCATAGAATTAAGAATTAGCTTGGAGGTAAAAGATCAAGAATTGAAAGTGAAACTGTACGCTTTAACAACCGAAGACGAAGCTAAGATCAATCCTGAAGTATGGTACACTCCCGAGTCAGTGGGAAAATTAGATATCCCACCGATTACAGTGACAATAACGAATCCAGAGGTACCGATACGTGTTAAACAATACCCTATATCACAGGATGGGAGACACGGGCTTCAACCTGTAATTGATCGATTATTACAACAGGGGCTGCTGGAACCATGCATGTCGCCCCATAATACCCCCATATTGCCCGTAAAGAAATCAGATGGGTCCTATCGTTTGGTGCAAGACCTCCGCGAAGTAAATAAAAGAACGGTAACTAGATTCCCAGTAGTGGCTAACCCCTATAACCTGATGAGCCAGTTGTCCCCAGAATTATCCTGGTATAGTGTAATTGACCTAAAGGATGCCTTCTGGGCCTGTCCATTGAGGGAGGAGTGTCGTGACTATTTCGCCTTTGAGTGGGAGAACCCTGATACCCATCGGAAACAACAACTTAGATGGACGGTTCTTCCACAGGGATTTACTGAATCACCAACCCTCTTTGGACAGGCTCTGGAACAAGTCCTGGAGGATTTTGAACCGGAACCTGGAGTAATTGTGGTACAATATGTAGATGACCTATTAATAGCAGGGAAAGACCAAGATAGCGTGCGAAGTACCAGCATTAAGTTATTGAATTTTTTTGAGTCTAAAAGGTTTAAAAGTATCAAAATCTAAACTGCAATTTACCGAGGAAGAAGTAAAATATCTAGGGCACTGGCTGAGTAAAGGGACTAAGAGACTAGATCCAGAGCGAGTAAACGCTATTCTGTCCCTCCAGCCTCCCAAGAATAAAAGGCAAGTGCGACAACTTTTAGGTCTTTTGGGCTACTGTAGACAATGGATTGAAAATTACAGCAACAAGGTTAAGTTCTTATATCAGAAGCTAGTGGGGGAAGGTCTGATGAAATGGAATACAGAGGACGAGCAATTAGAGAGTCTAAAAACTGATTTAGTAAATGCCCCAGTATTAAGTCTGGTGGATACCCGGAGGCCTTTCTATCTATTTGTTAACACGGAGGGTGGAACGGCCTTCGGGGTCCTAACGCAGGAATGGGCAGGTAACAAGAAACCCGTGGGGTATTATTCCAAGTTATTAGATCCAGTTAGTCGGGGTTGGCCTACTTGTTTACAGGCCATAGTTGCTACCGCCCTGTTAGTCGAAGAAGCTGGGAAAATAACGATGGGAGGAGAATTAAAGGTATACACCCCTCATAATATACGAGGAGTATTACATCAGAAAGCTGATAAATGGATTACGGATGCCAGGTTACTGAAATATGAGGGGATCTTATTGCACTCTCCCAAGTTAGAGCTTGAAACAACTAATTTGCAAAATCCAGCTCAATTTTTGTATGGAGAACCGAGCGAATCTCTTTCCCATGATTGTATCAGGGTAATAGAATATCAAACCAAGATAAGGGAGGATTTAGAGGAAGAGGAGTTGTTATGTGGAGAGAAATTGTTCGTAGATGGATCATCTCGGATAGTGAACAGGAAAAGGAAGTCAGGATACGCTATAATAGACGGGAGCAGTTGGACAATTAAAGAATCAGGCCCCCTTAATATAAGTTGGTCGGCACAAGCCTGCGAACTATTCACAGTATTGAGGGCATTACAGTTGTTAAAAGATAAGAGAGGAACAATATTTACAGATTCTAAATATGCATTTGGGGTAGTTCACACGTTCGGAAAAATTTGGGAAGAAAGGGGCCTAATGAATTCTCAAGGTAAGGGATTAATACATGAGACCTTAATAAAGCAAACTTTGGAGGCATTAAGAGGGCCCAAACAAATTGCGGTAGTTTATGTAAAGGGCCATCAAAAGGGAACCTCCACACAAATAAGAGGGAACAATTTAGCAGACGAGGAAGCTAAGAAAGCTGCGTTACTGGTGATAAAAGCAATTGAACAAGATCCTGTACAAACTAAGTATGCTATGAAATTCACAAATCAGGAAAAAGGAAAATTGGAGCAAATGGGAGTAGTTGAACGAGAAGGAAAGTGGTGGTTACCTGATGAGAGAGAAATGCTCCCGAAAGGAATAGCTTGGCGAGTTTTGAGAGAGTTTCATAGGCAAACCCATTGGGGAGTGCAGGCTCTAGTTGATCAATTTGCCAATAAATATATGACCCTGGGGGTGTATGATCTAGCAAAAAGAATTGTTGGAGAATGTTTAACATGTCAAAGGATAAATAAACAGCACCTTAGGGAAAGAGTCCCTGGGGGAAGGCAACTAGCCAAGAAGCCATTCGAAAGGATTCAGGTAGACTTCATGGAGTTACCGAAGGTAGGCAGATATAAGTATCTCCTAGTTTTTGTAGATCATCTAACTCACTTTGTAGAGGCCTTCCCAGTAGCTCGGGCCACTGCGAGGATGGTGGTAAAAATATTATTAGAACATATCATACCTAGATATGGAGTCATGTCAGCTATCGATTCGGACAGAGGGCCTCATTTTACTTCCAAAATAATTCAAGAAACGTTAGAAGCTCTGGGAACCAAATGGGAGTATCATACTCCTTGGCACCCCCAAAGCTCAGGGAAAGTTGAAAGGATGAACGGGGAAATTAAAAAGCACCTAACCAAATTAATGATAGAGACCAAAATGAGTTGGGTGAAGTGTCTCCCCTTAGCCCTCTTGAACATAAGGACACAACCCGAGGGCTGATACAGGACTTTCTTCCTTTGAAATGTTATACGGAGTGCCCTATGATTTGGAAAAACCAATAGAACATCCTAAAGTGGAAGAAAAGATGTTGCAAGAATACCTTATAGAGCTCATGAAAAGGAGGCAAGAACTGTTAAAGCGAGGCCTGGTGGTTCAAAGACCACCCTTAGATATAGCAATACATAGTATTAAACCAGGAGATCAGGTACTCATAAAGACATGGAAGGAATCATCATTAACCCCTCGCTGGGAGGGACCTTTCCTTGTTTTACTTACCACAGATACCGCAGTCCGCACCGCGGAAAGAGGCTGGACACACGCTAGTCGGATAAAGGGTCCTGTCCTGCACACAGACTGGGAGGTCACCGGGAAACCAGACGATTTGAAGCTGACTCTCAAGAGGAAACAGAGACGCGACGCATAGCCCTGGATACTAGGTTTCTTATGGACAATTGTAAAGAATCATATGAGTCGCACATCGCGTGTCATGTATGTAAGCAATGCAATTTGTGGGTATGTCACATGTGTAACGGGTGCGGGATACAGCAGTGAAAAAGCTTGAAACCTTAGATAACGAATACTGTAGAGGAGGTCGGTAGAAAACGGTTCCACAATTAGAGGAGGAATTTATAACTAGGGATATAGAGTGTAGCAAACTATTTAGGTACCTTCTAGACTATAAGTTCAGGCATTTGGGAGATAACCAAGAGAAAGTGTAAGAAGCGTTTTGGTAAGAAAAAGATACAGGGAACATTCCAAACTTTGTGGGGATTCGGGACGGTGACTAAGCCTTTGTATTCGAAAACAGCCCTATTGGGTTGAATATTGGAAAGTGGATTGTGGCAGAACAGGGAGAGAATTTAGGAGGCAGTCCCCTGAAGACTACAACTGCTGCCGAGAAGATAACTCACCCGGCTATTCTAAAGCAATGGAATAGGCCCAGGGTAAGGCAGAGGGGTATCCTTGTGGGGATCAGCAAGTGCCTCCGAAAACTTCTAAAATAAAGTAGCTCCATTAAATAGAACAACCCTCAACAAAATGAGCCTTCGCTGGCAGACTTTCAGCCAACCAGGGGCTGGGTCGCTCTCCCTAATCCTCCTTACCTTACCAGTAATAATAGCAATAAATCAGGAGAGTTCCCACCAACCTTTTAAATGGACCCTCTATTGTTGGGAAGACCAAACGATAATACAACAACAGACCACATCAGGATCACCCTCTTTTACTTCAACCTTATGCCAATTAGCTCGGATTAAGCCATGCCTTAACAAAATAGGGTTTTATATGTGTCCCAGTACAGGGCCATCATACTGTAATGCCCCAGGACACTATTATTGAGCTTACTGGGGATGTGAAACAATTGCCTCAAACTGGCCAATTCCTTCAGCAAAAACTGATAAGTTTTTAAGGGTCGGATGGGGACCTCCAGGATGTGCTCCCCCTACAGGAGTCCGGAGTCGGTGTCACCGTCATGCTTGCAAGCAAAACGAGCAAGAAAAGGACGGCAACTGTGAATATATATTCCTTAACTTAACAAATCCTGAGCATGGTGGGTGGCTTGTTGGAAAAACCTGGGGAATGCGGTATTATGAACCGGGAGATGATAGGGGAGGCATGTTCATCATAAAGAAGGAAGAAATTAAATTGACCCCTCGAGCTATAGGTCCCAATCCAGTAGTGAAATCCTCTTCCCCTCTGAGTAAGGATACAAAGGCAGTAGAAAAAGAGAATATGATAGTAAGAGAGGAAACTGTCACTGAAGTCCTGAAATTTCTAAATACTGAAGCCTCGGAATCTTTGAATCCTTTATGGGAAATTATTCAGGCTACTTATCAAACCCTAAATTATACTCAACCCAACCTAACCACTGGTTGCTGGTTGTGTTATAACGTTAATCCACCCTTTTATGAGGCTATAGGGGATAATCGTCTGTACACCATAAGCAAAGAGTCTGTGCCTAATCAATGTCTCTGGGAAAAGCAAAAAAGGGGAATAACTATGCAACATGTAGTTGGGATAGGAACTTGTATAGGTAAAGTACCAAATTCCAGGAGGTCACTTTGTGGGAATATCATACCAAGCCTTAATGAAACCACAGGATATATTATTCCCCCGAATGGAACAAAATGGATATGTTCCAGGACGGGACTTACCCCATGTGTATCTTTAAAAGTGTTTAATAGTTCCCGAGAGTATTGCATGTCAGTTACCATTATTCCAAAGATATTGTATCATCCGGAAGATGTGATGTATAGTATTTGGGAAACAGGGATCCATCATACCAAGCGGGAACCCATTACAGCCATTACCATAGCCACGTTGTTAGGGTTAGGAGCAGCTGGCGCAGGAACAGGGATAGCTTCACTTGTTCAGCAAAATCAAGGATTCAACTCCTTAAGAACTGCAATAGATGAGGACCTAGAGAGGATTGAAAACTCCATAACCGCCTTAGAGAGATCTCTAACATCACTATCTGAAGTGGTGTTACAAAACAGGAGAGGGATGGATCTCCTCTTCTTACAGCAAGGGGGATTATGCGCAGCCTTGAAAGAAGAATGTTGTTTTTATGCGGATCACACAGGGGTGGTCCGAGACTCAATGGCAAAATTAAGAGAGAGACTGGAACAGAGAAAAAGAGAAAGGGAAGCTGCAAAAGGGTGGTATGAGTCTTGGTTTACTCAGTTCCCGTGGTTAGCTACATTGTTATCCACAATAGCTGGACCTTTGATAATATTATTACTTATCCTAACCTTTGGACCCTGTATCCTAAATCGATTTATTGAACTAATTAAAAGTCGTATAGAGCAGGCACACCTTATGCTGCTACAGAAACGTGGTACTAATGAAGAAGCCGGAATGGCCTTATTAGCCCGAGACGCAGTAACTCAATTTGATCAACAAATAAAAGAGTAAAAAGGAAAGGGGGGAATTGTAATAAGTAATGGTAAAAATTGTTATTGTTGAGCAAATCGAGTGGGATTCAGTTGTGTTGTGCATGTTGTTATAAGCAATGACTCTGTGTAAGTTTTATTATGTCTTGTAATAGTAGTTAAGTGGTTAAGCCAACACCTGGGCAGCGCTGGGAAGGTGCAACAAAATAGCGAAACTTCAAAGGCAGGAACAGCCAGCAACATTTTTCACCAATCTGGAGCTGGTAGATGAGCCAGGACGACACGTGGACACTGCCAACTGACCAACCAGAGACCAACCTCGCAGTGTCCCAGCCGATGAAGGGGGTGGAAAACATATATAAGGACATGCAAAGAATGAATGTGTGTGCCGTGGCGGAACTGTTGCACTTCCCCCGGTCACCCAGCGCTGTTTGCCCTTTTATCGCTTGCTACAATTGGTTTAATAAAATTCCCTTTGGTTAAGAAAGCTTTAGAGGCTGATTCCTCTATAACAGATGAAGAGGTATTTCCAACTCACAGATAATGCTCACAGATAAGCACGCTAAAGAAGTTGAAGAAAAGTCCGAAATTGCATTCAGGAAACAGAAACATCAGTTGAAGTACAGAGAACTCATCCCTTCTCACCAGTAGGCGTCCCTCCTAGCAACAGATATCAGATTATGTTTATTTTGAATTTATAGATTTCTGTGTTATATTGTTCAGTGACGTAGCTGTTATGACTTTTTGTTGTAAACTAATGGCCATGGGTAAAAATACTTATAGTTTCTTCATGTACCTTTAATTTTGAAATGTGTTGCTGTCATAAATTGAGACCACAATGGATCATAAGCCAATTATAATTTTATTAATTGTAGCAAGTAGAAAAAGAGCAAAGACAGCGCTGGACGACAGGGGAGTCTGCGCTCCGCCAACTGCCGTACTGATTAGTTTAAACAGTCCTTTTTTATACATTTTGCATCCGTGGCCGTAAAGTAGGAGAACTGCTCTGCGCATGCTTCAGTTACTGTGAGGGGTCTTTTTTCTGTCTTTCGGTGCTTGCTGAGTAAGAAGTTTTCCTTCTTTGTTTTATAATTGATCCCTCACTTAGATAGAGTTGTTTTTCTTATCTTCGCCAGTCCCTTAGAACATCTTGTAGTCATCCTTGAGCAGTATCTCTCCTGTTTACACAAATGGTGTCTGGTATGTGAAGGCAATTGCAGTTATCTTATCTCACGAGTGATGTCCTGCAGCTGTTTGCATAAGCACTTTCCTTTCTTTTGTCGCTTAACCTTTACATTGGGCTTAACATAAATTTTAATAAACAATACCCTAATTCATAGTTTCTTACATTGCTGAAGGCTGGCTGGTCCAAAAAGAAAAAAGGGGGGAATTGTAGGTACAAATATGATTTTGACCAGCCAGCTTGAATCAACATGGTAGGGACAAATTAATGAAGCTGGCAAGCTACTTCCAGTTATCAGAAACAGGTGCTGCAAGTTAATCAGTTTGTTTCTGAGTGATCACATAGGTGGAAGCAGCATATAAGTAAGTAGCTAGCAAACGCAGGGTGGCTTTGAGTCAACTCTGTTGGTTGCACTATGTTGCCTGCATAAATCTCTGTATGTGCATTACCTAGCTTCTCTACATCTTTGAATGAATATTGCTTGCAACGTTACAACACATACAGCATTTCTGTGGGATAATTGGAGTAGTCTGCTGAATTTGTTGTGTGCACACAGTTAAATGTACAGAAATTTTTGTCTGAGATTTGGAGTAATGTAATTTATTATGTGCACATACCTGAAACTTAATGTTCTGTGTGAAAATTGGAGCACTCTGTTGAATATATTTTGAGCAAATCTGAAACTTTTACGACTTGTGCCTGATACAGGACTCCTTTGATATATTGTGTGTACAGAGTTAAACATGCAGCACTTCTGTCTGAAAATTGGAGCAGTCTGCTAACTTTCTTGTCTACATACATCTGGAGCCTAAAGGATTAGTCTGATAATTGGAGGACATGGTTGAATTTACTGTGTGCACATAATTAGACTGATAATTAGACATGTCTTCTGGCTTGATATCTGGTAGCTGTCTGAAACTGATAGAATGTGACTGAAAATTGGAGGAGTCTGTGGTATTTAATGTGTGCTTAGAGTTAAACAATCAGAATTTTTACGTGATAATTGGATCACTCTTCTGAAGTTAATGCTCGTATAGCAAAGAAACTGACATGATTTGACTGATAATCAGAGGACGCGGTTGATTTTATTCTGTGCAAACAGTGAAACATACAGAATATATATGCCTGAGAATTGGAGAACTCTTCTGAATTTATTTCAGGTAGATGCCTGAAACTGAAAGGATTAGACTGATAAATGGAGGATTTGGTTGAATTTGCTGTGTGCACAATAAAACGTAGAGACTTTACTGCTAACTAGTCCATTGTTCTGAACTTAATACTGGTAGGTATCGGAAAGTGAAAGGAGATAATTGGTAATTGGAGGACTTGAATGTTTTTACTATCTTTCCAGAGAATTGGAGTGTTCTTCTGAGTTTATTACAGGTAGATTTCTGAAACTAAAAGGATTTGACTGATAATTGGAAGACTTAATTGATTTTAAAGTATACACAGATTTAGACATACAGAATTAGTTCCTAGTGACTAGATAACTCCTGTGAAGCTAATGCTGGTATATATCTGAAAGTTACAGAATTTGGCTGATAATTGGATGGCTTGGTAAAATGTAATTTGTGCACACAGTATAAAGATAAACAATTCTTTCCAGAGAATTGGAGTATTCTTCTGAATTTATGACAGGTAGCTTTCTGAAACTGAAAGGATTTGACTGATAATTGGAAGACTTGATTGATTTTACAGTGTGCAGAGATTTACACATACAGAATTTGTGCCTGATAACTAGACTACTCCTCTGAATTTAATGTTGGTATATATCTGAAAGTTGAAGAATTTTGTCTGATAATTGGATGGCTTGGTAAAATGTAATTTGTGCACAGAGTATAAAGATAAACAATTGTTTCCAGAGAATTGGAGTATTCTTCTGAATTTATTACAGGGAGTTTTCTGAAACTGAAAGAATTTGACTGATAATTGGAAGACTTGATTGATTTTACAGTGTACACATATATAGACATACAGAATTTGTGCCTGATAAGTAGACTACTCTTCTGAATATAATGCTGTTATATATCTGAAAGTTGAAGAGTTTTGTCTGATAATTGGATGGCTTGGTAAAATGTAATTTGTGCACAGAGTATAAAGATAGAGAATTATTGTCTGAGAATTGGAGTATTCTTCTGAATTTATGACAGGTAGCTTTCTGAAACTGAAAGGATTTGACTGATAATTGGAAGACTTGATTGATTTTACAGTGTGCAGAGATTTACACATACAGAATTTGTGCCTGATAACTAGACTACTCCACTGAATTTAATGCTGGTATATATCTGAAAGTTGAAGAATTTTGTCTGATAATTGGATGGCTTGGTAAAATGTAATTTGTGCACAGAGTATAAAGATAAACAATTGTTTCCAGAGAATTGGAGTATTCTTCTGAATTTATTACAGGGAGTTTTCTGAAACTGAAAGGATTTGACTGATAATTGGAAGACTTGATTGATTTTACAGTGTGCAGAGATTTACACATACAGAATTTGTGCCTGATAACTAGAATACTCTTCTGAATATAATGCTGGTATATATCAGAAAGTTAGAGAATTTGGCTGAGAATTGGAGGGCTTGGTTGAATGTACTTTGTGCACAGAGTATAAAGATAGAGAATTATTGTCTGAGAATTGGAGTATTCTTCTGAATTTATTACAGGTGGCTTTCTGAAACTGAAAGGATTTGACTGATAATTGGAAGACTTGATTTATTATACAGTGTACACATGTATAGACATACAGAATTTGTGCCTGATAACTAGACTAGTCCTCTGAATTTAATGCTGGTATATATCTGAAAGTTAGAGAATTTGGCTGAGAATTGGAGGGCTTGGTTGAATGTACTTTGTGCACAGAGTATAAAGATACAGAATTATTGTCTGAGAATTGGAGTATTCTTCTGAATTTATGACAGGTAGCTTTTGGAAACTGAAAGGATTTGACTGATAGTTGGAAGACTTGATTGATTTTACAGTGTACAGAGATATACACATACAGAATTTGTGCCTGATAACTAGACTACTCCTCTGAATTTAATGTTAGTATATATCTGAAAGTTAGAGAATTTTGTCTGATTATTGGATGGCTTGGTAAAATGTAATTTGTGCACAGAGTATAAAGATAAATAATTCCTTCCAGAGAATTGGAGTATTCTTCTGAATTTATTACAGGGAGTTTTCTGAAACTGAAAGAATTTGATTGTTAATTGGAAGACTTGATTGATTTTACAGTGTGCAGAGATTTACACATACAGAATTTGTGCCTGATAACTAGACTACTAATCTGAATTTAATGCTGGTATATATCTGAAAGTTGAAGAATTTTGTCTGATAATTGGATGGCTTGGTAAAATGTAATTTGCGCACACAGTATAAAGATAAACAATTGTTTCCAGAGAATTGGAGTATTCTTCTGAATTTATTACAGGTAGCTTTCTGAAACTGAAAGGATTTGACTGATAATTGGAAGACTTGATTGATTTTACAGTGTGCAGAGATTTACACATACAGAATTTGTGCCTGATAACTAGACTACTCCTCTGAATTTAATGCTGGTATATATCTGAATGTTAGAGAATTTTGTCTGATTATTGGATGCCCTCGTAAAATGTAATTTGTGCACAGAGTATAAAGGTAAACAATTGTTTCCAGAGAATTGGAGTATTCTTCTGAATTTATGCCAGGGAGTTTTCTGAAACTGAAAGGATTTAACTGATAAGTGGAAGACTTGATTGATTTTACAGTGTGCAGAGATTTACACATACAGAATTTGTGCCTGATAAGTAGACTACTCCTCTGAATTTAATGCTGGTATATATCTGAAAGTTGAAGAATTTGGCTGATAATTGGAGAGCTTGGTTGAATGTACTTTGTGCACAGAGTATAAAGATAGAGAATTATTGTCTGAGAATTGGAGTATTCTTCTGAATTTATTACAGGTAGGTTTCTTAAACTGAAAGGATTTGACTGATAATTGGAAGACTTGATTGATTTTACAGTGTGCAGAGATTTACACATACAGAATTTGTGCCTGATAACTAGACTAGTCCTCTGAATTTAATGCTGGTATATATCTGAAAGTTGAAGAATTTTGGCTGATAATTGGATGGCTTGGTAAAATGTAAATTGTGCACAGAGTATAAACAATTGTTTCCAGAGAATTGGAGTATTCTTCTGAATTTATTACAGGGAGTTTTCTGAAACTGAAAGGATTTGACTGATAATTGGAAGACTTGATTGATTTTACAGCGTGCAGAGATTTACACATACAGAATTTGTGCCTGATAACTAGACTACTCTTCTGAATTTAATGCTGGTGTATATCTGAAAGTTAGAGAATTTGGCTGATAATCACAGGGCTTGGTTGAATGTACTTTGTGCACAGAATATAAAGATAGATAATTATTGACTGAGAATTGGAGTATTCTTCTGAATTTATGAAAGGTAGCTTTCTGAAACTGAAAGGATTTGACTGATAATTGGAAGACTTGATTGATTTTACAGTGTGCAGAGATTTACACATACAGAATTTGTGCCTGATAACTGGACTACTCCTCTGAATATAATGCGGGTATATATCTGAATGTTACAGAATTTGACTGATAATTGGAGGGCTTGGTGGAATATATTTTATGCACACAGCACTCGGCGCTGCCACCCAGTGGCGGAAATCGAGATCGTAGCCTGGGAGGCTCGACGCTGCCACCCAGTGGCGGAAAACGAGATGGCAGGCTTTAATCTGCGTTTCATGTGTTTGTTGTGGCTTTCTCTTCTACCTTTTCCCTACCGATTTTCTACCGGTTTTCTGCCTTTCTTCTGTATTTCTCCTGCCTTACTTCTTGCTTCCTGCCACGTTTTAGTGCCGTTGCTCAGCCTTTGAGCTGCCGTTTTTCCTGTCGTTTCAAAATTCGTTTCCAACGTTTTCTGTCTCTCTTCTGATATTTTTTTCCGCCGTTCTCCTGCCTCTCTTCTGTCCTCCCTCTGCCTTCTCTCAGCCTTTTCTCTGTGCGTTTTCTGCTTTTTTCCCGCGGTTTTCTATATTTTCCTGCCACTTTTCTGCCTTTCTTCGCCAATTTCTTCTCCCTGATCGCTCCCTCGCTTCCGCCTTTAATCTCCCTTGCTTCTGGGTTTTTTTTCTGCTTTTTTACTGCCGCTTCTTTGGGTTTTTTCTGCTTTTTTTCGAATGTTTTCGGCTTTTTTACCTGCCGGCCAATCGGAATCGCGCGTCGCCCGTTCCCGGTTCACGTGTCCGCCCGCGGCCAATCGGAAAGCGGCGTCGCTTCGTCCGCCATCTTGAATTTCTCGGCCAATGGGACTCGCGCGTCGGCGTCGCTTAGCAACGCCCTAGCCAATCGGAACGCCGCGTCTTTTCGCGGCCATCTTGCATTTTTCGGCCAATCGGAATCTCCCGTCGGCGTCGCTTAGCAACGCCCGAGCCAATCGGAAGGCGGCGTCCTCTCGCGGCCATGTTGGATTTTTCGGCCAATCGGAATCGCCCGTCGCCCGTTCCTGCTTCACGTGCCCGACCGCGGCCAATCGGAAAGCGCCGTCGTTTCGCCGCCATTTTGAATTTCGCGGCCAATCGGAATCGCGCGTCGTCGTTGCCCGGCAACGCTGCCGCCAATCGGAACGTTGCGCTCGCCGCTGCCACCCGGTGGCCAAAAGCCATACCGCAGCTTTTTTTAAGCTCTCTCTCCTGCCGGGTGCCGCGCGCGCCAGCAGCCAATCAGAAAATTCCCGCCGTTTTCGCCGCCATTTTGAACGCCATTTTCTCTTCTCGGCACGGGGGAGAGGAGACTTTCCCAGCCCGATCTGAACCGCAGCTGGACGCCTGAGAGGTACGGGCGTGTTGCTCCACCGACCGTCCCTCCGCTCGGGCTGGTGTGTGCTGATGGGCTCTGGCTGGTGGGATGCACCTGGCCGTGCTGCTGCCTGCTAGCATGCTCACATCTCCTCTCTTTCCAGAGCGGCAGCCGAAAGCTGATTCTTTCACCTAATTCAGGGACAGAAAAGCTCCTGTCCATTAGCCTGCTCCAAGCCAGGAGCTCTGTTCCCCAGAACGAGTTTTTCTACTTTTCTGAGGTGTTTTTTTTTTTTTTAAGCTTATTATCTAGTCAGTTAACATCTCGGCAGCAGCTTTTGTTGAGGTTTCCCCCTGAACTGAAGAGGGTCTTCCATAGAGTATTTTGAAAGGACTTAATGTCTCCTCAGTCCTCAGTTTGGTTCTTGTTCGCAACAAGGCTAGAGGTCGTAACAGAGGCCAGGCTAGTCCGGTTTCTCGGCACAATTTTTCAATCTGTCATTTAAGGAAGTGGTTCGTCTTCTTTACCTGGCCCGTTGCTTGGGGTCTTTAGGGAGTGTGCAACTGCCAGTCTATCCCCAGAACCCGACTAATTTGTTGGGTAATTTTGGTCACAAAATGAGGGTCTCTGTCTGAGGATATTACTGCAGGGATCCCAAATCTCGGTATTACTTCATGTAGTAAAGCCTTAGTTACCTCTTTAGCCTTGTTTGTTTGGCAAGGGAATGCTTCTGGCCATCCTGAAAAGGTATCAGTTAGTACAAGAAGATATTGGAACCGCCTTTTTCTTTCGAGTTCTGAAAAGCCAATTTGCCACCACTGTCCAGGGGAAGTACCCTTTCCAAATCTCACATTGTTGTGTTTCTTGTTTGATGGTTGTGTACAAGTTATAGGCGACAATGCGTTTGCTCAGATACTTACGTAGGGCTTTGACTCCTCAGTGAGACTTTCTATGTTCAACCAGGATTATAACCCAAAAGTAATGTGCTCGGCACCGCTACTGTCACCTGTGGTGGTGTAGCCCAACCGTTGTTCTCTGGTTTTCCCCCTAAATCCTGAATCGATTTCTGGTCTTCTTTTGAATGGTTAGGAATTTGGTTGATTGGGATTTTTCCATCCGGAATCAGAGAGGGTATCTCTGCTGTACCTTTTTCAGCTGCTGTCTTTGCTTCCTGATCTGCCGCCGAATTGGCTACCTCTTGTGCAGCTGTTCCGTTTTGGTGAGCTTTGCAATGCATAATCGCTACTTGCTTTGGTAACTTTAGCCATGCTAAAATATGCACGGTACCGGTACAGCAATTCTGCAAGCAATTATATACCACACACGTTGCCCCCGCTGTCCCAGCGAGGAGCGCCCAAGTTACCGTACCAGCGAACTCGCTAATTCCCCAGGGGCGAGCAGTATCGCTCCCTCACCCGGGCGCAAGGGGTACTTATACCCCCCTTTACAACTTACAGGGTCTTGGTGATCTCCACTACTCCCCGTCACAGCGTGAGGTGTCCCATACGCGGCTTATGGACTCATCCCCTCTACCCCTGCAGGCTTCCCAGTTTACGTTCCCGGCCCGCTCGGTCTCTTCCCCTGCAGCGATGGGATGGGGATGGGAGACTCTCTGGAGAAGCAGTCTGGTGGCGCACCCAGAATGTCCCACGCCCCACCCGGTCCAGCAGCCGGGCCGAGAGGGTCTCCTGCCTGGCTTGACAATTGACGTGCGGAACAAACTCTACCACACGGTGAAGGGTTATGAACCAGGTATGTATTGCGCCGGTGGGTGCGAGGGAGATAATTCTGCCCAGCTCGTGCACCTTATTGTATAACAAAGGGCTACGTACAGGGTACAGGTAGGGGTACGCAGAAGTGCCTATTACATATTTATGACCTATCCCCGCTTCGTATTGTGGTGTAAGGCTCCTTCCGGTTTGTACTTGTGCAGCGTCTCCGGTAGATTTCCATGCCACGGAGCAGAACGCAAGCAATTCTGTTTTCCACATTCCGAGTCCTTCTTATCTGCAGCTGTCTGCCCTCCAGCTTCTTTGTTTTCAGCATTCGGGGTCTTCAAGGCCTCTACTGGTTCGAATTCCAGTGAGCTGAGGTTTCTTATCATGGTGTTATTTTACAGTGAATCGTGTCTTTCTCAATTTCTGATTTTCCCTTTATTCTGAGTAATAATACTGAATCCTGCAGCAGCAGCGCTCGGAGGTCCTGACTCTGGCCAAGTCTTTGTTACGCTTGACTGTTTTTAACTGATTGCTGCCAGAAAGATGTTGGGAGCTGTGGGTACACGAGGCTGCGCAGGGCGGGAGCAGGGAGTGCTGCCTGGGGCAGGTGGGGGCAAGGAATGGCCAGGGGCTTGTGGCAGGGATGTGCCCTCCAGCTGTGGGGGCTGTAGGGTGCCCACGGAGGGATTTGGGGGAGAAAACAAGGGTCAGAGGAGCCCTTCTCGCTCTCTGCGACTACCTGAAAGGAAGCTGTAGCGAGGTGGGAGTGGGTCTGTCCTCCCCAGTAGCAAGCAATAGAACGAGAGGAGACGGCCGCAAGTTGCACCGGGGGAGGTTCAAGCTGGATCTGAGGAGGAATTTCTTTGCTGACAGGGTTGTCAGGCGTTGGAGCGGCTGCCCAGGGAGGTGCAGGAGTGACCGTCCCTGGAGGGATTTCAGAGCCGGGTGGATGTTGCACTACGGGAAGTGGGCTGGTGGGCGATAGGGCTGGGACAAAGGCTGCGCTCGACGAGCTTCAAGCTCTCTTCCAGCTGAAACCGTTCTGTGACTCCGTGCTGCTGGGTGTGGGGTGGGCAGAGGGGGGCTGGGCTGGGCTGTCCACTGGGACCCCCACCAATGGCTGGAGCGGTAGGACGTAGCCCAGGCTGTGGCTCTGACCGGGGTGGTTTGTCCTTCTGCTCCCCAGGGGAGGCCTGGCGCCTGGAGGATGACTGCACACATCCCCCCTGCGACCCCCAGCTCGGCACAGCCGTGCAGGACGCTCCCTTCAGCTGCTTCCGCACCTGCTCCTTCGAGGAAGAGCCCGTCTGTGGATAAGCAACCGCATGGGTGCCCTCAGCTACGCCCCGCACCCCGCTGAGAGCGAGGCCGAGCGCGTCAAAGCCAAGCTCGGGCGGCAGTTTGTGAGTATGAGGCTGTGCAGCCCCACTGCCTTCACACACACACACAAACACGCAGCTTCCTAACAGCACCCACAGGGCACAGCTCTCTTGATGTGCAACGTAACCTAAACAGCAGAAAAAGAGGCTTTTCCAGCTTGGTGGAGGAGCTGGAGGCAGCAGGTTGAGTTTGGTTGTGCTGTGGCAGAGTCCTGCCTGGCCTGGGGAGTGCCTGGCTGCCCACATCCCACCGGGCTGTGCTGGCGCTGACTGGCTCTTACCCAGCTGAGTGATGCCTGGGATCAGTGCCTTGCCTCCGAGTACTGCTCTCTAAGGTAGCAACCAAGTAGGAACTGAGTTTTCCTGTCCTTGTCCCCACGTATATGAGCAACTGAGTCTTTTCAAGGGTTCAAGCAGATTGGCTCAGTGAGGGGCAGGGGTGAGCAATGAGACCTTGGGGCAGCTCAGCCCTTTTTTGTCCCTTCAGGGCGTCTCGGTTGCAGGATGGGAGAGCCACGTCAGGCGTGTGCCACAGCTACAGGATACTGATCAATGTTCAGTGGGCTTTGCTTCTCCTCTTTCCCAGAGGCACCTGATCCGGGGATACACGTGGCTTTCCTCCTGCTGCGTTACTGGCCTCGGCCTTGTAATGAGGGCTCCGGTGTCCTGCTGCTGAAAAGAGCTCGGTGTTGGTTAAAAATGGTAACTAGACTACTCCTCTGACTTTAATGGTGGTATATATCTGAAAGTTACAGAATTTGGCTGATAATTCGAGTGCTTTATTGAATGTACTTTGTGTACACAGTATAAAAATACATATTTCTCGTCTAAGAATTGGAATATTCTTCTGAATGTATGAAAGGTAACTTTGTGAAACGGAAAGGATTTGACTGATAATTCGAGGACATGTTTGAATTTACTGTGTGTACACAATACAACATACAGAATTTGTGCCCGATAACTAGACTGCTCCTTTGAATTTAATGCAGGTATATATCTGAAAGTTATAGAATTTTCTGATACTTGGAGAGCTTGGTGGAATATAATTTGTGCACACAGTATAAACATACGGAATTCTCGTCCAAGGCTTGGAGTATTCTTCTGAATTTATTACGGGTAGCTTTCTTAAAGTGATAGGATTTGACTGATAATTGGAAGACTTGATTGGTTTTACAGTGTGCACACAATAAAACATACGGAATTTGTACGTGATAACTAGACTACTTTTGTGAATTTAATGCTGGTATATATCTGAAAGTCACAGGATTTGGCTGAGAATTGGAAGGCTTGGTGGAATGTACTTTGTGCACACAGTATAAAAGATAGAGAATTCTTTCCAGAGAATTGGAGTATTCTTCTGAATTTATGACAGGTGGCTTTCTGAAACTGAAGGGATTTACTGATAATTGGAAGCTTTGATTCATTTTGTAGTGTGCTGAGATTTACACATAAAGAATTTTTGCCTGATAACTAGACTACTCTTCTGAATGTAATGCTTGTATACGTCTTAAATTTGCAGAATTTGGCTGATAATTCGAGGTCTTGGTGGAAAATATTTTGTGTACACAGTATAAATAGATAGAATTCTTTCTAGAGAATTGGAGTATTCTTCTGAATTTATGACAGGTAGATTTCTGAAACTGAAAGGATTTGACTGATAATTGGAAGCTTTGATTCATTTTGTAGTGTGCTGAGATTTATACATAAAGAATTTTTGCCTGATAACTAGACTACTCTTCTGAATGTAATGCTTGTATACATCTTAAATTTGCAGAATTTGGCTGATAATTCGAGGTCTTGGTGGAAAATAGTCTGTGTACACAGTAGAAATAGATAGAATTCTTTCTAGAGAATTGGAGTATTCTTCTGAATTTATGACAGGTAGGTTTCTGAAAGTGAAATGATTTGACTGATAATTGGAAGCCTTGATTGATTTTACAGTTTGCACAGATTTAGACATACAGAAGTAGACTACTCCTCTGAATTTAATGCTGGTATATATCTGAAAGTTAAAGAATTTTTTGATTATTGTAGGTCTTGGTGGAATGTGCTTTGTGCACATAGTATAAAGATATAGAATTCATTCCAGAGAATTACAGTATTCTTCTGAATTTATGACAGGTAGCTTTCTGAAACGGAAAGGATTTGACTGATAATTGGAAGACTTGATTGGTTTTACATTATGCATATATTTAGACATACAGACTTTGTGCCTGGTAACTCGATTACTCCTCTGAATTTAATGCTGGTATGTATCTGAAAGTTGCAGAATTTGGCTGATAATTGGAGGGCTTGGTGGAATGTACTTTGTGCACACAGTATAAATATACAGAATTCTTTCCAGAGAATTTGAGTATTCTTCTGAATTTATGACAGGTAGCTTTCTGAAACGGAAAGGATTTGACTGATAATTGGAAGTCTTGATTGGTTTTACATTATGCATATATTTAGACATACAGACTTTGTGCCTGATAACTCGATTACTCCTCTGAATTTAATGCTGGTATATATCTGAATGTTACAGAATTTTGCTGATAATTGGAGAACTTGGTGGAATATACTTTGTGTACACAGTATAAAAGTACAGAATTGTTATCTAAGAATTGGAGTATTCTTAAGTTATTGCAGGCAGCTTTCTGAAACTGAAAGGATGTGACTGATAATTAAAAGACTTGATTGATTTGATAGTGTGCACAGATTTAGACATACAGATTTTGTGCCTGGTAACTAGACTACTCCTCTGAATATAATGCGGGTATATATCTGAATGTTACAGAATTTGACTGATAATTGGAGGGCTTGGTGGAATATATTTTATGCACACAGCACTCGGCGCTGCCACCCAGCGGCGGAAATCGAGATCGTAGCCTGGGAGGCTCGGCGCTGCCACCCAGTGGCGGAAAACGAGATGGCAGGCTTTAATCTGCGTTTCATGTGTTTGTTGTGGCTTTCTCTTCTACCTTTTCCCTACCGATTTTCTACCGGTTTTCTGCCTTTCTTCTGTATTTCTCCTGCCTTACTTCTTGCTTCCTGCCACGTTTTAGTGCCGTTGCTCAGCCTTTGAACTGCCGTTTTTCCTGTCGTTTCAAAATTCGTTTCCAACGTTTTCTGTCTCTCTTCTGATATTTTTTCCGCCGTTCTCCTGCCTCTCTTCTGTCCTCCCTCTGCCTTCTCTCAGCCTTTTCTCTGTGCGTTTTCTGCTTTTTTCCCGCGGTTTTCTATATTTTCCTGCCACTTTTCTGCCTTTCTTCGCCAATTTCTTCTCCCTGATCGCTCCCTCGCTTCCGCCTTTAATCTCCCTTGCTTCTGGGTTTTTTTTCTGCTTTTTTACTGCCGCTTCTTTGGGTTTTTTCTGCTTTTTTTCGAATGTTTTCGGCTTTTTTACCTGCCGGCCAATCGGAATCGCGCGTCGCCCGTTCCCGGTTCACGTGTCCGCCCGCGGCCAATCGGAAAGCGGCGTCGCTTCGTCCGCCATCTTGAATTTCTCGGCCAATCGGAACTCCACATCCTCTCGCGGCCATCTTCGATTTTTTGGCCAATCGGAATCGCGCATCGCCCGTTCCTGCTTCACGTGCCCGCCCGCGGCCAATCGGAAAGCGCCGTCGTTTCGCCGCCATTTTGAACGGCATTTTCTCTTCTCGGCACGGGGGAGAGGAGACTTTCCGAGCCCGATCTGAACCGTAGCTGGACGCTTGAGAGGTACGGGCGTGTTGCTCCACCGACCGTCCCTCCGCTCGGGCTGGTGTGTGCTGATGGGCTCTGGCTGGTGGGATGCACCTGGCCGTGCTGCTGCCTGCTAGCATGCTCACATCTCCCCTCTTTCCAGAGCGGCAGCCGAAAGCTGGTTCTTTGACCTAATTCAGGGACATAAAGGCTCCTGTCCATTAGCCTGCTCCAAGCCAGGAGCTCTGTTCCACAGAACCAGTTGAAGAAAGTTGAAGAATTTGTCTGATTATTGGATGGCTTGGTAAAATGTAATTTGTGCACACAGTATAAAGATAAATAATTCTTTCCAGAGAATTGGAGTATTCTTCTGAATTTATTACAGGGAGTTTTCTGAAACTGAAAGGATTTGACTGATAGTTGGAAGACTTGATTGATTTTATAGTGTACACATATATAGACATACAGAATTTGTGCCTGATAACTAGACTACTCTTCTGAATTTAATGCTGGTATATATCTGAAAGTTAGAGAATTTGGCTGATAATCACAGGGCTTGGTTGAATGTACTTTGTGCACAGAATATAAAGATAGATAATTATTGACTGAGAATTGGAGTATTCTTCTAAATTTATGACAGGTAGCTTTCTGAAACTGAAAGGATTTGACTGATGATTGGAAGACTTGATTGATTTTACAGTGTGCAGAGATTTACACATACAGAATTTGTGCCTGATAACTAGACTGCTGCTCTGAATTTAATGCTGGTATATATCTGAAAGTTGAAGAATTTTGTCTGATAATTGGATGGCTTGGTAAAATGTAATTTGTGCACAGAGTATAAAGATAAACAATTGTTTCCAGAGAATTGGAGCATTCTTCTGAATTTATTACAGGGAGTTTTCTGAAACTGAAAGGATTTGACTGATAATTGGAAGACTTGATTGATTTTATAGTGCGCAGAGATTTACACATACAGAATTTGTGCCTGATAACTAGACTACTCTTCTGAATTTAATGCTGGTGTATATCTGAAAGTTAGAGAATTTGGCTGATAATAGGAGGGTTTGGTTGAATGTACTTTGTGCACAGAGTATAAAGATAGATAATTATTGACGGAGAATTGGAGTATTCTTCTGAATTTATGACAGGTAGCTTTCTGAAACTGAAGGGATTGACTGATAATTGGAAGACTTGATTGATTTTACAGTGTACACAAATTTACACATACAGAATTTGTGCTTGATAACTAGACTACTCCTCTGAATGTAATGCTGGTATATATCTGAAAGTTAAAGAATTTTGTCTGATAACTTGAGGACTTGGTGGAATCTATTTTGTGCACACAGTATAAAAGATACAGAATTGTTTTCAGAGAATTGGAGTATTCTTCTGAATTTATGACAGGTAGCTTTCTGAAACTGAAAGGATTTGACTGATAATTGGAAGCTTTGATTCATTTTATAGTGTGCTGAGATTTACACATAAAGAATTTTTGCCTGATAACTAGACTACTCTTCTGAATGTAATGCTTGTATACATCTTAAATTTGCAGAATTTGGCTGATAATTCGAGGTCTTGGTGGAAAATAGTCTGTGTACACAGTAGAAATAGATAGAATTCTTTCTAGAGAATTGGAGTATTCTTCTGAATTTATGACAGGTAGGTTTCTGAAAGTGAAATGATTTGACTGATAATTGGAAGCGTTGATTGATTTTACAGTTTGCACAGATTTAGACATACAGAATTTGTGCCTGATAACTAGACTACTCACGTGAATTTTTTGCTGGTATATATCTGAAAGTAAAAGAATTTGGCTTGTAATTGGAGGGCTTGGTGGAATGTACTTTGTGCACAGAGTAGAAAGATACAGAATTATTGTCTGAGAATTGGAGTATTCTTCTGAATTTATTACAGGTAGCGTTTTGAAACTGAAAGGATTTGACTGATAATTGGAAGACTTGATTGATTTTACCGTGTGCACAGATTTATATATACAGAATTTGTGCCTGATAAGTAGACTACTCACGTGAATTTTTTGCTGGTATATATCTGAAAGTTAAAGAATTTTTTGATTATTGGAGGTCTTGGTGGAATGTACTTTGTGCACACAGTATAAATATACAGAATTCTTTCCAGAGAATTGGAGTATTCTTCTGAATTTATTACAGGTAGCTTTCTGAATCGGAAAGGATGTGACTGATAATTGGAGGACGTGGTTGAATTTACTGTGTGTACACATATATAGACATACAGAATTTGTGCCTGACAACTAGAGTACTCCTCTGAATTTAATGCTGGTATATATCTGAACGTTGCAGAATTTGGCTGATAATTTGAGTACTTTGTGGAATGTACCTTGTGCACACAGTATAAAGATACAGAATTTATTCCAGAGAGTTACAGTATTCTTCTGAATTTATGACAGGTGGCTTTCTGAAACTGAAAGGATTTGACTGATAATTGGAAGACTTGATTGATTTTACCGTGTGCACAGATTTATATATACAGAATTTGTGCCTGATAAGTAGACTACTCCTCTGAATTTAATGCTGGTATATATCTGAAAGTTAAAGAATTTTTTGATTATTGGAGGTCTTGGTGGAATGTACTTTGTGCACATAGTATAAATATACAGAATTCTTTCCAGAGAATTGGAGTATTCTTCTGAATTTATTACAGGTAGCTTTCTGAAACTGAAAGGATGTGACTGATAATTGGAAGACTTGATTGGTTTTACAGTGTGCAGAGATTTAGACATACAGAATTTGTGCCTGATAACTAGACTACTCCTCTGAATTTAATGCTTGTATGTATCTGAAAGTTACAGAATTTTGGCTGGTAATTGGATGGCCTGGTGGAATGTACTTTGTGCACACAGTATAAAAGATAGAGAATTCTTTCCAGAGAATTGGAGTATTCTTCTGAATTTATGACAGGTGGCTTTCTGAAACTGAAGGGATTTACTGATAATTGGAAGACTTGATTCATTTTGTAGTGTGCTGAGATTTACACATAAAGAATTTTTGTCTGATAACTAGACGACTATTCTGAATGTAATGCTTGTATACGTCTTAAATTTGCAGAATTTGGCTGATAATTCGAGGTCTTGGTGGAAAATATTTTGTGTACACAGTATAAATAGATGGAATTCTTTCTAGAGAATTGGAGTATTCTTCTGAATTTATGACAGGTAGATTTCTGAAAGTGAAATGATTTGACTGATAACTGGAAGCCTTGATTGATTTTACAGTTTGCACAGATTTAGACATACAGACTTTGTGCCTGTTAACTCGATTACTCCTCTGAATTTAATGCTGGTATGTATCTGAAAGTTTAAGAATTTTTTGATTATTGGAGGTCTTGGTGGAATGTGCTTTGTGCACATAGTATAAAGATATAGAATTCATTCCAGAGAATTGGAGTATTCTTCTGAATTTATGACAGGTAGCTTTCTGAAATGGAAAGGATGTGACTGATAATTGGAAGACTTGATTGGTTTTACATTATGCATATATTTAGACATACAGACTTTGTGCCTGGTAACTCGATTACTCCTCTGAATTTAATGCTGGTATGTATCTGAAAGTTGCAGAATTTGGCTGATAATTGGAGGGCTTGGTGGAATGTACTTTGTGCACACAGTATAAATATACAGAATTCTTTCCAGAGATATTTGAGTATTCTTCTGAATTTATGACAGGTAGCTTTCTGAAACGGAAAGGATTTGACTGATAATTGGAAGTCTTGATTGGTTTTACATTATGCATATATTTAGACATACAGACTTTGTGCCTGATAACTTGATTACTCCCCTGAATTTAATGCTGGTATATATCTGAATGTTACAGAATTTTGCTGATAATTGGAGAACTTGGTGGAATATACTTTGTGTACACAGTATAAAAGTACAGAATTGTTATCTAAGAATTGGAGTATTCTTCTTAAGTTATTGCAGGCAGCTTTCTGAAACTGAAAGGATGTTACTGATAATTAAAAGACTTGATTGATTTGATAGTGTGCACAGATTTAGACATACAGATTTTGTGCCTGGTAACTAGACTACTCCTCTGAATTTAATGCTGGTATATATCTGAAAGTTGCAGGATTTGGGTGATAATTGGAGGGCTTGGTGGAATGTACTTTGTGCACACAGTATAAAAGATAGAGAATTCTTTCCAGAGAATTGGAGTATTCTTCTGAATTTATGACAGGTAGCTTTCTGAAACTGAAGGGATTGACTGATAATTGGAAGACTTGATTGATTTTACAGTGTTCATATATTTACACATACAGAATTTGTGCCTGATAACTAGACTACTCCTCTGAATATAATGCTGGTATATATCTGAATGTTACAGAATTTGACTGATAATTGGAGGGCTTGGTGGAATATATTTTATGCACACAGCACTCGGCGCTGCCACCCAGTGGCGGAAATCGAGATCGCAGCCCGGGAGCCGCGCGGCTCTGCCACCCAGTGGCGGAAAACGAGATGGCAGGCTTTAATCTGCGTTTCATGTGTTTGTTGTGCCTTTCTCTTCTACCTTTTCCCTACCGATTTTCTACGGGTTTTCTGCCTTTCTTCTGTATTTCTCCTGCCTTACTTCTTGCTTCCTGCCACGTTTTAGTGCCGTTGCTCAGCCTTTGAACTGCCGTTTTTCCTGTCGTTTCAAAATTCGTTTCCAACGTTTTCTGTCTCTCTTCTGATATTTTTTCCGCCGTTCTCCTGCCTCTCTTCTGTCCTCCCTCTGCCTTCTCTCAGCCTTTTCTCTGTGCGTTTTCTGCTTTTTTCCCGCGGTTTTCTATATTTTCCTGCCACTTTTCTGCCTTTCTTCGCCAATTTCTTCTCCCTGATCGCTCCCTCGCTTCCGCCTTTAATCTCCCTTGCTTCTGGGTTTTTTTTCTGCTTTTATACTGCCGCTTCTTTGGGTTTTTTTCTGCTTTTTTTCGAATTTTTTCGGCTTTTTTACCTGCCGGCCAATCGGAATCGCGCGTCGCCCGTTCCCGGTTCACGTGTCCGCCCGCGGCAAATCGGAAAGCGCCGTCGTTTCGTCCGCCATCTTGAATTTCTCGGCCAATCGGAACTCCGCATCCTCTCGCGGCCATCTTGGATTTTTTGGCCAATCGGAATCGCGCGTCGCCCGTTCCTGCTTCACGTGCCCGCCCGCGGCCAATCGGAAAGCGCCGTCGTTTCGCCGCCATTTTGAACGGCATTTTCTCTTCTCGGCACGGGGGAGAGGAGACTTTCCCAGCCCGATCTGAACCGTAGCTGGACGCCTGAGAGGTACGGGCGTGTTGCTCCACCGACCGTCCCTCCGCTCGGGCTGGTGTGTGCTGATGGGCTCTGGCTGGTGGGATGCACCTGGCCGTGCTGCTGGCTGCTAGCATGCTCACATCTCCCCTCTTTCCAGAGCGGCAGCCGAAAGCTGGTTCTTTGACCTAATTCAGGGACATAAAGGCTCCTGTCCATTAGCCTGCTCCAAGCCAGGAGCTCTGTTCCACAGAACCAGTTGAAGAAAGTTGAAGAATTTGTCTGATTATTGGATGGCTTGGTAAAATGTAATTTGTGCACACAGTATAAAGATAAATAATTCTTTCCAGAGAATTGGAGTATTCTTCTGAATTTATTACAGGGAGTTTTCTGAAACTGAAAGGATTTGACTGATAGTTGGAAGACTTGATTGATTTTATAGTGTACACATATATAGACATACAGAATTTGTGCCTGATAACTAGACTACTCTTATGAATTTAATGCTGGTATATATCTGAAAGTTAGAGAATTTGACTGATAAAAACAGGGCTTGGTTGAATGTACTTTGTGCACAGAATATAAAGATAGATAATTATTGACCGAGAATTGGAGTATTCTTCTGAATTTATGACAGGTAGCTTTTTGAAACTGAAAGGATTTGACTGATAATTGGAAGACTTGATTGATTTTACAGTGTGCAGAGATTTACACATACAGAATTTGTGCCTGATAACGAGACTAATCCTCTGAATGTAATGCTGGTGTATATCTGAAAGTTAGAGAATTTTGTCTGATAATTGGATGGCTTGGTAAAATGTAATTTGTGCACACAGTATAAAGATAAACAATTCTTTCCAGAGAATTGGAGTATTCTTCTGAATTTATTACCGGGAGTTTTCTGAAACTGAAAGGATTTGACTGATAGTTGGAAGACTTGATTGATTTTATAGTGTACACATATATAGACATACAGAATTTGTTCCTGATAACTAGACTACTCTTCTGAATTTTATGCTGGTATATATCTGAAAGTTAGAGAATTGGCTGATAATCACAGGGCTTGGTTGAATGTACTTTGTGCACAGAATATAAAGATAGATAATTATTGACTGAGAATTGGAGTATTCTTCTGAATTTATGACAGGTAGCTTTCTGAAACTGAAAGGATTTGACTGATAATTGGAAGACTTGATTGATTTTACAGTGTGCAGAGATTTACACATACAGAATTTGTGCCTGATAACGAGACTAATCCTCTGAATGTAATGCTGGTGTATATCTGAAAGTTAGAGAATTTTGTCTGATAATTGGATGGCTTGGTAAAATGTAATTTGTGCACACAGTATAAAGATAAACAATTCTTTCCAGAGAATTGGAGCATTCTTCTGAATTTATTACAGGTAGATTTCTGAAACTGAAAGGATTTGACTGATAATTGGAAGCTTTGATTCATTTTATAGTGTGCTGAGATTTACACATACAGAATTTTTGCCTGATAACTAGACTACTCTTCTGAATTTAATACTTGTATACATCTTAAATTTGCAGAATTTGGCTGATAATTCGAGGTCTTTGTTGAAAATAGTCTGTGTACACAGTAGAAATAGACAGAATTCTTTCTAGAGAATTGGAGTATTCTTCTGAATTTATGACAGGTAGGTTTCTGAAAGTGAAATGATTTGACTGATAATTGGAAACCTTGATTGATTTTACAGTTTGCACAGATTTAGACATACAGAATTTGTGCCTGATAACTAGACTACTCACGTGAATTTTTTGCTGGTATATATCTGAAAGTAAAAGAATTTGGCTTGTAATTGGAGGGCTTGGTGGAATGTACTTTGTGCACAGAGTAGAAAGATACAGAATTATCACTTGAGAATTGGAGTATTCTTCTGAATTTATTACAGGTAGCGTTTTGAAAAGGAAAGGATTTGACTGATAATTGGAAGACTTGATTGATTTTACAGTGTGCAGAGATTTAGACATACAGAATTTGTGCCTGATAAGTAGACTACTCCTCTGAATTTAATGCTTGTATGTATCTGAAAGTTACAGAATTTTGGCTGGTAATTGGGTGGCCTGGTGGAATGTACTTTGTGCACACAGTATAAAAGATAGAGAATTCTTTCCAGAGAATTACAGTATTCTTTTGAATTTATGACAGGTAGCTTTCTGAATCGGAAAGGATTTGACCGATAATTGGAGGACATGGTTGAATTTACTGTGTGTACACAATACAACATACAGAATTTGTGCCTGACAACTAGAGTACTCCTCTGAATTTAATGCTGGTATATATCTGAACGTTGCAGAATTTGGCTGATAATTTGAGTACTTTGTGGAATGTACTTTGTGCACACAGTATAAAGATACAGAATTTATTCCAGAGAGTTACAGTATTCTTCTGAATTTATGACAGGTAGCTTTCTGAAACTGAAAGGATTTGACTGATAATTGGAAGACTTGATTGATTTTACTGTGTGCACAGATTTATATATACAGAATTTGTGCCTGATAAGTAGACTACTCCTCTGAATTTAATGCTGGTATATATCTGAAAGTTAAAGAATTTTTTGATTATTGGAGGTCTTGGTGGACTGTGCTTTGTGCACATAGTATAAAGATATAGAATTCATTCCAGAGAATTACAGTATTCTTCTGAATTTATGACAGGTAGGTTTCTGAAACTGAAAGGATTTGACTGATAATTCGAGGACCTGTTTGAATTTACTGTGTGTACACAATACAACATACAGAATTTGTGCCTGATAACTAGAGTACTCCTTTGAATTTAATGCAGGTATATATCTGAAAGTTATAGAATTTTCTGAGAATTGGAGAGCTTGGTGGAATATAATTTGTGCACACAGTATAAAAATACGGAATTCTCGTCCAAGGCTTGGAGTATTCTTCTGAATTTATTACAGGTAGCTTTCTTAAAGTGATAGGATTTGGCTGATAATTGGAAGACTTGATTGGTTTTACAGTGTGCACACAATAAAACATACGGAATTTGTACGTGATAACTAGACTACTTTTGTGAATTTAATGCTGGTATATATCTGAAAGTTGCAGGATTTGGCTGAGAATTGGAAGGCTTGGTGGAATGTACTTTGTGCACACAGTATAAAAGATAGAGAATTCTTTCCAGAGAATTGGAGTATTCTTCTGAATTTATGACAGGTAGCTTGCTTAAAGTGATAGGATTTTACTGATAATTGGAAGACTTGATTGATTTTACAGTGTACACAAATTTACACATACAGAATTTGTGCTTGATAACTAGACTACTCCTCTGAATGTAATGCTGGTATATATCTGAAAGTTAAAGAATTTTGGCTGATAACCTGAGGACTTGGTGGAATGTATTTTGTGCACACAGTATAAAAGATACAGAATTGTTTTCAGAGAATTGGAGTATTCTTCTGAATTTATGACAGGTAGCTTTCTGAAACTGAAAGGATTTGACTGATAATTGGAAGCTTTGATTCATTTTATCGTGTGCTGAGATTTACACATAAAGAATTTTTGCCTGATAACTAGACTACTCTTCTGAATTTAATGCTTGTATACATCTTAAATTTGCAGAATTTGGCTGATAATTCGAGGTCTTGGTGGAAAATAGTCTGTGTACACAGTAGAAATAGAATTCTTTCTAGAGAATTGGAGTATTCTTCTGAATTTATGACAGGTAGGTTTCTGAAAGTGAAATGATTTGACTGATAATTGGAAGCGTTGATTGATTTTACAGTTTGCACAGATTTAGACATACAGAATTTGTGCCTGATAACTAGACTACTCACGTGAATTTTTTGCTGGTATACATCTGAAAGTAAAAGAATTTGGCTTGTAATTGGAGGGCTTGGTGGAATGTACTTTGTGCACAGAGTAGAAAGATACAGAATTATTGTCTGAGAATTGGAGTATTCTTCTGAATTTATTACAGGTAGCGTTTTGAAACTGAAAGGATGTGACTGATAATTGGAGGACGTGGTTGAATTTACTGTGTGTACACATATATAGACATACAGAATTTGTGCCTGACAACTAGAGTACTCCTCTGAATTTAATGCTGGTATATATCTGAACGTTGCAGAATTTGGCTGATAATTTGAGTACTTTGTGGAATGTACCTTGTGCACACAGTATAAAGATACAGAATTTATTCCAGAGAGTTACAGTATTCTTCTGAATTTATTACAGGTGGCTTTCTGAAACTGAAAGGATTTGACTGATAATTGGAAGACTTGATTGATTTTACCGTGTGCACAGATTTATATATACAGAATTTGTGCCTGATAAGTAGACTACTCCTCTGAATTTAATGCTGGTATATATCTGAAAGTTAAAGAATTTTTTGATTATTGGAGGTCTTGGTGGAATGTACTTTGTGCACACAGTATAAATATACAGAATTCTTTCCAGAGAATTGGAGTATTCTTCTGAATTTATTACAGGTGGCTTTCTGAAACTGAAAGGATTTGACTGATAATTGGAAGACTTGATTGATTTTACCGTGTGCACAGATTTATATATACAGAATTTGTGCCTGACAACTAGACTACTCCTTTGAATTTAATGCAGGTATATATCTGAAAGTTATAGAATTTTCTGAGAATTGGAGAGCTTGGTGGAATATAATTTGTGCACACAGTATAAACATACGGAATTCTCGTCCAAGGCTTGGAGTATTCTTCTGAATTTATGACAGGTAGCTTTCTTAAAGTGATAGGATTTGACTGATAATTGGAAGACTTGATTGATTTTACAGTGTACACAAATTTACACATACAGAATTTGTGCTTGATAACTAGACTACTCCTCTGAATGTAATGCTGGTATATATCTGAAAGTTAAAGAATTTTGGCTGATAACTTGAGGACTTGGTGGAATGTATTTTGTGCACACAGTATAAAAGATACAGAATTGTTTTCAGAGAATTGGAGTATTCTTCTGAATTTATGACAGGTAGCTTTCTGAAACTGAAGGGAATGACTGATAATTGGAAGACTTGATTGATTTTACCGTGTGCACAGATTTATATATACAGAATTTGTGCCTGATAAGTAGACTACTCCTCTGAATTTAATGCTGGTATATATCTGAAAGTTAAAGAATTTTGGCTGATAACCTGAGGACTTGGTGGAATGTATTTTGTGCACACAGTATAAAAGATACAGAATTGTTTTCAGAGAATTGGAGTATTCTTCTGAATTTATGACAGGTAGCTTTCTGAAACTGAAAGGATTTGACTGATAATTGGAAGCTGTGATTCATTTTATAGTGTGCTGAGATTTACACATAAAGAATTTTTGCCTGATAACTAGACTACTCTTCTGAATTTAATGCTTGTATACATCTTAAATTTGCAGAATTTGGCTGATAATTCGAGGTCTTGGTGGAAAATAGTCTGTGTACACAGTAGAAATAGATAGAATTCTTTCTAGAGAATTGGAGTATTCTTTTGAATTTATGACAGGTAGGTTTCTGAAAGTGAAATGATTTGACTGATAATTGGAAGCCTTGATTGATTTTACAGTTTGCACAGATTTAGACATACAGAATTTGTGCCTGATAACTAGACTACTCACGTGAATTTTTTGCTGGTATATATCTGAAAGTAAAAGAATTTGGCTTGTAATTGGAGGGCTTGGTGGAATGTACTTTGTGCACAGAGTAGAAAGATACAGAATTATCACTTGAGAATTGGAGTATTCTTCTGAATTTATGACAGGTAGGTTTCTGAAAGTGAAATGATTTGACTGATAATTAGAAGCGTTGATTGATTTTACAGTTTGCAGAGATTTAGACATACAGAATTTGTGCCTGATAAGTAGACTACTCCTCTGAATTTAATGCTTGTATGTATCTGAAAGTTACAGAATTTTGGCTGGTAATTGGATGGCCTGGTGGAATGTACGTTGTGCACACAGTATAAAAGATAGAGAATTCTTTCCAGAGAATTACAGTATTCTTTTGAATTTATGACAGGTAGCTTTCTGAATCTGAAAGAATTTGACCGATAATTGGAGGACATGGTTGAATTTACTGTGTGTACACAATAACAGAATTTGTGCCTGATAACTAGAGTACTCCTCTGAATTTAATGCTGGTATATATCTGAACGTTGCAGAATTTGGCTGATAATTTGAGTACTTTGTGCACACAGTATAAAGATACAGAATTTATTCCAGAGAGTTACAGTATTCTTCTGAATTTATTACAGGTGGCTTTCTGAAACTGAAAGGATTTGACTGATAATTGGAAGACTTGATTGATTTTACCGTGTGCACAGATTTATATATACAGAATTTGTGCCTGATAAGTAGACTACTCCTCTGAATTTAATGCTGGTATATATCTGAAAGTTAAAGAATTTTTTGATTATTGGAGGTCTTGGTGGAATGTACTTTGTGCACACAGTATAAAGATATAGAATTCATTCCAGAGAATTGGAGTATTCTTCTGAATTTATGAGAGGTAGGTTTCTGAAACTGAAAGGATTGACTTATAATTCGAGGACATGTTTGAATTTACTGTGTGTACACAATATAACATACAGAATTTGTGCCTGACAACTAGACTACTCCTTTGAATTTAATGCAGGTATATATCTGAAAGTTATAGAATTTTCTAAGAATTGGAGAGCTTGGTGGAATATAATTTGTGCACACAGTATAAAAATACGGAATTCTCGTCCAAGGCTTGGAGTATTCTTCTGAATTTATGACAGGTAGCTTTCTTAAAGTGATAGGATTTGACTGATAATTGGAAGACTTGATTGGTTTTACAGTGTGCACACAATAAAACATACGGAATTTGTACGTGATAACTAGACTACTTTTGTGAATTTAATGCTGGTATATATCTGAAAGTCACAGGATTTGGCTGAGAATTGGAAGGCTTGGTGGAATGTACTTTGTGCACACAGTATAAAAGATAGAGAATTCTTTCCAGAGAATTGGAGTATTCTTCTGAATTTATGACAGGTAGCTTTCTGAAACTGAAGGGATTGACTGATAATTGGAAGACTTGATTGATTTTGCAGTGTACACAAATTTACACATACAGAATTTGTGCTTGATAACTAGACTACTCTGAATTTAATGCTGGTATATATCTGAAAGTTAAAGAATTTTGGCTGATAACTTGAGGACTTGGTGGAATGTATTTTGTGCACACAGTATAAAAGATACAGAATTGTTTTCAGAGAATTGGAGTATTCTTCTGAATTTATGACAGGTAGCTTTCTGAAACTGAAAGGATTTGACTGATAATTGGAAGCTTTGATTCATTTTATAGTGTGCTGAGATTTACACATAAAGAATTTTTGCCTGATAACTAGACTACTCTTCTGAATTTAATGCTTGTATACATCTTAAATTTGCAGAATTTGACTGATAATTCGAGGTCTTGGTGGAAAATAGTCTGTGTACACAGTAGAAATAGAATTCTTTCTAGAGAATTGGAGTATTCTTCTGAATTTATGACAGGTAGGTTTCTGAAAGTGAAATGATTTGACTGATAATTGGAAGCCCTGATTGATTTTACAGTTTGCACAGATTTAGACATACAGAATTTGTGCCTGATAACTAGACTAGTCACGTGAATTTTTTGCTGGTATATATCTGAAAGTAAAAGAATTTGGCTTGTAATTGGAGGGCTTGGTGGAATGTACTTTGTGCACAGAGTACAAAGATACAGAATTATCACTTGAGAATTGGAGTATTCTTCTGAATTTATTACAGGTAGCGTTTTGAAACTGAAAGGATGTGACTGATAATTGGAAGACTTGATTGATTTTACAGTGTGCAGAGATTTAGACATACAGAATTTGTGCCTGATAAGTAGACTACTCCTCTGAATTTAATGCTTGTATGTATCTGAAAGTTACAGAATTTTGGCTGGTAATTGGATGGCCTGGTGGAATGTACGTTGTGCACACAGTATAAAAGATAGAGAATTCTTTCCAGAGAATTACAGTATTCTTTTGAATTTATGACAGGTAGCTTTCTGAATCTGAAAGAATTTGACCGATAATTGGAGGACATGGTTGAATTTACTGTGTGTACACAATACAACATACAGAATTTGTGCCTGACAACTAGAGTACTCCTCTGAATTTAATGCTGGTATATATCTGAAAGTTATAGAATTTTCTGAGAATTGGAGAGCTTGGTGGATTGTACTTTGTGCACACAGTATAAAAATACGGAATTCTCGTCCAAGGCTTGGAGTATTCTTCTGAATTTATGACAGGTAGCTTTCTGAAACTGAAGGGATTGACTGATAATTGGAAGACTTGATTGGTTTTACAGTGTGCACAGAATAAAACATACGGAATTTGTACGTGATAACTAGACTACTTTTGTGAATTTAATGCTGGTATATATCTGAAAGTCACAGGATTTGGCTGAGAATTGGAAGGCTTGGTGGAATGTACTTTGTGCACACAGTATAAAAGATAGAGAATTCTTTCCAGAGAATTGGAGTATTCTTCTGAATTTATGACAGGTAGCTTTCTGAAACTGAAGGGATTGACTGATAATTGGAAGACTTGATTGATTTTACAGTGTACACAAATTTACACATACAGAATTTGTGCTTGATAACTAGACTACTCCTCTGAATTTAATGCTGGTATATATCTGAAAGTTAAAGAATTTTGGCTGATAACCTGAGGACTTGGTGGAATGTATTTTGTGCACACAGTATAAAAGATACAGAATTGTTTTCAGAGAATTGGAGTATTCTTCTGAATTTATGACAGGTAGCTTTCTGAAACTGAAAGGATTTGACTGATAATTGGAAGCTTTGATTCATTTTATAGTGTGCTGAGATTTACACATAAAGAATTTTTGCCTGATAACTAGACTACTCTTCTGAATTTAATGCTTGTATACATCTTAAATTTGCAGAATTTGGCTGATAATTCGAGGTCTTGGTGGAAAATAGTCTGTGTACACAGTACAAATAGATAGAATTCTTTCTAGAGAATTGGAGTATTCTTCTGAATTTATGACAGGTAGGTTTCTGAAAGTGAAATGATTTGACTGATAATTGGAAACCTTGATTGATTTTACAGTTTGCACAGATTTAGACATACAGAATTTGTGCCTGATAACTAGACTACTCACGTGAATTTTTTGCTGGTATATATCTGAAAGTAAAAGAATTTGGCTTGTAATTGGAGGGCTTGGTGGAATGTACTTTGTGCACAGAGTAGAAAGATACAGAATTATCACTTGAGAATTGGAGTATTCTTCTGAATTTATGACAGGTAGGTTTCTGAAAGTGAAATGATTTGACTGATAATTGGAAACCTTGATTGATTTTACAGTTTGCAGAGATTTAGACATACAGAATTTGTGCCTGATAAGTAGACTACTCCTCTGAATTTAATGCTTGTATGTATCTGAAAGTTACAGAATTTTGGCTGGTAATTGGATGGCCTGGTGGAATGTACTTTGTGCACACAGTATAAAAGATAGAGAATTCTTTCCAGAGAATTACAGTATTCTTTTGAATTTATGACAGGTAGCTTTCTGAATCTGAAAGGATTTGACCGATAATTGGAGGACATGGTTGAATTTACTGTGTGTACACAATACAACATACAGAATTTGTGCCTGACAACTAGAGTACTCCTCTGAATTTAATGCTGGTATATATCTGAACGTTGCAGAATTTGGCTGATAATTTGAGTACTTTGTGGAATGTACTTTGTGCACACAGTATAAAGATACAGAATTTATTCCAGAGAGTTACAGTATTCTTCTGAATTTATTACAGGTGGCTTTCTGAAACTGAAAGGATTTGACTGATAATTGGAAGACTTGATTGATTTTACCGTGTGCACAGATTTATATATACAGAATTTGTGCCTGATAAGTAGACTACTCCTCTGAATTTAATGCTGGTATATATCTGAAAGTTAAAGAATTTTTTGATTATTGGAGGTCTTGGTGGAATGTACTTTGTGCACACAGTATAAATATACAGAATTCTTTCCAGAGAATTGGAGTATTCTTCTGAATTTATGACAGGTAGGTTTCTGAAACTGAAAGGATTGACTGATAATTGGAAGACTTGATTGGTTTTACAGTGTGCATATATTTACACATACAGAATTTGTGCATGATAACTAGACTACTCCTCTGAATATAATGCGGGTATATATCTGAATGTTACAGAATTTGACTGATAATTGGAGGGCTTGGTGGAATATATTTTATGCACACAGCACTCGGCGCTGCCACCCAGTGGCGGAAATCGAGATCGTAGCCTGGGAGGCTCGGCGCTGCCACCCAGTGGCGGAAAACGAGATGGCAGGCTTTAATCTGCGTTTCATGTGTTTGTTGTGGCTTTCTCTTCTACCTTTTCCCTACCGATTTTCTACCGGTTTTCTGCCTTTCTTCTGTATTTCTCCTGCCTTACTTCTTGCTTCCTGCCACGTTTTGGTGCCGTTGCTCAGCCTTTGAACTGCCGTTTTTCCTGTCG
This sequence comes from Colius striatus, assembly GCF_028858725.1. Lineage (NCBI taxonomy): Eukaryota > Metazoa > Chordata > Aves > Coliiformes > Coliidae > Colius > Colius striatus. Next base: position 28,497 of record NC_084761.1, on the reverse strand, counting down.
TTTCAAAATTCGTTTCCAACGTTTTCTGTCTCTCTTCTGATATTTTTTCCGCCGTTCTCCTGCCTCTCTTCTGTCCTCCCTCTGCCTTCTCTCAGCCTTTTCTCTGTGCGTTTTCTGCTTTTTTCCCGCGGTTTTCTATATTTTCCTGCCACTTTTCTGCCTTTCTTCGCCAATTTCTTCTCCCTGATCGCTCCCTCGCTTCCGCCTTTAATCTCCCTTGCTTCTGGGTTTTTTTTCTGCTTTTTTACTGCCGCTTCTTTGGGTTTTTTCTGCTTTTTTTCGAATGTTTTCGGCTTTTTTACCTGCCGGCCAATCGGAATCGCGCGTCGTCCGTTCCCGGTTCACGTGTCCGCCCGCGGCCAATCGGAAAGCGGCGTCGCTTCGTCCTCCATCTTGAATTTCTCGTCCAATCGGAATCTCTCGTTGGCGTCGCTTAGCAACGCCCGAACCAATCGGAAGGCCGCGTCTTCTCGCGGCCATCTTGGATTTTTCGGCCAATCGGAATCGCGCGTCGCCCGTTCCTGCTTCACGTGCCCGCCCGCGGCCAATCGGAAAGCGCTTTGTTTCGCCGCCATTTTGAATTTCGCGGCCAATCGGAATTTCGCGTCGCCGTTGCCCGGCAACGCCGCCGCCAATCGGAACGTTGCGCTCGCCGCTGCCACCCGGTGGCCAAAAGCCATACCGCAGCTTTTTTTAAGCTCTCTCTCCTGCCGGGTGCCGCGCGCGCCAGCAGCCAATCAGAAAATTCCCGCCGTTTTCGCCGCCATTTTGAACGGCATTTTCTCTTCTCGGCACGGGGGAGAGGAGACTTTCCCGGCCCGATCTGAACCGCAGCTGGACGCCTGAGAGGTACGGGCGTGTTGCTCCACCGACCGTCCCTCCGCTCGGGCTGGTGTGTGCTGATGGGCTCTGGCTGGTGGGATGCACCTGGCCGTGCTGCTGCCTGCTAGCATGCTCACATCTCCTCTCTTTCCAGAGCGGCAGCCGAAAGCTGATTCTTTCACCTAATTCAGGGACAGAAAAGCTCCTGTCCATTAGCCTGCTCCAAGCCAGGAGCTCTGTTCCACAGAACAGTTTTTCTACTTTTCTGAGGTCTTTTGTTTGGTTTTTTTTTTTTTTAAGCTTATTATCTAGTCAGTTAACATCTCGGCAGCAGCTTTTGTTGAGGTTTCCCCCTGAACTGAAGAGGGTCTTCCATAGAGTATTTTGAAAGGACTTAATGTCTCCTCAGTCCTCAGTTTGGTTCTTGTTCGCAACAAGGCTAGAGGTCGTAACAGAGGCCAGGCTAGTCCGGTTTCTCGGCACAATTTTTCAATCTGTCATTTAAGGAAGTGGTTCGTCTTCTTTACCTGGCCCGTTGCTTGGGGTCTTTAGGGAGTGTGCAACTGCCAGTCTATCCCCAGAACCCGACTAATTTGTTGCGTAATTTTGGTCACAAAATGAGGGTCTCTGTCTGAGGATATTACTGCTGGGATCCCAAATCTCGGTATTACTTCATGTAGTAAAGCCTTAGTTACCTCTTTAGCCTTGTTTGTTTGGCAAGGGAATGCTTCTGGCCGTCCTGAAAAGGTATCAGTTAGTACAAGTAGATATTGGAACCCCCTTTTTCTTTCAAGTTCTGAAAAGTCAATTTGCCACCACTGTCCAGGGGAAGTACCCTTCCCAAATCTCACATTGTTGTGTTTCTTGTTTGATGGTTGTGTACAAGTTATAGGCGACAATGCGTTTGCTCAGATACTTACGTAGGGCTTTGACTCCCCAGTGAGACTTTCTATGTTCAACCAGGATTATAACCCAAAAGTAACGTGCTCGGCACCGCTACTGTCACCTGTGGTGGTGTAGCCCAACCGTTGTTCTCTGGTTTTCCCCCTAAATCCTGAATCGATTTCTGGTCGTCTTTTGAATGGTTAGGAATTTGGTTGATTGGGATTTTTCCATCCGGAATCAGAGAGGGTATCTCTGCTGTACCTTTTTCAGCTGCTGTCTTTGCTTCCTGATCTGCCGCCGAATTGGCTACCTCTTGTGCAGCTGTTCCGTTTTGGTGAGCTTTGCAATGCATAATCGCTACTTGCTTTGGTAACTTTAGCCATGCTAAAATATGCACGGTACCGGTACAGCAATTCTGCAAGCAATTATATACCACACACGTTGCCCCCGCTGTCCCAGCGAGGAGCGCCCAAGTTACCGTACCAGCGAACTCGCTAATTCCCCAGGGGCGAGCAGTATCGCTCCCTCACCCGGGCGCAAGGGGTACTTATACCCCCCTTTACAACTTACAGGGTCTTGGTGATCTCCGCTACTCCCCGTCACAGCGTGAGGTGTCCCATACGCGGCTTATGGACTCATCCCCTCTACCCCTGCAGGCTTCCCAGTTTACGTTCCCGGCCCGCTCGGTCTCTTCCCCTGCAGCGATGGGATGGGGATGGGAGACTCTCTGGAGAAGCAGTCTGGTGGCGCACCCAGAATGTCCCACGCCCCGCCCGGTCCAGCAGCCGGGCCGAGAGGGTCTCCTGCCTGGCTCGCCAATTGACGTGCGGAACAAAGTCTACCACACGGTGAAGGGTTATGAACCAGGTATGTATTGCGCCGGTGGGTGCGAGGGAGATAATTCTGCCCAGCTCGTGCACCTTATTGTATAACAAAGGGCTACGTACAGGGTACAGGTAGGGGTACGCAGAAGTGCCTATTACATATTTATGACCTATCCCCGCTTCGTATTGTGGTGTAAGGCTCCTTCCGGTTTGTACTGGTGCAGCGTCTCCGGTAGATTTCCATGCCACGGAGCAGAACGCAAGCAATTGTTTTCCACATTCCGAGTCCTTCTTATCTGCAGCTGTCTGCCCTCCAGCTTCTTTGTTTTCAGCATTCGGGGTCTTCAAGGCCTCTACTGGTTCGAATTCCAGTGAGCTGAAGTTTCTTATCATGGTGTTATTTTACAGTGAATCGTGTCTTTCTCATTTTCTGATTTTCCCTTTGTTCTGAGTAATAATACTGAATCCTGCAGCAGCGCTCGGAGGTCCTGACTCTGGCCAAGTCTTTGTTACGCTTGACTGTTTTTAACTGATTCCTGCCAGAAAGATGTTGGGAGCTGTGGGTACACGAGGCTGCGCAGGGCGGGAGCAGGGAGTGCTGCCTGGGGCAGGTGGGGGCAAGGAATGGCCAGGGGCTTGTGGCAGGGATGTGCCCTCCAGCTGTGGGGGCTGTAGGGTGCCCACGGAGGGATTTGGGGGAGAAAACGAGGGTCAGAGGAGCCCTTCTCGCTCTCTGCGACTACCTGAAAGGAAGCTGTAGCGAGGTGGGAGTGGGTCTGTCCTCCCCAGTAGCAAGCAATAGAACGAGAGGAGACGGCCGCAAGTTGCACCGGGGGAGGTTCAAGCTGGATCTGAGGAGGAATTTCTTTGCTGACAGGGTTGTCAGGCGTTGGAGCGGCTGCCCAGGGAGGTGCAGGAGTGACCGTCCCTGGAGGGATTTCAGAGCCGGGTGGATGTTGCACTACGGGAAGTGGGCTGGTGGGCGATAGGGCTGGGACAAAGGCTGCGCTCGACGAGCTTCAAGCTCTCTTCCAGCTGAAACCGTTCTGTGACTCCGTGCTGCTGGGTGTGGGGTGGGCAGAGGGGGGCTGGGCTGGGCTGTCCACTGGGACCCCCACCAATGGCTGGAGCGGTAGGACGTAGCCCAGGCTGTGGCTCTGACCGGGGTGGTTTGTCCTTCTGCTCCCCAGGGGAGGCCTGGCGCCTGGAGGATGACTGCACACATCCCCCCTGCGACCCCCAGCTCGGCACGGCCGTGCAGGACGCTCCCTTCAGCTGCTTCCGCACCTGCTCCTTCTACACGAGGAAGAGCCCGTCTGTGGATAAGCAACCGCATGGGTGCCCTCAGCTACGCCCCGCACCCCGCTGAGAGCGAGGCCGAGCGCGTCAAAGCCAAGCTCGGGCGGCAGTTTGTGAGTATGAGGCTGTGCAGCCCCACTGCCTTCACACACACACACACACACACAAACACGCAGCTTCCTAACAGCACCCACAGGGCACAGCTCTCTTGATGTGCAACGTAACCTAAACAGCAGAAAAAGAGGCTTTTCCAGCTTGGTGGAGGAGCTGGAGGCAGCAGGTTGAGTTTGGTTGTGCTGCGGCAGAGTCCTGCCTGGCCTGGGGAGTGCCTGGCTGCCCACATCCCACCGGGCTGTGCTGGCGCTGACTGGCTCTTACCCAGCTGAGTGATGCCTGGGATCAGTGCCTTGCCTCCGAGTACTGCTCTCTAAGGTAGCAACCAAGTAGGAACTGAGTTTTCCTGTCCTTGTCCCCACGTATATGAGCAACTGAGTCTTTTCAAGGGTTCAAGCAGATTGACTCAGTGAGGGGCAGGGGTGAGCAATGAGACCTTGGGGCAGCTCAGCCCTTTTTTGTCCCTTCAGGGCGTCTCGGTTGCAGGATGGGAGGGCCACGTCAGGCGTGTGCCACAGCTACAGGATACTGATCAATGTTCAGTGGGCTTTGCTTCTCCTCTTTCCCAGAGGCACCTGATCCGGGGATACACGTGGCTTTCCTCCTGCTGCGTGACTGGCCTCGGCCTTGTAATGAGGGCTCCGGTGTCCCGCTGCTGAAAAGAGCTCGGTGTTGGTTAAAAATGGTAACTAGACTACTCCTCTGACTTTAATGGTGGTATATATCTGAAAGTTACAGAATTTGGTTGATAATTCGAGTGCTTTATTGAATGTACTTTGTGTACACAGTATAAAAATACATATTTCTCGTCTAAGAATTGGAATATTCTTCTGAATGTATGAAAGGTAACTTTGTGAAACGGAAAGGATTTGACTGATAATTCGAGGACATGTTTGAATTTACTGTGTGTACACAATACAACATACAGAATTTGTGCCTGACAACTAGACTACTCCTTTGAATTTAATGCAGGTATATATCTGAAAGTTATAGAATTTTCTAAGAATTGGAGAGCTTGGTGGAATATAATTTGTGCACACAGTATAAACATACGGAATTCTCGTCCAAGGCTTGGAGTATTCTTCTGAATTTATGACAGGTAGCTTTCTTAAAGTGATAGGATTTGACTGATAATTGGAAGACTTGATTGATTTTACAGTGTACACAAATTTACACATACAGAATTTGTGCTTGATAACTAGACTACTCTTCTGAATTTAATGCTTGTATACATCTTAAATTTGCAGAATTTGGCTGATAATGCGAGGTCTTGGTGGAAAATAGTCTGTGTACACAGTAGAAATAGATAGAATTCTTTCTAGAGAATTGGAGTATTCTTCTGAATTTATGACAGGTAGGTTTCTGAAAGTGAAATGATTTGACTGATAATTGGAAGACTTGATTGATTTTACAGTGTACACAAATTTACACATACAGAATTTGTGCTTGATAACTAGACTACTTCTCTGAATTTAATGCTGGTATATATCTGAAAGTTAAAGAATTTTGGCTGATAACTTGAGGACTTGGTGGAATGTATTTTGTGCACACAGTATAAAAGATACAGAATTGTTTTCAGAGAATTGGAGTATTCTTCTGAATTTATGACAGGTAGCTTTCTGAAACTGAAAGGATTTGACTGATAATTGGAAGCTTTGATTCATTTTATAGTGTGCTGAGATTTACACATAAAGAATTTTTGCCTGATAACTAGACTACTCTTCTGAATTTAATGCTTGTATACATCTTAAATTTGCAGAATTTGGCTGATAATTCGAGGTCTTGGTGGAAAATAGTCTGTGTACACAGTAGAAATAGATAGAATTCTTTCTAGAGAATTGGAGTATTCTTCTGAATTTATGACAGGTAGGTTTCTGAAAGTGAAATGATTTGACTGATAATTGGAAACCTTGATTGATTTTACAGTTTGCACAGATTTAGACATACAGAATTTGTGCCTGATAACTAGACTACTCACGTGAATTTTTTGCTGGTATATATCTGAAAGTAAAAGAATTTGGCTTGTAATTGGAGGGCTTGGTGGAATGTACTTTGTGCACAGAGTACAAAGATACAGAATTATCACTTGAGAATTGGAGTATTCTTCTGAATTTATTACAGGTAGCGTTTTGAAACGGAAAGGATTTGACTGATAATTGGAAGACTTGATTGATTTTATAGTGTGCAGAGATTTAGACATACAGAATTTGTGCCTGATAAGTAGACTACTCCTCTGAATTTAATGCTTGTATGTATCTGAAAGTTACAGAATTTTGGCTGGTAATTGGATGACCTGGTGGAATGTACTTTGTGCACACAGTATAAAAGATAGAGAATTCTTTCCAGAGAATTACAGTATTCTTTTGAATTTATGACAGGTAGCTTTCTGAATCTGAAAGGATTTGACCGATAATTGGAGGACATGGTTGAATTTACTGTGTGTACACAATACAACATACAGAATTTGTGCCTGACAACTAGAGTACTCCTCTGAATTTAATGCTGGTATATATCTGAACGTTGCAGAATTTGGCTGATAATTTGAGTACTTTGTGGAATGTACCTTGTGCACACAGTATAAAGATACAGAATTTATTCCAGAGAGTTACAGTATTCTTCTGAATTTATTACAGGTGGCTTTCTGAAACTGAAAGGATTTGACTGATAATTGGAAGACTTGATTGATTTTACCGTGTGCACAGATTTATATATACAGAATTTGTGCCTGATAAGTAGACTACTCCTCTGAATTTAATGCTGGTATATATCTGAAAGTTAAAGAATTTTTTGATTATTGGAGGTCTTGGTGGAATGTACTTTGTGCACACAGTATAAATATACAGAATTCTTTCCAGAGAATTGGAGTATTCTTCTGAATTTATGACAGGTAGGTTTCTGAAACTGAAAGGATTGACTGATAATTGGAAGACTTGATTGGTTTTACAGTGTGCATATATTTACACATACAGAATTTGTTCATGATAACTAGACTACTCCTCTGAATATAATGCGGGTATATATCTGAATGTTACAGAATTTGACTGATAATTGGAGGGCTTGGTGGAATATATTTTATGCACACAGCACTCGGCGCTGCCACCCAGTGGCGGAAAACGAGATCGGAGCCCGGGACGCTCGGCGCTGCCACCCAGTGGCGGAAAACGAGATCGCAGCCCGGGAGCCGCGCGGCGCTGCCACCTAGTGGCGAGAAACGAGATGGCAGGCTTTAATCTGCGTTTCATCTGTTTGTTGTGCCTTTCTCTTCTACCTTTTCCCTACCGATTTTCTACCGGTTTTCTGCCTTTCTTCTGTATTTCTCCTGCCTTACTTCTTGCTTCCTGCCACGTTTTAGTGCCGTTGCTCAGCCTTTGAGCTGCCGTTTTTCCTGTCGTTTCAAAATTCGTTTCCAACGTTTTCTGTCTCTCTTCTGATATTTTTTTCCGCCGTTCTCCTGCCTCTCTTCTGTCCTCCCTCTGCCTTCTCTCAGCCTTTTCTCTGTGCGTTTTCTGCTTTTTTCCCGCGGTTTTCTATATTTTCCTGCCACTTTTCTGCCTTTCTTCGCCAATTTCTTCTCCCTGATCGCTCCCTCGCTTCCGCCTTTAATCTCCCTTGCTTCTGGGTTTTTTTTCTGCTTTTTTACTGCCGCTTCTTTGGGTTTTTTCTGCTTTTTTTCGAATGTTTTCGGCTTTTTTACCTGCCGGCCAATCGGAATCGCGCGTCGCCCGTTCCCGGTTCACGTGTCCGCCCGCGGCCAATCGGAAAGCGGCGTCGCTTCGTCCGCCATCTTGAATTTCTCGGCCAGTGGGACTCGCGCGTCGGCGTCGCTTAGCAACGCCCGAGCCAATCGGAACGCCGCGTCTTCTCGCGGCCATCTTGAATTTTTTCGGCCAATCGGAATCTCCCGTCGGCGTCGCTTAGCAACGCCCGAGCCAATCGGAAGGCCGCGTCCTCTCGCGGCCATCTTGGATTTTTCGGCCAATCGGAATCGCGCGTCGCCCGTTCCTGCTTCACGTGCCCGCCCGCGGCCAATCGGAAAGCGCCGTCGTTTCGCCGCCATTTTGAATTTCGCGGCCAATCGGAATCGCGCGTCGCCGTTGCCCGGCAACGCCGCCGCCAATCGGAACGTTGCGCTCGCCGCTGCCACCCGGTGGCCAAAAGCCATACCGCAGCTTTTTTTAAGCTCTCTCTCCTGCCGGGTGCCGCGCGCGCCAGCAGCCAATCAGAAAATTCCCGCCGTTTTCGCCGCCATTTTGAACGGCATTTTCTCTTCTCGGCACGGGGGAGAGGAGACTTTCCCGGCCCGATCTGAACCGCAGCTGGACGCCTGAGAGGTACGGGCGTGTTGCTCCACCGACCGTCCCTCCGCTCGGGCTGGTGTGTGCTGATGGGCTCTGGCTGGTGGGATGCACCTGGCCGTGCTGCTGCCTGCTAGCATGCTCACACCTCCTCTCTTTCCAGAGCGGCAGCCGAAAGCTGATTCTTTCACCTAATTCAGGGACAGAAAAGCTCCTGTCCATTAGCCTGCTCCAAGCCAGGAGCTCTGTTCCACAGAACCAGTTTTTCTACTTTTCTGAGGTCTTTTGTTTGGTTTTTTTTTTTTTTTAAGCTTATTATCTAGTCAGTTAACATCTCGGCAGCAGCTTTTGTTGAGGTTTCCCCCTGAACTGAAGAGGGTCTTCCATAGAGTATTTTGAAGGGACTTAATGTCTCCTCAGTCCTCAGTTTGGTTCTTGTTCGCAACAAGGCTAGAGGTCGTAACAGAGGCCAGGCTAGTCCGGTTTCTCGGCACAATTTTTCAATCTGTCATTTAAGGAAGTGGTTCGTCTTCTTTACCTGGCCCGTTGCTTGGGGTCTTTAGGGAGTGTGCAACTGCCAGTCTATCCCCAGAACCCGACTAATTTGTTGCGTAATTTTGGTCACAAATTGAGGGTCTCTGTCTGAGGATATTACTGCTGGGATCCCAAATCTCGGTATTACTTCATGTAGTAAAGCCTTAGTTACCTCTTTAGCCTTGTTTGTTTGGCAAGGGAATGCTTCTGGCCGTCCTGAAAAGGTATCAGTTAGTACAAGTAGATATTGGAACCCCCTTTTTCTTTCAAGTTCTGAAAAGTCAATTTGCCACCACTGTCCAGGGGAAGTACCCTTCCCAAATCTCACATTGTTGTGTTTCTTGTTTGATGGTTGTGTACAAGTTATAGGCGACAATGCGTTTGCTCAGATACTTACGTAGGGCTTTGACTCCTCAGTGAGACTTTCTATGTTCAACCAGGATTATAACCCAAAAGTAACGTGCTCGGCACCGCTACTGTCACCTGTGGTGGTGTAGCCCAACCGTTGTTCTCTGGTTTTCCCCCTAAATCCTGAATCGATTTCTGGTCGTCTTTTGAATGGTTAGGAATTTGGTTGATTGGGATTTTTCCATCCGGAATCAGAGAGGGTATCTCTGCTGTACCTTTTTCAGCTGCTGTCTTTGCTTCCTGATCTGCCGCCGAATTGGCTACCTCTTGTGCAGCTGTTCCGTTTTGGTGAGCTTTGCAATGCATAATCGCTACTTGCTTTGGTAACTTTAGCCATGCTAAAATATGCACGGTACCGGTACAGCAATTCTGCAAGCAATTATATACCACACACGTTGCCCCCGCTGTCCCAGCGAGGAGCGCCCAAGTTACCGTACCAGCGAACTCGCTAATTCCCCAGGGGCGAGCAGTATCGCTCCCTCACCCGGGCGCAAGGGGTACTTATACCCCCCTTTACAACTTACAGGGTCTTGGTGATCTCCGCTACTCCCCGTCACAGCGTGAGGTGTCCCATACGCGGCTTATGGACTCATCCCCTCTACCCCTGCAGGCTTCCCAGTTTACGTTCCCGGCCCGCTCGGTCTCTTCCCCTGCAGCGATGGGATGGGGATGGGAGACTCTCTGGAGAAGCAGTCTGGTGGCGCACCCAGAATGTCCCACGCCCCGCCCGGTCCAGCAGCCGGGCCGAGAGGGTCTCCTGCCTGGCTCGCCAATTGACGTGCGGAACAAAGTCTACCACACGGTGAAGGGTTATGAACCAGGTATGTATTGCGCCGGTGGGTGCGAGGGAGATAATTCTGCCCAGCTCGTGCACCTTATTGTATAACAAAGGGCTACGTACAGGGTACAGGTAGGGGTACGCAGAAGTGCCTATTACATATTTATGACCTATCCCCGCTTCGTATTGTGGTGTAAGGCTCCTTCCGGTTTGTACTGGTGCAGCGTCTCCGGTAGATTTCCATGCCACGGAGCAGAACGCAAGCAATTGTTTTCCACATTCCGAGTCCTTCTTATCTGCAGCTGTCTGCCCTCCAGCTTCTTTGTTTTCAGCATTCGGGGTCTTCAAGGCCTCTACTGGTTCGAATTCCAGTGAGCTGAAGTTTCTTATCATGGTGTTATTTTACAGTGAATCGTGTCTTTCTCATTTTCTGATTTTCCCTTTGTTCTGAGTAATAATACTGAATCCTGCAGCAGCGCTCGGAGGTCCTGACTCTGGCCAAGTCTTTGTTACGCTTGACTGTTTTTAACTGATTCCTGCCAGAAAGATGTTGGGAGCTGTGGGTACACGAGGCTGCGCAGGGCGGGAGCAGGGAGTGCTGCCTGGGGCAGGTGGGGGCAAGGAATGGCCAGGGGCTTGTGGCAGGGATGTGCCCTCCAGCTGTGGGGGCTGTAGGGTGCCCACGGAGGGATTTGGGGGAGAAAACGAGGGTCAGAGGAGCCCTTCTCGCTCTCTGCGACTACCTGAAAGGAAGCTGTAGCGAGGTGGGAGTGGGTCTGTCCTCCCCAGTAGCAAGCAATAGAACGAGAGGAGACGGCCGCAAGTTGCACCGGGGGAGGTTCAAGCTGGATCTGAGGAGGAATTTCTTTGCTGACAGGGTTGTCAGGCGTTGGAGCGGCTGCCCAGGGAGGTGCAGGAGTGACCGTCCCTGGAGGGATTTCAGAGCCGGGTGGATGTTGCACTACGGGAAGTGGGCTGGTGGGCGATAGGGCTGGGACAAAGGCTGCGCTCGACGAGCTTCAAGCTCTCTTCCAGCTGAAACCGTTCTGTGACTCCGTGCTGCTGGGTGTGGGGTGGGCAGAGGGGGGCTGGGCTGGGCTGTCCACTGGGACCCCCACCAATGGCTGGAGCGGTAGGACGTAGCCCAGGCTGTGGCTCTGACCGGGGTGGTTTGTCCTTCTGCTCCCCAGGGGAGGCCTGGCGCCTGGAGGATGACTGCACACATCCCCCCTGCGACCCCCAGCTCGGCACGGCCGTGCAGGACGCTCCCTTCAGCTGCTTCCGCACCTGCTCCTTCTACACGAGGAAGAGCCCGTCTGTGGATAAGCAACCGCATGGGTGCCCTCAGCTACGCCCCGCACCCCGCTGAGAGCGAGGCCGAGCGCGTCAAAGCCAAGCTCGGGCGGCAGTTTGTGAGTATGAGGCTGTGCAGCCCCACTGCCTTCACACACACACACACACACACAAACACGCAGCTTCCTAACAGCACCCACAGGGCACAGCTCTCTTGATGTGCAACGTAACCTAAACAGCAGAAAAAGAGGCTTTTCCAGCTTGGTGGAGGAGCTGGAGGCAGCAGGTTGAGTTTGGTTGTGCTGCGGCAGAGTCCTGCCTGGCCTGGGGAGTGCCTGGCTGCCCACATCCCACCGGGCTGTGCTGGCGCTGACTGGCTCTTACCCAGCTGAGTGATGCCTGGGATCAGTGCCTTGCCTCCGAGTACTGCTCTCTAAGGTAGCAACCAAGTAGGAACTGAGTTTTCCTGTCCTTGTCCCCACGTATATGAGCAACTGAGTCTTTTCAAGGGTTCAAGCAGATTGACTCAGTGAGGGGCAGGGGTGAGCAATGAGACCTTGGGGCAGCTCAGCCCTTTTTTGTCCCTTCAGGGCGTCTCGGTTGCAGGATGGGAGGGCCACGTCAGGCGTGTGCCACAGCTACAGGATACTGATCAATGTTCAGTGGGCTTTGCTTCTCCTCTTTCCCAGAGGCACCTGATCCGGGGATACACGTGGCTTTCCTCCTGCTGCGTGACTGGCCTCGGCCTTGTAATGAGGGCTCCGGTGTCCCGCTGCTGAAAAGAGCTCGGTGTTGGTTAAAAATGGTAACTAGACTACTCCTCTGACTTTAATGGTGGTATATATCTGAAAGTTACAGAATTTGGTTGATAATTCGAGTGCTTTATTGAATGTACTTTGTGTACACAGTATAAAAATACATATTTCTCGTCTAAGAATTGGAATATTCTTCTGAATGTATGAAAGGTAACTTTGTGAAACGGAAAGGATTTGACTGATAATTCGAGGACATGTTTGAATTTACTGTGTGTACACAATACAACATACAGAATTTGTGCCTGACAACTAGACTACTCCTTTGAATTTAATGCAGGTATATATCTGAAAGTTATAGAATTTTCTAAGAATTGGAGAGCTTGGTGGAATATAATTTGTGCACACAGTATAAACATACGGAATTCTCGTCCAAGGCTTGGAGTATTCTTCTGAATTTATGACAGGTAGCTTTCTTAAAGTGATAGGATTTGACTGATAATTGGAAGACTTGATTGATTTTACAGTGTACACAAATTTACACATACAGAATTTGTGCTTGATAACTAGACTACTCTTCTGAATTTAATGCTTGTATACATCTTAAATTTGCAGAATTTGGCTGATAATGCGAGGTCTTGGTGGAAAATAGTCTGTGTACACAGTAGAAATAGATAGAATTCTTTCTAGAGAATTGGAGTATTCTTCTGAATTTATGACAGGTAGGTTTCTGAAAGTGAAATGATTTGACTGATAATTGGAAGACTTGATTGATTTTACAGTGTACACAAATTTACACATACAGAATTTGTGCTTGATAACTAGACTACTTCTCTGAATTTAATGCTGGTATATATCTGAAAGTTAAAGAATTTTGGCTGATAACTTGAGGACTTGGTGGAATGTATTTTGTGCACACAGTATAAAAGATACAGAATTGTTTTCAGAGAATTGGAGTATTCTTCTGAATTTATGACAGGTAGCTTTCTGAAACTGAAAGGATTTGACTGATAATTGGAAGCTTTGATTCATTTTATAGTGTGCTGAGATTTACACATAAAGAATTTTTGCCTGATAACTAGACTACTCTTCTGAATTTAATGCTTGTATACATCTTAAATTTGCAGAATTTGGCTGATAATTCGAGGTCTTGGTGGAAAATAGTCTGTGTACACAGTAGAAATAGATAGAATTCTTTCTAGAGAATTGGAGTATTCTTCTGAATTTATGACAGGTAGGTTTCTGAAAGTGAAATGATTTGACTGATAATTGGAAACCTTGATTGATTTTACAGTTTGCACAGATTTAGACATACAGAATTTGTGCCTGATAACTAGACTACTCACGTGAATTTTTTGCTGGTATATATCTGAAAGTAAAAGAATTTGGCTTGTAATTGGAGGGCTTGGTGGAATGTACTTTGTGCACAGAGTACAAAGATACAGAATTATCACTTGAGAATTGGAGTATTCTTCTGAATTTATTACAGGTAGCGTTTTGAAACGGAAAGGATTTGACTGATAATTGGAAGACTTGATTGATTTTATAGTGTGCAGAGATTTAGACATACAGAATTTGTGCCTGATAAGTAGACTACTCCTCTGAATTTAATGCTTGTATGTATCTGAAAGTTACAGAATTTTGGCTGGTAATTGGATGACCTGGTGGAATGTACTTTGTGCACACAGTATAAAAGATAGAGAATTCTTTCCAGAGAATTACAGTATTCTTTTGAATTTATGACAGGTAGCTTTCTGAATCTGAAAGGATTTGACCGATAATTGGAGGACATGGTTGAATTTACTGTGTGTACACAATACAACATACAGAATTTGTGCCTGACAACTAGAGTACTCCTCTGAATTTAATGCTGGTATATATCTGAACGTTGCAGAATTTGGCTGATAATTTGAGTACTTTGTGGAATGTACCTTGTGCACACAGTATAAAGATACAGAATTTATTCCAGAGAGTTACAGTATTCTTCTGAATTTATTACAGGTGGCTTTCTGAAACTGAAAGGATTTGACTGATAATTGGAAGACTTGATTGATTTTACCGTGTGCACAGATTTATATATACAGAATTTGTGCCTGATAAGTAGACTACTCCTCTGAATTTAATGCTGGTATATATCTGAAAGTTAAAGAATTTTTTGATTATTGGAGGTCTTGGTGGAATGTACTTTGTGCACACAGTATAAATATACAGAATTCTTTCCAGAGAATTGGAGTATTCTTCTGAATTTATGACAGGTAGGTTTCTGAAACTGAAAGGATTGACTGATAATTGGAAGACTTGATTGGTTTTACAGTGTGCATATATTTACACATACAGAATTTGTTCATGATAACTAGACTACTCCTCTGAATATAATGCGGGTATATATCTGAATGTTACAGAATTTGACTGATAATTGGAGGGCTTGGTGGAATATATTTTATGCACACAGCACTCGGCGCTGCCACCCAGTGGCGGAAAACGAGATCGGAGCCCGGGACGCTCGGCGCTGCCACCCAGTGGCGGAAAACGAGATCGCAGCCCGGGAGCCGCGCGGCGCTGCCACCTAGTGGCGAGAAACGAGATGGCAGGCTTTAATCTGCGTTTCATCTGTTTGTTGTGCCTTTCTCTTCTACCTTTTCCCTACCGATTTTCTACCGGTTTTCTGCCTTTCTTCTGTATTTCTCCTGCCTTACTTCTTGCTTCCTGCCACGTTTTAGTGCCGTTGCTCAGCCTTTGAGCTGCCGTTTTTCCTGTCGTTTCAAAATTCGTTTCCAACGTTTTCTGTCTCTCTTCTGATATTTTTTTCCGCCGTTCTCCTGCCTCTCTTCTGTCCTCCCTCTGCCTTCTCTCAGCCTTTTCTCTGTGCGTTTTCTGCTTTTTTCCCGCGGTTTTCTATATTTTCCTGCCACTTTTCTGCCTTTCTTCGCCAATTTCTTCTCCCTGATCGCTCCCTCGCTTCCGCCTTTAATCTCCCTTGCTTCTGGGTTTTTTTTCTGCTTTTTTACTGCCGCTTCTTTGGGTTTTTTCTGCTTTTTTTCGAATGTTTTCGGCTTTTTTACCTGCCGGCCAATCGGAATCGCGCGTCGCCCGTTCCCGGTTCACGTGTCCGCCCGCGGCCAATCGGAAAGCGGCGTCGCTTCGTCCGCCATCTTGAATTTCTCGGCCAGTGGGACTCGCGCGTCGGCGTCGCTTAGCAACGCCCGAGCCAATCGGAACGCCGCGTCTTCTCGCGGCCATCTTGAATTTTTTCGGCCAATCGGAATCTCCCGTCGGCGTCGCTTAGCAACGCCCGAGCCAATCGGAAGGCCGCGTCCTCTCGCGGCCATCTTGGATTTTTCGGCCAATCGGAATCGCGCGTCGCCCGTTCCTGCTTCACGTGCCCGCCCGCGGCCAATCGGAAAGCGCCGTCGTTTCGCCGCCATTTTGAATTTCGCGGCCAATCGGAATCGCGCGTCGCCGTTGCCCGGCAACGCCGCCGCCAATCGGAACGTTGCGCTCGCCGCTGCCACCCGGTGGCCAAAAGCCATACCGCAGCTTTTTTTAAGCTCTCTCTCCTGCCGGGTGCCGCGCGCGCCAGCAGCCAATCAGAAAATTCCCGCCGTTTTCGCCGCCATTTTGAACGGCATTTTCTCTTCTCGGCACGGGGGAGAGGAGACTTTCCCGGCCCGATCTGAACCGCAGCTGGACGCCTGAGAGGTACGGGCGTGTTGCTCCACCGACCGTCCCTCCGCTCGGGCTGGTGTGTGCTGATGGGCTCTGGCTGGTGGGATGCACCTGGCCGTGCTGCTGCCTGCTAGCATGCTCACACCTCCTCTCTTTCCAGAGCGGCAGCCGAAAGCTGATTCTTTCACCTAATTCAGGGACAGAAAAGCTCCTGTCCATTAGCCTGCTCCAAGCCAGGAGCTCTGTTCCACAGAACCAGTTTTTCTACTTTTCTGAGGTCTTTTGTTTGGTTTTTTTTTTTTTTAAGCTTATTATCTAGTCAGTTAACATCTCGGCAGCAGCTTTTGTTGAGGTTTCCCCCTGAACTGAAGAGGGTCTTCCATAGAGTATTTTGAAGGGACTTAATGTCTCCTCAGTCCTCAGTTTGGTTCTTGTTCGCAACAAGGCTAGAGGTCGTAACAGAGGCCAGGCTAGTCCGGTTTCTCGGCACAATTTTTCAATCTGTCATTTAAGGAAGTGGTTCGTCTTCTTTACCTGGCCCGTTGCTTGGGGTCTTTAGGGAGTGTGCAACTGCCAGTCTATCCCCAGAACCCGACTAATTTGTTGCGTAATTTTGGTCACAAATTGAGGGTCTCTGTCTGAGGATATTACTGCTGGGATCCCAAATCTCGGTATTACTTCATGTAGTAAAGCCTTAGTTACCTCTTTAGCCTTGTTTGTTTGGCAAGGGAATGCTTCTGGCCGTCCTGAAAAGGTATCAGTTAGTACAAGTAGATATTGGAACCCCCTTTTTCTTTCAAGTTCTGAAAAGTCAATTTGCCACCACTGTCCAGGGGAAGTACCCTTCCCAAATCTCACATTGTTGTGTTTCTTGTTTGATGGTTGTGTACAAGTTATAGGCGACAATGCGTTTGCTCAGATACTTACGTAGGGCTTTGACTCCTCAGTGAGACTTTCTATGTTCAACCAGGATTATAACCCAAAAGTAACGTGCTCGGCACCGCTACTGTCACCTGTGGTGGTGTAGCCCAACCGTTGTTCTCTGGTTTTCCCCCTAAATCCTGAATCGATTTCTGGTCGTCTTTTGAATGGTTAGGAATTTGGTTGATTGGGATTTTTCCATCCGGAATCAGAGAGGGTATCTCTGCTGTACCTTTTTCAGCTGCTGTCTTTGCTTCCTGATCTGCCGCCGAATTGGCTACCTCTTGTGCAGCTGTTCCGTTTTGGTGAGCTTTGCAATGCATAATCGCTACTTGCTTTGGTAACTTTAGCCATGCTAAAATATGCACGGTACCGGTACAGCAATTCTGCAAGCAATTATATACCACACACGTTGCCCCCGCTGTCCCAGCGAGGAGCGCCCAAGTTACCGTACCAGCGAACTCGCTAATTCCCCAGGGGCGAGCAGTATCGCTCCCTCACCCGGGCGCAAGGGGTACTTATACCCCCCTTTACAACTTACAGGGTCTTGGTGATCTCCGCTACTCCCCGTCACAGCGTGAGGTGTCCCATACGCGGCTTATGGACTCATCCCCTCTACCCCTGCAGGCTTCCCAGTTTACGTTCCCGGCCCGCTCGGTCTCTTCCCCTGCAGCGATGGGATGGGGATGGGAGACTCTCTGGAGAAGCAGTCTGGTGGCGCACCCAGAATGTCCCACGCCCCGCCCGGTCCAGCAGCCGGGCCGAGAGGGTCTCCTGCCTGGCTCGCCAATTGACGTGCGGAACAAAGTCTACCACACGGTGAAGGGTTATGAACCAGGTATGTATTGCGCCGGTGGGTGCGAGGGAGATAATTCTGCCCAGCTCGTGCACCTTATTGTATAACAAAGGGCTACGTACAGGGTACAGGTAGGGGTACGCAGAAGTGCCTATTACATATTTATGACCTATCCCCGCTTCGTATTGTGGTGTAAGGCTCCTTCCGGTTTGTACTGGTGCAGCGTCTCCGGTAGATTTCCATGCCACGGAGCAGAACGCAAGCAATTCTGTTTTCCACATTCCGAGTCCTTCTTATCTGCAGCTGTCTGCCCTCCAGCTTCTTTGTTTTCAGCATTCGGGGTCTTCAAGGCCTCTACTGGTTCGAATTCCAGTGAGCTGAAGTTTCTTATCATGGTGTTATTTTACAGTGAATCGTGTCTTTCTCAATTTCTGATTTTCCCTTTGTTCTGAGTAATAATACTGAATCCTGCAGCAGCGCTCGGAGGTCCTGACTCTGGCCAAGTCTTTGTTACGCTTGACTGTTTTTAACTGATTCCTGCCAGAAAGATGTTGGGAGCTGTGGGTACACGAGGCTGCGCAGGGCGGGAGCAGGGAGTGCTGCCTGGGGCAGGTGGGGGCAAGGAATGGCCAGGGGCTTGTGGCAGGGATGTGCCCTCCAGCTGTGGGGGCTGTAGGGTGCCCACGGAGGGATTTGGGGGAGAAAACGAGGGTCAGAGGAGCCCTTCTCGCTCTCTGCGACTACCTGAAAGGAAGCTGTAGCGAGGTGGGAGTGGGTCTGTCCTCCCCAGTAGCAAGCAATAGAACGAGAGGAGACGGCCGCAAGTTGCACCGGGGGAGGTTCAAGCTGGATCTGAGGAGGAATTTCTTTGCTGACAGGGTTGTCAGGCGTTGGAGCGGCTGCCCAGGGAGGTGCAGGAGTGACCGTCCCTGGAGGGATTTCAGAGCCGGGTGGATGTTGCACTACGGGAAGTGGGCTGGTGGGCGATAGGGCTGGGACAAAGGCTGCGCTCGACGAGCTTCAAGCTCTCTTCCAGCTGAAACCGTTCTGTGACTCCGTGCTGCTGGGTGTGGGGTGGGCAGAGGGGGGCTGGGCTGGGCTGTCCACTGGGACCCCCACCAATGGCTGGAGCGGTAGGACGTAGCCCAGGCTGTGGCTCTGACCGGGGTGGTTTGTCCTTCTGCTCCCCAGGGGAGGCCTGGCGCCTGGAGGATGACTGCACACATCCCCCCTGCGACCCCCAGCTCGGCACGGCCGTGCAGGACGCTCCCTTCAGCTGCTTCCGCACCTGCTCCTTCTACACGAGGAAGAGCCCGTCTGTGGATAAGCAACCGCATGGGTGCCCTCAGCTACGCCCCGCACCCCGCTGAGAGCGAGGCCGAGCGCGTCAAAGCCAAGCTCGGGCGGCAGTTTGTGAGTATGAGGCTGTGCAGCCCCACTGCCTTCACACACACACACACAAACACGCAGCTTCCTAACAGCACCCACAGGGCACAGCTCTCTTGATGTGCAACGTAACCTAAACAGCAGAAAAAGAGGCTTTTCCAGCTTGGTGGAGGAGCTGGAGGCAGCAGGTTGAGTTTGGTTGTGCTGCGGCAGAGTCCTGCCTGGCCTGGGGAGTGCCTGGCTGCCCACATCCCACCGGGCTGTGCTGGCGCTGACTGGCTCTTACCCAGCTGAGTGATGCCTGGGATCAGTGCCTTGCCTCCGAGTACTGCTCTCTAAGGTAGCAACCAAGTAGGAACTGAGTTTTCCTGTCCTTGTCCCCACGTATATGAGCAACTGAGTCTTTTCAAGGGTTCAAGCAGATTGACTCAGTGAGGGGCAGGGGTGAGCAATGAGACCTTGGGGCAGCTCAGCCCTTTTTTGTCCCTTCAGGGCGTCTCGGTTGCAGGATGGGAGGGCCACGTCAGGCGTGTGCCACAGCTACAGGATACTGATCAATGTTCAGTGGGCTTTGCTTCTCCTCTTTCCCAGAGGCACCTGATCCGGGGATACACGTGGCTTTCCTCCTGCTGCGTGACTGGCCTCGGCCTTGTAATGAGGGCTCCGGTGTCCCGCTGCTGAAAAGAGCTCGGTGTTGGTTAAAAATGGTAACTAGACTACTCCTCTGACTTTAATGGTGGTATATATCTGAAAGTTACAGAATTTGGTTGATAATTCGAGTGCTTTATTGAATGTACTTTGTGTACACAGTATAAAAATACATATTTCTCGTCTAAGAATTGGAATATTCTTCTGAATGTATGAAAGGTAACTTTGTGAAACGGAAAGGATTTGACTGATAATTCGAGGACATGTTTGAATTTACTGTGTGTACACAATACAACATACAGAATTTGTGCCTGACAACTAGACTACTCCTTTGAATTTAATGCAGGTATATATCTGAAAGTTATAGAATTTTCTAAGAATTGGAGAGCTTGGTGGAATATAATTTGTGCACACAGTATAAACATACGGAATTCTCGTCCAAGGCTTGGAGTATTCTTCTGAATTTATGACAGGTAGCTTTCTTAAAGTGATAGGATTTGACTGATAATTGGAAGACTTGATTGATTTTACAGTGTACACAAATTTACACATACAGAATTTGTGCTTGATAACTAGACTACTCTTCTGAATTTAATGCTTGTATACATCTTAAATTTGCAGAATTTGGCTGATAATGCGAGGTCTTGGTGGAAAATAGTCTGTGTACACAGTAGAAATAGATAGAATTCTTTCTAGAGAATTGGAGTATTCTTCTGAATTTATGACAGGTAGGTTTCTGAAAGTGAAATGATTTGACTGATAATTGGAAGACTTGATTGATTTTACAGTGTACACAAATTTACACATACAGAATTTGTGCTTGATAACTAGACTACTTCTCTGAATTTAATGCTGGTATATATCTGAAAGTTAAAGAATTTTGGCTGATAACTTGAGGACTTGGTGGAATGTATTTTGTGCACACAGTATAAAAGATACAGAATTGTTTTCAGAGAATTGGAGTATTCTTCTGAATTTATGACAGGTAGCTTTCTGAAACTGAAAGGATTTGACTGATAATTGGAAGCTTTGATTCATTTTATAGTGTGCTGAGATTTACACATAAAGAATTTTTGCCTGATAACTAGACTACTCTTCTGAATTTAATGCTTGTATACATCTTAAATTTGCAGAATTTGGCTGATAATTCGAGGTCTTGGTGGAAAATAGTCTGTGTACACAGTAGAAATAGATAGAATTCTTTCTAGAGAATTGGAGTATTCTTCTGAATTTATGACAGGTAGGTTTCTGAAAGTGAAATGATTTGACTGATAATTGGAAACCTTGATTGATTTTACAGTTTGCACAGATTTAGACATACAGAATTTGTGCCTGATAACTAGACTACTCACGTGAATTTTTTGCTGGTATATATCTGAAAGTAAAAGAATTTGGCTTGTAATTGGAGGGCTTGGTGGAATGTACTTTGTGCACAGAGTACAAAGATACAGAATTATCACTTGAGAATTGGAGTATTCTTCTGAATTTATTACAGGTAGCGTTTTGAAACGGAAAGGATTTGACTGATAATTGGAAGACTTGATTGATTTTATAGTGTGCAGAGATTTAGACATACAGAATTTGTGCCTGATAAGTAGACTACTCCTCTGAATTTAATGCTTGTATGTATCTGAAAGTTACAGAATTTTGGCTGGTAATTGGATGACCTGGTGGAATGTACTTTGTGCACACAGTATAAAAGATAGAGAATTCTTTCCAGAGAATTACAGTATTCTTTTGAATTTATGACAGGTAGCTTTCTGAATCTGAAAGGATTTGACCGATAATTGGAGGACATGGTTGAATTTACTGTGTGTACACAATACAACATACAGAATTTGTGCCTGACAACTAGAGTACTCCTCTGAATTTAATGCTGGTATATATCTGAACGTTGCAGAATTTGGCTGATAATTTGAGTACTTTGTGGAATGTACCTTGTGCACACAGTATAAAGATACAGAATTTATTCCAGAGAGTTACAGTATTCTTCTGAATTTATTACAGGTGGCTTTCTGAAACTGAAAGGATTTGACTGATAATTGGAAGACTTGATTGATTTTACCGTGTGCACAGATTTATATATACAGAATTTGTGCCTGATAAGTAGACTACTCCTCTGAATTTAATGCTGGTATATATCTGAAAGTTAAAGAATTTTTTGATTATTGGAGGTCTTGGTGGAATGTACTTTGTGCACACAGTATAAATATACAGAATTCTTTCCAGAGAATTGGAGTATTCTTCTGAATTTATGACAGGTAGGTTTCTGAAACTGAAAGGATTGACTGATAATTGGAAGACTTGATTGGTTTTACAGTGTGCATATATTTACACATACAGAATTTGTTCATGATAACTAGACTACTCCTCTGAATATAATGCGGGTATATATCTGAATGTTACAGAATTTGACTGATAATTGGAGGGCTTGGTGGAATATATTTTATGCACACAGCACTCGGCGCTGCCACCCAGTGGCGGAAAACGAGATCGGAGCCCGGGACGCTCGGCGCTGCCACCCAGTGGCGGAAAACGAGATCGCAGCCCGGGAGCCGCGCGGCGCTGCCACCTAGTGGCGAGAAACGAGATGGCAGGCTTTAATCTGCGTTTCATCTGTTTGTTGTGCCTTTCTCTTCTACCTTTTCCCTACCGATTTTCTACCGGTTTTCTGCCTTTCTTCTGTATTTCTCCTGCCTTACTTCTTGCTTCCTGCCACGTTTTAGTGCCGTTGCTCAGCCTTTGAGCTGCCGTTTTTCCTGTCGTTTCAAAATTCGTTTCCAACGTTTTCTGTCTCTCTTCTGATATTTTTTTCCGCCGTTCTCCTGCCTCTCTTCTGTCCTCCCTCTGCCTTCTCTCAGCCTTTTCTCTGTGCGTTTTCTGCTTTTTTCCCGCGGTTTTCTATATTTTCCTGCCACTTTTCTGCCTTTCTTCGCCAATTTCTTCTCCCTGATCGCTCCCTCGCTTCCGCCTTTAATCTCCCTTGCTTCTGGGTTTTTTTTCTGCTTTTTTACTGCCGCTTCTTTGGGTTTTTTCTGCTTTTTTTCGAATGTTTTCGGCTTTTTTACCTGCCGGCCAATCGGAATCGCGCGTCGCCCGTTCCCGGTTCACGTGTCCGCCCGCGGCCAATCGGAAAGCGGCGTCGCTTCGTCCGCCATCTTGAATTTCTCGGCCAGTGGGACTCGCGCGTCGGCGTCGCTTAGCAACGCCCGAGCCAATCGGAACGCCGCGTCTTCTCGCGGCCATCTTGAATTTTTTCGGCCAATCGGAATCTCCCGTCGGCGTCGCTTAGCAACGCCCGAGCCAATCGGAAGGCCGCGTCCTCTCGCGGCCATCTTGGATTTTTCGGCCAATCGGAATCGCGCGTCGCCCGTTCCTGCTTCACGTGCCCGCCCGCGGCCAATCGGAAAGCGCCGTCGTTTCGCCGCCATTTTGAATTTCGCGGCCAATCGGAATCGCGCGTCGCCGTTGCCCGGCAACGCCGCCGCCAATCGGAACGTTGCGCTCGCCGCTGCCACCCGGTGGCCAAAAGCCATACCGCAGCTTTTTTTAAGCTCTCTCTCCTGCCGGGTGCCGCGCGCGCCAGCAGCCAATCAGAAAATTCCCGCCGTTTTCGCCGCCATTTTGAACGCCATTTTCTCTTCTCGGCACGGGGGAGAGGAGACTTTCCCGGCCCGATCTGAACCGCAGCTGGACGCCTGAGAGGTACGGGCGTGTTGCTCCACCGACCGTCCCTCCGCTCGGGCTGGTGTGTGCTGATGGGCTCTGGCTGGTGGGATGCACCTGGCCGTGCTGCTGCCTGCTAGCATGCTCACACCTCCTCTCTTTCCAGAGCGGCAGCCGAAAGCTGATTCTTTCACCTAATTCAGGGACAGAAAAGCTCCTGTCCATTAGCCTGCTCCAAGCCAGGAGCTCTGTTCCACAGAACCAGTTTTTCTACTTTTCTGAGGTCTTTTGTTTGGTTTTTTTTTTTTTTTAAGCTTATTATCTAGTCAGTTAACATCTCGGCAGCAGCTTTTGTTGAGGTTTCCCCCTGAACTGAAGAGGGTCTTCCATAGAGTATTTTGAAGGGACTTAATGTCTCCTCAGTCCTCAGTTTGGTTCTTGTTCGCAACAAGGCTAGAGGTCGTAACAGAGGCCAGGCTAGTCCGGTTTCTCGGCACAATTTTTCAATCTGTCATTTAAGGAAGTGGTTCGTCTTCTTTACCTGGCCCGTTGCTTGGGGTCTTTAGGGAGTGTGCAACTGCCAGTCTATCCCCAGAACCCGACTAATTTGTTGCGTAATTTTGGTCACAAATTGAGGGTCTCTGTCTGAGGATATTACTGCTGGGATCCCAAATCTCGGTATTACTTCATGTAGTAAAGCCTTAGTTACCTCTTTAGCCTTGTTTGTTTGGCAAGGGAATGCTTCTGGCCGTCCTGAAAAGGTATCAGTTAGTACAAGTAGATATTGGAACCCCCTTTTTCTTTCAAGTTCTGAAAAGTCAATTTGCCACCACTGTCCAGGGGAAGTACCCTTCCCAAATCTCACATTGTTGTGTTTCTTGTTTGATGGTTGTGTACAAGTTATAGGCGACAATGCGTTTGCTCAGATACTTACGTAGGGCTTTGACTCCTCAGTGAGACTTTCTATGTTCAACCAGGATTATAACCCAAAAGTAACGTGCTCGGCACCGCTACTGTCACCTGTGGTGGTGTAGCCCAACCGTTGTTCTCTGGTTTTCCCCCTAAATCCTGAATCGATTTCTGGTCGTCTTTTGAATGGTTAGGAATTTGGTTGATTGGGATTTTTCCATCCGGAATCAGAGAGGGTATCTCTGCTGTACCTTTTTCAGCTGCTGTCTTTGCTTCCTGATCTGCCGCCGAATTGGCTACCTCTTGTGCAGCTGTTCCGTTTTGGTGAGCTTTGCAATGCATAATCGCTACTTGCTTTGGTAACTTTAGCCATGCTAAAATATGCACGGTACCGGTACAGCAATTCTGCAAGCAATTATATACCACACACGTTGCCCCCGCTGTCCCAGCGAGGAGCGCCCAAGTTACCGTACCAGCGAACTCGCTAATTCCCCAGGGGCGAGCAGTATCGCTCCCTCACCCGGGCGCAAGGGGTACTTATACCCCCCTTTACAACTTACAGGGTCTTGGTGATCTCCGCTACTCCCCGTCACAGCGTGAGGTGTCCCATACGCGGCTTATGGACTCATCCCCTCTACCCCTGCAGGCTTCCCAGTTTACGTTCCCGGCCCGCTCGGTCTCTTCCCCTGCAGCGATGGGATGGGGATGGGAGACTCTCTGGAGAAGCAGTCTGGTGGCGCACCCAGAATGTCCCACGCCCCGCCCGGTCCAGCAGCCGGGCCGAGAGGGTCTCCTGCCTGGCTCGCCAATTGACGTGCGGAACAAAGTCTACCACACGGTGAAGGGTTATGAACCAGGTATGTATTGCGCCGGTGGGTGCGAGGGAGATAATTCTGCCCAGCTCGTGCACCTTATTGTATAACAAAGGGCTACGTACAGGGTACAGGTAGGGGTACGCAGAAGTGCCTATTACATATTTATGACCTATCCCCGCTTCGTATTGTGGTGTAAGGCTCCTTCCGGTTTGTACTGGTGCAGCGTCTCCGGTAGATTTCCATGCCACGGAGCAGAACGCAAGCAATTCTGTTTTCCACATTCCGAGTCCTTCTTATCTGCAGCTGTCTGCCCTCCAGCTTCTTTGTTTTCAGCATTCGGGGTCTTCAAGGCCTCTACTGGTTCGAATTCCAGTGAGCTGAAGTTTCTTATCATGGTGTTATTTTACAGTGAATCGTGTCTTTCTCAATTTCTGATTTTCCCTTTGTTCTGAGTAATAATACTGAATCCTGCAGCAGCGCTCGGAGGTCCTGACTCTGGCCAAGTCTTTGTTACGCTTGACTGTTTTTAACTGATTCCTGCCAGAAAGATGTTGGGAGCTGTGGGTACACGAGGCTGCGCAGGGCGGGAGCAGGGAGTGCTGCCTGGGGCAGGTGGGGGCAAGGAATGGCCAGGGGCTTGTGGCAGGGATGTGCCCTCCAGCTGTGGGGGCTGTAGGGTGCCCACGGAGGGATTTGGGGGAGAAAACGAGGGTCAGAGGAGCCCTTCTCGCTCTCTGCGACTACCTGAAAGGAAGCTGTAGCGAGGTGGGAGTGGGTCTGTCCTCCCCAGTAGCAAGCAATAGAACGAGAGGAGACGGCCGCAAGTTGCACCGGGGGAGGTTCAAGCTGGATCTGAGGAGGAATTTCTTTGCTGACAGGGTTGTCAGGCGTTGGAGCGGCTGCCCAGGGAGGTGCAGGAGTGACCGTCCCTGGAGGGATTTCAGAGCCGGGTGGATGTTGCACTACGGGAAGTGGGCTGGTGGGCGATAGGGCTGGGACAAAGGCTGCGCTCGACGAGCTTCAAGCTCTCTTCCAGCTGAAACCGTTCTGTGACTCCGTGCTGCTGGGTGTGGGGTGGGCAGAGGGGGGCTGGGCTGGGCTGTCCACTGGGACCCCCACCAATGGCTGGAGCGGTAGGACGTAGCCCAGGCTGTGGCTCTGACCGGGGTGGTTTGTCCTTCTGCTCCCCAGGGGAGGCCTGGCGCCTGGAGGATGACTGCACACATCCCCCCTGCGACCCCCAGCTCGGCACGGCCGTGCAGGACGCTCCCTTCAGCTGCTTCCGCACCTGCTCCTTCTACACGAGGAAGAGCCCGTCTGTGGATAAGCAACCGCATGGGTGCCCTCAGCTACGCCCCGCACCCCGCTGAGAGCGAGGCCGAGCGCGTCAAAGCCAAGCTCGGGCGGCAGTTTGTGAGTATGAGGCTGTGCAGCCCCACTGCCTTCACACACACACACACAAACACGCAGCTTCCTAACAGCACCCACAGGGCACAGCTCTCTTGATGTGCAACGTAACCTAAACAGCAGAAAAAGAGGCTTTTCCAGCTTGGTGGAGGAGCTGGAGGCAGCAGGTTGAGTTTGGTTGTGCTGCGGCAGAGTCCTGCCTGGCCTGGGGAGTGCCTGGCTGCCCACATCCCACCGGGCTGTGCTGGCGCTGACTGGCTCTTACCCAGCTGAGTGATGCCTGGGATCAGTGCCTTGCCTCCGAGTACTGCTCTCTAAGGTAGCAACCAAGTAGGAACTGAGTTTTCCTGTCCTTGTCCCCACGTATATGAGCAACTGAGTCTTTTCAAGGGTTCAAGCAGATTGGCTCAGTGAGGGGCAGGGGTGAGCAATGAGACCTTGGGGCAGCTCAGCCCTTTTTTGTCCCTTCAGGGCGTCTCGGTTGCAGGATGGGAGGGCCACGTCAGGCGTGTGCCACAGCTACAGGATACTGATCAATGTTCAGTGGGCTTTGCTTCTCCTCTTTCCCAGAGGCACCTGATCCGGGGATACACGTGGCTTTCCTCCTGCTGCGTGACTGGCCTCGGCCTTGTAATGAGGGCTCCGGTGTCCCGCTGCTGAAAAGAGCTCGGTGTTGGTTAAAAATGGTAACTAGACTACTCCTCTGACTTTAATGGTGGTATATATCTGAAAGTTACAGAATTTGGTTGATAATTCGAGTGCTTTATTGAATGTACTTTGTGTACACAGTATAAAAATACATATTTCTCGTCTAAGAATTGGAATATTCTTCTGAATGTATGAAAGGTAACTTTGTGAAACGGAAAGGATTTGACTGATAATTCGAGGACATGTTTGAATTTACTGTGTGTACACAATACAACATACAGAATTTGTGCCTGACAACTAGACTACTCCTTTGAATTTAATGCAGGTATATATCTGAAAGTTATAGAATTTTCTAAGAATTGGAGAGCTTGGTGGAATATAATTTGTGCACACAGTATAAACATACGGAATTCTCGTCCAAGGCTTGGAGTATTCTTCTGAATTTATGACAGGTAGCTTTCTTAAAGTGATAGGATTTGACTGATAATTGGAAGACTTGATTGATTTTACAGTGTACACAAATTTACACATACAGAATTTGTGCTTGATAACTAGACTACTCTTCTGAATTTAATGCTTGTATACATCTTAAATTTGCAGAATTTGGCTGATAATGCGAGGTCTTGGTGGAAAATAGTCTGTTGTACACAGTAGAAATAGATAGAATTCTTTCTAGAGAATTGGAGTATTCTTCTGATTTATGACAGGTAGGTTTCTGAAAGTGAAATGATTTGACTGATAATTGGAAGACTTGATTGATTTTACAGTGTACACAAATTTACACATACAGAATTTGTGCTTGATAACTAGACTACTTCTCTGAATTTAATGCTGGTATATATCTGAAAGTTAAAGAATTTTGGCTGATAACTTGAGGACTTGTGGAATGTATTTTGTGCACACAGTATAAAAGATACAGAATTGTTTTCAGAGAATTGGAGTATTCTTCTGAATTTATGACAGGTAGCTTTCTGAAACTGAAAGGATTTGACTGATAATTGGAAGCTTTGATTCATTTTATAGTGTGCTGAGATTTACACATAAAGAATTTTTGCCTGATAACTAGACTACTCTTCTGAATTTAATGCTTGTATACATCTTAAATTTGCAGAATTTGGCTGATAATTCGAGGTCTTGGTGGAAAATAGTCTGTGTCACACAGTAGAAATAGATAGAATTCTTTCTAGAGAATTGGAGTATTCTTCTGAATTTATGACAGGTAGGTTTCTGAAAGTGAAATGATTTGACTGATAATTGGAAACCTTGATTGATTTTACAGTTTGCACAGATTTAGACATACAGAATTTGTGCCTGATAACTAGACTACTCACGTGAATTTTTTGCTGGTATATATCTGAAAGTAAAAGAATTTGGCTTGTAATTGGAGGGCTTGGTGGAATGTACTTTGTGCACAGAGTACAAAGATACAGAATTATCACTTGAGAATTGGAGTATTCTTCTGAATTTATTACAGGTAGCGTTTTGAAACGGAAAGGATTTGACTGATAATTGGAAGACTTGATTGATTTTATAGTGTGCAGAGATTTATACATACAGAATTTGTGCCTGATAAGTAGACTACTCCTCTGAATTTAATGCTTGTATGTAATCTGAAAGTTACAGAATTTTGA